>NC_134584.1:18187500-20687500 GCF_037038515.1 Microtus pennsylvanicus
CTTTAGTTCTGCAATTAAAGGCGTATGCCACTGGGATATAAGGCATGCACCCCTGTTTACTATGGCAATTGCTGTATCTATTGGAATTAAAGGTGTATGTTACCACTGGCTGGTTTGTAAGACTAACTGTTTAAATCTCTGATCATAAGGTAATTCAATTAAAATTCAATTAAAATTATAGGAAAATTATTATTTATTTTTATTATAAAACACATTTACTGCTTTCTAATAGATTAGGGCCATAGCCAATAAACTGAAGGATGACTATCCAGGTTTTAAATGATAACCCCTTATAAGCTTAAGACAATTGTAAAATAAAATCGCAGTGAATGATAATTCATTTGCTACAAGTCTATTCTGAATTTTTCATTTCCTTTTTTAATTTTTTGTTTATTTCTTTTCTTTATTTTTACTTAAAAGTTTCCACCTCTTTCCCTCCTCCCATTTCCCTCCCCCTCCACTCTCACCCTCTCCCTTTGTAAATTCTATTTGCATTTGTAAACTATATACTAAAATCAATGTGACCTATTGCCTGTTGATTCAATGTATTAATTTCAGTCTAGAAGTCAAATCAAATATCAAATACATCAATTTCCTTCCTCCCTGAGTCTTCCATCTGGATGAATAGTTCCAGGATAGGATACACAGAAATTCAATGATAAAACAAATCATCTCTTATCACTTCTCCCTACCTAAGTTCTTCCCTATCAGGCCCAAAGCAGTTTTTTATTCTTTAACCAATGAAAGCAACACATGAACACAAGAATGTCCTACACCAGATCTCTATAAGTCTAAAGAAAAAAATGTTTGTTTTAATTTTGGTAATATTTTGTTCAGTTTCACATTTTTTAAATTGGAAAATTATTCAGGCACCAGCTCTACGTTTTCACCCTTATATTCTTATCACTTTATTTCAAGAAGGTACCTTGAAGGCTGTGGAAAGAGAAACCTGAACACCAACCTAACTATAAAACCCAAATCTTTCCTGCTTTCAAGATGTGCTTGGACAATGATGGCACAGAATTTGTGGAAGTGGCCAACCCATGTTTGGTTTGACTTGAGGCCCACACCACATTGCTTGTATGGCCAAGAAGCAGATCATTGGATGGTTCAGGTTCCCAGGTAGAATCAAACTTACCTATCAAAAGAAAACAATAAACAAATAAATAATAAAATGATTCCTATTGGTATTCTGCTATACTCATGAATCTGGTGTGTGTCTAGTCATCATCCGAGAGGCTTCCTCTGGCAGCAGATACGAACCAGTATAAAGATCCATTATGTGGAAAAATTATTAATTGGAGTCTCATTCGGGTTCTTCCCTATAAATTCTGTAACCTCATGGAAGAGTGGGAGAAAACACTGTTGGAGTCAGAGGTGATGTCTGAGAACTCCAGGAGAACATGGCCCTCTAAATAAGCTGAGCAGGGTTCATATGGGCTCCCCAAGACTGCAACAGCAAGCACAGGGTTGCTTGGGTCTATATCAGGTCCTCTGTGTATATGTTATGACTGCTATCTTGGTGTTATTTTGGTACTCCTAATAAGGAAGGATGTTTCTAACTCTTTTGTATGCTCTTGGGACTCTTTTCTTCCATTGGGTTGCTTATTCCAGCTTTGTTATGGGGGCTCTTGCCTTTGTCTTATTTTGTCTTGTTTGGTTGATGGCTCCTGGATGTCTGTTCTTTCCTTAAGGGAAATTGAAGAGGAGTGGATCTCAGAGGGAAGATGGGGAAGAGCTGGCAGGAGCAGAAGGAGGGAAACCTGTGGGCTATATCAATTCTGTAAAAGAAAAATCTCTTTTCAATAAGAGTAAATAAATAAAATGAAAAAATAAATTGGAATATTATGAAGTTTTAGGCAAAAATGCTTAACATAGTTTGTGCTATTTTATATTTACATGGAGGCAAGTTTATAAAACAGTATGTTCAAGCAGAGTATAGAGTAGCTACTAACTGTTTATACTTTAACTAAATACCCTGAGTACCTGATATATCTTCACAACTCATTTCTTGATGAGTATAGGATGTTAATCAGTAAACATTTATTAAAGTAACTACCTATATTTAATTTTAATTATGATGAATCGATAATGTAGTTGATTAAACTAATATTTTATCTTATAAAATTCTCTCAAATCATTCTCTGTGTTTCATTCTGGCCACACAATTAACACTGTTTTGTTGGCTGTCCTTGAGATATATATTGTACTTTAGCCCCACTTTTAATAATGATTTCAAAATGTAGTAAATATAACAGAAATGTAACATAAATGAATGCTTTATAGAAAAATTCAATAGTTGCTTAATATTTTAGTTGATTTTTTTAATGACTCTTAATGTTTAGCTGAGTCACATACAATACATGAAACACACCACATAGGTTTACAATCATTAGACTATGTGTAAGAAAGGCTGGAGGATAAAGAACTAATATAAATCTGTATTTTTGATCAATAGAAATATAAAACCTTAACTTTACTCAAAGTCAATAAAGTAATTGTTAATACCAGAATGGCTTGATTAATAAAAATAGTTTAATAGTACCATTGCATTCCCCTGTGCATACTCTTTTTCCATCTCAGTTGTGACATTGTAAATAAAAGCACCCACATAAAAATTATTTTAGCTTGCTACAGGTTATATGAAAAAATTATTGCTGTTATCAGACTATGGGGTTATTTCTATTTTATTTATAAGGATATGAATAAAATTTTCTTTCACAACAAAATAAATAAATTTCAATTAGAAAGCAACACAGTATTAGTTTTTAAATATATAAATCAATTTTCACAAATTTCTGTCTCATCAAAAGTAATTTTTTAGCCTGTGTTCAACCCCAAACATACCAAAATAGTTGAGTTTTTTATCCAATAATAAAAGAATATATCAAAGGTTTTCTATGAAAACAAATTTGTAGATAATTTATGAGGACCACTCAAAAGAGAGACTTTGCACAACAATCATAATGAACTTCGAAATGCTGTTCATCCATAATGATAGGTTACAGTACATCCAGTTGACAGAACAGAAACCCACTTATCAAGAATAATTACATTATAATGGGAACCTTGAACAGCTTAATAAAATCTTGTAAATAAGAGTTAAGTCTATCTACCATGTAAGTAATAGCAAAGACAAACAAAATTCAAACATGATAATGCTTAAATTCCAAATATTAGAAAAAATGTAAAAGATCAGAAAACATACTACATAAACTTTCATTTGAAAAGTTTAGAGCTTAATGTATGTGTAGACATATTTTTCTATTCTACATAATGCCAAAATAAAAAATTTGGCATTAAGATGTCTTATAATTTTGAAATGTATAATTTTTACATAGTGACAGCTTGTTAACAATATAGTATTTCAATCATATTTATTTACATGTCTCATGATATACATTATGATTAATTTGTTTTGAGCATGAAAGAGCATTGAATAGATAGAAGAGCGTGAATAATCATATGCATATATTTTATAGCAAATGTTTGAATTAATAACAAATCCATAGCACATGGGAATTGGGAAACTTCAGAATCAGAGTGCCGAGTATTATCATTGAACCACGCTGTTATTTTACTTGCTTAAGTTTCTCTTACATTTTATAATCAACTGATTATGCACTATACTACATATTTTTGGATATCTTAGGTTAATGGATATTTTATTAAGAAGCAAAAGTAAAAAATGATATGATATTAAGAAAACAATAAATAGAAACCGATTAAGCATGATGGTTATAAGTATTCTCAAATCATTAAAATAATTGGGAAGAATTATTGGGAGTGAATTGGAAGGAAACAAAAACATATATATAGAAAAGGATAAAAGAACATATTTACTACATGAAAATAAAATTTAAAGTAATCATTATTCAGAAATAATTAGAATTACATTTTTTCATAAAGCAAAATACTTTTAATAATCATATGGTAATGAGTACTTCAGGATCTGAGGTAAGAAGCCAGAATAGCTATTCAAATTTCATCTGATGATAGTCTTACACATGATTATGGTGAAATTCCTCTATAGAATATTTGCTTGTTCGTGGGACCCATTTCCTCCCAGGGGCTTCTGTAATTGGCCCTTGTCTGTGCCGTCTCTGCTTTCCATGATCTCCATATCATCATTATCAGAGAGACAGCAGGGCATAGCATGGTGAATATACTAAATGACCGAGGCAGCACTTATAATCAGCAACTGCATTCTTCTCTATAACTTTCAAAACTAAGAGGATGTCACGGAAACTTTCCCTCTCACACCTACTGGTGATCAGAATTTTGGGTGTGATAACATCTACCAATTAGCATCATCCCATGAAATTACAGGCAGTCCTTACTTTTTGAGCACATGAGGTCATAAAATAGTTATAGGTTTGGGTAATAATTTCAAGCATCACTCCCTTAGTGAGTACCAGAGGCAATGGAGGGACGGTGACAGCACTGACAGCTTTGCCTTTTGGAGAGGTGAGCATGCAGTGGTGGTGTCAGCCTCTGGATCCGTCAAAACCAGGAACCTTGAAGGCAGCAGTTGCAGAGAAGTTATTATTTCATTTGTCAGTTGTAGCTGTCAAAAGAAAATTTACACAACTGGTTCAAGTGAACAAAGTTTAGTGTATTGCTTCCAGAAGTTAGGTCTGGAGTAGGGAGCACAAAAAAAGACTTGGGAACATTCTGTGGGAGTTCACAATCCTAGGGTTGCACTGCAAGGCAAAAAACCAGGTCTCCTGTTTGTCAGTTAATGCTCCAAGGAGCTGAGGTAATTTTTGTCAGTAGTATAATCACTGATTTCTTGACCTGGGTCTTGGATCTCACTCTGATTATCTCAGTGGATCACACACACAAAGATGATATGAAAGGAAGGGAAGAGTTCCGGGGGAGAAGAGTTCCGGGGGAGAAGAGTTCAGCTAGGAGAAGCGGAGATGAGAGAGAAACAGTGAAATTAGCATCACTTTGCACATGTATGAAACCTTCAGGAAAATGGCGTAGAAGTCATTTAATGTACTTTCTTAATACTTTATGAAGGCAACAAAGAGGGTATCTAAAGTAGAAACAAACAATAAATGAAAAAGTTCGAAATGCTGGAAGCACTCACAAAAAAGGAAAATTTCTGGAGAAACATAAAACCTGCGAGAGGATGATGACGTGCTAATAGCATACAACCTAACCACGCGGTTTTGATCCTACGCAATGTGCTGGCTTGGTGGGAGCATAGCCAGTCTGGATGTTCACCTTCCTAGATATGGATGGAGGGGGGAGGACCTAGGACTTACCACAGGGCAGGGAACCCTGACAGCTCTTTGGACTGGAAAGGGAGGGGGAGAGGAGTAGGGGGAAGGGGAGAGGGGTGGGAGGAGGGGAGAAGAGTGGGAGGAGGGGGCGAAGAGTGGGAGGAGGGGGAGGGAAATGGGAGGCTGGGAGGAGGTGGAAATTTGTTTTTTTTTCTTTTCTTTATTCTCCTTTTATCAATAAAAAAATTAAAAAAAAATACACTGACTACTAATGTAGTTAAATAGTTATGTGATTTTTATGGCTTGCAATAAAATCTTGATTCTTTAATCATTAAGCTGAAAGTCAGGTTGCCATTTTTATTTTTGTAACCTTTTACCAAAACCAGTAACAGCTTTGTATACACAATCTCATTTTCCCTCTGATTTTCCATTTGATTTACCCACTGACACTTTCATTCATACAATTTCAGGTCTGTGCCTTCTCAAGGCTGGGGGTGGCTTTCATCTTGTCAGATGCGATGGTTACTTTGAGCCCTCATCTATCTTGAGCATGACCCTTCTTGACCCGACACACACTTTGTTGTTTTCTTTCCACAAGCCCTGCTTGCTAGAACCCATTATTGCATCACTTTCATCATGCCAAGCTCCAGCTTTTAGACACATCTATGCAGTTTGTGAGCAGCTTTTATATTTCTCTAACCTATTTTTATTTACTTTCTCTGGTTTCATCTAATTCTTGGGTTTGTTTTTGTCATTGACAGTTAAATATCTCAGAAACTCTTTTCTATAAACCATATGCTCTTGTACCATCACTTCCTAAAATAGGAATACTTATTTCTAATAATAAGCTTAAATGTAACTGACTGTAGCTCACCACATATTCACGTGTTTATGTGCAAATAATTAACAGAACCACAGTATTTGAAGTCTCAAAATGTTTTCCATAATCACTGATTTGTTCCTCTTTCAGATTTCATTCTGAGCTTGGCAGGGACTTTGGCTGACTTCTACTCTAAATACTTTCAGTGATACTCAATTTCTCCCTCACCACTTCTGAAAGCAACCAACCCTGATATTCTTGCCTAAATTATGAAAATGGTTTGCTGTGTTACCTCTCTCTTTGTTAAAAGTTTACCATCTTTTATTTTCTGCACACAATTTGAAATGGCTGTAAAGACTTTAACAGAATTTGGTGAGCTTGCTTTTAACCTCAGCAAACAGTAAAGGACTCAAATCTCACACCACAAAGATGACTCGACATCTTTATATGCCATTTTGGAAACTAGTAATTTTCTCTTTTCATTTCATCTTCATGTTAAAATCACTCACTGCAGGGATTTTTTGACTCTAAATTCCATTATCCATTTTTTTTTAATGATGAAAGAACTTGCTGTACTCTTCTGGGATATTCCAAAGATCTGGATGGTTCTATACCTCCATTTTGCCCCAACGTTCTGTGTTTATTGTTGAAGCTTTTTAACTTGACCACATTTCTTTCAAAACAGCAGCTATAGCTATAGTTGTTAAATAATGCATTTTTCTCTTAAGGAAACGGAGGGGGGAGGACCTAGGACTTACCACAGGGCAGGGAACCCTGACTGCTCTTTGGACTGGAGAGGGAGGGGGAGAAAAGTGGGGGGAAGGGGAGAGGGGTGGGAGGAGGGGGAGAAGAGTGGGGGGAAGGGGAGAGGGGTGGGAGGAGGGGGAGAAGAGTGGGAGGAGGGGGAGAAGAGTGGGAGGAGGGGGAGGGAAAGGGGAGGCTGGGAGGAGGCGGAAACTTATTTTTTTTTCCTTTTCTCAATAAAAAAAAAAAAATCAACCCAAAGGATTTTTCCATGGGTTCTTAGACTCTTACTGCCAAAAGGATCTTGTGCATAGCTGACAAAATTTTATATGTTCTCACACTTTCAGTTCAATTTCTGCTTCATGTTTATAGTTGAATATGTGATTCCTTGCTTCCTGCACTAGCTAACTTTTTCTATGATTACTCTTAATTATGAAATAAACTTTCTACATTAAGCTGTTTAAGTCATGATATTTTTTACAGTAACAAAAATGAAGTAATAGATATCTGAAGTTCAAAATATCCAGAAAATTTCCAAGTGACAACAAATAGCTATCATCTCTAAATTCTTGAAATCTGCAAGCAATTTTGCAATTTTTCTTATTTTTCCAAAATTTTTAAGGAAAATAAATAAGTTTATCAGTTTTAATTGCACAAGAATTAATGAGTAGAATAATTCAATGTCTGACATTGACTCTATTTAATATTTTAATCATAAACAGAAAATCAGTATGAAGTTAGTAGAAATTTATTTATATTTAAATAGAAATTTTGTCAGTTAGACCAATTATTAAATTTATAGCAGCAATAACAGAATACACATTCACTTTATTTCTATTGAAAATCTTTTAATTTAAGCAAAATTTTATGATTTACAAATTATTTGACATGACAAACATTGACTTTCACAACAGATAATCAGTAAATAAAACATTGATATGAGGTGTGTCAAATAAAAATTACAAAAGGAAAGATTCAATTTCATATGATTTTCATGGAGATTATTATACATTTATATGAATATATGTGTATGTATATATGTGTATGTGTTGTATGTAAATACAGACACATATGCATGCAAATATATTTCCATATTTGGTATTTTATCATCTTCTTGTTATAAAAAGTACCTGAGATAATGAACTTATAAGGAGGATTGTGTGCCTTGGCTTGCTATTAGCACAGTCAGATCTCTTGGGTTTTATTTGGACTGCCTCTCAGGCTCTTCGTCATGATAAAAGCTCAGGGCAGAGAATGGTTCCCATCAAACCTGAGAAACAGAGGTAAGAATGAAGGGAAGAGGCCTCTGTGGTATCCTTAGTGACATAGTACCTCAGACATCTCCTGAGTTCCACTTTGCAATGGCATAGAGATCACAATTTCTTTTTCATACACTAAACTTTTTAGAAGCATTCCAAATCCAATCTCTAGCATTCTCCTAACTCCACAAGGTTACTTTCATGTACAAGTACAAAATGAACTGTGTCTTGACTGTCATTCAAAAGTCCAAAGGTCCTTATTCTTTTAGCATTCCTCAAAATCCAGTTACCAAATCACCCTTAAGTCTAGGGAACAACTTTGGCCCTCTTAATTAACTTGTATATTTCATTTATTTATTTATTGATTTATTGATTTATTTATTTATTTATTAAGGATTTCTGCCTCCTCCCCTCAACCGCCTCCCATTTCCCTCCCCCTCCCCCGATCAAGTCCCCCTCCCTCATCTGCTCGAAGAGCAATCAGGGTTCCCTGACCTGTGGGAAGCCCAAGGACCGCCCACCTCTATCCAGGTCTCCTAAGGTGAGCATCCAAACTGCCTAGGCTCCCCCAAAGCCAGTACGTGCAGTAGGATCAAAAACCCACTGCGATTGTTCCTGAGTTCTCAGTATTCCTCATTGTCCTCTATGTTCAGCTAGTCCGGATTTATCCCATGCTTTTTCAGACCCAGGCCAGCAGGAGTTTTTACCTTCAGGCTCACTCAACTGCATGTTAGAAATATACAAGTTCGCCGGAACTTGTATATTTCTAACATGCAGTTGAGTGAGCCTGAAGGTAAAAACTCCTACTTCATTGGAGTGGAATGCAGCATACAAAGGAAGGGCCAGGCCAATTCATGACTGAGAAAATGCAAGACCAGTGTTTTGCCCTATAACTTCATATTTGTTCTCTGGGCCTGCTGTGGTATGGCTTAGGCTCAAAGGATTTGGGTAGTGCTTTTTGTGGGTTTCTGCTGATTTTAGCCTTTTATCTTTTTTTTTTTTTTTTTGACCTGACTATGCACAATGTCGGCAGTTTCCCTCAGTGACATTCCTTAGATGACACAATTCTTTCTCTAATTTTTACTATTACAATATCTTTAATCTCAGGCTCTACACATCACATGTCCTCTCCTCATAAACTGAACAGTTTTTGGCACTTTAACTCTGCCACATATTTCTTCGAAATTCCAGTGGTAGTAGACATGACTTCATAATCATGTCTGCAGGTACCTTTGAGATCTTTTGGGGAATACAAAGAAGCCATTGTCAAGCTAGTTGTAGACTAGCAAAATGACCTGGATGATCTTTTACAAAGATCAGTGCTTATAATATCTGTGGCATTGATAACTCTGGGGGTGCACTTGCAGTACATTCATGGCATCCCTTGCCTCTGTTTCTTGGGCTCTGTAAAGTCCTGCAGCTCCTGGGCTGCTTACTGTGAGTAACAACAAAATATAAACAGTGAGACTTCATTGTCCACATGGAGAATTGCTCACATGACATGGCAGTTTCGGCATGTACACTCCAGAGTCCTGGCAGGAGTGCTCATGAACTGTTCTGCAGTTTGAGACTGTTGTAAGCTCAATCCTTTTCTTCTATTTTGTTTCTGTATGAGTCAGACAAGAAAGAGATTTTGAAGAACTTGCCAATTCCTATTTTTTAACTCTTATCTCAAAGACTGGTTCTTCAATAAATCTCTTATAGATCAAATTCTGGTTTGTTACCTACTTCTAAGAACTCTCAATGGCAAATGCCCTTATGGCTTCTCATAATTATTTCCAGAAGTCTATATAATATTTTTCTTTAACTTTCTTAAACTGATTTTCTTCTGTTGTTTTCTGTCTTTCCTAAACATCTATTAAGTTTTGATTGAGACAAGATTGAGAGAAAAAATTGTAAACATTTATCAACTGCACTTATGAGAAATTAAATAAAGAGCTGAATGAGTTTTGAGAAATCATGGGTACTAATAGCTGAGGTTATCATTTTTTATGCAAGGATTCCAGGAGAAATTTTAACATTTATTCCTGAAATTTTTACATAAAACTTACACCCACTTAACTTATATGAGTCTCCAAATTTTTTTAGAAAAACGAATAATCAGAAAAGTGAGAATAACCATAATTGTCATGCATAAGAAAATCTTGTACTTTGTGAGTTTAAAACTTTTTAGAAAGAGTTCAACCTTTTCTTTTGCTTGGTGATATATAGCACTGCGTGGCCATTTCTTTCTCATCCAAAATTTGTAGAGAATTACCATGAAGAACTGAAATTCGAAGTTCTGCTTATCAATGTGATCAGAGGGTGATTAGGTTAGAGTCTCTGAACCCTGATGTGTTTGCTTTCTGCTATTCTATAGTCTTAAACTGTTTATTATGACAAGGAAATCACTCAATCATTCTTATTTTGAATCATTTTTTCTGGTTATGGAAACAAGATGATAAAAACACAAAAAACTTTCACTGACTCCATAAAATCACAAATTAAGAAATCATTACATGTATCAATATAACGTAAGGTATTATGATAGTCATGAATATATTGTAAAAATAATGTTTACAACCAGCTTTTCTTTGTAGCTTGAAGACAGTGGAAATAGATATACTGACAAAAATAGAATAGAAATTACAGGGTTTTATAACCTGAATAGAAATTACAGGGTTTTATAACCTATGTCCTTCAAAAAGGGTGTTAATTGGGGGACTTAATTTATTCAGGAATAACGGCATATCTGTCAACATTAAAAAGCAATTTATATATGTGTTTGGTTTTATTTTGGTAAATAGGGACAACATAAGTTGTCTTTTGGATAATCTTCCTTTTTCAGATGTACTTTCTTATCTAATTTTTGAGGAGATCACAACTATCTTCACACAAAGGAGACGTGCAAAATACTTTTGCCCTGCCTCTCAACTCCATTGCTATATCAAGAAAGAGGGATATTGACATATGATGTAGATATCTATAGTTATAGGAATGGCATTTCAAAAACATAATGAAATTTTTCTGATTTTGAGTTGATATATTATTGAAAACTCTCTAATAAAAAGAATAGTATCCATAAAAATATTTATTCCAAGAAAGTCTCTGACAGACAAAAAAAGATAAGGGAGAATGGGGAAGAAGATAGGAAGAAAGAAGGCAGAGAGGGGAAAAAGAGGAAAGAATGAAAGGGAAAGAGGGTAAATGAGAATAAAAATAGTTTGAAAAACACAAATTAACATATTTTTAGTATTTAGGATTAGTTAAAATAACAACAGAATTTTTAAAATCCCTGAAACACTAGCCTGCAGATGGAAGTTTCTGTTCCACTGACCCTGCAGCTGTTCAATCCCAAAAAACACACAATATTATATTAATTATAAACTGTTTGACCTATAAGCTCAGGCTTATTATTAACTAGCTCTTACAACTTAAAGTAACACAATTCTTGTCTACATTTATTCACATGACTTGGTAGCTTTTCTCAGTGAGGCATTATATTCTTTTTTTTAATTTTTTTATTGATAAAAGGAGGATAAAGAAAAGAAAAAAAAACAAATTTCCACCTCCTCCCACCAGCCTCCCATTTCCCTCCCCCTCCTCCCACTCTTCTCCCCCTCCTCCCACTCTTCTCCCCCTCCTCCCACTCTTCTCCCCCTCCTCCCACCCCTCTCCCCTTCCCCCTACTCCTCTCCCCCTCTCCAGTCCAAAGAGCTGTCAGGGTTCCCTGCCCTGTGGTAAGTCCTAGGTCCTCCCCCCTCCATCCATATCTAGGAAGGTGATCATCCAGACTGGCTAGGCTCCCACCAAGCCAGCACATTGCGTAGGATCAAAACCGTGTGCCATTGTCCTTGGAGTCTCATCAGCCCTCATTGTTCGCCATGTTCCGAGAGTCCAGTTTTAACCCATGCTTTTTCAGTCACAGTCCAGCTGGCCTTGGTGAGCTCCCAGTAGATCATCTCCACTGTCTCAGTGGGTGGGTGCACTCCTCGTGGTCCCGACATCTTTGCTCATGTTCTCACTCCTTCTGCTCCTCATTGGGACCTTGGGAGCTCAGTCCAGTGCTCCAGTGTGGGTCTCTGTCTCTATCTCCATCCATCGCCAGATGCAAGTTCTAGGATGATATGCATGATATTCGTCAGTATTGCTCTAGAGTAGGGTCATTTCAGGTTCCCTATCCTCAGCTGCCCAGGGAACTAACTGGGGACCTCAGCTTGGGCACCTGGGAGCCCCTCTAGGGTCAAGTCTCCTGCCCACCCTAAAGTGGGTCCCTTAACTAAGAATTGTGGTTCCGTGCTCCCCTATCCAACCTTCCTTTATCCCGATCCTCCTGTTTCCCCAAGTCCCCCCTCCTTCCCTTCTACCTTTTCTCTCCCCATCTCCCCTAACCCCCATCCCACCCCAACCCCAAGATCCCACTTTTCTCCCCGGCAATTTTGTCTACTTCCCTTATCCAAGAGGATAACTATATGTTTTTCCTTGGGTTCACCTTCCTACTTAGCTTCTTTAGATTCGCCTATTGTAGACTCCGTGACCCCTATTTATGGCTTGAAACCAATTATGAGTGAGTACATCCCATGTTCATCTTTTTGGGTCTGGGATACCTCACTCAGGATAGTGTTTTCTATTTCCATCCATTTGCATGCAAAATTCGAGAAGTCATTGTTTTTTACCGCAGCGTAGTACTCTAGTGTGTATATATTCCATACTTTCTTCATCCATTCTTCCATTGAAGGACATCTAGGTTGTTTCCAGGTTCTGGCTATTACAAATAATACTGCTATGAACATAGTTGAACAAATGCTTTTGACATGTGATAGAGCATCTCTTGGGTAAATTCCCAAGAGTGGTATTGCTGGGTCCAGGGGTAGGTTGATCCCGAATTTCCTGAGAAACTGAAACACTGACTTCCACAGTGGTTGCACAAGATTGCATTCCCACCAGCAATGGATGAGGGTACCCCTTCCTCCACAGCCTCTCCAGACGCAAAAATCCTCAACAAAATACTGGCAAACCGAATCCAAGAACACATCCGAAAAATTATCCATTATGATCAAATAGGCTTCATTCCTGAGATGCAGGGCTGGTTCAACATACGACAATCTATCAATGTAATCCATCATATAAATAAACTGAAAGAAAAAAACCATATGATCATTTCATTAGAAGCTGAAAAAGCATTTGACAAAATTCAACATCCATTTATGTTAAAAGTCTTGGAGAGATTAGGGATACAAGGGTCATACCTAAATATAATAAAAGCTATATACAGCAAGCCGACAGCTAACATCGAATTAAACGGAGAGAAACTCAAAGCCATCCCGCTTAACTCAGGAACACGACAAGGCTGCCCACTTTCGCCATACCTCTTCAATATAGTGCTGGAAGTTCTAGCAATAGCAATAAGACAGCATAATGGGATCAAGGGGATTCGAATTGGAAAGGAAGAAGTTAAACTTTCGTTATTCGCAGATGATATGATAGTGTACATAAGCGACCCCCCAAATTCCACCAAAGAACTTTTACAGCTGATAAACAGCTTTAGTAATGTGGCAGGATACAAGATCAACTCCAAAAAATCAGTCGCCCTCCTATACTCAAAGGATATGGAAGCAGAGAGGGAAATCAGAGAAGCTTCTCCATTCACGATAGCCACAAACAGCATAAAATATCTTGGGGTAAATCTAACCAAGGTAGTGAAAGATCTATTTGATGAGAACTTTAAGGCATTGAAGAAAGAAATTGAAGAGGATACCAAAAAATGGATGGACATCCCTTGCTCTTGGATTGGGAGGATCAACATAGTAAAAATGGCAATTCTACCAAAGGCAATTTATAGATTCAATGCAATCCCCATCAAGATCCCATCAAAATTCTTCACAGATCTGGAGAGGACAATAATCAACTTTATATGGAAAAACAAAAAACCCAGGATAGCCAAAACAATCCTATACAATAAAGGATCTTCTGGAGGCATTACCATCCCTGACTTCAAACTCTATTACAGAGCTACAGTAATGAAAACAGGGTGGTACTGGCATAAAAACAGAGAAGTCGACCAATGGAATCGTATAGAAGACCCAGACTTTATCCCACAAACCTGTGAACACCTCATTTTCGATAAAGGAGCTAAAAGTATACATTGGAAGAAAGAAAGCATCTTCAACAAATGGTGCTGGCACAACTGGATGTCAACCTGTAGAAGAATGAAAATAGACCCATATCTATCACCGTGCACAAAACTCAAGTCCAAATGGATTAAAGACCTCAATATCAGCCCGAAAACACTGAATCTGATAGAAGAGAAAGTGGGCAATACCCTACAACAGATGGGCACAGGCGACCGCTTCTTAGGTATAACCCCAGAAGCAAACATTAAGGGCAACATTGAATAAATGGGACCTACTAAAACTGAGAAGCTTCTGTAAAGCAAAGGACACTGTCACTAAGACACAAAGGCAACCTACTGACTGGGAGAAGATCTTCACCAACCCCGCAACAGACAAAGGTCTGATCTCCAAAATATATAGAGAACACAAGAAATTAGACTTTAAAATGCTAATTAACCCAATTGAAAAATGGGGCGCTGAACTGAACAGAGAATTCTCAACAGAAGAAGTTCAAATGGCCAAAAGACACTTAAGGTCATGCTCAACCTCCTTAGCGATCAGGGAAATGCAAATCAAAACAACTTTGAGATATCATCTTACACCTGTAAGATTGGCTAAAGTCAAAAGCACCGAGGCATTATATTCTTGTGATGTTGGTTTCCCCTCAGTATGCTGTAAATGTGTTTGTTAATGAATAAAGCTGTTTGGACCTATGACAGGACAGAATAAAACTAGGTGAGAAAACTAAACTGAATGTTGGGAGAAAAAGGTGGAGTCATTAAGATTCCGTGCAGACACCAGAGCCCACCAGGCAGAACTTAACCAGTAGGCCATGAACCTCATGGTAAAATATAGAATATTAGAAAAGGGCTAATTTATGATGTAAAGCTAGCTAGAAATATGCTTAAGCTATTGGCCAAACAGTATTTTAAATAATATAGTTTCTGTAAGATTATTTGTGGTCTGAGTGATCAGAATGAATAAAAAGCTTCTAGCAACAGATTGACACCCACCATCTGGGGCATAGATCCACACAAGACCTAAATAAACATTAAAAGGGGGGACTTCTAGACCCACAAAAATGGGAACCAAGGACAGTTTCTTGGTAGCCACAATTTTATTCCAGATGGGCTCATGGTGAGCATGGGTGCTGCAGCTCCTTTAAGAGAGGTACAGTAAACACTGGGAAGCTTCTTTAAAAATTGCAGCTTCCTGGTTCACCAGCACAAATAGCTCTGACTCTTTCGGGAGGTCCAGTTATGGAGTATTTAAATGGGGTTTGTTTGAAGAGTGCTACAACTTGCTTAATGGCAACATAAACCCACTGTGTTACTGAAAATGAGACAATGTGCATGGCTCTCAGAGGCAGCGAACATGCCCTTACCATGTTGTACTTGGTGGAGTCAAAAGGCAGGACCATGGAGTTGGTCCTAGTCAAACTCACTTAGCATTTAAAAAAAATGAACCTGGTCATAAAATAATTACAGATATGCAATAAAGACAGATTCAGACAAAAATAAACATCTAAATTTTATAAATGTATATAGGCTTGGGGAGAGAGAAGACAGTTATAAAAGGAAGTAAATGACTTTTAAAAAATAAAACTTATTTATACTCTATTCATTTTACTTATCACATTTTTAATGATTATCACACAGTGGAAACTTACTTGGTTTTCTGTTTTTTAGTGAATAGTACTACAAAGGACATATAAGAGCAGATGTCTCTTCTACAGCTGGATACACAGTAGAAAAATTCCTACATCATATGTTAACTCCATTTATTCTCACTCTATCTGTCTCTCAGTCTCAATATGTGAAAATTGTATACATATCTGTTCTTTTTTTTTTTGGAGCTTTCATGAAGTTTTATACTTGCAGAACAAAATAAGGTTGCAAATCAAGGCATTTTCTAAGTACACATGGTGAGAAATATCAGGTAGCTGTGTATGTATGTATATATATATATATATATATATATATGTATAATGCATCCACTTGAATATGCATTTAATATATACAATGACATGTATTTGGTAAAAATGTGCACATATGAACACTTAAGCATATTCTAGTAGTGTTTGTAAATTTTTAATTTTTATAGACTGACAAATATTTCAATGCAACCTGACCTTAAATTGACAACCATGTGTGATATATTAATTAATTTCATTACTGTTATTTGCTTCTTTGCCTATACAGTCAACATTCTGTGACTGAAGATAGAATAAAAGATTAGTATTGAAAACACAATGAGTCTGAGTTTGTAAATGAATATGTTCAATATTTGGTAGTGAATGTTACAACAGTTGTTTTGAATTTGGAATGTCAGGACTTGCAAAAAGACAGTTTGTAGAATAGATTCTATTTTTGTTTGTTTGTTTCCTTTTGTTTTGTTTTTTATTGTTTTATAGCCTGTAGTGTAGATGCCACTGAATATAGGGATATAGAAAGTCTATAGGATAATCTCTTTCAATAGGATAAATCTCTTTCAATAACAACAGTAAGTGTATGCCACTAATGATTTTAATATTGGAAAGGTCTAAAACTCTGATAGAGGTGAGTGATATTTGTCAACATTACATGACTTTACCTAAGGATAACTTAATGGATATCAATTCATTCAAGCAAGGTTATGGTGAGAGAACAATGAGACAATCCCAACCAAATCTAGTTGGAAACCATTGTTTATTTATGGGAACATGGGGGTGGGCATTCAGTTCCTGTATTACTGAAAATTCCCAGGCCAGCATGGGGTGAACTCATGAGTTTCTGCTCAACTTTCAGGCAGCTTCACCAACAAAGCCTCTTCTCTCCCAGCTGTTACCACTTGGAGCCTAGTGACTGTTCGATATGCAGTTGGCTTCCTCAGTCTACTAACTTCCTGTGTTTTCAGAATAAGAGCCTCCTTTTTCTGTCTAGGAGAGAATGTTTCCATTTGGAGGAAATAACAACATAGCCATTAAAATGTAAATGCAAAATTATTATAGATACAGATGGATTTGAAGAAAAACATCTCTGACAGAATACATACAATTTATCTAACATATGGTTTCAACAAATGATTAGTGAAGGTTTACAAAGTTACATGATGTGATTAAATGTAAAAGTGCAAGTCAAAGTGAAAGAGTAGCTTACCTTATAGCCAGGCAATTGATTTGAAAATATTGAGCATCAGATACCAAGATTGACCTCTTTGCAATATCACCAAATATTGAATTATTCTAGTTTTGGTATTTGCATAGAAATTCATTACTTTTCCAATTTCCTCTCTTTTCCCCTCTTCCCTTTTCAGCAGTGTCGTGAATATCTTTGGTCATCTGAGTAAAAGTTTATCATTGTAAGGTTGCAGGATGTTTTGTGCAGAAAAGTGTGTGTTTTATCAGGTATAGACACACTGTTTGGTGAAAAGTTGCCATTTCAAGGGGCTTAATTCAGTCAAAGAAAAGATTCCATGTTTTCCTCCATTAGTAACCAAAAAAGTTGATCTGTATTTATTTCCTTCCATTCTCCAATTTATTATTTTTCCCAGTGTGCTGCGTCATTACATAAACAGAGATGCTGATTCTTTGCCTTCAATAATATTTAAAAAATATAAATAAAAAAGAATTAAATAGTTTCTTGTTTTAAATAGTGGGCCATAAAAAATACACCATACACACTCTAATATGTATCTCATATTGGCTCATAACCCAAGCCAAGCATTTCTCTGCTCCCAACCCATTAAGGTCCATGTACTATTATAATATAATATAATTTTTTCCAACTTTTGTGGATAGCACAAAATTCTCCCCTATCGACTTACGGTGACTGTAAGATATTTCTTTAATCCTTAGTTTGAGTATATACAAAATAAATATTATCATGATGTTCAGTAAACAGTTTAAGTAAGGCCAAGATAAGCGCTAACTCTTGCGTTAAAAACATCCTCATAAAATAGCTAATTCTAATTACGGATAAGCGTAGGAGAGCCATAGACTGTGTGTGTCTGTGTCTGTGTCTGTGTGTGTGTGTGTGTGTGTGTGCGTGTGTGTGTGTGTGCGTGTGTGTGTGTACAAATGAGCATGAGCCTGTCTACATGGATCATCATGGTCAAATGCAGATCATCTGTAAAATCAGAATGTTCCCTTAACATTTAAGCTTATGTGCCGGGCCATCTATCTAGGCCCGGATTGGTCCCATTTTATTTCTCATTTACATATACAGACAGCCAAACAGTCAGAGCCCATCTGGCCCTGTAATACAGGTCACACCCCTTCTGGCTCTGGCTGGAAGCCTGGCTTGCAAATTCTCCAGACTTTCAGAAGAGGAAGCCCTAAGCCCTCAGGGTGTCCTGATGGGGTTCCGTAGGATGGCTATTGGTTAAGGAGAGGGCTGTGGGAATATCATGTGAAAAATCATGCATATATGAAAAATCAAACTAATCTGCACAACAGATCCTTATTTTCTCCCAATGCACCCTTGTTTACAAGCACGTATGTCATATGAAGCCACGGAACTTCCCTACGATGAGGAAATGAAAATAAACTGTTTCACCCAGGAGAGCAGGTCAGGAGAGTGAGGTAAATGAATGAGCTTTTGTAAACACCATTAGCCACTGAATTAAACAACCCTTCAGGTGCCTGACCTTTTTGGTCTCTGTAATATGGAGTAATACATTCTTATCCTCATTTTGAAGTTTTCTGTTTGTTTGTTTCCCCTTTCCCAGGTAAATAACATGATGTCTATTGACGTATGTACCCATAGTTTGGGTGAGATGATTTATTAAGTTAATTCAGAAACATGACCAGCATACAGCTGGGGCTATACTACTTTATAAGAATCACCACCACTAAATTTCTCCTCTTCTTTGTGCTATTATTGGTATCATAATGTTATTATTACCATCTTCTTAACCCTATTCCTTGGGGTCTAAGTAAATTTATTTTCCTTGAGAGCAGTGTAATGTACTTTTATGAAACAAGAAAAAAAAAAACATCATCAAGCAGCTAAATAACACTTAATAACAAATGTATTTTACTCTCTAGGGATAAAACATTCTTGTCTTATGAATTTTACAATATACAGCATAATAAATACTTGCTCGGCTTTTCAGTACATTTTTCATACCCCATAAATATCCCTGATAATTTTCAAATATTCTTATAATGAGGTGAAACTTAAGCCAATATTTGTGGCAAAAGATATTGCCCACTTTAAATATGTTTATTAAGGATTTTCCCCAGTATATTATTTGACAGTTTTATCCATTTATATGAACAACTTCAGTTATTTTAAGCTTCCAATTGTCTCTCTTATCACCCATTGGCACCGTGTTCATAGTGAGAAACTTAATGGAAAAAAAGCAAATATCCAAAAGCAAACCTTTAGCTAGTATTTGAATTCTAAGACAACGAAAATCTATTGAATACAATTTACACTCCTACAAACATTCTTTCCAATCAATTAAAATTCAAATATAAGGACTTTATAGTAATGATGCATAGAGTGGGGTTTCTCAACATTTGTAAAAGTAGGACTCATTATTATGTTTTTATTGCATATTTGAACCACTTTTAACCCTTTCTATTTCTCAGAAATATATTTTCTTTCTAGAATTTGTTAATGTCTAAACACATAAGGAAAACTTATCATTTTAATTATCTTAAGGGTATAATTTAGAAGTACTACAAACATTCAGTGTTGACAATTTATCACCATTAATACATTATTTATTTTAAAGTTTCTGTTTTGTAGGTTTGCTCAGAATGGCTTTGATTTTCTGGGCCAAAGCAATTCTTGTATCTCAGACTCTAGAATTGAACTTGCAAGTGTACTTGGTTTCCCCAATACTTCAATGCCCATTTTCCTCTTTATGAGCGCTAGAGGTGGCTATTTTTTTTGAGTTTCCCTACAATTAACAATGTAAAATCTCAGGTAAATAGCATTCTGTTACTTGTTTTTCATGACTACACACAAGGTTCCCAAAGTTCATGAATATCTTATCAATATTTTGTTCATTCTTAATGTTGATTAAACTCCAATGTACATAATAGAATTTGCTTTTTATTCAGGGGTCTCTACAAAGCAACTAGTATTGCGTCCAAATATTATCTACTGTAAACGATAGTGCTTTTAATATCTATAGTGATGTTTATCCAATATTTTGCTTTCAGTTAATCAGTGGATGTATGTAGAAGAGGTGTTTTGTTTCATGTGGTAATTTAATTCTGTTTTTAATCTTTGAGGCATTACATGTGTTTTCCTACAAAATCTGTGTCACTTTGCATTTCTATCAAGAGTGTACAAGATTCAGGTTGCCCTGCTTTCTTAGTTATACCTGTCCTTTTGTTTGGGGAGGTTCTATCTTGATGGATTTGGAATCCGTTTCTTTACAACTTTATAGCTAACACTCCAAATGATTACTAGAAAACTGTGTTCTTTGAAGAACTGGTTCTTCCATTATTTCTCTTTTTGAATTAGGTATAGAATTGAATTTAAGAATTCTGTTATTTCTAATAGTCTCTTACAAGAGAATGTCCTCCAAACTTTTGTGTTTTTTTCTTGTACTTATTTCTCTGGGGACACTGACTTTCAATAACAAATTTCCACAAAGTAAAAAATATCTGTTTTTCTTTTGTCGTTTAGTCTTTTGGTGCCATATCTAATAAACTGACAAATCAAATGGTCTGTAAATGCTGTTGTTGTATTTCTCGTGTTTTATAAATTTAGTCATATTTACTTTTTAAATTAATTTAAATCGAAGTTGATAAATATTGTTTATTAAGGATTCAAATCAATCCTTAATTGAATATAAGTACAGGTTTATATTTATGCATACACGTAAGCACATACATATACATATATACATACAGCTTTGAGAGCATAAACTCAGTCTCCAAAGCTAAAACTATATTATTCATGCTTCTATTTATGTTCATATTCATATATGAAAAGTCTTCATGAAAGACTGAGTATAAGCTGACTTCATGATGAAGAAAATGGAAAATGTGTATGTCATTTCCCATGAATTTATTAGTTAATGAGAAGACATTTTCTTTATTTATTGATTTTATTGAGCTATATATTTTTTTCTGTTCCCCTCCCTTCCTCTCCCCTCCCATTATACCCATTCCCATGGTTCTCATGCTCCTAATTTACTCAGGAGAAGACATTTACAAGAGAATTTGCACATACCCAAACCTCTCTGTCAGTTTGTACATGTATAAATATATTTCTATATGTAAATATCTGCATTGTCAATAATTAGTATATGAATTTCCAATATTTGAAATTCTCCAAATTTTTGCAACTTTATTTACGTTATCAAGTGAAGTTTGTCTATATTATTCTTGATCGTTTTCTGTGAGCTATTGATTTCGTTTGCCCACTCTATTCTGCACACGTACATAAATTGTGAATCAAGATTCTCAGAAATAATTACCACCTACAAAAGTGAATGTGATTTGAAGTTCAAAGTTCTTAAAAATAGTTGTATGATGCTACAGACTGGAGCTTATTATCTAATTATGACAAATTATCTCAGGCTACTTTAAGTTCCTTAACTGCCATTATTTTTATATCTCTGTGTATAGCCTTGCATATTTATGACCATAAGTACTTTAGAGGGGTACAAGTGCATTCAATGTTTCCACCAACAAAAAACTAAGAATTTCATCAAATGGTCTAAGAGACCTCTAGCATAGGGTCACCTGCTCTGCTGTAACTTTCATTTTTTATTGTAGAGACAAGTCTACTTATCTATTTTCTGTGTCTGTCTATGTATTTGAAAAGTATCTTGACTTACAACCTTTTGTGTTATATGATGACAAAAACTTCTTGAATTTTTAGCATATTGCAACATAGAACTTGGGGTAACCTAAATCTATGTTTATGGGACATGGTCACTCAGATTTCACTCTACAATAAACTTTCTCACATCTTCTCTTATGAGAACATCATGGTGGTAACTTTTTAACTTGTTTGTTCATAGTATACAAAAAAAGGATGTGTAAAAATTTAAAATCTAGGGCTGGAGAAATGATTCAGAGGTTAAGAGCACTAGCTGCACTTCCAGAGATCCTGAGTTCAATTCCCAGCAACCACATGGTAGCTCACAGCCACCTAACTGGTACTCACTTCAGGTATGTTGATATACATACAGGCAAAGCACTGTCTACATTATAAATAGATATTAAAATTTAAATCAATTATTACCTTTATATAAATACATGATAATATTCTTCAACTTGGAATGCATATTATAACAATACATAAAGCTAAAATATTAAAATGATGAAAGTCAGAAAAACACAGTAAGGCATGAAGGTTGTTTAAATTGAATTATACACATTTTACCCATGAAAGTACAAGATGAATTTTTTTTTTGCTCCCTTAATGGTCTGTCCTGACTTGAGACCAACATTGGTGACAATGACTTTCTAGAGATATGCTTAATTATTCTGCGAAGTACTGTCATACAGTAGATAAATTCAGTCAATTTAGTGTAATTTGTCCCTTTGTGAATAACCTTCAAGCCTAAAAGAAAAAAATTAAAAAGTGACTTGGAAAATGTTCTAAGTATCTCTTAGCAAGTACATAAAGTTAATTTGCACCATTAACATTACAATAAGTCAATTATAAAGACTACCCAGGCCTCTACATTTGTAAGACTCTTGGGAACTTTCGTTACGTGATGTTCACAGATTTAGGAAATGACTTATTTAACCAAAAACACAGATGATTGTTGTTGGATGATGTGGAAGTCCCCTCTGTGTGCTGTGATTGCCATTAATGCCTTGGCCTGTTGATAAGGCAGAACTTAGGTAGGCTGGGAGGACTGAGAAACTGCCTTGGCCTGTTGATAAGGCAGAACTTAGGTAGGCTGGGAGGACTGAACTGAATGCTGGGAGAAGGAATGGTGGAGTCAGGGAGACGCCATGCAGCCACCTGAGATGGATGCACTGAAACTTTGCTGGTAGGCCAAGACCTTGTGGTTCTATACAGATTAATAGAAGTAGGTTAAATTAAGATGTAAGAACTAGCCAATAAAAAAAAGAAGCTAGAGATAATGGGACAAGCAGTGATTTAATAAATACAGTTTCTGAGAGATTATTTCAGGTCAAAGCTAGCCTGGTGGGTGGAAATGAGCAAGCATCTATTTCATTGCCACAGATTGGCCAACTATATCTATGTACAACCTGAGAGGGCTTGACCAAAAAAAAAAAAAGGTTAACACAGCTTCTTGCTGTTTGCTGTCTCTGATCAGCAGCTACATGGCTTCTCTCTGACTATGTCTTCATTCTCCCATCATTTAGTTTAGTTTTCCCTGCCTAGCTCTGTTCCTCTATAGCTCTGCTATAGGCCCAAAGAAGTTCCTTTATTAACCAGTGATATTCAAAGCATACACAGTGGGAATCAAACATTAAATATCAATCTATTAATATTAGATTTAGGGCTACAGCCTAATCGGGCAATGGCACATATTTTATTCCTAATCCTTACAACTGCTATAAAAGAAAGGCAACACTACTACCAAGAATCTATCTCTAAATCTGTGACCTTCTAAAGGAATTTCTCATTGCTTAGATTCTAGGAAAGTGCAAGGGTCTCTAACTTTGTCTCTATGACGTTCAAAGGCTGCAGATAACCAGATTTCAAGGCATCACAAGGGCACTGATGACACCTTCCTTATTTATAGCTAAATGTATCTTTCTTCCTCATTTCTCCTTCTTCCTTTTGGTTACACATTAGCAAAATTACTGCCTCCCTCTTTGCAGTGCAAGATCCCATGTCCCTCCCTCATCAGGCATAATGGAATAAAAAGGAACCAGGTTTCTGTCCAGTGGTACAGAGATCTCATTACCTACATGACATGAGATCACTACTTTCCTCTGAATTCTACCAAATAGGATTCTGATTCTAAATTTAACTAAAACTCTCTTGAGATCCAGAATTTCCATGATGTTTTATTATCTATCTGTCTTTCCATGGCATAAATACTCTTCTATTTATCCTTTCCAACAAAGGAAAGAAAACAAAATTAAACAACAATAAAAACAAACAACAACCATCCTGTCTTAATTTCTGCTGGAAAATCAACAGAGCTGGTCATATTAAATAGGACTTAACCAACAACAGCCCCAAGCACCAATGTGTCATGGAATTTGATTCTGTGCAATAGGTAGATCTGTTTTCTTGACATTTAGTACTGTGATATAAAGTATTTATCAATTCATCTGAGGAAACAATAGGGAGCTTTACTGAAAATGGCAATCATTAGAAGATTACCAAATGCTACCATACTTAGAATAGCATTATTGACAGGATAACTAGCAATGTTGTTGATGATACAATGAATCTTCTAGTAAATTAACTTTGTTGAATATAGATTTTGACATAGATATTAAAGGATGAGTAGATATTTTTTCAGACAAACTGTAGAAGCTTTGTCACAAATGACATTTTTATCATAAGAAAGGTATGAATTTTTCAATGATATCCAACATGTAAGACAGGCTCAATTACTAGGTTTTCATGAGTTCTAAAAATCCAATACCAAGTGATTACAAGCCAAGTGACACAGAATGACTCTATCTGGTAATTTTCTGGAGTCATCGGATACCTGCCTCTTGTTTTGGGGACAGATCTCAGTGATAATTTGCCACTTTTTCTTTTCTCAAGTCATTTCCAGTATTTTTCCCTCTGTGTATTGTTCCAGTGGCCTAAGATAGTTTTTAATGGAAGCAGAAATAGAATTGCACTTGCATTGAGCTTAGAACTGGAATTAGATGATTCAGTTCTCAAGATGATTATGTTACAATAGGTATCAATTGTTCAGGAAGACTCTTGCCTTATGAATTTCATCTTAGCACTAGATAATGTCAAGTCTCATCTGTTAATGCTTTTACAAGTTGTGTTATTTCATCAAAATTTGTGTGTGAAGGAGGCACTAGAGAGTCTCAGAGAATCATGACAGTGCCCATTCAGAAATGTGACTTTCCCTCATGGCAAGCCATTGAAGAGAAAAGATTCATACGAAGTCACAAGTGCCAGGAGCATGAAGCAGAGAGTGAACTAAGAATATGCTTCTCCTATATGTTGAGACCTCCCTCTCACATACATTGTCCTTATAGTTGTGATTTGATTTTCTTATTTGTTTCCCATGCCATTCCTTTTTTGTGGTTAGTTGGTTGTATCAGTTTGTTGTAATTCACACACACTGTAGGCTTTTTGGACACACACTTAAGATTGCAGTGCACAAGACAAGGCTTACAGAAAAAAGAGCTGTAATTTGTGGTTTAGGTAGAGTCTGAGTTCAGTTCTGTGTATGGCTCTAAAGATTTACTTTATTGAGGGAATGTCGAGTGAATTAAAGGACAAACAGAAAACTTTCACAGAAAACCTGGGATGGAGTTATCTGGGCTTTCTTATATAAAAGCAACAGCACCCTGAATGTTCAATATGCTTACAAGGAGGCAGGTTTAGTACATACAAATAAAGAAAGAGACAAAGTTATTATGTTCCACTGAAAAAAGAAACATGTTTCACTAATATTAGTAGAAGCTGTTTCTGTAGAGGACAACCTTCATGTCATAAAACTTTTGGGATAATGTAATGGTGACACTAACTGCCTAAGCTGTCAACATTTGCAGGGAGGCTTTATCATTCCTTAGAGCCTCACCCAAGAAAGACTTCATCACCCATATTGATCAAAGACATTGGAGATCACCATATGGCCATTCCCATGTTGACAGCACACCTATGCTCAGATTTTCACTTGTTTCTATGAATTCACTTGGGGATTCCTCCTGTTTTCATATCTGAAGTCTTTCAAGTTCAGAAGTTCTGAATTTTTCTTTTAATATTATTGTTCTTTTCTTCTTTCTCTCCTCTTATATTTCTGATATCTTGTAGTGGAAGAAATTCAATTGATGACTTATATAAACCTCTATGATTATTTCAAATATTCATGAGGAAATTTAACTGGCTGGGATCAGTTTTTACCATTGAGTTGGTAGAGTCATCTCTGTCCATGACTATATGTGTAAAAGTTATCATCCACATTGTGAAAGGTTTTTCATTTTTATACCCTTAAATCACGCACTGTCAGGAACAAAATCCTTGTCCTAGGCTTTGCAGTGATGGTGTTCATTATATTCTAATAGATAGAAATGTGTGTTTTTGAGATAGATGCCAAAAATAACTCTTGTATTATGCCATATCTTTTTTCGTGATCATGTGATATTTTTCCAAGTCTATTTCAAGAGTTAAATTTTCACAATGAACTGGTGATACCTATTCCCTTTTCAGAATTATTCCTAATTTCTCTTATCTTTTGATCATCTCTTATATTTATCATTATTTATATAATTGTTATTATTTTACTGACTCTTACTTAGATGAAAATATGAGTAGATAAATATGCAGTGAAAATAACCCTTCCAGGGAATAATATTGTTTTTATTTAGTTTCATATTACTTTGCATGTCTCTATAAAATTAATGGTCCATTGCTTAATTCATATCTCTCTCAAAGCATTTGAGCAGCACCACAAGACAAGAGCCATTTTTTTCTGGAACAACTTTATGTGTTACAATTTGGTTCATGTTTTATTAACTGTAGCATTTGACAAATGTCTAAGTCTATGTTATCAGTTAAGCTAAAATATGAGATCTTTTAGAGCACATTCAGATTCTGTTTTTATTTCCTCTGCAGTGTGTTATTCCTATTCACAAGCCCTGTGTTAAAAATTATTTAATTTCTTCAATATAACATATCTAGTAAAGGTCAGAGGCAAAGGTTAAAGGTTGAGCCTTGGTTTCCAAATGTAATCAATGCCTGTGTAACACAGTAAGATGTGCTTCATATTATGCCCAAATTATTACAGGGCTTTCTATTTCAAACAAGAAATCATCACATTATTTAATCTTTTATTTGTACAAATAAAAATTTTCTATACTTATCCTTTAAAATGGGAATTATGTGGATTAAGGTATATGTGATAGAACTGAAAGAAAAAGCAAATTCTTTAGAAATCATTCCCCAATCTGATAATTCCTGCATAAATTACCATTCATACCCATCTGTCATTGGTGTAAGATGCATCATGCAACTACCTATACATTTAGGAATAAATATGGTGAACTGAGAACTATAACTTCATTTTGTAGACACTTTTCTATGGGCATAATCTTCTGAATACCTGTAGCTTACCAGAATCAATAAGGAAAGCTATTCTTCCTTTACTGAGATATTATCTCATTCATATTTTACTAAATTGAAATATATGAAGAATTGTATTTGGATGTGTATAAATATTTGTTTATGAATATAAATTCATAGGAAAACATGGGAAAGCAGTCATTATAATATTATTTCAATTCTAAGTAATGTTTTCTAATATACACCTCATTTAAATGATGAAGATTATAGTAGAGGAAGTATGTATATCCATATTATGGTTGAAAATCACGTATGTTTCCTTTAAAGGGCATCAATATGCAGCAAGGTCACAAAGAATTCTAAATCATGGTGTACTGAAATTCTTATTTAAGACATAATATTGAAAAATATATTTGAAAATATAAAGTGAAAAGCAAAATATGTAAGAATAGTAAATAATCTAGTAAAAAGTTAATCAAGAAGCAAATTAACTTTAAAAGAGAATATAAAACCTAGGAAGAAAAATGATTTCAGATATGTAAACAATATTTTTCCAGTATGAATAAACATTACTAGGAAGAAATTACATTGCTATGAATGGGTTTTATATCCATCCTGTATACCTTTAGTAATTTAGAGGGAAGAATATTGTTGCTTCTTCAGATAGAAACACTAATATTCTTATATGACTTTTGGAAAATATACTGAAGTTTCTAATATGACACAATTTTATATGTGATGTTCCTTTAAGTGATTTTATGCATAATATTTTCATCTTAAAAAATAGTCACTGGGGGCTGGAGAGATGGCTCAGTGGTTAAGAGCATTGCCTGCTCTTACAAAGGTCCTGAGTTCAATTCCCGGCAACCACATGGTGACTCACAACCATCTGTAATGAGGTCTGGTGCCCTCTTCTGGCCTGCAGACATATAGACAGAATATTGCATACATAATAAATAAATATTTTTAAAAAATAGTCACTGGCGTGTGCATGTGTGTACATATGTGAGGACATGCACACATAAAGCACGCCTGTGAAGAACACAGGACCACTTCTGTAGTTCACACTTAAGTGTGTTTCAGGGATTGAACTCATGTAAACAGGTTTGCATGGCAAGAGCCTGAAGCATTGAACAATTGCTTAAACCTCTTATTTAACTTTAAATACCAATTTTATGATTTCAAACAGAAGGATACTAGGGAACCTTATTTTAAGTATAGTAATTTAAGAATCACAATCAATTGATTGCTTATTAACAAATAATTAAATTGCATGTAGACAGTTTATGTTTCTTTTAAGTGAAACATTATTTTTCTTAAGGTTATGGTGTGTGTGTGTGTGTGTGTGTGTGTGTGTGTGTGTGTGTCACAATGAGCCACAGAGGTGAGAAGACTAATTTTGAGAAATTAATTTCTTTTCTTCCATAATGTGGAAGAGATCAAACCCAGATTACCAGGCTCAGTACATGCCTAGCCACCTCCTTGCCCACTATTTCAGTTTTTAACCATTGCTTAATTTCATTAATATCTGTAAAATTAATTTTATTTGTAAATAATTTGTAGTATTCTGCAAGCTTCCATTGTCATTTTATTATGTTTTGGCTCACTCTGAATATTGTAGTTTACCTGGTAGCAATATTATGTTTAATAATTAATAGTCTTTTCAGAAAATTGTGTGACAGAAAGCAATTTAAAACTACTATGGAACACAATAATATTCTGTACTATGTGGTTTGTATGATATGATTCATATTTTGATGTATTTCTCACCCATGCTGAAATGTTGTATTTTAATGATGAATTAGGGAGGTTTACAACAATGCCTATCAATTGACAAATTGATATTTTATTTGTTAGATGATGTGTAGACAAATGTTAAAGTGAAAAACCATGCTAAAGATTCCTGTTTATAGAAAAACACACATATCTATCTTTTACCAAGTAAAGTAGCCTAATGTCACAATCTGTCAAAATTAGCAAAACAACCTCTGATTGCACAAATTATATCCTTTATATGAAGTCATCTTCTTTAGTAAAAACAACAAGATGAATAAACTGTCTATTATTATGTTTACAGAATATCAGCTTTTATCTGATGGATTAGATGCCATGGCTCAATTCCTTATTACATCATACAAGTTATAACCAAACCTTTGGAGTAGCAGAATTGACTTGTTGGCTGCATAATTTCCACCTGATGTAAATTAAAGTAAAAAATGACGAAAAGTCTCAACCATAACAACTGAAAATGCAAAGGTCTGGGAAAATGCAGAAGGGGTGTCTAACCATTGGTCGTTGTAAGCATAGGTCATTAAATTGCTCTTCTTATGAGAAAGACCCCCTCAAAAACATCCACAATCAAAGAAAATCTACTTAAGCATGATTCTGTCAGCTTTTTTCCCCCTTTACCAGGAAAGGAGACAATTAAAAGAGTGGAAACACAGTGTTAAGAACTGAGTAAAACATTTGCAACCTATCGATATAATCAGATATCAATATTTCATAATGTATAATAAAGTCTCAATGGCAATGAAAGCTCTAGTTGTAAGTGGATAATAGAGGGACAAGTCCGAAAGAACTTGCACAGATTATCCAAATCAGTACACGAGAAACAGAAGATGCTGGCAAACCATAGAACATGGGAATTCTTCCCTTTACCTCAATAACAAGTGCATGCAGGGCTGGGAGTAAGAGCTACTGGTTATGCAGAAATGCATTTGTCTCAACTACCAGGACAGTAAGTTCAACTGAACTGCTTAGTTAAAACTCTTTTGAAATTTTAATAAAAGGACTAGAGATGTGGTTTAGAGGTAAAAACACTACACCGACATTAATGTGTCCCTAAATTTAGTCCTAGTCCTGAGTTAAAATAAACAAGATCTGAAATCTCTTTATCTGATGAATGGGTAATAAAATTTGGGTATATATTGAATACTTTTCAGACACAATTGAGTGACCTACTATAATTATGTCAAAGTAGATACAAGAAGAGATCATTATGTTAAATACAGTAAACCAGAAACAGCAAGATAATTTTGCATACAAAGCACTTAAAAATTTAGGACAATAGTTGAGACTATGATGGGATATTCTAGGATCTGAAGACTGAATATGATTGTGAGTGTATGTGCCAGCCCACAAATTTATGTTTTGCAAACTATTCAAGCCAACAAAATCTCAATTTAAAGAGTAGGAAATATATATATATATATATATATATATATATATATATATATATATATATTAGATGAATTACAACTATAGTAATACATTATATTTTACGTTTAATGTTTGGTTTATAAATAGACTAGCAGATGATGCAGTTGGCAACGTATTTGTAATACAAGCATGAGAACCTGATATAAAACAGCAAATTTTATGGTAAAGGTGTGGAGGTACAACCTTGCAATTCCAGCCCTGAGGAGACAGATGTTTAAGGTAGGCTAGATGGCTAGTCTAGCTGAGGCAGTAAATTAAGAGAAAGGCCATGACTCAAATATCTAAGGTGCATGACGTCACCTGACATTAACTTCCAACCTCAATGTGAATATACACATATATGAATGTGTACTTGCAAACATGTGTAAATACATTGAAACACAAAAGTTACAATGAGAAAGATTTTATGTGTTTTCATGCAACAAAAGTGTATTTGATAATGCTGTATTAAGATGGCTTACTCCCTCCACAATTCATGCATATTTTAACACGTCATATTATATACAGTGAATTTAGAAAACTCATATAATAAAATATAAATAGGATTTGATAAGGGATGAGCTGTGAAAATAGATTACTGTTTGAATTAAATTGCTTAGGACTGATGTAGCTGAGTACTGAGTGAGAAACTGGACAGAGATGCCTATGTACTGGATCTATACCTGATTTGCCTAAGAGGAATGATGTCATCTTATCAATTGAGAATCAAAAATGTTACCTTCTTCCACAGAAGAGGAAATGTGGTCTATCTGGTCTAAAGACTTAATTTAAGAGTTAGCATTTAAGAATGTTGCCATAGATTTTAGATTAATACAGTTGTTACAGTTTTGGGGCCAATAATTATTTGCATAGGCATAGATTCAGAAAGAAGCCAGGTTGATTTTTCACAAGGTCTATGCAGTAGAGAAGAAGAGGATTCAAAATAAACGAGGTAGTCATCAAATCAAATACCAAATCAGAATACTGATGTATGGAAACTAGACCAAATGATGAGAAAATACATGAAGGCTAATGGTCTGTCTTATTCCCCTTGTTCTGTTTCTAGCTATACTTATCAGTTTAATAATCAATTCACTCCTGTGCTGTAACAATCCTGACACCTTAAGTGACTTTGGGTCCTAACTTTTGGGGCTCATGCCTTCTCTTAAAAATTTAATTTTTTTCTCAAACTATATTCAGGACACTTTGGTAGTGACATAAATCTAAAGACTAGTCATGAAGACTGATGACTTTGGATAAATGCAGCCACTTCTGCAAGACCATGAAAAATTTTGGTGTGTTTTGTAGTTCTATTTAATGAAATAAGTGGAAACCCCAATAAAATAAAATTTGGTTATTTTGTTATGTGATAAGCAGTTCATAACTAAATATTCTAACTTTTAGCATCTTTCTTCACGTCTTCCCACTATATCATGAAATTTCTTTCCTCACATCACCTCCCTCCTATTGTGTATGTGTCCAAGGCTCAAGTTCGCATAACCTGTACTCATACCAAGAGAGATTTTGACATAAATTAAAGGCTTTAGAAAATGGTTAAGAATATATATATGTGTGTGTATGTGGTTACTAATCACTGAATTCTGTAACTCAAGGAAATCGGGTAGTGTGTGGAAAATGGTAGGTGAAAAACTGAGATTTCAGTATTTCAGTGCAGGAGAAATTACAATATTTCACTTCTCAGGAGAGTTTGGAAAACAGATCTTAAGAGTTATTTGATTATGTATGACAGGGAAATGATGAGAAATACAAAATAGATTATCTGTGTGGATGCCAACTTTGTGAAGTAAAGAAGAATTGAAATCATGATGATAAGAAAGTTTTAGAGAAATTGAATTTGGAGACATTGTTTCGCAGAAATAAGGAAGTCAAGAAACTGCTTGAAAAATATAGAAACAATCAATAAAGGCATTTCTTTCATTTGATGACTAAATTATTTAAATGTGGGATAAAATTGCCTCAATGTGATGCTACAAGAATCCAACATCCCTCAGAAAAAGACTACTTCTCAGAGCATTTAGATTCTTCCAAACGTTCAGGCACCATCGTTTGCCATTGAGCTGGAAGCAAAACCACTAAGAAGGAAGACAAACTCAATACTTTCTAAGAGTCTGAAAGAAGAATGCAGAAACGTTTCATGTGAGAGGAACAGTCAAAATCTGAAGGACAGCTACCTTACCAGTGGAACATGAGTGTGCTGTATGAGTTGCAAATAATAAATGCTAACAGGAAGTGGAGCACTCGATTTGCTTCTGAAAAACAAAGAAGCCTTAACTGAGGTAGTTATGGATTGTGGCCCTGAGCTATGTCTTTATCACTTGCTTCTTCTGTTATAGTTTCTTCAACTTGGAAAACTAAGAGAACTTGTCCCATTGTACCAATCAGCTGATATATTATATCCAGAATTACAAGAAAAACACAAATTTTAATTTGGTATAAAGATAATAGTACTAACCTGTCAATACCTTTCTGAAATAAATAAGAAAATCTAGAGATTTTTTAAATGAGTAAATCAAACTTATTGAGAATTCATCAAGGGGGTATTGAGCTATCTCCTCTTCTTTTGATGAAGTGATGCTATTTTGAAAATTAAGCAACTAAGCAACCTAGTTTAGATTCAGGCTTATTATGAGAATATATGACGCTATCTTGGAAGTTAAGCATTAACAACCACAAAGAATGAGTTGTTTCAATGCCATGTTGCAAAAATGTCTTCATAAAAATGCCATTTGCTTCATTTCACTAAGTATTATTATGTTTTATAAGTCAAGGGGTGATATAATTTCATTTTTCCTGTTAAGGTTTTATAATTTTCATTAAACTTAATGTTCTCAGTTTCTCATCGCTTGTGCACATTTGGTATTTTAATTAAGCTCTAAGTTTGAACTTTTCTATCAGGATGAAACATCGCTTACATTTTGCAAATAAAAGATCCATGTTGGAGCATAACAACAGTGCGTGTTATACACCTGCTTCAGGAAGAGATTGACTGACTTTTTGCAGAAATTAAGCAGCTTTTCTGCTTCTCAGACCATATGGAGCAGAGCCAATGAGAGAGTGCAGTAGGGAATTGGTAGTCTCCCCACATCCCTTTTCTTGTCCTTTACATTCCATTGTAATGAAAAATTGAAATATAACTCTAAGCAGAGCCGCCAGCAAATTCATTCCTTTCTCTTTTGAGTAATGTTCTTCTGATAGTGAAAAAGTAAAATGATGAAAAGGTTTGATGGTGCTTTAACTCATGCTTGCAAAGGTTATAATTGTATCATCATTCAGGTCAAAGTCTAATCAAACCTTCAGTTATTCATATGCTAGTCATATTGATGTCAGAAAAATATGATAAAATATTTGTCCCAACATTTAAATACAATATGTTATTATAAATCTTTAGTATTAATAACTTTCAAATTTACTTCATGACAGAATATTTATTTCTTTTAACGTCAACATGCTCTTTATGCTATCAACCATATAAAATAAAGAGCAATTTATCATGTTACAGGAAATGGTCTCACATGACTACTCAAACATTGCAATCAGGATGTAGAGGGTTAGAAAATCAATTGTATGCACTCAGATTGCAATCCACACTATTCCATCTAAGACATTAATCCACCACCACAGGAAGAGGAAGACACCTCACTTAGTTTCTGGTTATATTTCATAACACTTTCTATTTTGATTTCAATAGGAAACTACAGAATACAGTTGATGCTCAGGTTTTAAGCAAACCATTCAATTTATAAACTGGTATATTTAATTAAAACAAGCAAGTATCAACAATACAGTAATTCTCGCCAATCTTAAAATAATAAATAGTGTATTTATACCAATAATGCCCCATGTTGTAGGTGAACCTACTATGTGTTATACTTTAGTAAAATGTCCTTGAAAGGACTTTTATATATTTTGTATTAGTTTTTTATTCGAAACTCTAAAAACATGTTTTCAGTCCTTCACAAATAGGAGAAGCATGAAACAAAATATGACAGCCCTAAGAATCCACGGCTATCAGTTTCTCAAATCCTTTGATTTTGGACTCCCCTGTCTTTATAAGAATGGCAAATAAATTTTTATTATCTTTAAGTTATTAAATAAGACATTCTATAACAGGAACAGAAATGTAGACTCTGCTTGCTATTTTCTTTTTTTAAGCTACAAATTACACAGCCTCTACTTATAATACAACCTGTCATCATCAGTGTAAGAAAATATGGTATATAAGTATGAAAATGATCTCAATTCTGATGCTTCTTTTGCTGACATTCACATTATTACATATTCAAGAACTATTAGGCTTTTATGAATTGTGAATTGATTTTGAGTATATTTTATTTTTGTTACTAGGTAGCTAGCATCTGAGTAAATGTAACTCCACTATTTTTCATGGGGTTATGAAATACATTTTTCCTACTCTAAGATTTTGTAACATTGTGCCAGCACAGTTAAAACACATCGATGAGTAGGATTCATTTCAAACTTTTGGGGGTAGAAGGTCTGGGTTTCTTGCTCATCTTGGCATTTTGTAGCTTTGAGATGTTGTTCATGATAGTATTTCAAAATTATATACACACTCACATGGGAACTCACTAGATTCAATGTCAGACTCTAAAAATGATCAAACCCTGGGGTTGGCAGATAGCTCAAGTGTTACAAGGACTTACTGCTCTTGCACAGGCCCTGCATTTGGATCTCATAATTCATATGACAACTGAAAAATGCTTGTAGCTCCAGTTCCAGGGTATTGAAAACATTCTTCATGCCTATGTGGAGGAAAGCATACACATGGTATACATCCACACTTGAAGATAGAATGCTCATCCATAAACATGAAAATAAATTCATCTACAACCATGAAAATAAAAATGAACTTATCACATAATCAACATATTTTTGAAACAGGAAAAAAGAGTATTAAAAGAATGTCATAATAAAGAGGACATCGTTAATTCCCAAAATAAAATATGATCCACTTTAGCTTTAATAAATTTATTACAGGGCAGAATGTCAACAGTGAAAAATCAGTAGGGATGTCAGTTCAATAGTCACTGTTCTTAATCAGTCGTAATATTATCTTCCTACTTTTATAGCACACTATTAAAACTCCTTGACCCCATCAGTCAGCAAGCAGAAACGTAGTGTGCAATTTCATGTGCGATCTGATGAAATCTATTTGCCTTCCTACAGTTCAGAAAAATACAGTCTTCTAAATTCAAGAAGGCAACTGTCAATTGTTCTGTGATGATCGAATATCACCAATAAAACCAGCGCTAGCCTCTTTTGTTATTTGTTCATTATCATTCATATCTAATACAGCATAGCTATTCCATCCATCTGTACTGTTCGCATTTCTTCTTTCTTCTCACACCTTCAGGGTCTCATTCGTATCAAATGGCTTGTCAAACCATAAAAAGAAACATTTTTTTTTTTCTTAAAAAGAATTCTGATGTCAGCTGTGAAAGTGGCAAAACATTGGCTTTCCAGGTTCACTCAGGGTTTATGCTCAGTCTCTCTGGTGAAGGGCGCATGTCAGCATAAATGAGGCTTTCATGCTACTCATATGAGGCATAACCTCCCTCCTGAGATTTTCCTATTTTATGTGTATGAAATGCCCCTGTTTATTTCTCATTTTACAGAGTCAACCCAAGTATTTATCCCACGAAGCATAAAATCACAGAAATATTAGCTTAAATCTAGTAGGTTTTTAAATACTTGTAAGTTAGTAATTATGGAATGCTGTATATTAAGAGAGCATGCAGATATGCAGTTATTAACTTCAAACAACTAATATAGCTGTTAAGCAAATGCATGATACATATATCATTGTCATTGTTAGTTATAAAACCTATTATAAAATTTATTTTAAATTTAATAAATTAATTTCACTGCAATATCTCACCAAGATAAGCCAATATGAGAAAATCAACACAGCGGTCAATGATGTTGTTCATTATCTTCTCGCTTCGCGACCCTATAAAGAGAGTGGTATCAGTGTGTGTGTGTGTGTGTGTGTGTGTGTGTGTGTATGTATGTGTCTAGATATAAATATATGCTAGTAAGTATTAGCTATTAAAATAAAATGTATATATTTCTATTGTTACAGCAGCAAATTCTGAAAGATTTTTGGCCTAAAACACAAATGTATCATAAAGTTTTAGAAAACAGAAGTCTAAAATTCTTGCTTTATAACAACCAATTTCTTGTTTATTTAAAGCCTCAAGGGATTGTCGTGCTTCTTATGGTGTGATCTGCCATCTGCAAACCCAGCGATACAGGTTTGCATACATATGACCTGTACTGTCACAAACTGTATTAAAACTCATTTACTGAGTTTCTGATTCCCCTTCCATGACTTGCTCAAAGTTTTAAGGAATTGTATTATTTTATTGGGATAATTCCAGATATCTCCCAATATTAAGATTGTCATCCAGATAAATATTCATATGAGCATCTGTATTTATTCTTTGTTATTTAACTGAACATATTCATACATTCTAAAATCAAAATCTAGACAACTATTTGAAAAGAAATAGTAAGCAAATTACAGTGTCTAGCTTACATTTGGAGAAATGACACTAAATTTCTTTCTCGGTAAGAATGGATAATTTTGGATATCTTTTAACAAGATTTTGAGGTGTTTCTTTACTCAAAGAAATATTATCCAAATCCTATTTATAAAAATAAAATTTAGAAACAATTTACTCAAAACTTTATGAGTTGTAGAATTATCTCTAAATTCCTATTAAGTTTAATGAAATATTGTACATATTTAAAGTACATTTTAAATTATAAAATGAAATTCTGTATGTTTATTTATCTGTGTAGACTGTACACATTAATAATTCTTCATAAAATGTTTCAAAATATGTCACTCTGAACACATTAATAATAAACTCAGAGTCAATAATGCATTATTGTTTTACTAGGGCCAGAAATAGAAACATGTCCCATTGGTGTCTTTTGACTAAAAATTAGTTTAGATTTAAATTCTCTACACTTCCTGTCTTTCTTAATTCTTGTCTATTGTATGAGTCTAAATATTTGCTTACCTGAGTTGTGTCTTTTGCATCTGTCCCTACCCTTATGTCTTTTTCTGTCTCCTGAAGAGAACAGAAAAGTATCATATGGAGGAAGGAATGAGGCATAATATTTATAAAATTCTTTAGTGGATATATATATATATATATATATATATATATATATATATATATATATATATATATATATACCATAAACGTTGAAAACAACATGCAGATATTGCTTGGGGAGCAATGGTGTTTGGTCTACTCTTTTGTTACCTGGGTAACATCAAGAGATGTTTCCACAAATAGTTAAAATGTGCTTTTCAGGAGACAATTTTTAAATCCAGATAACACAATATTTATTTCTCACCTATGATCAGTGTTCCTTTTTTAGAAAACATTGATATTACAGAGTCCCAGGACACATTATATACTTGGTAAATTGAAGGAAAAAAAGAATGGGGTTTCTAAACAGATGTTTTCATGTAGTCAAGGGATATTCTTAAGTAATTTTTTCCTCTGGAAGTTTTAATTGTAATCTAGATAAAGCAGATAAAAGTTTAATAAAACCATTGGTACATATGTTGAAAATACGCATTTATATTTTAATTGTATTCACATGTTCAGATTATACCTAACAAGTTCAAATAACATTTTATGAAGAAAAAATACTCTGATTTATGTCACCTCCTAAAGAGAAAACTATCAGTGTTAATTTTTATTCCTAAATATTCTCTACCATGTAAAAGAAATTAAAAAAAAAACAGTATGAGCTTGATTTTTGTGTATTCTATTTGTCTTCTGAATTGGGCTACCTTGAGCCTTAAATGCACTTCAGAATGAATTTTCTGATTCTATCAAAGAAAAAATACTAATACAAAGTTAATCTTAATTAATTAAAGAACTAATTAAAAATTGAGTCTGGGGACTTTTTCCAGCCAGATAAAATGATGAATTTTAATGTTGATTTCAGCTACATTGTCAGTTTTATTTCAGTTAAATTTTTCAAACAGCTGAGGGATAACCAATATTTGCAGGATATACATAATAAATATGTTTCATGCTCTTACTGCTATGAGTAGAGTTGCAATAAATATTGAGTACACATGTTTCTTCTCACAGGAACTGGGGGTAGATTAGGGGCTTTAGGATTAGGAGAAGGACACAGGTGTCTGCGTTCTTTGTCCCAGTACAGTCAATATAATCAACACTAAAACATTTGCACTTTCAAAACAGAAGGGAGAAATCTGAATGCACTCTATATAACTGAAAATAGTTCAAAGTGATTAGGCCCTATTTTATTTTGTTGTGAATATTTTGAATCCCTGCTTCTTTGCTAATGAGAGAGAAAAAGGAAAGGTATGGATTTTTGTCAGAGGGAAGGTGGGGAGGGTCTTGGAGGAGTTGAAGAAGGGGAAACTATAATAAAATAATTCTATGAAAAATTTATCTTCAATAAACTACATAGAGAAAAGTTTTTAAAAATGTTTGAGGTTCTAAATTTTCTAATTACACTGTGTTTATTACTATTCAGTATATGCATGGATCAAAACATCACATTGAACTTCATAAATATACAAATATTATGTCAATGAAAAATTAAAATCAAGAGACTTCAAGGGGTCATGTGTTTTCTATGGGGGGATATTATGTACCAAGTGAACTATTCAATAATTTATTAAACAATCATGATTCTGGTGTATTTTTTATTTATATTCTTATTTTCAGCATCATCTGGCAAGGATTTTACTTCTAAAGTGAACACACAAAAATGTATTGAATAAAGAATTGAATATTCTGGCAAAATAAAAAGCAAACAGTGATGTCTATGCAAGGTCTTAGGTTGGTAGGACAGTATAAATTCTCAAAGGCAATAAAATCAGTTATATATACATGATCATAATCTATTTCAATGTGGGAAAGTTAAGTGAGATTTTATTGAAAACCAAAGTAAAAATATCAAAGGGATTCAGAATGTTGTGTGTGTGTGTGCATGTGTGTGTGTATATACATTACATATAAACAATAATAATGAAAGAAAAAGAGATGAATTTATGTAGGACAAAGCATGAGAGGAGTTTTCAAAAGGAGAAGACGAAATGATAAGTAGAGAAATCATGTAAGAAATACTCAAAAATTAAATTTAAAATTAATTTTAAAATTGATAAAGGTGCTGAACCCCTTTAGTCCAAGGTTTTGGGTAGATGAGGTTGGAGATACTGTGGGGTATGAGTTTGGGTCTAGCTGGAGCCAAAAATAAAAGCATGATTTACTGAGCATATTCATAAAATAATTATTATTGTTGTTTTAAACAAGATATTTAATTTGGTGCAATGTTTAAAATGAATACCTAATCTTATAATCATTCACCTCTCAAATACGGTAAAGATAAACTGCATAAAGCTAGACCACATTCTTTTTATCAGAACCATTTTGGATAGTGTAGTGTTCCTGAGTGTCATATCTCTGTTGACTTCCATATATGAATGATACTTTTGCAGGTGATGATAAAACATATTAGAAAGAACTGAATAGTACATGACTAGAAAAATATGCATCATTTAAAGGTTTCAGATACCTTTCTGGAAGAAATAATTCCTATTGTTTCTCGACACATGCGCAGAATTAGCTTGAAATAGGATTTACAAAGAAAAAGGAAAGCAAAGATGTGCTGATATTTTATTTTTACTTTAACAAATAAAACTTGCCTGAAAATAGAGTGGAGCTAGCCCCATTAGTTATCTACAGAGGTCAGGCAGTGCTGGCACACACCTTTAATTTCAGCACTCGGGGTTACACTGGGCTACACGAGATTGAATCAGTCTAAAAGAGAAACAGAGCCAAGTGGTGGAGGCTCACACCTTTAATCCAAGCACTAGGGAAGTGGAGATGGGAAGTGATGTGGCTGAGCCGAGAGAGGAATATAAATCAGGAGGAGACAGGAGCTCAGGATTCAGTCTGAGGATTCATAAAGGCAGGACGTTGCCTATTTGGTCTGAGCATTCAGAGAGGTAAGAATTCTAGTGGCTGGATGTTATGCTTCTCTGATCTTTCAGCTTTTATCCCCTAATTTCTGACTCCAGTTTTTTTTTATTTAATGGGGCCAATTAGAATTTGCACAATAAGAAATGTTAAATGCATGACTGTTGAAATATCCTATTGTGGATGTAAACAGAAGTTTATTTTAATTAATTACAAATTATTATTCTCACTGTTGTTATTCATTGTTGTATTTTCAAACAAATTTTTTTTCCTTTGATTCTTCTCCACATTATTCCCTTCAAATTCTTGGGGCCCCATTGCACCCTTAACTCCTCCTCCACAATCTCCTTTGTGCTTCCATGTTAAACAGTCTGATTGGTCTTACCCTTTCTTTAACACACCATTTGCCAACCTCATAGCTTGTGCCTACCATCAATCCCATTGAGATTCAGAAACGTAAATACTTTCAGCTAATATCTGTGTAGGAAACTGGACAACTGATTTTTAACTGTCCTGCATTACCTCATTTAATACAGTACTTTCAGTTAAACATATTTCTCTGCAAACTTTTTTTTTCTCTTCATAGCTAAATAAAATACCACTATGTGTCTATGATACATTATCTGCCTGCTGTTAGCTATTGATGGCAATATAGGCAGCTCTCATTTCTTTGAGTCCATGAGTGACTTAAAAGTAAATCACTCCAGCTTGACTTTAGGCAGAGTTAATAGCTAAAACATATAAAGCACTGCAAAAGTTGAGCAGCAGAAATATTGCCAGGCAGCAAATGAGAAAGGGAAATGAACAGGCTCTTTCAAAAGGAAGAATCACAAATTGCTCAAAGGTCCTTTACAACTTGTTCAACACTGCTGGGCATAATGGAAATGCATCGCAGTTTGAAGTTTTATCTTAACTCAGGTCGAAAATCTGTAATTATGGGGGATGTATTTCTGTCTTTTTCTAAATGCTTATTGACTCTCTAGCTCATTGAGTTGGCTGAGTCAATAAAAACACCCAAATATAATTCTGTATATTTGACATATTTTTAAAAATGTATTAAGCTGTATACATTTGTACCAGTATATTATACTACAGTTTATCTTGTTAACCTGGCTGACCAAGTATTCCAATATAAGAAGGTTCATGGTCGAAAAAAAAAAACAATGAGCATGGTCACATCTAGCTTAGATTTCAACAGAAGGAAAAATAAAAAATACTCTTTTCAGGAGACTAAGAAAGACTCATTGAACTTTTCCCTACATGGGAAAATAGACCCTAGGAAGGGGAAAAGTTGTGGGAAAAGGAGACTATTAAAATGGGAAACAGTTAATTATAGTCATAAAAGCATGCATCCAAGTAATTTTCAGATTTCACAAGTGTTCAGAGATGCTTAAGTTCAATGAGATAACTAATTTTATTTTTTTCAAAATAATCCAGAATGCTAAAACAAACACTGTGCACAAAAGTAAGGAAACCCCTGTCTTAAATATACTTTAAAAGCCAGAGTCAGCTACATTTTCTCCAATTTAGCATAAATCCAATTTGTCTTCTTAAATTTCAAACATGTCACTAGAAATCACAGAGGTCATGGCAATAAAGAAAAGAAAAAGGAAAAATGAGAGTAATCAAATTCCAATTTCTGTTCAGAACAATTTCTGAAGATAATTAGTTCCAGCAGACTGCTCACCTGTCCCTTTCCCGTCATTATTCACAACCTTGACTCTCCTAAGTATTTAAATAGGTGCAGTGTTTGGAAAAAGGCTTTGAATATACAATTTGTTGCATTGTCTAAAAGCAAGTTTTTTTTTTTTAAAGCTTACTGTGATAATTTGAGATAGGGTTTTCTTACATAAAGGCAATTTTTCAATACAGCCAATGAATAGTTTATCAAATGTAATAAAAGAAAACATTAGTTAATTGCCATGTATTTTATCACTATTACTATTATGACCAATACACTTACTCTATCTGCCATTTTATTTCTTCATATTAGTTGACTTTTAATTTAATTGTTTTATTGGTTAACCTTTTGCATAAGGTTGATCAGTAGCAAATATTGTTTATTGTTTGAACATTTGGAAAGGGGAGAAAAATAACAAATGCGTCTAAAAAGAAAGACGATTCTGAAAATATTCAACAGTTATGGTTGACCATACTTGCATTATTCCATACAAATCATTCATAGTAGAATCTCTCAAAAGTCTGTCTGCGTCCTCCTATGCTTATTGATAATTCAGTCTATCTATACCAAAATCATTTATCTAATATGACTTCATACATACTCTTCATATCTTGAAGATGAACACAAATAAATTAAAATCCAGACAAGCATACTTTAAATTCATTTGAGGTATTGATGTCCTTCCCATGTATCTTCATACATGCAAAAGTATTGTCATAAAAATGTGAGAATGTGAGAAGTGTATTATATAAAACAAAATGCATGCATGTAAATTTTCTCTCTAATTCTGTAAAATAGTTACTAAATAACAATTTCAATGTTTATAGTTATTATGCTTAAATTGATATTATAGATGTTGCATGTGTAAATAATAGATTAATGAATAATCTAATTTTATAAAGATTTTGTTGTTCAAAGGAAAATCAAATTTTCAATATTTATTTGATATATCAGCATCTGTCTGGTTTTATCTGCATAACAGAATATCGTGAGATAGTTTGACAGGGCTAGAAATTTTACTAATGGGTCAATTCAAAAGTATCTTCTTTTTAAATGTTTTTGTCCTAAAAATAACAAGAAAATGTCTGACTATGATGGTAATAGAATAAATGAAGAGCAGATGAGGTTCATCATGGTGTTAATAACATTCAAGGAAATGTGTACCGAAAGCAAATCACTAATTTTGTCACAGTAAGAATCATAAATAACATTTAATTATTTGGAATAATAACAAAGAATAATTAAAAAAGCTAGCTGCTATAAAATACTTCATAACTTGTTTTCACTCTAGGAGTCAGCAAAGGTGGAATATCAGTAGAAAATATTGAAATATCTTATAACTACTATACTGTCGCAATTCAATTATGTATCAATGTTTGTGGTGGTATTTTCTTTGTGCTTTAATAAATAAAGCTTGCCTGAGGATCAGAGTGTGGAGCAAGCCACACTAGTCAGTCATAAAGACCACTGCTGCCTGGCAGTAGTGGCACCTTTAATCCCAGAATTATGGAGACAGAGGCAGAGGGAGCTCTGTGAATGCAAGGCCACCCTGGGCTAACAGAGATTGATCTCTTCTGAAAGTGGTGATGGCTCATACCTTTAATCCCAGCACCAGGGAGGCAGAGATGGGAAGTGATTTGGCTGGGTGGAGAGAGAAAATAAGGCAAGAGGAGACTGGAGCTCAGGATTTAGTATGAAGTTTTGTAGAATAGGCATTCAGTCTGAGGACTTGTAGAGACAGGATACCCCATTCCATCTGAGAATTTTGTAGAGTTAAGAACTAGTGACTGGCTGCTCTGCTTCTCTGATCTTTCAGCTTTTACCCGCTAATATCTGACTCCAGGCTTTTATTATTAAGACCAATTAGAATTCATGCTACAAATGTTAATTTTGACATAATTTCAGATAAACATGGATAATTTAAATAAATTGTAAATATATAAAAGTAATAAACTGGCATAACTTCACCTTTGCCCTTTTTAATTCCAGTTATCTTGTTGCCTTTTTTTTCAATATACAAAATCATTTTATTTATTTTTAGTATAATATATATTATAATTGTAATTACTTGTAGGCATCAACATTTCATCTGACAAGTTTTTATTATTATTATTATTATTAAAAATTTCCATCTCCTCCCATTTTCCTCCCCCATTCCCCCATTTCCCCTCCCCCTCCCTCTCCAGTCCAAAGAGCAGTCAGGGTTCCCTGCCCTGTGTGAAGTCCAAGGGTCTCCCCGCTCCATCCAGGTCTAGGAAGGTGAGCATCCAAACAGACTAGGCTCCTACAAAGCCAGTACATGCAGTAGGATCAAAACCCAATGCCATTGTCCTTGGCTTCTCATATAAATTTAGGAGATCATTTTTATCAATTATTTAAATATGATACTTTATGAGAAAATGTCTTGCTACTTCTTATCATTTTCTTTTAATTTCCAGTTCATATTGCTTTATTGTTTCTCATAGAAGCTCTACAGTTGAGGCAATGCTAGGTTTATTATTTCATTCATATGATATTTTTTCTTTTTTTATTATTTATTTAAAAATTTCCACCTCCTCCCCTCCTCCCATTTCCCTCGTGCTCCCCCTAGCCCTCTTCCCCTCCCTCTCGAGTCCAAAGAGCAGTCCAGTTCCCTGCCATGTGGGAAGTCCAAGGTCCTTCCCTCTCCATCCAGGACTAGGAAGGTAAGAATAAACATTTCCTAAGCTGGCAAACAAGGAAAGTTGTAACAGTTTCTGTAGCTAGGAATGACAGCAATATTGTGGCGCCCACAGGATAGCAGAGAATAAACTCCCAAAGAATGGCCTCTGACACCCAACCCTTCACTGTAGTGGAGAGAGAGAGAGAGAGAGAGAGAGAGAGAGAGAGAGAGAGAGAGAGAGAGAGAGAGAGAGAGAATAAATAAATAAATATTCCTTGTCTCTATCCAATAAACTTAATATTATCATACTTATTTATATGGCAATCATCTCATCCATGGAAGGTTTCACAAGCTACTTTATTAAGACCACTCTAAGCTCCTCTAGACTTTTGCCTCACAGGCATTATTGTATTTTGTGGATTGGCTACTTCCTAGCTTCAAGATTACGTGTAGCCTTGCCCATTCAACTGTGGGGGTGCTTGCATTTGCTTCTTTTTTAGCATAACACCAGCCCTCTCCTCTGCAAAGTCTTGGTACATGCAATAATCACACAGTATATAATCTTTCCCCTGTCTAGTCAAATGGAAGCTATTCCCTGGAAAACATAAATAAATAGCTTCTTTTCCTTACAGTAGAAATGCTGTAACTAGCAAGATTAAATACTTCCTTTGCATAGTACATGAAGAGTTAGATTATTTTATCTGTCTATCTATCTATCCGTCTATCTATCTATCATCTATCTATCTATTTATTTATTTGCTATTTCACACCATTGATCTGCTTTGAAATTACCCATGCTTATGCTAATTTGACCGGTCTACTAATTGCTCAGTAGAATAAAAGGACACCGCAGATGTTAGCTAGTAGACCAGATCTTAGGCTATATTTGGCCTAAGACAGCCAAATGTTCATTATTTTTGAGTGTAGAAGTTCAAGTTTTAAAGAGTGAAATGTTGTTTTGTTTATAAAAGTGAGGTGTTGCCCAAATTGTTTGAGATAGTGAGGTACATGATAAAGGATTCACGGCAAGGCACTGATAAATCAATGAGAAAGATGAATTGTGGTAGAAGAGACAGATATCCAGAGTACAGACTGGAAAAGCAATAAAGACAGATTAAAGTCAAGTGATAAAAAAAAAAATGTGGTGACTAAGCAAAACCTGCATTGGAAAAGCAAGGCATGATATAAATTCAATCTAGAGAGCATAGATATTGATATTAGACATAGAAGCCAAAGATTGCAGGTTTTATCTGTAAAATTAACCAACATTATTGTCATATGGCAGCTTTAATAAAATTAACAAAAATCGTCAGTGAACATAAATTATGAAGACAATTAATAGTTGAAATATTAGTGCTTTAGAAGCCATTTAATTTCTTATTAAGTAAACATCGTTTCTGAAGGAAATATGTTAGCAGGTGAACTGGCTAAAGGCTCAGTCTTTTGGGAATATCACCAGGTTGTGTCTGAGCAGAGGTAAGGAGGAGATTGCACATCTGTATCTGAGGTATTTAGAAATTATAATGCATTTGCTGGGTCCTGTGTGTGACATGGAGAGGGCAACTGCCCTCACTGAGATGCTTCATGGGAGTTTTATCAGTCATAGCCACTGGTTTGAGATCACATGTGCTATTTATGTATCTGAGTCTTCTGTTTTCTTGACTATGACTCATCTGACTTTATATATCTACCTCTGTAAATTTTCAATCTTAACAACCCTTTATGTGAAGTGTGTAACTTGTCACTAATGCCCTTGAATATAACTTTTAATTTGGTGTATATTAGCATTTCAGGTGTTTAGGTTTTGTGTTTTTTAAATGTTTGTTTTTGTTGATGGTTTAACTAATTTTACAAGGTCATGTGGAAGCCAGAAACTGATATGAACTATCTTCTGTTAATCTCTAGATTATCCTTTGATATAGACTGTGTTAATAAAATAGGAACTAACCAAATCCACAAATCTGATTAGTCAAGGATTGCCAGGGACCCCCTCTCTCTGTCTTCCTATAACCAAGATGGCATGATAGGCCATCATGTCTAACATTTTTTTTCTTCTTCTTTTTTTATTGATAAAAGAAGAATAAAGAAAAAAAAACAAATTTCCACCTCCTCCCAGCCTCCCCTTTCCCTCCCCCTCCTCCCACTCTTCTCCCCCTCCTCCCACTCTTCTCCCCCTCCTCCCACCCCTCTCCCCTTCCCCCCACTCCTCTCCCCCTCTCTCTCCAGTCCAAAGAGCAGTCAGGGTTCCCTGCCCTGTGGTAAGTCCTAGGTCCTCCCCCCTCCGTCCATATCTAGGAAGGTGAACATCCAAACTGGCTAGGCTCCCACCAAGCCAGCAGATTGCATAGGATCAAAACTGCGTGCCATTGTCCTTGGCGTCTCATCAGCCCTCATTGTTCATCATGATCAGAGAGTTCAGTTTTATCCCATGCTTTTTTTGGTAATAGTCCAGCTGGCCTTGGTGAGCTCCCAGTAGATCAGCTCCACTGTCTCAGTGGGTGGGTGGACCCCTCGTGGTCCCGACTTCTTTGCTCATGTTCTCCCTCCTTCTGCTCCTCATCGGGACCTTGGGAGCTCAGTCCAGTGCTCCAGTGTGGGTCTCTGTCTCTATCTCCATCCATCGCCAGATGAAAGTTCTAAGATGATATGCAATATATTCGTCAGTATTGCGCTAGGATGGGGTCATTTCAGGTTCCCTATCCTCAGCTGCCCAAGGAACTAACTGGGGACCTCAGCTTGGGCACCTGGGAGCCCCTCTAGGGTCAATTCTCCTGCCCACCCTAAAGTGGGTCCCTTAACTAAGAATTTTGGTTCCGTGCTCCCCTATCCAACCTTCCTTTATCCCGATCCTCCTATTTCCCCAAGTCCCTCCTCCTTCCCTTCTACCTTTTCTCTCCCCATCTCCCCTTACCCCCTTCCCACCCCACCCCCAAGATCCCACTTTTCTCCCCGGCAATTTTGTCTACTTCCCTTATCCAAGAGGATAACGATATGTTTTTCCTTGTGTTCACCTTCTTACTTAGCTTCTTTAGGTTCACCAATTGTAGATTCTATGACCCCTATTTATGGCTAGAAACCAATTATGAGTGAGTACATCCCATGTTCTTCTTTTTGGGTCTGTGATACCTCACTCAGGATAGTGTATTCTATTTCCATCCATTTGCATGCAAAATTCGAGAAGTCATTGTTTTTTACCGCAGCGTAGTACTCTAGTGTGTATATATTCCATACTTTCTTCATCCATTCTTCCATTGAAGGGCATCTAGGTTGTTCCCAGGTTCTGGCTATTACAAATAATACTGCTATGAACATAATTGAACAAATGCTTTTGACATGTGATAGAGCATCTCTTGGGTAAATTCCCAAGAGTGGTATTGCTGGGTCCAGGGGTAGGTTGATCCCGAATTTCCTGAGAAACCGAAACACTGACTTCCACAGTGGTTGCACAAGATTGCATTCCCACCAGCAATGGATGAGGGTACCCCTTCCTCCACAGCCTCTCCAGCAAAGGCTATCCTTGGTGTTTTTGACTTTAGCCATTCTGACAGGTGTAAGATGGTATCTCAAAGTTGTTTTGATTTGCATTTCCCTGATTGCTAAGGAAATTGAGCACGACCTTAAGTGTCTTTTGGCCATTTGAACTTCTTCTGTTGAGAATTCTCTGTTCAGTTCAGTGCCCCATTTTTTAATTGGGTTAATTAGCCTTTTAAAGTCTAGTTTCTTGAGTTCTCTATATATTTTGGAGATCAGACCTTTGTCTGTTGCGGGGTTGGTGAAGATCTTCTCCCAGTCAGTAGGTTGCCTTTGTGTCTTAGTGACAGTGTCCTTTGCTTTACAGAAGCTTCTCAGTTTTAGTAGGTCTCATTTATTCAATGTTGCCCTTAATGCCTGTGCTTCTGGGGTTATACCTAAGAAGCGATCACCTGTGCCCATCTGTTGTAGGGTATTTCCCACTTTCTCTTCTATCAGGTTCAGTGTTTTCGGGCTGATAATGAGGTCTTTAATCCATTTGGACTTGAGTTTTGTGCACGGTGACAGATATGGGTCTATTTTCATTCTTCTACAGGTTGACATCCAGTTGTGCCAGCACCATTTGTTGAAGATGCTTTCTTTCTTCCATTGTATACTTTTAGCTCCTTTATCGAAAATCAGGTGTTCATAGGTTTGTGGGATAAAATCCGGATCTTCTATATGATTCCATTGGTCGACTTCTCTGTTTTTGTGCCAGTACCACCCTGTTTTCATTACTGTAGCTCTGTAATAGAGTTTGAAGTCAGGGATGGTAATGCCTCCAGAAGATCCTTTATTGTATAGGATTGTTTTGGCTATCCTGGGTTTTTTGTTTTTCCATATAAAGTTGATTATTGTCCTCTCCAGATCTGTGAAGAACATTTTATCTGTGTCCTGGGATCTGAACTTGGTCCCATACTTGAGAGGCCTATACTTTACCTACTGAAGCGTTTTCCAAGGTCACATTTAATTTAGATCTAAATTTAATACACATTTAAAATTATTGTTAAGAGCTACTTAATTTTTTCAAGCAGAGAAAGTAAGTTTTAATTTCATTGTCTGCTGACTCTAAATTATGTGTCAGTCCTGATTATTCAAATTTATTATTTTTCTCTTCAAGAAAGTTCAAATTTTAATTCCATTGCATTTTTAATGATTGTAACTTGATTATTTAAAAGTGAATTTTATCTCTATGAAAGTTGTGTTTTGTACATTAGTTTAATCCTTTTTGTATTTCTATGCACAATGAATCTTATTGTAACAAGTACTCTGTAAGAAAGCAGACTAGTACCTCACATAGTATCTTTCAAATCTTTTAAAAGGAGAGCTGCATCAGCTTCAGACTAACTCATCACCATTCTGAAGCAAGATGTCTTTGTGCTTCTGCACTCTGTGCTTTAGGGGCCTGAAGTGTTCTAGACCAGAGAATTGGAAAGGGGCCTGTTGATGAATCTGGAGAATTCCAGCCTTATACCTATATCTTCTGACTAGTGTTGACTGAACAACTGAGTTATAACTAGTGCGGGTTTCTAGATTTATTTTCTTTGATAACTTAACTATTTTTACTTATTACCCATAGATTCCTCAATCTTATAACATTTTGTATTCTTTTGACTCAAAGAATGCATCTTGTACCATAGAGTTTCAGTTCCTGATTTGAAGTCTGGTGAAATTTCTAAGACCAGTAACTTAGGGAACAGGAATCATGAGATCATTTGCTTAGTGTCTTCGGTATCATCAAAAATACATTTACTTCTATTTTGTTTGTAATATTTAGCTTTTTGAATATGTGTGAATCTATACCCCAATTTTAACCTCTTTATGTAGCAATATTGTATTGAATTTACTTAAACCTTTATTTCTGAATTCACCAGTATAGTACAAAGGTAAATGTTTTTATAAAGCATATTGGTAACAAACTTTAGATTCTGTGTAATTTACCAGGGGTGTTTGTGTCAATAGCAATAAAAGAATGGTTTGGTGCTTCTTCTACATATGAATAATGAATTCATATTGTTAACTTCCTGGGTACAAATTCACGTACAGAATATGACAAAACTTATTACCATTGGGATATGGCTCATTTGGAGATGAAGAATTTAATTTGGTGACTTTTTCCTTATAATATATTTTATTTTCAAGATATTACATAACATTGACCTGAGATAAGCTATTTTTATTAAAGAAAAAAAACTGTGCTTTTGAGAAACTGACTAGAGTTACATTAACGCCACAGACTACTATTTTAATAACTCTTGAAAGAAAAATAACTCATCCTTTTTTATACAAGAAAAACGATTGAACATGTTATAAAAAATGGGTCCAGAAATTAATCATTGAAGAAAACATTTCTACCAACTGCCAACGGTAATGACCTTTATGACTAAAATGAGTTATCAGTAGCTCTGAATTAAGCTCATCTGAAAGTTCTCAAATATCCTAACAGTTCTGTATTTCTAAGTTAAGTTGATGTAGGATTTTAAAATACAGCTTTGTAATCAGGTAATTGCTCTAAGTAGAATCAGACTATATTACAAAAATACTCATATTAAAATACTGATAACTACTTCCCAGTTGCTATGTATTCAAGTAGGCTGTGAATTCACATACTTTACTGATGTTTACCTAACTAGCACACATATGAGTTTGACTGTAATCTGCCTCTTTTAATGACAAGAAATTGCACACTTGTTTTACCAAGCCAGTTCAAGAAAATAATGTTATTTTTACATTAGCCAAGTAAAGTAAGGTATCTATAAATCAAAATACATGAAGCAACAACATCAACAGAGATTTTACTTTGTGTGTACTCCTTAGTTTCCTAGGGTGTGGTTGATATATCTCTATGAAACTCCATTGTAGGAAACTGATTTTATCTTTCCTAGGAGGTGTCGATTGTAAATAGCTCTTGGCTGTCCTGGGATTTTGTCTGTTGTTGACTTGTACAGATCATTTTAATCTGTTCTAGTCACTGTGAGTTCATATCTATATCAGCACCGCTGTGCCAGAATGAAGCTGTTTTCTTGGAGTCACTAAACACTTCACCTGTTTGCTGACTTTTCATTTTTCTTACTACTTGCATATTTTCCAGGTGCAGGTCAGGGGATATTAATTATTATCAATTGCAAAAAAAAAAAGCTTTTGAGTTAGGAATGCACTAATCTATGGGTATATGAGTAAATATCCAGTGTCAGAACAATTTACCTCTTTTCAAGTTTTGGGCGAAAGGATTCCAGAGACCTCCCCAGCAACACACAGGCTGTTATCAATGTTACTGGTTACCTTCCACAACCAAGTATAAGGGATTATTGCTGAGGTTATTGTTGAATTATTCTACTAAGCATGGAGAAATTGATCTGGTGCCCAATTGGAAGCTTCATGTCTATTGTTTAGCATTCATGGTGAAAGAAGGAACTCTGCATGTTACCAGAAAAGAGAAGAAGTCATCAACATTGCCAAACTTTAATCCCTTCAATCTGAAACAGAGACCTGCCTGTAAAATATACTGATACATTAGTTTCACAATGTTAAGTGAGTGACTAGTTAATTTTGATTACGTTTAAGGCTCATTTCATGATATGAAAGTGTACCTGACAATGCTAAAGTGGCCAACAACCCTTCCTCTCTGAGATTCTCTCCCTCTGTCACTGAAATTTTCTTCTTTTTTTTTTCTCCTGATTTGTTTGTTCAAGAAAAGGTTTCTTGGTATAGCTTTGGAGTCTGTCCTGGAACTCTCTGTAGAGCAGACTGTACTTGAACTCAGAAATCCAACTTTCTCTGTCTCCCTAGTGCTGGAATTAAAGGTGTATGCCACCATCATCCTGCAGAATTTTCTTTCAAACAATTCTCCCAATCTTGTATTCTAACTGACTGATGTTAGATGGAGTTCTATTAACATTTTCATATAATTTGTTAGAAGGTTATTTATTGAAACAAGAGCAAATTCCCATTAACACACACTGCTAAAGAAAGTGACTTCTTCTCAACAAACATAAACTGCTAATAGTCCCTCAAATGTAAATTAGAAACTCATATCATTCCCTCCAAAGTTCGATATCCTAGTAATTAGTTTCATGCATTTGAATTCTGAAATGATACTTACTTCCTATAGGTGTTTACATGAGAATGGATCCACTGGGTCACTTATTTCAATATTTGATCCCTAACTGGCTGAAGGGTTTGGGAAGGATTAGTGAGTGTGGCCTTTGGGGGACTATGCAACTAGCAGTACGATTTGTGATATAAAAAGACTTGTATCATCTCCAGTTCGCCTTCCTTCTCTCACTCTCTCTCTCTCTCTCTCTCTCTCTCTCTCTCTCTCTCTCTCTCTCTCTCTCTCTCATAGTACTTGTGCAGTTTTCAAAAATATAATAAAATATAATTTAAAATTACTTTTGGAAAACAGATTAGAGTATCTAATTAAATAAACTTATATTGTGTCTTGTCAATAAATGATTTTTTAACATATTTTTCTTTACCTTAAAAAACTTTGTAACATTTAGACATGTATTCTTTCTCAAATTTACCTTTTAAATTCATAAAATATAACTTGGAATTTTTCAATCTTTTCAGCACTATCAACCTACATACATTTTTGCTGTTTTCAAGGAATAATGAATCAATCACTGAAAGTCTATGCTATTTATTTTTAGGTATTTGTTGTAAAAAGGATATGCAGATTTGTGAATCTATTCAAGCTGTTGCATACTCAGGAGACCCTGTCGTAAAGGCAGCTGGCCAATTAACCCACACACCAGTCTAATGCACTGAGATATACTTTTTGGACTGTTGCAAATTGTATTCATTGAAATTTCTGTGTTGATCACAGTTAATTTAACTCCTTCCATTAGATGTGTCGCTGTGCTTGACAGCATGGCAATATTAAAATATTTTGAAGGTTTAACGTTTCTTATACTTTTTGAATGTTAAATTAATAAATACAATGGATTTTAATTTTTTCACTCCTCTTTTCCTTTCTCCTTTCATTGCCTTCTGCAACCTTTCTTCCCAGAAAAATCACACTTTAATGTATTCTATTTGTGTGTGATCCACTAAGCTTAAATAGATCTCCTTACAGAGTATGGAAAAGAGATTATTTAGTGGAATCTATATAATAGTATAGTACCTGCTATACTCTTGGAAAACCTGGCACCACCTCTCCCAGTTTTTATAAATTTCCAGTAGTAGATGATAGAGGTGCAGTGTCCCTCTAGAAAGATGTAGCTCCTCCCCTATCATGGTGAAATGTTGACTACCCAAATCTTGCCCTGGGATAGCAATGTCTATTAATGTATGTCCTCCCATTTTTGGCTCTCCTATTTTTTTCTATGCTTTCAATCACAAATGGGTATTTTAAACATATTAACAAAAATGTTTTCATCTTTATAGATGGAGAATGCTACAAGAGCAGATTCATTTTCTTTCTTTATTAAATAGAGAATTGTTTCCAAGAGTTTCACCTTTCAAACTAGTCACTTAGCAAGACAAGAGATAATTTTCTAAAATAAGTCCCGATTTGTGATTCTAACAATGTCAACTGTACAAAGTGACATTACCTGAATGTAAATCTATAAGTCCTTTCATGGCTTGATAATAGAATTCCTAGTAGGGAAAATTGCAGTTTTAATACACAGGTTTTTCTTTAAGAAATATATCTGAAAATAACTCTGAAATACATTTTTAGTCACTGCCAACATATACAATAAAATTTTAGTTGGTTATTATTAGAAATGTGTGACTAATTACTACTTGAGCAAAAGACACTTTGTTTGATCTCCTATCCAGATTTTAATTGCCCTTTCATAAGTAAAGACTAAATTAAGCATCTCAAGCAAAGTAACATGGGAGGGCTATTCTTGCTTGATTCTACCTAAGAAGTGTAAGGTCAATTCAGTTCAATTCTCTCTGTTCAATATAAAAAGAATTCAGGAAGACACTATGTTATTTCTAGGAACCATTTATAAACTTAGTAACAACTACTGATTACTTGAACTTAAGATTTCACCTACTCAAAGACTAGCATGAGTTCATACTGCAATTGACTTAAGGAATAATTAGATATATAATAATACACATATATACTATTCATATGTAATATCATAATAAAGATGAGAAATTATCTCCATGTTGAGTTGTTCAAAATATAAAAAATATAGACAGAAAGGTGATCTGAACTGTCGACTCAAAGTGTTCATCTTTCCTTTTATTCATGTCCTTTTGAATAAGTAACCATAGAAGACATCTTCTTGCTAGTGAAATTTGGCTTCCTATGCTTTTATTTGACTAATGAAGCACTAGCATTTATTATGATCAAGAACATGAAGTATAATTTTTAGGAAATCATTCATTTCTATTTTTCCATAGATGTTAAAGGAACATACCCAACAAGTCTGAGTGTGCAGAGGATATGGGAACAGTCAAGATTCTCAGATGGAACCTATAGCTTCATCACAATCATAGTAACTCTGACTTAAACCAAACTATCCTGACTCTATATTACATTTTGGGTGTGACTTGTAAATATGTTTCAAAAATTAGATATTAAAATTTAATGACAAAAGTAAGGTAAGGACAGGTCAAAATTAAATTTAAAATGCTATTTTGAGGAAGGGTCTTTGAGAATCAGTGTCAGTGGTATTTTTATTGAAGATTGCATATATTCCTCCTCTCTTTCTACAAACACTGCCACTCTTTCAAAAAGTAACCTTTTTCATTAATTTCTGCTATACACACAATAGGCAAATCTCTATACATATGTATTCCTAAATATGTAAATATAACTTGCTCAATATATGCAGTATTATTAAAATATGTGTTTTTCTTAGATAATTTTCAATTGCTTTGAAGGGAAGGTAGAAGTTTGGAGGAGTCAAAGGAGGGGAAACTGTGGTCTGGATGTATTGTATGAGAGAAGCATGTAATTTCAATTGGAAAAAGGGGGGAGTTAATTGACTATCTTTATTACTATTCACTAAAAACTTCTACGCTGAGTGTTGAACATGTGGGCAGGTTTTGTGCCTTTTGTCAAAACTGTGACAAGAATTGTCTTGGCATTTGTAATTTGCTCTTATGCATTTGCCACATTTTCAGTTAAGGTGATTAATAACAGTGGGCAGATTGTAATTATTTTACCTGTCTGTGTATATTTCTCATTCTGACAAGTTGTCCAAAATTGGCAACTTTCCCTTACAGCAACTTCCACAGCCATGACTGTGAGGACTTCAAAGTGTCCATCACCTTACTTTTATCCCATTCCTCCATCCTTCTTACTTCCATTGCTTGGTAGCAGTCATTGCTGAATACAATTTGATAGATTATTTGAAGTTTCTGTGTGGACTTCATAATACTTTACTTTTTTTTTTCAAGTACAGAGTGTCTAAATCAAATTGAACTAGCAGTGCTTTGAGGAAAAGCAAGCAGTAGACAGAATGCAATGGAATTCACAACATCTCATAGAAGCAAACACATCAAATATTCAGAGAAAAATAGGTACAGTTTTAAGCATTGTGGATAATAATAAGAGTGTATATTATTTCTATTATGTTTTACAAAATTATATTTGCATAATACATAGATCAACAGTAGAATTTTTGCTTTAGTACTCATGTATAATGTATTTGTATATCGAAAGTAAATAGAAACAAGTCCAGAATACTGCATTTCCATGAAAGATCTGATATTTTGTTACAATGTGATTAATAATGGTAAGAAAAAGTTCCTTTGCAATTGTACAAGTTTGCATAAAACTTAGATTAATTACCATTTACTATTTGCAAATTGTTGTTTTTAAATCAGAGTCACACTTAAATTTATCAGTATAATTCCATCCCATGAAACAGGCAATGAAAATTGCAATTATGGTTTATTAGATATATAATAAGAATAATTTGTATGGAGATACATTATTTATTATTGTTGGTGGTGATTTCAGTGTTGTGGTGGTGGTGGTATGTGTGTATAATTTGTTTCTGTGTAAATTAGATATGAATGTGCCATGGTGAGTATATAGTTGTTAAAGGACAACACTCAGGAGCTGTTTTCGCCAGTCTACTGGATATTCAGAGTATTTCTCTCAGGGCATATTTTCAGTTTAATATACAGAGCACATCTATTCACCTTGTTTTAATAATCAACACATGAGAGACTAGAATTTTTGTGAGGTTTCCTTCATTTTTGTCTTATCAAATACACCACCTTTTTTTCTTCTCTCTCTCTCTCTCTCTCTCTCTCTCTCTCTCTCTCTCTCTCTCTCCCTCCCTCCCTCCCTCCCTCCTTCCCTCCCACTTAAATTCAAGTTCTTATTACGTGACCCTGTTGTCCTGGAAATTACAAAATGAATTCTGCCTTGACAGAATAGTGATCCATTGCCTCCCCCTTCTGATTAATGCAATTAAAGAAAATTTTACTAAGAACTATTCCTTCATAACTATTTCTTCAAATGTTGTCCCATAGATCCTGCAAAAATGTCAAATATAGTCTATAAGCATAGTCTATAGGATAATTAATAATAGCCAGGTTTTCAACTTTGAATTTGAGTTTTTTTAAGTATTCAGAATCCCAAAGTAGTAGAAGATAAAGCAAGTAAATAGTTGATAGATGATAGATAGATGATAGATAGATAGATAGATAGATAGATAGATAGATGATAGACAGATAAGTAGAAGGTAGATAGACAAACAGACAGACAGATAAGCATCATTGAATCAGTTGCTCAAAACATCTAGCAGGAAGTGACTTGGGCAGCCCCTGTAAGTCATTCAACTCCAGCAGTTTGGACAGAATAAAGTATCCCCTCAGATGAGATTTCCAATTAAAAAAATAACATAACAACTGAAATATAATTAAAAGAAAGCTAAAATACTGAGTTTAAACTAAAATTGTCTATTTCCTAACCATATTTCCTAGGCATTCCTAATTTGGTCATTTACTAATAACACTGTCCACAGAAAACAAAACAAAACAAAACAGCAAACCACTGTGAATCCCTAAGAAAGGCAAGTAACTATTCTAATTCCTTTGAAAATCAGGTTCTATTTAACTTAATACTCACATGCTTAATCTATCCAAAGTATAAAGCATTAGTTTTAGTTATGAATCTCAGAAAAGCATTCAACGTTTTAGATTTTTTAACTTCCCACTTGATCAGATTCAGACTGTATTTATAAATATCTTGAATCCATATTCTGCTTCATTGAACTGTTTGGACTGACATTTTGATACTTTTTTCAACACTTTTCAATGATGAATAAATTCTTCTCAGACCTTCTTTATTGGCTTTTGACCTCTATACAACATGGTACATGATGGACTTCTGGCCAAAACAATTTTAGACTGGAAAAGGAGGCAGAATTCTGTTCCCCAACTAAAACAGTTCTGAGATCTCTGCACTTTTTAAGTTCACCATCTTCTAGGCACAGACAGTGCTGAGCTGAGCAAAGACTACACAGTATTTCATTTCAATGTTAAGAGTTAAGAAACTGAGAGTGAAACCTGCAGTTCATAAAGGAGTACCTGCTACCTTCAGGAGCCTAGAATTAGAGCATTTTAAAAGCTCTTCTTCATGGGCTGTTGGGCGTTACCACAGAAACTCTACCCAAGTCTCAGAGTGACTACTACTGTCTAGCCATATATCTTTTCTATGGTTATATTGACTTTCTTCTTTCAAATGCCTCAGATATTGAATTCCAATTTCCTACTTAATGATACATTTCTCATGAAGATGTACAAACAGTTACACAAGGGCTTGGAGGAATTCATTACAGTTCATTATTGAATTCACAGTGGAGATATGAGCACTTTTGGCTAAGATGGAAAGATCTATTGTGGAAGTTGTTGCCAGAGACCCTATATTGAAAGTCTCTAAATAAATTGATATTGCTAGTTAGCACAACATGGCATGAGGATTTTCCAATGCCCATATTTTTGTTGAATTTCTTTAAAGTTATCATGCATACATGAGCTACATTTGATGGAATGCATAATGCTTAAATCACAAAAGCAAGATTGAGTGGCCTTGAGAAAGAAGACTGTCAGTCTTTACACTTTAATTATTCTTTCAAAGTCAGATTTCAGCCCTGTTGAAAAAAAATCATATTACACAGTGCGTGACATTTACGCTGAAATCAGGTATGAGCAATACAAAAATGGGGTGTGGGCTTTGACAGAAGATTTTGCATTCATTACCTCTTTCTAAAGAAAAGTAATGAAGCAGGAAATAGTCACAAATAATAAGACGCATTGAATACACAACAATTTCCACTATCCTTTAAATGAGAGCCTGTGGCAGAAGAAATAACAGCCTTTCAAACGCCTATGAATGCATGCAAAGCAGTCTCCTTCATCGGGAGATTTCTTTCTTATGACCTTCAAATGTCAAACATTTCAGACAGTGCAAGGTAATTTGAGTTTTGAATCATCACTTCATGCTAATTCAAACTTAGTTCACATAAATGATTTAATTCATTCTTGAATTCAATACTATCTGTCCCTATGAATGGTTCTTATGTGGGCCACTTAGTTAATTAGCACCCATTATTTCTGGACATATCTTCATGACAAGTTTATGGCATTTATAGGAAATTTAGCATTAAAGAAATCAAAGCTATTCCACTAAGAAACCATGCATATCAAAAGCTGTTTTTATAACCGCCAACTAGGATGAAGAAAAAAATAAAACTTAGTTTTACATTTCTTTAAATTCCTTATTTTTTGAAATTCCTCAGAAGCATTTCATTGAATGAATGAGAATTCAACCCTCTTGCAGAACAATGACTGACATTTAGGTCATAGGTTTCACTAGATTGGGATGCTGTCTAGTGTGCTGTATGCGTTTGAAAGGTCCCTAATCTCTCCAGTTGATTGCAGTAGCAGCCCCAACATTAATAGCAAGAAAAGATTTGCCCACATAATGACAAATGATAACTTTGTTGGTTAAAGGCACATGAGACAAAGAGTCACTAATAGAAAGGATGCAGAGACAAAAAGCAATATTGCTTTGTGAAAAGCTCGGTTGAAATGGTCTGTTATGTTCCCTAAACCTGGAGTGAGACATAAAATGGAAAATGGGTAAAGCAAGCAAAAAATGAAAAGGAAACTACTAGTAAACCAGAAAAACATCTCATATTAACAAAGAATTGTTTCAAAAATACAAAAGGAAAGATCTAAAATTTTCCAGATGAATTAAAAGATTCCTCACCCATTGCCATTATACTCTCTCTCCCAGGTCTTCACAGAATACTAGAAACAATATTTTACACTGCAGAGAGGAATAAGCATGACCAAAAGACTATAGGAAGGAACGACATTAAGCTATAATTAATAAAAACAAATAGGACAAAGATAACAAACAGCAAAGAACAACAAAAGTGTTGTAAATTAGACATACATTTCAATAATTCCTTTAAATATTAATGATCTCCAACTCCAAAAAATCAGTGGCCTTCCTATACACTAAGGATAAGGAAACAGAGAGGGAAATTAGAGAAGCATCACCTTTCACGATAGTCACAAATAGCATAAAATATCTTGGGGTAACTCTGACCAAGGATGTGAAAGATCTATTTGACAAGAACTTTAAGTCTTTGAAGAAAGAAATTGAAGAGGACACCAGAAAATGGAAAGATCTTCCTTGCTCCTGGATTGGGAGGATCAACATAGTAAAAATGGCAATTCTACCAAAAGCAATCTATAGATTCAATGCAATCCCCATCAAAATCCCATCAAAATTCTTCACAGATCTGGAGAAGACATTAATCAACTTTATATGGAAAAACAAAAAACCCAGGATAGGCAAAACAATCTTATACAACAAAGGATCGTCTGGAGGCATTACCATCCCTGACTTCAAACTCTACTACAGAGCTACAGTATTGAAAACAGCTTGGTATTGGCATAAAAACAGAGAAGTCGACCAATGGAATCGAATAGAAGACCCTGACATTAACCCACAAACCTATGAACACCTGATTTTCGATAAAGGAGCTAAAAGTATACAATGGAAAAAAGAGAGCATCTTCAACAAATTGTGCTGGCAAAACTGGATGTCAACCTGTAGAAGAATGAAAATAGATCCATATCTATCACCATGCACAAAACTCAAGTCCAAATGGATTAAAGACCTCAATATCAGTTTGAACACAGTGAACCTGATAGAAGAGAAAGTGGGAAGTACTCTACAACACATGGGCACAGGAGACCACTTCTTACGTATAACCCCAGCAGCACAGACATTAAGGACCTCATTGAATAAATGGGACCTCCTGAGATTGAGAAGCTTCTGTAAAGCAAAGGACACTGTCACTAAGACACAAAGGCAACCCACCAACTGGGAGAAGATCTTCACCAACCCCGCAACTGACAAAGGTCTGATCTCCAAAATATATAGAGAAATTAAGAAACTAGACTTTACAATGCTAATTAACCCAATTAAAAAATGGGGCACTGAACTGAACAGAGAATTCTCAACAGAAGAATTTCAAATGGCCAAAAGACACTTAAGGTCATGCTCAACTTCCTTAGCGATCAGGGAAATGCAAATCAAGACAACTTTAAGATACCATCTTACACCTGTCAGAATGGCTAAAATCAAAAATACCAATGATAGCCTTTGTTGGAGAGGTTGTGGAGAAAGGGGTACACTCATCCATTGCTGGTGGGAATGCAAACTTGTGCAACCACTTTGGAAGGCAGTATGGCGGTTTCTTAGGAAATTCGGGATCAACTTACCCCTGGACCCAGCAATACCACTCTTGGGAATATACCCAAGAGAGGCCTTATCATACAACAAAAGTATATGCTCTACAATGTTCATAGCAGCATTGTTTGTGATAGCCAGAACCTGGAAACAACCTAGATGCCCTTCAATGGAAGAATGGATGAAGAAAGTATGGAATTTATACATATTAGAGTACTACTCAGCAATAAAAAACAAGGACTTCATGAATTTTGCATACAAATGGATGGAAATAGAAAACACTATCCTGAGTGAGGTAAGCCAGACCCAAAAAGAGGAACATGGGATGTACTCACTCATATTTGGTTTCTAGCCATAAACCAAGGACATTGAGCTTATAATTAGTGATCCTAGAGAAGCTAAATAAGGAGAACCCAAAGAAAAACATATAGGCATCCTCCTGAATATTAACCTTCAGCAAGCGATGAAAGGAGACCGAGACAGAGACCCAAATTGGAGCACAGGACTGAAATCTCAAGGTCCAAATCAGGAGCAGAAAGAGAGAGAGCACGAGCATGGAACTCAGGACCGCGAGGGTACACCCACACATTGAGACAATGGGGATGTTCTGTTGGGAACTCACCAAGGCCAGCTGGCCTGGGTCTGGAAAAGCCTGGGATAAAACCGGACTCTCTGAACATAGCGGACAATGAGGACTACTGAGAACTCAAGAACAATGGCAATGGGTTTCTGATCCTACTGCACGCACTGGCTTTGTGGGAGCCTAGGCAGTTTGGATGCTCAACTTACTAGACCTGGATGGAGGTGGGGGTTCCTTGGACTTCCCACAGGCCAGGGAACCCTGATTGCTTTTCGGGCTGGGGGGAGACTTAATTGGGGGAGGGGGAGGGAAATGGGAGGCGGTGGCGGGGAAGAGACAGAAATCTTTAATAAATAAATAAATTAAAAAAAATAAAATTAAAAAAAAATATTAATGATCTCAGCATGCCCCTAATCAAAACATAAATAATAGCTGAATAGACTTGAAACTAAAACGATCCATAACAGACAAAGGCAATTTCATTCTAATCAGGGTAACAATTAACCAAGAAAACGTTGCAATCCTAAACACACACAAAGGAAACTCTGGTGCACCCAATTTCATTTAAAAGTGAACTACTGGACTTAAACACTAAATACCCAGCTTTTCCCAACAGTCAGGTTTTCTACAAAAGAAAAGTCAACAGAAAATTGTCACAATAAAAAACTTCACAAAATAGATGCACCAGATATCTAGAGACTATTTCATTTATGCAACTTCTTTTGAGGAAGCACATGCCTTTCACAGTAATGTCTGTCTAGCTCTCAGGCCATTTTCTTTGATATTTTGGCTTCAAATGTATCACTTTCTTATTTGTTTTAAAGTATAAACATTACTTTCTGTCAATACACATATCTGGAGTTCAATAATATGCTAAAATAATTTTAAAATAGATCCTTTTCTCTGCTCAGCTTAACTTTTTGTCAGTCATGGGAATCACTAGTAAGCCAAGTGAAGGACTATCAAAGGCATTGTAAATATTTGACAGTCTTCCCTAAAGGAAGCATTTGTAAAAGAACTCTCTGTTGTTTCAATGTTTCCTCATTTTTCTTTGCATGAGCCCACAAAGTCTCAACTCTCCCCTCCCCTACATCACTCCATGCCAACAGGAAGTAGCCAGACTTGAACCAGCATCCATGTACCCAGAGTCTGGAATGTTAGGGTTAAAGCCTCACTCCAGATCCTGAAATCCATAAACCAAAAGAGTCTGGAAAGTTTGGGTTAAGACTTCACTCTATCCCTTGACATTCATATATTCAAAGAGTCTGGAATGTTTCTGTGGATGTTCCATCCCAAGCAACCTCTCCTGGGAGTTGCTGCAGTCCAGACTCCACCCTAGAGAAAGCCCACCCAAGTATGACCCATTTGTAGGAGCCTGCTTGTTTGTTCCTGGATGCTCAGACTCAAAATAACTACACAGAAGCTGAATTAATTAAATCACTTTTTGGCCTAAATCACCATCTTATTAGCTAGTTCCTACATCTTAATTTTACCCATTTCTATTAATCTGTGTATTGCTACATGACTGTGGCTTAACAGCAAGGTTCCAGCTCAAGTGTTCCCAGAGGTGGCTATGTGGCATCTCCTGATTCTGCCTTCTTTCTCCCAGCATTTAGTTTAGTTTTCTCCACTTTACTCTGCCCTATCACAGACCCATGCAAATTCATCATTAATTAACTAATAAAAGCAACACATGTACAGAAGAACTTCCTACATCATGACTCCCCCTCTCCCCCTGAGATGCTGAAAACCACTTCCACAAAGGGTATTTAAACTGTCCCCCAGAGAACAAACACGTGGTTTTCTAGTCTTTCTTTCCTATCTCCTCTCTGGGGGGGGGGGGGAGGGCTGAAAAGTCATCCAGAAGCTTTGTTAGTCATTAAACCTGGGTTTCTTCTAATTCAGTTTGATTTGGTCTGTTTTTGATTATTGTGTCGGAGGGGACTATCAGGGTGCAGAAACCTTCCAAACATTTTTGAATTCCTGCTGAAAACAAAGGGAAAGCAAATCATTATCCTGTGGCTTCAAGTGTGATTACACAGAATTCATTTTATTCATTCATTGCTTTTAGGACATAATGGGAATCTTGTTTAGCAATCCTACGGAAGGACTGGCTTTCTGAAGCTGTCAATATTTCTTTGTATTCTTGTTTGTTTTGCTCACAATGTGAACATGGAGCTCAGTCTCTCTTAGTAGAGAAGCATTTCATTATGGAGCTACACTGTTAGCTCTGTTGTTAATCCTTAAATTCCTGCAAAAAAGCTCGATTTTGTTAGCAATACTTTCTATTAAAATCATCAGGCAAGGAAGAACCAAAGAGTGATTCATGGATTTCCCTGGGAAGGAGAAGTAGAAAAGATCTCCTGGCTACACTGGGTCGGGGATGGCTGGAAGGATGGGAACTAGAGGGAGCAGGTTAGGCAGCCTGGGTGTAGGAGGTGGGTTGGAGGAAGGATGAAGAGGGAGAGAAACAAAAGAGATAGCTTGATGGGGGCAGTTCTGGGTTAGGGAGAAACCTGGTTTCAGGGATACACACAGGAACCTACAAGGATGACCCCAACTAAGACTCCTAGTAATGGTGGCAAGAGTGCCTGAACTGGCCATCGACTGTGAGAAGATTGGTGACTTCCCTAATTAACATCAGAGATACTTTATCCAGTAACCAGTCAGAGGCAGAAATCCACAGACAAGCACTGTCATGAACTCTGAGAGCTTTGAGGAAAACAGGAGGAAGGATTAGACAAGCCAGGGAGGTCAACATGGGGGACCCACAGAGACAGCTGACCTGAGCTCTCAGGAGCTCATGGACACTGGGCCAAAGGTCAGGAAGCCTGCATGGAACCCACCTAAGGACTGTGAATGTGTGTGACGATCGTATAGGTTGATCTTTTAGTAAGACTTCCTTTTTGTTTGTTTCATTGCTTGGTTGGTTTGTTTTGGTTTGGTTTTTGTATGAGGATGTTTAAAAGGTTGAAAATTTTATACAATGGCTATATTAGTAATTTAAAGCTAACCTTGATAATTTTCCATATATAGTTATACTTAAGTTCTTTCTTCTAATATTTGCTATGGCAGATTTCTGAATATACCATATTTTGTCATAAATATTACAACATAGCTCTTTAATTTTATAAGGCATTTCAAACAAAGACAAATTCTATATCATCTAATAAAACAATCAAGTAAGGTTAATAAATGTCTTAATATCCACATCATTGTCTTCTATGACATTTATCAATAGTAAGATATATCTGAAAGTGACATACCATGTCATAATTGTTCCACATCAAGGTATAAGATTTTAATAAAAACAACTATACGAAATTTAAGCTTCCATCTTTCAAGAAGCTCTAGAAATGAACACTTGGTCAACCAAAGTTAAAATTTGCCAGGGTTGACACACAGAAAATAAAACATGACAAAATCTTGATATTATTTTAAAGTGAAGATTGGCTAAAATCAAAAACACCAATGATAGCCTCTGCTGGAGAGGTTGTGGAGGAAGGGGTACCCTCATCCATTTCTGGTGGGAATGCAAACTTTTGCAACCACTTTGGAAAGCAGTATTTCGGTTTCTCAGGAAATTCGGGATCAACCTACCCCTGGACCCAGCAATACCACTCTTGGGAATATACCCAAGAGATGCCCAATCATATGACAAGGGCATTTGTTCAACTATGTTCATAGCAGCATTATTTGTAATAGCCAGAACCTGGAAAGAACCTAGATGTCCTTCAATGGAAGAATGGATGAAGAAAGTGTGGAATATATACACATCAGAGTACTACTCAGTGGTAAAAAACAATGACTTCTCAAATTTTGCCTGCAAATGGATGGAAATAGAAAATAGTATCCTGAGTGAGGTAACCCAGACCCAAAAAGATGAACAAGGGATATACTCACTCATAACTGGGTTCTAGCCATAAATAAAGGTCAGTGAGTCTATAATTTGTTATCCTAAAGAAGCTAGATAAGAAGGTGAACCCAAAGAAAAACATATAGCTATCCTCCTGGGTATGGGAAGTAGACAAGATTGCCAGGCAAAAATCGGGATCTTAAGGGTAGGGTGGAAAGGGGGTAAGGGGAGATGGGGAGAGAAAAGTGAGAAGGCTAGGATGGGGAGAACATGGGGCAATGGGATGATTGGGATAAAGGAAGGTTGGATAGGGGAGCAGGGATGCACATATCTTAATTAAGGGAGCCATCTTAGGTTTGGCAAGAGACTTGGACCTAGAGGGGCTTCCAGGTGCCCAAGGCGAGGTCCCCAGTTAGTTCCTGGGGCATCTGAGGATAGGGAACCTGAAATGACCCTATCCTATAGCCATACTGATGAATATTTTGCATATCACCATAGAACCTTCATCTGGTGATGGATGGAGATAGAGACAGAGACTCACACTGGAGCACTGGACTGAGCTCCCAAGGTCCCAATGAGGAACAGAAGGAGGGAGAACATGAGCAAAGAAGTCAGGACCACAAGGGGTGCACCCACCCACGGAGACAGTGGGGCTGATCTATTGGAGCTCACCAAGGCCAGCTGGACTCTGACTGAAAAAGCATGGGATAAAACCGGACTCTGAATATGGCGGACAATGAGGGCTGCTGAGAAGCCAAGGGCAATGGCACTGGGTTTTGATCCTACTTCATGTCCTGGCTTTGTGGGAGCCTAGCCAGTTTCGATGTTCTCCTTCCTAGACCAGGATGGAGGGGGGAGGATTTTGGACTTTCCACAGGGCAGGGATCCCTGACTGCTCTTCAGACTGGAGAGGGAGGGGGAAAGGAGTGGGGGAAGGGGGGAGAAGTGGGAGGCTGGGAGGAGGCGGAAATTTTTTTTTCTCAATAAAAAAAAAATTTATGGAAATATAATTGTGAGTTTAGAGCTTAATTAAAAAAATCAACAAATTTGAGGGAATTGGAATTTTATTGCATGGATATTTTGAACTTAAAGAACCATTTGGTAAAGAAGTTATTCATCTGAAAATAAAAATGATTACTAAGCCTTTCTCAATGACCACATAAGCTCACTTGATAGCATTTTATTTTCTTCTGATATTGAATATATTCTAGAGACTAGTTTTTATTTTCAGAAATTATTTTGTACCAATGAAAATTGACCTGGGATTGAAACGTAATTAAAAAGGAATTCTTCAATCAATATCTTTCAAGCATGTATATCTTAAAAATAAAAAAAAAATATTTATAAATAAAAGTGTAAATCATGAGGACACTAAGAGAGACTTACATAGATCTAATCTACATGAGAAGTAGAAAAAGACAAGATTCCTTTGTAAATTGGGAGCATGGGACCTTCGGAGAGGACTTAAGTGGGAAAAGGAGAGGCAGAGAGGGGAGCAGAAAAAATGTAGAGCTCAATAAAAATCAATAAATAGGGTAAATCATAGAGCTAGGAAAAATTATGTAATGAAAATCAAAAGGATTTTCAATGTTCTTCTGAACTAAGATTTGTGGAGTGTGTATTTGTGTTTGTGTGTGTGTGGTGTGTGTTGGAATTATTCCCAGAGACTTATCCATGCTAAAAAAACACAATACATTTCTGACATGAAAACTTGTCTTAGTTCTTTTACTACAATTATCTGTTATTCTACTTTAGGTTATCTTAGGTTCTGTCACCTAAAGCCAATAATTTATTGTAATTAAAAGTTACGATTTTCTAACTATACACATATAACTGCAAATATATCTTTCTATACTTTACATATGGTTCAATGTTATTGAATATAAATTTTCTCCAAGAACCTCTTAATGCATATTTTAAATTTTTTAATGAAGCATTATTATGACAAAATAGGATAATGTGTGACAATCAAAAAGGAAAATAAATGGAGTTATCCAAATTCAAATCTTATTTAAGATCATTGTATAGATATTATATCTCAACATCCTTAGAAAGACAGTTTTAATTTATTCCAAAAGTTAACATTTTCTTCAATATACTTAACTACACATTCTAGAGTGTCTATAACATCATGGTACATGAAATATCTAGGGAATTCTTAGTGAGAAAAGCACACCTATCAGTTATTTTAGGATCACCACTTATATATCTGGAAGTGATGGTAAAACCATTTGCTATAATTTTTTAACTGCATGTATGTCTTGAAATATCAGCTTATTAAACACGTGAAAAATGCTTTTTAAAGCAGCACTAAAATAAAGAGTAACAGTTCATCTCAATTGTCTGGAAAAACACTTTTTAAACAATTATGCATCACTTTATTTAATTTTATGTATTTGACATTTCTTGATAGGATAGGATTCTTTTATTTATTTATTTATTTGGTTTGTCAACACAGGATTACTCTGTATTGCGCAGGCTGTTCAGCAACTCTGTCGATCCAGGTTGGCATTGAACTCAGAGATCTTCCTGCCTCTGAGTTCTAAGTGTTGAGATTAAAGATCTGTGCCACCATAACCCGGTTCAGGACATTCTGACCTTCACTACAGATAATAAAGCATTGGGTTTTTTTTTTTAATTTTCCTTTGAATTTTTTATTAATTGGAAAAAAAATCCACAGACATTATATATCCATTATTCTATGATCGGGTTTTACCACAAATGATGGCTTTTTGCTGTATCCAGGGCAGGTAGTCCTTTCCATCTCTTTGGCATTTAGCCATATTCCCACTCTTCTGTTCAAAGCTTAGTAGTTTAGAGCCATATGTCCCACATCTATGCCTCCACCTGTTAGCATATTCTTATACTGTTTTTCTGGATATGGAAAAAAACCCTGCTATTTCAGTATTTGTGAGTTTGTTTGATAGGTGGTAGAACTCATGTGGATTTAGTTCTCTTGTCTATCCTCTTAAATTATATAAGCTTTATTTATACGCTCATTTTAACTTTTCTGAATATAAATCTTGTGTAAGCTCTGTGGATGATAAACATCTTTCAATACATCTTGCTTTGTCATCTTATTTCAACCTGAAGTTTAAAATTTAATGTTTCATTTACTTTTTGTGATTTACATCCAATAGAAACTTCATTTAGACCAAAGATTTCAATTCCAATTTGTCACATACTTTTTGTGACTTATATCCAATTTAAATTCCATTTAGACTAATGTCAAAAAATACTACTTATGATCACCTTTGTAATTTCCTAATTTTAAAGTTTTATGTTGAAGTTTACATATTAATTTCATCATTGACATGAGATTAAAATGGGCTAAACTTTTTCTCAAGCATGAAGCTCTTCTCGCAATAGTTCTTAAATTAACTATAATTTTTCCTATTAAAGTATCTTTATTAATCAATTTGTTATTCTTTTAGTTGGAGAGTATTACAATAATTTCAAACAAGCTCATGCATTAAGCAATATAATTGTATACCTTCCTGGTTATGGAACCTGAATTCTGAAATCAGAGTGTGATTGAGGCTGAGACTTTATTTTACACTATGGGAAAGGAAGTTGTTCTATGTCTTGGTGCTTCAGGCAGCTGCAAGCAATCTTTTCCCGCACAGCTCATCCCTTCCTTGTCTTCTGGCTGCATTAGTCACAATAGTGAGAAATTGGAAATTTGCTGAGATGTCCACCAACTGATGAATGGATAATAAATATATGGAATATTATTCAGCTCTAAAGAAAAAAGTGAAATCTTCAGGAAAATATACTCATACTAAAATAATTGAGATACTTAAAGAATTGTTTTGATACTGATAGAGATTAAAATTTATTTTAAAATAGCTCCAGTTAAATTAATAAAATCATGCTTTTCAACCTTGTGCAACTGCTGGAGAGAAGTGGCACTAGTTTAGAGGGGGGAGATTTGGATGTTGTTGCCTACAGAATAAAATGTAAAGGTTTAGAGACAGAAATGCACAGCTGGAGGTGCCTAATCCATGCTGTAAAAGAAGCAAGACTGTGTCTATAAATAGAGTATGAACACTCCCCCTCCAGGAAAAAAAAAAAAGAAAAAACATGGTCATAGTTTTGTGAATTAGAGATCCTTAAGGATGTCAATGTTTGTAAATTTGGGGGTTTTAAAAATGAGAAGGAAAATATAAGAATGGGTCATGGAACAGAATTCTTGAAGTTGGGATATTAAATTATCAGGATTATAAATTTGAAGAATTTTTTTTGATTCATTATACTGAATTACCCGAAACAATGAGATTATTAAAGAAGAAAACCAGATGAAAATGGTGTCAAAGTAAAGGTAAGAGTTATCAATAATGATATGCATATCATAAAGATGTCAAAACTAGTAGAAGTATACCAAGTTAGCTCAACATTAAGCTAACAATTTCCCATCTCAAGTAGTAGTATTTCAAAGTAAAATTACATAATGTTTATTGGTTTGTGACATGATTCCGGGCATTCATAACATAACTTATATGTAAGAAGTCATAGTAACAATAAATGTTTTGCCACACTTAAGACAAACTACCCAACCAGTAATACTGAAAATAATCAACCAATAAACAAAATACTGGTTGTTCTCCAAAAACTGACAGCAAATCTCCATTGCCAAAATATATCACCTACACAACTCATTGATCATCAAAAAGTCAAGCTGGTACCTACATAGAGCCTTCAACCCTACATTCTGTCTTTGGTACAGGAAGGCTCTCTTCATACTATCAAAAGAGAAATTTAAACACAAACCCAATCACAAACTCTGTCATCGAAAACGGTGTACAGCTGGTAAGATATTGTGGTGGTTTGCCTCCACAGACTCTAATGCTTGAGTCATAGTGAGTGACACTATTTAGATTTGGTGTCTTAGTGAAGTAGGTGTGATTTTTGGAGAAAGTGGGTCACTATGGAGGCAATTTCTGAGGTTTTATATATGCTCAAGCCACACCCAGTATGACAGTTCACTTCCTGCTGCCTGAAGATCAAGATGGTGAACTCTTTGCTCATTCTCTAGAACCATGTCTGGATACATGTCACCTGTCATGATAATGTAGTAAACCTCTAAATTCAAGCAAGCCCCACGTAGGTGTTTTCCATGCTCATGGTGCCTAATCACAGCAAAAGAAACCCCAACAGAGACAGATCTACCAAAGCAAAAGTGCACAAGGCTTTTGGAAGTCATCTACCAATATCTGATTTAACATAAGGCCCACTACATGAGAAGGAACTCATATCTGACACAGATAGGATGAATACGAACAAGCCACCTAGGGTAAAATCAAACATTACTTTTCTAAAATAAATAAATAAACAAATAGTAACAATAAAATGACAGATAAACTCCTAGAGCAGTGCCTCACTCAGCTCTCAGAGAAATTTCTTCCTGCAGATCATGGAAACAAATACAGGGATCCACAGGTAGATATTATGCAGAGAGTAGGAGGCCTTGAAACTCTCAGTCCTCAATAAAATTTCTGCATCAAATCCGTCTCCTCTAGGCTCAAGGAATTCTGCAGAATCATGGACAGGAAGAGTGTAAAAGCCAGAGGAGATGGAGGAAAACAATGCCTTTTAATCAGGTTGAGTAATGCAAATATAAATCCACAGAGTTTGAGGCAACATGTATGAGACCTGAAGTGGTCTGCTTCATGTCCCATGAGTACATATTATGATTTCTAATTCAGTGTTTTTATGGGATTCTTAAGTGTGTGAACTATGACCTATCAGTTTTTCCTCCCTCCCCTTCACTCCTCCTCAATCTCCATTCAAAAAGTGCATGCCTCCCATGGGAGTCACTAAAGCATTATAAATCAAGTTGAAGCAGAATAAAATTACTCCCCCTGGATCAAATTTGGGTGAGGGAATGCAGCATGGGGAATTGGTTCCCACAAGTCAGTTCAAGCACCAGGGATAGGTTCTGATCCCATTGTTAGAAGCCCCACAAAGAAATGAAGTTATGTAACCACTATACACATGTAGAGGGCATAAATCTATGCAGGCTCTCTAGCTGTCTGTCTGGAGTCAGTATGCTTCCAGGAACTCAGATCAGCTGTCTCTGTTGATGACCTCATAATGACCTTGATCACACTGACTGGTACAATCCCTCCTTTCTCTCTTCAACAGGAATCTGAAGCTTGGCACAGTGCTTGGCTGTGGATCTCCGCATATGTAATAGTTAATGGATGAATGCCCTCTATTGACAGTTAGGATAGTCACCAATCTGATTACAGTATCTATAGCCCCACAGAAGCTAGGTAACAAGGAAGGCCATAAAGGAAATGCATAAAGTTCCTTGGGAATTTGAAATAGGAAAGATCTCCTGGGTAAACTGGGGGTGGGGGAAGTATGGGAACATGAGGAATTAGGTTAGGTGGGGAGGGTGTATGGCAGACAGGGATCATAATGAAAGATATATCTTCATGGGGAGTCATTTTGGTGTTAGGGAGAAACCTGGTACCAGGGAAATTACCAGGAATCCAGAAGGATAACCCCAGCTGAGACTCCTAGCAATAGTAGAGCAGTGACTGAACGAAATACTTTTTCAATGAAAAGAAAAAAGAAAGAAAAAATTTCAAAAGAAATAGAGAAATTTATTGTATTGTTGATGTGGGATGTCTTTTTACATATGTGTTCCTTTTATTGGTTGGCCAATGGCTTAGCAGAATAAAACCAGGCAGGAAATCCAAAGAGATATATAAAGAGTAGGCAGAATCAAGCAAAGCCATGTATCAGCTGAAGGAGAAGGATACTGGAAACTTACCAGTATGCCACAGCCTCATGGTGATACACAGGTTCATAGAGATGGGTTATTTTAAGACATAAGAGTTAGCTAGGAATACACCTAAGCTATTGATTAAACACTGATCTAATTAATATAGTTTCGGTTCTGGGACACTGGAAAAAATAGCAGTCTCTGTTTACATATTATATCAGAAGCATGTTAGGTTCGTTTGTTTTTTAAAGAGGATGGGTTGCAGACTCCTTTTATGTGGCTACAGCTACCCTGATACCCAAATCAAACAAAGATGCAGCAAAGATAGAGAACTACAGAAAAATCCCCCTCATGAACATGGATACAAAAGATACTCAATAAAATACTGGCAAATCAAATCCAAGATCACTTAAAAAATCATCTATTATATATACAGTGTTCTGCCTGCATGTACACCTGCAGGCCAGAAGGGGGAACCAGATCTCATATATGGTTGTGAGCCATCATGTGGTTGCTGGGACTTGAACTCAGGACCTCTGGAAGAGCAGTCAGTGCTCTTAACCTCTGAGCCATTTCTCCAGCCTCCTGGGTATGGTAAGTAGACAAGATTGCCAAGCAAAAATCGGGATCTTAAGGGTGGGGTGGAAAGGGGGGTAAGGGGAGATGGGGAGAGAAAAGTGAGAAGGGTAGGATGGGGAGAACTTGGGGCAACGGGATGATTGGGATAAAGGAAGGTTGGATAGGGGAGCAGGGAAGCACATATCTTAATTAAGGGAGCCATCTTAGGGTTGGCAAGAGACATGGACCTAGAGGGGCTTCCAGGTGCCCAAGGCAAGGTCCCCAGTTAGTTCCTGGGGCATCTGAGGATAGGAAACCTGAAATGATCCTATCCTATAACCATACTGATGAATATTTTGCATATCACCATAGAACCTTCATCTGGTGATGGATGGAGATAGAGACAGAGACTCACACTGGAGCACTGGACTGAGCTCGCAAAGTCCCAATGAGGAGCAGAAGGAGGGAGAACATGAGCAAAGAAGTCAGGACCACAAGGGGTGCACCCACCCACGGAGACAGTGGGGCTGATCTATTGGAGCTCACCAAGGCCAGCTGGACTCTGACTGAAAAAGCATGGGATAAAACCAGACTCTGAATATGGCGGACAATGAGGGCTGCTGAGAAGCCAAGGACAATGGCATTGGGTTTTGATCCTACTTCATGTCCTGGCTTTGTGGGAGCCTAGCCAGTTTGGATGTTCTCCTTCCAAGACCAGGATGGAGGGGGGAGGACTTTGGACTTTCCACAGGGCAGGGAACCCTGACTGCTCTTCAGACTGGAGAGGGAGGGGGAGAGGAGTGGGGGGGGAGAGGGATTGGGGTGGGGGAGGGGGAGAGGAGTGGAGGAAGGGGGAGAGGAGGGGGAGGGGGGAGGAGTGCGAGGCTGGGAGAAGGTGGAAATATTTTTCTCAATAAAAGTAAATAAATAAGGGGCTGGAGAGATGGCTCAGTGGTTAAGAGCATTGCCTGCTCTTCCAAAGGTCCTGAGTTCAATTCCCAACAACCACATGGTGGCTCACAACCGTCTGTAATGAGGTCTGGTGCCCTCTTCTGGCCTGCAGGGATACACACAGATAGAATATTGTATACATAACAAATAAATAAATATTTAAAAATAAATAAATAAACAAAAATCATCCAGTAGGCTTTATTTTAGCCATGCAGTGTTGGTTCAGCATACAGATATGTGATAATATAATTCACCATATAAACAAATTGAAAGAATAAAATCGCATGACCATCTCATTTGATGTTGATAAAGCCTTCGAGAAAACCCAGTATCCCATCATGATAAAGGTTTCGGAGAGATCAGGGATACAAGGAACATATCTAAACATAATAAATGTAGTTACAGCAAGTCGAATGCCAACATTAAATTAAATGGAGAAAAACTTAACACACTTCCACTATAATCAAAAACAAGACAAGGCTTTCCACTCTCTCACTATCTATTCAATATTGTACTCAAAGTTCTAGCTAGAGCAAAAAGACAACAAAGCATCAAGGGAATATAGATTGGAAAAAAGTCAAACTATCACTTTTCACAGATGGTATTATCGTATACATAAGTGACTCCAAAAAATTCTACTAGGAAAATCCTAAACTAAAAAAACAATTTCAGTAACAAGTTACAAGATTAACTCAAAAAAATCAGTAGTCTTCCTATACAAAAATCACAAACAGGTCAAGAAAGAAATCAGAGATATATCACCCTTTATCATAACCACAAATAAACTAGCTTGAAAAACTTTAACAAGTAAAATATCTATAAGAAAAAAATGTTGAAGACATCAGAAAATGGATAGATCTCCCCTGCTCTTAAATAGGTAGAATCAAAATAATAAAAATGGCAATCTTTGAAAGAGCTATCTACGGATTCAGTGCAATCCCCATCAAAATCCCAACACAATTATTCACAGACCCTAAATGAACAGGAATAAACTTCATATGGAAAAACAAAACAAAAGAAAGAAAGAAAGAAAGAAAGAAAGAAAGAAAGAAAGAAAGAAAGAAAGAAAGAAAAAAACAAAGAAAGAAAGAAAGAAACTGAAATAATCCAGTACAATAAAAGAATTTCTGGAGGCATTACCATCTCCTATCTCAATATATAATATAGAGCTACAGTAATGAAAACAGCTCGGTATTGGCATAAAAACAGACATGTGGATCAATGGAGTTGAACTGAAGAGCCTGACCTTAATACAGACACATATGAACTCCTGATTTTTGACAAAGAAGCCAGAAAGGTACAATGGAAAAAGGAAAACAAATGGTGCTGGCGTACTAGACATCAACATGTAGAAGATTGCAAGTAGATCCTTGTCTATCACCTTGCGCAAAACTCAAGTCTCAGTGAATCAAGGGCCTCAACATAAAGCCAGTAATAATGAACCTGGCAGAAAAGAAAGAGGGAAGTATCATTGAACACATTGGCACAGGGACCATTTCTTAAATATAACACCAGTAGTACACACACTGAGATCAACAATCAATTAATGGAACCTCCTACAAAGCTTCTGTAAAGCAAAGGACACAGTAAACAATACAAAATGACAGCTTACAGAATGGGAAAAGATCTTCACCAACCCCATATCTGACAGAGGGATGATCTCTAAAATTGTACAAAGAACTTAAGAAACTGGTTAACAAAATACTGGTTAACAAAGAAGAATTCTCAACAGAAAAATTTCAAATGACTGAAACACACTTAGAGAAATGTTAACATCCTTAGCCATCAGGGAAATGAAAATCTCAACTCTAATATACCATCTTACACCTGTAAGAATGACTAAGATCAAAAACACCAATAATAGCTTATGCTGGAGAGGATGCAGAATAAGGGGAACATTCATCCATTGCTGGTGGGAGGAAAATCTACAGCCATTCTCAAAATCGGTATGGTGGTTTCTCAGAAAATTGGGAATCAATCTATTTTAAGACTCTTAATAATATACCTAAATAATACTCTATAATACTACAAGAACACTTATTCAACCATATTCATAGCAGCCTTATTCATAATAGCCAGAACCTGGAAACACCTAGACGCTCCTTAAATGAAGAATGAATAAAAAATGTGATACATTTACACAATGGAGAATTATTCAGCAGTAATAAACACTGACACAATGAAATTTGTAGGTAAATGGTTGGAACTAGAAAAAAACATCATGAGTGAGGTAACCGGGACCCAGAAAGACAAAGATGGTATGTACTTATTCAGAAGTAGATAGAAGATATAAAGGAAAGCAAAGAGCGAACAGATGATAAACCACAGCTGCAGATAATTGGGAACATGGGGTCAGGAGGGAAGGTGGAAGGAGAGAAAGGAGAATGAAATAAGAGTGGGAAAATATATACCTCAACAAAAACAATAAAAGTGGGTTGATATATATATATATATATATATATATATATATATATATATACACTTATATTCTGAAAATATAAATGGGAAAAATGAGAAGCCTTACTGCAGGCTTTTAAATTAAAGAAGTTACTAAAGAAAAAAATATTATCCAATTCCTCAGAAGTTTTCAGGAGAAAAGACTACCTCTGGGAATATCTAACTTTCTGTCTCAAAAGGAAAATGAAGAGAACTGCAAAAGTGGTTTAAGGCAAAAATCATTTTGCTGCATATTAAATATTGGCTCCAGAATACAAAGTGGCGTATCCTTCGGCACAGGGGAGGTAGTTATGGGATCTGACTAATAGTTGTGAATGAATCTAAGACTGAGCTAGAAGAACAGAATATTTGTATTTCAAGAACAATGGGGCTCATTTTTGCCCTCACTATCTCAGGCATTAGAATACTTCAAACATAGAGCTGAATTAAACATCTATGGCAACGATAGTACGTGAAAGTAAGAGAAAAAAATCAAGACATTCAAAAGTGAGCAAAATGTGAGAATATTGTAGACAGGTGACAATTAAAACTGCGAAAAATAGAATGCTATGTAAATATAACAAATCTCAGAAACATGATCTGTTAGTGTTTGAAGGAGCCTCAAGGTGAGAAATTATTATTCTAAATTTAAATATCAATGAAGCAATGCATGTATACACACACACACATGCACACACACACTCCATAATTTTAAAGCTCATGTCTCACAAGTGACAACAAAATTTATGAAAACTAAATTTCATACAACAATATGAAATAAGACTTTACTTAGAAAATATAAGTTGCCAAGTTGTGAACATAAATCTATGTAATCTATTGTTTTATGTGGAGAAATGTCTCATCACAGTTTAATTTAGACTAATAAATATTCCAACTTTAATAATAGAAGATGTTTAAGACTAATGACCCCAATGTTTACCCCATGAAGTCATCACTGAAGTTATACTTGTACAAATGCATTATTCAGACTTAACAGGTGACAGCTACATATTTAGAAATTATATATATATATATATAATTAAATAAATGTGCATATATATGAGTGTGTGTTTGTGCAAACTTATATATACTTGTAAAAAAAGAAGTGTTCAGTAAAGAGAGAGGGAAATATGGCAGGCAATGGAAGGAGGAAAACAAAAAAGGAAATTTTTTTCACATTATTTATTCATTTTAATTAGCGTGTGCACATATGTGTGCAGGTGTGTATGAGGGCATGCACTTGCCACAGTCGGACCACAACCATTGACAGTCATTTCTCTCTTCCCACTCTGTGTTCTCCAGGGACCAAACTAAAATTATCAGTTTTGGCAGCAAGCATTTTTATTTTCTGATTTAACTCTGTGGTCCCAGAGTGTTTTAATATTTAATCAATTTTTGATATTTTTCCATAATTCACACTCTCGTAGGAAAATAGTTCACTGTTTGATAAAAATTGTTAGTTGTGAGCAAAAATGAAAATTTAGAATTATTAAATGTTAACAATGTCATTATTTTTTCCAATTTTATTCAAACAGATTATATTAAATTCAGTTTCCTATTAAACAAGAAAAAAATATAGAAACTACTTTTCAGAAACATCACCACACCAATTTTAACTGGATGGAATTGAATTCTTGGTCTTTCAATTTCAATTTACAGTCACGAAGATGAGATTTCAATAAATAATACCTAGAATCTTTTGTTTTCTAATTTATAATATACAAATGATGGTATTGGAATTTCATAATTATCAACAGTTCACTAAATAATGAGTTAATTGATAACCATAAATGAGTATAACCACAGGACAGCTACTGAAATTCCTATTCAGTATGTTCTTAAAATTCCTTCGACTTTCTCAATGACCGTCAAGTGAATGAGTTTGAAGGATAAAATGAAAAATTTCACCAAAGAGTGGTATTTTTAATATTCTGAATACAATAACATCAATCTAAGTAGTCTTCTGTATTTTAAATATTTTTTACTAGTTAATAACTTTCAAGCAAACATAACCAATCCTAAGTGATTTCACTGGGCAATACTATAAAAGTTTTATGTCACAACTGATACCAATCTCTAATCCTAAAGCCAAGTTCTACCATCTAAATGAAATAAAGATTATTACCAATGATTTCCACAGACATAAATGCAAAAATCTTCAATATTCTAGCAAATTAAACCCACAGATTTAGGTAATGGACTGTACACTAAAGTAAGAAGCATTTATTCTAGCATTGTGATGCTCATTTAAAAGCAAACTTTATGAAATGGTTCATATCAGCAAGCTAAAGTGCATAGAGTCATGACAACAGCAACAGAAAGATTAAGGTACCATAATAAAAACTGTCAGTGACCCAAGATTAGATGGCATGACTACAATTTATGAAAGAAGTCTTAAGCATATTTTATATTAACATCACCAGAATGAAGCAAACAAACATCTTATAACCAGACAATGTGATTTGTTCCCTGGAAAATGACAGATAAAGACATCTCTCCAAAAATCTCTATTCAACACAATTGAAAAGCACAGTGAATACAGAGAGGAAAGGAAAATGGAAAAAAAATAAAAGATCATTAGAAAAAACAAATATGTCTTGAACCCAGATCTCATGATTGCTTATGTAGAAAACCTCAAGAGATCAAGGCCTACTTTAAATGTAGAACAAACAACAAGCAGTGTTAGAAAAAGACTAGACAGGTCAAAGAATAGAACAAAGAGCATAAAATAAAAACTTGAAAATGAATTTTTAGATACTATTTTCATTTTTGAGATCGTAATAAAATTATACCCTTTCTTTCTTCCCTTTTCTCCCTCTAAACTCACCATGGAACCTTGTTCTTTTCAAATTCATGTCTCCATTTCCTTTAATTGTTGTGATATGTGTGTGTGCACCTGTGTGTGCACATGTGTGTATATGTGTTTGTCTATGCCATAATCCATGCATCTTTACAAACGAGTAAGTCAATACACCAAAGATCAGTACAGTGTTGGAACAATTTGTACTCTTTAAGTAGCATAAAATGATCTTAAATACATTAGTTACTATTTAAAAAAATTATCTTTTCAGTAGGAAAGGAGTTAAATTCAATGAAAGTATAAATCATGAAGCTATTCTTGGCCTTTTTATTTACTTTTATAATCCTAAACACTGCTGAGACATGTCTCCGGAAAAGAATTATCATTGCTTATAATTATGTGCTTATTATACCGCCCCATAAGAAGTTTGTGGGCATCTAGGGCATCAGCGAGTCAATTATATTTCTAATCTTTGTAACTGCTCCTGAAATAGTGCTGCTTACAATCATTATTCTTGATTAATAGCAAAGCACAATTATAACAGGAAAGGGCTATATATTTCTCTTTTATTTCTTCCTGTGTGCACATTTTCCAATTTCCACAAATAGTTTATTCAGCTGTGTGTTTTGGACATGTGGGCCATAGTTTTATAGCTGCTCCGACAGAACAATCTTCCCTGTATCTATATATTTTCTGTAGCCAGGCAAGTAAGAGAGCAATTTAGAGCTGGCTGCACTCCTCAGCCTTTCTTTCTTCCTGCTCTCTCTTTAACGACATGATAGATGTTCATGGAACCAAGAGTTTCCATTCCCTAAAGAAAGTCTTTTGAAATAAAATTATTTTGTTTTTATTTCAAATGCTATATCCTTTAGAACCAGATATTGGCCAAAGCAAACTTCATAGAAACTGCAGGACTCTGTACCATATTGTCTCCATCCCCTAAGCTAATGGCATCTGGCTGATACTGTACCATTCAATTCTCATTTGTATTGAAATGCTCTACAACCGACTTTGTAACAGCAAATGAGGCTTGCAAAAACTTCCATCCAGAGAGTCATGTTCTTCTGTAAATGTGATAATTGCCCCCATTTGACTACTGATTCATTTGCCTTCTTATGGATAATTAAGAACCACAGACCTGTGGCAATGAACTAATCACATGATATTCTGAACATTTGCAACATTCCTGTTTAAAACACAGCAATCAAATTAAACATATTATGCAAGTTTGTTTAAATCAAAAGGTGCTCACTTTTACTAACACTGCAAGGTACAGGTACATAGTAGGTAATTTACTTTTCCATGGTGAAGTGTTGTAATTAGTTACAATATGGCATGGGGTTAATAATGCCAGTGTATGATATTTCACAGTAATATATATGGAAATTTACTCTGTTTGTTTATGTACACATTCAGAATTTCAAATCATCATATTTATTTTGATGTATTGCAAAGGAACTCATACTATGAAAGTGATGTTTGTTTTAAGGTGACTGCATGAGGATAAATGAAAGAATATTTGTTCAAGAAGGAAAAATGATCAAACATTTCAACTGTGTAGGCAACATTACTCTTCAAAGAGATTTGAGTTGATTAGTTGGTTAAATTGACTTTGATAATGTTGCACTTTTCATTTACTTTAGAATAATTCACTCTATCTAAATTGAATTATATTGATGTTTTGCATTTGCATGAAAAATATTTTTCACACTTCAGTCATATATTTATGCATAAACTAGTGAATTGCATTCTGTCTGAGGATTTGAAACTCCATCGTAAGAAGGCAAATGAGAGGCAAGGTAAAAAGAAAGTTGATAAGCACTGTTCTAGTCCTTGATGCTTCACTACATAAAGCCTCACCTGCTTTCTGTGAATCTTCCTGCTGTACAGTGAGGAGCGCTGAGCTCAGGAACGCGGATTTTCCAAACAGGTCCAGTGATATGTGATGATGGACTTTTATTTGATTGATAATATGGTCCTGGTAATTATTAAGGATTAGGGAGATTAAAAATTTTTAGCCAATGAATAAACCTGAAATATAGGTTTGCTGGAAAAAATATGCAAATATATTTAAGTAAAAGTAGATAAAAAAGAAAATTGCTCTCAGGGTTACTATTCAAATCCTAGAGACAAGAATAGTATCAAAAGATATACTAGAATAAAGACAGGCACTGTTTTATTGAGAATTATTGATGCATAGACCCCTCCTGTCTTGTGCCTGCTGGAGAAGGAATCATATGCTTACATATTGTGTATATACACGAATATGTGCTTGTGAATGCATAAATATGAATATTCAAGCACATGCATGTGTGATAGGTATTTATGCATGTGTGTATGCAAGCCTACATATATGTAACTTGCATATATGTGTATATGTATATAACCTTCATACACACAAAAATATTTCTGAATGAGAGAGTTTGAGAAATATAACTCTAAATGAATAGTGCCCTTTTTATATCTGAATAGCACAATTTCACATAGACTCTAATGAGAAATTTATTTCTATAAATCTTAGAACAGCATGAATGTGTCTGCCCAATCTCAGGATTTTACATGAGATGAGATTTGTGTTTCTCACCTCCCAGTAGTGCCCTGTTAGTAAGCAAGTGTGTACCTTGATTCCGTGCACCCATTTTGGTTTTGTCTTTCAATCAGTTCAGAACTTGAGCACAGAGTATGTCTCCTCATTGGCAACTGGCTCATGATGAAAACTGAGAGGAAACCCCCCCCATTGTATCGGTGCTCTCATATACGAAAACATGCGATTTTTTTGGAGCATTTTAAGGTGAGACCATTTCTCCCTGGTTCTCTTTTTCTCCATCATTCATTCACTCTCATGTAAAGACTGATTTTCTTCATTTTAGGGTCTAGCTTTTCTTTGTGCCAGCGCTTTACACCAACATCTGCATATCTATAAAGCCCTGTCACTTTTTCTATAGAATGTGTCCTTGAATTAAATAACTCTTTACTCTAGCTTTATTGTTTAAACCATGGAAAATGACTGACACCACATATAATAAAGCAAAAAATTATATGTCTAAGATTCAGCTTCTTAGAAAGTATGTTACATGTTGTTATTATACCAAGAAATGGTTGCTTAATTTGTCTAAACTCAAAAAATGAGGTACACTTACACAGTGGAGTGCTACTCAGCTATTAAGAACATTGACATCAGACATCAGGAAATTTGCAGGCAAGTGGATGGAACCAGAAAAAAAAAACATGCTCAGTAAGGTAACCCAGACTCAGAAAGACAAACATGGTATTTACTCACTCATAAGTGGATACAAGATGTAAAGCGAAGGATAAGCAGAATGCAACCTGCAGCTCCAGAGACACTAAGTAACAAGGAAGACCTGAAGAACACATGGAGCATCCTGGGAAGGGGAGTTAGATGACATTTACTGGGTAAACTGGGGTCAAGGAGGGGCAGTAAAGGGAAGGGGTCGGGGATGATAACATTAGGGAACAGGATTGTAGAGTTGGTGGAAGGGATGGAGTAGGAGACTATGAAAGAGATATCTTGATAGAGGGCGCCATTTTGCAGTTAGGGAGAATCCTGGTGCTAGGGAAATTCCCAGTGATCCATAAGGATAGCCCCAGATGAGACCCACAATACTGAAGAGAGTGCCTGAATGTCCTTCCCCTGTATCAGACTGGTGAATATCCCACCTGTCATCATAGAGCCTTCATCCAATATTTGATGAAACCAGATGCAGAGATCTACTACCAAGCCCCAGGCCGAGTTCCACGAATCCAGTCTAAGATAGGGAGGAGGGAATATATGAACAAGGAAGTTCAATATCATGATGGGAAAATCTGCAAAGACAGGTAAAGTACGCTTGTGGGAACTCATGAACTCTATACCTACAGCCGTGGAGCCTCCAAGGAATCAAGGCTCTCTGCATGCGCTTGGTATTTTTGTAGCTTGATATAGCTGAGGGGCCCCTAAAACTAAGACCAGGATCTATTCCTGTTGCATGAACTAGCTGGTTGGAGCAAATTCCTGTGTTAGGATACCATGTTCAGCCTTAATTCATGGGGGAAGGACTTAGATCTCCCTCAAATTTATGGGTCAGGCTTTGTTGACACCCCACCATGGAAAACCTTACCCTTTGGGAGGAATGGATGGGGAGTAGGCTGGAGAGGAGTCAAGGAGGAGTGGGAGGAGGGGTAGAAGGGAGAACTGTGGCTGGAATACAAAATAAAATTTAAAAAGTACAAACAATCATAGCAAAGAATAATCTGCCCACATATCTGCTTCTGGAATCATTCTCAGACTTGTATTCTTTTATCACATTGCTCAGTGTAAACATTTTTTATAATCTTCTCTGCATTTGTAGTAATAAGGGCGGCGGGGCTGCGTCCTAAACACCCCAGCCGCCTGCTCAGCTAGCTTTTGCCCCAAAATAACAACACATAAACTGCATTCATTTTAACACTGCTTGGCTCATTTCTACCTAGCCTCTTCTAGGCTAACTCTCTCACCTGGACTAGCCCATTTCTTATCATCTGTATAGCACCGGTCTTACTGAGAAGATTCTAGCCTATGTCCATCCTGGGTCAGAGCTTCATAGCATGCATCTTCCCTGGAGCGGGGAGCATGGCGTTGAGGCGTCTGCTCAGGAGAGGAGAGCTGTCGAGTCTGAGCTCACTTCCTCTTTCTCCCAGCGTTTTGTTCTGTTTATTCCTCCCACCTATCTCCTAACCAATGAGAGCCAAGCAGTTTCTTTTTATTTAACCAATGACCTTCCTCCATCATTTCCCCTTTTTCGGTTTAAACAAAAAAAAAGGCTTTAACTTTAGCATAGCAAAATTACATATAATGAAACAGTAATCAAGTAAAAGTTACAATAATCTTTATCATAACTAAGGAAAATTATAACTATAACTAACTATTCTTAACTCCATCAAAGACTCCAGAAAGATACAATACTACATAAGCAAACAAGAAAAAAACAACTTTTAAACTCTAGAAATGACAGAGACATCTCTCTGCCTGGACAGTCACCCAACTTTCCTCTGTACCGTTGGGGCATCCATCTTCAGCCTTCAGGCCCATGGTATCCAGCAGACATTTCCATAAAGCAGGAAAATTCAAAGTCAGTTCAGTCACTATCTGTTGTGTCCTGCAGAATGTCTTGCAGACTCTTTCATGAATCAGGAACCCCAAACGATCATCTCACCTTAGGCAAGGTCAGTAGTCCTCTCTCTGCGGGTTCTCTGTGTCCAGTTTATGCAATAGTCCAGGCAAGAGCAGTTTCTTGCCCAAATGGCTATCAAACTCCATAAGGATCCTCTTCGATGCCCATCTTCCTCTTGAAGTAGATTGGTGCTGCCAGGAGCAGAGTGTCTCATTGTCATGAAAAACCCTAAGTTATTAAAACGTTTAAAATGCCATATTCTATAACCTTTGAAAATATGAAAAATGCCTATCTAAAATATATCTATGCACATCTAGAAAATCTTAACTAACATGACTACAGACTTGACTATTACTGATGATTATCCATTAACCTATTTCTTAATTATACATTACATTTTTTAATGAACTACACAATCACAATACCTTAATCAATAGCAGAAATATGCATATACATATAACAAAATTGACCTTAAATTTAAATCACTAAAACAAAATCCATATCAATGCAAATTATTCATATCTATATCACATCCCCCTTTTAATGTTAAAGAACATTTATAAACCATATTTGGGAACATGGGCACAGTTTTTTCTCTCCAAACTGCTTCCTGCTGAATGGGGGCGTCGTTAATTAGGTCTTTCATGGTATAACCTGTGTGCTAGTTTCATCTCAGTTGGCAGTTGAGCAAAGCAATTTTCTGAAAATGTTCACAGCAAACCTTCAGGAGGACGTGGTCCATCATACCAAATCGGAATAGAAGAAATGAACAGGGTCTCATCCTCTGTGAAAACAAAAGAAGACTCTCTCCAAAGCATCATATCCTTAGACCCAAATTCTGAAATCATACCCTCATGATATCCGTTCTGGTTCCACTTGGCAACCCATATAATGAAATGTCTCTCTGTACTTAGCTCCTTCACAGTCAAAAATTTTAAAGAAAACACAATGTACATAATCCAGACTCTCTGTGAATTTTCCATTTTTACGTGGCTTATTTTTACTCTATCACTTTACTTTATTCTGTTTCTTTAAAGACTTTACCTTTTTTTTAACATTAACTTTATTTTCTATATTCTTTTTCTTCTCTCTCCCAAGCCTACGTACATTCATCCAACAGTGTGATTCATTTAGTGGTCTGAATCTGTCCTATTGTGAATCAGCAATTTTTTACTATCCAGGAGCACTTTTGATTTGCGCCTTTAAATCACTAGGTGCTTAAGAATGTAAGCTGTGACATTCCTAGGTTAACTTTTTGCTTTTTGAGTGTATATCTTTGACCTGGAATAGCTCTGTAGACCAGGCTGTCTTTGAACTCTCAGAGATCCGCCTGTCTCTGCCTCCCAGGCATTGGGATTAAAGGTGTTTGCTACTACACCTTGAACTCACAGAGATCTGTTCGTCTCTGCCTTCTAGGCACTGGGATTAAAGGCGTGTGCTACCACACCTTGAAGTCACAGAGGTTTACTTTAAGAATTTTAACATTTAGTCTGCATATATTTTTAACACACTTTAAACCATTTAGAAATTTTCTCTGTCTTTGAATTTCTCTTTATTGTATATCTCTCTTTTTTCTACCACATGAGTCTTTAATTTACCAAGCAATCTCAGTAGGACTAAAGGCGTGGCTTTGACAGCTAGATGTAGCCCATTCCTTAGCTTTCCAGCCTCATGGCTGAGGTACTGGCTGTAGCCACGTTTATAGCCACACCTCTATGGCGTTTCAAGGTCCCTGCCAGCCAGCGAGCTACAACAGACAACACTCAAGTCCTCTCTCTGTAGCCGGCCCTCCTGCCTCAAACAGAGTTTGCCCTGGCAGGATGGCCCAAAAAGCCGGCATTTTTAAACGCGCAGCTTTTTTCCTGCTACAGCTGAAAACCGAAAAGCATGTGTTCAGCTTTTCGTCAACACCGTTTAAGTGTTTCCTGGCAGAACCTCTTAATGAGCTGCAGGCTTTGCAGCTAAAGCTGAGTCAGGAAGCCTCTCTTAGATGAGGCGCTTGCTTGCCCCTGGCAAGCAGAGTAGACCAGAGAAATTGTCACAATCAAGAAAACATGCTTTACTCTTTCCCAAGCTTTCTCAGGCTTTCAGTGGACTCAGTTAGCCACATGCCTGGCGTCATTTGTAGTAATAAGGGCGGCGGGGCTGCGTCCCCAACACCCCAGCCGCCTGCTCGGCTAGCTTTTGCCCCGAAATAAGAACACACAAACTTCATTCATTTAAACACTGCTTGGCTCATTTCTACCTAGCCTCTTCTAGACTAACTCTCTCACCTGGACTAGCCCATTTCTTATCATTTGTATAGCACCAGTCTTACCGAGAAGATTCTAGCCTAAGTCCATCCTGGGTCAGAGCTTCATAGCGTGCGTCTTCCCTGGAGTGGGGAGCATGGCGTTGAGGCGTCTGCTCAGGAGAGGAGAGCTGTCGAGTCTGAGCTCACTTCCTCTTCCTCCCAGTGTTTTGTTCTGTTTACTCCTCCCACCTATCTCCTAACAAATGAGAGCCAAGCAGTTTCTTTTTATTTAACCAATGACCTTCCTCCATCAGTCAAACAATGCAAATCATCCATGAAGAAAGTGAAATAAGTGTAGAAAGTGGTAAGTAAACCACAGGACACAGGAAAGCTCAAACTTTAGAAACATATTAAACTGATTAAAAGGTTTCAAAGAAATTAAACCCAAACTAGAAATCTAGAAATCCTTCAATCTCTCTCTCTCTCTCTCTCTCTCTCTCTCTCTCTCTCTCTCTCTCTCTCTCCTCTCTCTCTATCTGTGCTATATGTAATCTCTAACTATATATCTGTTTTTCTCTCTATCAATCATCTATCTATCTGCATATATATATATATCTCCCAATTTTTCATATATGCATTGATTGCTTTTCTGTCAAAAATAAGGCTATAAGAAATGAAACACTAAGTTATGCATATATGAAGATATTAGACATTTAACTGTTATTTAGGCAAAATTTGTAAAGATCTTTAAATAAATTGGGATTGCCTTATTTATTATCTCCATCTTAGAATATCTTGTGATGGTATATAAACTCTTATTATTTTAGATTTAAAGACATAACTCTTGTCAGGGATGAGAAGACTTGTTTGATAACAATATCACGTGGTTTAAAATTGATTCTTAAGATTTTCACATGTAACATATGAATTATTTCATAATGGAACAATCAAAGCTGCAGATACTTTTACTTACATGTTTGTTGAAGTGTCTATTTTAAAGTGAAATACTAGATAACAATTATCTCAGCTGAAACTAATACTTCTTATAGAAGAATATTTTGCTGGGTAGTTATTACTTTACTTTACTTCATATGAGATACTTTTGTTTTCTTTCCATTGTTACTGCCCTCACGAGAAAGTTTAATGTGCTTTGCAGCTATATATTGTTATTGTACTCACGGGCTTAGATACTTTTGACCATAATCTTTAAATATTATTGTGGTTTTGGGATATAGTATTTAGACAATAAAAAGAAAATATTTGAAATGCTACCAATAGATTTAATAGCAGTATAAATTGAGAAAATATTTAAACCAGTCTACAACTAATTTTATTTACTACCATAATTGCAAGATTTGCTGGAAGAAATCCTAAACATGTATGTATTTGCATGCTCACACACATATGAACATGCATACATGTATGTTTACATAGATATACACAGCAAAATTATAACACTACACTACTCATATATTTGCACAATGATTTTCTTTTTAAGATATGTATCTAAGCAGTTTTATTACCACATGTCTATGCTAGACATTCACATCCTCAAATCCAAATAATTTTTGTCACAAGGATGGTTGTTTTAAAAATGCTGAACTTTTATCTCAGATTTCAAAAAGCAATATTCTCTCTCTTAAAAAAAAGAAAAGAAAGTGCCACACACTGAAGATTATACAGCTCAAAGATTCTAATGAAAATGACATATTTACATCATTTTCTTGAGACGTAAGTTTAGTAATTATTCACCAGGACCCACTTACTGTCATATGTAAAGAGAAACAGCAAACAAGTAAATAAAAGCAATTCTCCAAATGTCTTATTACTGTTGAAAGGTAGTACTTTCTGAAGTTCTTTTAGCTTTTTTTGGCTCAAATAGTAAGGAATTGAATTAAAAGAAGAAGAAAAGGCATCTCCTAACTCACAAGCCTTATGATTTATTTTTTATATGTCCTGTCAAAATTTTAAAAAGAGAATCATGATTACTTCTTCTAACAGAATACAAATAATGCTCTTACTTTATCTCTTGATTTATACTTTTTCTCCTAAGATACTTTTAATTGAAATAAGTTGCATCCCTTTCTGCCCTCCAGGTCTTCCCGAGGACCCTCCCTACAACCCCTCCTATGAATGCACCCATGGATACAACTATACAAATACAACCTGATAAGTTTGTTTTTATTTTTTGATTATGTGGTTGTGTGGCTGACCACTCTATATTATTAACAGAACTGAAACTTTATAATCTTGTTCTTACCGTTTTCAGATTTCATTTGCAATTTTTATAAGATTATATTCCACCAAATCCTCATATATATCCTTGTTTTATTTAAATCTATCTCCACTTTTCCCATTATTTTTAAGCAGATATATACATATGTAAGTGTAGTCTTCACCCCTCAGCAAAAAAACTTCTCTTGGCATCAGACATGGGATATTACAGAAAACTACAACCAAATAAAATACAGAATTAGGAAGCCCAGTGTTAATGGATCCATCTACAACACAACATTCTTAACTGAGGCTCAGGGGTCATCGCTCAGATAAAAACCCAGAACTTTGAAGACGATAGGCAACCTGTCTACCAAATGGGCTACACCGCAATCCTAAAACATAAATTTAACATGCCTTTTACAGAACTGTTGTATGGAAAATTGTGATGGGATTAGAATTAATTTGTATCAGGTAGAATTTGGAAGAATATTTTAGTGAGCACACTGTTATAGTTTTAATCTAAAATTTTCTCCCTACTTTTGTTATTATATTTTCAATTATTTGTTTCATTTTGAGACCAGGTCTCATGGTTACAGGGTGGCCTTAACTTGCTATGTAACTAAAAATGATCTTGAGATTCTGGTCCTCCTACTCCTACTTCTTAAGTGCCTTGATAGCATGGGTGAGCCGTACACCTAGATCAATTTCATGGCTTGAACATGAATCCTCTAGGCTGTGGCAAAATTTTGAAAGTTTCAGATACTCCAAGAGGTAAAGCCCAGCTTCCAGAAGTATGTGACTGGCAGTGGACCTTAAGGCTGTGCCAGCTTCTGGTGTGGGCTAATGTGAATGCTACATGTCTGAAACACACAAACACACTTCTGCATCCCATTTCCACAGCCACCTATGCAGTCACTTTCATCTGTATCCTTCAACCCATGCTGGTTTCTGCACTCTGAAAACTGCGGCCTATGAAAACTACAGAATAATTGTACAAACCTTTCTAACCTGGTATATTAAAATATTAGCATCATCTTCTCACACTTCCTCAACCTAGAAATAAAACATTTACTAGTATATAGTTAATTGGTTAAAGTATGACCTATCCTTATTAGAAAACTCTAGTTGGTTATTAAAGCATCGAATTTTCATTAATATGATTCCCAAGGACTATTTTTAAACTCTTTATTTGCAAGTGCTTACTTATATCTCATTACAAACAGAACTTTAGTATATATAATATGGAATCCAGGATTATATCCAAGCTTTTAGGTCCAGGTGCAATTATATTTACTATTTTGCAAAACAGTGTGCTGTATTTGTTTTTTTATTGAGAAAAGGAAAAAAAAAGTTTCCGCCTCCTCCCACCCTTCTCCCCCTCCCCCCACTCCTCTCCCCCTCCCTCTCCAGTCCAAAGAGCAGTCAGGGTTCCCTGACCTGTGGAAAGTCCAAGGTCCTCCCCCCTCTGTCCATGTCTAGGAAGGTGAACATCCAAACTGGCTAGGCTCCCACAAAGCCAGAACATTAGGATAAAATAAGGAAACGAGAGAGAGAGAGAGAGAGACAGAGACAGAGACAGAGAGACAGAGAAACAGGGAATGACCGACACAAGAAGAAAGGAGGAAGGAGAAGGGAACAGGGCAGAAAATGTAGGAAAAAAGGACACAAGGAAATTTCTTAATGTCTTATGGTTTTTTCATAAACAACAAATCACAAGAACATATGTATAGTAATGTTTTAATAACTTTTGTCTTATATTTACTTTAAATGTGTAATGTTGCACAAATATTTCTTTGCAATCATGTTGGACCTATATTAAACTCTCAACAAACCATGTGCTTATGAATAGTTCCAGACATTCGGGGAAGAGAGCAGAGATTTCCCAAGAGGGAATCTAACTGTAGGATTCAGCAATATTAATTGGTAGTGTGCAATGATATTTTTTTTAGCACTAGACAGATGCTGTTATAAAATCTCCAATCCCTTTGAGAATGTCACTAAGCAATTCTAATCCTTGTCTAAAAAGTAAACTGCAACAGCTTTAAAACTTTTGTGATTGTGGCATCTCTGTAATAGTAACTGAGTTTCTCTCAAAACCTTATATATTGAAGTACTTCAGATCAGAATGTACCCATACCTGGAGACAAAATTTTAACAATTAAGTGAAGTCTTTTGTGGTCCTAATGCAACATGGCAGGTGTTTAATTAGGAGAAAAAGAGGAGTGTGAGATGAGACTGGGATGCAGCTGTATGGTTCTGATACAGAAAGAGGCATCAAGAAAGCAGCATCCTCAAGGTACTGGCAAAAGTCCCAAGACACTAGTTTCTCTATACTCAATATCCAAACTCAAATGCTATGTAAAACATTACACAGTTAATGAATCTTTGGTTGCTGGTGTTTTGTTTGGAGTACCCAAGAAAATCAAAGCTCTCATTCATGCACAGGAGAGTTGCTTGGGGGGAAGGATCATTTTTCTTCTTGAGCAGCATACAAAATATGACACAGGATCAAGAATATATGATGAATTACATTGGTCTATGTTCAATCCTAAAAGAATAGTTTTAAGGCTTCCTCAGATCCGTATAGTCAGCATTGCCTGGAAACTTCAGGACGACAAATATCAGAGTCCACATTTCCACTGAAACACAGTAAGAGCCTGGCACAGTCTGTTTCATCAAGGCCTCCCAGTGATGAGATGTACCTTACAGTTTAGGGACTCTGCGTTTTTGTTCCACAGAACTAGAGTCCAGGAAGATGACATTTATGAGTGATGCAGTCCAGGTGTAAGACGAGAGAAAATCCTGGCATCATGGGAAATCAGAGCATCATGAATCTCAGTCCTGGTCAAGCTAGCCAAGCAGATATTCAATGATGAGTAGAAGATAGTCACCAGAAATGTGTCTTTTGGTGGATATTGATTAGGTTTTTGAATGATGGTGATCAATTCTATTATTGGTGGACTTGATCATGTTTTATTCTCTGGGAACTCCAACTAGTAATAAGAAAAAGAGTTTAGACTTTAGATTTGGTAAAGTTGCTTGTACTTATCAAAATTAACCTTGCTATAAGATCCAAAGAAAGGAAGAAAGCATTGAAGAAAAATGGATTCTTTACCCTTTCCTCATAGAGGCTTTTAACATCTTAAAATAGAGATGTAAATATATCTTGCACATGCAATTTCTGACTCTGTCTGTATATATTTTTTTGTACTAGACATCCTTTTTTGTTCAGGGTTTTTGTTATCCCACAAAAGGCTTTGGATTTTGGCTCTTTTACCAGCAAAGGCAGGAATATCTTTAATAGCAAGTCTCAGGTCAACTTTTTCAAAGCCCTTGCTGCAGCGAATGTCACTCCCACGGCCATCTGTGCCTTGTGTATGTGGATGTAAAGATGGAGATTCGCTGACTAGGCCAGTTTCTCCTCTGCTGACCATCTGCCACAGGAACAGGATATAATGCCTGTGGTAGTCAATCATCAGATGAAATGTTGAATTAACTGGCAGGGACTTACACAATTCTTTGTCCCACTATTAGACCAAAATTTTCTATAGCTTGATGGAATTGCCGTTTTAGGAAACTGGTTGCTGATTTGAAGGGATTCTTTTACAGTAGGTAAAAAAGGGTGCACAAAGAATAATTTCATGAAGTCACTGATGATTATGAAGCAGAAATGTTTCAACATGGTCTGTGTCCTTCACTCTCCCACCAAGAGCAGCGTCTAAAAACAGGAAACTGATAAATTTTATTAGTGACATTTCAGTAAATACCAATGGATGATCACCTGATTAAGTGGCTTTAAGGCAAAAAATGACAGAATGACAACTACTTTTATTAAGATGTTTATCTTTCTATTTATTATTTATGCTGTATCACACTGTATTTTATTTAAACAAATCGAATTATTCACGTATTCATTTCCACATTTGGGAGTAAATTAAATTTCCTTTTTTATTTAAGGAAAAGCTTTTACTTAGAAAAAATATTGGAATCCAAGATATATTCTGTTTTAAGATCTTTACATTTTACCTGTGTGTATATGTGTGTTTGTGTATATGTGTGTATAGCATATACACATGCACAAACATGTTTGTGAGCATGCACACATGTATTCACACAGAGACCAGAGGAAGATGTCGAGAACTCTGCTTCATAATTCTAGTTTCTCTTCAGCTTCTGGTGTGGGCTATGGTGTGTATGCTACATGTCTGCAAACATATAAACAAACCTCTGCATCACATTTTCACAGCCACTTATGAGTACAGTCACATTCATCTGTATTCTTCCACCCATGCTGGGCTCTGCACTCCAGGCTGGTAGTGACCAAGCCCCAGTGATCTTGTCATTTTCATTTCCACATCAGTGGGGTTGCTGGCATGCACACAACCACACCCAGACTTTTAGTATTGCCTCTGAGAGTATGACTTCAGGAACTTCCGATTAGTCAGCCATCTCCCCACCCCTCAGATTATATCTTGTCTTAATCTAATTAGTAATGATGATGATGAGGAGGAGGATGCTGCTTTCCTCCACAACTAATCCACTTCCTTGCATACAATATTTGGCAATGGTTCTTTGATATACTTAAGCAGGCTAAATTACAGTTCTCTGTTGTTCAGCCAAATACCAATCTAGGATAGCCTGTTGATATGCTGTGTTGCAATGACCAAGATACATAATTATTTAGCATAAAACAAGGAAGATTACCCTGTATCAATAAGATGTTCATATTTCTATCTGTCAAAAGATCAAAAGAACACATTTGAAATACCTCAAAGAATAAAGAAAACTTATTGCGAACAACTGAAGCCCATGTTGAAGCAATCCTGAATGCCTACTCTCTGTTCTTTAAACTTCTATGTCAGCCTGCTACTGCTGTCTTACAGAGGAGGGAAACAATGCAATGAATAATGATAAATTTGTTACATTCAGAATGTTTTTACTATAACAGACATAGAAATACTGAATGTATTTTTATTCACAAATTTCAATTAGTTTTATGAAACTACATATCCTAGAGGAATATCTCAGTCTTTGGATATTTTATAACTTTTCAATAATATCTGTTAAATGTGTTATATGCTGTTAAGTTTAGTGTTTATTTCATAATATGTTCCTAGAAATCAAGACAAATTTAAAATTTGATATATCATACAGATTTCAGAAATCATTTGAAAGTAAAATAAAGTAACAGAAGCAATTATTCTAAGTTATATTATGCTCTTACTTTTTACTGTTGTTGAAGCTAAGATCAAGAAATAATTGGTATAATTGGTGTTTAAAATCTGGACAAATTTAATAAACTAAAATAAATCACTACAGGCTTGTTTTGGTTGATTTAAGATTACAGTTTAAGTAGAATAGCAGAATAACCTATTAAATATATCATTATTAGCAAAAATTAAAGAGATATCATTAGAGTCATATACTCATTAATTATAATTAATCTCCAATGCTAATATGAGACATAATTAAAGTTCGAACTACTTTAAAATGATTTAAACTCAATAGCTGATCTATCCAAAGTTTACAGTTCAAATGGGAACTCTGAAGCACATCAGAAATTTAATGATTTATTAAAGATGTTGTATTGAATAATGAAAGAAAGCATTAGTCCCAAAATATAAATATTGCCATTGTAAATAATTCCTTCAAATATATTCCTGTAAATTTCTGTCTTTATTTTGAAGATTTATTTTTATTCTTTTCATAAAAAGGTAGTATGTGTCTTCACATAATTATAGAGATGAGAGTCATCCCTTGGAGTTGGAATTTATAGGAGGTTGTGAGCTGCCTGACATAGCTGCTGGGACTTGAACTCAGGTTTTCTCAGAAAACAGAATGTTCATAAAGTCATTGATGCCTCTGTTCAGCCTTATTTATTTGTTTCTGGATTTATTAGTCATGTTAGTTTTCAAAAAGCTACTTTTAGAAATAATTTATGATTTTAAATCTTTCTATACCTGAAAAGACAGTGTAATCTAAACAAAATATGTGAACATGGATGGATCTCTGTCCACTGTACTCTATTGTTATACATATGAGTTGATGATATAATAATTAGCTTTTTCTGCGATATTTTACATGGATTATCTACTTCTTAGAAGATAACTGATTTTACATTTTAATGTTTGTGTTTCTTTATCTAGCTGTTATAATACTAATTTTATTCTTAAGAATCCAAAGTTATCAATAACATTCCCACCTTTTCATAATGTTGCTTGTGTTTATCAGTACTTATTATCATTGGTTATTAATTATTTTCTGGAATTAGAAAAACTTCATGATATTGCTTCCAATTAAAATATGGAATTTGGAGTATTCTAAATCTGTGTTTTAGGCCATTGTCATTCATACTTGACTCCATAATATATTTTTTTCGTAACGTTTGATGTTAACATGTGTTTTAGTGAACTGGCAGACTTAATTTTCACAAAACAGTCATTTGTTCAATCAACAAATGTGCACTGGCATATCTACGTGTGTGTGTGTGTGTGTGTGTGTTCTGTACGAGAGAACAAAGAATGAAACAAAAATGTATTGTTTACATGAAGTTAGTATTATGGATGGAACATATCGCTAGTGTTAGTATATTGCCACAATAGGTTTTCTAGAAAAACCTTATGTCCATTTACTGCTTGTATTCTTATCTCTGTTAAGTAATTTAACATCAGTTTAGTAGGACTATATATACTAAGTGAAATATTGTTTTGAAGGTGAGAACACTAGAATCATTTCTTTAAGAACACCATCCACCTTTTTAATCAAAAATGGCCACACCTACTGACAGCTTCCCTTCAATAATATTTTCAATAATTTTCCCTCTTTTAACATTTTATTTTTCAGATAAAATGCCTGACTATATACATAGGCTGTTTTGAAGTTAATAATTTGAATGTATGTTTTAATGTGTTTATAATTTTTAATATCATTTTATTTGCATTAACAAAATAAAAACTCTCACCTCAAAGGAATTAAGAAGTAGCTTATTCAAGCACCATGATACATAAATATAGTTTTAGGTCAACCCAAATTCCATGTTCCAACTTAGATGCAGTTTAATGATGTATTTATACTAATAGGACAAAAAAAACTACTTTTTATATACTTAGGTGGAAGCATTAATTAGATAGTTAAGAAATCTTAACTAGATGCCTCAAATAAATTATAGCCTTTCAGTTGGTTAAAATGAGAGTGCTGTTGAGTTTACATACTCCCAGGTGTTTTTATCAGTAGTCAGGATGCCAAGCCTTACACATAATGGGGCAAGGTAATGGCTGTTTAGAACACTGAAAATATTCCAAGATAAAATTTAATTATGCTCCAAACCACACTTGCCTGAAATGCAGTATAACAAAGGTTTATTTAAATATGGGTAAGCTTACAGAAAGGATAGTAATTTGCAGTCCTCTGCTTGTGCCGGGAACTAGAACAAAATCCAGCAGCCAAGAGGCCTGTGCATGCTGTACGTCTGCTTTTATAGTGCACGAAACTCTGCCCAAAGTGGGTTGGTTCCTTAAAGGCTATTGGCTGAAGGAGTTACCACAGGAACCTCCTCCTTTTGGCTAAATAAGAGTATTCTAAGCCTAATCGAAACTATATACAATAAGAACAAATATTAAGTGTTGTCTAGGAAAAAGAAGAGGCAAAATCATTCATAAAAATTAAAATTACAACCAGCATGAACAACATGAAGCAAGAAACATATGCTAAATGGATTACTAGCTGTCCTATTTTAAGGATTCTAAGTCCTATATTAAAAATGCTTGGCTAAGTCATGAGAGGAAAGTAACTATGAATATCTAGTCTTTACTCCATCAAAGACCTGAGAAGAGAACTAAGATTACTTCAGTACATAGAAAATGCAAACAAGCAACTTTCTAAAGGTGCAAGAAATGACAGCAACAACTGGCTACCTGGGCAATCACCCAAAGTCTCATTTGAAATGTTGGGGCAACCAACTTTGGCTAAGGCCTAGAGTAACTGACAGATCATTTTCAGAGGCAGAAAAAATTTTAAAAAACCATCTTACCATGTCTCGACAAGTGTTTCCATCTCAGTAAATATTGGGGTCACAGAGTGGGTGATAGAGAAGGAAAGCCAAGGTACAGAGGTCTTAAACAAAATGGTAAGTGCTATCAAGGAGTTAAACACAAGCCTACATCAAACCAGGAATTGATGGTTGCAGTACATAGACCTGTTGGGCTCCTGTGCCATGAACCTATTCTTTTACATCTGAGAATTTATGGCATTTCATGAAAAAAGCAACTTTGCAAATTATGTGTTTAAAAAATATTACCTTAGTCACAGGATATTTATAATGTGTGGATACATGAGCAAGGGACCAGCAAACACAGTCAGAGAGAAAATATAAATGGGGAAGGACAGAATCATGATAAAGAATGAATTATAGGCTTGAAAGTGTTGGCAACTGTGTACAGACTCTGGGACAGAACTAAAGGTTCAAAGTAAATCTAAACTAAAGAAAATTCTCTCGCGGGACCTAGAGAGACAAATTGTACTAGTTATTGCAATTATTACAGATTTATCAAATGATATGTAGAGTTAGTAATAGATCACATGGTATCTGGAATCTGTAATGGATCAAAGGTGGGAATAATACAAGATACTAAATCATGATTCTAGTTAACCTGGGAGATAAATAATTAATAGTTACTAGTTTCAAGTATTGTTTGACTCATTGTATGTGGTTTTCTATGCAAGATTTTACTGAGCACATAGAAGTCATAAACTAGCCAGGGCGTTCCAAACCTGTAACCCCATGATTTGTGAATCTGTGGCAGGAAGATTATTGCATGATTGAGCTAATCTAAACACTCTGTGTTCAAAACGAAATACTCACGTGTGTGCGTGTGTGCATGCGTGTGTGTGTGTGTGTGTGTGTGTAATCACTAGCTATAGGGAGAAAGAGTTTATTATAGTTTTCATTTCCAGGTTACAGTCCATCATGCTGAGGAAGTGAAGGCAGCAGAGATTTCAGGGAACTGGTCACATTATGTCTCTATCAACACAGAAAGGAAGACAGAAAGAAAGGAAGGAAGGAAGAAAGGAAGGAAGGAAGGAACGAACGAAGGAAGGAAGGAACGAAGGAACGAAGGAAGGAGGGAGGGAGGGAGGGAGAGAAGGAAGGAAGGAAGGAAGGGAAGGGAAGGGAAGGAAGGAGAAAAGAAGGAGAAAGGAAGGGAGGGAGGAAAGAAAGAAGGCAGAGAAGAAAGAAGGAAAAGAGAGAAAAAAGTAAAAAGAAAGAAAAATAGAAGGAGAATACCTAAGGCTTTAATCCACATATGTCTGTGCTCAGCTCCCTTTGTCTACTTTTACATGGTCTATGATCGTCTTTCAGTACCTCTCTCAGAGATGAGGTATTCCCACATCAAATAATATAATCAAGATAACCCCCTACTATGGATCTGTATGCAGGCCAACTTGATTTGTATAAACCTTTAATGACTATCTTTTGCAATATAATTCTAGATCATAAAATGTTGACAAATACAATTGATCAACACAACTTTTCTCCTGTGGATTCTCTATGTAAGTTGTTTGTACACAATGTAAGTTGTTTCCTCATATGGCATTCCTGGGAAGCTTCTGAAAGATGGGTCATCTAAGACGTGAAAAGATGGAGCGAGATGACAACTTCGTTCCCTGAATTGCCAGTGCTGATGTTTATACATTACATTTCCAAAAATATTTGGTACATTTAGAGATCTTCAGACAAATTTTGAAGATACATAATAAATGTTTCTAAGTGTTACAACATTTACGAACACTGAGATTATTTCAAAATTGTAAAGAATCTCAAGATTCTTGCTGAAACTCTACAAAAATCAAAAATTTCTTTGTTCCTTTTTATATATAAAATAACTATACAACAATAATTAAGTTAATTATTAATTAAAATTTAATCAAAGGTACAGTCAACATTCTTGACCATAGTTTAAAAATAACACATTTATTTCTTTGTTCAGTGTTGTTGACCTTAAGCAGTATCTACAAATGCACTGATGATTTAACACACAGATAAATAATCAAACGCTAGAGAAACTGAAACAAAACACATAGTTCATTTGTATTCTTTGAAGCTTGAAACCTTTCTATTTCCAAGGAAATCAAAGAGCTAACAGAGAAAACAAAGATATCGATGATTCTAAGAATGCTTCTTGCAATCTGTTTATCAAGGTGGGTGAATATTAGGAGTGTTAGTTAGTAGAAGTGTTATCCACTGATAGACTGGGTGTGTTAGCAAGCACCAAGTCTTACTTTCCGTCCCTAATACTACCAAAAAGAGCAGCAAAATGCTGCTCATATCCAAGATGATATAGGAGACTTCTGTTCCTGTCCTAATGATTTAAATGTATAAATCCAGGCCAGTACAGCAGTTTTGTTGTCTTTGCACTTCTGTCCAGTTCCTACTTAATCTATATAAGTTCCACAAAATGAAAAAAAAAGAAAGAAACAAGTTCTTGAAGTGTGGTAGATATGGTTACTAAGATAAAATCTACACTAGCTATTTTTGTTATTGTCATTATAAACCTGTCACAATCTAGAATTACCATGGAGAAAAGCTAATGAGACACTGTCTAGACTTTTTCCCCTGTGTCTCTGTCTTTATGGATTTTCTTGATCACATTAATTTTTGTTGGAAAATCCACACTAAAATTAGATGGCACCATTTCCCTGAATTGGGTACTGAATTTTATGACTAGAGAAAGAGAGCTAAGTAGTAGACATATGTGAATTCATCATTTTCTTCTCTTTTCTGTGGATGTGACTAGCTGTTTCAAGTTCCTGATATCTTGAATAACCGTAGAATAGACTGTAACCTAGAATTGTGAAACAAAATACATCTTTCTTCCCTAAGTGGCTTTTTATCTAGATATTTTATTACAGAGCCATGACAGAACCCTATAATTTAGAAAATAATTGCTGTTGAGAAGATGATTTATTAGGTAAAAGCTCTTGCTTCCCAAGCCTGGAAAATAGAGATTGATACCCACAAAACACATACAGGTGAAAAGAAAGAAGCTAATCCACCCAGTTGTCCTCTAACCTGTATCTGTGCTCAGTGTAAAATACACACATGATAATAAATAGAGATAAAAAATTGGATGAGAGTAAAACCCATGTATCCCTAGAATGGACTTAAAATATACTTTAAAAGTTTAAAAAAATAAATTGATTTCCTTTATTAGAATTCCAAAATACTATGTTCAATAGCACTCACAATTATCTAACAGTTAAGAGACAAGGAAATGCACACAAAAGGTGTTTTCTTTATATTTTGACCGTGTGTGTGTGTGGGGGGGGTGATGTGGGAGAATGCTCTGGTATACTGTAAAGATTTGTCACTCATATTGGTTTAATAAAACAGTGACTCGTTAGTGGTCAAGCAGGAAGTACAGACTGGGCAAAGACACTAGGAGAATTCTGGGAAGAGGAAAGGCCGGATGCAATCACCAGCCTGATGCAGTGGATGCAAAATAAGAATGCCTCACTGATAAAATGTACCAAGCCATGTGGCTAAACATAGATGATAATTATGGGTTAACTTAAGTTGTAAGAGATAGTTAATAATAAGTCAGAGCTAATAGGCAGGTTTTTAATTAAAATAAGCTTCTATGTGTTTCTTTGGGATTGAACAACTGTGGGACTGTGAGGAGCAGAAACTTCTGTCTATGTGTGTATGTGTGTATGTGTGTGTGTGTGTGTGTGTGTGTGTGTGTGTGTGTGCCTGCATGAGCATATATGAGCATTTGCACATGAGTATAGATGTCCTCCAAGACTAGAATTCCCCCTTGAACTAGAGTTTGAAGTGATTATGAGTCTCCTGATACTGCTATTGGAAACTGAACTCAGCCACTTGGAAGAGCAGCAAAAACTCTGACTTGCTGAACCATCACACTAGCTCCAACACTATTAATTTTTAATGCTGTTTTACATTTTTCTGGTTGTTATAATTTGAGAGAATTTACTTCACATCAAGATATACAGAAAAATAATCAAATTTTCAAAACTATTGCATTTTAATATGAGCACTAAACCATTTGTGATCTGTTAACATATTGTGTATGTATACATCTATATCTCTTTATGAGTTATTCATATTTTATATCTTCTTGAGAATGTTGTATTTTCAATTACACAGCAATTAAACATGTATTATGAAGAAAATAACTAAAAGAAAGAGGAACAATCAAAATTCTAGTTTTGCATATTCTAGATATAAAAATCATGCTGCTGTATTTTTATTCACAGATTGCCTGTGACATGAGAAGCTAAAACAATATCTAAAACTTCACATATTGAAAGTGACAGTTAATCCTTACATCTAGCTCTTTTAAATAGGAATAATTTCTGAAAGATGATACTGTATCCAAATATTCACTGGCAATGATCAAGCTGTTGTAAACAGTACCGAAGACTACAGAATTTCTTTTTCCTTTTGCCTTTGAAATACAATTAAGTTGACAGAAAGAGGGAACAGGAGTCTTACTATATATTCAAGACAGTTTTTTATAAGTTTTATAAGTTTTCAGTGAAAATAGACAAAAACGCTTTTCAGAATAAATTCACACACACTTAACCTCTTGTGAAAACAAGTCAAAAAGGGAGAAGGCACTCAGAAAGTTATCAAAGGGTGTTCAACAGTGATGACAATTGTCTTTCTATATCTCAGCAAGTGGTTCTTGTCATCAGACATGCTTCAGAATAACTCAGTGAGTGATTATGTACTAAATTATTGTGCATTCTGTAGAATTCATGTACTAGAAACTTAGTCCCCAAACACCGGTGTTAAAAGGGCAGACCTTTGAATTTTGATTAGGTCATGCGTTCTTCATGCTCATGAATTAATCATGATGTTAGCCCAGGAAAGGATTCATTATCATGGTGGTAAATTCCTTAAAATAAAAGGTTGCTGCCCCCATTCTCCCTAGAGAGGTGTGAAAGTCGTCAGAAAGCAACAAGACACTTTTGAGATGCAGTCTTTTAATTCTGGATTTGTCAAATGATTCCAAAACTAGGGGATAAATTTATTTCTATTTATTATAAAATCAATTGTCTTTGTTATCCTACCATAGCAAAGCAAAAATATCCTAAACTGGTGTTTTAGGTATCATTCTATTGCTATGAAAGACACCACGATCAAGGCAGTTTATTAAAAAAAGAATTTAATTTGGGGGTCATAGTTCCAAGGGTTAGTTACAATGATTATTAAGGCAAAAAAATATGGCAGTCAGCAGGCAGGAAAGGAACAGCAGATTAGAGCTTAGAGTCTGATTCATGAGTACAAGGTGGAGAAAGAGAGGCAAACATTTCAAATTCTCAAGCCCACCACTAGTGACACACTTCCTCCAACAAGGCTACACTTCCTATCCTTCACAAATAGCTTCATCAACTGGGTACCAAGCCTTCATCTCTATAACCACCAGAACTGGAATGCAACAAACCACGTGCTAGAAGTTGTACCTATCCTCAGTATCAGAAAGAGTTAATAACATTAGCGTTGAGACAAGAATTTTATTCACTACAAAGACTTTTTTTTTGCAAAAGGGCAGCATTTGTCTGATCTTCAAATATAATATAATTTTATAAAAATGTATTTTGCAAATAAATAGGTCTAGCTTTATATTCATCTTTCTTTCTTTGCTTTTATATGCACCACCCATGATCTCCAAAGAAGTAATTTGGAAATTTGTGATTTAGGCATCCTTCAGATTACCATCACAGTCCCTCTGCAATCCTCCAAAGAGGTTACAATCCCTGTTGTCTTTCCCTTTGCTCTAGAGTCATCATGCTTAATCTTTATAGTACCCAGGGTGTCAGCCATTAAGTGCCTTTTGGGAAGCTTCCACCTCTCTCTCTCTCTCTTTTTCATTGTCTCAGTCTTGTCTCCCTCCTGTAGCCCTTGCAATTCTGGAGGAAGTATGGGCCTATGCACTTAACTCTCATGACCTGAACAAAGTCTCTGTGTTTATTTGGCTGTTATACCAAAACTTACTATAAAACTACACTATGTAAACTTCTGCAAAGGCGTTTTGATTTTTGCCTCCTAATGAAAATTAGCCTCTCACACCTACGGCAGAAATCCCTGACTACTTTTCTGCTAAGAAGGGGAAACAACACTTCTTATTTTCTAGTAAATATCACCTCTCACTTTCAACAGCTGGAGAAAACAGCATGGTTATTAATTCAATCAATTATCCTGCCATACTCTCTCTAGTGTGTGCTTCTTGTTAAAAAACACTGTTCATCTCTGTGTCCCCTAACAGTGAGAACAGTTGAGTATTTACATGGCCACTGGTCTGTGCCCCCTTGCACAGCCTGGGATAACTGTATTGGCACAAGAATGTTCCACCAAACTTCCTTTGGGTCAACAATCTGACCTCATCTCTCTTCAGTTTATTTGTTCACAATTTCTCATGAACTGTTTACACACCAGACTGGAAACTTTTACTTATTTATGTTTATTATTAGCTTTTATAGAAGTTGGGAGTACTTTCACACTTCACTTTAATGATGATACATTTTAGTAAATTCCCAAATATGTCTTGTCAGAGAGTCATTGCGGAAAATGACATACAGTTCCATAACAAACTATTGCCTCCTATGGATGAAAATTTTCCTCTCCCGACTGTCTTAAATGGCGATCCTTCCCCACATTAAAAAATATAGCAATTTCAAAATGACAAAAATTGCATATAATTTTTATTCCACGTAGTATATTTACATAAAGGGAGACAGGGAGATAGTTTTTTTTGTACCACATTTTAGCAATGTAATCTGTCTTTTGTTTGTAAAAATGCAGCTCTGTTTCCTTCTTTGGATCCTCACCTGTATTGGATCACAAGGCTAGAAGGAGCAGAAGCGGGAAACACGGATAGGATGGCTCTGGGTACGATGAAGGCAGTTCTCTGGGAGACAGACTTTGGTGAATCAGCTCTACATTTTTCCAGATTATAAGACTGGCGAGTCTGGGGACAAACCCTGATTTGCAGCAACTGACCTTCTCCTATCATAAGGCTTCATATGTGGCAATAACGTCCTAAAGCAGAAATCTCAGCACAAATCTTCTAGCAGCAATCTGCCACGGGTCAAGCTAAACATAAATCAGGCATCTGGGTTAGAGACAGCGTTCAGAAGTCAGTCCTCCTGGCCCAGGGATATTCTCCAGATAAGGGCAGGTAGAGTGTAGGAAATTTCACTGGGTAGAGAAGTCTCCATCTTATGAAGATTTTTGAAAGAGCTGCGACCTCTGACCAGCAAGAAATGCCTTAGAGCATGGAAAATATTACAGTTTCAAAATATGAAGTAGCATTAGAAAACTTGTGAAAATGGTCTTCCCAAATTTTCACTATCAAGGGATAATTTTAAAAATTTAAGCATTTGAAGTCCTTAACTAACAATTGTATCTTCCTTCTGAATCTTTGAAATACCCACGCCACATTCTGAGTATGGCGTAGTCAAAACTAAGCTGCCTTCACCCCACTTTTCACAGGGATTAATAACAAGAAAGAAAATTTTTAATCACTGAGTATGTTGCCAAGCAAAGAAAATGTGTCTTAGGGAAGGCATGAACATTTCAAAAAAGAAAAGGCACACATTTTTTTTTTCTTTTTATAGCCAATTTATATACATGTCACATGCATGTTTCCAAAATAATGATTTTTTTCTTATACATAATTTGGCATGACACTTGCTATGCATTCCTTCCTAATACTACGCTCACATGTTATGTAGAATTTCCATTGATTTTTTTCATTGAGAAATAACCTTGTTAAATTTTACAAATGAGAAATCACATTTATTCACAAAAACTTGAGTTTCTCAACTAGTAGCTTATCTAACCTTTTATAGCAGTAGTGAAATGTAACCATTGACTTTCATGAGACTTACATATTATTAAAAATATGACACCAAAACACATTATTGGATTACAATTGAATCATAATTCTAGCAATATATTTATCTTTGAAAACATTTACTTGCATGGCCAAAGCCTAGGAAGAGGTTATGGAGTTCTGCAAAAATAAAAAGAGTAAGTGGTTGTCTTTCTACCATTCTTTAGGCCTCCTCTACCTTTTTCTTTCTTTCTTTTTCCTTCCTTCCTTCCTTCCTTCCTTCCTTCCTTCCTTCCTTCCTTTCTTTGTTTCTTTCTCTTTTTGGTTTTATGAAGCAGGGGTTCTCTGTGTCACAGCCCTAACTGTCCTGGAAGACCAGGCTATGAAGGACCAGGCTAGCCTTGAACTCACAGAGATCCACCTACCTCTGCCTTCCTGAGTGCTGGGATTAAAGGTGTGTACCACAACTGCCTAGCTCTAACATAATTCTAAATACACAGGATCACTTCACTTAAATTTATTTCTTGGTATATTTCTTCATTATGCATAAGTAGTTCTAAATGAACATAATTTCTAATAAATGTAAAAAGTTCAAATTTCAGCAGTTATCATTCATTAGACAGCACATTGACATTTTAATATCCTGATACACACACTTGCAAATCGTCCTCTTTCATCCCATTCCCATCCTGCTAAATGCTATCTTTCTCTCAACAAATCCCTCTCCTATTCTGTCTTTATTTTATGCTAACCCCCTTTTTGATAACATGAACTTCTCAAAACCTTTACTAAATAATACATCTCCTGACAGTGTTTTCCCCAAGATTTACTGACTACTGTCTCTGTGGAGGAACCCCGCATATTGCAGGAATGGGGCAAGGTTCACATCATTTTTATTTCTATATCCTTCCTTTCCCAGAGTTACATACCAAGAGATCATACTCAGAAATGAGTAAAAGGAAGTCGGGGGCTTGGGTTATAAAAATGTCAGCCAGTTCTTTGAGCTCCTTTGGAGAATTATAACAAAATGTGCAGAATGATTTATTTTAAGACTAATTTATACTCAGGTCCTCTGACACCTCAATTAAATATGTCTTCAAGTCTTTGAAAGGAATAAATCTAAAACCATAAAACATGCACAGCCACTTGGAAAAGGTTTTGTTAGTCATTAGTGTCACTTATGTTTGGAGATGGAGATGAATTCTCAATACTGCCCTTTTTCACAAAGGAGGTATTTCGATAATCAGGGAAAAAATATGAAAGAAAAACTAAACAGGTCAAAAATTATATTTCTTTTTTCAAAAATAAAAATCAAGGATCAATATCTTTTTAAAAGTAAAAATTGGTAGTGGAATGACAATAATTCAAATAGAGTTAGTCCACCTTGATATTTGAAAACTAGTTTGTTTAAAATTAAGTTTGGAGAAAATATCACAGCTTTTCCTAGGATATTAAGGGTTAGAAGACTTTGGACTGTGAAAATTAGAAGCTATTAGACAACTGAATTGGTGAAACCATCATTTATGGAGGCTCAGTCTGTCTTGTTTAAGCATATTCTAGGTGTGGAAGATGAAAGTATAAAGCTAAACAAACACGTGTTCTGTGCCATGCTGAGAAGTGGGCCGAACCCATCATAAGTGGGCAACAATAACTGTTCTTTGCATTTTCAGAAAACAATGGGAAAAATACAATGTTACAGCAGAACCTGTCAAAGAATATAGTCTGTGATATCAGAAACTTTAGAAAATAATATGTGGTGACATTACAGTCCCTTTACAATGTTCTTATTATTCTTAAAAATGCCTTCGTATAAAAATATCCTTATGAAAAACAAAAAGAAATGCATTAAAAGAGAATAAAACCTAATTAATATTCAGATGATAGATCCAGATTTAAGACATCGCTACAAACCTTAACTGTAATTTTATCTCTACAAATGCATCAAGTTGAAAGAAAAGAAACTTAAGCTAAGTTTTAAGTAACTAATCAATAAATTTTTTCCCTTGGTCATTGCTCTTCTTTTTATATTATGTATTTAATAATACTTAAAACAGATGTTGAAATACCTCAGAAAAGACTTAAAAACTTTTTTTACACAATTCTCTATTAAATGTTGAGAACAAAGTTGAGAATCAGCTTCATTCCACAAGTGAAAATAAAGATCCTGGATAAGTAGATAATTTTTATGGTTCTCTCAGAATAGGAAGATGGAAGGAAACACACATTAGGAGACATTATTCTCCTGTGGCATCTACTTTGCTAAAGGAAAATTATTAACCATGATTTTTAAGTGGAAGTATGAGTGACAGGAAAATGTTAGAGATGTATTCATATCTGCATCCTGTGAAGATTTCTGATTATAATGGAGAAGGCTAATGATCTCTAATTGTGTTGTGATTTGATGTAGTAGGATAGTAATGAATGTAGGATATTTGCATGTTAACATGAGAAACATTAGAAAAGTCAATGTAGGGTGTTTGGGGTAATTAATTCAATACCTCACTCCTCCATGCCCGTGAATATATTAACTTTATTTCATTTTAAAGAGATCTCAAAAAGTATCAAGGCTAGACTCTGAACAATTCTAACATTGTGATTTTGTTGCTTCAAACATATACTGATGTTTCCTTTAACTGTACTGTTCAGTTTATACTGTATTTGTTTTTATTATAAGCATATTTTAATGGATCTAATAAAGCATACACACTTGCATAGGTATATGGAAAGTCTGTATTGAGTGTCACTTGTCCCACAGTTAATCTAAGTGTTTTACTAGTGTTATGATCTTTTTGGATATGATCATTTCCTTTTACTTAAGATACATTTGTGTGTGTGTGTGTGTGTGTGTGTGTGTGTGTGTGTGTGTAATGTGAACTTCACTCTGATTACAAATGGAAAAAGTGACAAAGAAAATTATTGAATTATTTTGCATTTTATATCACCAAGTATTTATTTTAATTTAAAATGTTCAAAATGCTTGTGAGAAGGTTTAAGCATAGTATTCAAAATAGACTGCTAAGAAATGAACAAAATTACTTAGACCTGCATATTAGAAATCAAAATTACCATATAGAAAATGAAATTACTAAACAATGTGTCTAAATAGCTCTCTTCACGCTTCCAACCTCTGACCTGGAAGCAGAAATGTCAACACTTCTCATTAGTCACATTATGCTTATCAGTTTTCTGATCGGCTACTGGACATAGACTGAAAATAACATTAGCAAGTGCCAACTAACATATTAGAGCTTTCAATTCGAGCCTCTGTCTCAGCATTTTAGAGAATAAAGCATTTTGTAAACTGTTAGGAAGTATGTTTCAGTTCTTGCTTTTTAGGCCTGGCCATTCAGGATAGTTTGCCCTCTCTTCTTTTGGGGAATCTAAGGTTGCTGAGTTTAGCTATCCTTGAGACATTGTTGTACAACAGGCTTCTGAGAAATGCATCATTCCCTTCAATTTGAAAAAAAAAAATGCTTCAGTAAGGAAGGAGAAGTTTTGGAGCTTCAAGAAGTCACAAAAGATCACATGTCCACTTATGACAAAAATTCAGAAATTATCATGGCTCCTCCAAATAGAGGGAAAGAGAGTCAAGGTTTTTTTGGAACTGCAGATTCTGTGAGGCTGAACAGCAGAAAGAAAGATGCTCAGACTATAGAGCAGCTTGCAGGCGTTATAGGTGTGGGAGAGAGAGCCAGGTTGCAGCTGTTAGAAGCTTCCTCTAGGGGAGGGTGGGCTTGCTGGTGATGTAGCTGCTTGCAAATGATTCCTGCTCCTTGTAAGTAATCCTTCAACCATAGTCCTGATAATGATCACAATAACAAAGCTCACTAGTTCACCAAATTGGACATTGGTGTATTCTTGATCCTGGTATCGTTGTCTGGGATGAAATGTGTGTTGTGTTTTCCCAGAAAAAGCCTGTCATGTAGCAAAAGGAGGATTTGCTGTAAAGGTCTTGACATTGGAGGAAGTGATAGTCCCATTTTGTCTTCAGAAATTGGCACACCCCAGAGCTTGCTTCGTATACACAGCTGGAGAAATTTATGTTTTGGGCTTGCCTGGACTAGGTAACAGCTTATCTTGGCCTAGTGCACTTCATCTATCTTGGTTATACCTTGTAAAATTTTGTCTCAAGATCATAATAAAGGTTAGGGCATTTAGGCACAGCAGCAGGACTTATTAATCATCTTTAGTCTCAGAAGGGGGAAAGGGTCCTTATTGAAGCTTATGTGTGTGCTTAGACCTGAAGAGATTTTCCAGCAGCCATTAGGGGCACTTTTCTTTATGTTCATGGAATCTTGTGAGATCAGCTCTGAGTGTGGCAGCCCTGACATAGCTTCCCATGACCATGTCACAAATCATTCTGAATTAGACAGGGAAATTCAATGGCATTTAGAAGACTCCTTCAAGAATGAAAATAATTCTGCCTGCATTCGGTAAATAGCTTCCATTGTTAGTGGCTAAAGCAAAGCATGCTTTTTATTAACTGCATTCATTCCGGATTTAGTGGTGTGTGAGTAACTTCCTATGACATTTCAACAAACTGCCCTCATTTTTATACTTCTCACTTCTCTGTTAGGCACTAGAGTTCTCTATTTTTAGTTGACATATAGGAAAACTGGAGATAACAGCAAGGGGATCATGGTACCATGAATTAGGAGTCAATCCTGTGGAAGGAAATGTTTGTAAGTGTGGGAAGGAGACAACACAAACCAAGTGAGGAGCTAGAAAAACTCTGTGTAAGACAGGCCTGCAGAGATCTAAGACCTTTTTTGTACAAATGAATGTTGGGAGCCGTGAACCCCCCAGATCCTGAACTTCTGGTAAACAACTTGTAATGCTTGCAGCTTCTCTGAGCAGGAGACCCTCAGGAGTTCCTGATGGCAGGAGAGTGGTTTCTGGTGTGTTTGGCTGGGGCGTGGCTTTCCCTATATAAGCTGCCCCTAGACACAATAAAGGGGACATTCTTGGGGCATTCTGGCCTCAAGGATCACCCATGTCTCTGTGTGTCTTTGTGTGTTTCAATCTCCAGCCCATTGCCCGGTTCACGAACTGTATGGTAGCAGAAAGAGCGCAGATGGGTGTCATGTGCTACAAATGAGTACTTAATGCATTTTATGGTCTTGGTCTCACATGTGACTTTCCAAAATTATGCCATGGACATGTAGGTTTCTTGGTCTAATGGCCTTCAAACTGGGAAATGATAGTAAAGTTTACAATTACAGTCACAAAAATAGCAGAATTATATCTGCTAACAACATGATTGATGTATGTGGGGGTTGGAGGAACACCTGGCATTGCCTTTTGAAACTCACAAAGTCCACTACTAAACACAGTTGTTCCAACAAGGTAATACCTCCTAATCCTTCTATTCCTTTCAAAGAGTTACACTACCTGGTGTATATACATTGAAACATACAAGGCTTTGGGGCTATTTTTTGAAACTAGAACAGATATTGTACCCATAAAATGACAGCAATATTCTTGCCTAAACAAGACCTCCAAAATGACTATGTCAGTCAACATGTCAGTTTGGATGTGGGAAAATTCACAAGGCCCCATCACAGCTGAAGAGCTAGCTATAGACATGGGAAAACTGTTTTCTTCAGTATGTGTCCCCTAACTGGTTGTTTAATCCTTAGTGGTAAGCTCTAAAAATTATATAAAGAGAAGTCATTTGGTGGGGGACTAGTGGAACATGGGAGGGAAATGAAGGCCTAATATTGTTTAAATATAAAACTCATGTATGAATTTGTTAAAATAGAAGAAATCATATTAAAATAGTCATGTTATATTTCTCTTGAAATGATACTATATAGTCTTTGCTAAGATTGGATTCTTCTATTATATAAATGATCTCGAGTCACCCATACTTATATAAATAATTTCAATGAAATTAGTGATTCACCACTGCAGATTTATGTGGCCTGTACCTCTTGCAGATTGCTTGTTCTCTGATTGTGCGTAATATCACCTTCTTCAAACATTCCCAGAAAAGTAACACAACAAAGTAATTTCATTCCTCACACTAATGGGTCTTGAAGTCTCAGATAAACATACGTGTTAATACTGATGATGATGCTTGTTAAATTCCTGTTTGTTAAGAAGATAAGACCGGGGGAGCAAACAAAGCAGACAAAGGAGGAAGGGGGAATCCACTATAATGTACAAGTTCAAACTGCATTCTTATATGACAAAATATAAATTTTATGATCAGCTAAATATACATAAAATTGAGCAATTGCAAATGCTTGCTCAGGACAATGTTGTAGAACTTTCTCATTATTATTCACAGGAAATTATATAATATAAGAGAGGCCAATACAGCATGAGTTATCTGATCCTTGGTATTGAGTCGGTCCCTGGCCAGAGCAAGATTTTAGCAGCAGCTTTGTCTTCTCACATTTGCTTATAGTGCTTGACCTTAAAGTTTTTGTTTCTCAGTTGTTAGTTTGTTTATTCTCTCTCTCTCTCTCTCTCTCTCTCTCTCTCTCTCTCTCTCTCTCTCTCTCTCTCTCTTGGGAGGTAATGGCATTTACTGTAAATATAATTATGACAACATTCTACTTTTTTGACCTTTCTTTCTTTAAAATAATGAATCCCTGGGAAACTCCTTTAAGAGCTGATAGTTGGAACTGTGTGCCTCTACTCCACAGTGAAGGTTTGAATAGTCAGGCTGGAACAGCTGCTGTGGTTATGGCAGTCTCCATACGAGAGGGAAAACCTGGAGAGTAGAATAAAATCCATGTAAGACACAGTCCTAAAAATTCAAGAAAATCTAGCGTCAAGAATCAGAAAGCGTTTCCAAACTATTGACAATTGCATTAAACTGAAAAGAAAAGAATAATGAAATGCATATGAGAAATAGTCTTGCTGGAATTTGATGTTTAATGCAAGTATCATCAGGACTATGAACTTTATTAGACTTCAGACTAATAGAATTTTCATCTTCATGACAGAAAATATAACAGAAATTTTTATCACCAATTTTCAATTTTCTGTGTTATTACAAAAAAGAAATATCAAGATGTTTGATCTAAAACATTATTATGTGATGTATTAATAAAAATTTGATAAATTCTAGTATTTTAAATCCAGAATGGTAACTAATTTTTTGTTGTTGTTGTTTTGTTTTGTTTTTTGAGGTAGGGTTTCTCTGTAGCTTTGCAGCCTGTTCTGAAACTAGCTCTTGGAGACCAGGCTGGCCTCGAACTCAGAGATCTGCCTGCTTCTGCCTCAACAGTGCTGAGATTGAAGGCATATGCCACCACTGCCCAGTAGTAATAAGGCAGCTTCTTTCTTTCTCAACTGCCCAGAAACCCAAAATAAACACATCGAAACTATATTACTCAAATCACTTGGAAACAAAGGAAACCTCCATAGATACAAAAAAATATCAGTGTCCACCTGTGTCCTATCTGATCACCACGGATTAAAGTTAGAAGGCAACAACAATGCTACCCACAAAAAGCCAACAAACTCATGGAAACTGAACAGTCAACTACTGAACTACACCTGGGTCAAGGAAGAAATTAAGAAAGAAATTAAAGTCTTCCTTGAATTTAATGAAAATAAAGAGACAACATACCCAAACCTATGGGACACGATGAAAGCAGTGCTAAGAGGAAAGTTCATAGCACTAAGTGCCCACTTAAAGAAAACGGAGAATTCATACATTGGGGACTTAACAACACAACTGAACTCTAGAAAAAAAAGAAGCAGATGCACCCAGGAGAAGTAGAAGACTGGAAATAATAAAACTGAGGGCGGAAATCAACAAAATAGAAACACAGAAAACAGTCCAAAGAATCAATGAAACAAAAAGTTGGTTCTTGGAGAAAATCAACAAGATCGACAAACCCTATCCAAACTAATTAAACGACAGAGAGAGAACACGCAAATAAATAAGATCTGAAAAGAAAAGGGGGACATAACAACCGACACAAAGAAAATTAAGAGAATCATTAGATCTTACTAAAAAAGGCTGTATGCCACAAAACTGGAAAATACAAAAGAAATGGACATTTTTTAAATAAGTACCAAATACCAAAGCTAAACCAAGACCAGGTGAATGATCAATAGACCTGTTACTCGCGAAGAATTAGAAACGGTTATCAAAAATCTTCCTTCGAAAAAAAGCCCAGGACCAGATGGTTTCAATGCAGAATTTTACCAGAACTTCCAAGAAGAACTAATACCTATACTCCTTAATGTATTTCACAATATAGAAACAGAAGAGTCATTACCAAATTCCTTTTATGAAGCTACAGTTACCCTGATACCAAAACCACACAAAGACCCAACCAAGAAAGAGAATTACAGGCCTATCTCACTCATGAATATCGACGCAAAAATTCTCAATAAAATACTGGCAACCGAATCCAAGAACACATTAGAAAAATTATCCATTATGATCAAGTAGGCTTTATCCCAGAGATGCAGGGCTGGTTCAACATACGAAAATCTATCAATGTAATCCACCATATAAATAAACTGAAAGAAAAAAACCATATGATCATTTCATTAGATGCTGAAAAAGCATTCAACAAAATTCAACATCCATTTATGATAAAGGTCTTGGAGAGATTAGGGATACAAGGGTCATACCTAAATATAATAAAAGCTATTTACAGCAAGCCAACAGCTAACATTAAATTAAACAGAGAAAAACTCAAAGCCATCCCACTAAAATCAGGAACACGACAAGGATGTCCACTCTCTCCATACCTCTTCAATATAGTGCTTGAAGTTCTAGCAATAGCAATAAGACAACATAAGGTGATCAAGGGGATTCATATTGGAAAGGAAGAAGTTAAGCTTTCGTTATTTGCAGATGATATGATAGTATACATAAGCGACCCCAAAAACTCTACCAACGAACTCCTACAGCTGATAAACACCCTTAGTAATGTGGCAGGATACAAGATCAACTCCAAAATATCAGTCGCCTTCCTATACACTAAGGATAAGGAAGCAGAGAGGGAAATCAGAGAAGCATCACCTTTCACGATAGCCACAAATAGCATAAAATATCTTGGGGTAACTCTGACCAAGGAAGTGAAAGATCTATTTGACAAGAACTATAAGTCTTTGAAGAAAGAAATTGAAGAGGATACCAGAAAATGGAAGGACCTCCCTTGCTCTTGGATTGGGAGGATCAACATAGTAAAAATGGCAATTCTACCAAAAGCAATCTATAGATTCAATGCAATCCCCATCAAAATCCCATCAAAATTCTTTACAGATCTGGAGAAGACAATAGTCAACTTTATATGGAAAAACAAAAAACCCAGGATAGCCAAAACAATCTTATACAATACAGGATTGTCTGGAGGCATTACCATCCCTGACTTCAAACTCTATTACAGAGCTACAGTATTGAAAACAGCTTGGTATTGGCATAAAAACAGAGAAGTCGACCAATGGAATCGAATAGAAGACCCTGACTTTAACCCACAAACCTATGAACACCTGATTTTCGATAAAGGAGCTAAAAGGATACAAGGGAAAAAAGAGAGCATCTTCAACAAATTGTGCTGGCAATACTGGATGTCAATCTGTAGAAGAATGAAAATAGATCTATATCTATCACCATGCGCAATACTCAAGTCCAAATGGATTAAAGACCTCAATATCAGTCCAAACACACTGAACCTGATAGAAGAGAAAGTGGGAAGTACTCTACAACACATGGGCACAGGAGACTGCTTCCTACGTATAACCCCAGCAGCACAGACATTAAGGGCCTCATTGAATAAATGGGACCTCCTGAGACTGAGAAGCTTCTGTAAAGTAAAGGACACTGTCACTAAGACAAAAAGGCAACCCACTTACTGGGAGAAGATCTTCACCAACCCCGCAACAGACAAAGGTCTGATCTCCAAAATATATAGAGAAATCAAGAAACTAGACTTTACAATGCTAATTAACCCAATTAAAAAATGGGGCACTGAACTGAACAGAGAATTCTCAACAGAAGAACTTCAAATGGCTAAAAGACACTTAAGGTCATGCTCAACTTCCTTAGCAATCAGGGAAATGCAAATCAAGACAACTTTAAGATACCATCCTACACCTGTCAGAATGGCTAAAATAAAAAACACCAATGATAGCCTTTGTTGGAGAGGTTGTGGAGAAAGGGGTATCCTCACCCATTGCTGGTGGGAATGAAAACTTGTGCAACCACTCTGCAAAGCAATGTGGCAGTTTCTCAGAAAATTCGGGATCAACCTACCCCTGGAACCACCAATACCACTCTTGGGAATATACCCAAGAGAGGCCCTATCATACAACAAAAGTATATGCTCAACTGTGTTCATAGCAGCATTGTTTGTAATAGCCAGAACCTGGAAACAACCTAGATGCCCTTCAATGGAAGAATGGATGAAGAAAGTGTGGAATATATACATATTAGAGTATTACTCAGCTGTAATAAACAAGGACTTCTTAAATTTTGCATACAAATGGATGGAAATAGAAAACACTACCCTGAGTGAGGTAAGCCAGACCCAAACAGAGGAACATGGGATGTACTCACTCATATTTGGTTTCTAGCCATAAATAAAGGACATTGAGCTTATAAATCATGTTCCTAGAGAAGCTAAATAAGAAGGTGAATCCAAAGACAAACACATAGGCATCCTCCTGAATATTAACCTTCATCAGTCGATGAAAGGAGACAAAGACAGAGACCCACATTGGAGCACCGGACAGAAATCTCAAGGTCCAAATCAGGAGCAGAAGGAGAGGGAGCACGAGCAAGGAACTCAGGACCACGAGGGGTGTACCCACACACTGAGACAATGGGGATGTTCTATCGGGAACTCACCAAGGCCAGCTGGCCTCGGTCTGAAAAAGCATGGGATAAAACCTTACTAGCTGATCATAGCGGACAATGAGGACTACTGAGAACTCAAGAACAATGGCAGTGGGTTTTTGATCCTACTGCACCTACTGGCTTTGGGGGAGCCTAGGCAGTTTGGATGCTTACCTTACTAGACTTGGATAGAAGTGGGCGGTCCTTGGGCTTCCCACAGGTCAGGGAACCCTGATTGCTCTTCGAGTTGATGAGGGAGGGGGACTTGATTGGGGGAGGGGGAGGAAAATGGGAGGCGGTGGCGGGGAGGAGGCAGAAATCCTTAAATAAATAAATTAATTAAAAAAAAATCACTTTGACCCATTAGCTCTAGCTTCTTATTGGCTAATGCTTATATCTTAATTTAACACAACTCTATTAATCTGTGTATTGCCATTTGCTCTGGCTGACCGGATGGAGTTCCATCCATTTGTTAGAGTTCCATCCATTTGTCTCCAGCGGGACTACATGGCTTTTCCCTAGCTCTGCTTCCATTCTCCCAGCATTCACTTTAATTTTCCCTACCTACCTCTATTTCCTGTGCAGGCCCAAGACAGTTCTTTATTAACCAGTGGTATTTATAGCACACAGAGGGGAATCCCACATCACCACCCAGCTGGAATAAGTAAGTAATTTTTATAATGAATGAACAACCTCGGGAAAAATGGCATCATTCTAATTTGTATAATTTAACATAAATGAATAAAGACCATATTATGAAGTAGAACACACTATTATAAAATTTTCAAATTATTAATTTGGTGGAAAATAATTGATGATATATAATTATGACTTGATAGTTTAATCCACAGAAATCAATTGTTTTTATGTCCCCTCCCCACTCCCTCCCTTTCATCTTCCCTGTTTCCCACCAACTTCATATGCTGTTTTAAAACCCACTGAGGTTGAAACTTTTACAATTTTTTCGCAGTAAAATTGAAAACATAAGGAACTTTCATTTGTTCATGTCTTTTGTAATTCGCTCTTTAAAATATTTTCTTAATTCTTCAAAAATTTAATTTAATGTTTGGATCATACACATTGGCTCTTTCTCACTACTGTTATATTTGCTCTCTCTATACTTACTCCTACTCTGCACTCGCCACCCTCCTCTCATTGGAGCTAGTTAGTTTATTCACTATTTATTCATTTAAATTTGTTATTCATGTTACATACCAAGCACAGTTGAGCCTCCCTATCATCCTCCCTCTCTGCCCTCCATCTACCCCTATACCAGGCCCCCACCCATCCGCTCCTCAGAAAGGATAAGGCTTCATTCACATGGGGAGTCATCATAGGCTGGTGCATTGAGGCAGGACCAAGCACCTTCCCCCTGCATCAAGACTGAGAAAGGCATCCCTCCATATGGAAAGGGCTCCAAAGAGCCACATCACCCACAAACAGTGGGCATAGTTTGGTCCCATGCAGGCCCCCCAGATGTGGGTCTAAAGTCAGTGAGCTCCCATGAGTTTAGGTCAGCTTTCTCTGTGGTTTTCCTGCTGTTCAACCTCCACCCTTGCCCATATAATCCCTCCTGCCTCTCTTGGACGGGACTCACGGAGCTTGGCCTGGTGCTTGACTATGGATCTCTATATCTGCTTCCATCAGAAACTGGATGAAGGTTCTGTAATGATGGTTACAGTAGTCAACAGTCTGATTACAGGGGAAGACCAGTTCAGGCACCCTCTCCACTACTGCTATGAGTCTTACCTGGAGCATCCCTGTGGACTCCTGGAAATTTCCCTAACAACAGGTTTCTCCCTAATCCCATAATAGCTCCCTCTCTCAAGATATCTCTTGCATCACTCTCCCACTCTAACCCTCCCCCAATTTGACCATCAAGTTCCCCCATGGTTTTGTCCCTCATCCCCTCTCCTTTATTGTCTCCACCCCCATCCCCAGCTTTTGGGCAAAATTTAATTCTATTGTCTCTCAGATGCACTGTTTAATTTGTTTTATGATTCAATATATATAAATCTTTCCTGGTCCTGGTTATATTTAAAAATTCATTCTGGCCATTTTGTCATGAATTATTACATATAAACATTTTTTGCCATTATTGTTAATGTTATTCTAAATGTTATTATTAATATTGCTATATGTAACATTATTACATAAATGTTGTTAACATTAACATATTGGTAATGTTACTGTCATTACTGTAAGATTAACAAAAATAGAGTTAATAAAGTGTCAAATATATTTTAATGTTTAAAATGGATAGAGCAAAAATATTAGGAATATTACTTATGTGAATTTATGTAGACATTTCCACATTAATAATATTTTTATATCAAGAAATATATTCACTATGGAGTTTGGTTTATTTTCAGTGATTCACAGATGAAAGAACAGCCCAATATAAATTTGTGTATTGAGTTCTTTAATATAATACATAAAAACACAGCATATACCTTTTCGTCTTCTTGGTACCGGCATCATTGCTGAATTTCTCTACTGACTACTTTTTTTTTTATCAGCATGGTGACCTGGTTTAGCAAAAGGAGAAGAATATTAGACTCCTATTAACTCCTTTTGACCTTTCTATGTCGTTTTGCAGCCATCAGCATTGAGTCTATTTGTATTTGAAGAATCTGCATTTTTAATAGCAAGGGATTTCCCTGTCATAATATTTGCTCACTCATCCACATCATTAATACAGTTATTAGTTGAGGACAAAAGCAGTCACTGTACTCCCTGATCACCTTGAAGCAGCTTGCTGACTTGGAGGTTATATCTGACTTAATTTGTTAAGGGTTATTGATGCGGAATTAGCTTCCACAATGGAAATCATTAGCACATTTTAATAATAACAATTTTAATGTTTAATAAAGAACTGTTTCCAAACCAGTACTTGAAAACTGTAGGTTTATGTCTGCAATGAAAATAATAAGGAAAACTTAGGGAAATTATGAAATCATTTTGAATGCTGGTAAAATCTGAAGGCCAAAGAAAAAGAGGATGTGAGACGAAAGAAATGCTTATTTTGTCTATTCTTAAGCATTCTCATTTATTCAAATCCTAAAATTGTGTGAATGCTGAATTTGTATAATTTGGCTACAGCATTTCAACTCAGGCACTGGTATAAAGTTTATCTGTTGCTAAAGTTAATGCTTTACCTCATCTGATATGTCTGCTTCCTGTTATTGTACAATTTGTACACAGCATATATAATTTCCTTTTATGCTTAGCTAATATTAGTCTATTGAAAATAGCTTAGATACGTGTCTATTCTACTAAAACAGTAATAGATTAATCATGGAATTTTCCTATTTCTTAAGTAAACTGGAGACAGTTTGATATTTACTTTTATGGAATCTTATATATTTCATAAAACAAAGTCAACATCAAGGAAAAAGAAGGCCAATCAAATAATCAAACAACCAAAAAAATAGAAAAAGGAAAAAGAAGGCAGAAAGAGGGGAGGAAGGAAGGAATGAAAGAAAGAAAATACAGCAGTTTGAAGCAAGGGGTACCATATAATGCAACAATGATTGATAGCACAAGCCTTTCCATACAGCTTTTATTTATTTATTTTTTTTATTGAAAATTTCCACCTCCTCCCCTCCTCCCACTTCCCTCCCCTCCCACCACTCCCCCTCCCCCTCCCTCTCCAGTCCAAGGAACAGTCAGGGTTCCCTACCCTATGGGAAGTCCAAGGTCCTCCCTGCTCCTCCCAGGTCCCGGAAGGTGAGCATCCAAACAGACTAGGCTCCCACAAAGCCCATCCATGTATTAGAATCAAAACCCAGTGCCACTGTCTTTGGCTTCTCCCTTAGCCTCCACCGTCAGCCACATTCAGAGAGTCTGGTTTGATCACATGCTCCATCAGTTCCAGTCCAACTGGCTTCGGTGAGCTCCCATTAGATCAGTCCTGCCTTCTCAGTGGGTGGACTCCCCATCTCGGTCCAGACTTCCTTGCTCATGTTCTCCCTCCTTCTGCTCTTCATATGGGCCTTGGGAACTCAATTTAGTGCTCCAATGTGGGTCTCTGTCTTTATCTCCATCCATCGCCAGATGAAGGTTCCCTCTGGATTTTGGTTTTATAATTAAAACATTTCTCCCTCTACTTTTCTCCTTCTAAACTCTACAATATACCTTCTTACTCTCCTTCAAATTAATATCACAGTGTTTCATTGCTGTTTCATGCACACACAGACACACATTCACACAGACACAGACACATACACTTTTGAATTCTTAACTATAAACTACTCAGTTCTTATAAGACTCCTTCTATGTATGTTTTGAAGCTGATCTTTTGGCACTTCACAAACAATCTCTGTGATCTTCTCTGGGCAAAACACTCTCACCCAGCTTTCTTTAGTTTCCTAACATTTCTGTAAAGGGTTGAAGCCTAATGAGTTTTCCCATCCACTTCGGCATTCCATTGTTATAAATCTGTTTCTCTTCATTTCTACACAGTCATAACTCCTACAAGAACCAATTTTAGACATATCTCTTCTTTCTGTGTGCAAATCAGAGATATCACTGTAGAGACACTAATGGAGAGAGAGTTCAAACACATGGTAAATGGGCAGCCAGGGGATTCTTTCCTGGTCTTTAAAATGCATGCTCCAATCACAATGTTTTTTTGTATTGATATATCATGTATTAAGGTACTTTTTCTGCCTGAAAATAAGAGTTTAAATCAATATCCCATCAAAGTTTCCTTAGCAATACAAAAAGACTTCTAGTGCTTGAATCTTGAATCTTGAATAAGTACTGCCTTTCAGTACCTTCTGGATGGCACATATGGCTAATTTTTGGCCTGTAGAATGGGAGAGGAATTAATGAGGATAACTTCTGGGAAAATGTTTTAAAGTTATTGAATTACCCTCTTTCTTTATTTCTTAGTTTTTCTTCCTTCCTTCCTTCCTTCTTTCCTTCCTTCCTTCCTTCCTTCCTTCCTTCCTTCCTTCCTTCCTTCCTTCCTTCCTTCCTTCCTTCCTTCCTTCCTGGTAAGACAATTGTAGTTGGATTTGCAATAACATTTTGAAAGCATGAGAGTATTTTTGATTAACATGAAAACTTTGCTTATGAACTGAAACTTGACATACTTAAAAAAACATGAAAACAAACAACTAATCCCTGCTTGGAATTATTCGGGTATATCATTATTGGCTAGAAATTAGACACATTGGAGATTTCCAAATAATATTAGGGTTCAGTCCAGCCAATGTTCTCTCCATTCCTGGATCTTTTCTTTCAGTCCTCTATAACAGTTTTAGATTGCAGTTGTGTATGCAACCATCTGACCTCCTGTCATCATGTAGCAGGTTTTAGAGACTCCACTTTTATTTATTTAGTCAAACCTCATGTTTTCTTTTCTTATGCAAATAGAGATTGCTGGAGGTAGGGGGTTTTACAGAGCTGAGCATGAATAATTGTGTTTTCCTGTTAGTGTAAGCTTTGGGTCTGGTAAATATTGAATCCCACATAATAGTTTAATGGTGTCGTGATTCCAGATTGAATGATAATATTTGAGTTGACAGATTTTCATCAGAATAGCAGATATGCTAATCATCACTTAAGGTACTTTATAAAATTAAAATTAATGAAAATTTTAGTATTGCTAAATTACCTAATTTTGTAATGGCAGTAAAAATCATTGCTTAGTTTAGAGCAATTCACAAATTACATTGTGCTTTGAAGTTCTTAAGCACTAACTGATATAAATTAAAATTTGCAAACTGTAATTAAAAAAAGATTCAGCTGATTTTCTTCTCTTCATTTAATTTTAGTGGAAATAGTTATACTTTAATCACACAACTAGTAAATTTAAAACTTCAGATGGTTTAAGCATACTCTAATGTTTTATAAAATGTCTATGATTTTCTATTTAGAAACAGAAACCTCTAACGGTTGATTTTGAGACAGAGTTTCTCTGTATACCTCTGGGGGTTTTAGAAGTCACACTGTAGACAAGGCTTGCCTCAAACTCATAGAGATCTGTCTCTCAAGTACTAGGGTAAAAGGACTGTACCACCACACCCAGAAACAGTCTCTTATATAAATTCACCAATTTTAACCCTCTTTTTCTGAGAGACTAAGAGATATTTATTAGTCTCTGCACATTGCAAGGTTTTTGCAGAACAAAAATTTACCAGAAGCCAGAAGCTCTGACATAGCATAGGGATGTACAGAAAACACTTTTCCTGAACAAGTACAGGCTTTATAGCTTAATCGTATTTACACTGATGAGTACACATAAAGAAAAATCAATTTATGGAAGCTTATTTCATTGCTAGTGAAACTGTATCTTTCTGGATAAGCTTGGTGCAAACCGCATAGCTTGTTTCCCAAGTTCGTTGTATATATTTTTGCAATATTTTGTGGTGTTATTGGGTTTTTTATCTGGCATTGCAAGTTGAATTCTCAAATTGCTTTTAATATTGTCTTCTAATATTTACTGCTGAATCTCATTTATTATAATGTTGAAATAAAAGGGCATAAAATGAATATATATTTCTAAATTTTCTGAGGTTCTTCAGGAATTAATCTCAAAGATTTAAAGGGATATTTAGAAAGTTTGGGGTTATAACACTGATTATGTTATCGACCAATTTAATTAAAATATTAAATATTTCTCAGTATGGTTGCTGAAGCAAACAAAAATGTTCAGTTTTATTAACTCTCTTCAGGGTACCTGGTTGGGCAGGAAGTAAAGCTAATGTGCTACTTCGGGGAAAACAAAGCAAGACCCAGCGCTTCATTTCTACCCTGCCCAGAAATACTTTCTGAGAAAGGTAGCTTTGAAAACACAAAGGATTTATTTTTGGCTTGTGGTTTCAGGAATCTCTGGCCATAGAGACTTTGTTTTCTATGTATTGGTTTGTTTGTTCTGTGTTAGTCCATTGTTATGCCAGGAAAACATGTCAGAAGTTTGCAGTGGCAGAAAGAGTTCAGCTCATGGAGTACAGAAAGAAGGAGCCAGTGAGTTGGTCTCTGGAGTCTTTAAAGGCTTGTGCTAAAAGACCTTAACACTTTTACTTTCCCCCACCTTCTAAAGTATCCACTTCCCTCCTCCATGACACTAGGTCAAGTCCTTAAATAATTAACCATTGGAATACATGCAATATCAACATAAAAATTTCTGACTCTTAATATGACTGACCAATTAAGATAATTGGAGTGTACTCTAACATCAACTATAATTTTTAAATTAATTTTTTCTTGTCATTAATATGTGTATAAAACACATACTGACAAATCATATCTCTGACCTTCCCTTATTCTCCCATTAACCTGGTATACCATCTCTTCCCATTCTCACATTCTTATTTGCTGTTTGGTTTTATGATACTGAGCTTAATCAGCATCATCTCTTTGGCAGCAGGCTTACAGCTATCCATTAGTGTCTGGTGCTCTCTGCAGAGAGTGGACATCACTTGCATGTTCAAAAAAAAAAAAAAGATGAGTTTAAATATGAAGCAAAGAACTTGTTATAGAATGACTTTGGTACTTTGTAAAAATGTGTCTTTGCAAAGGCAGCTTTTTATTGGTTTAATAAAGGAACTGGCTAACCAATAGCTACTCAGGAAAATGTTAGGCCTGCAGTCAAACTAAACTGCTGGGAAAAAGAAAGGCCGAGTTCAAGGTGGTGGGGGGTCAGTGGTGGTACATCACCATTAGATGCAGATAAAGCAGATGAATGTGTCAGGTTGAAGAAAGGTATCACCACTTGGCAGAAACATACTTAAGAAATATGGGTAAATTTAAGTTTCAAGAGCTAGTTAGCAACAAGCCTAAACTACTGACTAAGCATTTATAATTAATAATAAGTCTCTGTGGTTATTTGGAAGCCAGCAGTCCAGATAAAAAACTCTGTCTACAAGAACCCATAGTTAAATGATTATTAATGGCAAATAATGCGTCAATCCTGCTCTCTAGCCTTTAGAGGGCTTCATCATGACCTTGTAAGTGTGGTACTTTCAGCCCTTTCCATGTAAGTGTAATTAGACTTCTCATAAACTACTTCATCGAATTCAGATATAGAAATTGAACCTGGTATCATGTTTCAGGTAAAATTTATATATCTGCGCAGAAACCAAAGTACACATTTTTAGATTTATTTTGTATATTAGATTTTTAAATAAACATTAACCACTTTATTTCCGTGTCTCTATTTCTATCCAACTAGTTCCATGTTTTCTCTTCCAGTCCTCCTCAATTTCATGACTTCTTTTTCTGTGATAAATTTTATTTTTCCATATATGATTGTGTGTGTTTATATACATAAACAAGCATTGATAAGTATAATGTTCTGAGTTATTTTAGTGTTACCAATATGTATATGATTTCAGGGCTAACCACTGGATATTAGATAATGAGTTAGGGACTACATTCCTGGAGAACACTAATTCTGCATCATTCTGCAGTCATTAATTTCCTCGAGTTCTTTATCTAGGGTGGAATTCCATGAGATTTTTCACCTTTCAAGTTAGCCTATCTGTTAGTGTTCTCTCCTATTAATAAATTTATATGTGAGGTTGGATAAATACATACTATACTCACACATGGAAATCAGAGGAAAAATTTTGGAGGTCTTTCTTTTCAATATATGAGTCTATAAGATCATAAGTTTGAGCCGGGCGGTGGTGGTGCACGCCTTTAATCCCAGCACTCGGGAGGCAGGGGCAGGCGGATCTCTGTGAGTTCGAGGCCAGCCTGGTCTACAAGAGCTAGTTTCAGGACAGGAACCAAAAGCTACGGAGAAACCCTGTATCGAAAAATCAAAAAAAAAAAAGATCATAAGTTTGATCTAGAGATCTAGTTGCTAAGTTAAACAACAATGCCTTTAAGCACTGGTCTATCTTTTTTATTTTTTTAATTATTATTATTAAAAATTTCCACCTCCTCCCCTCCTCCCACTTCCCTCCCATCCCCTCACACCCTTCCTCTTAAATCCAAAGAGCAGTCAGGGTTCCTATTTTGTTGATTTCAGACCTCAGTTTGATTATTTCCAGTCTTCTACTCCTCCTGAGTGAGTCTGCTTCTTTTTGTTCTAGAGCTTTCAGCTGTGCTGTTAAGTCTCCAATGTGATCTTTCTCAATTTTTGTAATGTGGGTACTTAGAGCTATGAACTTTCCTCTTAGCACTGCTTTCATAGTGTCCCATAGGTTTGGGTATGTTGTGTCTTTATTTTCGTTGAATTCAAGGAAGACTTTAATTTCTTTCTTTATTTTTTCCCTGACCCAGGCGTGGTTTAGTAGTTGACTGTTCAGCTTCCATGAATTTGTAGGCTTTCTGAGGGTAGAATTATTGTTAAATTTTAGCTTTATTTCATGGTGTAAGCACTGATCCATCTTACAGTAACCAAAATACCCAGTTTTTGAGGCATATGCAAATATTTGTTGTCTTGGTATTATCTCATTGACCAGGTTTTTAGTGAAATATTAGAAGAGTTTTCTGCTATTCTCATTAAGAAACATCCAAAAACAATAGTTATAACTATGTTATCTTCAATTTCTTTTGCCTATTCTTGTTTAAAATAGCCCTTCTATTAGGTATTTATTATAAGTCAATGTATTAGTTCTAAATTTAATGATTAATAACCAAAAACAGGACTAATGTTAGATGTTAATCTAATGTTAGATTCTCTAGTCAGAAAATGTTCACTTACATGATATAATTCTTAGTCTCTTATGAAACTTTACTCCTAAAGCTACAGAAATAAATTACTCAAGGAATTTTAGTCAGGTTCCCAAGACAGAATGCATCAACTTCACACAGCTGAATCCAGAAGTCATTTCCTCAACTTCTACCACAGTCTGTCAAGTAGAAACAAGTGAGAGAAAAGGGTAGAATATTCCCAAAGAGTATGAATTCCAAAAGGTAGTAATTACATGAGGCCACTTTAGAGACTATATATAAAAGCATCTGAAACTAAGCATCAATCCTCCATTTGCATAGTTTCACTGGAAGGAGTTCAGTTTTTTTCTGACCAGGAGTAGTTCAAAATATTACATGGAAAATTGCTAAAATTGCTTGAAACTTTTAAGTCGTGAACCATTCTGAGAACTACAGACTCCTGATGTCCATTGCATTCCTATTAGACGGACTGCTGCAGGGCCTAGTGCCTTATGTTCAACTGAAGTCATTTCTTTTAATGATAGCTCCAAGAATAGAACAAAAGTGCCATCTAAAACATGCTAGAGTAGTGAAACTGGAAAATCAAATCATACCTAGGGGTTGTTAATCCAAAATTAGTAAGAAATGCAGTAACAACAAATCTATTAAGGAATGTGTGAAGAAGGAAATAGAAAGGTGTCCCTGGCTTGCTGTCACACCTCAAACTGTAAATTACAACCTCAGTGTATGATAAGTACTCATGGAAACAGTGGCTTGGCTGAGGGAGGGAAAGGCACACAGAAAACATGTCCTGAGTGGCAGCCACATACTGCTAAAAAAAACACTGAAAACAAAATATGTACAACCATTACAACAAGAAAAAGTTGAATACACAGACTAGAGGAGATAATTGGACACACAACACATAAACACACACACATAAACATACACACTCATGCATACATATAAAGGATGTGTTTGCCAATGAAAAAATTGCTAACAGTTAAAAACAGATCATCTCTAAGTATGATATTTTTTATAATGTTCCATTTGGATTGTCTTTTTATATGAAACAAGTAACAAAGTGTATTTTGAATGAAATATATTGCATATACAAATGAAAGAATTTAGTCTTGGTTGTTAGAAAGTAGTTGGAGCTGTGATGAACTGTAATTGGTAAATATCAAAGCAACCTTTCCTTACTATTTATTCCTATCTATATTTAGAGTAGTAAAATTCCTGGAAAATACTACCCTAGATCAGATATTCATTTAACAAGATACGTCTTTATATATTTATTGTTCTTGGCTTAAAATGGAGAAGAGGATGAAGGAAAAGTTTCATGGGATGGAGACACTTTGGTCTTGGCCCAATGACCTGGCTCTAATGTCTGGATCCCACAAAGGGGAAGGAGAAGAAATGATTTTAAGAATTACTTTAATATTTAAGAATTACACATACAGCATATCATTCACTAACGGGATACACAGACACACACACAAATTAACAAATAAAAAATAGAAACTCCTAATTTTTTTCACTTCTTTGGACTTCTTGTAGAGATTCTCAGGGATAATGAAATTTCCACTTTTTCCTTTTTTGTTATCAGCTCTGAGAAACTATAAATTGGACCAAGATTTCCAAATAAAAATTTATGATAACAGACTTAAATTTGATAAAGAAGAAATGTTAATATATTGAATTTTTAACAATGATGAAACCATACTTATCCAGTAGAAAATATTTAAAATACCTAATATTCATAATAAAAATAAAACAGAACATGTACATAAAAGACTTAGCATCTGATGTGGGATTCCCTCTCTATGCTGTGATTATCATTGGTTAATAAAGGACCTGCTTTAGGCCTATAGCAGAGCAATAGGGGAACAGAGCTAAGAGGGAAAAAATAAACTGAATGCTGGAAAAAAAAAAAGAAGGGCAGAGTCAGTGAGAAGCTATGTAGTTCTGCCAGAGATAGATGCTGAAACTTCTGCCGGTAAGCCACAGCCATGTGGTGATACACAGATTAATAGAAATTGGTTAAACTAATATGCAAAAGCCAGTAAGAAGCTAGCACTAATGGGCCAAGCAGTGATTTAATTAATACAGTTTCTGTGTGATTATTTTTGTGCTGAGCAGCAGGGAACCAACAAGCAGCCTCCTTACTACAAGCAACTATTTAGTACAATGATCAATTAAGTTTTCATCACAAAATATCATCAGACATGAAATCTTCATGCAAATAAAAATGAGATTTTTCTAAACATTCACTCTTCCACATCTTAAGATTTATGATCCAGTGTCACCTGATGGTCATGGTCCTTTTTTTATGATTATCAGAAAGTCAATAGGAGCTTGGCCTAATCCCACTTACCTATCTATGTCCTTTACCTCACTTCATATAGCTATACTGAGCTGATATCATCTTATGTCATCAAAATGTGCAAGACAAATAAATCACAGAAAAAATTGTGTACATAACTGTACAAAATTATTTTTACATAAATAAATACAATAATGTTATCTTAATAACATTATTAAAATAATGTGCTATTTTAATAAATGTATTGTGTTCATCCCTCATTGTCTAGAGAATTTTATGTCAATTGACATAACCTAGAGTCATTTGAGGAGACAACCATGGTTAAGAAAATATCTCCTCCTATTAGATCTGAGGGCAAGTCTGTGAATTAATATCTTGGTTGCTTGCCAGTGCAGAATGAGCCTATGCATTGTGGATGCTGCCATCCCTGGAATGGTTTTCCTAGGTTCTATAATAAAGATACAGTTGAGCAAGCCAAAAGGAACAAATCAATTAACCACTATTTTTCATGGCTTCTGCTTCTTCTCTTGCCTTTGGGATCCTGCCATGAATTCCCCGAATGATACAAAATATCATATGAAATAAAGTATTTCCTCTCCAAGTTCCTTTTCATCATGATGTTTTAATACAGCAACAGAAACCTTAGATAAAAACACTTAATATATATATATAGTAGAATTAATCATAGTTTAATTATACAGAGAAATTATCTTATATACAGCATTTTCCACTGCAGGAAATGCCAGGGATCTACTTGGGTTCCTGCAAGATATTGCTAGAGGAAGGCAGAATTGTAATCATAAACGTGGTACTCCCTTGATGATGCAGCCCTTTTAAAGTTTTCTGTGTTCATCTTTATTTTCAATATATTTTGCCACAGCTGCTCTCCTATCTCTGCAGAACATTCAATTTATCAGCCTCCCTGCCTTCTCTCCTGTGCATACTTCCTCCTTATTTGCATGGACTCCTCGTGGCTCATTTACGGAATAGACCTCATGTTCCAATCATTTGAGACTAACACCCCTGAAGGTTTGGGATCCTAGCCCAAAGTGTAACAAACTGAACCAATATCTCTGCATTGACATGCTGAAATTTTTGCAACACAACCACTCTTCCTATGCTAGAGTCAAGTGCAGTCATGGTTGGTGATTAAGCTATTGTTCGTGTTTGTAGTAAATATTTTAAATGCACTTTCCCTTGCCAATAACTTACAGCACAGTTTTGATAAACTTCTCTGTTTAAATCCAGGCAAGTACTCATTCAGTACAAATGAAGTTATTTTTTTTGACTCTGTGTGTGTTGTGTGTGTGTGAGTCTGGGATGATTTTCTTCTGTTTTATTCTTTTATTATGTAAGTGCATGCATGGATATGTGTGTGTGTGTGCATTTGCGCATATGTGCATTTGTAGATTTTCAACAGGCACATTTCACAAACATCTGGAGAAAACTTTACAAAGATGTAGATCAGTCTTGTGCTCCCAAACTATAGCCTCAGCCAAGGATGACTGAACAGCTGGAAGAAGATATTTTGCTGTTACAAACTTTGATGAACCCTATGTGGCCTTTAACCTCATTTCTACCTTGGACAGAAGTTATACATTCCAAAGTGGGCTTGTAGAGTTATCACTGTGACTATTGCTAAGATTCAAGGCTGGCATTGGTCTATTATGAGAGCCTCAGTGGCTGTGCTTTGTGGTACACTGGCAAGGTTATGATTGTCTTAAAACACAGCTATTGGCGTTCCAAACAAATGGCTGTTTGGACCAGAAAGAGCAGCTGGACCAACAAGCTGTAAAATTAGTAAGGCTGCCTGCAGGTTGACATTTGAAGTACAAGTGAATGTGGGAGCAGCAGATCCTCCAGGTACACAAGACACATGATAACCCTGCCCTAAGTGGTAGCTGTCCATATTGAATGACTCTGGATGTATTTGACACAGTTTCAGAGAAGTTTAGCATGTGACACTGGCAACAACAAAGGTCCAGGTTTCCACCTCAGGTTCAAAATCGGTCACAGCAAAGACCATCTTCAAAACGGTCCTTAAATTGTGAGAAAGCAGTTAAATACTTTTGAGATTTGCCAAGCCAAGAAGAACAGAGAGGTAGAGAAAGAGAGAGAGACGTAGACACACAATACACACCGAGAGACACACAGTGCAGAGGTAGAGGAGGGAAGGAGAAAATGATCAATAGCTATAAGGCCCTGGTCACCATAATACTTCTAGAGAGCTGTGGACCTAAAAGGGTGAGGAACCAAGGGAGAAAAATCCCAGCCCTAATAAAAGCTGTAACATTGCTGTGAAAGACCAAGGGCCCTGATACATAACTTTGTCAGTTACCAGCATAGGCACTATGTAACAATAAAGATTGTCATCTATTGCAATAATAGGGGAAGTGGTGTAGGATGACCATCACCTAATAAAACAGTAGAGAATATAGTCTACTGTAGCAATGGAGAACATCATCTATATTAACAATAGAAGCATCAACTATTTTAGCAATAGGGGAAATCAGCCATTTAAAAATATGGGGTAACACATACTATAACAAACAATAGGGGCATCATTAATAGGGGGAATCACTAACTTAATACTAGGGGTGTCACCTACTGTGACAATACAGAATATCACCTACTGTTATAATAGGATGTATCATCTACTGTAAAGGTAGAGAGGTTCCTACTGTAACTATAGGAAGCATCATCTACTTTAACAATAGGATATCACCTACTGTAATAATAGGGGACAACCTATGCCGTAACAATCTGGGGTATTACCTGCTGTAACAACAATGCTCTCATCTACTGTAACAATAGGGGCCTTACCTATTGTATCAGGGGCTGCACCTACTATTACAACAGGAACCTCATCTACTGTAACAACAGGGGCCTCACCCACTATAACAACAGGGAGCATCCCCTACTGTAGCAGTAAGTGACTCCCTAGTTACAACAGATAGTGTCACCTGCTGCTCCTTCCAGCAGTTTTTTGTGTTTCTTGACAAAGGAAAAAACCGATGGCAGCAAGCAAGCAGTCTTTATTTGCGAAGATTGTCCTTGTTTATGTTCACTTTCTGTGTAGGGGGAGCCAAAAAAAAAAAAAATACTCAGCTTGTTGATGTTGAGAGTCTTAGGAAAAATACCAGGTTGCGAGAAGTTCATTGAATCTTCAACATCTCTAAATATATGTGTGTGTGTGTGTGTGTGTGTGTATGTGTGTGTGTGTGTGTGTGTGTGTGTGTGCATGAAAGGCATAGGTATTAAGGTATTAAGGCATTAAACCTTTAAAATTTTATTCCTTTTTCAGAATGAACTTAGCTAATATGAACAAATTACTTAAATATTGAGTAGAGCCAAAATGTAACTGCTAAATGTAAATATTTGTATAAAAACTAGTTTTTCTTTATGTCATTTTTCATTTTTAAAGATATGACAGCACATTTTAGAGATCTCTTCATAATTTATAATAGGATTCATTTGAAATTTGAAAAGCTTTAAACCAGTTTTATGGGAGAGAGAGAAAGGGTTTCTGGATAGTAAAAGTGGAATGTGTCTATGGCAATATGAAAATGTAACCCATTTTACTAATCAGAAATCAATAACACATAGCATTATCCTAGGCACTAATTGCAGTTCTTCATATTTCTGAATTCTGTGGTTTTTCAGCAGGTGACATCGTATAACCAAAGCCTGAGACCTTGGCTTTTGTTGAGGTTCCATTTAGGTTGGAGGTTTTGTTTGGCACATTTTTCATAAATAGTGAAAGGGGGGCACCCAGCAGGGTTCAATAGCAAACTCGAGGAAGCCAAGTGTTCTCCCGGTGTCACAACTCATCAGTATTTCATATATTATACTAACCATCATAGATTCTATCAGATCTAAAAGATAAAGGTGTGGTTTTTACACAGAGAGGGCCTGCTTGCTCATCCTGGCCAGCCAGCTATCTTAGCCCCAAAAAAACTACACAGAAACTGAATTAATTAAATCACTACTTGGCCCATTAGCTCTAGTTTCTTATAGGCTAATTCTTACATCTTAATTTAACCCATTTCTACTAATCTGTGTATCGCCAGTGTATGGCAGTGGCTTACCAGGCAAAATTCCCAGTGTCTATCCCTGGCGAATCAATTGTGTCTCTCTGACTCTGTTCTTCCTCCCAGAATTTAGTTCTGTCTTCTCCACCTACCTAAGTTCTGCCCCATCGATAGACCAAGGCAGTTTCTTTATTCATTAACTAATAAAAGCAACACATTGACAGAAGAACCTCTTATACCATGTGGTCTGCCTTTTCCTGAGCTTTAGCAATTTGGATAGATCTCATCACCCATTTTTCTTAGAAGAGAAAAATCTGTGAGTATTTGCTCATCTATGCATCAAAAGTTAAGTAGAGGTTCATCAGGCATGCTATTTGTGACTGTGCTCCTGCTTTCTCCTGAGTCTGAGTCAGAAGGATTTTCTGAGCTCAGGAGTATAAAAACCAGACAACAAAATAAAAGCAAAAGAAAGACTAGGACTAATGTGCAAAAGTGTACCCTTTGGTTAAGTAACCTTGTATGAATCACTCAAAGAACAAATGAATGGAAAGTGCAAGTTTACTCTCTAATAAAAAAAAGTTTATCAAATGTGCTCTTATAATTTATTTATAGTGCATTGAAGAGTTAAATGGTGCATTGACTAACATTTTGATGATTTTATCTTGCTTCTAATTTGTATAATAATTTTCTGACAGTCATTGTAGAAACAATGAAGAAATTAGCCATTATGAATGTTTAATGTCAGTCTAACATTTATTGGCTTTTTATAAATATGCATGACAATAAGCTCACCTAGGCATAGCTAAGGAAGGAAGAAGTGGGATTCTTTAAGGCCCTTGGAGTTGTGACTGAAGCCTGGAGGTTGAACTCGACAGCAATAGTCAGGAATGCTCTGTTTTCATAATCCTGTTAGGATGCGCTGAACTAACTGAACCTCTTAGTGATGGTTTCATTTTGTTTTAAAGATCAGAAACCTTAGAAGATCTCCACTCAAGCAGGCTCTTAATTGCCCAAGCTACTAAACTGTTCCTTGTAAATGTCTAAAGGTAGCCACAAAACTTCAGTAGTATGTTGTAAACACTAGTCTAATAGGCACAGAATTTCAGTGGCCCCTTAATCTAAGAAAATACATATTTCTTGTCAGCTCTACAAGTGAGATATAAGAGATATATGTACACAAGTATACACATGTACACACATGCACACACATATATGTCTGTAATATATATAATATATATAAATATATATAATTTCAACAGAAAAGAAAGAAAAAATGAACACACCCTAATACAAAGAATCATCTTGCTATCTCTCCTCTCTCCCTTGATTGGTTTGGATGGTGGGAGAGGTGTATAACCATTTAACTATAGAATCCCTTCAGGAGCCACTCTAAAGTGCTTTAAGAGATGGAATTGGTGTAGGAAACGATTGAAAACAATTGACTTAGCTCTTCTGAAAGTGGAAAGAAAGAAACAGTAATCTGTCACTGTGTGGGCAGACACATTGCTGGGAAATTGGATAAATTGGAAATCACTGGAGGGCAGCTATTTTGTCCTCTGCTGCATTAGATATCTTGGGTAGTGTTATTAATGGTGAACAATTGCTACTATAAAGTTTCTAACTGTTTGGAATATAGAATTACATAAACTCAAGGGTCCATTATCACTCTAAAAATAGATAAAATATGAACGCAAAACAGAAAGACTCTTAAGAATACATTACTTTCATTTTATAAGAGAAATGATTTTTTTTTAAAAAAAAATATGGAGTTTTCCTGTGCTCCGGAACAGTTATGCAAAAACATACCACAAAACTGAATTTTGCTTCTTTTTGTTAATTTAACTCACTTGAAGTTTGGAATTCTTGGCTTCACAACAGCCCCCAATAATATGCATTATAATATGTTCATGAGTAAATTCAAATGCACATGACAATTAGACATGAAATGGTTCATCATTTTTTACTTTCCATTGAATAAAATGAAATGGTATCTTTGCTCATCGTTACACATTCCCAGTGATTACCTTGAAACTGCCAATGTAGCTCTGATTTTTAGGGTTTTATTTGCTTAGTTTTAGCACCCATTACTTTTCAATACAAGCAAACTGGGCTTTACCAGTTCACATTTAAAAAAGCCATCTTACATTTAAAGTTTGCAAGGGTCACCCTAGGCAGGCCTTCAACTTCATCTTAAATCTGAATCCAGAGGCAAAACAATATCGTGTTCTCTGTATGAGGATCATATTTCTAAGACATTAGAGTTTTAGAAACCACAGACACAGCTTGTTTCTATATATATGCTTATTGTGTAATCAACATTAATTCCCATGCTACATATGAGAAATATAATTCCTCGTTATCAGTAATGTATGAAGCCTCACTTTTCTATTGTTTTACATATCTAGTAATATTATGTGAATTACCTATGTCCTAGAGTTAAAAGTTACAAGGAAAGAATTGGTCACTTATCTTTTTCTATTGAAAGTTTTCAATTTTGTTTCAATAAATGTCTGCCAGTTTTTTTCTAAATATAAAGTGGTCAAATTGTATATTTACTGTCCTATCATTATCATGCCTCTCTTTATTAAATCTTATGTTCATCTATTTTATGAATTAGATTGTTTTCATTTATTGTCAATGTTTTTATCATTTCAAATATAATAAAATTTCAAATATCTTCTTCAACATATTTGTAATTACCAAGAATGTCTTGGATTTCATGTTTATTTTCAAAATTGAAAATAAGTAATTTAAATTTCAAAAAAGAAAAACATACTATATATTCAATATCTCATTTTCCAGTTTGCATTTTAATGTATTTAAATTCTCCTATTGTAGAAATAATATAAACATATATATTTTTCAATTATTCTGTGGGTTAAAAATACTCAGGACATGTACCTAATACTAATTCTAGCTTGTTCAATTAAAAATATTAATTCATGTCCAAACCAAAGATCGTAGATAGCCAAAGAGAATATTCTGAAAGAGAACAGATAGAGGCATTATCACACTCAATTGCACACAACAGAGTCAGAGGAATAAAAAACATCACAGATCTGGTTTTTTAAAAAAGACACAATGGATTAGAATAAAAGACTGATACTTAAGCCCATGTGGGTATGATTACCTGAATTATGACAAATATTCCTGAAATATAATCTTACACACTGGAGTAAATAACATCTTCAACAAATGGTTGCAAAATCACATGTCTACATGTAGGAGAAAGAAACTTGACCTTAATTACTGACCTTGCACAAAAATAAACTCCAAATGGATTAAAGCCTGCAATACAAGATCTGAAACTTTGAAAGAGTTAGTAGAACCAAAATTGTTGCTTTGTACTCTATCTTTGTAGGTATAGAATTTGAATAGGATTCTGACTGCTCAGGAAAGAGGAATGAGAACTGACAAATCAAAACTTTTAGTTCCTCAGGGAACTAAAAAGCTTCTGAATAGCAAAGGGTACACTTTATCAAATAAAAAACAGCTCAGACCATGGGAGAAATTAGTTCTTAAGATGTTACTGTTTAACTGATTATTTTTTTTGGGGGGTGGAAAACCAAAATTCTCAATTTAAGACCAAATGCTTTAAATCTGATAACGGAGCATTTAAGAAATACGTTGATTAACTGTCACAGGAAAGGATTTTCTGAACAGAACCAAAAAGCACAGGGTAAGATCAAGAGTTAATAAATAGTACCTGGGTAAACTAAAGAATCTTTGTGTAGTAAGTAAATATAATAAATAAAACGTGTATCTGTTAGTGATAGAATTAAAATTGCTGTGTATTTTCATATGTGAATAAAAATAAAGTTTTAAAGTAATTTCTACTTCATAATTATGTCAAAAGAAAATAATATCTCATACCTTAACAATAAATACACCAACAACTAATTAAATAAGAAAAAGAAATCTTTTAAAAACCAGTCACACACTTGCCCCTCCTAATAATCCAAACTGAGGACTATGGCTTAGAAGCCTTCATGAATTTCAAACTTGGATCTTTAACACAGCCACATTCCTGCCATCATCTGAAGTATTGCATTCATAATTTTAGTAATAAAGTTTGATTTTGCAAAAGGAATTTCCAAGCTAAATGCTCATTTCAAATCCCTGAGGACTCATTCCCATTGTAGTTAATATGAACATTAACTAGATTAAGCCTAAATTTAAGGTATTCAGAGACTTTTAATTAAAAAATAATTTGTACTATTCTGCAAATTAAGAAATAGAATCATTGAAAACCAAAGACTAAAAAAAATCTTAAAATTAATATCTGAAAGCGAATAACACAGTGTTTATGGCAGTTTTTGTGCCACAAACAAATCCAATGTGGGCCAACAGAAGCTTGTTAAGGACATCAAAGCTAAATAGAAAAGTCAATTCCTTCCCCAGGATTTATGATAGCAAATCTCAATATAACAAAGCTTACTTTATCTCTTGAAGGAACATGTATAGAGTCATAGATGTAAGATCTGCTTTCATAGAGAAAGCTGATAAAAACCAGCAGTTTACCCTGGCACACTAAGTATAATTTTCTTTTTTATATTTCAGTATATAGTGATGATTAGATAATTTAAATTTTTTCTCCAATTTACTCAATTGTCTGCTATCATATTAACAGAAATATAATTTTTATTCCTTTACATAGCAATACCTTAACAGAAAATATTATATTATGATAATATTTTATATACTAACCAATGCCATTACTTGATAAAAGAAAAAAATTAACTGCTTCAAGACCTCATTTCCTTTTGGATGCACATGTGTATCATGTCTATTGGTTTTGTATCCTTTATATTGGATTACAGTGTTGATTTTAAAGTCATGAGTATTAAAAAAATCATGTTTTATCCACTATTAACATCAAAACTCCCTAAATGCCTTCTTCCATCCATATTTTTCCCTTTTTGACTAAAGTAAGATTGAAATATTGCAATGAAGTCTTTTTAAAATTTTATTGATTTTTATTGAGATCTACATTTTTCTACATTTTTCTCTGCTTCCCCTCCCTGTCTCTTCCTTCCTAGAAAATAACACAGTACATACTGCGAATACTTAGTAGCATAGGTCCTTGAAAGAATACATGACAGATGATCTGCTTAGATGTAAAACACTAGGAAAGCTAGGAACAAACTTAGGGTCCTTTATAGTATGGTTTGTGTTTCTGTGCCTTACTGCAAAAGTAAATATCATTAGTAGAGCTGGTGTAGAAATCAGAAACATCAGTAAGAAAGCTGCTGTTAGCAATCTAAAAACATTTTCATTGAATTATCCTTAAAATTATAAGTAAATTCACCTCAATCTCAAGAGACTGAAGTGATGAGACTGGGAGGAATTGTGAGCAACCATTAGTTGAAACTGGTGTTTAAAAAAGTGTGTGGGGGGGGGCAAGGTGAGGGCATATGTGTTCATGTGTATCTTGTTCTTTTCCTTCATACTATTAATTTATTTGTTTAACATTTTCATTTTTATTGCTGCCCGTTTATTTTCTAAAGTGAGAGAAAGGAAGAAGGGCATGGTGTTGAGGGTAATTAGGTAGGAGAATCTGGAAGGAACCAGGAGAGGAATATCTCTTATCAGAATATATTGTAGGAATTTCTTTCTATTAAAAAAAAGAAAAGTAATTGGTATTTCAAATCTTTCCCTTCCAGGGAATGGGATCTCTAAGGAAGAGGAGGCAGAAAAGTAGGAGTCAGAGGTAGTGATGAATCACAACTAGTGTGATAGTACATATAATACCTTCACACGTAAAATCATCCAAAATTCCACCACTGAAAACATGAAGTAGACAAAAGGTCTTAACTCTAACCAAAGAGCTATTTGTATTTGTAAACTTCTAGTTAAAAGAAAATAAGGTTTCTTTTCTACTTATTTTCTATGTGTGTGTGTGTCTCTGTCTGTCTGTCTGTCTGTCTGTCTGTCTGTGCGTGGGAGCACACATTTTTACTTAGTTTCTTTTTTGCCTCACTGATTCTTTTTTCTTTTAGTTTTAGTTTATTAGATTTAATTTTCAGTTTCCAATATTTTTCTTTTTGTGAGAAAAGGGAAAAAAAAGAGAGATATGGAAGAAAGAAAAGGAAAGGGAGGATGGGAAGGGGAGAATGAAGCTGGATGTGTAGGGAGGTGAGAGAGAATCTGATAGGAGTTGAGGATGAGTAACATAAATGATAAAAATGTAATGTATGAAAAAAATTTTAAATAAAATTTAAAATATATTCATAGTATAATAACTGTCATATTTAAATTTGACTCAGAATCACCAATCCATTAAATCAAAACTAATTTATTTTGAAAAAAATACTATTGAGCTTAAAACTTCATAATGAACCAAAATAATGATCCATCAAACCTGAATAAGCTTGGGTCACTAAAATCAATGAATTTACTACCGTGTAAAGCCAACTAATTTTGCAAGTTTGCAAGTTTGCAGGTTTTAACAACATTTTGAATAGGAAATTATCTAGTGCTTTCATGGTGACTTCTTGTAAGGAAACAAATTAAAATTAAAAAAGCTACCACTCCTCTGCCCTCACCCCTGGAAAAGCTGAGAAAGGTGCATTTTACATTAGAGAAGAGTCTGGGTGACTCAGGGAGACATTGTCTTAAATACATTAAAAGACAAGCAAATGAATAAATATTAAAAAAAGGAAAAGTACCTCTTCAGGCTAGAATCAGAAGAAGATACAACTGTAGAATATGGACCAGTGACCCCACTTCTCTGTAGAGTGGAGAAAGGACATCGTTAGCTATGCAATACATAAAGCCTTTCAGACTAAAACACAGAAAGAGGTAGCCTGGCTTCTAGAACTGCTATAACAGAGTGCAGCAGCCCTGTTCTCTTATGTGCATTTCACCTATTAGACTCTCTACTGATAGTTTACCTGAAGAACTGTGAGATATTTTATATTTGCATTTTTTTAGGACACCAAGTTTATAGTCAGTTGTTAAAGCAACAAGGAAAATAATGCTGGGTGCTTCAATAGAAGAGATTCATTTATAAATAACAGATCAGAATTCTATTTCTTTTCAGTGTTTATATTTCAAGAAAACACATGTGAGCAAATCTGCACCAAATCACACTTTAATTTTAGCTGGATGGAAAAAGGGGAGAAAAATTGAATTTCAATAGGACATTGGTATCAAATTTACACAAGCAGGAAATTCTGGCTAATGAATAATATTTAAATTTCAAACACTAAGTATACAATTATCAAAATATGCCTAATACAGAAGGTGCTGAGAGGAGACTGAAGAGTCAGAGATAGTTGGAAGTTAACAATGATCAGCTCTGTTCTTGTTTGCTCTCTGCTGCTAGGAAAGACACCATGACCAAAAGCAAGAGTGGTTTATTTCATTTGCAGATTATACCTCATCATGGAGGTAAGCCAAGCCAGAAATACCAGCAGAAGCCTGGAGGCAGCAACTCAAACAGAGGTCATGAAAGAACTCTGGTGCTGGATTGCTCAAATGCTTTTCTAACATAATGCAGGCTCCTCTGCCTAGGAAGGGGTGTTCCCTACAGTGGGCTGGGTCCTTAAACATCAATTAGCAATCAAGAAATTGCCCTGCACATTCCTCACTTAAGGGTCCCTGTTCCCTGTAATGTTGGAGGCTGATATCTATGATTGCTATCACTAGCACCAACTCTTTACTGAAAATACTATTTAAAAAAATAAACTTGATTATTAGAAAATATGTAATTTATTTTTAAAAGTTCAAAAGTGCCTCTGAGATTTGCAATGTTATTCTTGATTAAAATGCCTGAACACAGAAATTGATTGGTTGCAAGCTGTCAGTAATAAGGATTCATTCAAATGCGGCTGCTGCGCACTCAATAAGAGGCATTATGCTGTTACAGGAATGAATGGCTTGTTGTCCTTCTGTGTCACAGGAAACAGAGGAATTAAAATGATGGACTTCCAAGGAGAGAAAAAGAAAAAGTAAAATGGATACAACAGTTAAAAGGTTAGTCTTGTTTCACTTTCACTTGATGGCACGGCAGAATAAAAACTCTGTGTAATCCATCCCTGCTTGGTTTCACTGCAGACTGACTGAGTGTCCTTCAACTGATCTTCTCTGTGAAGTGTCAAGATGCTTATTTGCCACCCAAGTTTTCTGTGTGTGGCACAGATTGTTAAACAATCTTACCTGTTCGTGACAAGAATGCTATGCTATGTGATTTTCTAGGCAATTATTGTTATGTGATTGCTTTCTGTCCAGATTGTCACGTGCATTTCCTACCCAGATTATATTTTAAAATAATCACATCCCCGTGTTTTACAGAGACACTTGCTCACTGGAGGAAAGATGAACTTAAAGTTCTAGCAAAAAGCAACCTTTTCTTATAGAGACATATAAAATGTCTTTCTTTTTTTTCAGTAACTCTCGCATAAAATGTTGAGAGATAATATATTAGAGTCAAAGTAAAGGCTGTCAAGCATATAAAAAGACTGATAATTACTCTTATAATACTGATTGCATTGCTTTACCAACTGGGTAATCGAAGCAATAATATATTGATATCTGTTATCAAGATGGTATACCCCCGCAAAATATGTCTACATCACTAAATGTACACTGTGTGATCATTTGAATCAACCTTGTCATGTGGGGTAAATATAAAAATTATCCACTGAAAAATAAACATTGATTTTATAGTCCCAGTATTCCCCCTTTAACTTACATATTATAGAGATCAGAATGGAGTACAGGGATATAGAGAAGGCAAGAAACTGGACAGGGTAGGGCCCACCATATCTAAAGATGACTGAATGCCTGAATACACACACACACACACACACACACACACACACACGCACACGAGAAAACTTTTTACTTTCAAAGCTGATTAAAAATTAAGATGAAAAAAGAGTTGGTTTGTGAAGAAATGAATTTAATGGCAGTCAGGAGCAAGGATAATCATAGCTTTCCAGGAGCAACTTGTCGATAAAATAAAACTGAATATGCTAAAATCCACTGAACCATAGTAGTGCCAGACCTTGACAGACTTTTGCTATTTGTCTGAAAGAAGGCTGAAGAGGCACAGTGTTTGTGGCCCTGAGTATACCCCAAGGGAATTCGAGTCTTTCCAGAAGACTAGGGGCAGAGTAAAGTTCAGTATTCACACACGTTTTGATAGGTAAAGTATTGTTGAAAAGGTTAATTGTTTGCTCAGGATGTTGTATAATTTTTTCTTCAGTCATTCATTGAGGCACACATTCTTCTCTAATCAGAGTAAAGACATAAGGTGGCAGGTTAAAAGAGAGTGGGTCACAGTAATCTCTATTGTTGAGGGCTGACTCCCTAGCTTCCTAGCACCCACATTAGGACCTCAGACTCCCAGTGCGGCCACTCCCATTCTCCTTTGAAATGCTGACCTGAAGAGAAAGTTACATGGATATCTTCTTCCCAGATCCACAGAGGACATTGAAGGGATCTTACTTCATGGTAGATTTTTGAGGGATGATATACCATTTAGTCAGGATTTATCTCTTTGGTTTGATGAAGTTTTATCATTTTTGTTAGGTTGCACATAGGCAGTCTCTATAAGCATCTCTCCATCATGCTATATGAAAGTATTCATAACATTGCAGTCAGATTCTCCCATAACAATTAAGAGATTAAACAAAGAGCTTTAAAAATGGACACATGATTACAGGTTTAGAATATTATAAATTTACCAATCCACAATTTTCTAAATAAGATCCCACTATTTTAAAATAAAGTCATTGAAGCTTATGGACAACTTGAGAAATACTTTTGGTATAGTGAAATGATCTTTTTGAACACTGTGGAGATTTGTCTGTACCAAGGTGCATTCTGATTGGTTTAATAAAAAGCTAAGCAGCCATTAGCTAGGCAGGAGAGCCAAACAGAGAGAACTCTGGGAAGAAGAAAGACAGAATTACAGAAGTCGCCAGCCAGACTTGAGGGAAGTACCAGAAAACACAACTATAGCTTTCTTGGTTAGCTGAAATTTAATTTAATATTTTGTTAAAAATTAATATAATATATCCTAATCCTGGTTTTCTCTCCCACTTCTTCCAAATCTTTCCAGCCTCCACACCAGGCTAACTCATAGCTTCTTTAGCTCTCTTTAGAAAATCAAAAGTCAATTAAAAAAGCAAAATATTAAAATAAAATAAATCAGCAAACAGTGAAAAACACAAGAAATGCCCACACAAATATCATAAAAACACAAAAATAGAAAACTATAATATACAAGCAAAAGAAATGATTAAAAAATTACAATATAGGAAAAATATCTACAAATAATTTATTTTATTTGTTTTGTGTTCGTCGTCTACTGAGACTCCATGGGAGAAAACTGATATTTCTTTGCTACCAGTTGTCAAAAGGAGATAGCTTCATGATGAAGGCTAGGAGATTGTGTCCACTTTCCCTTCTCACTGTAAACCTATCTAGATTGAACCTGTGTAGACACTGTGTCTCTGTGAATTCATATATGCGTCAGTCCTCCAGTGTCTGGAAGACTGTTTACTTGTCCTCCATGTCTTCCGCCTTATTCATCTTTTTCGTCTTCTGCCTTTTCCCTTACACTCTGTTGTGGAAGACATCTTCTTAATGACTGGGTGTCCCTGCAAATTGTATATTACCAGGTCTCCATGTTAGTTCCCATCTATATCAGAGCAACACACTGATATAGAATTCGTTTTCTTGCTGTTGCTTCCATTAATGTTTTTTTTCTAGTTCCAATGAATACTATATCCAATTTCTTATGTAACCAATTCCATCGATAATAATATATATATTCCTCCCTATGATTTTTTTGTGGAATAATTCAGATTTTTCTCATTCCATCTTCTAGATTCCAATAGCATTCTTGAACTTAATGTCCTTATTCAAATATACATGCTATAAGAAAAATGTTCAAATGTTGCGGCTTAAGCAATTAAATATGCCTTCCAAGAGTTCTAAAGTCTGGAAGGTAACAGATATTATTGCTCGAAGCTCGGTTTTAGTGACAGCTGCATTGTGACTACTAAAATGTTATCTTCTTTCCATTTCACATGGTCTTTCCTGGAAGCAATTGCCTGGAGAAGAAGGGAGAGGTGAGCAAGGGACTTTATTTGTAATGTGAGCTTCTTCCATTAAAGGACATCATTCTTGTCACCATGTACAGACTTCACGTCACGTTACTTTAACAACCTTACCTCCTGAAAGTCATCATATGAGAGATTCTGATTTGGGATAGGTCTTCAACACACTTGTTTTGGGGAGACACATGCACTCAGTCTCAAACTGTTTCCATTCTCCTTTCTCATAGCCAGAGGTCAGGTGTGGCTCAGCTTATGTTATTCTGGCATCATTTTCTACCTCACTCTTTCACTTTAAAATGGTGAAATAATGAGATGATATCCATCAGTCTGCATTCCAGAGTTTATTATCACTACATGAAATTCCCTTTAATGCCATTTGTGTTATCTCTTTTGATATGGAAGGTCACATGGCCAAAAATTCTGGCAATTTTTACCTGGGCCTATTTCAGAGGTAATTGTTCTACTACTATATTAGCATAACTAGATTCTGCAATGTTTGATATCAGAAGATACCATAAGAAAAACAGCACATTTTATGATGAATCAATTTCATTAATTGTTGTCAGAATTCTTGCATTAAACTAGCTGGGGAAAAGACAAAGCAGAAAGCCTGCAGTGGTTTGAATGAGAAATGTACCCCAAGATCTCAGGCATTTATAACATTGGTTCCCAACTGGTGGTGCTGTTTGAGAATACTTCAGAGGGAAAACTTGCTCAATAAACATGTTCCTTGGAGAGGGTTTTCAGAAAGTAAGGCCTCACCCTACTTCCAGTTTTCTCTCTTGACTTCATGCTAAAGATAGAGAATGGGACTTTCTGTATTCTGCTTTAGCCGCCATCATTGATGTTTGCTGGAATACCTCCCTGTCATGATGAACTTTATACCTTTGGAAGCACTGACACAAATAAATTGTTTTTCTATATATTGCCTTGATCCTAGTGTATTATCAAAGCACCAGAAAAGTAGCTAAGGCAGAAATTATTACATATAAAACATCATACTTTGTAGGATATGTCTTTAAAATGGTTCAGATTCTGAGATCTGGAGGATATGATAAAGGTATTATATACATGTCATATAGTTATACTTATTTAAAGAATTTCTTATTTGAAGAGTTGATTGCAAAGCTTGTCCTTTAGCAATTGTCCCTGAACTTCTGTTACACTCACTCCTACCTTAAATAGGGCATGATGGACATTTTAGATGTAATTTCACTTAATCACTTTGTCCTGTCAGATAAAATGTCAAAATTAGTGAGTCTAGCTATTGATAAATTTACCAGTGTCTCAATCTGCTGGTTTGAACCATAAGAAATATTCTGCTGTATTAGAAAATGCTAGTTGAATGTTTCAGTCAAATCATAAACAAATTATATTATGCTGAACTTGTATGTAAGAAATATCTAAGGATGCCAAAATGGTGATTAAGAGCAACAACTTTACAGAAAATTTAATGCAGCAATACACCGTACACGAAGAATATATATAAAGAAAAATTTATTCATATATACAGATTAGTTGAGATATCTTGCGAATATCAAGTGATAAACATTCCTGTCTTGGTGAGTATCTTAAACAGTGAAATCTGACTAAAAAGAGCTCTGTCTAGTTTTGAAAATAAAATTCTACTAAAAATAGAACTTTTACCTACTAGTAAAGGAAAAGATAAGAAAGCTTTATACTCTAAAGGAGATGTTTTATTCTGATCAGAAAATATATAGTATTGAGAGCACACTGAAAACATAATATGTGCATTACTTGTATTAAATTTATTTGCATATCTTGCAAAGTAACATTTTACAGTTTTACTATGACTAAGCTCTTAATGTGTAATACAAGATTTAGACATGATTAAATGTTTCAGTAAAAGTGCCTAGACTCTATTGAATGACTGCATTTGTTACTCATTGCACTAAGAGACACAACTCATCCTATAGTTTTAAGCTAACCCCTATCAGTAGAGTGGAATATAGTAGAACGCCTCTAAATTTTATTTAACAGTAATTATAATTTCATTGTGTTTATAAAAAATAAGTTGAGAGTCAGAAGCACATCGACAATGCAATTCTTCTATTGTGTAGGTGAGAGCTGTATGGCTGGGGAAGATTGTGGGGTCACCAGGATTTATTCCTACTGCTTGTACTGGCTTTTGGGAACCTATTCTTGTTGGATAGATACCTTTCTCAGTCTAGACATAGTAGAGAGGGCCTTGGACCTTCCCTAAGGCAATGAGCCTTGTCCTCTTGAGGAGTGGTTGGGAGGGTGAGGTGAGGGGGTAGATGGAGGAGATGGGAGGAGGGGATGGAGTGGGAACTTGGATGGGTATGTAAAATGAAAAGTGATAATTGTTTTCTATTTTAAAACATAAAATAAAATAAAAGAGTTGGAAAAAATTAAATTAAAAATATATGTGTGCCACAGGAACTTATTGTGGCAGTCTTCCTCTTAATACATACCTCTATACAAAGAAGGTCTTTGACCTCACCTGCCTTCACAAAGTGCATACTTCTTTCTTTACAAAGTATCTGCCTGGGCAGTGAACCTGATTAATTTACTAATAATCCCTTTGTTTTAATTGAATACATATTCTCTCATGCAATACATCCCAGTCACCATTTCTCCTCCTTCCACCCCTCCCAAATTCCCCGACTTACCCTCTCTTCTAGATCTGCTCCCTCTGTCTCCCTTCAGAAAAGAGCAAGTCTCCAGGAGACTACAACCAAATATGACAAAAGAACATACAATAGAACAAGCCAAAAGCTTGAAATTGATATCATTCAATTGTATTATAATCTCAAAATATGAAAAAAATAAGAAGTTAAATATCTCTAATAAATAAGAAAGATTTTAACTTGGCACCAAGAGGAATCAGCCAAGGAAACATGTAGCTTTTTAACCCTCTTTGCAGCATGCCTGTATTATATTGTCCCTCATCATCATTCTCTGTTTTTGGGCAAGACACAAGGGAAACCCTGAACATTGAGAAGTTTCTTTCTTAAATTCTTCATCTATTATCTTCCTTGTCAATTTTCAGTTTGAAAAATCAAAAGAATTATGACATCAAAATCATTACACATTAATCATTTATTATATTGTTTATCATTAAATAAATCACCAGAAAGAAATACCGTCTCATTGGAGCTACTTATGGAAATAATATAATTGAATATTTTAGCCTATTTCAATAATGATTATAACTTCTGAAATAAGTCATTTGCCATCATAAGACAAACATATTTTTCAGGTCATGGTGTTACATTATAGTTTTTTTTTTCATAGTAGTGCCTAGGTAAATGCTCTCACACTATCTGAAAGGTAACACATGTAACTATAGCTGGAAGTCTTTCAGCAAAGTAGACGGCCATTCAGTACCCTGTGTTATTCAGTATGACTTTACAACTTTGCTCCATTTCCCTCCACAGAGGAATATCAAACACGTTATTCTGTTTAAACTTATACAGCAATATGAGTATTTTACGGTGCAATGAAACTAATTGATTTACCAATAATCCTTTTGAAATTTGCAACAGCATACATGTTCAAGATATATTGACTTCTCTAAACTAGACACACTCTGAATATCAAAGGCATATTTTGGTCCTGGTTTATGTATGAACAAATTTAAGAAATTGGGTAGAGAGGAATACATCTTTAAAAATAACCTAGACTTCTTAACTTTGTTTTGGGGACTTTGAATAAAACATAAATCTTAAAGGATTGGGTTAGTACTAAATGTCTAATAATTGTGATGGACATGGACGTTGCCACAAGGGTGAAATGTTGTCTTGGTTGCTCTAAGCTGTATTATAAGATACTTTGACTATGAGCAATTTAAAAATTGTCTCAGTTTCAAGAGAACATAGATCAACATTTTGATATTCTTGGAGTACCTGATTTTCAAAGCTCATAAACCATTTTCCTTTCCTCTTATGCATGGGAATATGCCTTCCATAACTTCTCATTCCCCCTTGGGTGGCCTCTTAGAAAACATCTACTCTTCCCATCTGAGAGCTGACCTCAAGGGCCCTAAATTTATTCACTTTTACGATCAAATTCAGCTTTCATGCCCCTTTGTTAATCAATCCAAATGGCCACCTAATGGCACCTTACATCCTAATGTTATTTGGGACATTTGCAAATACTGTGAGCTGTTGGAGAAATGGAAAGAGGCTTCCTCATTCCCTATTTCTCTACTCCTAATCATTTGTTTTTGTCTAGACTCTCCCTCACCCCAGACTCACATGCACACTATATAAATGTTCTGTCTTGTAAGTTACCATAGATGGTTCTGTAAGTTTGTTGAAAACTGAGACCTAGCAGGACAGAGGGGATGCAGAGCATTAGGCCAACTCCAACATGCATTCACACTGCACAGACACTTAACTAAGGTGATTTTCTCCCCTGCCTCCTGCAGCATCTTTTGTGTGCACTGAAGTTTCTGTTCCTGCCTTGTCCATAATCATTAAGTTCCAAATAAACACACAAAGGCTTATATTAATTATGAACTGTTTGGCCTATTGCTCAGGTATATTACTAAGGCTATTACAACTTAAATTAACTTAAAATCCTTATCTCTGTTTAGCCTCATGGTTCGGTATCTTTTCTCATCTTGCTTCTTCTGTGTCTGGCTTGCGGCCATGTCTCTCCCTTTCTTCTTCTCAGAATTCTTCTAGTCTGATTGTACCATTTACACTTCCAGTCTGGCTACTAGCCAATCAACATTTTACTAAACTAATACGAGTGACAAATCCTTATGAGCATTATCTCACAGCACCTTTGTCTATAGCAAGGACTAAAGAATTTCTTATCTCTAAGCTTTCTTTGTTCTCAAATTACTAGATGCAGTTTTATGGGGATTCTGGTTCTTTTAGGCACGAGATGCATTAAGCTGTTGTTTTATGCTTTCTGATTTGGATTAAAATCTGAGTCTAGAGGTAAAGTATGGCTCCCCCTCCTTTATGTTGGGGCAAATTTATCTCAGTGTCTGTACTTTGAGGCCTGTAGGACAGAGAAAAGCTGGGCTTGAGTTTGAAGGATAGTCTTAAAGTTACTGAGGTGGGATGAGACAGCAAAATCTAGGGAGGGCTTGGCTGTCTCTCGTTGGCTGGAGGTACCCCCACATCACATGATGTCACTTAACCTATTTAGACTGATGCTCACAGTAATAAATTGAGTTCCTTCTTTGACTTCACTCCCTATCGTGTCTCATTGTCCTGCATCATGAGGCTGATTGCCCCGCATCATAGAACTGAAGAATGGACAGACAGCACTCTCACCGTTCCCTGTGGAATAAAGCTAAGGAGACCTGGCACTCCAGACCCAAGCATGTTTGTTTAAAGGTTTCTGCCGATGTCTCTGGCCCATTTCAGACAAGTAATGTGCTGTGTGAAAGTGAACGGAGGGCAAAACAACATAAAGGGACAGACTATTCCCAATAGGCAATATTGATACTCATCTTGTACACTTTTGATTTCTGTTTAACTCTCTAAAATTTTTCTAAGGGTGAAATCTTATCTCACACATTGTAAAACTATTATGGAAATTACTTGTACCTCAAGATTTGTAAGCATATTTGGCTTGATTAATACCGTGTAAAATCTGCAACAAAAAGGATTAATTTCAAATTCATAACACCAGAATTGGTAGTTAAAAATCTATACATAGTTAATATAAAAGAAACATTTGACTTGCTCTCACCTTAGCTGCTGTCCCCAGACTGGGATGGAGTTAGCCTCATGGATGACAGCCATTTTTGCTAAAATTGGAAATGATGAACTTTGCCATGTAAAACTTTACTCCTGTGGTGATATTTGTTTCCACAAATAAAGCATGTCTGAAGATCAGAGGGTGGAGCTAGTCACTAGCTAACCACAGAAGTCTGGAGGTCTGTACATTCACACAAGAAGTAATATGACTGGGCAGAGAGAGGAAGTAATAAGGTGAGAGGAAACAGAAACTAAACCTCTTTGTGTCTAGGATGTTGAAAAGTAAGGTGGCTGTAGTTTGGTTTTTTCATCTCTCTGATCTCTCAGCATTTTTCCCAATATCTGACTTCAGGTTTTTGTTATTAAGACCTGTTATAACTAATGCTTTAAATTCCCATCTTTATAAAAGAGACCACTGTAGGTCCATATTTCATACAAAATATTTATAGCCAGGTTCTTTGGCCATGTTTAATTTCCAAGGACAGCTGCAATCCTGCCAGATAAATTGTAGCTACCTAACAAAGGCTCAGAATGTATTGCTCCTTCTCTTTTGTTAATAGATATATCACCTGGGTAGAGGTGTGAATTCCAAGCTAGTGACTAAATTGCAGGTGTTATGGTATCTCTGCATCCCCTGGAAAGAGAATATTAATGAGTTTCCACCTTGATTTACCTGGGAAAATAAAAGATGTTTGAATAATAAACACAGGTAGATCTTCAGGAATGCATAAAGCCTAAGATGCCCTTCTGATATTGCCCCTCGCTGCTACCTTCATAGGTCAGTCCCTTGTTCAGCTATCAACAGAGAAGTTTCTCCTGCAGTAAATGGGAACAAATAAAGATACCAACAGCCAGATATATTGCAGAAAGTGAGAGACCTTGCAATACTCAGCCCTAAACTGGATGTCTATATCAGTTCCAACTCGCAATACTCATGGAATTTCATGTAAGAGGGGCCAAAATGAGTACATATGCTAGAAGGGATAGAAGATATCTAAAAACAAGACCTTCTAATTCAATGTGATCAAAGCTCATATGATCTATAAAGACTAACACAACATGTACAGGGCCTGCCCAGATCTATACTAGTTTCTCTAATGTTTCCAGCATAGTGTTTTAATGGCATTCCTGAGTGTGAGATGGATGGGGTATTTGACACCTGTGCTTTCTCGTTGGCTCTTTTCTTTCTGTGGGTTAGTCTTGCCCAACTTAAATGTGAATGTTATTGTTTTGTCTTATTATATTTCACTTTGGTAGATTTAATTATTCTCACTTAGAAGCCTGTTCTTTCTAATGAGAGACACAAAACATGGAGTTGATCCAGACAGGTGAGAAAGTGGGAGGGAAGGTAAACCATAATCAAGATCTATTATGTGAAAAATAATTTTAATCAATAATAAGAAAATTAAAATATAAATAAATAAAAGCAAAATGAGATATATAAACTATTTCACAAATAAATTGTTGCCAGAGGTTTTCAGTTCCATAGTCCCAAAGAAACACAGAAAGGTTTACATTAATTATAAACTGGTGGGCCTATTAGCTCAGGCTTATTAACTCTTATATCCTGAATTAACCCATAATTCTTGTCTGTGTTAGCCACATGGCTTGGTACCTTCTATCAGTGAGGCAGTCTCATCTTGCTTCCTCTGCATCTGGAAGATGACTGCAGACTGAGCCTTTCCTCTTCCCAGAACTTTTCTGTTCTTATCACCCTGTCTCAACTTCCTGCCTGGTTGCCGCACCTATAATTTGTTCCTGGATACTGGCCAATCAGTGTTTTATAAAAACAATACAAATGACAGGGTACAAGGCTATTGTCCCACAGCAATAAATTCTTATTATGTTGACTATAAATCAATAATTATACAGATTAGATTGTTACCTAATAACTTAAAGTCTACACTTTAATTCTTTAAAAAGTAAATTAAATGCATAATTATAAACATTTTTCTTCTCACTGTATCTTTTTAATGGAAATATCCATGTACTTGACACTCACATAATATTGTAGCATGAAACCTACATTTTTACTTTGCTAGCTTTAAAAATATGATTGATTAAGCATGTCTGTGTTACTTTGTTGAGCTACAAAGAGAAAAGAATGGCTTATAAGGAGACCTATTTCCTTCCTCTTAGACACTGATTCATCTGTGTTTAATTAATGGCTATGTAACTTTCTTGTCAGCCAAAGATTAGTGAGTCAGGTAAAACAAAATAAATTCTGAAAAACGTCACAAACTGAAGGATTATTAATTTTGGTCACTCCAATACTTGATAATTTTACATTAGGAATGGGCTAAAGGAATAAAAAAAATTGTGTAAGGAAATGAATAAGTTGGTTTAAGTTATTCTTCACCTAAAGAGAGAAGCTGTCTGAAGTAAGGTTTGGTCATGGTGGATCAGATATTAATTATTTAATGTCATCCTAATAGTCCTAGCCATTCCTCATCACAGAAAAGTCTATTTTAATTTGGTCAGGTGAAAATATTCAACAACTAATAATAATGCCATTATTAACTTCAGAAATTGGAAATCAGTTGTCAGAATGGATCCAAAATACCACCTTCTGAACTTATTTATAATTTCAATTTAATTTATAAAAGACAGACTTTGTTTCTGAGACTAACGTCAAGATTAATCCAGCTCAAACTCCTCACACAACATTGAGTTGCAAGCAATAGTCCATATCTAATTACGCTCACAGATGTGCTTCAGAAACTGCAAAAATAAAATGTGAGTTTCATAATGGAGGATTTACTATTGGGATCAAGGACTTTATTAAATAAAAGGTTTTGTTTAAAACCTTAGCCTAACAAAATTTAATAGAGATTCATGAATAACGGAGCATTTAAAGCAGATATCACCACAAAGCTGGCATCTTCCTTGTAAGATATAATTTCATTGAACACGACTTGAAAGCTATAAATATGATCCGAAGAGACTCAAACTAAATTAAGTTTAAGCAGCCATCAATTTCTTCCCAAATGACAATGACATGAAAAATAACTTACTGTTAGCCATCACTGCAGTTAGCCTAGAAATTCTCTTCTTAGACTACCTAGGTAAAATCCATAATTTCATGCTAATAATTCTCAATCTATTCACCATTTACTAGACAATTGAAAAACCTCCTAATTAATTTCACCTCTAATTTATGTATATTTATAGGTGCCATTGATTTGAATATCTAAATTGCTTAGTTGAATTTTACATAATTCATAAATTCTACAATTGGTAAAGCATAAATAGTAGCATCCAAGGCTACCAGGATATGTACATTTGAAGGAAAACATAGAATTGAATTGGTAATTACTGAAAAAAATAGAGGGTAATATATCTCACAAATAATCTAACTTTGCGACTCTTTCTATTTTGATCATTATGGCATTGTTCTAAGACACTGTGCCAGAACGGCTAGATGTTTAACAGCACCCTTCTCCTGTAGCTACTAGGCAGTAACTTTTGTCACTTCCCACCGTAGAAACAAATAAACCAGGATAAACACATACAGATGGTTCCTGGAGACATAGGACACCTGTGATTGAGAATTTGCTAAAACTACAAGAACTTTCCTGGGAACTGTGTCTGATCTCTAAGGCTAATAATTGATATAGTGACAAAACTTGTGCATACTGTATAAGTCATGGCTATGAAATCTTCACTGATTCTTCTATTGTTTATAAATACATATTATGAATTTTATTATCATCTTAATAAGACAATGAGTTGTGTTGTTAGCATCATATATAATTTTCCATTGTTGAAACTTGCAAATTCGTTATACTTGATATGCAGAAGGAAGCTGTTATTAAATATTCAAGTGTATTACAAATACATACATACAAGGTCATATTGTTACTATTGCTTTATAATATAATTTGAAATCAAGTATAGTAATACCTCAGTACCTCTTTCAGTATTATTTTTGTTCAGGATTTTTTTCTCTTCCTGATCATTTGTACTTTCAAATTAATTTCCAGCTTTTTTTTTAATGGCTGTGGTGAATTTACCTGGAATCTCATAATCTTCCCAACACAAAGGAACATAGACTATCTAACAAAGAGCTCAATGCCAAGCATGGGGAAACTACCTTCAAGTTGTTGGACATTAGGTCTTGAAACACACAATCATATATATAGCAATGTTTATATAATGTACTTGCAATGTATATGTATATTGCATATATATGCATAATATGATAAATAATCGTGCTTATACATAATCATATATATGCATATTGATTTTGTTTGAAAAAGAGTTTTGAAAATTTCTAGAGAATTTTAAATCATGTCATTTATTTTTAGTGACACACTTAATTGTTCAGCTCTTAAAGATAAGAATTTACCTTCCACACCTTCTCCCTGCATGGAGGACTTTTCAATGTCCCCAACTATATCTGAATATTAAAGTTGAGTATTCTATATCTGAATACTACTGGCATCTAGTGGTAGAGAAATGGGTGGCTGTCATTGTGCATGGCTTGTGGCAATTCTTCCTAATGACTGTGAGAAACAGTCTTCCCCACCACCAGACACAGGACGATAACCATAAAGTCCAGATGTGGCTGTTAATTTTTAAAATATAAAAAAGAAATTGAAAAGATAAATGGAGCTCTGTATAACAAACATAAAGTGAAGCTGAAAGAAACCATGAGAAAGAAAAATCTCCATTTAAATAACACTCATGGAGGCTGTTCTTCAGAGGAGAGAAACCACATGTAAAAAATGCCCTGACAAATGTATTAGTGTTGCAAGACTGCATAAGCTTAATCCTAGGATAAAGTAATAATTTCTCCCCCAATCAGCTAAATCATTGAATTCAAGTTATTTAGAGAATATTCAGCCATAATGCTTCAAGAATTTGTCAGAATGACAATACTCTACGACTTTTAAGAGGAAGCTCTACCTGGAGCTAGTAAATTGGGATGGGAAACGTAACACACAAAAAGAGGAAATAGTCCACATACTTGTTGGTTTTAAGGAAATTCCAAACAATACAATCTACTTGTACAATCTTCACAATAGGTATAAGAATGTTTAAAGAGGTTATGTTTTGAAAGATAGGAAGAAAATCCATAAAGAGTTATTTTTTTAAATGTAGGATCAAATTTTAAATGGTGTATAACCCAATCTTTGAGACATTCATGTTTCTTGACAGAAGATTGAGTCTACTGCCTGTCCAGGGACCAAAGAGAATGTGAGATCATTTTTCAATGCTGTATTAGATGTAGTCTTCAGATAGTAATGGGATTTTTGTGTTAGACCCATGTTCACATCCAGAAAAATTCCATTAAATTACAAAATTCAAGTATGCTCAATCAACTAATCCCAAAAGATGAATTAATGAAATTGAATCAGATTTTCTACTCGTTACCTGATATTTTTTTTTCTTTTCATTAACCCTAAAGGAGTCACAAGCAGCTAATTAAAGCAAAGACACAGCTTGCCAACATTTTCTATATTTAGGAGAAGACCCTATCATTAAACTGATGAAGCAAATTACTGTGCCGAAAAGAATCTCCTAAGAAATTTTTGGACACTTAGAGCATGACCACATGTATGAAATCTGAACCTACCTGTGTTATTACAGAATAGGTGAGAAAAACATGAAAACAAAACAAAAACTCTGAAATTAAAAATTAAATTGACGTTGCAGTGCCCCACAAGAATATAGATGAAAGAAGAAGAGTAAAGTCACCAAGCTTGTAGAAATGTTGCTCTGTCTTATGCTGAAAGAATTACATTGTCTCCATGGACTCATGTATTTAAATTTCTGTTTCTCAGTTGGTGTCATTGTCTTGGGGGGTGGTTTAAGAGGTTGGGCCTAGGCAGAGGAAGTGAATTGTCCAGAGAATGGCATAGAGGCAAGGTTACATTCTCCTTGTTTTCTGGATATGAATATAACGTGTCTCATGAGTCTATTACCTTGATCTAAGGCCACTTATGTTGCTATGACTTTCCCATGATAATAGACTTTATTTGATGGTGTAGAGTAATACTCTATTCCTTGCATCGTGCTCTAAGGAGTCTCTCAGAGTGAAGAGAGTAACTAATCTCAGAGCTGATTCCATTTGAGATTTCAGTTGCTCTGCAGGTAAGTTATTTGAGGTTATTTGCATTCATGCTAGCTCCACCATGTCTAAACTACTTGAATCTTTCTGTTTGTTTCCCAAAGTCCTTGATTCTAGTTGCAAAGTTTGGTCAGTTTCTTATTTTACTTCTACCCACTTTGAACGAAGTTGATGGCAGAGACCAGTTTCTGACCACTGAGTAGCTTTTCAGAGATCTGTTTTCTTTTCTGAACCCTGGTTGGTATGCAGACTTTACTACAAACTTTATCTATCCTATTTTCTCATAGCCAACAGTCCAATGACTGTATAATACATTATTTCATGTGCCATTAAACAAGAAGATGTCTCCTGTACTGATTAATATTAATGGCATAGCTTTAAATTGTAAAGTGTTTCATACTTTCAGATAATAAAGAATGAACAGCCTGGGACTTAGATTAATTATGAATGAATGTTTGGATAATTATTTCAAGTGCATCAGTTTATAAAATGTCTTGCAAACAGAGTTGTTTCCTTTAGTTTGGAAGAATACGTAAACCACACATAAGAGAGGATATTTTCGTCCTTTCTTTATCTCCTTATTTATTGCAAAATTTATTGCAGTATTTTCATGATTTATTTAATTTATTACTTTATGCTTATCAATTTTTTTGACTGCAGTTGTGTTTGTAGACTATGTTCATGCCTTGTCAGATTAAGGTACCAAATCCCATGGGACTTAAGTTACATATGGATGTGGGCAGCCATTTAGAGACTGGGAATTGAACTTAGGACTTATGAAGGAGAAATGTGTGCTTTTAAATACTAAGCCATCTCTCAGCCTCAAATTTTAGTATTAACTCATGATAATTGTACTTTTGTTATACTCACTTTCTGATAAATTCATCTTGATTTTGAAGTAGTTTCAGTCACAGAATTCAGAATCCTTTCTATTTTATTAGATTTAAAAAAAAACAAACACCAATCCAAATTCCCCCACCCTCCTCTCCTCCCATTCCCTCCACACATCCTCTAACCCTATGCCCCTCTAATCCTAAAAGAGAATAAGGCACTTTGCTTTGTGGAAAGTCTTACACAGTTATGGCCTATCATATAGAAATATATTAACAATCTAAGAATGTGAACAAACTAAATTTGCTGTCATAATCACACACACACACACACGCGCGCGCGCTTATTTTCTCAAGGAGATATTTAGTTAAAAGAAAAGAGTAATAAAGAGAATTAAAATGGAACTGAAAGGTAGAGAAATACAAGAAGATAACAAAATGAACAAGAGGGCTGGGAAGGAGGAATAAAAACAAGGAGGAAGGAAGAGAGGGAACAAAAGAGAAAAAATGAGGAAGAGGAAAAGAGAGAGAAGAGAGATTCTTTTATGAAAGTGAAGACATTTTAAGTAATATGGGTAAATGAAATAGACAATATTAAGAATGCAATAGTGACCAGAAAATGTGTTTGTGTGTATGCATTTGTGTGCGTATTGCTCTTCGGAACTAACTGAGGCTCGTGGGCATAATACTATTTTATCACCAAGCTTAACCACCTAACAACTGATCAGTTTTTAAAATAAATGTTTTCTTAGAGAGTATCAAATGTGCCATAATAATTTAAATGTTAATATATGATAAAACCCTGTCACCCCCCCCTCCACAAAGAAACCCTCATAAAACCTGAGGCTGGAGAAGGGACGTATTTGAACATGATGATCAGTCTACACTATGTGCCCTGCCTCCTCCATTCTGATTTCCAGAATGAAATGCAGCCCTTTTTTCTTTTCTAAAAATATTATTTATAACATAGGAGACTGCACTTATTATTCAGGGGACTATATGCCCATTGTACTGTGTATTTGACAATGTTACTGGAATTACTGGGAGGAATTACTAACCAGAAGCAATGAAAACGGCATCTTACTTCCCTGTTGATCCTAAACACAATTAGGACAAGGTAAGAGTTCATGAACAGATGTTTTTAAGGAAATCAATAAAGGCACCTTTCTCATTTATAAATAGCTACTAAATAAATTACATTGATTATCCAAGCAAAGACGTGCATACTCAATATACAAACATAAAACGCAAATTGCTACAGAAAAGGGTATGCCTCTTAAATTTTCATAGTGCTATTTCATTCTCTTAATTGATTTATTTCGTTCATTCAGGCAGGCGTTACTTAATCATAATATTATGCAAAATGATATAAAGCAATCCGTAATTAAAATTGAAAAACATGCTGAATTGATTTCAAATTGGCCCACTTTACCAGTGTCGGAAAGCGGCATGGTTAAATGATTTCTTTGGAGACTGCACATGGTCACGCCAGAAATCATCACTCCTGGTCACAAATCAATATCGTTTTCTTTCATTCGTCAGTGATTGCAAAGCTTTTCAATAATTCTAATTTTAAAGAATGATTACAGCAAGTATAAAGTCATTGATTGTTGAAAGGTTACCGCTAAAATGAACACAAAGGTAATTTTAGTTTTAATGAGTGAGCTTATTTGAAAAGTTAAGTATTTTTTCCTTGACAAACTTTAAGCAATGAAGTTATACATCTCATGGTGTGTGACTCTGCAATGTATGTATAAACTATGCACACGTGTATGTATTTGGGTCATTCCCGCAGTCAAACATAGTGGTTCACAACTGCAAAATTTTAATACTCAGTTAAAATACTATTTAATTAAAATGGTTTCTTTATTGTTCAAAAATGGTTATATGGATATTAATGAAATATGCCACTACTAAAGATATTCCTATAATTTTATATATTTCTTTGATCAATTACTATGTTTTATATTCTACCCTTCCAGTATTAGCTGAGTTTCTTCTGTTATTTTCATGTTTTAGATTTGTTTATTGAATCTCACACACACAGAGACATATGAATATTTCACCTACATGTAGTCATATGTCCTATGTGCCTCACATTGCTCGTGGAAATCTGAAGAGGGTGTCAGAACCAAGAAAATGGAGTTACAGATGGCTGTGAGCCATCATTTGTGTGCTGGAAGCTAAACCAGTATTTGCTGGTGCAACAAGTATTCATCTGCACTGACCCATGCTCCAACCCCTTAGTTACCTCTTAAGAAATAAACCACTGTAAGATTACTTCTGCAATATAAAGCTTTTAAAAGGTCAGGACTTCCAGGCTTAAGTAAAATCATCTAACTGGTTCTCTGCTACACTTTGTATCTGTCTGCCTCTCTCTGTGCCACATACCTCTGTCTGTCTTGTCCTGAAATTCTCGCTTTTCCCCTATTTTTTCTATAGGTTTTCTCTTCTGAGTAAAGTTTCTATGTCTAGTCTCTAGGTATAGAATTCCATTACAAAGATCACATAGAGAAGATAGGTATTTCCAAAAGCATGAGAATGCACATGGGAATAACCCTGGTGCTCCGGATCACAAGCAGCTATATGAATGTAGCTGCCTATAGGTTTAGAATGAATGTTGGTGTCCTCCTAAAGTGACCTGTGAAATTTTCCACTGGGCTGATATGATATGTAATCAGGTCTGTGCTCCTTAATGAGAGGGGCTGCCTTACAAAAGAGGCATGCAACTGCTACTCTATGAAGCAAGTGAAAAGACAGTCAATTATGAATCATGAAACATGATGTGACCACAATCCAAACTTACAACCTCTTTAATATGTGATTTTTTAGAATTGAGCAATGTAAGAGATAAGTTCTGGTTGCTTGTACTTCATCCAACAGCAAGTAATCTGTTATCACTGTATGAATAGACTAAGCCAAAGCCCTTGCAAAGCAGTTAACGGTCTCCAAGCACTCAACTTCAGTCACTAGTTGGCTGCCGTATTGAATCATGAGATAACTGGGTATGAACCCGCTTCTTATTGTCCTTTGTAAAGTATATGATAAATATCTGGTAGCTTAAATTTCTGTGTATTATGGTAAAGGTTGCATAGGAATTAATATTACATGGTCACTTATACAGTTCTAATTGAGTAAAACATGTTCCAAACATCATTGATCGACTATAAAATTCTACTAATGTGAGTTTTTATATTTTTCTATAAACACAGGAACCAACAAGGTAAAATACTTCCATAAATCCATATCTGACGGCTTCAGAATTACTGATTGTCACTCTAAATGATATCTGGTCCTAGTAGATTACCCTTGCCAATTTGATACATGAGAGATTTAATGGTAAGAAGAATCTGATTTGGGAAAAATCTCTCCATCAGAATGCTTCACACACACACACACATGCACACACACACACGTAACTGTACATATTTCTGTATAATTTTCTTGATTAGTTATTGATATAAGTGGCCCCATTAGCTGGGGTCGATGTTGGGTGGTCCCAGCACTGGAAGGTGGTCCTGAATTGTGTAAGAGTGATGAAAGCATGTAGAAGTAAGTCAGTAAACACCACTTCTCCATGGCTTCTGTTTCAGTTCATGAATCAAGATACTTACCTCAAATTCTAGCCCTGACTTGCTTTGATGAGACAAATTTGCTTTGATGAGGGACTGCAAAAAGGAGGTGGAAGATTAAATAAACTCTTTTCTTCCCGTGTCTGGTCTGGTCATGATGTTTTATCACAGCAATTGAAACCCTAATTAAGTAACATTTCTTTGATGAAATTATATTTAGAGTCCCAAGCCAAATACAATATTTAATGTTTATATGTTAATTATAGACACTTAAAAATTCTAATGATAAAATACTGCTTAAAATATTATATTACTTCTGAAAACAATGTTTACTTCTTCTATACCATGACTGCTAGAATTCTGTGAGTGAATGCCAAATAGTTATGATGAAAAGGAACTATTTGATTAAGTCTAAAAGCCTTATATAAAATTATGAAGTTAAATAGTTCTGAGTTTTAAAAAAAGACAAAAAAAGGAGAGGTCTAACATTAGAACTACTTCTTTCTCTCCATGCATTGTGGAAAATCTAAGGGAATGAAAAAGGAAACAAAAACCTGGAGATAAAGAAAATAGGACTCATGTTTCACTGCTCTCTTAGAATGTGTGTTTCTATCTGAAGTTCCAGAGTGCTCTGAAATATACAGAATAAATGAAGAGTGAATTGAAAGATTAGATAACTTATCCTAATCTAAAATGAGCATAAAGGGTAGGAGTCTAATTTATTATGTATTGTCATCTTGTAATTGAGACAAAAGAGAAGAATAATACACCTTAAATTATAAGGTGAGTAACAGATCGGATCATGTCATTAGCATTCACACTAAGCATCAGATTTAGGATGAGAAGTTTCTATCTAAAATTTGAATAAGAATCACAGAGCTATTAAATTAACTGATTTAAAAAGCTGTAGGTTTTTACTGAAGGGTAAGTCTTCTATGTATGAAAGATAATCAGAATGTGGTGAGATTGGATAAACTGTGGCATTTCAGAGAGCAGACAGGCATCAGGATAATCTAAAGTTTGTTAGTTTACAGTATGTATGGAGCTTTAATGGCATTCTATAACAGGACATTTCTGGATTTCATTTTGTGCTATGAGAATTTAGATGATTTGCAGGACTACAAGAAGGAAGAACAGATGTTGTACTAAAGATCATAAAGGATTTTTGAACTTCAGTAGTGATTTAAACCTAGGTCACATGTATGTATGTTGAATATACTTAAGTAACTTAGATTTCCCCCTGAATTCAGTCAAATCAAAAGGGATAAATATTGCTTTCCTGTCTACTTTATACTGACACCTTTCAATAGAAATCACTTAATGTTCTCTCTCTTTCCCCTACAGGTCATTTGTGTATATATTATGACTTCCATTAAGTGTTTTTATGGGATTTCTCAGTAGCTGAAGCACTGGGTCTCTCTTTCTTGTTCCCTTTACTGGGCTCTTTCCCTTCTGCTTGTTTGTTTTTGGCCAATTATAATGTATTAGTTTTCTTTTGTCTTATTATACTTTATTTTATTATAGTTTATTACTGCCCCATAAAAGCTTGTCTGCTTTCCAATAAGAGATAAAAAGAAAGTGAATATGGATAGGAAAATAGGAGGGGAGAAGCTAGTAGAGAAAGAGAAAAGGAAAACTGTAATCAATATATATGATAGAAGGAAAAATCTCTTTTTTATTAAAAGCAAAATAGTTATGAAGTAGAATTATAGAATAATAAACACCCATGTCTATTTAAGTCCTCCCAGATGTTAAAAAAATTAAGGGTAAGTATCAACATTATCAGAGACTATTTCTTTCATAGGAGAAGCAACCATAAAATTCAGGTTTTCCAGGAAGATAGAAGAAACACGTGTGGCAGGAAGTTAATACTCTTCTCCCCAAGTTGGATTAAATTGAAAAGATAGAAGCTAGTGATATTTGATGATAGTTGATTGAAAATTATAGGGGTGTAAAATGGCATCCATCCAATAGATAATTTGTGTCTCTTTGAGCAGACTGTCACTGAAGACTTGTGGTATTTATAATATGTTCCATTAGGAATTATAATATATAAGCAAATAACCTTAGTGTTTGTAAGAGCTTACTGAAATTAATGACATTTTAAATGAGATAAGTAAACACCGAAAGAAAGGAAAAGATTGATGTTTGGAGAAAAGTAGAAAAACAGGAGTATAAATGAATTTAGTTGGATTGAAACTGAAATACAAATTAACTTGTAGAAATGATAGACTGTTGCAGTCAAAGAGAGGAAAATGAATTAATCTAGTAGGCAGTTGAAATGAAAAAGGGAAATGGATTACAGAGCAGGTAAAGTGTGTCTGTTTACCAGCTTCTGAGTCTAGAGGAAAAGAACATCCATATAAAATCAAGCCATGCATTTTTACAAATACAGTTAGGCAGAGGAGGACAGTGGTAGCCTGAGGTGCCTCGTGAGATATTCTTACAAGTTTGTGAAAGATGTCCACATATATGGGATATCAAAACCACGAACATGAGATTTCAGAATGACAGCACAAGTCTCACTCTGTACTTTGAGGTCATAGGGTTAACTTGGCTAAATTTCGTGAAGCATATCTTGCTTGATATTTAGAGACTAAAAAAGAATACAGGCTGTTCTAACTAGTCCAGTCTCCTCCTCATTACATATATTGTATTCTCTCCACTGTGTGTGTGTGTGTGTGTGAGAGAGAGAGAGAGGGGGGGGGGGAAGGGAGGGAGGGAGGGAAATAGAGAGAAAGAGAGACAAAGTTAAGAATTTATAAGAATTCATAGAAACTCAATAAAATTTTTTTCTGAAAGAAATAATGTAACCACCTCAATTCCTAAATCCTGGTACACTAAGTCATTAATGTTCCTTTGAAGAAGCTACTAACTTCAGGATTTCTGCAAGCAGAATATATACCAGTGCCAGTTTAACAATACAGAAAGGTCTCCAAGCATGAAATGATAGCTTCAAAAGGCACACTGAAAATAATGGAAGTTGAAATTTATGAGTACCAGGTGTTTAGTGCAGCAATGTTAAATAGATGGAGAAAACTCATTGATTAGGCTATGAAGGGAAAAATATAGAAAGAATAGTAGTCAGCATAAAAATTTGCATATTTATATGATATTCTCATATGTATCAGTTGAATCAATGGGAAAAGTTCCTGGGTTGTTTCACTAATTACTTAGACAATCAGCGTAGAGGAATCTCACTACCAGGGAAGGAACAAAGCAAGACAGAAAGTGTTTTAGCAGAACTGTGTTCTAAGTTTAATGTAGAACATAAACAATCAAGGTTAGTCTTAGATCAATATTAATTTTCTAAGAAATCAGGTACCCCTTAGTTTCTCAGGTACATCCCAAATTCATATAAGACTACCTTAATTAATCCCAAGTTCAATGTTCAAACACACTAATTTCCATTTTCACAGCGGTCCTTCAAAAATTACTTTAAAAAGAATACATAGAAATAAGGAGCAAAAAAAGGGAAATGAATTGCAGTAACATTTTAGAATTTTGTGCTCTGAAAGACCACATATAAGGATTTTTGGAGTCCATTCCCTCTGGTGGGATACCTTGCTCAGTCCTGATATAGGGGTGAGGTGCTTGATCCTACCTCAACTTAGTATACCAGATTTTGTTGACTCCCCAAGGAGGCCTTACCTCCTCTGAGGAGTGAACAGGGAATGGAATGAAGGAGGTTGAGGAACGGAAGAAGAGAAGGGGGAGGAGGAGGGAATTATATTATTAAATATAATCATCAGACATGTCATATATTCCTTGAAGCCATTAATCTTTAATAATTGAAATTTTATGTCAGTACTCAGCATTACTAATTTACAAGGAAATGCTAGACAAGCTGCAAGTCAATGTTTCCTTATACCTCTTGAACTCACTACATCAAAAATCAAGATGATGGAGAGAATATAGTGATATCTCCTGACCTCTGTATTTAAGTAAAATTTAATACATCCATTGTGAAAACTTTGGGGAAATCTTCCTCATCTATCTGCTCCACCATATATGGGCATCATGAGTATTTCTTAAAACCTATTTTCAGTTACTATTTTATTTAATAATCATGTATATGCAAAATGTGTTGGAGTCTAATTTATCACCAATTTTCTCCCCTTTCTTTCTTCCCTTGTCTTTTACTCCCAAATTCTCATGCTTTCTTTCTTGTGGATTTTATTTAATACCTTCTGGATCCATTTGTAGGAAGCACTGATTCCCTTCATTCACAGAAGAGCACGAGGGGAATCAAAACTGTTAAACATACAAGGTCGTCTCCTCCAATGGAGAAATATATAGCCTGCTTGTCATCTAGAAGGCTTGGGGCAAATGGCTAAGAGCATGTTGATCCTTGTGATATCTGGGTGGCCAAGACCATACTAGATCTTCTCCCAGAGTCTTATTATTAGCTTTTTCCCCCCAGTTAATCTATGGAATCTATCCTTATGGGAAATTCACATGTACTTTACAAATATTTTGATGTAATCATACTTTAGGCTTTCTTGTGCACATGAAATTGAGTCAATTATCAGCCAAAACTTTTCCAAATTGTGCTGTACTTCTGAAGCAACTTTGGCTACTGAGGATGTGTAACCAAAGTGCTGTCTTGTCTCCTTCCGGTTGTTACTCTTCTGCTGCAGTACTCACAGAGACCCTTGCTTCCATATAATGTCCTCTGTGTATGTATGGGATTGTGACCGTTTTCTAGAGCTTTGGTAGTCTTTCAGGGCATGGAACCCTGAAGAACACCCACCTCCTGGACACCAATTATCAAAATGAGACTCTCTCCATCCTAATCTGTTTCAGGGCTGGGCCTATACAGTTTTGATAAAGTTATATTTGACAGCATCATATTTTTCTTCTTCAACTCATCAGCTACTTAGTACTTCTTTATTTTGAACTTATAAGCCAGAAGTCACTTAGTTTTACCAGCAAGCTTGATTAAACTGAATATTATATGAATTAATTAAATGAATTTTTTTATGTTTCTTTGTGTTTTTTCCAATAAACATTCAGATTTGAAAAGAATGTTTTCTGGAAGTCATAATTTAAAGATGTAGAAAAAATGTTGATCAGAAAAAAATCAAACTTCTAATATTGTTCATTTACCAATGCTCAGAATATATTTTAAATTTCCCTTAACTGACGGAGACATATATAGGTCAAAAGTTTTTTTTTTCTTGTTGTTGTTTGTTTTACTTTTGAAAAAAATTCTGTAATTGTGATTGAATGGTCCTTTGAGTGTTTGTGGTCACCACTAATGTCCACCAATAGCAGAGCTCTTTCACTACCCTCAGCCTGACAGCCCTGCCTCTATTAAATAGAAAAAAATATTTCAAAATAGTGTGCAGATTAACTTTTCCTCACTTGGGAGCTGTGACCTTTTGATGATAAATGTGGCAAAAACGCAGATATTGTACGTGACTTTAAAAAGAATCGTCTTTGTCAAAACCTGGGAAAAGAGATTCTTTTCAAGCTATGTTTGAAACTGATTTATAATATTAAAATATGATGAATGAGAAGAGGAGGAAACAATAAATTCTAATGTGACTGAGCTTTCAATAACTGGAAAATGCATGCTCATCAGAGAACTCAAGCTAAAAAGTTTAAATCTCATAACTCAGAGATTTCATATCTTGATCTTAGTAAAAGCAAATGATCTCCTTACAAATCTGAAGATTATTAGATTCTTCTCCCACATTTTAAAGTCAGTAATAGAATTGCATACAGTTAGCATTTTCTCCCAAGTGAATTCCTGTAGTTGGAAAAACTGCATTTACAGCTTACTACAACTTCCCACTTCCTACTCAGCATATAATTTTGTCAGTTTAGTTAATGTAATAAGCACTTTCCTATAGGTGTAAAATGTGCAAAATATTTGTACCTAAACCATGGGATTAATTAAAGTAATATATGCAGAACACAGTCAAACTTTGTAAATATTATTCATTCTTTTACTGTTTATTGATAATAAAATTAAATAAATAAAATATTTGAAATTTATAGTCAATCTGATTTCAAGTTAATGATTTTCTTATCAAGTAGATCTTTTAATATATTTTTAAAATTTTCCCTGAGTTTGTCACTGTGCAAATCAGAAATTTTCAGGTAAAATAATGGTTGATAGTCATGGTTTGATTATAGTACTAATTTGTTTATTAAGGTAATCAAAGTAGGAAAAGTTAAACATTTTGTGAAATACCTAACACAGGGACTTTTTAATTTTCACTAGGTAACAGCACTAAAATGGTTTAAACAGTTAGGCATCAGGTTTCTTTCTCTTCTGATACAAGATAACTCTCTCAACTCATGATTTTAGAGAGGCAAAAGACCACTCCAGCATTCCTGAGTATTCAGGTCAGGTAGAAGAGTTAATTTTTGTGTATCATAAAAATGCAATTTCATTAACATGTGTACCTGATGTCCTTGGCTTATATTATCTGGGTTGTCAGAGAAAATCAGTAGAACATTATGGGAAGCCCAAGTAGGAGAACATTCCTAAAACCTTCTCTAACAAAGAAGAGAGTTACCAGACACAATGGCCTCTTTCTGAGTACTCAGATCTGCTAAACTACCCAATGACAAAGTGAAAAGAGACAGCGTCTTCCTATTATCAATATTATACTTACTTGTAGCACACAGGCAAATATTTAGTGAAAGGATGAAACCCTGAGGCTTGAAACTCATCTATAAATCAAAACACCACAAGAAAATTAGAATACATGCAAGGTTATCTTTTTATTTAACGTAGGATAAAGTTAGTTTGTAATGCTTCTTCTTCTATTGAAAGAGAAATGATTTATGTTTAAATTAAGATTTAAGTGTGTTAAATAACAGATTTCTGAAAACCATGAGCAAAGATTTAATCCTGAGGGACACAACAGTACCTGAAAGGAGAGTTTGGCATAGTTCTGAGAGTCTTTCTCTGAATTCACTGAGAGTGGAGAACACTTGGGACAGGGACATGTGCTAGCCATCAGTGCTGATTGGTTGGGTTCAGTTCTAAGAAACCTTATGCTGTTAGGAACTGAACCTCAGTCATCATCTCCTTTCCAAGAGGACAATACCTGAGACAGAGTCCATTGGAAGAATGGAAGGATATATAAAAGGCCTCCAAGAGTTGGTTCAAGTGAATAATATTGGGCTATTTAAAAACACCCTTTAAAACGGTGGGGAGGGTGCCACAAATGATTGGTTAGGGATGCTTGCTTTGCTTTTATTTTTCTGAAAAGCCTTTAAGTTCTATATTCTGTTTCTTCCAAGAAAGGAAACAAGAATGGATGTGACATGTTATGCTCGGAAGCTACGAATTAAATTTCTAAACTCTTGGGGTTCCTCATTTGGTGGTTTCATCCTGAACCATATAGGCCAAAATAATTCCAGTAACACAGTTCTTCAGATATAGATTGATTAGCAAGGGAAGACCAGAGTGAACAATGAGGGGTAGAACCCACATAGAGACGCAGAGTTTCAGGGCTACACAGGTAGAAGCTACTAATCTTGCAATCCCCAATATTCTTTTTTTAATTAATTTATTTATTTATTAAAGATTTCTGTCTCTTCCCCGCCACTGCCCTATATTCTTTATGGTCTCACATCGAAAGCATCACAAGGACACCTTGTTGGTGGTAGAGAGACATGGTTAGGAAAAATCTCTAAGTATGTACTCTTTAGTATTGAGAATGGGCAATAACCTAGCTACACCAAGAAATTTTAGACTATCTCTTGTTATACCTGAATCAAATTGACCTACAAACTTTAAAAAAAAGAAACTTCTGTTATATTCCTGTATCCCATTATAGCCAGGATATTAAGTTGAAAGATGAAAAATAATTGCTTCCAGAAAGAAGCAAAGTACAATTCTCTCTTGCCATTGATTTTTTTTTGTGTGTGCAAGAGTGAGGACAAATGCTTGAAATAACCTTTTGCAGAAACTTTATTGTCATCCAAAGATAATCCAAAATGATTAATAAACATCAAGCGAACACTCCTGCCCACGCAGCACTCATTCAGTAAGCTCACGTTTCTTCCTCTAAAGCTTCCTTAAGAAGCTGGGTTTGAAACCAGGTTAAGTTCCTGTCCCTTCTTTCAGTCTCTATCTTTTCCACAGGAGATGGGCAAAAGTGGTACAAGAAAGAGACCCAAAGTGGATGCTCCTTTCTCACTCTGAGACCAAAAAGATTAAGATTCATTTGAGAAAAATTTCAGAAGACCCAACCTGAATATGTATGGCTTTTCTAAGGACTGTCAGTTCAGTCCTCTGGTCTGAGAATGAAAGATATCATGCTGCTTGCCAATCAAGCATTGACAGATACGGAGAAGGCCACGTTTTCCAGGCTACAGAGATTGATGGTAATGGATTACATGAAATTAATCAGTAAGTAAAAGTATTGACAGAGAGAAGACGAGTTCTATTACTTGTAGGCAGACTGTCCCTTCTGATTACTCTAAATGTAATCATTTAGACAGCTTTTCTTCAGGGAAAACAAAAAGAACATATTCTATACTGTATCTTATGGACTAATACAAAACTTCACCAAAGTCATGAATTATGTCAAACTGTCCTAAAAAAAAACACAGGTACCAGAAGAATTTTTTCATATTTTTTTTCTTGAGACACTCAGGGAGTTTTTAAAATAACCAACACAAATTCTGAAGCAGCAAAAAGACTCCTGACCCTGAGAGGCCACTAAAGCCTGAATGAACCCAAAAATCAGAATAAAATTTAACACATTTCCCCTGAGATACAATAACATCCTGGATACCTATTCAGAAGCACCACCAATGAATTTATAATTGAGAACAGATGTAAACTGAGACTGCACATTCATTTTCCGACTGCTCAGACCCAAATAATCACACAGAAATACTGTCATAGGCCACAGTATTTCTTTATTAACCAATGGTAATAAAATATATTCACTGCATACTGAGGGGAATCCCACAACAATCAGAATGATTGCCCAAAGAAAGAAAATTAAAAACAACAACAGAAAAAGGTATTAATCTAGTAGTTGACATGACAACAGCTTAGTCAAGGCCTGCTGAGAAGAGGAGGCCTTCTTCATTGATCAAGATATGTGTATTTTTTATTAAGAGTTTTTGAAAGGTAAGATTAAGCTGACAATAAGACAACCGGAGTGTCAATAATCACCAGAAGGTAAACAGTATAGCAAACAGACCATGGGTTGTAACCCTAGAGAGGGTCAAAGGACCCTTTTACATGAGTGCTTAAGACTGTAGGAAATATCAAATATTTATGATTCAATACTGTAGCAAATTTACAGTTATGAAGTAGCAGCAAAAGTAATTTTATGATTGATGTCACCACAACATGAGAAACTCTATTAAAGAGCTGCAGCATTCAGAAGGTTTAGAACCTCTCTATTCTAGGTAAAATCTACTACCAACATCAACTCACAATGTAATAAACTATTTAATTACTTCTTTTTCCTATTTTTTTCACTTTTTAAAATACACATGGCATTTCATATGGTTGCTTTTATAAAGATTAAATGATAACCAGTGAATAATGGTATGACTTTAAGGAACAGTTATATAGTAATAACTACCTGAGAGGTTGATCTTAAAATAGAGGCAATGAAGTATGGACATGCAGTAAAATGAAGTGTCACAGCGAATTATGGGAATGACTTTTCATATGACATTCATTATCAAGGTCTGCATAACTGACTAGAATCTGTTTCACATGTTTATTTGTGAGAACGGATTTCTTTGTTAAAGATAGTTTAATGAAGAAAACTAGACTGAAGCCAAAGAAAGTCTTCACGGGTTACCACTCTTAGTGGCCAATCATCATTTGATATTATCTGTCAGAGGGATGTTTTACTGAATGACGCTCGATAAAATATTTAATTTATCCTTCATGCAATTTTAAAGGGTGGTTATCTGCACTGATCAATTAAATATGAAGCAATTTTAAACCTACAGTAATTTATAGAACAAAAGAACATGAGCACAACATTCCCATCAAATGCTCATACTCTATAATTAATTTTAATTGCCATTCAATTGAATTTAGCGGATGTGCTTAATGGCTCCGTATATCATTTTCATGTTCTTACCTCAAATCCTACATTTGTTATTGCCATAGTTTTCAGGTTTTTTTAATGTCTTTTTAAAAAATGTGCCCTTTTTTGTAAAGATTTATTATGTATTCATTGTTTTGTCTGTATGTATGCCTGCAGGCCAGAAGAGGGTACCAGATCTCATTACAGATGGTTGTGAACCACCACGTGGTTGCTGGGAATTGAACTCAGGACTTCTAGATGAGCAAGCAGTGCTCTTAATTGCTGAACCATCTCCCCAACCACCAGTTTTCTGTCTTTATCTGCAAAAACTGCGACACATTTGTGACCAAGAAAGTCACAGGGTGTTACCTCTCATAGATTTATGGATCAAACAAAACAGGTCTTCACCAAAAATTAAGGAGAGTATTTCAAAGTACGTATGTGGAAAGAAAGGTATCATGGAAGCCAGTCTCTGAGAGTAGTGACCAAAAACTTTTCTACAACCAATTCTGTGTATTTTAAATGCATGCACATTATTAAGAGGTGGTTTGTGATATGTATGCCTAAGTGAAAGCATGTGATTCTCTTCATTTCAAATGTATCGTCTCTTTTACATTGCCTATTTCCATTTAAAGTGTTAGTACTTTTACTTTTGATATTATAATGTAGCTAATATCATTGTCTTTTTGCTTTACTCCTTCCAAATGTTCCGTTTCTTCTTCTTGCTCTTTTTCAAAGTTCTGATCTTATTTTAATTAATGGTTGTTATATACCTGTGTGTATGTGTGTGTGTTTATATGTGTACACTGCTAAATGTATGCGTATTACGTGCTTAGTCTGTGCATGGTTAGTTTTATGTATGCTTTCAAGGCTGACCATTCAGTACAGAATAACCAAACTGTGTTCTTCCCTAGATAAGCCTATTTATTCTCCTCTCAGCATTCCTCACTTGCCTTTATTTCTTTTTGCGGTTTTCACCCCACTCACATCTACATATCTATTGGTATCAATCACCTTTGTTCTATATACAATACTTAACAGATGATTGTTCTTCTGAACACATATAAAAACAATATATTGCAAACCAGGAACCCAAAAGAGATGTGGCAGTCACATATTCCTGTCCAGAGAAATTGTATGAAAAATTCAGTATTGTTTTCGGCCGCTATGCTTTGAAGAAACCAATTGAATAAAAGAGATTGCAAATACATGATACACCACAAATATTATTCAACCAACATTATCTTTCTTGTTTACACTGTTTGATTGATGAGGCACTGAATCATTAATTTGATTGTTTCAATTTATAAAATGCCTGTAATTTATATGTGTGATATTTTAAAATGTGGCAAGGCATAAGTCAGTTTGCATATTTCAGTTTCAAAATTTATGTTCCGTTTTGAGGAATTGGATATAAATTATTGGTTTTGTGAAATTTATGGGACAGCAGTTACTTGTGTTCCAAAACTGCTAGATATTTTTAGATTACTCCAAAAAGAGTAATATAATATATAACCCCACCACAGTATCTATTCACTTACATATGCACTACCAACCATAATTGAGATATTAGGGTTAATCTTTCTGACATAATGTTATTTTCCCCTAATTTATATTTCAAACTATATAGTACCTTACTTAAAGACTTTTCAAAAAATATGTTTTATTATAGTCTTTCCCCTCCTCTAAATTCTTCATATATCTCTTCACAATTTCATGGGGTTTTTTTTTTGTCTCTTAATAAACAATAAAAAAGAAACAACAAAAACCAGAAAGAACTAAGAACAAAATGTTGAATGTATACGAAATCAAAAAATAACACACACTCAAGAAAGAGTAAGGTTCATTTTGTGCCGGCAAACTAATCCCGATTGTGAGTTTGTCCAGGACTGTGGTGGATATGCCCAGTAAAACTCTATTAGAGAAAACTGATCTTTCTTTCTGGAAGGTATAATTGCAAATTACTTCTTAGTTAGGATGTGGGACTTGGTGCCATTTCTTTTTTTCTGTGCTGGGATTCTTTTCTGACTTCAATTTGCTCACGTCCTGAAAATGTTCTCAGTCTCTGTTAGTTCATATTGCAACAGTCCTGATCTGGGAGCATGAAGAGGTTCCTCAGTCATTCCCCACCTCTGCCTTTTAAAATCTTTCCCGGACAATCCTCTTATAGATTCCTAATCACCCTAGCAATTGAGAGAGGGCTTTGCGCTGGATATCCCACTTAGAAATAAGTACTCCATAGTCACACACTGTGTACATTGTTCATTTGTGAGTCTCGGTGTTACTTATCTTCCACTACAGGAAGAAGTTCTGTGATAAGAGCTGAACTACGTTTTGATGTACAGGTGTAGCATAATGAAATTATGTTCCTATGTTCAATCAACGAAATAACAGTAGTAGGTTTTCTTTAGTGTCTGTGACCATTAAAGCCCTGTAGTCTCAGGTCCTTCACATCATTTTCTTTGCAACATGTTCAACCTTAGATGTCAGTTCCATCTCAGAGTAGGTGGTAAATCTGATTTTCAAAAAGTTATTGGTTATGCCCATAGCAATTTTGCCAATATCGTATGAGTATATCTTGCAGAAAGTTTGTAGGGTTTGTAGTTGGGTGCGATTGGTGATTCTTTATGGCATGAATTCTAATTGTTATTAATAGTAAAATCCCAGAGTCAGATACAGGGGTTAATGCTGAAGAGCAGAGAAGCAGAGCGTCAGTCATTAGAGAGTTGTTTTTCCTCTACCAATGCTCAGACAGAAGGAGCAATTCTATCTCAGACTGTATCTCCAGACTGCATCTGTCTCTGACTGCAATGAGCTCTTGTCTCCTCCATCCCTATATTACTCTCTACACCCAGTCATATCTCTTCCTGTCTCCACCTTCTTAGTGCTGGGATTAAAGTTGTGGTACTGCCAAGTACTGGAATTAAAGGTGTGTGAGCCACCATTTTAATGGCTTAGCTTTGCACTCTGATCTTTAGGCAAGCTTTATTTGTTCAAACGCAAACAAAATATCACTACAATTCTTCTTTTCTTGTGCCAGGTATAGCTACTTCTGGCACTATGAACACTAGTCAAATGGGTGAAGCTTCTTATTGGGCACCTGCTCTGTTTTTCTATGGTCAGGGACATGGGTAAATTATGTCTTTGGACAAAAGATTATAAGGACCTGTTATGGAGGACAACCAAAAGCATTGGCAATGGCTCATAATATTTGGTAGCCTATGGGACAGACACCTTTTACAAATAACTCAACAAAATTTAGCCCATTCCTGGTACTTGAGGCTTTCCTTGGTAACATAATATGTCTAATTAAGGCATTTTGTTCCCATTATATGGTAGCTATATTTACTCTTTTGTGTATGTATGCATCTTATGAAGCTTATAGAATAGTAGGATACCATCTGAGTCTTTTTTAAAATATTTATTTATTTATTATGTATACAATATTCTGTCTGTATGTTTGCAGGCCAGAAGAGGGCACCAGACCTTATTACAGATGGTTGTGAGCCACCATGTGGTTGCCGGGAATTGAACTCAGTACCTTTGGAAGAGCAGGCAATGCTCTTAACCACTGAGTTTTTCAAAAAGCTTTTAGTATCAGCTTTTATTCTCCATAATTCCTCCCTTGCTTGCCCTTCGAACCTACTCCTCATTTAATCCTTCTAATCTCCCCTTATTTTCTCATAGCTCAATATTCTCTTTCGCCTTCTTTTGAGAATCTCCTTTTCCTTCATCATCCCTAATGAATTCTCCAACTTTCATAGGTGTTCTAAGTAGAACATACACATCTAAGACACTTTAAATTTATTTTATTTTATTTTTAACTATGTGGGTGTTTTTCTTGCAAGTAGGTCTATGTAACAGTCTCTTGTTAGTATCCTAGGAGACCAGAAGAGGACATCAGAATTACTAAAACTAGAGAGTGAAAGAAAGCTATGATATTTAACATAGATGCTAATAATCAATCCTAGGTCCTCTGAAAAAGCAGGCAACTTAAGTGCTGAAATGTTTTTCAAACCTTAATATAATTCTAGCATGCTGAACCTTACCCTAGCCTTTTAATTTATGAGTGTTTACCATTCATCTAAATATTTAGGTTTCCCGCTTTATGATAGAAAGACTTTGAACATATCAGATATTATATGTTTAGAAACTCTCAGAAGGATTATTTTCATACTGTTTTTTAAAACTTCCTGTTACTTTAAAAAAGAAAAAAAACACATGCCATGTAAATATTAATTATATCCCTTATATCTATACATCTTATTCACTATACAGCTTTGCAAAATAGATGAAATTATTGCTTTTCCTCACCCATATGTTTTCTGAATACATTTAAGAAAGAGATATATTTCGGTTGACATATGGCAGTTAGTTCTAACAGCTGTACATATGTTAAACATTCTGGATAAAATTTGAGATGATAAAGTCATCATATGAGCTCAAGATAATCTACAGAGCCATAGCTCAAACTCCAGGAGATATTTTTAGCACAAAAAATTGCATGCAGTTGCAAAGACACTGCAGTACAATTTGGTGGGGTTACAGTGATTATCTCTATAAATCATTCTAACCAGTCTTAGCTTCCATTCAGGAAAAGCTTAGTATTGAGAAGGATTTGGTACAGTCAATATGGAAAGTAGAAATAGGATATTTCTGATAAAGGTATGGAAGCCAAGTGTACTGGCATGAATGTTGTGATTCACTGAGATTCAAAGGTGTTGGTGACATCTGACAGTGGTTTAATGTCTGGTCAGTTGAATGACAAAAATTAAATATGCAAGAAATGCATAATTATAAAAGTTGTTTATAAACAATTGGAATATAAGAGTTGTTGTAGGACATAGTTATAAAGCATAACCTCAGTAGAAGCAATACTCTTGGTTGATCCTCAAAACTACATAACAAAAGACAGAAAGGTAATAGTTAAAATATTTGTGAACCTAAGATAAAGTTGAAGCATTAGAAATGATAAGAAAAATACTGTGCTAGCTCAAGATAGACTGAGTTTCCAGAATCAGAAAAGGGTAATTATACAGTCAGAGCATATGACTGTTTTTTAATCAAACTGCATTCCACATAAAAGAAAAAATATTATTTTATACAGTCTCTATAACTTGTTAATGAAAATTGAGTTGAAACGTGCTCAGTAATTTACAAATGAACTAAAATATGCAAAATCTCATTGCAATTTATATGCAATAATGTAATTCTTTTAAAATTTACTTTAACTAAAACTTTTACAGAAAAATATTGATATGTTCATCCTGAATCCTATAACCAAGCACTAGTCAATAGGAAAACAGGAGGCCTTCCAATTAGTGTCATGCATCTACGCACCATGTAAGAGTTCACTGAGACTTGTTTGAACGTAATAGCAATATTAGGTTCAATCTTTATGATTTCATTTCATAAATGAAATACAAATTTGTTAGGTTATATCATGCTTGAAATTTTTACTATAGCATGATGTATCTATTTCAAATCTATGCAGTTCAACATTGTGTGTGGGTATTCCAAAACAGGTAATTGAACTAATAGAAACTATTAAGTTCAAGCAACTCTCATCAGAATTGGATGAAATTATACTCAGCCATGTTATCTGAAATAAGGCAGACAAAGGCATGCAAAAGTTTTCATTTGTACGTGGAATCTAAAAGCAATGAAAAGAGAACAGGTGCCATTTACCATGATTAAGGGTAGTAAAAGTATTGGTCAGGGGAGGTCTGAGAGGCTGACAGGATGATACATACAATGATGATGGGTATCAGCAAAATATATAAATGTTCATATAAAAGTTTATAGCAAGTATTCCCCAGTTCTTCCTTTGTTTTGAAAGATATAAAAATGGGTAAGGAAAGATGTTATGAACCCAATTTTAAGATCAAGTCAGGGTTTGCTTGCAGAATGTCTGTTTAATTGTAATGCATAATACATTAGAAATCCTTATTTTACATTATCACTACTTTGGTAGACTATTCCAAACTTCACCACAATTATTTTTTTTATAATAATGAAGGATATTCTGAAGATTTTAAATAGCTGTCTAGCTAAAAATTTTAGCTGACATATGACTGTAGATGCCTCCAGAAAATGGAACCTTTGAGACACAGATAATGATCATACATAATTCACCTCATTGAACTTAAGTTTCAAGTTCATTTCTTCTCTTTGCCAATTTAATCTTCTGGGGAAAAGGTAGAGAGTTAGGTGAGTGTGGGAACAGGATAGATTGTCCTACTGCTACTGATCACCCTGTGTCTAGTAAATGTGCCCAAATTTTACCCCAGAGACAATATTACATTTTTTGTCTTCAGAAGAAATGTGTCAAAACTAAAAATAAAAAAATAAGAGAAATGTGTCCACTTCCTCACAAAGTGATTCTATTTTTGCTTTCCAAGAAATCTCGTGATAAGGCATGCTTCAAGCCATCATGGAGAACTAACATTGACAGGAGATCCTGAAGATGCCGCAGAAGAATACCCCCCTGGGACCCTGTTTGCTCCCTCTCTCCTGAGCCGCCTCTCCAAACACTTTAGAGCCTTGACTACATCTTCTTTACACTGGCACTGTCAGCTCTGCTGTGCGGCCGTTCTACGAAAATTCTCTCACTTATTTCGTTTAGATAACTCTCTCTGTATTATGTGCAGTGAAGACTATGTCAACTTCACTGAAGAACTTGAATGGGAAACAATTAAATTTAAGTTTTAACTTTTTAGAAATATTACAAAAGTCTACATGTCATGTTTTCTATTTTCACTGGAGCTTATTATTCATGCTTTTTCCTTCATTTGTAACTATGGAGAGTACCTTTATTGAATTTCTCCATCATTTGTAATGTGTTTTTATAAAATCTCTCACTATTTAATTTTAGAAAAAGTTTCAACGAGTAAAACGTCTTGTTTGCTTTTGTTGTTATTATTTTTAAAAGAGCATTTCAAAAGAAAAAAATTTAATCTGATTTCTGGTTTGGAGAGGAATCTCAGAGTAGATGAAATACAGGGCTGTATACAAATGTGTAATTTTTCTTCACTTCATCTTTAGGCAGTTAGCTGAAAATTAACTAGATAATAACCATTAAAGCTAGAAATACAACATTAGTGGATTACATCGACAGATATTCATATGTTGAACCACCCCTGCGTCTCTGGGATGAAGCCTACTTGATCATGGGTGGATGAGTTTTTTTCATATGTTCTGACATTTTATTGAGCATTTTTTGAATCAATGTTATGATGGAAATCAGTATGCAGTTCTCTTTATTTGTTGTATTTTGGTGTGCTTTGGGTATCAGGTAACTATAGCAACATGGAAAGAGTTTGGCAATGTTCCTTCTGTTTCTGTAGTGTGAAACAATTTTATGAGTATTGGTATTAACTATGTTTTGAAATTCTAGTAGAATTCTGTGCTGAAACCACCTAGCCCTGGGGTTTTTGTTTGTTTGTTTGTCTGTTTTATAGTTGGGAAACTTTTAATAATTGCTTCTATTTCCTTAGGTGTAATAGGTCTATTTAATTTGTTTATCTGTTTTTTTTGTTTGTTTTTTACTTTTTTAAAATTTATTTATTTATTAAAGATTTTTGTCTCTTCCCTGCCGCCGCCTCCCATTCCCCCTTCCCCCCATCAAGTCCCCCTCCCTCGTCAGCCCAAAGAGAAATCAGGGTTCCCTGCCCTGTGGGAAGTCCAAGGACCACCCACCTACATCCAGGTCTAGTAAGGTGAGCATCCAAACTGACTAGGCTCCCAAAAAGCCAGTATGTGCAGCAGAGACCCACATTGGAGAACCGGACAGAAATCTCAAGGTCCAAATCAGGAGCAGAAGGAGAGAGAGTTTTGGTATATAGTATTTATCTAAAAAAAGTGTCCATTTCCTTTACATTTTCCAGTTTTGTGGCATACAGGCTTTTGTAGTAAGATCTAATGATTCTCTGAATTTCCTCTGTGTCTGTGGTTATGTCCCCCTTTTCATTTCTGATCTTATTAATTTGCAAATTCTCTCTCTGCCGTTTGATTAGTTTGGATAGGGGTTTGTCAATCTTGTTGATTTTCTCCAGGAACCAGCTTTTTGTTTCATTGATTCTTTGGATTGTTTTCTGTGTTTCTATTTTGTTGATTTCAGCCCTCAGTTTGATTATTTCCAGTCTCCTACTCCTCCTAGGTGAATCTGCTTCTTTTTTTTTTTCTAGAGCTTTCAGGTGGGCTGTTAAGTCTCCAATGTGAGCTTTCTCTGTTTTCTTTAAGTGGGCACTTAGTGCTATGAACTTTCCTCTTAGGACTGATTTCATAGTGTCCCATAAGTTTGAGTATGTTGTTTCTTTATTTTCATTGAATTCCAGGAAGACTTTAATTTCTTTCTTTATTTCTTCCTTAATCCAGGTATGGTTCGGTAGTTGACTATTCAGTTTCCATGAATTTGTAGGCTTTCTGGAGGTAGCATTGTTGTTGAAATCTAACTTTAATCCATGGTGATCTGATAAGACACAGGTGGTTACTAATATTTTTTTGTAACTGTGTATGTTTGCTTTGTTACCGACTATGTAGTCAATTTTCGAGGAGGTTCCATGAGCTGCAGAGAAGAAGGTATATTCTTTCCTATTTGGGTGGAATGTTCTATAGATGTCTGTTAAGACCATTTGCTTCATTACCTCCATTAACTCTCTTATTTCTCTGTTAGGTTTCTGTCTGATTGACCTGTCCATTGGTGAGAGAGGAGTGTTGAAGTCTCCTACAATTAGTGTGTGCGGTTTGATGGCTGCCTTGAGTTTTAGCAATGTTTCTTTTATGTACGTGGGTGCTTTTATATTAGGGGCATAGATGTTCAGGATTGAGACTTCATCCTGATGAACTGTTCCTGTTATGAGTATAAAATGCTCCTCTCCATCTCTTCTGACTGATTTAAGTTTGAAGTCAACTTTGTTAGAGATTAGTATGGCCACACCTGCTTGTTTCTTAGGTCCATTTGCTTGATAAGCCTTTTCCCAGCCCTTTACTCTGAGTAGGTGCCTGTCTTTGTGGTTGAGGTGTGTTTCTTGTAAACAGAAGAATGTTGGATCCTGTTTTCTTATCCAGTCTCTTAGCCTGTGCCTTTTTATAGGTGAGTTGAGTCCATGGACATTAAGTGATATTAATGACCAGTGGTTGTTAACTCCAGTCACTTTTTTAGATGTAGAGTTTGTGTGTTTCCCTTCTTTGAGTTGTGTTGGTGAAGGGTCTCTAGATGTCTGAGTTATTGTGGTCATTGTTGGACTCCTTGGTTAGTGATTTTCCTTCTATTACTTTCTGTAAGGCTGGATTTGTGGCTACGTATTGTTTAAATTTGTTTTTATCCTGGAAAATTTTATTTTCTCCATTTATAGTGAATGAAAGCTTGGCTGGGTATAGTAGTCTGGGCTTGCATCCATGGTCTCTCGGTTTCTGCAGTACATCTATCCAGGACCTTCTGGCTTTCATTGTTTCCATGGAGAAGTCAGGTGTAAGTCTGATAGGTTTACCTTTATAAGTAACTTGGCTTTTTTCCTTTGCAGCTCTTAATATTCATTCTTTATTCTGTATGCTTTGTGTTTTGATTATTATATGGCGAGGGGATTTTTTTTTTTTTGATCCAGCCTATTCGGTGTTCTGTATGCTTCTTGAACCTTCATAGGTATATCATTCTTTAGGTTGGGAAAGTTTTCTTCTATAATTTTATTAAATATGTTTTCTGGACCATTGAGCTGCTGTATAACCCCAGCAGCAGAGACATTAAGGGCAACATTGAATAAATGGGACCTACTAAAACTGAGAAGCTTCTGTAAAGCAAAGGACACTGTCACCAAAACAAAAAGGCAACCTACTGACTGGGAGAAGATCTTCACCAACCCCGCAACAGACAAAGGTCTGATCTCCAAAATATATAGAGAACTCAGGAAACTAGACTTTAAAATGCTAATTAACCCAATTAAAAAATGGGGCACTGAACTGAACAGAGAATTCTCAACAGAAGAAGTTCAAATGGCCAAAAGACACTTAAGGTCATGCTCAACCTCATTAGCGATCAGGGAAATGCAAATCAAAACAACTTTGAGATATCATCTTACACCTGGCAGAATGGCTAAAATCAAAAACTCCAATGATAGCCTTTGCTGGAGAGGTTGTGGAGAAAGGGGTACACTCACCCATTGCTGGTGGGGATGCAAACTTGTGCACCCACTATGCAAAGCAATGTGGCGGTTTCTCAGGAAATTCGGGATCAACCTACCCCTGGACCCAGCAATACCACTCCTGGGAATATACCCAAGAGATGCTCTATCATATGACAAGAGCATTTGTTCAACTATGTTCATGCCGCATTATTTGTAATAGCCAGAACCTGGAAACAACCTAGATGCCCTTCAATGGAAGAATGGATGAAGAAATTGTGGAATATATACACATTAGAGTACTACTCTGCGGTAAAAAACAATGACTTCTCGAATTTTGCATGCAAATGGATGGAAATAGAAAACACTATATTGAGTGAGGTAATCCAGACCCAAAGAGATGAACATGGGATGTACTCACTCATAATTGGTTTCTAGCCATAAATAAGGGTCACGGAGTCTACAATTGGTGAACCTAAAGAAGCTAAGTAAGACGGTGAACCCAAGGAAAAACATATAGTTATCCTCTTGGCTATGGGATGTAGACAAAATTGCCGGGGAGAAAATTGGGATCTTGGGGGTGGGGTGAGATGGGGGTAAGGGGAGATGGGGAGAAAAAAGTGAGAAGGGGAGGATGGGGGGAACTTGGGGAAAAAGGATGATTGGGATAAAGGAAGGTTGGATAGGGGAGAACAGAAGCACAATTCTTAGTTAAGGGAGCCACCTTCGGTTTGGCAAGAGACTTGAACCTAGCGTGGCTCCCAGGAGCCAAAGGCGATGTCCCCAGTTAGTTCCTTGGGCAGCTGAGGATAGAGAACCTGAAATGACCCTATCCTATAGCAATAGTGACGAATATCTTGCATATCACCATAGAACCTTCATCTGGTGATGGATGGAGATCGAGACAGAGACCCACACTGGAGCACTGGACTGAGCGCCCAAGGTCCTAATGAGGAGCAAAAGGAGGGAGAACATGAGCAAAGAAGTCGGGGCCACGAGGGGTGCACCCACCCACTGAGACAGTGGAGCTGATCTATTGGGAGCTCACCAAGGCCAGCTAGACTGTGACTGAAAAAGCATGGGATAAAACCGGACTCTCTGAACATGGCGAACTATGAGGGCTGATGAGAAGCCAAGGACAATGGCAGGGGTGCTCCCCCTCCGACCATATCTAGGAAGGTGAACATCCAAACTGGCTAGGCTCCCACAAAGCCAGAACATTAAGTAGGATCAAAACCCCGTGCCAAGGCCGGGCGGTGGTGACGCACGCCTTTAATCCCAGCACTTGGGAGGCAGAGGCAGGCGGATCTTTGTGAATTCGAGACCAACCTGGTCTACAAGAGCTAGTTCCAGGAAAGGCTCCAAATCCACAGAGAAACCCTGTCTCGAAAAACCAAAAAAAAAAAACAAACAAACAAACAAACAAAAAAAAACCATGCCATTGTCCCTGGCTGCTCTTTGGACTGGAGAGGGAGGGGGAGAGGAGAAAAAAAAAAAAAAGAAGGAGAGAGAGCACAAGCAAGGAACTCAGGACCGCGAGGGGTGCACCCCCACACTGAGACAATGGGGATGTTCTATCAGGAACTCACCACGGCCAGCTGGCCTGGGTCTGAATAAGCCTGGGATAAAACCGGACTCGCTGAACATAGTGGACAATGAGGACTACTGAGAACTCAAGAACAATGGCAATGGGTGTTTGGGTCTTTTTTGTTTTTTAGTTTTTCGAGACAGAGTTTCTCTGTAGCTTTGGAGCCTGTCCTGGCACTAGCTCTTGTAGACCAAGCTGGCCTCGAACTCACAGAGATCCACCTGCCTCTGCCTCCCGAGTGCTGGGATTAAAGGCGTGCGCCATCACCGCCTGCAAAAGGAAGAGAGAAAAAATGCAAATAAGCAAAATCAAAACTGAAAAGAGACCGTAACTACAAACACTGAGGAAATCCAAAGAATCATCTAAGAGAAACGGACAATTTTCCTCATTGGTACCACATGCTAAAGTTAAAACAAAACCAATTTTGTAGAGCACAGATTTTTGAAATATAACCTAATGATTCTTTGGATTTCCTCAGTGTTTGTAGTTATGGTCTCTTTTCACTTTTAATTTTGCTTATTTGCATTTTTTCTCTGTTCCTTTTGATTAGTTTTAATAAGGCTTCATCTATCTTGTTGATTTTTTCAAAGAATCAATTCTTTGTTTCACTGATTCTTTGTATTGTTTCCTTTGTTTTTATTTTAGAGATTTTAGTCGTCAATTTGATTATTTCCTGGCATTCAAGCTTCCTGGGTGAGTTTGCTTCATTTTGTTCTAGAACTTTCCAGAGTGTGTTAAATTGCTAGTGAAAGATTTCACCAAATTCTTTATGTAGGTATTTAGCGCTAACAACTTTCCTCTTAGCACTGTTCTCACAGTGTTCCATATGTTGGGTATTCTGTGCACTTATTATCACTGAATTCTAGAAAGACTTTATGTTATTTCCTTATTTCTTTCTTGAACCAGTGGTGAATTCAGTTGACTGTTTTTAGTTTGCATGGGTTTGTATGTTTTCTGTAATTTGTGTTGTTGTATTTTTTTTACATTAATCCATTGTGATCTAATATGATCAGGGGGTTATTTCAATTTTTTTGATTCTATTAAGATTTGCTTTGTGACTGAGTATGTTCTCCATTTTAGAGAAGGGTCTATGAGATGCTGAGAAGAAGGCATATTCTTTTGTGTTTCAGTATATATAGCAGAGTCCAATCTTTGTCACCAATATTGGAGCAGTCTTCTGGCAGGTGTCTTACCTGATGACCAGCTGCTAGAACTGTGATGGACAGGGAAGGGCATGAAATGTGCCCCCAGGTCCTGTGGAGTAGATAGTGGGGCTGTTGAGGAGGTCAACCAGTCACTCAGCTCTTCCTCCATTGTTTGTCACTGATAGTGGAGTAGTCTGCTTGCAGGTGTCTTACCTGCTGAGCTGCTGCTGGAACTGTGATGGACAGGGAAGGGTATGAAATGTGCCCCCAGGTCCTACTGCATAGACAATTGGGCTGTCCAGGCGGTAGACTAGTCACTCACCTCTTCCTCCAGTAAGTACACATCGTACCAGTGTTCTAGTCTTTCACTTCAAACACATGATTTTTTTCACTAAATATGCAATATGGCCTTCATTTGTTGTTAAAACAAATTTATTCTTTCAGTTAAACACTTTGTAGTGACCAGATAATAGATATTGGGATTTTTTTGTGTGCATTCTTTTTATCATTTATTAGGTTTTAAAACAATACCAATCCAAGTTCTCACTCCTTCCTCTCCTCCCATTCCCTTCACAACCCTTCTACACCACCCCCATCCAATCATCAGAGAGGGTAAGGCACATTGTTTTGTGGAAGGTCCAAGGTCCTCTACTACATCTAGGCTGAGCAAGGTATACATTCAAAGAAATTAGGAACCCAAAAACACAGTACATGCAGTAGGGATAAATCCTGGTTTCACGGCCAGTGGTCCCTTAGTCTGCCCTAGCCATGAGATTGTCAACCACATTCAGAGGAACTAGTTTGATCCTACGCTTGTTCCTTCCTACTCTGGCTGGTGATGGTGAGCTTCTATTAGCTCAGGAAAACTGTTTCAATGTGTGAATCCATCATTGTCTTGACTGCTTTGCTCATATTCTTATTCCTTCTACTCTTCAACTGGACTTTAATAGCTCAGTTCAGTGTTCAGATATGGGTCTCTGCCTCTGTTTCCATTAGTTGCTGGACAAAGGTTCTATGGTGATATTTAAGATATTCATCAGTCTTACTACAGGGAAAGTCAAGATCAGGCCCCCTGTCCTCTATTGCTTGGGGTTTTAGCTGGGGTCAACCTTGTGGATTCCTGGGAATTTCTCTAGAGCCTGGTTTCTGCTAACCCTATAATGGCTCCCTCAATCAAGATATTAGGAATGACAGAAATGAAAGCAAGGAAATGAATATTGGAATTTTAACTTAGAAAATATTTACTATTCTAGTTATTCATTTGGAGAATTTCCTAGGCTACTATTTAGTTTGAAACAAAACATAGATTATTGTGTTCTTCAGGAGACTTCATGAAACTGTATCCAAATATCTGAGATGGTTTAAGAAGGGATTTTGTGTTTTGCTCACAGATTCTGAGAGTTCAGCCCATAGTCAGCTGGTTCCACTGTTATTATTTTGTAATTCTATAATTAAGGAAAAACATGATTTCAGTGGTTGTGTGTGATTCAGACTGCTCATCACATTGCAGCCTTTGAACAGAGAAAAACAACAAGAAAGGTTCAGAGACAAGACATTCCTTTGAAGATGTGGCTTCACTGATACATTTTCTCTAACACAGTCCTCATTACAAAATTGCATAACCTCTCAATAGACAATTAACATTTATATCTGTGTATAGATTATTCTATTGATTATTACAAAGTCCTCCTCACATTGACATCTCTGAAACAAATCACTGAAAACCAAATGCAGCCTTCAGTGATCCAGTCACTGTTGCAGTAACAAATTGACAAGGAAGATGAAGCATGTGTTTACCTTCCTTTATTGGTTTCCTTTCTGTCTTCTTTTTTTTAAAAACAGGTTTTGAGTTGTTGTTAGCTTTCTTTCTGTCTTTGTTTCTTAATATGATTAATAAGACATCCTCCTGACTATCAGGCATTACTTCTCATCACATAAAAAAGATGGAAGTTCAGGCAACTGTATTATCTTTTAAAGAACTAACATTTAGGTAAATACTTTGAATGTTATTATATAAAATTCAATATATTTTATGCTTTTATCTATTAAATTTATTTTGCCTAACAAAGTTGGTAATGTCCTATTTGTATTTTATAATTTTGTGCTGTTATTAGAAATGGTTAAAGCATTTACCACAAGCAGTGAATAGGTCTCATGGAAACTGAATAAAACAACGTTCCTTTTATTTCCTCCACCATTTATGAGTAAAATAAATTAGTTTGAATCTGTCCTTATTACATACAAGATATAATGCACAAAGGAAAGCAAGCTGCTATCAATGATAATGTCAAAGGACATTTGGTTTTATTTTCATAGTGGAATATCAGCTTCCAATTAAAAGTCAAATCCTAGGCTTCAAAAGGTTAAATAGAGTAATATTTAATGGGAATTATGGTAGGCTAAATTAATGCAGCATATGCACAATAGAAAACTAATCTCTGGCCCCATTGAAATGTACTTTGGACATACTCTGTTAGCCTCTTTAAGGTCTAAAATTCTTGTAAATGACCGTCAAAGACTTGTATGAAGCTGCTTCATAAAAACATCTATAAAAGATAAAGTTTTAGTGCAATTCTGTTCAGATATTTAAATTTAAAATGAAATATTAATATGGTAGATTACACAGGCCTGGGAAATGGTAAATAACAAATTGAAATTTGAAAAGATCTAAGTGTGACTTATGATATGGTCACATCCAGGTGACTCTGTGATAAAGTGAAATTATGTTAATGGTCTGTTTCCTTGACTGAATGCACTGATCACGATGGCTGAGTCACAGGGCACACTATGATGTGTTCTGTTTATTTCATTACTGTGTTCTATCTAGGAGGTATGGGTCTGCTATATAGCTCATAATCAAAGATAAATGTAAGGTACTGTTTCCCAGATCAATCAAAAGTAACTTCTGAAATGCTCAAAGCTGTAAATTTGAAGTTGATTTCTACTGAAGATGCTTTTACAAGCATGTAAAACTGAAGAATGTGAGTGGTTCCATCATGCACTGGGGAGGCACCTAAACACCTATAGGTCGCATAAATAGTCACAGAGCGCTTGCATTAATTACGCTTCTTGTTGCTGTGACAAAATACCTAGTGAGCATCAACTTAAGAGTAGAAGACTTGATTTTGATTTGCACTTTGAAATATCAATTTTGTCGTCCTGTGGAGAACATTGCAACAGAATCAGAAGTAGATTGATGGCACTGTGTGGAAAAAAGAAAGTGAACAGGAAGTGGTGGGAAGATAGAAAATCTCCAGGACCACCTTCAATGATCACTCCAGGGATGTTTTAATTCTTAAAGGTACCATTGACTATCCCAGACATGACCACTAGCTGGAGATGAAGTGTTCAGAAACTCTAGCCTACAGGGAACAATTTGAATTCTAAAGCTTAGCAGCATTTAATGGAATGAATATTTTTCACACTACAGATAATTATCAAGTTACATTGAATAAAGCATAAAAATTTTGAATTTTCTCAACATGATGTCTCAATATCAACAACGTTTCTTTTTCCACTCCTTTTATGTGGCTTAAGAGATTTTTTAATTTTTTTTATAATTATAATTTTACTTTTTTTTTCTCTTGTGTTCATATGCCTTTACTTGCAAGTTTTCATTGCAAATTCACTGGCCTAGTTTAGGACCTCTGATTTCAGCTACACTATCAATCTTGTGCCCTCATTGGAACTCCTCTAGAATATCATCTTACTTCTCAGTGTTGTGGGGCTTTGGGTCTGCAGGACCAGCCCTTTTACATTCTCCCATATATCATAGGTGGGGTAGCTGTTGGGGTGGGCTAGCTCATAACTGTGGTTTTTGACCTGCAGGATTGGTCAGCCCACCAGCCTTCCTGGTGGGAAAGCTGGCCCTCCAGTCAAAAGAGCTCGAGAGATGCCCATGCCCTCACCAGCTGCAACAATCTGTAGAATGACCCTAGCAATTCACCTGGGCAACAGAGTAAAGCTAGCCTTGATGATCGTGGTGTTTCAGGTCCCAGTCTGAGAAATGAAAGCAGGTGAACTGGCCCCATTCCTTGCTCATTGCTGGGAGGAGTGAACTAATCCAGGCAATGCTGGGGAACTTACCCTGGTAGTAAGAACCAGGATTTTCTAAAGTTTCAGGATACCAATTCCATGACCATTTTGGCAAGAAGCGTGATATTAGGCAGGTAAGCATTGACTTAGACAGTAATTGAGAGCTTACATATTAACAGCAAAATAGAGACACAAAAAGAACAAGTTGGTGTGTACGTTTGCAAGCTCACAGCCAATTCTGGCAGACACACCACTGCAAACAAGCTTATACCTGCTAATCCGTACTAACAGTTCACCAATTATAAACCAAATATTCAAATGACTGAGTTTTTGGGTTCCATTCTCTTTCAAACTACCACATTAAGCATAAAAGTAATTAAGAAATGTAAAATTCAATTGGAGAGATAGTAAATTCTATTTGTTATGCCAATAGAGCAAAATTATTTGAATGGAAGTGAATAAAGTATTATTTTCTACTAACATTCAACTTCCAAAGTCCTTATACATATAAACTTGCTGGGAGTGACCACTATATTTTCTTGATGTTTCCAGGCAACAAATGGTGTATAACTCAATGTTATGTTTGTATATAATTGATTCTGCAATAGAGACATTATAATCCTAAAAATACTATATAGATTACTTTAATTTGTGTGTGGTGAAACATGCTCCACAACTGAGAGAATAAAAAAAAAATGTTCATTTTCCTTTACTGAGTATGCACCTCTGCATTTTATTACAAAATAAAAATGAATATGAAGGAATCTATTTGAGTGATAAAATGACCTTTTTAAAATATATACTTACATGACCCTTCCCTGGTGCAAATAAGTATTAACTCTTTAAAACACTAGGGGAACATTTACTATATGGAGAACTTAATCTAATAGGACTTCAAAACCTGAAAACCAAGTTACTCTGTAGGAGAATCTGGCTTATTAAGTTCAGTGATGCAGTGATGGTATTGAATTTTAAAAGAATTCACGAACTTAATATATCATCCAAAACTTCAAGTGAAATATAATTTATGAAATATTTATTACCCATGATTATCATGTATTAAACATAGAATTTAAAACTCTCAGCAAATGTTGTACTTCTTGGATAAATACAGTAGTATTTATCTCAAGAAGTATTGAATACCATTTGACATTAAGCAGACTTCATATTTCTAATGAACATCATCTCAGACTTTGATACCTAGCTCATCATGTTGTCATTCAGAGGTCTGTACACATCTCTAACCATTGAATTGTCATTCAGAGGTCTGTACACATCTCTAACCATTCTATCCTTTGAATTGACTTCAACACTACCTATTCATGTCTTTTCAGGGAACTCTATCTCTATGTAGCTAGGTTCCCTCTTTGTCACTTTGATTATATAGAAATATTTTAACAAAAATATCCTATTTTCACTCTAATCAGTATTTAATATATAGTTACTTATCTGCACTAGTACAATGAAATGAAACATTTGCTTTAGCTTCTGTCACCCCATTGTTAAAATCAGACATTATGACAGTTTCCTTCATGTTGAGTGTGTGTCAAAGAATGTCAAAAGTTCTCAAAAGATTAACCTTTCAGATTTTACCTTATCATCAACTGACAACTTACGTAGAAAGAACTTACCAAGAAATTCAAGCTACCTATTGAAACATTTAATTGATATAAAAGTTGATAAGCTTTTATTGTGCAGTACTCTATAATAACATACTAAATGAAATACAAATACTGGATACTGCAAACTGCACAGATATTCATATTTATTTCTCAAATAATAAAAGAAAATATGTCTAGGAATTTTTTATTTTTAATAGAATATAATTACTAAAATTCTATAAAATCTCTTAAAATTATCAACACGCTACCAATATTCTATTAAGCATTTGCCTTCTTGTAAACATTATCATGACAGAAATATGAAACTATTTTTAAGAAAAGTACGAACTTATTTAGTTTTCCAATGACAATTATATAACATAATTGCAATAAATTCACACATAAAATTTAGCATATACACAAAGAGGCAAATACTGCTATATTTTAGAAAGAATCACATTTTAGTTTCTAAGTTGTTTTTTATATTGTACTTTACTAAAATAATAAATTAACATTTAATGCGTTCACTTATTTTTTAAACTAGTCAATAGACACATTAAGGTTTTCATTGTGTTTCAGGGGCATGAGAGCAAACAGAAATTCAGGATTCTCATAATCCAGTTAGGAAAAAAATATTACACAGGATTACAGATGAAAATAATTCACATGTCACATGGAATATATGCAACTTAAATAGGTACAATTAAGAAATAGAAAGTCTGCGAATATATGGAGAAGTCTTTGCTGTTTTTTTTTTTTTTCAGCCAAGGGAAAAAGTAAAGACAAAGATAACAGTGTGCCCATGCAGCCATGTGCAAGGACATGAGGAACTGGTGTAGGTTGTCTGAGAAAATGAGGTTTGGATGAGATGTGAATGGGGGTCAAGGTTCATGGGCTTTGGTAAGGGCTTCGTAAAGGCTTCATAAAGTCTTCTCCTTTTATTCTGAGTAAAACTTGGAATAGTTGAAGGATTTGTGTCAAGTTCTCATTCACATTTTTAAAGGGTGAAGGATGAAAAACATCAACATGGGGGGGGTCTTACTTGTTCCATTTGTCACTTTTTTTCCCCCTGACACTAGGTGAAGATTGACATTACATGATTACACACCACATGGAAGCAATGTTTTCTCAGTGGTGAATCTACAAAAGGACATTTAGCAGTCACCTTTAAGCATGGTTTTTACTAAATCAATGGCAATCTACTTAGGAATTACAATCGATACAGAAAAATAAAAAAGTCCAGGATCTTCTGTGAAGTGCAGAAAAAAATGCATGGATTAGGAACAGTGTGAGCAAGTCTCTCTCTCTCTCTCTCTCTCTCTCTCTCTCTCTCTCTCTCTCTCTCTCTCTCTCTCTCTCTGTGTGTGTGTGTGTGTGTGTGTGTGTGTGTGTGTGTGTGTGTGAAATTTCAGATAAATATTCAGGAGCTTATGACAGAGTATGGTTTTCACCATAAATAAGAGAAGAAGAACAGGAAGTAAGTTCAGGTCAATATATAGCAATGAGATTTGAAAAAATATTAGTTGAGACATTCAACAACTATCCAAAATGAAATATCTTCAACAGAGTTAGTTATATATACTAAAGAACATTATATACTAAAGTTTTGTGATTAACAATTAGTTTGTAATAATATATTCATTTAACCTTTATACAGTTCCTATGAAAATTCAATGTAAACTTTTGCTTGCATTCAAAACTTGCTTTTAAGAAAAGGAAGGTTTGCTCTAGTTTCAGTGTCAGGTAACATCTAATAACATGTGCTTTTATTTTGTGATGTCAATAAATAGTAGAAGAAATTTATGAAGGTTTATTTGATGAAAACCTTTTGTGGTCCCTGAGACCATAGTGCCCAAATGAACTCATGTAGACAAGATGATCTGCTAAGCACTGAAAACATTGTACAAGAAAAAAAAAATGCACAGGACAGGTTGGATCATTGTGCCATAAACTAGTGTTCCCTTTTTTATTTTTTTTTTTTGTTCCCTGTCATTTCCCTCCCCACAGTCCAAAGGGATTTGAAAATATTAAATAAATCATTTCAGATATAATTTGCATTTTAAAGTATTCATCATTTTGTATAACATATTGAAGTCTCTTGCCTTCCACTTCATCCTGCTGAAATCATTAATTCTCTCTTTATCTTCTCTTTCTGTGACAGGCTCCTTCCACCTAGAAGTCACTTCCTAACCCTGTGACCACCTGCCTTAATGTCATGGATCCAAGTGTTTTTGATCAAGCTATATTTAGGCAGTAGTCTAACTCCATTTCCTAATCTCCTAAATTATTGTTAACCTCTCATTTTGCTTTGTGTATAATGCATATGTATATACATAAATCATAGTTATATATTTATATATAATTATAAATTCATAATGGTCATGAGTATGGTAAAAAAGCATAGTGTATTTAGAGTCCTAATTATCTGAAACTTCTTAATTTGGCAGAGATCTTGAAAGGTTTTTCTGTACATAAAGTGAAATATTGTATGTTTGACTATAAAAACCAATTCAAATGTTTAGTGTGCTTAATCACAAATATTTTCACTGTTAAAAGAATATATAAATATAAAATTATGGAATATATAGTGATATATATGTATCACTTAACAGATTTGTGTTAGTAATCTATCTTCAGTATTAGAAAATAGGTGGAATATAGATTTATGTCAGTCAATATAGTGTTATATTAGTACAAAGAAGCTATGAAATAGAGCACCAGTTCCTCATAAAAAAAGGTATTGTAGTTCTTGCATGGAAACTCAGCACTTTGAACATGGAAGTAGGATCAGAGATTCAAGTTCATTGTTAGCTTTACAGTGAATCTGAGGCTAATTTGTGCTATCTGAGACTGTCCCAGAAACAAAATCATTCATTGTGATTAAGTCAGACTTCTGTTACTCATCATTCCCCATTGTCCTGAAAAAGTCACACTATTATCTACAGAAGAGAGGCATTTAAAGTTTATATATATATATATATATATATATATATATGTGTGTGTGTGTGTGTGTGTGTGTGTGTGTGTGTATAATATTATAATATATAAAAATAAATATATATATAAAGTTTATATATATATATATGAGTGAGAATATTCTGTTTAAGTAATACCTAAAGTAATTCTGACAATAAAGACAAAAGTAGATATGTATACCTTTCTAACAGTAAATAAAGTATTAGATGCTATCTGGCAGACAGTAAGATCACAAAGTATTTCAGTGTCAAAGAACTACAATGATTCAACGTATGTATGCATCAAGTTGTGCAGTATAATTCTGAGGATCATAGCAACTTTTCAATTTCCATTGTACATAGGACAGGTAACATCCTATTTATCAATCCAATAAAAATATAGATTCTGGCCTGCTTTTTCTATGGAATCCTCAACTTAAAGTAAATGTTAATAGATTAAAAACATTTATTAAGAAGAGTAATAGAAGAGATTAATGGATCTGTCCATTGTTGGCCTGCTGAAAGACTGATGTTAATTCAATGTATGACTTCTATATGTACTTAAAATTAAGTTTACCATAATTTTTGAAAAGTATAGCTCCTTTTATTCACTTACACATTTGTTCCCTCAAGTTAGTTTGAAAGCAAAATGCCCTGTATATTGTATACTTGTTGGCTTAATTTCCTGTTTAAAAACTGACATAGCTACTTTCAACTAAAATCTAATTAGATAAATTATTTTATAATGAAGCTAAACTACACAAAATTCACTCCTTAGAATAATGCTTTAGTGTGAACCATTAATTTGTTATCTGAAATGGACACTAAAGATCTGATTCCAAGTTTATGTTCTTTTATACTCTATGCTATGCATCTTAATGTTTAGAACCATTTATGCAATAGATATTCAAAAGAAGTTGAATTAATAAGCCACTATACGGAGGAGTTCATTTTATAAATGTTAGAGATTTATGGTATGTCTTTCACTAAGTTTTTATACTGCATATTTAAAACCACCACTTCCCTAGTTAAGAACAATGGATTAGATGTCACGAACAGCAGCCTGAAATCCAGGAAGATTTTAATAAAAAGGAACCACTTGTTTGGTAATAACAATCCATCTACTTCATCTGCTTAGCATATAAATTAAAGAACATGGATCAAAGTGATTACTATAAATTGATTAGTTCTCTGCTGAGTGCCAATGCTACTGTGCTAGACAAAGACTAACACCTGTTATAAACATCACCTCAGAAAACTCAAATTTTATTGAAATAATTTTGCTGCGTTCCTACAAAACTTCATATTCTTTATGAATTTAAACTCTATAACAGAAATGCTAATAACTAATAATAAAAAGCAAGGGTAAATATCATCTAAGATATTTATAAAGATACAAATAAAATTCTATTATACTTTCTTCATATATTCTAATGGGATATGTGCCTTCTTGATACCAATCTGAAAGGCTGTCTAAATGAATACACTAATCACAGATATATGAATTTTGTTATTATGCACAGGTGAATATATTTGTAAATATATTTGGCCATATAATATCAATTTTAACTATTTTATAAATAAATTATAAGGATATATTTTATATTAAATATAGTATAATCTAAAGGTTATACTAATTTGATATATAATTCATATTAAAAATAGAGTTTGTTATAACTGTTATAAGGTCTCACTAAGCAAGTTACATAGTGAATGTTTGAATATATTTTTGAGAGTTTTCTCTGTATGTTTTGTAGCTTCTAAATTTCTCCTTGCGTTCCTTAGGTTCCCCTGGTAATTCTAAACATACTTCTCTTTTTATTTTTATTTATTTTTATTTTTTTAAATTTATTTATTAATTAAGGATTTCTGCCTCCTCCCCGCCACCGCCTCCCATTTCCCTCCCCCTATCAAGTTCCCCTCCCTCATCAGCTCTAAGAGCAGTCAGGGTTCCCTGACCTGTGGGAAGTCCAAGGACCGCCCACCTCCATCCAGGTCTAGTAAGGTGAGCATCCAAACTGCCTAGGCTCCCACAAAGCCAGTACGTGCAGTAGGATCAAAAACCCATTGCCACCCACACACTGAGACAATTGGGCATGTTCTATCGGGGACTCATCATGGCCAGCTGGCGTGGGTCTGAAAAAGCATGGGATAAAACCGGACTTGCTGAACATAGCGGACAATGAGGACTACTGAGAACTCAAGAACAATGGCAATGGGTTTTTGATCATACTTCTCTTTTTAATTACTGAACTAAGTTCATGGAAACTTATGATCTCTAGACAGACAGCTGTGGAGCCTCTGTGATACCAAACTAGGATCTCCATATGTGGAAAACAGTGGTGAAGCTTGGGCTATCTGACCGGCTCCAGCAGTAGAACTGAGATCTATCCCTGGTGCATGAGCTAGCTTATTGGAGCCCATTCTCTAAACATATTTCTTACATCTTCTATGCAAGGAGATGCATGTCTTTAATACTAGCGCTTGGGAGGCAGAGATGGAGCAATTCTGAGAGGTTCAGGCTACGCTTACAGTTCCAGACCAGCAAAACCACTTAGTGAGACCCCATCTCACAAAAACAAGAACAAAACAAAACAACAAAAAGGAAAACCTTTCCTTTTCCATGATTTTTTATTTTAATATTTTGGGGTAAGTTAAAACATATATCTTCCAATAGTAATTTTTGTAAGGGAAATTAGTTTACTTCTAATTTAGGGTGAATTTTTATTACATAACTTATGTAAAATGAATTGAAGACCTTGTCTTGGAGTGTGCTACACTGAAGATTGAGATATAAGTTAGAAACACTTGGCATTGTTATGCAACAAGACCAAAGAATATACGAGAATGCAGCCTTTCTACATTTCATACATATTTAGAGCATTTTCTTCGGGTTGTTTTCTCCAATTAGTGCAAAGAATAATGTGGGATGCTGTTTTGTATATGTGTTGTTTTTATTGGTTGATGCATAGAGCTGTTTTGGCCTATGGCAGTATATAATATTGCCAGGCAGAAAGAGATATATAGAGTAGGCAGAGTCAAGGAGACCCCATATAGCTCCTGAAGGAGGCAGACACCATGTGGCTGCCCATGAAGCAGGAGGTAACAAGCCATGTGCTCCATTGTAAAATAGAAAATAATAGAAATGGGTTAATTAAATATATAGGAGGTAGCTAGCTCTATGCATAAGTGATTGGACAAGCAGCGCCATTATTAATACAGTTTCTGTGTGATTATTTGGATCTGGGCAGTCAGGAACAAAAGAACAGTCTCCCTTTACAAAGGAATAACAAAACAATGAAAGAAACTCCTTTTCTTTGATGAATACATACTCAAAGTATATTGGAGTCATGGAGACAAATAAAATCTTGTGTACTATAATAGCAAAAACAAAGTAATAAAAAAAGGCACAAATGGAAAATAGGTATCACCCAATTCTGACTGAAAATGGGGAAACATAGGGGTAATTTCACAGGCTAGGTATTGTTTACAAAGATGGAATGTGATTGATTGATTGATTAATGGGCATCATAGCTACAAGAGTGCTTACTTTGTAGTGTGACCCCCAGTTCAAAAGAAAAAAAAATGTGAAACCATTATCAGTTAGGACAGGAGAGAATCAAGAAAGTAATTCATCAGTTGAACTTCTGTAGACTGGACATAGGCTTTCTGTAGGAGATCATGGTCACTGGCCTCTTGAGCTGGACAGAGAAATCACACTGTAGATGGCTGCTCCTGATGCTTTGGGGAGTTGCTATGGTCCACAAAAAAAATTTTCATTCTTTGTAGTTGATAAAAACACATCAAAGCTGTATCTGTCCACATTGCTTTAGATTTCACTAAGCTGGTAGTTGCTTTTTTTGTTGTTGAGACAAAATATCTGACAAGGGTGGCAGGAAAGAGGAAGTGTTTATTTTATATCATAAATTAAGAAGGAGCACAGCCCGTCATGAAGGGGAAGGCACGGAAGCAAATATGAGGTGGCTGGTCACTTTGCATCCTTCTCAGCAAGTCAAGAAAAGTTAGTGAGAGTGAAAAAACCTTCATTACTGCCGCGCAACGCGCCCCTGTGTCTGTGCTCTGTGCGCCGGCACCCAGTTCACGATTTCGGGCAAGGGGGCTGGAGGTTAAAATACACAGACACCCACAGAGAGAGAGCGACACGGGTCATCCCTGAATTCCCCAAGAATGCCCCCTTTATTGTGTTCAGAGGCAGATTATATAGAGATAGCCACGCCCCAGCCAAACCCACCAGAAACCACTCTCCTGCCATCAGGAACTCCTGAAGGTCTGGTGCTCAGAGCAGCTGTAGGCACTCAGATCAGGGGATTACAAGAATTTCAGGATCTGGGGTCTCACTGCTCCCAACATCTTACCTCTTCCAGTAACCTACTTCTCCCAGTAAGTGTCCAAGTTCTCAACCAGAAGTATTAGCTGGAGACCAAGCAAACACATGAGCACGCAGGAGAGATTTAACCACAGCAGACTTTTTTTTTTTTTTTTAACAGAAAAGCAAACATTGAATAGCTTAACAAGCAAACAGTTTTACACAATTCTTGAGTCTTTAGAGTTAGTTCAGGATTAGTTTCCAGATTTGCTATCTGGTGATGGTTTGACCGTTGTCTCTAGGCATTCAGAAAGGGTAGGTGATGACGCTGGCTATTTTACCTAAGCTTTGTTATGTTTAGAAAAAAAAAAGAGCTTTTCTCTAATTCTGCAGTAATGCATAAGTTTTTGTTGTGTTTTTATAAGTAGTTGTCGTCCATGTCTTCACTCTTCGATGCATGCCCTGTGAAATTGACAAATAGTTAGCATACTTGTCACTGGTGATGAAATTCCACAAAGATGAAACCATCTCTTCTTTCCAAAAGTTACAAGCACTTCATTTGTAATTTATGGTCACAAGCGCTTTGACCAGAGGAGGGCTTTATTATCATTTGTTCTGGTAACAGAAACATAACATGTGAAGAAAAAGTTCCCAGGGGAATGCAATAACTACTTTAACCCTAGATGACAGACGTCTGCTGAAATGGTGGAAATTCAGTATGACTGCTGACACTTGCACCGGAGAAAACTGATGCCAATGAAGAAATACATTATAGTGTGAGCTTTTGTCTATGTAGCCTATTGTCTATAGGCCAATTACCATGAGCATTCTATATAATTTACAGGCAGCAGGGCATAACAATTAAATTAAATAATGTATTTGTAGTTGAAAATAGAAATGAATCAAATTGAAAAGCTTCAATACCACATATGATAGTTCCTAATGACTGAGTATCATCGCAATGGCCTTGACTAGTGCTTTCTTTGATGTGAATAAATGGTTTCAAGCAGATGTTAAGATGGGAGAAATAAAACACAAGCATTTAAAAAAATTCTTTAGTTCATAATTTATATTAACTACCATGTTGATCATGGCATTGTTTATTAGAGATAAGTAACATGAAATTATGAGTGTGTCAACAGATAAGATGAAGGAAATATAGCTATATATATATATATGTGTGTGTGTACCTATAAAAATTCACATACCAAATGTGTATTATTATTTAGTCATGTAGAATAATGAAACCAAATAATCTTCAGGAAAATTAATGGAACTGAAGATTATTGTATTTAAAGGCACTGTCATATTCAAATCAGGACATGTTGAAAATAACACACACTGCCCACTTTTTCTTATATGCAGTCTATATTTAAATGAAAGATGTGATAGTCAGTTGGAGACCATTTTGGAAGAGCAAGGAAATCAGGATGTTGGTGATGCAAGAAGAAAAGAAAATGAGAGTTGAGCCCATTTCCTATGGTGTGGTGCAATGCTTAGCCTTAATACAGAGGGGAGGAGCTTAGTCCTACTTTAACTTGATGTGCCAGGCTTTGCTGGCTCCCCATGGGAGGCCTTACACTATGAAAGGAGTGGATGGGCGTGGGCTGGAAGGTAGACTTGAGGGGCGGGAGGAGGTGGGTGGAAAACTATGATTGGAATGTAAAATGAAATTCAAAAAATAAAGTATAGATGGGGTATTAAGATTTTGTTCAGACAAGAAGTGAAAGTTTACAGCTATATTTAATAAAAGTGTAGGAAATTAGACAAGACTACATTATGTATATTTCATGAAAATGAAACCCATCATACTGTATAATTAAAATTTACTAATATAACTAAATGAGAACTATCACTGAGAACTACAACCACTACTTAATTTTCCCTTAATTGTTTTTGCTTGTTAGATGATTGGTCTCACATTTCATTGATGCCTCCCCAGTGATAGGAAACCATATTTCCCAGAATTGAATTAATTACAGACAAAACTTGCACAATACTCAATAGGTCCACTTAAATAAATCTTCTGTAAAGTTGAGGTTAGTCAGATTATCAGAATACTGTAAACAATAACAACACTGGCTACATAGAAATGCTTCTAATGAGGCAAAACAATTTTCATGATAGAGAGTCATAACTTCAGTCATTATCAACCTCACACACAGAAAGCAGAAGAGTGACCAGGCCCAGGGCATCTGAACTGCTTTGGTAGCAGCCGACACGCACACATTAACAACCTTTTATACAGTAATCAGTGTCCTTAGCTACTGCCTCATTTACACTTCTAGCTTTGCCGAGAGCTTATTTCAACACTTTTTCATCAGTATTTTACAAGTGTCAGGAAAATCTTTGTAAAGAGAAACAAATAATTTAGAAGGGCATTTTAAAGTTATCAACTGTGAATAATGGATTCTAGACTATCACCCCTGTCTAAGGAAACAAACAAATAATTCCGAGACTGCTTTAACAGCAAGTCTTAGTGTTGCTTGTAGCATGAAAGTCTAGTTACTAAAAAAGGTGGATTCCACCTGAACATTTTCTAGAGCAGTACTTATATACTATTTGAAAAATGAGAAGCTCTTCACCTGAAGCTTGGTTTGGGAAAATAATGGGCTGGTAGTCTTTCATAATTGCTAAGTTGAGTCATGGCATTTTAAGGTGTCAGTAGGATTTGCTCAGGGAGAGGGTAAAAATCCAGGTAAAATTAAAAGTATATGAGACTGGAATCCAAATAAATACTGCCATGAGAGACCCAAACCAAAGAGTTACATTCCTTCAAGCGATAGCTCAGGGGTCCCTGGGGAAGCGTGATCTACTAATTCAACTGAACTCCCCTTTAGGCAGAGCAATTTCAGTTTAAAATGTTCAGTGATGTTTTATTTAACTGCTTCCACTGGAGTTCTTTTGATCAAGTGGGAAGGCTGTGAAGTCCTGAGCAGTGGTAGCTCCTAGGTTGCTGCCTCCGGGGTCCCATGATGACATTGCTGACTACTGTCCTGTACTTCTGCTGTCTGCCATATACATCGCCCTTCAGTGGGGAAGGTAATTAGAAAGTTTCTGCATTGAAGATGTGCTGGAAGAAGTCTGAGGATGTACTGCTGAAGGATTTATGAATTAAATTTCCCCGCTGAGCTTCAGTGAAGGTGACAGCTTCTCCACTTACAAGCATGTTTTTAATTTAGACACGCTATGCATGGCAAGAAACAACAACAGTCATTTCCTTTTACAAGCCTTATTACTCATAAATCATGGCAGCATCAGAGCTGTGTTAATTTCCAGAAGTGAACAGACAACAATTCAAGGCAATGTTATGGATTTTACTTCTCACCCCCACATATGTGCAGATAAAATAACATTATCTCTACTTTCAAAAAAAAATGTAAAGGTAATGCTGACGTGTTCTCACGCAAACATTGTGAGCTGTCAGCAATTATTTTAAAAAGCATTAAAATTAATGTTTTGGTTTGTGAACAAGACACAAAAAGACAGACAAATCCAGCATTATACAATGTTAATGGTAATATCTCTGTCTTATGTATATGGATGCTCACTATATTATGTCAAACTAACTGTTGTAAATTTCATGAGAAAATGTTAGAAAACAGAAGGAGATTTTACAGTACATGTGAATATATGTGTACTCACACATATTTGACAGTTGCCAATTATTATTTGTTCTGAAATAAGTGATGTTAGTGCAAATGTCTTGTATGTAAGTTTCTCAATAAGAAAATTGGAATTCTTAATGTTTTGGAGTGAGGCTTGGAATTAGTGACTCTTGCAGCACTATTATATGCTACTCACATAAGAAAAGTACATTATAGTTGAGAAATTGATTCCATTTAATTTACCATCATCCAAATTGACATCTGTGTCTCTCTCCCCAATATATTGCAATTCAGTGATGCAAATATGAAATTTTGCCTTTGAATGGTGCTTAAATTTAATGATGATCACACATCATTTGGCATTTTGCCTTTCTGTTTTTATGCTCACTTGGTCCCACGCATTAATCACTATTGAAAAATAACCTGAAGATTCTTTAAATAAACTCTAGTCAGTATCACATGACAAAGCAGATGATCAAAATTCTGGTGAATGGTTTTAGTCAAACTAAGTTTCCAGCAATGCTTTAATGGATAAGGAAACTGAAGAAGAAATTATCTTTTTTGATAAAGACCAAAAATATGCCATTTTAGACAACTTAAATAGACTCAGGGGGCATAATCCTAAATAACCAGGCAGATCAAAGAAAAAGGAAGACAAAGAAGTTCTCTCTTGTCTGTGTAATCTAAAGTAATCACACTCAAAGATGTATAGGGGACAATGATGACAACTGAAACCTGGGTGTAGAAGATTGGGGAAATGTTGATCATTTTTCCTGGTAACCAGTTTTTCTTCAACATGTAGAATAAATGCAAAAATCTGTGTATAAATGTTGCAAGGAGTTGTCTTGATGAGCGATGAGAACTGCATTTTCTTATGTGTATAAAAACAAAGAGAGAATAGCTACAAATTATGATGATTTAATAAATAAATGGTTGTAGGTTGTCCAGGATCAATGACTTCACTAGCGTCAAGTTAGGTAGCTTGATTTCCTTCTATTGAGTGTGCTTTAAGTACACCTAGAGAGCTGTTTGCTGCATAGGTATGTGTGCCAGCCACTCTTGCACGCGGAGGTTGTCCTGCCATGCTATCAAGAGTGGGGTGCAGTGAAAGCACTCCAGAACGAGATGTTTACAGAAGTGAGTGCTCATATCAAGACACAAGTTTAAACATAGAGCTTTAACAGCTAGGACTGTTCCAGAACAAGGGTGTCTTGTGTCTATGTGAATAAAAATATCTGCAGTCACAAGCAAAATTTTTGTCAGGGTCTCCTCTGTTTTTTGTCGTCTTTTTTTCTAGCTAAATCTTTCAGTTTTTGTAAACCAGTTCCTGAATATGCCAGGTATTCCTTCATTTCTATTTTCTGGGTTAATTTTTGATGTTTATTGAAATTGTTGAGCTTGTAAGAGACTAATTAGCAACACAAAAAAAATACAATCTACCTCAAGTAGTGCTGTCTATGAACTCACTGTTGATGAGTCCCTCTTGAATCCTTAATGATTCAATTAATTGTTTCTCTGAACCAGGCACTCACTGTACAACAGGTAGTAAATCCCTAGCCTCTTTTCTAGACTATGAGCTATGACAAAGATTTTAAAACTATAGTGTAATGACATCTCATATCCTCCCAAACCACGATTCTGCCATCGGAATTCTACTTTCTTATAAATGAACTATTTTCCTTTCTATACAGGGACACTTTATAATTGATAGGAATATTTTTAAAGGTTGGGGGAAAGAATTAGAGATAAATTATTTCTCCTTTTACGTATAAGTGGACATGAAATACAGTTTATGCTATACAAAAGCCACATTTAATTTTTATATTATTATTCTTCACTTCAATAAATCCATCTATTTATTTATTACTCTTTTTAACTAGAACTGGCCTCCCTAATAAACTATTCGCTCAAATATTTCTTCCTCCAGGTTGACTTTGTATACAACCTATGTGACAAAAACCCCAATATTACAGCAATAAAATGAAGGAATTTCAAACTAAATGGATAGGGATCTTATGAAAATGTTTCCTGCTGGAGTCATTATAGTGAGAACCTGTGTCTGCCTGTAATCCTTAACTTGAGAACATCTTAAGGTTAATCTTTCCATTCAGACACACTAAATTGGTTTTATTTAAAGCTTCTATTTCTATTATATTCATTGACAATATTGAGTTATATCATATTGGGATATGAAAAGGAATTTGGGTGAGTAGTATATCTCTGTAATACTCTCAAAGAAGTACATTTAATGGTAAATGGGATTTCCCTCCTGTAAAGGTTTGCTGCAACATTTTATAAAATATATTAAATTTAATACATTTCAATGCCTAATTGTGTCATACTGGCACAAGTAATATTACATTTATCTCATTTATAGAATAGAAAACATATTAGCAAGAGATTATATTATAGTCCTTTCATTTTGAAGCCTTTCTCCTGTGAAAGAATGCGTCCAAGCATTCCCTAACACAGGAAATTTGAGGCAGTGTTTTCTTGATTGAAAAAATCAGTCTTATGAATAATATACTTAAAGCAGTTATGAATTTGATTGCCTAGATTTTTTTCATGTATCGCATATGTTCACTTTTCATTTAAAGTGAATATGAAGCAGAACACCTAATTTCAAATACTATCTTCTCTCACTTTTCCACTTTGTGAATATGAAAGATTTCTGACTTGACTTGCTTATTGGAGCACATAAAAAATAATGTTATTAGTTTTTATGATATAATAAACTAAGATAGAAAAGCCAGTAAATCTGTCATTTCAATTAAACTGATCTTAAAACATATAATACCAATTATTCTTGGAGATAAAAGCACAGTATTTAAAATGAATCTGTATAATAAATACTAAAATTAGGGAAATGGTAATTTATTTATATAGTTAGAAAACACACATGCTTGAATAATCTACATGAAATTCATGTTTGTTTTGATTATTCTAATTACATTTTAATGTTGTAGAATGTTTTCAGAAAGTTGTCTCCTCCTGATATATCATTTCCATTCAACTTCATAACATATTATATGTACATTTATTTGAATTTATTGATAATTTAAGTTTATTATGAATTCCTATTGCTATAAGTCAATCTCATTTTTTTCAAAGGAATGATAAATACATAACTTATGTATGACAATAAGTGTAAATATATATAATGTATAACATATGTATGATCATAAATATAAATTGTTTATATTAAGTAGTGTTACTTCAATAATTGGGAAACTTTTATATTCAATTCTACTTTGTTTTTATCTAATGATTTCAAGTCATTAGATAGAACTAACCTGAAATATTTATCTATTTCCAATACTCATCTGTTTTCCCCTTGTTATTTTTTTGTTATGGCTGTTGTTTTCTGAGACAGGGATTCTCTGTCCTGGAACTAGATCTGTAGCTCAGGCTGGCCTTGAAGTCATTAATCCAGGTACCTCTGCCTCCAGAGTGCTGGGATTAAAGGTGTGTGCCATCACTGCCCATATTTTTATAGAGAGTCTATTTATTTTTATTTTAGTGTATTTGGTGCTTTATCTGTCTGTATGATATGTGAGAGTGTCAGATTCCCCTGGAAGTGAGTGCTAGACTGTTGTGAGCTGCCATGTAGTACTGGAAATCAAACCTGGGGTTCTGGACAATCAGTCAGACCTCTTAACCGCTGAGCCATCTTTCTTTATGTATATATGATATATGTAGAATTATTTAAATTTTCTTCATCCTATACTATGTCTCTCCAAATAACCAGCCTTTGATTCTAACTCTCTTGCCATTGATATACTTACCAAATCTTTTTAAAGTTTTTAATATTTTAAAACATTAATTTAAAAATCAATGTAATACTCATATATTTATGTATATATGTATTCATGTTCATATATAAATATATATTAGATCATGCTGGCTTCAAAGTCTCTTTGCAACTTACTATAAATGACCTTGAACTCATGATTCTCCTGCCTTCACCTCTTTGGTGTTAGGATTACATGGGTGAGCCACCATGTCCACCATTTTACACTTACTGTAATACACTATTAGTTTTTGAGGCATGCCTACGTATTTCAAGTCTTATGTGATCATGCATTTTGATCTCACCTCACATTTCTCCTCTGATAGGAAATAATTCCAAATATCTTTATTTACTCCATGCTGAATCACATGACACATTGTGTCCTTACATTCTAGCTCACTTCATTTTGTTCTAGGCATATAATATTGTGTGTTTGTACACTACTGTTTAAACTTCTATGAAAGCAGTTAATTGAAAAATTCACATAGCTTTGGCTTTTAAAAAGCTAACTAAGGGGACAAAAATTTACCATACTCGGGTTTAAAGTATACCTAATGAACTAATGCTCCAGAGATTTAAAAATTATAAAGAGCACCTCAAAATTCCAAAAGATCTTATCATAGAAAATCACCATAATGGCATTTCAATTTAATGCATTGTCCCTAGGCTCCTATATAAACTAACCAACTAAGCGTTCTTTTTTTTTTTTTCGTTGTAATCTAGCCTATACTCTTAGGCTAGTTTGCAAGTGTTTCTGTGTGCATGCAATCACTTTATACATTTAATAATACCCATGGTAAACTTGAAATTTACTCCTAATGTTGAATTTTTATATACTTTCCTTTCTATTGCTAAATAAAGAATTTTTGGGAATGAGTTAATTCAAAATATCTGAAGTCAGTCTGAAAATGTATCCTAGTCTTTATAAATTTCTGATAATACAATCCTTTTAGATTTTTTACATTAACTAATATATACAAGTTAATATTATTAAATTCAACATATAAAACTGTAGATTCATAAAAATATTCCACTTATTAAACAACTAATTATCTCAAAAATAGGAAGAATATAAAAAGATAGATAGATAGATAGATAGATAGATAGATAGATAGATAGATAGAGAGATAGATGACAGATAGATAGATAGATAGATAGATAGATAGATAGATAATTAGTAGTGGTTTTGATGAGACTGGCCCTTCATATATTTTCAGATTAAATTAAAAATTGATGAGATGTCACAGAAGGATTAGGAAGTGTGGACTTTTTGAAGTATGTATGCCTTTGTAGGGAGAATTTTAGTAGTAGGAATGGGATTTGATATTTCAAAAGTCCCTACCAGGCCTTCTTTCTCTCCCTTTTTCTCTCTCCCTTTCTCTCTCTCTCTCTCTCTCTCTCTCTCTCTCTCTCTCTCTCTCTCTCTCTCTCTCTCTCTCTCTCACACACACACACACACACACACACACTTACTCTGTCTCCCTGTCTTTTCTTCTCTCTCTCTGGCTACTGCCTTAGGATCAAGATATACGTTAACAAGATGATAATGCCCTGCAACTAAGTACCCAATTAAATGTTTTTTTTTTTTTTTAATAAGAGTTGCTTTTGTTGTGTCTATGAACAGCAATAAAACAGTGACTAACACAGAAGTTAGAGTCTGGGAGAGATTTATTGTTTTGACAAGTCTGACCATATTACTTGTTGGCAGAATGGACTTTGGGACTTTAAACTAGAAATGCTGTTGAACACTTGAAAGAGGACTTAATAGACCATACTACTAGTGAGAACTCGGATAAATGGTAGGGAAGGAACTGTGAAAGTGGGGGGAGGGGTCCAACTCAAGATATTTACAAGGAGAAGGCATTGGTGAGAAGCCTGGAAACCATTCTTGCAACACTATAGTAAAGAATGTGGCTGCTTTCTGCCAGCTACCCCTCCCCCCCCCCGCCAAAAAAAAAAAAAGTTAGCCAGAGACTTAACTGAAGAGTTGTTTGGAGATACTAAAAGACCTTTAAATGCTGCTTAAAGGCCATTCCCACCTGTTTAAAAAATACTGCAGTGATGGTGGTTGTGCATAGGATAGGAGACCTGCATCATGTCTGGTGTATTTATGACCTCTTATTATTTCTATTTGGAAATTAAGTTTGATATAAGGAGATACAGTTTGGTGACAAATTGATAGGGTTTGCACTTATGAAGAGATGTTCAAGGAAGATCTTTAATATGGAACTTTTGAAGTGGCAAGGTCCATCTGTAATCTGGACCACACCTTCTCATGGCAGCCTATTTAAAGGCTAAGGACGACAGAGGTTTCTGATTTTTTTTTCTTCTTTGCCTTAGCTCTCAATTTGCTAGTATTAGGGAGAGCCTTCTTTTTTAGAATACTGAAGGGCAGCTTAGACATCCAGCCTCATGGATGGAACAACTATTAGATCCTTAAACAGTTCAGTGGAAGATAGTCATTGTTAGACTAGCTTTTTCACAGTCTATATGCCACTTTCATAAATCAGTGATTTATATATGCATTACTGATTTGTTATAATATATATACACACATATATAATATATATACATACATACATACAAACATGGATACACACATGTAATTTTGGGATATATCTGGTATACCTACATAGAAAACATTTGCTATTTATCTAAAATTCAACTTTAAATATCTTGGTTTTTATCTGGAAAATCAAAGTTAAGAATAAATGTTTATTTATTTTTAGTTTCTAGAGTTTTTCTGTATTCATTTTTAAAGTATATAATATTTCAATATATTACTTTTCTGTATATGTACCTGTAACTTTTTATTTATTTGTTTGTTTACAAGATAAAATATGAAACACTTATTGAATTCCTCTCTTGACCAATAAATGTAATAAAACACACAACATTTTTTTGAAAGATACAATTTTCTGGAAATTTGTAGTAACTCATAAATCACAGCGACATGAAGTGTGTATTATAATAGAAAAATGTATCTCAGTGGCAATATGCCTATGTTAGGATCCAATATTCACAATGAGCACAGATGAATGAATATGGGATGATGAACAATGGTCTAAGTGTGGACATCAGCATGACAGTATCAGAGCAGAGAGCGTGAGTATGAGAGAAGGAGTTTAGGAAAGACTGGACAATCGCATGCTGTGCAGAAACAGTGACAAATGACTATACAGTGTAAAGACCTTCTGGACTTTGCAAAGATAGCACAATGTCCACAGTTATTGTAAAACCACGCAGTAAATAATGAGTGTGCTTTACAAGAGAAATAAGTAGTATTTAGTTTGAGAAAAGGTGATAAAATTTGTAGCTTAGCCAGAGTCTCCAGTTATGTGAGACAGTAAGAACAGACAATTTTATTCTTTATACTTCTTTGTAATACCTTTTTTTATATTTATTTATTTAGTTTTAATTAATTAATTTATTTATTAAAGATTTCTGCCTCCTCCCCGCCACAGCCTCCCATTTCCCTCCCCCTCCCCCAATCAAGTCCCCCTCCCTAATCAGCTCGAAGAGCAATCAGGGTTCCCTGACCTGTGGGAAGTCCAAGGACAATCCACCTCTATCCAGGTCTAGTAAGGTGAGCAACAAACTGCCTAGGCTCCCACAAAGCCAGTATGTGCAGTAGGATCAAAAACCCATTGCCATTGTTCTTGAGTTCTCAGTAGTCCTCATTGTCCGCTATGTTCAGCAAGTCCAGTTTTATCCCATGGTTTTTCAGACCCAGGCCAGCTGGTCTTGGTGAGTTCCCAGTAGAACATCCCTATTGTCTCAGTGTGTGGGTGCACCCCTCGCGATTCTGAGTTCCTTGCTCATGCTCTCTCTCCTTCTGCTCCTGATTTGGACCTTGATATTTCAGTCTGGTGCTCCAATGTGGGTCTCTGTCTCTGTCTCCTTTCATCGCCTGATGAAGGTTAATATTCAGGAGGATGCGTATATGTTTGTCTTTGGATTCACCTTCTTATTTAGCTTCTCTAGGATCGCGAATTATAGGCTCAATGTCCTTTATTTATGGTTAGAAACCAAATATGAGTGAGTACATCCCATGTTCCTCTTTTTGAGTCTGGCTTACCTCACTCAGGATAGTGTTTTCTATTTCCATCCATTTGTATGCAAAATTCAAGAAGTCCTTGTTTTTTACTGCTGAGTAGTACTCTAATATGTATATGTTCCATACTTTCTTCATCCATTTTTCCATTGAAGGGCATCTAGGTTGTTTCCAGGTTGTAATACCTTTTAAAAGTCATTTTAGTAAAAATAAAATGCTGGAACATGGATGACTCTATCAGCAAAAGTCTTGCTTCACAACATTAGGACTTGACTGCAAACATCCAGTAGACAATGAAATAGATGAGAATGGTGGCCCATGGTGGTAATTCCATTGCTGGAGACCTGGAGACCTGGAGAGAGATGGATCATTGGACTGCCGTTCTATCATACTTGCTGAACACCAAGAATAGTAAGAGACCCTGCCTCAAACTTTAATATAGGTATCTGTTAAAGAAGACACCTGCTATAAAATTCTAGACTGCTCAAATGCTGCACACACACACACACACACACACACACAGAGAGAGAGAGAGAGAGAGAGAGAGAGAGAGAGAGAGAGAGAGAGAGACCTTATTCCTTATTACAGGGTTAAAAACACCAAGGGTGATTTAAAATCCTTAAGAAAAATTTATTTTATATATTTTATATTTATCTTAAAGCCCTATATATAGCATTTAAGCATATGCACCTGCATGCAAAAACAATTTGAATGTAATTATACCAGTTTGAAGTGTTAACCTTCCCTCTAAGAGCTATAGACTATCTATAAAATAGAACAGTTCTAGATATGGAAAAGCTCTCTTGAAGCTGTTGGTCACAAGATTCCAATCTCTAAAAGCAATATAAGCTACTGACATTGCCCTTAGTTGGTTCCAAAACCTTGGAGATATGACACTATAGATTAGCGTATAGGAACTGGAAATATCAAGCTGAAAGTGACCTATATGTACTCATTGTATCCATGGTAACAGAAGATGCAATACAAGCCACCGAGGAAGAGGAGAACTTTGTAGTTTTTCCCAGCTGTAAAGCCTGTGAACCTCAATGATGACCAGACTTGGAAAACTGTCACAATGATGCAATAGTGGCACTTCTTTTTGAGGTAAACAACTACTTCGAAAGCTGACTCAACAGAAGAGAATCTATGTCAGAACCCAAACCTTAGAGGTCAGCCTTGGACATATATTTTTATAAGCAAAGCTAAATAGACTCAATAGTTTGCATACCTATGTACATATATGTATGCCATTGCATAGTTCAACAATAATAAATAAAAATGTCTTTATGAAATTTTAAGGGAGAAATTGAAGAAGTTGGAAGAAGGAGAGGGATGTGGAAAGATATAGATTCAGTGCTTGTAGATGAAGCTCTTCAAGGAAATAAAATTAAGCAAAAATGCACATATAATATAAATTAAAATCAGTCATCATATCACAAATTACTTTACTTCAAAAAATATAAACATTTTGAATTACATTCATTTTGTAACTTGAGTTCCTTGGTACATTGCTTATGAGGTCATAGATTTGAGTGAAAATGGGACAAATATTAATTAAAAATGAGCCTAGGCAGTTTGGATGCTCACCTTAGGAGACCTGGATAGAGGTGGGCGGTCCTTGGGCTTCCCACAGGTCAGGGAACCCTGATTGCTCTTCGAGCAGATGAGGGAGGGTGACTTGATTGGAGGAGGGGGAGGGAAATGGGAGGCGGTTGCGGGGAGGAGGCAGAAATCCTTAATAAATAAATAAATAAAAAGAAAAAAAAAAGAAAAAAAATGATAGTTATTATGCTTTGTTAATCTACTTTTACATTCTAGTCCATTAAGCATACACGTATATTTGTAACATTTTCCCATGAACATTGCTTTCAAGTTATTTTATTTATTTTAATTATATCACTATTTATACTGAAAATTGACAAAGTCCAAACTGTTTATATTTTTCCCCATCTAGAAGATAAAAAAACAATAGTTAATTGCTTATTTTAATGAAAACATTTATGGTGATATTACATTCTCTTTAACTTCAAATTTAAATCTATTTCATAATGGTCTCTATTTGGAGAATTAACTGTTAATATTCAGTCAAAGAAAGCGCAGTTGCCAAGTATAATCAGTCTGGACATTCCAGGTTGGTTTCCTAGATGTAGAAAAAAATCAAAGGATTCTTTGGGTATTACCATGTTGGATGGTGGACAGCAAACATAAGAACCAGTAAAATTGTAAGTCAGAGAAAACTGATGTTCTCATTGGGTGGCACCATCCTTTAATGTCCACACTTCATGTACTGATCCTCATCCCATTTCTGTATCCACATTCAGCAAAAGCCACTGCCATGCACTGCACTCACCTGCACAGCTGTTGTTCTGCCGCTGCACCGCTGCAATGAGATCCATAATTGTTTCTGTAACAGACTTTGAACTTCTGTCTGTAATATAAAGACTGTAAAATTGAAAGCTATACTTAGTGATAGTGGTTATTCTAAATATTTTTCCCTATAATATTGTCAAATAGAAAAAATTCCTAAAGAACAAATTTAAAAGAGGTAACATTGGAACATATTGAAAATATTTTCCAGCAAGAAAGCTAATGAAATATAACAAATGTGATACTGTCTTCTATGAGTGTCCACAAAATTAAATTTTTATGATTCTGAAGTTTTGCTCTGTAAAGGTATTTTTAAAATAGTAATAAGAAAGAAAAATGAAAAGGAAGTCTTTCTCTAAAGCTGTGCAGGTCTATTTATTGTAACAAAGTTCAAAAACAAATTTATGAAACTAACCTTTAAAAAAATCACTGGAAAAACTGTTTCCAAGCCATATAATCTACCATTTCTTGTAAGAAATAACAAGAAAGATACTGCTGAATTAAAATAAAATGAAGTGAGGGAATATATAAAAATAAAAGGTAAAACAGAGAAGAAACGGGATGGACTTCCATCATTTTCTTGAGGTATTCTTTAGAAAAAAAAAGGACTTGACGAGTAGGAAGTCCTTCTGTATATGTGTTGCTTTTATCAGTTAATGAATAAAGAAACTACTTTGGGCCTTTAGTGGGACAGAAAAGAGCTAGGTTGGGAAAACTAAATTGAATGCTGAGAAAAAGAAATCAGAGTTAGAGAGAAGCAATGGAGGCTCCAGAGGAGGAAGATGCAAACCACCTGTTGGAACCTAATCAGTAGGTCATGAGCCTGGTGGTAAAATATAAAATAGTGGAAATGAGTTAACCAAAAATATAAGAGCTAGATAGCAATATGCTTAAGCTATGAGCCAAGCAGCGTTTAATTCATATAATCTCTGAGTGATTATTTTGGGAATCTGGATAGCCAGAAAACAAATGAGCAGCCTTCCTCAACAGAATGTTGTTTTTGGTTTTGTATCACTGTGTGTGTGTGTGTGTGTGTGTGTGTGTGTGTGTGTGTGTGTGTGTGTGTGTATGTATATATGTGTATATATGTATATATTTATTCATATATATATATACATATATATATATTATTTTAGTTACTGCCCTTACAAAGGTCACCAGAATATAAAGGGTAAAGGCTGGACCCAAAAGCCAGACCATTAAGGGATACAAAATAGCATTTATTTTCAACTTTCCACTCTATAAGTTTCTTATAGATATGTTTCTTAAAAATTCATTTCCAAAGCTTAAGTATAAATATACACTATTAAAGTTATTGTCAAGGTTAAATATATTAGATATATTCAATGAGATATAGTCATCTGATAGGAATAGGACACAAATATAAAAATGCATATCCATAGATTGAAAAGTTTACTGTTAAAATACCTTTTAATCATGCCTACTTTGTCATTATTAATTGTATTTGGATATGAAGACTTCCTACATGGCAAGAAAAGGCTCCTGGATAAAAAAAAAAGGTGGCATATGTGTTCATCAGCCATATAGAAGGAAGCAATTATACTTTATGAAGGGAAAACGAGGGAATTGGGAAACCATCGTGTAAAGAGAAACAAACCAGTTACAGAGGATAAGTATCTCATTTCTGCCATATGTTAATCTAAAAAAGAAAAAAAAAACAAGAGCGAAAGAAAAATGTGACCACACGGAGCATGGAAGTCTGAGGCAGACGGGGATGAGAATGGGTGTTGATAGAGGAAGTGAATAAAGAAAGATTCAGTTGTGCTGTTTCCATATGGAAAAGTTTCACAAGATGTCAAGTGTTAATATCTTAGAATTTATCTTGTTAGAGTGAAAAAAATGGTTGAAACCTTCAAGTGTGTTCTGTGGGAATTTCGAGATCACTGGAGGTTTAAATTTAGTATAAATAACAATTTTTCTCATATCTTCATATCACTTCAATGACCTGACACAAGGTAAAATTTGTCAGTGAAGACCATCCCACAGTGATGCTTGGCTGCATGGCCATAGGCTTAAGTAGAGGGCAAGCAACAATGGACTAACATCTCTAAAATTATTTACAAAAAATAAGCCTTTATTTTCTTAAGGAGAGTAATCTCATATATCTGTTACACTCACGGTAACTTCACACATCCATTGGCAAAGTGACTCAAATTTCGAGGCACTGCTATGTGCTCATTTTGATCTATACTATGTTTCAAATATATAAATCTATATTATTCAAAGTAAGTTTTGTTACTGATTCGAACTAGTGTCATTTTGTCATCTTTTCAATAAGCCTTGAAATTCGAACATATTTCTGCATTTTTCTCTTTTATTTTGACAAATTTCCTCCATTCTACCTTTCACTAATTCCTGGTACCTTTCTTTCTTTCTTTTTTCATTGTAAACTTTCTTTTTTTTTAAATTAATTAATTAATTTATTAAAGATTTCTGCCTCCTCCCCGCCACCGCCTCCCATTTCCCTCCCCCTCCCCCAGTCAAGTCCCCCTGCCTCCTCAGCCCAAAGAGCAATCAGGGTTCCCTGACCTGTGGGAAGTCCAAGGACCACCCACCTCCATCCAGGTCTAGTAAGGTGAGCATCCAAACTGCCTAGAATCCCACAAAGCCAGTATGTGCAGTAGGATCAAAAACCCATTGCCATTGTTCTTGAGTTCTCAGTAGTCCTTATTGTCCACTATGTTCAGCTAGTCAGGTTTTATCCCAGGCTTTTCCAGACCCAGGCCAGCTGGCCTTGGTGAGTTCCCGATAGAACATCCCCATTGTCTCGGTGTGTAGGTGCACCCCTCGCGGTCCTGAGTTCCTTGCTCGTACTCTGGTACCTTTCTTATCGTGCCTGGTACCTTTCTTAAGCATCATTTAAAATCCAATCATTTGATACTCAAATTTGGAGCTTCTGTTTCCATATTTTTATTTCCTGTCTCCAGTTTCTGTTTCATTCATTGTTATGTCAATTTAAAATTGAATTTATTCCTTTGTGTTGTTGTTGGTCACAACATGCAAAATATTTTCTTTCATTAGAATTTGAGTGGCATGGTTAAAGGACTTTTCTTTACTTGATTGATTGCATGTATAACGGGGTCTGACAGAGGGTCACATGTTAATGAATATTTGATGTTGTTGCTAACTTTGTTAGCAAGAAAATCAGTCACAACAAAGCATGAATCCAGGCACCACAGAAAATAATATGCAAAACACACTTCTTACTGGAAGGAAACAGTCTCTTAGAGGTTCAATTTATTAACTCACAGATAAAAGAGTAATTGAAATATGAGTGAAGTAGTTATAATGATAATTCATTGTAAAGATAAAAATGTAATAAATGCCTATCTATCTGAAATATAAAAGAGTCAAGTGTAGCTTAGAAAGGAATACTTACGGGACAATGTTCATGGTGGACAGGAAATCTGGATTAGAATGACCTTCTGACCATAACAGAGTAACCTTGGTGTTTGGCTAGATTTCTCCAAATATAACAGAAGTCACTATCATTTCTAACGAGGGAAATAAATTGAGAAGATATTCTCGATAGATTTATCTGTGAACAAGCCTGTTGACATTGCTTTTCGTGCCGTGATAGGATAGCGCAGGTGGCCTTGAACTACTTAAAAAGTAAGCTGACTAATCTGCTAATCAGAGCTCTTGGTCTCTGCTTCAGTTACTTCTTCCTGAGAACCATTCTGACTGCTAATATACTCTCCTCTTCAAGGTTAAGGTGATCTTAAAATAAAATTCTCATAATGTAAAAATAATTATCCATTGACTATGGTATGCCATGTCGTGTGTACATGAAAAGAAAGACATTTTCTGAAGGGAATTCAAATATTGAGTGTCAACACTTTAGCTGAGAACTGGTCAATTGAGTAATGAGTCATATTATAGGTAGGATTAGTTTTGCAACAGATTCAATGCACTCCTATGATCTGTCTCTCTAGTGGTGATAGAACATTCTGTAACTGTTCAATGTGATTTACAAAATTAGTTGTTTAAGACAGAATGAATTTATAACATAACTCTTTCAGATAGGATTCAGTAATTAGGCTTTCTGCTTAAAATAAGCAACTGCACAGGACTAAATGTCTCTGGGATACACTAGACATGACTGACTTCCTACGTCTGAAGCTTCTAGATTCTACTTCTGGGCACACATGTTGCTTATTTCTTCTAAAGCCACTGAATCTCTTCTGAGTTGTTTTTGTTAGCATATCTTTTTCTGAGAACAGGGCTGGAAACATATTCTCTATTTAAAGACTCTATTTAAACATTGGATCTACCTGAATAATTAAGAAGTATTTCTCCAAAATAAAGTCTATAATCTTAATCAGTCTTCCAATGTTCATTTTTATCAATAACAGAAATAAATATAGCACATGATTATCTCTGATGGCCCATACTTTGTCTATTAGTCCAATCATTTTCTTATTGAAGTAAGTAAATTTAGTATATTATACATACTAAATGAAAATTAAGATTATTCATATTTTATCAAATATATTATTTGCAAAATTGCAAAACTATTTTTTACAACTGTGGTGGAAATTTGCCAATATTGCAAATATCACTTTAAAAATAAATGTTACATTATTAAATATTCTACTTAAAATTTTTTTTTTGTGTGTGTGTGTGCTTATTGCTTTAGCTGAGATTTGAAGCACTATACTGAACAGAAAAGTATTGATAACCTTTCTTGCCCTTTATTTTATTGGAAACACAGATTTTTGATGATTTTATTTAATAATGTTTGATTGATTGTCTTGTTTTTTGTTTCTCTTTGTTTTTTCTTTTAGCTTTTGATGGCTGTATGTTTGTGATGTGCAGTCTTCCTTGTGTTGTTGACATACAGAAGACTGTAGGCAAGCATGTAGGTCATTTTCTTAATTAGTAATTGATGTGTGTGTGGGGGCACTCTAACTTGAATGTTTCAATCTCCAGGCTGGTGATCCATAGGTTCTATATACAGCAGGGTGTACAATCCATGGAGAACAAATCAATAAGCAAAATTAATCCAGTAAGTACTTCTGGATCAGCTCTTGCCTCTTGGTCTCTAACCTGTTTGAGTTCCTTTTCTGACTTCCTTTTATGATGACCAATGATGTGGAAGCATATGCCAAATACCTGCACCCCCGCCCAATACACAAGTTGCTTTGATCATGGTCTTTCATTGCAGCAATAATAAATCTGATTAAGCATATGCAAAGTGAGTAGCAGTGTCCATCTGACAAAAGAGGGTATTAGATTCCTCAGAGATAGAGGCGCAGGCTGTTGGGACCCTTTGTGCATGGCTTCTTGTCTCCTGCAAGATGTGAGCAATCTCTCCATTCTCAGAATTCATATTTTCCAAAGATATATTATTTCCTCTCTACTTACAATTTCTTTGAAGGCATTCTTTTAAATACTTGTTGTTATTATTCCAGTTTGGGAAACAGTGCCTGAGTTTAATTATATTAGTGTATTACTTATAACAAATGAACACAAATAAATGAAATGAGAATAAATATTCCTAAGGTATAGAGCTGCACTAATGTCTAAGATAGTCCATATCATAACTAAAATTCAGTTGACCCATTTTATTCATTTAATAAAGAGCTACAGCAATACTAGGCGTAATACATGGTTCTCCAAAACATATTAAAAGCATATTTTTTAATTTAGTTTGTTTTTAAGTAGACCCAAGAATACTCTTTTCTATCAATATTCTATTAAATATCTTAACATACTTGGCCCTAAAATACTTTTAATATACTGCTTAGGAAAGTCTCAAATTGTTTTAGTCTAATCTCATGAAGTTATTGTGCTGCAAAATCAATAATCAAGCACCTAGCGGCCCATGATTTCCCACATGTATACCTCCTGATAAAACAGCAGTGTTGTAGATCAGCTGCTTTAGCATGAGAATCTCAGGCCAACGGTATAAAGTCCACCAAACATAATGTTATGCCAGATAATTTAAATTGCCAGGTGGCCATGTAAACATTAAATCAGCCTGCTGTGCCTAAAAGGAAAAAGAAAGCAAATTGTTCTTGATTTTCAGCATGAACTATGATGTATAAGATCACACAAGCCAAATCAATTGCTGTATATCAATCAGGAGTAAGTAAAATCATCTTTCAATGTAGAAATGTCATCAGTAACAGTTATCTTCGAATTGCTTTTTGAATCTATGAATTATTCCATTTCTATTTCATACATTGCTACAAGAATCCATCTGACTTTTGCATGAGCCAAATTGATTTATTTTGCTTTTTTGTTTTGTTTTGTTTGAGACAAGTTTTCTCTGTTAAACAGTCCTGGCTGTCCTGGAACTCACTGTGTAGACAAGGCTGTCCTCAAAGTTACAGGGCTTTTTCTGTCTTTGCCTCCCGGGTGCACCAGCATTGTCTAGCTAACAGCAGTTAAAATGACATCATACTTAGGATAACACTGACATTGGATATGGTTTACTGTTTTGTTTTCATATTTGTATTAAAGTTCTACATATACTTCTTTCAATATTGCAATTATGATTTTATGTATGCAGTAGAACACCCTTCCAATGGTTCTCTTTTTACTTTTTCTTTCTGTTCTGTGGGGACATCTGATAAATGGGGATATAGTAGTAGGTTTTGTACGTATGTTGTGCAGGCATAGATAAAACTTTGTTTTTGGTCCCTAAGTCTATTATAAAAACATACAGACAAGTGGATTGCCAACATCCTTTAAACCACTCAAAAATTATAGATGCTCAAAGTTTGAAACTGAAATATCTTTAGGGTCATGCTCTGAAATTATGGAGGTTTAATGCCAATCTGGGCTACATAATAATGCTCTTTTAAATCTAAAAAAACAATCCATTAATTCTTATAGTTAGAACATTATATCAGCAATCGTAATTCCTAAATTAAGGAAAGAAAAGAGTACACTATTAAAAAAAGAAAAGAAAAAAGAAAGGAATTGTCAATGTGATGTGTTCAGGATAATCACTTTTGGGAGCAGATGTGTTCAAAGGTCCATTAAACCTCTGGTTTCTTCATTTATAAAACTTGAAGAAGTATAGAGTTGACTTCATGAAAATAAAATATTTTGTAAATTTTGGACAAGTCACACACTCCTATACATTTTTATAACTTTAATTTGATGTTCCTTGATAACTCCTAAGACAGTGACAGAGCTCTAACAAAATTATTGCATATGATTTCAGTGAAAAACAAGTCATGTATACCCTTAACCTTTAGTTACTTTTATGTTCTCAAATAGACACATGTCTATCTTTCTGGTTCATTTTAGCCTATTTTTCATCCTTGGCTTTGAAATATTTTCATAAATTATATCGCTATAGTGCAGCATCTGTATTGCGGTCCAGCAAAATTCCTACCTCTGTCTTATCCAGTTAACTAGTTGTACCTTGTTGAATTATCAAATATCATATTATCATGTGACAAAAAGCAACTGGCATCTATTTTAACTGATATGGTGGATAGGGTGAGTGACAGAAATTGTTATCCGACTTGAAGTGTTTACCCCAGATGTTAAATAATGTTCCCTTTGACAAATACTTCTGTCAAAGCATAGACTGATGAATGTCTGAGCCATGACAAAGTAGACACACTTCCTTGCCTACTCATGTCTGAGCCTCGTCATAGCAAATCTTAACCGCAGTTTCTAAGCAGTTTGTCTTGTTTATTTCTTCCTAGTAATCCAAAACATTATAAAAACTCACTGCTTTCAAAATGTTTTGGAAGTCTATAGTAGTTTTGAAATTTGTCGTATCACTTTGGATCTTTTATATAACTTCATCCAGTTGGAAGATTGTTTGTGTGTGATTCATCTGTTTTTAGTGTTTCTCTCCACACAGTTTTCAATCATTAAATACCAGAGTGGCTTTCACGTGGTATAGCTGTTGCTTTCCACATTCTATCTATCAAAACCAGACATGGAATTTGGTTAAAATTAAAATTCATGGAATAGATAAGTAGTCTCATCTCTTATGTGAGAAAATTCATGTGGTAACTTATCAATATAGGGCAATTAGTTTGCAGATAGCTATTCAATATTAATATTTTTAATTCTAGTTCTTAAAGTCAATTGATGTGGGAGTGTCATATATCAATCTGTTGATTTCATTGGTTAAGCAATAAAGAAACTGGTAGGCCCAGTTGATAGGCCCACCCATAGGTGGGTGGAGTAAACAGAACGGAAGGCTGGGAGAAAGAAGCTGAGTCAGAGAGTCGACATGGTTCTCCCACTCCAGGCAGACACAGGTTAAGATCATTCCTGGTAAGCCAGCTCATGGGCTACAGCAGATTATTAGAAATGGGCTAGTCCAGGTGCGAGAGCTAGCCTAGAAGAGGCTAGATAGAAATGGGCCAAGTGGTGTTTAAAAGAATACAGTTTCCATGTAATTATTTTGGGTAAAGCTAGCCATGCTGGCGGCAGGGTGCTGGGGGCACAGCCCCGCCGCTCCTTATTTCAACAGTCAATAAAGCATAATAGTACAGGATAATTTCAAGGACCCCCATAAGGATAGCAAAAAGAGAGAATGAAGAATACAGGGAGAGTTTTAGCTATAAAGATATTAGATAATAAAAAAAAATCACCATAAAACTGCAAGAAAAACAAGTACAAAGAAAATCAAATAGCCGTAGAGATGAATTAAAATGTCTAAAAAGACTCTACTCTCTACCCAGGACTTGTCACATGGTGATGGTTTCCAAAAAAAATTAATTTTATTTTTCATCAATTCCACTGAAGCAAAATTATGGATGCTGATAGGATACAATTAAAACATACTGTTATTGTTCAATTCACATTGAAATATTTTCGCATCTGGACAAAGAAGCACTAAAAATAGCAAGAATGATTTTTTAATCAGAATCAAGACATTAAAGATGTCAAGATATGAATTTTCAAAACTGTATGCCATTTAAAATGTACACATATTATTATGGTTGACGATTTCAAAGGGCATTTCATTGTGTTATATGAGGAAAATCAGCACTTTTCCCCCTACATTTTATTAAAGCAAAAAGAATTATCTATAGCCAATTGCCCAAAACCTAAAACAGAAGTTTTACTTTAATTCCAATTGAGTATCTTACACAATATGTTATATGACACATAACTTAGCAGTTTTAGATAAAATTTCAGAGGACATTTAAAGTATTTAAAGACAACAGATTTAGCAAATACAACAGACTTAAAAATTTTTGTAATAGTTCATCAGTATATGGATTTACAGCCAAACAACTATATCCAATAGAGCAAGAACTATTTTGTTAATAGAAAGTCATAAGTTTAATGGGCTCAGATTATAGTTAACAATTTAGCAATAGTACTTCAAATTAGAAATCAACATTGACTTTAGTGCTTTTTTTTTTGCTGCTGATTTTATGGTCTGTTAAGAGAAATTATAGAACATAATCACAATTACACTAAAACGAGAAAGCTAAAAAAATATTTCTTAGGCAATATTTTAACAATAATAACTTGCAATTTTGTCTACTTCCCATAGCCAAGAGGATAACTATATGTTTTTCCTTGGGTTCACCGTCTTACTTAGCTTCTTTAGGTTCACCAATTGTAGACTCCGTGACCCTTATTTATGGCTAGAAACCAATTATGAGTGAGTACATCCCATGTTCATCTCTTTGGGTCTGGGTTACCTCACTCAGTATAGTGTTTTCTATTTCCATCCATTTGCATGCAAAATTAGAGAAGTCATTGTTTTTTACCGCAGCGTAGTACTCTAATGTGTATATATTCCACACTTTCTTCATCCATTCTTCCATTGAAGGACATCTAGGTTGTTTCCAAGTTCTGGCTATTACAAATAATACTGCTATGAACATAGTTGAACAAATGCTTTTGTCATATGATAGGGCATCTCTTGGGTATATTCCCAGGAGTGGTATTGCTGGGTCCAGGAATAGGTTGATCCCGAATTTCCTGAGAAACCGAAACACTGATTTCCAAAGTGGTTGCACAAGATTGCATTCCCACCAGCAATGGATGAGTGTACCCCTTCCTCCACAGCCTCTCCAGCAAAGGCTATCATTGGAGTTTTTTATTTTAGCCATTCTGACAGGTATAAGATGATATCTCAAAGTTGTTTTGATTTGCATTTCCCTGATCGCTAAGGAGGTTGAGCATGACCTTAAGTGTCTTTTGGCCATTTGAACTTCTTCTGTTGAGAATTCTCTGTTCAGTTCAGTGCCCCATTTTTTAATTGGGTTAATTAGTATTTTAAAGTCTTGTTTCCCGAGTTCTCTATATATTTTGGAGATCAGACCTTTGTCTGTTGCGGGGTTGGTGAAGATCTTCTCCCAGTCTATGGGAAGTAGACAAAATTGCCGGGGAGAAAATTGGGATCTTGGGGATGGGGTGGGATGGGGGTAAGGGGAGATGGGGAGAAAAAGGGAGAAGGGGAGGATGGGGGGAACTTGGGGAAAAAGGATGATTGGGATAAAGGAAGGTTGGATAGGGGAGCACGGAAGCACAATTCTTAGTTAAGGGAGCCACCTTAGCGTTGGCAAGAGACTTGAACCTAGAGTGGCTCCCAGGAGCCCAAGGCGATGTCCCCAGTTAGTTCCTTGGGCAGCTGAGGATAGGGAACCTGAAATGATCCTATCCTATAGCAATACCGACGAATATCTTGCATATCACCATAGAACCTTCATCTGGTGATAGATGGAGATAGAGACAGAGACCCACACTGGAGCACTGGACTGAGCTCCCAAGGTCCCAATGAGGAGCAGAAGGAGGGAGAACATGAGCAAAGAAGTCGGGACCACGAGGGGTGCACCCACCCACTTAGACAGTGGAGCTGATTTATTGGGAGCTCACCAAGGCCAGCTGGACTGTGACTGAAAAAGCATGAGATAAAACCGGACTCTCTGAACATGGCGAACAATGAGGGCTGATGAGAAGCCAAGGACAATGACACGGGGTTTTGTTCCTACTTAATGTGCTGGCCTTGTGGGAGCCTAGCCAGTTTGGATGTTCACCTTCCTAGATATGGACAGACGGGGGAAGACCTAGGACTTACCACAGGGCAGGGAACCCTGACTGCTCTTTGGACTGGAGAGGGAGGGGGAATGGAGCGGGGAGAGGGGGAGAAGGGTGGGAGGAGGGGGAGGGAAATGGGAGGCTGGGAGGAGGTGGAAACTTGTTTTTTCTATACTTTACTATTAGTCACTTATGAGTGAATACATACCATGTTTGTCTTTCTGGGTGTGGGTTGCCTCACTCAGAATGATTTTTTTTTTTTAGTTCCATTTACTTGCCTGCAAATTTCAGGATATTGTTGGGTTTTGTTTTTTGTTTTTGTTTATTTGTTTGTTTGTTTTTGCAGCTAAGTACTACTCCATTGTATAAATATATCACATTTTTTTCATCTATTCTTCAGTTGAAGGGCATCTGGGTTGTTTCCATGTTCTCGCTATTTTGAATAAAGCTGCTATGAACATAGTTGAGCAAATGTCCTTGTGGTGTGATTGAACATCCTTTGGGCATATACCCAAGAGTGATATTGCTACGTCTTGAAATAGACTGATTTGCAATTTCCTGAGAAATTGCCATACTGATTTCCAAAGTGGCTGTACAAGTTTACACTCCCACCAGCAGCAGAGGAGTGTTCACCTTACTCTACATCCTCTCCAGCACAGGCTCTCATCAGTGTTTTTGATTTTATTCATTCTGAATTGTGAAAGATGGTATTTCAGAGTTGTTTTGATTTGCATTTCCCTGATGACTAAGAATGTTGAATAATTGTTTTTTATTTAATTTTTTTGTCATTTTACATACCAAACCCAGTTTCCCCTTTCTCCTCTCTCCCACTCTCAACCTCTCCCCTTTCCTGCCCTTCCATCCACTCTTCAGAGGGGATATGACATCCCTTGGGGAGTCAACAAAGTCTGGCATACCAAGTTGAGGTAGGACTTAGCCTCTCCTTGCTTTATCAAGGCTAAGCAAAGTACTCCACAATAGGGAATGTGCTACAAAAAGTCAGTTTCTGAACCCCTGATAAGTCCTTGACCCACTGCCAGGTGCCTACCAACAGATCAAGTCACATAACTCCCACCCACATTCAGAGGGCCTAATTTGATCCCATGCAGGTTTCAGCTGTCACTCCAGAGTCCCTGAGCTCCTACTAGCTCAGGTGAGCTGTTTCTATGGTTTTCCCTATCATGATCTTTACCGCTATTGTTTTATGGTGCTTTCTTTTCTTACAATTATTTGATTGAGTGATATGTTTTTCTCTGTTCCTCTTTCTTCCTCTCCCCTCCCCATTAGCTCTCTCCCATGAACGCTCTCCCATGGTCCCAATGCTCTAATTCACTCAGGAGATCTTGTCTTTTCCTGCTTCCCATGTAGATTGGATCTGAGGACCCTAAGAGAGACCCCTCTTGTTCATAGGCTCCCTCCTTTCTCTCTTCAATTGAACTCCGGGATCTCATCTTGGTGCTTGGCTGTGGATCACTTCATTTGCTTCCATCAATTATTGGAAGTAGGTTCTATGTTGACAATTAGGGTAGTCACTAATCGTATTATAGTGGAGGGCCTCTTCAGGCAACCTCTCCTGGAGGAGGAAGTTGCTTGTTCGTTCCGGCCACACCGAAACTGTATTATTTAAATCACTGCTTGGCTAACTCTTACATATTAATTTAATCCATTGGTAGTCATCTGTGTATCGCCACGTGACTGTGGCTTACTGGCTAAAGTTCTATCTGGCTCCAGCAGGGCTACATGGCTTCTCTCTGATTTTGCCTTCTCCCTTCCACATTCAGCTTAGTTTTCTCCGCCTAGCTCTCTGCCCTAAAGCTTTGATATAGACCAAAATCAGTTCCTCTATTTATCAATGATATTTACAGCATACAGAAGGGAATCCCACATCCACTCTCCACTATTGCTAAGAGTCTTAGCTGGTGTCATCCTTGTGGATTCATGGGAATTTCCCTAGCACCAGATTTCTTCCTTACCCAATAAAATGGCTCCCTTTATTGAGATATCTCTTTCAATTCTCTCCCCTTCTGTTCCTCTACACTTATTTTGTTTAAACCCAAATGAGAGGGCATTCCTAATTCAGTTAATGTAATCTAGTGCATTCCTCACAGACAAGCGCAAAAGCCAGTTCAATCAAGAAAATCCACTGATAGCCTCATCTCAGCTGATTATGTCAAACTGATAATTAAAAGTGACTATTACAACTTCCTTTCATACTTGTTTCTTAGTAAGTATTTGGTCACAGTAAAAGAAAAAATAACTAATAGGCTTACATTTAATATAGAACAGATAAAACATGTGGATTTAGGTTTAAGTTCATTATACATTTGAAAGAAAACCTGAAAAATCATATCTAAATAAATAAATGGATGAATTATAGAAAATAAATAAAACAAAATAACAATATTGGGTGAGGACCAAATATTACGCAGAGGATGATGCAGTACAAATTACTTCCACTCAGTCAAAAGAACCAACCCAGCATGTGTAGAAAAGATGCTTTTAGTAGATTCTATGACAGAAAGTAACAGCAAAGATGCATGAAGAAAGGGAGGAAAATTCAGTGTAGTTGCTCTTGGAACAGTAACTTTTCTTGGCCCTGAAAGCAGTACTATCACAACACAGACAGAATCTGAAGAAATATCTAAGTTCCTTGCCTAGCACTATTTCTTACAGACCCTTAGAAGAAACAAGATAAAAATATTCAAAATTATTCCATCACCTAAGGTCTAAAAGAGCTTTATGTGAAAATTCTCTTTTATAAACCCAAATTGGAAGTCATATTTTAGTCTGTGAGCTAAATTGGTCTTTCTGACTTTTTATCTCACCATTTGCCGGTATAGAATCTCAAATAGACCATCTGTTTCTGCACATTCTCTTATCTAAGATGAAAAATACAACTGGTTCAAGAGAAAAAAAAAGAGAGGAGAGACCGCTGACCTTACACTGGGGTCACTGGCTAGATGGGCTTCCTAGTGTTACAGCTCATTAGCTATTGCAGAATGGTCTGAAGGGATCAGCTCATGCAAGCAAGACAGCCTATTTACAGAATTGAAAAAAATTGGAAGACAAGGAATTATTATATAATGAGCACACAAAATAATAAAAGTATTTAAAGCAGGGTTATTTAGATGCATCTGTGAAATATTTTAGCCATCTATTTTTGAAATTGGATATCGTAGTTTTATTTTTATCTCATTTTTGCCTTCTATAATGATATACTAACAAAATATGTAATATTCCTTTTATTCTAAAGGTTTTAGACAGCAGCTTCTTGACACTATGTAAAGCATATATCTGCTGTGGTTCCTTGAGGAAGATAGACACCTGAACTAAATATCTCCTTATTCATTATGGGGACTGCAAACAAGCCAGGATCTCTACATTCTCTTGATATTTAAATCTGGCAAGGAAAATTTTGAAACATATTACACACATTTTTTGTCCATTTCTGATATGTTTCATCTCTTGGTGTCCTTCATAATTTAAAGACAACTTATTAACATCAAAAGCAAAGTAAAAATATTGTTTTGGGTACAAAAAGGTTAATTCTTAAGGATAGTTTAATAAATTGGACGGAACAAAGGTCCATGTGATTTTGAATAAATTTTACTTCATTTGAACACAGTAAAATGCTAAAGTAGAAAAGGTGATTTACCACTTCTACCTGCTTTAAAGCATGATGAAAATTGGTCACTATGAAGTCATCTGGTATTGACCATGGAACTGACCTTATAAATAAGAGGAGGTTCATATTCTTGGGAGATCGTCATTCATGAACATTAAATGGATTCCAGGACAGTGAGACCCTGTAGAGGGTCCCTCAGGATATTTTCCAGGGGCTGTACCTTTGTAAAAAATTCACTGTATAGATATATGTTTTTTATATGTAGAGATAAAACTTTTTATGCTAATGTGCTATTATTTCTCATATGACTCCCCAAAAAACAAAGTTTGGCTAATTCACTTTATATTGAAAATTTTAAACTTGGAAATAAAAGTGTGTTAATATTAGACAAACTTTATTTTTAAATATCTGTAATGCATATGACTTCCATACATAGTGCCATCTTTCATAAACATTTCTGTCTTCTACATTTTAGCTGAAAAAAAAACCACAATTCAGGTCCAAAGCAATGTCAGGCACACAGTAATTTTTTTTCCAGATTTTTTGATTCACTTCCTGGGCCATACTATCCCTCAAAACGTGTCGAATAATCCTTAAACCCAAAGAAACAATGGTTCCTTTCAGAATGTAAGTTAGTTGTTTTGGATACCATATGCCAATGAAAAGTCCTGATGCAGGAATCTCAGAGAACACTCAAAGATGTTAAAAGTAGGAAGCTACTTCCCTGTCCAGTTGTGCATTCTCCATGTTTTTCATTGCCTGTGTTTTAAGTAGTTATTTTTCCCCCTTGAGTAAGAGCCTGTAAAGAAAGCTCAGAAAATGTCTGGCAGTATTTTGTCAATAACAATTAATAGAGTCCATATCAAGAGTCATACAAGGGTCTATATATTATGAGAAGTATGGCAATATGATTTATAAATACAGTGTTGAACTAGAAAGAATGCATTTAGTGTAGCACCAAACCATATTGATTTGAATAAATTGGAGTAAATGTTCTGATAGCTGTTGGGTGACACTTTAGCCAGGGTGTGCTCTGCTGCTTTACAAGATTCAGTGCATGGCTGCTTCAAGATCTTTGGGTGTCCAAGCTTTGTTTTCCTTTTATTTTGAACTAGACATAATGCTGTAAGACTAGACCCATGTTTTTATTGTTCTTCAACTATTGCACTTTAAAAACTATTTTAAATCTTTATTCCCAATTGTTTTTTTTTATTTTATTTTCCATCTGGTTGGTTAAATTTATAGTCACGGCTTGCTTCAGGTCTTCTGACAGAAATACTTCTTCATTGTCCCATTTAATGTTTTATGTGATCTTTCTTTTTCTTCCCGAAACAAATAATATTTGTCCAATTTTACAAGCTTTCATCATTAGAACCAGGTGTACTTGAAAGGAAACAGTGCACCCTTCTGTCCCCTTAGCTCTTCAATCTAGTTTAAGGAAGAGAAAAATGAAAAATGTATAGGTCATGTGTTAAGAGTTTTGAAAAAATATGTTTGAAAGAGTGTGAACAGAAGACATGGTAGAAAAAAATTGCAGAGAAACGTAAAGCACTACGATCTTAGCATAGACACCCAGGAAAACATTGGGATATATTTTTAAGTGACTTGTTTCTTTTATTTTTGGTTAAGAGTGTTGCCTGGAAGTTTAAATTTGGACCATCTGTGTGCCTGGACCTCTAGAGACCAGAAGAGTCACGGAAATTGGAAGTAGCTCTGTCTCAAAATCAGCAGCTGCTGAATCATCTTCTTGCCCAAAACACTGAGATAAATATAAGATTCTTAAATATGCCACCTTTCCCCCACCTCCATAACACAGCCATATACGAAAGGAGGAATAACTGGAGTTTAAAAAGCTCTGAAGGAAAGAAAACACTAAAGCACTCCCTACCATCTGCTGCACGGCATGCTTCTGGGGATCTCAGTGGCCTCCAGTCCCCTACCCAAGGCACGACACAGGGCTTGTCCTTCTACTACATAGCAAGGCACAGAATGCTTGGTGTCATGACCAGCAACAAAGACGACTGTGAGACCATTATGAAAAGACTTCAGTCCACTTTCTAGGAATACCTGATCATGAACCATGTATACAGATCCATGGGTATTTAGCAAACCACACAAAATGTGGAAGCGTGCCAATATGAGAATATATTCATATAGATTGGCTTTGCTGGACTTTCAGATTACAGTAACAAAACACAAGTCCAACAAAACCTGCCAGCTTTTTGAACAAAATAGATCAAAAAATGAAAGGACCGAGTCAGGCAGGACTGGATAGGTGGTCATACTTTATGTAGAGAAACTGTGTAAATAGGATGAACGTCACCCACAGCCCAAAGAGGAGCAACTGGCAGATACTAATCTACTGCTAGTAAGAACCTGACTGAGTACAGCATGGCATGGTCTATGGGGAAGATTCACCTTATCAGAATATTAAAATTTTACTTGTGAAGCAGTTTGGAAATACACTCATTAGTAATGAAGTTTTCGTTTTGATTTCTGTAGACTTTAAATTTGGACATGTGGGAATTGTTTTGAACATCATTGCTTTGTTCTGGAAATTCCTGATACTGTATCCCCCTTCACACACTTCTAATTAATTTATATATTAAATTGTAGCACTTTAAAGGGAATTATAAAATATGAATTAGCTGTGCTTGAATTCCAATTAGAGAAGAGAACAAACAACGATGAAAAACAATACAGAGCGGTGTACCATGAAAAGTTTGTGATATCTCATTAATTTATGAGTCTGTTTGAAATCAAAATCTTAGTTTTATACTATGTATTTGACATTTGTGAAATTTATATATACTATCCTTCAATATGCTTTACACTGAATGCTTTTTTGCATTGAATATTTTACTTAGTATTTGTACATGTAAGTAAAAGCATGGTTGGATCTGATATAGTGGTACTTAACATTCCTAATGCTATGATAATTTTGTGCAGTTCCTCATGCTGTAGTAAACTAAAGTCATAAAATTATTTCATTGCTACTTAATAACTGCAAATTTACTACTGAAATCTTCATGAAATTTGAATCTTAATGAAAATTGTGAGTTTCAAAGGGGTTGCCAGCAACCCACAGCTTGTGAACAATTGATCTGATACATCCTCCATTCTCTTTCTTCCAAATCTGTCTCTTATGGTCTCCCACAGCGACTGTAAAACTACTTAAAACACACACATTAGAGAGTGAATGACTGAGGATGGAAGTGGCCTCCTAGTTTGGAGTACTTTTGATGCTTGTTTGAATTGGGGACCATGCAGTTCTTCGAGGATTAGGTAGTTCTCACATAGTAACCAAAAGACAAAACTTAAATCACAATGACAACATAAAGAAACTCATAGAGAAAAAGACAAAAGTAGGGGTAATAGAGGAACATTCCATGGGGCGTGGTCTAATACTTTTAGTTATCAGATAAGGTTCAAAGAAAAGGCTAACATTCAATTTTACTTTAAGAACAAAAGGAAATTTTCCTGTTTGTAAACAAATCACAAGGTGATACAATTACTTCGGGAACCATTTGATACTTTCTATAAAATTCAAGCACACTCATATCTTTTGGGCTAACCATTTTATTTCTTGCTGCATAATCAGAATACATATAAATAGTGACTAGATATATGCTTGAGAATGTTCATAATAAAATTATTCATAGTAAAGTGACCTTTTGCTGCAAATTTTATGTAATTTTGTAGATACAACATTAAAAATGTAAAATTCTTCCTCTTAAGTAGTTTAGACTAATATTGAGCCCTTATGGGATTCTCCACTACTATCCCTTTGTCTTGCATCTGTCTGTATCTATAATCTCTTTATTGATGTCATGTATGTCTGATGTCTGTCTGTCCTGTTGTATGGCCTTAACAAAAAAGGTATATAGTGAACAACAGGAAAAAAAAAAACAAAATAAAACAAAACACCAAACAGAATATGGAAAACTGGTCAATCTGCAGAAATACTTTCCATTTAAATGAAAGTCATTATGTTCTTAAACATCCACGTATAGTAGATTGTAGTGATATTTCACTTGTAAAAATAAATAAAGCTTACCTGAATATCAGAGAGTAAAACAGCCACACTGGTCAACTAGACGGACCAGGCAGTGGTGGCACACACCTTTAATTTCAGTACCCACACTAGTTAGCCATAAAAGTTAGGTGGTGATGATGCATGCCTTTAATCCCAGCACAAGAGAAGAATATAAGATGGGAAAGACATGTCTCAGCTAAGTCTCATTCTGAGGATTCGTGGAGGCAGAATTGCCATTTCACTCTGAGGTAGAGGAAAAAACTAGTAGCTAACTGCTTTGCTCTTGTGATCTTCAGGTAGAACCTTAGTATCTGTCTGTGGGTTACTATTATTTGTGCTACAGTAGATTATTTATTTCATGTGTAGCTTGGATATATACAAAATGTGAATTTTATTTTAAATGATCTATGGTTAACAGATCCTACCTTAAGGCATTGACTAGTGGCATTTTTCTCCCCAAGTACTCACTATTTTACACCTAGTAAACTTTCTTTACAATATGTCACAATTTAAAGCTCTTGCTTGTCTTATATTTCAAAATAATATGTGATAATACAGTCTCACAAGAAATTCCAATTACTTTTACATTTTCCTGTGTGTGTGTGTGTGTGTGTTTCGGGATGTATGGAATTCATATTTCTGTTCAGCTCTAAAATGACATATATACCAATGAATCTGTTGGAGGAAGCCAGACTAAGATGTCCTTTTTCAGATACCACCCTTGTTTCTGAAGTAGGATTTTTTCCTGGCTTGGAACATACTTCATAGGCTGATTGACCTTTAAGACGCAGAAATCCACCTGTCTTTGTCCTTCATGGTTGGAATTACAAGGACCAGTTATAGCATTTTATTTAATGTAGGTTGTGGGAATTGAACTAAGTCCTTCATATTTGTGGGGCAAGCATTTACTGACTGAATTACTTCAGCTAATTGTTTTTTGTATTTATAAACTAAATACAATCATTGCTGCTAAAAGTATATTTTGTCAGCTCTTGGGAGTATAAAGGTAAACTAAAGAATCATATTAGTATCCATTATAGATATTAGAAGCCATTGTAGTATCCTCTCGCTTTTCATTTGTATTCTCAGCTTCTAAGTAAATCAAGTCATTGAAACATTAACAAACGGAAGCACCCAGTCCAATTTATAAAGAAAAGTTTAACACGAATGAAATTATATTAAGTCAAAAAGGAGGAAACACTAAAGAGAACAGAACTGGGATCTATGGTATACTAATAAAGTAACTAGTTCCCCAAGGAGCTGACCCTGCCTCTCTTAATATTCAATATGCAATTTATATCATGGGGGCTAGTTGCACAACATTAATAGCATCATTAATATTCTATTATATATTATCTCTAAAGAACAGACACAGCTCAGTTTAGCCAGAAAGAATTTTACTTCAATGATTTTACTTGTGATTAACACAATTATCTCTTTTACTATAAGAAGAGATTATATTTGATGGTTTTGTTTCCCGCAGCAAACTAATTTTCTGCATGACCAGCAGTGATGTAATGTTGATGATTTTAATTAGAGGCAATTATTTTCAAACTTAAACCAAAGACAGGATGCAGATTGTAATAATATGGCTGAGATACACAGAAAATTATGTCACTTAAAAAATAACCTCTTAATCTCACAGTTTGCTTTTGTCTGGAACTGTGTAATAAAGGACACATGACTGCAACAGAGAAAAAGTCCCATGCCTTCTGGAAATTCCCCATAATATTGAAGCTGACAAGGTAATGTTTCCTTTTAATGTGTTCCATAATTGAATGTGCTATATTGCTTTCAACTTAAAATAAAATATTTTGACTGAGACAAGGAAACATGAAAGGTGAGTATAATAATGATGGTTTACTTACCAAACTAAAATGTTAATATCAGACTTTGGAACATAATCAAAGATCCAAAAGTGAATTGGAACAAAACTATCAGGCATCTACTTAAAAATAAGACTATATCAGTAGTTGTTAGGACATTGAAATTGAGGTCATCTCTGAGGACACCAAACAATGTACTGAAGCTGTTCATATTCTTCCACAGGTAATCCTCTTTTAAAATTTGGTTTCATATTTGAGCATAGTGTTAGTATGATTTAGGAAGTGATGTGAAGCTCACATAAAAAGACTAGACAGAGAAGAGGATAAACTTAATATGTTTAATTGTCTATAAAATAACTTCATTGATTTTCATTTGAATTATTTCCCATGAGCTATCATTAGTGATTATTTTTATCTTTTAAAATTAATTTTTATTAGTTTCATTTAAAAATGTTATATTATACTAACAATTTCTTAATTTGTATGTATGTATATAGTATATAATAGGATCTTCCTTTGAGAGAGAAAATGAATTGTTTCCTCAGTTCATCCATTTTCTCTCAAATTTTGTAACTTTTATTTTCCTTATATCTGGATTATAATTCATGTTATATTTGTACCAGATTTTCATTGGCAATTCATTTGTTGATGGACAATTAATATGGCTCCATTTGTTCGCAAACACGAATACAGCAGAAACAAACAGGTGCAAACATCTCTCAAGGTGCATAAACAGTTCTCTTAGTATATGCCCAATTCTGAGCATTGATGGTCCATAAGATACTTAGATATTCATTTTTTGGTAATTTCCGTACTGATTTAAATACTGTTTGTATTAATGTTTACTCATACCAGAAGTAAATAAATCACCCTTCTTTCCATTTCTTCAAACATTTATTGTCAGATTTTGACGATAGCTATCTTCCTTGGGTAAGGTTGTATCTCAAAGTAGTTTTATTGCGTTACCTGCATCACCATGATATCCAGGGACGATAAATACCTTCCTTTAAAACAACTATTGATGTCTAGACAAATAGATTATCAGTTGGAAGCATTTGCTGCTCTTACAGAAGAAAATGGCCCAATATACAGCACCCACATGGCAGCTTATAACTGTATGCAACTCCGTTTCCAGGGGAAATTATGTTCATTTCTGGTCTCTAAATGCCCCAAGCACATGCATGGTACACAAACATACATGCAAGTGAAACAGTCATACACATAAAATGAAAGAAAAGCACATGTTTTTAAATATTTATTGATCATTTGTATTTCTTGGAAGACTGCTTACTCAATTCATCAGACTTCTTGTTGATTGATAGTTTCATATCCTCAAACATTAAGTTTCTGTGATTCTTTGTAACTTGTAAATATTAGCCTATGTCTGAGGTATAAGTCACAAATTTTTCCTTCCATTTTGTAGGCTGTCTGTATGCTCTACAGATGCTGAACTGGGGAAGAATAGCTGCCGTTCACAACCATTTACCATTTGAAACTCAGTGTCACGCTTTGTGGAGTTTATATTTCATTGCTCAACAAAAAGAGTGGTAGGTGAATAAAAGTATAGACTACTTTTCATGCTTTTTACTTTTGCAATATTTTAAATATAGAAATTGTATTAATTAAAATATAGAAACTGTTTTAATATCATTATTTTGCATTAATTAGATGCATAACACATTTTTCCCAAGGGCATGTTCCTAGTCATTGCAACTCCAACCATGGTATGCTCTTGACATTTATCTAAGTAATAAAACCTTCCCAACTCTGCAGGAAAGTGGATTAGATAAAGTGCATCATGCTCTGTGTAATCACAGCTTCAATGTCCCAAAAAACAACTCTATCCATTTAGTGCTACTGGTGGTTGTTTTACTTGTTATAAAGCTATCTATTATATTGCAATATAAAGACTCCTGAAGATACTTTGTTAATCCACATATAGATTAGCCATGCACTATGTCTAGGATCTAGGTAAATGTAAGACAAATATGCATCAGCTAGATTTCCAGGTCCCACATTGGCAGGAACGAAGAATGGCATTTAATCAAAAAAAAAAATCCATCACTCTACCTTAAAATTAAGTCAGAATTAAGGAAAAATATCAAGGGACAAAGAGATTGCTCAGCAAATAAAGGCTCTTGTTGAAAAGCTGAGGGAACTGAGTTCTATCCTGAGCACATAAATAAAAGTATAATGAGAAAACGGACTCTACAACGTTGTTACCACAAATATAGACACATGTGTTATTATAATATTAATAACGATAGATAAAAATTAAGAAGAAAAATAGCACTAGCAAACAAAAGGATTTCTAATGTATAACAATATTGTACATTAATACTAATTGAAATATTATTTTATAATACTACATGCTTTGAATAATATTGACTTTTCAGTAACAATAAATTAGATTTTCAGAAGAACTACAAAATAAAAAGCCATAAATTGTTCTTACCAATTTCATATATTCTATCCCTTAATGTATCAAAATTTTAAAATAATTTGTCCATTCAATACTAGATAACAATATTCAGGCTGTTAATCCCCAACAACTACTTTTTTCAGAATAACTTAAGGTAACATATACTGTCTAACAGTATTAGTACCATTTCCTAGTTTAGATATAGAGCTTCTAGACTAAAGCCATATTTTTTCCAAAGCTTAGTTTATAGATTAGCATTCACAGCTTTTTTCCCCAAAACAACAGCATGATTATGATTTATATTATACACAATGTGGATTCAATCTTGATAGCACACATGGTAGGGCACACTCAAGTTGTCAGGAACGAACTGAATCAAATCCATCCTGACTTCTACTCCATCCATTGTTTCATAGTGCATAATGTAATACAAATGGCTCAGAAATTCTGACCTCCATCCACTCTCTGCCCTGTTGGCAGACTCAGCTCTTGCTTTTTGTTTGCTTTTTTTTTTCTTTTCTTAATGCATGTTTATTTCTCGAATCTTTTCCAGTTGATCACTAAACTTTAGTTCCTCTAGGCAAATAATAATATTTCAAACTTCAAATTTTATTTCTTTAGCATAAGGAATCTGGAGAATCTTTTTAAATAACCCTCAAAATTGAGAAAAAATTCTTGCAAACATTTCCACAGTTCTAAAGATACAAATAATTTGATAGTAACAAATATTTTTGGAATACTTTTTGGTTTCTCTTCTTCCTTTTACTATTTTTGTTGTTTTATTTGTTTTGTGTGCTTATGTATTTATTTATTTTTTTGTGTAGAGCTGTTGGTGGGAAACTGCTTGTTGGTTCCCAGCCTCTCAGCCTTGAAATAATGACACAGAAACTATATTATTTAAATCACTGCTTGGCCTATTAGCTCTAGCTTCTAATCGACTAGCTCTTACATTTTAATTTAACCCATTTCTAGTAATCTGTGTATCATCACGTGGCTGTGGCTTCCCAGGTAAAGTTCCATCTGGCTCCAGCAGGACCACATGGCTTTTCTCTGACTCTACCTTCTTTTTCCCAGCATTCAGTTTAGTTTTCCCCACCTAGCTCTGTTCTACCTTATCGCACCAAGGCAGTTTTCTTTATTAATTAGCCAATCATATTCACAGCATACAGAGGAGAATCCAACATCATAGAGTCTCAGGCACCCCAGACTACCCTTTAACAATTTATATAACCGAGGTTGACGTTGAACTGCTGAGCTTCCAGTCTCTACTTCCTAAGTAAGAAGATTAAAGGAATGTCCAAACACACAACTAACATATTTTCTTGCTAAGTACAATCTATAGTAAGAACACTGAGCTATGACAAAATAGGTTTAAAGAGTCAATATATGTCAATACTGACCAACTGGAGCTCTACTGGCTGCTAATACATTTTCTATATTCTTAAATTGTGAAATGTGCCATTTACATATATTGAGTTCATATTTCTGCAAACTCAACAAAAATACTTATATATGTTTAACATAGTTCTCTTTATTTATACCTTGTTATGTTGTTTAAAAAAATGAAAGTAATGACCTGGTGAAATGATTTTGATTTTGTTTTTATTTTGCTGAAAGTAATTTTTCTACAATCCATTTTTATCAAGTTTAATATCTGCCAACCAAGTATTCAAAACCAGTCATTTATATTCTTTTTACAATGGAGGTCAGACCTGAAAAATATCACAAGAGGGCATAATGGTAGGCAAAAGTTATAAAAGAAAAATAGGTTTCAAAAAGCATAAATCAGTAAGGTCCTGGTACTTTAACCACCTTTTGCTATCAGGTAAAGGTCATGTCAAAGAGTGTTTGAATTATAATATATGGGAAACTAGAGAGAAATTAAATAATTCTTTACAGATACTGATAATTCTCTCCTGTGCGGCTTGTGCTGCATACAACATATTTGATGGGGATTTAATAGCTGTCAAGGTCAACAAAAATAAAAGATAACACTTATCAGTTTAGTCAGAGTCCCTCATGACCAAAGGAAAAGGTATGTCTCACTTCTGTCTTATTTCTGTTGCTGGCCAAAACAAATGTATGAAATGCTGTTTTTTACCTCATAATTTGACTCACCATCATTATTGGGGAAGTCAAGTAAGGAATCCAAGTAACTGCTGTCATCATATTCACAGTAAAGATCATACAAAAGTGAATGATCTACGCTGTCTGCTTGTTTGTTCAGTTCATCCTCATAAAGTTTTCTCTACACTTAGAGACTCCAGGGCCTACACACCATGAAATAGCAGCACAAAAACCTGGTTGCCTCTTCCTACACTAATTAAAAATCAAGACAACCCTTCAAAGACATGTTCACTGGCAAAATTGATCTATACAATTTATTCAATTGCAACTGCCTTCCTAGGTGAGTGGAGGTTGTATCAAGATGATAGTTAAAAACTAAACACTGTAGGCAAAGATTTTGACTCTGTTGAAGAAGACTAGCCACCTCAAAAGGAAGAGCTGAAGTATTAATTGTACTTATGTCTAAATAAAAAACAAATCATATTTACTATGATTTTCTGGCCATTATGTTGGCAAATAAGGTGGACACTGATGTATTAAGATTACTCTATTTCTTTTGGGTTGCATGGTCCAGCCTTATATGAGGGTTTGTGCTTAGTTTTATCAAATATTGTCATGCCATGTTCATTTGCTATCCCTGAGAGCGCTGCTCTTTTCTGAAAGTAAATGGCAGAATAGTATATTTGGGGTAGAAGGGGTATGTGGGGTGGAACAAAGAAAATGGAGGCATGGAAAACTGTGGTTGGTATGTATTGTATAAGAGAGGGGAAAAAAGGAAGAAAAAAAACTGTCATCAGTAACCACGATGAATCAGCAGGAACCAAAACAGGAATAAAATTACCTGTAACATCTTGAGTGAGATGTGTGGCTTTTCCCCAGTGAATTTATACCTTTTACCTAAATAGGATGCACACTTCCTTCTGTCTGTCAGGAAAGATCAGCCCAGCGAGGGAGTGATATCCTCCTAAGAGAATCCAGAGTTGGAGTATGGACAATGCAGGGCTACTGAATATGACCCTCTTTAAACCCAAAACATCATTTTAAATTCTTTTTGGCTTTTACCTAATACAACTACTATGTTCTAATTTTGTTGATAGCATACCTTCCCTTATTTTATAGAACGATAAGTGTTTCTATTTATTGTTTTCAATACAATATTGATGTTGGTCTGGTAAGGAAAATAAACATAGAAATTTTGAACTATTTACTTCTAATCAGATATGAACCATGGGTTATGTTTTGGTTGTAGTGAGGGGATGTACTGTACACAGAAGGATTCTTTATTGATGGTCAAATTAGTAGGTCATAAAATGTTTCACTTCCTATCCTAAATCAGCCCTCTACTACTCTTTGAACATTTAACAACTCCCTGGTTACTTAGACACATGGCAGAATGATAAAACTATTAATAGCATTTCTCTACTAATACACACTTGAATGTATCCATGCAATGACTACCTGGATAGAAATGCAAATCTTATATGCAAACACATGGAAAATCTCTTTAAATATGTTCTTATATTGCAGTTACCTCTTATTTCTTTTATGATAAATAGAATAACTGAGTGAAAATGCTTTAAATGCAATGTTGTGATATTAAAGAGATCACATTCTGCATGCCATAGTGTGGACCTGGAAAATATTCCTCAAAGCTTGGCAGATCAGCAGACTATTTTGCAGCTAGAGGGAATGATGCATAGAAGATCCTCTGAAGATAAACCTTTCTCTACCTGAGAGGAGAGCTGCTTAAACTAAGGATAAACAACTCAATAGTTTCAGGAATTCCTTGAAACTGAACTGATTCACTAGCCTCCTCACTCTATAAACTATGTTTGCGCTTTTTTTTTTTAATTTTAAACTGTGATTTCCATGATTATAATGTTGAAGTGTAGGCTTTTGGCTCATTTTTAATAATCTTTCGTATGACATATTGTGACATCAGAGCCTGTCCCTTTTTATCCTTTCCTTGCAGGTCAATCTTGGGTAATTATTTAAAAAGCATGTTTTCCTCATTCAGCATTCTTGTTAAAATCAACCAACCCTACACATAGGGGCTACAACTGAGCACTTGCTTCTCAACCACTGATTGTGTTTCTAACCTCAATTCAGCATAAAACCATTATTGTCACAATAAGTTTTTTTTTTTTTTTTTGGATTTTTCGAGACAGGGTTTCTCCATAGCTCGATAATTTTGATATAAAAAAAGAGAACTTCATGGAATCTATGAAGACCCTTTGATTCATGTGGTTTTGATGATGTCTTTCTTATTTTGAAAAGAAAAATCATATTGGAATTTTAGGGCAAGTCACATTTAATCTGTAGGTCTCCTTAATTGAACTGAAAATATATAATATTTTTTTCAGTCATGAGCACAAAATATTTATTGTTTTTAATGGTCTTTAATTCAATGGTATTTTGTGATTTTTGATTTACTATAACTGACATTTCTAATTTATTTTATTTTGAGTTCTTTTTTCTTTTGCATAATCTTATGAAAGCAACTGTTTTATTAAACCTTTAATCTCTTCATCAGATTGTATATTTAAGATGAATAAAATCATGTTGATTTTGGCTTTTCATGTACACCCTGCACCTTTACTGAATTTAATAAAAACAGGAGTGGCCAGGAGTCAAGGAAAGGTTGAGAGGTCTATTCTTTGGAGTTTCTTTTGTCTTTTTGGGCCACATACATTGTCATGAATTTCGTTTCCATTATAGAAGCATATGGTCAAATATTTACTGTATAATAATAGAATACTGTCTACTCTACACCTTGTCCTAATTGAGGAATAAGTTTTAGATATTATTATGCATATGGATATAATATACAAAGAAGATGAAGGCATTATTTATGGCTTATTCATTACTAATCATTTGATGGCCATATGCAGTTTCCAGGATTTTTGCTGATTTGCTTTTTTCCCCCAGTTTCTTTTCCATAGAAATTTTGTGTCTGACTTTGTATTTGTTAACTTAATGAAAGAAATTTCAAGTTCTAAATTCCTAATTCGACAATTAAAATTTCTTTAGACTAGTAAGGCATCAGTAAAGGCACAAGTACTACTTATTGCCACCAACTAATAATGATTTTCAAAGTTACTGTACCTAAAATACCCTGTACCAATACAATCTTATGTTAAAAATTTGCAAAGATATAACTCTAAGATATCTAAGCTGTTTTGATAAAGTGAAAGAAAAGGCAAAATAAATACTATGTATTTCACCCATTTTTATCTTTTTCCCTTGAATGGGAAAAAACAAAAAGAAATAACATTTGCTTCACGTTAAGTGATTTAGGTCGGAATTCTCACTTGAAAAATTGCATTTCTTTTTCTTTGGCTATTAAGTAGAAACTGTTCCTTTAAATTTTCTTTAAAAATAAGACACAACCTCAAATTTCATTTACAAACTTTTGCATTACATAGAAGTGATCAAGGACCCAGAACTTATAAAATTAAATTTAATTGCCTGGAAATACATGAGAATTGAAAGAGCAATTAAATGGACACTGAAATTACTCCTTAGACTTTCATTCTTTTAGGAACAGAGTACAATCCATCTCATTAAGACTAAATCTTCTGAAACGTGTGTAGTTAGCAATGAAAGTTTTAGATAACACTCAATTCTGTAGACAGGGGAAATTTCACTTCTGCATATCCCTGACTGAGATCCCAACGGGTGTTGAAAGTAATCTGTAGTTCTGAAGAAATTCTTGAAGACAGCTGGATTCTAACACCCTTTAGTGCCAGGTACCTTTTGTCTTCATAATACTGAAACAGCAAAAGTACTTCTGGAGGCACTAAATGTATTCCCCAGTGTTCTTCAGGTTTTGTAACCTGTGTGACAGACACTTTTGTTCTATTTTGTTTTTTTTTAAGTGTGCAGTAACATAAACAACAGCCCTGTGTTTTCTTGATTAAGACTGTTATCTACTAATACTTCTAAATAAGAAGAAATTGATGGCAGAATTTGATGATTTTGAGATCACAATTAGTAGCAGATGCAAAGTTGGAATTACTCAATCCAAGAAAATATGCAATAAATATAGCAATTTCAGCTTTATCATATCACCAGGGTTAAGAATTGAAATAAAGTATCATAGCATAACAGTAATGTGAAAGGTTTGGAGAACAGAAAGCAGCTCTTTATTCTTGAAAAAACAAATTTATGAAGGTATAACTGGGAAAGTTGTCTTCCCAAACCATAATAACCAGCAGAGGTGGGTGAGACCTTTTGTTACTTTTCTCTTATTCTTATTCTCTTTTTTTTCTTGCTTAAAGTCTTTGATATAATGAATAGTTGTTCTTTTTTATATGTGTTATGATCATTAATATATAGGCATACACCAAATTAAGTCATTTGATATTTCACCAAACTTTTTCATCATATTATCTGGAGACAGGCTCCAGAGACTTTGGCTAAGTAAGTCTTCACTCCTCCCTGCATCAATACCAAGTTCCTTAGACACCAAAAGCCTCACAGAAAAAAAATGCTATCATTCCATTTGAAATGTTTTATTGATGTATTTAAAATAAGATTTTACCTTAAAATTAAATTGTTGTTTAAATATTTATGTTTCATTCTTTAAGTAATGTAAAACTTTAAGATTATTCAAATCTATATTGTTGTGTCTTGTTGTAAGAAAGCATTCACTGCAGAAGCTTTAACCTGTACTAAAGTCCTGACCTCATTTTTCCTCATACTGAGAGCATCAATGTTGACACAGTCTAAGTGTTGTAGAATATTATTTTAGTGATTGCTATTTTCTTTATGCTCTGGAACATTTGCTTATCAATGCAAAGATGTGTTTGATTAAATAAAGTTCACCTGTGCTCTGGAGGCTGAGTCAGCACCTAGCTGACAGGAAGTAGTAGGGAGGATCCAGGTGGAGAAAAGTTTATAGGGCCTGAAAAAGTGCAAGGACAACAGGAACAGGTGAGCTAGGTGAGCTGCTTGCTATTCAGCCTCTCTGGGAAGCAGGATTCTACCTCAACCTTTCAATCTTCTTTAGTGGGACAGAGATTAGGTGAATTTACTTAGTAGTTTTTAAAGAGTCAGTTCCTGAGGAAACAGAATGTCTTCAGGCTATGGCTCTTGTGGCCTAACCGCTGCTGGTAGCAATGGAGTTATGATTGCTAACTAGGATAGCTTTAGTTTAAAAAGCAGACAGTTAGAAAAGTGAACAGCACCTACATGGAAGTTAACAGGGCAGAGAGGTATTCTTCATGGGTGTTATGGTAATTTTTAGTGAAAAGAAGCAAGATCTTACTCCTCCTCAACTATTTACATTCTTCACCATATGCTTTGTTACAAAAAATTAATAACCCAAAGTTTCATCACACACTTTCAGAAAACAACGCTCACTGTGTCAGCGCACTGGCTACTGTGCAGCATGAATCTGTCATAGTGTCAAGTTCTGCTGATAAAAATTCTAGTCCATTTTCATGAAAGAGGCCAAAGGTCTGCTATGTTAAGAACATTATTTGTGTGTTTAAAAGGCAGAGTATTATTCAGGGAAAGCATCTTACCTGGACTGGGCATCTTCTATAATCAGGCAAGAATTTCAGAGGAGAGAGTGGGACACAAACCCAGGTATATAAACTTGGATCTACAGTGTATCCCATCTACAAGATGGAATGGGTAAGGGTGGTGCAGAGATTATAGGAGTAGCCAATATTCCAGTCTCAGACCCATACCATGAGAGATAGCCCAACAATGACACTGCCTGGAGCAATGGGACAGAGTGGTTGGATAACCTAGGATAGAACTAAACAACATTGAAGAAAAATGTCAACATAATGAAGCCTGGCAGTATTCTGCTAGACTCATAGATTGATACCAGCCCAATTGTCGTCAGAGAGACCTTTTCCAGAAACTGATGCAGAGACCCACAGTCAAACACTAAGCAGAGCTAAGGGCACTCTACTGAAAGAAGGACTGTAGGAGCCAGAGAGGTCAATGACATCAGAAGAAAATCTATAGAAACTACTAGCATGGACTCAGTTGTTTACAGCAACTGAAAGGACAACCAGGGAGCTGCATGGGACTGACTCAGGCTCTCTGCACATAGTTACAGTTATGTAGTTTGGTTTTCTTGTGGGACTCCTAACAGTGGGTACGGGCAATGCCTTTGACCATGTATTGGTTTTAGACACCATAATTTTCACACTGGGTCACCTTGCTCAGCCTTAATATAAAGAGAGGAGCTTAGCCTTATTGGAACTTGATAGGATATCCGCTGGGGGCCAACCTTTTCTGAATAGAAATGGAGAAGGAGAGGATTGGGTAATAGACAGAAGAGAGGTGGCAGGGGGAACATGAAAAAAAGGGGATGAACAGCTGCAGTTGGGGTGTAAAATAAAGAAATCAATTTGAAATTTTAAAAAGGAAACAGAACATGAAAATAGGATTGCCTACTGTTTTGAAGTTCAAACTCTATCAAGAAGGAATTAAAATAATTTTAATATTTATGGAATGGTTTGAATCCACTGGATAGTAAGGACCACACCAGACAATGCAAATATTTAATTCATGCATATGTAATTTTATATACATAAGCAACAGACTGAAAATTTAAAATTCTATTCACAAAGATATATCCTCACAGTCCCAGTACTCAATAGCTATGTATAGCTCATAGTAAAAATGATATAAAGCATTTTTTTCAACTATAGAAATTTCATTTCAGCCATGCTGTGCCTGTCAAATAAGGGAATAGGAGAAAAAGAAAGATAATATTTCCCCATCTAGGGAGACTCATGAAACAGCATTTTTTGCAGAGAATTAAAAACATTTTTCATTAATAAAATATAAATTATAAGGTTATGAGTAAAGGGAAATGTAATTGGATTTTTAGCCAAAGGCAAGATTATGGCCTTTTATGTCAGTTTAAGTAACCTAGAATTTATACTCTAGACCAGGGCATATTTCTGCAATAATGTTCTTGTAAGCAGGAATTCGTCAGACATTAACAGGGCTGAAATGAAAAAGAAAGTGAGAGAGAAAGAAAGATTTCACAAACTAAACAGAGAAGGGCAAGGATTTGCTCTAAGTCTAAGGATTTTATTCACTTTTGTGAATAAGAAACCCGGTCTTGGGGCTAAAAAGAGGCAATTGTCTGTGGTGGGTCTGCAATGAGTGCTGACCTTTGAGGACAGAAAGACAGTGAGCCTGGGCGAGAAGGCTAGATGCAGGTAATCAGGCACATGTGTTTTAGAAATTATTTTCCTTATTTATTGCTTTATAAATAATACCATTCAAAATTTCCACTTCCTCCCCTCCTGCTCCCCTACTCACCCTCCCCTCTCTCCCTCCAGTCCTACTAGAGGGCAGGATTAAAGTCCAAGGCCCTCCCCCTTTATCCAGGCCTAGGAAAGTATGCATCCAAACAGACTAGGATCCCCAAAAGCCAGTACATGCAGTAGAGACAAATCCCAGTGCCATTATCACTGGCTTCTCAGTCAGCCCCCATTGTCAGTCACATTCAGATGGTTTGATCCCATGCTCCTTCAGTCCCAGTCCAGCTGGCTTTGGTGAGCTCCCATTAGATAATGAAAACAGGGTGGTATTGGCAGAAAAACAGAGACATTGACCAATGGAATCGAATAGAAGACCCGGATACTAATCCACAAATCTATGAACATCTGAGTTTTGACAAAGGAGCTAAAATTATGCAATGGAAGAAGAAAGCATCTTTAACAAATGGTGCTGGCATAACTGGATGTCAACCTGTAGAAGAATGAAAATAGACCCACATCTATCACCATGCACAAAATTCAAGTCCAAATGGATTAAAGACCTCAATATTAATCTGAACACACTGAACCTGATAGAAAACAAAGTAGGAAGTAGTCTACAATACATGGGCACAGGAGACCACTTCCTATGTATAATCCCAGTAGCACAGACAATAAGAGCAACAATGAATAAATGGGACCTACTGAAACTGAGAAGCTTCTCTAAAGCAAAGAACATTGTCATTAAAACAAAAAGGCAACCTACTGACTGGGAGAAGATCTTCACCAACCCCACATCAGACAAGGTCTGATCTCCAAAATATATAAAGAACTCAAGAAACTAGACATAAAAATTCTAAATAACCCAATTAAAAATTGGAGTACTGTACTGAACAGAGAATTCTCAACAGAAGAAGTTCAAATGACCAAAAGATACTTAAGGTCATGTTCAACTTCCTTAGTGATCAGGGAAATGTAAATCAAAACAACTTTGAGATACCATCTGACACCTGTCAGAATGGCTAAAATAAAAAACACCAACGATAGCCTTTGCTGGAGAGGATGTGGAGTAACAGGAACACTAACCCATTGCTGGTGGGAATGCAAACTTGTACAACCACTTTGGAAATCAGTGTGGCGGTTTCTCAGAAAATTGGGAGTCAACCTACCTCAATGGAAGAATGGATAAAGAAAGTGTGGAATATATGAATATATACACATTAGAGTACTACTCAGGGATTAAAAAATAATGACATCTTGAATTTTGCATGCAAATGGACGGAAATAGAAAATACTATACTGAGTGAGATAACCCAGAACCAACAATATGAATATGGTATGTACTCACTCATTAGTGGATTCTAGCCATAAACATAAAAATTAAATAGTCTGGCATATTATACGAGATTCTCCTCAATCTCACATTCCAAATTCATGTTAGTTGATTACGTAGAATAGCTTATTTTCTCTTTGGACATATCTCTTTCTACTTATGTTAGGAATGAGTATTTTATTCCTTCTTACTTAGATAATTTTAGAGGTACTCAATAATTTCCTTATAATTTGTAATTGCAATCTAATTATGAAAACAATAAGCCACTTTTGCTTTGTCTCTTCTCTCTAATATTGGTGTTAAAATTGTCTTTGAAAATAAGAATACACAGTTTATCCTGTCTTTTGTAATATACTAAATATCAATCCTGTTTCAATTCATCAGAGGAATTTTCAGGATCATTATGGCATATCAGTTTATCAAACTGACAAAATATCAAGTTTGCCAGTATGCAGTGGACCTTTGCCACAAAAAATTCTAGAAATAATTATCTAGTATCATTTTGTTTGATATTGTAGCCCACAGATGTAATCACTATAATAAAGTTTATTTCTTAGGAGAATCAAATTGCAGACACTTATTTTGTCCCTTATGAACCAAGTGATTATGCTTCATCAAGCTTGAATTTGTTTGGATGTCACTGTGGTTTACTCAGCTGGTGAAGTTCTTTTTCTAAACTAGTAATTATGCACAGAATTGCAATTTCAATAGATATTAGACCACATGATTTATTTGTAGCTATGATTTGCCTTTTTATGGTGCTGGTATCTTGTCATTTATTTTTTTAATGAGGTTATGAATTTGTGATTAAAAGCAGTTTGCTGAATTTCAATTGCTTTGTTCCTATCGGTTATTTGGGCAGCAATACATGTATACATATATATTTTTGTAAAACCTGGATTTCAGCACACTCACAAAGGTGAAGGGGCTGGAGAGATAATTCATTGAGCAAAGTAAAGAAAAAGAATGAAAACATGGATGAATATTTCCAGGAAATAAAAAATATAATCACATTGGTCTAATATGTTGGTAGGGAGTACAGAGGAGATGATTCCTAGGGTTTACTGTACACAAACGAATCAAAGGTAAGAGAGCTATAATTTCATTGACTGACCCTATATTGGGCCAATAAAAAGACGCATGATAAAGAAAAGAGAAATTCCAAATAATTTTCTCTGTCCTTTACTTATATGGATGTGTGGATCTCTAAATATTCCTATTCAAAATATTTACACATACATATATACCTCGCAAAATTGTAATCAGTATATTAATGAAGCAATCAGTCAGTCAATATCTCTTATTATCAAATGATTCTTCCAATACTTGAAGTTGTTATACAAAGGATTTTTATAGGCACCTACAAACAACTGGGGCAACAACAACAGCTATAGGATATTTTCCACAGCATGATGACAAGGACTTAATGGTGAAGACAACACCTATACAACTTACTGAGCACAGAGAAATTGAGCTGGGGCCTTCTTAGAACTTTCACCTTGCTATAGACCAGTGTTCATAGTACTGGTAGGTAATCTAAATGCTACCACGGGAGAAAGGTAAAGATCAGCCCAGTGTTCTTGTTTGTGGAGTCAACAGCCAAGATCTGAGTTTATTTAAGGACCTATTCATGAAAAGGAACTCAGATTAAATACAGCTCAGGTAACCATGTACCTAAGACTGAGGGACCAGGAATCTAGGGGAAAACCAAATAATATTATTATGTTAAAGGAATATAGCAATAAAAGACTGCTAACAACAGTCTGCCCCACTCATAGATTCCTTACCTTGCTCAGCCATCATCAGAGAAGCTTCCTTCTACAGTAGAGGGAAACAAATATGAATAATATGCAGAAAGTAAGAGCCCTAAACGTGATGTCTCCATCAAACCTGTCCCTTCAGGGCTCAGGGACTTCTATAGAGAAGAGACAGGATAAGCATAAGAGCCAGAGGAGATGGAGGAAAAGAAGAAAACAAAATTCTCTAAGCACAGGGGCTGGAGAGATGGCTCAGCAGTTAAGAGCATTGCCTGCTCTTCCAAAGGTCCTGAGTTCAATTCCTGGCAACCACATGGTGGCTCACAACCATCTGGATGAGGTCTGGTGCCCTCTTCTGGCCTGCAAACATACACACAGATAGAATATTGTATACATAATAAATAAATAAATATTTTTAAAAAATTTCTAAGCACAACAGGACCAACGCACCAATGCATAGCCATTAGCTTTCTCCATGGGAGTCTCACTGGGAAAATAAGCCACTCTTAAGGGTGGTCCTGTGACTACAAGTAAATGGTCAGCACAAAATGATTTCAAAAGCATCTCTGGAGGTTCCTTGTTTCGCAATGTTGTGTCACAGCATTTTTTTTTTCTTATTCACCTTCCAAGTCCTTGATATTATCACTTCTGTTTTTGTGAATTTATTAGTTCCAATACAGGTCTGGTAACTCGGCTCAGGTACTCTACAGAAGCAGAACATTCTTTCATCTGCAGAGTCATCTCTCCAGCATAACAATTTCTTTCGCAATATTAAAAACAAAATAACTAATGAAATGTTCAAAAATACTTTATGTGTTAGGCAATATATTAAATGAGTTACGTACAGAGTTAGACTTTTCAAGCAAACATACATTAAATTATTTTAAATTTTATTGAAACAATATTTCTAAATATTCTGGGCTACAAATCCTAGTAGTTTGAACCCTAGTAGTAAAAAACAACTCAAGGTGTTTAACTTATTTGGCATCATGAGTTGCTATACTTTTTATTCTGAGGACATTCCAGACTCTCTCTTGTAACTAACTTTAGACTTAATGGTACACAGCTGTTCATGACATTCATACTACTGCCCTAAAGAACATACTATTATCGTCTAAATACAGCAAACCAGTTGTTAAACCATTTCTCATTCCTACCCTTGCTCACTTTAAAATCAATATTGTTCTTTAAATTTTTAATAGACCTCTGCAGAAGATAAATGGCAAAATACATATAGCAATCTTTCTGCACACATGCAATATATTTTCAGAAGAGTAAGCAGACAATATCTTCCCTCATACCTATTCCAATGACAATTTGGTAAAATGATGGTAGTCTGCATACTAAAAAGGTAAGAAATGTTTCTATGGTTTATTTTATTGCTAGTTGTATGTTTGTATGTGTGCATCTATGTAGGTGTGTGCATATGAGAACAGGTGGCTATGGAGGCCAGAAAAGTGTTTCAAGTACTCTGGGCTCCATTGTGGATTGGAACTGAATTCATGTGCTCTACAGAAGAAGTGAGTGTTCTCATTTGCTCACTCATCTCTCCAGGCTAAGGATACATGTTCTTTCAATATTCAAAATGCCATGCTTTTGTTTCGCTCCAGAAAAGAAGTATTTGCCAAATTTCATTTTGTTAATGTACGCACTGAAAGTTATTCAGTCATTAAATCTGAGATTAGTATAGCAGACTATGTCATTCATACAGATTGACATCTCTCCTTACTAAAAAATAAAAAATAATAAGTATATCAACTTCCTCACTTTAGAAATGATGGCTCATATTTGTGTGTAAGATATTATAAGTGAATGAAAGAAATAAAAAAGGAAAGAAAGGGAACATGAGTGTGCTAAGGAATGGTAAACGTGAAGCTTTAATATATATAATAGGGAGAGCATAGTTGGAGGCAGACACGGGCCATCTGGGAGAGCTCAGAATGGACGTGTCCAGACTGAGCTGTGGCCTGGGCAGAGACCAAGAAGTGAAGTGGAGAGAGGGGAAGAAGGTGCAGCAACCAGGAGGTCCATGAATGCAAAGCGAGATGGCAAGCGAAATAGTTGGGTTATATAGGGCATAACAGCCCAGCCCCTGGCCTAAGAGCAGTCTGCTACAGATAGGGGCTGAGGAATGCAGGGACCCCCCTGACCGGGTTCACTTTGATATGTTAAGTAGGCAACTCAAAAGGCATCCATTGACCGGGTTGGAAAGCACCCACCCACTGAGACAGTGGAGCTGATCTATTGGGAGCTCACCAAGGCCAGCTGGACTGTGACTGAAAAAGCATGGGATAAAACTGGACTCTCTGAACATGGCGAACAATGAGAGCTGATGAGACGCCAAGGACAATGGCAAGGGGTTTTGATCCTACGTAATGTCCTGGCTTTGTGGGAGCCTAGCCAGTTTGGATGTTCACCTTCCTAGATATGGACGGAGGGGGGAGCACCTAGGACTTACCACAGGGCAGGGAACCCTGACTGCTTTTTGGACTGGAGAGGGAGGGGGAGAGGAGTGGGAGGAGGGGGAGAAGGGTGGGAGGAGGGGGAGAAGGGTGGGAGGAGGGGGAGGGAAATGGGAGGCTGGGAGGAGGTGGAAACTTGTTTTTTTTCTCATTTTCTCAATAAAAAAAAAGATTTAAAAAAATAAAAAAAAGAAAGCTAACAATAAAAATTCCAAATTATGAGGTAAATTTGTAAGAAACTGTGTGTCTCTAAGCAAATAGTTTCCTGAAAGTAAATTTTAAAATGTAGAGAAACATAGTTTGATCTTAAATTCTAAAGACAGACTAACTCCTATACACTACTTAGGCTTCTATTCAAGACTCATCTGAGGCCTCAGCCCCTCCATAAAATAATCTCCCCATGACAGAGTTTCTGTGTATGTATAATATGACACATAAAACTTGGTTCACATAACAGTGAAAGGTCCTGGCGTGAGGCTTATTATAAGCTGGATCATGTTAAGAATTTACAAAGAAAGGGAAGCCTACAACCGAGAATAAATAGATTCATCAATAACACAAATGGCACCATGTGAGGGAGAGACATTTAAATTATAAGGAGGAATAAAGTTATTTAACGGAACCTGGGAAGATATCCAGGAATATTTTATGTTTTCCCTGAAAGATAATTTAATATACTAGAAGTACAGGGCAATTTTCATGGGAAAGTCCCAAAGAAAGGAAACATTCAAATACCATCAAATTATCCTTCCTTTAAATGATTACTAATATTTATATTATTAAGAGGATATGATCAGATTATTGTTGTCTATGATCAATTTTCATAATAAGACAAGATACTGTAATAAACTTTTGAATTTTATGATGGTTTTACAATATATAACTTGATGTTAATGAATTTCATAAATGATCTTCAAGATCACATTTGAGTATTAATAAATGCATCTCCATCATTGTGAAAAGCACTATCTTTTTCCTATACTTGCCAAATTTCGCTCATATTGTTTTTAATTAAAGTATAATTGCATTTCTTACCTCTTCCTTCTTCTCCCTCTAACACCCAACATATCTACTCTCCCAAATTCTCAACCACTTTTTCTGTAGCTGTTGTTGCAATGTGTATATATAAATAAACAGATAAATACCCCTGCTGAAAATTCTTTCTCTACTGCTTTCATGCATGTTTCAAGTATCATCACTCAGTATCAGGGAACAATCAGAAGACTCATTCCTGGGGAACACTAATTCTTCTTCTCACAGAAGTTGTTAAATTGTTTGTATCTTTCCATCTAGAGTGGGACACTGTGAGATTTATACATCTACATTGGGGTTTCTAATATTGTTGAAAAGGTTCGAGTCTTTGTTAAACAGCTATGTTGTTGAAATTTGATGGGTGAAGCCTCTGTGTTAAAGCTAGAAGACACAATCTCTCTGAACCCTCTGTTTCTATTGCTTTTAATACCCTTTCTATCCCCTCTCCCATGATGTCCCATGAGGAATAGGTGCAAGAATTGCGTTGTAGATACATCAGTGTGAGCTGGGCACCTAATGTTAGTTGTTCTCCACATCCTGACTAGCTGTTGTTTCTAAAATGGTCTCATTCTCCAGATTTTAAAAAGAAGCTTCTGTGATAAGTGTATAAATAATGACGTAGAATGAATTAAGGATTATATCAGAGAAGTAGCAATAGTAATTCCTTCTCTGAGATCCCTGACTTCACTAACCATGGATTTGAATAAGTTTTCAGCCCTATTATGATTTTGTTCCTGTTACACTTGCCTTAAACACACCAGATAGCTGTTGGCTATTCCCAAAATGTAAGTGCCACTATTTCACATAAAGGGGATCTAACAATGCTGGTCACCATTATGGCTCTTAAGTACCAGAACTAAATAGGCATATTGATTGCTGTCCTCCCTTGGCAGCTTGAATAATACCTTCCAGTATAATGACATGTAGTCTTTAGCGAGATGACTTTCTAGTCAGATCCAAAGTAAATCTTTGAGTCCTATGTACAAAGTAAGTAGTATCTTTTAGCAATTTATTTGAAGGGATTTACCTTCAACTTATGGGAGGTCACCAAAAGCTAACATATATTGTTTTGAAAGTCTCTTGGTTTGTCCTGATCAACAACTTGAATAGGAAGATTTTCACGCCAGCTATGGGTTTATTTTTATTTGTTTGTTTGTTTTGTCGTTTTCATTTTGTTTTGTTTGGTTAGGTAGGCTACAGCTCTTTGAGGAAGTGATGTCATCCTAATGGCATAGTTTTATAAAGTTGTGTGTGTGCATGTGCCCATTAGTTACTCTTCCATTGCTGTGAAGAGACACCATGAACACAGCAACAGCAACTCTTTTAACAGAAAGCATTTGATTGTGATTTGCATACATTTCCTGGGGTTTATTCCTTTATTGTAATAGCAGGGAACATATGGGCATGCAAGAAGACAGTGTGCTAGAGAAGTAGCTGAGAGTTCTACATCCAAATCCCAAAGGCAGCAGGAAGAAAGAGTTGCTGGGCCTGGCTTCAACTTTTGAAATCTCAAAGTCAATGTCCAGTGACATTTTTCTTTCAATAATACAATGACACCTAAACTTTCCCAAGTAGTGCCAATGCCTGATAACTAAACATTGCAATAATTCAAATAGACTCATGTCTGTGGGGGTCAGTCTTATACAAAGGACATAAATATTAGTGATATAATATAAATACATATGAGGATTTACGTGAAAAGCAAAAGTGATGGTGAGAAGAAAATGATTTGTGGCTTCCATTTTGTTCTTTCTCAGGCAATGGTGGAAGAAACATCTCAAGGCATCCTAGACTTGTGGGGAGAAGTTTGCTTTGCCATGAATCCCGTTTTTCCATGATAAGATCTTACTTTTCCTAGGGTCTATGCTTCTTTACTTTATAGAACTTTACTCAAAAAAAAGACAGTTATTATTGTCTGCATCTTATGAAGTTCCCCTTAGTGTTTTCTCTAAGCACATTTTATGGAGGATGTTGGCCAATGCACACATAGCATGATATGAATGAAACTGCTAGTCAAACCAATGCCAATATCTAATTTTTCATTCATTTTATATGTATATATATCTACAATAATATCTTCTAGTGCCATGTCTATTTGATGCCTGTGAAAAACAAGAGGAGGTTTTTAGGTGCTTTTATTTGAAGTTACAGACAATTATGAGACACTATTCGGTGCTGAGAATCAAACCAGGGTCCTCGGGAAGAATTGCGCATACCCTTGTCTGCTGAGGTAGTTTTCTATTCCCAACAACACATCAGTGTTCTCTGACATAAACAAAGGAAAGTTTTGGTGGGCAGAGTCTATGTTGAGCAATGAAAATAGTCAACTAAGAATGTACTTAAATAAAGGTTTTCTGGGGATTCAAAAGGCAAAACTGCTCACAAGAGATGAGATCAAGAATGTTTTCTCTCGGGTATTGACATGACGCCTTTTGAGAATGTTGCCCTCTGAATTAAGTGGAATCTCAAGATTCAAATGATAAAAGGAAGGAGGGAAAGGAGAACAGACAGACAGTAGAAGACAGTGGTGTGTGCGGTAGAATACAGCACAGTGGGTGACTACTTGCTTAAAACACAGGAAATTTCAGATTCTGGAAACAAAAAAAGAAAATATTTCCAAGCATGTATAAATAAATTGATAGTTTTCACACGCTTGCTTTTAAATGATTTCAAATATATTGTTACTTCTCTAGTATAAAATTTGGACTGTTGGAATAAAAATAGGGAGAAACTGAAGTACCATATTACCATATTTGGCTGTGTAATTTTTATCTGTCAATTTTTTTCAAATTGAGTTAAAATTACTAACTTTCAAAATTCAGAAACAGATATATTATTGTAACCTTTGGTGAACAATAGCCTAACATTCAAAACCTTTATGGTAACACAGAATAAATTCATTGATAAACAAGAATATAGTGTTGATTTATAGGATAGCATTTAAGGTATCACACGCACATATGCATACATATACATAAATATACATATATATGTTTATGTGTGTGCGTGTGTGTGTATGTCAAAAATGCAGTGATTGTCTCTGGAAAAAGAGGATAAGTATTTAGGCTTTTATATAATATATGCTCTAAAGACCGTTTTTATTAAATAGTCATGTCATGTAGGTATTTCATCAATGGTTATAAGTATATTATTTCTCCACAACACACGGTTTTTCCTGAAAAAGTCATTTTCTATCTACACTGTGTGTGTGTTTCTCTCTATGTGTATGTTATTTTTTTCCACTGTCTCATGGAGTGAGTAGATCTTCATGTACTCCAATATTGGAGAACTCACCAAATACCTAAGGCTGCTTTACTTAGAAATATCTTTCTGGCATTTGCTCTGCAGCAAACTTTGTGCACAGACTAATTTGTTCTAATGTTCTTCCCTTCAAAACAAAAACAGAACTTTCTATTTCTTTTAAAATTACATTTGCAGAGAAAGCATTACTGTACTTTATTCCCACATATCTTTCCAGGAAGCTGTTTCTGCTGGCAGTATTTTATTTTATGTGTTAAGTTAAAATTCAAAATCTAAATATTTCATTACATTGCTAGAGGAATAAGCACTGAACGTGTACAAATAGAGGAGTTTTCTATATCATCCGTGTTCAACTGTTACCACATTTTAAATACTTTCTTATTTACATAGTTTTCTTAGTATGCAACTAACTGTATTAGTGCCACAGTACTAAATGTTTTAATACATTTCTACTTCAACTTAATAAAAAATTATACTTTTTTAAATCATACAATGTACATCTATATACATACATTTTATATACCATGAACTGGTCCCTAGTCAGCTGTCTCCTATTCTCCATGAGCCATTTTATCAACTAATATTCCATACTTTATATTTTTACATGTCTCTGTACTTTTTTAATCTGGAGTTAGCATAATTACTTCTCAGTAATTTTCCTATTCTTGATTTCAGTATCTTCCAATAATGCCTGATATAAATGCATTATTTCATAAGCATCTTCTAAGTAATAATTAGGAATGAATTAAAAAGGAGACTAGAAGGAGAGTAATCCTGCACATTCCTTATCAGAGGAGTTCATGTTTCCCAAATGGAGATTTAACCCACATACAAGAAAGATCATTCTAAAGACAAAGACTGCATGATCAGGTATTGCTTTCTCATTTACTGGGCTTATTTTCCTACAAATTTGCAAAGGATTCTTGATGTGAAATGCCCCTCTGTATGCTGTGAATATGCTTTGTTACCATTGGCTAATAAAGAAGCTGAAATGTCCAGTTACAAATTGGGCCAGCATGGGGCAGGTACATCCACATAAAGACTGTGAAAGTTTAAAAAAAAAATGATTCTAGAAACATAAAAACAGAGTCAGAAACGGCTTCTTAGTAGCTGCATTTTTTTTTCAGATAGTCTCCTTTTGCTGGCAGCAAGCATATGCATGGCTCCTTTAAGAGATGGCTTTTTGGTTCCTGCTGGTGGTACTGAAAGCGTTTTCAGGAGCTCTTGATATGGAGCACTTGAATGGGGTTTTGGCAGCATATTTCAAGCTGCTACATGGAGGTGTACTTAGAGTTTGGGCCATGAGCCTGACTCTCATTACTGGCTGTGAATTTACATCTACCATGTTGGAAAGCTGAAGGTGGTGGAGCAAACAACCAAAGCCTTGGCTTTGGTCCTAGTCATGCCTGCTAAGCATATTAAAAAAAAAATTCACCTGGTCAGAAAATTATTACAGATACAAAATAAAGACAGAATCAGATCATAAAGCTTCTAAACAGTTCACAAAGTGTTTGATAAATATCCATAGACTTAGCATATAGAGGATAAATGATGGAGGAGGGTCATCTGTCTATGTGTTACTTTCATTGGTTAATAAAGAAAGTGCCTTGGCCCTTTGATAGGATAGAAAATTAGGTAGGTGGAGTAGACAGAACAGAATGCTGGGAAGAAGGCAATGAGGCAGACACTATAGCTCTCCTCTCCAAGATGGACACAGGTTAAGATCCTTCCCCATAAACCACCACCTCATGGTGCTACACAGATTATTAGAAATGGGTTAATCAAGATAGGAGAATTAGCCAGTAAGAGGTTAGAGCTAATGGGCCAAAGTAGTGTTTAAAAGAATACAGTTTGTATGTTGTTATTTCTGGTGTAAAGCTAGCCATGCCAGAGCTGGGCAGGAACGCAGCCCGCCACTCCTTCTACATTAAGCAATTTGTAACATGCTGATCACAGACTACAATTAAGAGCTCGACCTCCTGAAAGAGCCAGAGCTGTTTGTGCAACTAGCACAAATCAGGAAGCTGCTATTTCTTATTCATATGAAATGCTATAACTCATTTCCAATTAACTCAATAAAATATACATAAAATTCTAATATATTAGTACACATTAAATTTTTTTTAAATCTAGATTTAATCAGGTGACTGTAAACTTTACTGTAACTTTGTTTAAGGTATATATAAAAGTGAAGTTTTGTGTATATGTATTACACTCACAGTAGGAATAATTGATGTATTTGTTCTATAAGCAAGATTACAGTATTGCTAAATTCCATTTAATACATTTCTAATCTTAGTAGTTCACACAATATATACGGCCCTTATAACCTCAACCAAATACCTGCCCAATATAATGTCAAGTTAATAGATTTTGTTTGCTCAACTGAAAAATCTCAAGAGAGACAAATGTAATGAAAATCTCTGGGAAATGGTTCAAGTAGTATAAACAAATTTAAAATTTCCTACTTTTCCCTGATAAGAAGGGCAAAAATCGTAAACCAGATAACACAGCAAATTACCATTTAACATAGAACTTCAATATTATTTCACTGTCTTGGTAACATTTTCTTCTCTACCTGTGTTCATTTATTGTTATCAGAAATGATAACAGCATATACTTAAAATTCATAGATAAGATGGACATTTTTTTCTTTTTATTTCTTTTTAATTTATTTTTTATTTTTTAAATTTCATTTTATATTCCAACCCCATTTCTCCCTCCCATCCCTCCTCCTCCCTCATTTGTCTCCCCACCAACCCAGTCCCCCATCCACTCTTCCCAATAGCTAAGGGCTCCTATGGAGAGTCAGCAAAATGTGGTATATTGAGTTGTGACAGGGCCAAGCTCTCTCCTCCTGCATTAAGGCTGAGCATGACATCCCACCACAGGGAATGGTCTCCAACAAGCTAGCTCATGCATCAGACACAGAACCTGGTCTTACTGGCAGGAGTCCCTCAGAGAGTCTGAACTTCAGCATTGTATTTCACAGATGGAAGTCCTAGACCATGAGAGAATGGAATGGTCAAGGAGGGAGAGAGACAGAACTGGAGAGCCGTGAGTTTAGGAATATTTTCTCTAAACTACCAATACTCGGGATAATTATTGTTTTAAAAATAAATAAATAAAAATTAAAAGCAAAGAAAAATAATATCCTTGGTGAATTAAAGAGAAATAGAAGTCTACATAGCTTCTACAATATATCCAAGAAAATCAATTTAGGAAAAAAAAAAACTATTGAATCAACACCCTCATTGTTCCATTAAGCGGCACTACCTACCACTGGAGTTCTAAATTTTGGATATTTGAAAATTTTGCTTCTTTATCACACTTAATAGATTTATTTATAATTCTAAGTTTACTTACATATTTTCTATAGATAACATATTTTTCAAGTCTACTCTTATGTGTTCTTTTAAAAATTTCTTTAAGAAATCCATAGACTTATTAGAATGGGAAGCCAGTGTACAATTGTCCTGTTTCTGATGTTTTAGGTGAACTTTATAATCTTCTCCCTGCTAATGCCTCTTGTTTTTTAAGTACTTGGATACATTTCTGTGTATTTTCATAGTTTTCAAATACAATTATACCTTCAGCATGTAAAAAACCAACTATTGTTGATAATTGACAACTTTATCATAAAGATAAGTGTCACCCTGCTTAGACTAATAAACTAATTCACATCTTCATATTAATCACTATATCAAAACAATATTCATCCCCCCCCCTTCAGCTTCTCAATTCCTGGTAATATGTCACCATACCCTATGACAGGCAATGTAACTGAAGATCATTCAACCTTATAGCACTAAATTCTTTATAAAGAAACAAAGACCACTGTATTTTCACCGTGGTTTAGCAATAAACAAATGATAAAGAAACTCAGTTAAAGTGTATCTGACCTTTTCTGTAAATCACTGAGGGTATTAGAACATTGCTGTTCAACATTGTATAAGCATGCATATTATCCGAACTTTGAGAAGTCTTACCATCTTCATTTAGCATCCACATTTAATTTCCTCTCATAATTAGTATTAAATGTCCCGTTTAGAGCTTGTAGGTCCTTATGCTCACTTTGAAAGTGTCTTCTCCCCTGTCACTTTATGTAATTTCTGGGTCATTCATTTTTCTTTCCTCCCAATGGGATTTCTCTCATAAAAGTTACTAGATTGACAATGCTAGTGAGTTATACTTCTATCTCTTTTTTTCTTAACAGTCTGAAACTATTCAACTGTGATAAGGCCATTTGCACCAAAAGAAATACATTTGGGCCTAATTAACTTCTGTTCATTAAAAATGACCTTGTTGCAGTGAAACTGGCATTTCAACAGATAGAGTTAGAGGTAGCAATGAAGGAAGGGGCTGTTCTAGACCTCTCTCAGTCCTCTTCTCATAATGATTCAGATAACATTAAGTTTTGGTGATGTGATTAGTATAATCATCTTTAATAATATTGCCTATTTGTGCATCAATGCAAATAGTTTCTTTTCCCCCAGTGAGCATGCTGTTATAAGAAAATCTCCTCACTGCCTTGTGCTGCTAACACCCGATGCCCACTTCCAACAAATGTGTCCTAAGAAGGAAGACAGAAGCCACAAATTTCCCCCAAATACACTTCCGTTCACCATGCCAGAGGAGCAGCGAGTTGTAATAGAAGTTCCAGGTGTCAGTCCACCAGAAGGGAATCTTCTGAAGTGTCAATTTCGTTTAGGCAAGGCCATGGGACTATAGACCCTGGAATGTCTTTTGTTTCTGCTGTGCCTTTACATGTTTGTTGTAGCTCTCTTTCTCTGGTATTTAGCATATTGTGAGTAGAGAATCCCACTGCCTGTAAAATGATGTGTTTATATCTTGGAAACATCCCATTCTAAGGGGCATTTTTTTAAAATTTTTTTATTGAGAAAAAGAAAAAAAAAGTTTCCGCCTCCTCCCAGCCTCCCATTTCCCTCCCCCGCCTCCCACTCTTCTTCCCCTCCTCCCACTCCTCTCCCCCATCCTCTCCAGTCCAAAGAGCAGTCAGGGTTCCCTGCCCTGTGGAAAGTCCAAGGTCCTCCCCCCTCCGTCCATGTCTAGGAAGGTGAACATCCAAACTGGCTAGGCTCCCACAAAGCCAGGACATGAAGTAGGATCAAAACCCCATGCCATTGTCCTTGGCTTCTCATCAGCCCTCATTGTTCACCATGTTCAGAGAGTCCGGTTTTATCCCATGCTTTTTCAGTCACAGTCCAACTGGCCTTGGTCTAAGGGGCATTTTTAAACTGTGGTTTGTCAAAGAAATGACCCTACCATAAGCTGTACTGTCTAATTTGATTATAATAATGATGGTTTATACAGAATAAAAATAAATACAAGGATATGTTCCACAGGGTCTGTGAGTTTCACCTAAGGAGTTACATGGATTGTAGCTCAAGTTAATGATTACCAATTGAGTCCCAGAAGCCCAGCTGATTTAAATTATTTTAACCTTAATGTTGGGAGGTGCGCTTACAGGTCTCAGAGTGCATCATAGCTGAAGCAAAGCTTTGAAAACAAGAAAGTCAGATGAGATCTTTTGTTAAATAACATTTTAGTAATAGGAGCGGCTGCGGGGCTGCGTCCCCAACACCCAGCCGCCTGCTCCGCTCGGCTAGCTTATGCCCCGAAATAATTACACAGACACTGTATTCTTTTAATCACTGCTTGGCCCTTAGCTCTAGCCCTTACTGGCTAATTCTGATATCCCAATAAACCCATCTCTAACAATCTGTGAGCACCGGTCTTACCAGGAAGATTCTAGGTCAGAGCTTCATCGCGTGTGTCTGCCTGGGAGCGGGGCATGGCATCTCTGCTGATGCATCTGCTCCCGAGAAGGGAGCTGTCGAGTCTGACCTCACTTCCTCTTCCTCCCAGCGTTCTGTTCTGTTTACTCCTCCCACCTAAGGGTGGGCCTATCAAATGGGCCTAGCAGTTTCTTTATTGCTTAACCAATGAAATCACCAGATTGATATATGACACTCCCCCATCATAACTTGGAAGTGAAAAATCAAGAAGACAATCTAAAGTTTTAGAAAGGCACAGAGTTGAATGTAGAACTCTTTGAGGTCAGAGAACAAGAACAAATCAACCCAATTATTACTGGCTGACATACTCTCCTTGCTAGGTTTGGTTGATGATCAAAGGTGATGATAAATTGCGTATACCCATTTCTGCCCTCAAGTTTCTGACATAAAAAATAATGAATGAATATAAGATTTAAACTAGGGCTCACTGATTCTTTTTCTTTCTTTCTTTCTTTATTTTTTGTTTGTTTTTCGAGACAGGATTTCTCCATAGCTTTTGGTTCTTGTCCTGGAACCAGCTCTTCTAGACCAGGCTGACCTCAAACTCACAGAGATCCGCCTGCCTCTGCCTCCCGAGTACTGGGATTAAAAGTGTGCACCACCACCGCCTGGCTCACTGATTCTTTTTCATATATAAATTTAAGCTTGTGATTCCTTTAAGATTCCTTATAAGATTACCTTTCAAGAGAAGTAATTGGCTTTTTCTTTATGACTGGAAAATACATTTTGCCAGTAAAGACCTGACAAGAACACCTTGCTTCCCCTCGTGGTTAACCGGAAACAAGTTGCTCGGGTATGAATGTATGTGGGATCTTGGGAAAATTTGTTTTTCAACTGTAATACATAAAATGTATAATCATGTGAGGCAATGAAAAACATGTTTTTATATATGATCATTTACTTGAGAAATGGAATGAAACAGTTTGACTCTTGTATTGCTGAAAGTTTCTGTCGGTGTTAGAAGCTGTAAAACAATATGAGAAAAGAGAGAGAATAAAGAAAGAGAAAAAATAAAGAAGAAAACTATCGAGAGAGTTTTTGAGTGACTTTTTTCCCTAACCTCACTCAGATAGAAAAGTCTATCTTCTCTGACACCGTGAATTCCTATCAAAGCCATGTACTGCTGGAAGCTTCCACACAGAGTCAGAAGTAATGTATGCAGGATTATATTGCATTAAATCATAACACATTTGTTTTTGAAGAAGAAATAGAAACTTTAAAAACAACACTATTCATTATGTATGTTTACTTTATATTTATTTCTTCTTTTCCCATAGTTCACTAGTATATAAGCTGTCTTTAGCTTTACTGTTTTTTCATATTATATTCATAACAAGAAAAACATAAATTCTTTATGCTTTAGTCTATTTATTAAAAATATTTTATTCATCCACAGTGGTCACTCTGCTTATTAACAAGTAGTAAACAAGGATAATCAAATAGTGGAAATTCTCTTTCAATATTTTATAAGGTATTTTCTTAGCTACAGAAATTCACTTTATTTGAAGTAAATTTGATCTCTTAGTTCACATTTGCCAACAGTGCTCTCCATCATGGCTTTTATCCTCATCTACATATTCATACTCCTCATGATATGCAAGCTAAATGTGACAGAAATGCATGTGAATTATAAGTTACTATGATGGAATGCCTATTTGATATCCAGTACTGAAATTAAATCCTGGTTTTTATGTAGAAGAGAAAATCAGGTCATATTATCTTTTTAGAATATCTAAATTCATATTTAGATGGCAAACAGTATTTATTGGAAACAATATTTTTAAGACAGAATTTTGTTAGTTCAAATAAATCTATGTAGACTTAAAATTGGAAACTGTAATTTGGTGTTTATGTGGGCTTTAACTAACATTTACACTATTCCTTATAATATAATAGTGATAAGTGAAAGTTTTGTTCCACAATGTTAAAATATGTAGGTTTGAACTTGGGTGCATTTAGCAATCTGAATCCCTCCTGACTTACCCACTTGTGACCTTCAGTTTCACATCTATAAAATAAGGATAGTACATGTATCAACAGTCTCACACTGGCTTATATTTTCAAAGTAGTCTGGGATACTTTAAAAGCATCCGTGTAGTCCAATGAGGAGAATTTGCTTGGGATATATCTGAAATAGACATAACTTTTTTTTTATTGAGAAAAGGAGAAAAAAAAAACAAGTTTCCACCTTCTCCCAGCCTCCCATTTCCCTCCCCCTCCTCCCACCCTTCTTCCCCTCCTCCCACCCTTCTCCCCCTCCTCCCACCCTTTCCCCCCTCCCTCTCCATTCCAAAGAGCAGTCAGGGTTTTCTGTCCTGTGGTAAGTCCTAGGTGCTCCCCCCTCCGTCCATATCTAGGAAGGTGAACATCCAAACTGGGTAGGCTCCCACAAAGCCAGGACATTAAGGAGGATCAAAACCCCGTGCCATTGTCCTTTGCGTCTCATCAGCCCTCATTGTTCGCCATGTTCAGAGAGTCCAGTTTTATCCCACGCTTTTCCAGTCACAGTCCAGCTGACCTTGGTGAGCTCCCAATAGATCAGCTCCACTGTCTCAGTGGGTGGGTGCACCCCTCGTGGTCCCGACTTCTTTGCTCATGTTCTCCCTCCTTCTGCTCCTCATTGGGACCTTGGGAGCTCAGTCCAGTGCTCCAGTGTGGGTCTCTGTCTCTACCTCCATCCATCACCAGATGAAGGTTCTATGATGATATGCAAGATATTCGTCAGTATTGCTCTAGGATAGAGTCATTTCAGGTTCCCTATCCTCAGCTGCCCAAGGAACTAACTGGGGACCTAGGCTTGGGCACCTGGGAGCCCCTCTAGGGTCAGATCTCTTGCCAAACCTAAAGTGGCTCCCTTAACTAAGAATTGTGGTTCCGTGCTCCCCTGTCCAACCTTCCTTTATCCCAATCCTCCTGTTTCCCCAAGGCCCCACCTCCTTCCATTCTAACTTTTCTCTCCCCATCTCCCCTTACCCCATCCCACCCCACCCCTAAGATCCCAATTTTCTCCCCGGCAATTTTGTCTACTTCACTTAGCCAAGAGGATAACTATATGTTTTTCCTTGGGTTCACCTTCTTACTTAGCTTCTTTAGATTCACCCATTGTAGACTCCGTGAGCCTTATTTATGGCTAGAAACCAATTATGAGTGAGTACATCCCATGTTCATCTTTTTGGGTCTGGGATACCTCACTCAGGATAGTGTTTTCTATTTCTATCCATTTGCATGCAAAATTCGAGAAGTCATTTTTTTTTTACCGCAGCGTAGTACTCTAATGTGTATATATTCCATACTTTCTTCATCCATTCTTCCATTGAAGGGCATCTAGGTTGTTTCCAGGTTCTGGCTATTACAAATAATACTGTTATGAACATAGTTGAACAAATGTTCTTGTCATACGATAGGGCATCTCTTGGGTATATTCCCAAGAGTGGTATTGCTGGGTCCAGGGGTAGGTTGATCCCGAATTTCCTGAGAAACTGAAACACTGACTTCCATAGTGGTTGCACAAGATTGCATTCCCACCAGCAATGGATGAGGGTACCCCTTCCTCCACAGCCTCTCCAGTAAAGGCTATCCTTGGTGTTTTTGACTTTAGCCATTCTGACAGGTGTAAGATGATATCTCAAAGTTGTTTTGATTTGCATTTCCCTGATTGCTAAGGAAGTTGAGCACCACCTTAAGTGTCTTTTGGCCATTTGAACTTCTTCTGTTGAGAATTCTCTGTTCAGTTCAGTGCCCCATTTTTTAATTGGGTTAATTAGCATTTTAAAGTCTAGTTTCCTGAGTTCTCTATATATTTTGGAGATCAGACCTTTGTCTTTTGCGGGGTTGGTGAAGATCTTCTCCCTGACTTCAAACTCTATTACAGAGCTACAGTAATGAAAACAGTGTGGTACTGGCATAAAAACAGAGAAGTCGACCAATGGAATCGTAAAGAAGACCCGGATTTTAACCCACAAACCTATGAACACCTCATTTTTGATAAAGGAGCTAAAAGTATACAATGGAAGAAAGAAAGCATCTTCAACAAATGGTGCTGGCACAACTGGATGTCAACCTGTAGAAGAATGAAAATAGACCCATATCTATCACCATGCACAAAACTCAAGTCCAAATGGATTAAAGACCTCAATATCAGCCCGAACACACTGAAAATGATAGAAGAGAAAGTGGGAAATACCCTACAACAGATCGGCACAGGAGATCGCTTCCTATGTATAACCCCAGAAGCACAGACTTTAAGGGCAACATTGAATAAATGGGACCTACTAAAACTGAGAAGCTTCTGAAATAGACATAACTTAAACGTCACTGGGCAAGTTGCTTTCAGAAGCAACTGTTGAAACTGATAGTATGATCGCTATATGTCCAGTAAATCAATAAAATCAGAAAACCTATCAATAAACTATATGTTTAATGTTGATAAGATTTAAGGTTTAGAGACTCAAAATGTTGAAATATACCCTTGTGGAGCACTGAAGTATATGTGTCATGTAAAAAAGATAATTTCTGTTCAGTTCTTATGACTATTCACCACTGCCTGCGAACATCAGCATGTGTTTCTAGGAATAGATTCTCCCTGGTGCTTTTAATGACTGAAGCTTCCCACACTTGCCACTCATCAGAAGCTTGAGCCCTGTGGGTTGCCACTGTACAATTGACTTGCTCATGAAAAGTCATAGGAACACAGGAACACAGTGCTCTGAGCACTGTGGAGCACAATCTCAGGATTCCAATTACTCTGCAGTGCTTCGGAGACTAGAGAAAACAAAATCCATCCCCAGCTTTAATTCTCAGAGACATGTCTGTGTGGCAATACAAGCAGGCTACTTAGAACAAATCAAGAGTTCCTGATAACCTACAAAACTCTACTTCTAGGATTCAGATTTTCATGGGTAGTATCAGAGAATTCAACATATATCTTACTTGAAAATTTTAAAGTATTAACATAGGGAGAACATGTTCTTAATCTTAGAATAATTCCTTCATGCTGGGGGACTGATATCATGTGCACTGTCTTCTCTTCAGACTTTAACTAAAAAGTGACACATTCTATTTTATAAACTTTAAACATATTCAGTATCATATTCATGGAAAAAAGGAACATATATGATGTGGGAGTGTCATATATCAATCTGTTGATTTCATTGGTTAAGCAATAAAGAAACTGCTTGGCCCTCATAGGTTAAAACATAGGTGGGAGGAGTAAACAGAACAGAATGCTGGGAGGAAGAGGAAGTGAGCTAAGACTCAATAGCTCTCCTCTCGGTGGCAGACACCTCAGAGAGATGCCATGTTCCGCTCTCCCGGGCAGACCCACTCGATGAAGCATGCCGCCAGGTTAGACAGGCTGAATCTTTCCCAGTAAGACCTGTGCTCACAGATTATTAGAGTTGGGTTGATAGAGATATCAGAATTAGCCAGTAAGGGCTAGAGCTAAAGGGCCAAGCAGTGTTTAAATGAATACAGTTTATGTGTTGTTATTTCGCACATAAGCTATCAGGCGGCCGGGGTGCTGGGGACGCAGCCCCGCCGCTCTTATTACAACACATATATATCATATATAATTAGTAATTTACATAGTTGTGTTTAAATAACAGCTAATGTGCATTGTGTATATATAATGTGTATTATAAAAGTGTATTTATATATAACTACATGTAATTTACATACTGAAGATAAGTTGAAGTAAAATATTTATCTAATTTCCATGGCTATCCTTATTCATCATAATAAACTATGATCTAATACATATATATTTGGGGTTTATCAGTTATTTATTATTATGAACATGAAAGTCACTGAATAGTTTAAAGATATCATTTCCCACTAACATCTATGCTTGTTGGCTCAGGACCTAGAAAGCTCATTCTGAATCAAATCTGTGTACTAAGTTCACATCTCCCTTTAATGTGTTCACATTCTTACCTACTGACTACACAAAATATACTGTCTTATGATAATGATATGAGGCAGGGTGCATTTTTAAGTTTTCTCTTGAATGCAGAATATGGTGATAATAACTTATCTAGAACTTGACTCTGGAGAAAGGTTAGACTAGCAGTTAGCTACAAATACTTTTAACTTATATAAACTTAAACCACTTTCAAACTAGTCATTAGCATTTTTCTGTCATTTAAGTATAAATATATGTATCTATCTACTGTCTACAGAGATTTGATTCTACATTTGACATAGTGTGAAATACAAAATATGAATACTCAAAAGTGTGTAGAAAATGTAATTATCTTCTAACCCCAGCATTGGGGAAGCAGGTGCAGGATTATGGGGTACTCAACTAAACAGGGACTTTCAAGACCCTCTTAATCAACAATAATAAAAATTATCTGTAGCAAACAAAATGAAAAATGTTCTGCTTGTATAGTATGTATGTGGTAGTCATTTAAAGATACTAGTTTTCTGAAAAAAAACTGAATCATCAGGAAGTTGGCCAACTGTACTTTAATTCAAGTGGAATCTGGCTATCATTTTCTAAGTAGAGTTCATGTTCCTGGGGGAAGCACAAGCTTTGGTAGAGGCTCAAGATTATTCCAAACTTACTGCCAGGATTTTCTTGGAAAAATCTCATCTGACCATTTGATGCTAACAAATAAAATAGAAATACATTAAAAGTTAAATATAAGCCAGTCAACATAGATAGGTTGCATCCCTCCTTCGAAGAGCAGAGAAGATAGTTTATTCTTTTGTTTATGTGTGTGTGTGTGTGGTATTTGTGTAAGAACTAGGGCTTTGCAGCAGTACCGCCTTCATTCCTCCACTGCAGTATGATTTCAGATGCAAATTATGAGGTTCAAAGCAGCAGTCCTCAAAAAGCTGGGCCCTAAACAGGACTCTGGCTGAGCAAACAGAAGCTGGATGTAGGTCTCTGTTTACTGGAAACAACAGATGATTTTGTTTTTGCTTTTTTTTTTTTTTTTGCTTTAATGTTGTTTTGTTATTTTGCTGAGACAGAGTTTCTCTGTGTATCCCTAGTTATATTGGAATTCACACTGTAGACCAGGATGGCCTTGGACTCAGAGTTCCTCCTGCCTCTGCCTCCCAAATGCTGAGATTAAAGACATGTCACTATGCCTGACTTGAAAAAGAAGCTTTCAAGGTAAATAAATTTCTACCAGAAAAGCGGCTATCCTAAACTGGGTTTCTATTATCAGGGACTACCTTAAACTTCACCCAAAGGTAAATTCTAGGCAAGGGTACCTAGTACCTGGTCTATCCAAAGAGTCTCTTTCAACTCATCGTTCCATTCTGATGACATACAATGCCATTTTACTCTTCTCTCTGCCCCACCCCGGAGACAGCTTGGCAGTTTGATTCCCAATAGACCTTTCTTTCCATCCAAGAAACAGAATCGATTGCTGGGTTCCATGCCCTTGCTTACACCAGGAAGTTCTGGACACTTTCTTTATACATGAATCACTTCTTTCCTTTGATTTTAGCTGGCACTCTTTTGCTGTGTGTTGAAGGCAGCATCTTCTCAGTGTGCAAACTCTTTACTAAAATAAACTTTCCAAGAATTTTATTTTTTTTTCTTACCACATTTTTTCTTTTCTCTAATTGGTAGGAATTATAAACACTGTTCTGCAAAAAGAGCTATTACTAGATTAACAAGTCATGTGACCTTACAAGTTGATACAGTTGTTTGAGACAATTTTCCCAGCAGTCCTGTAGGGGTTTAGGAGAGACTTCTGTTCAAGGAAATGGAATTCATCTGGCCTCGGTGAAGAACTGAAAATCCAAAATACTTAAAGCATAAAAGTTAATCAATCCATTTGAACTTGTTAATCACCTGGTCAAGGGACCACACATGAGGAAGACTGATTCATCGGAAGGCATCTTGGGAGACGGAGTGAATAATTACATCTTCAATGGGATAATTTACTTTTCCTTCCCCCAAATCACTTGCTCAGAACAGTCATTTAAGGATCTGCAGTCATGTGGTTAGTTGAAGACTGACTCCTTTTCTGAATTATTCTGAAAATCATAATTTCTTTTTCATTTCCACTCCTTCTGATTTTGTTTGGGGCTGAAGTGAATTTTATCTGGTATTCTTGGCTGTTGCATATGTTATGAAGCCTTCCTCCTTGCCATCCTGATGCTTGTCTGCCATGTGATTGATGTGTATGACTGATTAATTTAAATGGCATGGCTCTTTTAATTCCCTAGTGTTTATATCCTTTCTCTGGGAAGCTACAGGGATTTGCAGTTTACCTGTCTTGGATTTTCACTTTTAAATCTAATAAAATTGTCCTCAAGCTTCTGTTGGTTCCAAAAATGCTAATAAAAAGACCAGTGACTCAAATCATCGTCAAATTACTTAATCAAGCAATTAGGCATGTTATTTCATTTTGTATATGAACTGTCTCCTCTTTAAAGGCAGGGTTCAAGAAAGCAGCAACAAGGTATACATAATAACAGGTGGTTATAATAACCTTTAGAAACAAAAGTAGGATTGTAAGTACATATTAATTTTTCAAAACAAAGCATGATTACCCTTTCCTGGAACAAGCAGTACAAAATGGTTTGTAGTTAAGGTTACAGATGAGTCATAGCCCAAACTTTAAGAAACAGAGGGGATGCTGTTCAAGCCTAAAATGGAGGAAGACTGGTTCATCACTTCCTTCAAATTCCATTCTTTGCTTCTTTATTAATGGTAATAAAATTCCTGAGAAATGCTCCTAGCCACCCTGGTGACATGGCATTCCAGATGGGACTCTTCAATTTTTTGGGTTAAACAATGATTGGCCCGTGAGAAATCCCATGATTTGTTTTCAACAGATGGGTTTAATGGCTATGTGTCTTCTTCACTTCATGCTCCCTCCCGGACAAAACCTTCTTTGTTATTCATTTGTCAGATATGCTTGCTTGATCTAGAATTCCTGAAAGGCTTTAACTTCTAGACTTACCTAATTCTGAATTCTTCTTCAGTTCTTTCCCCCTTTTCATATCAGTTTCTAAATTAGCCAAAGTCTTTGGAATTAAAGGTTGACTCTTACTCAATAAGGAAGAGCTAAAGGATACAGGATTGCATTAAGGATAAAGCACTGCAGCCCTCTTGGCTATGCATGCAGTTATCTAACAGCATATTCTCTTTAGAAAAGGACTGCATTGTTGGGTGATTTTGTGTAGACTGTTTAACCATCCACATTGCCTCCATGTTTTTATATCAAAACCATTTGTCAGTTTCCCTAATATGAACTTTGGGGTGTTTGGCTCTTTTTTGTCCCTTAATGGCCATCTTCTTCTCTCTGTTACCAAAGCTGCTTCAGAAAACATTTTCTAAATATAGATTTAGTTTTGTATATATAAAATAGGTCAGAATTATTGAAATGCCTTTTTATTAATAGCTAAGAAGCTAATGGGATAATTTTCATTTGTCTCCACACAGTAAATTTCCAGAAAATGTTCATCTGTGAATACACATGGGGAAGCCTTTGAGTGGGATTTCAAAGCCATTACCAAAAGATTTTGTGGTCCTTTTAGCAAACGGACCGAAGATGAGGAAATGGATAAGTCAGATGTCAAAAAAGCTCAGTCACTTTTGCTAACACAGTTTACTCTGAAAATGTTTAGGTTTCAAATGTGTTCATCTTCAGCCGGGCTTTTAAATATAAATCAAAGAAAAACTAAAAAATGAAAAAGCCAGGAAGTGAATAGCTAAAGAAAAAGAAAAGGGATATGAGCAAAGGTTTTGAAATATTTCAGAGACTACAGCAAGACAATTTCTATGCTCTTTAGCTTAGGCTGCTTTTTTTTATGTTGGATTCCTTGTTCTCCATGAGAGCTGCCGAGAAAAGCAAGTGGGAGAGCGTGTGAAAGGAGAGAGCAGAAAGGATGTTCTTTTATATATTCATACTTACTTTTTAAATCAGTCATTTCAGAATAAAACACAGCTATGTAGATTTTTTTAAAGGAAAACTCACAAAAATATAATGGGATATTTCTGGTCTACAAGTTTTAAGTCGAAGTTTCTTAATGAGTATTAATTTTAGGCCATTCTCTATATGAGAACAATGGATTTCAGCAGAATTATATTGGCCATAGGTATTGCTAGATAAGAGAGGAAAAAAAAGATTTAGACATTGAAAAACACAATGACAATATGCCAGCATAAGATTTATTTTAAGATCCTTGGCATGACACATTATTTGCTCTAAGGTTAGCCCCTTGACCTTCCAGTACTCATTCTGAAAGAGCTGTTGTTAGCACTAAATTTGAGAGTCACAACATATGCATCAAGACAGTCTCAGCTATCTGTTCTCACTAAACCAATTTAAAAAGAGAGAGATTAATAGGGGAAAGGCCACATGAATAAGTAATAGAGGTCCACAAACTCCACAAGTCTTCCTTTGTCATTCCTGGAATAAGAAAAAGTTTAAATAGAAGACCAATGATTTACACATCAAAGCATTCCTATCCAAGTGTGACCCATCTCTCCAGAGGGCCATCATTGACTACATCTTCTAAGGTGGGTCTTGCCTCATCACCACCCGCCACCCCCCCCCCCCCCCATCTGCGCTCTATGTTCTAGAATCCAGTTCAAAAGCTTCAGGCAAGGGGCTGGAGGTTGAGGAAACACAAGCAGAGACAGACCAACACACGGACCTCCAATTGCTGGTACAAAAGCCCTTCTTTAATAGCACTATGGAGGCTTAAATACCCAGAAGTCAATGGCCAACAGGTGAAAATCCCATCCTCTGATCCTCTAGGCAAGGCACAGCTTTTAGTAACTTCAATTAGAAGGTTCTAGACAGGGAAGAGCAGCTGAAGGCCAGGACTCTAAATGGTCCCTACAGGGTCTAACAAGTTGATAGAACTTGGTGAAATTTCTTTCCAGGAGACAAACTTCTTTTGTTATGTCTTTTCCTCTTTGGAAATGCCTGGGTAAATATTTGTTTATCTGATGTACATTATTTCAAGACCAATAGTTATATTGAGAGTTACAAAAATCTCTTTATGTCTATATTTCTGTCGGGCCAGTTACACCCGTTCTCATTCAAGGACAAATAATTCTTCAGTCATCCTATAAATCTCCATGGTTTTGACAAGAGGTATCCATACTGTTAGATCACAACACTACCAGTAGGTAGTGTTAGGTCTATAAGCTACCATTGCTACCTGTTACCATACGTTACAAAGCTACCAGTACTCTCAAATGTGTCTGAGCTTAACCAGGGAAGGAGGCCATGAAGAAAGAGAAACCCAATTACACACAATTCTCAGGAACTCTGTAAATTCAGAGACCTGTTTCTTTGTCTGGAGATAGCTTCCCTTTTCTTTTCATTCCCTAAGTAGGCATCTGCCGATGTCAAAAGATGTTAATCCTCTTATGGATTATCATTTTGCCTATGTATTTGAGGCGGAATTTTCTCTTCTACTTTTTTAACAGTCCATGGCATTTCAACCACCACAAAGCATATCCTACTTTATCTTGGACTATTTCCTGTCCAAATACTTTTATTTAGGTTTCTCTAGAAACCTAAATAAAAATATTTATAACCATAGAGACTGGTCACTTACTAAAAATACTTTAATTAGGAACAAAAAGCTACTTCAATTTGAGAAGTATATATTAAAAATATAATACAATCCTAATTAGTCTTATCAAATATAAACACAGGAGTCAGATATTGGGGTAAATGCTTAAAGATCACAGGAGCAAGCCGCTCTAGATGCTTCTTACCTCTATTGAATCCTCAAACAAAATGGTGGTCCTATCTCTTCAAATCTTCAGACTGAACATCATGAGTTCTTGTCTCCTCCTGCCAAATATTCCTCTCTCTGTCCCCTAGTGATGGGATTAAAGGCTCTCAAGACCTGAGTTTGAAGGTGTGAGTTCTGTTTCTTTTTGAGACTGGATCAATCTAGTGTAGCCCAGGGTGACCTTGAAACTCACAGAGAATATACCCAAAAGTGGTATTGCTGGGTCTTTAAGAAGGTTGTTTTCTAATTTTCTGAGAAATCACCATACTAATATCCAAAGGGACTGCACCATCTTGCATTCCCACCAGCAATGCAAGTAGTATACCCCCTTTTCCCACAACCTCTCCAGCATAAATTGTCATCAGTGATTTTGATCTTGGCCATTCTTACAGGTGTAACGTGGAATTTCAGAGTTTTTTTGATTCGCCTGTCACGTTCCAACTTGCAGCTGATTGTTTGTGTTGTTACCGCCCAATCGGTGAGAAGGAATTGAATGAAAGATGGAATTACTTGACTCAAGATGCTTGATGCTGGATGGACAAAGCTGAGCAATCCAGGAACAAAGTACATCTATTAAAGCCATAATTACCTTTCCAAATTAGGCTTGCCTTCTTCTTACCTAATCAATTAAGAACCCACTATCATTATTCCTCATAGTTTGACAGTATTTAAGTGATTTCAGTAAATTTTAGAGATTATAAATTGCATATAATTATATAATGTAATTATATAATTACATAATTTCTCCTTCACTTTCCTCACTCCCATATGTGCCTCTTTGCTCTCTTACACACTCCTGACATCTTTTTCATTAATTGTTGCTACAGGTATCATTACTACTGCCTATTAAGGGCCACATAGTCAAAACTCATTGTCTAAATTATAAAAAACTCCATTTTGCTACAGAAAGTCACTGAAATTTTAATTATAATTTTTTCAGAATATAAGATTATGTTTTTTGGAGTTTAATCTCAAGAATAATGGAAGAAAAACACTTTTTTATCTTTAAACTGTCTTTACATTGTTTTCCACATAAAATATTTTATAATTCATCAGTTTCTTTTAGCTTACACATAAGAAAATGTAGCCCCCATCTAGTAGACACTGAGATGTGTATTATGTGTGGAAAAATAATATACACAATGAAATGATACTGATGGAGCCTTGTGAAATGGATATTAGTTGCTTTTTAAGAGACCAAGACAAATACAGATCTCAAAGCTTTCTTGGAACAAGGGCTCAGGCTACTTTCTCCCTAGATATCAGCATTATCAAAAGACTACAAATCATACTGTATGTACTGACTCAGCATATATGGTAAAAAAAGGTTATCAGGCTTCTGTTGTATTGGCATGTTTTAATATATATGTGTATATATAAACATATGTATGTGAAATAAATATATTTGCATTATAATTAGATATAATTATAATTTACTTAATAATTTTTAAGTTACTTATCTTATTCTCAAAATTCTTCACCATTTTCTTATATTATTATTATGGTTTAATCAAATAAACTTCCTCCATCTGTGTCAGATTCTGAACACAGATTCCACACTATCTGAAACAGTTTCTCCTGAATTACAATTTCTATGACAACAAATGAATTCGTGTCATCATAGGCTTCTTGAGTACAAATCAATTGGAATACATTTGTTAGATATTAGAAATGGACATTTCTTATCTTCTCTGCTCCCCATCAAAAGGGGAACTGAGCTAGAAATCCTAACCTTATTTTGGATCTGTGCAACGAAGAAGGACTAGAAATTGAATTAATCACTACTGGTCATTAATGTAAATCACAATACGTACATAATGAGGCCCCCATTAAAATCATGAAGGATATGCTCAGTATTCCCAGGTAGATAAATAAATAAAGGTGCCTCGAGGCTATAGTAACTGAAGAGGTCAAAGAAGCACAGTGAGCTGTCATTCAAATGATCCTTCTCTTCATTCTTCAGGATGGAAAGGTGAATAAGTAACTAATATTTTATGAATTTTTGTGGGTCACTCTCATAATGATGAGTAATGGTCTCTTTTTTATTTCTTTGCCAGTAATCAGATGTACAAGTGACAAACTCAGTTTGTAATTGACAGTTGATAAGTAGGCAGTTTGTGAAATGCAGACATTAATCCCGGGATTTAAACAGTGTCAGGATTGCAGAAGTCAGCTAAAATGTAAGAAACTGCTGCTGTCAATTGCTAGCTTTATTGTCTATGTTTAGTGCAGCGTATTCATAGACTAAAAATGAAAAGGAAGCAAATTCCTTGCATTTTACTTATGACTCCAAGTAGTACTAGATAACTATAATGCAACAGAATCAGAAAGGCTACTATTATTAACCAATATGACATTGTTATAAGTGTGCATAGTGACATGTACATTTGCTATTTGCTCATTCTTTAAAGAACTTTAGCCAACAATGTCTCCTTGATGAACACCAATAAAATATTAACAAATTTGATGTTATGAATGCAGCATCTAACTGATATATATGTTTTCTGTTCTGTTTTGAAAGAAGCATCTTTTTATTTTATTTAATTTTATTTCATTTTTCTACATACAAATCCCATTTTCCCCTCCCTCCCCTTCACTTTTCGCAACTTCCCCTTGCCCCACCCAGCATATCTTCCTCAGAAGCCTTAAGGCCTCCCATGGAGAGTCAATGATTTCTGTCAGAGCACCACTTTGAGTCAGGACCAAGCCCCCCCTTCCCCCCCTCATGTCTAGACTGAGTTGCTCTTCATAGGAAATGGGCTCAAAAAGCCAGATCTTTCATTAGGGTTTACTACTGGTCCCACTGCCAGGAGCCCCACAAACTGCCAAAGCCACCTACTGTCACCTGCTGAACCAGCGGAGCTAGATCTTTCTTATGCAGGCTTCCTGTTCGTCTGTCTGGAGTCAGTGAGCTCCCACTAGTTCAGTTCAGCATTTACAGTTCAGCATCCCCATCATGGTCTTGACCTCTTCGCTCATGTTATTGCTCCTCCATCTCTTTGACAGGACTCGTGGGAGCTCTGTCCAGTGGTTAGTTTCACACCTAATTATTCTGCACCTGCATTTCTGCATCTCTTTCCACCAGTTATTGGATGAAGTTTTCAGGAGATCATGTCTATTTCCTCTTCCTAGGCATATACATGTATGCCTCTCTTCGGGTCTTCTTTGTTACCTAGCTTCTCTGGTGTTGTAGACTGTAGGCTGGTCATCGTTTGTTATGTCTAATTTTTACTTGAGTGAAATACCATATTTGTCTTTTTAGGTCTGGTTTACCTTACAGAATGTTTTTTTCCACTTTTGTTCATTTGTCTGCAAATTGCTTTGAGATACCATCTAAGAAGTGTCAGAATGGTTAAGATCAAAAACTCTGATAATAGCTTATGCTGGAGAGGATGCAGAATAAGAGGAACATTCCTACATTGCTGGTGGGAATGCAAACATGTACAGCCACTTTGGCAATCAGTATGGCAAGTTCTAAGAAGGTTGAAATCAATCAACCTCAAGACCCAATAATGCCACAAGGACATTTGCTCAACTGTGTTCATAGAAGCATTATTCATAATAGCCCGAACCTGAAAGCAACCTAGGCTGAATCAACAAAGAAAATGTGATACATTTACACAATGGAGTACTAGTCATTGTTAAAAAAATAACATCTTGAAATTTTTTTTGTCCTTATGAAGAACTGTGCGTGTAGTGTTAACCATATTCACCTTTTAATGGTTTGTAAACTATTATAATTTCTATCTGAGTTTCTAAAGTTTAGAAATTTTAGGAAGTTACCCAAATTGTGAAACTAGCAGAATTCACAGTCAAGCTTGTTTTTAACAGAAAAAGAAACATGTGTCAGATAATAGCATGACTACATCTGCATGATATTTTATAGATGTAAATATATTTCCTAAATCTCACTATATGCATTATTTTGTAGACATAAAATAAGCTTCTAAAAAAAATAAGCTTCTATTTGGTAGGGTTGATGTGACTATTCATGTGGATTGTCAGAATAAGAGCAAAGGCTTTCACTAAATTAATATTTACACGCCTAAACTGGAAGAAAACGAAAATGAAAGGAAAAGTCAGAAGACCATGCAGAATATTAACCTACTTGTTTATTCATCTTCTATGCAAATATTTATCAAGCATCTCAAGCATCCATCAGTGTTTGCTTTCCCACCGTCTCTGTTCATCTGTTTGGCTGTAGCTCTATCCTGAAGCATTATTTTGTAAAATTAAAGTTTGCCTAATCTGATTGCTCCATATGCAAATTCTAAATAAGGCAAAATCTGTACATGAGAAAACACATTCACACACCTCTCAACACCATTCCAACGTCAAGGGACATTTACACTAGAACCAATGAAGGAATAAACACTATATATTCCTCATTCATAGTCAGAGAATAATCTAAGAATTCTTGCAAAAGAAATAAAATTAGGTCCCTAGAAATCCATATGCTGTTATTATCCTAATTGTATTGACATTATTATTATCATTAGTTGTAGTATTATTTTATTTTACAAATGAGGCATACAGGTTATATGACTTATCTAAGACTGAACATCTAGAACTGTTATGAGTTAGAATTCCAAGCATCTGCTTCCAGAGCATGCCTTTCTATGTTTTGGGAGACAACGTAGTGGTGTTGCTTTGGAGGCACACTTAATGTGAATAGTAACAAAGTACTCAGCATAGTCCATTGTACAGGGGATACTCATGCTTGCGTCGCTCTCTTGTCAGCTCAGATGTTTGTGACTGCAACATTATGACACTTCATTCTTTGTGACATGCTATCTCTTTTGCAAACAACTCATAAATAAAATGTTGTGCCAATGGGATCCCACATTTCTACACAGAGATTGCATGATTTGTGTCACAAGAATAATCAAGAAGAGAATGTGAATTTTGAGAATCAAACAATTCCCGTGCATTTTATTTCTTTCCCTTGGCATACTCATTTTTATAGCTCTGGATAACTAGATATTGCTTCATAGATATGTATTCATATCTAATTCAACTCTAACTAGTAAAGAAAGCAAGAAATGATTTGACTAGACAAAGAAAAGAATGTACATTCTAATTCTCTTCATGAGTTTCTTTGTAATGAGAGAAACCTCAGTGAAATTTGAGAAGTCTTTTCCTTCAACCTACTTGACCATTTTTCAGAATGTTTCTAGATTCAGTATGCCTGCATTATCAGATAGATATGATGCTCAAGTCCTCATTTATGAGGTCAGTCTAGCTGAGACCCACTGTGCATCTTCAGAACTGGATCTGTGCTTCAGTTGCTAGGTTCTACTTAAGCTACTGTTGCACTAAAACTCTCCTTCCCTTAGCACACAAAATGCTGACAATTGTAGAAGGACCTCAAAGGTTCTAAAATATTATCCGATTATTCCAGGATGTAAAGCCATTCAAAACTCTAGTGAAGACAAAAGGCAACTTCAGTTCATACCAGCACAAAGCAATGAAGCTTTGCTCCTTGTGTTCTTTAAATATGGAACATGATGAAGGTTAAGTCATCCATTGAGAGGAAATCAGAAGCTGCCTAATTTTTCTGAAGCAGATTTTAAAAGAACCATAATCTTTGATTTTTTAAATTTTTTTCTCTATCAAATATCAATTAAAAACACTTTCCAGCTGCATACAAGCTAAAAGCTCCCCCTACTGCTGAAGTGTTACTAAGAAAAGCAAATATGTTTTCCTTTTTGTATTTTTTTGAGATTATACTATAATTCCCTAAGTTTCCTCTTTTCTTTCTTCCCTGCATTCTTTTACATGTATCCCAACCTGGCTCTCGTTAAAATTCATGGCAGGTTTTTCTTTAATTGCTTGTATGTACATGTGTATTCCTAAATTCTTATAAAATTGGCCATTTCAGTTTGTCTAAAGTCACTTGCATGTGTAATATCAGGACTGATCATTTGGCTTTGGATTGTCAAATCATGTGCTCTTTCTTGAGGAAGAATAATTCTCTATCACTCTACTTTTTTTTATTGCCTGTAGTTGTTTGGTAGGACTTAGGCCTCTTGAGCGTTTCCTTTTCCACAGTAGCATATGTATTGTTCAGATTTGTTCAGCTAAGTTTAGGCACCCACGGTGCCAAGACTCCATGGGCATAGCTTCTCTGACATTGCTAGGAGACTCAATCTCTTAAGAAACTTCCTGTCCCTCTAAAACTTAAGAGTGTTTTCTTTCCATTTCTACAAGGATCTCCCAGCTTTAGACACAGGAATTATGTGGTAGATTTATCAGCTGGGACTAGGCTCCACAGCTCTTCATTTTGATCAGCATGTTTTCCTGCAATGGTCTGTGCATATTTCAAAGAGAAGTTTCTGTGAAGAGGCGGGTAAAATTTTATTAACTCATCAATATAAACTTCAGTAGTTTAGCAGTTGTAAATTTCCCTGCAAAATCTGTGACATCACAGCCTCAGGTAGTTGGTTAAAACAATCTTTTTTTTCTTTTTTTATTGCTCTATAAATAACACCATTCAAATTTTCCACCTCTTCCCCTCCTCCCATTTCCCACCTGCTCCCCGATTCACTCTCCCACTCCCTCTCCAGTTCTAAAAGAGGACAGGGTATCCTGCCCTGTGGGAAGTCCAAGGCCCTCCCTCCTTCATCTAGGCCTAGGAAGGTTAGCATCCAAACAGACTAGGATCCCAAAAAGCCAGTTCATGCAGTAGAATAAAATCCCAGTGCCATTATCATTGGCTTCTCAGTCTGCCCCCATTGTCAGCCACATTCAGAGTTCAGTTTGATCCCATGCTCATTCAGTCCCAGTCCAGCTGGCCTTGGTGAGCTCCCACCGTCTCCAACACTAGACATAAGAAGACCACTTTTATGTTTTAGTCAGAGTTTTTCAAGGGTCTCCCAAAACACTGTAGGTTGTTGTTGTCATTGATTGCTCCCAAGAGTTTGAAGGTAAGTTCCTATTGCTGGAGACATAATATCCTTCAAACAAAGAACCAAGAGCATACAAACTAGTTCTGCCCTTACAGACTATTCCATTATGAATAGCTTTCATGTTAACAAAAGACGCCATGCAAGCTACCAAAAGAGGTGAGCAACCAACAGGCCAACCTATCTATGGAATCTATGAACTATAACAATGACTTTCAGGGCACACCAACACTAAGAGTGCAATTGTGGCTCTTGGCACTAACCAAGAGCTCTTTATTTGGGCTTTCAACATATATTTAACTCACTTCTTTATCAATTCATGTAAGTAAGTCATTGCTCTATTAAAAGAGCTAGAACAGAAAAGGAACTGAGACTTAAACTATCATGCCCCTCAGGGTCATACAGGTAGACTTTAGTGACATTACTGTAAGAATATTTGATTTCTCAGTTCATTTTCATGCGTTCTTAGTGTTAATACTTCATGATTCTTAAATGATTTAAAAATCACCATTCAAAATCAATTTATCTTCCTAATGAAATGAAATTCATCTGTTTTATGTTGTAGAATATTCCTTCACACTGTGTGAAGATATGTCACTGTGACTGGTTTAATGATCAATAGCTAATTAAGATTTTCTGGGCAGAGAGAATACTGGGAAGAAGACAGAGTCTCCAGACTGTAACAGAGAGGATGCAAGACATGCAAGAGGCAAAATCCACAAGCTACATAGAAATGCACAGATGAATTAAAATGGGTTAAATTGTTTTAAGAGCTAGTTAAAAATAAGCGAGAGTCATAGACTGGGGTATCATAATTAATAATAATATCATAATTAATAATAATTCTCCAATGTGATTGCAGGGGAAGGCCAGTTCAAGCACCCTCTCTGCTACTGCTAAAAGTCTTACCTGAGGTCATCCTTGTAGATTCCTGGTAATTTCCCTAGTGCCTTGTTTCTCCCTAACTCCATAATGACTCCCTCTATCAAGATATCTCTTTATTGGTCTCTCATACCATCTGTCCCCCAACTCTACCATACCATTCCCCGATATTTTCATTCCCCATCCCCTCCCCTTTACCACCCCCACCCCCAGTTTACCCAGGAGATCTCAGCTATTTCCCTTTCCTAGGACATTCCAAGCTTCCCTTTTATGATCCTCTTTGTTACCTAGCTCCTCTGGAGCTGTGGACTGTGGTCTGGTTATCCTTTGCTTTACAACTAGTATTGACTTATGAGTGAGTACATATCATGTACGTCTTTCTGATATCAGGATGATCTTTATTGTTACATCCATTTGTCTGCAAATTTTATGATGTCGTTTTTTTTTCTTTTTCTTTTTTTGTTTTTTTTTCAACATCATGTAAATGTATGGAAGAATGGAGAAAGAAAATGTACATTTACACAATGGAGTATTATTCAGATGTCATTGGTTTTTATAGCTGAGTAATACTCCATTGTGTAAATGTACCACTTTTTTTTTATCCATTCCTTGATTAAGGGTCATATAGGTTGTTTCCAGGTTCTCCCCTTCCCCTGTAATCAGATTGGTGACTGCCCTAAATGTCATCACAGAACCTTTATCCAGTAACTGATGGAAGCAGAAGCAGCCAATCACCAGTCCTAGGTCCAGAAGCATAGTGGAAGAGGGAGGAGGGATTATATGAGCAGAGGGGGTCAAGGGCATCAAGAGCAACTCACAGAGAAAGGCAACCTGAGCTTGCTAATGCTCATAGACTCTGGGCTGATAGTTCGGGAGTCTGCATGGGACCAAATTAGGCCGTCTGAATGTGGGTGACAGTTGTGTGGCATGGTCTTTTTATGGGTCCCCTAGCAATGGTAGAAGGATCAGTTTCTGGTGCATGAGCTGACATTTTGGAACCTCTTTGCTATGGTGGAATGCCCTGCTCTGCTTCAGTGCAGGGGGAACGGCCTGTCCAACTGAATGTGCCAAGCTTTATTGAATCCCCATAGGAGGCCTTACCCTTTCTGAAGAGTGGATGCATGGTGTGGATTGGATGAGATAGTGTGGGAGGAGGGAGGAAGAGCTGTGGTTAGTGTGTAAATTGAATAAAAAATTAAAAAAATAATGAAATATGAAACAACCAAAAAATAAGTATCAATATCATTATTGGGGAGCCAACAGGCCTGACAAACAAAGAATACACTTTCATAGTGAGAAAAATAATTGTACTCTTTGTTTTATACTGTAGACTAAAATGAAAGTCCACTTTGAACTTGATCAATATAATAATACCTAAACATGATATCTGACTTAAAACTTGCAGATCTGGCTTTAGTCACTGTGAGAGCTATATGTATTATGACAGCATATTGAATGTGTGTAAGAAAGATTTGTGATACTGACAGGGGATTTAGGATAAAGCAAACTAAGGTCTAACATTTTAAGGAGAAAAGCAGCACAGGACTGAAGGAACATCTAACACATGCCCGCGCCACCATCTTGAAACAAAGAAGGGAACTTCTCAGCTGCCATTGAGTGCTAACTACTAGGAAAAGGTAGAGATGTGTGACCTAACACCTAAGAGACCTTTCATTGGCTCCACTCAACACTATACTAATAATGCCTGCTTGGAGATGTAAGCTTGAGCATTTTCAACTTTGAATGATTTGTCCATCTCAGTTCACTGTCCTTTTCAGAATATTTTACAATACCAGGGACTGCATTCGAGAAGAAAAAAAAATATTAGAGCTATATAATACATAATTTCAGCGAAAACGTTGTTTTGCATTGTTATATTCTTTTCACTCAGGGTGAGTTTTCTCCATATATCTAACCGTAGTTGAACTAAACAAATTGAGTCCATGAGCATCATAACTTACAAGCAACACAAGTAAAGATTCTACTTGAGCTTTCTAGATTCTAGCATTTTCTTCCTTCTTTTCTTTCTTTTTTTTTTTAAGGAGAAGAAAATGCACCTTGTTAGCCAGAGCTACTTACTTCAGAGTGACTGTTCAAAATTATCCTTCAGGGAGAGTTTGACATTGAGCGCAACAAGAACTGGTTCTGCAGTGTGTTATAAATATTAATCGACTCACCGCTCTTCTCTATTAAATCCAATCTTCAACTGAGGCATTCTTTAACACATAGTAGTTTTCTATTAAGGGTCTCCACCAGTGAACAAATCGCTCAGTTAAACTGTTGACAGTAAGGTTATTTTTAACTTTATCTTGTAACATGAGATAATAGGCTATTTTAAATAGGACAAATAGTGCAATTTTGTCCAAAACACAATAATGTAAGTTAAGGTGTTATAATCTAACTATTAAAACACAATTCATTGTTTTCTTTAATATAGAATCTAATCCTATAAGCAAGGTTTATTCAACTGAATAAATAAAGTCTTTGTTATAAAATGAGAAATTTTAGCTATATTTTACCCAAATACAACTATATTTTAAGCATAAGTTTTTTTCCTATTTCAAAACATCTATAGATACAAGTTTCTTTCAATGGTTAATCTATGTATACACATTTAAACTGTTTGAAAAAATTTAAACTTTACTCTTAAAATTCTACAAATCCTTGCTTTATATGCCCCCCTTCCTCCTCATTCTCTGTGGTGTTTGGTGTGTGTTCCTGCACCTGTGTTCCATTATGTCTTTGCAGAGGTCAGAGAACAAATTAGGGAAGTAGTTTCTCTCCGTCCACCTGTGGGTCTCAAGGATGGCCCTCAGAATTTCAGGAATGGTGGTAGGAAGGAACCTTTACCTGGTAATCATACTTCTATTGTAATGATGTTTGCACCAGAGGGATCCTAAGGGTTGGTGAAAGCCCACACTGTGGGGGTGAGGGACAGACAATTGGCCATGCAGACTGAGCTTAAGTGAGAAGTTTATCGAGAGAAGGGCTAAGGGGAAGGAAGAGACCAGCCTCTGGGGACAGGAGCAGCCAAAGAGAGGGGGAAAACGGGGGCAGGGAGAGAGAGGGGAAGAGGGAGAAAAGAGACGTAGGTGGAGTTTGCTTTTTAAAGAGACAGGATACTGCCTGCCTGCACACTGGTGTGATGCAGGGCCACTGACTGGTCCAAAGGGCAGGGCCAGGTGTGTCTGGATGTTAATAACTACCCCTTAATTATTTCTGAAGTTTCGATTTTAAATGAGTCTAGAGAGATTTTAGGCAATAAGATTTTAATAATTTGGTTCAGGAAGTTAATGATATCGTATTTAGTTTTGGCAAACAAACCTCAATGTATACTGACTAAACCTGATGAGACCAAGGTACCTACTGTGCTAGCTAAGAACTATCAGATTGTATAATATTTTTGAAAAATGCTACAAAAGTGAATTCTCTCGCTTAGTTTTCTCTCTGTTCCGTTTTAGTTTCTCTCTCTGTTTCCTGTCTGAGGATGAGAAATAATTTTGAAAGTTCCTGTTCCTGTCCCTTGCTGCAATGGAATTTTGAAAATATAAACTAACACAAGAGCTTTCCTTTATCAGTTATTTTGGCCATGGTACTTTATCTTAGCTACCAATAAGTAATTCATACACTTAATTGAATGTTTAACTTAATTGAATTGAATGTTAAAATTTGTCATTAATTTTCTGAAGACAAGGTAAAAAAATGAATGTTATTTTAATGATAAACAACCAGTTACCAACCATATAATTATATAATGTTCAGCACAAAGTAAACACCATGGTCTGCAATACAGGACGTTAATAAAACATATTGTTTTGCAAAATGATTGATTTTCAGTTTTAGGTTTTTATTGTTTGGTCAAGTCATACAAGTAAACAATGTGTTTTGATCAAATCTATTCCCCATTTGTTTTCTCCCTTCTAGATTCTTCCACATCACTTTGCATTAGGAAATGTGAGACATATCCTTAAGAAGCTCATGTTTGGAGCCTGATTTCTGTATTGTTTTTGTATTCTTCTTGGGAAGTAATGGGACATTTAGAATATGACAATATGCTGCAAGACGTATGTCACTGTGGGCAGCGTTTGGTGCGTAAAGCCTTCACCCACTTCTGCTTTGCTCTCTGTTTTCTGTCTGTGGATTAGATATAATTTTGAAAATTCCTGTGTCTGTCACTTGCTACAATGTATTTTTGTACCTCTGAAAATATAAACTAACACAAGAACTTTCCTCTATATGTTACTTTTGCTCATGGTACTTTATCTTAACTACCAATAAGCATTTAATACACACCAGCACAACCACCATTTTCCCTTTCTATTTTATGCATTGTCATTACTATTTTATCATCATCATCATCATCATCATTAGAATCCACTGAACCTACTTAGCGCTGTCTGTATGATCATGATGACAGGATAACCTACCAGAGCTTTGGAAATCTCTCAGGGGAAAACTGACTGTTTATGCCCAAGTGGCCGACAATTGCAAGTGCAATTACTTAGGAGTAAAACTTCATGAGCCCCTCTCACAACTTTTCTGATGAGCATTAATAGAAATGCTAATCAAAAGTACATTAATGAACACTAGCAAGCACAAATAAAGGTGTTCTTCACAAAGATTTCCCTCAACTTCAACATACTTCTCAAGTGAAAATGGAGAAAATGCCAAAAACAAAACACACTGTGTAACATACCATGAAATATTGCTCAATCACAACCTAGAGAATGGAAGGCTAATTATCCCTACCTTGGTGGAAATAAATAATGAACGAGCATACCATCTAAAGACAGTACACATCTTTAAAACATTAATGAATGTGGGAGTTTGCAAATAGAACACTTCAATTTGGAGGAGGCAGCTACTCTGAAATGCCAAGTCTTTTTTATCCACACATCAAATATATTACTTTAGGAATTCCTTCCCCTGTTGATATTTCGGGCCAGGGTAGAAAGCGTGAATTATTGATCAGATCACCATGAAGCAGTCATTTACAATAGTATCTACCACAGATAAAGCTCACTGCCACGGCAACAGAGCCTCACTTCTCATCTTTAGTGCTATCGGGACAGAGCAAGCTTCAGAATCGCACCATACTCAACTCAAAGATTTATGAGCTTCTAGCCCAAATGCAGCATTGTATATCCAGTGTCATGGGAAATGATGCAGACGCTCCACATCATTTATTTGGGCTGGCACTGGCATTGATCCGCAGGTGAGTAATAGTTGCCCCTAAGGTTAAAACATGGGATAAAGCACACGTTTTTCAGTTTTAAAATGTGAACATTAGTCTAACATCTAGAAAGTGAAAGGAATATGTGTTTAAATTAGGTGGCTTTTTAACTTATTAAAATAAAGAAAAAAAAACTTTTGTCTGAAGTCTTTGTATAACTCCCTATATCCACAGAATCTGAAGTAATGTCCGTTTTCCATTCAGTCCTTTCTTCTTCTAAAAATAACGTTTTTTTAGCTTGTTCTTTTTTTATTGACACAAGTTAGTTAAAGGAAAGATGTCTAATGTGAGAAGAAATTCTGTTATCAATCCTAGTAAGGAGTAAATTCATCTTTATATTGATATATCAGTATGCAAAATTAAACTGTAATAGTATAATTTCTAAAAAATGAATTATAAATTGACAAGAATTGATTGCTATCTAATATTAAAAACAATTAATGTTAATATTCATATTTATTTGCCTTTATTAATGTCCTTTTAACATTAATTAAGAATTTAAAATTACTGCTTGTCAGGAGCTACCTTTTTGGGGTGACTCCTGCTGTGAATCCTAGCCAGAGAAGATTGGTAGGTTCCAGGGTAGGGGTATGGGGATTAGAAAAATTTAGGAGGAAAAGAGATTAGAAAGATTCACAGAGCCAGAATAGTAACTGGAGGACAACTCAGCAAATACTGGATGGTACATTCTTCTTTTGAAGTCTGAGTTCTAAGTTTGTTTCTCTTTACTTTTCCTTTAACATGATGAAAAGTATAAGCACAACAGTTATTTACTCTAATACTTGAGATATCAAGTCATTGTTTCTTGAGACAAGCATTCTGTTGTGTAGGCAATGAACCCACCCTAGACCAAGTGTCCTGAAAGGAACCACTTCCTAGGTAAAACCTGCTCTTTCAAAAGATGGACAGAAGTGTATTTGAATTCTCTGACATTTGGTCATGGTGCACGGAATTTTCCTCTATGGGCTGACTTAATGTTCAAATACCGAATAACCACGCCCTAGGTCAGGTGGTGTAGCCACAGCTGTTGTCAGCAACTTTAAGCAACCTCAAACTCCCTGACTTCAGACAACATGGAATAGGCGCATATGTTTGACCCTCCACAAATGTTAAACTGAGAAAACCTTTACAGTATTGAATAAATGTAAATTAATGTAAATAATTAAGTGCAATTCTTAATTCAAAATGTAGAATATCATTCAAAAAACATTAGCAGCAGAAGAGATATCCATGGCTGTCAACACCTTCTAGCGTACTTTTGTTTTTATACATGTTTTTCTGATATGAATAGCACATAGCAAACTAATAAAACATAAACATAAGGAGTGTGAATCTATAATTGTATGATATATCAATATAAGAATACTTTTGTAAGCAAATAAAAATATCACTTTCTTGAGTCTAAGTAAGTTCACAAATGAAAAGTTTGCTTTGTAAGATATGGTGCCTATATGAACACAAATGCGTATCAAAAATGTATTATCTGCAAAGAGGTGATTTGTTTCTTTACATTCTTTTGATGCACTGAACCTGACTGATGGAACATGACAAAGTAGGGCTCACTAAGACCTTCTTCTTCAAAATGGGAAAAGACATTCTGTGGATGAAATATTCTCGGTACAGTGGCGAATGATTTGAAGTTCAAGCTCAAACTGATTTCCTCTTGATGATTTAGGGCTGGAAATGCAAAAGCTCTTACATTTTAGAGTATAAATTGGCAATGGAATTCAACCCTGTGTTACTAAGAGCCGAACTTATTGTCATAGTAGCCAGAGTGCTTGACAAAATGGCCAATAAGAGCAATGTGCATCACTATTAATTAAAGAGTTGGAAGAGGTGCCTCTGTGCATGCTCAGGATTCTTCTCAGGAGGTCCCGTGACATACATTTCATAGAATTCTTCATTTTGAAATATTCAGTGGGTATTTCCAAAGAGAAAGTCAGACCCCGACCTTTGGACATTGTGTAGATAGGCACAAAAGGTCATGCAGGAAGTGTCCATTCAGTTTTGGAATGACTTTGCCTTTGTCTATGCCAAACAAGTAGATACAGTCAATGTACTGGGTAGCCTCAAAAATACAAAAACATTTTTTAGGAGTATTCCAGGGAAAATATTTGTTGCCTTCCAAATGGAAACAAAGATATAGAGTGGTCATGAATAACTCATTTTTGACAAAGTTATTATATATTATTTTGGCCATGAGGTAAGCTATAGGTGGTAATAAGAGTCATTTATGACTGCCTTAGCCAACTATATGTGCACATCTTTTTTATTTTTGTTTCTATGCTTGCTTGCAATGTTTTGCTTTGTTTTCTGAGACATGGTCTTTTCATGTAGTCCTAGCTGTTCTGGAACTTTCTCTGTAGAGCAGACAGGCATCATATAAATCACAAACATTTATATGTTTCATCCGCTTAAATTCTGGGATTAAAGGTGTTCTTCCACCAAAACACCCATCATCTACGTCCATCTTAAAAATGGGGTCACCATCAATAAAGATATGGTAGTAATGATGTTTTGGTGGCAACCCTTACCTGAGCTGAGCTATTCCCATGTTTGTCTAAACAACAGAATCTTGAGTTCCTGAGCACTATGATCACACTAGCTGATGTGGGCAAGGCCTAACTATCGCAAGATAAACACACACACAAGAAAAACTTATAAAAAAAACTTCTCAATGATGACAGTCTTTCTGTATTGAAATTTTGCTATGCCATTGAACTTGACATTCTTAAAAATATACTTACATATATTGACCATAGTGTTGACATTAATATAGAAGATGATGATGGAAATACCATCCCCACTGCAACTGTTGAATGTAGACTTGTCTTGCAATAATTCTAATGAAGGATGTAAAATGATCATGCAGTGAAACTTTTCAGAAACTTGAAGAAACTGAACATATACTAGAAGACAGAAATAATTCCCACCCACATGCGGTTGTTGAAAATGACCATGTTACTAAAAGCAATCTACAGAATTAAGGCAAGTCCCATAAAAAATTCTACATAATTCTTAATATACATGAGAAAATAATAATAACAATATTAAAATAACAATAATAATCTTATATTTCTGAAACTACAAAAGACACAGGTTAGTTAAAGTAATCTCTAACAATAAAAATCTGCTGGAGGTATCATAGTTAAAAATTTCAAGTTTTACTACAAAAATGTAGTATTAAAAACAAACAAAAACCATGGAATTTGCATATTATCAGACACAATGATCAATGGAATAGAATTGACTTATATATAAGGTCTTACTCCTTCAACGACCTGATTTTTGATACAGATGCAAAAAGTCCATATTATTGAAAAGATAGCGACCCCATCAAATGGTGCTAGTCAACCAGGATATATCCATGTAACAAAATTTAACTAAATACTTATCTCTAGTCATGCACAAACATCATGTTCAAATGAATCAAGTCTTAAAATAACACCCCATATCTTGAAGATGATAACATGCTCAAACTTTCCAGTACAGGAAAGTCTTTCTGAACAGGACTCTAAGATTTGGTTTGACGTAAGTTTGTATAGGGCTTTCGTATTTATAACCACTGTGAATCCATAGGTGGATGGATCTACCCTGCTGTAGTCAGAGAACACTTTTTCATTTCAATCACCCACTTCCTCAATTGGGAGTCACATAAAATGTTTTAATCAAGAGTCTTTAAAAAATGTGGCGCTTTACCTGTTGTTTTGGTTAGTTTTATAGGAACTTGGCATGAGCTAGAGTCATTTGGGTAGTCGGAGTCTCAAAACAAGCACTTCTGTAAGATAGGCCTGCGAGCAAGTCTGAGAGGCATTTTCTTGATTAGTGAATGACATTCAAGGATCCAGCCAACTGGGAGTGGTTCCAACCTTGAGCAGGTGGCCCTGTTTTGTATGGAAAAGCAAACTGAGCAAGTGATAGAAAGAAAGTCAGTGAGCAGTGTTTCTCTATGGCTTCTGCTTAGTTTCTGCCTTGATTTATGCGATGACTTCACAGACTGAAGTAATGTAACCTCAGAGTTTTAAGAAGAAATAAACTTTCTACTCCCCAAGTTATTCTTGGTCATGGCATTTGATCACAACAATAGAAGCCTAAGACATCATTCTAACAATATGAAAGATATGGTTGTCTGCATTTTCTTTAAATAGCAATTTTAATATACCAATATTAACATTTTCAGTAAGATACTATTTACTGGATATTTGGTGACTTATTAATGGAAATTTGTGGTTGGAATCATTAAATTTACCTATAAATCCAGTGAAAGAATTTTGTTTCCTGGTGCAGATTTTTAACTCACACATTTACATCAACATAAATCAATATTCTGATAAATTTATAGTTACACAGTTTAAGAACACCAACACACATACAAAGACCACAGCCACCACCATGATCACTAACAACATTACCAGCACCATCAACAGTGTCATCGTTACCAACACCAGCACAGTGCTACTGGTAGCAATTTTAGGCAGTTCATAATCAGCATGAAGCAAAGATCTTGGTCATAAAGTATATGGAGACTAATCTGACTCTCATCTGTAACCAAGCAAGGCATTCTGTGGTGGAACTGGGACACCAACTCAACCGCAAAACCTTCAATCTACAATGTGCTCTGTCTATAAGATGTGCTGGGATAATGGTAGCTCAGAACTTGTGGAAGTAGCCAACCAATGACTGAATAATCTTGCGACACAGTCTGTGAGGGAGGGCCCATGCCCTCCATTGTCTGGATAGCAAGGCGCTGGGAGCAGGATAGCTCAGAGACCTAGGGTGGAACCAAATATGTGTGGCAAAAAAATAATATAATAAAATAAAATAAAAAGCCAATGAAATTATTTCTAGTCCAATTATCATTAGAGAGGTTTCCTTGGATAGCTGATGAGAACAGATATAGAGGCCCACAGCCAAAAATTAGGCAGATCTGGGGAATCCAGTGGATGAGGGTGAGGAAAGATTGTGGGAACCAGAGGGGTCGAAGGCACAGCAGAACATGGCAGACAGAACCAAAATGGCAGAAATCAAAGGGGCTCATAGAGACTAAACAGGCAATCACAGAGCCTGCATGGGTCTGCACTAGGTCTCCTGAAAATATATTAGGGTTGTTTAACTTGAAGTTTTTGTGGGATGCCTAACATTCGGAGTGGAGGTGTCTTTTCCTGGTTTTGCCTGCTCCTGTTGCCCGTTTTCTCCTACTGGGTTATCTTGTGCAGCCTTGATATAAGGGTTTGTGCCTAGACTTACTGCATCCTGTTATGTGTGCTCAGTTAATATCCCTGGGAGAAGCCTTCACTTTTCTGATAATTAATGGAAGAGCAATGGTCTGGGGGAGAGGGGAGGTGGAAGGGGATAGGAGGAGTGGATGAAGGGAAATTGCAGTTGGTATGTAATGTATGAAAGACAAGTAAATAAAAAAGAAAACACCGGAGAAATTAGCATTAGAATTAAAGAATACTGGTGGATTATTTACAAATATTTATACTCTTTTTTCCATTAAGCTTTTAGGGCTATAAAATTGGATATTTATTATCATAATTCCTTCTATGGAATCCTACATTATAATTTAAGCATTCTTATTTATTATCATGTAAGACAGACATAACAATGTAGAACACGCAAGATTTCTCATCACATAACTCACGTACTTATGATGAAAATAAACATTTAAGTTTAATTAACTAAGAAACCTGAAGTGTAAACTACCATTACACTGTCATTATATGGATCTATAAAATGTTTGAGGGAGATTCTAAACCATTTTACCTCAGAGAATATTTAATGTACAGAGCAGGTTTAATAAAGATGCAGGAAAGGCCTCTCCTTTTTTTTCTGAAGTATCCACAAATATCTATTTGAAGTGGACACCCACACTTTGTGTTACAATGTGAATAGTTTCTGAACTAAGTGACACAGTTAAGGAGACTTCACATTTTCCGAGAGCACACTTTACATTTTCACAGGATTCATCTTTCTTATCCCTTTCTTTTTTCTTTTTTTCTTTTTTTTTGGGGGGGGGTTCGAGACAGGGTTTCTCTGTGGCTTTGGAGCCTGTCCTGGAACTAACTCTTGTAGACCAGGCTGGCCTCGAACTCCCAGAGATCCACCTGCCTCTGCCTCCTGAGTGCAGGGATTAAAGGCATGCGCCACCACCGCCTGGCTGTTATCCATTTCTTGAGCACTCAAAGTTACAGAGAAAACAATTCTAGAGTCCCAAATGTCCTGATTTATGTACTGGGGAGGAAAAGTCAAGTGTGATTCCAGCCAGGCATCTCTAGGAAGGATAATTAGCAGGAAGTTGGGAATGAGAGCCTGGGGAACATTTTATTTTCCGCAGGGTGTAAAATTAGAGAAACTGGTCCTCAGAAGTGACTCCACCAGGCTATAGTTTCAGAAAGATCACATCACATGTAATTAGCATATCACCATGCACAGGAAGGATACTAAAGTCAAGGTCTTAAGCTGCTGCTGCTGCTGTCAGGCTGACTGTGATTAGCACTCTAAAGGCAGATCATTTAAAACTCTATTCTCCCAATGTGTGATGCCAGGATCACTGCAGAAGGCTGCAACTCATTTAAAACACTTAGGTTTGTTCCGAGAATAAAATTGAATTTTGTGCCCCTTGGGTGTAGAAACATCCATTGCCTATATTTATTAATAGTGGAGAGGTTCTCTTTCCGTCTCGATTGATGTGTGCACAAATATAAATACTGTTTGCTTGTAAGATTGATTGTATTCACAATCTTAATTATGGTAAGAAATCAAGTACTTGTGCAAATATAGAGTCTGTGGAACTGTAATAGACAAGTGTCACCTCCAATTTCTTTCACCTTGGAAATCTAAATTTTATAAAATGGGCAATGAAGAGTGAGTAACAAAATGTGTTTTAGCAAATGCAGGTACTCAGGGAATGCATATAAATTTAAAATTAAGATTTATGTAAAATGAAGCAAAAAGTAAAATAATTTTTACTAAAGCTGATAATGTAATACCAATTTGGAAAAGTACTTCTTGCTATTATTTAAATAGGTTGGCTCATGAAATATTTATTAAGTCATAAGATATAGAAAACAGCATAGAATTCATCTTGTTGTTAAAATAAATTTCTTTAAAATTAAAAAATCCAAGCAATAAACATTATGTATGTAGCTAAATATGTATACATGTATTATTTGTGTATCAATTATCTTTCTCTATCATCTATCTACTACCTATCCATTGATTCCCACTACCTAGCTATCTTTCATCTATCACAATCAAAATTTCATCCTCACTAAGTTTATAAGTGATGACATGAAGGTGAGGCTGAATTTAAAAAGCTCTGATATCTTATTTGAATTGTGTAAATTAAGTGAATTACAGTCTCTCTCTCTCTCTTTCTCCCCCTCCCCCCGTGTGTGTGTGTGTGTGTGTGTGTGTGTGTGTATTGCTTAACTGTTCCCTGGTGTATATTGATTCCACTGAAGCTTTCTATGCACATTTCCCATTTATCTCTGGAGCTCATTTCTATCCCTTTAGAATGTCAGCTGTTCGGTGACTGCTTGGACCATTTGGACGGGTGTGGCAGTGCCAGTTCCATGTCTACCATGTCCAAGGGCTGCCACTTCTTACATAGAAACCTCAGTTATTCTATATAAAGATTGAGATCTGAAGAAGATGGGTAGGGTTCTGGACAGATTTTGAAAAGGTCCTCCACTGGGTTCAAAACTCTTAAAATCTGTTAAGACCTTTGTATAAGAGTGATATCATCACTTCATTTTCTTCCTGCCAAGATCTGCCACCAGCTGGACACTACTTGCAACCTAATGTTACTTAACCTATAACTACCACAACTTGATTCAGAAAATCTTCAAATCTAAAGAAAAAATGAATAGGTTTGGGGGATTAGTTAAAATTGTGGAAGATTTTTACATAGTAGCTGATTATTGAAATATTCTTCTATTACTATATGGCAGATACTGAATTTAATAACAAAATTTTGTTCAATTAAATGTCAACATTATAAGACAAATAGCTTTATTTTATAATGCAAACTTAAAAATTGAAGAATACTTAAATAGCTCAAAAGATTAAAATAATCTATAATTCAACTGTGGTCCCTATAAATATTTATGTTTAGTTACATCAACCTTTTGTGGTAAAGAGAAAATACTTACTGTTAAACAAAGTACTCCTTTAAACCTTACATAAAGGAAATCTCTAGCAGTATATTTAGGTGACTCATAAAGCACTTTCTTCAAAAATGCATCTAGAGCATCGGATAGAAGGTCATCTAATGATCAAATCATGCTCCTTCAATAAACCAGTAGATGGGAAAATGTAATTTCTTCTTACTGAGAGACAAAAATAAATATTGTAAAAAAATCAAAGCAAATGATATGATAAAGGGTATATTACAACTAAATGTTGCTGTTGTTATTTAAAACATATCTCATTGTCTTGCTTTACAGCCTTCATCTCCCGTGTGTAAAAATCTGTGCTCCTTAAGTCACACTTAAATGGCTTTCCTAGTAGGCGTTCCCAAAAGTGAAAGTACCAGTTTTTGCTATAATGACAAATGATTTCTTCAACCAAAGAGACATACATTTGTTGACGATTCTGAAACACAACTTGAGTCATTTTTTTTCTACATCTCAGTCTTTCACAAGAATCATAGGGCAGAATTGCTAAAGATGTCAAAAGCTGAAAGGTTCAAGTTAGTGTCTCAGTTAAGCACCTAGCTCTGTGGCTTTCGAAAGGCCTTTTATATCGTTTTCTCTGTAAAAGACTTTCTTCACTGTGTCTGTGAAAATGATAAATGGAGAAAGGAAGAAAGAAAGAAGACACAGAGAAAGAATCTTGTCATTTAAAACATGTTAAGTTTAGGTACTTGGCATAGTGTCATTACTCAGGAAATTAACTATCATCAGCATCTAATTGCATTCAGATTTTCTCCATGCTCCAATTATGCTTGGAATTAAATGCATATGGTTTGTAACCTTAGCTTTTTAATGTTGAGACACTCTGTTGCTAATATATTTAATGGATAAATATGTAAATTTTTCCCATTGTCTAACATATGTACTGTATCACTTTAAAGATTTCTTAAGATAAGTTACGGTAATGTGAATTTTATGTCAAATATGAGAAAAGACTCAAGGTTTTTCATATTTTCAAAACTTCATTTATTAAGAGTTTATATTTCCCAAAACAAAGTATACAACTATATAAAATCTTCTTATGCACAATTTGAAAAAAATCATAATGTCATATCCTATATTATCCTATATTAGAAATTAAAATTTTTATGCATAAATATGATGCATACATATTGTATATTTGAATATCTTATTCTCTGAACTAAACAGTCTACACATGGTTTGTCCCACTTATCTACATCACGATTACAAATATATTTTTACAATACTTTTCTTACTATCGTCAATGCTTAAAGAGAAGCAATGCTAAGAATGCCTTGCTTATTGTGGACCACAGTTTTACTGTGTAATCCATGATAAGAAGTTTTTGGTAACAGGGGTGGTTCTTACCAGTTGTGGCAGAATGACAAAGTTTGTTTCTCACAGAGTATATGAGGATGTAGAGAAAATGGCCTGCATTCTGTTCATTTAGTTGGCTTTCTTTCTTCATTTCTTTCTTTCTAGCCTTCCAACTTTTTCTTTTCTGTTGGACCTATGCTCATGTCACCATACTGCACCATATCAGGACAGATATTCCTTCGTCACTAAAACCATCACAGACATTCCTGGCAAAGCTCCTAAAGATAAAGACAGTCAAGGAGGCAATATTAAAAGTCATTAAATTAGCCATCACAATTTCATCATCCGTAAAATTGATGAGCACATTATTTTGAACCATAACATTCTGCCTATTATTTCTAACTCTCATGCACTTCTTGTAAAGCAAAGCGTTTAGTCCTCATAGAGTTTCTGAAAGGATTCATGCCGTCCCAGCATGATTCAGTCGTCAAAGATCTATTCTGAGATTCAAGTCAACCCCTTCACTGTGAAATTCTGTAAGCTAAATAGAAAATGTTCTAGATAGTTTCAATACAGAATAGGAAAAAATACATAGTTTTGTTCTGCAATTATTAATATTGTCAACTTGACGACATGTGCAACCACAGAGGAGACTAATTGTATTTCTATGTCAGAGTTTCTAGATTAAGTTCTTTGAGTTAAGATTGAGGGGACAGTGCTATTCTATGAGATAGGTGAAAAAAAGTGAGTTAAACATTCATCAGCATCCATCTCTCTATTCTTTATGATTGTGAATCCAATGTAACTAGAGGCATCATTCTTTTGCCTCCAGGCCCTTCTACCATGATGGACTGAACATAAGAAATATCAACCAAAATAAACTATTCTTTTCTTACATTGCTTTAGATAAGAATTTTGTCACAGTAATCAGAAAATAACACATTTGAAAAGGGAAGGAGGAGAGGGTGAAAAAAGACATATTCAGGCAAAACACAACTATAATCAGAAAGAAAAACACAAGAACTAGTATGGCTGTTATATTGAGAATAAATTTGAGCAATGATGGTAAAGATACTAAGTATGGAAATAGTGGAACAAAAGACAAAGGTTTGGGGTTATTCAGGATAAAGAGAGAAAAAAATCATTGAATTGTTATATTTGATGCTTAACCAATGTAACAAACTTCATAGTTGCCTGTGAACATTTAAGGGACAAATAAAAATCACTGAGTTAGTAAAGAATGCTATAGTTTGTTTGATATTATGTTCTCGATATGAGTATCAGTCTTCTCTTGTACTCCTAATCATCCTTTTTTTTTATCTATAAAGTGTTTGAATTACAGTATTACAGTACCATATGCTGTTAAGAGTATAGAGGAATCAAGACAATCTTAAGCTAATGAGAATAGTGTTTAATGGGTATACTTGATGGCCAGGTGAACTTAGTAAACAGGTAAGTGGCTATAAAACTTTGTTGTATTTAAGAGAATAGGATGTCATTACAGCTTAGTGTTGATTGGCATACATAGTACTGATCACATACAATCATTTGGTATGATTTTTATATGATTTTCTTAAAGCTATGAATAAAGAAGGGTGTGTATCTAGAATACTTATGGATTTGGGAATGCACAGTAAATGATGTTGCTCATATCTTCTGCTATGGTACCAGAGATGATATAATCATCTGCCAGAATCTAATGACCCTTTTATCAGAATCAAAGTAGACATGGTTGTAATATTTGTCAAAAACCCAAAACCTATAAGTAATTCTAAATCACAGAAATCTTAAAACAACTACTAGAAATACATATAATTGTGTAGTGCACACACACATACATACACAAACACACATTACACTGCACACAGAGAGAGAGAGAGACGACAGACAGACAGAGAGACAGACAGACAGACAGACTGAGAGGGAGAGAAAACAGAAAGTAAACTGGTCATATAAATATACTCAGATGTAAAAAACCTAATTCTTTGCCAAATTTTTGTAACTGGGTTAGTTCTGAGATATATCATCTAATGAAGAAATTATTGGATTTTTAGTTCATAACCAGAATCATTACCCTAAACATATAAGCCAAAACTCTGATGCACCCAATGTTATTTAAAATTGTGCTACTTTAAGTAGATTTAAAGATACATACTAGCATTAATCTATTAATAGTATGGTTTTAATGCCCCATTTTTTCCAATAGACAGGTCATTAGAACAAAAAATATAACAGAGAAGCATAAACTTTATTTTTAGTGATAAGGTTTTTGATGAGTTTTGTTTTAAATTACAGATCTAGAAAATTCCACACAAAGTAAGAACTCTTTTGTCCAGGAATACATTCAGGTACATTAATCACATTGTCTCTTGAAGTATGCTTATTATAAAATGATAATGTGTTCACAGCAGATACAAGAGCAAAAAGTTAGGCTTTGTGAAATTCATTCAACGTAGTGATTTATTACATTACTTGGAAGAATTCAAGTACTTTCATCCCTATGTACTAGCTAGACAGATTTAACACTGTCATTAAATAGAATGCCAGACCATGTAGTTATTAATTGCTATATTGCTATCAATAATGACCAGTGTTAGTATTCCTGCTGTTAACACACCTAGTACATCATATCTGAAACATTCAATATGATGGTTTGCCTTCCTGGTTTCCAACAACTGTACCTCAATCCTCGACAGATTATCCTTGTAAAATTGTTGGAAATGTTCCAAGTATAGATGGGATGCACTCAAACCAAGTGGTTTTGTGGGTCTTCTTCATTTAATCTTTAAATTATAGCAATGCATGCACCAGATCAGAAGTGGAAACAGAAGCAATTTCAAAAAATTAATGAAAACATCTGTTTCTCTTTCAAATTCTGAGTGGAAGTTTTCTGCCTGGCAATCAGATGAAGAATAGCTTGTTAATCTTTAGGACAGTAATATTATCAATTCATATACCTAGTAAGAGTTCCCATCAAGAATTTGTAATGGACTCTCCTGAATCAGTAGGATAAGTTAAGTTTTTCTGATTCACAATAAGCAAATGAGTCCTTCAGAGAAGACTCAGATGCAGACAAAGAAATCAGCAGAACTATCAACAGAGCACAGGGAATCAGTCATAGGGAACTGTTACATCATATCTAATAATATAGCTATTATAGAAAAGAAGGAGATATTTGCAGTACATGTGAAAAATAAGGCTTATACATGTTTTGTGATATGTAACTTTTTGAGTCTTTGTGATGTATCATACAGTTTTTCCTTAAATAGTTCAAATGGTCAAGGCCAGAAACTCTAACTATTCAGAACATCCCAGGAAGGCAGATCATATGTTCATGACCTCCCTGGGCTACAGCCCAAGTTCAAAATTCTAAGACAAGAACTGGAACTCTAAGGCAACCCCGGCTCAGAATAAAATAAATGACAATAGTTGGAAAAGGGCCTGGGAAGATGGCTAATAGGTTAACAGCAAGATTATTACAGAAGATTTGTGTTTATAACCAGCCAATCACAAAGTAAATACTGTGGTGTCACTTATGAGAAATTAAAAAAAAATCAATTTCAAGATAGAGAACAGACAAGAGGTTTCTAGAGGGGGGAAGTATAATAATGTTTGTCACAGGGGAGAAAATTTCAGTTAAAATTTGAATGTGTTCTAGGGAGTAAATATTCAAGTTTGGTGGTAACGGGTATGCTAAATTTTGGATTATGGTAATCATTATACCATATATGAATATAATTGTCAAATAATCATGTGTACCCATTCAACCCCCCCCGCATATACACAAACACATACACTCATGCATAAACCATAAAGAAATGCAAAAAGCATAACCTGTTGTGTGTTTCATAAGATCATGGAAACAGCTATATCATGATGCTATAATTTTGTTCTGAGGTTGATAATATATTTAGAAAGTAAACAAGCTGTGACTTTGTTTTTGTTTCTGTGTTCTAGTTATTATAAACCCTGGCATTACCTTAAAGCAAAGTGTTTCTATTGAGTTTCTATCTTTAAATCCACGATCCTTTGACAGATGGGGCCCAGCCAGTATCTAGTATGCCCTCAAGGCATCTTTCTTATTATTCCTCTCAAAGTATTTAGCTATTTCAAATGAAGCGAAATCTACTTACTGTGTGTGTGTGTGTGTGTGTGTGTGTGTGTTGTCTGCATGTTTGTCTGTACACAGCATGAAGTGTTTTTTGTGGAGACCAGAGTAGGTCATTAAGTGGATGAAGCTGGAGTTACAGATGGCTGTATGACACCATGTAGGTGCTGGAATCCAATGCAGTTCTACTGAAAGAGAAGCCAGTCCTTCTAATCACTGAATCATAGCTCCCAAAGGATGGTAACATACCTTTCTTGTCTCCAACTTTACAGGTGTGTCTCTTTTTTTAACTGAACAGCAAGTTTTTCAAAGCCATTCAATCTGTTTGGACTCATAATATTCACTGTAAAGCTAGCTAAGACATCTGGAAATACTCATGCCATGGCCCGATGTTGTGCTTTTTAGTTGAAATTTCTTACACTTAATAAAATGATCTACCATGGCAATATTCAGCCCTACAAAATGATGCAGAGGATATAATATGTAAACAAGTAATCTGTCACACAAGATAAAGAGCCTCTATTTTTTTCCATCTGCATCCTCCTGCACAGAGTCTACACAGTTTATTTTTCCATTAGCCCTTTGATCATTCAACTTTATATCAGAAGTACCTGTAATCTCCAATACAATCGTCTCAGCCTTCTCTAAGTCTCTTTCTCCAAATCTTTCCAAACTCCCCATCTATTTCAGAAGCTTGTGAACCCAAGGGTCATCCAAGTATGCCTGCAGCAAATTTCTACTCCTTGAACAGATTTCCTTTGTGACCAAAACTAACCAAATGAAAAGTGAAATGGCAAATATTCCTGAAACAAAGATTTCAAAGAGGGAAAAAATTATATTGGCTTGAGGGTTTGCAGTCTGCTGTCAATGGGCATTTGGGCTTTGTTTTCGGGCTTGTTGCACAGCAGAGATGCCCTGACAGCAAAGAGAAGCCCTCAGAGAGGAAATCTGCTTGAAGGATCAGAACATCATGGTTGAGAGAAAGAGGACTAGAATTTACCTGGAAGGCATACCTCCAGTGATGTCTTCCTTTAAATACATTATAATAGCATAATGACCATATGGATTAATCCACTGATGAATGAAGATAACATTCTGGTTTGGTTTTGTTTACTTTTTTTTTTCATTTTACATACCAAACCCAGTTCCACCTTCGACCCTTCTCCTGCCATTTACTCTTTCTATCACATATACTCCTCAGAGGACTAAGACCTCCCTTGGGGAGCCAATGAAGTCTGGAATACCAAGTTGAGGAGGGACCAACTCCCTCCTCCCTTGTACTAGGAGGCCACTTGTTTGTTCCTGGCTGCTCAGCCCTGAAATTACCACACAGACACTGTATTAAACAAATCACTGCTTGGCCTATTAGTTCTGGCTTATTATTGGCTAGCTCTTATAACTTATTTTAACCCATTTCTATTAATTTGTATTGCCACGTGGCTGTGTGACTCTGCCTTCTTTCTCCCAGCATTCAGTTTAGTTTTCCCCACCAAGCTCTACTCTGCCCTATCACTAGCCCAAAACAGCTTTAGTAATCAATGGTATTCATAACATAGAGAGGGGAATCCCACATCACCCCCTGTATCAAGATTCAGCAAAGTATCCCACCACAGGGAATGGGATCCACAAAGCCAGTCTATGCACATGGGATAAGTCCTGGTCCCATTGCCAGGGTCTGGCCTAACAGATCAAGTCACAAAACTGTCACCTACATCTTAGAGCCTAGATCAGTCCCATGCAGGTTCCCCATCTGTCAGACATGAGGCTAAAATTTTTTTAGTAGCTAGTCCAAACCAGAACTTATTTAGGCAGTTTCTGTATCTGCCACCTTAATATTTGATATACTTCCCTTTTCTTTGTCATACCTCATAATTTTTCTTTGAGTAATATAGCATGGGTACCCTTGAAATAAATGTCTCCATCATCTTAAATTTTGCTCTTGTTTATGTTTCTTGTTTGTTTGATTGTTTTCTCATTGGCTTTCTGATACTATTCATTACAGTTTAAGTTCTTTACCTAACAAACCCATGCAAGTCATTGTTTACCTCATTAGCTCTCAAACAAGTAGAACTTAATTTTATATTTCTGAAACTACTACATTCAACTTCTGCATATATTGACATAAAATGTTAATGCTAAACACTAGTTTGCAAGTGCTGCTTAACTTTTACTCTCTGCTTGCATGCTAATGAAACCTAGACAGATGTAATGGTTTTATGGTCTTTTTGATACCTGTGTTTACATATGCATGGGCATGTTCATAGCATAAGGGTAATTGTAGTGCTTCATATTTTAAAGAATATCAGCACATTTTGAAGTCTTTTGTAGCAATCTTCCTCACCAGATTTTCTTTTTATACAATTTCCTTAGCCTTTTCTTGTCTGTCTTCAATAATTATTTCCCATCTTCAGGTAGCACCAATGTTAAATGTTTGCATGTAATTTTCCTTAAAAATGTGCTCAGGAAAAATATATTCAATCTGGGAAAACTCCCAGTAATATATTCTGGAGATTAATTTTGCAAATAGGACTGTGCGATCACCAGATATATCTAACTGAGTGTTTTCAAGGAATTAATGTTTCAATAAGCTTCAATTTTATTTTTCTCCTTTAAGGCTGCCATGCTGTGGCTTACAGGCTTTTGGATTTTGAGAACATTGTGGAGAGAAAGGAAAATAGAAATGTAGTTAGTTAAAACATCCCCAAGTTGGCTGTTGTTACTGTGATGCCTGTAATTTCCTTGAACAAGGCCTCTCTGAATTGCTGAAGGGTTTGGCTAATGTCTGAACTTGTAAATTTTATGAGAGAGAGAGAGAGAGAGAGAGAGAGAGAGAGAGAGAGAAAGAGAGAGAGAGAGAGAGAGAGAGAGAGAGAGAGAGAGAGAGAGAGAGAGAGAGAGAGAGAGAGAGAGGAGGAGGAGGAGGAGGAGGAGGAGGAGGAGGAGAAGGAGGAGGAGGAGGAGGAGAAGAAGAAGAAGAAGAAGAAGAAGAAGAAGAAGAAGAAGAAGAAGAAGAAGAAGAAGAAGAAGAAGAAGAAGAAGAAGAAGAAGAAGAAGAAGAAGAAGAAGAAGAGGAACTGAGAGACAGAGAAAGTGAGAGGAGATCCTTGCTTTGGGTTTGCATTTGCTGATACATCATTTGCCTTAGAATCTTTTTCAAGTTTGCAAGTTTGGTTGGCTAACAGCTGATACTTCTGTTTCTGCTTGTATGCTCAAGCACTGACCTGACACGCAGCTGGAGCTCATGAGAACAACCAGTTTTCAGAGCCTTGAAAGCATCTCTATCTAGTCCTACAAACAGTTCACATCTTCCAGTGCAAATGCACGTTCCTCTCTCACACAGTAGTTATCTCTTGTCTTTTTCTCGCTGATGTCTGAAATTCTGTGGTTTGATCTTTTAATTTGGACTGCTTGACTGTCGGATTACTGAAAAAAAGAATTACTGAATGTCCATATTTCCAGAAATGCCATTGCTGGCCTTATTTTGTAACATATCAAATTTCCTTCAGAGTAATTAGAATCAGTTACCTGTGTGCCATTCTCCCAGTTACATTTATTTTTAACCCCTTGTTCACCAATCTAAATATCAATCCCTGGCTATATGCCAATATCCAATCTTCAAAGCAACTTATGATCCAGACAATATAATTCACTAACAAAGGTACAGAGGTTTCTGCCCTTTTGTCAATCTCCATTTGACCCGGTCCTAAGGGATGCCTTTTGTAGGACTGTGAGAACACATAATACAGCTGAGCATACATAAACCTCCAATGACTGGTCTGACTGGTTATATGAAAGATACGTGTATCCTTTCCTATATACAGTAACTTCCCCTTATACATGTTCAAATATACAGGGTCTTACTTTATGATAATGAAATACAAAAGGAAATTGTTAAGGATTTACCTCCTGGTATTTCCATATTCAGTCTATCTATTTAGCAAGGTCTTCATAGACCAGAGGAGTTCCCATCATGAAGGCCATGAAACAGCAACATCACTCCTGCTGTTCCCTTCATTTTGCTCCCCACATTTGAGTCCACCAGTACTCTAATCCATGAAAGGTGCTAACCACATCAGGATGTAACTTTCCTCACAGTTTACCCACTTTAAAAACATACTCAGATTCTTACCCAAAAGTAAGCCCCTTTGTCTCCTAGGTTATTCTAAATCATGTCAAGATGACGGTTAATTACCAGAGTCAGAAAAATGTCTACTATTCTCATTAAATTTCCTTTTTCTTCCTATGGCCTATTTAAGGATGATTCTATTTTAATTAGAAGTGGTATGCCCTTTCAAAAGCAAGGAAATTGCAAGAAAAATTGGCAGTTCAAGTGTTTCTATTGTTCTGTCCACATTTTAATCTCTTAATCTTACATTTAAGAAATCTTCTCTTGACCATCTGATGTTCATTACATAACCTAAGAAAGCTATTAAAACCAAATGTTTTAATGCTGAAACAATGCAACCCACAGAAATGGACTTGATTGTCAGCTAAGTCTACCCAGGGACAAACATAATTAAGCTAAAATATTAAAATCTGAGAAATGAAGCCAGGCCTTTAATCCCAGCACTCGCGAGGCAGAGGTAGACTGATCTCTGTGAGTTTGAGGCCAGCCTGGGCTACAAGAGCTAGTTCCAGAACTGCCTCCAAAATTACAGAGAAACTCTGTCTTGAAAAACCAAAAAAAGAAAAAACCAATCTGAGCAATGATATTGAACATAGATATCAATGTTTTATTTTTAATTCATAATGGGTTTCTGATTATTTCTTCACAATTTTTTAATCTATAGACTGATTACTTTGGAAAATCATTACTCCATCTAAATAAGAATCAATATACAAATGAAACATTGAAAACGTTGATTAAACATACTTTTTTTGTTTTTAGCAGACCAGTTTACGTAAGTATAATATAACTAGAAAAATCTTTAAGAAATTGTATATATAATATACATATATTAATATATATTATACGTATTTACATTTTCTATTTTTTATTATACTTATAGTACTGGGAAAAGCCAAGTTCTCCTGCATGCTAGGTAAGCTATTTTCTCATCTAGCAATGACTCTGTCCCCATACTATGGTTGGTGAATTTCCATACCTTTGTCAACAATGATGAAGATTTCTACCACTTCCAAAATTTGCCTAAGTATGTTATTGTATTATACCTAGCTACTAATCCTGTTTCAAGCAAACCCTATCTACATTTTTTTAACCCACAAATGTGTTTTAGTTCTCCAACACTTTGCAAATATAATCAAATGTTATGTACTCTTTTGGTTTCCTTAATTTATCATAATTATTTGGAAATTCATCATTGCAGCTAAAAAATATAGTGATTAGGTTAATTTCATTGCTAAGCACCACTGTGAGTTCTTTTTACACAGACTGTATCCACTCACACATTGAAAGATGTTGTTAATTTTTTTTTTGCTCCTTGGTTGACATTATGAATAATGCATAAGTAAATACCCATTTCAAGACTGAAGTGCACATACAACGGTAAACTAGCTTTCAGTGTGGTAATGGTCCATATGGGAACTTTAGGAAATGGTTTAGCAGAGGCTGTATCTTGGTGCTTTTTCACTCTTGGCACAAGTACTATTGTTACTCTATTCTTTTAAAGTATCATATACTTTCTTCAGACATTCAGGAGAGTGCCCATTCCATCACAGTGTAGTTTGATTAACAAATTTAATAATGAAACTGTTTTACACTTTAATATACTTATTTAACACTTAGGTGTGGAATATTTTCACATATTTTTGCGAGCTTCAGGCAAGGGGGCTAGAGGTTAAAATACACAGACAGAGAGACAGCGACACGGGTCATCCTTGAATTCCCCAAGAATGCCCCCTTTATTGTGTTCAAGGGAAGATTATATAGAGATAGGCACATCCCAGCCAAACCCACCGGAAACCACTCTCCTGCCATCAGGAACTCCTGAAGGTCTTGTGCTCAGAGCAGCTGTAGGCACTCAGATCAGGGGATTACAAGAAATTCAGGATCTGGGGTCTCACTGCTCCCAACAATCAAATTATCTTATTACTTAACCTTTTATTATATTAATATTGAGATATAAACAGATATAATAATATTATTGAGTTATATATTATGGAGATATAAACTGATATGATAAAATGACATAATATGTTTATTAGAGCACACTGTCAATTTATTCAGCTATCATTTTCTCATTGAAATTGTATGGGATAGATTCAATATTTCTTTTGTTGAAGTCTGATATATGTATGCTATTTCTCAATGTTATTGTGTGTTTCATATACCTTTACAGTTGATTGCGTATACCTAGAAGCATAAGTGGATCTGCATCAGTGGCACCTCTTGTATGAATTTGTTTTATTGTATTTCCATCCTATCAGACAGTCATTTAGAAATATGATATTTCATTATTATTACATATATATTTAATAGATTTTTCTAAGTATTTTCTAAGATTTTTTTTCTGATCTTTATAGCCATATTATCAAGTTTTGAGGTTCCATTTTTAAGTCCTGCATTCCTTTTACAGGAACATATACTATCACTTCTAATTAAATTATATGGGTTCAGATTTGGAATTCAAGGCTAAAATAAATTGCATATAAAAATGATAGTATATACATTTTAAGGATGCTATTAAAATGTTATATTATATCATCATTTATTTCTTTAATTAACATGCCAGGATTAAGAGCTGGTGCTGTAGTTCAGCAGAATGTTTGTCATGGTTGTATCAAGTCTAATATTAAAAAAAATACATCTTAAGCATTCATTATCTCAGACAATTGTATGCTATATGTATTTTTAATTTTTCAAAAATATGCTTAATATTTTTAATTTTATTAATGTACAAAAGAATGTTTGTGATGCATGAAAAAATAGTTTAACAGAGGATTTCATCACAGTGAAAGTAAGATTCATAAATAGAAAGTGTTGGTCAGGAAAAGAAAAGAAGTTAGAATTTTTTGTTGTATTTCTCTCTCCCTTGCCAAGCTGATTTGCAGAAAACTATCACAAAGATTACCCTACCCTTGAGCAAACCAAGACCACTTATAAGGGAAAGTAATTTCAGTTATTTATGGCTTTCCAGAGACACCATCTGAATCCAATACTGTCTTGCTTCTCTCTGGGCAGTGATGTTGTTTTTCCATCTCCTGACGTCTTCATTTTACTTAAGCCAGAATTGCAACATTTCCCTCTTTATGATCCCCCAGTATACCTGTATTTGATATCACAGCCTCTGGCGTATTAACTTTTTGAATGAACTATGAATTCTCAGTCTTATTATACCAGACATGACTGTTGAAATTAGAAACTGAGAAAATTCTCTTGGTGTATTTGCTGTCAAAAACAGAGAGACTGGTTTTGGCATCCAAATATAAAATCTATAGACTTTCATAGAAGACATTTCTATGTTTGAATAATTTTTATTCAATGATATTTTGTCTCTGTCCCATTTGTTTCCTTTTGTTACTGTTTACATATATGTGTATTTATCGCAGTCTCTACTGAGAATATTGGTATGTAATTCATTTCTGGTAATTAACACCTTTATTATTTTATTATTATTGTTGTTGTTACTATTCACTATGTTGTTGACTATTAAGTTCAGTAAATCTTTTTATAAGAATCTTGGCCTAATACACAAAATTTAGACCATCAGGCTCAATGAAATAAATATGCCTCTGAAGTTAATTACACATTTAATTTTTTTTAAAAAAGCTACTAAAGTAGATAACAATGGAAAATATTAAATTGTACATCATTCTTTTGTAATTAAGCTGGAATTAGCATATTTTCCTGGCTTCCTTCAGAATTCTTAGTGTTATCTCCAGGTTATAATTCAGTCTTAAGCAAAACTTCTACTAAAATTTCCCAGCATACTTTGAAATCTTAATAGCAAAGAGAATTCAGAAATCACCCCCAGAGCATACAATTTGCTTTGGAAAATGAGATGAACTTGACAAAATGTTTTAAAATTCTTTTCATGAATAAGTCAGGACCACTTTTGTTCAAGAATAACACTTTTTCAGTGTTGGTCATCACTATATTTTTATGCATGTTTCTTTGTTAACTTATTCTTTGTTTGTTTTTCCCAATTAAAAAAAAATCCTAAGTAATTATGTAAAAGCACAGAATAATACAATTTGGGATTTAGAATTGCCTTCTCAAATTTCAAGTCTCATAGTATTTAATAGACTTCATTTTGAGCTCCACTTCATTTTTTTTTTTTTGTTAGAAGTACTTCAGGCATACTCTACAGTCTTTGTGTGACTTTTTCATTCTCATAAAATTAGTATTATTAACTTCAGTTTCATTATCTGTGAATGTTAATAATACCATTATCAGTTTCTGCTTTCATTACAATAAACAATAACAATGGGGCCTGTTTTGTTAATTCTATACAATTGTAAACTACAATTATTTCCTGTCAAAGTACTATATGGTATGATATGATATAGTCTCAAAAGGCTGCAAGCAACAGGGAATGGTGCTTTCCATTGGCTACACAGTCCAGAGGAGGAGAATAGTGTTACCCTGCAGCTTATTATGTGATTACATAAAGATGTTTTTACTTAGTACATGTTCATTGCGTTGTTGATTATGGCATTGTCAACACATGATGGGTTTATTGGGATGTTTTACAGAAGTATTGTAATTTGCACCATATTTAAACTAACTGTTTCTAAAGCATCTCTGATAAATCTATATATTACCAAAAGGATGAGCAGCCAAATCAACTACACATGGAACTTTATTGTTTAAATGGAACATTAAAAAAAACCCACAAAACTCAAAATGTCTGAAACAGCCTTATAAAATAACCTTTACTGTCTTTAACAGGAAGATATTATGAATTCATATTGACAATAATTGTAAACACAAAAATGTAATTTTATTTTCCAAACTTCTTTTTCTAATATTCTGTCATCATTTATGACTACAAGTTCATTCTCTACTTTGTGGTTAGCCATACTTCATAAATCTAGCAGTTCGCTTAACATTAAACATTTTGTATACACTAGATCCATCTCCTTAATATGTAATAGACAGATAGTTCTTGTACATTTCTGACAACCAAAGTTATTTTTTTTTTTTTTTTTTTTTTTTTGCTTTTTCGAGACAGGGTTTCTCTGTAACTATGGAGCCTGTCCTGGAACTAGCTCTGTAGACCAGGCTGGTCTCGAACTCACAGAGATCCGCCTGCCTCTGCCTCCCGAGTGCTGGGATTAACAACCAATGTTATTTTAACATCTTTTTCTTTACTTAAGATCTCTCAATTTACCCAGGAAGATAGAACATGATGATAGTTTATATACCTAATATTTTTTTAAATTTATTTTACCTAAGTACTACAGTTTCCTCTCCCTCCTCTTTTCCCTTTCTCCCCATCTCCTGTCTACCCTTCTTTCAGAAAGAGCCAGCCCTCCACCATTGGAGTCAATAAAGCAAGTCATATCAAGTTGAGGCACGGTCAACCTCCTCCCCCTGCATCAAGGCTGATCAAAGCATCCCAGCGTGGGGAATAGGTTCCAAAATGCCAACTCATGTGCCAGGGACAGACCCTGATCCCATTGTAAGGCCCTGATAAACATAGCAAGCTACACAACTGTCACCCACATGTAGAAGGCCTTGGTCTGTCCCATGAAAGCTCCATAGCAGTCTACAGGTTCAGTGAGCTCCCCAGAGCTCAGGTCAAAAGTCTTTGCGGTTTTCCCCATTATAATCTTAAATCCCCTTGCTCTTACAATCCCTATTCCCTTTCTTCAAGGACAGCCAGTTCAGGTATCCTCTCCACTCTTGCTACGAATCCTACTTTGAGAAATCCTTGTGTATTCCTGGGAATTTCCCTGGCACCAGGTTTCTTCCTAAACCCAAAATGTCCCCATCACAACTTTCCTTCCATTAGTCTTGTTGTCTGACCAGTCCTCTACTTGACCAAGCTGGTCCTTCATGTTGCCTTTGCACCATACCCTCCTCTGCAGCTCCGCCTGTCTTCCCCCAGTTTACACAGGAGAGATCTCTCATCTATTTCCCCTTCTCTGGGAAATCCATGTGTCCCTCTTACGATCTTTTTTGTGACCTAGCTTCTTTGGAGCTGTGGATTACGGACTGGCTATCCTTTGCTTTATATCTACTATCCATGTTTGTCTTTCTGTGTCTGAATTACATCACTCAGGATGATCTCTTTTCTGGTTCCATCCATTTGCCTGCAGATTTCATGGTGTTTTTTTTTTTTTTTCTGAGTAATACTCCATCATGCAAATGTACCACATTTTCTTTATTCATTCTTCCATTGAGGGGCATCTTGGTGGTTTCAGATTCTGGTTACTACAAACAAAGCCTTACAGAAGGTTGTTTTTTTTTTTTTTTCAGTTTCAGGAGGTCTCACTTAATAATTGTCAATCTTGGCGTCTGTGCTACTGGTGTTATATTTAGGAAGTTTTCTCCTATGCAAATGCGTTCAAGGGTAATTCCCCCTCCAGATGTGTCACTCAATGCAAATCTTTACAGAGGCATTCCATGATGTTAGGATATGAATACTTTTTCCATTTTTTAAAGTCTCGTGAAGCCTATAAAGTATATAAACAAGCATGTTATATGGTTTACATAAAGTTCATCTAACTCCAATTTTTCTATTCTATCAAGTGATCCCATATTGATACCTACATTAGTCTTTGAAGGACAATCAGTGAATTTCTTATTCATAAATATTTTTACTCAGTTGTTATCTTCTTCCCCCTTGGCAATGAAAACAGAATGTCTTGCTTTCATATACCTTAACGCGTTCTGTATGTGTTCTCAGAATAATTCTGCTCTCAATATTCATTGCTAGTGCTTAACCTCTTTCTCACAGCACTTCCAAGGGTGGAAACATCAGATCAGTGTGTCTGTTTTGTAACACCTCTATCCCTCTTTACTCCATATGTAAACTTGAAAGAGTTAGTAGTTTTGTGTCTCAACATCTTCGATTCTGGGTCTCTTTGTTATTTTTTTTTCCATAAAAGTATCTTAAAATGCTGACCACTATTTCCATCTATTGCATCCTCATTTTCTAAAAGGGTCCTATTTTCAAAGTCCAGGACTTGGTTTTTAAACAGTTTATTCTACATTTATAAAACACAGAGTACTACAGGCAGGCTAGGCTTTAGAGTCAAGCTTATTTTAGCTCAGATTCCAAATTTTGAAGTTTACCTTTATTTTATTAATTCTTAGAAAACTAGGTCAGTAGTTAAAATTCCCTATTCTTTCAGGAAACATCGTGAAAATCTAATTCCTAATTTTCTAAAAGGATTTCGTTCTCACTCAATTAGTATATAGTAATCTATCCATTAATCTAAACATACACATTATATGTTTAAAGTAACTGCATCTGGCCATATTATATCCTTCATCTAAATATATCAACCCTCCTCCATCATACAACATTGGTGCTCCATTGATCTTTTCATTCTGACTGAAGGAAGACAATTTGAAAATTGTTTTAATTTGTATTGCCCTAACTGATATGGATAATAGATACTTTTATGAAATATTCCTTAGCCACTCTTTTTTTTTCTTATTTTGAAAACTTCCTGTTCATTTACCAGAGTCATTTTTGGAATGGACCTTTTACTTGACACTTTTTTTGTGGGGAGGTTTCTTTATATATTCTGGATATTAATCTTTTGTCTGATGTATTGCTACAAATATTCTCCCATATTATGTAAACTTCATCTTTAATCAATTGGTTATTTCTTTAGAACAGCAAACACTTTTTAGTTCTATCCAGTCCCAAATGTCAACTGTTAGCCTTACTTCCTAGGTTAATAGAGTCCTATTCAGAAAAGCCTGTCCTACACCTGTAATATGTAGAAAACTTAGTATTGTCTGATGTGGGAGTGATTTCTTATTAATAAAGAAACTGCCTAGACCCATTTGATAGGCCAACCCTTAGGTAGGCGGAGTAAACAGAACGGAATGCTGGGAGAAAGAAGCTGAGTCAAGGAGTCGCCATGATTCTCCCACTCCAGACAGATGCAGGTTAAGATCATTCCTGGTAAGCCAGCTCGTGATTATTAACAGCAGATTATTAGAAATGGGCTAGTCCAGTTGCGAGAGCTAGCCTAAAAGAGGCTAGATAGAAATGGGCCAAGCGGTGTTTAAAAGAATACAGTTTCCGTGTAATTATTTCGGATAAAGCTAGCCGAGTGGCGGGACACAGCCCCGCATGGGCGGCCTGGTGGCGGGGACACAGCCCACCTCTTCGATTATTACAACAATTGTCTATTTTTCTTCTATTAGTTTCAGTTTTAAGGTTTAGTTCTTTGATTCATTTGAAATCAGTTTTTATTCACAGTAATATGTACAGATCTAACTCCGTCATTCTAAAGGTGTGCATCCAGTTTTCCCATATTCATTTCTTAGAGATGCTTTCTTTTCTCCAATTCAAGCTTTTGGCATCTTTATCAAATGCTAAGTGACTGAAGTTACCTATATTGATGTTTATTTCTTCAGTTTTGTCCCATTGGAATACCTGTCTGTTTTTGTGCCAGTACAATACTGCTTTTATTACTATGGCTCTGTGATAAATCATAAGACATGAAATGTTTCTTTCCAACAGCCTTCTTTTAGCTTAGGATTCTTTTCACTACCTGGGATCTCTTAGCAGATTACAAGTTAGTGCAGGCATTGTGGAAATAAATGTTAAGAATTCTCAAAAACTGAAGATAAATTTACCATATGAGCCAGTTATAACACTATTTGGCATATTCCCCAAGAGTTTACTATCCTATGGTACAGGCATTTTACTTCTGTTCTATTCATGCTTGTTAGGAAAGAGAAATGATTTAAATGTTCTTTAATCCATGAACAAATAAGGAAAATGTGATACATATATACTATGGAATGCTATTCAGCTGTAAAGAAAAATTATCCTATGAACTTTTCATAGTGTTAGATTTTTTTTTTCTTTTACTTTAGCCCCATGTTAGAATGCCAAAATTTTGTTGGTTGTTTTCCACCCTATTTATTCTTTGCACTTTTGGGCACCCACTACCCAGCTCCCAAATAAATCACACAGATGGAGGCTTATTATCACTTACAAATGCCTGGCCGTATCCTGGATTGTTTTAGGACAGCTTTTTTTTTTTTTAACCTTATCTCTGCAATCTTTTGCCTCTGAGCTTTTATCTTTCTCTATTTCTTTATACCTTTCTTTACTTCTTTCTCCATGACTTGCTGTGTATCTGGGTGCATGGCCATAAATGTCCTTCTTTCCTCTCCTTGTTCTATCTTGCTCCTTCTTTTTCCTCCCAGATTTCTCCTCTTATTTATTATCTCTGCCCACTAGCCCCGCCAACCTTTCTCCTTCTCCTGTTGGGCATTCAGCTCTTTATTAGGTCATCAGGTGTTTTAGCCAGGCAAAGAATCAAGCTTCACAGAGTTAAACAAATGCAAATTAAAGAATGAAACACATTTTTGCATGATTTAAACAAATCTTCCACAGCATAATCAAGTGTAATACATCTTAAAATAATATTCTAGAACATTTGCAGATAAGTGGATGGAACCATAAATGATCATACTTAGAGAGGTAACCCAAATCCATTAAGCAAATACCACATGTTCTCTATTGACTCTGTCTTCTGTTTCTTTAGATGTACTAAATGAATTCATCAGGAAATTTAAGTATTATAGGACAATTGCCAGTAAAGGAAGTTTGGGGAGCAATAGAGAAAGAACATCAGTATAGAAATAGTATTATCAGAGAAATTGGAATGTGTGGACCTTAAGGAGAGAAATAAAGGAATGGGGTATGGGTAAATAAAGACAAAGAAGGGGAATGGCAAAATAACAATAAGGGTGTCTGGAAAAGTCTTAATCACAATATTATCTATTTACCTCACAAATCTATGATGCATGTAACTGTTAAGAATATTTCTTAACACGAGTTCCCTGCCAATGCAAAAATTCCCAATTAAGCCCAATCAAAACAAGCCAAATTAAGAAATATCCAGGTTTAATGGGAGATCTGCGCTCTCGGGTGACCCCAAGGGGGAATTGGGAAGCTGCAGTTTGAACAGTCATTCAAGGGTCCTCTGTAGCATTGGCTCATCCATTTTTGGCTTTCAGGACTAGAATATTTGACAGATATTTCTGTGAAGCAGGATATTCTGCAGGGTTACCTTGTTTTAGAGAAAGTTCAGCAGTCACTTTCTTTTGTGTTCTGCTTGTTCTATTTGGATAGCATACTGTCAGCAATTGAGGCAAAGGCTGTTTCTTGCCCAGTGACTAACATTTGCCACGAAGAAAGTAAACTCCATATGGAGTTTCTTCAATGTCCATTGTCTTCTCTGAAGTAGATTGATGTTGCCATTTATTACCAATCTAAAGTGTATATATCTATACACCCTTGTGATTTCCCCTTGAATAATCTACAAAAAGAATAAAGTGCCAACAGGAATAGATCAGAGGTAGAGAGAATTCTATATTTTTGTCTTAAAATCCTCTTTATTTTTCTGGAATTTGGGGCTTTTATCGTCAAGGAGAAAAAGAGGCATTCTAGGTTCAAGAAGCATTTCAAGTAGTAAATGACTGTGCTTTTAAGAACATCTTAATCTGTGCAATACAATATTGAAAATTTGTGAATATTTCTCATTCAAATGGTATGAGCGGCTAAAAGAGTTATATAAATGTTTGTAATTATTTCTAATAAACATTACTCTCAGCATGGAACTATTGCAAACAGTAGACTGCTCTGATGGGAAAAGAAAGGCAATAAGCTTTGCTTATATCCAACTAAGTGGGAGAGAATCTAGATTTTATTATGCGAAATTGTATTAGTTTTCTATTGCTATGCAGTCAATTATCACAAATCTACAGACATAAAAGTACATTGACATAACACTTCCCATTATTCAGAAGTCTGTGTGGGCAGCAACAGCACATTTCTGTGTAGGATCACCCAAACTAGGAATTATAGGGGAAATTTAATTCCAAGCTAATGCCAGATAACAGTCAAATTCTGCTCTTGTAGGTTGACAACTAATATCCCTGTGACTTTTTTTTTTGTCCTCATGGCTATTGATAGTGATCCACTTCATCTTGAAGAATAGAACTTTGTACTCATATTATGGATCTCGTTCTCATTCATGGCACTAAGGGAGACTAAGCCCTTGCCAACTTTAAATAATCTGAATTTCTGATTTGCCAAAAGATGGCACAAAATTTTGTTGCCGTAAATGCTCTTAGAACTACATCAATACAGCATATATTAACTCCTCCATCTAAAACCACACTAGCATTGTTATTTTATTATAGTTTCCAAGACATTTTTATCATCAACATTACTCACATTTGTTTCAAGGTAAAACAGTTGAAAATATGAAGATGGGTTGCTCAATTTCAAATAGTGCCTAGCACTGACATTTTATATTTAGAAGACTACTGAATACATATATTAACAATTTTAAGTAAAAACCTTGGGAAAGTCTCTTTTATCATTCAATTTACTAGGTGAGAAATTGAGATTTATAAAATATTCCTTCTCTTCACTCAAGTGCATTTACTTACATTTGGGTGAATTCCAGATACACTTTTTTAAGTCAGATGTCATCACAAGTCTTGAAGGAAAGTAATATTTGATAAATTGACATGTTTGGATGTTTGCATTATCTTCATAGATCTTCTTTATGAAAATGGCCAATTCTAAGAGAAATTTCGGAGAAAGCTGAAAACCTATAAAATATGCTATCATTGGGTCTTTCCATATTCTGCCCAGTCCAGCAACCTGGTCACTTATATAAGCCTCTTATTTCTCTGTCATTTTCTTTCTTGATGAAGGATCTTCTTCATGGGTTTTATGCAACCCAAGAATATTTCCTTCCTTCCTTCCTTCCTTCCTTCCTTTCTTTCTTTCTTTCTTTCTTTCTTTCTTTCTTTCTTTCTTTCTTTCTTTCTTTTTGTACAGGAATACTTTCATGCTCCTGGTTTCAGATTCAAGTAATGGGTCTGTTTTGAAGGATGGGAAGGTAAGTCTCTTAAAGTGTTTCCCTGCTAAGCTTTTCTTAGTCGGATATTGAGGAGACTAATTGGAGTTAATTTTTAATTGAAATGTTTTATATATTTGTCCTATTCAAAAATTGGATAAAGCCAATAAAAATCACTAAAAATGTGTGACAATAATTAAAGAGTATCAAGTAGCAAGATGTTACAAGTGATCACTATAATTTGTCTAAGTCATTCAACGGTTGTTTCAAAGAGCATGCAAGTAAAGATGAAAATGCAGTTCAAATATTCAAAATCAACTCAAATTCTACACAATTGCAAATAAATTATGAAAGGCAAGAAAACTTTTTATTTGTATTAAAAACAGACATAAGAAATTTAAAATGTTTAAAGTAAATTCAAAGGTTTACTACAGTTCTGAACTATTTTTTCTAAATTTCTAAGACATGGAGTGATTTGGAGCTAAGATAAACTATTCAACAGGGTGGTGGTAGTCCATGCCTTTAATCCCAGCAGATTTAGGCAATTCTCTATAAATTGGTTGTTTTCTAAATTCTAGAGATACAGTGAAAGATATGGTAGTGGCATTTGCCTTTAATCCCACCACACAGGGACAAAAAGTCAAATAAAGCTTTTAATAGGCATTTTTTGCATACTAGAGAAATAACAAACCATATTAAAGACTATTATAAAATCCTCTATATAGTTACTAGAAAGGCAGCTGATTTCCAAGCGGAAAGGAGCAAAAAGAAGCTTTTGTGACGACCGGTAAGGTCTTCTCCAGGCAGCAATCCTGACCAAAATTGAAGCAGAAAATACCCTAATTATGGATATCATATTTATTGGTGAATAGGAAACTGATAAGTCTTCATAAATCAAAAAGTATCCCATCAACATTTGCATGTTGGCTTCTATTGCAAGGCTTTCCATATATGGAAAATAGATATTCATTCTTTGATAAACAAATCTTGATAGATAATGAGTCATGGGGAACCTTATACTCAGTCATTGCCAACCATACTATGGTCAAAAGAGTAATTTTTGCAATGATGGTTTTGATCCATTCCAAGACAGAGTTTTTTGCAAGCTAAGCCATAGAAGGAAAGGTATTCTAGTGGGAATGGTACCTATCTGAATTCCCTTGTAAACAGGATGTGGTAGCAAAGAAGTCGCTGCCTTCCTGCACTAAGGAAATATCTCAGTTGTTTTCAATTCCCATCCCTAAACCACCCAAACCTCACCCAAAAGAGGAACCTATTGAACTGTGGGAACCAACAGAATGGTCACAGCATTTGGCTAACACAAGGGTTACTGATCGTATAGTAGTTACTGAAAGAAACAAAATTAAATCTGAAGGGACAGCCTATAGACAGGGAGATGGAATGAATTTTAGTGGGGAATGAAGAGACAAATCGGCACAGCACACTGAAGAAATAGCAGCACTATTGGCTATAAGAAAAACATAAGGAAGACAAAAGGAAAGTCTGTCTTCTCCAATTCATGGTACCTGTGCAATGGTATATTTACATGATGATCAAAATGGAAAACTACTAACTGGCAGATAAGTCACAAAGATATCTGGTCATGAGATGTATGCGCGGAAATGGCAGAACTTAGTAAAACTTAGCAAAGACATCAAATTTTATATAGCTCGCACAGGCAAGACAGACAAAACATCTGAAAATAATGAAATAGTGGACAAATTGGCCTCATGTTTAATTATGACTAGCATATTAAGATTTTTCTTGGGACAGATTCAGAATAAATCAGAAAGAATGAGAGACTACACATTTTAAAAACTTGAAATTTTTCCCTAACACTAAAATATAAGGAGAACCAAATCAAACCAAGAAAACTCTATGAGAATAACTATTATAAGGAATCCATAGGCAGGTGGTGTATCACAACTTTAATCTCAGCACTTTAGAGGCACACACCTTTAATCCCAACACTAGGAAGGCAGAAGTAGTTGTATACGAATTACAGTCATTTCAACTTAAATGCTGCTTTCAATAGGCAGGCAAAAATTCAAAGTGAATGTCTTTGTGATCTAAAAATAAATACAATTGAACCTTGAATTTAAATATAAAGAGAAAGGGAAATATAGATAAATTTATCCACATATTATGGTATATTTAGTTTCAAAACTTCAAAAGAATTTTTAATTGAAAGATAATACTTTTTGAAATATAACACTATATTTATTGCCAAAAATATTTAAATATTTTGCCCTAGAAAAGTTATCTCCTCCCCGACACAAAAAAACAATCAAACAAACAAATAAAAGTCCAAAGTTAGGATTTGGGCAGTGTTTTGCATTTATCCTTTCAGGAGAGTAAAAGCTAAGGAAACCAGAAATCCGTGGACAGGTGTAACATCTGAAGAAAAATGATGATGCATCAAGAGAAAATTTGCCAAAAAAAAAGAATAAATTAGGAAAGTAATATCACCCACTTTCAACTGACCTGCCTGAAATCCTTACCCAGAGCCCCAGAATAGCATCAGATTCCATCTTTACTCAGTGACTGCCCCTTGCCTCCAAAAACCAGCCGAAGATCAGTTTTGGACTACAAACTGCTCAGGCCATCCAAATTGCTAAGTTCATATGAAACTGACAGGAACATTTTACAGAACTTTGACCTCAAAAATACTTAATCCTAAAACTGCTGAATACAGACATTGTGGAAGGCTTGGCAGAAATAGCTTCATTATTAAAAATAGTTTTATCGTATTAGAGTTAAAATCTGTTCTTTTTTTCTACACTGTTATGTGTATTTTTATTCTATTGAGCTATAAATTTTTTCTCTGCTCCCCTTCCTCTCTGTCCCCTCCCCCTCAACCCTCTTAATGGTCCCCATGCTCCCAATTTACTCAGAAGATCTTGTCTTTTACTTCTTTCCATGTAGATTAGATCCATGAATGTCTCTCTTAAGGTCCTCATTGTTGTCTAGGTTCTCTGGGATTGTGATCTGTAGTTTGGTTTGTGTGTGTGTGTGTGTGTGTATTGTGTGTACAAACCACTTAAGAGTGAGTACATATGATAATTGTTTTCCTGGGTCTGGGATATCTCACTCAATATGATGTTTTCTAGCTTCATCCATTTTCCTTCAAATTTCAAGATGTCATTATTTTTCTCTGCTCTGTAGGACTCCATTGTGTAAATGTACCACATTTTCCTTATCCGTTCTTTGGTCAAGGGGCATTTAGGTCATTTCCAGGTTCTGGCTATGACAAACAATGCTGCCAAGAAAATAGTTGATCACATGTTCTTGTGGCACAATTGAGCATCCTTTGGATATATACCCAAAAGTGGTATTGTTGGGTCTTGAGGAAGGTTGTTTTCTATTTTTTTGAAAAATTGCCATACAGATATCCATACAGGCTGTACCAGCTTACACTCCCACCAGCAATTCAGGAGTATTCCCTTTACCCCACAGCCTCTCCAGCATAAGTTGTCATCAGTGTTTTTGATCTTGGCCATTCTTACAGGTGTAAGACGGAATCTCAGAGTTGTTTTGATTTGCATTTCTCTGATAACTAAAGATGTTGAGAATTTCCTTAAGTGTCTTGCAGCCATTATAGATTCCTCTGTTGAGAGTTTTCTGTTTAGGCCTGTACTCCATTTCTTTATTGGGTTATTTGTTTTTTTGATGACAAATTTTTTGAGTTCTTTGTATATTTTGGAGATCATACCTGTCTGATGTGGGGTTGGTGAAGATCTTTTCCCATTCTGTTGGCAGTCATTATGTCTTGTTGACCATGTTCTTTGTTTTATAGAAGTTTTTCAGTTTCAGGAGGTTCCATTTATTAACTGTGTCTTTCAGTGTCTGTGCTACAGGTTATATTTAGGAAGTGGTCTCCTGTGCCAATGTGTTCAATTGTACTTCAAAGTTTCTCTTCTATGAGGTTCAATATGACTGACTTTATGTTGAGGTCTTTGATCCATTTTGACTTGAATTTTGTGGATGGTGATAGATATGGATCTATTTTTATTCTTCTACATTTTTATATCCAGTTATGCCAGCACGATTTGTTAAATACGCTTTCTTTTTTCCATTTAATATTTTTTGCTTCTCTGTCAAAACTCGGGTGTCTGTAGGTGTGTGAATTAATATCTGGGTCTTCAATTTAGTTCCATTGGTCCTCCTGTCTGTTTTTATGCCAGTACCAGGCTGTTTTCAGTACCGTAACTCTGTAGTAGAGTTTGAAGTCAAGGATTGTTATGCCTCTAGAAGTTCTTTTATTGTAATGGATTATTTTGGCTATCCTGGAGTTTTTGCTTTTCCATATGAAGTTGAGTACCATTCTTTCAAGGTCTGTGAAGAAATTTGCTGGGGTTTTGATGGGCATTGCATTGAATTTGTAGACTGCTTTTGTTAAGATTGCTATTTTTACTATGTTAATTCTACCTTCCAAGCACATGGGAGATCTTTCCACTTTCTGGTGTCTTCTTCAATCTCTTTCTTCAAAGATTTAAAGTTCTCATAAAAGTCTTGCACTTGTTTGGTTAGAGTTACTCTGAGATATTTTATGCTTTTGTGGCTATTGTGAAGGGTGATGTTTCTCTGATTTCTTTCTCAACCCATTTATCATCTGTGTAGAAGAGGGCTACTCATTTTTTGAGTTAATCTTGTATCCTGCTACATTACTAAAAGTGTTTATGAGTAATGTTTTTCTGTGTTTTGGGTATCAAGGTAATTGTAGCCTCATAAAAAGAGTTTGGCAGTGTTCCTTCTGTTTCTATTGTGTGAAATAATTTGAGGAGTATTGGTATTAGTTCTTCTTTGAAAATCCTGTAGAATTCTGAGCTGAAATTATCTGGTGCTGGGCTGTTTTTGGTTGGGAGACTTTTGATGACTGTTTCTATTTCTTCAGCAGTTATAGGCCTGTTTAATTTGTTTACTGCATCTCAATTTAATTTTGGTAAGTGATATTTATCCAAAAACTTGTCCATTTCCTTTAAGTTTTCCAATTTTTGTGGAGTACAGGTAAAACCTTTCCATTTTAATTAGACAAAAAGAAGGAAATGTTGCAGGGTATGTGATCACACTGTGAAACATGAGATTGTGAAATTTATTAGAGAAATCTCTTTTTCGCTGTGGCGTGAACTCAGCTTTAACACAGCTTTCTCCTGGGATCTTGTAAATAGGATTAAATAAGGTCAACCCTAGGTCAAGAGGCAGAGCAAGCAAGCAGCTGACAGGAATCAACCTAAGATTATAAGAGGGATTCATGAGGATGGATACAGAAATGTACAGGTAGTAGAGGAAAGGATATTCAATTTGAGGACTTTTGTTTGAAACAGCTTAGAATAAAGGCTCTTTTTGGGAAGTCCACAGTGGAGAAAGGTCAGATATGTACTTTTCTGCTTCTCTGAGCCTGCAGGTTTTCACACCAGTATCTGGCTCCCAAGTCTTTATTGGTAAAATCAAATAATTGAGATTTAGATAAAACCAACAGTACAGAAAAAAAAAATTTGGCCATAGCTGTGGTACTTTGGAATTAAATTACTTAAATATTCAAAATATAAAATACTTACCTCATTAAAAGACATGTTCTTTTTTTTTTTTTTTTTTTTGATTTTTTGAGACAGGGTTTCTCTGTAGTTTTTTTTTTCCTGTCCTGGAACTAGGTCTTGTAGACCAGGCTGGCCTTCAACTCACAGAGATCTGCCTGCCTCTGCCTCCCGAGTGCTGGGATTAAAGGCTTGCGCCACCACCGCTTGGCGCAGATTTTTTTTTATAGTACAGACCCTAAGGACTCGAAAGCTGCATTTTATAGAGCCCATGCTCATTCATTTTACATAGACCTAACGAGGTTCTCTCTGCAATTACTAGGCCTGCAGTACATATATTATAAATATTCACTTTCCCCATTATGTGTAGATGAAGCCCTAGAGTAATAAATAAGAAAGACAAAATAGGAGAAGCCTATTTCTCTTTTCTTTTTCTTCCTTTGACACAAAGTAACAAAGGCTCTCTAGAGTATCGTGGAAGAAGAAGAATCAAAAAGAGATGAAGGGAGCAGGCATCCTGTTAGGAACTCTGTGTAATTCCAGAGAAATATAATAAATATCATAATATATGTTTATTATAGTAATATATTTAGTGTAGTAAATATTCACTTCTACATATGTGTTCACTCTCATCTGATTACAGTACCTGTATTAATTCAGTGCCTCAATAGTCTCTTAAGTATTGCTATGCTATAAACATTACATAGAATTTTTTAGTATGAAAGCACATTAAACTATGTCATTGTATCCAGTAAAACTAACAATATAAAACAAACCAACAAACCTGTTGTCTTCTTACATTAAGGAAACAAGAACAAAAGTGCTGAGAATGTTGATGAGGAAAGAGGCTCAAGTCTTCCTCTCAGGGCAAGTGGATTATGTTTTGTTTGTGTTGTTTTCTTTGAATACGTTGTAATCACGTCTTTGCAGCCAACGAGAGAAACATATCTACAGCAAATGGAAAATCCACCTGGGATGTAGACTGTAGGAAGAAAATAATGAAGGCATTGAAGGAACTTTACATAGGTAATCATCCACACTAGGTTTCTCAGTGGACCTTTGGATTGTTCTGGCCTTCCAATCACTGAAGCTAGAAAAATGATTGAACTCAGAAAGTAATTAAAGAAGCCATTCTAGGTAAGACACTGCCCGTACTAGACGATCACAGATTTTCTGTGGGATGTGAAGTTTGTTTCAGAAAATAAAATTATGAACTGTGAATTAGAACAAGAGTTTATAAGTTAAATAGAAGAGGTTATAAGTTAAATCTCTATACATTACCGAGGAAAGAAAGTGTATTATGGGAATATTTATCACACTTGTTTGAAAAGAAATTCACCTTGGTAAATGATAGGTTAGGAAGTAGTCATGAGATAAATCATCTAATTATGAAGTGGATGCTGAAAAAAATATAAATTAAAAATATCTTAGAAATTAGAAAATTCAATTGTAGGATTTTAAGCTTAATTGCATTACTGAAAATAGCACTTTCAGCCACACTGACTGTATCTTGTTATATTTCTGAATGTTATAGAAGAGCAAGGGCTTTGAAATAGGCAAACATGGCTAAAATGAAGTTCATATTCATAATCAGATTAATGAAATAGGTTACATAATTCTAATGAACTTTGAATTCTGAATGACTTCACACAGTATTAATTTTACATACAAAGCAAATTAGAGTCCAATTTTATAATGAATTTTTTCTGCCCTATAACAGCAGGATAGAGTTATTAGTAACACTCCATGTTTGTGCCAAAAAATGTCAATGTCCTTTTCTCAATTATTTTTGCTTTTTGAAAAATTTTACTGTATACTCTGTTGTAATTTTCTCTGAATTTTAACCTGGAGGGAGGAGGAAGATTCTAAATACTCAGATGTTCAGCAAAATGTTCCACACTTAGAACTCTCAAACTTACAATGAGCTGCTTGCAAGTCATATAGGGAAATCCAGGGAAAGAGTTCTCAGGAATCCATCCAATCTGCGACACGCTTCTCCATGAAGTTGCCTTTAAGTTATCTATGCTTCTGTAGTGACTCTTTGTTCATGTATTTTTAAGAAATCTCAGTAAACCTAATGTTTTCCTTAACCAGTTTTGGTTGGAATCCTTCTTTGGCACTTTTGACAAAGCCTTGTCAGAGACAAACAGATATTCTATGACCCTCCTTGAAAAGTCAATCAGCATTGTTTCTTCTTTATCCTGAACCTTTGACCTTGGTCTATGCTAGACATTCCTATTTTCTAGGCAGAAATCAATACCAATAGTAGCAATGAAAACACAAATTCAGGTGTTCTGAAATTAAGGGAAATTCATATTCTTTTTTTGGAATGAAACCTCATAAGTACTTTACAAAGTATGAGAAAAGAGTTTTCTTGAAACCAACAAGTCTTGTCTCATAAATTATATGAAGAAGTCATTACACCGTGCTCTCATAGGTGAGTCCTATCGAGTTGTCACACAGGTTACCTTATGTAACAACATATCCAGACTATGGCATATCCTTTTCCAAAAATCCATCTAAAATTTGCTTCTTAATAAGATATTTCTGAAATTTCCTAACAAAATCAATTCCTTAAAAACAAAACAAAATAGTCAAATAAATAATAACCTATAGGTTTTAGCTGACTTATATTAAGAGTTTAGTATATCAAGTAAATAACCAAGCAAGCCCCAAATATTTGCCCTTGGAATTCAGAAAAGGCAGAAAAGCTAAAGAGGATGAAATTGGCCACAGAGCTGCAATCTAACTCCTTCTTGCAGTGACGGAGCTCTGTATTGTTCTTAGGGGCATAAAATATGAGAAGAAGTCATGATCTAAGTTCCGGCCAGCATTTGCCCCAGGAATTCTGTCAGACTATAATAAAAGAGAATATCATCACAAAAATATCAATTGTCAATTTGAAGAGTAGCTACACACTTGCAATAATCAATCATTCAAATATAAAAGAAGAAATGAAGAATTCTGGATGAAAAATGTATTCTGAAATATATAAAATACTGTCAGTTTTCTATTGCAAGTTATACATTACTGGAAAACCTAAATATAATTTAAAGTAAACATAAATTTCAAGATTCTAGTTGTTTCCTCCATAGGTGTTATTTATTTTACTTATATTTATTTTATTTTATTAAAAAAGCTGTCTTTTCTTGCTTTACATGCCAATTCCATTTCCCACTCCCTCCCTCATCCTGCTCCCTCCACCTTGTCCCCCACCTCTCCCACCCACTATCCACTCCTAGGAGAGGGTAAGGCTTCCCATGGAGAGTCAACAAGTTCTAGCACATTGCTTTTGAGGCAGGACCAAAGTCCTCCCCAATATATCTAGCCTGGGCAAGGTATGCCTCCAGAGAAATGGGTTCCAAAAAGCCAGAACAAGCACTATGGTAAATACTGGTCTCACTGCCAATGGCCCCACAGTTGGCTCCAATTGCCCTTATTATCAACATTATCTTTCTGGACCAGAGTCTGCACATCCCATGGATTCCTCTTCCTGTGGAATTTATCAACAGTAGAAATGAGTTTCAATGTAGCCACCACATCTGAGTTGCTGATAGTCCTGACTACTGAGAAAGCGACCATTTCCTTTTTTTCCCCCATAGATGTATTTTATTTTTCTCTTTGGTAGGACTGAGTGTTTTCTCCTGGGGATAATGACTTATGACTGATTTGCTACAATCTGCCATTCTCTGTCCGCCCCAGTGATTATCATCAAAAGGGTCTTCGTGAAACAAGTGATTCTCATGGATATCAGAGATCATAATAGCAACTGTGTAGACCACATGACTGATCTACTGTGGTCACAGGAAAATTAACCACTTTTTTTTTGTGAGATTCCTTTGGTCCTGGAGCTTGCATGTGCAGACATGTTCCTCTCATCTCATGTCATTAACTGCAATTGAAAAACAGAATTAAAGTGAAGATGGGATTCTTTTTTTCTTGTCTGAAACAAAAACTGCAATTGTGATGTATTTAATAATGTAAGTCAATAATAACATGAAATCGAGAGTGTTCCATGTCCTTTCCTCTACAGTGGACATGAAATAGTTAATGATTTTGATTTCTGATTGGGAACTTTGCTGTACTATTATTTTGTACTATTTGTAGAGTGCAGAAGCACCAGTTTAAAAAGAAGCAAAATAAATGGAAATTTTTAAGTTATATTTTGAAATTTCAAAATATGTAAAGATCCTTTGCTAATAAGTTATATAAACATCAATTTCAGAGTGAAATGATACATATTCGAGAGGAATACTCACTGTGCACACTTCGCTAACCGTAACCTTGTGAGCCAAATACTGTTATACACAAGATACTCAATGCAGTCCTTTATTTATTTATATATAGCACAGGAGACAACAGGAGGTTGGAGTAAGTTGAACCCCACGGTACAAAAACTGCCAAGGGGAAGATGTGTCTGACTTATACTACTGAAGAGGGGCAGGAAAGATAGTCCCATTCAGGTTAACCTTGTGTTACTTGTCTCACTAGACTCTACTATTAAAATATGATTACACTTCTTAAGCACAATATCATTGCTGAATGTGGTCTTCCATACCGGTTATTCAAGCACTAGAGAATGAAGGAAGAAGATGCAAATTCAAGAACAACCTGGGTTACATATTAGGATTAGGTCTAGCCTAGGCTATAAAAGGAACACATTCTCAAAAGCTTTTAGCATCAGAACAAAACACAATGATAATAATACTATTCTTTATCAGAATACAAAACACATTTTATACAAAATGGTTATTTTGATAGTACCATTAGGTATAAAAACATTTATGTTTCTAAACATTACTAGTTTAATAATCATTTTTCTATTAGTGCAGTGATGGTAAGGTTGTAACTTTACAGTCCTCTTTATTAAGAATATTTATTTATAATGCCTAATGTTTTAGTCTGAATTATCTCTCTATTTCACAATGTCTGTTAAAATATTGTTAATATGCTGTGTAATTGCTGATGAATACAGGCACCCATTAAAGTAATAGCTGCTTGATTAGGGGTAGCAAAGACTGAATTATATGTAGCTGATTTAATCTCTCTCTCATATCCAATTACAATAAATTACCCTTAAGGACTATCTCTAAAATTAAAAAGTAATTAAATTAAATCCAAACATATTTTTATTAATAATTGTAGGAAGTCCTTTAAAATCATTGTTCATAAAATAAATATTATCATCTAAACGTGTGTTCATAAATGAGATGAGTGCATTGCAGAATCCTTTGTAATTCCATGAGTTAGCATATTTTTTCTCACTAATATGAAAGGTGACCCTGGACATCACAGTTAGGAAACTACAGGCAATAGTAACAGTTAGAGTCCAGAGGGGGTGAATCCCGCTTCATTATTTTTCTGTGGAGACCATAGGAATAAATCCTCCTTGGTAATTCCAAACTTCAGGGATAGACTCAGTGTATTCCTGCCCAAGACAATAAATTTGAGTTTCCAAAACTGAAGTTCACATATTGAAACTAGTTAGCTAATTGTTATATATGTGGTATGGATCTTATTTTTTACATAGAAAGCAAGTGGAGACACAATACAGTCTCATTCTGAGGACAATATCTAAGCTAATCTGCAAACTAAGTGGAAATAAATGGTTTTTAAGCTAATGAGTTGTAAATAGAATATGATTCCCCAAGAGTCTGAGAGCTTTTTCTAACATTATACGTATTTTCTGAAGTTGCACATTCTTTGTAAAAACCCAAAACAGCTCAAATACAAGTTTAAAAACCTCCAAAAATGGGTTTATTGAGTTGTGATTTTAGGGGCTTTTTCCTGCACTATTTCTCCCCCTAGCAGTGTTTCTTTGTTGCCTGTAGTTTCAGTTAGGGTGAGGGCCCCATGATTTTAGTCTTCCATGGTAGCATGTCTATTGGTGTCCTGTTTTCCTTATTCAGATCACAGTTAATTGTTTTGATGATTTCATAGGTATAACTCCTCTGACATTTCTAGAAAAGGAAATCTTACAACAAAATCTCTGTTCTTCTGTCTTTTATCATCTTCCCACCCCTCTTCTGCAATGATCTCTGAGATTTAGGTACAGGATATGTGTTCTACATACATCTCATGAGGATAGGTACCCCAAGATCATTTGTTCATTGTGATTTGATATATTGTGATTAACTGTAATAATCTCTGTCTTTGCATAGAGACAATTTAACTTGCCTGTTGAAAACATAATATTCCATTTTATATGACTATCAGTTTATAAAATTAATTTTATTTTTATTTCATGTTTAAATCACTGATCTAGGTTAGGTGTACATAGACATTGAACACTTGATGAGCAACTGAAGCTGCAAGGAATGCAGGCTTTAATCTTTTCTGTTTCGCAGCATCCAGTTGCAATAGGCACATGTAGCAAGTGCTGTAATAGACAGCACGTATCTCACATTACAAAGCACAGGCATTACCTTGGATTGCCACTTTATCTGGAATTCCGTGGCAGATGCTGCCAGTGTCGAGCGACATCCTTTTGCTATTGCACGCTCCCTGTGTCCTCAAATGAGTTCACACAGACAAATGTGAGAAATAAAAGGAAACTCAGACTGTGGAGAATACTTCTTAATGACAAAAGTGGGAGACAGACTAAGTTGTCATAAAAGTCTAGTGAGTAAATGCCAAGGTCACCACCGGACACAGTTTTAAATCTAAAAAAGGTAAGCAAAGGACTTGAACTTTAGTTGCTCACTGTGAGAGTCTATTTTCTAAAGAATCCTTTTTTATGTTCTTCCCTTCTATCAGCTCACCACCACTCTATGGTATCTCTGGAATCACTTCCCAGTTAAACCCCTTTGTCACTACCTTACTTCTCTTGTTTCCTGGGGACTATATAATCTTTCCTCCTTCAAGTGTCTCTACATCAATGATCTTACTTTTGCTTCACTAATCAATGTGTGGGGCAGTGAACTTGTTTTTTCGCTATTCCCTCACATATGGGGATGCAGCATGAAAACTAATATCAACTAATAAATATTTCATACTTATTTGAATGAGTAAGGAAATAAATGCATGTGTGATCAATAAAAAATAAGGCATGAAATCCCAGATAACACAGTGGTGATTATCTATGTTCCAACTGCCTCTGGGCTGGTAGAATTTCTGCCTTGTTCCTATGCTCGTCTGTTGATTTCATTTTTAATCTCCTATTGTTGGTTCGGATGTGCATTTCCTTTCTCTCCTTTTTCCATATTTCCCCTCAAGGGTCCATTTACATATTTGCTTTGTTAGGTGGCCAATTCTGTTTCAATGATTTTTTTCTCAATGTTTTTTTTTCTTATGCTGAAAAACTTTCCTCCATGTATAGATGTCTTTTTTTGTATTACATACTGGATTGCTGGATCTGAGATTCTATTTAAACCATGTATGTAATCGTATCACTTAGGACTGCAGACCTTTATTGACAACAAGTGCAGCGCACTGCGCCCCTGTTTGCGCTCTCTGCACTAGAATCCAGTTCACGAGCTTCGGGCAAGGGGCTGGAGGTTGAGAAAACACACACAGAGACAGACAGACACACGGACCTCCAATCACTGGTAAAAAAAAAAAAAAAAAAAAAAAAAAAAAAAAAAAAAAAAAAAAAAAAAAAAAAAGCACCATGGAGGCTTAAATACCCTGCAGTCAATAGCCAACAGGTGAAATTCTAATCCTCTGATCCTCTAGGCAAGGCACAGCTTTTAGTAACTTCAATTAGAAGGCTCTAGCAGGGAAGAGGAGCTGAAGGCCAGGACTCCAATTGGTCCCAACATCAAGTAACTTAGAAAAAAAGAATAAGTATTTTATTTTGAAATTTCAACTTCAGTTAAATAAAAGAATGTATAATCTTTTAATTAATACAACACTTTCAGTTCATGAAGGTCCATACAGAAAAAAGATAATTATGGTCTAACTCGATATATGTATGAATGTTGAACTTGTAAAGAGATGACAAAATTGCTAAAGGGGTTCGCTGTGAAGTACTCAAGGAATAGTATAACCTATGCCTAGCAAAAGTCACTATAGTCCCTAAGCTCAAAGAATCAATCGTAGACAGATGATCTGAACATGAGGGAGAGAGTACTGTACTTAAAGCATCATTTGGAGGGGTAGAGAAGTATCTTATAGCACCTTGGAGATTTTGAGTTTTCCACATATAAAAACAAGGGAGGGCCGGGCGGTGGTGGCGCACGCCTTTAATCCCAGCACTCGGGAGGCAGAGGCAGGCGGATCTCTGTGAGTTCAAGGCCAGCCTGGTCTACAAAGGGAGTTCCAGGACAGGCTCCAAAGCCACAGAGAAACCCTGTCTCGAAAAACCAAAAAAAAAAAAAAACAAGGGAATATAATGCCTATTCTGGTTTGGATATCTTCTGTTGTTCTTGCATTTATTACTGACTGGCCAAAGGAAAAAAAAAAGTGAGAACACATAAGTCATTTAATTTCTACAGAACAACCTGCCACAGTAATGGATCAGAAGAAGCTATGCTACAAAGGATTAAATCAGCAAATAAAAGGTGTACACACTCCTGACAGATAAAACCTATCAGTGCCACCCTAGGCCTGTAATTTCCCAGTAACTATTAACTGAGCATCATAAATATTTTGAATATTATTTAAGTATCACAGAAATACTTCCTATTTTAACTATGTCACATTTATGATATTCCTCAGGGAAAGATGACAAATAACACACTTGTCATTTAAAAGGCTCCTCATTCACATAATTTTAAAAAATTAAAACTGGAATGACAACTCAAGTAAATCTACCAATTTAAAGAGTATTTGCTTCAGTCTATAGTTAAATAGGAAGTACTGTTGAGGTATTTCATAGAAGTTAGACTAGAAATGGTAATTTTATGATATCTATTAAAATTTATAACAAATGGTTTTAAAGGTTCATCAAATCAATTAATGTTATTCTATAATAAAGGCGTTTAAAATCATTTCACAGTGTTCATATACCTCTAAACATCAGATTGTTGAAAATTTAACACATTTTAATGTTAAAAGTATAATAACTTTAATTTAAAAATCCATGAGATCAATGAGATTGTGTGACTTTTACATAGGAGCTGTGCAGTAATGTCTGTCTAGTCAAGCTAGGAAAATGATGACAGAACATGTGGAGTGAGCAATGATTACGATTTTCACTTAGTCTATCTTCAGCAAAAATCAGAAAGGCCCTGCAGTGAATTGCAGGAACATTATTCTAATGTTGTCTTCACTTTTAATGGGAAGACATAAGAATGGTCAGGCTATCAGCTCTTGAAATCTTGTTCCTCCAACAATGAAATGTAATGCTGCTATTTATTAGAATGAGGTTTTTTTTTTTTTTAATTATGGACATGGCGATGTGTAGTAAAGCCTGAATTGGTCTCCTTATTTGTTCAATTAGCCTGACCTGGTATAATTGTCAAGGAAGCTCAAGTAAGTTACAACATTTTGAAAAAGGGTTAGCCATTTGAATATCTTTGTACCCAATCATACACCATAATGTAATCAAGGCCAGGAAACTTAAAGAGAAAATATTAATTTTTATACTGATCATATCAAAGAAAAACGGTGTTGTCTTTTACTATTGGCAGAATTATAATTTCTTTTTTTCTTTAATTCTTTTTTTTTTTTTTTTTGGTTTTTTTCGAGACAGGGTTTCTCTGTGGTTTGGGAGCCTGTCCTGGAACTAGCTCTTGTAGACCAGGCTGGTCTTGAACTCACAGAGATCCGCCTGCCTCTGCCTCCCGAGTGCTGGGATTAAAGGCATGCGCCACCACTGCCCGGCTTCAGAATTATAATTTCATCATCAAAAGTGTTTACTAAACATTGTAATATCTTCCATAGAATAAATTTAATCATGTTATAATAAAAATAAAATTTTGGAGTTTGAAAACAGTGTAACACCGAAATCTGGCATTCACAAACTCTTCAATTTATGTAATCCCCACACTTCTGTGGTGAAGGATATATACCGCTTCTCTGTTTTATTTTTACTGAAAACGGATTTTTATCCTCTTAAAATATATCCCAATTATGATTTTTCTCTCTATTTTTTTCTGTTCCTTCCAGTTCTTCCTCTGCTCCTCTCCCATCAGGATTCACCCTCTTTCTGTTTTTTTATTAGAAAACAGGCTAATAAAGTATAGAATGATATAAAAAGACAAAAAATAATAAAACATTATGGAGAGGACAAAACAAACGGACAGAAAAGAGCCCAAGCCAAGGCAGGAAGGACAGTCAGAGATGCAGAAGCCCCCTCATTCACACACTCAGGAATTCCCTAAAACAGCGAATGAATTGAAAGCCATACTACATATGCAAAGGATCTACAGCGTAAAAGAGAGAGGAATATATACATACATATAGAGAGAGATAATACAAATAATGTGAAATTGAAAACAAAAACACCCCCACTGACACACCATTTTGAGAAAAGCATACTTCAAAACTGCGGAACCTTTTTTTTTTTTTCCTAGACAGGGTTTCTCTGCAGCTTTTTTGGTTCCTGTCCTGGAACTAACTCTTCTAGACCAGGCTGGCCTTGAACTCACAGAGATCTGCCTGCCTCTGCCTCCCAAGTGCTGGGATTAAAGGCTTGTCCCACCACTGCCCGGCTAAAACTGCAGAACCTTGAAGGGAGGAATTGTTAACGATGTCCTCCTATTTAGGACAGAGGGATCCTAAATCCTTTGCTCTCTGCACATTTTCCCATTGTCTATCTCTGTTTGCATTCCCATGTTGGTTTTTATTTTCATTTTTTGGGTGATGTTTGAGAGAGAAATTTCTTGAATGTGAGAGGGTAGAAATTGATGGTAGTGAGGAAATGGAAAGGATATCATCAAAATATACAGTAAAAAAATAATTTAAAAAGGAAAAAATTCTCAGAATGCATTTATTGTGGCATTCTTCAAAAGTTAATTCCTCTTTATTCAATTACAAACTACTTCTTTCACTGTTTCATTTTAACCACAAAGAAATACGAATAATAGCAATCAAAATTTAAAAACAAGACATAATTATATGAAGCAGAGCCTTTGATTATTTTCATTTCCCCTAGTCTTATCTTTAATACTTCCATAATGCTTATAATTAAATTTTATATATAATGTTGTGTTTTCTATCATCTTCATTTTCTATTTTTTAGAAGGTACATTGTGTTAATATTTTCCTACAATTAAAATCATTATGATATACGTCCACGTTCTCTTTTGTTCCTTTCTACCCATTTCATTTATTTGCAAAAACATTTCTTTGTCCGAAGGTTAATCAATTCTCCACCAATGTCAAACCGTCCCACCATTAACTGGCACTTTCTTCCACAATATGTAGGTTTCTGTGCTTACTTTCAATACTGACATTTTCTCAAGGTCCAACACTTTCATTCAGAGAAGACTTGCTTTTCTGATTATTTGTTCAGAGAATGATTCTCCCCACACACAGTCAGGAGGTTCTACAACTCATTTTGGAGACCAGGTTGACAAAAATTCTACCTCAATTCTATGCACATTCTTTCCCCATGTTTCAGCCCTGCAGCCCTCTATACAACAAACAGAATTTCATTTAATATCCCACTCATATAATCTCATATGTATGTATAGTGAAATTTTTTGAATACACAATCTTATTTAGAATTCTTGACTGATAAAATTTGAAAAGAATAGATGGGAAGTTAAGGCAAAATTGTCTCTCTTATTGTTTGAAAGAAAATGAATCATTTAAAATGATTAATAATAATCTTGACACCTATAGGAACATCCTAAAACTTCAGGTCAAAAGTTTGAAAGAAAAATTAATTATTCATACTTTTAAGTAAATTAAATGGCCTAGAAATATGAAATTGAGTCTCACATAACTGTCTTCTCTTATCTCTGTTAGGATTTCTCCAAGGAGTTCTGTGCAGAAAGCATCATTCTTCACTGTTACTGATGTGGTGTTACTCAAAGTTTATGTCTTAATAGTAAAATAATTAAAAATATTAACATGAGTCTTAGTTCTTTTTTATTCATTAGTATTATTCACACTTTTTACCCAAAATATGTGAGATCTCACCATTTAGACAGTTCTCAATAACACATCAGAGCTAAAATGGGTATATGGTCAGAAACAATAAAGTCAAAGGCAAATTAATCTGCAGAAGAAACTCACAATTTCCTGAGAAATATAAATCTATTTTTTAAGAGGAATCTAATGTATCAATTTTATATACTGGGGATTTCATGGGTAGTATAAAATTCAACAGGGAAATGAAAACCAAATAAATGAAATTCACAGTGAATTATTTAGGTTTCTGAATAATTTAAAACTTCACTGATGCGGCACAAAAACAGACTTAGCCACTAAAGAAAGAACCTCAAAGTGTGCAAACGATCCTGAAGGACAGACAACTGGAAACTAAATTAAATACAGGACCACATTAAATATGTGCAGGAGTGTGGAAGTTGAAGTTCAGAATCAAATCAAAACAAAATAATAACACCGAACACTGTACTGTATTACAGGATTCTCAGTCAAGTATTGTTTCGAGATTTACAGGAGTGAAATATTTTACCCTACTTTGTGAAATTTGTCAGGTAGTTGCTTCAAAAGTTTAATATACCCAACAAGTTCAACACAGGATAAATGTAAATGAGCACAAGAGGTCATTTTAGAATGATGTTCATATCAGCTTTTTTATATAGGTAGCTATAAATTTCCTAAGTATTTAACAATAAAAGAATCATTAGTAGAGGTACCATTTTGTGTATCTTCATTGATTGAAGTCTTCTCGATGGTCAACAGAAACAACCACCTATTTGATTCAGGGTCTTTCCCTCTTAATTGAATATTTCCTTAAGGCAGTCACAGCACTCTTTCCTTAGATTCACCTACAGAAAGGACACATAATCTGTACTGCAGAATGGTTGTGATGTGGCAATGAAGTTCTTCCTCTGTTTGAAGCTTACTTTCCCCCTGTTTTATCAATTTAATTCACCTAAGGAGGAGTTTATTTGGCTGTACTGTTCCCGACAAATATTTCAAAATGGCTGGAGAGGCAGGGCAGCAGGCAGCCAGAGTGGAGACCTGAGACAACACACCTTAGCCATAGACACAATGGGGAAAATACACAGTAGACATGGGGCAAAGCTGCAGATCTTCAATGTCTGCTCCCGGTGACACGACCTTGGGGAAGCCTCCAGATTTCAAAGGCTTCATAACCTCTCCAAAGAGTGAAACTATTGATGAACTATCTGAGAAAATGGGGGGATGTTAGCATAAACTCCTTATTTCATGGTTATTTTGCTAATTTAACTCTATTGATTTCTGTGTGGATTTCACATCATGCATCTCAATTTCACTCATCTCCCTGATCCTTTGCACCTGCTCTCTGCTCTTGCAACCCCCCCCCCGCCCCGCCACGGTAAAACAAAATAAAATTTAAAAGAAAAGAAAAGTCTCTTGAGGGGATCCCAGGTGTCCACGGGGATGCCCCCAGCTAGGGCCTTGGGCAGCAGAGTAGAGGGTGCCTGAACTGGCCTTGCCCCACTATCACACTGATGATTATCTCGAATATCACCATAGACCTTTTGTCCGGCGATGGATGAAGATAGAGACAAAGTCCCTCATCAGAGCAACGGAATGAGCCCCCAAGTTCCACCTGAAGAGCAGAAGGAGGGAGAAGATGAGCAAGGAAGTGTGAACCGCGAGAGGTTGGTCCACCAACTGAGGCAGTGTGCCTGTTCTAATGGGAGCTCATCAAATGCAGCTGGCCCACGACTGAATGAGCATGTGATCAAACCGGACTCTCTGAATGTGGCTGAAAATGGGGGCTGACTGAGAAGCCATTGATAAAGGCGCTGAGACTTGTTTTTAAGGCATGGTCTGGCTTTTTGGGACTCTAGTCTTTAGGGATGCACAGCTTCGGAGGCCTGGATGCAGGGGGGAGGGGCTTGGACTTTCCACAGGGCAGGGTTCCCTGCCCTCTCTTAAGGAGGGAGGGGGCGGGAGGAGGGTGAGTGAGGGAGCAGGAGGGGAATGGGAGGAGGGGACGAAGTGTACCTTTTTGAATGGAAAAATAAATAAAAAGAAAAAAAGAAAAGGAAAAAACTTGAAAAAAGAAATAGCTCGTGGAAACTATAGTGTTGTAGTGTGACACAGTGCGTCACTGTCGAAAATGGACCCTCACCGGAACTCCTCTTAGATATCCTGCTGTTCTCCTGTGTCATGGAGAACCTGCAAATTTGGGATTACAGGACAGTCCCCTTCATGTGCTCCATCAAATTGTATACTGTTGGATGTTGGCATGGGTCAACTAATGGCTCAGTTCTGGGCATGGGGGGGCTCTTTCTGGTCCTCAACATGAGGATGAGCTCTCCAGCACTGCCCAGGCTAGATCATGCTATGCAGTAAGCAGCCAGGGGTAGGCACCATTCTCCTGCTTTCATGTCCTAGGAGCCTGCCCACAGACACATAAGCCACCAGGAAGAGCTCTATTCCGTTGCTCAGGCAAGGTACAGGGGCCACTATCTGCAAAGCTGCACTGGGTGAGAGGCAGCGCCAAATCTCCCACCTGCCACAGGCAATGGAAGCAGGACATCTTTATGTCACTCATGCCTCCACATGGCAGATGAGGGGTGGCGTCTGCTCTCCTATGCTCGCATTCTAGTGGGAGGTTCACACTGTCTCCCTCATCTACAAGGTCAGCTCTACTGTGCTGCAGGCAGGATGCCTGCTTTCCTGAGTGCTGCAGCTGGTGTCTCAAGAGCCTGGGGACAGTAGACTGTGGGGCCACTGGCTGTGAGACCACGATTTATCCCTACTGCTTGTTCTGGCTTTTTGGAACCCATTCTCTCTGAAGGGATACCTTGCTCAGCCTAGATTTGATGTAGAGGGTTTGGTCCTACCTTAAAGCAATGTGCTAGACTCCTCATGGGAAGTCTTACACTCTCAGAGGAGTAGATGTGGATGGCATGGGGGGGGGGGCGAGGTGGAGGGATCAGGAGGAGGGGAGGGAGTGAGAACTGGATTTGGCATGTAAAATGAAAAAAGATAGTTTTTAAAATAAATTTTTAAAATGAAAAAAAAAAGAGCCTGGGGACAGCATTCCCACCTGGCATAGGTAATGAGGGTCGGGGGGTGGGGAAGGAGAGCATCTCCCTCTTTCTTATGCCACCATGTGGCAGATGAACTGTTGGACCTTCAATGCACACATTGTTGGGATCAGCTCACCCTTGCCCCTATCAGAAGGGTCGGCTCCACTGTGTTGCCCAAGTGAGGTACAGAGTCTATGGTATTCCTAGCGCTACATCTGGTGAAGGCTTGGGTCAGTTCTTCTGCCTGCTGAAACTGGCGAAGGGCAAAGGAGGTGGGTATTTTTTGCTAACCCAGGCCACCACATGGCAGACAAGGGGAACAGAACCAGTGCTTGACTCACAACTTCATGGTCATGTGGCCCTCATACTGGCCAGCAGGGTTAGCTCTGTCCTGTTGTCCAGGAAAGATTCAGGACTTGCTCTGTCTTGGTCTGTGTTCTGTGAGGTGAAAAGTCAATTTTCCTTAGTGTTGCAGCTAATGAGGGGTGGGGCCAACTCTGTGCAGCCCTATCTTCTCTGCCTTAAGGGGTAACAGGCACATCAGCACAGACCACGGCTGAGGCAGGGCCATTGGCAGCACCTCATGCCCTATCCCGGGGTGACAAGCAGGTCACACACATCAGCCCACTACTCAGTGCTGTCACCTCTTTGCATATACCTCTTTCCACGGGCAATGAGCCATTATGTTTCTCCTCTATAGCCCACGTTATGTTTGCTCACAATAATAGAGACTGACCAGCATATGGATCTTTTATTTCTAATCACTCATTTGTGGAAGATCTTTAAGGATAGTGCATTAAAATGAAATTAAGAGTCTGAGTGTGGAAACCACTTAAATATTTCTCTTCTGTTTTCCCACTTGCATTCATATATTATCTTATGATCTTCAAATTATTTTGAAAATAAACACACTTATTGCATTTTATCCTGATCATGGTTTTCCAAGCCAGAAAAAAAAATGTCAGAATGTATTGAGTAACAATATAATACAACCTACATTTCTATTATATTATAATTTTTCAAGCAGCACCAGTTCCCTTGGTAGTTAATTGTTCACAAATATTGCTCCTTTTATTCCAATGTATATACGTCTCATTGCAGCATCGACTCTTTTCTCATATTGCACAGGAAAGAGTAACTAAATATGGATCTATGCAGGTTACATAATTTTTAACAGTGAGTTAAGGCCTTGGCAAGGTTCAAAGTGTTCCAACAGAATTGGGAGCAGACCGAATACTGATAAAGGTGAAAAGCGTGCGTGGGAGTTGCATGAGGAGTTCTCAGTGTTTGAGATGAACTGAGCAGCATGGCTAAATCAAATGATCCATGGGTTCTGTAGAATGAGGGAAGCCGAAAAGGTGTATGCAGAGCACTGTGAAGATACAGGAACAGATAAAAGCGTTTAAAGTAGAATGTATCAACACTGGAAATCCAGGTAACTAAAAGTCCTTTAGAATGAGTGAGTTGTTGAAGGTTGAAGTGTCATTATGGAATTTAGGTGAGGTTGTAATTATATTATATTTCCTATATATTTACATTCTCACACATAGCTTTTTCTGTTACAGCTTTAAAATGCTTTGTTTTTAAATGATCCTAACATAACCATATTGGCAGAAGTGAAGATATTCTAAGATAGTGCTTGTGTCCCTCATTTTGGCTCTCAGACTATTGAGGAAATACCTTTTGCTCTGGAATTAGGGTTGTACCAAAAACATCTCAGGTTGAAAAAAAAAAAGCCTTGCTTTCTGGTGTCAGCCAAAAAAAAAAAAATAGCACCTAATCAGAACATCTTATGAGATAGACTGGAGCTAAGACCCTGACAGATGGTACTATACTTTGTCCTAAACTACTTCATTATATCTCCCCTTTTCCTATATGTTAGGACAGTGGAAATGAACTCAAGTTGTGTATCACTGCCCCTCTTTCCAACTTTTCCTAATGTTTGCTCATGACATTGACTAAATTTCTCTCTCTCTCTCTCTCTCTCTCTCTCTCTCTCTCTCTCTCTCTCTCTCTCATTATTTGTTATTTTATTTGGCGTGTTGTTGATGAGTTGATGGCCCTCCCTTTATTAAGGGTTCCCAGGGCACAGAATTGATACTTGTAACTCCTAATTGTTTTAATATTAGCATATAACCTTCTTAACGTTCAGTAGCAAGTTATTCATAATTTTCTGCATTTTGCCTCTGGTTGGGCAGTGATTTCACAGGAATGATAAAGGACAGAGTGAAACTGTACTGCAATCAAAATGGAGGATTTCAAGGTGAGGAACATCCAAGAAAAATATTGTTTAGGACAATATAGTTTAATGCACAGCCAGAGAAATCCTTCTATTGACTTTTTTGAAAGACTATTATTTATCTTTGCTTCTGCTGAGTGGTGCAAGGTCCTCTGAACTTTTCCTGAACCTTTGTTATATATTACACTAAGATATTTATGAGCATACAACAAAGGAACAAGAACAAATGAGAAAAAAATTCAATTTAGAAACTGCTGACATTAAATGGGAAAATAATTGTGAATTTATACTGCCTCTATATTTCTATACAGATGGTAATTATCACTGAATGTATCCCATATTCATCACGTCTTACTTGTTACTGGATCAATCTAAGCATAGATCTTTGTATCATGCCATAGTGGGAAAGATTCTTTAAAATAATATACCTTACAGCATTTTTAAAATGTGGATCACTTCCAGCATGGCCTGGACACTTTGTTGCAGTTCTGGTAACCTCTCAAGCAGATCAGTGAGCTCCAGTCACCAAACTCTATGTGCTAAACGAGTCTTGATGTCCCCAGCTATAAAATTCTTGATTTTGGTAATATCCCACATGTTTTATAGAGGACCAAGTAGGCATATTTGTTAGGAGAATAAAATCAGAAAAGTAATAGAACACATCTTGATATTCAAGAAGTTTTCAAGCTTCTTCATAGATTGGACAGTCCAGCTGTAAGTAAAACTAATTGCATCACATGACTAGGTCAAGATGATGACTCCCTTCAAGATAATGTCTATAGAGATGTGAAAATGACCGTAGTGCTTGCCTGAACTTCTAGTTTAAAGTTAATTTATATATATAGTGCATGAGAGATAATTTTATCACTTATCATATCTAAGGAAACATATTTCTAGAACTTTCTTTCCATAAAAACACCTAAAATGCTTGTGTCCATAGCTACATACTTGAAACTTTATTACTCAATATTAAGCCAGCCAGCAAATTCTATCACCATTTTGGAAAATCAAGCTGACATTTATTACATTAAAGTATTTGTCACAGTAACCTAATCAATACAGAAGAGATTCTCAAGAAAGTTTTTGGATATAAAAGTAGAGAGAAGCTGGTAGTTATGGATACACAACATATGTGGATGAGGGTATAGAATTAGGATGCTTTTATGCTCATCAAGTTCTCTCGCTAAGCATCCTTGAGTAGTTATGTTGTGTAACTATTACCAATATTTACTAGTTGTCAAAAGTCTTCAAGCTTATTCAACTGTGATCTCATTATGAAGAAAATAGTAGAATGGGGCACTTAATTGTTTATTCATCTAAGAGTGGTTTCCCACTTTCTAAACAAATAACATCCTCATGAGAGGCTTCATGTCCCATATTCTGAGAGGAAGAAGAGTGAAAAGAAGCTAGTTATTAATTACAAATAATGCAAAGCTAAACAAATAGAAGAACTGACACCAGAAGTTACAAGTATGTAATATGTGGGTAATGATAGTGGTGTATCAAATTTATACAGTTATTGGTTTGGATTATAGAAGGGTTTATTCCAATTAGGAAGAAGCTGTTCATTTGCACATCACCCTTTAAAAACAATGGGATTTTCTCGTCAGAGGTTCTTAAGTTTGACCTGAAAATTACATATATGTGAAATAACTTGTACATTGTGTGAAATTAATTTTAAGGGCATTTTTATGTATTTCTCATCCCATCTAAATTGAGTATATTATAAACTTATGTCCATTGGATCAATGTGTTTTATAGAATTAATGAAGGAAGTAATCAGCTTTTAAAACATTACACTGTAAAATTTATTAAATCCAAATAATTTTAGAATATTTTCCAAACAGTCTTGTTCAAAGTGCAATCTTTCTAGCTCTTGATTTTATACAACTACTGTGAAAACAATCATTTTTTCTTAAATAAATCCTGGAGCAATATGGTATTGACTTTAATTAGCAATCACAATATCCTGTGTTTGATAAAAGAAGGTTGATTCTTCATTTTTTGATTTGTAGTAAAAAAAAACTATGTATTTATTATTTGTGGGATATGAATGCATTGCTACTTATCAATAATATATTTAACTTCTATGTGCTTTACTTGACCTAGGGTTCATAGTCATAGTTAGTGTATATTTTCCAAATGTAGTTAGTAGAGCAATAACAAAGGCATACACCATGATATTTCTTTAAAGAATTTGAACATTAATGAGTGCTTTTATGAAAGTGTAAACAGAATATAGGTGTAGTCAGAAACTTCAAACTATGTATTGGTTTTTAGGAGGAAACTATTTTAAAAAGTAGAAATATCTAAAATGATGTTAACTAAATTTCCTCCCTTAACCCTGGTTTGCAATCATTATACATTTAAAGTCTTTTCTAAGACAAGACACAAAAGAAGAATGACGAACTGACAGAGAACAAAGGGATTTTCTAGCTACTTTATAAAGCTGAATCCTGATTTTCTGTCGAGATTCCGAAGTGGAAGAGCTTTGTGGCAGGGATTGGAAATTAATCTAGTAGATAATTTTTAAACAACTTCTCTACAGAATGAAAAATGAAACAGGCTGGAGATAAGTCAGAGATTATCTACCTTAGGTATGTCAACAGGAGACAGAGAAATGTTCCAGAGACAACTTAATCACAGAAGAAAGTCCAACAAAGATTTGTGTCAGACTTCTGAAAATTATTACCTTGGAGTCCAAAGGAACTGGAAATTATAACTCAGAGTGTCTCAATTTTCTCATCTGAGAGGAAAAAGTTTAAATCTGACAGCTAAGACACTGATGAAAACTCTTTGTTAACATTTTTTCCCCTGAAGTTGTAGCACAATACACAATATGGGTTGCAATAAATAACTGTTTGTTGGTATGATCATTTTCTCTGAGAGTGAAATTCATTGGGTAGCATGGCTTACTTCAGATGTTAGATTTCTTTCAAACAAAACTGTGCAGATGTGTCGGCAGATGGGTCTCTTTGTCTTCGTGCAGCATGCTCCTTTGGAAAGCGTAATGTTTGGAGACATTGTTGCAGTTATGTTTACTGATTTTAATTTTTGCTCTAAGAAATTTTACTTAAGAAAGGTGTGACTGCAGCTAGATAATTTAATGATATAGAGAAAAGTTTTCTTTGATATTATACTGAAATGAGAAGCATTAATTTGGCAAAGTTTTATGTGGAATAATATGGGACAGGAGTTCACATCAATTAACGTAATGTTGTTGCTAAATATTCATTAAGATTTTTCTCCCAGATGTAAAAGTTATATGCCGATGTTTTCACTATTTAGTTGTACACTTACATCTAGCTTATTTTACACAATGAACTATGCAATTATTTATCAAGGATTCTTCCTAAACTTTAAATTGATCATATTTTTGGGTAGGCAGCATAGCAGTAATAGTCTTTAAAATAATTGCAGGTTGCATTCTGGACATGACCTACCTACACATCACTGGATATTAATCTTCGGGTAATTATCTTAGATTCCTTTCTGCTTCTATGTCTGCTGTGGGACCATTCATAAACCGAAGACCTGGTATATTATGCTCACTTTGTTTTGCATGTGACCTTTTCAGTGTTTTAAGGTACTTTTTTTCCTTTTATTGAAAAGAGATTATTTTCTCAAATATTATATCCTGGTTACAGCTACGTTTCCATTTTAAGAAGTTTGTAAAAATGTCATTATAAGCCATAATTAGTAAGGTTTGAGGTTGCATCTACCCACTGCTTGTGTCTTCAACTTCATACCATTTTAAAAAATGACAACTTCTGCATTACATTCCTAATTAGCAACTTTTCAAGGAAGTATATTTCATAATTTAAAAAAAAATACCAAATTTGTGAAATTTCATTAAAAAAATTGAGCCAGGTGGTGGTGATACATGTCTTCAATACCAGCATTCAGGAGGCAGAAACAGGTGTATCTCTGTGAGTTTGAGACAAGCCTGGTCTACAAGAGCTAGTTCCAGAGCAAGCCCCAAAGCCACAGAGAAACATTGTCTTGAAAAGCCTAAATAAATAAATAAATAAATAAATAAATATGTAATGTAACATTTACAAAAGGACTTATTCAATTTTCCTTTATTTATTGAAAGTTTAGAAATCTTAGTTTACATTTTGGATTCTTAAATAGTTCTTATTATCATGTTTTTTTTTAAGATGCCCAAGTTTGATTATTCCTATTTTATATCTATCACCATGCACAAAACTCAAGTCCAAATGGATTAAAGACCTCAATTTAAATCTGATCATACTGAACCTAATAGAAGAGAAAGTGGGAAGTAGTCTGCAACACATGGGCACATGAGACCAATTCCTACATATAATCCGAGTGGCACAGACAATAAGAGCAACAATGAATAAATGGGACCTCCTGAAACTGAAAAGCTTCTGTAATGCAAAGGACACTGTCATTAAGACAAAAAGGCAACCTACTGAATGGGAGAAGATCTTCACCAACCCCACATCAGACAAAGGTCTGATCTCCAAAATATATAAAGAACTCAAGAAATTAGACATTAAAATTCTAACTAACCCAATTAAAAATGGGTTACTGAATTGAATAAATTTTATATATATTAAAGTATACATAATCATTAAATGAAAACTTTAAAAGTACCAAAGTCACAAGTTTTGCAAAACATTGAGAAAATAGAAATATGGCAATAAACGCAGCTGTATCACCTTATTATACTTGCCTGTGCCAGCCATGAGAGGCTTATTGACACTGATGTCTAAGAATAGAATTGCATAGTTCTCCCATACTTTCTCAGCACACAGGGACCTCTATTATTGAATCTGAAACATAGCAGGGAAAGGCTAACATAAACAGAATGAATTTTTTAAAATTATTTTGAGGCTAAATAAGTTTCAAATTTAGAATCATTCAAATCTTGGAAAATTTAAATATGTAAATTTAGATCTCTGGAAGATGGAAGCCAAGCCCAAATGCAGAAGGCATTTATACTTTATACATACCACATGATTTCCTGTACACGGTAAGCTTGCTGTGTTTGTATTTTGATTCTCTTCAACTGCATGATATCATTTAGGTGTCAAAAAGTTTTATAAGTTGAAGCAGTGGAGAGATACACATCATTTGATAAGCTACAGCTATGGGGACATGAGAGCATGTTTTGCATTATTGACACTGAAGACAAAAGAGGACACAGTGCCCTGGACCTATGCCTGCGGAGTTATAAAGAGCAGAAACCTGAAGCTGCCAGGGATGTGGTCTGCTCAGTTGTTGAAATGGGAGACAATGTAACAAAGAATATGATGGAGAATATTTGAGCAAGACTCTCAACATTGACCATTTGATTAACAAACAAAATAGACACAGAGAAAGAGAGAGAGATAGTGACAGAGACAGAGAGAGGAAGATGGAGACAGGGACAGAAAGAGAGATGAAAAACAGAGAAAGGGAGAATATATATACACATAAAATCAAAAAAATATTTTGAGAATTTTGCATTTTATACATTTTGAACTAGGATTTGTATTTTGTATTTTAATTGTGCACACAGGAACAGTTTAAAGACATGAGAGGTAAAATTATTGCTAAAAATATAGAAAATTTAACAATAGTCAGAGAACAATAAGGTGACTATTGATTTCCTATGAGGACAATTTCACTGCAGATTTCCATGAAAAAAAAAAGAATGCATTTATCGGGCATGAAAGAAGTAATAACTTATCAAGACTTCATTTTTACATGTATTTTATAAGGTCAGATTGAAAAAAAAGTCAAAAATGAAAACTGTATTCAGTTACTAGTTTTGGCTGTTTGGGGCAGTAAACAATAGTAGATAGGCAAAGAATCAGTGAAAACATGGTGACCATGGGTCACCTTTAACTGATATTTATCAACTCCTCCATCCAAAATAAGTACTAAGAACTGTCTTTTCAACATGGTATGGAGAGTCACCAGGAGAAACTGTATTCTGAGTTTTAAATGCATGTTAACAACATAAATAAAACAATTCATGTTCTCAGTTAACAATGGAATTAAAATTATGAATTAAAAATCTGGAAATTTCTTCAAATTCTAATAGAGTAGACAAAAGCTCTTAAGAAGACATGCAATTAAAGAAAGTTTTCAGAACTTGAAGTATGTTTTGGACTAAATTATAGACAAATTGCATCGTTTTACATTTTTAAACATTCATTGTATTCAATTTTGGAAAGTGTCTATCACTAATACATATACAAAAGAAGATAATAAGTCTTCTGTGTAACTGAATGTTGTAACTAATGAAAAACCTTCAATATACCTTAATATATACCAAAAAAAAATCAAAAAAGAAAAAGAGAAAAAAGAATATTTCTAAAATCATTAACTAAAGCATAGGTAAATTTACTAAAAATGAGTAAGTGAAAGAGATAACCGAATGAAGATGAGCATAAATTTATAGAATAAATAAAATAAAATTGAGAACATTCACACAACACCAGCCAGTTAAAAAAGGCAGATGATGCAGAGAAGCAGTCAAGAAATTAAATGCCAGAGGAACACAAGGGTAAGGATGTGAAGGAAAGTCAGAAGATAGGGAGTGTCAGGCAACTCACGAGATCTCCTGAAAGGGAGCATGAGGCCCTAGGGGGAGGGTTGAAGGGGAGAGGAGAGACAGGGAGGGGAGCAGAGCAAAATGTCGAGCTCAATAAAAAAATCAATAATAACAAACAAAGATAAGGAGTGGCTAAAATGAGAAATTCTATCAAACTTTGGATGATTTACAAATGTTGACCCTTTTTCCTCATAAACTAAAAAAATCCACACAGGACACACAGATACTGCTGTGTCCATTAATTAATTGAAATCTGCAGTCAATATGCTTTCATCAATAAAAGTAACATGTTCTGCTTAAATCACTGTATGTATAATAAGGCTTTAAATATGAACTAATGTGCTATAATAAAATCAATTTCCAGAATAAAAAAATGTAACACTAAACTATTTCTTTTTAAAATTACATGTTCTAATATTGAACTAGCTAGGTTGTTAATATATTTTATGCAAAGATTATCTCACACTGCTCTCCATATTGCTAACAACATTATCAAACTTTTTCTAGATAAAGGGAAAAATGATATAGACATCACAAAAAAGGAAATGTTTGTAGTTGAATATGAAAGTAATATTGTCATAGCACTTAAATAGCTTACAGATCTCCTTTAAAATAGTAAACAAACAATAAATGGCAAGATGCAACATCATTTAAAATTAAAACCAATTATTTCCCTATATTTCACTATAACAATTAGAATAAAATGAAACATTTATGATGCACAACAAACTAAAACTAAAATTATTAAATTATGACATATATTCATATAAAGAATACTGCTAAATTATTAAAAATGACTATCACATTGGCCTACCAGTATAGGAGCTCAATGATTCAATATTGTTGAAATATTCATTTTCTCTTACTAGATTTATGAATCCAATGCAATTCAGAAGGAAATTAAAAAAATTACTTCCTTAACATCACAAATTGGTGACAACACTTTTAAACAAAGGAAAAAAACTTGAATAGCTTGTGAAATATTGAAGAGCAAAGGAATAATATAGTGATCAATGAACAGTTTGGGCAAAAAGAAATTCTTGTGAATACAACCAACTAATCCTCCAGTAAGATTCAAGAGTAAATTGTCAATAATTTATTAGTAAAAACTGTGCTTTAACAAGTGGATGGTAATGGTCACGATTCCCAATCAATTACCACATTCTCATATCTGATACAATTTAATGGAATATCATCATAAGCCAAAAAATAAAATAAAAAATATGTGATCTGTAGAGCGGCATCATCTATAAAGAGCATTTGATATTTGTGTGGAGAACCCAAGTATGGTTTCCAGCACGCATATCAGGAAGCTCACAAAAGACATGAACCTGTAAGTACTGATGATCTGATACCATCTTCTGATGTCTGCACCCTGGCATGCTAGGGGACTTACACACATGCAGAGGCATACTTATAAAAACTAAAACATATTTATTGATAATGGATTTCAGCTAAAGAATCAAGGAGTAGGAAAATAAAAAGCATGCGCTTTAATAATAATACTTTGAGCAACTAAAAATCTATAAACTGGTAAAAGTATATTCAAAACATGTATCTAATCAAGGAATTTCACTCAAACACACAACTTTTAAAACTAAAGAGAATTTAAAGCATTATGTTTAAAACATATAGACAGGAACAATGAACAAATATCTCAAAAGTGCAAACATAAATGCAGCAGGATATGTAATCATATTAAAATGTTCTTAGAATTATTTGTCATGAGAAATAAAATATCTAGCATGCATGAGCAACATACTGTTCCATTCCTATGAGAGCAGCTCATATCAAAGCAAGCTGGCAATGCCAATATTGTCAAGACAAGAACCCTCAGTTGTGGGAAAGCAAAGCATTGCACAGTTGCTCTTTAAGATTCTTCAGCAGTGACTTCTTTGTGGTGTTAATGTCCTGCCATCAGGCTTCTCAATATTCGCCTTCATGATTTAAAATCATATTGACACAAAGACCTGTGCATGAACAATGATAGATGTTCTATTGCTTATAATAAAAAAGATCTTCACACAAGCTACACACCTTTCATTTGAGGGCTAAACTAAGAAAAATCCATACAAGGAAATGCAATTCTATTAAACTCAATGGATTATCACACTCATGAAATCATGTATGAGTCTGAAATTCAGATTGCTCAGTGAAAGAGCCAGACTGTAAAGGCATCATATCATTGTAACTAAAGATATCATAGAAAAGAAAATATGAAGATAGTAAATAAATTCATGTATTCTAGTTCAGGGGAGGCACTGCAATGTGTGAAAGTGTGGGGGTCTTTTTGAGCAAGCAAAATTCTATTGTTAGAAATGTAATATTGAGATGAGCTGACCACTTCCAGTCTGTCCACGGAAGCTGATGAAGTCAAGGTACCTACTAATCTCAAAGCATGAGGTTGGGCATAGTTGAGCAAGATACATTGAGATGACTTCTAGTCTCTGTCTTTGCACAAAGGTATACAAAGAAACACACAGACATGTTCACAGATGCACATATAGGCACACACAGTAAAATCTTATCATAATCCAAATGTATAAGTCCATATTTATATGAATAAATAATCAGACTAGATAACTCTCTCATGGATAATTTAAATGCATTTTGTAGATTATTTTTCATTAAGACAAGAAACATCACTCTGTACTTCATACATACAGACAGTATAGACAAATTTTCTTTCAAATACTGCAGTGAGCTTGGGGGAAGTATTTAATTTAAAGTGATGAATTTGTCAGTGTGTTTCTGCCAGATGTCAGGGAACCAAGTCATTTGGCTAAGGTACCTCTGGTTTGATTTGGCGTGTATGGTACCTTATCTCTGATTTTCTTCCCAAAGCAGGTATTGTAAGAAAAATTTCATCAGAAAAATATCCACAAAAAACTCAACATGAAGGCCATGCAACAAAAGATCTGTTATTGCAAAAACTGTAAGGAACGTAAAATCCAAAGGGTGAAGAGATGATGAGATCTTTGAGAATGCTGAGGAAATCTGAATGATCTGAACGTGTACCTTTTGTGGATGGAATCTTAGAAGAGTAAAACTCATTAGATAAAAATTAGAAAATCAAAATAATCATAAATTTTAGTTGAAATGTATTTGTGCTGTGCTAATTCAACAATTATGAAAATGTGTCATAAAATAATATGTCATTTGGGAGGTTTGATTCTACATATATGTATTTTCTATATCATATTAGCAATTTTTGATTAATTATTTAAGGAATAGACAACATAGCAGTAAGACAGTCAATTCCAATACTCAAAATAATGATTCTGAATTTCTTAGAGGAAGTATAGTAGTTTTATGGAGAATATGTGAAGAGGAAAGATGAAAAGAGACGCTTGTTGATGATGGGGAGGTAGAAGAGAGGAAAAAACGGAAGAAAGAGGAAACTGGAGGAACAGGAGTAATAGAGGGAAGGGAAAGTAGGAAGGCAGTGAAGTGGACAGGAGGAAGCAGTTCAGAGCTCAAACGAAATGGAAATTCTAGATTTAGAAAAGGATCAGACAGAGTTAAATGTAATGAATTTGAAATAAAGAAATGCACCTCATATGGATGTATTTCCACATAATTCTTATGGTGTAATGTGCTTATATAAAAATAAGTATGCATATGAATTTAAGAAATAGCCATTGAGAAATAAAATTTGCAAGTAAATGGAAGACAAAATCATTCTTTGTGAGGTTTCTGAGACCCAGAAAAACAAATGACAAGTATTCACTCATATGTGGATATGGCTTTTTAAATTAATAATAACCAAACTACAATTCCTATAACCAGAGTGGTTAGGAATGGAAAGAAATTGATAGTTAAGGATGGACGTGGGACCTTGAACAGGAAGATCTTTCGTCAACAAATGAAGTTCTTGTTACCAGATACGGGCTGCATTTAATTGAGTTTTTGGACAAAAGGGTCCCATATGAATATCCAGACAAGGCAGGCTATTGCTAAGACTGCACATGGCTCTTTATAAACTGACTGGCAGGCCCCATTACAGAAGACAATACCTACACAACTCATTGAACATGGAGAGGTCAATCTGGGGCCTACATAATGCTCTCACCTCACATTCTAGTGTCTTGATACAGGGGGGTGCTCTTCAAAGACCAATATAAATATTATAAACACTCACTGAGACAGAAAACCTTTGATCTGCAGTATTGTTCTCCTACAAAATATGCTAGGACAATGATGGCACCAAACTTGTAGGAATAACTAAGCAATGTCTCATTTGACTTAGGGCCCAGAACTGATTGGGTAACCATGAACCAGAGACTACATAGGCCTGAGACTTGGGTAAAACCAAACACTACTCTTAAAATAATGTAATAATAAAATGACTCCTAATGGCATTCTACTATACTAATAGATCACTACCTTGCTTACCAGTCACCAGAGAAACTTCCTCCTGTATCAGACAGAAACAAATATACAGACCCCCAGACAGAAATTACACCGAGAGTAAAAGTCCTTGGAATGCACAGCCCTAAATGTGAAATCTCCACAAAATTTATTTCCTCAGGATTCAGAGAATCCTGTGGGAGATGATATATAGAAATGGTATATAAAATATAAAAGAATCATTGGTAAAAGTGTATACCAAGAAAAAAAATGCCCTCTAAATCTACATTATCGAGACTCACATGAACTCACAGAAGCCAAGGCATCATGCATAGCATTGCATGGGTCTGCACCAGGTTTTCTGATTATACAAAATGTTTTAGCGTTTACATGGGATTCTTGAGTGTAAAAACTATCTTGAGTGTGTCTACTGTCTTGGACTCTTTTCCTTACATTTGTTTGTCTTATCCAATTATGATGTGTTAGACTTTGTTTTATCTTATGTTTTCTTGTTTTATTATCATTCAATAAAAGCTTCTTTGTTTTCTAATGAGAGACTGAAATGAAGTGAATGTGAATGGGATGGGAGGTAGGAAGGAACTGGGAGAAGTAGATGAAAGATGAAAGAAGTAGATCAGGATATAGTTTATGAGAAAAATATTTTCAATAAAAAGAAAATAATTTTCGCTGGGCGGTGGTGGCGCACGCCTTTAATCCCAGCACTTGGGAGGCAGAGACAGGCTGATCTCTGTGAGTTTGAGACCAGCCTGGTCTACAAGAGCTAATTCCAGGACAGGCTCCAAAACCACAGAGAAACCCTGTCTCGAAAAACCAAATAATAATAATAATAATAATAATAATAATAATAATAATAATAATAATAATTTTCTTAATAGCATTGATTGGCATGAGGAATTTATTATAATGGAGAGGAATAAATATTATTGATAAAGAAATGAAAGCATAGTGACAACTCTAATGGAAGATTTGTACTGGAGCTATGCAGGTACTGAGTCTAAGAGAAGGGAAAAAAAATCAAGTGAACTGGGAAGTAGAAGGAGTGGGAAGATGAGGGATGATCATATTCCATCCTCTTTATCAATTGCAGAAAGGTGAAAGTAAAGATCACTGAAGTTTCAATTATGGAGGTACTAGTGAACTTCAAAAGAAATGGACTTCAGTTTCTATGGCACTGAGAACTGAGTGAGGTGGGAGTCTGCAGTTTGCACTTCAGAACTCTGCCAAAATCTCAGCTCTGCCACTGCTAATTATGTCTTATTGTCTATAGTTCCTAATAAGACCAAGATGTACTTACTCATATGAAAAATAGATATGACAACATTTGTCTTATCAACGTTCTGTAACCATTTCACATTTAGAATAATTTAGGCATTGTATCCCTCAATATTAAAGGTATCACTTTAAGAAATGGAGGTAGCAGTCAGTGAAGAATAGTTACTGTCTTAGATCGTTTTGTTAAAAATATATTCAAGTTTTCAGTCATGACTCATACTTTCTTTAATGATGACCAATTGAGAAAATACAAGATATAAAAAGTGCATTTAGAAACCGCAGTTTTAAGGAGGGTAAGACCTCTGAAAAGGCTGGACTTATTAGAGGATGAAAATGGAAAATAAAAATAAATGGGTTAAAGATTCTTTGCTGTATTAGGCTTAGGTTGTTGATACTGATGCTTGAAAAGATGCTTTATGATATTGTTTCTAATATATGGGCTGTCAGTAATACACAGATATATCTTTTCAATTAATTTTTCTTTTACTATGTACATCATACTTTGAATATTGTGTAAAATATCAATTAAAGAACCAATAGTGTGTAGGTTATTTTTCTTAATAGTTTAATGTTGAACTATAATATGACCTAGAACTTCCAGAGGCCACTGTTAATGACATTTGTAAGCACAATATAATATTCATTAGCCTGAAATTTGGAAGATACAAACAGGAAGAGTTCCATCATGGATATTGAAATTAGATTTATTCAGATTTTCACAGTTAATGGGTTTTAATCCCTTATTTATTATTTCTCATTCTTACTCAAATTGTTTGTATTTTCTTGCATCATATTTCTTCAATTTTCATAAAACTTTACACGTGTAAATAAGCTTAGCTGCCTAGGTAAATTCAAAACACTTTTAATAAACTTGCCAGTTAGATTGATTGCTGAAAAATCTGTATCATTAGAAATTATGAGAAATTCAGTGAAGGAATTCAGTGACATTTCACAAAACTAATTGGAAATATCACCGTACGTAGTCATATGTATAAGTATTATGTATACATAAACAACAGGAAAAACATGTTCCCTTTAGCTGTTTGTTACAGTGAATATAACAACTAAATTCTCAGATTTTTTTCCGATTTTGTTCATATGTGTATGTCTGAGAAAGATTAAAATGATAAGGGAATATGTTTTTTTTTGGAAATCATTTGTTTACGTTGTTTTTATAATAAACATACATGGATGTGTCTGTATTGATGTTTTTATGTTTTCTCTAAACCAGGTGTCATGTAGTCCATATAGCAGTGAGTGTTTGGGGTATACGAGTTGAAGGCTAATGGTGCAGTGATAGGATTATAGGCAGAACTCCATGGTGGATCATCACGTTAGGGCAAGAGTGAAGCTTGTCATCCAAAAGCATACTTTGTCAGATGCCACTAAAATATGTCGAAATCTAGACATTTCAAGGAGGGAGAAAATTGGAATGAGGAAAGTGGCTGAGGGGAGTAAATCTGAAGGTATTTCTAAGACAATATGATTTCCTTCCCTACGCTGCGACATTGCATCTGACTCAGTGAGAAAGATGAACATGTTATTGCTATATGCAGCTCTAATCAAAGTGATAGGAAGCTCAAGATGTAACTCACATATTATTAATTATAAAATAGAAATAAGAAAAACAAATCGTAACAAATACCTCTGTAATTAAACAGAAAATCCTTGTAAAGAAGATGGTTATAACTAGAAGACATAAATGAGATGACCACCGCAAAATAGGATAAAATATGCTGGAAGTAAAATTTAAAAGATAATACAATTTACTATTAAACAATGAATATACAATAACCAAATGTTAAAATTACAACAAAGTAAAACTTAAGATTGCACCAAAGTGAACAAAGGGAAATATCACAGTATCACAAGTTCCAAAGCTCCATAATAAAAGGGGTAGAAAAGACTTAGTCATTAAAATGACAACATAGAGGTTTAAAAGGGAAGTCTTTAGCACTGAGAGTAGGAAAATGATGATTATCCTCATAAAAATCCTATGGCTACTTTGATGAAGGATGGATACAGGCATCACTCTGTATCACCTAATGAGTTGATGATAGAATATGAGACAAAATAACTTTCTCAAACAAATGTGTTGTACATTTAATCATGTGTATATGTGTGTTTCCATTGACAGGTATCCACATGTGTGTATTCAGGTACATTTTAAGTCCAGAAGTGGGTATCAAAATCCCTGGGTAAGGGAGTTAATGATAGCTGTGTGCCATCCTGATGGTGGTGCTAGGAACTAAACACTGGTCCTTCTTTAGAGCCGCAAGTCCTCTTAAAACTGAGCAATTTCTCCTCTCCCCACATTATTTTTTAACACAATGAGAAAGCAGTGGTTTGAAATAAGTTTTGAATAGCTAACCAACCTACTACCTTTTAAATGGCAAGGTGAATTTTTTTTGAGCAAAGGATCTTATGCAAACCATCCTTTCATAATCATATTTTTGTTAGTAACATAGTATAATTTAAACCACCTCTATTCTAAAAAATACACTTAATCAGGGAGCCACTAAAATACAGTATTTTCATATATATCCATTTAAATTATTATTTATTGTTTTTCTTGTTGTTGTTATGATTTTTATTGTTCCAATGTATTTGTAATTCTTGTGGTGGATGCCTGCTCTCTTATGGTATTTCCCTGTATCGTATAACACCCTCATATTTCCTAATAGTACTGATGTTTTTGCATAATTTTTAAGAAAGGAGAACATCCATCCCTCAATATCTGGGTTTTCATTATGTTATGATGTTTTTATATTTTTACTTCACAGAATAATTTTCATATATCAATAGAAATAGTTGTATAGTTTTCTGAAGTAGAACTAGGGAGTTTTAATGAATGATCAATCAAAACCCTACTCAATTTAAATATTTTTTTTATGTACAACTTCAAATATCCATGAGTCTTTAAATGATTTTAGCCTGTAGGTAAAATATTTGCTATGCTTCATACAGTCATTACTATAACTTAAGAACAAGAAAATTTTGATTAATTGTACATGGCACTGCACATAACAAATAAGTTTCACTAAAGAGAATAAAACACTGGAGGCCAAGGAATTTGATCTAGAGGACATTTTGAGTCAAAAGAGTGAATATGGTTCAAAGCATACAAATTTGTTTTTAGTATACATCAATAACACTGCTTCACTTTTGTATATTGATTGTACACTTCTTTGAAAAGCATTGAAGGCAACAGACAAGTCATATATATGTACATATGTAGATCTATAAAGATAGACATGCAAGCCAATAACAAAATGTGGTTTAGTTGTTTGCAGCTAAAATCATTCATATAAATTTTCAGCATTTTTATATTGCTTAATGCTTGAATGAAAGACAATACCTATTTGCATGAATAAAAACATCCAAAGTGTAACCGGTATTGAAATATTAGGCTTAGTCCTTTCACTAGCCGAAAAGATATAATTACCCCTCTAACTGTAAGCACCAAAGGATCTCTTTTACACATCATATATTATTTTGATCATTATATCTAAGATTATTTTCATATTACTTTTATTGGTCATTGTCAATCAAATGCTAGTTAAAAAAGTATATATTGTTACAGTCTTCAGATTGGGATTGGACAAATCCACATGCTCAAGTACCAACCCAAATTCCTTAGACTGGGATAGTATTTGGTGATAAGGCCTTTAATAAGGTAAACCAGGTAAAAAGAGGTCTTGTGGGTAGATGCTGCTCTAATAAGAAGCCTGCCTTATGAAAAGAGAAACAGAAACAGAGACCATACCAAAGTAGAAAGAGATAAAAACAAAAAAGGAAGGAAAAGAGGTTTTCTCCAAGACTAGGAGAAAATGGTGAGAGGAAACCCCATATCTGAGACATGAGGAAACTTCGTTGTTGAAAGACACTTTGTCTGTGATAAATTGTTATGATCATTTTAATAGTTAATGATGTAATGTAGGAAATGACAAAGATATTTGGAGTGGTATGTGTGATGAAAACCAAGTGCTCCACATTGCAAATTTTCATATCTTCTTAGTTTTATAGTTTAAAACAATCTGTCTCTCAGATCTTCATGTCTTCATGGCTTCTTCTTAGCAACTTTTTGAAAAGGCAGTTATATTTCCTGCGAAAATACTAAAAGCAATGACAATCTTTAATAAGAATCCTGTCTTTATAGGATATGGTCTTGCATATTAACCTCCTTCGGGAGACAATCTTCATACATAGTGAAATAAGAAATAAGTCATATTAGGTGTTTTCTTCTCTAGTATGAAATGCAATTATAAGTTCTATAAAAACAGTTGCTTTTCTCAGATGTGATCCTGAAATTATTTGTTTCTTTGTTACATGAAAACGGAAACAACAGTGGAATGGTTTGCTGACTCAGAATGTTAAATCCCATCACAAAAGGGGTAAGATGAGCCTGAAGAAGAAGGAAAGCACAGACACAATGGGCATATCCCTACACTATAAAAAATTTGAAAATATGCATTTGAGAATTGGCTAAAATTTATTTGTCCATCCTTTACATTTCTAAGACCCACAGTGTGCAATTTTATTTTCACAGCCTCACAAATGATAATGATATTCACAGATATTTTATAACATATCTTATGTATGCATATTTAAATAACCTTAATTATTCTCTGTGTATATCATAGGTAGAAGTGATCAGTTGTTACAAACACATTGTTAAGAATAGTTGTTACTTTATGTTCAGTTTTCATTTGCTGTATCACATGAAATTTCGAATAATGGATAACCTGTGTTCAATTGATTTGAGCCTTGTTTATTAATGTAGTCATAAATCCTACCATTTCTCAGAATTTGCATAAACTGTAGAAGTTCTATCAGAAGAATTATAAGGAGTAATTTACATTAGGATTTTTGTAGATGAGAAACTGAAAAAAAGTGACTCTGAGCCAATATAAATACTGAGTTGACAAAGTTCAAATCAACATCACTAGAGCAAGTGAATCAGCTGCCTGGCATTGAAGTTTTGCTCCCTTTGGGATTTAGTCATTGCTTTGATTTTAGAAGTCCCTGACTCTTATTTGTTCAGTAGTACCGATTAAAAGTTCGTACATGTTATAAATCACACTATTTGATATGCATTTTCTTGGAATCATTCATCAAAGTACCACTGAAGAAAATGCTAGGAATTTGAATGGAGACTTTTTCTCATGTTTAAATGAGCAATATATTTTTCTTTCAGAAATTTCAGGAGAATCACATCTGAAACTTTATCTTCGACTGGAAAATTAAAGGATTTGTTGATATTTTAAAACCAGTTTTCACATACCAATTTAGAATTAAGCAAACCAATGTTTATTTGAAGTTGGAATTTGAGCCCTGAGGCATCTTTTTACAAAGAGGGATCCTTATAATATCCTGTATATAATTTTAGTTTTTGGAAAAGTTAACAGCTTAATTAACATCTTTAACATGAAATAATGTTATGATTTAAGCATTGCTCTTAGAATTCATGACTTATATATGGAATTTCATGTCTCATTCATTCCAGTTTCTGAAAGAATAGGAAAAAACAAATAATTTTCAGTTTACAATTTTGAAAAGAAAACTTTTGCCTTCTAAAAAATGGGGTTTGGGAAGTATTCTTCTTTGTTCTTGAAAGGAATGAGAGTCAGCATGTCGCTATTGCTCCTTGACAGAGACACGCCTGGTTTGTTCCTCTTCATCTCAGACTCCTGCAAAGCCATCACAGCGGAATGTTGTGTACACCACGTTCAATGATAAGAGTTTCAATAGGCACTTTAGTGGAATTAAGAAAAATCTCACACTCTTCCACCGTGATGCCACATAGCTATCTTCATTCTAGGTTGTCATGCCAGTGAATTGTATTTAATAGACCTGAGCTCTGCTCAGAGTGTTCCTGAAATAACAAGACAAAACAAAGCAAGGACGCATTATAGGATTTATCTTGTGTCATCAGAATAACCCCAAATGACAAGACAGTAAATGGGACAAATTGCTAGAAACTGGATGATCAAAGGAATCTTGTCCTGGAGATTCTGGAAGTGTGTGTGTGTGTGTGTGTGTGTGTGTGTGTGTGTGTGTTAACATTTTTTCTTAATATTTTTGATAAAATTTTCTTCTCTAGATGTGTATTAACCAGCCTTTTTGTCTTCCCTAGGTCACATTATCAGGACTGTGACTCTCCTCTTCTCCAAACATGTCTGCCAAGACTTTAAAGCGGGGCCCCCAGTCTGTGAGATAGTCGTAGTCCTGGTCTGCTTCTGTGGTGAGAGAGTCTATGGAGCTGAGTGACTCTGCCACTGACCCATTTCCCTCATAAGCATAAGTGGCCAGGGAATCATATGGTGGGGCAGCTGGATCCGCATCGTTTTCCTGTAGCCTTTGGTGAATAAAATCCCTTATGTCTGTGTTGTCTTCCGCATGTGGTCTGTGACGAGGTAAACAGAGGGAGTCTGGTTTTATATCCCTGCGAATTTTATTCTCTTCAATCACCTTGGGATTTCTCAGAGCCCCAATGTCAAAAGCCTGGGTGTCTTCCTCACCACCTCCTTCATCATCATAATGGATGACATTGTCTCTTATGTCTTCCTTAGATGTCATCAAGGTGTCTTTCTTCCTCTGCCTTCTCAATGCTACATACAGCACAACTATAGCTAGAAGGACACACAAAAACCAATTTGGTAAGTGGAAGCACATATATCACTTACTCTCTATAAATGCAAAAGTAGATCAAGAATAGCTAAATTTCTTTAATGGCCTCATAATATGTTTATAGTTATAATAATATGATCAATAAGGTTATCATGCATATGTTTATGAATTTTCTAATGCCAACTTCACATTGAAATGCTAAATAGTAGAAAACTATAGAAAACCATTAATAATATCAAATATTTTTCTATTACATTTTAGTATTTTGGGCTCAGAGAAAATATTATGGCAATAAAAAATGGATATGTACTCACTCATAAGTGGATACTAGCCATAAAGAAAGGATATTGACCTATAGTTTATGATCGTAGAGAAGCTAAGTAACAAGTGAACACTAAGAGAAACATATAAAGATCCACCTGCAAAGTTGAAATAGACAAGATTACCTGACAAAATTGGGAATATAGTAGTGTAAGGGGTGAGGGACAAGGTGGAAGAGGCGGAGAGAAGGGGAGGGGTGAGGAGAACATGAGGGAAAGGGATAGTCAAGATGGAAGAAAGACAGAGATGAGAGCAAGAAAAGAGATATCTTGATTGAGGGAGCCATTATGTTGTTAGCAAGAAACCTGGCTTTAGAGAAATTCCCAGGAATCCACTAGTATGATTCCGGCTAAGACCCTAAGCAATAGAGGAAAGGGTGCCCAAACTGGCCTTGCCCTGTAGTCAGAGTGATGAATATCTTAAATATCACCATAGAACCTTCATCCCAACATCCAGTTGAAGAGTGAGAGGAATGAGAATATGAGCAAAGAAGTCAACAACATAATGTGTACACCCACTGAAACAGTCTACCTTAGCTAATAGGAGCTCATCAACTCCAGCTGGACTGAGAAGGAACAAACACAGCACAAAACTAGTTCCTCTGAATGTGTTTGACAGTTGAATGGCTGGGGCAGACTGAGGAGCCACTGGAGGGACACCAGAATTTATTCCTACTGCATGTATTGACTTTTTGGGAACCTATTTGCTTTGGGAGGGATATCTAGCTCAGCCAAGCTATAGTATGGAGGGCCTTGGATCTTCCCCAGTGCAATGTGCCTTACCCTCTCTGAAAAGAGGATAGGGGTGGTATGGGGGCTATGTGGAGGGAATGGGAGAAATGGAGGGAGTGGGAACTTGGATTGGTATGTATAATAAGAAAAAATAGTTTGTTTTTTAAAAAAAATTAAAAGTTTCTCTCCGTTTAATTTGATGTTAGCTGTCGGCTTGCTGTATATAGCTTTTATTATATTTAGGTATGACCCTTGTATCCCTAATCTCTCCAAGACTTTTAACATAAATGGATGTTGAATTTTGTCAAATGCGTTTTCAGCATCTAATGAAACAAGGGAGCACAGAACCACAATTCTTAGTTAAGGGAGCCACTTTAGGTTTGGCAAGAGACTTGACCCTAAAGTGGCTCCCAGGAACCCATGGTGATGTCCCCTGTTAGTCCCTTGGGCAGCTGAGGATAGGCAACCTGAAATGACCCTGTCCTATAGCAATACTGACAAATATCTTGCATACCACCATAGAACCTTCATCTGGTGATGGATGGAGATAGAGACAGAGACCCACACTGGAGCACTGGTCTGAGCTCCCAAGTTCCCAATGATGAGCGGAAGGAGGGAGAAGATGAGCAAGGAAGTCAGGACCACGAGGGGCGCACCCACCCACTGAAACAAGGGGGCTGATCTAGTGGGAGCTCACCAAGGCCAGCTGGACTGTGACTGAAAAATCATGGGATAAAACCGGACTCTCTGAACATGGCGATCAATGAGGGCTGATGAGAAGCCAAGGACATTGGCACGGGGTTTTGACCCTACTTCATGTTCTGGCTTTGTGGGAGCCTAGCCAGTCTGGTTGCTCACCTTCCTAGACATGGACGGAGTGGGGAGGACCTTGGACTTTCCACAGGGCAGGGAAACCTGACTGCTCTATGGACTGGAGAGGAAGGGGGAGAGGAGTTTGGGGGAGGGGGAGAAGGGGGGAGGAGGGGGAGGGAAAGGGGAGGCTGGGAGGAAGCGGATACTTTTTTTCCTTTTCTCAATAAAAAAAAATAAATGATAAAAATAAAATAATTTGGTGTACCTATTCATTGCAATTGTTATTTTATCTTTCTATTTCTAGTTTCCGAATACTCACCATTAAGTTAATGGTATTTATTATTCAAAACATAAGCAGGCACATAACGACAAGATGAAATAAGTGTTCATCTTTTGGACAACAGTCTCACGTCCTTCCAAAAGAATAACATTAGTATAAAGGCAAGTGTGTTTCTTTTTTTCATAGCAGAGATTAAATGAGAGCCTAGAAAATGTTCAATGGTAAGAGATGATGTGTTTATTCCCTCTCTCACCAAATTTAAAGTTGAGCATATTGGAAGGAAAGTGGAGCCTTAGATGTTGCTTCTTAAATAATCCATGAATGGTATTTAGGATTGTACAGTCTTCCCTTGGCATATAGAATATCCAATGCAAAGTCACTGATGCTGATATCCCAGGGGTTGGGCAATATACTGAAAACCTTGAAGAGCATTACTGTTTGTCAAAAGATTTAACAGTGCAAAGGTAGAGAGTCAGGCTCTATTTGATTTGGAGGAAAGCTATCTATAAGAAATACCAGGCATGTAGGTTTCTATAGTTTATCCTCACTCTTTGAAAGAGACTAAAACTGTGCAGTAAACAGTATGTGGCTGAATATTCAGGAATAAATGTATTTTAAAACAGAGTCTTATATAAGACAATGATAAAGTGATTATTTTTTATGAAGAAGAGGGTTAATAGTACCTAGACTAGTACAAGAGAACTATGGCTATTCAGGAGGAATTATGGGAGATAATTACACAGCAAGCACCATCGATATTGGTGAGGTAACAATTTGCTTGTTTACTTCATGAGGGAACATGAGCCAAAGGAGAATATTTACAATAATTTGAGCCTTGTTATGAAGATAAACAAGTACTTCCAGATTCAATTAGCTACATGTTTGCAAAGGAGAATGGGTACATTTGAGGAACATGGATAATTTCTATGTGAGAAATCTATTTGAATATACAGCTTGAAGTTTGGAACACTAGTAAAAACACATGCTAGACAAATGTCGTCTTGCATTATGAAGACATAATTGAATGCTTTGTTCATGTAACAAAGCTCTCCACACAGAATTAATACTTACATTGTTCAAATTGGTCTAGAAGTTACTATGCAACAATGAGTGTTGATTTTGGGAGTTTTCTCTATAAGGTATTACTCACTGCTTACCATTATTTCTATTCTAGAGAAAAAGCTATTGTCCTGTTTTTTAAAGAATTTTTAAATGATGACTATTGTGTAAGCTCAATTCCCAGTTTATATCCGTTTTCTTTGATTTTAAAGAGTGACCATAAAAAATATTAAGTTATTTTAGGATGGCAGTGTAAGGAGAATGTAAACATATTTAGGGTCCCTTTAATCTCTGCCTCTTTCATAGACCCTTTGCTTTCTTCTTTTCTTTGTTAGATGGAAATTACAAAGTATTACTCTTCTGGGATATTTTAAAACTACCACATTGTTTTTATTAGGCAGTGACAATTAATAGTTTTCAAAGTTAATAGAGAAATTGTTTTATTTTGTTTTTATAATAAAAATTTATTTAATGGAACTCATTGGAAGTACAATTTTGATAATTAAGGATTGTATTACAAAGCATGAGAATTTCTGTAGTCCTATTGTAACCATCTTTTAAGCTCAAGATTATTGGGAATAATTAGCAAGATTTTTATGAATGCCATATATTTTAGAAGGTTAAAAAATTTCAAACCCAGTTTACACACATAAATCTGAGAAATGTTTTTAAAATTGATAGTTATCACAGAGATTTTCTTGGTAGAAAAGAAGTAAAATTTTCAACATTAACATTCCTCATGACGTAAAGACATTGATGATGTTATATGGAAAATACCAAATGGAAAACATATTTAATAAAATTTGTTTCTAATAATTACTAATACTCTAACCAGCTCAGTAAACGTAATTAAATAGACATGATAATTTGATGTGGCATATAATACAGAGATAGAGAGAGATACAGAAAATCCGATTATATGGAAACTCACCTAAGAGTATAACAATGCATAGTAGTATTGCAATCAGAGCTCCAGTGCTCAGTCCTACAGGTAGGAAAATTGCTTCCACGTTACAGGACAGGATGGTCCCATCAGAGTCACATCTGCAAACACGAATCGTCATTGTGCTCGTGCTGCTCTGGACAGGGTAACTGCTGTCCTCTATTACAACCGGGAGGAAATACAACTCTTGCTGCCTGCGGCTGTATCCATTTCTCCGGGTTTCAATTCCAGCTGTGTTGTCTGCAAAACATAATATTTATGATAACGTAGTTTCTGTGAGTTTCATTTCACCTTTTAAATTGGTGTCTGCTAAGTAGAAGGAAAGTCTTCTTAAATCAGTAAAATGCATTCTTATTTAAATTATTGATTAGATTATTATTGAAACTGTTTAAATGTAATCATATGTAATTAAAACAATCCTCTGAGAAAGAAGAAACATTCATCTTGATGGTGTATGTATTAAATGTTCCATTGAGAAAGAAGAGCTTTATAAGGATATGTAAGAAGTTAGGTTCCCTCAGGTTTTTTTTCCTGATATCAAAATCAAATTCAGTGGAGGGAAACTTCTATGAATATTATTATTCTAAATACAAAATGTCAAATATTGAAAAGTACAATATTAATAATATCTTTTGAGATGTTAATAATATCTTTATTTCATTGTATCTTTAATGAAGCCAAAAATTATATTTCACTTTGACTAATACAAAGAAAATACCTAAATATATGATATCAAATGCATTTATTCTTATATAGAGAGTCCAGCATGAGAGCCAATGGAAGCGTTCTCGTTCAAATGATCACAGGCCCCATTTCTTTAGACATCAGTATTTTTAATGTACTGTTATCTAAGTACTGACATCTTATATATTGTAAAGTGTTATTAGCTTCATGATCAAAGAATGAGTATGCTAGCTTTAAATTCATATATTTGGTGTATTTTTTTATTCACAGCTATTTATCACATCACACCATAAGATAGAGCCAAACCATTCAAGTTCATTAGTGAGAAATATGGATATTCAGACTTTCTTCTCTCTATTCACCCACAACATATGGTTTTCTCCAGACATTCTTTCATTTGGTCAGTTGTCCCCATCATCATGATATCATATCATTTTACTTGTTTGAAAAACAAAATCTATTAGAACTTCAGTTTTCTCATCAAATATAATATCAGATATCTGATATTTACATGTTATATAGGTGCTTGGAATAGATTAATGCACAAAGTCACAGAAGTAAAACTTGAAACTTATTACAATTGATTCTGGCATAGAAATGACTTGGCTTACACCTTTTAACTTTATGATAGTAAGAAAGCGTCTCAAAACAAGGACTCTGTTTGTACTTGTAGCAAATACCTAATGCATTTTAAAGCTTTTCAAAATTTGATAGATAATGTTGTCCAGTGGGAGCCAGTGTGAATGTTCTGCTCACACATCAGGAAGTCTAGAGTGAGCTTTACACTAGATAAGTTATAATACATTATCTGCCGTTGGATGTTTTCCGTTTTTAGATTTAGATGGTTGAGAAACATTCCCACCATGAAATGAAGAGTACCCATCATCTAATACAACAAATGTTTCCGTTCTGGCTGTAATATTATCAGATTATAAGAGAAGTGTTGATAGTAGAATATACTTGTGGAAGTATAGTGGAAGATACGATTTCAGAAGCTGTATCTAAAATTATTTTAATAGACTCTTTTGAAGTATTGTATTAAAGGTTTTGTATGTGATCTCAATAGAGAAGTTCTGAGTTCTACATTAATTAGGAAAATACTCCCTGTGTGGCCCATGGGAAATCAAGCAGTGAGAATGAAATCCTGTTCATTCTAATTGAACTGTCTGATTCACAACCTCTGTACTATTTGTTGCTCAAATAAAAGAAATGAATACAGAATTAATTTGCATGGATAAGATATTTGCAAATTATTATATGACTTTATTCCAAATAAGGTAGCAATCAATTTCTCAGAAAAAATGCTTTATTTGTTTAAATCATTAAAAGCCCTCTATAAAGAAAGTAAGCTGTGTTATCTATGCGTTGTAAACTGTTTCTAGGAAAAGCAGTTGAATCATCCTCGTGTGCCCTTTGACAAAATTCCATTAGAGGTGAGTCTGTAAGTGGTTATACTTACTTCTGAAGTCATGAACTGTAAAATTTGGTTTGATGGCAGCCTCTGGTGGTAATCTAAAGGAGAATTGCTGCCCAGCAGGTGAAAGATCTCGGTCTGCAGCACTTACTGTCTGAATTATCTGAGACAAAGTTGAGATTAAACTTGAAGTCACTCATGAATTTCACAGGGAACTTTACACAACAGTCTAATAACTTTATTTAATAAAGAACGTAGATAGAGAGAAATGCCACTTTTTGAATCAATATCAGTGGTCAAATTACTTACACATACCTTTTGTGAGCATTTCCCCAAGGTTTTGCAGATAATAATGGCAGCTACAATCAGAGGACACATCCTAATTATAAATCAATATCTGTGTAACGAAAAAGTATTGAAAATTTCCCAAAAAACAAACAAAGAAAAAAGATCCTTTGTTGCCTGTTAAATTAAGTGATATATATGTGTTTCAGACTAAATAAGAAATTCTACTAGAAAAAATGCATCTGATTATATCAGTGTTCCTGTAAGAGCAAAATTGAAGAGCAAGTACATTGTGAGTGCTGATTTATTAAAAAAAAACTATAAAAAGAGAGACAAATTAAAGAATTCATGCCTGTTTGTGTTGCTATGTTACTCTACCCATCCTCCATTGCTTAGGATTAAATAATACGTATTTCTATGTTACTTGGACAAGGAAACATTCACATCTCTGTTTCAAAGTGTCTCCCAAGTTGTAAGTCATTGTTAAATCTAAATCATTCAGCATTGATCTCTTAAAATTTAAACTAAAAGTAACTTCAGTTTACCCTGGAAAAATGCAATTAGTTGATTCACAAATGAGAAGGAATACCAAATAAGATATCTAAAAGCCATATACTACAGAAAATATTTGGAAGTATGTTAGAGACAGGACAGAGAATATGGAAAACTTTCAAGCATATGAATTAAACAATTTTCTACAGTAAGAGTTTGGATGTTCCACACAATGGTAAATGATAGAAAAATAAAAGGATAGATAGTAGAAAGTATCATGGTAGATTCTAATCTATAGATATGTAGATAATTAGATACAACCACAAAGCATATGTATATTCATATATATATATGTGTGTGTGTGTGTATGTATGTATGTATGTATTCTTATTAGACAATGATAGAGGATAGATAATCTATCCTTATATATAGTTCATTGACAAGCGACATAATAGATGGGTCCAAGTTCAACGTGCCCCAAACCTACATATTCTGAACTCTCAAAGAAGATTTCAGGGTCATCTCTTTTTAAAGGGGTTTTCTAATAAAAAGAAAAAAGGTATTTGTTAAAACAGAGCCTCTGGACACACAAGCTTATTTTTCATTACTTTTCCCACATGAAAGGAAAGGAAATTTAACTCATATAAATTTTATTTTTGCCAAAGTTCAAATCTTTAAGGTATAACAAACTCACATTTAATTTTGTAGAGGATAATTCCCAAAGGCATTAATTCAAAGAATTATAAGATTTTTAATTTTTTTTGAAATTTTTATTAGATGTAAAATAAACTTAATGTAGTGGGACATTCAAAAATTAAAAACAAACTAATATACACAATTTTAGTTTATGTATTCTAATGTTTCAAATAACCAAATTGACATTATTTATTAATAGAGAAATAGTACTTCATCATTTACTATTTCAGACTCTGAATCAAGAGGTGGTTATATTATCTTTGTTATATTCTGTACCCATAAAAAATTGAGGCTGCTACTTTGTTCTTTTATTAGCTTCACATACATCCATCTGCCATTAATTCATATGAGTCTATCATCATTCATATTTAAATTTAATAAAGACATATAATGCAGGAAAATAACTCATGTGTATTTTTGTCTGGACTTAAAACTTAAAGCATAAACATACAGGCCATTGTACACAGTTTGTGAAGAGTATTGAGAACATACCTGCCCTGGTTTGGCATTTTCACATACAGCTGTCTCATATGGCACAGATATTTCTGGCGGAAATTCATTGACATCTAGGACATTAATCAGTATGTTGACTTTGCTGGTCAATAATGGGTTACCTGTTGAATACATAAAAAGATAATATTAGTAAACATGAATACTGCTTCTCTGAAAGCCACATTTGTTCTTAACTATTTTTGATATAAAATGGAAAATAATCTTCAATTGTAGGAAATTGTAAGGTATCAACTGCAAAAAAAATGACCAATAAGAGAGTTATTGAGGAAAAACTAATGGAGAAGGAAGAAGACACAGTCACAGGTAGGAGTAACTGTGTCCTGCAGGAAGACACATTCACAGGTAGGAGTAACTGTGTACTGGACGAAGATACAGTCATAGGTAGGAGTAACTGTACTGGAAAAAGACACAGTCACAGGTAGCTGCAACTGTGTCCTGGAGGAAGACACATTCACAGGTAGGAGTAACTGTGTACAGGAGGAAGACACAGTCACAGGTAGGAGTAACTGTGTACAGGAGGAAGACACACTCACAGGTAGCAGTAACTGTGTACAGGAGGAAGACACAGTCACAGGTAGGAGTAACTGTGTACAGGAGGAAGACACAGTCACAGGTAGCAGTAACTGTGTACAGGAGGAAGACACAGTCACAGGTAGCAGTAACTGTGTACAGGAGGAAGACACAGTCACAGGTAGCAGTAACTGTGTACAGGAGGAAGACACAGTCACAGGTAGGAGTAACTGTGTACAGGAGGAAGACACAGTCACAGGTAGGAGTAACTGTGTACAGGAGGAAGACACAGTCACAGGTAGGAGTAACTGTGTAGTGGAGGAAGACACAGTCACAGGTAGCAGTAACTGTGTAGTGGTAGTGAAGAACCACTTTTCGCCTAGTGTGATTTATTTATCTTTTTAAAGTTAATTCACTGATCTTACCTTATCCAATAATGATACTTATTTTATTAAGCAAAATACAATATTCTGTGTTGCACACAAATAGTCAAAAGTTTTAATATCTGGAATATTTATGATATATACATAAATATCTCAAACTCATCTTCTATTGGAGTATAGATTTAAGTAAAATAGAATTAAGGGGTTGATTATAGAAAGACAGAAATTATCCTTAAATTATTCTTGAACTAAGAAAAAATAAATTTTTGATTAAAACTCATTTATTCCTTTATGACCTCCCCGCCAATGTCTTTGGAGCAAGGATTCACTGCCTAATGTGAATTACATATTTTATCCCCTGCCAATGTTCATACTTGGTTTCATATCATGTGTTGAAGAATAAGACTGAAAATTATTTATTAAAGGATAAAAGCACAAAATACATAATATTTTTAAAGCTACTTTAGAAATAGTTGCTTAATTAGTGTAAATGTACTTAAAAAATTTAGTAAATAGGTAAAACTGTGTTTCATTTTCTAAGGAAACTAGAAATCAACAATAATTATAAAACAGTGACCCCTTCATTGTATTTGTATATGTATTGTATGATTATGTGTATTGTATGTGTATTGATGATCCAAAACATATTGCACAGGTGAGTTCAGACTCACAGCATATGAAATATAGTCATTATTATAAGTTTCTTTTTTATATAAAACTCTGAAGATTGGTGGTATGGATTTCTCTAAAACTTACAAATGGAAATAATAAGGACAAAGTTTTAAATAAAGGTTTCTGGAACATTGTAAATTATTTTACATAAATATAACAATATTTTGACTATAAAACCATGTAGTGAACTAATCCATAAAATCAAACACTAATAAAATTCATGAAAAGCAACACACTGGTTCAATTCTACACTAACTGCTATGAGGTGCAGAATCCAGTCTCTACATTATCTGAGATGCAGACCTCACGTTCAAAGTACAAGATTCACGCTTTATTTCATTAAGTCTCTGTGGAGTTGAGCTGTCTTTGACAGGCAGCGAAATTTCTCAACTGCATTTATGAAGAAATTACTTTAGTAATCTATAAAAATGATTTAAATGTATTAGTATAGTGATATTTTATTATGTTTTAATTAATAAAACTTTCCTAAACACAAGAAAAGGAAAACAGCCAAATCACTAGAGAAGTCTTACCTCTACCACAGCTGGGTGATTGCAGACTAAGCAGACTAAGTCTCTCTTCTCTCATTCTATAGTCCCTCTAGTGCAGGATTATAGGCACCATCACCTATATTTGCTTCTGCATTGATTTTGTGTAGGCCAGGGTAGCCTTGAACTTAGAGATTTATCCACCTTGTACCCTGAATCCAGAGATTAAAGGTGTGTGCTACCACTGCCTGACCACTAGTGGCTTAGCTTTGCTCTTCTGATCTTTAGGCAAGCTTTATTTATTAAAACATAAAGAAAATATTACTATATACTGGACCAATTTTAATCCACCACAAATTTATCACAAATTGGTAAATTGCTATTGTTTGATTGCTTGAAATTTAAATTACCACCCATTTCCATAAGTAAATTGTTGAAAATATTAACATTATCTTGTTAATAGTCTTTCTCCAAAGGACTTTTTTATTTTTCACATTTTAAGTAAGACAAATCTTTGTTGTGTGTAATTATTCTGTTCACTGTAGGATATCTAGATTTTCCAAAATTAAATGTCACAAAACATCATTGTAGATATCAGAAAACGAATGTTCAATTATGGAAAAAGGAAAACAATAACAACAATTTTACAGGGTTGAAGTTAGTAATAGATTCACTGACTTCTAGCATATTTTATTCTATCATGTATGTTTAATTTATTTTATGGTATTATAATACTATAAAAACCTCATTTTTAATTCTTAAGTGCCAACTACAGAAGTAACACATTTCTTTAACGACTAGTGTTATAAAATAAATATGAAATAATTTGTCAGAGTATGTAATTTATATCCCAAAACAGATTTCCTTAATTTAAAGATATAATTTATTTTATTTTGTTGAAAATAAAGTGACCTATTTACTGCGTCATCATAACCATATTTGGGACAACTATGACAAAATTTCTTTATATCTAGTATATCATGAAGATTTTGATAAAAATACTAGATAGTAAAACCACATAGAGTTTACATAGTATTGGAAGTATTTCAAAAAATATAAATTGTGAATTTATCCTGGAACAAATTATGGAATCAAAAAAATCTTTAAAAATAATACAGAAGTGATATTTTATAACTAAAAGATAATTTAGAATTCATATAAAGTTACAGTTTTCATGCTAGTCTTCTTAATGTTAAATGGTACCATCAATAGCAAGCAGCGAATACATTAGTTTAATCAATATTTCTCTTTATGTAGAATATTAATGATCCTTATAGAGTTTATTAAACTCTAAAATCTATAGATGAGGTCCAACGTTACTGTTGAGTTATATATGAGACCAAACAGGAATTTAGATCTGTGCTGAAGAGAATTCACCGTGATGACAAGCACTGTCAACCCCGCCAGAGGACCTGAGCTTAACTTCCTGGAAGCTTTCAATATTCTATAACCCTATTTTGAATGCTGAACCCATCTTCTGGCTTCCTTTTATACCAGGCATGCAGAAGTGACCTGAATACACACAGAGACAAAGAACTAAAGACATACCTCTGGCTTCCTGAAAATTTTGAACACATGTAAACTTACTCTGCCATGCACATGTACACACAAACATACACACACTCCTACACATATGTAAAACATTTAAAAATATAAACACAGCTCTTCCATAGTTACACCCAGACTGATTTGAAACTGAGCAACGCTCCCAGAACAGAATAAATGTTTGTAGTACTTTTTTTATTTGAAATGTAAAATTAATAACTAAAGTATTATAAATTTCTGCCAGGTGCTCAAAGTAATATAAGGAGGGAAAAAATATTCCAAAGGGAATTGTCAAAACTCTCAAAAGACCAGAGCAGAAGGAAGGAGACCAGGTGTTTCTCATAAAGACACTCTTGCCGATAGCTCAATATTAAATATTCTCCCTTTGTAATTGAGATGGATGTGAAACATCTTTGAGTGCATTATCAAACAAATAAGTTCTGCTTTCCCTCTAAGTCGGGAAAATTGTCTCCTGTGCCACAAGCAAGCACAAGGAACTTGAAACAATCTGTGTATTCTAAGGAAGGGTCTCAAAAAGTCTACTTAAAGCTTTAGTATAATCCACACTTATCTTAATATATGTTCTCTTGAATTAGAAGGGAAAGAGAAAAGGATAGTTTTTCAAGTTCTTTCCTCAGAATTCAGAAAATATTTCACAGTAAGTGACTTCATATGCTTATTTTCTTATTTTTAAACTTATACAACTCTGAATAACATAGATACAAAGAGTATCTGTAGAAGAGAAGTTGATACTTGTGCAAACTCTGGAAAGTGATGAATGGAAAAGGCTGAGGGTACACAATGAGAATCACTTCTAGGTAATCCTGCAATCTTGCAAACAGGGCTCTCTGGCAGCTGTCACAATGTCTCTGGACTTATGCTATGAGGCATAGGAACAGGTTTCTGAGTTTCCCCGGGAGACTTCTCAGCTGTCAGTCCTAAAATAAAAAAGACCTCAGCAGGGACTCATTTAAGAGTGTTAAATCCACAGAATTTCAGTTTAACGTTGATTCTGCCCACGCCATACTTACTAACTTTACTTGCAATTATGGAGAAATTATACTGCGACGTGCTCTCTCTGTCCAGTAATTCATTCGTGGCGATGGTTCCTTCCGTTCCATCTATTGTGAAGTAGCTGTCCCCATCACTCTTCCAATCTATAAAGTACCTGCACGTTAAAAGAGTAGATGCAAATGTGCAAGGATTACACATGAATCATAATGGCAGTGGGGCTGACTTGACACAGTTACTTACTTTCCACCCTGTAGCTATTACCCACCATGCAATAAAGAAGACTGTAAGTGGCAACTTCTTTATTGTAAAGTGGGTATGCTCAAGGGGAAACTGGAAATAATGAAAGATTTAGTACTCTTGCTGTTTGTATTATTTTAGGGCCTTGACACTTTGAAAGCTCAGCAGAGACTAAATTTCGAAAGCTGACCGTGGTTTTCCTTAACCTGCTGAATATTAAAACTCTCGCAAGGAGTAAAGGAATTCCTCAGCGATAGCAGTGGGAAAAGTGAGGGTTGGAGAGAGATGTCTGCAAACTGTTAAAGCTGTAGGCCGAACAGACACAGTCTTTGTGTTTCCTTGAGAGGGAAAAAACTAACAGTACAGGAAGCAGATGAAAATAAACACAAAGTTTAAAGACTCAAGAAAATTATTTCTCCTTAACCACTTATGACTTCTTAACTTTTAAGTTTTTGAACATCCTTAGTCAGATAATACTGTTTTCTCTGCAATACCTAGGGAAAAGAATCCAAGAATATGAATAATAAAACAGAAATTAGATTTTCTTAACATTCAGATAATGAGATACACGTGGGATGATAGGGATATTTTTGTTCATAATATCAAAACAATTTTTTTAGAGTATTGGATTAAAATTCTAGAGCCTTGAACTTGCTAGAAAAATGCTTTGGCACTGAGCTACACACAGAGAAAGACCAAGCATTATAAAAGGTAAAAGCTAAGACTGTTTTTCATGACTGTAATCATTAAATAATTCATCTTCATAATTATTCAAATTGAGCATTATAATATATATATATGGCATATGAAGAAAGCAAAGCTCAGAATCTGAAAAAATTGCTTGTGTTTATGGACCAATTTAACAGTATTTGCCACATATCCATCACTAATTTATATGTACAACTTGAGATAAAATGCTGTATTGGAAAGCTAGTCTGCTAAAATGGAGGTATAATGTGCTGCATACTGCCTAGGTATTTCATGTCATATGAAACCCATAGAAGTTATTAAACAGCCGGGCGATGATGGCACACTCCTTTAATCCCAGCACTCAGGAGGCAGAAGCAGGTGGATCTCTGTGAGTTCGAGACCAGCCTGGTCTACAAGAGCTAGTTCCAGGACAGGCTCCATAGCTAAAGGGAAACCCTGTCTCGAAAAAACAAACAAACAAACAAAAAAACAAAAAAAAAGAAGTTATTAAACAGAGAGGTCAGTGCAAATGATAGTTTACGCTTGACCAAGTGAACATTTCCAAGCCACAAATGAGCAATTATTTTAATCATGAAAATTTAGTGATGAATTGTGCACTGTATAACGGGTTATTATTTTGAGAAATGTTATGTGAAACTCATGTGATTTCAGCCATTGCACTGAGAGATCAAAAAACAATGCAGTTGGCCTTTACAAAAGAGCTGTATGAGCTTGACATGCCAATATCTTTTAGAAACTAATCCAGCAACAAGTTGTTATTGTTATTGCAAGGTATGACCCATGCTGTTGATCTAACTTTGATATCTCAGATATCTCTGAATAACATAGATACAATAGATCTGTGATTTTAGAAAGCATTGAAGTCTCACAATTTCAGTGGAATAACTTTTTCTATAGGAACACTGTTCCCAACACAAAAGCAGTTATGGTGCATTTAAAAGTTAAGGAACTTTGAAAATTTTATTTTTCTTTTTTCTATTGCAAGCCTTTTTCTAAACAAGAAATGTTTTATCACATTATTCTTTTTCTTGGCACCTCTATTCAACTAAACATATACCTAACTCAAAAAGAAAGTTGCAGCTTGTTAACCTCGTTAATATTTTAGGAGGCACCATTGATGCGGATTGTGTTCTCTGCTTAATGAACAAGTGTCTAACTACATACTAAACACCATTCAAGAGGGAACTGCATAAAATGAAGTATAACGCTCACCCCCGATGGTGTGAAAAGACATTTATCTCTAGATGATCTCACCATCTGATAGATGATCAGAAAAGGCCTTGCAATAGTGTCAAGAAAAAAATGCCTCATATAAAATCTAATGGTTGAAAAAAAAATCTCCCAGCATCTGATGATTGGAAGGTACTAGAAGGCTGTATAGAAATGGTTCAGGGAAAGACTAGCAATCACAGACAAGAGAGAAAGAGCCAATTTCAGCTGCATTAGCTGTAGAAACCCTAGGAAGGAGCTATAGAAAAGCTGTGCTCTTAGTTATTATCATAGAAAGAAGACAGAGGGGCACAATACCAGAAGTGATTCCATTCCTGGATGTATTTTCATATTATAATAAGGCGCTGAGTCTATATGTGGTAAATGACACATTATTAAGGGGAATACTAAAGCACCGATTAAACATCAATTGCTTTGAAAGCCATGCATTGGAACATTCAAACAAGACAGCATTGTTAAGTAAGCTTGTTTTGCCTTGCAGAATCTTCCAAAAGACAGAGTAACCTAGGCGGCAAAACTGGATTTGATTCATGAAACTTTAAGAAGTGGTTAACATATGATAGAGTGGGCTGCTAAATGAGTCAAGATTCAAACACTCACTAGGTAGTTAGTATTTTTTAAAGATACAGAAAGCAATAGTGTGTGGGCAGGAGGGGAAAAAATGAAGAATTAAGTCTGTATTCATTATCAGGATTTTTCAAAAAATCATATAGAATCAGGATAGTATGAAAGAATAAAGTGGTGCTTTACCTGAAGAATATTTAAGACATTATTTTTACCATGTTTAAACATTATTAGTTACTAGGTTAATCCTTATTCCATGAGATGTATGTACAAGGACCAATACTCCATTTTCTCTTAAAATACTTTTAAATTGCAATAAAGTTGTACAAATATTACAATAAAGGCCATATTTCCCAAGTTAACACTTTCATATTTCCTTCAGAACTAAAATATATCTGTGTATACTGATATTTATAACTCACTTATGAGAACATTTTACAGAAGCCATGGCTTTTAAGCCCAAAATGCTTAAATATATTGTTCCAAAAGCAAAGACAATGGGTTTGTTCCAATATTGTAATTATAGTGACATGTTCATGTCTATGCAGAAGCACATCTGTGTGCAAGCATGTGTGTGTGTGTGTGTCTGTGTGTGTATGCAAGCATGTGTGTGCATGTGTGCGTGTGTGTTTGTGTGTGAAACATGGCTACTGTTCTACCACAGAAGCTTTCCAAATATTTTGAGACAGGCTCTCTCATTAACCTCGAAGTTGCCAATTAGGGTTGATTGTCTGAGCAGTGAACAGCTATTTCTTCCTACGCTGCCAGGGTTTATAATTGCTTGGCACCAGACCTTGTTTTTTTTATTATTTTTGTTAACCTGAACTATTGAGATTATTCTCAGGTCTTTGAGATTGCAAGCCAAATAAATACTTTGCTGACGACCTTGCCTCTGATGTCCTCATTTCCTTTTTTAATCTCTGATCCAATGCTTTTGTTTACATTGAATATTTTTAAATGCTATATGAATTTGTTTAATATGATTTTTACTTTTTAATCTACATTATCTTTTAATAGCTACTTTGAATTTTACCATGTGCATACATCTGATTTGAATTCATACTAATTTAGATCCAGAAAGTTATAAAATTTTTACTTTAATTTGTTTATGCATTATGACATATTTTGTAATTATTCACATATATTTTTATATATTATATTAATACATCTCACAAGTAGAGCTAAGCTTTATTGTAGTCATTTGCTCTTATAATTTATGTTTATTAAAGCTAAGGAAGGTATTTGGGGACCAACTATTTAGCTGTCTATTTTTATGGGTTATTTTACCCTGGGTACCTCCTCTCAGCCTGTCTTAGGTAGGGGCTAAAGGAGATTCCTGTCTTCCTATTTTCTCTTGTGAGTCAAGAATTGTTGCCATGAACTGGAAGAGCCAGCTGGGGAGAAATACAACATATAGGAGGAGATGGATGAGCAAATAAGAAACAGATAATTTAGTCCCAAACAGCAGAGATTTAGCTTCTGTTATTTGTAGTAGGAGGCAATAAGGAATGTTGCTACTGTGAAATCCCCAGTGTGGTATTGTGAACCTGCATGTGATTGCTGCCTAGGAAAAAGCTATGTGTCCTTACCACAGACAAGTCTATGGTAGGCGTTTATGTCATGGTACATGATAGATATTCATGAATGTGTTGTGTACATAGATCTGAGGTCTAACAACATAATCTGTTAGTGGACTCAAGGACTGTTAATTGTAACACAATAACACTAAGGGTACAGGAGTGGAACCTATATTTTTCCAGCAACCAACAGCTCTCTTATTGGATTTAACTTCTGCTCAACAAGAAGAAAATCACACCAGTACCTGTTGAAAAAAGTTTCTGTCCCACCAGGTCCCACAGCAGTTCAGTCCCAAAGAAACACACAAAGGTCTACCTTAATTATAAACTGGTTGGCCTAATAGCTCAGGCTTCTTATTAATTAATTTTTACATCTTACATTAACCCATTATTCTTGTCTGTGTTAGCCACGTGGCTTGGTACATTTGTCAGCGAGGGAGTCTCATCTTGCTTTCTCTGTGGCTGGGTGATAATGGTTGACTGACCTTTCCTCTTCCCAGAATTATTCTGTTCTCGATGTCCTGCCTCTAACCCTGCCTTGTAACCCCAACTATACTACCTGCCTGGCTACTGACCAATTAGCGTTTTATTAAAAATAATACAAGTGAGAGGATAAAAGACCATTGTCCCACAGCAGGTACCAGAAACCTAAACGACTACCAGGGCTGGTAAAGTCATTAACTATGTGTGAGAGCATTCCAACATCACTATACTAAGCCATCACAACCATTAACTACACTCTAAATATTATACCCACAGGTAAGTATAGGCCTTATACTGAATCAAGAAAATTTCTCCTTGAAAAAGACAAAGAACATTACAGAAAGCAGAAACCAATTGAAATATAGAGTTGTGGAGCCTGGTCATAATACATATATCCACAAACCAGTTCCAAAATGTAAGTTTCGGTGAACAATGTGAAAGAAGCAACAGAATGATTATAAGAACCAGACAATAAAGAAGTTTGTGGTGATATTGTTGGAAGTTACACCTATAATGTCTCTTCCTAAGCATGAGCTCAACATGGAAAACAACAATAGACATGCTAAAGCAGGAGAAAGAGAGTTCAGGAGGTCTCAGTCATACACACACAAAAAAAAATGATAGACACATAAGGAATACACAGAGAGGAAGAAATAATCTTTCAGAAGAAAGAGCACAGCACTTTGTGTTCAATAACAAATATTCAGCCCTGAAAACAAATAAAAAATTTTGTACAAGTTAATCAGTATATGTTTAGAAAAATATATATATATATATATGCATGTTGCAACAACTCATGAAAAAGAAGCCACGAATTTAGAAGAGACCGAGAAAAGGTATGTGGGAGGTTGGAAATGAAAGGTAGGACTTGGTAATTATATTATAACCTCAAAAATAAAACAAAAAAGGAATTAAAAAGTTTTAATTGCATTTCTGTTATAAGCTCTTTATATGTTGTATTCTCATGGAAAATTTTCCAGAAAGAATAAATAAATACTTTTTATTAAAAATTGTTATATTTGTGTATGTTTATCCTGGATAGTTGCCCAAAGAGTTACACTTTTGCCATTTATTAAATGACATCTCCATCATTTTTTTTAGGTCATTTATCCTAATGACCTAAATTATCCGAATTACCTAATGTGCAATAGCTGTATGCAATGATTATTTCTTCTGGGAATTTAGCAAGATAGAATAACACTTATTTAGAGTGTACAAAGCCCTAGACTCAATTCACAGCACCAAATATAGAAATAAAATTAAATAACATATTTATACTTCTCTATTTTTTCTTAGGTATAGGTATACATATATTAAGAAGAATAAAATAGCTACTTATCTCATTATACAAGCTTTATCTTTTAGTTTAGTGTACCATCCATATGCAGTGTGGTATATTTTTATGAAATAAATCACAAAAACATTAATTTTGTTCATATATGGTATGATTAGTGACCGTGTCATTCCTTCCAATGTCTATTTTCCTTGTCTCCATTGTAATATTGGAAATAACTACAGCTTTAACTAGTTGTGAAAAGCAATACAGAATGTTATAAAAATGAAACGACATAAATAAGTTGTGCTAATAAATTATTCTGATTAACTTCTAAGCATACTTTTCACTTCTTCCATCTTTCTTTTATGCATTTTGGAATCTTTTAAAATTTATTTCTTTTTATTTATGTTACATCATCTGTTTGTCAATGCCAAAAATATTCTTTTCACACATTTATGCTTATTTTGGGCATTAAACTGTGGAAACCATCAACCTGACTGTAGAGAAGTGGAACCACAAGCAATCCTCCCGCATCTTTTCAGCTTTAAACTTTGGTCTTTAAACTATGACTACAAGGATGCAGGCTCTGTCAATCCCACTGATTTTTTAGCCTCTTTACTGTTTAGCGCATCTTATCTTTGATGAGTATCACTTGGTGAGATCTGACACGTTTTCCTCTAGATGATATCTGGGAAGCGTGATTATTACATGCTGCAATATGGCTGACCTTGGCATTTGGCTCAACTAAATATCCTCAGCATCGTATCACAGCTGACCAAGTTTAAAGCTGGAGGCTTACTTTTAGGTTCTACTCTGTTGCCTTTTACAGACCTTAATGAATTCTCTACCTGACTAAAGAAACAATTTTTAACAGTGTCCACTTTTTACTGTAATATTTGCCCAATTAAAAGAAATAAAATGTCTGCAGAATATTGACAAGGCAAATATCCTAACATATCATGATATTTGCAGAATTATATACCTCTAGAGTATTGATGAAATTATCAGGGACTAGAACTTTCAGAATGAACCCTTTCATGCCTTGCTCTGGATGCTATAGTCTAACTTTAATCTAAATGGTCACTTCCCTAAGACTTACCTTTCACTCAAACTTCTGGAAACTTTTATTTAATACCTAAGTGTCACCTCATGCCATTGACTTCTGCTATTTTAGGTTCAGAACTCTTACTCAAAATTTAAATATGCCTGAGCCATGAAAGCCCATGGTGCATTCTGATTCCAAATAAATTTCAAATAACCTTGGTAATAAACATTGTATAAAAGTAATTTAATAACTAATAAGTAAAGAGAAAGATATGTTAAATATGTGTTTCCTCAGTACTGCAAGGTAGTCAGTAACCTACCTTTCAGAAGGTAAAATGTAAATACAGTTAGTTCAGATTAACGACTTGAACCATAATCACCTGAGCCAGCTTTTTTCTGGTGGTGGGAATTGATTGACATGAATCATAGCAGGATAACTTCAAAAATAAATCCTCTAGACACTCCGGGTAGTGGTGGCGCACGCCTTTAATCCCAGCACTCGGGAGGCAGAGCCAGGCAGATCTCTGTGAGTTTGAGGCCAGCCTGCTCTACAAGAGCTAGTTCCAGGACAGGAACCAAAAAGCTATGGAGAAACCCTGTCTCGAAAAATCCAAAAAAAAAAAAAATCCTCTAGACACCATAATTAAATATACCAATAGGATAATATGAAATTATTTGAAAATGAAAAGTTAGGATTTCTTGTTTTAATCTTCATCAAAATCATCAGAGTGTATAGGTCTGCATCATGAGGTCATGAGGTCACTGAATTTTCCTATAAACCATTAGCTTGTCCTAAATCCTTTCTTTTCTCTCCTTTCTTTCTTTTTACTTTTTCATCCTGGGATTCTCTGTAGCTTTGGAGCCTGTCCTGGAACTAGCTCTTATAGACCAGACTGGCCTCTAATTCACAGAGATCAACCTACCTCTGCCTCTTGATTGCTGGGATCAAAAGTATGTGCCACTATTGCTCGGCTTGCCTAAATCTTTTAAGAAGTTAAAAGTCATATTTAAAAACAAGAATATATGTTTTGATTTTTACTCCAACTTGATAAATTGTATATTTTCAAAGTTAAACATGACATATTACAGATTTAGTTAGGTTTCTGCCAAGGTTAAATCATATAAATGTGTATAAAGAATTTAAGTGCTTTCAAGTATTCAATAGACGCCAAATATACCTAGTATTTTAAAAAAATCTCCATTGTATAATTTTACTGTCTCTATTGATTTATTTAATAAATTGTTGAAAATTATAAAATTAAAAAATAAATATAAAATAACTAAAATCTTTCACTCATATAAGTACTCTGTGGTTGTTTGAAGAAAAATATTCTCAATAGATTTAGGCATTTGAATAGTTTGTCCCCAGCTGAGTTTTTGAGATGGGGCTTTGATGGAGAAGTTGAATCACCAGAAACAGGTTTTTATGGTATATGGCTTTATTTTATTTCTAGTTTTTTTTATCTTCCTATGTAATGTTTACTGTTGATGATGTGGGTTCTCAGCTTTCTGCTCCTGCTGCCATGTCTTTCTACCATGATGGAATACTCAATCCTCTGGATCCATAAGCCAAACTAAACTTGTCTTTTTCCCCATAAGTTGATTTTGCTCATCGTGTTTTATCACAGCAACAGAAAAATATACTCAGAATACATTTAAGAAAAAGATGAATCGTGTCTCTTTCCTTGGAATCTGGATACTTTTGTTCTAAAATATCCTTATCCTTACTGAAGCCATCATTTGATACCATAAAAAAAATGTCTATTCCCTCTTTAAACTAAGGTCAGGGAATGTTTAAGGAAATCTGTGCAATTTTCTCCTTCATAACAAATAAATTTTTAGACATTTTATATTGATGACATTTATCATCAATATAATTAAATCCTTAGGCATTTAACTGATGGAAGGCCTAGTCAGGCATGCACATTTGAGTTCAGATTCAAACTGGTGCATCCCTGGAACACCATCTGCACATACTGTCAGCAAACTTGAGGCAGTCTTTGTAACACCCTCTGTATGCAGGGCTAGTCAGGGGAATGCACAAGATGCTGGCCCACCCACATAAACTCATGCTCCAAGCTAAAACTGTGATAGCACTGTTTGCCCACAAATCCCAAGAAGATTCGACTAATTTGTTTTGTTCATGTAAGTTTTTGCTTTGCCTCTGAATTGGAATCACCCCTGTTCCTCCAACTCAGAATCAACACCGAGTATCTGAAGACCAATCACCCTCCCAATTCCTCATTAACCATACTTGAGTAATAACAAAACAGAGCAATCTTACACTCCAGCAGCCTAGAATCTACATCAAACACATGAATGTTTTCATATTGTGGGCTTTATGTTACATAAACCTAGCAACATCTCCTCTTGTCAAACCTCATTTTCTTAGAAAAAAAAATGTTTTTAATGTGTTTTTCAGGTATTTATTTTAGTAAAGAAATCCCTCTGTTCTCTAGTGTCCATAAACACAGCTAATGGAAACTAAATGCCTTCAGCACATTTGCAAGTAGTCTTCATGCAAAAAATTGACTCAGAACAATAATTCTCTTGGGGGGGTCTTAAATACTAAGAATAGCATAGCAGCAGCAAGTCAAACAGAACAAACCCCAGAGAATAGCAAATTCAGCCACTGCTGCAGTTTCTGTATTACGACTTGTCATAATGGTTTACTTTTCCTTGAGTGCCATTGAAGTACTTCCTACTAACTTCTACCTTCCTGATCTCATCATGAACATCAGTTTACCCATAGTATTTCTATCTCGTCATTAACATTTTTGGATAGTGTCTGTGAGTTTATTTCCTGCATATCTTTAAATGATTTAAGAATACATAATGTATGTTTCAGTGGATTCAGTTTAGGCTTTTGTTAAATGAGAGTGGTTAGCTTTATTTATAATTAATGAAATAATCCAGGAATAATAGTTTCTGTCATAGAAACCAAGATATATTTTCTTAGTGTAAACATTAAAAATTCATCCTCATAGACTCTACTTTTCTGGATTACAGTGTAAGAAGTTTTTCATATACTGTTTATTAATTAGAAGATAGAATACATTTTGCCTGTTTCCTTAAAATAATGATTATTTCAATAGATATTAGAATGAAAACAAACAGTCACAAGACAAATTAAAATGTTATTAAAATACAGAATGCCTTTGAGGCTTATATATTATTTCATTTGGTATTTATAATGAAAAAATTAATATATGTATCTTAGATCTATCAAAATAACCATAAGGCTTCACCAATACACATAGGACTAAAGGAAACCAAGCAATGCTGAGAGCAGGAGAAGCAGTCTTCTCTAGGGAAGAGCTCAATTAGTGATGCAACACCAAATAGTCAGTCCTGAGACTATACATACTAATGACATTATATGAACTGAACAGGTTGTATTCGTGTATTTCAGAATATGTCTGTATATACATGTATGCATGTAAAAACAATTGAAAACATGAGGCAATGGAGTTGAAAAAGTATATAGGAAGGTTTGGAGCAAGGAAAGAGGACAGAGAAGTGCGATAGCTATGTTATAATCTCCAAAGTAAATAAAAAATTAAATGTGTATGAGAGCTGGGACACGGTGGTGAGTGCTTTCATTTCTGAAAGCAGCACAAAGGAGGGAGAAGCAGGAAGATCTTTGTGAATTCAGTGCTAGCCTAATCTATATAACTTTCAGGAAATCCAGTAATATGTGGAAAGAGCCTCCTGAAAGAAAGGAAGGAAGGAATAGAAAGAAGAAAGAAGGAATAAATATTATATATTCCTTCTTTATTCTTCTATAAATGTATATGAATATAAACATAAATATATATAAACAAACAGTTGTTTATATAAAAACTATCCATGTAAATTATAATTGTGGTCATTCTGGGAGTAATTCCTAAACTAATTAATAGGGATAAACTTATTTACATAAATACAGGAGTTGAAACACAGAAATCTTTATAGTTTCCTATATGCTGTTCTATCTTTGTGATAGCTCTCATAGCTGGAGAGAAGGTTTATAGGCTAAGAGAATTTGTCACCGTGTAGAGGACAATGAGCAAGTTCTGCAGAGCTACATGGATGGTAGCTCACAGCTATTCAGCAGTTTTCTTCTGACCCTCACAGGTGGCAGGCACACACATGACAAGCATACATGCTGAAAAAAAAAAAGTTCAAAGACTTCAAACAATATGTAAGTCTAAAATACAAAACAAAAGAGTTATTTTACTAGCTAGATAAATTAACACAAATCATGACATTTATTTAAGGAAATGTCTTTACTTTTTTATGATGTGTTAGACTGTATTCGAGATGTATGGATTGCATCAGAAGGAATGTATAGACACAATTCCTCTTGTGGAGTTATATACTGATAGATAAAAACACCATAATAAGTCACATGCTCAGTCCTTAAAAGGTGCAAAAATTATAATATATCAGCTCTTCCTTCCTCTTTTTAGCCGCAAAAAATCTCACACAAGCATGTGAAAAACTATGAATAATTTTCTAATGTTTGTCTTTCCCTTTGGATAAGTCAATTATTCATTTTATAAACAGTTTTAGGGAGGTGGTAATTCTGTTCCAGAATTCTGTTGTTTTGCAGTGCTTAGATTTCTGCACTTGTGATAAAATGTCAAGTTTATTAGATATTATGCTCAAAATTAGCAGATATCCAATGTCTATGTGACTCATGAGATATCTTTTCCTAAAAATGTCAGAATAACAAGCAGAACCTCAAAAAATAGATGCCAGGTAGGAACCAGACTATAGTATAGTTTGTATTTAAAATTGTTCCCGGAAGGCCTGTATAGTCAATGCTTATTTGCTAGCTGATGGGGTAGTGAGAGATGAACGTATCACAAAAATTAAAGATTCATCATTTGAATTATCCCCTTGTGAATTCATAGATGGATGGAATACTAGGAGTTAGGGAAGTGCTAAATAATGCAGACCATAGGTGTATGAAACTGATTGGCTTTCCTTTTCAAAAGCCTTTTCTAGTTCATTTTCTGAAATCAGATGCCATGGGTTGAACAGCTTTGTCTCACTAGAGAGTAATTATCAGAAGTTGCCAAAGTAGGAAAACATAGAGACAACAACTGACTGAACCCACTCAACCTGATCTGAAAATCCCCATTCTCCCTCAAATAAGATATGTTTGGGTACTTTGTCACAGTGCTGGAATATCAGCAACACAACATACCAAACGACAAAGGCTAGCCAAGAGAAGGTAGGAAGAAATGAGCACGGCTGTACTGGTGGTGAAGATGGAATAAGGTCCACCTGTGTCCTATATGATGAATATTAAACCAAAGTAAACCGTTCTGTGGCGGTAGACCAGTTCTTGATAAAGGAATTCCATTTTTGGTTTTTGATGTGATTAGTATGATAAGGGTAACTATGGGATTGGTAATACTTATAAAAATACCCAAAGAGGAAAATCATGATCAAATTCTGCAAAAGATGGGAAAATAAAACACACAAATATAAAATTGAATAATATGATGTAATTTTACATTTTATAGATTTAAGAACATATTTTTTCCTATTATTAATAAATGAGCAAGCATATTTTTACAACAAAAAGATGACTCAGGGCCCATGTTTTCTCAACTGTCATGATTCAAGTTTCTTGTTTACTACAAGGAACTAAGGTTTTGATGTCATTCAGTAATACATCCATCTTTTGACAACTCCTCACAGGGATCAATTAGCTCCATCTGTGTCTGTTCTTTTGGGGATGTAAGTGCTTTTCATGAGACGTAAAGTGAGGATATTATTTTAATTAACTTATAGTCAGACTATCAGATGGTAGCATCCGTGACAAAGCCTAAAGAAAGAGTGGCTGCAAGATATTTCTTTTTTTTTTAATAAAATATGACTTTCTATTGTTTCCCTCATGTAGCCATGTTTCTGTGTTTTCCAGTTCGGAAGTCTGTCCTATTACCTAATAATATAGTTCACTTGCAGACTTCCCACATTTATTAGTTGAAAATATATTCTTGTTGCTCTGTGCATATCATTATGCCTTGTCACTGTTCTTAACACAATATGCGAGCAACTTTTATTAAACAACTCTGTGTGTAATCTAGATATCCAGGGCCATGATGAACATAAATGTTATTTTGCTGAACTATCCATTGTTTCTACCAATAGTTAGACTGTGGAGAGTTAGATATACATTTTCACATTTGTTATAAACATTTAACATTTCTGAAATAACATGTTGTAGAATATTACTTTAACTAGGCAAAGGTGTGTTACGTTAATTTATGCTGTGAACTATTACTCATTCTGTGTAGAAGTGTGTTACATTTATTTATGCTGCATTTGATTCAATTTATAAAAGTATATTACTTTTGTTTATGCTGCTTTTGTTGAATTATGTAAAAATGTGTTGCTGTTTCCCCTTGCCCACCTAAGGTAGATGATTAGTCCATTAAAATGATGAATAGCAAATAGTTAGTCAGGAGAGGAATAGGTGAACCTTGCCAGTGGAGAGAAGAAGGATGAGAAAATGAGAGAAAAAGAGAGGGACATGCTCAGGATGAGAAGTCAGGAAGTTACCAGACAGCCCAAAACTGGGGGAAGTGGAGTGAGACATGTAAAAAAGAAAGAAAGGTAAAAGAAATGTAGATAAAGAGAAACAAGATAATTCAAATTATAAGAGATAGCAAGAAATAAGAGCTAAGGTAAGGCTAACCATTCAAAAACTAATAAATCTCCATGTCATGAATGGGAGCTAGTTGGTGGTTCAAAAGAAAGCCTGTTATGATAACCATTTATGTTCTACAAAAAGTAATATAAATCTCTTCATCAGATGTTTTTTTATTGCCAATAAAATTCAGCAAGAATGAGAAGGGTTTCAGCAACATGAATGACAAATGACAGCATACCAGTATATAGCAGTTTTGTAAATCTTTCACCAATCACTGTATGTCTGTGTATAGTTTTTAAAGGTTTGGTAATAATAAGAAGTATAAAAATAGCTAGTTTCCAGTTAAGAACCTGGAAAGCATTCCACTGAAATATTGAGTAGTTGTTTGTCTCCCCTTAAATTAGTCAGCTGTACTTTTTTTTAGAGTTCCCACTTGAATAAAATATGCTTTGCAGAATATTCCTAGGCACTGTGTGAAGACGTGTAATTGTAGTGGGTTTAATAAAGAGCTGAATGGCCAGTAACTAGGAAGGCAGAGGGTAGGCAGGCCTTCTTGGGACAGAGAAATTGCATGGAAGGAGAAAGCCAGGGTTAACATCCAAATACAGAAGAAGAAGGACATGAAAAAGGAGAGATAAAACCTGTGAGTCACACGGCAATATGCAGATGTTTCGAACTGGGTTACATAAAGTCATAAGAGATAATTAGAAACAAATCTAAGTTAAGACTAAATTTTCATAATTAACACTAAGTCTCTTTGTCATTATTTGGGGGCTTGTGGTCCAAAAAACTCTGGTATAAGATGAAAAGATTGAGTATATTGTTCCAATATCCAAGCCCAGATATAAAAAATGGCATTTCTTATAGATTTGCAAGTTGTGTGGACTTTATCCAGTTAGGATTTGGAATTATGAAGGTAACATTGCTACTTCCTTCCATATTTTATATATGGAATAAGAATATGTGGTCCAACCTTACATGACACATACTTTCAAATCTCATAACTTATTTATTTTCAAAGTCTCACTGTTAGATAAGAACTTGCAGAGAATGGTTCTAGCCAAGAATCTCTCCTATGTCTTGTTTAGCTGCTATTTATAGGAGACATTAGATGTGAGACTCTTGTGTTAATATTGGAATAATTTAAGAATTTTGGGAATGTTTATTTGGAATAACTATATTGATTTGATTTGTGAGAAGATAAGAAAGTTGGTGATGCGGATTATAATGTTAAGGGTGGGAGATTTGTGTTGCCTTTTCTAAAAGAATCATGTCTTTAAATTCTCCCATTACTAATCTTGAGAATTGTTTAAATTTGTGTTGCTCAGTCCCTTTTATAAATGACGTTTGAGTGATATGTCCAGCATGACACCACTGTAAACAGTATTGTAAGGATTTTTACTGGTTTTTTCTGTTGAATTTTATAGCATTACTTCTATCCTTATACTAATAAGCATTCATAAAATTTTGTGGCACATTCCCTGCTATTTCTTGGCCTTACCTTTAGTAATTGTATTCATTTTCTCATGTTGGCATAGTTAAGCTTCGCTTGTCTAATGCCCATTAAAAACTGTTCTTCTTACCTAACAGCACTACTGCCCACATCTAGGTCTTGGGCTGTAACAGCCCCGATGATGGTCCCCACAGGAGTGTCTTCATAAACCTCCATGGTGTAAAGTGGCTTGCTGAACACCGGAGGCTCATCCACATCCAGCACACTAATTTTGACTGTAGCCGTGTCTTTAAAGGGGCCAGCAGAGTGAAAGCGGTGGTCGAGGTGAAGGTTGGAGGCCTCTACTTTGAATGTATATGCCTTCTTCGTTTCAAAATCCAAAGGCTGTAAGAAGGACAAAATGAGGATTCACGTTTACATAGATCTGAGCAGAATTGGTGAATACTGTTTCTAAGCAATCTGTCAGCTGCTCCCAATTAATTACATTTTCAGCTTCCCTTCTTGAGAAACACGGGGCAGAGGAAACACAAGGTAAATATTTAAGAACACTAAAGATCAATAGCATGTAGAAGTAACCTATAATGTTAATTATGTAAATACACAGAATTGAAAATGTCTACATGTGCACATCAAAGTAGACAGGGCAACTTATGTTTCTCCTAAGCAATGTGCAAATAGTAAGGAAAATGCTAGTTTGCTTTTATCCAATACTGACATCTACTGGACAAAAGTAAAGATAGGTGAATTTGGAAAAATAGAGCAACAATGAAATTGGATTGTCTGACTAGATTCCAGGTGCATGAAGAATGCTAGACACTCGCTTTCCTTTTATTTTTCCACTGGTACCATTTTCTTTTAAAAGCCTTAAATGTACACATATTTTATTAGGAAGTAACTATAAAAATTTAAAGTAAGTACAATGGTAATTAAAGTTGCTAACATCCCAGGATTATATGCAAGACCAATGTGTACTGAACTGCATTGTCAGAACACATCACCAAGCATCACGACCTCTAGCAAATTGGTAAATTATAGATGACCTTGAAAGTAACCTAAGAAGAAGTCAGTTGTGCATATGCACGGATACAGTTTAGATGGGTCCCACATGCAAATATCAGTTCTTTCATCTCCATATGACTAAAATCATTGCTGTCTAGGAACACTGTGGCACTTAGACACATTTTGGGAGGAGTGGCTGTAGACAAGGAATCTCATTATGTCACTTAGGCTGGTTCTGAATTAACAATCAAGCAGTCTCAGTTTCCCTAGTGCTGTGATGACAGGTGGGTCTCATCACACTCAGCTTGGTGTCACATGGGCCGCATAACATAGTCCATACGAGCCCAAAGGAAAGCTAGTTGCCTGGAGAAAGTAACAAATAACAAATATTGCTCATGTTGAAGAAAGAAGAAACTGCTACAAACATGAGAATGTTCATCTTGGAAATATTAGCACAAGACAAGGGAGAAACACATTTTTGAAGGGTCTTCGTGAAGAACAAAGGGGTTAGAGAAACAGTTTGAATTCTTAATATTGTAATTTACTTTATAAAAAGGGATTTTCACACTTTCCTTTTAATGGGGTACATGCTGGCGGTACATTATGTTTCTTTTATCTTAACATATTCTAGAACAAAGCCATAGTGTATAATTAATACATTTAAAGAAGTAAGATTTTCATCATGCGCCATTTGAAAGTTCTGAAAGAGAATTATATATAACATGGGAGGGAGTATATGTTGATTTGAATTAAAAGTTAGTTTTGTAAATGCTCAAGATTCTGGATACATTAAGCAATATAACGTTGAAAATAACAAAAAAAAACCCACATTTGTTAATGCCAATCTCACAAACACTTATTTTATCAGCTTAGTTGTGTGTTTTTCCAGAAAGCAGGCAATATCTCCATCACTGACGCTTGCTCCATTTCTGCTCTCAGAGTCAGCATTGTCATGCAGGCAAGAAGGAAGTATCGTATATACCATAGTAATGGCACAGCTTAAGTTTTAAGAAGTGATTAGCATTTTAAAAAGTGCTCCTGGACAGTAAAGAATTACAGATACGCAATAAAAACAAATCCAGATTAGTCACAGGGTTGGATAAATGTATGTAGACTTGGAAGAGAGAGGAAAATGAGTATAGAGAGTCATAAAATAAAGTTAATGCTTTTTAAAAAAGGTTAAAATCTTTAATGAGACAGTATAGACAGATTAAAAGGAGTAAAGAAAAACAAGCCACCTAAAGATGTACTATACACAAAGAGTCTGGATTATGTATATTATTGTGTTATATTGAATTTTTTGACTGTGAATGAGCTATGTATATTGTATGGAATGCTAAGCTAAACCAACGTGTATATTATAAATGTATCAATATTCCAAATTTGGGTCTAAAGATATATTGCTTTGGAAAAGAGGTTCTTCTTTTGTTTCCACAGAAGATAGATTGCTTCCAGACAAATATGATTTGATGGAACAAGACCCCATGAAAGGTTGCTGTAAAAACCACCACAAAGAAAATAATTTGGCCAGCAAACAGCAGGAAGCAGTTTGGTGAGATATAACTATGCCCATATTCCAAAATATTGTGCATAAATATTTCTTTACATTTAAAGGGGGATATGCTATAAAGATGGATACTTTGCATTGTTATGGATCTTGGGTTATTGATATTAACCTAAAAAGTTTTAGGTCAAACTTTTTATAGGTATATGACTGCTCTTGATAAAGTTATTGTGTTTATTCATGTATAATTAAGAAATATAGGTTAATAGATAATCATCTATAATAGTTAAGCTTGTAGTCATGTTAGTTAGATTTTCTAGATGTATAGAGATATATTTCAGTTAGAAAGGTACTCTTCAAATCTTTCAGAGACCTTCAGAATATGGCATTTAAAATGTTTAAGAACATAATACTTTTAATGACAATGAGACACATATGCTCCTGGCAGCACCAATTACTTCAAGAGGAAGATGGGTATCAAAGAGGTTCCTTACGGTGTTGGTTAGCCATTTGGTCAAGAAACTGCTCTTGCTTGGAATGCTTGACTAGATATGCAGGACCCACAGAGAAATAACTGTTGAACTTGCCAAAGGTAAGATTATCCTTCAGGGTTTCTGCTTCATGAAATACTCTGCAAGACATTCTTCAGGATACAGAAGAAAGTGACTGAACTGTCTTTGATATTTCCTGGTTCATGGAAAAGTCTCTAGGCTGAAGATGGATACACCAATGGTACAAAAGAACTTTGTGTGATTGTCTAGGCAGTGAGATGTCTCTATCATTTCTACAGTTTTAGAAGTTGCTTACACTGTACTTTCTGTTTACTTAGGTAATATATCCTCTGGAGTCCTTGATGGAGTGAATAAATTTATAGTTATAGTTTTCCTTAGTTATGATAAAAGATAAAGTAGATATAAATACTGTAACTGTAATTCTTGCTTGATAACTGTTTTGTTATATGTATATTTACTACGTTAAATTTAAAGCCTTCCTTGTTGTTTAAACAGAAATGCAGAAATGATATGGGAGGTTCTTCTATGTGTTGCTTTTATTGGTTAATGACTAAAGAAAATGCCTTCGCCTGTTGATAGGGCAGAACTTTGGTAGGCGAGGATTGAATGAATGCTGAGAGAAGGAAGGTGGAGAGAGAAACCATGGAGCCACCACTAAAGTCAGACATGCTGAAACTTTGCTGGTAGAGCACAAACTCATGGTGATATACAGATTAATAAAAATGGGTTAAATTAATATGTAAGAGTTAGCCAATAAGAAGCTAGAGCTAATGGGCCAAGCAGCGATTTAATGAATAGAGTTTCTGCGAGGTTATTTTCAGGTGTAAGCTGCCAGGCAGCAGGGAAGTGGTCTCTCCCTACAGCAAGGACACAAGTATGAGTATGACATTCTTTTCACTTTTCTCCCTGCTTTCTCCTACAAATTGAAATGCTTATACTTGTGCAACTATGAAAATTCATTCCAGATAAACCTGAAATTCATTTATTTATTGATTTTTTATTGCTTACAAACTTCACCAGTCTGAATGAACTTGGATCCCTACTCATATGTCAATTTCAAGCAAAGAGAGGACAGTGAACTTCTGAATCCCTTTCTCTTTTCTAATAGTCATTATTTTGAAGACAGGCTAGACTATTCCTTTTCAGAACTTCTGATTTAAAACAGTAGGCAAAACTTTAGTTAAGGTTAAGAGAGAAAGAGACAGAGAGACAGACAGACAGAAAAGACAGACAGAGATAGGAAATAACTTATTTATATGTATAGGTTTGTTATACAACTGAAAATTTACATACTGACATCTGGAGAGAAAAATTTTAAGAGAAACACCACAGTTACATCCCAGTCATGGTTCCTTCTTCAAGGCCCTGACACTTAAGCAACCTCTCCTCACAAAACGCTGCATCTCAGTAAGAGCAGAGAGAATCAGCAGTCAGCCATTTGATTGCATGTAACCACTCATTCTTCTTATTACCATCTTAATTTAGGGGTAATGAGCTTAATTGGCTAATGATCCCCATAAAGTGCCAGCATTTAAAAGAAGTACAAAATAATCAAGGTTCATTTAGAATTTTAGAAAATGAACTATTCGTGATGAAATTGAATTTTGTGAAGCTGAGTGTATTTCATTTTTGCACAATAAATACAAAGTAAATGCAAACCTTCTGACACTACTCACAGCCCAACAGATCTTAAAAATGTTTCTAGATGGTTAAGAAAGTGATTGGGAAAATAGACTGGCAGACTGCGTGTGACAACGTCCGTTCCCCTTAGCTAGAAATACGTCACTTATAGTCAGGTTTGCAGGGGGAAAATCACATTGTAAGGAGCTATGCCATAAGCGCTGACAATTTTACTAAAATGGAATATTTAGTTTTAATATCTCCCTAAATAAAAAAGAAGAATTAGGCTGGGTAGTGTGGCACACCTTTAATCCAAGCCGGAGGCAGAAGCACACAGATCTGTACCTTTGGGCCAGTTTGGGATACAAATTGAGTTGCAGGACACAGAGAAATCCTGTCTCAAAATAACAATAAACAAACAAAAAAATAAATAAATACATAAGAATTATTAAAGCTATATAGCGACTTTCCCCTTTTACATTTTTGTTATGTCAATACTATGGAGAGTATTACAATCAGATAATTATTTTCTCAACATCAATGATTGTAAAAGTTGTTAACCTTTAGGTGAGTTATTCTCCACGTGATTCTAGAGTTCCTGCTTCTACATAATATTATGTAGAATTTGATAGATTTCATTATTGGCTTTTTGATGAATTTAAAACTAAGTAACACGAGCACACAGAATGCACCATCATCGTCATCATCATTATTACTCTGTCCCCAAGGATGGCTAGCATCTGTATTGTGTGATCCAAAACTGAGTGTGGGAATGGCCTTTTAATAATAGCATATCAACCATCAAGCTATTAAGTGTTAAAGAAAAGCAAAGTATACAGTTATAAGGAAGGTACCTATTCATTTGAAATATGATTGATACTCCAACTTAATTTCTTGATGTTTTCAAAGCAAGTGAAGAAAACAGCCTGGGCTACCTTCTCAGAGGCTACTTATGAGGAAGGATAGATGTATTCATATAGTCAGTCACAGAAACGATAGAAATTAAGGATGATTACAGACCAAAATCTAGTGCAAAAATAAATATCAGCACTAAACCACAGGCAAATAAAGTCTGGTGGCAATTGTATGCATGGAAATGGTCCCTAAGGTTCATATCCTGGCAGCAATTCATAATTCCTGTTGAATAGTCCTGAATAAAGGACATGGTCACTAATATTTTGACCAACAACAATTATCATTTGTCAATCTTTACATCCTCTTGTCCTTTTGCTCCATATTTCGTGATGAACATGCATCATTTTTCATCAACACAATAAGGCAATCAATCACTCTCACAAAAATACATCCTGCACTAAGAAGATTCTGCCTTGTAGAGCTGAATAATTCTTAATAGTCATTGAAATGGTATGTTTTCAAGGAACTCATGATCAGAAGGTGTCATTATCTGAAAAGGAAGAGATCACTTGTGGACAAAGTATTTGAAACAGAGTTTTTAACAGACTAAGCCAGGACAGAAACATATTGGCAACATCATCTTGTAATGTAAGCTTACTATTCTTCCTGGAGAATAAAGATAAAGCAATCAGAAAGACGTTGGTTTTGGAAAGAATCAGTTTCAGAGACATAGGTTTACGTTCAGTAATCTCAATTTTTTGTCTGAAAATAGGCACAAGAGACTGGGCATATTTCACAATCAGAGTGCAAGTGTTCAAGTCAATATTTCAATAAAATGTGAACAAGCACTCAATAATTCAAAGATGTCTCTGTACCAGGTAAGAATGCGCCTGTAAGGGAGAAACAGACTGAAACGTGAACTTTTGAAGTAAAATTCCTCCATATGTGTATGTGTACAATAAAAGCCAAATTTTCAAGCAAAATATTTTCTAAATAAATTATGTAATTTATTAAATACAGTTTTCTTGCAGCTTGTTCAAAAAATCTTAAAACAAAACTATTCATTAGATATTCAGTCATTTTTTTCGATGCAAATATTTTTACTTGATTCCACATTTATTACAATACTGCCAAATATTAGCAGTTTTAATAAATTAACTTAAAATTAAGTGGCACTATTCCAATGACTGCAATTAATGACAATAATATTAAAATCCATCCAGTAGTTGATACAACGCAAACCAAATCAAATACAAAACTGTAAGAACATCTAGTACTTCTCTGCACAGATCCAGCAAATATTTTCCTAAAAATAACAAAATATCTAATAAAATACTATATTATTGATTTTAAAACACACACATGTATCATTTAATACAGTATAAATAATTTCTTAACACAGACTTTTTCACATAGTAGAACACCTATGCTTTTTAAACTTAGGATTTCTAGCAAGCTGCATCTGCCTGAAAGAGTTTTCTTTCTTCTTTGAACCACATGTTTTCCATTTGTGTAATTAACTTTATTTTTTAATATTTATAAAATATATCTAGCTTTGCATTTCATGCGATTAAAAATAAAAAAAATCAATATACCAAAAATGAGAACAGTAAGCCAACCTAAAGTACTCCTTTAGCCAATGATAATTTAAAACCGTCTATGTACTGGAGTGATATTTTTTGCTTATGCAGTAAAACTATAAATGTGGTGAACTACTTTTGGGGACATAAAACATAATGAAAACAAATATTTTAAAAGCATGTACCATATGCATCATAGGAGATTATAATCAAATGTTTGCATTTTGGTAATAAAGAAAGAAGTAGGGAAAAGATTAATGAAAACTTTCATCCTGCAGGGCTTTCTTTGTAGAAAGAATAAAGTGTAGAACTGCAATCAGTCTGGTGTCCTGTAATCTTACTTATCTGTGTCTGCTGAATATACCATGAATGGCATCAGAGACTGTGAAGCCTCTTCTGTACATTGCTGGGGTTGAATGGCAGAGAAGGACTCACAGAGGACATTCAGATGGAGCTTCATACACTCAGTTCCGGAGCAAAGGATAGAAAAGAGAAGTAAGTGGGACGGCAGGAAGAGAAGCCGATGCAAAGTTAGAAATGAGGAACAAAGTAGACTTAGGTCAAAATATAGGCTGGATAGTGGAGTGCTAACTGTGATTCGGAAAAAAAAAGCTGGCAAAAGTAGGTCCAGTGACTGGAAAGCAGGTTCGCCAGATTCATAGTTTAGGAAGTGTGAAGGAGAAAATAGGAGGAGGAGAATATTTTTTGCATTTATACCTACATTTTATGTGAGGCTTCATATATGCGTGTATATCCATGTGGAGATGTATGTGTATGCATTTATACCTTATTATGAAAGGCTTTTTATTTTATATGAGGTCCATAGGACATGTCTTCCATTATTGCTTTTCATCTTATGCTTTTAGGTAGGTTCTATCCCTAAAACAGGAACTCATCAATTTACTTAGACTCGACTGGCCTTTGAACCCAATGTATCCACCTGTAACAGCCTCCACAGCATTAGGATTGTAGTCTCATTTCCAAACTGAATATGGATCTGAACCAAGTCCTTGTGCTTAAATAAAATATCCTTTATCTACTTGCAATAATGTCATATCTCTAACTCCAAATATAAAAATTTCTGTAGAGAGCAGATATGAAATATATTGCTATATCGTTTGAATAGTAAGTCAAACTTTAAGAGTTTTAAATATAAAAGATAGCACAGAAATCTACCTTGAGTATTGCAAATTTTCAATAATTTAGAATTGAGGATGTTTAGATGTCTAGAAAATTGAATTGAGGTTTTTATGATATGTATGTGCGATACATACATTCATAGTGACTGACAAGAATATATATCATGCGCTGATTGCCACATGCATGCTGTGCCTGTGGCGGTTAGGATAGTGCATTGAATCACCCGGTATTAGAGTTACTGACAACTGTGAACTGCCACGGGGGTGCTAGGCCCCTTGGCAGAGCAGAGGGCACTCTTAACACATAGCCATTCCTCCAGTGCCAGTTAAAGTGTTTTTAAAGGAGAATCCAGATACATTTTAAAAGAGAAACCTAATGTTCATAGACACAAAGATTAGGTGTCTATGACATAGCAAAGTAGACACAAAAGTGATTAGAGAAATAGCAGATGTATGTACAAATTTTGTCATGTTTCAGAGTTTTTCTCCAAACCAACCACATGGTGGTGCTAAACTACCGAATTACCTGAAAAGGAATCTAAAGTCTTCAATATTGCTAAAAGGAAGATTTTGGAAAGTTACCGGTTAGTCAGCAAATACATTATAAAAAGTTTGCAACAGAATTCATTAACACCTGCCCATTGTTTGCATAAATAGTAAGTAATGAATTTAATAATCCATGCTGGAAATAATTCTGCTTTGAATTTAATGTCTTCTATAGTTTATATAAATGTTAAATAGAACTTAAGCCAGCTAGTATAACAACTTAAAGATTTTTGAATTTGTAGAGTTGCTTAAATTATAATAAAGAATAACATTTTGATTCCTTACTTAACAAAGTTATATTATCACCTGTTGGTTAATAAAAGGTATTTTATTGAAATAGTACAGAATTATTGGTGAAATTTTACATGTTACTAAATCAGACTTTCTGTAACATAAATGTTCATTCTAATATTATAATTACACAGACAAGAGATAAACCACCAAAAAATATTTCCTTGAATAAGTTTGTAATTTCTGTTTTGAAATGTTTTTAATTAAATTAATTATTTATTTGTATAGATATTAAAAAATACACAACTTACTCTCACTTATTAATTATTTATTTTAAAAATATAATTCATGCAGCTTTTAAACTATCATATTTTCTTACTCAATGTTACCCATCTCTCACTTTTTACATGAGAACAAATTTGATGACATTTTTATTCTTGTTTTGCTAGCATTCCTATAGCTACAGTTCTCAACAATGTTTAAGATGATTTTGATATTTTATTCTTAGCTCAGTACACTATGATATGAAGTGAGTCAGTGTCCTTATTTTTTTTCAATATCTTGTGCCTTGAAGAAGTTTTTAAAGTGTCATGGTGTTACTCTGAATTTAAAGTGACAGAGAAATGACATTCTGTCTGAATCTTCATAAAATGAATAAAGGTTGAGTTTAAAACTAAAATAAATACGGATGTCTTCCTCCATTCTCCTCAGCGCATATAAACCTGAGCACTGTATTCATCTACCTACATCCCTGCTCCCCCGAGGACAAGAAGGAAATGAAAGTAGTAAATAGGAAGCAAGGGTAAGATAAAAGATAAAACACAATGGAAATGTTCACTTCACAGCACAGAACATTCTAAAGCTTAAAGCAGATGCTAAAAAAGAAAATAATTATAAAAAGCAAAGAACCTCACACTTTATTCCTTAGTTGCATCTCTGAATCTTTTAATTGAAATCTAAAGAAGTTCTTTTAAAAGCACTACATATTCATTTCTCAAATAGAGTTTTGACCTTCTAAATGAATTCGGTGTATGTAAAACTGTGACTGATGAACTTCATTTTTCACTGAAACCCTTACATTAGGTTTCCATGTTGAGATTGCAAAGGGGGAAATATTCTAACTAATTTTAGAACATAATGTAACCTGAGGTTTGTATAGACTTTTGTTTTCATCTTTATTTTCATCAAGTGACTTCTAATAATAATAATGTCAAAGTGGCCTCCTACTAATATGTTGATTAGATGTTTGAAAATTCGAAATATACATTTGCCAAAGAAGATAGACAATGTCCTTTAAAAATTAATATGATTTGTTGTTGTTGCTGGGTTTTTGTTGTTTGTTTCTGTTTCTGTTTTTAAATGAATAATTGATACTCCATTGTACCTATACTTTGGTTGAGGGACATTGAAAAAGGGCATCATGAAACTATTAAAAAAAGTCATACCTGAGTGAAGCAACCCAGACCCAGGAACACAAGCATGGTATATATTCACTTATAAGTGGATATTAAGTGTTAAGTGTAAAGGATAATCATACTACAGTCCACAGACCTTAAAAATCTGAGAAACAAGATGGGCTCAAGGGAGAACACATGGATCTTCCAGGGAAGGGGAAAAAGATTATGCAGGTAAATAGGGGAGTGTGTAGGAATAGGAAAAGAATGAAATCAGGGAAGGGGTTAGAAGGAAGTAAAGAGAGTATTAAAAGAGGTTATTGGATATAGGGGAGTTAGTGTCGCGCTCCGTGGTCCCCGACTGCTCTCTATGCGCTAGAACCCAGCTTGCAAGCTTCGGGCAAGGGGCTGGAGGTTGAGAATACACACACAGAGACAGACCCACTCACAGACCTTCCAACACTGGTACCAAAATACCCTTCTTTAATAGCACAATGGAGGCTTAAATACCCTGCAATCAATGGCCAACAGGTGAAAATCCCATCCTCTGATCCTCTAGGCTAGGCACAGCTTCTAGTAAATTCGATTAGAAGGCTCTAGACAGGGAAGAGGAGCTGAAGGCCAGGACTCAATTGGTCCCAACAGTTAGGGAGAGATATGGAAACCTAGTACAATGAAAAACACCCTGAAATCTACAAGGATTACCCTAGAAGAGACCCCTAATAATGGGGGATATGGCTCCTGAACTGGCCATCTTCTATAACCAAGCAAGGCTTCCAGTGGTGAGACTGGGACATCAACAAATTTGCAAAATTGTTGACCTACAATTTGTCATGCACACAAGACAAGCTGGCATAATGGTCACTCAAATGCCGTAGGAGTGGCCAACTCATGACTGGTCTAACTGGAACTAGAGGTAGGACAGCCCAGAGTCAAAGGATAGAACCAAACACTACTGATCAAAACAACAACAACAAAAAATAAAAACTAAAAAAGAGTCAATTAAATTATTCCTAATGATATTCTGCTATACTCATAGACCAGAGACTAGCCTAACCCAACAGAGAGGCTTCATTCTGCAGTTAATGAGACCAGATGCAGGAATCCATAGCAAAAATTTTGTGCAGCTTGTAGAGCCCCACTGAAGATGGGAATGAAGGATTTTAGGATCCAAAGGAGTCAGCGATACCACAAAAACATAGAACACAGACAGAATCAAATAACCAGGGCTCATAGGAGTTCACAGAGACTGAAGCAACAATCACGGAGCATGCATGGGTCCCAGCTAGATTCTCTGCATGGATGAGGAGATGTGTCAAGTCTTAATGCAACATCAAAAAAAGATATATATATATATATATATATATATATATATATATATATATATATATATATAAGAGTGGATGTTGATCAAGTTAATTTTGGAAATTTCAAAAATTTTTCACCTGTATATTTTTATTATTTAAGAACCCTTAGCAAAGGTTTTAATCAAGAAATACATCTATGAGTGTTCAGGTACAGAAAAATCTTTTTCCCCCCATACAGTACAACATAATCAATGAGTGATGATACAGAAGTTTAAGCTTTCTTGCAACATCTGCTGCATTTTTTTTATTTTAGGTATACTCTTTACAGTTACTCAAATGAATGATAAAATTTTCCAAGGAGGCTGAGTATCTATAAAAGCGCACTTTTCTCTTCAAAAATACAGCAGGATCATCATCAGTTCATACATCTCATGTCTGTAAGCACCCTATTCCAAGCCTACAGCAGTTTAGTGGATTATGTATATGGTACCATCACTAGGCTATTTCTTTCCTTTCTCCTCAGTCACAATTTTCATTAATGCAACCCGAGTGAATGAGCTTTGGGTCTATGAAAATGATTTAGTCTAAACTCATGGTTGTTTATCATGATCAGTGTCAGAGTCGTACCCTGCTTATAGGTTTTCCTCCTCCTCTTGGGTCTTCTCTCTTCCCAGCATCCTCTCCCCACGGCCCTGGCATGACTCTTTCTCTTTGTCAGTATTCTTTATCAGAGATTTTGGAAAGATTACTGCTCAGGTTTTCTGGGAACATACATTATCCGAGCACCACAGTGTTAAGCTTGCTTCCTTCAGCTGCATGTCTTTCTTGACCAATTCTCTAAAAGACTCTTCCCTCTATGTGCTTATTGACACTTTATAGCAATGTATTTACTTCCAGCTTTAGTTTACCACTATCAAGTCAGCCCACTTCTCAAAACTGCTAGAAGCTGTACAAAAATGTTTCTATTTCAACTTTATCTTCCAAGTCTTGGGTAAGTCTAGTATTCAGTAGCTGCTCCACAAATGTCTACTGAATTTTAATTTGTTGTTGTAAAATTTATGGTGATGAATTAGATGTAAATATTGATTTTAATGTCAATACAATGAATAATGTTCTATTACAGGAAGAAACAAGAAACATAAAATAAAATGGATGAAAACCAAACAAATACTCTAGAAGAGAAGCAACCAATGGTCATTCACAGATATGATGCCTATGAATCACAATAACCTACAAAGCACAATAACCCTAAAAGGTGCAGTAATGGCACATATAACTTACATGTAAGCAATAGCTTACTAATTTAAGTTAAGGCCCACTGATCAAGAGGGAAGTCATGCCTGGTACCAGACAGCTCGCCAACTACCCTTGGCTAGTTAAGTCATGGAATTTGGAGGAAGCCTACAACTGCTTCTTTACTAATCCATTATTATCCCTAACCCCATAATACTTTATTCCCACAGAAGAGATTAATTCTCACATCTCACTAAGGAAGCTCGTCTTTCGGACAGACAGAGAAAATATAGAAAACCACAAGCAACTGAAATGCAGAATTGTAGAGCCCAGTCCTGATGGGTATACCACTATACAGTTTGTAATACTGTTGAAAGATGGGGAAAATAGTATGCAAAAACCAAAGGAAAATGGAGTTTGATGTTTGATGTGAGTTTGTGTCTCCTAGGAATGTCACAAGCTACAATAAACTCTCATCAATATCAGGGATTAAGCACAGATTAGCATGGCGACCATAGATATGCTAAAGCACATTTTTGGATGGGTGGTTTGGGAAAAGTCCAGAGGGCTTCTTCCCAATACAAAGAACTATGGGAATCTGAGAAATGTTTATAGTGGGAGAGTATACCCCATGGAAGAGCAAAACCACAGGAGTTAGCCCTGAAAACATGAGATGGAGTTTTTCACTAAACCTAAAGCTTTTCAATTTAGCTATGCTGAATTACCAGTAATTTTCAGGAACTCCAGGCTCATTGCTAGAATTCCAGAATTTTACTGTGTGTGTATGTATGTATGTATGTATGTATGTATGTATGAATGTGTGTGGGGGGTGTATGTTATTCTGTGTGTATGTGCGTGCATGGGTGTTTTCCTGTATGTTATGCCTTTCTTGTGTTCTTTCTTTGTTTCTTTTTTTTTCATTTTTGTGTGTTAGTTTGTTCATTTTGTTGTCCTCTTCTGTTTGTCATTTTTATTTCCTTATCTGTTTTCTTAAGGAAAAGGGTATGGAGATGAGAGTATGAGAGGTTATGAGAATCTCGGATACTGTGGAGGGGAAGAGGTAAGCCCTGATCAGAATATATTGGATGTAAATAATTTTACTTTCAATACAAATTCTTCATAAAATTCTAACATCTCTTTAGTACAAGCTGCTTATAAAATAAAACACACACACACACACTCCAAACTTATGATAGCCCAAAATGAATTTCATCTTTCAAAATGGAAGTGAAATAAATATCCAGAGGAGAAAACATCAAATCTTACAGCTAAATGTCCATCAACTGTAGTTTATAATGTAATTTTATACGCTGCAGAGCTTCGGCAATCCCATCCCTCTACGCTGACCCTTGCAGCTCACACAGCACTATCTTAGCCAGAGGTTTGGTCCACTGCACCCAGCTGATGAATCATGTATGTCCTGACAGCTCGTGTTCTGATGCCTCCACCAGTTGAGACTTTACCTTCACAGCCACAGTCAGGAGCTTTTTAGTGTCTTTGTTAACTAGTTTTATGTCATTTTGACCAAAGATAGTTAACTGAAATAAATGAACCTCAATTGAGAAAATGCCTCCATAGTATCCGGCTGTAGGCCACTTCCTTATTAGTGATTGATGGGAAAGGAGGCTAGCCCTTTGATGAGTGGTGCCATCCCTCAGCTGGTGGTTCTAACTTCTGTGATATAGCAGGCTGAGCAAGCCATCATAAATAACCCAGCCAGCTTATTATTACCCTCCATGGCTTCTGTATTAACTTCTGTCTGTTTGAGTTCCTGTCCTGATTTCCTTTAGTGATGAACAGTGCTGTGGAAGTAGAAACTAATTGAATTCTTTCCTCCCCAACTTGCTTTTGATCATGGTGTTTCATTACCATAATAGAAACCCAAAGACAGTGCTTTCCTATAGGTACTTCTTAGAAGTGGAACTTTGTTCCACAGTTCCTAGCTTTATCTGCTTTCTGTATATCCTCCTTTTGTCTTAGTTGGGGGTTTTATGGCTGTGGAGAGACACCATGAGCATGGCAACTCTTAGAAAGAAATCATCTAATTGGGGTAGCTTGATTCCAGTTTCAGAGATTCGATCCATTATCATCATGATGGGGAGTATGGAAGCATGCAGGCAGATCCAGAAATTAACCTAATCTATGAAACATCTAATTAAGACTGTGTTCCCATGTGATTCTATATTCTGTCAAGTTGGCAAAACTAAACCTCACTCTCTGTCAGCACCCTTTTCCCTAAGTATTCTGTTGCATGGCATCTCTGTTAGCCATTCTGTCTCTGCCTCCCTGCACCCTCTCCAGTTCTCCGGTACTTCCTTTCCCAACTCCCGTTCTGTTTATCTTCCTTTAAAACATTTTACTTTTTACATAATTATTTAAAGATCCCCTCATCACTTTCTTGCTACTTCCACAAAATAATTTGTTACATTCATCTTCATTTAGATCTTTAGAAAAATGGGCAGAATAAAGTCAAATTCCTGATAAAATACTACACAAATCACTTCTCCCATCAGACACAGTTCATTTTCCCCAAAGAATCCTCATAAGCCAGATCTTAGCTTTCGATGCTTATGTCAATTCTTTTCCTTCAAGCTTTGACTAGAATAGCAATATAATAGTAGTCAATGGCTTTTCTGTCCTAAATCTTATCTACACAAGCTAGTAGTCTTTTAAGGTATCATTAACAATTATGCTTAATGCAAATTACATATGTGCTTCTTTAAGTAGTTACAATTTGATCATTTCAACTATGTTAGTGTAAGCAGTTTTCTCTATACCTTATTTAAAAATTGATCTTAACATTTAAAATGTTACTTGACCAAACTAAGAGGTCTTAATGCTCTACTGAAGATATACATCTATAAACATAGACATACATTGTGTGAGCATATATTTCATAAGTATTTCTAGTTGTAGAAAAGTAGCTATGTTTCCCTGCTTTTGCTTTTTTATTTATAGTTTGTCAACATTCTGAAAATTTGTTTATATACCTTTTTCAATTTGATGATTCCTTCTTGTGTATCTTCATCTGTGACAATGTCAAACAAATTTCCCCCATCTCCTGGAACAATGTTGTATTCAATTTCAGCGTTTTTTCCAAAATCAGGATCTACTGCCCTTATCCGTCCAATCGCTGAACCAATAGGAGAAGACTCAGGGACTTTCAGGTGGAAGATGCCTAAAAAGAGACACATAATTTGCACAGGCATAGGAATCCGTTTGCTCTGTTTTAAAATATAGATATCAATAGTAAATCACTGATAGCTTTATAAATCAAATTCAAAAATATTTGATAGCTAAAGACTATAATTATATGTAATTGTTTCACTATTTATTTCAGAAGGTCCTGATGTAACATTTTAACTGAGCACAGTCAGTAATGGAGCATAATAAATCACAACTACTTTGAGAAAATATTCAAAGGCCAATTGTATCTAAGTGGATTAATTATTAAACATGATCTTAGACGCATTCCCAATCAGTATCAATCAATACCAATAAAATAAGGTAGGATGTAAAACACAGAGAAACCCTAGATAAACACAACATAGATAAATACATAAGTTGTATAGTTACCAAAATTACCTATATTTAGATATTTTATTGTTTTAGTGTTATTTTTTAAAAGAATAATATATTCAATAATTTTAAGTCAAGCAAAAATATTCTGTTATAAGCTATATATAGTCCCAAAATTTCATTTCAAGGAAAAGCTAAATATAAAATGCTGTAGTGTAATTTCAATACATTTTAACCTGAATTAACTTGGAACATTAGAAAATACTTCAATATATTATTTTAATCAAGATTTAAATTTGATACCTCAATTACTTTTAGTATAAAAAAATGGACAATTAAAAAATGGTAATTTCTCCCACCAGGTGGAGCAATACTATTACTGAAAAATTGACATTGGAACAGAAACTATTGTAAGACTTTTAATGAAGTGTAAGTCTGAAAAATAGTATTATAAATATAAATTTTGACATATTAAAAGTTCTGGGATTTCAAATAAAAGTATGTAACTAATACAGCACACAATTATCTTACAGTTTTTGCATTGCCTCAAAGCCCAGATTAGTGTTTTAGCCTATGTTCTGTTGTTACAGTGAGGAAAGGACAAAAATGGAAGGACCAAATAAAACACAAAAGACAAAGTCTTCATTTGTTACTGACATTCCAAGTTCAAATTTCACTAATGGGCTTTGAACAGCTCTTTCCCACTATGGAAGTATCATGTTATAGATTGTATTTTCACTTTCTAGTTGCATCAGTTAAAGTTAAGATGGGAAGATAATCAGCATCTTTCTTGTACAATGACATTTCTTTAGGAAATCATCTATTAGGACGTATAAAAGAGCATTGTTGAATTTCAGTTACTTTCTTTTTTACTCATTATGTGTAAATGTGTACAAACTTTCAAGTTTTTGTGAACTTAAAGAACATGGTCATTTTCTCAGACAAGATGTCTATCCTGCCTTTTTAAGATATGTTTGTATCCAGTGAACATTTCTGCAATAGAATATATATTTGACTTCAAATGCTTAAACATCCACCTACTGAAAAATAAGTTACTGCTTCATACATTGTTATTTATTTCTCAAATTGCAAAAACTTATAAAAGATTTTGAAATTAAGGCAAGTAGTAAAACAAGAAAATAAAACAAAATGGAAAACCAAAACAACAAAAAACAACCACTTGGCAGATGGCCATGTTTTCCATTGTGTCTTTGCAGATTAGGATAAAAGCAGACATTCAAGTACAGTAAGATTTTTGTAGAAAAATGTGTGTAACAGAGGTCTACCCAGCTTGGGTCTCCTACTTTGTGGAAGAAAATGAGAACATGAGCACTACTAGATATGGTTAAGGAAAAAAAATGGCTTGTTGTAAGTAGGAAGGAAAGAGTAGCTGAAGACATCTGGAAGAGTCCAGACTTACTTAAACCATGAGAGGAGAAAAGGTGAGAGGGGAGAGAAAAGAAGAGACAGAAGAATTGGCAAGCTTACCAAGAAAGGAAACATGGAACAAGAGGAAAAGAGGCCAAAAGAGTGTGTACTCAAAATGACTGAATAATTACAGGCTCAGAAACTGGGGGAAGAGAATAGAAGTCCATTCCCTGGGCTGGAGATGTTTAGCATAGGGGATAGGTGCTTAGAGAAGCCATAGGTACTGGGTGATGCTGGAAGGGCTGACCAGAGTCCATTTTGATATGTTTAATAGGGACCTCACTTAGTCATTTAGTCACTTGCCCTGGGATTGCCTTTAAACCTTTAAATCCAAAAATGAAAATATTTTCTTTCTTTCTTTTTCTTTCTTTCTTTCTTTCTTTCTTTCTTTCTTTCTTTCTTTCTTTCTCTCTTTCTTTGATTCCGTGTAGATTTTACATCGTGCATCAATCATCTCCTCTCCCATGGCTTATGCAGTCTACTCTTGCAACCTTCCCTCCCAAAGCAAAACAAAATTTAAAAATAAGACCAAATAAAAATCCCAACTCTTTCTTAAATTTTAGCTTTCACCAAAGTCTTACTGGAAAATGCCTGAGATAATACCAACTACAAATTACTTGAATTTTTCATTAATGTGGCAAGATGTTACAAGTCATAGCTATTTAAGGCACACCAAGTTAACTTCTCATAGACAAAATACAAAGCAAAAAGTCAAGCACAGAGTATGTTTCACTTTTTTCCTTTCATTTTTAATAGCAAATTGAAACATTAGAAGCAGTATTTATATTATGCGCGTGCCTGAGTAGTTATAATTGACATAAAATTCTGAAGCTACATCACGTCCCTTGAACTGGTGGATGAGCAGATGTAGTACAATCACATGGCCCAGTAGTACTGGGAATGTTCTTGAGGATTTCCTGACAGGACACAAAGATGGAGGTCTGTGCTGAACAACCCACTGTAAATCCTCCTCTGTTCATGCATAGAAAAATTATTGCTAAATGTACCAAGGAAATGGCTGGCAATGAATGTGAGAGCAACAGGAATCTGTAGATTTCACTGGAGACAGTGGGAAACAATGAGGGTACAGTGGGATGCAGCTGCTGGAGGGAGGGGCAATGTACAGATGAGACTTTAAAAATATAAGGCCATGAGTCAAAGGCCGTGGAATATTTCTGCTTACACTTTGGTATCTGTTCATGGAGAACAATTTCAAATTATAGATTAAGTTCATAGTGTAGCGTTTGATGGCAAAAACTTAAAATCAATGTTAAAGTAACTATCAAGGAGAAATAACATTGTCTGATGTCATCTCTAGGGGATTATAGTTAGTGAAGTTGTATTGTCAGAATTAAGACTTCCCAGTGTGTTTGCGTGGGGGCATCTTAAATTCTGAAAGGTAATCTAAAGGCCATCAGGAAACTCAGACTAGAGATGAAATGGCCTCCTTTTCTAGGCAATCTGCTGAGATATGAATTTCCTGTTTTATAGAAGGGCATTTTATGAGGCCAATAACAGAAAATGTGAAGACAGCTATTCTTTGTAGCACTTTATCAATATAAGCTACGTTGTGAGAGCAGTTCTTTCTGAAGACTGTCAACACATATGTCCAAAAGTCGATTATTCTCTAATGGCACTGGAAAACTTGTGATAAATTGGATTCTTCTCATTTTTCACCAATGATTGACTTGATACTAAGAACTCAGTAGGCATCCTCCAGAATTAAGATATAATCAAAGGAAAGCAGTGGTTTGTGAATTCAATGTTCTTGCCCTGAACTTTTAGAGTGCCTATAAAACACAAAGGCACAGGGCAGTGTTTTTTCTTATCCTTGCATTTCAGGCATACACTTTTATTGACATGGCAGACATCTGTGTTCATCATGACTAGTATATTATAAAAAAAATATAACATATGCTGTGATAAAATCTACTGAACGTGGGGGAAATCAGTGAAACTATGTGCTTGTCATGTAAGGTTGTTTAGCTTTCCTCCATTTATTTATTTTTCAATGACTTGGCATTTTATCATTGCTAGAATCTAAACAGCAATACAGTTGAGGTCATTCAGATTTATTTAAAACTGTGAAGTTATGCACAACCGTGCCAAAGCTAAATCAGCAAGACGTACAGTGAAATTACATTGCCATCATTTCTAGTTGCCTCATTTTGATGCATATAAAGCATTGGAATGGTGCTACCTGTACAACACAGATTAAGAAATGAAATCAGGAACAAAGAATTGTTCTCCAAGTCTGCCAAATATATGCTCTCATTTTATCAAATATACACATTATGCCTAACAAAATCACCATTTCCCAAGAAACAGAGAAAATTGTATGCAGGAGATTATGTGGAATTTCAGTGATCGATTCTGTAATTTTTACAGACAATGTTTTGTGTTATTTCCACTGCAGTAAACATAGCTGCCGCTATAGGTTAATTCACATTCTTTAAGTGACTTTGCCATATGAAAAAATCATGGCTTGATTATATTTGGAGCATTACAACTTATTTTGTAGGGCGAGGGAAAGAGAAGTCAGAATCTATTGCCACCCAAAACCAAAGCTCTAAAATATACTTTCTTTTATTATTTTGTTCCAAGAAAACTAAGAAGAATAAGTGAAGAAAAAAAAATATATATATATATATATATATGTGTGTGTGTGTGTATGCACGCATAATTAACAAAATTATATTATACCTTAAGTAATTATGTGATTTATAAAGCCTCTAAGAAGAAACTACACAGATGAATTATAAAATACCATAATAACATTTGGCAAAATGAAAATAAAAATTAAATAATCCACTACATATTCTTTTGAAGCACAGCATATTTATAAAAAAAATAGGAATTCAGAGTTCAACTGTACTTAGAAGTGAGCCATCCTTGTAACTGGGAGTTCGAAGCAATCCAAAACAATGTAAATCAAAGCAAATGCTAAGAGGGAGATTTATGTTTCTGGGACTAAGCAAAGTTTTTCTCTAGAAAGGAAAGGCTTCATGTTCAGTCTCTAGAAACATAAAAATGTAACTAAATTAAAGTAAATTCAAATCAATTGTAAGTATTAGAATATTGGCAATACTGGAAAACTTAAAATAATTCTTTTTAGATTGATTCAAATACTGATGATTTTGAGTTACCAAAAACATAGTAAAATATTACATTTGAGAATGAAATTTAGGAACTACTTAACTACTAAACCTGTGATTAAGTGATTGGATTTAGACATTGATCCAGTGATAATCCTCCATTGTCTCTGTGACTTACTATCTAATTTTATACAAACAGAAAATGTAGGCAAACAAAAAGTTGCTTTTTCTGTTTTTCTTCTATCTTTATGCCAAAAGGCTAAAACCTACAAGAAACCGTCTATGAAGACCTAATAAATTATGATCGGAATTATGAAAGTCAGCTTTTTATCTAACAGAAAACAAACTAATATATTTATGGAGAATTATCATATTTCTTTATTGTTACACTGATGGCATTTATGGCCTAGCTGCAAATGCAAGGAAGCGGTTTCATTCCACGGCACTAGAGTGACATGTAACCTCTAAGGAGAGTTGCAAATTCAATTCAATGTTTATGATATGTGATATGTAGACGGAAAACACGAGCTGGGTCCTTGTGGCATTGAGCTTGTGTGATCAGCTAGCGGGACACATTCCAAAATGAACCAGATGACAGTTTGATAAGTTCGTAATTTCCTGCCTCACTGTTTTCTCCTCACACCCCCTGTGGCCTGTCAATCCTGCCATCAGAAGGCCTTCCACATATTGACGTCTCCACAGCCCTCTTCATGTTCCTTGATTCCCAACTAAAAGACGGGGCTCATCATTTCAATTCATGTTATCCACTAACTTACATATTTTAATGTTCTTTTTGTTAATGTAATTTGACCAAAGCCACCTTTAGTTAATTATGACTTTACAGAATGCAAGAATTGGTTAGCAGAGCAAACTCCAAGGAGTAGCCTGGTACCACATATGCTGGGACCGTTACATTTTAAACTCATCATCAATATTGTTTGAAAATATGCAGATTTTAATGCGAACTAATAGTCATTTCTCTATGACTTCTACTTTTATCTTCTTATAACACTGTTTGCCTTATTAATTTTACTGCTTAATCAAATGGTGGATTTGAGTGGACTTCAAATACAAACAAATAAGAGTAGTTTCAGCTTCCCCACCCTTCAAATGCTGCCACATTAGTGATCAGAAGTTCAACAGGTACGTAGTGTGTCGTGTCTTTCTTTAGGGTCCGATCACTCCTTTTTTTTTTTTTTTTTTTTTTTTTTTAGGGATTCTATGCTTTGTTTCTCCTCGGATAAAGCCAATGCTGAAGTAAAATATCAACTATAACATAACTGATGCTACTTTAATTGTAAGCATCTCTAATACCCAGTTTACCTTTATTAATTAGTAATGCCTTTTATATTTTATTAATTAGTGCACCAACTGTTTTAGAATTAGAACCACTCCTCCCCTGTCTGTAAGACAACCAGGACCTGCAGCAGGTGGGAAATTAAATGCACAAAACGTGGCAATCCTTTCTCTGTCGAGTTTTTGGTTACCATCATTTTGCCTGGGGTATTTCCACACTCACGTGGGACAGCTAAGCCACAGGATGGATTGCACAGCTTTAATCCTCTCCCATCCATTGTTCCTGTTGGCATGATGGTTCTTGACAGATGTTCCTCCCACAGTCTTCAACACAGAAACATTGCCTGTGTACTGATGGCACAGTACCCTCAGCATCCAGATCCTTCACTGGTCCACTCACATCCATGTCTTGTTTCAGGAGATTTCTCTGGCAGATCTTTGCATGACTCTGGCTTTATTTCCCTTTTGCAAACACATTCTTTACTTCCCTGTTGTCGTGTAATTAGTTTTTCTAATAAATTGTATTCCTTCCCCTCTCCTTCCTTTCCCAGGACATTTTAACTTTTCTAAATACAAGGCAAACATTGTCATGAAATCTCCAATCATTGTCATGAAAAGAAAATTGGGCATTATTATTAGCTCGGGGCAAGCAGAACGCTCTCCACCAAACCTAGGGAGGAAAGGCAATTTTCCACTTCTTTATGAGATGACAATGCTGCTTCCCTCTATCCAAAAGTTCCTCTGGGCAAAATTTTCCTATCATCCCTCACTGTAAAATGATGTTTTAATAACCATTAAATACAAGGTTTTGACTGATGACTTCAAATTTTTTTTAAAAAAAATGTGTTTTTACTAAAATTTCTGAAATTTCACCTGGCCATGAATTAATTATCATAGAAGAATCTTCTGCCTATAACACTTTCTGAAACTGGAAATGTCAAAGAAGCCAATTTCATAGATCTGTGGAACATAGCCCAATTCCATCATTTAATAACTGCCAACATAATGCTTCTGGTTCTACAAACTATGTATATTTAATATACTTAATTTATAACCTCTATTCCTATTACAGAATACTAAGTATGATGGAGACCTTGGCAAGAGCTCACAGTATATCAAACACATCAATAAAGTTTCATTGTTCATCAATTATACAGAATACATTTAACATTCCCCTAAAGTCTCCATTAAGTATGTAAACATTTCATTTATTTGCTTTTTCTATGTAATCTCTTTCCCACCTAATAAAGTGGGCCACGCTGGCAGTTTCAGGAATATGGAACGATATTATAGCATATCTTAAAATAACTGTAGTTTTCTTTTAAATTATTAATAAAGTGAACACCTAATGTAATGATCTGCTAAGAAATGTAAGGAATTTAAATTTTTTTGAGTATATTTCTTTTCTTCAAAAATCCAGTCTCTCATAATTTTCCTTTGTGTGACATTATGGAGATAATCAGGAAAAGATTGAAAATTTCATTATATCAACCCTTATCATATTTAAGATACATCTTACCCCAAAATAATTACTGATAGCCTCTATTTACTGACTTTTAAATCTGATGCTCAGTTTTAACTTTCTGCTTTTTGCCTGCATTTTTGGAAACATTACGTAAGTCTTCCTAGGTTTTTAGTTCATATCTTAAATAGCTTTTTTCTGATATTCATACAATAGAGACTACCAGCACTTTTAATTTGGTAATTACTTAGAAGTGTTTTTCTCTCTTTTCTTTCTTTCGTTTTTTTGTTTTTACACTGCTAGGTTGCTAGTGACTCTATATATGGACTTCTTTGCATATTACCTTATGTTTTTAACTGGTCTCACAATTTAGGAGTCTGTTTGTTCGCTACTAATAAGTCTTAGAATAGCTCTCAGTAAATGATATTGATGTTTTCATTTCCTAACCCTCTAAGATTTGCTCCATGTGCTTGCAGATGCCCTTGTGCATTTGTGTCATGTGCCTATCTCTATAATAACTTTTATTGCAATTTGCATGATTTCCTATTAATTTTCTAATTATCCTCATCATACAGCAACAGCTTGAGAGAACAGATTAAAATTTTATTCCCTTTATAGTGTATGAAACAGAAATCACATGTGTTTTGTTAATTTTAGCTAAATAAAACTTGCAATAAAACTTCCTTGTCTGCTTTATCACTTTGATCAATTATAAGGTAAAAGGAAATAAAGAATTATAAACCATATTAAATACATATCAATGTTACAATGATTTTGTTTGTATGATTAAATATTGGCACATTTGTCAAAAATTACTTATTAAAATTTAGAGGTATTTGTATTTATAACTTTTCTTATCACTTCATTATTCTTTGACTATCCTTTGGACAAAAATTAAGCAGAGTGTCTTGTCATTAATCTGATTTTATCTGCGGCCCGAACCTCATTTACAGTTTCCATGTGCTGCTTAGAAATTCTTCTTAGACTCTCTTACATATTGCAGCTTTGATATTTTTATTATCTCTTATTCATGTCTTTCCCAACACATTTTGTAAGCAGAGAAAATGATAATTTCTACTAGGATAATCTGTTATTTAGATTTCAAGATAACAATGTATTTCACTGTGCATCAGCATTTTTTTCTTCTTTTTTTTTAATTCTTTTTGCATTTCCTTTGTCTCAATGTTTATTTATATAAACCAGGCAATTGCACAGCGACACAATGACATCATTTACAGCATCAAAATATACCACATCCTCAAAGACATTATTCTAACATATTGATATGTATGTCAACAGTCCACTGAAGTTGCATACATCAATACAGAAATGTACATCCCTATTTTAGCACTGCAACATTTTCCAAACAATTGTTTTCTGTACACATATGCTCAATTATAGAACAGGCTGGCCCTTAAATATGCTATGCTTGGCATCCATTGAAGATTTTAATAATATTCTTCCTTATCCTTGGAATACATTCTCTTCTCAAATTCTTCTGCGACATGCTAGATAATTTCCACTCAAATGCTCAGTCTATACAAATATTTCCCTACTAATCCAATGGAGATATACTTTCGTTTCTTATTGATAAAAACGATAGCATCAACGATAATCTTACTTTTAGAAATAAATTAAACATTATAAATTCACCTACCTCCTTGCCATAGTGTATTTTTGTCTGTTTGTTAAGTGAGAAAATATATATTTTAATTCCTATCTTTACAGCATCAATAACAAGATGTCTATATGTGGATATGCTTACACAAATACATGCATACATATGTATATACATGTTTTTCTGTATATATGTTTCTTTTATTGATTGATTAAAAAAGCTGTTTCAGCCAATGGCTTAGCAGAGTAAAGCCAGACAGAAAAACAAAAGAGAAATATAGGGAGAGAGTAGGCATAGTTAGACAGATGCCATGTAGCTTCTGAAGGAGGCACACAGCATATCATTTCCCAAGAATCATGAAGTAACACCCCATGAACCTCATGGTAAAATATAAAATAATAGAAACTGATTAGTTTAAGATTTAAGGATTAGCTAGGAATACACATACATTATTGGCCAAACAGTGTTGCAATTAGTATGTATTCCTTATGTGTGATTATTTGAGTCTGGGCAGGTGGAAAATGAATGAGCAGAGTCTGTTTACACACACATAAACCTAAACTGTACATGTATATATAAAATGCAAGCTAGACTGCAGAAAGATGTTTTCCAGTCAGATCCAGATCATGAAACCTGAGTTTCATATCCTAATTGTGTGATGTCTTCAGCAATAGAGACCTCAAACCCTAAGAGTCAACCAAGTGCTACGCTAATTATTATTTTTGTTGTTGTTATAGAAGATGAAGGCTTTCAGCATTGCAACTTAGACATCAACCCAGCCAGAAAAACTTCAACCTGCAATTTGTCTTGCCTATAAGATGTGTTGTGGTAATGGACACATAGAACTTGTGGGAATGGCCAAACAATTATTGGTACAACTTGAGGCCAGTGCCAAGAGAGGTTTTCATTGCCCTACACTCTTTAGAGGGCCATGAATGAGAGGCTGGACAACCAATATTCATATCCCATAATATAAAATTAGAATTTTAATGAATTATTTAAATAAAAAATATTTGAGTCACAAGAATTGTACCTCATTATCATAGAAGACAAGGCTATTGAAATATGCACATATAATGGAGTCTAAGTATAGCTAATTAATCTGCATTAAAGTGTTATGGTTTCTAATTTCCTTCCATAATATTTGACTATCAGACTTTTATTGATCATGAATTGAAACTTTTACACAAAGAAAATATACTGCAAATTTTTTAAAAGAAGTTAAGATGATGATATAAAATTTAGAAAAAACAACAAAACATCTAAATAGAGAAATAGTGTCAACAGTGCAAATTTTCTTATGTAATCCCAGGAACAAATCATACTTGTATTAAAAGGAAAATATTCTGTATTTCAATTTATTTAAAACTGATTAGGAAAAGAACTACAAATGATTAAATCATGCTTCCTCTAAAATCATGAACGAAACCACCCAGCCTTAGTATTCTAATTCTGTGGAGCACAGAAATAATCCTCGCAAATACATCAGAAAATGAGTAAGTACCAACTGGTGTTAAATGTAACACTCCAAAGAAACCTGGATGAAGCAAGTGTGAGAAGCATCATATCTCTAAAGGAGACAGTTATAGAGAAGTAATAGGTGAGAACCATTCCATTTTCCCAGAAAGTAAAGCAATTCTCACCTATTGCAAATCTACAATGAGGTACATATTGATCAGAATAAAAGCAATGTTCAGAAAAACAACATGACAGATTCTAAACTTCTCAAATGGTTCAACACATGCACTTGCTAAAAATAAGTCACAAAATCTATATATGGCAACTGTTTATTATAAAAAGCATGGTAGCATATGTTTATAGTTAAGTCTTGCCTCATATTTTATCCATTTAGATTAATTTTTTAGTCAGCAAGCTATCATGGTCAGTACACTAGCAAGTTGCTAGAATGTAGTTTCACTCCACTTTAATAGCAAAGGTATGATTACACCATTATGGACCCGCCTATGTGTTGTGTGATATTTTGATCGTGTTCTGACAAATGAAACTTGCTTGGAGTCAGAGAGTAGAGCTGGGCACTAGTTGACCATAATTGACCACAGATGTTTTGGGTGACTGAGGACAGAAAGTAGGAAGGCAGGGCAAAGAAGGATCTCGGCCCTTTATGAGGAAGAAATGGAACAGGTAGGAGAGGACTGGCGGCTTTTCTGCTTCTCTGATCTTTCAGGTTTTACCATGATGTCTGACTCCCAAATGTTGATCAATAATAATTAGACTAACTCTTCCATATTATCATAACACAAAGCATAATTTCCTTTAAAACTTAAAGGCATATATTTATTTTTTAAAATCTATAATAACCTGCTTCCTGAATATCAATAGTGTTTGGAGATGTTTTTACATTTTGCGGCATTAAGATATAACATGGTCACTCACTTCTTAAACAGTTTACCTGAGTTAATGGGAGCTCTTCAGCTCCAGCTGGAGAGGGAAGGAACCGGCATAGGACCAATCTAGACCCCCCTGAATGTGAGTGACGGTTGAATGGCCAGACTGCGGAACCACTGGCAGCAGCACCAGGATTTATCCGTACTGAATGGACTAGCTTTTTGGGAACCCATTCTCTTTGGATGGATACCTTACTTAGCCTAGATATAGTAGGGAGAGCCTTGGACCTTTCCCAAAGCAATGTGCTTTACCCTCTCTGAGGAGTGGATGGGGTGGCATTGGGGGTTATGGGGATTAAATGGAAGGATGAGAGGGAATGGAAACTGGGATTGCTATGTAAAATTTAAAAAAGATAGTTTGTTTTCTTTTTAAAAAAATAAAAGAAATTATTAAAAACAGATATGTCATGGTATATTTTATTATTTTATATTATATTATTATCCTTTAGAAGCCTGTTTTTTTTTCTAATGAGAAACAGAGATAGAGTGGATTCAGATGGGAGAAGAGATAGGAAGGAACAGTAGGAATAAAGGGAGGCGAAACCAAAATCATGATATATCATGAAAGAGAAAAATATGCCATGGTAAGTAATTTCTTTTAGAAACATTTGCAAATATGGTGAACATGTAGCTGACATACTTTTTGGGAATCGAGGTGGGTTGTCATTGACATCAGTAAGGGTAATATTGACAACTGTTGTTCCAGCGAGGCCACCGAGTTGTCCTCCCATGTCCTTCGCTTGAATGAGGACCTGGTACTGCTCTTTGACTTCTCTGTCCATGTTTGGCAACGCTGTCCTAATAACACCTTTGGGGGAAAGTGATAACAGAATCAATACCACAAACAGAATGCTTCCCCTGACTCAGAAAGAAATAAAAGAAAGTAGTTATATCTATATTTATTATCAATTAAACATTAAATAAAAACTCTATCAAAAATTAAAATAACCTAAGTACCCTTACAGCCGGAATGTGACTATTTATTTATTTATTTATTTTGATTTTTCACAGTCACATCTTAAAATGTAGTCACGAGGAAAACAAGAAAATGACAGTGTATCTCAAAGTCCAGGACATCTCACCCCAAGTAAACTAAATTACAGCACATTTATGTATTTGGGTCAACTCTGGGATGAAAAAATTGTTAAAACTTTTAGATTAATTTTACAAGTTGAATAATTCAGGTAATTAAACTTGCGAGTATATAATTCTAAAGACTACTATTAACATCTCAATTCTTTAATGTTTACCAAAAAAATCCACCTAATTTAAAACACATAAAATGTCTTATTTATGTAATGTGTCTGTTTTGTCTTTCGGTAATTTCTCTAATTATTTTAGCTGAAAAATTCCATTTTCTCCCACTCCCTTAGCTGTCATCAGATATCATTATTATTGCGTGTTATTTGAGACTCCTTCCATCAAGGTAATTCAGTGTCCAGGATAGTGTCTTATGTTTAAAATTCATTTAGTATGTGATTGAATAGATTAATAATTGGGTGAATGAAATTTTTGCAGTTTTGAATCTGTATCATATATGCATATTTACATACAGCAGACATTTTTATTTTTGTATCCTGGTGTAAGAAATACTTTATATTTCTGTTTATTCATGGTAAAAAAGTAAAACATTCAGAATAATATGGAAGTTGAATTATATATTTTATATCAAATTCCAATAGCCAAGAATTGTAACAGGTAGATATTGAAGAATCTTTACTTTAAGTACACATGACTTTGACAGTAGTAGGTTATATCTTAAATAAAAATGCATGCATGAATAATAAAATATCAGGCATCAATACAGTATATACCATTCAAATCAGTATCCCAGCATACATCCATATATCTGTGCTTGCTACCATCTACTTACCCACTGCTATATTTTTGCTAATGCATATTGAACTGCAATCTGAGAATTCATCTGTCACTTGGCAGGAAATAGTTACAGAAGAGACATCCATCATTTTTGGTCCTAATGCTTTATTCATGAATTGGTACTGACACCATTTGATCCAATCTGTCTTCTCTTCAGCATGCGCTTCTGATGCTCTATTTTCAATGTTTCTAAAACTACGACTTTTAAACTTCACATCTCAGTGTTGTCTTACATACCTTACACTATGCGGCATCTATCTGATGGACAATGTTCACATTTTCAAAATAAATGCCTGGTTTTGACACTTGTCATTTGCTGTCTCTTCAAATCACTGGTCATGTACAATTTCTACTCAACTCACTATACAAAATGTCCTTTATTTTCAATGTCCATATAGCTTTTACTCTACATCACCCATTTCTCTACCTTATTCATTCCAAGGTTAAAACTTCAAAGCAGAGAAAATACTATATGAAATGGGAAACAAAGAAGAGGGTGGGAGAGAGAAGGAAAGAAAACAAGAGATAAGAAATAATGCTCCAGGGTTCATCATCAGTGACTTGCTTCCTTCTATTAATAATGCTATACTTTGGGTTCACTGTAGATGAATATATCTATAATGTCCCATTTGTCATTAATAATTAATAAAAATTTTTCAGTTTTTGGCTATAGCTACAATCAGATACTGTGTTATAAATAAATGTGTATGAAAATAATAAGTAGGTGCTGTGCAGGTGGCTGTGTGGAAAAGTGTTTGCCGTGTACTTGTCATAGGATTGGGCTTCCAGGTATTTATATAACTGTCGTGTGAGTGTGGTAGACCACTTGTAATCCTGGCACCGGCAGACAGAGAGAGGAGATCTTCAGAGAACACAGGCTCAACAGATCTCCTGACTCCATATATAGTGCGGTGAGGAATCAGAGAAGCCATACCTGGTGACCCGCTGTGCTCCACATGCCCCCATACAAATACGTGTGCTCATGTCATACACAAACACAGTTGCTAAAATAATAACAGTAATTCAGTCAAGCATAGATCATTTATTCTATTTTCCATATAGCACATCATCTAGTAGTGTCAAACTCAAATTGTGATGAGACTTTTACTTATAATTTTATTAAATATTTAATACTTTAGTGAGAATGCATGTGCCACAGCATGTGCATGTGAGTAAATGTCAACGTATACCTGCAAGAATCTGTTCTGGTCCTCTTCTGTCATGTGGACTCCGGAGAGCCAATTCAGTTTCTTAGTGCAGGCCTCATAGGATGCACCTTCAGCCTCCAAGTTTTGCTAGTGTTTTCACATTTAGTTGTCAAGGAACAACTATAAACGCTTATGCATGCATAGGTACAAATGAAAATGAGAACAAAATTCTTTCTTCCTATGACTCAGTTTAGTCATTGATAGCTTTTTCCTCACTACGAAAAGCAATTACATTTCTCTATATGACAAGTCTATCATTTTCTGGATTCATACACACCTTACACAGAAACAGTTTTGCCTTTATTTTCTTCATGTATTATGTGTGTGTCTGTGTGTGTATGTGTATGAAAGTATGTGTATATACATGCCTTGCACAGCGCCCCCATGTCTGCGCTCAGTGCGCTATTACCCAGTTCGCGAGCTTCGGGCAAGGGGGCTGGAGGTTAAAATACACAGACACACACAGACAGAGAGACAGCAACACGGGTCATCCTTGAATTCCCCAAGAATGCCCCCTTTATTGTGTTCGGGGGCAGATTATATAGAGATAGCCACGCCCCAGCCAAACCCACCAGAAACCACTCTCCTGCCATCAGGAACTCCTGAACGTCTCGTGCTCAGAGCAGCTGTAGGCACTCAGATCAGGGGATTACAAGAAATTCAGGATTTGGGGTCTCACTGCTCCCAACATATACACATGTGTGTAAGACCAAGTTTGTGTTGGAAATCAGAGGACAGTTCTGTGGCATTAGTTCTCTTCTTTAACCCTTTGTTCTTTAGGAATTGTATACAAGTTGTAAGGCGTAACAGCAAAGGTCCATAATTGCTGAGCTGTATCACTCACTCAATATTTTCCTTTCAAGACTAAACCCCCCATGACCATTTTGTTGATGCGTGTATCTCATCATTCCTTTAGGAAATTCATCAATTTATTCAGTGCATTTTTGTTTGCATGCATTGGTGTGTATAGTCATTTCTGTAGCAATTTACAGAAACATCATTTCTGTGTATGAGGTAGGCAGAGTACAAACTTGCGTGTCTTTCTCAGGAGTTAACTTTCATAGATTTTTGAGACAGGTTCTCTCCCAAAGACCTAGAGATTCCTGACAGCTCAGCAACCCTGAGGAACTGCCATCTAGCTTTGGGATTACAAGCATACACCGCTGCACTTGGCAATCGATTTAGGGTATAGATATCAAACTCAGCTCCCCAAGCCTGAGCTGAGAGAACGGTCTGAACATTCTTTCCTGCAGGCCCTGCACACCTCATTTCTAAAACTGACACTGTTCTGAACTCTTGAGTTTACTTGAAATCTGAAGTTGAGGAATTAAAGAAAATTATGCAGACAGATGTTTCTGTCCTGCCTGGTCCTGTAGCCATTCAGTCCCAAATAAACACACAGAGGCCTATATTAATAACAAATTCGATAATATCATTATAGTAATATGAATTACTAACTTAGTCAGTAGAGCATGAGACTCTTAATCTTAGGGTAGTGGGTTTGGGCCTCACATTGGGCACCATTTGTAATCTGAAACTGCACTTTCTTTTTCCATCTGCGCAGACCCAAATAACCACACAGAAACTACAAAATCATATTCTGTTTTGTACTCTATGGTCACATATTGTTATTGCACATGTTGCAGAACAAAAAGAACACAATATCTGTGTTTCTCTTATTGGATGAGTATTTTCCTTGACAAATTTTTGCTTCTTAATATACATTTTCTTCCATTGATTTTTTTGTACTTGCATGGACACAGTCATATAAATTTATTCATTCAGATAAATGTATAAAAGATTGATTACTTTGTTTCGGTAAACTTCCAGCTTTGTCTTTAAGGGAAAAATATTGTTTACCAATATTAACTTAAACATTTGAATTCTGTAAGACTGTATTCTGAACTTGCACCAAGACAAATTTCAAGTAATAAAGCATCATAAGGACTCATAATATTTGAAGGATTGCCTCAGTACATATGATGTGACCTTTGTTGAAATTTTAGTATCTAACCTTATTGGAATTAACCCTTTTTAACCTTAAAGCTACCTACAAATATCAATGTTTATTCTTTAAGACAAACACTAATTTCGTGCATGAGAAGCTCTTCTTACAAGGAAGGATCGTGAATGTGGTAATTCATAGATCCTTAATATTGTGAGAACAAGCAGTACTTGAGTTCTTATCTATGAACAAAACCATTACCGATCTCTGAACTTAAGGCCATACCACAGAGGACAGAAGAGAAAGAATTTAAGAGTCACAAGACCAGGAGAAGGGCTATGAAATACTATCTACAGGGTATGAAACAGTTTTTGCAATCATAGAGTCCCAGCAACCAATCTTACCTACACTGGGCCTACATAAGACTCAGCCTGTTGCCAGTCAATTGGTGCCAGTTGAATTTGGGATATACTTGTGGGATTCGGTTCTGCCATAATCCACCTGGCTGATCTATTGGCTATTGGGAGGTACTTGGTGACAGCAGTCATTGTCTTCAGGTTTTTGGCTTCTATGGAGTTCACTAGGTTTCAATAGCTTGTTTCAAACCATGGCACCAGAAATGCTTCTGCTTGACTTAGTCACTAAAGAAAATAAAGGCATGAATGTTGTGCCATATGATGTGTAAAGGAGATAGCAGAGCTTAGTGGGTGAAAGCAATCAAGTTTACTTTACACATACATAAAATTTCAAAAATTCAGATTTAATAAAGTTATAAAAAATAAAGATGAGATATCATATGGAAGTAAGTTTTATTTTGGACACAGTCTTGGGATTTTTGCTGCTAAATGTAAGGGATACATTCAGGTGCAAGTTTCTTGAGAATTTCTCCATAATTGGGCAATCTTTATCAGGTTTCTTCCTATGAATTCTGAGGTGGGCAGGGTTGTATAATTTAAAATATCAAAAGTGGTAGAGGAAGAAATCAAGTAGATTCTATAGTTTTATTCTTACTGATTATGAAGAATTCAATAAATGAGCAGAAGAGAAAAATTATAAGAGATATGTTTTCTTTCTAAAAATATTAACCATATCTTAAATATTTGATCAAAATTCTGGAGACAGTTATGTTGTGTTTATGGAATGACATATAGGCTTTTAATGATAAATTGCACTTGACATGGTAAAAATAACAATTTTATGTTACATATATTTTTGCCATACTATAAAAGGAGGATTTTAAATTAAATAAATGAGCTTGAAATGAAACATAATAAACCTTTCTCAAGTGCAACCTATTTATTTTTAAAAAAAATATAGCCACATGACACAATGCACTAATCTATAGTTGTTTAAATTAGACTAGCTTGCAGAAAAAAACTGTTAAAAGAATCTTATAGAAACATTAAGACAACAGAGTCAACTATTCATAGTAACATTGGTTTCTCCAAATGGAAGATTGCTTTCATGGGCATGGAGACACAGTGTCCTGATGTCAACGTCGTAGATTAAATGTACTACTGTTGGTGTGCGTTTTTTTTTTTACAGACTATAGTTCTTCTTGAGCTATATATTTTGAGATGATACATGTGTGATGCCATGTTTTATTGTCCTCTTACAATATCACCCAAGAAGAGACTCTAGATCAGGAATTATTTCCCTAAGCTGCCATGGGCATGCCTCTAATGCTTTGGCTTAATTATTAACTGACATGGCTCAGTATGGATAGCTCCATTCCATTTGGCATGACTTTAATTTTATAAAAGCAAAGAAAGCTACATGAGCATCAGGTGACAATATGTAAGCAAGGATTTATGCATTTATTCTCTTTTTGTGAATGTGGTTGTAATGCTTCCAGTGCCTATGTTGGCTTCTCACAGTAATGGACTAAATGCTCTCAAGGTGGTTTTGGTCAGGGATTTTGTCACAGAAACAGAAATTAAACTGAACCAACTGTTTACCATCACATAATCATAAAATATAATATATGAATTTATGATATTTTAAAAAGTCACGTATCTTCTTATTTTAAAATTCTCCTGAGTAATTGTTTAAGATAAAGAAATGAATATATACAAAGTAAATTACTTCTTGGTTAAAGCAAATAATTTGGAAATAAAAGAACTTTTATGAGAAGTGAATTTTTTCTTGGTTCACTTCACAGGCTGCCTCATTTTCCCTTAATGCCTACGTGTATATATATCTATCTTAATATATATATACACATGTAGGCATTATATATATATATATAGGCATTATATATACACATGTATATATATGTATATACATATATACACACACACACAGGAAGTTTGCTATTATCCACTGTGAAAGTAGAGTTAGGAATGTACATCAAACAGTAATATTAATACAGAAATCATTTACATATTCTCGTTTCAACTGAATAAGTAATGAGTATATTTATCTCTTTCTAAATGTATAAGCACCAACAGTTTTTATGAGGCTCTCCCTTTAATAATAGTTTTAAATGGTCTCTACATTCAAATAAAAAATGTTAGATAATTTTGGTTTCCATGTATTTCATTTAATAACAGCAAACTGAATCAGAAAAGGCTCTAGATAGCTGGAACAAATGGAGACTATTTCTGAGAAATTGCAATTATACTTGATTTTTGATTTTCTTTTATCTACCACAAGGTGATAAATTTGACAAAAGTCTTCTTAATGGTTTTTGCGCATGAAGGACTTGTTTTCATTCTCTTAATGAAGTGCCTCGTCACCCATTCTTTTCCTGTCTAGTGGTCTGAAGCATTGTTACAGCAAGACTTCTGTCTCCAATCAAAATCAATGCCTCTGAAATTTATTATGCAGCTGATGCTTAGAAGAGATTTACCTTTTCCTTTAAATAGCAAGGTTCATAGAAAATTATAAATACAAAGTCATGGAGTTATGAAGCACATACATTTTCTACTGCAAAATAATACTTTTCATATACATTAGGATTTATCTACCTTACATACAAAGTACGTAGAGTTTTAGATTTACTCACATGATTTTATATGTGGTTTTATTTTATAGCAATCATTTTAGCTAACTTAATATGCTAAAATTTATTTTTCCTATATTTTTTATTCAGATAATGCTTCAATCCATCACACCTACAATAATTTTTTGTATTAGATTTCAGTCTTTCCGGGAAACATGTTTTGAGCTTGTGTAAGTCACCCATCCTGTAGAATTCATCACCACCACTCTAAGTTTGTGGGCTCTCTTGCTCCTCCAACCACTACACATACCAAGTTTACTTTCTGCTTGTCGTTGTGTCTCTGCAAGGTGTTCCTTAGGGACTAAAGGGGGTTAAGCAACTGATAAGATCAGTGCTTTTATTTCTAGTCTTGGTTTTCATTAAGGGAGATCTATAAGAAGAAGGGGCAAATAGGGCCTCCATGAGAAGATGGAAGGTTCACAGAAGTTTGCTTAATACCCAGGCTGTATATTCTATCTACTGTTCTATTTCTGAGAAACTTTGTCAACTTTACATTTACAAGAGAAATTCCTGAATCATTTACCTCTCCATCTTTTCATTTTTTTTCTGCAAATATGTGTGATTTTCCCTAGTAAAACTTCAGTAACTGGTCAAACAATATTCATGTATGTCTTCCCCAATTTTCTCTCCTAGTTCTTGGGTAAATAAATTGTAATCATTATTTCCACAGCTCATAGTCTTTTAAATTGGGTATTCTTGCCTTTAATTTCTGACACTCTGTCCAACTGAAAGAGAGTCACCATTTCTAAACCTTCTTCAGTTAAAATCCCCTTCTAAACACATTTCTTAAAGTGGACAATTGAGAAGACTTAGAGGAGAAAACTGCTGGCTGTCAAGTCTGATGGCTTCAGTTTAATCCCTGAGCATTAGAGTTCAGAAGAAGAGAACCAACTTATTCCTACAAACTTTTCACTGATTTCAACACATATGCTACTGTGGTATGAGTATGCATAAACACACACACACACACACCCTACACGTCAAATAAAATACAGTATCTTAAAAATATTTCTTCAAAACTTTATTTGAGATTTTTCTTCTTTGAGATTTTTCATATTTAGAATTGATAAAAGAACATTATATGATGTGTATAAAATTTTTAAGCAAGTAATGTAAAATACAATGAATTCAATTGAAGATATAAATTTAAATTTTCCATTCGCCCAAGGATGATACCAATACAAATGCCAAAATGGATTTTTAAAAAAAGCCCAAGGGTTCTCAACTTTCAGGAAAAATTGAGGAAAGGTAGAAGAAAGGCATTTTCCCCCAAAAAAAGAGTACATCTTGGTTGCCCAATGTCAAATGATCAGTCACATAACAGAAATTCAAGTAACAATATAACAATATATGGACTAGTTGATTATATTTAGGAATGCATATTAATTTATGTATTTTCATATGCATAAAATAATAACTAGTAAAAAGGAAGCAATGAATTTGAAAAAAATGAAGAAAAGTGTATGGGAAGATTTGAAGAGAGAGAAAGGGAATGGAGAAATATAATTATAATCTCAAAAAAGTGAAAACATTTTATTTTAATTTGAATGTATTCCTTCTATTTTGTTTACAATTTTATATTATACTAAGCTACCATATTTATATTGAAATCTATTTTAACCTATATTTAATAATTATTTTAATAAGTGCTATTCTGAAGTTCCTCTTTAATTGTGATATGTGGTGTCTTGTTTTTTTCACTGGTCACAGTAACTGTCTCCTTAATGAAACTCAGCATTTACAACCAGATAATCTGCAAAGGAACCTTCTTATCATTCAAACTTGGAGCCCTGGATCAATTGTGAATGCTGGCTTACTAAATACGGGCATCAGAACTGATCTCTCTTGACACAAATTGAAAGGACAGAAGGATTGAATAAAGAAAAGAAACATAAAATTGACCATGTGTATATATCCAAGCACTTAATATGCTACGTATAATAAAGCTAGTTTTGAAATTTCGGATTCATTTATAGACTTGTTCAAAACAGAACAAAATAGAACCAACCCACCAAACTAACAGAAAACATTAAAAAATGGGTCTGTCTATAGAGAACATTTCTAAAAGAATCAATGTTTTGGTTAATTAGGTTCCCAAGTGCTCAGTTTCCCTCATTGCAAACATATGTGCTGTATTTCTCAAAACCAACCCTCTATACTACTTCTGCAGATAGCAAAGGAAAGTACATATATTTCCGAGTCATGGTTAAACAATAAAATTGAACACAACCTAGAAATCTGACATGAAATGATAAATAAAAATACGAGTTTAAACTGATGAATAAAAGATTAGATATGAGATTTTTTTTAAAAAAAAGATAAATAACTCCTAGCTAACAAGTTTGGACCTCTTACATAGACATGCAAACATTTATATTTACAAAAAGCTCGGGAAATATTTAAGTATTTACTCAGTAAAAGAAAATATACCTCCAGCAGTCATATTAGTTGGTAGCTCTTTTTTCAAATGATGGCTCACTGATTTTATATGACTACAATGAAATAGGCAATATTTGATTCCAAAATTTAATTAAAGTTGAATTTTTTTGAGAGAGTGGTGATAATGTTGTGCCAAATTAAAACATTACCTGTCTTGGGATCAATAGAGAAGTAAGGTTGGCCCTGAAGGATGCTGTAAACGACTCTGGCGCTGTTTCCATAGGTGGGGTCATCCGCATCTGTGGCCTTGACCTGGAGCACATAGGCACCTGCAAAGTAACATAATGTCATTTTCCTAGACATAAATAAAAGTCACACTTGACTGCTCTATGAATGTTTTGAAGACATTTTGTCCCCCAAAATTACTTAAGCATTGTAATCAAAATATTGGGCAGTTTCAAGTCCAAGTGATGGTGGTTAACCCTCAACCAACCACAAATTGAATTATCTTAAATACTGAACAAAGACAGCAAAAACAAAAGGAGAAGAACCCTTGAAACTACTGGCAATAATGCTAATATTATTTCACAGCAAAAATCCAAAATTATTTATTTTATTGGTTTTTACTGAGCTCTGTATTTTTCTATGCTCCTCTCCCTGCCTTTCTTCTCTCTCATTCAACCCTTCCCTCAAAGTCTCCATACTCCCAATTTACTCAGAGAATATTGTCCTTTTCTACTTCCCATGTAAATTAGACCTATGTAGGTCTCTCTTAGTGTCCTCATTGTTGTCTAAGTTTTCTGGGATTGTGATTTGTAGGCTAGTTTTCTTTGCTTCGTGTTTAAAATCCACTTATCAGTGAGTACACATGATAATTATGCAAAATTTATTTTTTAAGTGCCAATATAATGGAATAAAGTGATATCGTAAGTCTACTATGTTTGTGTACCCATGTAAAAGCAAAGAAAATGTTGAAGAGACATCCACACTGTGGAAACAAGAAAGCCCTAATACTATGACTTAAAAATTGGAAAGATGCTAAGTAACCATTAGCCAATGAATGAATAAAAAAAATGCTAATTAACCCAACTAAAAAATGGGGCACTGAACTGAACAGAGAATTCTCAACAGAAGAAGTTCAAATGGCCAAAAGACACTTAAGGTCCTGCTCAATTTCCTTAGCAATCAGGGAAATGCAAATCAAAACAACTTTGAGATATCATCTTACACCTGTCAGAATGGCTAAAATAAAAAACTCCAATGATAGCCTTTGCTGGAGAGGCTGTGGAGGAAGGGGTACCTTCATCCATTGCTGGTGGGAATGCAATCTTGTGCAACCACTGTGGAAGTCAGTGTTTCGGTTTCTCAGGAAATTCGGGATCAACCTACCCCTGGACCCAGCAATACCACTCTTGGGAATTTACCCAAGAGATGCTCTATCACATGTCAAAAGCATTTGTTCAACTATGTTCATAGCAGTATTATTTGTGATAGCCGGAACCTGGAAACAACCTAGATGCCCTTCAATGGAAGAATGGATGAAGAAAGTATGGAATATATACACACTAGAGTACTACGCTGCAGTAAAAAACAATGACTTCTCTAATTTTGCATGCAAATGGATGGAAATAGAAAACACTATCCTGAGTGAGTTATCCCAGACACAAAAAGATGAACATGGGATGTACTCACTCATAATTGGTTTCTAGCCATAAATAGGGGTCACGGAGTCTACAATAGGCGAACCTAAAGAAGTTGAGTAAGAAGGTGAACCCAAGGAAAAACATATAGTTATCCTCTTGGATAAGGGAAGTAGACAAAATTGCCGGGGAGAAAAGTGGGATCTTGGGGGTGGGGTGGGATAGGGGTAAGGGGAGATGGGGAGAGAAAAGGTAGAAGGGAAGGAGGGGGGACTTGGGGAAACAGGAGGATCGGGATAAAGGAAGGTTGGATAGGGGAGCACGGAACCACAATTCTTAGTTAAGGGAACCACTTTAGGGTGGGCAGGAGAATTGACATTAGAGGGGCTCCCAGGTGCCCAAGCTGAGGTCCCCAGTTAGTTCCTTGGGCAGCTGAGGATAGGGAACCTGAAATGACCCTATCCTAGAGCAATACTGATGAATATCTTGCATATCATCCTAGAACTTTAATCTGGCGATGGATGGAGATAGAGACAGAGACCCACACTGGAGCACTGGACTGAGCTCCCAAGGTCCCAATGAGGAGCAGAAGGAGGGAGAACATGAGCAAAGAAGTCGGGACCACTAGGGGTGCACCCACCCACTGAGACAGTGGAGCTGATCTACTGGGAGCTCACCAAGGCCAGCTGGACTGCTACCAAAAAAGCATGGGATAAAACTGGACTCTCTGAACATAGCGAACAATGAGGGCTGATGAGACGCCAAAGACAATGGCACGTGGTTTTGATCCTAAGCAATCTGCTGGCTTGGTGGGAGCCTAGCCAGTTTGGATGTTCACCTTCCTAGATATGGACGGAGGGGGGAGGACCTAGGACTTACCACAGGGCAGGGAACCCTGACTGCTCTTTGGACTGGAGAGGGAGGGGGAGAGGAGTGGGGGGAAGGGGAGAGGGGTGGGAGGAGGGGGAGAAGAGTGGGAGGAGGGGGAGAAGAGTGGGAGGAGGGGGAGGGAAATGGGAGGCTGGGAGGAGGTGGAAATTTGTTTTTTTCTTTCTTTATTGTCTTTTTATCAATAAAAAAAAAAGAAGGAAGCCACAAAAAAAAATACAGTACATAAACACAGTGTGATACCTCAAAGCTATGAAAAATACCGGAATCCTGGTGTTTAAAGTAACACAAAAAACTTCGAGTTCTTTGTCTTAAGTGTTATAAGCCACCCGAAGAGAGAAAAACACCAAATGATCACAGAAATGTATGTGATCAAAACTAATCAGCCTCACAGAAACTAAAGATTTAAGGGTGTTTACAAGAGGTCTGGGGATGTAGTGAGAGAGGATGAATCATGGTCAATGCTTACTGAGTTTCACTTGCACAGGGACAAGCAATTTTGGTACACTATTGCAGAGTGAGGTAACCATGATAAAATAACGAGCTTTAGATGTCAAAAACTAGAAGAAAGTTTTATTAAATTTTTACAATATAGAAATGAAAAACATTTGAGATGAATAAATAATTATATTTAACTTGATTTTATGATTAAATGTATCATGTATGAGAACTCTCTTTGTATTCCATGAAGATTTGCAATTTTGTCTATACATTATGTTCTATGTTTTATGTTTAATGAATGTGTGTATATAAACTATAACAAGTGAACAAGCTTTAAAATGTAGGCAACAATAGAGTTGTTGTCGCATTTGATACATATACCAAATACGTTTTAAAAGCTATTTGTTTCCAGTACACAGATCACTGAACTGAAAGGCGTAGAAACATTTTTATTGATTTACATACCAAGGAAAACGTTGGTTACCATTTACATGAGCTCATCTGCTCATTGTGGATGCTTGAAATTCATGATTCAAATATCAATAGAGGAGCTAAAAGGTTTAGAGGCTGCTAAGTGATATATAACTTCATTTACAAATCAGTAATGGCCTCTTACCATTAGGAAGCCTTTAATTAGAAACCAATATTAAAGAAATCAAGAAAGCAAAAATGATCGCAAATAGTGGCACTGTCCAAAAGCAGGAGAGGGTCTTTGGGTCTCCAGACCCAATTAATTGCAAGGTTTGGGCCATAGGAAATGATTATAGCTAAGTCAAACTATTTGAATCTTTTCTCATTTTCTTAAAATTGTGCATAGACTTAGATACTAAGAAGAACAGGATATTTTTTACACACACACACACACACACACACACACATATATATATATATACATATATATGTATATATATATATTAGTTTATAACCACTTTAAAACTATCTCTTATAAATGCTATGCCCAACATTACTGTTCTTAGTTTAGAATTAAAAAATGAACAAGGTATCACAAATTATAACCAAAGTCTTCACTAAGCAGAAAAGGGTCAATCATGTCATAGTCTGTAGCAATTTATAATAATATGTAAAATGTGCATATAATAATGCAAATAAAAATAAACAAACAATGTATATATTAATATAGAGAAATGTATATGTAACTATATTTCACGGAAATAGTTAATACCACAAATATCCAAACTATTATGTGGAATGAGCCACTTAAGTTAATTGGGAGATGTAGTGTAAACAACAGACAGTTAAATGCCAGGATTCAGGAACCTAATCATTCTCCTATCAGTACTTTCTGCACTAAAAAAATAAAAGAAAAAAACTACACTATTTAAATATCGAAATAATGTTGTAAAAATCTAATGTTATATATTTATCTTTGAGATTATTTTGGAGTTTTCAAACTGTATGACTCGGTCAAGAATATACTATAGTAGCATTTTATAGGTGAACTGTACCCAATGCCAAGAAACTGCAAGTAATGACTTGTAATACACATAATTATCATTAGTATTTGTATTATTATCAATATTAATATATTCAACTTAGTATCTAAGTTGGAACTTGTGCAAAAGCTTTTTTAAAGCCTTCCACATATAAAGAAATCCTTTTTCATTAAATATTACCTTTTTCTGGAACCATCCTGTAACTACCTTAACAGGTTAGCATCCTTATTTTCTTAACAGAGCATAGCTAACACGCTCCTTACTTGTTTTTCCGTCCAACTTAGTTTACAGAGACGCATGGTTTCTCACTCAACAAACAAAAATTATGTCTCTTTCTATTACAATTTAAAGTTAAAGATAAGACAAAATCAAACAATCCTTTAGTAGATTTGTATACCTAATGGTACTATCTCAACTCAGCTGTCTCCTTTATGCCTTTGCGACAGATTCCAACCATACTTCCAGAGAGCCTTGTTGTTCCTTCCTTTCAGTTTATGATGAGTCTTTCAGGCAGGGTGTTCTTGCTGATGTAATTAACCAGCTACCTGGAAAAAAAATGGCTTTTCCAGCAGCTTCCCAGCCTCGATTTGTATCAGGGGGTCCTTTGTCTGATTACCCATTTACTACTTTATACCCCATCAAGCCTGAGTACATTTGGATTCCTTTAACTCTTAAGCATCTTCCGTGCCCTCTCTATCTCCAGTGACTACTATGGGGGAATCTTCTAAGGATCCAGAACACAGTCTTAGAAATACACCTCAGATGGCTTTATTTACTGCTCCTGTGCCAGCTCTCAGCTTTTAAATATCAGAAGACAGATTTGGTAAACAACCAAAACTGAGAAGATCCATCCTCTGTAGTCTTCCTGTAATCAACCAGTCAGTCGACTCTGTACCATGTCATTATATACTGTGTCCTCAGCTATGAATGCCAGCTTCGTTGGTTCTCATTAATGAGATCTGGTACACATTTATCTGTTTTCTTTATTTGTTTAAACTTTTATTAAATGAGCAAATACAACAAACTTCAATAAACTTTTTCATATAACAATAGGCATTTTTAAGTGTTTGGTGAAAATGCCCACAACAAAGCTATATAAATACATCATTCATGGAGTGTCAAGTACATAACTTCAAACATTAATGAGTCATGTTCTTATTCACTTGTGAATATTTCAAAAACTCCTTTGAATATTATACTCCTATGGATGATTAAAAAGGTGATATGTGGATGTATTTTTCACACATATTAAAATACAAAAACTCATATTATAAACCTTGTTGGATTTTACATTTTTTTTCTTATTTCAATTAAAATGTAATTTTATCACTTTATTATTCCTCTCTTCTTTTTATCACTCCCCCGTCAGATCCTCTCTTTTATACATATAAAATATTTATACATATGCATGTAAATGAACAAACAACCAATAGTATTTGATGAATATGTCTGCTTTCAGGACTCTTTGGATCACCACACAGGGGGCTTATTCCTGGGAAAGACATTTACTCTCCTCTGTAATTGCTAGTTGTCTATAGCTCTTGATCTAGCATTTAAAATTTCCCTCTCTACACTCAAATGTCAACTGGTCTTTGAATCTTTCAGGTCTTGCTTAGGGAACCATGTTCTTGATATTTTATGGGGTAGTTTCTCATAATCACCACATAGCACAGTCTCATAGCATTCTTTCTGATCTTCTGGATCTTGAAATCTTTCTGTTCCCCATTTCAGAAATTTCCCTGAGTCTTAATTTCTAGAAAAGACCATTTATTTTCCTTTTGAAATTATTATTATTATTATTATTATTATCTCGACTTCAAATTCCCCTTCCTCCTCTCCTCGACATCCCTCACCCCACCTCCCTTCTGCCCTACCATCCACTCCATTTCTTTTCAGAAAAGGGCAGTCTTCCCATGGATAGCAACAAAGTAGGGTATTTCAAGTTTCAGTAACATTACGCACTTCTTCTTGTTTTAAGGCTAGCAATGGCAATGCAGTATGAGAATTAGGATCACAGAAGCCAGAAAAAGTCAGAGACAGTCCATATTCCCACTGTTAGTAGCCCCACGAGACGACCAAGCTACACAACTGTAACATATATACAGAGGGGCTTGGTCAGTTCTGTGGAGGCTCCCTGGTTGTCAGTGCTGTTCTTTGAACCCTATGAGGCTAAAATGGCAGATTCTGTGAGGGTTTTTTTTTTTTTGTGTGTGTGTGTGTGTGTGTGTGTGTGTGTGTGTGTGTGTGGTATCCTCGATCCCTGTCTATCTTAAAATCCTTCTGTCCATTCTTGCGCAGAATTCCATGAGCTCTTCCTAATACTTAGTGGTGGGTTTCTGCTTCTCTTCCCACAAGAAAACACATGTTCTTAAAGATACTGTAGAATTTGTATGTTGATAAAGTCCGTTTGAGATAACCAGAACTATTAAGATAGACTGGAAAAAACATCGCCCATTAGTGTTCCACAGAGTGTTGGGTGAGTCTCTCCAACTACAATTCTAGGATCAGAGCTGTCCATTTTTCTTTTCTTGGCGCCTCATCCGACAAAGCCCTTCCTTGCTCCAGAGTAACCTCAGTACATATAATCGTGTGGCATTGACTCATGATTCTTTATTTGGTCCAAGGAGGCAGAAGCAATTTGAGGTCATAAAATCTCTTGCTACATACGAACTAAACATTTTAGACTATACATATTTACACCTCTTGATCAAGGATTACAATGATGGATAAGAGCATCTATTTTTATGAGCACTTCATCTCGTATCTGTATGCCAAAAATTCTATTCCATGAATATCAATGCAAATGAAAATGCTTCCTGCAAGAGTGCTCTGAACTTCAATTTATGGCTCGGGCACAATGCTGCATCTTTTCTGCCTAATACCATTTGAAAGTGTCTTCACAGATACTGTTAAGAAATTCAACAGAAATTATGATAAAATGTGTGAGATTGTAATGCATTTACTCAGGGGCTCTCAGAATCTAATAGCTATTGCATTTATTTCCTGTGTCCCAACATGTTCTTAAAAGAACACTGAAATTTCAGTTAATTCAAACACATTCAGAGAAATTGCCATGGCCTGAACTATATGTCAATTTAGATCTCATTTAATAACTATAAAGATATAGAACATGATTGCTTTTACTTGATTAGACTGCTTAGTCACGACAAGTATTAGATGGAGTATCCATTTATCAGTCATTTATCTATCACCCTGTTCAGTTAGATGCAGCAAAATCATTATGTTTAATATGTTTATAAATATATAATATATTTATATAATATATTATATAATAGTATATATTTATATGTATATGAAAAATCCCAATCCTGGAATCAACTAAGTAGATGTAGCATCTATCAAATATTACTAAAATAATAATGAAATTTTCACAAATTTACCATTCCAAACTTCGCTAAATTAATAATGTAGTTTTCATAGATAATTTATAACCCCATTGTGAACCTTAGCATATATTGTAAACTACTCATCTGTGAATTCATATATCACTATGTACATTATGCTTCTCAAATCAAATCTGGAGACGTCAATAATATCAAGTGTAAACTAACACAGTTCCTGCCCTCCTTTTCCTGGAGAGCATTGATTGTTTAAGTGTTGCGTAAGTATTACATTTCACGTTGGTCTAACAGGAAGAGGCTTGCAGTGTCCTGCTAGGAAAGGCTTCTTTTCTATGACTACTATGTGCAAATGATTAAAGTACATAACATTCTTTCAATAATTTGAAGGACACATGGCAGGAGAAAGACACCCAAGAAGCCACAGGAAGGAAATGAACGCTCTTGATTAAATCTGAACAAATCTCAATCTCCAAACACTGTGATGATTTGAGGACATAAATCCTGTGTCATGTGCTATTTTGGACTCAAAGTTAGAGTGACAATTTCTGTTTCTCACAATTCACAAAATTTTGGTAAGTCATTGAAACCTATTCTTGGTCACATCAGTTTTATAATGGAGATAAGACCTTCAAGAAAGTCATTTATGAATTAGCTTATGTGAAAATCCCTGAGCAAAATAAATGATGCAAAGTACAATTTCATAAAAAAAAAACTCTACCATTTCTTCAGCTTTCTAATGAAAGCAGAAGGTACCAATGCATATTAAAAATAATGACGACTCAGATTTTCCACAGTAACTTCTATATTACTGAAGATGGATCTATTGGACATGGGAGTTTTCAGCTATCACTACTCAAAACCTCTAAGGTAACATGAACAGCTGTTTACAGTGTGAGTAGCAAGATTATTTGCAACCTGAAATCTTTGTTTTTTTTCCCATTTAAAATGCATTCAATTTCTCCAAATATCTTCTGGAAAATCCTTTTTCACCCACAGAGCTTTGTCACTTAATTTAAGGAAAGTAATTGTCTGAGAGTCTCACTGGAGAATAGATAAGTGAGTTTCACTAGGATAATGATAACAATAAAAGGACTTAGGCAGGATTACACCTACTTCTTGCTGTTTGCTTCTTATATTAAGACTGAACTCCAATTCTCTTTTCACTGTCTACACCAGCCCTGGAAGAATTAGATGTTCACTAAGTATACTTCACAGAGTAACTCCATCAGAGCTTTCAGTAATTGGGGTGTTAGTCTTCTTGGAGCCCAGCATTACCCTTGGACGAATGTTAGTCTATACACATGTTCCTTCAGTTTCCTCAGCACTGATTCTGCTATACTGAATTCTTCTGCAAAGAAAGAATGGTGTTCCATATATTCTCCTGTTTGCTTGATGGTCTTTAATTTCTTGATAGAAATCTCTTTAAGTTGTCTCTATTAATGACTTTCTCAACATCATTTATTCTGGCTCTCACTTGCTTCTCTGGTAATTTCTCTTCCTTAAAGAGTTCTTTTCTCCTCCCTGCATTAAAACGTTCATGTGTCCCAAATCCAAAGAAGCTAAGTACCAAGGAGGTCTTAAGTGGGAATGCTTGTATCTCCCTGGGAAGAGGTAATTGATTTCTTGAGTATACTAGAAGTGGCTAAGTATAGAAACAGGAGGGATCAGGTGGAGTAAGTGGAATTGAAAGTACAGAAAGAGATGACTGGAAAGGGGGTGCATTGTGTGTTGAGGGAGAAACAATGCAATAGAAAAATCCAGGAATCTATTTAAGACTCTGAGCAATATCAGACAGTAGCTTGAACTGGCTATCTCCTGTAACAAGAAAAGATTTCCAACAGAGGGACTGGGACTCGAACCCAGCCATATAACTTTTGACATAAAATTTGTCCTGCCTACAAGGTGATCTAGGATAAAGGTGGCACAGAAATTATGATAATGGACAAACAATGACTAGCCCAGTCTGAGGACTAAGCTGCAAGAATCAGCCCAAACCTCACACTGACTGGAATGTCAGGACTCAGAAGGTGGATATACAGAGACCTAGAAAAGAACCAAATATAACTGGAACACAAAATAAAACAAAAGTCAATGTAATGGTGCCTAATGATATTTTGCTATACTCTCATATTAGTGCCTAGTGCATTGCCACCAGAGAGACTTCACCCAGTAACTGATGGAAACACATGTAGAGATCCACTGCCAAATATTAGGTAGAGCTCTAGGAGTCCAGCAGAAGAGGGGGAGAAGGGATTTTGGAAACTAGAGGGGTCAAGGACGTCACAAGAAAATTCACAGAATTATAAGGACTTACAGAGACTGAATGGGCAGAAAAACGAACCTACACAGAACTGACCCAGGCCCTATGCATAAGTTACAGTTGTGTGGTTTGGTTTTCTTGTGGGACTCCTAACCCTACTAACAGGGGTAGTCTCTTACTCACCTGTCACCCTTTTGGACTCTGATATTCATACTGAGTTGCCTTGTCTAGCTTTAATATAAGGAGGGGTGCCTAATCTTACTACAATTTGATATGCCACGCTTTTCTCCACAATATCCATGGGAGAAGGTGAGGAGGGACTGGGAGGGGAGGAAGGAAGGGAAACTGCAGTCAGGATGTAAATAATATTACTAACATTTTAAAAATCATTTGAAAGAGTTAAAATAAATTCATGTGTCCTAGATTTTTGTCTCTCTTATTTGACTCAGTTAATAGCCCTCTTCATGTACCTCTTGAGGTGTCATTGACAGACCTAGATTAAGATTCTTATATTCACGGTGCTTCACTGTAACAATTTGAGTAACTTCCTCAAAACAAACTTGGATTATAGTCAAAATTTTTTATTCAATATTTAAAATTATTATCATTTATGTACACTGTCTTTCTCCTTGAAAATATATTGTTAAGCCTCCCATAAGCTTCAGCCACATTTGTCTCTTTTTTCATTTATTTTTGAGAATTTATTTATATCCTTTCCTCCCTATTTTCTCTGTGGTAGTTTGAAAGTAATTGGCCTCCAAAAGCTCATATGGGAAGATTATTATGATGTGTGGCCCTTTTTGAGTAGATGTGGCCTTGTTAGAGAAGGTAAAGCCTTCTTGAAGGCAGTTCAACTTCATTTTCATCATTTCTTTCTTTCTTTTTTCTTTTCTTTTTTTCTTTCTTTTTTTTTTGGATTTTTCAAGACAGGGTTTCTCTGTAGCTTTTGGTTCCTGTCCTGGAACTAGCTCTTGTAGACCAGCCTGGCCTCGAACTCACAGAGATCTGCCTGCCTCTGCCTCCCGAGTACTGGGATTAAAGGCGTGTGCCCCCACTGCGTGGCTCACTTTCTTTTTTTTTTTCATGTTTTCTAGATGGTTTTTATTTCTTGTTTCTAATCATTTATCATAGATACATTAGTATTTACTCACTGTGACCCAGAAAGTAAATTTAGTTTAGCAATAACACTAATTTTGTTTACTAATTTTTGAATTTTTATGGACTCCTCAGCTTTTTAATTATTCATTCAAACATCACTTTTTGGTTTAATATGAAACTGTTTATTCTATATTTGTTTTTTGAGACAAGGCTTTCTGGTTGTCCTGGAGCTAACTCTGTCCTAGAACCAGGCTGGCCTAGAACTCATAGAGATCAGTCTTCCTCGGCCCCCCAGCACTGGGATTAAACACATGTGGTACCACACCCGGCACTGTTTATTATCTTAAGAGAAATAGCCAGGTGGTGGTGGTGCAGGCCTTTAATCCCAGAATTTGGGAGGCAGAGGCAGGTGGATTTCTTTAAGTTTAAGGCAAGTCTAGTCAAAAAGAGATAGTTTCAGGACAGGCACCAAAGTTATTCAGAGAAACTATTTCAAAAAATTTACATACATACATACATACATACATGCATAACCACACACTTACGTGGGTATGCATGTATGTATGTACGTAAAATCTCTGAGTTTTGCATATGCCAATAGCTTTTATTTAGAGTTCTTGTTATTAGTTCCTTGTATGATTAATATCCAGGTTATCATCATCATCACTTTCTTAAATGATTATCTAGCCTCTGAATGTCTCTACGTTTCCACGTGTATCTCCCACACTACCCAACTGTTCTCTATTGTCTCAATAAAAGAAAGGTCTCTTATACATAGAGTGCTGTTTCTGATTCTCTTCTTGATACATGCTGCCATGGAATGCAAAAGAGTCCTTTTACATCCATTTTACAGACAGGTTTTAATATCTCCTCTTTCAGAAATTCAGTTCTGTGTTAAGAGTACCTCAATCTCATTTTCTACTTAATTTACTTTGAATGTATTAGTGGCGGTAAGAAATTATTAATGTGTTGTTTTCTTCATTAAAAAACTAGAAGTAATTGTAGAGTTTGGCACACGATTCCTAACTTCATAGGTGTTCGCTGTGTATGTGAGTATAAGAACAAACTTGAGCTGGGAGGTGGTGGCACACACCTTTAATCCCAGCACTAGGGAGGCAGAGGCTGGCATGTTTCTGTGAGTTTTAGGCCAGCCTGTTCTACAAGAGCTAGTTCCAGGACAGGCTCCAAAGATACAGTGAAATACTGTCTTGTAAAAAAAAATTCAAAAAGAAAAAATAAAACAAATATGTGTGGCAAAAAAGGAGAAAAAGAACAATAAAATGTCTTTGAAAAACCAATATTTAGATTGTTTGAAAAAGGCCTAGGTACATGACTCCAGAAAATTCCTACTATGCAATCATGAGGAGCTATGTTCCATTGCCAGCACAAACACACACACACACAGATACACACACTTATGCACACTCACATGCACACATATCTAATTATACTGCAGTGTAGGTATTGCAGCTTTTTCTGCTGGTTAATTCAAATAATTGGATCAAGAAGAGAGATACATAGAAATAATAGCTAAGAAGAAAATTAGGAGCAGATATGATTAAACTACCATGTATACAGAGGGATGAAATTTTCATTTCTTTTTTAAAAAAAGGAAAAGAAATAGTGTATTTTAGGTCCAGTTAAAGGAGATTGTTCCATAATGGCAGAGAGGATCTGAAGGTATGTGTGGGAAGTGCGCTGGAAGAAGTCTTCCTGGTCATATTGCATCCATACTAAAGAACTGCAGAGTGGAAGGCCTGGGCTCAAAGCTACACACCTTTGAGAGCTGTCCCAGTGCCACCCCTTTCTCCGGTAAGGCTTTCTTTCATTGAAGGCACACAAAATTCCTATACAGTACGACAATCTGAGGACCAAGTCTTCAAACACATGAACTTATAAGACATATTTCACATTCAAAACACAATCAGTGCTATTCCACAAATTAAATGATCTTTAAATACAAGTCTTTACAAATGATCTAGTAGATCATATAACAGTTGTATCATTATAAATAAAGTCATAATATGTATTATTGCATAAGCAATTTTATTCATATTTGAGATTCAATCGATTTTAAACAAATATACAAAGTACTTGAAACAGAGAAAAACATACCCAATTATATATTTAAGATAAAAAGTAACATAGATGTTGTTCATTAAATAGATTGGATATAAATATATTTCATTATCCATAACAATTACATGCTGTTTTACCTAGAAAGGCTTCAATAAAGAAAAAGGGAAATAATTCCTAACCATATTTTCTAGCAAATAACATTAGGTCAATATATATATATATATATACATATATATATACCTATATATGCCTATATATACCTATATATATATATACACAATGTGTATGTGTGTAGGTACACATATGTATATGTATATATATGCACACATATATATTTGTTTTTATTTCTGAAGTAAAAACTGCTTTACAACTTTATTTATGTTCTTTCCTTTAAGAAGTGTAGTTAATTAAAAGAGCTCCTGGAGAAGAACGGGAGATGTGGTTCCTGTCCCACTGCAAAGGTGCATTGCAATGAGATTATGAGGCCTCAGTTCACTGGACATATTTCCTCACATGTCACTACTGTTTATAGCAGAACTGTAGTTGGAGAAAAGACAGCATTGCATTTGTGAAACTTGGTCTCATAAAAACATCACAAATAAAATTCTCCGAAGCTCAACCCTGTTAGCTGTTTGGAAAATAAAATATTTTACTAAAAGAAGCCTTTTTTTCCAATGTACACATTCATGTGTCTGACCTCGGCAAGAAAGTTCTCCTCACTATTAAGACATTTACTGCTTAGCAAACCCAGAAAGATGCACCCTCCAGACTTTTTGAATTCCAAACCCCTTAAAATTTAGTTTGACTTTCTTTGTTTTCGCTACTTTTTTATGCTGGATATTGAAGTATGTACATTTATAAAAGCAACAGTGATGCTCTTGTTTTTCAATATAAATGATGGATAATGACTTCCTTTACTAAGTACACTTTGCGTTCACATCACAGGCCAAAGCTGTTTATTCTTAGCATGTAAGTTCCCCCATCCTGGCAATGTCTGACATTTATTGCCTACAGAAATAGGTAACACATCAGTTGTAGTCTAGGACACTTCCCCTTACAACTATATTTGTCTAACAGAAGATAAATGTAAAGATCGTTTCTGTCACACAGGAAATGTTGGAAGCAAATTTAACTGATTGATATTAAATGCATCAAGTTCTCCAAAGTCTATCCTACTACTATGCACTATTTTCTATTTAGAAACCAAACACAGTTCTAGAAGTGCATTTGTTTAACACTTAGTAATTTTCCTTCTTAAAATCTATCTTTGTCTCTCTGAACCTCTCTCTAATTCTTCTTCTCCCCCCTCTTCTCTCTCTCTCTCTCTCTCTCTCTCTCTCTCTCTCTCTCTCTCTCTCTCTCTCTCTCTCTCTCAGTGTGCATGCCATAATCATAGGTGCCTTCAAGGTCATAAGATGTCAGAGCTTGGCAAGTTGAAGTTATGACTGGAAGAAGTGGAGGCTGGTAAACAAATAGAGGTTCCACGGGAAGAACCAGGATGTGTTCTTTACTTTTGAGCCATATCTGCCTCCCCCAACAAAGATTTCCTTTTCCGTGCTCACATGTTGCCTGTCCTTTGGTGATTAAGATCTCTTTCATATACATTCATGGATTCCTAACTCCCACATTTCCATAACACGTCATCATAACTTTTTTTTAAAAACTATTTATTTATTTATTATATATACAATATTCTGTCTGCGTGTATGTCTTCAGGCCAGAAGAGGGCACCAGACCTCATTACAGATGGTTGTGAGCCACCATGTGGTTGCCGGGAATTGAACTCAGGACCATTGGAAGAACTGGCAATGCTCTTAACCACTGAGCCATCTCTCCAGCCCCCATCATAACTTTTTGGAGGAATTCTTCAATGACTATTTTAAACTCTATACTTTCATTGATGTTATGAATGGGGAAAGTTAATTATTTGATATTTGGTACAATAATGAAGGGGAAATAAAAAATAAATCCTGAAGTGTCAGTTATTTTATGTGAAAAACAACTTGACTGATGCATCTTTACTATTATAACTCCTACAGAGCTATAATCTCAGTGGACAAGAAAAAGATAATTACTATTTTCATATTTTATCATATGTGCACAATTTGGAAATGTGTTACATTTATTGAGACATATTTTAGAGGTAGAATAGCTCATTATGCATTCTCTGAAGCGATGATGTGCGTAAAATACAAGATGACACTTTCCATGTATTTGTAAATGAGAAAAACAATAAAATCTAGTTTTATTAAACTAGACTAATATGAAAAATGATAGTTGAGAGAGAACATGCATCATTTGCCTTTTGTGGTCTGTGTTATATCACTCAATATAATATGTTCTAGATCAATCAATTTATCAGTAAATTTCATTTTTCTTTACACCTAAATAGTATTTTTGTCTAGATATACTACAATTTTCTCACCCATTCATTTATTAAAGTACATTTAAATTGTTTCTATTTCCTGACTATTGTAAGTAGGCAGTAGTAGCCATGGCTGAGCTAGAATCTCGGGTAGGATGCCAAGATATGTAAGCATATACTACCATGTGACATTCCTGGCTTATATGGTAAGTTTACTTTCACTTTTTTGAGTATTCTCCATACTATTTTCCAGTGTGGCTGCATCAAAGGTTACTTCCACAAATATGAAATGAAGGTTTCTCTCTTTTGTCAGTTGTACTGTTGATATCAGCCATTCTCACTGGAGTGAGAACAAATCTCAAAGTTTTTAAATATACAATACCCTAATTCCTAAAGATGATAAACACTGTTTTATAGTCATATTATTTTAGTTAGTTTATTAACAACTTTTATTAGTAAGTGCAGAACATGGTTGATATTTTTGGTGTGACAAGGCAGTCACCCAAAGTGATGATCAGTGTCACAGGACTGCTGACGGCACAGCTTCACCCTGCATGGCCAAATTCCTCATGACTCTCTGAGTGGTACTGGAGGGCAGCAGACCCCTTGAGTTAAGGGCAGGCGTGTGAACAGCATCTGCCTGATGCCTTATTGAGCACTCTCTGTTTAGATACTTAGTCAGTTTTCCAAACCTTCAAATGTAAGTATACAAAAATATGTATAATACATAGCCATAACATACACTAGAGGAAGTTAAGACACTGGGGTTGATAATGCCCCCAGAAGGATCAAGGATTAACAAAAATTAAAGCATCAGGCATGAAAAACCTCATTTTGAATGGTAGGTAAAAATAATCTAATATCAGAAATATGTCAGAGTCAACAGACATGTTCATGTGGAAGAGGGAAATTTTCATGGGGTCGCTACTCCTAGATAAAGAGGTAAAGGAAGGTAATGACTGCTGCGAGAAGGAGGAATGGCCTCTGCCAGGTATGAGACAACTTATTGGTTGTGGAACATAGAGTCATCAACCCTGAAACCATGCATAGAAAAGCAGCATAAGCAGACTTAGCAGACTGTGTGTAAATATATATGTCAACTTTGGTTGACAGAAGGACTATGGAATAACAAAAGTTACTATACCATGTATAAAAAACCCCACCATTTGAATGCTTAGTCAAAATATCCCATGTGATTCCCATAACCATGCAGATTATAGATATAGCCTTTAGATATCTCTCAGATTTTGTGGGATAGTTCCTAATTATAAAGTGATTACACATTTAGGACACACACTTGTGTGTGCATGTTTGTGTGTGTACAGCAGTAAAACAATAATAAAGAAAAAGAGCCTTTTAAATTGAGGGGTTATACAGGGGATTGAAGGAGGGTAGCTGGTAGAGGCTTAAGGAAGGAAGAGGAATGGGAACAGTGATATAATACTACTTCAATTAAGATATATTAAAATATTAAAGCAAGCAAATATATGTTCTGGAAGAAAATGTAACTACTACTTCTGAGAAATAATGAAGATGAAATTTAAGAAATTTAGAAATAATCAAACAAGTTTACAATAGTAATTCTTTTTTATAGTTGGTATACCTTCTGTAATTTTCCTTTATATAAAATGTATACAAACACCATGATGTTTTGATAGAATGTTTTGTGGGTGATCACAATTATGATGGATGATAAATAAGTTCAGATATTAAGATATGTCAATTTACCTAGACATCTGAAAAGAAACATTCACATGTTCTATACTGAAATGAATTTGCATATATTGTGATTGCAGTTCTTATATCTTCATGACATATATGTTCTTATTATTTTTAGGATCATTACAACATTTTAGATAAAGCAGAATTAGGAAATTTCTTGTCTATAAAAGATATATTGAATATATGATAATATACCATTACCCTTTGTCCACCTCTATGTTTACTTACAAACACTGAAATTTTACACCTGATTTGGGAAAAACATTACAAATAAATATTAACATTCCAAAATTGATAGTCTCATAATTGATGAACCAGTGGGTACTTAATCTTACATTTTTAACTCTATTTTATGTGTCAATAGAAGGTGTTAAATGAACTACATAAGTTTATCTATCCTACTGTAATAAGAAGAAATGGAATTCTTGCCTTCAAAACCAAAGTGTGTTCCTCTCTCAATCGTAAAACAAAGCTTCCCTCCATCAATACTGACACAATACGAAGCAATGTTGCAGTTTGTTGGTGTGCTAAATGCAGTAAACATAATTACAATTAATTCCAGTTGTCTCCCTTTCTATTGTTTCTTTTCACAATAAGTACTTTTAAATGCTTGTCAGTGAACTAAACACCAAAGGTCAATATTTTGATAAAGTCGTGAACTGTGGCTAAGTTCAAAGTAGCTGAATTACTCTCGAAGGGAAACAAGAGCTTTCTCCTAGCAAATCAATACTCCGTAGTGAGAGCTTCTATTTTTACTTAACCTTTCCTGCCAACTTCATCTTATTAATTATTTGGGGAAAAAGGTCCTGGAATATAGCTGGATGAAATACAAAGTTTAAGAAGGAAGGAAAGAGGAAGACCAGAAAGGGAAGGTGTAAAACAAGACATTTTAGTGAAAATAGTAAAGAGTCAAATCTAGTTTTAACGCTGGATGCAAGTCTGAATTTTTTTGGAAATGTCCCAAGTCCCCCAAGAAAGTCATGTTTGGCTGATGTGATACATTCCACTTTCAGTTCAATGTAGATAGAATCTTCGTGTTCGTATAAAAATCAGGTTGAAATTCTTACCATTTCCAATAATAATTAAGGCAATAACACAGTGAAAATCTTCTCTTTGTGGAATGAAAGCTGTGAAAGTTAAAATGATGGAGGGGTGATGCTTAAATTTGTTCAATAATCAAAGATCAGTGATAGATGCACAGCTACTGGATTTAAAAACAGATGCTTTTTGGAGATGAGTCACATGATTATTCACTGTGGCAGTGAACTTTCTGGATGGTTCCTATTATATTTTCTGAAATGGAATATCTTCCTTCAGTCTCTAAATTTTAGAGAATATTGTAGCCATGGTGGTATGATGTGTCAGTGAGGTGAGAAGGGTCTCATTTTTGGTATTTTACTCAGATTTCTCAATTGCATGCTTTCTTAACTCGAATAAGTAGTTAATAGGATTATAAAAATAATAAGTTTGACCTATTAGTATAAGTTTTTCCTCTGTGGTTATAAATAGTACATAATATCTCAGTGGTTTATGGAACATAAGAAAATGTTTCATTTGCACAAATGTATGCTACTTATGTCATCAGACTTTTGTGTCTGTATGAATTCTCGTACATATGCAGCCCTTTTGGAATCTAATGGGAAGAGTTGCCAGAGATTAGGGCTATCTGTTTTCTGATATTTATAGGCCATGATGCTGACTTGGATTGAGAAAAAACAAATTAGTTATCCTATTTGTTTTACCCCACCCCAACTCTACAAAACTTTCTTGACCAAAGAGTCCATGCTTAGTGACTATACACATCCTCTGGTACTGTAACAAAATGAAGGATTTATGGGCCAAGAGTTAATGCCTAAACCATACACCACTGATGTGGGATTCCACTCTGTATGCTGAGAATATCACTGGTAAATAAAGGAACTGCTATGGGCCTATAGCAGAGCTATAGGAGAACAGAGCTAGGCAGGGAAAACTAAATGGAATGCTGAGAGAAAGGAGGCAGAGGCAGAGAGAAGCCATGGAGCTGCCACTGGAGAGAGAGAGGTGCTAAGACTTTGCTGGTAGGCCATGACCTCATGGTTATGCACAGATTAATGGAAATGAGTTACATTAAGGTCTAAGAGTTAGCACATAAGAAGCTAGAGCTAATGGACCAAGCACCAATGTAAAAAATATGATTTCTGTGTGATTATTTTGGGGCTAAGGATCCGGGAACCAACAAGTGGGCTTTCTTTCAACACACCACCATTACAACTACATAAAGTACAGTCCTCACTTTAGGTGAAAGAATTATGTTGACTGCCATTTCCCCTCCATTTCTTTTGAATCTAAATGTTATCCAAGATAACATTCTCCGCATCATTTTCCCATTTTTATCTTTTTGAATATCAGTATCTGTCAGTGGTCATCTCATTTTCACTGCACTCCGAATGACCTACAACAATTTTCATCATTGCCTCTTGGGTTCATTGCAATGTTTTAAGCATTGATGGATTTTTATGAAGGTTGCTTGCACTGACTATTAAATAGAAACAGTTATCAAAGTAGAAAATAAGGTCTGGTAATTTTGCTAAAAAAGCAGGATAAAAATTGATCATCAGTTGTACCCTTCAAAGCCACTGAATTTTCATTATAATATCATAAACTAGGAATTTTGGAGATATTCAAATTCTCATAATTAGGCATTTTACTATGATATTGTTGGATATAAATATATTTGGAATCACTCTAATCTCTGCTGCTGAAACTGTTTTCAATAGTGTACTATGCAGCTATATTCATTAACGTGAATATAAATAAGCAAGCATGACATTAAGTATCCATTGTATCACCTCTTTCACTAATGGTTTTTGTAGTGCACTAGACTTTAAAACATTCGTTCTCAACAAATGGATCATGACTCCTTTGGGGGTCAAACAATTCCTTCACCAGGGTTACACAGCAGCTATCCCGCTCATCAGATATTTACATTACGATTCATAACAGTGGCAAAAATACAGTCATGAAGGAGCAATGGCAATGAATTTATGCTTGGGGTTCACTACAACTTGAAGAACTATATTAACGGGTGGCAGTGTTATGAAATTTGAGAACCACTAGTGGACTCCTAAGGGAAATATAGAAATAGAATAAATACTTCCTTAGGCAAATCAAGCAAGGATATTTTCTATGTTTTTTAAAAGTGTATGCATGCATGTGCACAAGTGTGTGTGTGTGTGTGTGTGTGTGTGTGTGTGTGTGCATGCGCGCAAGCTTGTTCAAGTATCTGTGTATGAGATTTCTGATGCATGTACCTGGGAAACCAGAGTTTAACTTTAGGTCCTCTTCTGTATTGTTCTGTACCTTATGCAGACTAGATCTCTTATTGATTGTGGATCTCATCATTTCTTCTAGCCTGGTTGATCAGAAACCCCTTTGAATCGTCCTGTCTACAGTCATGGAGTGACAAGCATGGGAAAAAGCATCCAGCTTTTCCCCTGAGTGCTGGGCACCTGACTGAGGTCCTCATGCTTGTACAGCAAGCATTGAGAGATCTTCCTATGCTTCTTCAAGGAGTTAAAAAAATAACATAGAAGAGTAAATCAAAGTTATTATTATTACTATTATTATTTTTATTATCAGCTGTAAAATCTTAAATGCTTGTGTTGAAAGCTTTTATTATGGCAGCTATAGAGACAATAGAAAGTAGTATGTCTTGAGCTATACATAATTTATGTGTAACTGTTTTATAATCAGTATAAAATATATCTCTACACATAATGCACATAAGCACACACTAGAACCAAGACACAATGAAACAAAGAAAGAAAGGGAGAAAGCTCTGTTTCTACTGACAAACTTGTAAAAAAAATTACTCACTGAGGTTAGAGAATGCTACTGGTCTCCATTTGGTTGCTTTCAAACATTATGGACCTACCTCCAACACCAAGTTAATTAATTCTGTTTCCATTTCTATCATTCGCTTTTAAATTGTCATTGTAGCAATTTTATGTCACATTTTTATAATTTATAAATATCTTTCTGAATTTTTCTGGATATTCTTCTCCACTTCCCTAGTATCCTGAAAAAAGTCAATAAATTTGCTTGGTATTTACAGTTCCAAAAGGTGTTCTGAGAGAGCCTGAATTTGTCCTCCCATCTGCTCTTTCTACCATAAATTCTTTGGAGATTTTATTTAAATAATTGTTTATATAGAAACCACAAATGAACTCTGGGAAGGCATTATGGTTCATATGGGAAGATAACAACAGAAGCAAAGAAGGCAGCCCTGGCTCTGTGTAGAGAAATTAAAACATGGCTCTGCACGCATGCATATCTTAATGCTTAGCATCATCTGACTAAGTTCATCATAAAGGTCATCCTTTTGCTGATCAAAATGCCTGCAGGACTTTTTCACAAGCATTATGCATATTCAATAAGAAAACTGCCATGCCTCATTGCCTTACTCAAAATGCAAATGCGCTGCTGGCATTAATTACTTTGCTACCACACACACACACACACACACACACACAATGGGTCAAACTTCATCTAGTCCATTTTTCCTCATTTCCAGCTGATCCACTGCACCGCATCTCCTGCTGGTTAGTGCACAGAGTTCATTCCCTCCATTGGGGAAGTAGTTTAACAAATCTGTGTGACTAGGTACAAGCATTAATTTGTGAATGTAAAAACGGATAGTAAGAAAAATTCTACATGAAATTGTATGATAGTACAGCTTGTAACTTTGTCCATACATAGAACAAGCGTGGGATAAAGGCCTACTCCAGTGTTGTATAAGACCTTGCAAATTTTGTTTATAGTCTTGTATTACCATCTTTTAATATCAGCCAAAGGATAAGCATGGGCCAGGCTAAACGCCATTTCCTCCATGCCTCGGAATTCTTAAAATCAGTTGGAACCCTTAGGAAAGAAAGATGGGATTTCTAACTGTCTAGCATGTGTGCTTTCCAAGCAGAAATGTTGATGTATATGAACACATTCTTTAGCATAATGGTTAGAATGATGAATAGATTTTTCTAGATGGCTTTGACTATTTGACACAGCCTAGAGCCACTTGAAAAGAGGATCCCGATGGAAGAGTTGTCCGGATGAGATTGCTTTGTGAGCATGTCATTGGGAAATATTTTGAGTGCTAAATGCACCTCATTTTCCTGAGATAAGAGCTGGATGGGAAGCAAGCCCAGGTGACCCTCTTGTCTCCACTTGCAACCCTAGCAGAGCAGGCATGTGCGATCACACCCAGGTTCTCATGCGGGTTCTGGGAATTTGAATTTTGGTTCTCATCCTTATGCAGCAATTGCTCTTACCCATTAAATGATCATACTTGACCTCCCTGGGAGTTTAAAGAAACCCACATTTTTAAAAGTAGGCTATTATTCCATATATTGCACATTCACAAAATAGCTAAAATGATTTCCATCTCTAAATCTGGTAGCACATTCTTTCCAATATACTTACTTCACACTTGAATATCATAAGAATTCATAGCACATTCTGAAAATTAGCTCCTCTCTCTTCTCCTTGTGAAATTTTAGTTGTCATAACAAGTTTTAATGACAGAAGTTGATACAAATTCTGCAAAACCCAATCATCAATTCAAGACAAATTGCAATGCAATTTGTATATGAAAAGTTATGTTCTGTTGACACAGTTTTCTTATTAAGTTTGCTGATGAGGATTTAACCTTGAACTTTCCATATAATAAACATATATTTTAACATTAACCAGTACATTAGTGAGTCAAATTTCAAAATGTGTATGTGCATCTGTATGTGATATCTAAGATTAGCAAATAACTGAAAATGCGTGAAAGAAAATGAACTCTAATCTGATAAATATTTAAATTTTTGATATGGCTTGTTTCAGTGCTTCAAAAACTGATACCACCAATACATCATGCCTTAAACCTATAACATTTAATGTAATTTGTCTAAAGTTCCATTACAAAGTTTAAATTGTATACTGTTAGAGAAAAATTCAAAATGTAAATAACTAGAATTATTATTTTTTGGTCTCATGAGATGTGGGAAATACAAGACCACTGCTATAAAACTGGTTATAAGTAAAGCTGAAAAAACAGTGCAACCTCATTAGTGTGCATATTGAATATTGTAGTACAACATGACTGCAAACAAATTGAAGTAAAATATTGTTCTATAAGGGAATTTAAAATATTAGAAAAATGTTATTTTTATTTTAAGAGACTGCTCATGGGCCCTTTTTCTCCTAAGTATGGTTAAGATAAATTTTTATAAATTTTCATCATCATATCAGGAATTCAAATTTATTGAGTCAAATTATGTGCTAGTTGTAGCTGTACAGCATCTAAATATATGTCTATTCTCTTTTGGTATTATTATAATTTGGATTTTTCTTTTGAAACAATCTCTGAATGATAACTTCATGACACAAGATGATATTGGGTACATGAAACACAAGATGGCTGTTAGACAGAAGGAAAACATAACAGCATCATGATCTTTGCATTTGAGTAAGAGCATAATTTGAACATAGCATAATGTACCTAATGCCTCAACATTTTGAACTATCCCAAGTTAATGCTGGTAGATAAGAATATATAATTAGCCGGACGGTGGTGGCGCACACCTTTAATCCCAGCACTCGGGAGGCGGAGGCAGGCGGATCTCTTTGAGCTCGAGGCCAGCCTGGTCTACAAGAGCTAGTTCCAGGACAGGAACCAAAAGCTACGGAGAAACCCTGTCTCGAAAAATCAAAAAACAACAACAACAACAAAAAAAGACTATGTAATTAGATGACCCTAAATCTCTTTAAAGAAACTTTAAAAAAAGAACGTGCTGTCTATTCATAGTATGGGTAGAAAATTTCAATAGGACATTTTTCATTTAATGGTACAATGAGCACGCAACCCCAAGTCTTGCACTCATCCAGGTGAGATCTAATGCTAAGGGATATCTCTGGCTCCTTTTCCTTTTTCTGAGACAGGTTATAAGATATCTAGGTTTACCTTGAACTCACCCTAAATCAGACAAAATTTTTCCTTTTTGATTATTGAAATTGTAACAAAACATAATTATGATAATCTAAACAAAACCTGAATATGACAAAACCAAAAATGAACTAAAAAACCAAATACTGAGAAAAAAGCAAAAGAAATAAACACACACACACACACTCAAACACACACACACACAAACACAAATTCCACCAAAATATAAAATCTGAAACCAAGATATATGAGCAAAGAGTTGTAAGGTAAGAAAAAGTGAAGAAAAAAGCCAGATGAAGCATTAAGACAAACCAACCAAACAAACAAAAAACAAAACATCCTGCAACATACCATTGAGTTTGTTTGGTGTTGGCCATCTATTTATGGTCATGGATCCTTACCTTTTTTTTTTAGTATTTTTTTTAAGTAAAATGAATATCGAAAATAAAACTATTTTTTTTTCATTTTATATCCCAATCCCAGTTTGAACTCCTTCTCCTCCCCTTCCCTCCACATACCTCCCCAACTGTAGCCTCCATCCACTCTTCAGAGAATTTAAGGCACATTGCTTTGATGAAGGACCAGAGAAATGGTTCACAAAAGCCAGCACAAGCAGTATGGATAAAGTATGGTCCTACTACCAGGGATCCAGAAGTCTGCTACTGCCGTACAACTGTCACCCACATTCAGAGGCCTAGGTTGGACCTATGGTGGCTCCTTTCATGTCTGGATGGAGGTAGTGAGTTCCCAATAGCTCAGATAAAATGTGTCAGTGGGTCGGGACCACGAGGGGTGCACCCACCCACTGAGACAGTGGAGCTGTTCTACTGGGAGCTCACCAAGGCCAGCTGGACTGTGACTGAAAAAGCATGGGATAAAACCGGACTCTCTGAACATGGTGAACAATGAGGGCTGATGAGAAGCCAAGGACAATGGCACGGGGTTTTGATCCTACTTAATGTGCTGGCTTTGGGGGAGCCTAGCCAGTTTGGATGTTCACCTTCCTAGATATGGACGGAGGGGGGAGGACCTAGGACTTACCACAGGGGCAGGGAACCCTGACTGCTCTTTGGACTGGAGAGGGAGGGGGAGAGGAGTGGGGGGAGGGGGAGAAGGGTGGGAGGAGGGGTAGGGAAATGGGAGGCTGGGAGGAGGTGGAAACTTGTTTTTTTTTCTTCCTTTTCTCAATAAAAAAAAATGTGTCAGTGGGTCTCACTCCTCCCACTCTTCAACTGGACTTTGGGAACTCAACCCAGTGCTCTATGGTGCCATAAAATAGTCATACGAGGCCAGTTTGGGCACCATATCCACTATTGCTTAGGGTCTTACCTGGGGGTCATCCTTGTGGATTCCTGGGAATTTCTCCAGGGCCAGGTTTCTTGCTAGCTCCATAATGGCTCCCTCAATCAAGATATCTTTTTCCTTATTCTCCATCTCTGTCCTTCCCCCATGCTGTGTATCCCTATCACTCAAGTTCTGCTCCACCTTCCTCTTCTCTTCTCTTCTCTTCTCTTCTCTTCTCTTCTCTTCTCTTCTCTTCTCTTCTCTTCTCTTCTCTTCTCTTCTCTTCTCTTCTCTTCTCTTCTCTTCTCTTCTCTTCCTCCTCTTCAGCCCTCCGTTCTCCCCCAATCCTCATGTTCCCAAAATTTTCAGGAAATATTGTCTATTTCTCCCTTCCAGGGGGATCTATACATATTTTTTCTAGTTTCATCCATTTGCTGTAAATTTCAAGATGGCATTGTTCTTTTACTGCTGAGTAGTACTCCATTGTGTGAATGTACCATATTTTCTTTATTCAGTCTTGTTTGAGGGGTGTCTAGGTTGTTTCCAAGTTCTGTCTATTACAAATTAGGCTGCTCTGAACATAGCTGAATAAATATCTTTGTAGTATGATTGAACATCCTTTTGGTATATGCCCAAAAATGATATTGCTAGGTACTGAGATAAGTTGATTCCCAATTTTCTGAGAAACTACTATACCAATTTCCTGAGTGGTTGTATAAGTTTCCAAACCCACCAGCAATGGAGGAGCGTTCCCTTTACTCTCCATCTTTTCCAGCATAAACTATCATTGGTGTTTTGAATCGTAGCCATTCTGGCAGATGTAAGATATTATCTAAAAATAATTTCGGCTTGCATTTCCCTGATGGTTAAGGATGTTGAGGATGTTGAACATTTTTTTGCCTTTCAGCCATTTGAGATTCTTCTGTTGATAATTCTATGTTAAGATCTGTACCCCATTTTTAAATTGAATTATTTGATATTTTTATGCCTAATTTCTTGTGTTCTTTATATACTTTGGAGATCAGTCCTATGCTTGATGTGGGATAGATGAAAACCTTTTCCCATTCAGAAGGGTGCTTTTTTGTCTTATTGACTGCATCCTTTGCTTTACAGAAACTTTTCAGTTTCAGGTGGTTCCATTTATTTATTGTTGCTCTCACTGTCTTTGCTACTGGTGTTATATTTAGGAAGTGGTCTCCTGTGTCCATGCCTTGAAGTCTAGTTCCCATTTCCTCTCCTACCAGGTTCAATGTGGACCAATTCATTTTGGGGTCTTCAATCCATTTGGACTTGAGTTTTGTACATGGGGACAGATATGCATCTAGTTTCACTCTTCTACATGCTGGCATTCTGCTATACCGGCACCATTTATCAAAGATGCTTTTCTTTCTTTTTCTTTTTTTACTTTCAAAGATGCTTTCCTTATCATTGTATAATGTTAGCTTCTTTGTCAAAAATTAGGTGTGTGGCCTAATATCTAGGTCTTAGATTAGATCCCCTTGGTCAATCTGTCTATTTTTATGTCAATAACAGATTTTCATTACATTAGCTCTTTAATAGAGCTTGATGTTAGGAATACTGATTCCTCTGGAAGCTCCTTTATTGTACATGTATGTTTTGGCTCTCATGAGTCTTTTATTTTTTCACATAAAATTGAGTATTGTTCTTTCAAAGTCTGTGAAGAATTATGTTCGGATTTGGATGGGCAGGGCATTGAATCTATAGATTGCTTTTGGTAGTATTGTCCTTTTTATTATGTTGATCCTACCTAACCAAGAACATGGGAGATCTTTCTGTTTTCTGGTATCTTCTTCAATTTCTTTCTTCAAGACCTAAAGTTTTTGTTTAAGAGGTCTTTCACTTCTTTGTTTAGTGCTACGTCAAGATATTTTATGTTATTTGTGGCTATTTTCAAGGGCAAGGTTTCGCTGATTTCTTTCTCATCTTTTTTATCATTTATGTATAAGAAGGATATTGATTTTTTGAGTTGTTTTTGTATCCTGCCACATTACTGAATGTATTTATCAGCTGTAGGAGTTGTCTGATAGAGTTTTGGGGAGTCATTTATGTATACTATTGTTGGTAGCAGTGAGACCCCAGATCCTGAATTTCTTGTAATCCCCTGATCTGAGTGCCTACAGTTGCTCTGAGCACGAGACCTTCAGGAGTTCCTGATGGCAGGAGAGTGGTTTCTGGTGGGTTTGGCTGGGGCGTGCCTGTCTCTATATAATCTGCCCCTGAACACAATAAAGGGGGCATTCATGGGGAATTCAAGGATGACCCGTGTCGCTGTCTCTCTGTCTGTGTATTTTAACCTCCAGCCCCCTTGTCCGAAGCTCGGTAACTGGGTGCCAGCGCACAGAGCGCAGACACAGGAGCATGGTGCAAGGCATACTATCATATGCAAATAGTGAAAGCTGGACTTCTTCATTTCCAATTTGATCAAGATCCCCTTGATCTCCTTTTGTTGTCTTATTGCTCTAGCTAGAACTTGAAGAACTATATTGAATAGATATAGTAAGAGTGGACAGCCTTGTCTTATTCCTGCTTTTAGTAAAATCAATTTGAGTTATTCTCCATTTGATTTGATGCTGGTTGTCAGCTAGCTGTATATTGCTTTTATATATTTTGTATTTTTGTATATTTTTTAGATATGTTGTTTGTATCCCTGACGTCTCCAAAACCTTTATCATGAAGGGGTGTTGGATCTTGTCAAATGCTTTTTCAGCATCTAATGAGATTATCATATGTATTTTTCAGTTTATTTATATGGTGGATTATATTGATAGATTTTCATATATTGAACCATTCCTATATCTCTGGGATAAAACCCACTTGATCATGGTGAATGTTTTTAAATGTGTTTTTTGATTTGGTATATTGGGGCTGGAGAGAAGGGCCCAGTAGTTAAGAGTGCTCATCTAGAGGAACCAGGTTCAATTCCCAGCACCTGCATGGCAGCTCACAATGGTCTAATGGTCTAATTCTAAGATCTCACACTCAAACACAGATATATATATATATATATATATATATATATATATATATATATATATATATATATACAGACAAAACACTAACAGACATAAAATAAAAATAAATAAATAGTGGTTTGTTAACACAGTGAGGCTCCTCCAGAGAAGGCTAATTTATCATTTATGAGTGACTACCAATAGCAGGAAGATCTTCCAGTCAAATCACCTCTTATTCAGTGGGGTTCCCTAAACTCTGGGGGGAAAGAATGGATGAAGACATTATACTTAGGTTTTATGTTTCAAGGTCTCTCCCTCTCGGTACAATGTCCAGCTGTAGATCATTGTATTTATTCTCATCTAATGCAGGAGAACAATTCTCTGACGATGTCTAAACAAGTCCTTGATCTAGTTTCATAGCGGAATGTCTTTAGGAGTCATTTTTTGCAAGGTTTCTTTAGCAAACAGTAGTGTTTGATTTACCCCTATGCCCCTGGCCTATTTAGCCTCAGGTTTGTGATCATCTCAACAGTGTCACAGACGGATTTCTCATGGAGATGCTGTAATTTCAGTCTGGGATTGTTTGGTTCTTTCTCAGGTTTTGTGCCTCTGTTGCACTGACACATCTTCTATGCAGGTCACCATTGTAGCTGGAAGAGTTTTTAGTTCAGTTGGGGTCTATGTGTCTTATTTGGTATCATGCATAGTTCCTTCCAGCACCGTGACCACATTAGTCAGTAGGGGGAGATGGCACTAGGTAGGAGCTAGCGTAATTTCTCCATTTTCTGTGAGTTTACTTGGTGCTATCTTCAGCAATAGTTTTTTCTTCAGTGTGCTGAGAGAATCCAATTACCTCAGCAATACCCTAGGTTGTCTGTGTTATCTCACAAGGCCCCTTCAGTCAACAAGTTGATTAGGTATTATCAATTACCAAAACAAAAACTTCATTTGTGACAGGAATCTCCATTTAGGTCTTATCACACAGGCTAATTTTTGAGTTCATTGAGATCACCTTCAAATATGTACGTAGTTTAGGAAACTTCATTAGGTTTCCATGCACTCCTCAGCATCCCTCCTAAAGATCTGAGATTATAGGCCAAAACCCAGAAGTTTGCATGTCAATACTCCCCATGTTATAATTTTAAGTATTATCTATACAATGTATGAGATAAAATAAGGCTGAAAAAATTAACAATGACATTTAAAATAAAAGTAAAAGGAAAATAAATTAAATGAAAGCCATCTTCCATCTTTGCCAATGAATTACAAGGTTTCATAATAACTATGTACCCAAAAGAGCCAGGCGGTGGTGGTGCACGCCTTTAATCCCAGCACTCCGGAGGCAGAGGCAGGCGGATCTCTGTGAGTTCGAGGCCAGCCTGGTCTACAAGAGCTAGTGCCAGGACAGGCTCCAAAGGTACAGAGAAACCCTGTCTCGAAAAACTAAAAAAAAAACAACTATGGACCCAAAACAAAAATTATTGAATGATTAAAATTGTTAGTGCTATTAGACCAGTATTACAGGAAAGAAAAACATCACTAAACATGTAAAGGACTTAGCATCTATCTTGCCATTTAATATTATAATAGCTGTGGTATTTTTTTTATCAGAGTCATCATAAAATTGACATGTTCCTTGTTAATGACAGGCATGACCTTATGTAGTAAAAGTTCTATTTTGAATATTCAGCAACTACTTAAGTCATCCGAATAAATCAAAAGGTTGACTTAGCTCATGAATAAATTAGATAAGGAATTCACATATTATTAAAATTCACTGAAGAAATGCAATTGTGAAAAAATGATGTGAGATAGCTTAATTTTTATTTTATGTTATTTTAGTTTTTTAGAAAAACTTGAAGCACCAATTGAAGTTGTACATGTAAAGGAGTTGAAAAAAATGGGAAAATATTGACTTGACCTTGTTTTTGTGGACTCACTCAGAAATTACTACCTGAGAAATAAGGAACCATTTATCATAGAAAGGACAGATTCCCAGTGGATGAAATTTTTTTTTTTTGCAGCTTATTCATCAGAGTTTGCCAGATCATTCAGGAAATCTCAACCTATGTTCCCCAGTAGAGTTGTTACAAATCTATGTTGTCTTGCAATCTTTATCCTACTATGAGGCTGTTCTTTTTCTCCTTTTTATATTGGCTGTAAGTATACCCATCCTTGAAATCCAAATTTAGCTATCCTTACCACTGTAAATTGATTTTTCATTTTTTTTACTAGAATTCAGTTTCTCTCCTGTACTTTTACAGCACTTTCTACTTCTTTAAAATTAAACATTTATTGCATGCCCACTCAGATTATAGAACCTCTTGACACTGCTAGCTCATTCATTTCTTTTGGTATTAGCTGATCTAATGGGAACTCACCAAGGCCAGCTAGACTGAGACTGATGGAGCATGTAATCTTTCTCTCTTTCTTTCTTTCGTTCTTTCTTTCCTTCTTTCTTTCTCTTTTTTCCCTTTCAAATTGCTAAACTTTTACAAAGATCTCACAGGCCCAAGGATCAGATGGATCAATAGTGAGAAACCTGATCATCCTACCAAAAGAAATGTGCAAATTCAGTACAGTCCCAATGAAATTCCAGGTCATTGTGTATAGACAAAAAAAAAATCTTGAAATATATATGGCAGGACAAAAGACCAAAAAGAACCAAAGCAATCCACAACCAAATTAATACTAAGAGGGACATTATAATATCTGATACCAAGCTATACACTACAGAGTCTTGTAAGAAATACAGAATGGAATTTTTGTATAACAGAGACATAAGTCACAGAAATAGACTTGACCTTGCATGTGCCAGGACACACAACTACACCTAACAGATTTTGGACAAAGAAATGAAAACTTTTCAGTAGAATAAAGATGTCTTCAACAAATGGTGATAGGAAACCTAGAAATCAATATGTAGAAGAATGAAACTAGATTCCCATTTCTCACCTTGTACAAAACTTAAGTCAAAATGAATCAAGAACCTTACCAAAAGACTTCATACCTTGCAACAGCTAAAAGTAAAAATAAGAAGTAAATTTTGGCATGTAAGTATAAGCAAAGGATTTTCTGAGTAGGATTACAGTAGTAAGGGAAAATTGACCTGCTGGACAGAACATGTTCATGGGTGCCATAGCAACAGGACTGCTACAGGTAAGTCACTGGTTTTTTACTGTATCTCAGGCTTCTCTACAGGAAGAAATCTGTAATTGCAGGTTTCTCCTCCCACCTGGTCCTGCAGCTGCTTGTAAATAACCACTTAGTGGCTTAATATTAATTATTTACTGTTTGGCCTATCAGCTCAGGCTTCTTATTAACTAGCTTGTACAAGTTAATGCATTTCTATTAGCTTATATTTTAGAGGATCGTGGCTTCTTACCACATATTTTGCTTTTCCAATGGTTGCTTGCATCTCCCTGATTCTGCCTTCACTTTCCCCATCTTTGCTTGGATTTCCTACTGGGTCTATTCTGTCTGGCTATTGGTTAAATCAGATTCTTTATTAACCAATGGTAATAAAGCATATTCACAGCATACATAGGAATATCCCACATCAGAAATCCATGTTTAGTACTAGAGACCTAGTCAAACACCCATATCTAAGGAGATAATAGAAGTATAATAAAGCAAACTATTAATTTTTAGCTAAATTGGCAAGTCATCAAATCTCTTTCTAAATCTCTTATGTTTATGCTCATAGACAAAGGATACTCTCAGTCTCAATCATGGAAGCTTCTTCAAGCATTAGACACATGTGAATTTAGAGAAACATCCCATAGCTCCACAAAATGCTGAGAATGACAGACATATGAAGGATTACCTCTAAGCCAGCCATTTATAACATTCCTTAAGGCTTAGGAATCATTGCTGAAGAGGAACCTGAAATACTGTAACATCTAAAAGATATGAGAAGGGCTGTGAAATGCCAGCCATTAAGTACAGCATGGCTTTGATAATCATGAGCTCTTTGTAGCTGTGTGCACTGACACTGGACCTATACAAGCTGGTCTTCCACCATTATTGTTTATGGATGAGGAAAGTGCTTACGAAGTCTTAATAGTAATGAACTACTGTCACTTGCCCCATTCTATGATGTGGGAGGGTAGTATCTTCCAGTATATCTTCATTGGTAAACCTATCAGACCCTACTGGATTATTCCAACCCATGCTCACCTAGAAGGGCAGTCCCCAGCTAACCACTGAGATTCAGCACGAGACCAAAAAGCATGATTATGGGAAAGATATTTATTTGTAGTGAAGCAACTGGTTACCAGTAGTGAGAATAAAAGAATAAAACAAATATATTATAAACATTTTGGGAATGCTTCCACAATAGCATTCCTTAATAAAAATATTTTTGTTTGTAATAAACAGAATATAGCATAATATTTCCGTATAGCCAGAACTCAAGAAATGTGTGGAATATGAAGAAAAAGACAAAGATGTTAACTGATAAATCTACTGAAGTTATAGTTTACTAAAATATTATTATGACGTTTTTAACTATATGATTATCTATCATAAGACCAATAAAAATTATCTGCTCTTTCTTGGATACTTGGCAACAATATTAAAGCAAATTCTGGGTCTCAGTTCTTTATTATTCAAATAATCACACACTATATATATATATATATATATATATATATATATATATATATATATATATTAATGTGTAGAAAAAATTAACTTGAAAATTCTTAAGTTCTGTTCCATATTGATTAAGAGAGAATATATGTTTTCCTGGGATGTCAAAATGATTCATATGTACATTTTAGTATTGAAAATTATGCTCTGAAAATTTTCAAAACAATTTGCAATACTGAAGACATATGTGTATGTATGGTAAATCCATAATGAAGGCCCTTGTTCTCTATATTCAATACATGACAATAAGTATATCTTAATACATAAATGAGTTACAAAAATGAAAAGGGAGTATGTATATGTTTCACAATGTGGCCCAACGATACCCATTTCTCAATCAGGCCTAAGACCCTTCTTTTTTGTTTCTGTGACAACGTACAGTCACAAAACATTTAAGGAAAGAATTGTGTTTCTTTTAGTGAAGGTTTGAGGTTATAATCCATCATGCCAAGAAGTCACAGCTATAGGAGCTCAAGACAACTGGTACCATCACATTAACAGCAGAGAGAGAGAGAGAGAGAGAGAGAGAGAGAGAGAGAGAGAGAGAGAGAGAGAGAGAGAGGATGAATGGCTGGCTGTCACTTGGTTCATTTTATTTATAACAGTCCCCAATAAATAGTAGATGCTCAACTCTTGTAGTTATAAAAAAGGAGTAAAGTAGAAAGACTACAGGTGGAGATAAAATCTGAAGGTAAGTCTGAGTTTACACATATACATAATTAATGCTATTTTAGAATTCAATTACAAAGTAACTTGCAAGTTCAATTACAAAATAATTAAAAAATTTAAAAAAAAACTTATATTTGAGAGAGAAATAGAGATTATTATTTAAAATTAATTTTTACTTTCAATATTTTCCAGATACAATAAAGCAGACAAGTCCCCCCTTTTCATAACTCAGGCAGTCATTATGGGGGTACATGATATATCTATTCATTTGTTAGACATTTATTTCTGTTTTTAGAAAGAATGAATTCTGTAGTGCTTTCTGTAGTTCATAGTGAGGTTTTGACACATACTTTGGAGTGTAACAACACCCTATGACCTCAGTATAACAAAGAGGAACTCTAAGGAGTGACCAGGACAACTTTGAAATTCGTCTTTCCACATTGCTCTACTGTAGGGGAAGGAAAGGTGGGAAGAGGTGCTAAATAATAAACTCGGTGAGTCACTTTCTGACCCTGCTTTCTTAAGTGACTTACTGAACATAACCCTTTTGGCAGACATTACAACTTTTGTCTTTCACGTCCCCCTCCCCAAAGGTTGTTTTCTATTTGAGGTTGCATTTTTAATATAAGAGACTGGGGAACTGGATCCGAATTTAGGGGTTGCCTGACAAATGTGTCTAAAGGCTAATCATGCTCTGCGCTTCCTTAACCAGTACAGCCCTTTGATATGTAAATAGATCCTTCTCATCCTCTGTCTTACTCCAGTGGCCCCACTCCTCAGTCTCAAAAATAGTTCTCTTGATAGAGCTCCTGTGAGTATCAGTAGTGAATGTGATGAACTAGTCATTACAAAAGACAGTTTTTGTCTCTATAGAAGTACAAACGACATCTAGGGAGACTTATTTTCTGGGATGGATGATCACAGTAATCCAGAAAATTCTCAGAAACAGTGGAAATTGTGGCTGCAGATTAGCTGCTAGGTAAAAACTGCTAAGAGGGATGAGGGGTTAAAAAGACAAATGTGGATGAATTCACTTTAAAACCTCCTGTCAACTTTCTCTTGTGAGTGTTTCAGTAGAGTGTGTAAGCACACAGCCAGTGACCCAGATAGGAAAGGAAAGAGAACAGGGGGATGAATTTCTCACTAATCTTAAAAGCACTGAGTAGGATTTAAGTGGTAGCTATGTGTGAAACTGCAAAGCAAGCATTTAAAATATAACTTTCTTCCATGTTGGCAAGGGGAGGGAGTGCAGGTGGGTACTGTGGAAATCTGTATCATGCACCGTAAGCATGGTGGAAATTGATTCAGGAAAGCATACGATTGCTGTACCAGTTTCATGTGGGAACTTAAATGGGATTTCTCATGTATCCCTTAGTTGCTGCCACAGTCAACCCAGGTGATAATCTAAGATGATTCATTTGCTTGCTTCCTGCCCCCAAACTCTAGACCTATGCAAGACTGCTGGGGCAAGAAGTTGGTAGAAATAGTTATTATAGGCTCATCTGTTATTAGGAGTTGCTTGGGATCTCATTTTCAAGTGTCAGTAGCAAATTCCACCATATATATACCTGCATTAGAAAATAAAGGTTATTTGCTTACTATGTTCTCCCCTAACACTTTGAATGCCCAGAACCAACATCTGCTATTCAGTCACCGTAGTTTGATCTCATTCTTTGCATCTACATGTGTTTTCATTCTGAGGCAAAAGTTGGTGATGCATGCATGCATTTCAGAGTGTACTATTTCACCATGACAATCAGGAGACCATAGAAATGAAAACCCACATGTACATTATACATTGCCAACTTATATAGGTTTCTTGTCTCTGAAGGTCCTGTTGGTCAGCAAGCCACATTATTAAAGACATCCTAGGGTAGTCATACAGAAAGTGCCATGGAACAAATGTTGTGGATGCGCAAGCATATTAATATTCCATAAAGTGATCCCATTTTTAACTCTTCTGTCCCCAAATCATTGGCAAAAGAAGAATATTTTTGTTTATGATTGCAGTAGGAGTAGATTTTGATGTTGGATGGTTATTTATTTCTTTAATTTAACTACCTGAAAGATGTTTCTCAAGTTAGCCCTAGGGTCATATGAAGATATCAAGGGGTTATTTTCTTTATGTTCTTTTTTCAAGATTTTTCTGACTCAATAGCACTCTCAAACTTACTGTTTGAGACATTTCTTTTCCTCCCTTACTAATGTATGTTACCCTTCTGTCCTCTTCTTACAGCTGATCAAATAAAATGATAAAGAAAATTCTTCTAACTGAACCTGTTTGAACATCAAATCTAACGACGTCCTATGCCTTCATCGTAGGGGTATTCTTCCTGCCTCTGGGAATGGGGTGAAGGCACTGTGGTCTGTCCATTGATGAAATTCTGGACAGAATATCAATACCCACACTGCTGTATCAATATCATCTAATAGGTTAGTGACCCATGTCTACTGAAACATGTTGGCTAAGTAAAAATTCTTACACCGCCTAATGAAAGCTGAGAGGCAGAGAGTTAACTGTGACTTCAAAACATACAACTAAAAGATTGTTATATACTTTCCTATTTTTTGAAGTTTTCTAACTAGAAGTACAATGAGTTATAGCTTGTTATCATCTTTTGTTAGCTAATATCCCTCCTCTATATGACAATATTTACAATACCTGAGAGATAATCTTCTGGATTCACCTGTGAGAGATTCTGTAGATTATATCAACTTCTATAATTGTCTATGACAAATTCTATTTCTTAGACAAATTGAAACCACACTGTCATCCTAACTGTAAAGAGTCCCTTCTGAAACCCAGAAATCAAAGGGAGAAACTTTCATTTACCGCCTATTTATCTTCATTTCTTACTGATGGGTTCATCTACTCTGTTGCTGCTACTACTATAGTGACTATTGCTGTTGTTATTGCTTTGGTCATGCTTCATTTACATCAAGACCCAGATTTTTTATCCTTTCAACATGGGCACAGGACTAGGGATTCCAGATCCAGATCTGAGCCAGCCTAGGCTTGTGGAAGCATCCAAATACCTGGACTGAGCATCTATCTGGATTTTCTCTTTTGCGATATGAAAACAATCATTATTACACTATACAGATCACACTGGCAAGCCAAACTAATAAACTTCCTTTTATTATTTATTCGTGCTATTGGTTCAGTTTCACTAGAAAACCCTGACTCACCACCCATCAGGATCAGGTAGTGGACGTTTAAGGGCAGTAACATGTTTCTATAACTCCTGCTAGTGATCCAAAATGTGTTTCATAATTGTCATCAAAACAATGATAAACGACCCCAATATGTGGTTAAGTCCCAACAGAATTGGTTTCAGATAGTAATATCCATACTCTTTTCAGTTATAGGGAGATTTAACAAAGCCAAACAAATTGCAGAAGCTGCTGTTTACCACCTTAGAGTTGACTCAGCACTCAAGTGAAGCTATTGCAGTGACAGAGAACCAGAGCTTACTTCCCAGCACAGGACTCTGGCAGGTCATGACCACTTGTAATTCTTCCTCAAAGCAATCGAATGCCCTCTGAGAAGGACACACATGCACACATACACAAATAATAAATAATGTTTATTTCCAAATGTGGTGAGTTTATTTTACTCTGAGATTTCACGACACTACAAGGACTGCCATAAAGGTTGTGGGAAAAGTGAAATGGGAGGAAGAGGATGTGATGTATTTACGGTGAGTCAGATCATTTCCTTTAACACGACACTTAATTGAGACCAAGGAACACATTTAACACTGCAGAATTTAAAAAACAACAATGACAACAGCAAAGATACAGCTTTGTCTCCTTACAGTAGAACCAAAAAAATTACTGATTTTATGAAAAGGAGTTCTTACAATCAAAGACAATTTAACTTGAAAAATAAGCAGCATAACAGTGTTCCACCATTTTCTTAATTTTCCACTCATACACCCTAGAGCAGACCCTAGAAACAAATACTTAACCATTTCCATACTTAACTTGGCAGTATGGAATTTCGAATCTTGTGGGGTACAGTGGGGATCAGCTGGGAATTTCTTCTGGTCATGGAGAGAAAATAACTGTAATTTGACACAAAGCTAGATTGTTCCATTTTTTTTAAAGTCTGTTCCTTGATTATTTTATTATCTACAAGAGAGTGGTCAAAAGTTATTTCACATTTAATGCCCAGGCAGGCACTTATCTAAATAAGTTGCCACCTAGAAAATGTATATGTGTTTGAAGTGGAGCATTTTAGATGCACTACTGAGCAAACTCCCACTTAACAATGGCTATAAAAGCAGCCTACACTGTCTTAATAGAGAAGCATCCCTTAGAGAGTCACGCAACAGCAAGGCCAGGAATGGTGTAGTAAAACACTTTGGATCTAGAGGTTAAAATGATTTCAGCTGGTCAGCTGCGTTTGCACCATGGCTCCTATTTATGCCCAAGCCTCTTGATTCAGACAAGAAAAAGGTACCTCCTTGCAGCGTCTGCTCTGCACGTTTGCTCTCAGCCACATTGCGAGAAAAAGAGATACTCTTTTCTTTGATACAGCTCCAACATTAGAAGGAGATTTTCACAAGTGTGTTGGTTTGAATAAACATACTCCCCCTCATAGACTCATGTGTCGGAGTGTTCGGCCCATTTAGTGGAATTATTAGGAGGTACAGCCTTGTTGGAGTAGGTGTGGCCTAGTTGGAGAAAGTATGCCACGTTGGAGGCAGACTTTGGGGTCTTATATAAACCAAGTCTTATATAAGGTTACACAAGCCCAATATGGCACCCAGTTTTTCCTACTGCTGCCTACAGATCAAGATGCAGAACTCTCTGCTTGTTCTCTAGGAGCACACGTGCCTACATCGCTCCAGGAACATGTCTGCCTACATCCTGCAATGTTTTCTGCCATGACAATAATGGACTAAATCTCTGAAACTGTAAACCAGCACCAGTTCAACGTTTTCCTTTCTAAGAGTTGCAGTGATCAAGTTGTCTCTTCTCAGCAATAGGAACTCTAACTAAGAAAAGAAAGGGAAACTATATTTTCTGGTTCCTCCCTCCCTCCCTCCCTCCTTCCCTCCTTCCCTCCCTCCTCCCCTTCCTCCCTCCCTCCCTCCCTCCCTCCCTCCCTCCCTCCCTCCCTCCCTCCCTCCCTCCTTCCTTCCTTTATTTTTAAATCAAAAGAACAAAAAGGTTATGCTAAGTGTCTTAGTTATGGTTTCTCTTGCGGCGACCAAAGTCCTTTACCGAAAAGCATGTTTGGGAGGAAAGGGTTTATTTGGTTTGTACTTCAGCATTGCTGTTCAGCACTGAAGGGCGTCAGGACAGGAACTCAAACTGGGAGAGCGTTGGGGAGTGCAGCTTACCAGCTTGCTTCCCCTGGCTTACTCAGCTTACTTTCTCATAGAACTCAGGATCACTGGCCCATGCAATTTATCACCCACCATGGACTGGGCCCTCCCCCGTCCATCACTAATTGACAAAATGCCTTACAGCTGAATCTCATGGAGGCATTTCCTCAACTGAGGCTCCTTCCTCTGATGACTCAAGTTGACCCACAAAACCAGCAGTGCACTAAGATATGGGGCAAGGGGAAGAAAACTCTGTTACATCAAAAGGCTTAACAACTCAAACCTCTCTAAAGGCTTACCCAAATCAAAGTTTAAACCCTGCTTATGTGGAAGAGTGATTCAAAGATCCTCATCTTCCCTGCTACCTCAGCCCTCCACAGCACTTTTCCTACCATAGGCTTTAGTAATCCCAGTCCCCGAGATCACAGTGCTGGAGACCCCAGCCAAGACCAGTTAGTAACTTTGTTTCTGGAAGCCAGCTGCTCTTTGTGGACATTAATTGAGGTTTTTATCCATGTTCTGGATAGTACCTGGTTAATAGTCCTTGGATTGTTTGAAAGAAATTAGTTATTTCAAAACAATTTATAATATATAAATTTAGAATGCTTTAGTCTTTCCAAAAAATAATTACTTTCTGAAGCAAAAACTTAGTGATAACCATTTTTGTTCCTTTCACTAATGACAATGGAATTATTTATCTTAGCTTAAGTAGTTCTTACACAAATCTTGAGTTTAATAAAAATTAGACTTTAAATTATATTATATGGAAGAATTTTGAAGCTTCCAAATATCTAATGAAAGTAGGCCTATTCTAAGCTAGGAAAATTGAAAATCTTTTGTTGTTGTTGTTGTTGTTGTTGTTTTGTTCTGTTTTGTTTTTTTCCCCCTCAGGACAAGATTCCTCTTTGTAATAACTCTAGCTGTCCTGGCTCTTGCTTTGTAGACCAGACTGACCTTGAACTCATTGAAATCTGCCTGCCTCTGCTTCCCAAATGCTGGGATTGAAACTGTGTGCCACCACTGCCCACGTGAAAATCATTAATTTAAAAAATGTATTTACTAGAAGTATCATTACCACTGATAGTTAATTTTGGGTGAGTATTGGCTGGGTTTTAAAATGGAGAGTACAGCTGAAAGAAATGCCACTGTGATATTCATAAAAAATAATTTTAACTTTTTTTGCGAGGAATCTAGTTTTCAAAACTCATGTTAGATGATGTAGAATGGACTAAGTATGGTTGAAATCATTCAGATAGCAGACACTGAGCATTTACTTACAAAAAATTAATAAAATATCACTGTAAAATATCAAATAGAAATGTACCAGATTTTCACCTTTATGGCTTATTAAATTTATACTGAATATTTTCATTTGCACTCACTTGTGTTTCTCGAAGAAAAATGTGTTATGTAGTTGGTCATTTGAGCAAATGCACTCCTCAGAAGAAAAATATAAAATTCTATAAATATCATCAATTGTTAATACTCATGTGTATTTAGTTTAAAATTGACTAAAGGTCAAAAATCATTATTTTTGTGTTTGTTTGTGTTATTGCTCCAGAGCATGGTGGCTATATTGTGGGACATATGCCATTTTAAATACCCCAATCAAAGTTAATGAAATCTGCTGCCTAAGGTAACACTGAGACTTATAAAGACAAATCAGTTCATCATTTTTTTGTACAGTTTTCAATCATAAAGTAGAAGAAAAGTAAAGCAGGCTGAGACTGTGTGTTCATATATTTCAAGATAAAATTAAGAACTGAAGTGTATTGTTTTGAGATACGCAGTTCTAACATGCTTCTTGTTTCAATAAACAGTAGGTAGGATGAATATGATCCAGAACCTGAGGACAGGTTATATGATTTTCTGAGTGAAAACAAAATGAGGCAGAGAAAGGAAATGGAGTAGAAAATTGGTAAACAACTCCATTACTTTCCCAAGAGACTTACATAACTCTAAATGTGAGCCATTAGCTCTATATTCAATCAGGTCACTTCAATAAGCCCTTATACAACAGGATTTAAGAAAACTCATGTTTTCCTGATGTTTCAACTAAAGTACCAAGACTGAGGAAAAAAGATACTATTCCACCCCATTTTGTCCAGACTGTTCTAAAACCCAACTGTTATATGCAGACTAGTAACAGCTCTACTGATAACTGAAGACAAAACACTCTTTATTAGATTACTAGATAATCTCTTGTAATGTGCATCTTTAACAAAATAATTGTCAAATTGAACTTTATCAACAATCATGGAAGATGTCCATCCCATGACAGGAACACAGCGTCACAATCTGCAGCCAGTGAGGAGGTAGAGACTGGCAGACCTTAAGGCTGCAAGGCGAACTTGGAATGTGATCAGTTGAGACCAGTCATGGGTGCTCTGGTTCAGTTTCCGCAAGACAAGTGAAGAGAAGAAAAGACTGGTAAGGGTGATTGCTCTGTTGGGGAGCTTAGATTTTAGAGGAGTTATTACTGAACTACAAATAAAAATTTTAAAGATGTGAAGGGCAAATAACTGAGAGAGCAAGTGAAAACATATTGGGAAGCAGGTCTACTCTTACTGAAGAGTATAATGAGTTTTGAAAGCCAGGTATGGATTTCCTCTATAAAGAATGCTTATTCAAAAAGTAGGGAGATTCACTGTGGAACACCCCCCCAAATGCATGCTAAACAAATGAGGCATTATATGAGATAGGAAGATGCTTCATTATTTGAAGTGAGATAACTCCCAGATGGCCACAATATTCCCAAAGTAGAGGTTAAAATGTAAGGCTACATAGGTAACTCAAAATATTAACTATCAAAAGAATAAACAACCAAAGCAGTAATCATCATTCCCTTACCCCCTCATACTCTCCATCATTTGTTCTCATTTGATTTTTTTTTTAATATTACCATTTTTACAGGAGTTAATTGGGATCTCAGAGTAGCTTTCAATTACATTAATTTGATAGTGAATGGAGTTTAATAATTTTTAAAATGTTTATTATCCATTTACATGTCTTCTATTGAAAATTCTTCATTCAAATCAACAGCATTATCCAAAAGCAAAAGCACAAACAGCCAATAAATTTGGAAAAACTATATTGAGTATTATACACTGCATAGAGACAAGCAGGCTTGTAGTCATATAAAAAGAAATTAAAGTTTGGATTTTTATCTCATGCAGTCATATTAGATTTTAAGACACAGAAAAAGGGACTCGTGTGAATACAGGCTAATATAGCCAGCACAGAGTGCAAGAGAAAGGTTCTTCTAAAACTAAATATAGAACTATCAGTTTATTTAGCTGTGTCCTTCTTGACTATGTACCCAAAGATATTTATCATTATCATAGAGTAAATACCTTTATGTCAATGTATGTTTCTCTGGTCACAGAAATCAAAATACAGATCTATATCTCATGTTCAACAAATGAAAGAATAATAGTATGTATATGTATAATGGAGTATTGTGTCATAAAGATGAATAAAAGCATATCATTTTTTTGTACCTAAACTAATGGAGAGAACCATAGCACAGAACATTTCTCAGAACAAACATTCTTTATTAAGTAAAACAACTTTATATTTGTATGTATCAAAGTCTCTGAAGATGTTTAAGTCCAAGAAATTAAATAAGAAGGATGATAACCCGCCCCAATATGGATAATGCTCACCTTAATTCTTAAAATCTTTAATAATTATACCTCAACCCAAAGTGTGAAAACCATATGTCTATTTTCCTGTTTAATTGCATAATTAAATTCTTTCATTTTTTTCTTTTTTTGAAAAGTATGCACATTAACTTAACTGAGCGGTAACTTCAGAACTCATTAAAAGAAAAGTTAAGTAAAACTATTTCAAATAATGTTACCACATCAGTGTCCAAATTTGTATTCAATATTAATGATAAAATTATTAAATATTTTTAAAAGCTATTATCTATTTCTTTAAAGGAAATATTTTGTGAAATAATTTAGGCATTAAAAACTAATCTATTACCATCTCTAACTTGTCTATAATAAAAAATCTAAATAACTTATATTTTATCCTATAGTGTCTAAAAAATTGATGTTTAATAGTTTCCTTTTTCTGTGCTGATAGTGAAGAGTCATAAAATTGTTTACAAAGTCTGAGATTCCTTTATAACCTGGAGGCGATTAATAATAAAGGAAACTTGGGACACATTATTTGTGTGTCAGATAATCAGATTTCAGCACTCCCCTAATCATGAGCAGTCTAGAAATGTGTAATTAAAGGTAAATAACACTGAGAAGATATGTAACATAGAAAAATAGAAATGAATGAATACTATAAACAACATTACCTTTATGTATTGTTGATTTTTATTAATTCTTTTGAGAATTGTGTACAATGTCTTTTCACTATATTCAACACCCAATATGTCTGACATCCACTCACCTAATATCATATCTTTTTTTTTATTTTCTTAAAAACACCATCAATTAATTTTTTGATATTTCAAAATACAGTTTCTCTGTGTATTTTTGGAGCCTGTCCTGGAACTCATTCTATAGAGCAGGCTGTCGTCAAACTCATAGAGATTGCTGGCCTCTGCCTCCCAAGTTCTGGGATTAAACGCTCATTTATTCTTAAATATGGTCTTCTCCATAATTTGTGTGACCTACCATGTTCCACTACCTTAAAAAATGATGTTCTTCCCCTCAAATTTTTGGTTTTACTATAGATACAAATCTTTATACTTTTTTTAAAGCAAAATTATTTAGTTATGGGGAAAAATCTAAAAAAATTTCATATTATGTTTCAGCATACCAATTTCAAATTAACTTGTTTTAAGACAATATTACTATAGAATGTTTACTTTTTAAAAAGTGTTTCAGGGGGTAAAGAGTTGACTTAACAGTTAAGAGTCCTTGCTGCTTTTTCCAGAGAACAGAGTTTGAGTCCCAGAAAAATTCAATAGATATGTATTGAGCTAGTTTATATGGAATGCAATAATAAACTCGGGAAAAAGATCAGCGTTTCTTTTTCATCCAACACTTAAAATCAGTGTGGAAGAAGAAGTTAAATATTATTACAGTTTGGGCAAGAATTTGAATCTAATAGAAAATGTCAAAATCCTGAGTATTTCCTAGGAAATGCACACACACACACACACACACACACACACACACATTCTCTCTTTCTGTCTCTCTCTGTCTCTGTTTTTTCTCTCTCTCTCTGTTTCTCTCTCTCTCATCACACACACACACACACACACACACACACACACACACACAAAGTGTCTGTAGCTGCCATCGTGCCTCACAACAGGAAAACAAGCAAACCAGCCATTAATAATTATGATTTGTAGTAATTTTGTAGTTCATGACATATGGTTTTACTACAGCTCTTGCTATGGCTTTAATAATTGAGATATTTTAACTGAAACTAATATAAAGCAGAAAATCGTAAAACCTTATAATGCTATTATCATTCCAACCCACTTTTTCAACTGAACCAAAAAGAAAAGAAAAGAAAAGAAAAGAAAAGAAAAGAAAAGAAAAGAAAAGAAAAGAAGGAAAAAAATTGATGTTCTACACTGTTTGTGTCTGGAATTGCTTTCTGGGAGAACAAAGCAATCATATTTCAAATTTAGGTATTTAATGAGAAAGAGATAGCTTGGACAAATATTTCTATATAATTTTTAATTTTATTATACATTCTGCTGCAGACAGTCATAGATCATAGGCAGCATTTTCATTATTGTTATTCAAAGCAACAATCTTCACATTAGGAAAGTAGAAAAGTAGTTTCCATTTTACTATGAAAGAAGGGAAATAAACAATGAACCATAAAAATGGTTCGGACACAGTTCCATGTGCACGCTATTGCAGCTTGACGTCATTATGCAAAAAGGACTACAGATTAATTCATCTTTCTTAGATTATTTTTTCATGAGATGGTTTTGCTATTGTCTCAGATCTTCAAGAAATTCTTATTTATGGCTACTTTTGTACTTTTTAAAATTGCTTTCAGTAAAAGAAAAATGAGAATGCTATTTTGTCTACAATTTTTATTTTCACATGATATGAAACTAATAATATTTTAGAAAGAAAAAATAGATTTCTAAAGAGGAAGTATGGGTTACTGGATGTACTTTCAATGATGTTGGAGCCTTAAAGAATTTTATGATGTCATAGGGTGTGGGACTGTTTTTATCCAGATACTTCTGAGCAAGTATGTTCAGTAAAAAACTAAGGGATATATAAATATTTATCATCTCTTGACATATAATTGACTATGAATTGTTGGATGCAGTCAGTTCATTTTTGGAACTACTATATTTTCAGATTCATTTTCTGTTTTAAAGATTTGTTTTGACGATGTGTGTGTATTTGTGCACATGAGTTCTGATATCCATGCAGGCAAGAGACATTTGATTATCCTGGATTTAGAGAGGTTATTGAACACTACACATGCTTTCTGTGAGCCAAACTTCTATCCTCTCACAGGAGAGAATGGACTCCTAACCACTTAGTCACATAACAGGCTCCACAATTATTCTTTTTAATACTTATTTTAGGGGGAATAGTAAATCAGTGTTCTTTGATTTCTCCATTATGCCTGCTATAATAGCTTAATAATCCACTCCATTAATAAATCAGTAAAATTTTGAACACATATCCATTTTAGCTGTGTACAACTGGCTTAAGGAAATTTACTCAGCAGTAACTCCTTGCCATATACTTGATAGGATTTGTGTTCCTACCAAACACATAGTGAAATGAAAAAAAATGATGGCTTACTTTAATCCTTCAGTTTCCAAAAGCAGTCTGCAACTAATCTACATTACCAGCTTAATTAGCCTCTTTATTGAAATGCATCTTTTATTATTTATGCCACATTATCTAATAACTGTGAAAATACATGTGACATACTTTCTTAGTACAATGCTGATTCTGACCACTAGATGTCATGACACCACTTACAAGAACAATTTGTTCAATGGCTCACTGGAAAACACAGTAATAAATACATAATTAATTAATTCAAAAGTCAACATTATCTGTGAGGAATCATTTATAGACATTAAAATCTAATTAATATAATATTTGCTGCATAAAGTTGATTATAAATGTGTCACATGAGAATCAAGCCAAAATAAACATTCTTATTATTAAACTTTGCTTCTGAATTACTTCCCTTCAAATATCCAAGAAAATAAACATTTCTCTATCTTCCTTAGTGATGACACTTCCAGTGGTAATATTAGAACAAATATTCTCATATTAAGTTTAAGAAGTAGATGAGAACATATTGTTTGTGATAGTTTATTTTACATAGTTCCTTACTACCCGTCTAGTACTGTCCTGATACATTGTTTAAGAGCACACTGAGCTTAAAAATAAAACAACTTTCAAAAATGCATTAGATCATTTGTCATTTTTCTCCATCACTGAAAATATATGTTGAGACATCAATGTCTCAGCATTGTTTCTGCTCCTGAGGGAGCATCAATGAATAAAGCAGAAGGTACCAATGGAGGGCATGGATGGAATATCATGTTCTGGTGTAAATGTAAAGCTATCATTTATTACAATACAAAGGAAATACTAGAAAGAGTGACTTCTATCTGAAATCAAATATTCTATCTTTTTCAGAGGATATCAGGTTTCTTTTACAAAACTGAGAACTTCCCATCAGACCTTAAGGAACATGAAGTTGATCAGAAATTCCTGAATCAAAACGATTTGTGTGATGAGGCTCAAAACCTGTTCAGAGAAATCAGGTGCCTTATTTTGTTGCTGTTGTCATGGTTTATGGGCCGTACTTGCTACCATTTCATGCCAGCCATCTTCTTTGCTTTTGTACTTCCAACAATCCAAAACTATTTAAAATGTGATGGCGTAAAAACAGGCACAGTGGTGACACAAGGAAGGAGTCAGGACAGTTAAGATAGTCAGGTTTGCTTCCGTAAAAGAAAACCGCCTAGGCAGCTGATCCTTGCAAGCTTCTGATTCTTCCCAGTTCTGCATCTACTGCTCACATTTTGAAGATTACTCCACAAAGGAGAGAGCCCTTTCTTCTAAAGCAGTAGAATGTTCATGTCTCTTTGGGGTCTGACCTTGAGGAAGATAAAGTTGATCAATTTATTGCCTGAGAAAATTGTATTTGTGAAATGCAAGGAATAAAGAAAATGATCACATGAAGGCAACCAAAAGAAGCCCTGCAGTTTGGAAGAAGAGAAACATATGGCTTCAAGTAGCAACTACATTCAAATTATTTAATACTCACAGTTATAAAGAAATAAAAGCATGTACAGAGAGACACAGACACAGACACACACACACACACACACACACACACACAGCATTATACATATACCTGTTAAAGTGATGTGTTAAAATAGTTCAGGCAGGATAGCATTGAATTTCACCCAATGGTCCTGAAGCTTATGTGTTTACTGTGTTTCTACAGGGAAACGAAATTTCACTTTTTTAAATTTAACGTTCCCTTAAAGCAATTTTCTTCTTTATCCATTCGTTCTGATCTAAAGTGTGTGTAGCTGGAATCCAGTGTTAGTGACCATGCCTATTCCATCCATGAAAGCCCTCTTTGAATTAGCTCAGGCAGCCTCAGTGGGAGGCAGTCAAGTTGACTGGGGCCACTCCAATCACCAGATGAAAGCAAGTCAGTCCTTGCTGTTTCCCCATGGCTCAACTGATGCCAGCTCAGTTTTCTCTTTTACACACGATGGGGGAAATCTGCCAGTATGGATTTTCCTCTCTGCATTATGAACTAAAACTCTCGCTGTGCTTTCTACTGCCTTAAAAATAAACAACATTGACCCCCAAGGACTCAGAGAAATCAAAGGGAAGCACATGAATGCCTTTACAAGCACTTGCCCTTGTAAAATACATGGAGTTTGTCTCCATTGATAGGTGCTAATTTTAACATCACATATCTCTCCAGGAGTCAGTTTATCAACGTGGGGTCATGTTTAAAATTCTACATGAAGGGAACAGGGCAAATCTTCTATGTAACGTATGTGTAACTTTTGTAATTACTTTATCAACTTCTTTTTTTATTTTTTTAATTTATTTATTTATTAAAGATTTCTGCCTCCTCCCCGCCACCGCCTCCCATTTCCCTCCCCCTCCCACGATCAAGTCACCCTCCCTCATCTGCTCAAAGAGCAATCAGGGTTCCCTGACCTGTGGGAAGCCCAAGGACCGCTGACCTCTATCCAGGTCTCCTAAGGTGAGCATCCAAACTGCCTAGGCTCCCCCAAAGCCAGTACGTGCAGTAGGATCAAAAACCCACTGCGATTGTTCTTGAGTTCCCATTCTTCCTCATTGTCCGCTATGTTCAGCTAGTCCAAATTTATCCCATGCTTTTTCAGACTCACTTTATCAACTTCTTATATGAAGGATACTCAATGATTACCTTGATCAGATAATAAAGGAAGTGCTAAAGGAAGTTCCCTTAGCCTCAGGAAGATTTAAAACTCTACTCAGCAAGTCATCAAGATGTACAGAATCACAAAGTCCCTCCATTGCTAGGGTTATATGAGCAGTATATGAGTCCCCAGGAATCCTGTCACACAATTAATACTAAAAGGTCAGTGCAAACCCATATTTAAATAAAAGTAATAGAAATTCACCAATAATAACTTAAAGAGTTACTATTATTGTTGTGACTTTTATCTTTTCAAAATTTGGGGAGTTTCTGGCAAGAAGCTAAGAGTGTTTGCTCTTCTTGCAGAGGGCTGAGTTTGGGTCTCAGAATTCGCATGGCTGCTTACAAACACTTATCACTCCAGTTTCAGAGGACCTAGCATCTTCTTCTGGCCTCCTTGAGCACAGGGCGTACATGCACTTCACTTTTGAGACTGAGATGTACAACCCAAGTTGTTTCATTCAAGCTTGTTCTTGGTGCGAAATCCTTTAATAATTTTGAAAACTATTGAAGTTCACTTTATTCCTTGATCCCCTCAGAATACATCCAGGTTGTTTCTGCTTTCTTTATTAATTCTCCATAAAGAATATTATATTAATAACAATTCTTTGTTTGTTAACACTTGAAAGTTTGGACATCATTGTTTTCTATGACCTTGCAGTGGATTTTGAAGAGATCATGTAAGCCAAAGAGATGCTAGTATTAATTTCAAAATTAAAATTCTGTTTTCTCTGGGAGCTTGTGCTAAGTCATGGATTGGATTTTTTTTTCTGTTGCTGTTGTTCTTTCTCTTCTTTTTAGGGTCAGAACAAGGAAAAATGAATCATTACTTATTTTTAGCAAAAATAAAAGGAATTTGACTAATTATTGGCCCCTGTAGATATAAACCATACAATCGATGTGTCTTTGAGCAGGAAGGTGAGTGCTGTCAGAAAAGATGAGTGTGCTGCCTCTTTCCTCTCTGCACAGCTTGCTATTTCAGTTTAAGGCAGCCAGTGTTTGAGCTGTAATAACTCCACTGATGCTGCTGACTCTAACTTTGAAAGTTATGATTACAGTCTTCTTGTACATGCATTCCATGAACTCTGGAAGATAGGTTAGCAGTTAGAATGGACAAGGGCCAGGGTGATATGTTCAATGGCTAAGAGTTTTTTTGTTCTCTTCAGTCCTGACTGAACTCTGTAAGTCTCAACACTTTAAGCTGATGGGTAAAGCAAATGCTTTATTCACCAAACACTTGCATACACTGGGTGCTGGGTTTCATCTAAAGCACTCAAGCTCACAAGAAAAACAAACAATAGTTGTTAAGAAACGTTGTGTTTGGTTTGACCTCTGAATGTGAATCCTTAAACTATTTGGTAGAGTTATTTTAGAAAAGAACATGAAAACAAGCATTTCACTACTGGATATGGTAGGATTTCATAACTTTCCCTTATGTAGCTTATAGATAATAATAAGTTGAAGCTTTACTTCAAATCTTTCAAAACAATTGTTTCAATACATTCACTTTGCATCTTCAAAATGGATGCATAGTCTAAGAATTTTTGATTGATATCAGAAATAGGGGTGTGATTTATATATTCATATTCACATGTTATTGCTACTTCTTATCTTTTGACTGACAAGTCTTTTAGATCAATAATATGAAAAATATAAAACAATGTGATTGGTCATTAAGAGCATGATCCAATTTGTTTAGGAATTAGCATTTAATTTGCTCTATACAGTAAAGCTGAAACAAACCAAAAATACAAGAAAAAAATAAAAAAAACAACAAAAATGGAAGAAACAGCTTTTCATATTCCTGGAGCAGCATGGATTTGGGGGTCAGTTTGTGCATGTTGTTATTTCTGTCTCCACAATGTTTAATACGTGTGGAGATTTCCTCAGGAACTCAGTTCATTTTACAGCTTCTCTCCTTTTGAAGAACAAGAAGATGCTTAAAAACCCTGAATAAAATCAAAATTGTTTCAAAAGGAAATTATTCTTCAAGTCTTCCAAAGTTATGTTTCAGAGATATTTAATTAGATAGACCCTTAAGTCATTAGCAAAATAATAATAAATTTGAAAAGCCTCTGACTATAGTTAATAATAACATAGTAATCTATTTTGAGGCTACGAGTACTTTTTTTTGTTATTAAAATCTAAAATACTTTTCTGTAACACAGCACAACATATGTGGTCAAGATAAACAGATGTTACATATGAATATATACAACAGCCATATAATTAAGCACTAAATTCAATTGTAAAAATTATTTCTGCATGTGTGTTTATTATACCCAATTTTGTTCTTTTGCATTCATAATTTTCTGTATTCTCATATTACCTAAGATATTTGAAGATAATCATAATATTTTCCCACCACTAGACAGTATTTCTTAACGTTCAAATAATAACTGTGAACATTTATTCATACACAGTAGCCCCTCTTCAGGCAATAGCCAGGCCAAGAGATGACTTCAAGAAACTTGAAAGCATAGTTGTTTATACCCCACTGACTTTTTATTTCATTTCCTTGGAAGTGAATTATGACTCCAATAATATGATTTTGGTTAAAAAGTAGAAGGAATGATTTCTGGCGTCTTGAGGGGGAAGATCTAAAGAGGTTTTAAATTATATTTTGTCATGAAAATACGCATCTTGTCATCTTTCTTTAGATGTTAGAATCTTTCATCTTGCTTGAAAGTTCAGATTGATCTGTAACCTTTCTTTTTTGAAAAAAAATGTATGTCAGACACTTTGATGTGTTGTGCATATTTTTGCTCAGAAAGCTATACTGATGCTTTCAGACCACAGCTGAGTTGCAATTGAATTTTATGTACTATCCTATGACATTGAGATAGTGCTGGTTTGCCCTGGGAATCAGACTGGCCTACTTTCAGCTTTGTGAGCAATTCATCAGCTGAATTATTGACTTAAATAATTACATGACTTAAATTCTACAGATGAGGATTACACAAAGATGATCATCTATTAGACAATGATAAAAATTCTTGAAAGGACTTTCATTTGTGGGTGAGAACCAATGAGTATCATCATTCAGTTTCAGACATCCCCCTTTCCTTCATCTTCTCATACACTATAACCCATCCTCTTACTACAACCCCACACTCTCCCATCGTTATAAATTCCTAACTTCCTTTCTGTCTGCTATCTTCCGGCATTCTCTCCTCCTACCTCCTTAAAAATAGATCTTCTTCAGGCATTGCCATTCCAACAACTAATCATACTGGTAATTAAAATGTAAACAATTACCGGCTTGAGAAATAGTTTAAATAAACTATTGAGTAATATTAATTATACAAACCAAGTGGACTTTAATGAATTAGATCACAACTGGATATACTTTTTCCATGGACTAAGGGGTGAGTATACACTTGGATTAATAATAAACCTTAAATACTGAAAATAAATGTCATAGTAAAGGGAATGTCTATCCCATGCCCCCCAAAAAATGAGGTACAGTTATTGTCATGATGTAGGTAAAATAAAGTAATGTTGGTGGGATGTTTTTTATTCTGTTTTCTATATAGAAATTTAATTAGACAAGAACTAAAAAATGAGGGAGTGGAGAGGAAGCTGGTTATTTGAGGAAACCATTTTAAGATCTGGAACATTTTCTAGGCCAATAGCTGATTTGTTGGACAATGGTAATATCTGGTGAGAAATCCCATCAGCAGATGCCACCTCTTGCAGAAAATTCAGCATGGGTACATTTTCCCTCAAGGTAATACAATAGTAGAAATGTGGAATGGGGGGAGAAATGAGAGTAAAAACAACTGGTTAATTCTGGAATGATTATATTTTAAAAAATTTTAAATCTGTGAAACAAATTGATTACATATAAAATCTAAAGATGCTTAAAAATTACAGACAGCCTTTGGTAGGGAGGACTAAAATGGAGAAATTTTTATTACATCCTAGTGTGTGTTAATAAACATTAACTTATTCTGGATAGCTGAAATGGTTATGGCAAGGATTAAGTTTTTTGAAAGTAACTGGCAATAATAATAACGATGAACCATACTCTTAGTTATCTATCTCTTTGGGGGAATACCAAAATCACCATGAATCCCAGCAGGCATAGTAGTAGCAAGAATACGTATGGGCTTCATATGTCAATGTGAAGGGCTAGATGAGCTCCCAAGTATAGGGGGGACAAGCACTTTAAGCTCTTATCCCAGGGCTCATCACAGGGTGGTGCGCTTTACATGGAAGTAACTTGTGGTGAAGTTGATGATGATGAAACAAAATTCAGTTTTTGTGAAAGCAAGGCAATGAAGAAACTATAAGAAATTGAGAAAAATCTATGTTGTTATTTTTGTTCTTGTTTTTTGTTCTGTTTTGTTTTTTTAATGACAGAACACGTGTTTGAGTTGCTGAAGAACAGAAGATATGATGTGAAATGGTTTGGAATTCTATAAATCATCATCAGAATTTATTGGATATATGCCTTCTTTCTAAATTGGGTGTTTATGCATTTTCTAATTTTGTTAATAGTTTTTGTTGACATTATGTAGGTCATATGCTTCATTTATTTGCTAGTAAAGTTATTTATGTGAGCAGATATTTTGCCCTTTCAATTTTATTTTACTTAGGTTTGACATTAATCCTAAAAGAGAAAAATTCACATTTGCTTTACATTTTGGGGTGAGCAATAACATCAGAGGCAGAGATTATCCTTTCTTCTCTAGTCTTCTTCCCACACTCTCAGTTCATCCTCTCGGTTAACCGCACAGGCTATGAGAAATGGCCTCAAACAATCGCTTCTCATAGATTTTCAGGACAGAAAGCAGGAAAGATAATCTTGTCAATATGAATATTTTATGGAATAAAGAAAGATGTGAATCCAAAAATGCATTCAAAATTTGGCTAAAATGGAGTGATATGTACTTTTAAAAAAATCAGTTCACAGGAAACAGATGGATTGAGTGGCTTAAATTATGATCATGAAACTAAAGTAGATTCAGGCTGTAAAATAGCAAGGACAACAAAATTATTGTAACTTTGTGGAAACTGTTATATTGTTGTAATCTATTCCTTGTTTGCTTTGTTCATTTTCTCCTTTCCTCCACTAGACTTCCCCTGGGGTTATTCTGGGAAATCAAGCTTTCAGAAATAGAATATGTATTAAGACATATTAGTCTTGATACTGAAAGAAACAAATGATTACTACTTTTCACTAATTTTCAGACAGATCATATATATATATATATATACATATGTATATATATATATATATATATATATATATATATATATATATGAAAAATAAGGAACTCAAACACTTCAAGACACTGTGACATTCGATCTGGATTTGTACACCTGAGCAAATGAGACTAATAAGACTGCTCTTATTTATTTTTATATCCAGTTAACTAAAGGGGTTCCAAAATTTCTACCCTCTCTCACTTATTTTGAATACCAAATGCTTCTTAAGGATATAATTGACTACACTGATAATTTGGTGTTAGTTAATGGAATCTGAATGGTTTTACTAACCAGAAAGTGATAAATCAAATACATGTTTTGTAATTTGGCCACTTAGCTTTTGTGTCCTGACCAAGAAAAGTCAATATCAAAGATTGGTTAGCAGTATCAAAAAAGGATGTTGCAATAGCCATGTAATCTTTTGATGCCTGAATGACTTTTTGCATCTCTCGTATGTTAGCTTTTATGAGGAATAATATATTTGTTAATCTTGTGGTAACATGTGGAGTGTATGTGTCTGATGGTTTTTATTTCAAAAGTACCTGCTTGTTTGCCAAGAAAAAAAATCTCAATTTATGTTGTTTTCACATTTTACTCTTTTTTAACAGCAATTTTACATTCAAGAACTATGTTAAAACTCTCCTTGATGGAACTTGTTTATCAAGAATTTTTCATTTTTTGATTTTGTGCCAACTTTTTTTAATATTGGTCCTTTGTAGAAAGATTGTAGCACACAAGGTATGTTACATCCTTTTTCTCTTATATGAATGGTTGTAAAAATGAAGAAAGGAAACTGAACAGTCTTCTATATTCATTGTTGTTTGCTTCTGACTCTAAGCTGCCTACAGCTCCTACCACCTCGACCCCCCCTGACACGAATGATGAGACCTTGAACTGTGAAGTAAAGGAACCCTCTCTTTTTGAAATCGCTTTCCTCAGAATATTTTATCACGGAAATGGAGCAATGGGAAAAAGAACCAAGACAGTGGGTTTTCATGGAACAATCTAAATCTTTTAAAAGAAGTATTCTTTGAGTTAGTTTCAATACATGCAACAATTTGGGCAAGCAAAACTTGCTGGTTGGAACTTCAAGTGGTCCTGATGGCCTCAGATGCTGCATCTTCAGAGCTATAACAGTGTATCTTATTAGTATTCTAGAGCATCTGATGCAACGATTTACAGTATTCAAAAGCCTGTGAAATTGTGAGAATATTAAAAGATGTGATAGAGGAAAAAAAAGCAGCTAAGGAAAAAAGAAGAAGAAAATGAACATTTCCTTCACACTTATTCCCAGCTGGGATTACAGCTGCTTGATTCATACCATCTGGGGGTGCCTAATTAGAAACTACCTAGAATAGTCTTTTAAATAAGTAATTTGAGAATAAACTTAACATCAGTGGCAGTTCATCTCCCTTAGGGTGGGAGTTAAGGTCGCAGGATCTTGTGGATCAATGAACAAAAGAAATACATACTAGTCGCCGTGTTTGAACAGTGTTATTCTTCAAAGAAGCAAAATGCCACTTGTTCAGACAAAACGTAATAAATCGGTTGCTGACTGATGAACCATTAGAGTAGTAAATTGTGAAAAAAAAAAGTCTTGCCTCTCAGATCCATGAACAGGCTTATTACTTCATGGTGTTTTAAGGGGCTTTTCAAATTCAAATCCAATTTTCAAAATACAATAATGCATCAATTGCGAAACAAACTGCACTTTTGTCTACCAAATCATTCGACTAATTATGGGTAGATTTTTCTTCTTAAAGGTTTTTCAATACCTTCAGGATAGACCTAGGGAGGTTTAAAAGAAAGGTTTTGTTTCCTGTTTAACCTAATGATTAAAAATTTTATTAACCGATCAGGTTGTTTTTGATTTGAAAGTGTCCTGAAGTTCCTTAAATCAGAACCATGCCTCCGACAAACACTTTGTGTTAGTAAGCACAAAGTGAAGCTTGTATTTTGTGACTGAAGAAAAAGACTCTAGAACCTTGAAGTTTGTAAACCTTTCATTTTAAGTGTCTTTGTCCATGTTCACTATCTGTCACCGTCTTTCAGCTTTATAAAATAATGTTTGTGTACTACAGGAAAATGAAAAAAAAATATCATTTCGATTGCTATCATAATGATGGTGATTTTTTTTTTTACCTGAAGCTAAGTTGAACACGGAAAACTATATTGCCCATAGGAACTTGTGCAGAGGCAAACTGAAACCGAGGAGAGGAGTCTGAGAACTCTAGGGTTAGTATTCATCCGTTTCTCTTCTCATCTGACAATTCAGCTGCAACAGTGAGACTTAGCTGTCATTAATCCTTACTGAAAATGAAATAAAATTGCTTCCCACATGGAAGATAACATTTCAGTGTGGGCACTTATATTCACATGAGATTGTTGAAAGGAATGTAAAGGAAAATGTTGATGAAATAATTAATAATTTATAACAAATGATGTTTTATATGATAATATATAGCTCTCTTTGTAAGACTAAGATTAACAATGTGGTTTCAATTTCTCATTGTCTTTGAGTGTCTCTGTCCTTATCAATTATTTGTTTTACAACCTCCCCTTTGGTTTCAGAGTAGTTATATTTTGCAAAAGATCCATAAAATCTTATTTATTTATGATATTATTTAGTGTCTGAGAAGTGTCCTGGACAATCTTCAGTCTCAGCATAAGCATAAAACAGTGTGTATTCATCATTAGTAGATTATCATCCATTGTCATCAACTCATTTCGTTATAATAAGCAGAGAATTCCCAGATGATAATCTGAGAGTTTGATATTTAGTTCTTAATAACTAAGCCTATTTACCAAAAGGTACAAAAATAAAAACATATTTTATATCAATTTGTAATTGATGGTGTTCCTTCTTTATTATAACTTATTTTACTACTTAGAATATTTATTTTATTTGTGTAAACATCAAAATTATCTATGCAGCTAAAATTATCTATGCTGCTGACCTAAAGAGATTTATTTACACACAACAAAGTGATCACCCAACTGGTCCTCAAAAGACACTGTTGGAACAAGGAGCAAGATGGGGTTAGTGACAATTTTGTACTTCAAAAGTGGACTTCAATAAGTCAAATTTGTCACATTTTCAAAGGGTTAAGGACATTTATGTGCATGTGTTAGAAATATAAAAAGACCACATTTAAAACATCATTTCATGGAAAATGAGCTTTATGATCCACAATATATAATATGTTCATGCAGGTGAAATCTCTTTTGACTCAAGATGTGTATTAATGACACAAGCAGATCTACACAGGTAGATCTGTGGAAGATGTCAAGTGAAAAACAACTTGCTAGAAATATATTCACTGAATGGTTTAAACCCCGGCATAAGAATAGGAGATAGTTACAGACCAGTAATCAGATATTTAGGAAGAGGTTTACATATGCCCAGCTCTGAAAAGAGGAAATGGAGAGGCAGCACAGCAGAAAAAAATTCATTCCCCATTCTTTCCCTGAACTCAGATATGGCAGTGTGCAGCGATGTGAAACTTTTGTAATCAAAGAGAAGATAAAAACTCACCAAAAGCATGAAGAAGTTACTAAATCTTTTTACTATATATGGATTCTAGGCACAGCCATGAGATTTATCTGATAAAAGGGTTGCTTGAAAACAGCAAATTTTATCACTGTGTGTTTTTCTTTGGAAAATATTATATCTCTTCAACTTTCCTAAGTTCAGACTTATGACTCCATAATGCACTGACACACAGTCCTGAGCACTGTATTCATTTTGACTGGTGAATTTCATAAGTTTCAAATTAGGCTCTATCTCCTATTTCTGTGTCTCTGTATCAGTGTAGGTCTTCCCAGCCAAGTGCTCTATCACTCGGCCACACCCCTAAGGTCACTGAGAAATATTTTAATGGTAAAGTAAAGCATCTACATGATAGGATGGTTCAATTATTAGAATAAAAATGGTGATTAATAAAAGGATCCCCAGAATTCCACATTGATGATAGGGAGAAAGGAATTTTTTGTAACATAAACAAAATTTGCATAACTTCCAACTATACCAAATAGAAATATGTACTATTACTCTAATACAAGTAACTGGTGCGATGCACACACCCTAATTGACAGCCAGAGTATGGATTTTTATCTTGAAGATGTACCTCTTAGTTCTTAGTGCAGTGATATTTATGGTACGAAGTATATTTGAAGCACAGTCAATGTATCTATGTGATTTACACAGATGTTTTTCACATAGCATCTGTGCCAGATTTTTCAACCAGGACATCTCTTACCTCCATGGTAAAATCATAAAATTCTGTTAAAAATATGATCAACAGGTAGCTCAAACACAAGATTTCCCCTGCCTTTCCAAAATAACATCGTCTTAAACATGAAGAGATTCTTGATAACTTTCAGCTCTTTTATAAATAAAATGAGTGTAATCATCTCTTTAGATTTTTATGCTCAGTCATTCTTTAATTTCCTTGACCATCCTTTCTGTGATGCACGGTGAGTGTCTTATTTATAATTAACTGATGGGTGATTAAATAAAATTATGCAAAAATAAAAGTTCTAATGGACATATTCAAAGTATTTCATTTGTTAATTTAAATAAATGAGTTGACATTATAATTTATTACATATAAGAACATTTGTCCATTAATAGAGGTTTTCAATTAAATTCTTATACAGCCTCACAAAATTCTTGGATTTATTTTTTTCTATTTTTCTTTTTTATTGATTTTTATTGAGCTCTACGTTTTTCTCTGCTCTTCTCCCTGACTCTCTCCTTCCCTTCAACACTCTCCCAAGGTCCCCATGCTCCCAATTTACTCAGATCTTCTCTCTTTCTACAATCCTAGTAGATTAGATCTTTGTATGTCTCTCTTAGGGTCCTCATTGCTATCTAGGTTCTCTAGGATTGTGATATGTGGGCTTTTTTTTTTTGCTTTATGTTTAAAAATCACTTATGAATGAGTACATGAGATAATTGCCTTTCTGAGTCTGGATTACATCACTCAAAATGATGTTTTCTAACTATATCCATTTGGCTGCAAAATTCAAGATGTTGTTATTTTTCCTGTTCTGTAGTACTCCATTGTGTAAATGTACCACATTTTCCTTATCCATTCTTTGGTCGAAGGGCATCTACATTGTTTCCAGGTTCTGGCTATGACAAACAATGCTGCTACAAACATAATTGAGCATAAGTTCTTGTGGTAAGAACATCCTTTGGATATATACCCAAACGTGGTATCACTGGGTCTTGAGGAAGGTTGTTTCCTAATTTTCTGAGAAATCACCACACTGACATCCAAAGGGGCTGTGCCAGCCTAGTATTGGCATAAAAACAGACAGGCAAACCAATGGAACTGAATCGAAGACATGGATATTAATCCACACACCTTCAAACACCTCATTTTTGACAAAGAAGAAAAAAAATCGAATGGAAAAAAAAGGATATTTAACAAATTGTGCGGGCATAACTGGATATCCACATGTAGAAGAATAAAAATAGACCTGTATCCATCACCATGAACAAAACTCAAGTCCAAATGGATCAAAGACCTCAACATAAAGCCAGCTACACTGAACCTTATAGAAGAGACAACGGAAAATGCTTGGATATATAATGGCAATAATGTTTTATTATATAGAATTATCCCCAACATATAAACAGAAAAAAATGATAAAATTTAAACTTTCTTCAAATACAAAAAAAAAAATGATGCATTCTTGACCTTACACTCTCACAAGACACAAAATGAGTGCACACATGTGTCTCTGTGTTGGAGGAACAGTGTCTAGCATTACCATAAAAAGGAATAAGAGGTTCTTTTATTTCTCCACTTCACCTTGTCCTCCTTTCTCTCCTCCACTTTTTTCCTTCTCACTGCTTCCTAGTTATATATCTGTTTACTTCTTTTCCTTCTAATCCATCATGTTCGCATGACTTTGCTACAGCACAAAGAGACTGTAAAGTGCAGTGTTTTCTCAGACATGAGATCACAATCTAATTGTTAAAGTTTTATTCTATGCACACTTCCATGAAAACCTAATTTGTGTTATTAAAAGTTCTTATTTAGTTTAATCTTGGTTCATGCAGACACTGCCAAATTTTCACAGACAAAGTTTCCCAATCCCACATAGAGCACTGAAAAAGGATGAGTGCTTAAACTAATGAATTTCTGCTATATTAGAATGCAGCATTTCTTTCTTGCCCTTCCCTCGTATTTCTAAACAACCGATATCTAGGCACTTCAATTCTTACCTTTGAATATTTTAATTTTAAAGTATTTTTAATATATGCACATTCAGTATGCAGCTTATATTAATCATTTGATATGTAGTAGAGGTAAATATTCAAATAACCAAAAAAGAAGAGTTTATAAGCATTAATCCTCTTAATCACAGAAGATGAAGTCATTGAAACCAATGATATCTACAGGTTGTAAAAAATCACATCAGAAGCATTTCACAGGGGGACAAGTGAGAGGAAAAAGTAAAAATTTCCCTCCGTTACTGTCAGGGAAATCATAGTAAAGAGGATCCACTTTAGCAGAATTTTTAAGAAGTCATGGTAACTGCTTGAGTGGAAATAATCGCTTCATCAAAAGAAATTTCAGGCCTGAGCAAATACATTAGACAGCCCTGGGATTTCTCGGGTGGGAGGAATGGTGTGAGGGTACAACAGAGGGAAATTGGCAGAATAATTGGTGTCCTGAGGGTCAGCTCTTAAAGTCACATATGAGGTGAAAGGAGGATTTTACTTTCTCATAGGGTGAGTGCTTTGTGCAGAAAAGTCTTTTATTTAGTTTTTAGATTGCAAAGAAATGGCTTTCCAACTTGGACACTTTTTATCACTAAAGGGAAAAGAAAGACCATATTTATGGGACTGTTGCAAAGGTCCATGTAATGATAATTTGAACCCAGAACTATGGTAGAAGTTGCAGAATCAGCAGGAAATAACAATTATAGGTTGATTATTTGGACTTCCCAGGAAAAAATGAATGAGTAAAGGTACAAACTTTATCTTACATACTGTCTGAATTATTTGTTAGCAGTTACCCCAACTTAGATCTCAGGAAGGGAGACCAACTGTACCCTAAATCTTCTATATTGTTTTTAAGAAAAAAAAATACTTTACTTGCTAGAATCCATGGAGGGAAAGTTCCATTCCCAACCATGATATTTATTATCTAAAATAAGCCTCTGTCAAGAACAATGGTGATGCCTATACATTTTAGGTCCTTTAAGTTAGAGACCTCTTTATTAAGGGCCATTGACACATCTCTCTAGGCACATTTGCTGTCTATTAGGAGCATTCCATTTCAACATTCAGCATTTTGCTCTACTTCAGGAGTTTTCTGCCTGGGGTGCAGGGGATGTCAGTAAGAAAACAATGCCAGGATGTTGAGCCAATGACTCTAAATCAGAATGTTATACATTAACAAGAGATCAAAGAGCAGTAGACACTGTCTCTATTCTAGCTACATAGATATGACTTACTGTTCTACCTTCTAGTCCATTGTGTAGAGGATCAGCTTCCCTGTGCTCTTGCTCACCCTCTCTCTCTTTCATCTTTCTGTCTCCCTATTTCTCTCCTTACCTTCCTGTCTCTGTCTCTTTCTCTATGTATCTATTTCACTTTTGTAAAACAATAAACAGGTGAATATAAATAAATAATGTGTTGTATTAGTTAACTTTAATTTCTTTACAAGTAGTGTGAATTTTGACATACTTACCTGATGAGCAACAGAGCCTGGGGACTAATTTAAGAAGCTTTTCACTTTAATAGTAAGATTCACACATGATAGAAAACTGAATCTATGTCATTAGGAGAAACTTCCTAGTGTATGTGTTGTATGCAAATAAACAGAGAAAGTACAGAACACAAGCCTGCTCTGAAGTAGGATAAACCCTATTAAAGGAATCCTGATTATGTTGAGTAAGACCCCAGAGAGAAAAATAAAAATGTAAATTCCAGAAAATTCTAAGTAGTTTATAATGCCAAAGATGAGAAGAGGGTCCTGTGACACACAACACACTTTTCCAAATTCTCCCACTGTTCTCACTGACCAGTCTTTTGGTTGTTAATTTCTAGCATCACTCACTAGCATTCATCCTTGTACTTTCCAAAACAGTCTGTACTTTTTTAAAATTTTGGCTTTTTTTTTTCTGAACTGAATTCATTCTGGGAATACTGTTTCTCTATTAACTCATTCACATTTTACTCCTACTTGAGTTTTTTTTCTCCATGACTCAAGAAAGGTGATTTTTTTTTTGTCCTATATCAGGACATGGCATTGCCTAAGCCATTTAATGCATATTAACAATATTTTAATAATTTTTCATAAAGTAAGACAGAAAGTTAAATTGTTAATATATATGTTTATTGAGTATATTGTGTGTGTGTATGTTTGTGCGTGCAGGGTTGTGGCTCAGCATTAGGGCATGTGTGGAACAGGCAAAAGGACTTATCTGCAGTGTCCATCACAGAAACTAACAATAAACAAAATAAGCTCTACATCACCTACTCATCAAAAATATAATTAATATATTACTAGATACTTAAAAAAGAAATGCTTTGTGACTAAATTGATGGAGAATATTGAATAATCAATAGCATACATACATAATCTTCAAATTTAGCAAGCACATAAAATGATGCATTAAGAAAGGAGGATATTTGAACCTTACTGGGCATGTTTGTGAATAGTTTGAGAGACTCTGTAAGTCTTAATATTAGCGAGAGAAACAGAAATGTATGCAAGAAGACAGCATGCATTGTGATTCTGTGTCAGCTATCTTAATTAGGATTTCTCTTGCTGTGAAGAAACACCATTACCACAGCAACTTCCATAAAGGAAAATATTTAATTAGGTGACTTACAGTTCAGAAGTTAAGTCCATTATTGTCATATTGGAACATGGCAGCATGCACACAGACATGATACTGGAGAGGTAGCTGAGAGTTCCACATCTTTTATAGGCAACAGGAAGTGGTCTGAGACATTGGGAGGTAACTTGAGCAGATATGAGACCTCAATTCTCTCTTATACTGTGACATACTTCCTCCAACAAAACCACAGTCACTTCAGTAAAACTACAACTACTAGCAGTGCCTCTCCTTTTGGGGTCTATTTTCTTTCAAATCACCACAATCTGCTCTCTGATCTCAAAGGCTTGTGGATATATATTATAATGCAAGAATACACTCAATCCAATTTCAAAATCCCTATAGTCTATAACAATCCCAAACTTATTAAAAAGTCTAAAGTTTAAAGTCTCTTCTGAGATTCATGAAATCTCTTAACAATAATGGACTGCAAATTCAAAATAAGAAAGCAGATCACATACTGCCAACATATAATGGGATAGGATATATATTACCTTTACAAAATATAAGAAAGGGAGAATAGTGAGAAAATACCACACAAAAGTAAGACAAAAGCCCTGGGCAAACTAGCAACTCTGCATCTCCATATCAGATGACAAAACACCCTTCAGATACCCTACATCTTACAGCTTTGTAGACTGCAATATACTTCTTTTTTTGGGATGGTTACTCTACTTATTAGCAGCTTTTCTTAGCAGGTATCGCACAATTCTGGCATCTCTAACATCTTCAAGAATCCCAAAGCAACCCAAGATTCACCTTCATAACCTCATGCAATGGCCTTCTAGGCCTGGTCTCTGCAACTTCCTTTAGTCATGGAGAACAATTCCACAGCCTCTTTCTTCTATGCTTAGCTCTAGAACCTTGTGGGCAAAGCTGCCAAGTCCTGTTCCTTTCTGGGCCTGGGACATGATCCTCTCATTCAATTACATCCTCACCAACTTTCTGTTTTTAGTGGTTTTCTTCACTGCCTAAGTGTGGCTTGTCTTGAATTTGTTCTGTAGAAAAGACTGACCTCAAACTCAGAGATCCACCAGTTTCTGTTTCTGGAGTTCAGGGATTAAAAGTATATACCACCACACCTACTCTACATTTTCTTAAAGTCCTTTTCACAAGTTGGAAATTTAGCTGGGTGGGGTCTTTCCCTGAGGTCACCATACCCTTTATTCCATTTCTTAGTGTATTTTTCTCCTTGGGTAAAAGACTTAGCTACATTCTACTTCCTGGTGCTGCTTCTCTCCTCAATTTTTACATTCTGTAAATTACCCTGCTCATCTTGCTCCTTTTAATTATAAATCTATTTAATAGTTACTACTAATAACCACATGACAGTCTAGACTAGGCTGTTTTGAGATTTCCTCTGCCAGCAGAATTAATCCAAAACCTTCATTTTAGCCTCAGGAAGACTCCAGGCAAGAGGAAAAGACAGTTGCTTTCTTCATCAAAATATCACAAGAATGATCTTAGGCCACATATTAATATTCTTCTCTCCAGAAATCTCTTGAGACAGACCCCTATAGTTCATCAAATTATACTCTGCCAAACTACCATCCATGTTCCTGCTCATGTGGCCCATTAAGCAGCACTTAGTGCTTTCAAATGCTTTTCCAACCCACAGTCCCAAAGTCCATATTTCAGCAAAAGAAAAGGATGATCAGACATATCAGAGTAACATCTCAACCACTGGTACCAACTTCATTCCCTTATTGTCATGACAGAGCATGACAGCTTGAAGGCAGACATGGTTCTGAGCAAAAGCTCAGAGATCTACATCTGGCACTGGCAACAGGAAGAGGTCTTAGACACTGGAAGGTATCCTGACCACAAATAAACCCCTCCTATACAGTGACACACTTCCTCCAACAGGATCACAAATACCCCAACAAGACCTCACCTCCTAATATTGCCACTCCTTTTGTGGACCATTTTCTTTCAAACACACCCTCTTGGGTACAAAGGGTCCGTGGGATAATAGATTTCTGTGTTTTAGCACAGTCTATGGGAACCATTTTGATTCTCAAGAAAAATATTAGCTTCATAAATTACAGTCAGATTCTTCATCTCAATACTTATCATGAGACATCCATAATTTTAGTGTCCAGGACACTGATTTCATTTCAAATTTTAGTTGCCCGAGAACAGATTCTTAATCTCAATACTTTTTATAGTGCATCCTTAATTTTAGTGTACCACACAGTGATTTCATTTCGTATCTTAGTTGATCATGGACCTAGACAAAGATAGGTAATAATTATTCTGGTTGTTAAAATTCTTTTGTTTTACTAGTGAAGAGAGTAATCATAAGCCCAGCATGATCTAGAAAGCATCAGTTTAGAGAAATCCTGCATATAGAACCAACTGCTTTCCCAAATATCCACCACTGTTTCTCACATTTATCAACACTATAAAAGGAGAAAATCCATCCTTTCAAATCCACCATCAGAGGAATGCTTGAAAAAGGGCTTGTGTTAAAATTACAGATTGAGATTATTTTTGTATTTAAACGTGTTGACTCATACTTAGACAGCTGTTGATTTAGAACTATCTGATTTAGCAAAAAAAAAATTTTAGCACTCCTAAGATTCTGACTGATCTCTACAACTTTGTCCTTTTATAAACATTTAACTACAAATTCATCCAGCACACGAGAAAGAAAATACTGGTGCCATTTTGTCCATAACTATAATTTGTGTAAGAGAAGGACATTTTCTTTTCTACCTCTTATTCTGCATATCTTCTGATTCTTCTCAGAAGTTCTTTGGGCAGATCACAGAGACAAGACTGCTTTTCAAACTATTCTCCCCTTTTATTTTCTTATAACACACTTGAAGGAAATAGTTCACTGATTAGGAATTATTTGAAAATTGCTATTGGGATTTTCTGCCTAAATTGAAAATGTGGAAATATTCTGCTATAACTCCAGATGCATTTAGAAATATTTTTATTCTCAAATGAGCTCAAAGGATCTGCAAAATGCTTACACAGAAACTTTGTTTATATAATGAAAACAAGAAGTACCATTAATAGACATGGAAAAGGAAGTTTAGTAAGTCAGGTTATAGATGAATAAATTATATGTGCACTGATAAAAGAAAATTGTAGCCAATACCTCTACAGTGTTATATGAAAAAAATCTTTGAAAATATTATATACATAGAGCAGGAAAAATTGCTCATTGAGGTTAGATGTTCTGAATGTTTAAATCTTCTCAAGTATTTACATTTTTGAAGTTAAAATATTTCAACATAGTTATTAAAACAAAGTCTTTTATTTTGTATTCATGATAAACAAAAACACTGATTATGTAATTCATTGAAAGCAACCCCGAGATTAGAAAACAGGCAAATCTTCCTTTGGACTTTTACAGTCATTTTAGGAGACTGAAAACATGCTTCTGTTTAAAACAGTGTTAATGATGTTTCATTTATTATCAAAAATAAAATCACTATTATTTATGCTCATTTGATACAAAAGCAGGAATATGTCCAAATTGCTCCAACACAAGAACCTTGGGGAGTGAATCCCAAATAAATTAAAATGTTTAGAACTATTTCAAGACAAAATTCGTTACAAGTACCAACTGAGATGAGCAGAGACACTTGTTTCAAATCCTAATAACCTACATGACACATTTTGCACAAATTTGATGGAAAGAAAGTGTTACTGCAGATTGTTTTGTTGTAACTTGGTGTAAGTTGCTCACCATCACTGGCTACACACAATGAATGATTGTATGAATGGAAAAACAAGAGAAAGTATTATTTTCTAAATTTCATTTAAAAACTTTAAGGCATGATCAGTAATCAGTGAACTCTAAATTTTTGCTGACAGTGACTTAAGAAAATGTTATATATCATTTCTTTTAATGTATAAACATTTTGCAAGGCAATCCAAAAGGAAGTATCACAGACATTCTCATAAGTGTGTATGGCATTTGGATAATTTCTTTCTTCTTTTCATCCCAAATGTTCTACTCTCTTCCCTCACTGTCTTATCCTCAATTTACATACATTTTGAAAAAAGTACCAGAAAGTTAGAAATTTACCTGTGAATTGTTTGAAATATATGTCGTGCTCGAGTCTTACTGTGAGCACAATACAGTCAAATCTCACCAAGTTCTGTAAGTCTCCCTCACTTCAAAAGGCACGGAGTGTCTGAAATGAACTTTAGTACAGCCATTATAATATTCGCTGCTGCCTCCAAGCTAGCTTCAGGTTATTTTAGTTACTGGAAGCAGCATTCATTTTCAAAGTCTTTTTACGACTATTCATAGGTAAAATTTTGTAGACACATACTCCAGCCAAAGGCGAGTTTTAAAATGGCAAAAAGTCTCTCTGAGGAAAATATACTACCAAGGTATCAAATGAAAATACACCTTGTTTAACAACTTTTACAACTTGATAATGGTTTATACAACTGTCCAACTTTTATGAAAAGCAAGAAATAAAAATAATAGGACTTTTAAATGGCGTGTACTCTCAAGTCCATAAAACCACACATAATTTTATGGGAAATTCATCCTTAATTTACATTTTTTAAGTCCAGATGTTTCAAATTATGATTATTTTGTCAAGTAGTATTTAAAACTGAACTTGGAAAATGTGACTGGTCACTCCCATTAAAAAATTCCATCCCAATCTGTTTGAAATCTGTATCAAACCCCAATCAGCATTTGAGTAGTTAGAAGTCACTGTAATCTAAGAACTTCATGAAGTAATTCGTTTAGAACTGACTATATATTTAGTAGGCTGGCTGATGTTCTTTGATTTCACAGTAAAAGAGAAGCACCAAATGGCAAGTAATATAGGGGTAGGAGAAAGAAATTTTCATCTGGAATCCAGATCAGAAGATTAAACTTTCTTAGATTTTAATGGACAGATCTGCTCTAGGCTTATTTTTCTAAAGTAGATTACTTGTCCAAGTATTTCACTGTCAAGAATGAAAAGTGATAAATGTGTACTAATTGTCAATGTGGTAGACAGACACAGAGGGTCTGCAAATTTCACAACCCAATCAGTTATACTTCTTAGTTTGCTAGCTAGCATGGTAATACAGATGTTATTATTCTGGTGGTATGCTGCTCCTGGCTTGCTCTACATGACTTGCTTAGCCTTTTATGATATACCTTGCAAGATCATCAGCATGAGCATTGGTGAATTGGGCCATTCTACACGAATATTTGTCAAGAAAATCCTCTATGGGCTTCCCACAGGTAAGTATTTTACTGAGGATCGCTCTTCCATAATGACTCTTTGCTTGAGTCAAGCTGACATCAGAATAAGTACCAAAGGAATGGTTTATCCCAATTCGAGGATCTTGTCTAGTGTTTTAGGCATGTGTGAGTGGTAGGTTATTGAAGTAGCCAGTAAAATTATATCTCCAGTCAAGAGTAAAGGGAATCTTATGCATGCCTAGCTATATTTTCACCTCTTACATTGATAAAATATTTGAAACACGATTATTAAAAACTCAGAGATGGAAATTGGGGTTCAACCTGAAGATCAGAAAAGTAAAACAGACAGACACTTGCTCTTACTTCTACTTCAGTCCAAAATGGCATCCTGCCTACAGGAATCTCAGAATGAGAGTGTGATTGAGAGCTGTCTCTTCCCATTTTATAAACCTCTCTATGGCTGGAATTAAAGGTGTGTACCTCCAGTATTAAAGGCATGCACTGCCTGGTTTCTTTGGTAACTAGTGTGGCTACTGAGATTAAAGGTGTGTATTACCATTGCCTGGCTGACCAGCTGAGTTGTTTTATATTCTGATAGTCAGGTAATCTTAATTTATTAAATGCAAGTGAAATGCCACTACAAATACCCACTTATGGAATGTGCTGCTATATCTTCCTACACCAATTAATTTTGGACAATGCTCTGTAGATGTTTTCAAAGGCTGATCTAATATAGTCTTTTATTGAACTTCTCTTCACAGGTAGATTATGTTGGCAAATAAAACTAGCTATCATGCTTACATTTGCATAATATTAATTTCAAGTTCTTTTTAAGTAAAAAACAACCATCATTAACATGATTTTAAAGCCCATGTTAACTTTATTTTTCAAGGTAATACAATTTTGTTATAATTCTCTTCAATATAGTTGTGGAGGAAAACAATATGATCTTAAAATTTTAGTGAACTAAAGATTTGTATTTTAAGAAATTCCTTATACTAGCTGACACATAAGCAATCACCTGGAATATCATCTTTTCTTTGGTGTTGCGTCCTGGTGATAACTTCATCTTTGTACTTTTTGCCCCTTCACTGAACTGTACAGCAACTGAATGATAGTTGTTTCCCCTATCTAAGGGGCTCACTATTCAGTCTCAGCTTACTTAGAACTCACCGTATAGATCACATTAACAAATACAGAAAGTAGATTATAGAATAGAAAAAAATAGGTTTGAAATCTAGTGTCTTAAACCAATTTTGTAGGAGACATAACCTAAAGTTTCCAGAAACAGAGGAAACCCTTAATGATAAACACCCCAATATATGCCAAAAGAATGCAATAACAATTAAAACTGTGAGCAATAAAAAAGTTATGAAAACACATAAAATTAAATAACATACTTATAGAAAACAGCAATTAGATTAAAGCAGATTTTCTGTAGTACTGTTTTATTTGTATTTTAGTAAATAAAGCTTGCCTGAAGTTAAGAGGGTAAAACAGCCGCTTACAGACTAAGCAGTGGTGACACACACCTTTAATCCCAGTAGCCTCCACTCGTTTACCATAGAAACTGAATAGTAGTGGTACACATCTTTAGTCCCAGAACTATAGAGGATTAGAAAATGTGGAGAAACAGCTCTCACTCACAGTCTCATTCTGAATAAGAGCCAGTTGCTGGCTCTTTTTCTTTTCTGACCTTAAGGTTGAACCAACATTTCTATTTCAGGGTTTTTATTAATTGTGCTACATTTTTTTTTGTCTGAATCTGGGAATGCAGGGTGCTGGAGAGATGGCTCATCAGCCGAGAGTTCTTACTGTTCTTGCACATAAGTGAGTTTGTGTCTCATAACACAATATTGTGGTTCATAACCACCTGTAACTATGTCATTGTCTTATTATGGAGCTCCTTAGATGACAGGGTTCTAATTTTCGCTTTTATGGTACAAATACGTTCTTAAATTCAAAATAATTATAGCTTGAATGATGTGGGAGTGATTTCTTATTAATAAAGAAACTGCCTAGACCCATTTGATAGGACAACCCTTAGGTAGGTGGAGTAAACAGAACGGAATGCTGGGAGAAAGAAGCTGAGTCAAGGAGTCCTCATGATTTTCCCACTCCAGAGAGACGCAGGTTAAGATCATTCCTGGGGCCGGGCGATGGTGGTGCACGCCTTTAATCCCAGCACTCGGGAGGCAGAGGCAGGAGGATCTCTGTGAGTTCAAGACCAGCCTGGTCTACAAGAGCTAGTTCCAGGACAGGCTCCAAAGCCACAGAGAAACCCTGTCTCGAAAAACCAAAAAAAAAAAAAAAAAAAAAAAAAAAAAAGATCATTCCTGGTAAGCCAGCTCGTGGGCTACAGCTGATTATTAGAAATGGGCTAGTCCAGTTATTATTATTACTAAATGTACAATTCATAATTCAGGCGTTTTTTAAAACTTCAAACATAATTTATTGTCTATTGTTTTCTATTCTACATAAAATTTGCTGTCAGTTATGTGACAGTATTTAGAATAATGACTTGCTTATGAAGCAAGAATTCTAAAGAGAACCATATGGAAATATTCTTTCTGAGCTGTCAATTAAATTTTCAAAATATTTATGTTGTAACACCAAAGTAAATACCCCCACCCTCACACCCCACTGCTCTAATATATATATATATATATATATATATATATATATATATATATATATATATATACAATATAATATATATGAGAGAGAATGATATATAATATGTAACTTGAATAAAACTTATAGTATCAATAAACTAACCTAATGATACAGGAAAGCAATAAAATGTATTAAATCATGCCTTCTTCACATGAAAGTAATATGCCCTAAATTAATAAAACCAATATTTGAAATATAACAAGTAAGATAAAAATAAGAAGAAGCTGAAATGTACAAGAAAAGCAAGTTCAGGAGTGGGCTTTTGGAATGTATTTCAGGAGTGAGCTATTGAAATGTCTCAGAATTTAAAGGTCCTTATAAATGCAAGCATGAGAGATCTGAGCTCTAATTTCATAGCACACATGGAAAAGCCAAACAAGGTTATGCATACCTTTAAATCCCATCCTTTGTGAATTTAAGACAAGTGGATTGATAGCATTTACTGGTTTCTTGCTGAGTTCCAGATTTAGTGAGAAACCAAATATGAATAGCATAATTCAGAGATAGAGCAGGGTACTCAATGTCCACTGCCTTCTGTATGACAAACCCTCACATGTGCATGTGAACTCTATACACACATACTCACATATGCATATAAGAAAAAATAAATGCATAAAGTCCATGTTAGCCTATATCAATATTATATTGATAAGAAATGGTAATATATTTCAGGCACAGTATCCTCAAGAAATGCCCATTGGTTTAAGAGCTAAGAGAACAGCTTCTCTCTATGTTATTACCTATATTTTCCTTACATGTACAAGTAGTATACCTTTCTTCATTCTTCTCTCTCTGTACTGTACTTATCGATTTATTCTGTGACAGACAATACCCCATTGCATACATTTATTTATAGGTTGCATTAGAATTTAGTAGGGAAAATATTTCAGATCTTAGACAGTAAAATAGGTTAAAAACTTTAGAATGTGTTGTCAAATAGGACTGATGCCAAAATTGTTAAATATGCCTGATGCTAATATTACCAAATCTGGTTAATGCCAATATTGTCAAATATGGCTGATGCTAACTAGCACTGGGAACAAGGGGGAGGAAATAGAGAAGAAGGCACAATACTTCCTTTCACAGTTTTACTTGATATGAATGAGTGAAGATTGTTGTTGTTTGAATATGAAGTAATACATGAGCTAATGTATTTCAATACATGTTACCTTCCTGGAGAAATAGTTCACTGAGAATAGACCTCAGGGCTTTAAAACCAAGGCCTTCTTTTTATTCATTCTCTACTCCTGGTTACTGGGGCTTTCTGACTATTCATCCTATTGCCCTAGCTAACAAATCTCCACCATGATGGAGATTACCCTGGTTATAATGTAAACTCAAATAAATCTTTGCTTTTCCAATTCATTTGCTGTGTAGTAGGCTGCACCAAGTAGAACAATAACTAACACAGCTAATACAAAAGTGTGGTTTTGTAAATGATATCATTGTTGTAACAAACCTGAGGAAATGGAGACCTCAGAATGTTGGAGATGCCATAACCATCCCTGAAGGACAGTTGCAAAAATAAAGAAGGGTCAGATGCATGAAAATCTGTGTTGATAGTTATGGCTGCCTAAGGCATTTAGATCCACAGTGAGTCTATCAAGAGGCCCCAGATACCAGACATGGAGCTCAGATTTTGGTATATGCCCTAATGAATTTGTCTCTGCTTCAGTGTGCTATTAACTTACTAGCCCCCCCCCATTCTCTGTTTTGAAATAGGAATGTTATCTTTGTATCAATACATGTTCTATCATTTTTGTTTGTTTGTTGTTGTTGATTTTTTGTTTGTTTTTGATTTGCAGTTATCCCAATAAGAGATTGTCTTAAATCTCAGAAGTTATATGGCTTTCTAGTTAGTGCTGATACTAGATATGAATAAGAGTTTTGCAGACATAATTATTATATTTTACATCATGAGATAGCCAGGAGTTAATGGAGTTTACTAGAGGAACACTGTGATTTATATGTAAGGTACCTCGTTTAGGCACATGTGTTTAAATATTTAATAACTAGATGGTGATACTGTTTGAGAAAGTTGTGGAAACTTTAGGAGGTGAACACTTCTAGAAGGAAGCAGATTATTGAGAGCATGAAGTAAACTATTATAATCCAGACATATTTTCTGTATAGTTTCTACTTCCTGACCACCTGAATAATAATGACTCTAGTTCCTCCTCCTGGCACAATGTGAGCTCCACTATGAGAGACTATATTACACTTGAGGGGTGAGCAAAGCAAACCCTCACTTCCTTACATTACTTCTTGTCTAATATTTTGTCACCATGATGAATAAAGTACCAAATACAAAGGTTGTGCTGAGAAGCTTTTTTAATATATAGCTAAGAGTTGATTAAAAGAAAAATTGCTTTAGTTAATTGCTATTATTCTATAGTATAATAGGTCTTTGAAAATTTAGAATGCTTTGGATTGAATTTGCAGCACCACACCTGGTAAGTAAGTTAGACAAATGTTCTACTTCTAAAGTACATTACTACCCAAATAACACTGTTAAAAGGCATTTCAAATTCAGACGGGCTCAGACTTTCCTCTAAATTCTTTTATAGTTTGTAGTCTATAAAGTATCTAGTAGACAAGCAGAGAAATACTTATAGACAGATTCATGCATATAGATAGATATGTGCATATACATACACACACACATAATACATACATACATACATTCATACATACATACATATTGTGATGCTTTGTTTTCAATTGTCAGTTTGACTGAATTTAGTTTCATGGAAGATATACAACTCTGGGTTTATTTTGGAGGATGTTTCTAGAGACTGAGGAAGAAAGAACTACTGTCATCTGGGAAGCACCATCCCTGTGAGTGAGTCCAGGACTGAACAGAACGGAAAAGGCGAAACACCAACAATTATCTCCTTACTGTAGCCACAGCGCTGTGCACTCCTGCTGGCATGCAGTCTCTGCGGTGATACGATGTACTTTCTATCTGAGTCAAAGCCCTTGTCTTCAACTCTTTAGTCAAGTACTTTGTCATCTTAATGAAAGTAATATACTATATATATGTATATATATGCTAAGCTTATGAATAAACTTAGTCACTAAATTCATTAGAGAAACTTGAACGCAATAGTATATTGTCCAGATTTTATGAAAAATATAAGCAAATGGACCAGAATGGCTAATGAATCAATAACACAAAAATTTTAATTATGTACATTTTTAAGGTCACAAACAGCAGAAATATTATAAGATATAAATTAAATATTATCACTGTACTATTTCAGTACAAGGTCATTTCATCATGCTGTCTTGGTAATATTGTCAAGTATACAAATGGTTGTTTCCTAGAATTTACAACTACTTTTTATGGCATTTTTCATTCTGGCCCACTGATTAGCATCAAGATAATTACTTACCTACATATCCTAGTTATTAAAAAAATCATTTTTCTTTAGGATATTCATGAATAGCGTTTACTTATTTTGTGTGGAAGCAGTTGCTTCTCATATATTGCTTCGTTGTGCTACTTGTTTGTGTATATGAGTTCCTTATATATCTGAATTACTGGTGAGCTCTTATTAAAATATAAGAGCATTTAGCAATAGGCCAAGAAAAAACAAACTCAATGGCATTATTGGAAGTTCCTTGCCACACAATATTATGTCAAGGCTATAATATATATATATTATATATATGAATATGAGTCCATTTTGCCATGGTAGTCCTTTACATGTATGTATATTTATGACTTCTAGTTTAGTGTTTTTAAGAAACCCAAAAAGCAGGTACATGGGACAGCTTATAGAAAGAAAAAGGCACTGGAAGATGATACAATTCAATGATAATCTGAAAATATTTGGTCCCATGTAAGCAGGAAAACCAAAAGCACAAATCCCTAACCAATCCTGCATCCCACATTGGAAAGAAAGGTACTTAATTTCTGAGGTACCAAGTCAGTATAACTTTTTACGTAAACTAAAATATCATTTTTAAAAATGTCAAGTTAATATCCAGAAGTGAAACTTCATTTTTTAAATTCTTCAGGAGGCTTTTAACTACCAGAGCATCTGTCTGCTCTTTTATTTTATAAAACAAGAGGGATTTTACAAGTGGAGGAGCAACTGGTGTGTGTCAGGAAGAGGGAGAGATTAGTTAATTGAATCGAGGGTTGGTTTGTCTCAGTAGCTTTCCTTCTCTGGGTACTATTTGATGATATTTTTAGCAAAGAGATTATCCACCATTAAGTGTAAAATCAACAAGAGAATAGCGGGATTTTAAGAAAGACAGGAAAATTGTATGAGTGACATATTTTGATTTATATGGGAAAAGAACTGGTCCCAGAAGATGCAGAACACAATTCGTGCTTTTGAGTAATGTTTTTATATTATTTTCCTTGTGAAGCTCATGTAGAAGAATTTGCTGGAGGATAAGAATATAGCAAACTAAATATAGGCATTATATTATTTTCAGCAGTGTGATATTTGTATGCACGTTGTTTGTATATGCAAATGAGCGAATTGTGTGAAACTAAACCACACCTTCCCATGTACTTGGCAAAGAGTCTGTGATCAAATCTGCAGTCCTGGCTAATTTTCACCCACAATTTTCTTTACATACATATGGTACTTATGTATCACATTTTTTTAAAGTGGAAAAAATAGGTAATTCCAAATGATAAGTTACATGGCTACGTAATTTATATGCTAAGATTATGAAATGAACATTATTTTGATCAAACACTACTCACTTTGTAAAGACTCCAACCTCAGTAGAAAACTTTCTCCAAATTCATTCTACTTAATGAGTTTTTCCACATATCAGCAACTATTTAAACACATTTACAGTAAATTTACAGCTATTTCCTGAAAAATTTAACCTTTGAAAATGTAAGAATGATTTCTTGTTCTGGAATATGTAGTCTTTTAAATAGTCCCATGTAAATAAGATTAAAGGATGCTATGATTATTTGTAATATTAAATAATTAAAAGTGTAGAAAAGTGTTTCACGGTAAAAAAAATTACTCAAAAAGTTTATTAAATGTATTACTTTTAGTTACCTTAGAATTTAGGCTTTCTGTGACAATTTTACTATTGAAATTTTGAAATTCTTTTCCATTTCAATATTCTCTGAATTTGAGTATAATAATTATCAACATAAATGATGATTTTTTTAAATAGTGAAATAGGCAATTCACCATATTTTAAATGAGAGTTTAATAATATGTATTGCATTATTTTACCTTTCTTGTGCCCGGTATTTATTTTCTTTCTATCTTTTAATTGTTAATCTACTGTTTTTAATATTACATAAAGGCATTCATAGCAGATAACTAGGCAGGTTTTATCAAATCTGGATATTTCTACTTCTTAAATTTGAGCACACGTTACATATTAAAGAACATTTCCTGAAAAAAGAAAAAAAAAAACAAGTCATTGTTTTGCTCCCACATTTAACGGTGAAGTCTTATTTGTTAGAAATTTATTTCATATAATACTTTTAGAGTTCTTCAAGTTGAGTTGATGTTATTAGGCTCCACTTCTTGTAACATGATCTGCATTCTGGTAAGGAGAATAAATTTAGGCAGGGACTTGCACACCATGGGAAAAAAATAAACAAAACATGGATAGGACATCTTAATTACTTGTTTCACACTTTTTTAACTTATTATTTATTCATTCATCTTTTGTCTATTTATTTATTTTAAAACAGTCTTTTCTCATTTTACATACCAATACCAGTTCCTTCTTCCTCCCCACCTTCCACCCATCCCACCCATTAACAGCAAAACTTTCATCGGGAAATGGGGAATAATAGTTCATCAAATCCTGTAACTAAGTGAGAATCCCTTGTCAGTTGATATTCGCTGGGGAGGGAGGAGTCAATGTTTGTTTCAGGGATGCTCTCAGGGTGGATTGCCCTTTTCCAGAAGATAGCCCCACAGCAGTGTGCATTCTGTAGCACTGCTTACTTAGTGGATTAAAACAGTACATGAATTTGATAGGATGCATTGGGGGCCGGGGGTTGGGGAGAGGTGGGAATGGAGGTAGATAGGGAGAGGAGAATGAAATGTTTTGAACATTCAGCCTCTCACCAATTATCTTCTTTTTTTTCTTATTTTGCTTAAATTTTGTAAGTATTAATCATATTTTGGCACCTTAAACTATTAAAGCATTTTGTGAACTTAACCTATTTCACTGTTTTCCTAGATGCAATATTAACATAGCTGACAGTTTAGATGACATGCTTTTTCCTTTGAATGCATTTTTCAAATATGCCAACAGTGTTATGGATTTCTTACTTATTTATAAAATTGTAGCCTGTGGTTGCTTTTCAAATTTCTTCATAGTGACTTTTTTAGTACTACGCTACAATTTTATATTTTGAAGATATCTTCTATAACACAAGGTTGAAAGTATTCACTTGTGAGGTTTTTATTTTAATATTTCCATATTCTTCACCTTATTTATATATCAATGAGGAACAAAACTTAAGAATGCCAATAAAAGATATTGGGAGAGAAATGCAGCACAATCTTAAAATTTTGCATTTCTACCTTAATAATACTAATCATTTAGTTTGGATCTAAAAATTAAAGTGGCTGGAAAGATAGCTCAATTGGGAAAGTACCTGCCTTTACAGCATGACTACCAGAGTTTCTTACCTAGAACCCATGGAAAAATGCCTTGTCAGAGAGTACAGCATGTAATCCCAGTGGTGAGGGGGCCAAGTGTAGCAGACAGATTGTTAGGGGTCAGTAGCTACACAGTTTAACCTACATGGTGTACAACAGGTTCAAGAGCGACACTGACTTAAAGCATAACAAACCAAAATTTGAATGGTACCTAAGATCAATGGTACACTATGGAGATCAACTGGTTTCCACACACATAATGCACACATCAAAACCCCACACTCAAACACATGTGCAACTGCACACTAAATTATGTGAATACACACACATGCACACAATTTATACAAGTTTAAAGAATGACTTTTGCCAGATAGTAGGAAACAAAATAAAAATTAAAAAATGTGATTCTTACAAGTAACAGCTGAGTTGTTATAAGAAAAACTCAGTCAACATTTCCATCAATGAGTAAAGGGTTAAGTTTACTTTCCTATTACAAATTAATATAAAATCTGCTTTAATTTTTATTTTATTTTCTATCTTCCCTACTCCTTTTTCTCTTCCTCCTCTCTTTTTCTTCTTCATCTTTGTTTTTCATCAGAAATATTATTTTACAGCATGGTAGGGTTATATCTTAAGTACTCTGATGGCCAGTTAGTCACATAACAAAGTAATTGGTGACTTCTTCATAAATAGAACTAGATAATAAGTATTTCGGTTTTTCTGTGTCAGATTGTCTCTATTGTTGACTTTGCAAGCAAAGAAGGAAGACAGTCATCAATAATGAATGAATGTCTGCATCTTGATTCAGTCAAATATGGTGTAAGTTATATGTTACTCACTAAGTTTGATGATCAGACTGACACTTTGGAGTAATTTATTTTATAATATTTTTTCTGCCTTGGTATTCAAGCAATGATACTATGTCTATTAGAGTTTTGATTTGAATCTGTGGGGTGAACATATTGGTGGGAAAATAAAAAGATCTTATACAAAATCAATGACTAAGTGGCTATTTATTAAGCTTAATTATAAGTTTCTATGATTTTTGTGAAGTGCTGATTGTTTCTGAATGATCTTATATCACATGCTTTTTTGGTGAGAATTTAGTTAAAGTGAAGAGATTCTCAGATTAATAAGGACAAGTCTTTATATGGTCTTTATTATCTTTTCCATAACTTTACCCCAAATAACTTCCAGAAAAAGATTTCAAGTTCATAGTGTTAATGATCTCATAAAGTTAATAGCTGAATATTTTGCTGTTTGCTCTCTGGGGGTATTTTCACCTTGATTGATTAGAGCAATCCATCAGTTTCTGTTTGTTGACAGTTGTGTCATTAATATTAATATTAGTGCATGCTTATCATTATTCTTGGACACATTTTACAATGAGAAGTAAACATAAATGAATTTAGAAACTAGACCTGGCTTCTATGTGGATTATCTAGTCAAAGCAAGCGAACCTCAGCCATTTCCTGTAGCCATCACTGCGTTACGTAGATGCCACTGCTCTCTCATGATCGCTTACTATAAAGCAATAGACAATTGGGCCTAGGTAGCCTCCTGTCTGCTTTTGTGTACAAAATATAAATAGAATATAGCAAATAAGAGAAAACAGCCCCGCAGCTGGAAGGCAACTTTAAAGAAAAATGATGTTCATAGCTATCCTGCCAGTAGCTGGCAAAGCACTTTTTCTAAAACATATTTAATGTTTACAACCACTCGGAGGCTGGGGAAAGAGTAATGCTTTGAAAACACGTTTAATGTTTTGTACCACTCTGTGGCTAAGAAGTGAGGCCTGTTAAAATATATTTAATGTTTAGAGTCATTTGGCAGTTAGGCAAAAAGAAACTTGTTGTTAATTTTTAACATTTATTGCTGCTCAGTGACTCTGAGTACAACTATCGCTGCGGCATGCTTTATGTTAGGGGACACACTGTGCTGCTCCTAAAACAATCTGTACGTGTCTCTCAAGGCTACACCAAGACTCAATAGCCTTACCTTTGCAATTGTGCCACTAATAAAAATGCAGAAATCAAATACAGAAATAAAACGTTCCTTGGACACATAGTCATAACATCCTATGGCCTTGGAAATAGCCCTGCCAGGCAGTATGCTGAGGACACTTCACAGCTGAAACAGGAGGGACCATCAGGCTCAGCTCACTTTCATCAAATGTGTTAAGGCCACTCAACAGATTGGGAAGTGCAAGTGTAATCTGATAATTGATGTTTCTTACAAATCAACAGCTTGTCTGCCCACATTAAGGTAACAGAGTCCTCTACACCAAAGGAAATGTAAATTGCAAGAAAAGGTCGATTTTGTTTTTAAATAAGCGTGGTTTAGTTTACAGAAAGAATGAAGGAAAACACTGAGGTTTCTTGGTTGGGGAGGAGAACTGGCTGTCTGAGAAAGGGGAAAACGATAAATAGCCAGGACCTCCATAATCAACGCCTTCTCTAGTAGTCTCCAGAGAATGAGTAACAAAATTTTCTAGGACCCTTCTCCACTTAAATTACATTACACAGAAATAGTCTAAGTGCTATTTATGTTTCTCTTGCATATTTTAATAACCTTAAGAATAAAGTATTATTATTATTTCTTAGTTTCAAGTGAGGAAATCAGAGAACAACTAAGCCAAGTAATTTTTATAGACGCCCAGCTCTGGAGAATGGTAGAGGGTCTCTTCAAAGGAGGAAGGGCATCCAACTATGAACAATTAAAATACCAGCATGCTGCTAAAACAGGTTATACAATATAAAAGAAAGAGGAATGCAGACAGAGGAAGCAAGAGCCTAAAATAGGGACTGTACAATTATGTTTATTTCCCAACTCTCAAGTCTAGTCAGCTGGCCAGAATGATTGACTTATAATGACTCAGTCCTCGGTGCTGTGCTGTAACCCATTTTTCAGCAGATATATCAGGAAAGTTATTTCCTGTCTTTCTCACCATTTTATCTTGGGTGTACCTGGGTTAAGAAAGTAGACTTAATAGTGTCACATATCCCCAGAATTAAATCTTGGATACCTGTCCACAAAGAGAATTCAGTTTTTTGATGTGGGACTCATGTTTTACAAGGATGGAGATTTGAGCATCTTAGAACAGACTAAATACATGGCTGCATAGGGTAGATCACAGTGCATGAAGTGACTGCTCCGGTCTCCACTTAGACACAGTTTCATTGTGTTTCTGATCTGGAATACCCCATTTCCTGAATGAAGGTGGGCCTGATTATAACGGCTAGAGTGGTGCATGAATGAGGAGAAGTCTTAGATTGATGCAGCAGGAACTAGAGACTATTGTTATCATAAGTACTCTCACCAAGTGGAGCTTTTGGTCTCAGCACACCTTTAGCCAAGACCTTGGCAGCTTACCAAGATGTCACGAGTAAGAAATACCCTGCTTAGGTACTCAGATATTTATATTTATATTTATGTAGGTTAAGGAATATATGTTGTACATTATTATAGCCTTTGGACAACTATCACATAATATTAGGTAGTTATTGCACAACTCTCCCCAAGTACTGAAACAACTTCACCTGTAAGGAAACAGATCAAACTATATTACATTTGGTAGGATGACAATATATGTTTCTATTGGGCAGGAAAGATGGCTCATCACATAGAACTGCTTGCCACACAAACACAATGATCAGGTTTCAAATTCCAGAGCCTGTATAAGAATTAAGCAATATAACAGTTCTATAAACAGGGAAGAAGGAAATTACTGACGCCTGAGAATTCCCTCTGACCTCTAGGTAGATCCTTTGGTACACTTGTAGTACAACTAGCACTTGAACATACACACACACACACACACACACACACACACACACACACACAGACATATACATACTCACATACACATGAGAGAGAAAAATATGAATAAATAAAAGAAAAAGTGTTTATCATTAATTTCAGGCAATCATAAACATCCTTATTTCATACTTGTTGAAACCACATAAATCCAAATTATTCTAAAATATACCTAGTAAAAACTTCACAAGTTTTAGCATAATGTAATTCAAAAAATACTTTCTTTACTGAACAGAAGTAGTAGAACAGGAAATACATGTTAATATGTGTTTAAAATTTTAGATGCATTGTGAGTTGAAGCACTAGAGTAAAATTATTGAGACACTTGATAAAGTTCTGATAAAATGAAGCCTAAAATTTAGAATGCAAATTCCAGACTTTAAAAATTATATTTTGATTACACAAGAATATCTTAATAGGGAAAAAGGCAAAAACAAAACAAATAAAAGTAGTATTATTGCTTTAAGCTTCTGAGAATAGTTTGCTAATTCAGCATAGATAAAAGTCAATTGTCCCTTGAATTTGTCCTATCTTGAGATTGGAGAAGGTGCCTGAACTGGCCTTTCCCTGTAATCAGATCGATGGCCACCTTATTTGTCTTCATAGAACCTTCATCTAGTAACTGATGGAAGCAGAGGCAGAGATCCACAGCTAAGCACAGGCCTTAGCTCCCTTAGAACAGTTGAAGAGAGGGAGGAGTGATAATATGAGCAAAGGAGTCAAGACCATGATGGGGGAAACCCATAGAAAGTGACAACCTGAACTAGGGACTGCAGGCTTACTGCTGGGGAACCTGTATAGGACCAAACTAGGCCCCTCTGATTGTGGGTGACAATTGTGTGGTGTGGATAGTTTGTTGGGATACAATGGGGGCAGGATTTATCCCAAGTGTATAAACTGACTCTGGAGCCCAGTCTCTACGGAGGGATGTCTTGTTTAGCCTAGATACAGAGGGGAGGACCTCCTGCCTCAAGTGATGTATTAGATTTTGTTGACTTCACATGGGAAGCCTTACGCTCTCTGAGGAGAAGATGTGGGGAGGAAAGTAGGGGGAACAGGAGAAGGAGAGGGAGGGTAACTGGGATTGGTATGTAAAATAAAAAAGAAGATTGTTTTTAAAAATAAAATAAAGTCAATTGTGGAATATTATTTAAGTATGTAAGATGTGTTACATTTGTTTAACTATGTAAAGACTATTGCATTTGCTCAATTATTTAAAGATGTTTTGCTGCTTTAAGCTAATAGTTGGATAAAGGCATTCAATTTAGAACTGAACACTTCAGGGTAGTTTACTTTCACTTACAGTAATTTATCACATCCTTCCTCTCAAGGTTTAGGGATCCATGTGGAATAATGACAGTAAGGACTGTAAAAGCCAGAGGTTTAAGTAATTTTAGAGAAACAACATTTCCAGACACAATGAGAATGATACACATATGAACTTAAAGAGACACAGACAAACTGCACAAGTTTGAGACTAAATAAATAAATAAATAAATAAATAAATAAATAAATAAATGTCAGAGGATGTTAGAGAATAAGAAGGAACAAAACTGCAACCCTGTTCAAGAAGCAGTTTGCTAAAGATTGCAGTTGGGGAAGGAGAAATCAGTGTTCTTTGAGTGACATTGCTTACATCAACCACACTGAAGGACAGGCTTTTTGTTCAGGAATAATTGTTCAGCACTCATTGGACTCTATGCTTGTAGAGCCTTTTTTAAGTGATAGAACTTGAAGTGCAATAGATAGGGATGAAGAGAGGATATGGAAGGAGTTGAGGTATATAAAAATATTATAAAATATATTTGTGAAATTCTTAATGAATAAGTAAGTTATCAAAAGATCAAAACATAACAAAATTTTATTTAATGGTTCTTAAAAATATCATGTAAAAGCAAATTATGATCAAAGGGGGGAAAGGAGACCGATACTTGTTCTTTATATTTATTTGCAGTAGTTTAATTTTATTTATCAGATTTCTTTAAATTTATATTAGTATTACTTGTTAACTTGAACAAAAAGATAAACACCTACTACTTTGGTAAACTTCAAGCAAGAAGCCCTATCATCAAATTATGCATTATACTAAATATAGCATAATGACAATGAGACAATATCATAATTTGCTTTAAAAACCTTTAAGAAGGGCCTGTAATGTTGTATACTGAATTTAAATTTTGCAAAAGGATTTAATAGTGACTAACCAGAACAAAAGCAGAATGAGCAGTTGTGATTAACTTTGTTGTAAACCCATCCCTGACTCCTTATGCATAAAAATTATGACAGGGAGGGTTTTAAGACATCTAAATATGAAGAGAGACACTCATCTCCAGCGTAATCATCAGGTACTTAACAATTGTTTAAGTAATGATAAAACACAGTCCATAAATCTTGTTTCATAATTGAAAAGTCCTAACATCAGTCATAGAGACCCAGTCATTGACATTCCAATAGACTGTCCCATATGACTAAGGTGAGGGAGAAGAGGGTACAGGCTTGGATGCACATTTAAAATGTAAACTTTCTGCAGTCCAGAAAAAAGTAAATGAAACCACTTGATCCCCAGATGCATTATCATCAGATATTAAGGAAGGCACATTATTGTAATTCACTGTGCTGTTCATGGTCTTAAAGCATTAAGAGCACATTCATAAAGTACAAATTTGTCTCCAAGGAGCTGGATCAAGAGGCAATTTCCTTGGGTCAAAGTAGAAGCACTTTGTCTTTGAGCATGCATCCCTGGCAGATTGAATATAACAGAAAATTTTATCGGAGCAAACTTCTTGTCAAACAGTTCATAGAGTCATTAGGATAAATTTGAATTTTGGAATATTAAGTGCATTGTATATCATTAAAATATTAATTTCCTTGAAATCTCTACTTCACTTTCTTACTATTTTGTTCACTTCCATACTTAGTCTTTGTAATATTCACTTTGTATAATTTTCAATGTACAGATATTATCTTTCCTCTTTATAATAACCTGTGATTAAATTTACCTTTACATAATAAACTTTATTTATATATCTGTTTATGTTACAAGTACCATCTCTTTATATATTTGTGGCTTTTTTGTGATTATCTTTTTATATTTGGTGTTATCATTATATAAAAAATGGCTTTCCTTATAACACACACACACAAGCCACATACCTTGAGTGGGCTATTCTTGTTATTTTTTTTTCTGTTCACAGTCATTGGTTAAAAATGTTATTATTAGAGAACACCTAAATATCTGAATATATTGGATATGTTATAGAAATAACTATATTGTCAATTGAGTATGCAACATGCCATTGAATCTGGGTCAACAATATTTAGCAACCCAAATAAAATAAAATGAAAGGAATTACATACCAAAAAGAAACTAGAGAAAACATCTGCTCTTAGATTATTAAAAATTGAGGTTTTCCCAAATGGCAATATGGCTCTTGTGCTGAGTTGAAGTAGTCCAGGAAAACAAGGAAGTGTTATGCTCAGAATCCCTTAGAGTAGTTGATTAACTTTATGTTTGCTATGAAAAATACAAGTACAAGTTGTCACAAGTCCAACTGCCCTCCAGAAACCCCAATTTGATATGTATAAGTAAAAGGCCCATATACAATTCTTTGTATCTATCTGAACATTTAATTTATAATGTGTTTAATACCTCTTTTTTAAATTTAAAAGTAGAAAATTTTGCTTATATATTCAAAGAATATATACTAACACAGAATATCACATGCTTTTGAAGTTTGATAAACACTCTTCTGCTATATCTGTCTTTGTTCTCTAAGCATCTATATTTATATGATAAATTATTGATAGATAGGAAGATAGATAGATGATTGATAGATAGATGATAGATAGATAGATAGATAGATAGATAGATAGATAGATAGCCTGACAGATGATATGCAAATAGGAATAATAGAAATGTACAACCATAACAAAGTTAGTAGTGGTACCCAATAGCCTGCTTGAATTTAATCTCGTAAAAATTACTATAATATCTTAATATAATAAATTACCTGTTATCCCAATATTTCAAAATCCAAGACCACTTTAGTTCTCACTTCCCTATATTCCTCCAAAATTTTCAGACTAATTATTTTTTATATGATAACTGAAAAATTTTTATTTAAGGGCTTCCTTGGAAGGATGTATTAATTTTTCCATTAATGTGATGAAAAAATTAACTATTAATATTATGATACAGAATTCTTCTAATAATATAGGTGTGTTTGTGTGCATGTGTGTGTGGTCATATGGATATTGTTTTGACTTAAACATATAATTAATTATTTTTCTAAATTCATGCTGATATTTCCAAATTACACAAAGTATGTTAAACAGCATTACCACTTAAAACATTGTATTATTGTTTCTTCTCTACCTAGAATATCAAAATTTTTTCTGAGATTACTTTCTAATAAAATTTGTTTCCGTCTGATTGCTCTTCTAAATCTTCTGCAATTATAAAACTGCATTAGAAAGGCATCTCTGTATCAGAAAACTCCCAAGACATGCAGTCCGCACTATGCACAGTAAAACTAGAAATTTACATGAACTATTTCAGCTGGTTTCTCAATTGACAAAGAAAATGCATTCCGGAATGTTTGATAAGTCACACACAGAGTGTAAATCCATGTGACGTTTCCTTAACTACTAAGGTGCTTCTACCTTTGGATTGTGTGCATAATATACATTGCATAGTTAGGACATTGTAGAAAAAGCAAAGATCCTCTAAGACACACAAGACTAAGGAATACAACTAAGTAGCACACGTATGGTTCAAGTTCTAATCTGTTAGAAAAAACATTAACTATACCTTCAAAAAATGATAGAGACTAGGAATTACGTTGAACTTTAACTGTGGCTGGGCTATAGTGTTGCAATATTCAAGACATACTTTAAAATTTCCTTTAAGAGGATCAGATGTCTCAATTAATATGCTTGTTATTGTTAATCAAGCATGAGGCACTGAGTTCAGATCCCCTGAACTCACATAAAAATCCAGTTGTACCAATACAATCCCATAATCCAGGTGGTGGGGAGAAACAGTGGGAAGACTGACAACAGGCCAGCTGATCTGGTTGCCTATAGATAATTGTCTCAAAAATATGGGAGAGAGTGACTGAAGACAATACTCCATGTGTACCTATGTCCTTCACATGCATATACATATATGCAAATACGTGTACACATAGGAACATTTACACAGATACTAGATTAAATTCCATTAAGTTAGAATATTTGATTTACCAAATTTTAATGTATGCAAAATAGGACTTTGCAAATTTATGCTGATACTAAAACGTTACAACAAATTTTTGTCCTTTTTATTAATTATTTTGAGCCAAGGTCTCTATTAGAGCTGGATAAACTTAAACTCAAAATGTATCCAATGCTGACCTTGAACTTATGATTCTCCTGGCTTACATGTCCAAGTGCTGGAAGTACAGATATTCATGTCCATACCCAGGTTTAATAAATGTTCTTAATAATAATGATATCACTCTACTTCAATAATTAATTTCTAACAATAACATCATGCTAGTAGATTTATAATTTGAAGACAGGGGAGATATATTTAAACAAGAATTGATTTTATACATTTTATTCTAGGAAATATACAAAGAAAACAATATATCTTCTTTTTAGGTTCATTTCTGGTTACAATGCAATGCATACTTTAGCACTGTACTGTGATTTAAGAATTACTGTATGGTTTTCAGAGGTATTTGATAGTTAACTCCATCACTGAATAGTGTCAATGACAACCAAGTACATGCCTGAATGAATTATACATTTAAATATAAGGAGATATTATGAGTTCAAGTAAATCAATTAACTAACAAATAGTTCAGAATGGTGCAGATTCCATTTATATGTATTCTTAGTGGTGAGGAAATAACGGAAGTTCCTAGAGCAAAATAAATTTTAACTTGTAACTTGTGAACAGTAATTACTTCCTGCAAATAGGATGTCTTCATCAGTATACAGAAAAATTATTGAATAGGCCTCAGAGCAACTGATAGAAATTTCATTTGTCTACTCACCCACAGGAGACATTTCTGGAACACTAGCGACATAAGGTCCATCCAAAAACTTTGGCTCGTTATCGTTAATATCCTGCACTTTAATGATGAACTCGGATTCAGGCTCCAAGGGTTTTCTCGTTTCTATGTCCACTGCCTGAGCACGAAGTGTGTAGAAAGGTTTTTCTTCTCTGTCCAGACTTCTTATTGCATGAATGTCGCCTGTAGTTTCATCAATTGTAAAAACGGTCCCAGCACCATCTCCAGAGAGCGTGTATTTAACAGTGCCCTCTCCTTTGTCCAAGTCAGAATGCAGCTGAGAAAGAGACATAGAGACACTGAGATGATTATATGCAGTGCAATTTATTTAATCGGAGAAGTTAAATAACTTCTTTATAGGCTTTCATATTATAACTACAACTTCTTGATTATAGTAATTAACAAAAGTGAGTGGTGAGCTAGCTAAAACGTTGAGAGCTTGTTATATAACAAAGGATCCAAGTTCAACCTCTAGAACTCATGCAATGCCATATAGAGTAGATAGCATTGTCTGTAATCTTAGCATTGCTACTGCAACATGGAAGACAGAAACAGGAGAAGCTCAAAGAGTGTAGAGGCAAATTATCATTCTATACAAGACAGCAAAGAAGACTCACTGCTATATATCACATGGAAAGTAAGATAAACACTCAAAGTTGTGCTCTGACTCCACACAAAACATGGCTTTCACATACCTGCACCCATTCATTTCCATATGCCCAGAAATGGTTTGAAAAGAATGAAATACATTTTAAATGCCCAAAAGTTTTATTTTAATGCACTAGCGACATGTGCACCTATATTTACTGACAGTTTTACATTTCAATGTTTTAAAAATATTGCATGATCAATCTTATTTCTGGATACTTCACAAATATCAGAAATTTAACAGTCCTTAGCACACCAACAGGCATAAAAATACCTGTTTTGACAATTTTCTTGGTAATTAAACATTTTTTCAAGAATAACATATTCATAAAGTGGAATAAAACACATCTTACATATAGGTATTGTTTCATTTCAGATAATCACTGTTTAAAGAAATATTAACTGAAAAATTACAAGTCAGAAACTCCCAAAAGACAGAAGATAGAATCCAAGGACTGAGTCCAGCTAGATGGGAGGTAAAAAGAAATTATTGAAATGTGTCCTGAAGGGAAGGGTGAATTCATTCAGTGCTATAAAGAATATATCATTTTCAGAGTGTTCAAGTCAGTTGTCCAAGACTAGGTAGTTGGTTGGGAAAATCAGTGAATATTCTTTCAGAAAAATAGATTATTTACTTCTACCTTTCTATCTTTATATGTGTATAAATACATTATTTATATTCTAGAAATACTGGGATTTAGTTAGTTTATTTTAATATTCAACACATATTCATGTTAATATATTAAATCATAGAATTAGTTACACATTAAGGCCAATCAAAGAGAGACTCAAACATAAACATTATGATATTATGAGTCATTATGGTTCAATGTGGAGTTCAAGAGTAATTGGAAGATGAATATAGCCTGGGAAATCTATAAGGCGTCTGAGAAGAAATGAATACACGAAATATTGTGTAAATGAAATATTATGTTACATATAAATTTGTTGATAATATTATTTGCAATATAAATAAAATGTATTAAAAATTTAAATATAATATTTAATAATTTTATTTTAGTTTTTATTTATATGTTGTGTGTAGGTACATACATTTGAGTACACTACTTTCAGAAGCCTAGAAGAGGGCATTTGTTCACATGAAACTTGAGTCAAAGATGCTTGCGAGCTGCCCGTTGTGGGTGATGGGAATCAAATTAGAGTCCTCTGCAAGAGCAGCCAGCATTCTTAACCTCTGAGCATTTTTTTTGAGCCTCCAAAATATAATTTATGTTGTTTTTATTCAAACATTACTCAAAATACTGTAAACGGCTCTTTTGAGAATAGATATTTGGTTTAATTATCGAAGTTTACTCTGAGAGTCTGTTTTAATCAGCACATCACTCAAAGGAAAGCCTGTTATACTTGATAGTCCCTGCAATCATTTTTGCCTTGACCTTAAAATCTATATACATGCACTATTCTACTATAAAATACTTTGTTATGAGGACTTTTGCTTTTACTAATGTTTTAACATGAAAGAGGGCTTTGAAATTATTTTCAATTATATGTTCATTCTTTTATACTTAGATTTCTGTGAATTGGCAGTAAAATATATCACTGAAGAATTTAATTAAAAATGTAATCTCTGATTTTATCTTTAAATGTCAAATTGAGCATTTCAGATTAGTTTCAGTACAATAATACCATTCATAATGTAATTAAGATGAATTCACTCATGTTATAAATTTGTATTCATATCTAAATTTCCTCTCAAATATATTTGGTTTTTGAATGTAATTATATAAATTTATGAATGATTGAGAGAAATACTTAAAGAAATAAAAAAAAGTCAGACTCTGTGGTTTGGATTATTCTTTAAAAGGTTTTATGTGTTTTATTTCAGCATAAGGGAAATTTCTGGGAATGATGGGACGAAGGATTTTTTTATACTGCTGTAAAGCATGGGGAATTTGAAGCTTAAAATCAAGCTGTAGAAACATGTTCTTTAAACTCATGAATTTCAAATCACAATTGTCAACCACACTATTAAAGATATTCAGTGCAGTGGGTCTTACTTTCACTTTCAAATTTATGTTAAGGTATAAGATAGGCAAAGGCTCAATGCAATAGGGATGGTTTTATGAGCAATAACCCGTTTGCAATGGCTTAAAGAATATGTGCACATATTTTGGGAACTGAGTGAAAATCTTAATTGAGTTTTCACAGTGTGGTTCAAGTAAAGTTACCTAAAAAAAAAATCCATATCATTTGGTTAAAGTTAAAACTGTTTTCTTTTCAAGCTGACTTAAGAATAAAAAGGCAGATGTGCTGTCATCCTATCAAAAATCCCAATTAAATCCAGTTGCTGCTATTCCCTCCTTTAACATCTATTATTAACCGTCGATTTCAATAATCTAGTCACTGATATTGAAAAGTCAGAAGATATACATTAAAAAGTTCTAAAACTGTTAGCTAAAATAAATTGATAAATTCTCAACTCGTTTTAGTGGTGAATCACACAAGGGTTTTTTTTAAAAAATATTTATTATTATTTTAGTTATACGAAGGTTTTGTCTGCATATATGTATGTGTATCACATAGGCTTCTGGTTTCCAGGGATTCCAGAAGAGAATACAAGTCTACTGCAACTGAAGTTATAGAAACAGAGATGTGACCATTAAATGGGTTCTAGAGATTGAAGCAGGCCTTTTGCAAGAGCCCTGAGTGATGTGATATCCTGAGCAATCTCTGAAGGTACTGCACAGCAAAGTGTAGAAGAAAGAGATTACAGGCACATACAGGTCGCTTAGGCAAAAGCTACCAATATTGTTTTAGTCCTGATTGACTGTGGCATTTGGGTGACCAGAACCAGTTATAGTGATTTACCTAGTATCGAATTACCCAGTATTTAACTAACCTACATATATAGAAATTAGTGACAATTGGTGTTGGATATTAAAAAATCTCAGTGAAAACATAACACAATTTTAATGTAAAGTTGTACAAGATAAATCTTGTCTTTTTAAACTGATTACAACTTTTTAAAACATACCGTCTCATTTTATAAAGACCATTGTCTCATTCTTTTGTATTAGCTGACTTAGAACTCCCTTTGCAGACCAAGCTTGTCTCAAAGTCACATAGACCCACCAATATCCACCTCCCAAGTGCTGAGATTATGTCAGAATATATCACTATGCCTGTCTAACTCTATATTTTCATTATGTAAATGTAGAAAACAAAGATTGTAAAAACAAATCAATCCTGTCTGCAAATGTAATCATATAACTATTTCTCTGTGCCTGTATTAGATTTAAAAAAATAGTAGCCATTTTCCAATTACCAAAGCCATAATATTTTTTCATAACATTTGAGGTTTTCAAAATCATGCTTTTAAAGCCTACATTATATTCATATGTTGAAATAGACTTAGTTAAAGGACAGTGTCAATTTTCTCATAAATTATAAGTTGAAAGTGTGTATGATAGATGTCGTTGCGCCGACATCTGTTGGGTTCCAGCCTCCAAAAGTTCATACATTCCAAGGTAGTGTCGTATGGATTAGGGAAGTCAGTCAGACAAAAGATATACAAAAGAAATAGAGACACCGAATTAGATTAGGGAGGTCAACACAGCAAATACTGAATTTGCCTGTGTTTATTTTCCATATGCTTTATATACCCAAGTCCAAAAGGGGGGGAGAAGGCAAGACTGTTTTACCATGATGCAAATAAGGAACAAACAAATTACCTCTTCAATACCCGAAAGATCAAGTAACTGTATCCTGAGTTATGTATTCTTTTGTTTAGGCAGGACATACAGCAACCGTACCTTAGGCCAAATATCCTGTAGACAGCCATTCCATGGGTCAAACCTATTGTCATAACCTTGAAGGAGTAAGAATAGCCCTGATTGCTCTGACCTTTGGTCAGGTAGGAACAGATTTACTTACATGAAACCTGGCAGAGGGATTATTCATTTGTGTGTTTTCTTGTGCTTATTTCCTTAAAATAACATGTAACTGTGAAAATAGAAAATGTGACGTTTTTTTAAAGAATCTTAAGAAACGTTGTAACTTCAATGTTTCCAGCAATTGGTGTCAATAGATAAAATTGTTTTCTCGAGTTTTCTGATGATGGAGTTGAGGCTCAGTTTATGCCATGTAGTTAATTTTATGTCTCATTTCCATAAGAACTAAGAATGTCATTCCTCTTCTTTGAATAGTGTTAATTGTTAAAAATATATACTATATCACTCTATTTAGTTGTCTGAAACTGCAAATAAAGGCTATTAATTATATAAAAATAACTGCTATGTCTGCGTCTTATCCCAAGTATTAAAAATAAGGTTTATCTGAGTGGGTGCTACAACATTCGCTGACTGAAGCCACCTACTCCAATAGGATCATCATTAAGCATTTGTCACTTAAAATAAAATCCACCCCCGCCCCCCAGAAAGAGTACCATAAATGATGGATGTAGAAATAGTCACTGTCCAGATAGGTTTTTCTGTGAAGGCGATGGCGTTATTTTCTGGTGTGTTCCAAGTCATCTCAGATGGTGTGTGAAAATGAGATGCCAAGAGAGGCTTAAAAAAGATGCTGAGGCCTAGCTTCAGTGTGGAAACAAATCTTGCATTTCAGTGCTTAAAAGTTTGAGAAAGCTAATCTAAAGTTAAATGTTTACCAGCCACTCTCTGTACGTAGTGTGGAACTGCCGCATTAAAAGGCAGTTAGTTCATATTTTCTGTGAGTTGAAAAGTGCACATGAAATGGGAAAAGCCTGTTTATAAATATGCCGAGCACTGATTTTTATTTTCATTTGCCATTTGCCAGGGCTTGTTTAACGAGCATACAGAGAACATGGAGGTAGCTGGGAGGAGAAATAACTGATTTTGGCAATGTAGTTGTTCCTATAAAAATGAAAGAAAATTTGTATCATTATGGTTTCAGGAGCAAATATTTTGATTTATACATGAATTACCAGATAAGCATGTTATGGAAATGTCATCAAACTATCAGTTTGTTGCTAAATGTAACAATGTTCTGAAAAATTGTTCCTTTTTTATGTTGTGTACATGATTCTGGTGTGCTTGTGTATGAGCTCATGCATGACATGGTACTTAGCTAGAGATGAGAGGACAGCTTCAGATGTTAGGCCATTTGAATCAACGACTCTCTTGTTTACAGCTGTATAGCTCAGGCCAGCAACCCCAGATCTGCAGGCATGTTCCCGTCTCAGTCTACCAGCTTCCTTGAGTGTTATAATTATAAGCACACACTGTCTCTCTTAGGGTGGAAGTGGGTTCTTGGTTTTTAAGACACAGGCTCTCAAGATTGCACAGACAGTGCTTAACATACTTGGGCTTCTCACCAGATCAAAACATCTTTCTGTATATGCTCCCAAAGTCCTAGAAGTAGGCACACTTTGCTGGAGGGAGATGGAGAAAAATGGGTACTGTTCTTAGGAAGCAAACAGAACAGCTGTCTTGAGAAGACTGAAAAATAGAAAATTGAAGCAAACCATTTTCAAGGAATTTTACCTAAACTGATTTTATTTTTATTATTATTATTTTTTTCCATTCAAATATTTACACTTACTTCCCTCCTCCCAATCCCCTCCAGCTCCCCCACATCCCCTCCTCCCTCTCCCTCCCTGCTTGAGAGAGGGTAGGGAACCCTGCCCTGTGGGAAGTCCAAGCCCCCCCCCCCAATCCAGGCCTAGGGAGCTGTGCATCCATATAGACTAGGGTCCCAAAAAGCCAGAACATGCCATTAAAAACAAGTCTCAGTGCCTTTATCAATGCCTTCTCAGTCAGCCCCCATTGTCAGCCACAATCAGAGAGTCCGGTTTGATCACATGCTCATTCAAACCCGGTCCAGCTGGATTTGGTGAGCTCACATTAGAACAAGCACACTGCCTCAGATGGTGGACCAACCCCTCGCGGTCCTGACTTCCTTGTTGTCTTCTTCCTCCTTCTGCCATTCAACTGGACCTTGGTTTTAATATACTTTCTTGTTTAAAATGTTTAAAACCATAATTAACTTTTTGAAGTGAATCTTGATCAGTAAATTGCTTCTGGTTTCCAAATCCATTTCAGTAATTTCTGTCTTAATTTCCAAAACAACATTTTCCCTCTTTGTTCAGTTTCTTTGCCTGTTCTTGTACATTCTTTTCATCTAGAATCCTTATGGTGAATGTTATATTTCATCCACGTTCCCTAAATTATATACATTTGCTTACTGTGTAAATTTTCATATATATTTGACTTAATGTTAAAATGATTTTTTATTGAGGTGTTTTGAACAAAAATAACCCCTGCCTCCGGGCTCAAATACTTGAGTCATCAGAAAGTGTTAGTATTTGAGAGGATTAGACATAGGATGTGTGACCTTTTTGGAGGAACTGTATCAGTATTCACTCTTATGCAGATCTGCAGTGCAAAAGAGCAAGACAGGCAAAACAAACAAAAACCAAAAAAATGTCAATGTGGGTAAAAAAGACTGATAGAAAAGGTTTTGTTGGAACCATGTCCTGTGCTCAAGAAGACTGACACTAAGTGGAATTAAGGCAACCCCGGGTCAAGGCCCCACCCAGCTAAGCTTCTAGCTGTCACAAAGGGAATAAGGACAAGTGTAAGCAATGAAGGAACCCATAAACACAGGAAACTGATACAAATGTAACTGAAGGGAAGGGCCAGCATTTATCCCCAGGAAGTAGCAGAATTTAGTACTTCTGGACACAACCTTCTAAGCCATAGGGTCAAGGACATGAGAAAAAAGTGTGGAATCCCTTTCATGGCTAAGGAAAGCCTCCGAAGCTAGATGTTTGTCAGGGGTGCTCCACCGTAGAGACCTAGAAAGAATATTGTGAGAAGATAAGAAGGTGAAGCCTGGATTATGTTAGAGTTCCCAAGATAGGGGAGATAGCAGAGACATCAACAAAGCTGAAAGTCAAGCCTCAAAGTCCAACAAAACTTTAAAGTCCAATATCCCCAGTGATAGTTCCTCTAACAAGATCACCCTTCATAATACTTCTAATCCTTACAAATAGTGCCATTTCCTGAAGATTAAACATTAAAATAAATAAACCAGTCATGTTAATTCTTATTCAAATCACCCCAGTAACAAGACATTTTAACAAGGATCATATATATTTACATATATATACATATATTACATTTATATATATGCATCGAAATTCATACAATAAATTGTAAGTTGAAGAACACTTTAACATCAGACATAAAGATACAGAATTTGGAGTTTGTCCTGCTGGTTTTTGGTTTTGCTTTGGTTTGGTATTTTCCCCCTAAGCTCCCATTTCTTCCTCTTAGAATGATAGTTAGATTCTGTTACATTGTGTGCTGAAGAATGTGTAATCTAATTTTTTATTTTGAGTTTACAGAAAGTTACAGTCAAGAAATGACCTTGAGTCTCAAAGTAGACTTGAACTTTTGAGGTTTAAATAATGTTGAGACTTTGATAGACTATGGGGACTTTTATTATTATTCTCTCAATTTTTCCTGGTTTTTCAACACAGGATTTCTCTGTAGCTTTGCAGTCTGTCCTGGAACTAGCTCTTGTAGATTCGTCTGGTCTTGAACTCATATTTTACCCAAAACACAGTTTCCTCTTCCTTCTCTCTTCTCACTCTCCTCCATTTCTTTTTAAACCCTAGATCCACTCTTCTTCTGTTTCCCTTCAAAAAAGGTAGGCCTCCCAGGTATATCAACCAAACATGATATATCTTGTGGTACATTTTTACAATGGAGACTATTGAAGATGGACTGAATATATTTGTACATAATGAAATCACTACAAGCCTACGTGGGTCACTAAATCTAATGTGGTGGTTTAAATAAGAATTTACTCCATGGATTTATATATTTGAATGTTTACTCAGGGAGCTGCACTATTGAAAGGATTAGAAGGATTAGAAGGTGGGCCTTATTGTAGTAATTGTCTCTTGTCCCTCCCTCCCTGCATGATGTGGCATAAAAACTGACATGAGGATCAGTGAATTCTAATTGAAGACACAGATATAAATACACCTATCTACACACAACTGATCTTGCTAAATAATCCATACATATACAACAGAAAAAAGAAAGTATCTTAAAAGGATGGTGCTGGTCTAACAGGATGTCTGTATCTAGAAGAATACAAATAGATTTATATTTATCACTCTGCAAAAAACTAAAGTCCAAGTGGATCGAAGATGTCAACATTAAACCAGAAACACTAAACCTGATAGACTAGAATGTAGGGGATAGGCTTGAACACATCAGCACAGGAGACAACTTCCTAAACAGAACATTGCTGGTTTTTGACACTAAGATGGACAATAAATGAGACACCATAAAACTGAGAATCTTCTGAAAGCAAAGGAAGCTGTCAATAGGACAAAATAGCAGCCTACAGAATGGGAAAAGATTTTCAGCAACTCAAAACAAAGAGAGGCCTAATATCCAAAGTATATAAAAAAAACTAGGCATTAACAAACCAAATGATCAAATTTTTAAAAATGGGCACATAACTAAACAGAGAATTCTTAATAGAGAAATATCAAATGCATCAAATGACTTGAGAAACACTTAAGAATAAGTTCAACATCCTTAGCCATCAGGAAAATGCAAATCAAATCTCCTTTGACATTCCATCTTACACCTATCAGAATGGCTAGTACAATAACATAAGTGACAGAACATTCTGGTTAGGAGGATATGGAGCAAGGGTAGCACTCCTCCGGTGCTGGTGGGAATGTAAACTTCTAAAGTCACTATGGAAATCAATATGATGGTTTCTTGGAAATGTTGAAATTGATCTACCTCAACACCCAGATATAACACTATTAGTCTTATACCTAAAGAATGCTCAGTCATCCTTTATCAAGTATCACAAGGATACTTGCTCACTTATGTTCACAGTGGCTTTATTAATAACATCTAAAGTTTGTTACAATGCTTGAGGAAGGACCAAGGTCCTCCCTCCTGTATCTAGACTGAGCAAGGTATTCTTCCTTAAGGACTATTCTCCAAACAGCTAGTTCACGCACTAGAGAGAAATACTTTTCTCATTTCTAGTGAACTCACAAACTGCTAAAGACACACAACTGTTACCCATATTCAGAGGGTCTTGTTCGGTTTTGTGCAGGTTCCCCAGCTATCAGTCCAGAATCCGAGAGCTCCCACTAGCTCAGGTCAGCTGTTTTTGTGGGTTTCCACATCATGGTCTTGACCACTTTGCTCATATCACTCCTCCATCTCTATGACTGACTCCAGGAGTTTGGCCCTGTGATTAGCTGTGAATCTCTGCATCTGCTTTCAACAGTTACTGGATAAAGGTTCTATGATGGCAATTAAGATAGTCATCAATCTGATTAGAGGGGGAGGACATTTTAGGTACCCTCTCTTTTACTGCTTAGGGTTTTAGCTGGGGTCATCTTGTTGGATTCCTGAGAATTTCCCTAGTGCCTGGTTAACCCCGTAATGGTTCTCTCTTTCAAGGTATCTCTTTCCTTTATCTCCCTCTCTTAAACTCAGTTGAGATTTAAAGCAATGTATTATTAGCCTTATTCATATGCCTGACCCCCACAGATAAACTATTTTAAATAGGCAGAAGAATAATTATTCAAACATTCTGAGTTGGAATTCTTTAAATTAGATACAAAAGATTTTCTATATTTCTCTTGGTAAGTTTAGAGATGATTAAATGTGTCTTTCATTCAAGTTGAATCGTAATATCTCAAAAACATCATGACAATCAATATTTTATCTATCAGAAAAGCAATTAGAATGTGTTTAAGATATAGTTGGCAGACACATGAAGACCAGACTGGTGATATTCCATAATCCTACCCAAGTAAAACCTCAACACAAATATTTGTATTCAACAGCCTTAACTACCCCAAAAATATTTGCCATGCCAAGACACTCTGCTCTGCTGAGAGGACTCATTCCTTGCTAACTTGCTTTTAGTGATCTGAACTAACAGCACGATGTTTCACAATGTTCGGAATTCCTTTTAACAGCCCAGGGTGAACTAAAAGCTCCCATGCCTAGAGAACAAACCCAGAGCTATTTTTCATCTGGAAATGTTTCACCTTGTATCCAAGAAAATAGAGATCTGTTTCAAAAGCCCGCTTTCTCCCACAGGACACACTAATCAAGATTAAAGAAGAGGAAAGCAAGTTATATTGCTCTGGAGCACCAAAAACTGATGTTCAAAGATGTATTGTGCACCGTGCTGCTGAAAACACACACACACACACACACACACACACACACACACACACACACACACTTCTACCCAGTGTTCCCTTCATTATTTGTTTCTCCTTGAATATTGAATGCATGATTTCATGGTCATTTTACTTTGTATATTTATAGATATTTATATATTGCTCTAAACTTCTACACAAGTTTGAGAGGTCACTGGATTGATGAAATCGTTTAAAAGTGAAAATTTAGAAGAGAATTAATATAATTTCCATTTTACATTCATAAAGTTATAAAAACATCTTTACTAAGTTAAAGTTTAGGTGATTAAACAGTTAATAATATACAAATTTTTTATCAAATATAAAGAAACTGCCTTGGCCTGTTGATAGGACAGAACTAGGTAGGTGGGCTAGACAGAAATGAATGCTGCAAGAAAGCAGGACAGAGTCAGAGAAACGCCATGGATCCTCTGCCCGAGACAGACCCTGGTTTGAATCTTTGCTGGTAAGCCACTGTCATTTGGCAATATACAAATTAATAGAAATGGGTTAAATTAATGTAAGAGTTAGCCAATAAGAAGTTAGAGCTAATGGGCCGAGTAGTGATTTAATTAATACAGTTTCTGTGTGAATATTTCAGGTATCACCCCTTCCTGAAAAATATTTATGAGCTCAATTATAAAACTTAGTATTTTACTTAAGTATAATTTTAAATGACTACTACTAATTGATGTTAAATCATGTCTGTAGTCTCTAAACTAGTCATTTTAAATGTTTAAAATTACATTTATTTTTATTTATTTTGATTGTCCACAAGGTGCACATTTGGAAGTTAGAAGATAAATTGGGGAGTTACTCTGCTTCAACCAAGTAGGGACTGGGGTTCAAACACAGGTACTCAAACTTGGTTTGATGGAAGTACCTTGAGACACTGAGTCATATTGCTGACACTTAGTCTTTAACAAGTGTGTGATGGCTACATAAGATTTATTTTATTTTTAGGTTATTCATATGCTATCAAGTCAAATAAGGTAATAAAATCTTTTAAACTAAATCATTTGTAAACCTAATTCTCCAATAGTATGCATGATAACTAGATTCTTTGCTTGTACATTTGGTAGTGATATTATTATTTATTATAAATTATAAATAAAAAATTTGGATTCTCTTAGTCCTTATCATCATTATATTGTCACTGTCATTTGTGTTCAAAACTTATTTCTTCTTCCATTTTTAATTTTAAACTCTAGCAACATCCTAGCTCTATTTGGTAATATAAAATACGTTATTTTACAAAATCAAATAATGATGATATGGTCAATATGGGTACCATTCCAAAATAAAACCCTTGAATCTTTTTGGTGCTGCTGAAAAACATATAATTTATTAATAAATAAATATATGTTGGAAGTAATTGAAAGATAATTTTGAAGAATTGAGATATCATAACTGTTATATAAATCAAGGAAGTAGGTCCATGTCATTTCCTATCTGATGACCAATTCCTTGCAAAATATTAAAAAGACTTTTTCCTAAGAGTAAAGGAAGATGATTTTGTGGTCCAGAGCATCATTTGATGGAGATGAAGGAAGCACAGTGTGAGATGCTGTTGTCCAGAGCATTATCAGGTGGAGAAGCAGGATGTACAAAGTGAGCTTCTATGCCTTTGTTCAGAACTGAGACTTTTGATCATATCCTTTTACTTTCCATGGTCTTACTCAAGATGACAAGATTATTTCTGTTTAATTTCATTTATCATTTGTGTGTGTGTGTGTCATGTGTGTGTTTGAACATGACAGATAACCTTGTGGGATAGGTTCTATACTTGCATTTTCAAATGAATCCTTGGGATTGACTTCAGTCATCATGTTTGTGCAGTAAGTTCTTTTACCCACTGAGACATCTCAAAAGCCTAAGGCAGGAAACACTGGTCTTTGCTTTGACGTATTGACGTATTCTTACACGTGCTGCTCAGGGGGTATAAATATCTTTTTGTTGTAAGTTACCTCGATTAACTTTTTAAATGGTAGGATGAAACCTGCCTGCTTGAATACCTACTTATTTTCCTTCTGTGCTTCTTTCTCCCTTCCCTTTTCTTATTACCTATTCTGCTGTGCTATCAAGTGAACTCACTATTTCATGTATAAGGAACAAACACTCTGCAAACTAAATTTTATCCGAAATGCTTTTGAAAGATAATGTAATTAATTAAATGAATTTTTTCTTAAGTTTACTGGGAAGTAAAATACATCCAGAAGGTGGGTACAGCACAGAGAAAGATGTGTGCAGTTTTGTGAACTATGTGAAACTGGGAGCAGGGTTTTGGTTCATTCTTCATGGAGGCCTAGCCATCCTTCACAGTGCACTGCAATCATCACTCCTTGAGTTGATATACCAATTAAAAGGAGGTTAAAAATTTGCTTGCACAAAATTCCTTGCAACAAACAGCATAAATAATATTGGAAGGAAGTTAGATGCAATTGCACTTCACTGAAGAATAGATCCAAAATTGGTTTGCATCACAGCTGTTGTGCTTGTTTCTGGAGAAGCAAATCCAATGTACAGGGAAACATGTACATCTATGTCTAAGAAAGAATAAGACTTTCTCTCCATCCCAATACAGCCCAGAACAGGTTATTTGGTTATGAGAATGTTTGTTCATGCTTTTTTAATATTCAATATGCCAATGGTAGATCAAGATATACACAGCTTAGAGAAGAACAGTAGTTGTATATTACCAAGATTTCTAAAGCGCCAAGATATCTGAAGATGAAAAGTAATGACTTAGAGAAATGGGAAAGATGCTGACATATTATTGAGAGAAACAATAAAATATCCTTAGGAAGCAGATAAAAAGATAAAAATAAAAAGAACAAGGAGAAAGAAAGGGATGGGGAAGGAAAGAATAAGGGGTGGGAAAGGAGGGAGAAAGGGTTAGAAGAGAAGAGGCAAGGAAGGATGGAGGACAGAGACAGGAGAGAGAAAAAGAGAACAAGAGATCTGAAGAAGTTAATTATGCAAGAACACATAATATTCTAAAAATGAAAATAAGTAACATACATAACACTCAAGTAAATCTCAAAAACAATTAAATTGATTCCTTCCTTATAACACTTCAACATGCTCAAAAATTCTGTCCTTAAGGAAGTTTGTCTGATTATTATAAAAGTTACTGGGTTCTCTCGGATCAGCAGACTTTCCTTGTTTGAATGATTCACTTATTCTATGTTTATGAATATTTTTCTGTATATAAGGATGTGTATCATGTTCTTTTTTTGGGGGGGGGATTTTTCGAGACAGGGTATAGATTCTTTCCCAGAATCAAGGTTCCCAGGCTGGAAAGGACAGCACCCATTTCTACCACCCACTTCATCCTTTGAATCTTACCGAGTTTACATTTGTGATTTTCAAGTCATTTCATTGCCATGATGATGATATGAAATGAGTTTAAGAAGAAGGGGTGAACACAACAAAGTTCATTTCATTAACTGATATTGCAGAATTGTAGATATAGTATTTCAATATTCTACAACCCGTAGAGTTGCTAATACATGTTTGGACTGCAAGAATACCAAAGAGAAAACAGTGGCACTCTTTTGGTATCTTATTGTTTAGAAAGTAGAAGAAAGAGGATCAAGAGTTGAAGGCTAAGCCATTTTACCTTGTATGTTTGATCAATGTGTGCTCCCAATAGCCTGTCTTACAAAGCAAAAAAAAAAAAAAAAAAAAAAAAAAAACAAAAAAAAAAACATTTTAATAGCAATGAAGCTAGTTCAAGGATGTATTTGTTTATACTATTTTACAATTCAAGACACTTATCCGGGTTATTTTTTTAAAGATTGATTTAGTTCATTTTCATCTCTGTGTGCCTGAGTGCACACACACACACACACACACACACACATGCACACACACACACGCGCGTGTACCATGTGAACATCTGGCAGCTGAAGAGTTCAGACACAAAAGATAATCAGGTTCCTGGACCTAGAGTTAAAGTATGTTTGAAGTTGCCTTGCAACTTCTGGAGACCAAACTCCTGGACACTGCACGATCCACTGTTACCATTGAACGATCTCTCCACACAGGTTCTTCCTCATTTTACACATTTTTTAAGTCATTTGTTTCAAATTTATATATTTCTGTTAACATTTGAGGTTGGGACTTTGTTTTCAATTGGAAAACAGAATCGGCATGATTGTGCCACATCTAACAACTTATATTTTCAGCTGATAAAATATTGCAGATGTAATACATAAGTCAGGTGCTTAGTAATGTTTTAGAATATTTAGAAAAGTGAAAAGTACTCCTAAAATGTGCTTATTAGTTAGCAAATCTAAGTTATGCTTGCTTTCTTTGTTTTATTGTGTAATGCATTAAGTGATCTAAAATCCATGGTCATGCACAGTAAATATTTGGAGATTAAAATCCTTAATCCCTCATTTATTTGATATTACTCTAACCTAATAATTCTTAGTAGATTTCATTTTTATATTTTTGGAAGATACAGGAAATTGCCATTAATTGGGCTTGGTAACTATTTTTTGACTCCTAAATATGCCAAATTTAACAATATTTGTATTTGTGTATGCTAATTTATATTAATTGTTAGAATTCTTAATTGGGTTCAAAGTCATTTACAGAAATCCCTGCCAAGATCTTACCTTTAGCTTGTCAAATTGATGTTGGCTTTATAAGTTTTAAAGCACTTTTATACTCACAGTAATCCTATTAGTGGCACTGTGACTCCTAACATCCTAGTTTGGTAGATGTGGGAATTAGGGCCCAAGCGGCTGACTTGGCTCAGGACCCACAAGCAGCAGGAAGCAGAGCAAGGACTCCAATCAGAACACCTAATCCCTGTGTTTCTGATGAGCACTTCAGCCAAATCAGCTCGTATTTAATTACATGACATAATGCCTTGTGTTTCTTAAACATTTTAGAGTTGTTAGGTTTGAGACGGAAAAATAACTTAAAAAGAAAGAAAACCCAAAACTCAACAGGCCAGAATTCTTGGTCAGAAACCTGGCAGCAGACAAATTACCCAAGATTGTGATTTGTATACTTGACATCAGCTTGTTTAGAAAGAATTTACCACAATTGTAGCGTCCCATCTAGACTTGTATTACTGTGAAGGAACAGTATAAATAGTTTCATTCAAAAGCACTTTGGGCTGTCTATTGTAATTGTGCTATTAAACACAGACTAGAGAATATGAATTACTTGTTTACAAGAAGCCGGGGATCCTGTTGTGAATTACAGGCATACTAGAACAAAAGTCATTCATTCGAAACACTCTCTTTAAAAAGAAAATCACCACTAAAAATTTAAGAATGTTGTTTTTTTCTTATTTTCTCTTATTATAATAATAATAAAAGAAAAGAATGTTGTTTTTTTTGTAATTAAAAGCAGATCCTGTACATATCCTGTTTAAAATACAATGCGATATTATCCTCTAGTGTAGAAGCTATCTTTACGTAGGACACATTTGTACCATTGGTTTTGATGGTAAGTTAGGAATAATTAATTTGCATCTAGGAAAAGTGTGTTGTGCTTACATTTATTATTATATTATCAATAACAGCTATTTAAATATATAATTTTTCCTATGGTTATCATGGCTTAAAGTATCTGTTCTGAAAGATAAATGCTCCTTAGACACATTATGAAACAAGTAAGTCAATTGTAAATGGACTGATGATGATATCTACTTTGTCACAATAATTCAGTCACTCAAGGAGACACGTGTGTACGAGGATTTTGTTAATGGAAGCATACATGCTATATGTGCAAGGGACAAATTATTAAAAATAGTATTTATGTTTTCCTGCTAGCATAATCACATTTTTGCAGAACAGATAAAAGAGCAAGTACAGATACATGATATGAAACCGTGTTCTAAAAAGCAAATTGCAAATATCGAGCACCTGCTAACTTCCAAGGGTGATGTGAAGGTGACCCATTTTCAGTGCTTCTTATACTTTGGGGATTGCGATTGCTTTCGTATGTTAAAGCAGAAATTCACTTCTCTGAGGTCTTCTTATTTCTTTCAGCATTCTATAGTAACTACTTAAAATTGAATTTGAAAGTGTAATATCAATTCAGACACTTAAACATAAGAACATCAGTAGCTTGCTCTCATTTTTCAGAATAGAGGCTTTCTGAAAAATTAGTTCTTAAGAATTCATTACTCTCCTGCTTACTTCCTCTATTGTTATCATAAATATTATCTAATTTGCATCATAATTTTTACATTACACATTCTTTTTTTTTTCCGTAGCAGAAAATGAGTAATCTTGGTGTAATGTGTTAGTGAACAGTAGTTCCAGCAACCGGCAACTACTGTGTGTAAGAATTGTACTAAGCTGAGTATTGTCTCTAAACACAGGTCAGTTGAAGGGCTTTTCTAACACTTTCATTATAAACATATTAAAGAAGGTATCATTCTTACTGTTTCCTTATTTCCCACTAGGCTTACCAGAAACCTTCAAAAGCGCATATCTCCACTTTTACTTTAATATGGAAAAAAGAGAGAAGCAATCCAAAAGTAAATCTTCCACTGATATTATAGTTGCTTCTGAGAAAATGTATACTATGGAATACCCAAATGCAAAAAGAGTTATTTTGAGCATATGAAATGATGATTATTAAGTCCACAAGCAAAGTTATGAAAATAATTGCTTAATTTGTTATTGATTGAAGTCCAGACAATTACTACATCTCTACATTTTATTGCATTTAAAAAATAATTTCTCTGGTGTTAATGCTATCCAATGAGTTCAGAGAATCCAAATATTTGTGCTTATTTGTATCTGTAACTTACGTTTCTATAGCTGATACCTGATATTATTAAATCCACAGGTATATAATTTTTAATACTTTTAAAACATCTGTTTAGCTCCTACTGCTCTTTCATGATGTTTTACTCTGTTTGTCATTGCTGATTAAAGTAAGTTAATCACAGAATTTATAAGACTTACTAGGTACTTACCATATTTCACTGTGTAATTTTAGGATGTAAAGCTAAATCACTCTCATTACAGAACTGAATCCAAATCTAGATTTTTTTTTTGTTTAGGTATAGATGGACCACATATGGGGAAGTAGGGAGGATTCTAAAATGTTCCCCCAAACTAGAATGTATTTTTTTCTTTTTATTGAGCTCTACATTTTTCTCTGCTCCTCTTCCTGCTTCTCCCCTCCTCTTCAACCCTCCCCCAAGCTCCCCATGTTCCCAATTTACTCAGGAGATTTTTGTCTTTTTCTACTTCCCATGTAGAATAGATCTATGTAAGTCTCTCTTAGTGTCCTCATTGTTGTCTAAGTTCTCTGGGATTGTGATTTGGATTTTTCTTTGGGCTGATTTTCTTTGTTTTATGTTTAAAAACCACTTATGAGTGAATACATGTATTAATTGTTTTTCTGTGTCTGGGTTACCTCACTCAAAATGATGTTTTCTAGCTCCATCAATGTTGCTGCAAAATTCAAGATGTTATTTTTTCTGCAGTGTAGTACTCCACTGTGTAAATGTACCACATTTTCCTTATCCATTCTTCATCAGACAGAGGTCTGATCTCTAAGATATAAAAAGAACTCAAGGAACTGGTCATCAAAATAACAAATAATCCAATAGAAAATGGAGCACAGACCTAAACAGAGAACCCTCAACAGAGGAATCTAAAATGGTTGAAAAACACTTAAGGAAATGTTCAATATCCTTAGTCATCGGAGAAATGCAAATCAAAACAACTCTGAGATTTCATCTTACACCTGTAAGAATGGCCGAGATAAAAAATACTGATGACAGCTTATGGCTGGATAGGTTGTGGAGTAAAGGGAACCCTTCTGCATTGCTGGTGTGAGTGCAAAGTGGTATAGCCCCTTTGGATGTCAGTGTGGCGATTTCTCAGAAAATTGGGAAACAACCTTCCTCAAGACCCAGTAATATTACTTTTGGGTATATATCCAAAGGATGCTCAATCATGCCACAAGGACATGTGCTCAACTATGTTCATAGCAGCTTTGTTTGTCATAGCCAGAACCTGGGAACAACCTAAATGGCCCTCGACTGAAGAATGGATAGAATGTATGAAATGCTGATCATATTCAAGCTAAGAATTTGGGGGACAAAACTGTCTAAAAGCTTCCAAATATCAACATGGTGGCGAATCTTGTTTTACACTGAAGTAAACAAAACAGAGAATTTTAATAAAAAAACTCTGTTTCTTTCATTATAATCATAACGTTTAAAGGAAGGATTTCAAAGCTATTAATCTAGTATCCAAAGAGCTCAATATTAAGAAGTGCAGCACTTCCCTCTTATAAAGTGTCTTGCAAATATAAAAGATATTTGTTTCCTCATTTGGATCACGGTGTCAGCTGAGTCTGCTTGTACTGTTCAAAGAATGATTGTTAAAGTTTACTCAAATGCACAGATCCATGAATTTTATTGTGTTGCCTAACAATATTCTCCAGGTAAGCCATCCTCTCTTTAAAACAAATGACATTCTAAAAATGAACGTTTACCAGCCTCTTCATTATAGTGAACTCAGTTTGATGTAGCCAAGTTGGGGTTGATGTCATTCTGTAGGTTTGCTCTGTCCCTCTTTCCTTCGTTAGTCAAAGGCACACATAAACTTTGCAATGAACACTTTGAAACTTTTGGGTTTGACCTCTTCTTATTCTACTCTTAGCTATGGTTCAAACTAATTGTTCTTCATTCTTTGTTAAGGGGAGCATTTTTCTCTGAGCTTCATTGTTTTCTGGATAATAAGTTTTGATGTGGTTCACATAAAAAACACAAATAAAGATGTGCTTCCCTTTAAAGCAGGCTCCATTTATCACTATATAATATGTCGAGTAATTTTTCTTCAATGACCCATCTATGCTTGTGGGTATAACAAAAGTGCTGCACGTTTTATCTTCTGAAGCAATGTCAGAATGGTGACATATTCTTGCTCAGTCCATATACCAGCTTCTAAGGAAGCTTGAGATTTATTGGCCTATTCACATGGAGACAATACGGCTTTGTATAAAGGTATTTGAAAAATCAGCTCAAACATCTAAGATTTCTCATACAAGAGTTAATGATATCTGTTTGAAGTGCCAACTATTCTTATTATAAAGAAATTATTTCTGTCATGACTGTAAAACTGACCTGTCTAAATTATTATTTGACTTCCCAAACATCTGAATAGTCATGTCAGCTCTGCCTGAAGTGGGGTGACAAGAGTTGGCTTTTATGTGGATTCCAATCTCTTATCAGGTGTTGTGAAACAATAACAAGTATAATTAGAATTGGTCAGTAGAAAATAGAGTGGCTGAAGAGATGGCTTGGCAGTTAAGAGAAGTTGCTGCTTCTGCAAGGGACCAAAGTCTGTATCCTAGGACCCACACAGAAGCTCACAACATATATTACTCAACTTCCTGGGCACTGTGACCCAGTGCCCTCTCTGGCCTCTATGACATGTGCACATGATTCATGTAGGTACATACAAATGTTAATATATAATCAATAAAAATTTGAAAAGGATAAATAACTTATAAAAGTAAAGAATGACCTCATATATCATATCTACAGTGACATAAAATCAGGCCATTAGAACCGGATTGCACCTTAGAGAGCATTGTTTCAATTAGTTGATTTCTCAAATGAGGAAATTAAGAATCAGAACGGCTAAGTGATTTTCCCAATATCATATCTCTATTTAATTACAGAAGCCAGAATAGAAACTGGGTTATACAACCCTCTATTCAGGGTTCCTTCCATTACTCTTAAGTGAAATGTACTGTTATAATTTGGAGAAGTTTGCTCACAAAAGTAGCTTCACGGTACTGGTTAGATCAAAGTACTCTGTCACCATAAAAGGTAAAAGAGTGGAAAAATAAAGCAAAAGAACTTTTCTAGTATGATAGAATCTGTTAAAAATAGATTAACAAAATAAATAAATCTATTTTAACAGATTCTATTACACTAATTTCAACATAGTCCAATCTAAATCCATTCCAACATGATTATGAAAAATGTCAATGCCACCAAAACAGCTTCAAAGATTTTGAATAGATCAATGCTTAGACGAAAAAAGGTCTGCATCAATTTCAAGCCTAACTAACAATACAAGAAGAATAAAACTTGGAAAAATTAGTAGATAAAGGTTGTACTGACCAACTTTGCTTTGCATGGAAAACGAAATGTAAGTCAAATGAAATAAGATGTTTTGTTTACTAATAACTATACTAAAATTTTCAAGATCTCATGAAAATAAAACACTTTAGTAATATTATCTTCTTTGAATCTTTAACAATCATTTGTACTTTACCAACAAAGAGGATTAGTCTATAGCTTAGGATATCCCAGTCCTTGTCACATTACATTATGCATATGGCTTGAGAGCCAGAGAACAAAACCAAGAGGATATATATGTATATATATATATATATATATATATATAGCATGTTTTAATTTATTAATGTTAATATATACAAATGCATATATTGTATGTCTTAATTTATTAATGTTAATTTTATTATAGTCCATTTTGTATGTTTTGAAACAACAAACTTAAACTTTGTTTCCAACTTTTATCCCTACTAAAAAAGCCCAAAGCTTAGAAAGATAAGCAGGCAGAAAATGGTTAGTATTCTCAGCACTGCGCATTTTTTATCACACATTATATATTGTTGGGAATAAAATTTTATGAAATTATAGTTACAGGCCTGAAATGGATTTTAAATCTCTTCATTTTGTATGTCACAAGTGAGAGCTGTAAAGCTGAAAAATTAAAGCTGTAGTGTAATTTATCTTACCGATAAATAGTCTGCTATACATTAACACTTTTGAAGTTAACAGTAATAGACAAGACTTAAAAATGACATTTCTCCACAGGAAAGCATGTGATAAATAGTGAGAGATACCATGAACATCACTGCAAGCGTGTCGCTTTGATACACAGAGAGGACTTTCCTCTCGGTACTCGTATATTCAGTTTGATATATGGACAAGAAAACATCAAGTTATCTCTATCTTTTAATAGCTGTTTCTGCCTATACTACAAATGCTTAAGCTAAATTGATCTGCAAATTCTCCTGGCAATGGACAGTTGTACATAAGCAGTGTACCTGAGGACTTGGAGATACTTAAAATTCTACAATAAGGATAAACTTCACAGGCCTGTTTCCAAATGTGGAGCAGAATATTTAGACGTTCTTATTTATAGCAAGTAATTTGTGGGATGTGGATGGATATTTTAATAAAAACCAAAACTTCCTAAACAAAAGTAAGCATTCAAAAAGACTAGGTTTTTTTGTTCATTTTGTTGATTTTCGGGACAGAGAGAATCTCTGTACCAACCCAGGCTGTCCTGGAAATTTTGTAGACCAGGCTGGTCATGATCTCACCGAGTTCTGCTTGCCTCTGTCTCCTAAGTTCTTGGATATAAAGATTGCATGGTACTGCACCTAAAATCCTGTTAATATCCGTGGCCGGTGCTGTAGCCAGAAACCAAGTGGAAGTCCATGATCCATGCTCCCCCTCACAAAAAATGGGCAAGGGAGTTTCATTTGCAGTGGTAGAGCAGGCTGCATACTCAACAGACCCACAGTTGAGAATGGGAGACATAGAAAGCTTTGGTGAAAACCTCCTTGCCCCAAATAAGATAAAAATAAAAAAAGGGACTGTCTAGACAGGAAGCCACCAAAGAGTTAAGCTCTTCACAGTTGATAACTTCTGGCAGGGGTTGAGTGAGGAAGGGCTAAGTTTTCTTTAAGGAAATTTGACCTTGTTCTAGTGAGTATATAGGCAACACAGACCAGACTTGATATTTTCTTTCTTTCTTTTTCTTATTCTTCTTTTCTTTGGGGGGAGGTTATGAGGATGGAAGGTGGACCTGGAAGAACTGGGAAATGAATGTGATTGGGATTATTCATTACATAATTTTTACAAATAATCAATAAAAATATTATGTTAAAAATACTAGCCATAGCTCAGGGAACCCTGTGGAAGAAGGCGAGGAAAGACTGTGGGAGTAGCGGGTTGAAGAATACCATGGAATCATGACCTATCGAATTAACTAAACAGGACTCAGGTGAATTCACTGAAACTGAAACAGCAAGTGAGGGGCGTTCACAACTCTATACAAGGTTCTCTGCAAACATGTGGGCCATTAGCTTAGTGTTTTTGTGGCACTCCTAACAGAGGGAGCGAGTGTATCTGTAACTCTTTTACCTGTTTCTGGGACTTTTTTTCTTCTATTGGGTTGCCTTGCACATCCTTAATATGAGACCCTTTTCCTCCTCTTATAGTATCATGTTGCATTTGGTTGTCCTCTCTTGAAGGTCTGCTCCTTTCTGAAGGGAAAAGGAAAGGGAGAAGCTCTAAGAGGGTGGGGGGGGGAGTGAGAGGAGTGGAGGGAGGGGAAATTATGGTTGGCACGGACTGTATGAGAGAATAATCTAATTCAATAAAAAAAAAGATTGGTCATGCTGGAAACACCCAGTCTTGCAATCAGAAGTTATAATGTAAAGAAAAAGACAAAAATACTGGTGTTTGTGCCATATACTGGCTTTTGTTTTCCTATTTTATTTAAAAAATCTAATAATTTTTCTAATATTCTAAGAAAATTAATTTCCTCTCCTATGAAATCACATATTAATTGTAATGAGCATCACACATACACAGAGGCACACTAGCATGCACATTAATAAACACAATCGAAACCAACTGCACTTAGCTATGCAGCACAATTAGCAGTAAAGGCTTTGATACACACGTTGTAAGTGTCCACGTATTTGTATCTATATGTATCTTAGCCATAAATTTCCTTGAACCCCCTATGATACCCGACTCCTGTCTTTCACAAATCACACATGAGATTCTTTTACCCTGATGTCCGTTTTCTCTTACTATATACCAAATTGGTGTGATGATATAGTTAGATTGTGCAAGCAATTTCATTCTTGAAGTATAACTGGGCATTTTTGTTTCATTCATAAGTAAATCATCAAATTACCCAGTAAAATTTAAAAGGCAACTGTTTCTCTGAAAATTGAAATAGGTTAACCTATTTTCTTACACTTGTCTCGTTAAAGTTTTACTGATTTGGGATAGTAATGAGATAGATGCAATGCCAGCATTTCATTTTGTCAGTCTCTTCCTTTGTGCTGCTTGAGTAAGAAAACCAGTTTCCTTCAGAAACTATTTACCTTTTAATAAATCAGCAATCCACAGCTACATTTTTCTTTTTCTTTTGGTGTCAAGTGGGGTTTTCTTCTAACACAATTAGAAACAGATGAGGAAGAAAGACATTTTAATTCAGCACGTTTCATTTGTGTCTAATTAGGGTTGTTAGTGTTTCTAAAATTTATGTTTTTACAAACTCAAAGAATTCTAAGTTCCAGGACATCGACCTGGATTCACTTTGAACAGAAGAGACACACTCCAGATAAGAACTGTCACTCAACAGCCAAAGCCCCCACCACCTTTCTCATGTCTTGATAGGCCGCCCCCCCCCCGAATTACCAGGTCCTAAAGAAAATTATTTTTCTAAACTTATCCTTGTCCTCTGCATCATGTTAGGGTCAAGAGGGACCAGACGGTTCCATACATCCTAGAGAGTAAGGTGAAACAACCAGATCTTTTACGACATGGCCAATGTGGCCAGCACCCCAGCTTTCTCAGGTCCCTCAAAGAGAGTCGATGGCATAGATCAGCAGGAAGCAGTCTTTAGAATGTGGCGACCCATTCTTGTCCCACCTGCTATACCCTTTAATTTCCTCACCTGTTTACAATAAGAAAAAGATGAAATGAGTCTAAGAGGGTATGAAGCCCGATATTATTTTAGAACTGAATACCAACCCATTAAAACCCCCTTTAATGTTGACTGCTCCATCAGATAACACCAAACTGTTTTTACAAGAAATATGGCTTGATCTGAGTTGAAAAGACATCATAGAATATATATTTCCAGAATGTGTTTCTGAAAGGACTACAGCCATTAAATGTTTTACTTGATGCCTGTGATGGATCTCAACGTTAGTGAATGGCAGCATTTAAAGATAGCTCGTCAACACTGCCTGTCTAGTCTACAGGAGCTACCCGGCTATGGGACTTTGCAGGTAATATTGTGCAAATGTCTATGCATCAACATTTTCCACTGTGAAGAAAGCTAAGGGGAGTTTGTGTTAGTTTTAAAAGTGGGGTTATTATACAGGTAAAATGTAAAGTACTATTTCAATGGCCAGATTTTGGAACAAAACAACTTCTGTTTGGCTCTGTGTTCTGTGACTTTGTTCACACACACACACACACACACACACACACACACATACACACACACAGAGAGAGAGAGAGAGAGAGAGAGAGAGAGAGAGAGAGAGAGAGAGAGACTTTGCATATGATGGACTAAATTTTGAGAGCCCCCAGCCAAAGCCTACCTACAGCTAAGGTTATTAGCATGCATCACCATGATGTTTGGGTAAAGCACACTCATTCTGTATAATGTAAGATTGACTGTGGCAGCAGTGAAGCACAAGCCAAATAAACATTATAAACCATATATACAGTAATCTTGAGTATGTTTTAGTTATATGAATTGCCAGTCATTTATGCCCTCTTTCTTTTATCCCGTTGCCATGAGAGCAATCAGTTCGATCACTGAGGACCAGCCATGTTTAAAGGCAGGCTGTCTGCCTTTTCTTATACTTTAAATTCTTTCCTTTTATTCTCATACTTTATGGCTTTGCTCAACATCTCTGTCTAGTATATAAATAACCTGTGAAACTCAGAAACAGGGGTCAAATTTGCCTAGAGGAAGATGATATTTTGAGATAGAACCATGCAACGGACAAGTGAAGGTCCCAGAGAAGGCAGATAAACGAGACACATTTAAACAACAGGTCTGCTCATTCTGGATACAGAAACAAGGAGCTCGACTAACTCTTTCCATTTGTGCTGAATAAATCTATGCATGGGAGATTTTGCAAAGGATATAAAGTAAGGTAATTGCTGCTCATTCCTGTTACAATTGGAATTATTTCATAGGGTTTTACTGCATGAAAGCTGTATAGCAATTAATAGGGAGCTGAAATTGTTCTGTGAAGAATCCAGCATTGCTACAGCCTGGCCATGAATGAAATTTGTAAAAAAGCACAAATGTTTTACCCACCAGACACATAAACACATTGTTGTAAAATCCATTTACACTATTGTTCTGCTGTGAACCTGTGTTTATATTCAACTGAATGTCCACCCAGCTTCAAATAGAGCGTTCATGAGTCATAAAATGAACAGAAAATTTTTATTTGTAGTTTATTCTTTACTTATGGAATCAAAATTTAAAAAAAAAATGACCAGGACAATTTTCTTCACAATTACTCTTTTTTTTAACTGAATCGTCTGCTTGGCAGTTAAAATTATTTTTGATAAAATGTAATTTAAAAATGAGCATGAATATAATAATTTGCATAACTACTATATAAGTAAGTTTTCACTCTAAAACTTCTCACATTTTATAACTTTTAATTAAAGCTACAGAAATTAAATCAATTTTCCCACGCTTTCACTATTCACAGTTGATGGCTTCTAGCAAGTAGGTATATGGGGAGAACTGATCTTTAAGGGGCTGGGCACTGCAAACCTGACCGTACTCCAGTGAGTATATGGGCAACACAAATTGGAGTCTCCAGGTTATTGCCCATTTGGAGTCCCTGTCCTGCTTTCTTCAATGATGTACCACAAAGTGGAGGCAAAAACCACCCTTTCCTCACAAGATTCTCTTGGTCATGGCATTATATCACAGGAATACAAACCCACTCTAGATCAGGGTCTTTGTACCAGAAAGCCACATGCAGAAGATAGGAGGCAGATCTTTTCTCATGTCTTGTAATACATACATACATACATATAAATGAATAAATAAATAAATTTTTAAAAAGTAAATAGAGCAAGGGAAATGTATACAGGCAAGTTTGAAAGGCTGAAGGGCAAAATAGCTAAACTGTAATTATATTATAACCTGATTTTTTTTGGGGGGGCGATTTTTCGAGACACGGTTTCTCCGTAGCTTTTGGTTCCTGTCCTGGAACTAGCTCTTGTAGACCAGGCTGGCCTCGAACTCACAGAGATCAGCCTGCCTCTGCCTCCCGAGTGCTGGGATTAAAGGCGTGCGCCACCACGGCCTGGCTATAACCTGATTTTTTTAAAAGTAGATTAAAAAGCCTAATGTATGATTTGAAATTCTAGAGGTATTAGTAGGAAATATTGGGGAATTTCAATAGCATGTGATTTTCTGATAATATTCCAGTAGAGCAGGCAAGTAAGAATCATTAAATTATATTATTTGGAATGATAAAACTTCTACATAGAGAAGGGCGTACTTATGAAATAAAGATACAGTCTAAAGAAAGAGAGTGAAATTTCCACTAGTTACAGTTCTGCTAGAAAATTAAAACAGAATGTAGTGATATTTTGTTTATGCTTTATCAAATCAAGCTTGCATGAAGACCAGGGTGTGGAGCTAGCCAATCTAGTTAGCCGGAAAAGCCAAGCAGTAGTGGCACCCCTTAATCCTTGAGCTCTGAAGACAAAGATAGAGGGATCTCTGTGGGCTCAAGGCCATCCTGACCTACATGAGATTAATTAAACCTAAAAGAAAAATAGAGTCAAGTGGTGGTAAATTCACACCTGCAATCCCAGCACTAGGGAGGTGGAGACACAAAGTGATCTGAATGGGTGGGTGGAAAGATGAATATAAGGTGGGAGGAAACAGAAGTTCAGGATTCAGTCTGAGGTTTTGTAGAAAAGGCATTCATTCTCAGGATTCAGAGAGACAGGATCTTGCCTATTTGGTGTGAGCATTCAGAGAGGTGAGAAATACTAGCTGGCTGCTCTGATCCTCTGACCTGTCAGTTTGCACCCCCTAATAGCTGACTCTAGGTTTTGATTTTATCAGACTAATTAGGATATCATTACACAACAAGAGATAAATAACTAAAAAGGTTAAGCATTCAAAATCCAAAGAATTCAATAACTAAATTGGAAAATAAAATCAACTGATGAGATGCAAACTCTAACTATCATAAATAGCAACTATCACATTTAGTAAAACTGAACTAGATATCAAACCTATGGTTTGTTAATCTAGACCCTAAGAGCTTCCATCAGTTACAGACTAAGCCTGTGCACAAAAGAAAGGATAGATGAGCAAAGTTTCTAGATATCACTCAGCTTCTCCAAAAAAAAAAAAAATACAAGTTAATGCCATACAGATGAAGCACATTATATTCATGTATTTAGGAATATATATGTATATAGCTGTATGCATGTATGTGACAACAGTCAATGTCAAAAAGAGGCCATGAATTCAAAAGAGAGTATGGATGAGAATATGAAAGGGCTTGGAGGGAGGGAAGGGAAGGGAGAAATGATTCAATTATCTTATAATCTCAGAAAATAATAGAAATACTTTTAAAAGATTATTTCTCTAAGATGCTTTCAAATGCCTAGTAGTCAATAAATTGTATTTATTTTATTAATCAAAGAATGAGTGAATATTCAGCTTGCCAAATAATATTTACTCTAAGTGAAAAATGTAATTGCAGTATTGAGACTTTTTTTATAAAAAATTTAATTTGCCATGTCATGTCAAAAGTTTGATGCTTAGAATTACAAAGTTTGTATCTTCTCTTTGTTTTAACATATCAGAGTGGTGAGTTTGTTTTACAAATGGGAAGGACTCAATTAAGATATGGTATGAAGGTGGCAGAGACTAGAAGTTTACCCCAGATTTAGTGGACCCGTCATCTTCTTCATGAATGAGACACTTAAACCTCTTTACTGCATCCCTAGCTATTTTATTCCCCTTCTGATGCAAGCCACCCATTCTTTCCTCCCTCTTCTCATTTCCATTTTGAAAACATATGGCCGTGCATTTTCATAAGACACTTGTCAAAAGACAATTCTCCTATCATGCAGTCTTTTTGTAGTAACTGTCAAAACTTGTCATAATGCCAGCGCTCACTGCGTATAGTTACAGAATGAACACTGGCACATTGGAAAACTTGTGCTCATTGATAGGAATAAGAACGGTTCCCAGGTAGCTCAATGAAAGTGAAACTTGCAGTGACCTTTAAGTTTCCTTATGTTCTGGACTCTACTAATCCCTGACCCCATTGTTTCTTAAGCCTCATTTGTTCTTACATGACCTCTCACTCACTGCATGCACCCTCACCTGCCATCTAGGGGAATATGAATTAGCCAATTCCTTACTTTCTCTGCTCCCCAGATATCCATATGGCTAAGAGCCCCTCCTCTATTCTGCTTCTTTGTAACCATGGCTTACTCGATTGCTAAATAATTCTAGGCACTTTTCACAAACCATCTTGCATGTTTTACCCAACATTTAAAATACATATTATATTGTAAATTGAATAATAGTTTCCACGATAGCAAAAGATATGTCCTGGTTTTTGTCCTGAATGTATTTCCACCACGCAGGAAAGGTCTCAATTACTGGGATTATTCAAAAGATGATTTAGAGTTAATATGTAATATTGCCAATATTCTTTCAGAGCTATTTTCCTTTTCTGTAAGTTACTGGATCTTTTTCAATGTTTCACTGCCAGCACTAAGCCTCAGCTAGTGGTGGAATGGTTGTCTTTTCTGTAAAACACTCGTGTTCAATTCACAGTGCTACATAAAGAGAGAAATCCCACTCATTGTTTCAGTGATTGGAAAGCTTAGTAAACTCACCAGTGTGCTCAGCTTGGCCTAATTTGCTGGGAAGGTTTCCAGATTGCTCATAACCTTTGATGTACACACGGTAGATTCAGGAAACGACCTTTCAGTGGGTTCTGTAAAAATTCGTCACTACCTCAATTAAAATCTTTTCTCATTTTCTCTTCAAGTATCATACTCCATTCTGCACTTACTCTATATCTGTCTGTACTTCTCTTGTCTCACATTCCGGTTACTGAATTCAGTTTCATGATTTCAATCCTCATTCATTTACTCAATATTCTTCTTTGCCAGCCTCTATCTCTTCTGTTCCAGAAGATGTCTCAAAACCTGTACCCATTTTGTCTGTTTGTTTTTTGTCTTCAGATACGTACAAAAGAAGCATTGTACTTGTACAGCAATGCCATGAATTATCACTGTAGATATATGAATGCCAGTACATGAATGGGAATGTATTCTAGCTTATTTAGCCATTATGTATTGTGTTTGTGTCTTTAAAAGTCATGTTTTCATCAGAATTGCATAAAAGTTTTATGTCAATTAAAGTAAAATGAACACTTCAGTAAACTCAGCTATATGCCTCTACTAAATTTATATTAATATATGAAGGCATTTTGTAACTGTTTCAACTGAAAAACACTTTGGTACTGTTTCAACTGCAAAATCTGGTCTGGTGAAAAGCGTTTGCATAATTAATAACACTCTCTGGATTTTCTTGTTTACCTTCCTATGGTTGGATTGAGAATCACTGAAGAATGACTTGGGGGGTTGGGTACACATTTTCAAGTCGTCAAGCAAACCCTTAGAGGGAAGGAGATTATTTTGCCCTTTATCAACATCTTTCATTCCTCCTCTTCAGCATATGTCATTACACCTGTTGATTGTAACCAACAGAATAGCAAATACTATCATGGGAAGAACATTCCATATCAATTCCTCCCCTCAAAGGTTTGTTACAACATTAATTCAACAGTTGTATGGTAAAAATGAGCATACTAATGTAGTCTTTTTCTCACATCATCTTACTAAAATATTCATTAGAGCTAATAAATGAAAATAAATATGGAGTTAATTTAATTCAATATTGAAAAATTCCCACAATTGTTGAATGCAGTTTCATTATATTGTTTGATGAGATCAGTTTAGGCTAATATTTCCAGAAGTATGTTAATATTAAATAGGGCTCTGTCTTAAGGCAATGGATTTAAAGTTTTTTTTTTAATTAATTTATTTATTAAGGATTTCTGCCTCCTCCCCGCAACCGCCTCCCACTTCCCTCCCCCTCCCCCGATCAAGTCACCCTCCCTCATCTGCTCAAAGAGCAATCAGGGTTCCCTGACCTGTGGGAAGCCCAAGGACCGCCCACCTCTATCCAGGTCTCCTAAGGTGAGCATCCAAACTGCCTAGGCTCCCCCAAAGCCAGTACGTGCAGTAGGATCAAAAATCCACTGCGATTGTTCCTGAGTTCTCAGTATTCCTCATTGTCCTCTATGTTCAGCTAGTCCGGATTTATCCCATGCTTTTTCAGACCCAGGCCAGCTGGCCTTGGTGAGTTCCCGATAGAACATCCCCATTGTCTCAGTGTGTTGGGATTTAAAGTTTTATAACAGTTTCTCTTCCTTTCCCATTTTTTTCCATCTCACTTTTTGTTTGAATATAAATCTCTGTTTCTTTTTTTTTTCCCTTTGACCATGAGAAGGCTAGGGTAGATATCCCTAGCCATTAACCTTCCATTCATTTAACAAACTATACTGCGTGTTTCTCACATTTAACCAGGGTTGACTTAGCAAGGCTTTTATTCTGGGTGAGTGCCCAGCTTTACCCAAATCACGAATGCTTTTTGCTTCACAGATCTCCATTGCTTTTGCTTCCAAAACCAATTATACCTTAGCTAATCTCTTGCCCCTTTAATTTTCCTTGATAGTTTTCTGAGTAAAATGTGCCAACCACTAATGGATTATTACTTCCACTCTTTAGTTTTCCCATTCTTGGGGAAAATGTAGATGCTTTGTTCTTACTTACTATAAATAAATTATTTTTAACTCTTACCAATAGCAACATTTATATTCCTTGTAATAATACATATTTAATTTTCAACATCTCACGCTTTCTAAAACCACCACAATATTATTACATATGGTGAATGTACATGTACCTGTCTATACATATAAACACATTTGCTCATCTATCAATGGGATTTCTTTTCTTTACTTCAAGTTGTTGGGACTAGATCCATATTTATTCATGTGCTAAAAGCCTTTGAAGGAATGTTTTCTCTGAAAAATTACTTGATTCCCCCTCTGAACAGTGGTGAAATGTCCCTTTCTTTACACATATGCCCTTAAGAGTCTATGTATTATTTTAAAGTTCCCATGTCAGTTTTCAAGGAAATAACAAAATCATATTGCAGATTGGAATCAAACTGAAGTTAGTGATGGCAAGCAACATGATAAGAACTTCCTGGGAGAACGGTGGGACAAGGATTTTCTTTGTATCTTGGATATGCTACACAAGGTTAAACCAGACTAGGCATGAAATATTAACCTTCAACCAATTAAGCTGAATTCTTATATAATGCTTTTTTGAAGGCTTATGTAGATTTAATGTTTAAAATATTTGTTTCAAGTATATGGTCTATTATTCTTTGGGAAGAATAATGGGGGATATGTAATTATCTAAAAAGAGTATTTTTGCTTCTGACTAAGTGAAATAACTCATTTTTGTCATTTAATGTTTTGAAATCTTAGATCCCACAACCCTATATTCTGCTTGAAATGCATTTGGTTCAAGCTGCTAGACGCATTTGTTTCCTGGCATGGATCCTTCCTTCCTTCCTTCCTTCCTTCCTTCCTTCCTTCCTTCCTTCCTTCCTTCCTTTCTTTCTCCCTATGTATACAACGTTCTGCCTCCATGTATGCCTGCACGCTAAAAATGTGTCTTTGTGTTGATATGTGCATGTAAATTGAGATGCCCATAAATGCTGAAGCACGGATCTCATGGAACTTAACTTACAGGTGGGCCTCCTAAAGTATATTCGGGGAATTTGACTCAGGTCCTCTGGAAGAGCATTACATGTTTTTAATCAGTGTGACAACTCTTCATGCCCACTTTTAAAGCTTTTATTTTTGTTTGTTTTTTTTGTTTTCATTATTATTATAGGGCTGGAGATATGGCTCTGTAGTTAAAATTACCTCTTATATTCATAGAGGAGCTCGGTTAAGTTTGCAGCATCCAAATAGTGGATCACAACAATCTCAAAGTCTGTTTTATTGGTAGTTTGCAAGTGCTGTGTGTGTGTGTGTGTGTGTGTGTGTGTGTGTGTGTGTTTGTGTGTGTGTTCACTGTTAATTACACAATTAGGTACAAGGAAAAATTGTTGGTATTTGTGCTCTCCTACCATGTGGTCATACAGCCTGTACCCGGGTAGAAAGATTAAATAGCAAGTGTCTTTAAAACTGAGCCGTCTTTAGGTGTGGTTCTCTATTGTGCTTTTAAATATCCAAGAATATAAAATGAAGAAAAAAGGAACTGCCCCTTCAAAAAAAGTTAAGTGCTTGAAAAAGTTCGGTAGAATTTTCCTCAGTAGAGGAGAATACTGAATTGGTAGACCTTTAATTTGGTTCAGTAGCTTAAATTGCATCATTATCGTTTAAATGGACATGTTATATTTCTTCTATTCTAGAGAATCTAATCATTTGTATTTTAATAGGTAACAATTTATGGGCAAAATACTTTTACCATGTAGATTTACACAACTGCATTTCAAAATGAAAAAAAAAAGCAGAGAAAACACTGTACAGGATGGTTGAAAAATTGTATTAGCTACTCTTCAGACAGTGGCCTAATATACAGAATTTGTAAATGATTACAGAAATTAAGTTATCAAATGACTAAAACTGCCAATCAACAAATAGACAAATAAGCTAAATAGAGAGTTTGTGGGGAAAAAAGAAAGAAAGAAAGAAAGAAAGAAAGAAAGAAAGAAAGAAAGAAAGAAAGACATGAAAGTCAAAATCATTTTGAAAACTATCAGTAACCACAGACTTTGGGGAGTGCAAATTAAAACTACTTTGAGATATGTCCTTAACCCAGTAAGAACGGCAGAATGCCTGTCTTAATCAAATCTAAAACAAATGCTGGAGAATATTTGGAGAAATGAAATCTTTACAATGTAGGTAGGGGCAAACATTAATAAAGCCATTATTGAAATCAGTTTGGAGACTTTAAAATAAATACAAATAGAATCACCATATAATTCAGCTACTTCACTTCTGGATAAACACAGAACTCTGGATTTCTAATGTGAAATTTCTATTTCTAATGGTGAAAATACCTACCATAAAGGTGTTTATTTTCATTCTCATGTTTAGTATTGCTACATAGAAAAGAATTAGAATTAGCATTGTTGTTCATCAACAGAAAAATAAAGAATAAATATTATATGTATGTTTATTACCTTATATATGTGAAATAGAATTCAGCTCTAATGACAAATGAAATTAAAATATTTTACAGGCAAATGGATGGATTGAGACTACATATGTTTAAGAGAAGCCCAACAATTTCAGAAAGAAAAACATGCATATTTTCCCTTATATGTATAACATAGGCACTAATACATTTATTTATATATAAACAAATATAAACATAGGTATAATATAACTTGTAGAAAACAAGAAAAATAGAAGGATACAGTTGCAGAAAAATTAAATGCAGAAAACGGCACAAGTTATGAAAAAGAATACAAAGCTAATTCTATTTTAGTACAAATTGTGTCATTTCTGGAGGGTGGATAAATGCCTAAATATATACTTTATACTGAAAGTGCAGAGTCCATCGTGAAGTGCAAGGATTTCAGAATCTATTTTAAAACTATATAGAAGTCCCTTGCATTTTATAGATTTTGATTTTCATTAATTTCAGTGTGTGTGTGTTTAATTTGCAATTTTATATAATAGGGTCTATACAATTAAAAATACATTGAATTCATGTAAAATAATTTAAATTTTATTTTGTGCACAGAACAAGTTGATGTAGTTGACATGTAAGTACTATGTATAAATGTAAGTTCATTCAGTAAGTCTCTGAAAACCTTAATGCGAATCCAAGCAAACCAAATAACAGAACATTTCCCAATAACTTAAAGTGCGAGATAAAACTAGAGAAACTTTGCTTGTTTTAGTTAAGCAGTCTATGCTGGCTGCCTAAAATGATTAAGATAGACATATATATTGCGCTAAATACTATAGTCTTTGGATGAAACTGTAGTTGGTGATTGACATATAAAGAACTTCAATTATGGGGGAATCTATCACTATAACTGACTATATTTAAATATAAGCAATTTTCTAGAAAACAAAAAAAATAAAATGAAAATTAAAAAAAAAACAAGAAAAGTCACTCTTCTATAGTGAAGGATGGAAGAACAAAACCAGGTGTGCTTGGCCTCTTAATACTGTATTTATTATTGAGTCAGTAAGATCCATGAAATTTGAAAGAAAATGAGGAAAGTGTTCTGTGGAGCACTATCAACCTGGTTGATGTGGTTTGCATTTTAGATCCGTGTTGAGGCAACAGAATATGTAATAATAACATTCCTGGAATTCCTTCTCTATTATCAGTGCCATTGTAGAAATCTCAGGTAAGGTTGTGAGCCAATTTTTCTTCAAGCTGGCAAACTGCGAATGGTTCTGTTAATCTTTAAATTATACAAGGACTGTTTTTGGTGCTTGCATATAAAAGGGGAAGATAACTTTATTTTCTCCTCCTATCCTGTTAAAAGTCATCATTAGTACTGAATTAGAGTCCCAAGTATAAGAATCATGTTTAACATTATTTATGACCTACATTATTTATCTTCAAGTAATTACAGTGAGATTAAAGCTCCAATATAAGCATAGGGATGATCCATTTTTACAAACAACACAAGGACCCTAAAAAATCTTCTATGAAGTCTTTAAACAATTTAAAATTCTCTAATTAGTGAGTACTATTGTTATCTCATCTTAAATACTACCCCCTCAAAAAAAAAAATGACCTGGGAGAAACCCACAGCAGAGACTGTTTCTAAGGGTGAAATGACCTGGGAGAAAACCACAGCAGAGAGTCTGTTTCTAAGGGTGAAATGACCTGGGAGAAACCCACAGCAGAGCGTCTGTTTCTAAGGGTGAAAAGGTATATACTAGCAGCACACAGCATCTTCTTAGTCACAATTTTGACAACAACGGAGTAACAAAGTCATTTTCAGAAAGCTGATGTAAATCCCTACTCTTTAAAAAGACTTTCATATTCCTTTCCTTCTAATGTGTTTGGCTGTTGATGAACTCATGCAAACTAAGAATATTATTGGTTGAAATATATTTTAAGGACTGATGATATACCCCTATTTTAACACTTCTTTTTACTGTGTGCAAGGCTCAATTCAACTCCAATATCACCACTTTTGAGAAAAAGAAAAAAGACAGAGAGGGTAGAAGGGAAAGAAAGAGAAATGCAAGGTAGAAATCAAACAAAAGGAAATAGAAGCTGCATTTGATTCCTGTAGTATATGAGCAACATAACCTGATAACACAATATAATACAGTGTCAGGGCTATTTTCTATCTTGATCTGATGGCTGGTGCAGCTATGCACTGTCCAGATTGCATACAGAGCACCCTGTTACCCATGGCTAGCCCAGACGAAAAGTGGAGTTCAAAATTTGAAGAGTATTTTTCTATTGAATGCCTCCTGCCTTTAAACCATTGTAAAGTTAAGCAACAATATTTCAAATCCTCTGCAATTGGAGGCTTTGGGCTCAGAGAAAATGAAAGGAAATGGAAACATTTTACCTAAGAATGGTCATTTTAAAAATAACCTTCTCAGAAGTGCTGATGTAGATGTCAGAACCAGTCTGCATCAGAGGCCACCGTGTAACGTTTCTGAGCTAATGGTCCAGAGAACTGTGACCAAGGACTCCTTAGGGATCCTTCCCAAGATCGCATTTTATCAAGTGAAGAAGTCTTACTATGTCAAAGAAAGAATGCAAGTAAAAATAGCAGCACACTAGAGAATAAAAGATTAAGCTGCCCTCAAATTCAATAGTGTGAGTTAATGGACTTGTGTGAGGGGCAAATGATAAATTGTACAGAATATATCAGATAGGTTAATCTTAAGTGCAGGTGGGCTACTTAACTTTGTCATTAAAGCAAGGGATAGAAAGGAACACATGGCTATAAATTATAAACTTACAATACAACAGTATCCACTGACTATTCTGATTGAAAGTTATAGGACAAATCATTGGATTTGTTTTATACTCTTAAATGATGTTTAAAATTTAAAGATTTTTTCTTATACTCTATAATTTTTGACTATTTTATATAATTTTGATTTAATATAACTACCAAGTCCTCCAATAGCCTTTAGTATTTTTCACTCATGCTTACTGATTAATTACCTAGGCCATCTTGTTCCTCCAAATCTAGCTTTTTCTTCCTCCATGACATTTGTAAACACTTCCCTTCTTTGTGTAGTTACTTCTGTCACTTACTAGTTAATTTTCAAAATGATGCCACTGACTAACTATGTATGTTAGTAGTGACTAACGGTACACTAGTTTGTTGCTCACATTGCACCAATCTCAAATGTCTTATGACTCGCAATTATAATTTATGTTGAATAAATAATAAATATTTTGGTAAATTTTAACATACATTCAAATGTTTGAGACATAGTTTTTTGGCTTGTATTTTTTGGTGTGCCTAAATAGCTATAATGTAGAGTGAATGAAAGAAACAAATTATCAATAAACCCTGAACAATAAATATTTCAAGAGATAGATGGATAATATAGGCTGAAAATGAATTATGAAGTATTTTTCATATAATAAAAGCTTAGGTCATACTGAATTAGTCCTGTAATGTGTGTTTTAGGTGAAAAGAGTTAAACATACTTTATTAAGACAAGAGCCTGAGTTGTTTGAACTCAGAAGTGTATGAGTTCCAGGTCACTTGCTCAGGACAGAAAAAACACAATAGATAAAGTAATGTCCTTATTACATTGTTTCTAGTCACATCTGCTACTTGTCAGTGGTGAGCCTTCCTTGAGAACAGACTCAGAGTTGTGTAGAAGTTCCTGCCTTAACTGTCTCTCATGATGTACAAAGATCCTCATTTCTCTGATTCAGAGGAGAAAAAGTTGTGTAGAAATTCCTGCCTCGCCTGTCTCTCATGATGTAGAAAGGTCCTCATTTACTTGGATTCAGAGGAGGAAAGGCCAGCAGAGAATCATCAAACTTTTCAAATCATTTGCATTTTATCATTTAAACGTGCATTAAATACTTCATAGAGAGGCCTTAAAATAAGTTATGTGAACCAATGGGATAACAAAAAGAAAAGTAGTTGTCATTGTGAGAGTGGATGAGGTAGAGCATGGTTTTAATTTAGGGTTGTAGGGAAGGCTGGAGAAGAAAAAGAAGAGTTAAGTGTTGTATTTTTTCAGTAATGTAAATTAAAAAGGAAAATTAATTAAATTCAATTTAATTTAAATTAAAATAAAAAGAAAGTAGGAAATTATTAGTTGTTTTAAAAAGAAAATACAAGCACATAACATATAACATTTGTATACCTGTGCAATATATGTATATATAATATATTATACTCAAATCTAAAATAATATCATTGTATAACCTATTAATAAGAATCTGAGAAGAAATCTGTCCAGAAAAAGGAAATGAAACAAGAGTATAACCAGAGAAAGTGTCTCTCAACTTTGTAATATATATCAGGTGCCACCGATTCAATTTTGAGCAACTCCTGTTCCTTGATTATCAGTTACTTGCATCGAAGGGGACAACAATAAGCAGAGAGACAGAGTCGTTCCGGTGAGGGGCACAGAGCAGCCCTTCAGAATGCCTGTCAGAGGAGAGTGGAGTGTCATTCTGGAAAGCAGTAACGTTTTACCCTAATGCCTTCCATTGTTAGAACAATCATATCACAGCCACCAATGTATATGAATAACCTCCATCTCCAGTTTGTTCAGTTTTACTGATAATTATTTTTACAGTTTTTAAAATGACAGTGGACTCTAATTTTAAATGCGGATACTTTCAGGAACTGTTGCAATGTGTTTAATGCCAAACACACCAGTTAAAAGTAGCCATAATGACAGACTATAGAAATTGTCCATATTATATTCCCTCACCATTACAGGAACAAATGAAAAAAGGCTGGAAATCAGATGTATTGTCCAAGATCCACTTTCTCCACAATTATTTAGACACATGTTTAAATTCTTTCTCAGCAATTACCTAGCCCAGGGTTTTGTGTTATCTCAATTTGCCAGGATTGAAAAGAACACAACTTCTTTAGCTATCATGTTGCAGGACAGAGTTATTCACTGAAAAGCAAACCTAGATGTTTCAAAAGACACAATTATATGAAATTTGGTATCCATGTGTCGGTTGAAGAGAAAGCTTCATTATGAATAATAGCTTAAATTTTTAAAGGAGAGGTAGAGCTAATTCAACCATAATAGCTATTGTGTAAAGCAAAAATAAAATAAAATATAAAATATGAAATCTTAGCTCATAAATACCAATAATAAAATTTTGATGAACAGGACTTTAATCTATAGGCAAAAATAACAAGCAAAGATGGACATTAAATCCCAAGAAAATAGAATGAAGGGAAATTGTTAGAAGACAATTAGATACAAGTAACACAGCCCTCAAGTGTTATAACTATTAGGGTCAAAACAGGCAGTGCAAATTTCACTCCCTGAGTGACACCTCATCTCTGAACTAGTTTGCCTAATTTCATCTTATTTTGAGTCTTTATCATATTATTCATTACTGACACTATGTGCTAACAAACTTTTGACAAGTGTGTATATTGCATATTACTTGAATTACTTTAAACATAACTATCTTTTCAAATCCTGATAATTTATAGTGTATCCTTCAAAATACTTTGTTCTTTTGTTATAAAATGTGTATCTCATTTCCTTTATCTGTAGACACCCACTGCACTCCTGCATTCCAGAACATCTTTCTCCTGTGTACGAGTCATTTCCCATTGACCAATCTTTCTCCATCCCTCCACAGCCTAATTTCTCTAGCTACTAGAAGAGATTATGGACAAAAAGTAATTTCTTGTACTTGCATTCATTTGTATTTTAATAAATAACGCTTGCCTGAAGATCAGAATAGTAAATCAGCTCCACTAGCGAGTCTTCCAGACCAGGCAGCGATGACACACACCTTTAATCCCAGTAGCCACACTAGCTTGCCACAGAAACCAGGTGGTAGTGGTGCACACCCTTAATTCCAGAACTAGAGAGGATAATAAAATGAGCAGAGACAGTTCACACTTTTAGTCTCATTCTGAAGTTTCCTGGAGGCAGAGTCACCATTTTTTGGATTGAGGTCGTGGCAAGAGCCAGAGGCTGGCTGCTTTGCTTTTCTAGTCTTCAGGTTGAATCCCAATATTTGCCTCTGAGTTATTATTAATTGTGTTTCATTTTCTAGACAATCCAGGAAAATGATTTATGCAAAATATAAGACAAATTATTGAAATGTCACACAAGTCTGTATCATATCTGCAGATATAGGTAACTGAAATAATGTATAATATCAGTGCTAAGAAGATAACAATGACCTAACATCATAAATATTTGTACATATATATATATATATGTACACACACACACACATATATATATATTGGTTATGCCAGAGTCATTCTAAGAGTGATTTCTGTATATTCAAACACTGGGATGATTTGAAGCACAGTGACTTGCCCTCTGACTCTCAAAGACCTAATCAAGAAGGAAAAGGAGGTAAAGTGCCTGTATTATTGGACATCAAGATATAAAGAGTGATTTTTTTAATTGAACAGATGAACCACAAAAAAGTCTCTACTCATCTGTGAATGGACATGGTTGTTTCAATATTCAATATAGTGCTTCTGTGACTAGTACTAGAGTGAGGGCAGACTGTGGTTGTATATTTTAGCACATAGATTTCATTGGGGATTGCTCCTGCTCTTACTGCCAGTTGCCCTACAAATTGTCCAAACCACCCACTGTGACCTGCTTTCAGGAGGGCGAGATTGGTTTTATGCTGGATTTCTGGTTGTCTGTCTGGAGTCAATGAGCTCCCACTAGTTTGGGTTAGCTTTTCCTGTGTTTCCCCATCATGGTCTTAGTCCCTTGCTCATGTTATCACTCCTTCCTCGCTTTGACAGGACAATTTATATACAGAACCGACACATTGAACCTGCCCAGATTAATTTTTCTGGTATTGTTGAATGTATAAATCTTAATGTAACCTATAGTACAAATGTTTAGTTCTATAGAAGACAGTAAGGAGAATTAAGTATGCAAATATGATTTAATGTTTTATATGTATGATATATATGTACTCTTTTATGTCATAATTAAAACAGTAAAAATAAAGCCTTAAAATGGGAGCTCACCAAGGCCAGCTGGACTGTTACCAAAAAAGCATGGGATAAAACCGGACTCTCTGAACATGGCGAACAATGAGGGCTGATGAGACGCCAAAGACAATGGCACGTGGTTTTGATCCTATGCAATCTGCTGGTTTGGTGGGAGCCTAGCCAGTCTGGATGTTCACCTTCCTAGATATGGACGGTGGAGGGAGGACCTAGGACTTACCACAGGGCAGGGAACCCTGACTGCTCTTTGGACTGGAGAGGGAGGGGGAGAGGAGTGGGGGGAAGGGGAGAGGGGTGGGAGGAGGGGGAGAAGAGTGGGAGGAGGGGGAGAAGAGTGGGAGGAGGGGGAGGGAAATGGGAGGCTGGGAGGAGGTGGAAATTTGTTTTTTTTTTCCTTTTCTTTATTCTCCTTTTATCAATAAAAAAAAAGATTAAAAAAAATACATCTGAAAATGATCACCAACAAAATACCATACCAAAAACTTAATTATCATATATGCTAGAATTAAGCTCACTTTGTGATTGAATTCTAATGTTAAAAATATTTTAGTTTGTGAAGATACTAATTTGTTTTGGGTTTTATATACATACCTGCTGCCGTACACACAGGGACACATGCATACTAGCAAATTCTGGACATAGATTTTCCAGAACATGACACTGGTTTAATATTATAAAAACTTTTTAAAAAGTTTTAAATGTAATTTAGTCACTTTTCAAATCTAAATTATATTTATGAGAGCCTCTAAACTATACAAATGTCAGCTGCCATAACTCATTAGAGTTATAGGTGCATTCCCTTCGGAATCCACAGAAATTTATTGATTGATTCTGAGTACCTACCGTTCCTATTGATTAAGGTTAAGCTAGGAAAAACTACTAACTCTTGGGTACATACTACTGGCATTGACATATAAAGACAATTAGTTGACTGCTATTTTCCTTATATTGAATAACAAACCCACAAAAACAGTACCGTAGAGGGTCTGATCAGGGAACAACTTTAATGGAAATGAAGTTTTCTCTGACTCACTGCTTTTCAGTTGATGGTCATATTCTTAACAGAAGCCAGATGTTAATATTTCTGCTACAGCATTATCCCCCCCCCCATTACCTACGGTGAATGAATATCAAGAAGCAAGGAGTTTAGTAGCATATCATATATTTGTTATTTTCATCCTACAATTACTGGACATTAGCCAACTATATCAAAATTCACTTAAAATATAATGATACTGAAAACACTTTTTGTTCACATAGAAAGCACATTGTAAAAAACAGGTATTTCAAGCATTTGAGAAAACAGTACATATTATCCATCCATGGCATGGTTTTGGTGTCAGTCTGTGTAAATAAAAAATTATAATTTTCATTTTCTTTTTATTCTTTTTTTACAAGCATTACTCTGAAATAATTGGTGTAGAGAAGGATTTTGAGCTACGCCACTGATAATGTGTTTTCTGTATGTCAGAAATGTGTCTTTGTCCTCTGAAAATAGAAAATATTGCTAATCTTTAGTGCGAGAGAAATCTAATCAAGCTGTGATTCAGGTTTTAAAGCATTACTAAATATTTTAAATCAAGAATTCACATGAAAATATGTTTATTAATAGACTTTTGTAAACAAATCCAGAAATGACGCCTTTGCAATAACTCATTGCCTTGATTTAATAGAGCAATTTGTGTTTCTCCTCATCTAATGTACTGCTAATTTGATTGCCAAGAGAATAAAAATTGATTTAAAAAGTAATAGATTAAATTAAAATTAAAATACTTATTTTAATCATTACCTACAGATTTTTTCATAATTAAATAATATCTGAAAATTAAGAAAATTGAGAGAGAGTAAAATAAAAGCAATGGTATAAATAAGTCATATATTAACAAAAAATGAATTAGGAAAATACTTTGAATCACAGTTTGAACAGCAATACCTAGGAAATGAGGTAGAATAATGAATGCCTCCTCAGTAAGTAGAGTCCCTAAAATGCCCAAGCCTGAATCTTTGGAACCTTTGAATACTGTTTTACCTAACATGCTAAAAGTGATGTTGCAGATTTGATGACAATAAGGATGTGTATGTTTTGTGTTTGTGTGTGTGTGTGTGTGTGTGTGTGAATCAATAACATTTAAAGAAGAATAAATAGAGAGAAGAAATAGAGATTAAAGAAGAATAAATAGAGTAAGAGGCAAGAGATGAGTTGGGGAAGAGGGGAAAGGGTAGAAAAATGTAAATATAGTACTCATTGATGTCACTCTCATGTTACTGTGACTTGCTTTGTGATGGTTCTTGTTGCTTGTTGGGGGCCTGCTGTTTTAAGGAGAGGAAATGGACAGGTCATGTGTCTGAGCAAGGGGGAGACCAGAGGAAGCTAGGAGTGCAGAGAGGGAAAACTGGTTGGGATGTATTGTATGAGAGAAGAAGCTAGTTCCAACTTAAAAAAATAAAAGAAAGAAACACATTCAAAAGAAAAACAAAGAAATTTGGAGGTAATATTATCCTACGTTATGCAAGTGTGCACAACATAATTATAGGTTTCCTAAAAAAAATTGAAGAGGGGCTGGAGCAATAGATAATGTATTAATTGTCTTTTTGATCTTCCTGAGGACTGTGGATTCTGTCCAGGACTCAGGTTTGTGCTCAAACTTTCTGCAACTCCAGCACTAGGAACCAGAGGCCATCTTCCACACAAGCCAATAAATTCTCTCTCTCTCTCTCTCTCTCTCTCTCTCTCTCTCTCTCTCTCTCTCTCTCTCTCTCTCACACACACACACACACACACACACACACACAGAATATAATAATCTTATTTTAAATGTTAAAACATAACCTGAGAATATTGGACTCCTGTTGTAACACCAGAATGATCGGTCCGAGAAATGCTTATTCATAATGAATAAGTTTAAGTAACAACAGCTCTAACACAAGTCAGACAAGTACTGCTAGAAAGCTGAAAATCCAGGAAAACAGTTTCCTCCTGTGTACCCCAGGTTCACTGCACTGAAGTTTAATTCATTTGGTCCCATATCAGGCTTCTGACCTGAACTCTTAAGATTCTAAGGTCACAATTCACTTATTCCCTCAATCAGCAATCCGGAACAAATACAACAGCCTACTCCTCAGCCTTAGGAAGTAGCCATTCAAATGCAAATATCTTGGCCATTCTTACAGGTGAAAGATGGAATCTCAGAGCTGTTTTGATTTGCAAAACACTGATGGCAATTTATGCTGGAGAGGTTGTGGGGAAAAGAAAACACTTCTGCATTGCTGGTGGGAATGAAAGCTGGTATAGCCCCTTTGGATGTCAGTCTGACAATTTTTCAAAAAAATTAGTAAACAACCTTCCTCAAGACCCAGTAATACCACTTTTGGGTATATAGCCAAAGGATGCTCAATCGTGTCACACGGACATGTGCTCAACTATGTTCACAGCAACATTGTTTGTCATAGCCAGAACCTGGAAAAAACCTAAATGCCCCTCGACTGAAGAATGGATAAGGAAAATGTGATATAGTTACACAATGGAGTACTACACAGCAGAAAATAATAACCACATCTAGAATTTTGCAGGAAAATGGATGGAGCTAAAAAACATCATTTTCAGTGAGGTAACCCAGAACCAGCATGTACTCATTCATAAGTGGTTTTTAAACATAAAGCAAAGAAAACCAACCTACAAATCACAATGTCAGAGAAAATAGACAACAATGAGGTCCCTAAGAGAGATTTACATAGATCTAATCTACATGGGAAATAGAAAAAGACAAGATCTCCTGAGTAAATTTGGAGCATGTGGACCTTGCAGGAGGGTTGAAGAGGAGGGAAGAGGCAGGGAGGGGAAAAGAGAAAAGTGTAGACCTCAATAAAAACCAATAAAAATGGGAAGGAGAATACAAATATCAAAAGAGGGTTTATCAGATTGAAATTATGGGCAGTCTTCAAGAACTAATGTCCCAATCACTTGTTCATGTGTTGTTGCTGGATTCATAATCAGTTCTACATAAGGAATCTTTTATTTATTTACTTACTTACTTACTTATTTATTTATTTATTTATTTATTTATTTTTAACTGAAAGTAGATTTTTCTCTACTACAATATATCCCAATTAGTTTTCCCTCTCTCCACTCCTCCTCTACCTTTCCTCTCCCCCAGTTCCACCCCGTCCTTGATTTCATCTTCAGAAAAAAAGTAAGCCTCCAAGAGATGACAGCCAAACAGGACAAATTAAGATACAGTAAGATAAGTCAAAAGCCCTCCTATTAGGACTGCACAAGGAAACTGAATTTTTTTGTTTGTTTGTTTTGTTTTATTGTTATTTTTAAAATAGGATTTTTTGTGTAATCTTGGCCATCCTGGCATTGCTATCGCCACACTAATAGTGGCTCATATTTATTATTAATTCCATCTTAGTTGCCAGAACTCAAAACCTCTTATAAGACGACAGGCAAAAAGTATTTTTTGATTAAATACTTTATTATAGTCTTACTATGCACCAAATACTTCAAGACACTTTTCTGAGTTCTCTCCCTTCTCCATTCAACATATTTAATTAGGAAGCATCTTAAGTTTGACCTTGTTTCTGTTGTAGGAATTCATTCCACCAATAGATTTGGGGTACCAGACTTAGGGTGTGACTTCAGTCTGCAGATGTGACCTCTTATAAGGAAAAATAGAGGTCATCTCTCTCTCTCTCTCTCTCTCTCTCTCTCTCTCTCTCTCTCTCTCTCTCTCGTTCATCTCCTTATTTGTATGGTAGAAGAAGAGCAGGTAGCAAGCAGTTGGTGCTTCTTCCCCTTGGGCAAAACAACTGTGGTATGACTAACATGTCCTGTATCAGTAAGTGTTCTTCCCTATTATACATCTAAATAAATTATTTTTAACCATTTTCAGACTCTCTGGGATTCTTGCTACATATGCCTCCATTGGATTATCTTCTTTCAATTTCTAATAGCTGTGTAAACATCTTCATAGATTCCTCTTCTAAAATTTGATGACTCAGTTCTAGTTTGCTTTTGCTGACTATGATAAATACTTGGGCAAAAGCAACTTTGGAGCTGAAGGTTTATTTTAGCTTACAGTTTACAGCTGATTGTAAGAAGTCATTGAGTCTTGTCTAGGAGTCAAATCAGGAACTCAAGGTAGGGTTCTATAGACAGTAACTAAAGCAGATCTATGGAAGAACACTGCTTTTTTGCTTGTTCCCATCACTTGCTGAGAATGCTATTTTATACAGAGGTGCCCCAACTACCTCACGGTGGCAACATCCACAGTAGTTTGAAACATCCCATACCAATTATTAATCAAGAACCTGTGCTCAAACATCTGTGAACAATGACAGTGTTATGGAGGCATTTTCTCAATTCAAGTTCAGTCTTCCCAGATTACTCTAGCTTTTGTCAAGTTGACAAAAAAATTAATCAGTGCAATCAACACTTTTTCTCTTTGACATACAAATACATCACCACTACTAAATCATGTCATTTCCTTTCTTGGTTTTCTCCTGAGGTATTATATGAATATTATATATGAATCAAAGACTAATTTTAAAAGTCACAGTGCTATTAAAAATTATCTAACATTCTAAAAGTACATTATCCATAAAATATCAAACATCTATTTAAAACTGTTATTATCTCAATTAGAGGCTCCTGCAAAATTAAAAAAAATCAATAACAAAATAAACAAAGAAACAAACAAAAACCTAAACCTAATCACTTCCTATTCTAAGAGGCAAGAACCAGGGCACAGTTACAATCGATTCAAAGCAAAATCAAGTTCCAACAGTAAGAACTGCTCATTGTTTAAAGTCTAAGATCCAGTCTCACTCATAAACTTTTGTTTGCAAAGGATGAAGTCAGTCAAATTTCTCTGTCGCTGCCCCAAAAGTTTGTTTCTTAGGCTTAGGTTAAAGTCATGCTATGCCTGGCATTGTCCTTGTTGGTTTCCTGGGTCTTGATATCTCCCATATACTTGAATCTTCACTGTACCTGTGTCTGCACCTTCACCAAGGGTCTTTGCTGACCTTTCATGGTACCAAACACCAGTAGAACTGTCTTTCAATGGGACAACTCTCTCAACATTACTTTCCAGCTTCCTACATATTAGTGCAATAATGCTCTGAATACTGAAGGACTTTTCTAATCCCAAATCCAGACAGTTCTTCAATACCACAAAAATAAACATGACCAAGTAAGTCACAGCAGTAACCCATACTCTGGTACCAGGTTATGTTCTTGACTGCTTACTCTTGCTGTGATGAACACCATAATCAAAATAACTCCCAGAGTCACGGTTTTATTTCATCTCACAGTTCAAATTACAGCACAAAAGAAGTTGAAACAAGAACTAAAGGTAGGAACCGAGGGGCAAGAATTATAGCAGAGACCTAGGAGGAACACTGCTTATTGGGCTGCTCTCCAAGTCTCAGACAGTTTGTTGCTTTGTACCACCCAGTTGAGCCAGCACCACTCACAGTGAACGGGTTCATCTCACATCAGTCATTAATCAAAAACACCGCCCCCCTTCCCAGCTTTTCTGCATCCATCAGGTTCTTTCTTTCCAGATGACTCAGGAGTCAAGCTGACAGTACAGTAGTCAGCATAATATTCTATCATTTTAGAATTCCTAATGGCTATGACAATATCTTCATGCACTCAGTGCTTATACAGTGCATGATTATGTCCTTATCAAAGAAATCTATCAACGTGTAAATGTGATTTATACATACTTAAGTGGTGGCATAGTCATATCTTTCTTCACATTACTTGTCTCTTACATGCCTGTGCACATAAGAGAGGAACCTCTAAGAATCTGACTGCTTTTTGTATTGATGCCTAAATGCTCAAAATATGTATGTACATGTGTGAGTATATATATATATATATATATATATATATATATATATATATTCACCTAATTTCCAAAAAAATAAAAAAGTCAAAGCAACCCATTGCAGTGGCAGCTTTTGACGAACTTTATTGCTTTCTTTGCCTGGGCAATTCCTTTGCATGTATTTTTTCAGATTTTTTTTTTCAAGCTCCTAGCTTTTTATCAAGGCTTTATACTGCCTTTTCAACTGTTCTTTGAAAATCAGCATCCTTTGTAGTAGTATATCCACATGCATACATTGATTTAATCTTGGGTACCTTTCTTCAAAGTCACAACCACTATTGCTGACATTGGCTCATCCAATGCCTCTCTCCCTACTTAACATTCCCAAAGCTGCAGACCCTGATGTATTGTTGGGGTAAGCTGTTTGTTCTTCCCGGCTGCCCAGAACCAAAATGATCACACAGAAACTGTATTAATTAAAACACTGCTTGGCTTATTAGTTCCAGCTTTTTATTGGCTAACTCTTATATTAATTTAACCTATTTCTATTCATTTATAAATTGCCCTGTGACTGTGGCTTACTGGCTAAAGTTCCCAGCATCTGTCTTCAGTGGCTCCATGTCTTATCTCTGACTCTGCCCGAGCTTCTTTCTCACAGCATTCAGCTTAGTTTTCCCTGCCTAGCTAAGTTCTTCCCTGCTATAGGTCCAAAGAAGTTTCTTTATTCATTTATGGTAATCACAGCACTAAGAGGGGACTCCCACATCAATGTACTGGAATAATCTATTCATTTCTCTAGTACATGTGTCACTGACTAAACTTAAAACAATAACTTTCAATAGTCTGTATTTTTCTTATGTAATTTCAAGTATATTTGAAATTGGATCAATATATTATGAGCTCCCATTATATTGCATTGACTCTATGCAAATGCCTTAACAACTGAGAATGTTCTCTGAGAGGTTGTCTGCTGTTTAACTATCAAAGGCAGAAACCTAGTGCCTAACCTGATTTTATTGCAATTTCTAGAAAGAACTAGTTAAACTTATTTCAACAACTAAACCCTTCTAAACTCTCTTCAGTTGTATTCTGCTTATAAATCAGTCAGCCTATATCAGTTATCACTCTGCTAATCTCAGACTCCTGGAATCAATTTAGTCTTCGAATTCTTTGATAATTTCCAATTTTTCCTGTGGCACATTCCAAGCAATTGAGAAAATTACATTTCGTTCTCCATCTTTGGAAGTACATAGAAAGGGTCTGAAAAGATAGGAAACTCGGAAGGTAAGATTCTCTCACTTGAGATCAATTATGAAATCATGAGATATTACCCCTGTTATTATAGTCTTAAAAGTAACACGAATAACACAGTTTTGTAAGTTGATGACCTTGTTGACCTGTGAAGTAATATTTCAGGGTGTTATATTGAAAATTCCAAAACTTGATTCATTTAATTTAGCACAAATGTGAACTCCAATATTACCCCCATTCTGTCCTAAAGAACTCTGGGAAAAGAGCTGCTTTGCTCTTTTGCCCTCCTCCTATTTTACTTCTAAAAAAATATAAATATCCTAAGCAATTATGGTAAACATTATATATTTCCTTTATAGGTAGAACTAGAATAATGTTACTGAGGTGCTGTTATAATAAAGTTGCTGTTACTAAGATAGTGTATTTTAAAATTGTTTCCTTCATAACCTCATATAGACAACTGCCAATTAGCTAATTCTGTGAGATAAAAGATGTCATTCATGGAAAAGCCTTTGGCCTTGAACCAACAATGCACATACTAAAATCAAAAACATATCTATTAATTTTTATTTTCCTTACCTTGAATATATTCTTTTTGCTTTCTCATATGAGTATATGTGTGTTATACTTTCCTCACATTTTTCACAATAAAAAAATAGTAATTATTCTGTTGCCTTCTTCCTCCCTGTTCCCTCCCTCCTTCCTCCTTTCTGCCGTTTCTTATTTCCTTATTCAAACTTTTTCTTTTCTACCCCTATCTCCTTCTTTTCAAGCAACTGATTCATTTTCCCCTGGTAAGTACTACCAACAGCCTAAAGTCATGTTCACCTACCTTTTTTATCAAGGTGTTTGCTAATGCTTTCTTAGTCTGCATAATATCAAATTAAAACCTCTGAATGTGGGCAAAAGTTGCGTGGTTAGGACAGTGTGTGGGGCCACTGGAACTGGGACCAAGATTTACCCTTAGTACCCGAACCGACTTTTTGGAGCCCATTCTCTTTGGGGGGGGGTTACGTCCTTGTTCAGCCTAGATACAGGGGGAAGGGCTTTGGTCCTGCCTCAAATTGGTGTGCCAGCATTGCTGACTCCCCATGGGTAGCCTTATTCTCTCTGAGGAGTGGATGGGGGATTACGGTGGAGGGAATGTGTAGGCAGAAGGAGGAGGGGAGATGGAAAAGGAAATGAAATACCTGTGAGAGCCCACCCGCTCTTCTAATTTTTCTTCTATTATTTTAAAAAAGCTGTTTATCTAGTTATGTGGAATCACAGAAGCAGAGCTCATTTTTTTTTTCATTTTTTATACATAACCCAAGGCATTATATATGCTTATATGTTTTACTTTGCTTTCTGGTGAAGCAAGAAAATAACAAATTTTATTCATATACTTTTGACTTACAAGGTATTTTTTTCTGTTAATGATCAGTAAGTTATTCAGAAATCTGGTCAGCAAATGATATATGTGCATTTATTGCTTTCTATGTAACTTTATTTCTAAGGATATGAAAATTTTCAGGTAAATAAGAAAGGATTAAAATTGTCTCAAACTTTGCAAGAACAAAAGTATTGACTTTTAAAATTTTCATCAAGAAGATAGGTAAACCAACTAACAAAGAATAAGAATATTAGGCTCAAAAAGGACTTGAAAGCGGTCAGATATTTCAGAAATGAACTATTGTATATTTTACCCTCTATGATACTACAATAAGAATGATACATAATTATGGAATTTTAAAAAGAGATTTTTTTGAAGGAAAATTTGTTATTGCAATGTGTGTTAGCATATTAAATTTTATTTCTTTTATTTTAGGAAATTGATATATATTATTAAAATATCAATCCAGATAAATGAAAAAAAAATTTGTCTACAGTCCCAATCTACTTTTCTGATTTTCCTAAAAATATTTGGAGTAATGTGTCCTATGTCTTACCATTTAAAGCTCTTCATTGCAGTGAAATAGAAACTTTGTCAAACATTGTTTATCTAATTAACTAATTGTTATCTTCTTCTTCATTGACATAATTACCATATATTTTAAGTTAAATTCATTTGGCATTCTTCTTTATAACTCTTTGAAGCAAGCATCATGAGGTTGAATAATATATGAGAGCTACATGCCTGTCCAGAGCTTTTACCCCCAACCTTGTCAGTTGGTATCTTACTGAACTTTCTGTTAACACACTTGATATGTCACGAAGCATATTAGCATACTGTCTGATAAATGCCTGTCTCTACATGTACGTCTCTGTTTCACCATACTTGCTATCTGAGTTGTGTAACCAGAGAATCTTAGCCTTGGGCCTCAATGCTCTGATCTCATGAGGGACTTGTGGCAAATTAAAGAATGTCCATATTCTTCCAAAGTCTTTTCCTTTTAATAAAATAAGGATGACAACACTCCTCAAAGTAACTGAGAGATTAATAGAATAGTGTTTTCATATTTTTCACACAGACATGCCAGAGCATCGGTAATGGATGTGATGCTTTTATTAAATTCAGAGCTTATCTCTTGTTTGTTCTGTCCTTCTCTTCATAAAAAATATCCAAATATGTGTAGTGTTCAGATCACTTCTAAGTTTTCACCAAAGTAGATTTCCTAGGTTAACATACTTATATGTTTAACAGTAACGTCATTGTTTCACAGTCAACAAGAATTAGCCTCTGTTTTCACTGGAAGTCACACTTTATAATTCTTTAATAAGTGAGGTAGTTTCTAAGAGTGTTGGGAGCTGGGATAATCAGTTTAAGCAAGAACTTGATAAAACACAATTAAAGAAAAAGCAAGCTTATCTTCTTTACTTTTTACTATTTACTATCTGTGTTAATTTTTGGTGATTATAATATAATTAAGTCATTTTCCTTTTCCTTTTTTCCCTGCAGATCATCCCATGTAGAACAAGGAATTTTCAGTGAAATTTTATTTTCTAAAACTGTAAAAAGCTTTTCTCATGTTCTCCCTCCTTCTGCTCCTCATTGGGACATTGGGAGCTCAGTCCGGTGCTCCAGTGTGGGTCTCTGTCTCTATCTCCACGAGCAAAGAAGTCAGAACCACAAGGGGTGCACCCACCCACGGAGACAATGGGGCTGATCTATTGGGAGGTCACCAAACCCAGCTGGACTGTGACTGAAAAAGCAGGGGATAAAACTGGACTCTCTGAATATGGCGAACAATGAGGGCTGATGAGAAGCCAAGGATAATGGCACTGGGTTTTGATCCTACTTCATGTTCTGGCTTTGTGGGAGCCTAGCCCGTTTGGATGTTCACCTTCCTAGACCAGGATGGAGGGGGGAGGACCTTGGACTTTCCGCAGGGCAGGGAACCCTGACTGCTCTTCAGACTGGAGAGGGAGGGGGAGAGGAGTGAGGGGAGGGGGGAGAAATGGGAGGCTGGGAGGAGGCGGAAATTTTGTTTTCAATAAAAAAAAAATGTAAAAAGCTACTCAACAGTATAGCTACTTAAAAATGGACTGACCACAGATGACATTAATAGACATGCTAATTCAGGTGAGAAAAGTTAGTGATCCCAAGCCCACAAAAGAACTAATCCTGAAAGAAGGAATAATATTCTTCTCCTTGTGAGAAGACACTGATAGATTACATCTTATTTTTTTTTTTTGCTATTTCAATTTTCTTTTTTTTTATTGAGAAAAGGAGAAAAAAAAAAAACAAGTTTCCACCTCCTCCCAGCCTCCCATTTCCTACCCCCTCCTCCCACCCTTCTCCCCCTCCCCCCACTCCTTTCTCCCTCCCTCTCCAGTCCAAGGAGCAGTCAGGGTTCCCTGCCCTGTGGTAAGTCCTAGATCCTCCCGCCTCCGTCCATATCTAGGAAGGTGAACATCCAAACTGGCTAGGCTCCCACAAAGCCAGCACATTAAGTAGGATCAAAACCCCTTGCCATTGTCCTTGGCGTCTCATCAGCCCTCATTGTTCGCCATGTTCAGAGAGTCCGGTTTTATCCCATGCTTTTTCAGTCACAGTCCAGCTGGGCTTGGTGAGCTCCCAATAGATCAGCTCCACTGTCTCAGTGGGTGGGTGCACCCCTCGAGGTCACGACTTCCTTGCTCATGTTCTCCCTCCTTCTGCTCCTCATTGGGACCTTTATTTTAATCTTACTTTTCTTTCACATCTCAAAGTAAATTTTTAATTTTTGCTGTATATCCTTCTTTAAACTACAATATAGACTACCTAGTTAATATAGTGAATAATACTCCCTGAAGTTTATGTTCTATAGTTGAGCATGTAGTTTAATGATAAATCATTTTTAAATAAATTTGCTTAGAGTACATAGCCCAGTTTCATCTCTTTCCTTCCTCCACGCCCCTCCCTCACCTCACCTGCCCTCTATTTGGCTATGAACATAGTTGAGCAAATGTATTTGTGGTATGATTGTGCATCCATTGGATATATGACTAGGAGTGGTATTTCTGGGTCTTGAGGTAGATGGACACCAGTTTTCTGAGAAACCGCCATACTGATTTCCAAAGTGGCTATTATACAAGTTTGCACACCAACCAGCATTGGAGGAGTATTCTGCTTACTCCATACCCTATCCAGTATTGAGGGAACAGGCTTTTTCTAAGTTGTGGGAATACATAATAGAATAACATAATTAATTATGCTATGGAATCTTTCTACTGATGGGAATATTTCTTGACAGGGGATTTTGTTAGGATCTGTCCAAGTTTAGTTTATATAGGAAAATTAAATTGCTCTTAGATTATATGTTGTAATTCCTGTGAAAACATACAAATGAAAGAAAAAAAATCTGTCAGTTCTATTGAGGCTGTTACCAAGATCAAATACACCAAAATTCTGTTATGTTTCTGCTTGATGCAAATGGACAATGGATAACCAAGACAGACCACGTAAGAGACATTCACATTAATGATCAGGAAAACCTGGTATCAAATTCAATACTATGGATAGAGAAAAGTAGTAGTATTTCATGATGAATGTGTAATAACGGGAACAGGCTGGCACTGGGTATAATGTTTGCCAATATTTATATAAGTTTAAGGAATTTTAATACTGGGGCCATAACTTTTGAGTTCCAAGCAGCTTTTGGAATGATGTATACATTATTTTGTCCCCATAAAACATATGACTTACTTCTTTCAAAGTAAAAGGGGATGTTACTAAGCAATTCACTCTTATTTCACAGATAATCCATTAGTCAAATGATCTACCTTTGTATCATAAAATATAACCCAAGCTTTGGAGAAGCAGCAAAAATGATTTTCCAACCCTGAGTAGACAATGGATGACATAAAGTCAGTAGCATTCAGTATCTCACACACTGCAGAGGCAAGGAATATTTATTCATACAATACACATGGGATAAGACCACACGTTCAACTCCGTTGGCACACTGGAGCTAGTTGTCTAATGATCTCAGGACAGTAAGCAAGAGTGACCTGCTTTTGTAGAACTCTACCATTGAAGTGTAAAACTGAATAAGAGCCTCCTGGAAGCTGTGATTTCAGTATTGAGAGTATTAAAGCTTACCTCTTAATATAAATTTATATTTTATTCTTACCCTAAATTTCTCATAGCTTCTTCTCTTTCTCATCATTTAAATCTTATTTGTTCTTCTAATGTTCCCCTAGGAAGATGAATGTATTAAGAGTATACATAATTATGAATGTAAGTAATTATCTTTTCTAATTAAAGTGGGTTATTTCTCTACTCAATTACCTAATTATTAACTTCATAACTGCTCTTAATTATTTGAACACAAAGTCTTCACTTAGTTGTTTCTATTCACTGACATAATTCATTAATAAATAAAATTCAAAAAAGGAAAGAGGATCTATGAATTATGACTAGGATTATATTTCAAAACTAATAAAAGTACAAAATACTTAGACCTTAAATATACTCACTGTCCCATATGACAACTGAATTTTGGTACTTTAGGAAACATTTTGTATATCTGTATTTTGATTAGTAGGAATAAAATTTTAAAAAACCTGACAAATTAGTATGTTTATAAATAAAAACAGAACTATAAGTAACACTTCTAACTACTAAATTTGAAATACTTCCATAATGATGTCTTCTATGCAAAATAATTTTATTTCAATATATGTTTCTATATATATAATTGTAAAACTAACTTTTACATTGATAAAGTGAATATGAGATAAGCAAATATCATAAAGCAAAACATTTAAATCAACCAAAGAGCGATAAATTCTTTCAAATAAGTGATATATTTTGTTTTAATCAGGAATAATAATAATTATATATTACATTTACACAGTTTTTTATGTTAGGTATTTTATTTTTGTTTACATAAAAATATGTGGAATTAAATTGATTTTTCTAATGCATAAGCAAATATGATTAAGCAAGCTCAATCTGCATTGATAATAAATATTTTTCTCTCATTATGATCTTTATGAATTTTTATATATATAATAAATTGCTCCAAGAAATAAAAAATTAAAATGCTCCAATTATTTGGATACAGTTTAATAAGGGAAATGGGCTATGAACATAGCTTTGTTTAAATTGCCTGTAAACTAAGGAAACCAAATGCCCAAAATAGAACTGTAGTTCCAAGTATGTGAGAAGCTGAAGTCAAAGACCCATGAATCAAATACGTGCTTAGGTGATATTTAATGCCCCCAAAATTAACAAGGCAAAGTAAATAAAACCAATAAACGCAAATCTGCATCTCTATCTCTTTCTGCAGAATATAACAGTTCCTCATAAATGATTATTTTGATGCAGATAAGGAAAAGTGTACTCTATAGAACCCAATTATCTCCTGTCAAGCTCAAAATTTCATATTAAGCCAGTTATTAGACTGTGCACAGGGTAAAGAGAAATGAGAGGGATAGAATAGGTTCATAATTGATCCTCAGGTGAACTCTGCATTCATCTCCAGCTGGAAGATTTAATAATCTGCAAGATAGCTAAGATTTTCTTTCCATATCGACCCAACTGAACAGAAGATAATTGTCTGAAAACAGTGTGATTATTCCATACAACAAAGATGCTCCAATTCTTCCATCACATCTGTATTTTTTTCTCAACAATATTATGATAACCAATTCCATGCTTCTGTGAATCCTGAGTCCTTAGAGTCAGAACAGGATGTGGGAGGAAGATTTGATGTCCACAGATAAAGGACTCAACTTCTAAGTTATATCTGCTTTTATTTATTCAAGCAAACATTTTCTTTTAAAGATCACAAAGTAAATAACTTAGGTTCTATGAGTCAAAGATTCTATCAGGACTATTAAATCTTGCCATTGTAGTAGAAAGGTTATGCACAATATGAACAAAAGTAGCATAACAACATATTGCTGTAACTCTTATAGGAATTTATAGCAGGGAAGATAAGGATATAAAAACAAAATTTTAAGCTCTACCCTGACTTCATATTTGATTATCTTCTGACAGTTTTTAATTTTCTTTATTTTTCAAAATATTTAATTAGGAGTTTCTGAACTAGACACTAAGAAATGATGGGCAGGGAGTTTTTGAACCAAAAATTATTTTCAAGTTGCACAGATACTTCTGATTTCTTAGAAAGAAATGGGTATTTTCTTTGAACAAACTCAGCGTCAAAAACATTTCCCCTTTCAGGAAAATAAATGGATAAATATAGGAAAGGACATGAATTCTGAGGACCTAACCTACTCAGACACAGAATGAGATAAATATTTTTCTAGCAAGGTTGGACACTGAAAGTGATTAACACCTATCCGTAGAAGATTGCTACATCATAGTCCACATAATCCACAACCATTCATCAGATTGGAAGCAAATGAGGTATTTTATAGAAGAATCCATGGGTTGCTGAAGAAGTTGTATAGGTTTAAAAGCAGTGGGAAGCACACATTTGAAATTCAGCAGCAGTTCTGTGTCTGTTGGGAATCAGGATTCAGAAAGTGACTCGTGGTAAATTGTTTCCTCCCATGGAGAAGTTTTATGATTCTTAAAAAGATTTTTTAGAAAATTTTAGAAGGAGTTATATAATGTCAGATATATTGTTGTTTTTGTACAAATATTTAATTTGAGCTGTTTGTTCACAGTTGCTTTCCCTCTCCAGAGACAGCATTGCCCTCTTTACACTAGGATGCTTCTAAGTCATCGTGTTTTTCCTGAACTTGGGATTATAGGTGTAAACGACTACCAACTTTTTAAAACCCGTATTAGATTTGATTGTACTCCACTTTTGGACTTATAAGCATTTTTCTATGACAGAGGGAGGGAAGAAGAAGAAAAAAAGGAGGAGGAAAAGGAATGAAAAGAAGAAGAGGAGGAAGAGGAGGAGGAATAAGAATAAGAATAAGAATAAGAAGAAGAAGAAGAAGAAGAAGAAGAAGAAGAAGAAGAAGAAGAAGAAGAAGAAGAAGAAGAAGAAGAAGAAGAAGGGGGAAGGCAAAAGGAGGGACAGAGAGAGTATCATTTATTTCTGTTTATTTCTCAATGTGGTTTTTTTAAATAAATGAACCAAAAGCAGTTGCTGTTGCTTAATAAATGAATGCCTTTCGAACTTTTCAACACGTGTTGAACTATTATCACATCCTATATGCTGTTTCAATTGCATTAGAGTACTGTAGAAACAGGTATCTGCAGAACTATTAGTTCCTTCACAGCAGACAGCTGTGAAACAAATGGGAGTTTTTTGAGGAACTGTGTGATCACGATAAAAAACAAATATTTTGAGGATACTCAAAAAGTTTACATCAAAGCAGAATTTGCTGGCAAATTGGTATATTTAATAATTTGATGCTTTTAAATTGATTCTTAAGGTATAAAGTATATGCTTTCCAAAAATATATGTATTCATATATGTACACTACACACACACACACACACACACACACACACACATATATATATGAGAGAGAGAGAAAAAATATTTATATTTAAAAACTATGACACCAGTTTTCCAAGGACAACTTTAAAAGTATTTAAATCATAATTACAACTAGATGGCACCATCAATAAATTTTTAGTGGTAGGTATGTCTTCATGGTCAGTGTGACAAACACTTGTGTTTACGTCATTACCGTATCATGAGAGACTATCATTGCATTGTTTATATTCCAATGACTTGGGTGCCATACAATAATCTTTGTGCATAGTAAATATCATTCCTCTCATTGATTAATAAAGAATTACTGGCCTAAAGCTAGGGAAGAAGGGATTTTGTGGGAAAATCTGACTAGGAGAATGCAAGAAAGAAGGGTGGAGCCTCAGGAACCACTAGCCAGGTGGAGAGGTAGCATGGTGAGCGCCAAATAAAGGTAAACTAGCCACATAAAGAATGCAGATTACAAGAGAAGGACTATTTTAAGTTATGTGGTCTAGTTAGGGAGAAGCCCAAGCTATCGGCAGAGCATTTATAATTAATAATAAGTGAACACGTGGCTATTTAGGATCTGGCTAGCAGTCCTGACATAAAACTCCACCTGCACTTGGGAAATAATGTTTTAATTTACAAATTTGAATTCTTTGTAATAAATGACAAGAATATCATAAAATCCCAGAAATATTTCCAAACTGTGCAAATCATTTAAAAAACCAGTAACTCTAAACAATTAAAAAGAAATTTGGCTCCATATAAAATTTTTTTCTAATTACTATTTATGGTAAAATAGTAACTCTTAATTTTAATTGATGAATGAAGCTATCAACATATTTATGGAAAGGCTATATTCCAAATAGTTAATCTAATAAACCATCTGAAAAACAAGTTAATTACCTCTATTTTTATAAGTTCTATATATACACTGGGGATGCTATATTTATTTAAGGATTTTAAGTTTGTTTTGAGAAACATCATTGATGTCCAAAAATATATTGGGCATGTATCTTCTTATATTCACTTTTAATTAATTCTTTAATATAAGTCTAAGGTTCACATTGGGGATATGAGTGTGGGATATGAGTTCTGGATGTAAATGATATTATGTTTCTTAGAAAAATAATGGAAAAGCAAAGAGAAGGCATCTCCTTTTACAACCTACTAAGCAATTCACTTTTTGGAAGAAGTTATTTAAATTGCTTTTAGCGTTATCTAGGTAAGTCAATATATTTTATGAAGTTTGAGGTAATTCTTCATAGGTCTCTCATACTCATGAAAGTCTGATTTAGAAAACACAATCTTGAAAAATCACTCCTCTTTCCAAATGAAGACAATTTATGCCTACTCCCCAGAAAATTATAGACAGTGTCTCATTCTAATATTCATGGAAGAATTCTCAAGTGTTTTGTATAATGGTCTCCAAGCATGTACTAGAACCATCTTGTTCAGTCTCATTGTTCCTTTATCCTTTAGGGCAATTTAGACTGACTTCATTTTTCTGTCATATTGCAAATAATAACTCAGATTCTGGCATCTCCTTTCTTCTTCCAACATTCATAAAGCAGTGAGTGATGATGTTATGTATAGAGTATAGATATTAACAATGTGGAAAGGTAGGCACATTCTGTATAAGGAATGTGTGTAGTCGTCCTCATATAAGGGGATTACACTGTTGTATGTTATATAGGCAAAGGGGTTAGTCAGTTTCTAAGGTCTATTTCTAAGGCAAATATTTTATCTTTTAGTAATTTTATAGATTCGTTATTGTGGTAACTACTGGTAATATTAAAAACTGTCTTACCTCATGAGCATTGAAACATATTTAAATATCTTCTATCTATAGTCTCCAAACCCCTTTGTAAATTTTTTTTGGCAGAACCAAGTCAATGGATGGAAATAGAAAACACTACCCTGAATGAGGTAAGCCAGACCCAAAAAGAGGAACATGGGATGCACTCACTCATATTTGGTTTCTAGCCATAAATAAAGGTCATTGAGCCTATAATTAGTGATTCTAGAGAAGCTAAATAAGAAGGAGAACCCAAAGAAAAACATATAGGCATCCTCCTGAATATTAACCTTCATCAGGTGATGAAAGGAGACAGAGACAGAGACCCACATTGGAGCACCGGGCAGAAATCTCAAGTTCCAAATCAGGAGCAGAAGGAGAGAGAGCACGAGCAAGGAACTCAGGACCGTGAGGGGTGCACCCACACACTGAGACAATGGGGATGTTCTATCGGGAATTCACCAAGGTCAGCTGGCCTGGGCCTGAAAAAACCTGGGATAAAACCGGACTCGCTGAACATAGCGGACAATGAGGACTACTGAGAACTCAACAACAATGGCAATGGGTTTTTGATCCTACTGCACATACTGGCTTTGTGGGAGCCTAGGCAGTTAGGATGCTCACCTTACTTGACCTGGATGGAGGTGGGTGGTCCGTGGACTTCCCACAGGGCAGGGAACCCTGATTGCTCTTTGAGCTGACTAGGGAGGGGGTCTTGATTAGGGGAGGGGGAGGGAAATGGGAGGCGGTAGCAGGGAAGAGACAGAAATCTTTAATAAAGAAAGAAAGAAAGAAAGAAAGAAAGAAAGAAAGAAAGAAAGAAAGAAAGAAAGAAAGAAAGAAAGAAAGAAAGAAAGAAAGAAAGAAAGAGAACACCCTAATAGATTACAAACCTTCTTAGAAATGTAGGTGAGGTAGGAGTCAAGTAGAAGCAAGAGCTTTGAAATAATCAAACAAATTCAAAGTGTCCTTTTCTGTGAATTTTAAATTTCAATGTGAGCTTTCCATTTCTCTCTAGTTGTTATATTTAAATGCCAGTGGTGCATTTTACAAAGAAATTGAGACACACTTCTGTGAAGATTGGGTTGGCTTTATAAACCTTGAGTCTTTTATGTACAGGACTCATTCTGATAGTAAGAGCTCACTCATTAGGAGTCAATTGAAGAATATAAGCCATATTGAGGGCCCACCAAAAACTACATCATGGAACAGTGAAAAAGTAAGAAGGCAAGCAAACAATAATGAGGCCTAAAATTGGATTGTAAATATGTGAATATAATTTCTGATATAATTTTATTGCCTTTGAACTCAAGTTACATAGGTAGGCTAAAAAGATTCTATTACTAACTTTTCATTTAAAGAAAAATGTAAAAGGAGAAGACATTATTTTTTCAGTGAAGTTATTTATATTATAATAAGCAACTATTCTTCTGTTTTTATTCTTAAGTAATAATCCAAATTAAACAATTTCAATAATTCTAGTGAGCTTTTGCCACATACATGTGTATGTCTTGACTTTGTACAGGTGTACGTCTTCCTGTGTGTTTTATATACCAGTATTTACTAAAAGAACATTTAAATCCTGTACATTAATTTAAAAACTACAATAATTATCCAGGCATAGTGTCACAAACTTATAATCCCAACTCTGGGGAATTCATGAATATAATTTTATTGGTAGTGACTATAACTTTCTTCTGGATTGCTGCATTCAAGCTTATGCCTTCAAATGTTATTCCTCAGTTTGGATTGTTATTTTGTGGCTTTTGAAGACCCAGGGATATAACATGCATTTGATAGAAGTGGATCATTGTTAAAAGGCCTTTAAAAGCTTTTGTTCCATTCCCTCCTCCTTTGTTGATTCTCTACTTATCTAGGATATGAATAGTTTCTACCATACACTCAAGATGCTTTAACTCCTGTCATAGCAGATGATGCTCAAATTTTGATAGACTTTGTTTTCCTGGAGACAGGAGCCACAAATATACTTCTTTTCTCTTAAATTGTTTCTGTCATCATGATGAATAATTACAGTTGGACAATGGTCTTGTGCCTTATGAAGAATTGTGATTTGTATTGGTTTAACAAAACACTGTTTGGCCAGTAACCAGGTCATAAGTATAGGTGGGGTGACCAGAATAGGAGAATTCTGGGAAGAGGAAAGGCTCAGTCTACAGTCGTTACCCAGACACAGAGGAAGCAAGATGAAAATGTCTCACTGATAAAAGATACATGGCTAACACAGATAAGAATTATGAGGTAATTCAAGATGAAATACATAGTTATTAAGAAGCCTGAGCTAATAATCCAATCGGTTTGTAATTAATGTATACCGCTGTGTGTTAATTTGGGACTGAATGACTGTGGGCCCTGGTGGGTCAGAAACCTGTCAACAAATAATGTGTGCAATACAGCAGTACATGGGAACATTTATGCCCATTAGTCCAGGATGTTTCCAGATGGGCTTCTCTATGTTAGTACCTTTCCTGTTTAACCATATTACCCTAAAAAATTCACAGAAAGACAAGGAAGCCAAATTCCCTTGCTTTCTGTTTCATTTGGCTTCTGATGAAAAAGAAAACCTGAGGTTGAAGTTGCATTTTCCACATTAAAACGTTTTAAAAGTTCAACTGTATCACAGTTGCAGTAATGGCTGAGTAAGAGGAAGCTGTTTCCTTTTCCTCAATACTATAACTCTCCGGGCCTGGGTCAAAACTTAACATTATTTTGGACTGGTCAATGTCTCAACCAAAGTATGTCCTCTAAAAGTTAGGATGACTCTGCAGGAAGGTGTGTAAGTCTTATTCTTATCCACGATTGAGACAGGAGGACTGGTTAACCCCTCAATGAGACGATATACATTTCCTTAACAGAGTTCTTGCTCTCTAATGCAATAGTTTACAAGGCTTGTATTCTGTGGCTTTATTATTCTACCCATTTTCCTAACATTCTCAGTTCTTATGTCTGTTTCTTTCTAAAGCATGCTTTTATACAGCTTCCATACCCATCATGTGGCAGCTTGTCCGCCATTTGGCCTAAGTACAATACTGAGTTAGCTTTAAGGGAATTTATAACTTGCTGAGCTACGTCTTTCCTCTTCCATTCAGCTGTTGAAGTATATGGCCAGCCTACACTGGGGAGTATCTCCTTTTTGTTTACTTTTTACTTTATGTTTACAGAGTTTAATTGCCATTCTTTTTTTCTTTACTTTTATTTGTTTCAAGATAGTTTCTCACTGTATAGCTATGTAGACCTCGGAGAACTCGAACCGACTGAGATATGGCTGCGTCTGCTTTACTGAGCACTGAGCATTTAAAATTGTGCTTCACCATGTCCAGCTGGTTATAAATAAATAAAATTGCCTTGCTGCCTTCATTTCACTTAGTTTATAAATTCTTTTAGGTATAAAAGTAGGAATCCCAAAATGAAAGCCTCATTTTCCAAACATCTTTTAAAATGTCTGAGTAGCAAATCTTCATTTTTTTTTGTAACAGATCAACAAACCACATTGTCATTTCACATGGTTTAATCACTCTTACGATATTTGTGTTGATTTGGGTTGCTAAAATTGTCTATGTGTGTCTCTGATGCTACTTTACATGTTTCTGTGTCTTCTGTGCTTTAACGACCCTACTACTGAAATGTATGAACTTGCAGTGAAGAAAATTATCCTTCTTCATGTGGCTGAGTCATATCTAATCTGTTGCAACATGGAGTGAAACAAGTTGATTCTGATTGTTCCCACATAAGAACAGAAGGTGCCAGAAACCTATGTCTTTCAAAATTTTACCTGGACTTATAACTGTCTTACCCTATGCATTTTGCTTTTCTTTCTTTCTTTCTTTCTTTCTTTCTTTCTTTCTTTCTTTCTTTCTTTCTTTCTTTCTTTTCTTTCTTTGTATTTTCTTTCTTTTCTTCCTTCCTTCCTCCTTTCTTCCTTTTCTCTCTCTCTCTCTCTCTCTCTCTCTCTCTCTCTCTCTCTCTCTCTCTCTCTCACACACACACACACACACACACACACACACCTACACTCCATATTCATTTTTATTGTGTGAAGTACCTCGACTCTTCAGCTATTGTTATCAAAAAAGCTCTAGAGAAACAGAACCGAGGGTATGATTATGAATTGTATCTTAATTTCTGGAAATAGTTTTCTACTACTGGTATATTTAAGCATCTATTTTTTTCTGCATCACATGAAATGTGAAGTGACATTATTCTCAGCACACTCCTAAGCTACATAGCCATCTATATGATATCTCCAAGCCCATTACTCAAACTAATAATTGTGATAAGAGTGGTTGATTCAAAGACACATGGCAAAGCAGAGAGAGAAAGGATGCCCCGAGCAAACCAGTTTCCAGGTCAAGAAACATCTATGACCTACAACTTTTTTTTTCATTTGAAAAAGGCACTCCTTATTCCCTGTATACATAGAAAAAAGATTTCTGAAAAACAAAAAACAGAGGAAACCAACCACCACATCTCTACTCTCATCCTTAATGACAAAACTAAAATTGAGTTTTCAACATGGCAGTTTCTTCCTATAAAGAAGAACTTTGTCTCGGTAAAAATGGAATACAGAATGTTTGCTTGGGGATGAATGGAGAGATCCAGTAAAACTTGGAACATTGAGTTCCTAAAGTCTGGTGAGGCTTTTTTGTTCCCAGTAGAACTGCCTTCAGCACTGCACATGAAGAAATTAACCTGCATTGCCTAAAGAAACTGTAATAGCCTTCCCTGAAGCAGTTTCTTTGCAGGGCTGCTGAGTTTCCACCTCACTGCTTCTTTGCTCCTAATTCTATTAGTAGAGATGGACCCAGTGGTTCCCTAAAGTTGAGGAGCAATGTGCTATTAATGAGAAGGCACACTACACACCAAAAGAAGCATTTTATTTTTTCTTAATTTATATAGATTAAACTCTGGAAAATACATGTGGGAAAACTAAGATAGTATAAGTGTAGATTAATGATGAAATAAAAAACATAATGTCAATGGAAATGAATCTACTAGCACTGGGACACTAAACAGAGATTCTACTTTTAATGCTGCAGCCTGTAAAGTTAGAAAGAATTCTGGCCTTTGGCTTATTTGATTGAACAAAACATGGAACAAAATCTTGCCCAATTAAAATGAGTGCAAAATGATCACCTGCCTTGATATATTGGAGAAAGGATATTCGAAGTTTTAAGGAAAGAATACTTTCAGGGAAGTTACTGTAATTCCCCTTCACCTACCTATGGATAGAAAGAGGAAATGGCTTTCACTATCTTTATGGAAAACTGATTTGGAGGAGGAAATCCAACACCCATGTTATAAATTTTCTGTCTACTATAAATTTAAATTGCCACTGGATTTGGTAATTCAAGTTACCAAATCTTTGAAAGACAGAATAACACTCTCAAAGTCCAAAGAAGATTCGCATTGTCACTATAAGGGTTACATATAAAAAGAATAATACAGATATTAAGCATCACCTGGGTGTGAACTCTTCTCCTAGGAATAAGACAGATGGTCATATTCAAATCTACCATCACAAAAGTAGAATGCTATTAATGCCTTATTTGACCAGCATAGCCAAGAAATTTGTACGTGAAGTGAAGGAAATGCTTAACATGGAGAGTCACCAACCTCATTAATTTCTAGATTTAGGGCCCCATGAGTCTCAGAGTCTCTCAAGTGAGATGATAGCTGGGACTGTTTGAGAAAGGACATTACACACACACACACACACACACACACACAAACACACACACACATATATACACTATTAGTCTTTCTCAAATCTCTGGATAGTGGTCTACTATCCAGACTCTTATGACTTTACACCAGAAAAAATAATTATCAGGCATTTCAGCAACAGACCATAGATATGAAAGACACTAATTATAAAAGAACCAAATTGCTACTTTGTTCTCTAAGGAGCACGAAACCCATGGTGTTTAATTGATAAATGTAGTTTAACTCCAGTCTGTTCCATGGTTGTGCCTATTCTCCCCACCCTTTCCTATTCTAATTGCTTCTCTAGTATAAGAATTTATAATTGAAACAGATAGAGTCGGTGACTGGTAGAATCTCCAAATGGCTTCCCTCATCCATAGAATAAATGCTAATAAGGTGAGAAGGGTCAAGTGAAAACCATCAGTATGGCTTCTTCCCAGAAAACACTAAACCAAAAATAATGCTGAATTCCTACAGGGTTTACAATGATTAATGCTATCAACAAGGACTCACAGCCATGGGGCTAGAGATCCTTAGACTCCCATTCAAATTTCCTGTTTGGCCTGTGGAGAAGACAGATGGGTTTTAGATAATGACAATGGATTATCATAAACTTAACCAGGTGGTGACTCCAATTGTAGCAACTGTACCAGATGTGATTTCATTGCTAGAACAATTAGCATATCCCCTGGTACCTGGCATAAGCTATTTATATAGAAAATGCATTTTTTAGTACTGTGAGAAATAACTAAGTTAGCAGTTTGCTTCATGTTTGCAGGGCAAACAGAATAACCTACTATTCTGTCTTAGAAATGTTTTAAATCATTTTAAATCCCAAGTTCTTTATGATAATAAAGTTAATAGGAATTCTGATCATGTTCATTCATTGAATACAATGGTAGCCTATTACATAGATAAAGTTTGCTGATTAGATATAGAGAATAACATATAGCATGTGTTCTAGATTTTAATTTTTTAATCTATGAATAAGATGTGAAACAAATCTGGCAGAAAGTCAAAAGGATTCTACTTCATTGAAATCTGTAGTGATCTAATGCCTTGGAGTGTGTTGAGATATCTCTGCTGCAATGATACTGATATATGCATTGTTGACTGACCAAAATAATGGCGTGAAACTGACAGCCTTCATGGATGTTGGAAGAACATATTTCTCTTTTGGCTGCTATTTTTCTGACTTACCTAGAAAATCAATAAGCTCTCATTTCTTTTTTTTCCTTTCTGTTGTTTTCTTTTGGTTTTGGTTTGAATTTGAAATGTCTCCCATGGAACCATAATTTGAAGTCTTTGACTATATTGGGTATACTTTGGGTAGGCTATAGAGCCTAGAGGCATGTTGTATGGGGTGGAACTTGGGTCATACCAAATTGTCTGGTTTGGACCTGTGTTTCCTTTTCCTGATCAAACATGATGAAATAAGCCCCTACTAAAAACTCCTGACTTCATGAATTTTGACGACTCTGCAATGTGAAGCAATGCCATGTCACCAATGATGAGTGGGAAATCCCAGAATCCACGGATTAAAATCAATTTTGCTTTTTTGATACTTAGATGACAATGATATGTAATAGTTAATATAAGTTAGGGTCCAAACTAAAGGTTTTAAGATAAGATCAATTTTTGTCATTTTTTTTAAATTTTTATGTCATTCTTGACTGAGGATATATGAATACAGCAGATGTAATGATACTTAAATTCAGTGGCTTATAGAACTGAGTGGAGTCTGATTGGTTCTTACGGGTAAATTGTGTATTCACTATCTCTGAAGATTTTGAAACAAAACCCTATTTCCTTTATGAATATTTACTCTATTTTGAAAACAGGTTATGCTTTAGGCATTTATCTACCTGATAGAAGTTATTGTGTAACTTGAGGCAATATATATATATATATATATATATATATATATAATATATATATGTTAATTTATGTGTGTGTGTGTGTGTAATGTTTTTTGATCAACTCTATCCACATATTTTACAATGGAATTCTTCTCTTACACCCCTTTTATTTTTCTCTCTCTTTCTCAAATTCACTGGGTTCCCTTTATACAGCTGGTAAGTGCTTGCCTGTAAAGCAGTCTAATGAAGGTAAATTTATCAAGGGCTTAATCCCTGAAGAAAGTTCACTCTTTTTCCCCAGAAATCTCCAATTAACAAATTGTTTCTCAGCTAGAGACAGATTTGTCATCCTTTTCCCCATTTATGCTGGTATTTTGAACTGGCTTGATCTTGTGAAAGTCTGATTCATTCCGTCACAGTTGCTGTGATTTTCTGGTTACAATACCCCTGCCACACCCAGTAAATACTGTCTTGCCACAAATGCTCACTGTTTCTCCACTTACACTCTTCTTAGCTCCTCAGCTTCAATAATACCAACGGTTTGTGTTATGGGGTGTGATGTGAATGACCCCTTTAGAGCTAAGAGCACTGCTATATTTTTCTGTGATTTTGTCCAGTTTTGCCATTATCATTAATTCATGATTGGTACTGTTAACTCACAAAAACATCCCTGACTGTATATATTATAAGTTCTAGAAAAGAATCTAATATTATTGTTAGCCTAAATTCTAGCTGAGTTAATTTTTGACAATGAAAATAATGAAAAGTTTTTAATAAATATAACTTGCAAATACATATACTACTGACATTTTACAATGAATTATTAAATATTAATTTTAGTAAATTATAATATAAATCTACTAGCATTCACTCTCAGTTCTGAGTATATAATTGTTTTCTCTTTAAAATATGCTTTAATTATAATGCAATTATATCATTTTTCTCCATCCTTTTTTCCTTCTATCCTATCCCAGGTATTCCCTCTTAAATCCCTCCTATGAACCCCACTGCAAGTTCATAGCCTCTTTTATTATTATTGCTACACATGTACATGATACGTATGTATGTATCTATGTGTGTGTGTGTAAAACTTTTGTTGTTGTTGTTTTCTGTGTGTATGTTGTTTCAGAGATGTTTATTTTCCATGGAACAATTTATAAGAGGGCTCATTCTTGAGAGATGCTAATTCTACTTTTCCCAGAATTTATTAGTTTCCAGCATTGATTGGTTCTTTTTCTAGAGGTAAAACTATGTAAAATTTCCTCCCTTCCACAGTAAATGATCCATCAATATTGACATCATTCCAGTTTTGTTTATGCAGCTATTCCTAGAAAAACCTTACCACAACAGATTTCTAGATATTCTGTTCTTACATTCTTTCCACTCTCTTTTCTATGATGTTTCGTATCAATAGACACAAGAGCTGCCATGAAATTGTATCAATTGGGTCAGGGCCCTGGACAATCTTTTGTAGTTTTCTGTGGTGGCCTGCATTCAACCTAAAAAGAGATAAGCTACACTCATCCAGGAACACAGCTGCACAAAATGTTTTTCTAGACTGTATTCAAAGCTTATATCTTTATACCTGTAGATGAGCTCATCTCTCATCACTTATCAGAGAAGCTTTTCTGCTCAGTAGATGCAAATATACACAAAACCCCACAACTGTTCAACTACAGAAAATTGCTACTAGTCATATGTGTGTTTTAACACTGACAGCCTGGGATTGGATAATGTATGGGTGAGGTAGCCTTTGCTGAATACGAATACTACTCTCAGCAGTCAGGGAGTTCCTTTATTTATGGGTGGGACTTCATGAGATTTTTCTATCTGTGTTGACATGCCTATAGTTATTTTACATGTTTTATTTAGACAACATTATTGAGAGATTTCACACAGAAAGCCTCCCTTTTATGTATAAAAAGATGCGATCTCAAAGCAGACTTCTAAAGACTCTGCCTCTTACCATCTTTTTGTCTTTAGTTTTAGTTATTTAGTTATGCTTCCTGTGCCTGGGGCTTAATGATTGCATTGTAGATGAATCCATTGTGGTAGGACAAAATGCAGTCAGTTGTCCTCTACATTTTCTCAACTGTAAATTCCTATTATAATATTCACCTGCTTCAAAGAGAAACTTCACTAAGAGAAGTGAAAGCAGAATTTATCTTTAGATATATGCATATGAGAATAGAATGTGGGTAATAGAATTTAGTTAGAAATTATACTGGTTTGGGAAAGTGAAAGTAGTATGTTATTCTTCAAAGTTCATGACATTTCCAGGTATAAGTATTTAGTTGGCTAGATTCAAAGTATCAAACATGATTTTTCTCCTATTGAGTCTTAAGAACAATACAACAAATGTTGGCTTACTCAAGGTAAATATTTCTTGATTGCAACACTGGAGATACATTGTGATCATTTCTGTTGTTGACAGATTTGTTATCTTTCTAAGACAGCTTGCATAGCATCTTCTGATACTATGAGAACTGATTATAAGTGTATACACATGTAAACATATAAAATTATGAAACATGACTCCTGGAAATAGTGCTAGACTCAATGTTTCATAATTTTAGTGTATGATAATATGTGCACACACATTATATTATATATGAAATATAACTTCACTAATAAATATAAGTTATTTTTTTACTTTTTCGAGATCTTTAATTTGTCTTTCTCTTTTTCTTTGTGTTATCCATTCTCTGCTTTTAATATCCTGAATCCTGTTGTTTTTTCCATTTCTTGACCCATAGTACATGTGGCCTATGAATCTTCCTTTTTCGAGGTGATTCTGCCTCACCCCAACTCCATATACTTCATTTTTACTTGCCTATGTTCTGTGATTCCTCAAGGGTATATTCACATCCATCAAAATATTTAGACCTATGCAGGACGAATTAAGAAAGAACATGCCTTGTTTGTTTTTATGTCTCGGTCTGGGTTAGCTCATCCTGTATAACATTTTCCAAGTCTATCTATATAAAAAGTTCATTTTGTTACATCTGAATACTATAACTCCACTGTGAATACATGCCACATTTTCACTATCTGTTAATCAGTTTAAGGTTGCTTCCATTTCCTAGTATTACGAATAAAGTGACAACATGGCTGGACAACTGTCTCTGGAGTAGGGTTTGGGTCTACAGGGCAAATGCCAAGGAGTATAACAACCGGTTAATATGATAGTTCTATTTCTAGCTTTTGGGGAATTTTTCTCACTGATACCGACATTAGCTTTACCCATTTGCAATCCTGCCAACAGTGAAGTAGAACTCACTTTTCTCTATATTCTCATTAGCATTTGTTGTCAGTTATTGGAAAATGTCCATTTTGCCCATGCATTTTACAGTTTTCCGGAGAAAAGGACAGTGTGTCTGCGCTTGCTTGTATGTAGTATATCTGTGTCATATTAGGTACATGTATGACTTTGTTAAGACTTTTATCTACACTAATCCTCTAAGAATGATTCTTTTGAGAATACTACTGTTCAATTGTGTATCAAATTGAATGTTTTTATATTTCTATAATTCCATACTTTAAAAAAGTGGATTCACATTTCTGGGTGTACTAAAATATGGCTCCCTAAGATCAAAGTGGTCTTTGAAAGCTCAAGGCTTATAAATACCATTGCATTATACATTTGCAAGAAAAAAATATTTTTCAAGACTTATCTCTGGTTCTTTCATATCTGTGAATCTTTCTTGAATTCCTCAACATCCTGCATATAATCTCATCCTTTGCTGTATCAACACAATCACTAGGAATGTGTGAATTATACTATATACAGAAAATTATTGAAATTATGTCACTTGAGAAAAATATTTTCTAGCACAATGAAACATGCTTAATTATATTAAAATATAAGTTTTAGAATATTCTAGTTATTCATGAAGTTACCTCATTTTTAGGGTCTTGGTTTTCTTATGTTCAAAATACAGATACTAATAACATCCTTCATAATTCTATTTTGAAGGCTATGCAAGTTTATCTATGTAAAGCAATTAAAACAGTGCCCAAAGGAAGCATTTCATAAATTTTACCTATTATAATTGCAACCTGGGGACCTTCATATTTCCATTTAGCCCACAATATTTAATGCTGTCTCAAGTTATAATGCATTCTGCCTTAAAAATATGGTGGAAAAGCAGTGCATCTAAAAGCAGTGTCTACAAGTGATTCAGTTTTGACTATTTCTTTTGGAAAATACAAAATGAAGAAATACTCTCAGCTGCAGTCTATCCCAATTGTTAAAATGACAAGTCAAAATTTTCCGTAAGATTAATTGGACAGTATTTTCTTGGAGCATATGCCAAGACTATGTCAGAACAGTTTTATAGGCATACAGTGACTTCTCCCTGTGAAAATCAAAGTAATTATGTTTTAATCTGCATATATTCTAAGCTTTTGCTCTTATTACTTTCCTTTCTTTTTGCTTGTGCTTTAACTGATAAATTCATAAAATATATTTTGCAGATGAAACTGATATCTATATGACATTACAGATATTATATAAGCTTATATTTATCCTGGGTATATTACTAAATGAAAAAGTTATTTTTGTGGAAAGGACTGCCATTTTTGTAGAATATTACTCCACTTTTAGCAGAAATCTTTAATAAATAAATAAAAAAGAAAGGAATAAAATAATATAAACCATAAGCAATGCCATAGTTTGATTCCCCATGATCAGGTGCCAATCTCAGTATCTTCTTCCAACATTAAGTCTAAAGTTGTCAGTCCCAATGTTGATGGCATATAAACTATGCCAGCATCTCACTTGACTAGATTGTGCGAGGCCATCTTGGTGTAAAGCTTTACTAAACTCAATATCTCTCCAAAAAAGTTTTCAATAGAAGTAATCTGATAATTATGTTTTTCTTTTATGTTATTTCTAAAAAGATACCGAATCTCAAATCTCAGTCTTGTTGACAGTAGTCAGCAGACCACTGTGCTGGGTATTCTTTAATGTTCCACTTTCCTTGTTCCTGAATCATTTATTGTTTAAGTTAATTAACCTTTCTAAAACCAGACTCAAAGTCTTTTCTAGAAATAAAAGGAATGTAAATATATTTATGTCTGTGTACACATATGCATACAATGTCATGAATTAATCTCTGTGCTGTCATAATTCTATTTCCAAATCCAGAAGCATCAACATAGAGGTAATCAAACTTTAATTAGTTTTCTTGTAGAAAAAAAATCTTGGCAACTGATGTTTCATTAATTTAGAAACACATTTTGGTATGATAGCCGTGTATTCTTAGCACCTATTACAATGAGAATTCACATATCTATAGAAAATGGTGATATTTACACACAAAAATTTAAATATTAGACATACTCCTTTTTAATCCAATTCACAAGTAATTAATCCTCCAGTCAACAAAATTAATTCTATACTGTCATTTAAATTCTGAAGATGAAATTTTAAAATCTCAAGCAATAATTTTGAAACTAAATTCCTAGATCCAATTTATTTGTATACATTGGGCGAGGAAATGATACTCTACCAAGGAAAACTCTCTCTCTCTCTCTCCTCTCTCTCTCTCTCTCTCTCTCTCTCTCTCTCTCTCTCTCTCTCTCTCTCTCTCTCTCACACACACACACACACACACACACACACCACACACACACACACACACACAATCATTCCAAAATTTTCTACGAATTATACTTTTATCACCTTCAATTCTGGTACCTAATATCCATGTATCTGTCTCAGTCAAAAACAAAGAATAAGGTAGTCTCTTTAGTCTTTTGATATGAAATATCAGGTGATGTCAGAAAGTGTAAGCAGAGCTAAAATAATTGATGTTGTGGAGCAGATTTTGAAATCCATATTCTTCTTTCATTACCCGTATTTTTAATTCTAATAAATAAATAAATAAACAAGAATAGTGTAAAAGAGCTACATGAATTAATCATAACTAAAGTATTTATATTAACATTTAGGCTTATATGATAGGATTGAGGGATCATATAAATGTCCACTTTGTGTATTACACTCAGAGACTTGTGCCTTCTAGAGTTACATCCTCAAAATTGTCTGAGAGTTTTCTCAGTGTTAGTGCACTACTGTAAGCACGGAGGGTATCCTGTTCTGAATTGAACTTTTTGGGCTTCAATGTCTTTCTGTCTATTTTGTGTGAGTTTTATGTTCCACACCGTTCATGGGTTTTCAGAATGCTTAGAAAAATATTGATCAGATACCATGATTTCTGCACTTATTCCAAGTTATTTTATTGCAATTGTTGCAATTTTCATTTGTAGTTTTACCTTAAGTTCATGTCATTCAATCAGCAGGTTACAGTAACATATTTATGAATTTATACATGTGTGTGTGCATGTGTGTGTGTGTGGGGGGGTGTGCGGTAATAATAAGCAAAGAGCAAAAGACCAAAAATGTGAGAAGTCAGGGCAATATGGAGAGTTGTAGATTAATCTAATAATATTTTAATAATAGTTTCTTTTTAAAAAAAATAAAGAAGTCACATGATTACGTTAAAGTAATTACTTTCTTAAGGGAAAAGGTTTTTTTTTTGTTTTTTAGAAAAGCATACATTCTATATATTCTTAAATATGTAAATTGTAACAAAAAATTAGCAAAAATATTCATGAAGTTCCTAGACATTTTAGGTAAAAGTATCTTGCATAGGTTCTCAAAACTCCTAAATGATTACATCTTCAAAGATTTTAACTGGACTGAAAATAAAATGGTACAATTGAGTGTAGTATACTGTGCCAGCCAGATATTAGAGGAGCAACCACGGTCTGGTAAACATGGTAGTCAGAAGAATGGATCTGGCCTGGGTGAAGACCCAATATTCCTGTTTTTCTGGTCAATCACTTGAATAAAGGAATACCAACTACCCTTCAGAAAGAAGAGAACATCAGTAGAATAGAAGGGGCTCTCACTATAAGACATGCTAAACAGATATGGAGATTAATTCCTGTCCCCATGCATAAGCCCCATAAGCCAATTTGAGGGCACATGAGTTTTGCTGGGTTTCCCCACTTTTCTCAGAAGGCTAGATTAATTTTCCATTTCCAGTTTTCAGCCTCTTCTTGACAGTGCTTTCAGGAACACAAGGAGTGCTGCCATGTGGCAGAACTCTACGTCAGCAGCTCAAAAGACTTTCTATTTTTTTTATTTTGCTGTGTTTGTTTGCTTGTTTGTTATTTATTATTTTCTTCTCTACTCTTATCTTCTATACAGTTATGAAGCTTCTGAGATTTACTGTTTGCCTACTTTGGGATTTTTTTTTCTTTTAAATTCTAATTTTAACAGGGCTAAAAGAAATGTGGTAAGAATAAGTGTAATGGGCAAGTCAGAAAGAGAGAGAGCAAGAAGAGAGAGAGAGAGAGACAGAGACAGAGACAGAGACAGAGAGAGAGAACTTGACTGATATGCTGCCAAGCATGGTGACCTGAGTTTAATCCTTGGACCTGCCTGGTGGACAAAGACAGTAGACTCAATTAAATTGTCCTTTGACCTCATACACATATTCTTTGTATTTGTGCTCAGACATGTGTACACATAGAAAAAATGTGTACACATAGAGAACTGTTGCTGAAACTAGACCATGATAAACAATGTATTAGAAATGAACTCTATGTAGTATGTTACAGTTTAAAGGGGAAAGAGTAAAGACATAACACCATTAGGAAGGACTAACACTTTCAACTTATAGTATTTATGCATGACCATTTGTCCTTGAGTCTGGAAATGGATGACTATTACAGACTGTCAATCAACACTGATGCACTATTCCTATTCTTTCGAAGTAATATAAGCCTTTCAAATTCTTGTCATCAAAACTGGGAACAGAATATAAACTATCTTAACAAACCCATGGGAGAATTGGAAAATAGAAGCAAAAAGGGAGAAAGGGATATTGCAAGGCTTACTCGGGCTAGACTCAGGAAAAGGAACCATTTTCTGGTCACTGCAAACCATCTACAGACAATACACAATTCATACTCCCCTTCCTATCAAGTGGTTGCAAAAAGAAACCCAGCATTACCTTTCCCACATATTGAGGTTCGGAGCCCATGTATTCTTCCAGCACAAAAAATTGATTCCATACCCATCCACGTTTAACCCGCTGGAAATGGGGTTGTCTCCCCGGCAGGTGGATAACATTTTCTTTTGATTGTGTGGCTAAAGTTTGTTGTGGCTGTGGCTGAAGTGGTGTTAGGAGACCTCCATCAAACAGGATCCAGAGAAGCAGGCATAAAGAGTTCCTTGTAAGCATTGGCAAAGACTTTCTCCCACAGTAGAGTAATAAATATTCCAGTACTTAATGTGGAGTCGTAGGATCCAGGGTTGAAGTGTCGGTGGCTGTGACCACTGGGCTTTCCGTTTTAGTAGAGAGACACTAATTCACACATTGATGCTCTGGAGCTTTCTTCTTTATTACATTCCATCTAAAGAGACCTAGAAAACAGATCAACAAACGTCCATCAAGTTTGTGAAACTCCATGGTGAGTTTCATAGAAACTATCACTGCATCTTATTTAAAAAATGTGATTAATTGAGGAGTGGCTGACCCACTTCAACCGGTTAGTTTAATTACCTTACGACTGTTTTCTACACATTGCTTCTTATTCTGCGTCCGTAAATAGTTTTTTTTAATGTTCTGATAGCACACCCATTTCATAGAATAAATGGTATAATACAGAAGTTTAAACTATACCCAGGATCTACGACTTAGACAAACAGAAGCAGGATTTATTTCGGCAGTAGAAACCTGGGATTCACACTCATAAATATTATACTCTGTTACTCAGTTGTCAATTAGTAAGAAAGCTGTTTCAATAAGGAAGAGGTTAAACTCCCAGCAAAATAGAATATTTACTTGAAAGCCTAACCAAATTATTTCCACAAAACTGAGCAGGTGTTTTCTTTAGTATTGCACACCTTACATTTTCATGGGTCCTCTTTGCGAAACAGAAACTTTTCAGTAGCCAGGTTAATATACAGACTTTGAAGAAAGGAGATCTTGTATTCTCACCTTTCACCCTTGGAATGTGAGGAGAATGCTTAATTCTAGGAAGTAGCAGGAAAAGAATCACTCTTTGACAGTAGTGGTGCATTCCCATGATTGGAAAATGGCTGCCAATTCTCAAAGGGCTCCTAACAGCTCAGCTAATCAGCCCAGCAAGGCAGCAGAGGAGCTCTAATCCTGGGAGTAAGTGTGGCACAGAGAAGGTAAGGTCACTTCCAGCTGTGCCTGGCTTCTTTATAGCTAATCTGAAATGTGAATGCAGTTCTGGGGTCAGAGATTTGGGTTCCCAGGCTGCCTGATCTCCCTGATAGCTGAAGAACCTATGGATGACCTCCAGACTTGAAATCCTTAAAAATAATAAATAGGGTAATTAAATAATTAATAGACAAACATGCTCTGGAGGAAGACACATTTGTGCTATGTCTTAAAAGAAATCGTGCCACAGTTTTGTGATAAGGAACTGTCAAGTGGTATTTGCACTATAGAAATACAGTGCACATAATTCATCTATGTACAGAGCTTTTAACAGGTTTTATGCAGCTGTTTTAAATTCCACTCTTTTAGAACAGGTATTCGAGTACATTCTGTGCTAATCTCATTGTTTTATGACCGTAATCTCCATCTGAAATCATTTTAAGTTTTCACAACTTCAGTAAGCAAATCAACAAATGTTTTTAGTTCGTGATGGCCATTTCAGCAGATCCGAGTCTCTGGTCACACATGGGCTTTTAAAACACTACTAGATCACAGCACTGAATGCAAGTGAATTGGAAAAAGTCTGTTTTTTTTTTTTTGTTTTAGGGGGTGGGCATTTTATTTTTATTTTGTTTTGTTTTGCTTTTAGAGGAATTAGAAACAACTTATGGTTGTATAACATATGAGGAAAGTTATCAAGCAATTAACATGAGTATACTTCCCCCATGCCCAAAGTTATTGTGCTAAACGTAATAGCAGGCTTATCCTTTGTATTCAAGCATCTATAGAATCATAAAGGAGATGTAATTCTTATGAAGGGCATGGCAACAGATATGCTTTATCCCCATGTGCCGTATCTCACATGAACTGTTTAAAAATGTATGCTTGTCTATTATTCTTAATCTCGGGTAGAGCCAGAGTGACTTTACAAAGATTTCCATGGCCTGGTATGGGTCTGGGGAGGCAAACATCCTTTTAGCAGAGGCAAGAGTGGAAAAGTAGACATCATATATCAGAACAGTGGAGCAGTGTATGAGACACACACTGACAAAAACACTTTCTCTAACTGTATCTCCAGAGCCCAAGGAGAAATCAGCAGTATACTTCCTTAATAAAGGACCGACTGCCTATAAATTACAGTGGAAAAGGTTTCTCCCCATAGAGTGGAATTTATTAAGATCAATTTTAAACACAATTCTAGATTATTTGTAGCACTTGAATACTGCCCAATATTAAACAATTATTCAGTGATGGATAATACACAAATTAGTAGTTTGTAGTCTATGTTAAATAATAAATCTATACAATTATTTTTTCAGGAACTTTAATTACAAATAAGGAATAATTTTCTGTACCTCTTCCTTTGTTAAATGCCTTGTTAATTTGCAATAGTAACTGGAAGTAAAATTTATTAAAGTTAGCAGAAATGGAGCTGTAATTCCCTCCTTGTCTATGCCTGGCAAGAAAACCGTTATAATTTTGAAATTATTTTGATATCGAACATAAAATAGGTTTCCTTTCATGATATTTTGCCTTAAATATAATATAAAATGTGATTTACTTTATAAATTATGTCATTTGGATCTTTTTTTATTGTGATATAAACAATAAACTCATAAGGATTCTAGGAAAACCCAGTAATTCAAGAGTGTAACTGATTGAAAATATTGTTTGAAGATTTTAACTTGATGTTTATGGAAACTTTTCTCTACAGTCTCATATTAAAGTTGCACTTGGGTTAAGTTAAATGGCTAAGAATACACAGAACTTTGTGGAACTTGATTTAACTTAACTGGAAGGAAAGTATGTGAGATACTTGTGGTAGAAAAACCTTAACTCTTCTGTTTTAAAAACAGCAGTGGATACAGGGTGTAGCTAATTTTTATTTTAGTTTGATAAGATTAAATTTTCTAGAAGAGTGATAAAGTAAACTTGTTGGGGTTCCCTGGCCTGTACCCAGAGAAAATTGCTACAGGCTAGAATAAAAAAGGGTACAAGGAAGACGCTTGCTTGGGCAACACCCCCACTCTATATCATGAGCTCTATGAAGGGAAATTCTCTGTTTTGCATGCCGTAAGAGACTGGAACATTTAAACCAGTGAATGAATTACAATTCCTTTAATTAAAATTTAGTTATTTTTTGTGCAATGACTTCACCATATCTCTTCTACTTGTTCACTTTTCTAGGATGGAAACACCAACTTTATTAATTCTACCTACCTACCTACCCACCTAACTACCTACCTAACTACCTACCTGACCTATCCATCCATCCATCCATCCATCCATCCATCCATCCATCCATGTATCATTTATCTATCTACCATCTATCTATTGGATTTTTCAGACAGGGTATCTCTCTGTAGCCCTGAATGTCCTGGAACTTGTTCTGTTCAACTTTATTCTTCAGAGGCAATTTTCTGTCTTTCAGAAGCAGAAGTAATGGGTAAATAAATCATGCTGTAGATAAAAGCCAGGGCTGTTCTTAAAGATACCAATAACAGAGTTATAGCTTGTGTCAGACTGGGTAGCTAGAATGTGCAAACTAACAGTCAAATCACATGGTCTGAGATGACTACAGCTTTCTATGTTGAAGTGGAGCTAAAACAGAGAGAGAGAGAGAGAGAGAGAGAGAGAGAGAGAGAGAGAGAGAGAGAGAGAGAGAGAGAGAGAGAGAGAGAGAAAATAGCGAGAGCTTTCGAACGAGTAGTTGGATATTTCTTGGCCTGTTTTTGATTGATGCCATTCTGTGTGTTTGTAGGCAGTGTTATGTTCTGTTCTCTATCTTGCTTCAAGGGAGATTTCATGGTGGTCTTGTCTGTATTATTTAATGACATCGTTCATTTGAGACTTCCCTTTCCTGCTAAACTCAAATTCAGCATCTTTGGAAGCATATACATCTACTATTTAGAGAAACGATCACGGGGACCAGGAAAGATGAGGAGGAGAGGAGGCATGGACACAACTGACAGAGCAACTACGTGGAGCTTCTTTTTCACTCCGGGACTTGGTGCTTCTTTCAGGAAGTACCGTCCTTAGAAAGGTGTGGCCCTTAACAGGGGGCTGCATACAGGAAGAATCTGCTGAACATGAATGAGTTTTAAAAAGTTATTGAAAACAAATAAATGAATATTAAAAAGTTATTGGGAACAAAACAGATTGTAGCTCCAGTTCCACTTATTTTTATATAATTTATTCCTATATGAGAGAAAAACTTCCTTCTAACAGTATTCTAAGAAGTAGGTATAAGATTTTTTTTTCTAGAGGAAAGAATTACTCTGCATTTTAGCATTCATAGAGCGATTCTACTTAACAATATAGAAAGATTTAACCCCTGCTTTAAAAAAAAAAACAAGCAAAACTGTGGGTCTAAGTGAATTTTTCCTCTCATTTTATTCAGGTATCTGTCACAGCAGTGGACACTGACTGACACAGACAGTAAACCAGCTTCTGTTGCCTCTTATAAGCAAAAGTAAGATGTTTGTATTCATTGAAGGTTTTGAGACTGCAGTTTATGAAATCCACTGATCCTAACTTTCATTGCACAGTTGTTCAGGATGCAAAATAATGCCTGAGGTTTGACTGAAATGAAAATGGCTGCCACATTTTTTTTTCTCCCAAGGAAGAAAAAATACTGAGTGAAATGTGAATTTCTACATAGAGAACATTACCACTTCTCAGGAAAGAAAAGATAAATAAATTAATTATAGGAATAAATTTGAGTCATGTTATAATTGTACTATTTGCTCATCCTCAAATAAATATAACAATATAGTATCAAAAGTCATCTACTGTAAGTTTAATAAAAATTAATGTTAATATTCAAGTAAAAATTATTTTAAAGAAAGTTCATCCAGAGAATAATTTCTCAAATATTGACTGTAAATTGGTAGATGATATATTAGTTACATTTTAGGAACTTACTGATAAATGAGTGAAAATTCTTCATCTAAGCCAAACAACCAAACAGAAAAACGAAGAAACCATCTATATTCTGGGAGATGTAGAAAGAACAGGAAGTAAAGAATTTGAGTCATAGTACAGATGTTTTGTAATGCATAGAAATATTTTGTAGAGGATATATTGACTAGTTCATTGTTTCAAAGGTACAGAATCTTCATATGGAATACTGATGGGATGAGGAAATATTTGTCTAAAATAGTTTAGGGTTTTAAATTGAACTTTAATTTTACATCAGGAAAAATCAGAACAATGGCTAAGCCGGAACATATAATCCTTTCTAATAAGAAGCTTGACAGTAGGCATTGAGAGAGTTGCTAGGAACCATAGGCATGTAAGATTAAAGTACAGCTATAGTAACACGATCAAGACTATTAGAAAGGTCTAGCCATAACATGGAACTTTCAGCAAACACCAATTAAAGTTGTTTAGGGCTATAGGTAGCTCTCCAAAGCTACAAGCATACTTTAATAAATGGCAGAATATTTCTGCTAACACATTTAAGAGACAAAACTGTTATTGGGATTTCTAGAAATGTAGAAATATTTTTTGCCTCTTTAAAATAAATACTATATTTCTTAACCAGTTCTTGAAAGACATCACCTGAATAGCAAACCCGATGTGCAGAGTAGTCTTTCATGTGATTTACTGGAAAGATGGTGAGAGATATATTAAGGACTAGATGTAGACATCAGATGATAATTTGTAAGTATTAGACAGTGGCAGAAAAGAAAGAAAACTCTAAGGAGGAGAAATCCCTGAGTAATCACCGAGTATTCCCTTTATAATGATTCCAGACACTTTGGAGATCAAACAAGACTCACAATACCCTTTTCCTTCCAATACAAATTTTCTCTAGGGTGAACACTTGATATGCCAATTCAACTTCAAATGAAAATCCCCAAAGTAATTACATTAGCCTAGCCAAAGTTTTTCTGGCATCTTGTCACTGACTTCTCTGTTGCTTGCCACTGAGAATTATTACCATTTTATGCTTAATATAATATTAAAATAATACATTACTATATTACTGTGTTGACTTAAAACAATTTGTATGATATTTCCCTTTGTTTTACATTTTCTACAGGGTAAGAAATATAAATGATTTCTTAGGTTGTAAAATATTTATAGGTTCTTCCCTGATTAACAGATAAAAGTTGTAACTGTCAGTGTGGTTTTCTCAGAAGAGAAGCCAGTTTGCCATATTCTCTCTATCTCTTCTCACTTTCCCTCCTTTACACCCACGTGTGTACGTGCATACGCACACACACTCACACGCACATGCACACACATACACACATGCACCTACGTGCATACACAGACACACACATTTTAATTTTCTGCTTTGGAAACAAGTTTCTCAGGAGATGACACATAATGTCCTTTGCTCATGCCCTTTGGCACACAGCAGGAAACAATGAAGTCAGTCACATTTCCGAGTGAGGAATAGACACTGAGAGGTTCCTACATCATCAGGGACTCTGAGGAAATGATCCCACTGTGAGTTACACAGTATCTTTGCTCTCTTGACAAATGAATATCGATGTCTGCTCATTCTTCCATACAAAATGACAGCATTAAGAAAAACAGAAAGTCATACACCTATGATAGCTTCTGAGCTCAGAACTTGAAGCATCCTGTCTCCTGGAAGTAGATCCAACAATCACTCTTATTTATTCATTATTTTATTTATTTGTTTGTTACTGTTTTTTTTCTTTCTCTCTCTTTCTCTCTCCCTAAGGACTTGTGATGTTCTGCAAGCAGGTGAAATATTTGTTATTTTTAAACTCTAAAGGATGATGCATGTAGCTTTCATTCTTAGAGTGGAAAGCCCAAAACAGCGAGGGGAGAAATGAATTTCACACCTGTGCAGCTGCTCCTCAACACAGCTACCGAGATGATAAATAAACCACCCTCTCTTTGCTGCTGTGAGGAAGTAAATGAATATTGACTTGGACAGATGCTAAGCCTCTCTTTAATTTCATAAATTGCATTGTATTCCCTCTGTATTGCCAGGAGGATTTTTACCACTTCTTGTGCATTTAATCATTTATTGCTTTACTAAACAGCTAATAAAATCCAAGTGCTAGACTACTTTCCAGATTAATATGTCTTCTTGTGAAATCAATGTGATTCCGTGCTTTCAAAATTGTTCTTATTAAAGATTTTATTTTGTAAAAGACAGCAGTCTTTGTATGGTGTGTCACCATCTCAACTATACACAGAAATTTCTATTTCCTATTTACCTCATAGAACTTTACCTTAGAGTGAAGGTTTTAGAGGTAACATCAATGGCATGAAAGTGTATAAAATAATGATACTGCATAATTAAAGGAAACCACAGCTACATTTCAATTCAGGTTTTTGACAAAAGACATAAATTTGCTTAGACATTGCATGTTGCATCAGTATGATTCAGAAGTAAAATCAATAGTGCATTTGTAAGAGGAGCACTCATTGAAGCTAAACCAACTGAGAAGCTGTCCCTAATGAGGCTGAACTTTCACTGAATTCATAATGGAAAGTTAGGAGAAAATTTGATAGCAAATCTAAGGCATAAAATATTGAACAGTGAAGCAATCAATTATGAAACTCCTTAAGTAAATAATATCAAAACTATACTGTACTGTGTATGACACAAGATGGCTATTTATTTTTGATACTTACATAAATGAAAAAAATATGAAAGCAATGAGCTTCAATGTATGTGTTGCTTAGATGCCTTTTGTATCTTTGTTTTGAGACAGGATCTTACTGTGTAAGGCTGTCTTGCCTGTAATTCTCTGTGTAGATCAGGCTAGCCCTGAGCTCATAGAAATCAACTTCTTCACAGCAGTGGCTGGCATCACAGGCTTGTACGTCCAATCCCACCTAAGGTGTTTAATTTCTTCATGTAATTGGCTGTTTTTGTAATTTCCAATTACCAGTGGGGTATATACTAATTTGTTAGCTCTTTGGCAAGAAAGTTTGAGAAACTCATTAGCTAAAGCAATAGAAATGCATTGTTTCATATGTCTGGTGAGTAGAATCTGAAATTAAGGTGCAGCCAGGGTTGTGTGAGCAATTACAGAGTCAGTTCATGGCTTTCTCCAACTTCTCAAGGCCTCCACATTCCATAGCTCCAAATCTCTCTAAGAAACAGCAAGATCTCCTGTTGATTCAATTTTGTTCTGATTTTTGTTTAAAAAATACCCACAGTAGTTGGAATAGACAAATCTTAATACTATATTTTATTTTGGTTATATCTATAAAGAACTTCACTCCATATAATGTCATAATCAAGAGGAATGATTGATGTCAATATGCTATGGTAGACAAATACGTTGCTCAATCAATCCCTCAGTATGTGACTGTATATGTATGCATGTATGCGTGTATGTATGTATGTATGTATGTATGTATGTATGTATCTATCTATCTATCTATCTATCTATCTATCTATCTATCTATCTATCTATCTATCTATCTATCTATCTAATGTATTGTCTATAATATTCCTATCTATTATCTATTTTCTCTCATGTATATATCTACATCTTTATGTATCTGTGTACCTATCTGTCATCCATCTTTTCATTATTTTTCATCTATCTTACATCTATTTATCTACCCACAAACACACTCACACTCACACACACATATATGTACATATGCTTACACATATTTTTATACCTATATGTACATACACATAAATGGGGTGGGAAAATGGTCTGTATTTTGTCAACTACATTTTAAATAAACGCTGATGGGACAGTAGCCAGTCAGGAAGTAGAGGTGGAACAACAAGACAGGAAGTTGAAGTGGGTCAAAGAGAACAGGAGAATTCTGGGAAGGAGGAAGCCCATTCCTCTGCAGTCCATGACCCGACCACAGAAGAAGCAAAATGTGACTGCCTAGCTGAAAAAGGTAGCAAGCCATGTGCCTAACATAGACAAGAATAATGGGTTAATATAAGTTATAAGGGTTAACAAGAAGCCTGAGCTAAGGGGCCAATCAGTTTATAACTAATATAGACCTCTGTGTGATTTCTTTGGGACTTAACGACTACAGGAACCAGGTAGGACAGAAAACCCTGACAACACACACACACACACACACACACACACACTACATAATTATACTTTTGCATATCCATATACACATATGCATACTTTCTTCCTACATTGGGGTAATATAGTGTTGTTTGGTGTTATTGTGAATGGTATATCCAGGTTGTTATACATACATACATACATATTTATAATAGATGCAATATGTTGTTCAGGAACTGTTTTTAATAACAAATTTATTATTGTTTTCTTAAATGTTTCTATGTCTTATGCCCATTTGTTATTTCATTCTCTAGTAAGGTCATTTACATTTGAAATGTATTTGACTACAAGTGAAGTACAATTTTGGCTTTATTTTTCAAACAGACAGGAAACATTTCCAAATACATTTCCTTAATTAATATATATAATGAAATCAAATAGTATGAGGACATGTGTGTAAATGTTCCCTACTTTATAAAGTACATCAGTAGGGAAAATTAAAGCTGTTGGACACTGCTCTTTATAACCAGAATCTACTGAAATCAAGCATGGAGCTGTATTTTTGTATTCCCCAAACTGCATGCCTCCACTGCCTCCAGCTTAAAGACAAAAACAAACTAAATAAAAAAAAATGATTAAGAGATTGTCATGCTCATCCAAAAAATAAAAATAAAATTCTTTTGAGACTTTGCAGGAATTTTTTTGCCCAGCAGGTGATAATATTTTATTGTGCTCACATGTCCCTTTCTTATCTCATCCCCATGTTCCACATTCTGCTAGTAAAAGAAGGAATCCTATACACATGTTAATAGAAATGCAAAGCCGAGGTTCACATGTTATAAATATAGCAGGGACTGTTCCATACTCAGTCAGTAGGAGAGGAGATAAAATTAAGGAGGCTTTTGTTGTTTTAAGCCTGGCTTCTTATTCTTCTGAACATCATATTTGTTTAGAGTCACAGAAGAACCCATTTTCCCAAGCCTCCAGTTTTCTACTAGTAAAAATCTAAGTCTCAAGATGTCAAAATTAATCATACAAAGGTCTGTGACACTAAGATTCTGCACACTAAGATACTTTTTCACTTGAGAAGTTTATGAAATTGCCTGCAAATTGTCATACATTTCTCCATTTTCAATGTAAAATGCCTCTGTCACGTGAAATAATGAAGTAGAAAGTCAAATTAACTTTGTAAAAGTTGTATAACACACTTTAAGTCTAATTCTAAAATATTAGGGAACGTGTGTTTGTGGCACAGTGTGTGTGTGTGTGTGTTTGTGGGACAGTGTGTGTCTGGTACAGTTCATGTGTGTGTGTGAGAGAGAGAGATACAGTGTGTGTGTCAATGTGTCTGTGTGTGTGGCACAGTGTACATGTGGGGGGCACAGTGTATGTGTGTATTTGTGGCATAGTCCGTGTGGTACAATGTGTTTGTGTGTGTATAGCAGAGTCTTTGTGGACTTGGTACAGTGTATGTGTTTGTGAATATTTGTGGCACAGTGGATGCGTGTATGTGTGTGTGGCAAAATGTGTTTGTGTGTTTCTGGCACAGTGTATGTGTCTGCGGAACAGTGTGTGTGTGTGAGTGTGTGCAGCACAGTGTGTGTATGTATGTGTTTGTGTCCGTGGCAAAGGGTATACATGTGGTATAGTATTTGTGGCAGGTCAGACGACAATTATGTGAACATAGACTCAGTTCTGCCTTTAATCCTTTTATGTGTTCCAGGGATTGAACTCAGTTCTTCAAGCTTTTCTCAAAGAGGGTTTAATTGTTACACCATGCCATAGGCCAAAAACTATACTAAAAGTCTTGATACATGATAAATAATATACTGGTTTATAAATGTAAGACAGGAAAGGGGAGAGGAAAGGAACAAACAGAAGTATCAGATTTGCCAATTTCCTTAAATAAATCACATCTGCGCTGAGGCTTGTTCCGCCACTGAGTTCATAGGAAAGGCTAATGCAGATTCCTATCCTAGTACTGGCCTTGTAGCAAAGGAAAACAGGGATGTGAGTGCGCATGATAAAAGCAATGGAAACACAAAATAAGGTTAGAATTCTAATCGCTCCAATAATGAACTAGATTCCCCTATGGCAACATGGAAAGTTCTTAAAACGAAAATGTCAAAAGCATAAATAACATGGCACAGGTAATACCTTGAAAAAGATTATTTCATCAAGTTAAGATTCATGTCATCCCAATCAGGTTTTATGAGAGTCATTAAAGGAAAAATAAAAAGAATGGATTGTAAGAGCATATACATTTGACTATTTTATTTTGCTGAATCATGGAAAGACAAGAAGAGCAACCAACTCTAAGATACGACACCAACTAAAAAGAACTGTTTTTGCAGTGATACTATTGACAGTGATGGGAGTTACAATGTCCACTCATTTGTAATGCTCATGTCTACCAGAGGTAAATACTAAGAAGCACAATAATCATGCAAGTTTAGCCCACAGTTCAACAACTACACTCACCCTGATCTAATTGCTATGAAGATACCACAAATGCAAATTGTCTTCACTCACAAATGGATATTTGCTATAAGTAAAGGATAGATAACCAGGGTACAATTCAAAGCCACAGAGGAACTAGGAAACAAGAAGGGCCCAGGGACAGATGTTTGGATCTCCCTGGGAAGGGGAAATAGAGGAGAGCTTCTGGGTAAACTGGGGCAAAGAATCAGGTTGGTTGGATTGGTGGCCAGCCGGACAGTAGAGTACTGAAAGATATATCTTGATGCAGGGTGTGTGTGGAATTTGGGGATTAAGAAGAAATCTAGTGCCAGGGAAATTCCCAAGGATCCACAAGGATGACCTTTGCTAAGACTCCTAGCAACAATGGAGAGGGTACCCAAACTGGCCTTCTCCTGTAATCTGATTGATCACCCCCCAAATTATCAGCAGAGAGCATTCATTTAATAATTGAATGATGCAGAGATTCACAGCCAAGCAGTGGGCCATGATCAGGGATTCCTTTTGAGATGAGGGAGGAGAAATTGCATTAGCCACTGAGGTCAAGGTCATGATATGGAAACCCATAGACACTGATGACCTTGAGTCTAGTTTGATCTACAGAGTTAGTTCCAGGACAGCAAGGGATACACAGAGAAACATGGTATTGAAAAACAAAACGAAAGAGAAAGAGGAAAAGAAGAGAGGAGAGGAGATGAGAGGAGACAGACGAGCGAAAAGAAGAAGGAAATGATGAGGGGCTACAGAAGATTTCTCCGTAAAATGTTCCAGGCCACCTTTTGGCTAGTAATGAATTTGAAGGGGCTTAGAAATACATATTATTATTGTTTGAACAACTACGAAATGAATACAAAAGCTTTTATATAGTTTTAATTCACTAAATCCAACATTTAAGTAGATCATCTATTTTATACAATAATGCTTTAATTTGAAAAGATAATATCCCAGTAAAATTTATACATTTTATATTAATAAAAATGTACCGAGTCAAGTTGTTGTTCTAAAAAATTATTACAATATTTGGTTAAAATATAGCCTATTTGAAAGCATTAATTCACATTATTCTCTACGGTGTTAGAGATGGAGGGAGGACAGTACTCCTTGTATGATCTGTCCGGCTTTTTGTCGTCCCACAAACCAGGTGTTGACTATAATTTGCCTCTGTCATTACAGAAGACAAAGAAAGGCTGTGGCCTAGGATTTAAGTGGGTATCTTTAAGTTCTGAGCAATAGCCGTAAAGTCTCCCTCCAGAGCAAAGGCCAAGCAGGCTTAGGACTAGTAACAGTGATTCAGATTTTCTAAGCTCAGAGGTCTCCTTCTGTGAGGAACTTTCTGTGTGTGCAAATGCCACTTCATCATGTTTGCATTGCCTGTGGCATTCAAAGTTCAAAGAACAAGCCAAAGACAATGCTGGTACATGGGCTCCTGCTGTCACCCTGGGTAATGAAGTGGATTGGTGCTGACCTGTGAGTCTCATGTCTTCTCCTCCAGCACATAAACTAGCAGCCATACTTGTGGGCTTACAAGAGGGATAAAACCTTACGCACCTCATAACTCTTCACATGAATCAAGAGGAAACAGAGATATTCCCGTTTCTTTTTAATCATGTGTAGCTATATGAAAATAACTATTTTATTCATAGAAGAGATCAAAGGATATTATTCACATTATGTAAAATTTCAATAACCCAAGATGTTCTAGTACAGCTGATGCAGGTTCACACCCATTTTCAGAAACTTAAATACTTCTCTCACAGAGGGTGTGTGGACTGATGCTTACTTGACAGGGTAGAGCATGAAGCTAAACACGTAGAAAGCACTGTATATCAGGCACAGGGAGAGAACCAAATCTGCTCATCTATTTCTACTTCCGTACATATGTCCAAATGATTAGGGAAGCAAATCTTTAGAAATTAGAAATGATTGAAGTGTGAATATGTATACGTTTATCACACGTATCCAATAATCACACAGTGAGTACCTGGATTAAGTGTTCATGGTACCTATAAATATTTGCAAAAAAATACATGACAATAAAATACACTAAAAAACTGCTTTCAGTTTTGCTGAGTGCTCTACCATGTCTTCATCAACATTCCAAAAATCCTCATACTAGATTAGTTTAAAAAGTTGTTGGAGCTGGGCTATATTGGCACACGCCTTTAATCCCACCATTTGAGAGTTCGGGGCCAGCCTGGACTACAGAGCAAGCTCCAGGACAGGCTCCAAAGCTGCACGGAAAAGCTCTGTATTTAAAAACAAAAAACAAACAAACAAAAATAAAGAACAACAACAAAACAAAAGTTGTTGAATTCTTGAACCAGCTTCACTACATTCTCCAACATGCAGAAAGGAAGTGAAAACCAGAGGAAATTATCATGGATGCATTTTAGGTAAGGACTGTTCAGTGGCAGAAATAATTTTGATGTTTTTCAAAAAGAAAAGGTCTACTGTTTTCAGGTTTATTTGTTACTTGTGCACATAAATCACACTGAAATCTATTGGAAATTACACTGTAGATTTTAGATATTACAATAAAATATTAATTGTCTCATTACTAATATTTTATTAACAACCTTGAAATTAGCTTTAATTTGTCAAAATAAATAAAGTATATAATATTATTTTTATACTTGATTATTATTATTAATGTGTTTGCATACATGCATGATGTATAAGCAGGGGTAAGAAAACATTCTGTAGTCCCATCTCTCTTTCTACTTTATCATAGATTCTCGTGATTTTACTCAACTCACTAGGCTTGATTAACAAGCCCCTTTACCCACTGAATCATCTCACTAAAACCTATTTAGGTTTCAGTTAATGATTCCTGGGATTCAAGAGATGGTTCAGGAATTAAGAAGATACAAATATTGATCTTACAGAGGACAGAAATTTGATTCTCAGCATCCTCAAAGAGCAACTCAGAATTTTCAGTAACTCCAACTCCACGGGATCTCACATCGCTGGCATCAGCAGGCTTCTGAGCTCCTATAAAGCTTCTTTCAGATGCCTACACATATACATTATTATAAATAAAATGAATATTCCCTAAGCAATCATACTTCTTTTACTTTTCTTTTTTTTTTTTAAATTATTTATTATGTATACAATGTTCTGTCTGCGTGCATGTCTGAAGAGGGCACTAGACCTCATTACAGACGGTTGTGAGCCACCATGTGGTTGCTGGGAATTGAACTCAGGACCTCTGGAAGAGCAGGCAATGCTCTTATCCGCTGAGCCATCTCTCCAGCTCCCTCTTTTACTTTTCTTGAATTAATGGATAGTACTATTTCTTCTACTTTACCAATGTCTGTCTAGAAGTAATATCAATGTCATTAACTCAGTGTCTATGCACCTGTGATATTAAAGATGATTATTGCAATTATATGACAAAATAATATCATTGATATACATATATATTTATGAATATATGTGTGTATGTATGTGGCTGGGTATCACCCTTTATTCTAGACTAAATAAAATATAAAATGTTTAGACAGAAGATGTATATTACATTAGCCAATCCTCAATTTTTCTTTGGATTAATGCTTTAGGCACTGATGAAGAATATATGAACATCCTCAACACCTTACTGAATAATTCAAGATAAGCTTCTGATGTATTTGGCACTCCTGTTTACAAGTGAAATCTTCATTTACATAATCACATTCTGCCCACTTGAGTATTCTCTGCACAGTTTGCACTTTCCTATAATGTGCTTGTTCACCATCTGTCCTTGATTCTGGTCAAGAGATGCTTCATATTTTCCAACGCTTTGCATAGTAATTGTACTCAGCCAAAAGTCATTTCTACTAATACACGGTGTGCTGGTGCACTGTCGGTAACACATGCTGGGCGTTTGCTGGCTGAAAGATGGCCTCCCCTTGGAAGCTTTGCTTCTACAAATGAAATTCCCAGTCTATAGATATCAAATATACTTGAGAGTCTAAGCGTATACCCACATACTTACACATCCTCCAACTATCATGGAGAGACTACTCATAAATGCTCATTTATGTGCCTGCAGACACTGAAATGCTTTGCGTTATCTGTAGTCCATTTTTCTAGATCTTAAATTTAAAATTCAATGTAAATGTATTTGAATTTTCTCCTTGTACTTCAAATATTTTTCTTTACCTGATGTCCTTTAAGATTTATATAATAAAATACTATCGTATTGAGAAATGATATAAAACTTCAGTCACTGTGATAAAGTAGTTCCCACTCATGATAAACAACTTAAAGTTGGAAAAAGGTTATCATCTCATGATATTAGGAGTTCCAATCCATGTTTAACCACTTCCACTGCTTTGGGCCTGAGACAGTGTAGAAATTTTGGTACCAGACGCATTTGGGAGAGAGAGAGAGAGAGAGAGAGAGAGAGAGAGAGAGAGAGAGAGAGAGAGAGAGAGAGAACTGGGTGACAGAACAGATCTGAAAAGCCATTCCAGCAAAGGATCTACTTTCAATAATACAACAGCTTCTTCAAATTTCCATTGTCTCCCAATACCCCAAGTTATCAACATATCCGTGTATGAGGCCACTGATGAAGCCATATCCCTCCTAACCAATCAGTTTGTATCCAAACCAAAGACCTCTGAACAGGACTGCAAAGCCTCCGACAAAGGCTACAAAATCTTCAAAGACTTGGGGAACATTTCAGATTTATGCTAACACAGTCATTCAAAGGTATCAGGAAGGCTTTTCTCTTTTGGTGTTCTGAAAATAAAATTAATTTTAAATCTCTTTCATTAGAAAGCTAAACAAAACAAAAATTTTCATGACAGAATTTTTCTAAAAGACATTCGAATTTCAATAAGCCTGACCGAATTTTCTTTTAGGATAAGGGTCCAGTTTGCTATTACAAATGAATAAAATACCAAAATTTTTGTTTTGTTCTTTTTCATGCAATAATTTACGTGTACACTAGTGCCTTATTATGTTTAGCACGTTTATCTACTCATATTACCCATTCCTAACTACTAAGTCAGTTTTATTTTGATTTTATGATCATGTGAGTTACCAATTGCAATATTGACCAACTTAAACTTCAGAAGTTAAGAGGTTCATTTAATCTCCACTCAGCATAGTCATTGGTAAGATGCACTGATTTTATAGTTGTTGCTAGTCCTTCTTGATGAAGCCTTAAGTACATTGATAATTTTCATTCTTGTATCCTGATATAGAGCTCCAAAATCAGCAGAGGTTAATCATAATGCTTATTAAAACAATCCAGGTTTTTTTAGCAATAGTAATGGAAGTATAATTGACAGGTCAAACTATACAGTGAAAACTTAGTTTAACAACCTACACTGTGACTTCCAAAATATAAGCAAATCCTTTACTATTTTCCATTGCTAAATCTGTCTAAGCCGTTATTTCTATTAATTGAGAAACTTAATTAGAATGTCCCAGTTCCTTCTGTTTTAAGAATGTATATTCAAGGAGATTAGCTTAGCCCATGGTAGACTGAGCTGTCACTAAAGCATAGCAGTGGTTATTTTAATGTAAGATTAAATTATGATCAAAGAAGCAGTTATTCAAATAGATACCAAAATAGAATAATTTGTTATTCTCTTTGATTTTGATGTTTAATTTATTATAATTTTCAGAAATCTCCTAGGGATTATTCTTATTTTAATGATCTTCTATACTTCTATGTTTCTCCATGGGCCTTTTATCAGACGGAAGATGATTCTGTTGGAAAAGAACAAATGTTAGCTAAATTGCTGCATTGCTGTTCTGCTTGCAGTATTAGCTTTCAGCAATCTCTTCCTATTTAATATTTACTATAGGCAATGCTACATACTTCCTTTCAGGAAGGCTTCACTAAAACTAAGAATATGTAAACAAATATGTGAGTACCATGTGTCAATATATTAAGTCATCCTGTTTTCTTCTATTAACTCATACATGCCTAGTTACAGTTTAAGATGATCTAATAAGGGTAATATGGACATAGGAAACTCATATTTATATCATTATCCAGAGTACATTAATGCTAACATTTTATATAATTGGCAATGTTTCAAATATTTAATATTGTAATTACATTAAATATATTTTACTATTTAACTTAGCCTTAAATTGGACTACAGCTTTACAAGAGGAGTGTTTTCAAGCAAGGTAAAAGATGCTGAAAACATATAAGCACAGAACTCTATAGATTTATTAAAGTTTTAGTTTTTTTCCTATTATGTTCTCTTCTAAAGAGACAAATAAGTTACAAATATAAACAGTCATTGAACACATAAAAAAGATAGCTATCAAACCTAGAAGCTCCGAGTCCTAGAAATTTTATTTACTTATGCATATACATAATTATACACAAATATATACAATTATATATACATGATTATATACACATATCATATACAAAAATACACACTTATACATAAGTATCTTATACTGACAATAAAAATACAAAGTCCTCACACATGAGAGTTAAACACTATACCAGTTTGAGTCTTGAGCTGTTATTTCTCTTGATATTATTTTTCGGGTGTAGGTAAGTATTACAGATTGTATCTCAGTTACAGCTCAATTTTCACCTAAGGTCATGCATTGAGGTTTTATCATCATGAAATACTGTTCTTTGTCTAATAATGTTAATTAGAGCAATTTTTAGCTTGTATTATGGCTTCCAGTTTGGGGTTTCTATTGGATTCCTTTGTGAGCACATTTGTTTTATGTATATATGTGCTTCTTGTGTTTTCCTTTGACTTTGGTTCTTTTGTACTAGCCTGATTACTTTGCTTATTATTTATTTTATTGCATTAACTTGATATTCTTCAGATGCCTGTTTAATTTCTAACAGTTGGAAATGGTAGAATTTTGTTTGGAGAAGAGCTTGGGAGGAACTGTGTGGAATAGGGGAATGAAAAAACATAATCAGAAAATACTGTATAGGAAGATAAAAGATAGAGACAAAGGTTATGGGCAATCACTAGATTACAAGAGGCCCAGTATCATAAATGAATTACTGCATTAAGTGATCTACTGGGTTACTTCGAATGGGCAGAAATTGTAGGAAGAAGAGATTCAATGGAAGAAGTAGGTTATGAAGAAAATAGTGTTCACGAGTATGTCTTGTCTCTGACCATGACAAACCCTAAGCATGTCCTCTAGTAAGTTGATTCTTTCAGGTATTTTTTTCATATAATGGGAAAGCTGGTTAACACACTAATCAGAGATAAATGTGTTTGTGGGGCTATTGGTACAAAAAAAAATGCCAGAGCGTTTCAAGTTGTGTTTGCTCTGATCAGTGGATTCTCAGACTCCTGTTGCAGCCTCTGTTTGCTGTGTAAGGTTTGGCATGGAGATACTGCCAACTGACTGGTAGTCCTTATATGCCCGACTTCCTTTGCGGTTGTGGTAGCTTCTGTTACAACTGTCAACTTGATAAAAAAAGAAATCTAGGGACCTGTGAGAAAGATCTCAGCTAATATGACGTTGTCGAGATCAGGGTGGCCGGTGGGCACATCTGTGGGTTATCTGTTGAGTGTTCTCTTGGTTATGTTAATTAATTTGGAAAAGACCAGTTTGCTGTGGCAGCACCAGTCATTGGGTGTGGTTACCGGGTTGTGTGTGATGGAGAAAATAAGCAGAGTAACAAGGATGCATAGTTTGCTCTCTCTCTCTCTGCTTTTGGCTGTAGATATTACTTTCTATCTGTTTTAAGTACCTGCCGTCTTGACTTCCTTGCTATAGTGGATTGTACCCTTGGATTGTGAGCCAAAATAACCATTTTCTCCCCTAAATTGCTTTGCAGCAGGGAATCCTATCATAGCAACACAAGCGAAAGGTGTTTTCTTTCTCTTTCCCATCAGAAGGAATTGACCACTTTTGAGAGCAGACTTTAAAAGTCTGCATTTTTGTTGTTGTTTGTTTTTGTTTTGCTTTGTTTTTTCATCACTATAGCAGAATAAGTCTAAGAGCTGGCTAGGGATTCGGGATTCCATAGAAGATGACTGTTTTTTACACTTACTGATGTTAGATAATTTTCTTGGAATTAACTTTGGAAATGGCACAGGCATTTGTTCCATGGACAATGGTAATATCTATTGTGGGACAATGATTTTACCCTGCAATGAGGCCAGTAGCCAGGCAGGAAGTATAGGGGGGCGACCAGACATGAAGGCAGGGCGATGAGAACAGGAGAATTCTGGGAAGAATAAAAATTAAGTCTGGGTGATGACTGCAGACTGAGTCCTCTTCCCAGACACAGAGGAAACCAAACACAGAGCAAGCAAGATGTGACTGCCTCACTGAAAAAGGTACCAAGCCACGTGGCCAACACAGACAAATTTATGAGCTAATATAAGTTCTAAGAGTTAATCAGAAGCCTGAACTACTAGGCCAACCAGTTTATAATTAATGCAAACCTCTGTGTGTTTATTTGGGACTGAGTGGCTGTGGGACTGGGTGGGACAGAAACTCCTATCAAAAATTTTACCTTTTGTAAGCCAGTATTGGCATCTCAATATTTATAATTACCATTTTACCCATTCCAATTGTCTACATAGAATTCTCTGGTTTTGTTTTTGTTGTTGTTGTTGTTTTTGTCAGTACTGGTGTGATAAGGACTGTATCAGTAAAACCCCTCGCTGCATGGCATTTCCACATTGGCATACTTTCTGATGGTGCAATACTTTTGGTTAAATTTTCAATCGGGCTGTATGTTCTTTTGACACTGATTATGCCTTCAATGCTCCAGTAATTGCTCAAATTGTTAAACGCACCTGCTACACAAAATAGACTAAAGGGCTTAGAATCTAAAGAAAGGACTATGAATGGCCTCTTTTAAAGTAATTTAAAGCAATTTTCTTATTACAATGAGAATAAAAAGCATCACAGAATAGCTGTTATCTTGAAAGTTGTTCTATACTTCATATATATATATATATAATTTAAGGAAGGGAGAATGATGGCTTTCTTTTTAAGTTGTTACTCTGAGGGAATGATCATATTATGGTTTCTAAGCATGAACTAAGCTTCTACATAAACATTATTTTCAGAAGCTACACATACTAAATAGTTGCTTCCTTTGAACAGATACACAAAAGGAAAAGTTAAGATGGGATAAATTACATACCACATCTCTCTGCAAAGGATAAATCAGCTAAAAGTGTGAAAATGGCTTTTTCTTGAAAACAAGGAATGAAATGTTTTCCTGACAACACAGCATTTGAAAGCAGAGGTGAAGCTTTTGAAACATTACTTATTTGCTGCAGCAACTGCAAATCTCGGGAGAACAATCTTGAGGCTAACAATCCAGGAACAAAGAGGCTTAAAGTTTACATCTTGGTTTCAGCCAGTAAATCCCAGGATAATCTTCATTGTCTTTTAGCCATTCAGAAAAAGCACTCCTTTATTTACATAGATGCTATTTGATAGTATTCAAACACTTCACATTTTAATGCCCTTGATAATATTGACAACATAATTTTCAGTTATCTCCCAGGACTACTTTTTATAGCAGACATTGGAGTGCTCTGCATTTTAATCACAAGATCACATTGTCTGCTTCTATAATGGTTATATTTACACACACGAAAGTTTTGCTTGCATAGTTTAATTTTATTTCAGAATTTACAATTATTCTTAATGTTTTTAAATATTCAAATAGTCACAAGAACATCATTTCTACTTAGCTTCAAAATGGATGTGACATTAAAATAAGAACATGAAGTATAAGATTTTAGTTAGGAAGTCATTACAACTCATTGCCAATAGATGTGTCATTGCATCTTTTTCCATGGCTATGTTGTTTTTGAATCTTCAAAGAAATTCAGTTTATATATACATACATATATACATATATGTGTGCGTTTGTGTGTGTAAACTGCTATAATATAGTTAAATGTGATTTCCCTTCATTGACCATTTGAAAACACAATGTAAGTTATGTCAGGATTAGAACCCTGGATTTTCACAAATGTGACCTTGTGTTGTAGTTAGGATACACAGACTTTCAGCTTTCACACATGCTACCCCAGCAATTTATTTACAAAATTCATATTATTGAAGAATAAATAATTTTACTATTTAAAATTACTATTAGTTAATCACAGTACAGGAATATAAACTTGATTTATTTGTGTGGGATAAATAATAGCACACCAGACTTCAAGAACTTTTTTTTAAGAAAAGATTTCTTCACCCCTAATGGAATAAGATAGCAAGATTTGATAGAAAGACTCAAGACATCAAAGTTCAACACACTTGCGTGAAGATGAAAGAGAGTATCTGTCAAGGGAATAGTGACTTAACATGGTCAATAATCAATGTGCTTAAGAAACAATTTCCAACACAAATGATAAATGTGAGTAGCATCAATGTTCAACTGTAGTTCAGTGATATTTTAGGAAAGAATCAATCATGTGAAGGTTGGCTTCTGTTCAACAGAGCAATGAGATAATGTAGGGGTACTTTTCAGCTACCACCTTTGTGGTCACCAGTAGCAGCTGCACGAGAGAATTATCCCACTGCCTCACAGCCCCACAGCCCTTCCTCCAGCGAGGCTGCTATGTCTGTACCATCCTCGTTTTGTCTATATATTTTTATTCCGATGGTTGTTTCTCTCATTACTATTCTCCTGGAATTAAGATTGCACTGATTTCCTTTCTTTTCTGTTCGTTTGTGGTAAAGAAATGAAGGAAGGATTATGTTATGATAAAATAAAAAGTAAAAAGCCGAAGGCCTGATCACAGGACTACTGCCAACCTTGCTTCACCTTGCAAATTTGCTAAAGCCATGGAGCCTTTCTCTTCCGCTCTTCATTTCAGTAGATAAAGTTCACACTAATTTCCATACCAGTGTTAAGTGCCACGATGATGTAATATATATATTGAATTTCTTATATGGACTAAGTTATTTTCACATTGCCATTAAAACAGAGAAAAGACTTGGGAATTACCTCTAATTCTAAATTTGAGATAACTTTAAGAAAATGCATTAAATGGTCAATGAATAATACAAAAGCATAAGAGTAAAATGTTGGATATGAATCAGAATGTAAGGACTGCCTTCCGTAAAATCTCCTAAGAGCTACTGGACCTTGATTTAAGAATCTGGATATAGGGACAATGAAGGCTGATGAGAAGCCAAGGACAATGGCACGGGGTTTTGATCCTACTTCATGTTCTGACTTTGTGGGAGCCTAGCCTGTTTGGATGCTCACCTTCCTGGTCCTAGATCGAAGTGGGGGACCTTGGACTTCCCGAAGGGCAGGGAATCTGGACTTCTCTTCATTCTCAAGAAAGAGGAGGAATGGAGTGGGGGGGGGGGGAGAGGGGGAAAGGAGTAGGGGGAGGGGGCGATGTGTGTGAGGAGGTGGAAAAAATTAATAAAATGTATTCTCAAAAAAAATTATAAAAGCCAAAAAAAAATAAAGAATCTGGATATAGTTCAGTTCTGCAGTAATAAAATGTAACTGTTATTTATTTTAAACCTATACTTGTTAGTCAGTGTTTTAGTGATCAGCAACACAGGAATATGAATATAAGTGAGGCAAGACCTATAATTTGATGTGATTCCAGTATAGATGTTGACATATGTGTTCACTAATGAGTGCAGCAGTGAAAGTGTTAGTGTGAATGCTAACACTATGCTTTTCTTTATTTAGTATTTGATATTAAAGTGCTTCATATAGATTACATAATTTGAACATTATCAGTATGGAATGATTTTAAAGATTACCTTTATTCATTTTATGAGGCTGAACAAACACTAGCAATGGTAATTTTAAAAAATTACTGAAAAATACATGCTCAAAATGGTAAAATAAGATTTATCCCTGGAGTCCCTAATACCATTAGTTTTCAGTGAGAAAATAATGAGTATATAAATTAGAGGCAAATTTAGGGTCACAGGGAAAGCAAACACTAAGCCCTGCTCAATTCAAATCTCTTTTCATCAAAAAGTTGTGAGTGCAGAAATTCTTTTTGGTTTTAATGTACCCAATAAATCTGAAGAACAGTACAAAAAATTGGACACTGCTACATCATCTATTTCTTCAGATACATTGAGAGGAAAGAGTTGAGATTTCAACATATAAATTAGAATTTCTTGTCAAAGTACTTTATGTCTTTACAGACAAATGCACTGACAATCTCCTTGAGGTATCTATGACTTGATTATCTTTTATATTCACTCACACAAACTAAAGTCATTATGCAAAGGAAAAATGGAAATGTGTTATGTATCTAAATTTAACATGGCTATATCTCCAAATCTATATCAATGTCCCAGGGTTGCTTGGAGATTACAGATCTTCATTGTTAAGCATTGGTATTATTCTCAAAATAATAGGAAGCTAATCAAAATTCCATTTAAGAGGAGACAATTTGCATCAGAACTAGGAAACTCCATTCCACAAGGATAAAGGTTGCTGTTCTGAGAGCAAAGCAACTGTAACAAACATGCCTTACCGCCTTTTATTGATTATATTTATACCCCTAGGAAATCAAGGGGGAAACTTCAGCCACTTTATTTTCTTCATCTTTTAGGAGAGTGAATCATCACTTTCTGTTTATGGTAGTGTTGAGTCCCAGGGATAATATTTCCTTTTAGATCCAAATTCTCAAAGGTTAAAAATCTATTTCTTTAGAGGAATCTTCTCAGTGTTGGGCAGTGTCAACACAAGGTTAATTTCTGCCTTCACAGCAGAACTGAGAATGGAAAGGAATACCATGGCAGGACAAAAAAAAATGTTCATATACATATTCAATGGAATTTAAATTAACTTTCAATGCACAGTCACATGTAAAAACACAAGATCAAAAAGCAAAGCTACATCACAGGGATAGGCTTACTTTGCATATGAATAAAATTAGATTTCAAGATATGAATGTTATGAATAGTATTGGACACTCAAATTCACAGGCAAAAGTAAGAAAAAAATAAAGCAAGTAAAGTACTATGTTGGCATATTCTTATGAAAACTTTACCCTTATGAAAAGTTTATTTCTATGGACATTTGCAGATTTTAACATGAATGATATCTCCCATCTTATTTAATATATATAATTCTGAAAAGGTTAGCATATATATTAGAACAGTGTTATGGAATCATCAATAATATTCCTTTTAATAATAGTTTATAAAGATAATCTGAAGATTTTTAACATTCTTCCAAATCCACCCATATCTCATCTACCCACTGAAGCTTATTTTTTTGTATTCTTAGAAAAAGTCCTGAAAAGTAATTGTGACTGGCCATATACTCTTGGGTATGGCAATCCACTGGAGCATAATTGAGCTACCCCGAGCCACACCCTTAAAGTAAACTGAACCCTCTCCTGTAGAAACCATCAACTGTCTATAGTTCCTCAGTAATGGGTATGGGGTCATGAATGGCTGTTGGGGAGAGTGAGCTGCTTGTTCATTCTGGCCACCAGGCAAGCTTAGACCTGAAACAATCACACAGAAACTGTATTAATTAAATCACTGCTGGGACCATGAGCTCTAGTTTCTTATGAAAAATAATTTTCTGTTATTGTAAAATCACTTGGTCTGTGATAGAAGGTATCCATAGAGATTAACATAGAGTTTAACAGGATGGCAGTATCCCTACAATACATATATAAATTGTTCTTGCTGTATAAAGAAGTCAACCACTTAGAAAAAAGAGATGTAAGACTCAAGGTTTGTGCTTAAAATGGCTTGAACATGGTTTAAGTTTTTGAGTCTTAAGAAAGCAGAGAAATATTTAAAAACAGTGTAAATATTTCAGAAATAAGTTCATTAAACATGAAATAACATAAAGTATTTAGATGACTTAGAATAAGAAATCAAACATGAGCCGGGCGGTGGTGGCACACGCCTTTAATCCCAGCACTCGGGAGGCAGAGGCAGGCAGATCTCTGGGAGTTCGACGACAGCCTGGTCTACAAGAGCTAGTTCCAGGACAGGAACCAAAAGCTACAGAAAAACCCTGTCTCAAAAATCAAAAAAAATAAAAAAATAAAAAAAAGAGAGAGATGGGTTTGTTTTCTTCTTTATTCTTTTTTAATATAAATTGATTTCCAATTCTCAATTTCTTCCATGTTCATGATGTTTATATGAAAAATAACAATAGGAAACTTAAGAAAATATAGAAATTGATATTAGAAAAAAATAACACATTGCCTTGTACAAAAACTCCAGACTGCTCTTAGGAACTAAGTGAAGCACTTAAGAAAATGTATCCAGGCATCCAGGTCATAAGTACACTAGATTATAAAGTATTCAACTTTAACCATCAGCTGTTTAAGTGGACTTCTGGCCTCGATAGGCTACTGTGTTCTGCTCCATACCCCACTTCTGCTCTCAGATATTATGAGACAATCAATAAAACCTACTAGATATAGCATATTTGCTTTAAGATAAAATAAATGGAAACGGCATAAATTATGTGTATTTTTTGTTTTACTACCAAAATGCATCCTCTTGTCAAAGTAGTCTGCTATTCTGTCAGTGGGCATTACTGCACTGTCTCGTATATCTTCAGCCTCATCGTAGCAAGTTGCAGAACGGATAGCAGCCAGCAAGCATGCCTACAGAATCTGAAACCCTCAAATCAGATTGTCAGGATACTAAGATGTGCCTATCTTTTTAGCGGTGTCATATAAGGCTGTTAGGTATTCTACCTAACGTTTCTTCCTCATTGATTCATCTGGAGTTTATAAAATCTTTCAGGATAAAGAAAGTGCATCCAACAAGAGAAAAATAGAAGAGAGCATGAAAGAGAGATGGTGAACTAATTTTTCTTGTGCTTTCATGGAAATATCCTCATGGCATTCACTGTTCTAGCTTCCTATCAGATGTTGTGATAAAATATCCTGGCCAAAAGAACAACATAATGGAGGAAAATGGATTATTTGCTTTAAAATTACAAGATATAAAACCTATTGAGACCGAGGTCAAGTAGGTAGTTCAATCAAGAGCAGAAAGAAATCAGTCCCCGTTCTCTCTGGTCATATATCCTTTCAGACAGCTGTCTCTTTTCTCACGTAGTTTAGGATATCCTGTGTAGGGAATGTTGCCACTCAATATGGACAGATCTTCAGCATCAATTGACAGTATAGACAAAGTCACACAGGCAAGTCTGTAGGCCAACCTGACAAGAAAATTATTCAGGTAAGACTGTTCCCTCAAGTGACTGTTGATTGTAGTAAGTTGACAACAAAAGGATAACAGTCACACTCAGCATCATATATTTAAAAATGAATCATCTCTTTCTTTAAAAAAAGAGGCTTAAAATATGTTAAAGCAGATATAAAAGATTCACAAAATTCTATGTAATTCAATTTTAATTTTGTTTACTACACTATGGTCTTTCTAATGTTTTATTTATTTTATTTTAAAAAGAGAACAAACTATCGTTTTTCTTTTTACATATAAATCCCAGTTACCATTCCCTCTCGTCTTCTCATTCCCTCCACCTAACTCTGCAACACCAACCCTCAACCACTCCTCAGAGAGGTTAAGGCACATTGTTTTAGATAAAACCCTTTCTGCTTTATCTAGGATAGGCAAGGTATGCACCCAAAGAAAATAGGTTCCAAAAAAGCCAGTACAAGTAGTAGGGACAAATCTTGGTGCTACTGCCATTGGCCCTGCAGTCTTCCCCAGTCATTCAACTGTTCCCCACATTCCGAGGGACTAATTGGGTCCTATGCTGTTTCCTTCCCTGTACCGCTGGAGTTGGTAGGCTCCCATTATTTCAGGTAAAGTGTTTCACTGGATGTCCCCATCACAGTCTATGCTCTTTTAAACAGGCATTTTCATAGAGGCAACTATAAGAAGAAAAAAATATGTTGAAATAAAAGAGAAGTGTGTATGAAACAAAATAATTAAATAGAAAAATATATGCAAGGAAAAAATAGTCTGAACCCAAGAACACCACACATGACTTTAAAGTCTTTAGGGCTGTAGATAATTAATTCAAATTTTATTTTATTTTCTTTAGTGTCTTGAAGTTTATATGTATGTGCTATATACATATATATGTATCTATGTATATTTATTTTTGCACGATACTTTGTGAATTTTCAATTTTTCCTTGTAGCTTCAAAACATTTAATCATGCAAAAGAAGCTCAGAGCTAGCAAAAGTGCATCTGATGTCTCATGTGTATTTTCTAGCATATGTCATAATTTTCTGGATGGTAAAAAGGTTCATTCACCTCTGGGAATAACAGTGAAAAGATATCACTGATGTAATACCATTATGGACTTAAACACTTGTTTATTCATAGAGGTAAATATGTAATACTAATCTATTATGTGAAGGACATTTAATATAATGAACTGACATTACCAGTTTGGAGGCTTAATAGGCTACTCTAAGTGGAACATTTTATGGAAGATATAGGCTGTGACCTAATGTTCATTGCACTTCGTTTCTGAAGTGCCAGAAATTGATGTGGGAGACAAGGTGCATTATTGTTCTTCATGGGACCTTTGTATTTATTAACCATGAGTCTATGCTAATGGGATTCACTTTTCTGTTGAATTAATGTTCAAGGTTAGATGGAAAGATGAGCTCCTGCTCTGGACCAGAAATGATTTGCCCATTGTCAATTAGAAGAGGAAAAGGGCAAGGTGGAGGTTGATTTTGGCATTAATAGGAATAATAGTTGCTGAGGATGCATAATGAAACTCAATAAGATCACATATTGCCAAAGCTCTGCATAGTGCAGAAACCTTTCATCATTGTCATCTAAACAACATGTAATATAAGATAATAATAGTTCAACTCCTTTCTTTTTAAATTGATAGATAATAATTAATGAAACATCCATTTGATATAGATATTGTTTTATATACTTAAGACAAACCTATTTTTCCCATCACATAAAATTAACTATCACCAATTATTTAAAACATCATCTTTTAGTATATATGTCCTCATGCATATGTATTTGTTTATCTTTAATATAAATGTGTATAAACATATATTTACACATATAATGGAAATATGAATTAAATCTTATGGTAAGTAAGAAAAAAATCAATCAAAGGTTTTTATTTCTGATGGGTTATGTATTTAATTTTAAAAGTAGACCTTTGAGCTATACTTTACCTGAAAGATACTGTCATTTTGAATAATTTGCCCCATTTAATCTGTCTCAATGATAAAAACAGTCCTCACAATTTCCTGAAGGCATTTGTATTTCATATTGAAAAAATCTTAGAACTAAGTGGTCTAATGGTATTGTTTACATCTTCCCCCTAAGATAACATTTTTAAACTGTGTTAGAGCAAGATAGAAACATGTATATTTGGTCATGTGTATTAATCTGATTACTATAACTTTAACAGTTTTCCAAAGTTAAGTAGCTTTAAAAGTAAAGAGGCTTGTTTGGGATTATAATTCTGGAACCAAACTAACCAGCCTGTATCTGGTGATAACCTTTGTGCTGGCAGAGTCCCAAGGCTCCATAAGAAATCAAATGATAAGCAACACCTTGACTGCTCTGGTGTGTCTGACTCATTTCTCTTCTGCTTTTTCTAACATCACCAGTATTCAAGAGTTAGGAACCTATCTGGGTAACCTTTTCCATGTCCCAACCCACTACCAAAGGCCACACTTATCAACACTGTCAGGTTTTTCACATTTTTAGAACTTTCCCATGAGGATTAAATTTCAACCGGAGTTTTGAAGAATATAAACCATATTTAAATAACTGTAAACTATTTCCTAAAAAAAATTACTAAACAAAACTTTTTATAAGGAGAACATATACTCGTAATTGTTAATCAATTTCTGTCACCAAGCAGTCCTATAGAGGTTGAAACATGGGGTACGAGAGATGGCTCAGTAGTTAAGAGGACTTGATGCACTTGTAGAAGGCTGGTGTTGTTTTAACAGCACCCACCTGTTGAAAAAGCCATTCTAGCTCCATGGGAACTTAAGCTGCCTTCTGGCCTTCTAAAGACCAGACACATATGTGATGCACATACAAGCATGTAGACCAAACACTGATCCATACATAATACAAATAGCTAGATATTTTTATGAAGAATATGTCTAGATAAATGACTATAGTAAAATTTGCTATGTGAGAAAAAGTTGAAATTAAAAATTCTTCTTCTAAAATGAACCATGTTGCTATTCAGACATAACAAATCAGGCATGAGTAAAGTTGTATTCAGGATGAATGAAATGAGTGTATGACAAAACTGGTAAATAAGATGTAAGTAAGCAAAAAAAAGGGGGACTTCCTTCTGATATGAGAAATAGATTCAGTTTTGTTAATGTGTGATCTTAATCATGCGACATTTCTGTATTGTCATACCTAGGTAAGTAGAATGATATTGGCATGTCTCACTTCATAAAATCACCAATAGCATGAAGTAAAAACAAAAAAGAGGGCATTACAAATGCCAGGAAACTACACAAGTACCTGCTCTTAATTTTAATGCCTAGGACTAAAATTATTACCATTCTAGCCAATGAGTAAAAGCATAGCAGATGTGCAAGTTTGAGCAAGCTCTGGGCAAAATTAGCTCAGTGATTTTATTTCAAAGGCTGTTTGGATGTGAACTGTAGGATATAAAATGAACAAAAGTAGAGACTTAAATAAAACTGTAGGTCTTTGAAAGTTAACATAGGACACCAGGCAACCTTTTAATCTTTCTCTGCCATGATCCCTAGCACAATGGCTAGTTTTCATGGTTCTCGGGAAACAATAACATCATTGGTTTTGATTGTTTTGATTTCTATATTCTTCAAACGAAACTGTCAAAAAGATAAAATATACTATATGTGTGATGTCTGTATCATTACTAGGAAGCAATATCCTTTCAAATGAGAAGAGTAAGACGTGTTTATTCTTATTAATAATAATTGCAAATTGTTGGCTAGAGCAATTACAGAGCTATGGAAAAACACTGGCTATGAGAAGTAGATAATATCTTGAGAGGTAGTATTGAAAAATATTTTGAAGTTTAAGGGTGAGCCTCGAGGTGTAATGTTCTGAAATTGTGAAAGTGAAGCAGACTAGATGAGTTTGTGTTTAGAAGTCAAGATACCCTATTTTACCAATTGAACCAGAATTCAACATAAGAATTTCAGAAAGAATTTGTCCTCAAGTAAATAAATGACATATGAAGAATTACATATTAAAATGTTTGATAGAATTCTGGCTTTAATGAGGAGCTAATGAAACCAACTTAAAAGAGTCTGGAAAAATAACTGGAAAGAAGAAGGAATGAGATGTCTTAAGTCCTGCATACTGAGACATTTGACTATAATACTGAATCTTGGGTAGGAGAAGCAATTTCCAAAGAAATGAGGAGACATCTAAATGCCAAATGTTTTATTTATGTTAGAATAGGATATCTGGGAAAGGACTGCAGACAAGGAATTCCTAGGAATAATATCTCCCCTGAGAATGGCAAGGGTAGAAGGACTCAGCATTCAGGTATATGTAGAAGGTGGGGCAAAGGCCAACATTGGAACAATGAATGCAGATCAACAAAAGAGAGACAAGGCAACCTGGTACCACCAGGAAACCCCTTTGGGGGCCTCTCACAGACCCCCAAGTCAAAAATGGTCCAGTCATTCCCAGTCACTGTGGAGAACATATCTCACAAGGAAAATTAAAAATATCCAGAGCTTTCTGAATTAAATAAGCCAGTGTACTTCAAGGATGTGTTGACCTCACAATGGAAGACAGGAGATGTGCTACGTTTGTATCAACAGGAGAGGAAAAGTTATGGATACCATCACAATTAATAAAGATTCACTTTGAAAAAGAGAAATCTCTTGAGAAAGAGAAATGATGGCTCATCCTCAAAGTTGACAAATAATAAGATGGTAAGGAAACCTCATAAGGGTGAGGGAAGGGTTCTGTTCTTGTCTTTGCAGGAAAATACTCATCTTCAAAAAATCAAGAGACCCTGGACATCTAGATGCCTAAAGAGGAAAAGATAATTATCCAGATGGATAACAAAACAAAGAGAATTATCATGTGTGAGGACATGTCATCTGAGGGTAAGAATCTCTGAATACTAAATAGAATTAACTTAAAAATCAAAGCTGGCTTTGGAGTTGGACAACTGCCCTGTCCTTCTCTAAATACAAATATATTAAAAGAAAATTTGAGAGTTTTCATCTTATGTCAGGAGCCATCTGGTATATAACAGAAAGAAGAAAGAATTTAGAAAATATTTTACTTTTCTTCATACCTTTTCTTGACCCTATAGTACATTTCATTGAATATATGTCTATATAAATAATGTTTAAGTTTTTCACAATGAATAAAATTTTCTTGCAGTAATCATTGAAGTTTCCAGGAAAAAGACTGGGCCCCAAAACAACAACTCCACCTTGTTGATATGATGTCATAATGCTGATAGCTATTATAAGACCTGTTTTGGTTCCAACTTGGCTAGGTGAAATGGTTTACTTTTTTTTAAACCATGTCCTGACCAGAACTCCAAATAGAAACGTCAGAGAAACCCTACCAAATACTCAGAGACTATTTGAAATTATACCAGACAGCAATCTTGGTATTTAACCACCATTTTATTTTCACAGGATCCCATAGAAAGAACATTGTCCCCATTATAGCTGGAAATAATTCTAGAAGATGACATCCCCTCTCCCAACAATGTTTGTCCTCAGTGTTAGGGACATCATTTAGGGGTTGATTATAATTTTTTTTAGAATTGGGGATTGGGAAGAAAAGTATGTAAGTTCAGAGATTTCTTTGAAAAAAAGAGGAAATTGGATGTGATAGTAGATTAGTGTGAGCTTACTCACACAAATAATGATAGTGAATAATAGAGTGAATACTTGTGAGCTATTATTTACAGAATTTTTACTTTGGTATAGATGCTTGTACATTGATATAAACTTAAATTATATTGAATATGTTCCTATTTTGTCTACAATATTTGTATACCTAGGCAAAGTTATTTTGTCATATTGTATGCATACATACATTCTTCTACCTCTGCTTAAAGTATTTTGTATATTGATATAATTTTAAGATTTTTTATTATATTTCAATATACATCTCTATCTCTGATCAAGATACTTATACATTGCTTACATTTTGAAATCGTTGTCCTCATTTGTTGCACAGTTGTTTAAATATTATTTAATATTCTGAAAGGAAGACTGTCAAATCTTGCCAAGTCAGGGTAAGATGGTTTTGAAAAATTTCTTGCCTCTGAAAATGGTCTGTCCTGGAGGCAGTTCCTGAAGCAGAGGCCATGGAGGAATGTTCCTTTCCGATTTCTCGTTTTACTGGTTTTCTTGTACAGTTGCAGACCACCTGCATCTGAATTGCACTGCCCATGAGGTGGGGTGGGAACTAGTACAGCAAAAAAATATTCCACAGATATGCCCACAGGTCAATTTAATGGATGCAATTCTTCACTTGTAGTTTCTTATCCCAACGTGCTTTAGCTTGTGTTAAGTTGACAATACCATCCAGGACAAAAGGTTTTCCTGATTAATTGAAGGGATGTAAGAAGACATTATAGGTATAGGCAACACCAGTCCAAGGCCTGAATTAAAGGGAAAAAACTAGTTGATCACAAATATGTATTGCTCTCTACTTCTTTAATTCTTTTTTCCTCCTTTTTTTACTTTTTAAAAGAAAACAAACTATCTTTTATCATTATACATACAAATCCAACTTTCCACTCCCTTCCGTTCTCCCATTTCCTCCACAAACCCTCCCACCCAACTCCATCTTTAATTTTACATGCATGAGAAATTGATTAAAGGATATTTGTTATTTATTGCTTTCAGAAACAGTTTGTTTTGGCCAGTATCCTGTCGCTAGAATGAATGTTCAGTTTTTAGTACAATGACATCAGTTACATTTGGTCATTTAACTGGAAAAGTTTGTCTTTGAGAATGCTTCAATCAGACATTTGACAGCAATCATTAGTGAAATCTCACATTCACTTCAACTTCTAGCTCAAGTCATATCCAAAGTCAGATTTAGAAATCCACAGGAAAATAACACTTCTGACATTTTAGAAACTAGCTAAGAAAAATTGAAGCCCAAAGGCATTGAGAGTCCACATGTGTTCTTATTTATAGTTTAATCCAAATGGATGGATTTGGTGACATTTTTTAAAACACTAATTGAGTATTTGTGGACTCTACCTTGATTTTATAATTAGGTGAATAATGTAGCTGTTCCTTTTTAGGATGAGGTCAATTCCTGTATTATTGTATTAATTATCCATCATACATCATTGGAAAAAGAAGTTTCCTCAGATTAAATAAATCCCTTAAAATTCTTGCATTATCTGAATTTAGAGATAACTCCATACATAATATAGACCTAAATGTGCATCCTGTTTAATAATGAAAGAAATGAGGAAAAGTGCTTAATTATTTTCCTATTTTTATGATATTGTGCCTTGGCAAAAACAATTTAAGGGATAAATTGTTCTTTTTTGTGTGTGTGTTCCTAGGATACATTGTCAATAATAGCTATAAAGACATGACAGAAGATGAAGAAGACAGGGTAGACGTTTTAGAGAGCTGGCTGTTTGAATTGCATACACACAACAGGCAAGACTTTCACATGGAAGTAAGATGGTATATTAGTTAAAAAAAATCTTATGAAGTAATTTAACAATTCCATAATTTACAAAGGAAAGAAGAGTAATAATAAATAAAAATGTTGGAAAATTATAATAGAGCTATTCTAAGGCCCTGTACCTCTGGAATCTTTTATACAAATGTTTATTTGTATCCTGTCACTTCATCTACCTTGTATGACCCTCTTGAGCTTGTACCAACAGTAGATTCCTTAAGAGTAAAGATTAACGATTTGGCTCAGAACTTCATTAGCCAGAAAAAAAGGAGTGTTTATTTGCAATATTTTGGAAGAAAACAAATTAAAAAAAAAAAAAAAAAACATAAAACAGTTGAAACCAGGAGAAATTCATTTGGATTGGGTCCTGTTGGCTTTTTGTAAATATTGTTGAATAATAGTCAATGATAACTTCACTGTGCAGAACCCAGTGGGCAGAGTACTGAGCATAGCATCCCATAGTACTTCCTTGTACTAGTAAAGTATTTCTAGGAGCAGGCTAGGGAGTTGTAGCATTTATTGTCTTTATTAGGGAAAGAAGGTGATAGGAAAATTTGTGAGAGTTGCAAAGTGAATACATGTGACATTGACTGAAATGTATTAACTCCAGAGGAAAAGCCAGATGCATCTTTGATCTTTTAATAAGCAGCTGGATAGAAGAAAGCAAGCAGCAGGAAGGGAAAAGCTTTGCCTCCTCCCATCTCCTGATGCTTCAGCCTGGTGCTTTAAATATCCCAGTAACAACCTCCTTGTAAGTCTGTCATCTTACAGTAATTTCAAATGTAGTGAACTCCTAAAGCTACGGATGCTTTATAAAGCTACAACGTAAATTTATTTCTTTCCATAATCCCTGTCACTTTCCCTGTCTCCACATACAACTCGGGAGATGTTACATTTCATTATTAATTACAGCCACAGTGAGCTGGCTGTCAGAGTGGAACCCGAAGTGCTGCCTCCACCGGGCTGCTGAACTTTCAGCCATTTGCTCATTAGGCTCAGGGTGGTGATGGAGTTTAGAGAACCTGCTGTTTGTAATGGACAGTAGACCTTAAAAGGAAGGCATAAATTGCTCAACTGAGAAAACCAAATGACACAGAGAGTGAACCAGAGTAAGAGCAAACTAATTGCTCCATAAAAAAAAGTTGTGTCTTTAGAGGAGGCTTTATTTTTACAAAGGATGTGAAAGTAACTCTAAGACAGTATGGAGATACTGTGAGATTGATAACTGAGAGTAGTCACCTTAAAGGAGCAGAACATGAAAAAACATAAAACCAAGTAAATATAAAGAAAATAAGGCTACAATGATGTTTACTTTTTTCAGTTTTTTGTTTGCTTTTTTTGTTGTTGTTGTTTTGTCTTTGTTATTATTGTTGTTGTTTTGTTTTGCTGTTGTTGTTTTCGAGACAAGGTTTCTCTGTAGCTTTGGTTCCTGTCCTGGAACTAGCTCTTGTAGACCAGGCTGGCCTCGAACTCACAAAGTTCCACCTGCCTCTGCCTTTCAAGTGCTGGGATTAACCACTGCCTGGCTGGCTACAATGTTAACTTGAGTTTTAAGTAATAGGATACAGATGAGTAGCCATTTTAAAATGACTTTTCAGTAACATTAAAGCACAAACTTTGCAAGATGTACTTTTCTAAGGGAATGCAAGTCAATGTTAGAGTCTATGAACAAAAAAAAAAATGAAAATTTCTGTCTCACATATAAGATTTTATAAAATGCTGATTTGGGGGCCAGGGGTCAATAGCACTGACTGCCAAACATGAAACCACAATCTCCATCCACTTTTCTGTGACCAGAACTCAGAATGGGAAGAGAGAACCAAGCCTGAAAGCTATAGTCTGACTTCTAAGCACATAAGATGTGCACACACACACACACACACACACACACGAAATGCATTGATATAAAACTTTCTATATTTTTCATTCACTAAATACAATAAACTAATGAATGCACAGTATTCCCCAGCTTATTTTCTTTATTTTTTAAAATACGTGAATTATCTAAACAGTAAGCTACAGTATGAATAATTCATGAGTTCTGTTGTCTAGTCATTAATACCAACGGTGACAAACAGGAAATGTAGATCAGGTAAAGATATATGCCAGGTACATACATGGAGTAAAGGATGAGCATGTAGACCCATGCAGAATGAAAGGTGTATGAGGACACACTTGGATAGAACAAGTGATGTTCAGGTAGAGAGATGTGTCATACTTATCAGAGCTGTTAGGAAAGCACTGCTCTCAGGTGTGTTCTGACGCTTGCGGCAGAGAGAATGGAAAAGACCAGTTGATTTCATTGCATCCTCAAATGAAATAGATCATTCTATGATGGCTCAGAGTAGATGATTGGGACATCATGCTATCACTTGGAGATCATATCTATTAAAAGGATTATTATGAGCATATTCGAGACTGAAAATATAATTAGGATTTTAAGTTGTTATTTCTTCTTATTCTTATGTTCAGCCTCAATTTTATGTATGTTATAATCTACATTATATTCACCGAGAGGCTGACAATGCCGCATTTTCTTCATTTCTACTATTATGTTGTTGCTTTGGGATTTCAAAGATGACTCAGAGGGTAAAGATACCTGCTATCAAGTTGGATAGCTTGAATTTGATACCTCAGTCCCAATTGGTGGAAGGAGGAACCAATGACCACAGGTTGTTTCTGATCTCTACATGTATATATATATATATATATATATATATATATATATATATATATATATATATATACACACACACACACACACACACACACACACACACATATATACCTACAAACAGAGTCACATACAATAAACAAATAGCTAAGAAAAGTGCTTTAAAAAGATATTGTGGAGTCTTGTTTACCTAAGCAACAAAAAAATGAAATTAAGGAGAAAAATCATTCCTTATATCATTATTGAAAATCTAGTTTTAAAATGAAAGAATAACTTTGGAACTTTGAAATTATCATTTATTGCCTAAAATCTTAACTAAGGGGAAATTATAATTCTAATATTAAATGAAAGAAAAAGAAAATTATAATTAGTAGAAAAATCTTCTAAGATGAGCTAATTCAACAAAGCAAACAATTAAAAAGCAAATGTATAACTTTAAAATGTAAGCATTTATTAGACTTCATTTTAAATTAGGCTCATTTTTGGACACACATCATGATGGTAAGACAGATTTTCCACATCTCAGAGACATATATTTCACAGAAGTAACACCTGCTAAAGAAACAGAAACACAGTTCATTTGGAAGTTTAAATTTTTCATATCATATAATAAATGGGGCTTATCTAATAATAATAAATGTTACAGAGACCAAAGTGTGTGACTGCAAGCAAAGTAGATTGAGACAAACTTTCCCAGGGTTTTAGTCTCCTTGTGGTTTGTCACGTATTGGAATAAATCTGAATCTTTATGTGAGTTCTTTGAGTCTCTTGGGACTGACATTTCTCTTCCTGGATGATGCTTTAGGACATTTACTAAATATACCACTGTGTACTTTGCAGTGATTAGTGACGACTAGACTCAGTGACTGCTCACCTCTATTATAAAGTCCCATTTAACATTTCTGATTATAATTGTAGAAAATAACCCCATGCGTTCATGGATGTGTGCTTCTCTCAATCCAGCCCATCAATTTTCCGGGAGCAATTGCCATAATTTAAACCTCCACCTAACTCTTCCCCTTCAATTGTAATTGGAAGCACCTATTTTTAAGGTAGTCTATTCTTGTGCCATTATGTTATCTTGGTAATTTATTGAGATCCCACTGCCCCAAAGAGGCACAAGGGTACTATAAATAAATCAGCCTGATCATTGCTTAAACTGGGTTCCATGGATGTACAGTGAGTTCTCAATAAAGAGATGCAGGAGAAATGGCTTTCTGACTATAAAGCTATACATCCTATTGGTTGATCATTTTGATATATCATTAATTTATTCTCATCAAAATTGAATATACATAGTCACATAGGTGCAATTTATTGCCATATATTTAGATTGTAAGACAAAATAAATATGCTAACTTTACCTATTGACATTATTAATTACAAGAAAATGGAAGCATTGCAATTTCCACTGTAGAGCCAGAGATATTCCACAATTTATACAGTTGCCTTTAAAGTTCTCCTCATGATAACTTTCATTTGCTATTAACATTCAATATAATGTTCTCTGTTTTCTAAAGCTCAAGCTGGAACCCGTGACCTTGTATTGCTTTTATACACATTTCAAGCATAATTTAGTGCTCTAGCTTGGCCCAGAAATAGTAAAGATTTGGGTACAATGTGTTTCACTTATAAAAGCCCTTGTCACATAACTGAGAGGTTAAAGCTTTAAAATGCATAAAAAGCTCTATAAAATTCTGCTTATTTTTAATTATGCAAGATATAGGGTGATTATAAATAGTAATCGAAGACCAATTCTTAAAAAATCGGTAGATATACTTAAATAATTCTTTTGAACTGATTGAAAATGAAAGATGCCTTCTCTCCTCCAAAACTGTTCATAACATAGCTGGGTAAAACTTTCAGTGGTAGAAAATGAAAATAATTTTTTTTTTGATTTTTTTGAGACAGGGTTTCTCCGTAGCTTTTTTGGTTCCTGTTCTGGAACTAGCTCTTGTAGACCAGGCTGGCCTCGAACTCACAGAGATCTGCCTGCCTCTGCTTCCCAAGTGCTGGAATTAAAGGCGTGCGCCACCACTGCCCAGCTGAAAATAATTTTTTATGAAAATAAATTTTTTCCTTTTATTTTTGGATTTAAGGTCTCGATCATACTTGTCTTTTAATTGAAGGTTTTTAACTCAAGTTAAAATTTAACATGCTAAATATGCTTTATTATAAATAAAATCAAATAGGTTTTATGTCATATAAGTTTTGTTTGATTGTTTGTTTTGTTTATTTTTTGAGACAGTGTTTCTCTGCAGCTCTGGAGACTGTCCTGGAACTAGTTCCTGTAGACCAGGGTGACCTCGATCTCACAGAGATCTTCCTACCTCTGCCTCCAGAGTGCTGGGATTAACCACTGCTCGGCAGTCATATGTTTTAAAATAAATTTTTACAGACTAAATATTTGTTTTACAATAAATTTGTTATCTATATTTCATTCATAGATCTTATACAGTGTCAAATTTTCAACATATTTTATCATTTTATTCAATAAATAAGATGATTCCACATGCATGGATACATTGGTTTGAATGAAGGTTCTTAAAAATAAGGAAAAATATTAGGCTTCAGCATAAATTATAAACTGAACTTTTATAGACAAAAACTCAGAAAGAAATTAGAATACTTCAATTTTTTGAAGTTTTGGTAGAGGTAAGCTCAATTAAAAATTTCCTCTATATATATTTCTTATTTTTAGAAGACAATAGTATAAATCTGTAAAAAGGTTAATGACCTGGAATTATTAATTTAATCATTGTTATCCACCATGCTTTTCAAATGAGTAATTCTCTTTAAATTAGACATTAAAAAATTTAAACTCCACTTGCTACTTAAAATATGTTACTTTGTATGTGAGCTTTTAAAGCATAGAGCTCCTGCTCCCTCGGTGAAATCAGCATCCTCAGCTAAGAAGAATGAGAGTGGAATTGGTAGGAGGTTCACAGACGCATGTGTGCTGGCAGCATCCTGTATCAATGCATCTGCAATGACTGTTTGCATTATGTTGCCATTTAGCTGGTGTCATCTCTGTGTCGCTTGCCTTCATTCTACAGTTTGCATGAAAAGAACGCATCCCACAGCAATCCTGCAAATTCTGGAAGTGTGTGGTAAACTGTCAGAACCCCTTGTGTGATTTGTTTATCATGATATTTTATTTGGCATACCGTTTCTCAATAGATGGAGTTCTTCCAAAATGCAAAGGAAATTGCCTTGATAAAGGCATATTCCAAAGTTTATCAACATCTAAATGGAGAAGGCTTAATTCTTCGTATTAGTATTTGGTTCAAGTCAGCAAAGGTTTCCTGACACATTGTTGTTGATATAATTAAAAGGGTCCAGCTTTTCTTTCTTCTGCCTGTCATCTCAAAGTATAAGCAAGTGCCATGTGGCTGCATCTTAATCACGTGCAAGCTGGAGGGCCATCCGTTGAAAACCTGTTTCAGTTCATAGATATGAGAGATTGTAATATTTTAACATTTCCTGCTGCCAAGTTGCTAAGCAATAAAACTATGTTGGCACGTTGCTGCCAGTTCATCATGAACTACTTCAGCTTTGCTTCGTCTCTTGATGAAACAAATGGAAGGCAGCTGCAGCAAAAGGCCCTTCAGAAACTTGTTGCCAAACAAATCCCTGGAACTTTCACCTCTTTGCATTGCTAACAGAGATGGCCAGACACAGAGAAATCCTGTGTATGCATCAGCATAGAAATTAAGTCTTAAATAATCCTGATAAAATTACACGAATATTAGCTCATTATAATTCTAGCCCCATGCTGCCTTTCCTTATTCCCATCCCCAAGGCATACATAAATGTGACGGTTTCTCAACTAAAGACATCTTTCATTTCAATGTCAAACTAATGTCAGACATACTCATAGAACCATGGTTTAAATTAAATATACATTTCTAGTTGCTTTTTACCCATCTTTAAACATTTTGATTTCTTAAGTATTGTCAGGGGTATGCCAGCTTGACAACTCAAATAGAAAATAATTATAAATAAAGCCCTGCAATAAGTGTATCAAAATAATAGTTTATTTTATACATCTCATATATAATTATTTATATATGTATATAATTGGACAATATAACATATATTTTTCAAAATTTTATCCTGGTGCATCTGTATATTTCTGAGTATTTGGATTTAGGTATATATATATAAGGCCAAGAAATTTAGAATCTAGAATTCTCTTTCCCTATTTCATAATCATTATAATCATCATCATCATTTTAATATAAACTTAATCAGATCTTGAGTATACTGAGCTAAATTATTACTATGCCAGGGAATTAAGAAACCACCCACCTAATGCCTTAATCAAAGGATCCTGATTTGGCACATCTCCTTGAAGGTTAAAAAACATGAATTTCAAGGGGAAAACCCCTTATGTGCAAAGTCATGCAATTTTTCTTCAGATCATCCACTTGAAACCTGTTTATATATAAACTATGACACTCAGAGAGAGATGCCATGTTCCTCTGTTTGCCCAGATTCATCTCTGAACTATCTGTAACTCACCTTTAATTCTCCACCCCCCCCCCCGGATTGTTCTAGGCAAATCAAGATTATACGACCCAAGCACAATAGAAGACCAAGTTGTGAATTTTCTTTATAACACACATCTCCCTCATTTTACAGAATCCTGATTCCTTACTAACCTGTAATCTCTACAAGAGCTGAGATCAATGTTGGATATTTATCCCATAGCTAGAGAGATTCTTGGGGAATATCCTCAATAATCAATGTGCTGGACACTGAGGAAAAAGTGATATATTTAGATGTCATGGTTTGTCTTTTACTGCCTTTGCCTTTGAGAAAAGTAAACAAAGAGATACAAACAGATCAATTATAATAGTTGTAAAATCCATGCAGGGTCAGTGGAGTACCAAATAAGTAAATAGAAAGTTTAAGTCCGGTGAGAGAGGCAGGAAAATGTTTAAGAAGGAACTGCATTTGATGCTTAATTTAAACAGGCCTTCATCAATTAAAAGAAAGTTGCCAAGCTCTAATGTGTACAGAACAAAAGTACTCAGAACTTGACAAAACATAGCAAGTTATTCCTGAAGGAAATATATCCTTAGTCAAGGTTAACCAGCCAGGTTTGCGTGTCAGAAAGTTGGTGGGCACATAGGGCTTTTCCTTTATGAGTACTGTGAAGGAATTAGGGAGAGAGATGATATTGAATATTGGTGACTAGGAGATACCATTAATGAAATAATAGGGAATGAATAGGCCAGAAATTTTCATGAAATAATTGAGAACAAACCGGAAATATTTGGAGTTTTAAATTACTGTTATGCAGGTTGTTTCTTTCTTTATTTTCTATCTTCTTTCCTTTCTTCCCTCCTTCCCTTCCTCCCTCCTTCCTTTCTTACTTTTTTTCACCTGCTCTGTGGCTACAAAGAGTTTCACTTAAACCTTATGCATGGGTTCTGGCAATGAGAAATTAAGAAATTAAGTGGTTAGTGGAATATAATAGAAACAAAGAACATTGGAAATTTGAATCTGTATTTAATTATCAAACTTGACTTTAGAGACCTTGGATTTGAAGTGTTTCTAAGATATGTTAGTAGCGATGATAAGACTTTTTCCCACACAATTCATTTTGATCATATTTCCCCACCTATAACTCTTCCCAGATACTACTAAAATCCCTAATCAGCTCTCGTTTTATTGTTTTTCTTTCTGCTTTCTGAAAACAAGTAACAACAAAGAAAAAAAAACAAACAAAATCCAATAAGACAAAATTGTAAAAACAATAATGAACACACAAAATTACATCGAGTCAATTTTGCGTTTTCCAACTATTCCTGGACATGGGGCCAGATATGAAATATGCTTAACATTACAAGTGGTTGGTGAAATCGGTGAAAGCTCTATTTCTCATCACAGCAATTATCAATTGCAAAGAGCTTCTTTGTTAGAGGTGGGAGTTTATGCCCACTTCCATTTCCCAGACCTAGGATTGAGTCTGATTTGAATTTGTGCCCGTATTGTGTGTATTGTCACAGTCCCTTTCGATTCCTGTGTGGATTAATCATGTTCTATCTGGAAGACACTGGTCCCTAGGAGTCACCTATCACATGACTCTTATAATCTTTCTAGCTCCTCTTTTACATAGATCCCAGATCCTTAAAGCAGGAGATTTGATAAATGCATTCATTAGTACAGAGTTATTTAAAATGACTGGCTTTTTTCATATATATATATTAAAGATTTCTGTTTCTTCCCCGCCACCGCCTCGCATTTTCCTCCCCCTCCCCCAATCAAGTCCTCCTCCCTCGTCAGCCCAAACAGCAATCACGGTTCCCTGCCCTGTGGGAAGTCCAAGGACCACCCACGTCCATCCAGGTCTAGTAAGGTGAACATCCAAACTGCCTAGGCCCCCACAAAGCCAGTATGTGCAGTAGGATCAAAAACCCATTGCCATTGTTCTTGAGTTCTCAGTAGTCCTCATTGTCCGCTATGCTCAGCTAGTCCGGTTTTATCCCAGGCTTTTTCAGACCCAGGCCAGCTGGCCTTGGTGAGTTCCCAATAGAACATCCCCATTGTCTCAGTGTGTGGGTGCACCCCTCCCGGTCCTGAGTTCCTTGCTCATGCTCTCTCTCCTTCTGCTTCTGAATTGGACTTTGAGATTTCTGTCCGGTGCTCCAATGTGGGTCTCTGTCTCCTTTCCTCGCCTGATGAAGGTTAATATTCAGGAGGATTCCTATATGTTTTTCTTTGGTTTCTCCTTCTTATTTAGCTTCTCTAGGATCACTAATTATAGGCTCAATGTCCTTGGTTTATGGCTAGAAACCAAATATGATTGAGTACATCCCATGTTCCTCTTTTTGGGTCTGACTTACCTCACTCAGGATAGTGTTTTCTATTTCTTTCCATTTGCATGCAAAATTCAAGAAGACCTTGTTTTTTACTGCTGAGTGGTACTCTAATGTGTATATATTCCATACTTTCTTTATCCATTCTTCCATCGAAGGGCATCTAGGTTGTTTCCAGGTTCTGGCTATTACAAACAATGCTGCTATGAACATAGTTGAGCATATACTTTTGTTGTATGATAGTGCATCTCTTGGGTATATTCCCAAGAGTGGTGTTGCTGGGTCCAGGAGTAGGTTGATCCCGAATTTCTTGAGAAACCGCCACACTGCTTTCCAAAGTGTGGATATCCAAAATATATAAAGAACTCAAGAAACTAGACCGTAAAAGGCTAATCAACCCAATTATAAAATGGGGCACTGAGCTGAACAGAGAATTCTCAACAGAAGTTCAAATGGCCAAAAGACACTTAAGGTCATGCTCAACTTCCTTAGTGATCAGGGAAATGCAAATCAAGACAACTTTAAGATACCATCTTACACCTGTCAGAATGGCTAAAATCAAAACACCAATGATAGCCTTTGCTGGAGAGGTTGTGGAGGAAGGGGTACACTCATCCATTGCTGGTGGGAATGCAAACTTGTGCAACCACTTTGGAAAATGACTGGCTTTTTAAAACCAATTTTTAACATAATGTTTTTAGGATTTATCAATACATAAAGGAATATTAGTTAAGTATATTACTGCTGTGATAAAAAAGAAAACATGATTTAAAGCACCTGAAGAAAGGGTTTATTTGACTCACATAACCAGAATCACACTTCACCGAAGGAAGCCAAGGCAGAATGGGCAGAAACAGAGAGATTAGATGCAGAGGCTATGAAGAAATATTATATATTGGCTTACTACCTCTGGCTTCCTCAGCCTGCTTTCATATAGAACTCAAGACTACCAGTCTTTCGGCTTTCCCATGCACTATGGCCTGAGCCCTCCACTCAGAAAATGATATAGATTGCTTGCCTGCAGCCCATCATATGCAGCATTTTCTCAATTAGGATTATCTTCTTTTAGAGGTCTCCAGGTTATTGAAATTTGACAAAATAAAAATCTAGCCAACATACAACCTTACTACTATCTTAGAGACATTTATGAGTTCACCCAATTTTAATTGATAGAGTAAGAGTAAAATGTCTGTGTTGCAGAGAATGTCCCTGGGATAGGAATTCTATAGGTAGACATTTCAGCACATAAGAGAAAAAGCAATAACCTTATGTAGATATTTGCAGGAAGCGAAGAAAGACTTTCATTAGATGGCCAGTCTAAGCACTGTAGCTTCTCAGCGTTCCTACTGCTTTACTGCGCATTCGTCAAGCTTTACTCTGACTTCCGAACATTCTTGCTAGATTTATAGACACTTTCATCCATGCATGAGTGGGATGGTGACCTTCTACTACTCTAACAAATGTGAATTATAGAAAATAATAATTTATTTCCCTTAGAAACATAATTTTCTCCTTTAAAAGTCATCTTCCTGATAGTTAATGAGCAGAATTAATTTCTGTCAGATAAATTTACTGAATCTTAAAAATAATATCCATGGGTTTATGTCCAATATATTTCCAGGAATAAGTAGACAGATGGAAATCTTAACCAGCTAATGCTAGTAAAGAGATAATTGATTTATGTTACTGTCAGCCTCAATTATTTTACTTTGTCTACTCTTAATTGTAACAGCATTAGTTATAATTTTATGTGGGTATAAAATAAAGAAGAAGAAATAGAAACACTTACTGTTTTTGGCATCATGATCCACACTGTAAGATCTGACAATAATTAAGATTTTTCAATAAAGGTAAAAGAGAAAATTTTGATGGAAATGGGCTGTATCTTCCATTTGCTATGGAAAAGCATCTTTCCCAGGTTAAAATTTAAATAGATTTGTCTAGTAACAATTATATAACAGTTTCTTTCAAATTCAGTGATTTGTGATAAAGAAACAATGGTAATTTGTAAACTACCTTCCCTGCTAATAATGTAACAAAAACTATATCTGTTGAAGTCAGAGACAACTTCTAGCACAGACTCTGAGACAACAGCTATGAGAATCATTGTAAATATAGATGTTCTTTTTTAAAATGATTATTTTAAATTATGATTTCCTGATAGCAGGACCATAAATTTGCCATATATAACCAAGATTTGATATTATAAATTTCTTCCTAAATTTTATTCTTTACTTTCTTAACATCACCAAATTATCTAGTGCTTCCACGGTATAAAGGTGAGTCTTCACTGTCAACTTAACAGAATGTAGAATCACCATAGAAACGTTTTCTGGGCATGCCTAGGCAGGTTACTCAAGAAATATATAACTGGAAGAAAAAGACCTGAAGTCAGTATGGTGCCATGGGCTGAAGTACAGACCTGAATGTATAGGAAAAACTGAGCTCCTCACTTGATATTAGATACACATGCCTGCTTATATCATATTCCTGCTACGACAGATCAAGCTGCTCTCACTGCAGTCTATGCCATGATTTCTGTCCTTTCCACAGAGACAAGCTAAACCCTTCCTTCCTAACTTACTTTGTGAACAGACTGACACACATGATATTCTTCTGCTCGAATTCACTGAACTTGAATACACACGTGTGTATATAAATCAATGAATAACTAATTTTTGGTAAAAGGTAATTATTTAAGAGTTTTCAATACAATATAATTCAATTATTGAATATTTTTAAAGGTGTTTAATTAACCCTTTTAAAATATATGTAATATAACATTCTATCTAGATCACTGGTTCTCAGTCTGTGGGTCACAACCCCTCCATAATCGGTACTTAACACACATCCTGCATATAGCATACTTACATTAAAATTCATAACAGTAACAAAATTACAGTTATGAGGTCACAACAAAAATAATTTTATGGTTGGGTATCATCACCATGTAAGAAACTGTATTAAAGGATTGCAGGACGGTTTAGAACCACCGATCTATATTCTTAGGGAAACTAAGTTCAGTGAAAAAAATAAATATCTTAATAACATTCACAATCTATTTTTTCCATGATGCTCACTTGTTTTTATAATATAAAGGGCATACATTTTATTATTTAACCTTCAATTAGGCAACTTTCCTGATATTGTTTTATTTTTTGCTTTTGACTTGTTCTTAAAAGCATTTGATAATTCAAAGCTTTCTTTCAATTGTCCTTAAAAATGTATTGATTTTCCCCATTATTGCTCATTCAGTAATGACTGCATCAGCTAAATCTATTGACTTCATTCAGAAGATCATAAGCCTACTCATCTCATTGCTCATTCTGATATCAGACAAATCACTATTCTCTTACCTGAATTAGTACATTGATAGATTTTATTTCTATGTTCCCTGCAAATTTTCTTCCTTCTGCAATTACAGTTTTAAACAATAAATCAGATGCCATGACTTTTTCTGCCTTCCACCTTCCATTTCTTTTGTATTATACCTTAAACAGAATTTGTTCTCCAGTGTAATTGATTGGGATGGATGATCCAGTGTATGTCTAGGTCTGAATGTAATTGCTTTCTCTCTTCTCTAGCTTCTGCGCTCCAGTTCTCAAACTCTCTCTCTTGAACCTTCTAGCAAGCTCAAACCTCTCTTCCTCTCTTCAGCTCAGAATCTGTTGCCTTCTGACAAAATAGCAATATTAACAATAATAAAAATCTCAAAATTCATTCTTCCTTTTGATATTAAAATATTCAATTCAATAAACTGCCTTGTATTTTTCTCATTTTTATCACTATTTCTATAACATTGTTCACATACTCATTTTTTTGTCTTCCTCTCCATCACTTTTTATTTCCTTTAATAATGTGGAATATAAAAATTGACAACAATTATTTTTATTTAGTAACTTAAAAACTAATTCAACCAATTATTTTTATGTCCATTATCAATGGATTTTATTGTGTGATTCAGGTTCAAGAATATATGTGTGTTGTATAATTTCAATAGTTAATAAGTGTTTGATCACAGAACACACGCAAGTACACACACACACAATTAGACTATAGTATTCTACAGAATTTACCTGTAATTTCAGTTATGGAAAACCTTGTTTAGATTACAGAAAGAAAAATACTAAGTGATTTGGACTGGAGTAGAGCCATGCTTTGTGGTTTGACAGAGTGATACTGAAACGCTGATAAATTGAACTGTCTTTCTCAAGAAAGAGGGTTCAGAGTACAGTGTGACATTACTCTGGTTTTCTTTACCTTTATGCAAAGACAGTCTCAAATTTGAATATCTTTATCCTTCCATAGTAATCAAGTTATACTATATAATTATATTGAGTAAATTATGAATTGTATGTTGATACAAACTTTGAAGCTCTTACCCATGTACTGTTTTGTGTCAGTATTCCTAGTCTGTCCTAAGAGCAAATATACTCGAGAGACACTTGAGTCCATTTAAATAGGAGACAGAATCAAAAAGAAGCAATATGAACGGGATAACAAAACACAATGTCAAAATTAACATGAGTCTCTAAAGTGAAGTACTTTATTTCTGAAATGTTATGAACTTGCTGTAAGTCCTTATCTAAAGAGAAATATATATTTTCAATGCAATTACACCATAAGAAAAAAATATCTGTTAACATAAAAAAATACATTGATGAAGAACTGGATTGGTATTCTCAAGAATAAGTAGATATAAGAGGTTATTGTATTTGAGATGAGAATGTTAAGATTTCTGAATCACAACACAGCCTAGAGATTCAATTCAAGTACATTCTTACTAAGCGGAGTATAAAAGAAACATAGTGGCTGCTTGAATCTTTCTACTGTACACACCCATTCACACCACTTAAATATTTTTAATATGACAATGTGCCTGAGTTCTACAGTATCCACATTGTTCAAATATAAGATTAGCAGTTGCAAACACTTAGTTGTAATCGCCTATAAAACAAGCAATATTTTAACAAGAAAATTCTAATCAATATGGGTTAATGAGGTGTGTGGAAACTGTATAACTTTTGGAAACTTTGCAAATAATAAAGAAGCATACTCTGTCTACCCCAACTGAACAATTCAAAATTCCAAAAATATAAAAATGAAATACACCTGAATCGTCACGGTGTACTACATACTTCAGGCAAAGTTTCTATAATATGGCTTTAAAATTCTTTGTCTGCTAAGGGAGCCATTTAAATATGTCTGCCATAAACCTTTTTATTTTATCATTATTTCAGTCATGGTGATAGTTTCACATTTCCCACATTTCCACACAGTTTAATAACAGGTTGAATGAAACTCTTGTAGTCATATAACACAAATTATTTAAATATTAAATATAGTTTAAGATAGATTTATTTAATAAAATCTGTCTTTTCAACTATATGATGATCCACATTTAATTGTGCTAATTATTTTCTCATAATATCAGAGTTCTTGATAGAAATGGAGGACATATGTACTGTATATTCATGTTTAGTGAAAGAAAAATCATTAAGGATATTTTGTTCATTTTTCAGAAGAAATAGTTCTTATTAAAAAATAATAGGAGAAGTGTACCCCAAATAAAAAGATCAATTCTAACATTGCTTAAAATGAAGTCACAAACCATTGAAAATTCACATAAAGAAGACAGGTAGCTTTCTCTTCAAATGAGTGTTGATGTGTCGTTTTTATCTTCAGTGGTTTTGGCAACTTGCTTTTGTATCATGTGAAAATAATAGTCTCCTAGAAAGCTGTGAATTGTCTATTTTCAAGACTGTATGAAACATGGCAGCTTAGCTATAACCTTCAGGAAGTTCCAGGAGAGTGGCTTATAAGTGCAACTAGGTGTTATAAGTGAATAAAACCACTCCTCTTTGGGTTCTTAAATCAATCTATTCTCATGCAAACTTAAATGTGTACACTTATTCTTAACTTGTCTGACCTTTATCCATTTTAATAATCAAAGAAAATTCTGTACTCTTTATTGCTTGATATTTCCATTCTCTTCCTTATTTGCTCCAAAACAAAACAAAACAAAAACAAAAAACAAAAAAAACCAAACCCTAGCTTTTTCAATTTTCAGCACCATTTTAATGGAGAACTAAATGAATTTTAGGAAAAAAAATATATATTTCTTTTTTTGAGACATAGATTTATTTTGCTGTTTAAAACAGAAATTCCATTCCCTTTTGGTTATTTTATTGTTGTTGTTTTCCCTTGACCTGATCCCCAACTAATATTGCAGGTATACACTCAATCAGGTGTATTTGTCAGATACCAATTTGTGTTGCCAAGAAAACAGGCAGGGAATGCGCTGGGATCTCTATGAGTGCATTAATCATCTTCTCTAAGAAGTGAAAGAGGGAAAACACACATATGTTCAAGGGGGTTTATTTGAATGATTTACATAACAAACACCATGTCAACCAACACTGGCTGTCTCATACAATAGGGACAAAGAATTCTGTAGTTTCTCGGTCCACAAAGCTGGATGTCTCAGTAGCGCAACTTAGCATTGAAGCCATGGAGAACCACTAGTCTCCAGTCTACATTGGAAGATGAAAGAAGTTGCTTTGACAATCAGTGTAGGAATTCTGAAGAAACACAATAGAATAGATCAGCATGCCATCAAGAGTTAAGACAGGAAGAGGAAATGCAAAATTGTCTTCTGCAGTGCCCTTATATTGGGCTGCTACCAGGTGACACCAGTGTTTAGAATGGACCTTCCTACTTTAATATTCTGATTAAGAAAATTCCTTACAGCAATGCCCTTAGCTTCAGGTTGTGTTTTAGTTAAATCTACATCCAACCAAACCAAGATCAGTATCACAATTGGCAAAGATCTTCTTTCACATTAACGAAGCCATAGTTTTCTTGAACAGGCTCATATAAAAGAACAAGCACAAGCAGCAAAGAGAGAAGGAGGGATGCTGACAGATAATTGCCATCCTGGCTCTATAGAGTAGGAAGTGTAAGACTCAACTTGCTGAACATCAGCTCCAGTCTAATTGGTGAAACTCCAGTTAATAAAAAGGTCTGTGTCAAAGAATGCAAATGGCATTACTTAGACTAACTCTCAAGTTTATCTTTTGGCCTCCACATATGCACACACAGAACCCATACACTCATCAACATATATAAAAATACAAATATGCAAGCATCTTTATTATGTGGATGTTTGTATGCCCACACTTACACATGCACACAAATAGACACATCAAAAAACAAGTAACATATTGTAATCACCCTGATTCATTCTGGTATCACAATGAGGAGAAAATGTTTTGAAACTATCATACATGGTGTCCATCAGGTAGTGATCAGGCTACCCATGGTACCTTTCCAGGATGTCTGTTATCTGTCCTTTTTTATCTCCTAGCTTTGATTTCTTGACATGCACAAGTCATGCTGTGCCTCTGCTTTGGATTTCTCTAATAGTGTGCCAATTGTACTACCACCTACATATACAGGACACACTTAATTCCTGGCTCTGTAACTGGTAGCCTGCTGTTTGCGTGGACTTCTCTGTGCAAGCTGTCTCTACCTTTGAGGCTCATCTACCTGTCATTTCAGCCATCTGCAGTTAAAAGCCTTCTTTTCAAATTGAGCATCAGTTTGAGCGATTTAATTATTTTTCCTCACTTAATCCTTATTATCCAGTGTTGCAGACATGGTGTGAGGACCGTCCACATTCTGTCACTGATATTGCCATAGATATTACTCTATATATTTTTTTCATTGTTTCTCTTTTAAATGTAAGTAAAGATTTTGAGAGGTAGCTTGATCAGTGCCACACAGCAGAGGTAGGGATGCATTAGTGAGTGACTTCATTTTCAGAACTACTATGGCAAATCATCTCAGATTTGTCACCTTAAAGTGCCAGGAATTTATTTTGTGTGTGTGTAGAAGGCAAAAGCCTATAATCAAGATATCTCAGACTTTTATTAGGTATGATATAGGAAACTCTACTCCATTTGCCTGAAAGACTTGGTGGGTACTGGCTATTGTCCTATTCAGTCATCATCTGGCCACATATGTGTCAACTTTCTGGGTCTCTGTGCCTTATTCCAATTCCCATCTTCTTTACAGTCAGTAATTATTACACTTAGGGTTCACATTCTCAAAAAGGATGTCAACCATCTTGGGATAAACTGTGTACTTGTTTTCTGAGAAAATACAATTCATCCTATTAAAATAACTGATTTCCAATAGCAGACTAAGTCACCAGCACAATAAGCCCTATGACAATTGTCTTACTTGGGGATTTTCTTTCCAAGGCTGGGGCATGTCCTCACCACGTTATTTGACTGCATTTGTTTTATGTGCAGAACTCTGTGAAAGTGGACTGGATTTCAAACAGTGCTTAGAAAGAATTTAGAGAAAATTTATAATGTTACAAAACTACTCTGTCAAAACAAAATAAGTTTTGGGGCTTCCTATTTAAACCTATTTTTTTCTCCTCCCTCATTAACCTCTAGAATGGCATCCTGTAAGAGAAATAATGGGAACTACAGACACACACTTGACATACAAGCTCATAGAATACAGTATCTAAGCAGAAAACACTCAGCACATATTAACCAAATCTAATACACAGGGTGATTTATTCAATAAATGTTCCATTCAAGTTTATATGAGCATAATGCCCTTTGTCTGTAAGTGACCTCACACACGTGTGTCTGGTATTTTGTGTGCTTTAGTCTCTTTTGGAGACAAATGCAAGCCTTTTCTGTAAAGTGAGTAATAGAATCCTTAGAGTTTTTTAACTTATTAGATTTTGCACTCGGGACTCAAAGGATACAATATAAATAGAAAACATGATCCAAATATATAATCTAGAGCAATATATATATATATATATATATATATATATATATATATATATATATAGTATTAGGTAGTGTATTAATTTTTGTTTTGTTTTGTTTTTGGGTTTTCGAGTAAGGGTTTCTCTGTAGCTTTGAAGCCTGTCCTGGAACTTCCTTTGTAGACCTGGCTGGCCTCAAAATCACAAAAGTCCACCTATTTGACTCCCAATTGCTGGGATTAAAGGCTTGCACCACCACTACCCAGGGATGATTTGTTCTTAGTTATCAGAAAAAAGGGTGTCTTACAGAAATTGAGACATGAATGAGTTTGTTTTTAGATCTCTAGTGACAAAGCACTTTATCAGTATTTTATAGTTCATAGTAGAGCAATTTATGTAAGGTATAACAGTACAGTAGGCAGAGCTGAACCTATGTAATTTAATATGGTATATTTTTACTATTGTTCTTTGGATGTGCAAAAACAATATAGTATCCTCCCTGGGGGGATAAAGCAGGAAAGAGATTTATTATGAATATTTCCTGTCCTAAGAACATGTGAAAAGTGATAGCATAAGATGGAATTTCATCATCTATGACTGTTCCAATCAAGACAGTTTTTGTGCAGTATGCATAGGGCCTTTTATTTACTTCAAAATTTATGTGACTTTCTTTTAGTAAGGAAATTAGATTTTAATATCTTATATACACCCTTAATATGTATTGATAGCTTACGGTTTGTTAATTTTTTACAGTGATTAATCTATTTTAAATTTATGTCTGCCTATGAATTTATACACATTAATTTGGTCACATGAAAATTCATTTATTAAAATACATAGTAATGAATTTGCAGTCAATTTAGTAGTGGGTACAGGTGTCAAATATATGAACTTGACAGCCAATCTTTAATCATAGATATTTTATTGTCTCTGTAACATTTGTAAAATATTAAAGACTATTAAAGCAATACCAAAGGCAAATTTTGGAGCTTACATAAAAAATTTTAATAAGTAGAAAAATTAGAAGGCAATATGTAATGCTTTCGGAACAATGAAAGCTAAGAAAGTAAGAATAGCAAAGGCTCGTGGTAGGGTGAGATTTTAAAACACCAAGTACCATTCAAATTTGATAAACCATTTCATGAAGGGAAAAGTTCTCTATCTGTTTTGTGACAAGCCAAAATCCTTTCTAAAAGCTTTGGGTTCCCGTAAATTGTTTTCTCACTGTCATTACTTTGGCCTCTAAGTAGTGAAATCAGTACTTCCCAAATTAAGAGCACGTTAGGCATGGAGGTCCTCATTTACCTAATCAAAAGAAAATTATCCTTAAGTAAATTTCCACCCAAGAGCAATTGCAAAGTAGGAAATTATGCATCAACAAAGCTATGGTTCAGGGGTTTTTGAAGAAAAATGGAATATCTCCCATTTAAGAAAAGTGGATCTGGAGGACATCAGCATCAACTTCCTTAACAACTAGACTTTATTGATTCTTTTATTCACATGAAAAGCTTTGGAAAATAAAATACTCTGGGCCACACATGTTCAGATTTAATTAGCTGAGCTTTAAACACGGATAGTTCTGATCCAAGAAGGTTTAGAGAGAGCAGTTACATTGCATTTTCTTTCAATACCTGACTTATCTCAGCTATAGAATGTCTCAATGTTAATGGACATCGCCCTAAAAGGAAAGCTTTACTTTTGTAGACATGTTGATATTTCATTGAATATTATTATATTTCTTATCTAGCCACCGACAAAAAATTTAGTTGTTTCCATGACTAGCCTATAACAGATATAGATGGTTTAAGCATCAGGCAGTAAGAAATATTTAAGTAAGAACTCAGTGTCTCCAGTGCCTACTAGAGTAAATGCTAAATATATCTTAATGGATACTTCAGTATCCATTTGAATGATTTGAAAGGGGAATACCTATGTTGAAAATAAATGATTAAATAAGCAGTATAAATGAATGACATATTGCAACCTAAGTGCAGTCAATATAGAAAACTACCCATGGTCCCATTAATGGATGGGTGAATGAAGAATAAATAGCTCATATAAAATCAGATATAATTAAAATTTAAGTCTAAGGGGACTCAGTTTATTTATGACAACCCAGAAAATAACATATTAACTTGATAGTCCAAAACAGAGAAACAAAAATTTAAATGACAACTATCATTTCATTATGCAATCTGCAGAGTAACTGTAATAGAGAAAAACCTCATACAGCATGGTGTCTACTAAGGTGAATGGGAAGGCATTTGTTAAAGCAATTAGGCATTTATTTTGTGCAGAGTGCATAATCTCTTTAGAATTAAGGAATAATAATATCACTATAGTTGAGAATAATGTAGTGTGTGTTTAGAATTTGCTTGTAGAACATTTAAAATTTTTTGCCTTACAGAAAGGAACATGTAAGGTAAGTGAAGTAATTTGATGATGGTGATTATTTCTCAATGCCTATGTGTAGCAAGACATTTTACATGGCATCAATATGTAGGCCTTTATTTAAAAAAACAGAATAATAAGAGGTAAATAAAATCTTTTGTCAATAGCAATAACAATAATGTTTTAAATAAATAGCAACAGGGCCCTCCAATGAACTCTCATAATCATCCAGTACTGTATGTTTTGCTCCATTTCTTTTCAATGGATTATTTTACCACAAATTTAGCTTCTTACTATGAAGGTAGTATTCTACCATTTCTTTTGGACAAAAAAAAAAAAGTTACGACCAATTAACCAAGTGCATAATCATCAGGGGGAATGATTTTGGAAATCTATGCTCACAATCATTCTTCTATTGCTAACAACAATGGTTTTCTTGTGTTCACTGGACAAGGGTCCTGTATTTGTAGCCATCAGTGGCTGCCCTTGGGATATACCACATGGTTGCTCCTTGACAGTATTGAAGAACCTTCTATGAAGTCTAAAATGTAAGTAGTTAGGAGAGTACTGATCATGAATTTTTCTCAGATGGAATATTTGAGATGGAAGATAAACCCTAAGTCTGGACTATTTGTGTTCAGAACACATATTTTAAATTCGGTCCATACTTTCTGACTGCATCCCACTTAAAAGGACGTGAAAGAAAGAAGTTTGGCTTTTTGCCTGCTGGCCTTCACTCTCGCTGGCAAGTTTATTGACCCTGTTTCCAACCCGTTCCATCCCTGGTGTGTAAACCTACTTCTTCTGGATCCCAACATATGTTGAAAATTGGTAACTGTAAAGCATTCATTTGGGATTCTCTCTCCCTTATTAATTCCTTCTGTCAGTACTATTTCTTTAAAACACTGTCACTAATACAGTACATTCAAGGCCATTCTGAAATCATAAGATCAATATTTTGAAAAATATGAACTTTGTATGCGTTGAATTCCCATGATACTTTGTATCTCTCTTGCAGCTCTTCAGCTTGTAGCTAGAGCTAACTCTTTTTCTTTGATAAAGGGTTCATATCACAAAATAATGAACAGTTTAAATTCAACTAAAAATATCCATCATCACAGCTTACAAAGTAAAACCCACTGTGTTGTCTGAAGCTCAGTATTGTGAAGGGTAGGCGATAAACAGCAGAATAAAATGCTGAAGGACATACTTACACTGCTGACTTGTTCAGTCTATAACTGAAAATTCTCAACAGCGTAAATAAAACAGTAAAATAAAAAGATACTGGGAAATTTTAGTTAAAATTTGATGCCACTTTTCTAACTCATATTGTTTGATTGACTAACTGCATTCAAAATACTTATCTTAAAACCTAAAATAAGGGTATTTGCCGCACCCCTCAACAAATAAACTTCTTTGAAGTGGACGGACATGGACAGTTATTACAAAAATCAACAACTGATTGAAATGAAAAGAACAGCTATGCGATGCCCAACCCCAACTGATGCATCTATAACACAAATCTACATAGAAAGGCTCAGGGAAGATCATAGAATGAAATCTCGACAATTTGTTGCCTATACAAGATCTGCACAGTAATTTTACCAGTTAAGATCCTATCATGGATCGGGCAAGAGAGTGAAATTTCAAAAGGCCTCACCTCTGCATGAATAGGTGATAGCACTTTAAGACAGCTGAGAGATGGCGATTAGTCTTCTCCAGGGATAAAATTTCTGAAATGTTATCGAGTTCCAGGTTCTGAGCTCTAAAGCATGCATCTGCTAAACGGACTCTACAGGTGATATTTACACACATTTCTATATAGAAATGGTTGAAACATATGCCAGTCAATTCATGTGTAAAATTGTCAAAATAATCTAAGTCAGCAAACAGATATATGTCCAAGTCTTTGTTTGAGAAAAATTTGTTTTACAGATGGTTCACACTGATTAGTAAAGTTTTGCAAGGAAAAAAGACATAATATCATTTGATCATGTTATCATCTAACCGTGGTCTTAGATAAGTCATAATAAAGTGTCACATTCTATATTTTAGAAAATGCTGAAATTCCTTTGTAATGCTACATTCTATGTAGGCATCATGTTATGGGAGAGAACAAGAGACTTAAGACACTTTAATGACCTTCAAATCTCTTAAATGAAAGTTAATATTTTACAGAAGGAAAGAAGTAGATACAGAAAGACAAACAGCATTCACATTCTTAAAAATTGGCAGAAGCAAAGCCGATCCTGTGCCCCTGTGTTTTTTTTATGGACTAGAATGATAGCATTCCTTTACAAACAGAGGCTCTATTGCAGTTCTTTCTGCTGTATGGGCATTCTAGAGTTTTCTACCTAACAAGCCTACATTCCCAGCAGGAATAAACACAGGTCCCATTACTCTACTTCCTTAATTCTTGATTTCAATGGGTAAGTCAGTGTACATATGTAGCCCTAGGGGTTCTCTGAGGATGAACAAAGCAAGACGGAATCTTTACTTACTGACAAAATAAGACAGATGACGCTATGCTTCCTGCTCCTGCTTTCACATACATGTTTGCTGAGAATTATGGAAGAGGAGAATCTCTGGCCTGGCCTAAAAATTTTATGTGAGCACAATCACTGTCCTACATTGCTCAAAAGCAACCATTTTCAGTTGCAGTAGAACAACTAATTGCCTCTTTCTCATAATCCCTCCAGAGCGTCCATGGAGATTGCTGGGATAAAAGCACAATACAAATGGAACGCTAATGAAAAGGGTATGCAGGCAGCAAATAAAAATTGAATGGGGAAAGAAATGCCAAAGAGAAAGAACAGAGTCTTTTTAAAGACAAGCCAACATCATTGTTACTATGCAACAGGCTGTGCCTATTCAGCCCTGCTCATATTCTAAAGAAAAACCTTCAAGAAAATGGTTGAGAGTCATTGTCTTTATCTTATTTTATGAGTTTACGCCTACATGTGCTTAAGGAATCACAAAGAACACAGAGGATTTGCTGCTTTTTGATCAATGGGAAACCACATTAAATCATGGGCGTATCTAATTTATCTGAACAATGATGATCTCAAAGTACAGCATTTTATGTAGGCTATCAAGTAGTTTGCTGGGATTTGCTAATACTTTTAAATTTGAAATAAGTAATAGAAAAAGAACAATACACATGGGAGGACAGGAAAGTTTTAAAGTAAAATTATAACTACCTGTAGTACCAAATGGTCTCCTTAACCTTTTGACACTTTAATTGTGGAACCATATTTCACTGAGATGGCATACATTCTTTCATATGTATAATGCAGTCCATGCTAATGCGTATTGATTACAGTGTAATGGGATGCCAGGGTGTTGGGATTGTACCATAGAGACTGTAGAATGTATCTGTTTTCTTTCTTTCATTGTTTATAAATGGAAGAAAGATGGTATGTTTGGGCAATGTGTCTTTATAGCATATGAATTTTAGTATTAACAGGTTAAAGAGACAGGGTTTAACAATGGAAAAATCCAGAGAGCAGCTACATCAACAGACTTGTAAGTCGTTCACCTCTGCATTGGAGATGCTGCAAGGAAATCAATAGTTTTCGTTGAGTGGAACGATTTAGCTGCTTGGGAGAAATTTACATCTCCCTGACAGGCACTTTGTAAAGGCTGGTTCACATGGGTCACAAGAGTCCAGATCATTTGCATCCGGAGCAATTTCTCTCTGTCCTTTCCCTGTTATAACGGATGGAAGATTGAACCTGGCCATAAAAGGGAACTCATTATGTCTCGGCTGAGAAGAGTAATTTCGTAGGTGTTCTGACAGAGCAAAAGTATCATGCAGTGATGGTACTTTCTCCAGATACTCAAATCCAAGCACACGTGAAGAAATGGAAAGAACACACACAGTTGTTTTTTTTGAGTATTCAAAACTATTGAGCTGTCATTCACCAAATAAATATGGTATGTTCTATCAAGGTCACTGAATAATGAATTAAAATGGATATATAGATCACTTGCCAACAAATATACAGGAGGTAAAATATTTAGGTCACCTCTCCAAAACATAAACTCATCTATATTTTAGTCTGACCTTTAAAATTTACATGATATGAATATAAAATAAACTTATATTATAAAATGATGAAAACTCTTGTAATTTTTTAGTAATAAAGGAAGCACAAGCAAAAATATATCAATTACAAGAAGGCAATTCTGAACTATTTTTTAATTCAAAGTAAAATTTGGTAGCTCTAATTACAGGTAATATTTTTAGCATATCTATTTGAATCGAACCTATTGTTCTTTGAACATCTTTGTAAACATGTATTGAGCAAAAGTTTAAAAACCACTTTTGTTCCATGTTTTCTATCCAACTAAAAATTCCACTAAAATGGAATTCACAATTCTACAACAAAATTAATATTCTAGTATTCAAGAAAACTACTGTCTGTGTAAATGACATGCATTATCGCATTATACTAGATGTTACAGCAAAATATTGTGAGCCAGATAGCTGTGTTAGGAGGTATCCTTTGCCAGCTTTAGTGGGAGTAGACTCTTTCAAAATATATACTTTTCTCTCAGAAGACTTTGGCTTTTGTTGTTGTTGTTTTAAGTTTGTCACAGCTATGCGATGGGCACATTCTCATTTATTTCATCTCGTGATTGTGGCTCTTCCCTCTACTTCTCGCTTCCACCCCAGAACACTCTCACTCAGTACTGACTGCAGTATTGGTGCAATCACGGAATTAGGCCCTTCAGCACTTTGCAAGGAAACAGCATTTGCCTTTAAGAAAAGAAGGAGTAACCAGGCAATGACTCCAAGACTCCACTGTGTAAGTCCCTAAATGGATTCTCGTAGCCACTCTTGTTATTTCATGGAAGCCATTCTGTAGGTGGTTGCCTATTGTTTTTCTCATAGACACACACAGGGAAAATGCAGCCATATCATGTGGGAATATGCTGACTTTCATGTTCATCATGGGTGGCTCCCTCACTATAAAACAGCCATTCTCCATTCTTCTTGGACATTCCAAACATTTGTAGTCTATGTTTATTGAGCTGTATTTGCTGTTGCTTAATTGTTACCTCTTTCTTCATGTCTTTCTATAATATACTGGTAGAACCCATGTTGTATAGGAACAGAGGCTTTACCCTTTCGGTTCACTGATATATCTCAAGTATAATACAGTGAATGGATGCTGCTATTCAGTAAGAAATTTTCTATTTAAAAATTCCTAGTAGACAATTAGAGACTTCTGCTTTTCTGAGGCCAGACAACTTATCTCTAGCTATGGTGAGGAGCAAATGTGCCATAAACTGTCCTCTCTGGGCTGCATGCATGTCCTCTGTGGATTGCATGCTTGTTTCCCGTGTTCTGGTCACTACTGAGACTTCAGGCACCACCAAAGTCACCCACCTCTACCTGCACTACTGCCATCTCAGCATCCCAACATTCTTTATAGAGCACAAACTACAGTCATCTAAGGAGGTTACTTTCTCATGCTAATGGGAAAGCAAAAGGGAGAAGGGGATGGAGCAAAGGCCCTCAGAAGAATTAGCAGACAAGAGTGAAAAAAAAAAAAAACATTTGAATCCAGTTTGTTTGATGAATTTAAACAAGGGGCTGGACAGGAGGGCTTCCTGTTACCCCTATCGAGATTGGGAAACATTTGTACCATCTGGAAGAGAGTAGCATGGTCCACAGGAGCTCTATGGACTGGTCAGGAAAACGAAGGGAGCTATAGGGGATGACTGCAGGCCATGGTCATCTACAAGCCTCAGTGCCCTGCTGTGAGATCTCAGCCCAAGTACTGCAGCTGTGGGTAAATTCCAGAGGTTCAGAAAAGATGTTGGAGTTTCAATACCAGGAAATAAGAAGGGGAAAAATTCAGAACATGACAAGGAATAATGTGGCCATTATTCTCCCTGTCATTTCAGGAGAAGCCAGGGAAATAAAGTATAAAGTTTAAACTCATACACCCACCTAGTACCTCAGCTTTGACTCAAACCAGTTCATTCTTAATGGGGAAACAAGTTTCCTTCATGTCGCATCTGGATACATATTTCTGACCTGGTGATGCTTAGCAAAGATTATAGCCCATTCCACAGTGGTGCTTGGCAAAGATGGCAGTTCCCTAGTGGGAAACAGCACCCTAAAAGAAGTAATTTTGTCTTAGTTGCTGAACACTCATGGAGAGAACAGCTTGTCCAACAAGATTCAAGGGTGATTAAGAAATTTCTTAGGCTGTTCTTGACTTCAGGAATTAAAAATTAAAGGTATTAGGGGCCATAACCTGTCGTGCAAATGAAGCAAGTGACAGACAGAAGAGCAAGACCCGGTTCTTTCTAAAATTTTGCAGGTTGTGTGGACTGACTTCTCAACAAGATCATTTTTTAAACAGGCTTAGCTGGTGTGTCTGTAGAATTCCACATCAATGTGTTTCACAGTGAGAGCAGCCACAATGCCTTCTATATGGTATAAAGTTTTTGAGGAACAGATTTAATTAATTAAAAGGATAAATGCAAAGAATAAAAATGATTTTAGAGGCGACTGAGGTCAGATATTTCCTGGCACATGCAAATGAATGCAATTGTTGATATTTTAAAAACCTACTAGTATTCACTATTTCAAGGATTTTGATACATTAATCAGTTAGAAAATCAGAATAAATTTTTAAATGATCAATTCTATATTGACACATTTTGTTGTAAGCCTTTATATGATATAATTTTGCTCATGAGCTGTTGTTTATGTTTTGCTTATATGTACTATTTAATTATATGATACGATATGTTCATAAGTTTTCAAGTATTTTGATAGATAAAAGGCATGTAGCAAAATATTAATTTACAGTAATTATAAAGAAGCGCTTGTTTAGTTAATATAATTGTGTGTTATTGGACTTTATTTAGAATCCATTGCAAAAAAAATAAGTTTAGTTTTGAAAAATATCTTCTGAAATGTTTGTTCCATGATAGAGAACATAAAGTATTTTGAGTAAAATATTTGGACAAATTATTTTTAATTATTTCTAAGTATTGTTTTAATAAGTAAACCTATGCAAATATCCACTTTACTATCAGAAAAATCTTTACTTGTTATAATTCACTTTTTATGTTCCAATATGAAATCTTAGTAAGAATACACCTTTTTACTCAAATATAAGAAATGGAACCAAGATTCAGCCTTTCTCCTCATATATCGTTTTTGTTTGTTTTTCTGACACAGGTTTCTATGTTGCCCAGCCTGACTGCGTGCTCAGCATCATTCGGTCACTCTTACTTGATGGTAGTATTTCAGGTCTGCACCTCCATCCTATTCCTATGTCACATATAAAACGTGTTTTGAGGTTTCAAAAGGCCATGCCAGGCCTCGTCTTTCTCTTCTTGCTACCTGCAGATCCAGATGTAGAACTCTCAGTTGCCTCTCCAGCATCATGTCTAACACTGTACTTCCTTCCATGATGATAACAGACTAAACCTGAAACTGTAATCGAGCTCAAGTTAAATGCTTTCCTCTATAAGAGTTGCTGTGAGCATGGTGTCTCTTCACAGCAACAGAAGACTAAGACAATGATGCTCTTAGGATCCCCATTGGGCCCCTCTGTTCTCAGGCCTTTTAACTTGCCACTGCATTCAGGACATTCACATTTGGCTTGCACACAGACAAGCAGAGACGTCCCAGGGAGTTGACAGCTTCCCTGGGGATGGTCCTTAACCCATCAAAACTCATGGGACGCACACTCAAAACTGGCATGGTATTTCATGAGGTCAATGCTAAGGATTGCCTCAGGCAGAGGACCCCAATAGAATGCACCTCAAATGGGCACAGGGATTCCTGTTCATTCACACAGCCTGTGTGGCTCCCTTCCCTCCTGGTCTCACTTCCCTGTTCTAGTTCCTGGAGTTGCCTCCCAAATAAACTTTTTGCACCAAAAAACAAAAACAAAAATACAACAACAACAACAAAAAAAACAGGAACATGTGTTTTATATGAGAAAACTGATATCTCAACTTTTTTATATTAACCACATTTTGATCAGGAGTTCAAATAGGAAAAGACATATTTTAGAGACAGTATGTGAGAGTTCTGAGGTGCCCCAGTCACATGCATGATGCTAAGCCGCAGAATATATAAATATTTAAATGCCAATCAAGCACATCACTCACACAGCCAGTGACTTGCTGAACAAAAGATACTCCTGGGAATCAGAATGACCTTACACTGCCAAGCCAAAGGAGATTGAGAAGTTTAATGCCATGGACAGATTTTGACAAAGGTAATGGTGCTGGCGTCCTTGCTTTGTTCCTACTCTGGGGAGTTATAACTTTAAAAGCTTTGATTTTTGTTTATCATGACAAGTTCTTCAAATATATAGCTCTTTGGACCCAACAGTTCTGGCATGCCCTATTTCTGTTCTCTAGACCTGGAATAAACCATACAAAGAGAAAGCATGGGCATTTGTCTTCGGAAACACATAATTTAAAACTTTAATTTTACTTTAGCAAATAAATATTATATGTATTAACATAAATTGATGATATTGTTATGAACATTACATATAACTTTATATTTTTACACTAATAACTGTTACATCAATATAAAATAAATGATGTAATTCACATGTGGAGAAGAGATGTAGACTTCCCTCACAATGCTGATGTCCCAGTCTAAGAGGAGTTGTTTCAGAACTCTGGACCCTCAAGGGGGTACAAATGGCAATGGTAGGGTACATGCTATTCCGTTGGGTGGGATGATCAATAAACAGGTCATGTTTCTACAGTCCTCCCTAAGCATTTCCTACCTTCAAAATTTTCAACATATCCAAAATCACAGCATGAACCCACGGTTTGCATGAACATTTGAGAAAGGCTCAAGATATGAACTAGAGCAATCGGCGTCACTGTTTCCATTTATGAATTTTACATGAGTCTTCTTATTACTTTTAGGTATTAATGAAATTAGAGTAGGATCAAGAGTATATCTTTTACTATAATAATTTTCTGTTGACATATGAATATTACTAGTTCAAAGAATAGCTTAATACTTTCTTTCACAAATACCTTGATTTTCTTCATCTCTTTTCTCAGCAGTAGAATGAATACAGTTTCAGGTATTCAAGGTATCGGTAGGGTCATCGTTTCCCTTCTTAGGCATGTAAATGGCACATATGTAAGTGGATATGAAATATAGTCTCTTTCTATACCTCTTCTCTGTCTTTCTCAAATTATTGTGGAATACATTCCAACATCACATGTGTTCTAGCTAGAATGAATTGTCACACCATGTTTATATGTGTGCGTATGTTTATACAGAAATTGCTCAATTTCCTGCCATTAGAGTCACTTATCGAGGTTTATGTGTTACACTACCTGAAGGGGAACACTTATTTTTAAAACAACACTCAGCATGCATTAGAGTCTGACAAAGCAAGAGGATAACACATTTATGAAGTAATAACAGGTATTACTTCTTAGGTTTTTTTGTTTTGTTTTGTTTTTGTTAGTTTTGTTTTGTTTTTTCGAGACAGGGTTTCTCTGTGGCTCCTAAAATTAAGGACTAATAATCTATGTTTGTCATTTGTTTATGTGACTTTCACTTTTCTATTTCTTTCCTTACTGTTTGTCCTTACAGCTTTTACATGTGAACAAATATTTCTATTGAGCATTATTCCAGTACTGATTTAAGTTATATAGTTTACTCTCTGATACATTTGGAATATAAAAATAAAGACTCAAATATATTTCTTCAAAGAATAACCAGGGTAAATAATAATACACGGATGGGACTTACAATACACAAATGAACAGCAAAGAAACATGATCCCTCGCCTTGAGATATACATCTTCTTTTGTAACCTCCTAGTGACAACTGTACTTTACTACAGAAGAGAACATGCTTCTCTGTCAGGCCAGAATGCAGTGACACCTTTTGGGATGCATTTGTCTTCTCTGTTTCTCATTTTCTGATCTTGATCTATCCAATTCCCTCTTTCTCTTTCTTATTCTGTCTCTGCCTGCCTGTCTGTCTGTCTGTCTCTCTCTCTCCATCCCTCCCTTCCCCCCTCTCTCTCTGTGTATATGTGTGTGTCACTTTTCAACTTCTACTTTCCTCCTGTTTTCTCTTTCTGTGATTATGAATGCAGATAGAAGGATGGATAGATAAGTAGATGGATGGATGGATAGATGATAGATAGATAGATAGATAGATAGATAGATAGATAGATAGATAAGTAGATAGATAGATAGATGATAGATAGATAATAGATAGATGATAGATACTTATGCATTTTATAAATAAATATCACTTTGCACTTGACCTATTTTACACTCTACTTGCTTTTGCACACACACACACACGATGCATAACTTACACTTCACACTGAACACATTCTTGTTCTGCTCTCTTAAATAGTAAAGAATCAATCATGCTAACCCACTTACAGAGCCAAAGTTCTTCCTTATACTCTGAAAACCTCTTAAGAGTCTAAAAATGAACAGTCTTATTCATAATGATGACAGCATGCATTTGATTTGCATAGAACCTTTTCAGTCAAACTGTTAAGTGGCCCAGTTAGACCTCTGACTGCAGGAAAGAATGCAGAATTGTTTAAATCCATGACCTTGAAAAGCCTTACAGTCACCTCATTCTGAGAAAAGTCACAATTGAAAGAAAAAAAAAACCTATGGCTCTGTTACAAATGTAATTACACCCACTGTAGACATTACTTCTCAGGACCGATTCTGTGGCTGTCTTATACAGTATGAAGGAAGAGAATTAATATATATGACATTGTTTGGGGATTCACTTCCTTGACCAACATAATGTTAATTCTTTTATAAATAACATCCAATTTTTATTCTATTTCATCTCTTACCCTACTGAGATATCCTTGTTGAAAGGTATTGAAATTATAAGAAAATAAATCTAGTTGTTTGATATCACATATTTAACAGGTAGTTATGTTTTGGGCTCAAGTCCAGAAATAGCAAAAATATTTTTTTCATCCTAGGTAAAAGATTTTTTTTTTTTTTTTTAGAAAGCTACTCGTTCTCAAACTCAGGAATGTTACTGTTTGTTTTGACCTATTCTAAAGTGTTATTTTTGCTTTCTATTATTATTTTTTTCATAATTTACCTTAGAAAACAACTCGCTTGTTATCTAACAAGAGTCAAGAAGGGGTGGGACTGTATGGGAGTGGAGGTGGGGAGCAACCCGAAAGAAGAGAGCGAAGGGAAACTGTAATCATGATTTATTACATGGCAGAAAGTAGTTTTTTCAATAAAGAAACTCATAAGACTATAAAACAAAATAAAACATCTTTTCTATTAACCTATTGTACTACTTCCAAGTGTCTATGAGAATTCCATTTCTTTGTGAACTAACTCTACCATTTGTAAAGTGAAAGTAATTGGAATAACCCACTAAGTTTTATTTGCCTTTATAGTCTTTGTTTCTTGTTATTTGTCCAAACACTATACTTAAGCAAACTCTGAAAGTGAGAAATATGCTGAATAATTGCATACATAAAAGGGTCAGAAAAATGAATTTTAGAAAAATAAAAATATTTCTGGGTAAAGGCCAAGTATAGCCATGCCTAATTTTCCTCAAAATATTTCATTGAAATAATTTGTATTTAGAATAAAAACATCACAAGATCTTTCAGTTGTTCTGGCTTTTCTCGGCTTATCCATTTTCAAGGAATTAAATAACACAATTGATTTCTTTTGTCTGTCTAAATGGGAAGTGGAGATGTGGGGGAGTTCTGAAGCTTCAAACTTACAAATGTTGTTACTAAAATGCTGAGCAACTCATAATATTACTTATCTTCCAATTCCATCTATTTCCTTACAACACCATGCATGTCTTGGTAACAAAGCCACAGAGTGTTTGGATCTGAGAGTGGTTAGTGAATTCTCTGTGGTAATCATGATGTTAATAATAAACTTTTCCTTCTGACTGTACTTTGAATTGAGTTATGACATTCATGTTTTTCTTGTTTTACTCATTGTGTTAGTAGTTACTGTTAACTAAAATAGTAACAAAACTACAGTTGTCAAAAGTTTATTAAGCTTTTGGAATGTCTAATTATCTAACCCCAAAATGTTGCTTGGTAGACACTTGAAAATAGGCTCTCTGTGAAGTGCGCAATCCTTTGTTCCTTCCAGTCTTAAGGGTTCAAAGTAGACATGCTTGCATGTTATTTGGAAAGACACAATTTAAGTATATTTAGTTCGAGGACTATCATGATTGATATAACCACTTCTTAACAGGGTATCAGGACTATTCTTCTATTCCTGGCCCCTTGTTTCAAAAAGGCATCAGAATTTTGCAAGCACTCACTGGTTTTTATATTGGTATCATTATCACTTGCACTGATGTGATAATTCTGACCTACCACTCAAAGATCTGTAATGAGTAATTGGGTAATCTCCATTAAGTGCCTCGAGCTACTTAGAATAAATATACGATATGGCTATTAACCATTGATAATATAAGATATTGCTGTGATGTTGTATCTGACTGACTGCCCTATGATTACAAGGAAAATTATTGTAATAATGTGAGTGAATACATATTGATTTAAAAATATATCCCCTGTAATATGTTTGTGAATATTGTATTGTGAATGAGCTAAACAAAGGACAATAGTTAGTAAAGAACAGTTACATGTTTAATGATGCACACTTGCTGCCAGATTATTTAATAGATGTTTCACTTTCAAAATAATCTAAGTAGGTACTATTTTTTTTTACTCTTTAGTAATTTATAAAACATACCAGTACACTGAAATTTTAATGATTCACCCAAACAATATCAATAGCAAATTTTGGAGCCATAACACAATAATGTCACTCAATTCATGGGAACAACTGTTTTATATTGACTTCTCCTATATTTACATTTGTATTCTATTCATTGCTTTGTTCAAGAAAGTATACATTATTGGTGATCTATTATTTATCTTCTTGAAGACAATCATGAGAGGTTAGTTCAGGAAACTTGCCCATGGGGGGAAAACATTCAAGATGGTTTGAGATACAAAGAAAAGTAGTGTAAGAATGTGTTAGTCTAAATAAAGGCAGTTTCATTTTGAATAATCAGCCTTCCATAACTAACTGGTTCTTGTATGGTGATTTCAGTTGAATCTTGTGTTTAGATGTCTTACTTTTTAAAATAAACATAAAATAAGATTAAAAAATACTGAATGAGCTGTTAGCATGTTTAAATGAGATAGACACATATCAACTGTGATTATTTGGCCAATAAAAAAAAGAAAACCTCATCATAGTGATTTAAATAATAAAGCAAATTTTTGGTTCTCAAACTGAAAGACCATAGAACCATGAAATTTAGTCTATTAATAAAAAGAAACCAGAAGTTTTGTTGGATCCCTTAGAACAAGAGTTACAAATGGTTTTAATGAGCTATACAACATGATATCTGGGAAATTGACTTTGATCGCCTCAAATATCAAATATTATCTCTCCAGACCTTCAGTGGTTTAATTTCTAATGCAGATAAAGTCATTCCATCATTGTCTGTGAAATCCTCAGCATGGTATCTCTGCCTTCATTTCCCTCTTGCGAATGACTGAAGCAGTTCCACCCTCCCCCATAGATCCATGTGGCCATCCACAAGCCAAGGGAACGCTTAGCTTCCCTTGTTTCCCATTAAATGCTCTCTTTAAGTCCTTTTAGATTTTCAAGGGATAAAAACTTAAGTTTGTGGATATTCCTAAAATTAATACCAAGGAAAATAAAATTTCCACAGGTAGCTAAATTAATCTAGATCTACTCCCTTCATCATGGACTAAAGCTCTGAATTTCAGAGTCCAATAACTAATAAATAAATGTTAGTTCCTGAGTAAGATTAGCATCCACTGAGTGGGAAGTATTTCAGCAGTATTTACTGAATAGGCAACTGTGTAGAGTTTGCTATTATCCCAGTGTTTTATTGAGTATATTTCATTTTTCTCTTTAAATTCTTAGTATCTCTAAAGTAAAATCAAATGTATTTAATTATAATTATTTTTGCAATATACATAAGGTATATAATATATTAAATAAAAATATATTTTATTTAATATACATGTTTCCAGGGCCTAATTAATTGGATTTTTAGTTCTGTGGATTCTGTGGCACTTCTAAATGACATTTGTTTACCTTGTTCTATAATTCTGAAAGTGTCCCACAATTAATTTTCAAGTGCAAATACATACATCAGACTCAATATTCATGTGGTTGTATATGACCGTTTAGAAATCAAGTCACCATGTGTAGTAAACCAAACCACACACAAAACAGCAACTAATGCGCCTTGCCAAATATAGATTCCATTTTCTTTACACTTTTACATCCAAGTTCATTTAGTTCTCAGTGTAACAATTTATATTGAGTGTGTGTAAGTACTCATACACTACAAATATACATATCCGACCAACTTCGAGTGGTCTAGGAACATCTATGACTAGCCTTCTACATGAGTTGTAACAAACATTTTAAAGGATTCTTCCTCTCTACTTTACAACACTGGTTAATGTTTTCCTTCTAGGAGATGGTAAGATGTAATTTGCACTGCTTTTATTACAGTGTGAAGTCTGTTATGCACTCTAGCTATTTGTGTAATTATATTGTTCCTTCTACTCTACTAAGATAATAAAGATACAGCTAACATTTGCATAATGCATAATTTTGCAGTATTTCCCATGGTCAAATAATTTACAATACATAATGTACAATGATGTACAATACATATTATATAGCAAAGAATTCCATTCAAAAGATTTTGGTAACTCAACTAAGCAAAATTGTTGAGGTTATAAAAGTTAACATGTAGCATGCCACTCAATGTAAAATTGATAGTATATTCCACGTTACCCATAAACGTTATAAGTATCACTATCCATTGATTTCTTAGCAGGGCTGGCATTTGGACACATACATTAAAATCTTAGTAACATTATGAGTGATAAATCACAAAATAATTTCAAAATATATTGTTATTTTAACTTCACATAATACTAAGAAAAGTTAAATTGAGAACTGATATCAACCACATTCTTTAGACAAAAGGCAATTATAGTAAATTATAGCAAATTATTTTCTCTGCACATTTAAAGAAAATGAAATTAGATTGTAACTAAATATCATGCTGTCCTCATTACAATATTCTAAACACATGCTTCTATCATTATTTGCATTTGGAATTTCTTTAACATTTGGGAAATTGCATTGTGCTTTGTAAATACTTTTAAAATGTTTGGTTTGACTTTCATATAGTTTAATAGTAAATAGCAAGTAAAAAACAAGAGAACTATAAGCAATGTGTATGATGGTATGAATACATGTTGCACAATATTGTTATGGAAAAGTTTTCAGTTGAAGATCTTATGGCATATTTAATAACTTCTCTAAATCTATCAAAATTATTTGTCTAGAATTTAGTGAGACATCAGATGTAAATCATGATCTGAGAAATTGACTCTGACAGAGCCCTAGGTAAGAAAAGGGATGACTAGTCCTCACCATAATGAATACAAATGGAGCTTTACCTAACTTATTAAGTGAACCACAGGAATTAGTCAATACCATTTGTCTTGAGGACAAGTAGAGACTGAGCCAATGTACATGAGAAAAGGTTTTATTAATGAAGATGTGCAATTAGCAAATGTCCTACACAAAGTAGGTCATGAATGATTAAAATCAGAAAATATATTTTATATGTACATACATAATTACAAGTGTACATTTGGTATTAATTCATTTGTGAAGATATAGATTTTGGTCTCATAATTTACAGTTTCTGAATTTTCATTTATTCTATCTTAAGAATATGTAACACTGAATGAGTATCAAATCAAATTCCAAGGACTTTATTGATATCCTTTCTTAGTGAACACCTTCACCATAAACAGTAATTTTAAAATGAAATGCATGTTTTTTTATGCAGGAATACATTGAAAGTTGGACCAAAATATGATTTAAAATCTATATTAAATCCACAGTCATTTGATTCCCCCAAACATGTTTATTTTTCAGTCATTAAGTCATTTTAACTATAGTGGGAAATCCACAATTTTGCAAAACTTCTATAAAATATATTTTTCATTTATTTCTTAGGCTGAATAAATTCTCACATCATTCTAGATACATAAAAAAATTAATATGTTTTACCCTCCCATGTGACACTACGTTTTAGTAATTGTAATTTATAGACAAATATTCCTGCACAAATTCGTATTAAAATGGAAATTAGTACAAAACCACTTGGAAAAAATAAGAATTTGCTAAAACAATGGAAAAATTAAATGATAATACACAGCAAGGGAACACAGTTTCTTTAGGACCGTCTCAAGCAGAGGAGAAGTCGCTATATGAAGATAGTCACAATAAAAAGGGAAAGTGCCAATGACAGGCCACAATTTAGGTGTACTATTTTAAGGTATATGAAATTTGATTTGAAAACGATAAAAGGGAGTTTTGATTTTATTATTTAGCATTTAGTACTAAAGTGCTGGATCTCAGACTCTGAGGGTACAGCCATGAGTGAGCTTACTCTGTAAGACTAACACAGAGTGAAGAGATGCCCACTCTCCAAAACATCAATTAGCATTGTGGGTGGGCAACATGATTCTTCTTTTCTTTAATTTAAAATCCTTAGTTGGTTTTCTTTCTTACCTTTCCCAACATCCAATGAGTACCTAACTATGATGAATATATAATTAATTAAAAGCCAGCTTAAACAACTCTGCAGAGTCTTTAATACAGTAATAAAAAAAGTAAAATAAGGCTAAGAATGTAACTCCATAGACCACTTGCTTAGCCTACATCAATCCCAGAGTTTGACCTTTAATAACTAGAAAAGGGATAAAGGGGATAGAAGGTTAGATTAAAATAGTAAATGCCACCACATCTGAAAAAGAGGGTTTGGTCACTTTTATCATGGCTGTGAATAATATGTGGCTCACTTGAAGGAATAAGCATTTACTTTTGCTTGTAATTTCAACTCAACAAGTTAGGCAATGGCGTGGTGACTAACACAGCTTATTCTTCAACAGCAAAATCTTTTGGTTTAACTTTTCCACATCTTGGTAAATCAGGAAGAAGGAAACTTGGACCAAAGACAAGATAGCCTATAACCCTTGGAGGCTTAAATCTAATGGCATATTTCTGAAAGCCTTTCCTAATACTTCAATGGTTTTATAAATTATTGAAGCAGTGCTACCAATTGTCAAAATACCTGAGCATTTAGTGAACATTTCACATTCAGACCAAGTGAAGTGATGTGACTCCAGCTTACTTCCCACTGGTGACATTCTGTACTACCATGCTATCATTTTTCTCTTCAGGGAAACAAGAATCTTTGCCCTACACTAAATAGCAAGGGTTCCTTTCATTCTTGTAATGTGAATTGATCACACTTTTATATCTGCAGAATGATAATCTCTTTAGAATTTCAGGTTTTATTTTTTTCTATATTTAAGCTTAGAGCCAAGGAAAAAGTCATGATAAGCTGCTACAGACGGTACTACCCAGTGTGGCCTCAACTGAAATGCTGACGGTATCCTGGGACATCACCAATTTAATTACTGCCATGATCACAAAAGCCTTTCTTTAGTTATTATAAATAATGTATTATGAACAATGTGGCTATATTATTTTTACAAAGGTTAATAATTATCCTCAAGTGATAACACTTGTTGGATGCTAATACTTTTAAGGAAATTATTTTTCATTATCCTCATATTTTTAACTTGAAAGATATTTATATTATAAAAATAACTTTAAAGATATATATCTGCTATAAAAATGGGTAGCTCTTTATACTTTACACATCTTAATCCTTTGCCATTGTATGATTTTATAGTTATTAGATGTTGAAATTGCTGAATAAACATAGAACACTTAATGTGTATTACCCAGAAGTCATTATGAAAGGTTGCAGCAATTTACAATAGTAAAACACACACACACTTACTGCAAAATATAGGTATTTTCCATTGCTTTAATTTTAAAACTTGAGTGAGACACATAATTAACATTGTATTTGGAGTCTGTTGTATCCAATATAGTATTAGTCCAAATTTGAGAATAATGAATCCATCCAATATTAATGCAAAAATATCTTCTTTTCAAACTTGATTTGTGTGGACAGAAGTTTCTGTCCTGTCTGGTTCTACAGCTGTTCAGTCCCAGTGAAACACACAGAGGTTTAAAGTAATTATAAACTGGTTGGTCTATTGATACAGGCTCATCTTTAAGAGCTAGCTCTTACAACTTAAGTTAATCCATAATTTCTGTCTGTTTTAGCCACATGGTTTGGTACCTATTATCAGGGAAGCATTCTCATCCTGCTTTCTTTGCATCTGGGTGAGGACAGCAGACTGAGCCTTTGCTCCTCCCAGAACTCCCCTTGTCTGGTTGCTTCACCTATCCTTCCTGCCTGGCTACTGGGCAATCAGTATTATTAAACTAATATGAGTGACAAATCTTTGAAGTACATTTCATACAGCAGATTTGTATTTTAATATTAAGTATATCAGAAATTTTGGCATTTGTAAATAGCATTAATTGTCTAACCACCAAAAGTCAGCCTTTGACATGGCTTCAGCAGCTAACAATTCAAATGAAACTAAGTTCAAATTCAGACCTCTAAATCTGAAACTCAGGGTTTGACTAAACTTGTTTTTGTAGGGTTAAAATGTGTTATAACTGTTTAGAACTTTTATTGGAAGATCACAGACAATAGAAAATGAAAGCAATAAGAACCTCTAATGAAATAGCATCTCACATTCATGCATTTTTTTTTTCAAATCAGAAGTATTAACCTTGCTACACTTATATATCCATGGTTTTACTTTCCTAAAGAAAATGAATATGGAGAAACAATTAATTTTATTGTAATTATTTGTTTTGTTTTCAAATAAAGGTTAATGACACACTACAAGAAATTTTTGTGGAGGCAGTTTAATTGCTTTTATACGGTTTTTTAAAAAGATTTATGCTATAAATAGAAACCACTAAAAACTTTTTTAGATTTTTTGTCTTAATGTAATTGAAAATAAATAAAAACCATGATCCATTTCTCATTATCGTAAAGTTAGAAGACTAATTCAATGTTTCAGAAGTTAATTATTGCAATGCAAATGTTAATTCAAATTGTTACTCTCTAAAACAACTTGTTTTTTAGAACTTAAAGTTTGTTATTTAGTTAGAAGTTTAATTAAATCCAAAAATGCTGGTTTATGTACTTAGCTTCTGTGGTCAAGATACCTTCAAAATGTTTAATTTGGTTGCTTTTAATGTTTCCACTGGATAAAACTAAAGAGTTTTATCTAGTCATATAAGGCCATTAGAAACATAAAAAAATCAAATTTATGTAACAATATAACTTTCTATTAACACTGTATATAAATCCCTACCCATAAGAGTCTTAGGGAGATATTTAGTGGAAATTTTACAGACCTTATCTTAAATCTTAAAATAAACGAGAAGCATTACTTCACTAAGCAAATACAGGCCACAGGTATTAGTCGACATAAGAAGCAACTGTCACAAGGAAACCGAAGTGGGTATAGGTGATCTCAGGCTGCTATGTGGGAAGTAGGTTCTAACAGATGAATCCAATTCAGAAATAGTAAAAATTGAACACATACTTTATTTGCTAGACCTCTTGGTAGTTCTCTTTAATTTGACTTCCACAAACTTTCTGCGTCACATACAAATGACTTCATAGATAGCAGAGGTAATAAATAGATCTTTTATGTGAATGCCTAACCTGACACCTTTGTCTTCTTAGGTCGGAAATAGGGGTTCACAGTTCTCAGTACATTGAACAGAAGCTTTGAATTTAATGACTACATTTCCTACTTATGAAACTGAATTGATACATGGAGAAGTATCTCACCAATCTGCCCAAAACACAAAAATTCACATAATTCTTAATGGTATGCATTTTGAGAGGGGGTTGGGGTGGAGGGTGTGTATGCTTGTATGGCTGATTAAGTCTTTAAGTAAGATAATCACTTTATGAACCTTCTCTATACTATTGAAAAATACTACAATTTTTAATTGGATTTTGATTAAAATATAAACTAGCACCACCAAAACTGCAATCATTCTATTTGATAGCTGATTGTCTTGCCTTTATAGTGCCACATCTGCAACATATAATGATAAAACAATTATGAAATCTGATCTATATCATATACATCCAAATAAAGAAGCTGAGAGCTATGGATAATATAATCTTTGTGATGAATACTAGAGAAGCATGAGAAATTATTGACTTATTTTTTATGTTCTGACTTTATATCTGAAGCTTGGCTAGTCGGCAAAGAGCCTAGTGTTGGACAAATGAAAACATATTCAAAGCTAAAATGACACATATTTGTACCTAGTCTTCCACCTACTAAGATAGTGACATGAGTCAAGAAATGTGATATATCAATTAATTTTCCTTACTAAGTCGGCAACTATGACGAATATTGTCTGCGTGGAAAGAAAAATAATATATTTAAATAATTAGTGCATCATATCTGAGTAGGAGCTAATAAAATACCTTTTGCTCTGGATGGATTTGTAAATAAGAATGTAATGAAATGGACTCACAAAGTTGACCCTGTTTTAAAAACTAAAACTAGTGTTTCCCTGTCAAATACATGTCATTTGGCTATCATTAATAACATTTACAATAACACCTTTAACTAAGCTGACTTTCAAGGCTATATGACATCAGTATAGTATGCATGCCTTGCCTAGGGCTCCTTCTTCATTTCCTTCTCAATAACTTCAGCAAGACCTTTTCCTTGGGTACCAGTTTCCAATCTTAGTAGCTGTTCAGCTTGTTGCCAAAAGCAAACAGAGAGTGACTGCTTTTGTTCTATGAATTTGCACAATAATGAACTGAAATCTGAAACAAAGAAAACATGTAATAGAAAAACAGAAAATATACATATTTGAACATGAATCTTCTTCACATTGGGGTCTTTGGTACTGTCGCTGTCTTAAGAAGAGCAAGAATGAAGTCAAGGGAGGGAAGGGAGCTGTTGGGTGACCCGTGAAGCTCTCAGCTGTGTAAGGAGGTGGAAGATGATGCTGTCTTTACACACACCACACACTCCTAATTTCCACTTCTCTACAGTGAAAGTAAGACTACCCTGAAGTTTTTCTTAAAATTTACTCTAATTAGCAAAACTTCTACTATATAATGGGAATTTAAATTTGTTATTGTTGTGATACCAATTCTCAAGATATTACATGGATACTTCCTCCTCTACTATTCTTTACACATAAGACCCCCTCTTTGCTTAGCTTCAAAAATAAACTCCATGTGTTACCAAATGTCATGTTTTCTATATTTGCTTCATTTCTCCTCCTTCTTTCAACTGCTCCCATATAGTAATACCCTTTTCTCACTACATAAAATCCATGGTCTCTTTCTTTACTATTATTTTTATAGAGAAGGAAGAGCTAGTAGCATTTTGTACCCATATAGATCTGTTTGTAAATTTTAATATTTTTGCTTTGGTTTTGCAAAAAAGACTAATCTCAAGAGTAGATATGTTCTACTACTGAGCTGCACTTACAAACTAATATTTGGATAATCTAATAACATTAATTGAAAATACTGCTGCTTGTTTTGCAGTAATGTTGAAGGACTTTATAGCAAATTCAAAATCGAAATCAAATTTGAATCTTGTATAATTCCAAGAAAAATCATTGAGACACCTGAGTCATTTCTGTGATTCTAAATAACCTAACAGGAATTCACTGGATCTCGTCCCAGGGAATTTAAGTTTCCTTAAGCTTCTTGGGGTAGGACTTATGGCCACGTTCCTTCCATTATTATAAATTCTAATTTTATACTAACTTCTAACAATCACAGCATAAAATCTAAGAATAATAAGGCAGTCTCTTTAGAAAACAGTCTACAATACACAGCTGTGTAAAAATTTTAAAGGTAGTACTACTGTCATTTAGTAAACTCTTCAAATGAAATTTAATATTGTTATCTTTTGACTTCACTCTGATGACTTGATGCTACCGAGGAGATCTAAAGTTTATTTCCAAGTATACATTTAACCTTTTTGTTTGATTGTAAATAAACATTTAAAAACTTTTTATTTATTTTTTAAATATTTATTTATTATGTATACAATATTCTGTCTGTGTGTATGCCTGCAGGCCAGAAGAGAATACCAGACCCCATTACAGATGGTTGTGAGCCACCATGTGGTTGCTGGGAATTGAACTCAGGACCTTTGGAAGAGCAGGCAGTACTATTAACCTCTGAGCCATCTCTCCAGCCCCTAAAACCTTTTTAAAATAGATACTTTATGCGAAAACATCACAGAATTTCCATACATGTGACTTATAGCTTGTTCTTTATATACCCATAGTAGACACATTTTTAATCATGCAGTTGATGGAAATTTGAATATCTATAATTGAAATTTGGTAAAAGATGGATATGAAAGTATAATTTGAAAGGTATTTAATAATTCAAGGTTTATTAATAAAAAGTATCTGAGTAAGTTTGTCTAAAAATTCTAATTTTAGAGGATAAACCTAATGTCCTATCTATTTCAATGTATTTAAAGTTTAAACCCATTAAATCAAATAGAAGTCCTATTTAGGAATATTATAATGAAGGAGGGGAAATGCATACACATCTTAATTATAAAGGCATACTGTCAGTCTAAGTAGCTAGGTCTTCTAACTAGATCTGCTGACTGATTTACTAGTTCATCTCTTTGGCACTTCTGTTCATATAAACCACTGGTGTCACTAATTAGTATTACTTATTCACTACTGATTTTTCTTAGGCAAACATTCCCACAGGCCAGTTTCTGGGACCTTGGCTTGAATGATTCTAAAGCTGCCAGCAAGTGATGAGGCTGAAGAAAGTCACCTGTCATCCCAAATCCCAGAGATCAACACTTTTATCTGAGACATGGAAATGTCTGCCTTTCATCCCTGAAGTGGAAAGAACTTCAATAAACAATAACCATAGAAGGCCAGGGAGATGTCTCTGGGTAAATGTTTGCGAAACAAGCATGAGGACCTGAGTTCAGATTCTCAGAACTGATGTAAAGCATGGTGTAGACACAGCCATCTGTAATGCTAGAACTTCTAAGTGGAAATGGGAGGTAGAATCCCTTAGTGGCTTCAGGGCAGTTATCCTCCTGATATTGGAAGGAGACAAGATTGCCAGGCAAAAATTGGAAACTTGAGGGTCGGGATGGGGTCAGGGTAATGAGAAATGGGGAGAAAAAAGTGAGAAGGGGAGGACGGGGAGAGCTTGGGGGAATGGGACAGTTGGGATGGAGGCAGGGTGGATATGGGAGCAGGGAAGTATATATCTTAATTAAGGGACCCATTTTAGGGTCAGCAAGAGACTTGACTCTAGAGATGTTCCCAAGTGTCCATGGAGATATCCCCAGTTATCAGTATGCATCAGTGAACATTAAGAGTCTCAGTCCCAAGACTGAAAGCAAGATCCAACACCTGTATTTCTACTCTGACCTCCAAATGCTGACTATGGTACTCACACACATGATCTCTCTCTCTCTCTCTCTCTCTCTCTCTCTCTCTCTCTCTCTCTCTCTCTCTCTCTCTCTCTCTCTCTCTCTCTCTCTCACACACACACACACACACACACACACACATTGAAAACAAAACAAAACAAAAACTTTAAAAAGTAGTTCCAAGCCATGTTTTAATGCCATAAACTCATCCAAAGAAGATAGAGACATCTTTTCTGTTTAACAGGAAACCGAAAGGTATCCTTTCTCGCCTCTCATAGCACTTGGCATTCTCCACAACTTTAGCCATTAAATCAACATTCCTTTTAAACTGAATATCTCAAGAGGGCTGATTCTCTTCACTTTCAAGTGCATTATGACCCCAAATGCATTAACCTGCACTGTCCACATTTCTTCCTCTGCTGTCACATAAGATATACGCCACATAAAATAAAGATCGTTGACCTTGAAGTCGGTGGATGAGAAAAAGTACATTTAGTAACCCAGACTTGATCTAAGCCCTGTCAAAGTGATTTCTTACTCCACTTTGCTAAAATAGTGCCATGCGTTATCGCATCTGGGTTCATGTCTTACCGCCGAGGCAGCCCTCTAGAACGGGTGGGATGCTTAGTCACACTTTAGATGGGCTGTTTGCATTGTCACTGTGATTTAAAGTTAAGAGTATTGTGCAGGGAAAATACAACTGAAATGAAGAATGGAGGCAAGACAACAAGGAATGTGTAATTAACACTTTTAATGCTAATTGGTATTCCTCGGCAACTCTTAGGGGCGGTATGGAGATACCCTATGCACTTCGTTCAACAAGGCGCTAGAAATGAAAATGGGAAACAGGTCTGATCACGGCAGCTGTCTCTGACAAGTTGACATCTACCTACACCATTACAGTGATGTACAATCTCACAAAACTTTCATAAAAACCTCCTGCCTATTAGCATTTTAAAGGGCTCTGTGGCTTTCATAGTCTCATTTCAGAGCTAGGGATGTTTCATTATCCTCAATTAAAACTCCCTTAGAAGGAAGATTGGCAAGCACTTATTTATATATTTTCCTTACAGGCAACAAGGGAAGCATGGATTTTGTAAAGTAGGCAGGGTGCTGTTCTGTGCTGCGTTAGGAAGCAATGCTGATTTGGAATAACTCTCCTTATGGACAGCTATCCCTGTTAAACAGAAACCATAGTTAGGAAATGCAATTTTCTTTGGAGCAGAGAACTAACATGGTTTCTTATGTGATTCAGCTATGAGGTTGAAACATAATGTAATGTTGGAAAAGCTCCTGAAAATTATTTATTTTTGTTAAAATGTCATTACATCCCAAACCATTGTGATAACTTTAAATCAGCCCTATTACAGTGAGATGTAAGATATATATGGATATTTCTTATACATTGACATTTTTCATTTTCAATAACTAAGCACTTTCATTTGTAATTTGAATATGTGAACTCATTTTTTAAAACTTGAAAATATGACACTGCCTCTAAAAGGAAAGTTGATCTATATCTAGCACAAATTTTGCATAGTTACATCACTATTCAGACTGGTTAGTTCCTACCACTGTTCCCTTCACTAATAATTAACGTATTTCAGCAAATATATGCACATACATTATTAATAAATATTAATAATAACATTGGAAGTAAATCACATTATTAGTAGAATCATTCTACATAGTAAAGATAAAAATCAATAATTAAATGTAAACAAATTAAATGCTGAAAAATTGTATTGTATATACAACTCAGGTCAAGACCAATAGTAAAAACACATAGAATTATCATTGTATTAAACATAAAAAGTTGATTATCTACTTGTTTGAACATATTTATTTTGTTAGGCACCATATAGGTCAAGTAAATGTTAGTAGTATTATGTAATGAAGAAATTTATGTAAGACTATTGATTTTATTTTGTTTAATTTCTAGCTAGCTTGCTTCGTTCGGTAGTATTATCAACTTGAAAAAGGGTAAGGAATATTGTTGTTTTCTTCTTTGAGTATTGGTATTACTACACACAGAGGCTTGTGCTCTGTTGTTCTTATGTCTCTCCAGCAAGCCAACATCCTCCTGTAACCCCTCAGGCTGGTCCTGTGTGCCTCTCTAGGGCTGATTGCTCACAGCTGGTGAGCAGACTCTACCATCCCTGCCCTTCTTGGCAGCAGATGCCTCTCACTTAGGCACAGATGCTGAGTACCCACCCATCCCTAACATTATCCTTGTGTTCTGGGCTAATTGGGCCAGCGGAGTCACAATTAAGACTTGAATAATTAGGTAGCCAACATGATTACTTTTGTAATTAATTCTCATATTGAGTCATCATCATCTGTCCTGGGTGATGACCATTGGTCCAAACTTAATTCAAATGGGCCAATTAGTAAGGATTGAAATAAAAGCAACAGCAAACGCACCCACAGTGCTTCTTGGAACAAAAGCAGTTTTCACCATGTGTAGATGTATAAGATCGTCTTTCTATTAGACTTGTATGGGTATAACTTGGATGATGCGCAGTCATTTCAAGTCTGCGAATGTCACTGTATTTGTATGCTGCAGTTTGCAAATGAATCCATCTCAAAAGAATATACTTTATTCTCTTTAACAAAGTTTATATTATAGTAAAAATACGTGCATAAAATCAACCTCAAAGTGAGCAGCCTCCTTTCTCTTGCTTTCAGAGAGCCCAATCTTAACATTTTCATGACTTGCTTACATGTTGCACCTTTTTGTCTATTCTTCACATCTTCTCCAGCCCTACATCTGGAAATGTCACCTGAGCAAATCTGATGCTGACAGACACTGATAACTCAGAGTCCAAAATGGAACTGTGAGAGGTGAATTTTCTGCTCGTTTCTCACAGGAAGTGGCTTGAAGCCATTTTGATTAATCAACTTTTCCATGAAAGGATCCAGAACTTCCCTGAACTATTATTCAGAATTGATAAACGGATAAAAAAAGCATGAAATAAAAAGTATCAAGGAGAAAACAGAACTGCAGTATTGGTAGAGATTCAGGTGCTTTATGAAGACAGTTAGCATTTAAGCACAGATGCTGGGGAAATTTTTAAATTTAACAAATATGCACTTGTTCCTCTAATAAAGTCACAACCTACACATGCCTTTTGTCTATTTTGCAGAAATTAATGTTTCTGGCCACCTATATTAATGTAAATCCCAATGTCTACAAACTTACTATAACTTCACATATTCTGGAAATGTTTCTTAGGGAGAAATACATTCATAATTTAACAAAAATAATAAATATCAAGTGGGTATAATGGTTTAGGCAGTGAAGTTACCTGTTGCTGAGCCTAAAAATCTGGGTTTGAGTTCTGGGATGCATATACTGGAATGAGAGAACCAATTCTTCCAAATTTTCCTCTGAGTTCCACATGCATGTTTTAGAACATGTGTAAGTACTCAAAAGTATGCATTATAGAAACACACACAGATGCATACACACAGACAGTAAATTAAAATAGAAAAAAATAGAAAGACATTTAATGATGTAACTTGCTTAAAATAGATTTCTGGAAAGTTGTCTTTGAAATTGTAAATCTTATAGATATTAAATAACAGAAAAAGTTCTTTTCTTTTTTTTTTGACAACATTGCTAATTTAGAGGGTTGCATATAAGCTTACAGTCAACTTTTGTAGAAGGATTCTAACTTGCCCTGAATGTCAGCCTGTTTTTTTTTAAAGGTCTTTTTTATTGTTAAGTCAGAATTTCACGACAAATTAAGAATCTTTTCAATGTTTGAGGGAATTAGAATGTAACAAATTCAAGAGACTGATTGTAGTTACATTATAGTATAGACAACCTAGTTTACGTTACCAAAATTAAGTGTTACTTCAATTCTTTTTTTTATTTATTTTACATACTAGCCACAATTCCCCCTCCCATGCCTCCTCCTGCTCCCCTTCTGCTGCTTACTCCCTGTCCACCCCTACCCATTCCTCCAAAAGCTTAAGGCCTCCCATGGGGAGTCTACAAAGCCTGATGCATTCAACTGAGGCAAGATCAAGCCCCTCTTGGCTGCATCAAGGCTGAGGAAGCCACCCCACCATAGGGAATGTGCTCTAGAAGGCCAATTCATGCTCCAGAAATAGATTCTGATCCCAATACCCAGGGCCCCTGAAGCAGAGCAAGCTACACAACCGTCTTCCACATGCAGAGGTCTTAGATTTTTCCCATTCAGGCAGCCTATTTCTTGAATGTGCGTGACTTAGATGGAAAATGGTCATTTCATGATGTTTTGATTTTTTTGTTTTGTTTTTGTTTTTTATGATTCAGACTTTTATTTATTTTGACATTTTTTATTACTTTATAAATAATGCCAATCAAAATTCTCACTTCCTCCTCTTCTCCCTCTTCCCTTCTGCTCCCCCACTCACCCATCTCCCAGCCCCTCCCAGTCCTAAGAGAGGGCAAAGTACACTGCCCTGTGGGAAGTCCAAGGCCCTCCCCCCTACATCCAGGCTTAGGAAGATATGCATCAAAAGAGAATAGGATCCCAAAAAAGCCAGTACATGCAGTAGAGACAAATCCCAGTGCCTTTATCATTGGCCCCACAGTCTGCCCCAATTGTCAACCACAATCAAAGGGTTCAGTTTGATCCCTTGCTCATTCAGTTCCTGTCCAGCTGGAGTTGGTGAGTTCCAATTAGCTCAGGGACGCTGTGTCAGTGGGTGAACCAAACCCTCATGTTCCTAACTACCTTACTCTTCTGAGTTTTGATGTTTTTAATATCATATGTGAGGAGATTTGTAGAGCTAGCCACATCTGACTGGCACATTCTTTGTAGGATTGAAATTTGTGGAGAAATGACTTGGCAGTGAAGAGAAATTGATGCTTTTCTATAGGACCTAGGTTTGGTTTTTGGTAGCAATGTGGTGACTCACAATCACCTATAATTCCATTTCCAGGGGGTTAGATGACCTTTTCTAGCCTCAATGTGCAGCAGGCACACACATGGTGCACATGAACTTATGAAGGCAAAACAGTCATACAAATTGAATCAAATAAATACTTCCAAAAATTGGTCTTTGTGCAATTTCGCCAGTAGGAATTTTATCAGAGCAAATTATATGAAGTTATCTGAACAGAACAGGGGACATCATAGAAGACAAGACAGTGAAAATAAGGTTTTAAATAAAAGCAGTTTAATGAACTCAGAACGGCATATAAAAATGTCATCAAGGATAGCTAATACAAATTAAATTTATATAGGATCTTGGTTTTTCTATCAGTAAGAGTTTAGTGAATGGAAGTGAAGAATAGTTTTTTAATAGATTGGGTAGGTGTTTTCATAGTCAGTGCTTACAAGAGTTAAGGAATTTAAGGGAATGTTCTTTGATAATTACATAGAATTGATTCTAGGTTGTGCTTTGACCACATGGTAGACATGAGTTTATCTATGCTATAAGACCGTATTTAAAGCAATCTTGTTGCCAAAGGCAACCTAAACCCCTTGTCAGATATAAACAAAAATTTTGAAAACACTTGGGTACCTGACCTAGAGGTCATGTGTCTCCAGCTCTTGATTGCATTTTCTCTATTCCATTTCTTATCATTCTTTATAAATTTTACTTATAAATCAACTCAGCAGTCTTTTAACTTGTTCTGTAGGTTCCGGGTAAGGCTGAGTTCAATCTCTTTGTAAAAACTGACCAGACAAAAAAGAGGAAGGAACAGTCTGCCCAAAAGGGGTTGCGATTTCTCAAGAGTATTCTCAGCAGGAGTTTCACCTTGCAGATGACTGGAGTTCAGAGGAGGAAAAATAAGAATATTTTTTTCCAAAATAAAGAGTGAGCACCTGGGGAGTCTTCACCCACAGCCAGGGGACTCATTGAATGTTTGTGATATAGCAATCTAGCCAGAAGTCCTTTGTCATCATAAAAGTATCATTTGATAGAGATAGGACACAATTTTATTATCCCAGTACTAGGCATTTGAAGTGCCAAAGGTCTGTAATAAAAGTTGTTTCAATCCTTCTGGTAAACAGAGGTTTTTCTTAGCTGAGAAATTATTAGAAAACCTTGGGGGCAAGGTTGAAACTAGGGTCAGGGACAAAGACCAAGATGACTGGAATTGAGAGATGTTGAAAAATTATGAAAAGAAGGCCACAGAACCACGAGGGCTAGTGTTATGCAGTTCATGTAATAAAAATAAAATTCACAGTCATTGCATGACTTCTATAAATCTGACACTGTGCTAATTACATTTATTGGGCACTGGCATTATGCAATATTCTGTGAGTTGGATAATATTTTCTGTGGGTATACAAAAACAGGAGGATAGGTCATTTAAAATGGAAAGAAAACAGTAGAGCCAAATTGAAATTTTAGTGCATTAAAATGAAAGAAAAACATGGTTTTTTGTCACTGAGCCATAGTTATTGAATGTTTTTTTTATAGTTCTCTATATGCAAGCCAAGGAAAAACAATTATTATTTTTCTTAGAGAAAGTATATCTAGTATATACTCCATATTTTTTATAGTTTTTTATTTGATTCTTTAAAATTATGAGAACCTAGCAATATACTTTATATATTTCAAATGCACATAAGCAAGAAACCCTTTAATTGATTTAGTCAACACAAAATTTGTTACATGAAATGATTTACGTTTCATCATCTTGTGAAAAAACATAACATATTTAGTTTCTATTGATCCCTCTTTGCCTTCTTCTCAGACATAGCTTATTGTGAGGGAGCAACAACCTAAAGATAAAGTGTTCAATTTTTCTTCTGGAAATATGACAGAGAGAGAGAGAGAGAGAGAGAGAGAGAGAGAGAGAGAGAGAGAGAGAGAGAGAGAGAGAGAGAGAGAAGCATTATGCATTATAAATGATAAATTGTAACAGGACTCTGTAAGCATCTTCTTAATCACAGGTTCTAAAACCAGAAGTTTAGGGGAATTCAATTAGAGTATTACTAACAACAACAAAAAGACAAGACAACACATAGTATAACATAGAAGGAACCTTAGTGGTGACTGTGTGTGTGTGCATGCACATGTGTATGAGTTTATATGGGAGGTCTCTGTGTGTGTCACTGTGAGTGTGTATACTTTAATGTGCATGTGTGAATGTGTGAATCTGGTATGTGGTCTTGTATGGATGTTGGATATGTATGCGTGTATGTGTATAGATTTTCTTTTATGTCTGAGAGACAAATCAAATGTTCCTTACTTGTACCTAGTATAATATATTCCCAGGGGCATAGGCTATACCAGGCACACACTGACAACATTAATACACTGAATTTGTCTCAGGTAGATAGAGGAAATTTCACAGTGTTCAAAAACCTCTTAGTTCTTTGAATTAAAAAATCTCCGATCTGCAGAGGAAATTGAGAATCGTATCCAAACCAGCAACCTGGGCTTAGAACAATTTCCAAGGCATCCCCAGTCTCATGGCAGCCTCCCATCCCCCTCTCTATTGCCACTTCAGTCCCCTCTAGCTCAACTCAAATCACTATGCATTTGGCAAACTGACATCGCCCTGTACCTTACTCCTTTGAAATACTTCACGTGATGAACATTGCTTCTTTTCTCAAATAATTTTTTATGCAGTTCCAACTTCCCAATATCTAGACTGTTCTGGGAACAAGATCAGGGGTAGATATTCATAGAATGCGACTCGGTTTTTCATGTTGCTTATTTTTATATTCATAGTTTTGGCCTGAGAATGAAGGAGGCGAGGAAACATGTCAGGATTGCAGGAAGACACTTGGCATGGAGGACATTCAGTAGCATGGCTTCTGCTCTTGCTGTGCTTTACTTTATCTTGGTGTTTATTGATTTTATGAAGGTCATGTATTGGCAAAAGAATGTTATAGCACTTTGTCATCCAGAGCTATGTTATTATCATCTATTTCCTAAAATACTGCTGCACGATAAAAAGTTTGGGTCAGTAATTTTAGTCCTGTCTCAACTTTCACAAAGGTGATCACCACACACACACACACACACACAGAGGCATGCACACATGCACACATGCGCACACACATGCACACACACACACACACACAAAATCACCACTTTTAAAATTTATAAAGTATCTCAACAAGTAAGGATTCTTCCTGATTTATAATTTGGATAAAATTTGCTGAAATTCTTACATACTTCTTCATTTCTTTTCATATAAATATGTTTCCAGTCAGCTGCAAAATATGAAAGATTTCTTGTGGAGCTCTTGCAAATTAGTGGGGAAAAACTCATTTACTAAAAAAAATGAATAAAGAGAATATTATCTCCCTCACAGTAAAATCAATCTCAACTTCAGTTTTAATATCAAGATAAATTATTTATAATTATAACAAAGTTCTGAGAGAAAAATTTAAAAGAAGTTATTACATATACTTCCTATATTGTATGTGTATTATGCAGACATGCATATTCACACTCATTCAGACACATGAGCACAAGAATACACACACATATTCATACGCACATCACATCATTACCGTCACTGTTAAGGCTCATTAAAAATATTTTCCTTAACCTTTTCTCTTTCTCCACTCACAAAGTAAATATTCATAAGGTTAAAAAATGTTTTTATTCTTTCTGTTGTGTTATTATTTATTCTGATGCACTAATACATTTGAAAACTGTGCATCAAAGTTAATATCTTTGGTATAAACCAAGCAATCTTTACAAACATGAAGGACAGAGACAGGTGGTGCTCATCATACCTCACAACTCAAGAACGGGACCTTTTGCAGTTTTCTATATTTTTATGAAGGAGTTATGACTAATGTCTAGATAGTTAAATGACTACCAATTTGTTTCTGTTTTGTAAAATAGGCTTAGTACCCTGGATTTTAAACTTCCTTCATTTGTGTGCCTGTTATAACCTCATGAGACTTAGATGAGTAAATCCAGCGCTTCTGGAAATTCTATTTGCTATCCATACTTCATCTCACCATCTCTGATTTCTCTATGCAGTGAATGATTTATTTATTTGCAGACTTTTGTTTTTACTGTTATAAAAACAGTGTACAAGAAGATGTCTTTAACTATGGAGATTCTTTTTTGTGGATTTGGACTGGAGCCTGCGTGTGAGAAGTAAGTGCCTATTGCTGAGCTATATTTCCAACTCTGGTATTTCTTCCTGAAATACAAAAACATGTAATATATTCCCACAAGTACAACATCAAATCTGGCAGTTTAAATGATTATGAACTTTTTCTAATATTTAGATACAGACTTGTGCCCTCCAAGGGTCCCTTTATGAAAATGTAATACCAATGGTAAGGCATTACATTATACAAACTACATCCAAATATTAATAGAATTAGATAAATCATTGGGGTATAGTCTGCTTGAATTCTAGCAACTTCACTAGAAGATATAAAGCAAACAGAGGTACCATGTACACGTGTGCTCTCTGCAACCTCAAGACTCTGGGAGGTTGGTGACACAGAAACCAGAACTGACCTCTCATACCGGGGCATCTACAAATGCAAGTCTAGAAATTCAAGCCCAGATAAACTTCTTTTCATCTTGGTATTGTGGTATTAGCACTAGAAAATAGACTAAACACATTTCCATGTTTAAATTCTTGGAAGCAGAGACAACAATTACTAAGGAAGCACTAATTTTTACACTTTGCTGAAGTCAGAAGAGATGGAGTGAAAAGACCCTCAGGATATTCAGACTGCACTGTGTTCAACAGGCAGTGACAGAGTTGTGTGGGATGTGGATCCAGATTGTAGTTGTCCAGAAAGTATTAGAACATTACATTATTGTGAACTAGTGTATGCTTGAAATTCCTGCTACTGGGGAACTGAGTAAGCTTAGGTGGAAGGATTAGTGATTTTTATTTGTGTGTGTGTGTGTGTGTGTGTGTGTGTGTGTGTGTGTGTGTGTGAAAGAGTGGGGGGGGTGAGATTATATTATTGATATTATAGTGTATATAGAGGCTGGGTAAAAGTGCCTGGGTTGCCTGGGTAAGTAGATTTTCATATGAAAGGTCCAGTGACTCTTACTTACTGCTCTGTTAATGACTATTGAATTCCATTCCTCTAATCCATCTCAAGGCATTGAATAAATAATATTAAGCTTTATATGATCTTGAGAAGTACATTAACCAGAATCCAAAGTACTGATAACAATGGTATAAATCTTTCCAAGGCATCACCCATTGAAGATGGAATGAACCAATTTGATAAGCAAAATATCTTAATCTTTCTGCATTTTTTTGCATCAAATCATTATATTTCTTAGATCAGATGCCACTACAAAAGCAATGAAAAGCAACAGCAAGGGAGAGGAGTTGTATCTACTGAGTCATTAATGTTAGGACACATGAATGGTCACAGAAACGATCATAATACACACAGAGAGGGCAGTGGTCATGGCTTTATATCTTGAAACTGTCCAAGACGTATTATAATGGAAGCTATCAGCTTGAAGTATATTGAACTATTTTATTGAAATTAGTGTGACATATTTATCACTGCATACAGAAGCACTTTGTGCTTAAATTTGGACAAGACTCCATTTCTGTCTCCAAATAAAAGTATATTTTACACTACTTTCTTGTGAGAAAAGTTTTTTAAAAACAAAATGGCTCAGGATCCAGGAAGGAAAAATTCCTAATGTCTAATGATACTTCTTTGGAAACCAGAAATATAAAAACTACGATGTCCAACTTGTTTGCTATTTTTTCTATTATGAGCTATTACCCTGTTATGTTTATAAAATATTCCTCCTTAGACAGTAGCCACAACATTCATTTATCTTTGCATTATGCTTCTCTCTGCTTTTCAGATGTTTGCCTTTAGGGGCACTGATAAAACACACAAACACATACACAAAGCCATTATATTTTGTGGGCCTGCGTTAAAAATCACATCGCCTCCTGACAAGCTATTTAAAATGTCATTTGTGCTTTGTGAAGGCTTTTAGAAAAATCCCGAGACCTAGACCCAAGTGACCCAGACTGTGTTTCTGCAAGGATTGCAATTTCCTTGTGAGGATTATGGTTCCAGGGAAGATCGCTTCTAAATATCCGTGAGAGAAATTCGTTCCAGAATTAATGCTGCTGTTTGCTATATATTGATTTTTATAACATTTCACCTAATGCCATGTAAAGACAACAAATAAAATGAGCTTTAATTACAGCAATATTAAGTATAACAGGGCAATCATTCCCTACGCATGGAAGGTCATCATATAACAATTCAAGCTGTGCTTGGAGTTACTAATTCACAAGCATAGCTAGTTTCTATAGATTGTTACATTTTTCTTTAGATCATAAATGATAAGAATAAGAACCAATTTAGTTCTATGATAATAAATATCATAGAGTTATGAAATTAGAAACCACAAAGTGTTTTTTTTGGGGGGGCCGGGCGGTGGTGGCGCATGCCTTTAATCCCAGCACTCGGGAGGCAGAGAGGCAGGCGGGTCTCTGTGAGTTAGAGACCAGCCTGGTCTACAGAGCTAGTTCCAGGACAGGCTCCAAAGCCACAGAGAAACCCTGTCTCGAAAAAACAAAAAAAGAAGAAGAAAAAAAAAAAAGAAACCACAAAGTGTTATTTTTGAAGAAAGTGGACTTTTGACTTAAAATATTCATGTTCATTGATTACAAATGGATGAGAAATGCTATCCTGTTATTTCACAGATAGGAACCAATTGGAATTGAGTTTTATTCAATGTGTATGAATAATTTCTATTGTTCACTTAAATACAAGATATCTACACAGCCTTTAAAGTAGATATACTGCTTCAAATTTAACAAGTATAGTTCAGTGGTTATAAACATAGTGGAACTTTTGAATTCATTTAATTATTATCAATGTCTAAATTTGCTGACATGGTATAGAAATAATATGGGGGCCAAACATATTTTTCTTAAATAGAAATAATTAAATTGTCAAAGTAGAAACAGATACTATCTTATGAAAATAATGACTTCACTTTTGAGAAGGAACTCAGTTAATATTTTCACCAAGTATTTATCTATATGTCCCTGGGAATGTAGACATGAACAAGAAATGTCCAACATCTCCAACAAATGACCAAGATCTTAATAGTAAACAGTGGAATGACTTCGCCGATTCACATAGAACATGGATAAAGCGTACTCCAAATGTTAAGAAAGGAGGGTGCAGCCATCAGACCTTGCACATAGAGAATTTCATGAACAGTTAGGTTACCTTCACAAAGGGAGGACAACCCATACAGGAAGCTCTAAGATAAGAAAAAAAATGTTTATATATTTATATTTGTATTTACAGTCTTCAATTTCCCTAATAATGTTGGGCATTCTTTTGTGGAGGACAAGACTGTAGCAAGTGACCATACGGAGAGTGGCCGATGACGGTGACATGAGATATGGAGAAGTGAGAATAAAAGTCTCCATGAGGGGGGATTTAGAAAGCAGGACAGAAAGGTCCAGATGTTTATTAGATACTCAGGCATGACTAGTGCAAACAGAAATTCAGCTGGCTGTATTTATAACCTGACACACCCGGTAGAGTATAGTCTGTTTTGCTTACTCCCAGTTGAGAGGGAAAAAAAGGTAGGAAGACTAAGAATGAAATAGAAAGATGCACTGATCCTGCCATTTCCCACCCTGCCTTCTTCCTGCTTCTGGTAGTCCTCATTCCTTCCTTTACAAAACTGTTGTTTTTGTTGTTGTTGTTTTATTCATTTTACACACCAAGGACAGTTCACTCTCCTCCCCTTCCTCCCCACCTCCTCCCCTTCCCATCCATTTCTTGGAGAGGGCAAGGCCTCCCATGAGGAGTCAACAAAGCCTGGCAGAACCAAGCCCCTCCTCCCTGTGTCAGGGTTGAGTATGGTATCCCACCATAGTGAATGGGCTTTAAAAAGCCAGTTCATGCACCAGGGATAAATCTTATATCAGAAGCCCCACAAAAAGACCACACCACATAACTGTCATCCACATTCAGAGTGTCTAATTATGTCCCATATAGGTTCCCCAGCTGTCAGTCAACGTCAGTGAGTTCTCACAAGTTCGGGTAAACTGTCTCTGCGTGTTTCCTCATCATGATCTTTACCCCCCTTGCTGTATATAATCCCTCTTTCCTCTCTCTACAACTGGACTCCCAGAGCTCAGCCAAGTGTTTGCTTGCGGATCTTTCCATCTGCTTCCATCAGTTCTTGGACTAAGGTTTTATTTATTTATTTATTTTTTGAGCCTCTATACGTGTGTCCACTCATGGAATGATGGACATCTTTAAGGATGATGGAGACCAGTGTTAATAGAAAGTACTGTTCCTGCTCTGGTCAGCATCAGTTTGCTTTTTTTGTTTTTTTTTTTTTTAAATCTTTTTTTTTTATTGAGAAAATGAGAGAAAAAAAAAAAACAAGTTTCCACCTCCTCCCAGCCTCCCATTTCCCTCCCCCTCCTCCCACCCTTCTCCCCCTCCTCCCACCCTTCTCCCCCTCCTCCCACCCTTCTCCCCTTCCTCCCACCCTTCTCCCCCTCCCCCCACTCCTTTCCCCCTCCCTCTCCAGTCCAAAGAGCAGTCAGGGTTCCCTGCCCTGTGGTAAGTCCTAGGTCCTCCCCCCTCCGTCCATATCTAGGAAGGTGAACATCCAAACTGGCTAGGCTCCCACAAAGCCAGCACATTAAGTAGGATTAAAACCCCTTGCCATTGTCCTTGGCGTCTCATCAGCCCTCATTGTTCACCATGTTCAGAGAGTCCAGTTTTATCCCATGCTTTTTCAGTCACAGTCCAGCTGGCCTTGGTGAGCTCCCAATAGATCAGCTCCACTGTCTCAGTGGGTGGGTGCGCCTGGACCCAGCAATACCACTCCTGGGAATATACCCAAGAGATGCCCTATCATATGACAAGAGCATTTGTTCAACTATGTTCATAGCAGTATTATTTGTAATAGCCAGAACCTGGAAACAACCTAGATGCCCTTCAATGGAAGAATGGACGAAGAAAATGTGGAATATCTACACATTAGAGTACTACGCTGCGGTAAAAAACAATGACTTCTCGAATTTTGCATGCAAATGGATGGAAATAGAAAACACTATCCTGAGTGAGGTAACCCAGACCCAAAAAGATGAATATGGGATGTACTCACTCATAATTGGTTTCTAGCCATAAATAAGGGACACGGAGCCTACAATTGGTGATCCTAAAGAAGCTAAGTAAGAAGAACCTTCATCTGGTGATGGATGGAGATAGAGACAGAGACCCACACTGGAGCACTGGACTGAGCTCCCAAGGTCCCAATGAGGAGCAGAAGGAGGGAGAACATGAGCAAAGAAGTCTGGACGAAAGTTTTATAATGACAATCAGGGTAGCCACCAGTCTGATTACAGGGGAAGGCCAGTTCAGGCATCTGCTCCACTATTGCTAAGAGTGCTAGCTAGGTTTATTCTGGTGAGTTCCTGGTGTCCTTAATACATGATAGATTCTATTCTCGGCATTGTCTCTGCATCAGTGGTCAGAGTCTGTTCTCAGAGGTCATGGTTGTCACATGGGAAAACAAAAGGCAGTACTTAGTAAATGTGAGAATTTAAAAAGCAGGACAAACAGTGTGTCTGTCACAATTTAGATGAAATGATAAGAAAAACATGGGTGAAGAGGTCAGCTCACATATGTCATGTCAGTGAAAATTAGCAATGACAGCAATACAGAATTATGTAGAAACATTATGAGACTTCACCAGGTTTTCTTTGTTCACAGTTTCTTATCAGTGCTCAGAGATGGGAAGAGATACTTGCTATACCTGATCAACCTGGCCTAGGAACACTAGACAAGTCATATGACAGCAACTAGGAAAGAAACTGCATTTTTTTTTACTATCATGGGTTAGAGAAAGAAGATGGGCTAATATGAGAGACACATGCCTTACCGTATGCTCCTAACCAGGAGCACCACCCTTCTGAAGAGGGTGGGTGTTAGAACTGTAAGATGTTGAATAGGCAAAGACAGCTTAGCTCATAAAGGTTCTTGCTGCCAAACTTAAACACCTGAAGACCCTCGTTTGTCCTATGTGGCCTATATAGTAGAAGAAGAGAATGATCTTATTCCTGCTTTTTTGTGACCACAATAACTTCCCTGATACATGTGAAAACTCACACAAACATATGTAAATGCATGTGTGTGTGCACACACATACACACACACAAATACAATAGTATAATAAAATTTTGAAACAAAGAAATACATTATTGGAAAACAGGATGCAGAAATTCTAAAAACAACACCTAGAGAAATTTCACACCCCCTTGGTATTTTGAAGTTGCTTGTTGAGAAAAGCACAACTCTGCACTTCTATATCAGCATCACCTGGGAATAAATAGAACCCAGCTACTAGACCATTTCTATGTACATTTTATCATGTCTCTAAGCTTTGCTTCTTCAGTTTTCTTCTTCAACCTTCTAACTTAAGAAAGAGAGAACAAGACCCAAGAACCTGCTGCTATAATTCATTATAAGTTTCAACATAGACAATCATGAGGATATGTGATTTGGAATATAAAAACAATGTATTTCATTGCTGAAAATATTTCTCTATGATGGAATATCTCTGTATAAATTGGTAAATAGATAGAACCCCCCAAAAAGTATCTTGATCAGAAGTTACAATTAGAATATTTAAATCCTACAAGTATATTTGTGTTTTTATATAGGATTTAAATATTCTTGAGATAGCCAAACTATATTCATTGTTCAGACACCCAGGAAAATTATCCAGTGTGAATGCTCCATTTCTGAAAAAGGACTGTTTCTGAACAACGACTCAAACTTACAGCTCATGCTTGACCATGCAGAAATTAGTATTTATACATGCATTTTGATATAGCTCTAGTTTGACTGTTAAAGTTTTTTCCTACCCTTCAATCCAGTCAGTTATTGAATAAAACAGTCAGACTGGCACTTTATATTTTACAACTTTCACTTCTTTCAGTTTTCTTCAGAAAGAATCAAAATAAAGGCTTCAATTGCTACTTTAGTCCTCTGCCCAAAGTAGGAAGCTTTTTCTAAATTGAGTCCTAGATTACACTCCTTTAGGACACATTCCCTCACAAGTGGAAATCCAATGAAAGAAATTTCATTTTCTTAAAATGCAAAGGTTCTGCCGTGAGCGCGGTGTAAAGAACCAGATCTCGGAGATTATGTCCTTGCTGTTTATTCCTGCCGGAACGACATAGCAATAATCTCTCCTAGCTAAGTCAAGTGGAAGATAAATGACTAGCAATGCTTCCTTTTCACAATATTTTCATTTTCATAACACTTGACAGATTAGGAGTGACTTAGACCCATTGTCTCCTGCATACTATAATTATGACCATGTCAAAGAACCTAAGAACATAACTACCTTAACTGATTGTCCATAGCTATGGAGCAAGTGCACGCCTTTAAGGGAGTTAGTCTTTGAGTGAGGTTACATGCAGGTTATATGTCTATATGTCTATAGATGTACCCTATCTACTGGCTAGAAGGATGATAGCTTTATAAGTTGTTAAGTCATTTATAATGTTTTAGTTTGCAAAGGAAGATTTTTTTTAATTTGAAATAGTTAAATGAGCTTACACCACTAATAAGAAAAAGGTGGGGAAAGTTGGAAATTGTCTTGGTATTTTATGGCATGTCTATTATAACACACAAGACACAGAGACTTGTTGTCTCTCCTCAAGGAGGCACCCTTCTTGCATTAGCCTTAACAGTAAAACAGAAATATTCCATCTCTTTTTTGTTTGTTTGTTGGCCTAAGGTGATTTATTGTATGCTAACCTATCTTAAATGTGCAGCCTTACATACGATTTTTCTAGACTGTCACTTTTGTGACTCTCAAGTTTATCTCAGCCCCCTCATAAAATAACCACAAAGCAATTGCAATTTAAATTCAGCAATTTAGAGACCCAGTATTTTCCCTGAGAGTATCTTTTATTTTATGCTTTTCATGTAAGGACAAGGTGGTCAGTAGTTATTTTTGCAATGACTGAGACTAGTCACATTTACTTCTGGTCTAAAATGTAAAGACCCCTAATCTTCATGGAAGTAGCTATGCTTTCTACCTGTGTCCCATCACCTGCATTTTTGCAAGACAAGTCTATACTTATGACACTCATAGTTTAGAAATAAGATATAAGCTTTAATATATTAATTTTCTGTCAGTTTACACAAATGTAGAATAGGCCAAAAATTTGTCAGTCAATAAAACTATGATTAAAATTCTGCTTGTTGATATAGATTACCTGTGGGTGTATGTGTGTATGCTTGTGTGTGTGTGTAATATATAGACACATTCTTTATTTTCTTTTTAATTGTTGTTGGACTTTGTTGTGCAATATATAAATATATAGTGTAATTTGATTTAAGAGATTTTTAAATTTCATCTGTTTTGATTATTTCCTAAGTATAGGTATGCGTGTCATATTCATGTTGGTGCCCATGGAGGCCAAAGTTGTGTTGGCAGAGACTGTTTATTTGTTCCCTGCCACTTAGACCTAAAATAATCACACAGATACTATATTATTTGCAATACTGTTTGGCCAATAGCTTAAGCATATTTCTAGCTAGCTTTTATATCCTAAACTAATCCATTTCCTTTCATCTCTGCATCACCATAAGGTCATGGCCTACAGGTAAAGTTTCGGTGGGTTCCAGTGGAAGTGTCTGTCTCTGTGGTGGCTACATGGTTCTGCTCTCTCTCTCTCTCTCTCTCTCTCTCTCTCTCTCTCTCTCTCTCTCTCTCTCCATCCTTGTTTGGATTTCCCACCTGGCTTTACTCCACTAAGCCATTGGCTGAAAGCAGTTTTATTCATTAACCAATAAAAGCAACACTTATACAGAAATGACTTTCCACACCAAAGGTGGGAACTAAATCCACTGAAACTTGAATTGCAGAAATTTTTTGAGCCATTTGTCTTCAATGTTGGAAAGCAAATCTATTTCATTTTGTTTTGCTTCACTCTGTTGCAAGACGAGTAAGTGCTCTCATCTGCTAATCTGAGTTCTTAGGCTCTATGCTCTAGTTTTTAGATTTTAGCAGATAATTGGAACAAAAGGTATTACTGCACATCACAGACATACAATCTGACTTACACTTGTGGTTTTATGACAACTCTGGTTTGGCACTTAATCATATTAAGTTTTCCAGCTTATTATTAATTTTCTATCATCACTCCACTTTCAACAAATAATATTGTATCTATTTTTGTATAGAAATCCAGGTATTGCTAAATTATAGACAGACATTGTTTCTTCATATGAGAATGTTTACATAAGCTCATAAGAAACAAATAAACTTTGTTGAATTTAAATCTATTAATTGTTGTTATCCTTATTTGAGTTCACATCTGACATTCATTTTCAAATAGTAATTTTTCTATATTGTCTAATATTATAGTTGTCTTTGGGATGAATATGAATTACCCTTAACTTCTTTTTTAATCTCAGATTGCTAAAAGTGACTTTGGATTTAAATGATTAAGCATGTATGTGTGTACATGTGTGTGTGTGTGTGTGTGTGTGTGTGTGTTTGCAAGTGTGTGAGGGTGTAGAGAGAGTGTGCTGGGATTTGGTATTAGGAACTCACACATGCTAGGCAAATGCTCTAGACTGAGCTTTAGTCCCAGTCTAAATTTTATGAAGTCTTTACAGTTCTTTACTTTTAGGGACTGTTTTATTCTGTGTAAATGTGTCCCATAAAATGTTTTCTGATATTGTATAAGGAATATATTATAATCAAGTAAATCAAAACGGATATTCCACATAGCTCCAAGATGTATACACGTGACAATAATATAATAAGTTGGAGAAAAGTAAAACATGCATTCTACCTAACATAAAAGCTAAATATCCTTATTATTTTACATTCACTCAGTGTGTGTGTATGTGTGTGCATATGCTTGTACATCCATGCATCAATGTACATGTACATATGTGTACTACAGTTCACAGATGGAGCTGAGAAGACAAATTGCAGGAATCTTTTTTTCTGTTACACCATTTGGCCATGGGAATTAAACTCATATTCCCAGCCTTGGTGGCAAACACTTCTACCTGCTGAGTCATCTTGAACACCTGAACTCCTAATTTCTCCATTCCCTCATATGTTTCTACAATGAAATTTAAGAATATGGCAACAGCAAGTATAATAGTTCTTTGTTTTGTGTTTATATAAATACATTAGAACACACTGTGCTTATTCATTGATTGCCATACACTTCATTGATCAGAATGTCCTATAAAAGTTCACTGTGCCTGATGTTGCCATCAGCTTGAACTTAGTACATGGGATAGTCTATACTACAGAACTGATGCTAGCAATGAAAAATGATTTAATGTAAAACATGTTTTGGTTATTTACCTCTTCATCTACTTTTCTTAGAAGTATAGAGGCGATTAAGGCTACCCTGGGTAGTGACTTAGTTAACACAATTTTCCACAGTTATCTTTAAATCCTAGAGAAGCCATCCTATTCCAACAAAGAGATAGACATCTTGGAGCTATAGAAAGAGCAACTTATCTTCAGGCATTGACTGAGAACACAGACAACCAGCCAGAACACCAGCCTACAGTTCTTCTGCAAATATTGTATCCCTGTGTAGGAAGCAATAGCAATAGCACTGGCCTGAATAGCCCCCATGGGAACTGCAGCAGGATGGGGAATTAATACAGTGCTCTGATATCTTTATAAGTTTTCCCATCTCATGACACCTATGGAAGGAAAGTGGAATCAACATTTGGGAAATATGACTAATCACTTTAAAACCACATTTGGGATACCATGACAAATGATACACACAAGGCAGCTACATATTTTGTTTGCACTTTAATATTTCAGATTAGTTATTGAAATTCAGTACAGAAAGTATTGTGACAGCATGCAATTTTACTTTAAATAGTGTATCTAATTATTTAATAATAGATTTATAGTTATTGGCCCACACAATAGCAAGGTACACAGTCACTATTCTCCTCTCTTAAGAGTGGTAATCAATAGATCCTCTGTAAATTTATGAAACAAAATATTTTTGTTTATCTTGATCTTACTGACCATAGTATGGTAATAATACTTCAGGCTATATTTACATGTGCAAACTAAAGAGGAAATAATAAAGTTGGCATCATTCAATTTAACATTGGAAAAAGTTTTACCACTGCCTTTCTAGGGACCATCCACAAAATGAGAAGAAGAACACACACAGAAGTAAGATGAATTATTTACTGAAACTAAGTGTATTTTTGCCCTAAACTATGAGTGTCTGTTAACCTAACCTCAATTCACTGTAGTTGGATAACTGAATTAACCTCAGAAACAACATACTTAAAAGTTGAGATTTTGGTATATAACCTTAAATTCCCTACAACGAACATTTCAGAAAACAATGTTTTTTTAAAAGCTTATCTAATAAGAGAACCCCTTCTATCTTGTATGAGAACTATACCTTACACCTATAGAATAATCAATCCTTTAGCTTAATTTCTCTGTAAAAGTTGATCAAACACTGTAAACATTTAAATTTAAGTTCTTAAGTGCACACTTTTAAACTCTCAGAGATTCAGTCCTGCATCCTTAAACCTAACAGAAGTGCAGGGATATTGTGGAAGTAGAGACCTGCCACAGAATCTCAGAAATTGTTTGCAAATTTCTTTACCCCCAGAAAGGTTTCTGGGTTGATTTTTTTCTCTTATATCAAGAAACAACGTCAAGCAAAATCAAGTTACCTTGACACCCTGCAGGTCTCTAATCAAATTATTAAAAAGCAAAGGAAGTCGTCCACCTTTGCACATAATCTTTTAATTTCTATTGATGAAAAACAGAACTATCAGATGTTATAAGACCGCCTCCATTATACCGTTATCCCCAAATACAGGCTCCGATCCAGGACCCTTGCTTGTAAAACTAAGCCTTGCCCCGCCATAGCCAGCCACTTACTGCAGTGCAGAATGTCAGCGCAGACAGTAAGAACTTTCCGTGCAGGGATTCCGCGCGATACAGCCAGCCAGGCACAGCAGCACTTACCTTAATTGAAATACTCTCAGTGATCAAGTGAGAAATCCTTCAGATCAACCGTGAAACGGTGGGCAGATCGAAGTTTTCAATCAACACCCACAGAGTGGCAGCGTGCCCTGCTCCTTTGCCTCTGTTTATGCCAAGCTCCTCGCTGTCTGAAGGGAGAAAAAGATCAGCTGAAATCCTTGGAGATTCCCAGTGAGTAAATGAGGACTGAGCGATGTTTTCTAGCGGGAGTTTCTCCGTGAGCTCGCACTGTTTGCTGGCTCCCTAACTGCTGTGATGGACGCCTGTCAGGTCTCTGGAGCCAGGAGGTATTCATTGACCTGATTAGCAGGCAACGCTCCCTGCGTGCAGGCAGAGCATGCGGAGGGCTTGTGGGTCTCCTGGGAATCAGAAAAGGAACCAAGGCCACTGGGGAAACTGGTCTTTCCCAGTCTGATGGATAAACTCCAACTACGGCTATAATTTATAGGGTGATTAGCCACAGTGTTAGCCATTGAAGGACTTCAGCAAATTTTCTTTCTCCAGCCGATTTTGCAAGACGCATTCATGTTAGATATAAGGCACAGGGAGACGCTTACTAGACTGATCGGGCTCATTTGTAAGCCGAGTCTAAAGCTGAAACATGTTTAAAGCAATGCGATGAAAGAGATAGCTGGATTTGCCTTTGCCCCTAGCCTGCCACATATATCAACCTTTGTCTAACTAAAATGACTTTAAAGGTTTATTACAGCCCTCCAGAGGGCAACTCTCTGACTTGAAGAAAGATGGTATTCATACTAAATAAGCATTATCTGGCAGTTTTGTACAGACACAAGCATATGCACCAAAGCATGCAAAACAGAGGGCTGCTCTGTACTTTTTCAAGTAGCATTTTTATATTAACATCACATTTACAAAAAAGGGTTATATTACCCAGAGTATCAACAGAAGAGTCTATGACACCTAACAGAGACATCTTTTCTTTTATCTGTAAATGTTGCTGGGAAGAAAGAAAGAGCAACAATGGTCTTTGTATCCAAGGAAAAAATAAATAGCAAGAGACTGTTTAAATGTAGCCAGGTGTCTTTACCTCCCTGCTCGTCCCCATCCATCGTTCCCCCTCTCACCCACTTCTCAGTAGCCTCGACTCTTTCACATCCAAAGTTACGAGGCCCCTGGAGAGATCTAATGCTCTGGAAAAGGTCACGGAACTGAATGTTGAAGCCCCAAATGGTTAATTTTTGACAGCTCTCACTTTTGCAGGAGAAAATTATGCAAATAACATAAAAAGAACAGATGAAAAAAGTCATTTGCATGTCTTGAGGGTGAGAAAATTCTCATTGCCAGAGAGGAAGCTGACGACTGTCCTCTCACAGTAATAGTGTGTGACATATTCAGTGTGTCTTCTCCATGTTAGGTCTCAATTGGGACAGCTGGCATCCCCTTGGTGTGCCGGGTGTGTGTGTTTGCGAGGGAGGTGTGCTCTTCTTGCAGTGCAGTGCTCACGTGTATTTGAGACATCTCCCAAATCCATACTCCAAACTGTCTCAACACACACACAATAGGGGATTTGTTTGCCTTGTCCACACCAAATCAACTTCCTGTTTGGATTTGTCTCATTAATAGACTAACTCGGTGATGAAACTTCTAGGTGAAGTGAAAGCTGAAGGTTGGAACTGACTTGCTGTGCATAGGGCCAGGCTCTCAGTGGGAGAAGGCAGAGATTCCTAGGGGGTGGTCCCAGAAGGAGAGGCTGCTTCAGCATCCCATGAAGAGGTCTGGTGCTCCCTCAACTGGTGGAGGGTGAGAGCTGAAGGTGAAGAAAAAAACTTGATCGATTCACTTCAGAAGGAAACAACTCTTGCTACTCTTAGGCAGGAAGCACATTATCCAATTATAGACAGGCGGTGGAGGGCTCCCACAGAAGCGAGGCTCCTTAAATCGAAATTAATGTACCCGCTCGTAAATAGCAAGCAGGAACTACACCTGCTAATTTCTTCACAGAGCGCTCCAGCTAGGCTGTAACAGGGCACTTACAAGTGGTGCTCACTAACATTTTATGTCTCTGATGTGTAGGTGTTCATGCAGTTAAAGCACTCTGCACCTGTATCGATTAGAGTACTATTCAGCGCACCTCCGCTTAAAGAGTGGCCTCTTTTTGGAAACTTTTTAAAGCCTTAACACTGTACTTACTTTCCTGAATCCTGTTCACCAGCAATTACTGTTTAAAAGGAAGGGGGATGCAGCAGGAACTCCCTTTGTGCCAGAGGACATGTTCATTGAATAATATTGACACTCATGGTCCTTCCTCATACCAAAACCTCATTCCCCACCAAGACTCATTTCTACAATGTGTCTTCAGTATATATTACTCTATGCCAGACTCTAAATGGGTTTATGGGACTATGAACAGAACAACAGAATTTTGTGAGAAGAACATGAAAAGACATGAGTAATGTGACGGTACTCGGTGTCTTAATTAGGGATTCTATTGCTGTGATCAAATCCCATGACCCAAAAGCAAGTTGGGAGGAAAAGGTTTATGTGGCTAATACGTCCATATTGCTGTCCATATGGAAGGAAGTCAGAACAGGAACTTAAGCAGGGCTGGATCCTAGAGGCAGGAGCTGATGCAAAGGTCCTGAAGGAGGTGCTGCTTACTGCCTTGCTTCTCCTGGCTTACTCAGCATGCTTTCTTCATTTTCAGAGGACAACTTTTAGAAGTCGGTTACCTCACTGAACCATTTGGGCTCCGGGGATCTAACTCAATTAGTTATTCTTGCTCTGAAATACCTTTACCAATGAGCCATCTTGCTGGTTCTCTTTCAGCTATTTTGTTAATTAAAGCTCAAAGAATATAAATAAATTGATTATTGGAACCAGGCAATATAGTTAACTGCAACCGTAAAACTTCAATGATATTTATGAAATTTCCAGTTTTGAAAACAAAAGTAAATCCTTTGGAGGACTTGGGAGAGTCGCCCCTGTGCCGGCCTGGGCAAAGCAATTGAATTGGCCCTGACAGTGGAGATGTGAGATATCTGACTCTGAGGGCATTAAAGTAGGAGAAATGGCCCCAGCCCTCAACTTCCTCATTACGGCAAGGGGTGAACTCACCAAGACAATGCAGGCGAGCTCGCCCTGATGGGGAGGATGAGAATGAGCTGGCAGACTGACCAACCCTGCAACTGCCCAGGCCCAGAAACAGGATTATGGGGTGGCTCACCCCGATATCCACCCCATCTGTGAACAGCAGACCCAAAGCAGCAGGTTCTCCACTACACCGGACAACAGCCGGATAGCAAAGAAGATTCCCAGCAAAGGCTCAGCACCGATAGAGTAACAGAGACCAGAGGCTTGAACAAGACAATTGACTCTTTACAATGAACACTTACAAGTAAAGATATATGGACAAATGGGTTTGCTGCGTGACTCCTTATGTCACACTGTAACTTCAATGAGATTTTTTTCCTTTTATTTCTTTTCTTTTTTTAAATTTTATGGGGGGCTACAAAGGCAGAGGGCAAATATGAAGGGACAGGATATGAATGGGATCTAAATGAATGATGTGAAAGACAAAAAGAATAAATGAAAAGAAAGTTGAAAAATGGAAACAAAAGATGTTCTTCCCGTGGGATATGAAAATTACCTTGTCATTTTTGTTATAGATTTATAATTAAATAAATATTTCATAGCCATAGTTTATCTTTGTTTTGTTATTGCTGTTTTTGTTTTGTCTTTCCAGAGGGTTTCTGTGTGTAACAGCTCTAGGTGTCCTGAAACTCGCTTTATAGACGAGGCTGGCCTCAGACTCACAGAAATCCACCTATATTTGCCTCCCAAGTGCTGGGATTAAAAATGTGTGCCTCGACTGCTCAGCTACTTTTGCTTTAATATATTATTAGAAAATAAAATTCAAATATTAATGAGCCTAAAACTAAACTACATCTATGATATTCAATTCTTTGTAATATATAGTGTATCTTGGTCAAATAAACACCCAATGTTCAAGTAACATCTTTGAGGGGAGCACAAAAAGATAGGAAGAGTCAGAGAATCAGTGAGTCCCTTTTAAAATTGTGTCTTCAAAATATGAAGGGAAGCCATACCCTCAATCAGAGTATGACTACCTAAACACGACCTGAACAATGACAACACCAATAGACCTGCCAATTCAGATAACTGGGGAGGGAAATCACACAAGCACTGCTTCTAGATAAAGAACTATAGGCAATTAACTACCAATGAGAGAGAGAGAGAGAGAGAGAGAGAGAGAGAGAGAGAGAGAGAGAGAATTTATTTTCCTCAGAGTAAACCTTCTAATTGGTTAATTAGTTGCCCAATACCAAGTGGTCATCCCTGAAAACAAATACATAAATGCAACACAAATGGACAGTAGTATCTGCGAGAGAGAGAGTGTGTGTGTGTGTGTGTGTGTGTGTGTGTGCACAGAAATGTTTTCTGCCTCACCCAGTCCCAAGGTCCTTTTAAACAAATCACTCAGAGGCTTAACATGAATTAGAAACTGTTTGACTTATTAACTCAGGTTTATTATTAAGTAGTTCCTACAACTAAATTAACTCATTTCCCTACCAAATAAATTAACCCATTTCTATTAGTCTGTATTTTACCATGAAGTTTGGGGCTTGTTACCTCCCATCTTGCTTTCCCTGAATGCTGCTGGCATCTCTCTGACTCCACCCTTTTTCTCCCTATATTTCTGCTTGGCTTTTTCTACCTGACTTTATTCTGCCTGACTATTGGTCAAATCAGATTCTTTATTAATTAAATTAATAAAACATATTCACAGCATTCAAAAGGATTATCCTACAGCATATGTGTGATCTTCTCTGTATGTAACAATGATAACCAGAGAATAACGGACCATGATTTGAGAAGGAGAACAAAGGACGTTGGAGAAGATGGAAGGAGAAAGAAAATGGAAATGATGTAAGCGTAATAAATCAAATCAGTTAAAATTAAAAAGCCTTATCATTTAGTTGTTTCACTAACATCATAAAATGTAGTGGTCATTCATGATAGAAAACTGGTTATTTCAAAAATTTTTATTGAAATATGCATTAACTACACCAAATTTAGTATGATTTATGCTATCCAAGCTTTGTCTACAAGCTCCTAAACAAGACTTAAATACAACCATTTCATCCTTCTTTGAAATTACTAGACATATTCAAAGATTTCAGAGAAATATTGTGACCACAGTTTTTTAAATATGTCTGATACAAAAAAAAATCTGTCTATAAAGAAATGACGATCACTCAAATTAATTCAGCCTTTACACTTTGCCAGTAAGTTTCTTACTTATTATTTAATTTTATTCTTACAGGAATCTTAGGAAATAGGTTACCTTAAGTATTTTTTATCATATTTCCATGACAAGAAAATGAGAAATAAAAAGGGCAAGTACTTGTCCTTTTGACTTTGCTCTTTGGGGAGAAACACAATGGTCTCTTTTCTCAGTTAGGGTTTTACTGTTGCTGTCAAACAAAATGACCAGAAAGCAAGTTGGGGAAGAAAGAGTTTATTTGGTCAAAACTTCACAATTGCCATTCATCCTTGAGGGAAGTCTGGACAGAACTCAAAAGGACAGGATCCTGGATGCAAGAGTGGATACAGAGGCGATAGAGGAATGCTGCTTACTGGCTGGCTCCACATGGCTTTTTCAACCTGCTTTCTTAGGAACCAGGATCACCAGCCCAGAGATGGTACCACCCAACACTGCCTAGGCCCTCCCCTGCTGATAACTGAGATAATTCCCTACAGCTGGATCTCATGGAGGCGTTTCCTCAATTTAGACTCCTTCCTCTCTGATGACTATTGCTTGGATCAAGTTGACACACAAAATCAGCCACTACATCTTCTTTTCATGAAAGTGTTATTGTTTTCTGCTTCCTAGTAAATACAATCATATGAATCATGATATAAAAAAATGGGCACCAAATGAGAATATACATTTAAATACCTATATTCAAAAATATTCAAAATATTCAAAAATATTACTAAAAAGTGCAAAGTTATTTAGGTTTGTCCCAAATAATATAAATGATGACCATCTTTTAATGGAAGGAAAATTATCCACAGCCAGTGAGCGAGTTACAGTTGATATGTCCTGGGATATTTGCTTAGATACTTACTTTGCCAGATACTGGCTACTTTTACATATGCTTGGAATATGTTGTGATAATTTTCTAAATGTGAGTTTTAAATTCTTATATTAATTTTAAGATTCCAAATGACTTTATATTAAAATATTACTTCCTTGCAAGTTTTGTGTGGATTTAATAATCAGGAAAAAACAAATTTCATAGCATTGGTGTTATTTTAAAGATTAAAAAAACTAAGCAAACATTGTAGTAGCAACTGATCATGTAGCATCAGAAACAAGCTAACACTTTCACAAAAATATATTCTGATTAGTAATAGACTCTCACAAGTTACAGTAATTTCTGCCTCAGTCCAAAACCATGAAGGTTATGTAACTATATTTACTAACATTTAAGGAATATTTTTCAAATTATTGAGACTAGCTTTTCTTATATACACTGAAGAAAGTGAGAAATTATTAAATTTAGAAGGAGATCAAAATTGAACATGCTATCAGAAGTTTGAGACTAGGATGAGAATTCCTCCACTAACTGGCTTTATAACCTCCAGACACTTAAAAAACTTACAGTTAATAATTTCACAGGAAAATGTAAGTAAATTAAAATGTATTAACTTTAAGATTACAGCCAGTGCCAAAATACATTATCCAACTAATAGTTTGTGATATCCTTTCTACCTCCTGCAGAAATAACCTGGCAGTCAAGAGGAAAAGGTTATATGTAAAATCACGTTTTCTCCTCTCTCACCTCTCAGTGCTCCTCACAGTTTAATTGTTTCATTCTATAAATAACATTATAACAAGAATATTTTGTTCATAGTCTAAAGTAATTTATGAATCAGCCATGAGTTGCTGATTCTATGTTCCACATAGTGTAAGTGAAAAAAAATCAAGGTTATGAGTGTTCTTTGATAATTTTTAAATAATTATAACATTTTTCTTCAATAAAAATATTTGATTTTGTCTGACTAAATTAATGGTTAATTGTACTTTTTCCAAAGTTTTGGAATAGTAAAAATAAAATTGAATTCATTTTTGTTTAAATTAATTAAGAATTAAAAGTAAACACATATTAAGACCAATATGAGTGCATTTCAGCCATATTTTTGCATTCACACTAAAATAATAAAAAAAAGTATGAATAATTAAAAGGAAAGGGGCTTTCAGGTGATATTTTATTCGGGAGTAAAAGTTTCTTTGTTAGCTCAGAATTATATTTTGTATTGTATATACATGCATTAATTCTAAAAATAAAATACATGATATTAAAAATTCACTAGCAATATATAATTTTAGATTCATTCTAGTCAAGTGAGAATGGTGATGATCAAAATTTTTACTAGAAAGTACAAATCACACATATTTCTTCCTTGCTAATAAAATTTTAAAAATCACTAAATAGCTGTATATTAAAACATATTCATGTATAGTACCGAGTATCAAAAGAGAAGGTTATCTTTTTATTGTTCAGATAGAATGAGTCTTTTTGGAGAATGTAAAAACACTTTTAAAACATCGACTTAAGTGTGGAAAGATACAGATGTACGTATGTGATAATCAGGACCAGATGTGTTGCTGAGTTTACATTCCTACAGTTTAATACATCGTTCTTTAGTTAGTCTGATTCCTAAAAAAATAAACTTCATATTATTATTTTAAAAAGTAATTTCTATAATCATAAGTCTATTAGCATTCTTAACCACAATGAATAAAAAACAACTGACATTACCAAGTCTGCCAAACATGTGAAACACAGGCGCATATTGTTGAAAAGAATGAAATTACAAAATTAAGGTGAAACTATAATTTGATAATTTCTTAAGGAGTTAAACATAATGTCTATATAGGATGTAGCTAGCCCTCTCCTGAAATCATTATCCCAAACAAAAGAAAACATGTGTCTCTGCACAGTCTTTCACATACTAGTGTTCAAATATTCATAAAGGCCACAAACTGAATATTGTCCACATATCGCTCGAGAGCAGACTAGGAGAGTTTTAATACCTCCCTGGACTGAAGTACTGCTCAACAGAGAACCTAAAGGGGGAACCAGTTGCCTTCTTGAAAACTAAATTGTCACCTGATTAAGTCAGTGACAAAAAACATAAATAAATTCAATGACGATATTCTGGATTTATATAACATTCAAAGCTATGTAAAATAATCCATAATGAAAGACAATTAGTAGGTGATCGACCTGATAGGGTTAGGAGAGAGTGAGAGGAAAGCATGTAGAAACCTCGCTGGATGATAAAAATGGTCAATACATTGCTTATGGTGGTGGATTCAAAGATGAGTATGCTTTTAAGACATATGTAACTTAAAATGTTAGTATATACATCTTATTTAAGTATGTAACCTGCCAAATAAATAAAGAAAACTATCACAATAATTAATATATTAATATCCTATCATGTCCATAATAATCTAAAATTTCCATATATTTACTAATTTTCTTTTTTCTGATTTTATTTCTATTTGGCATTAAAGTGTGTGTGTGTGTGTGTGTGTGTGTGTGTGTGTGTGTGTGTATGTAAGTGCAGTTGCCTAAGGGGCACAAAGAGGGTGTCAGACTCCTGGAGCTATAGTTACAGGTATTTGTGAGCTGCCTAGTGTAAGCTGAGACCAGTTTGGTCCTAAGGAAAAACAGCAAGTTTTCTTCTAACCACTGACCCATCTCTCAAGACCTTACAATTATCTTTCTTTTTTAAAAAGAATACCTATGGAATAGGGAGAAATCACCTATTTTATATTCCTGATGGTTTCTCAAATTGCACAAAAAATTCTCTATTCAATTACAGTTTAAGACAACTTTAAAATTAATGTCCTAGTACCTATCCAGATAATAGTTTAGTAAAAATTTATATGGAGGAATAAATGCCATCAGTGCTCAAAATATAAGGGCTATAAAATGCTTAATTCCTTCTGGATGCATATCTATCTTTGTGCATTTGTTCCTCGCTGCTCTACACCGGCTACTGGAGACCATCCTAGCACGGCTTCAGCACCTCGTCTACAGCCAGTGAACTATGTTATAGAAAAACAATTGTGTTTCCTGGGCCCCTAACTGAGTTTGACAGGCTGGAAGATGAAAATACCCAACACAGCATCATAAACTTGAGCTTGCTACAAAGTAGCTATCAAAAGATCCGTCTTATTCTTATTTACTTGATTATAAAATAGAATGCTTTATTGAGACCTTTTGATGACTCTATTAACCTCTACATGCCGTGTTTCATCCTCCATTCATTTGCAATGACTGGAGTGCCCAGTTCCTTCTCCTGCCAAATTGTTCTTTCTCAGTCTTCGCAGAAGTCAATAATTTGCTGCCACATCAACGGAAATAAATGTCTTCTATCAGCTTTATTGGCTCTGCTTTCTTTATTAAAATAATTTACCTCTCCACAATTATATGAGGTCGAGCATATCCCTAGATGGTGGGGAGTCTGAAGTAAGACTTTCATTCTATTGAGCATCAAATATGTAGTAATGACGGAGCAGTGCTGAAGACAATAGCGACTCTCAACGTTACTTTCTAACACTAAGGCAACACAACAGAATGACACCCAGAAATCCTGCATCCTTCGGCTAGTTCTTTAAATCAGATTTGTCTATGTTTCTTCAGTTGAAAATGTGTGATGAAATAAGAGGTTAGCTCAATCACAAGGAGTACCGATACTGAATGATTCAAGAGATTCACGGCCCTAATGAGGGAATGAATGAACCATGGCGACTAACTAGAGACTGGCTATAAAACCAACAGAAAAAACATACTAGTGAAGTAGTTCAGTGGACAAATATTCTCACTGAAAAAGCCTGGCCCGAGTTTGATCCCAGAATCCAGGGTGTAAGAAACAAACTAACAGATGACTGTTGTCCGCTGAATTCTGCATGTGCACCAGGCAAATGAATGCTTACACTCACAGGCATCACACGCACACACACACTCACACACACACAAATAAACGAAATATAAATTAGTAGCAGGTTCTTCATACATTATGTATAACCCTAAATGAAACTAAGCTTGAGCTCTAAAGATTATGTATTATTTGAATACAATCACAGGTAATATTGTATATTACTTATATTATACAACCAGAGAAAATGCTCTGATTTACTTTTAATCATAGTCATGAAGCTTATAAATAGTGGATTAACCACTTTCAGTATGAATGATAAAAAAATATAATAAGAGTCTGGGTAGAAAAATCAGGGAACAATTTAATATTTTAACTAAAAGCCAAGAGTGGTGGTCCACACCCTTAATCCCAATGCAGAGGCAGGCAGATCTCTCTGAGTTCAAGGTCAGGCTGGACTACCTGTAGAGTTTCAGACCAGCTAGGCGTACATAATGAAAACATGTCACAAAAATTGTTTGACAAAATTTTAATGAAGGGATATGTATAGTAATGTGCCTACATTTGTCTGTGGGGAGGAATGTAGATTCATGATATCTATGTAAATGAGCCAGTACCATTTATATTTTGAATGAAAGTGTGCTGACTTCATGTTTGTTTTTGTTTTTAAAGTAGATGCTGTTATTTTTTCACTTTCAGTTTTAGATCTCTTTGCCAGTTGTGCCAGCTCTCAGTGCCTGTGCCTCCAGCATGGTGGCATCAATTTATTATGTGTAATCCATTTTCACCCACGTATAATGGGAAAATCAGGAAAATGGAAAATGAGCTTTTAATCCCACGGAAAACCCAAGTTAATGTGCAGTACTTGGCCTTTGAGGAAGAAGTCCTCATCACTATCATAGACATGATCTTTTCACTTTCTGCTCTACACCACCTAGACTTTATTTGTTGCAGGGATGGAATCATATTGAGGTTTGGAGCAGAAGTAGACATTTTGTTAAATTTGTAAATTTTATTTTACGTACCCACCACAGTTTCCCCTCCCTCCTGTCTTCCAATTCCCTCCCACCTCCTCCCTTCAACTCCCTTCCCCTATTTTCTCCTTCTCCATCATTCATTCAGAAATGGTAAGGCCTCCCATAGGAGTCAAGAAAACATGTCATATCAAATGGCAACAGGACCAAACTCCTCCCCACTGCATCATGGCTGAGTGAGGCCTTCTACCATAGGGAACAGGTTCCAAAAAGTCACCTCATACATCAGGGACCGGGCCTGGTCCCACTTCTAGGGGCTCCACAAAGAGACCAAGCTACACAACTGTCATCCACATACAGAGGGCCTAGGATGGTCCCATGCAGGTTCCCTAGCTGGTGGTTTAGGGTCCTTGAGCTCTCACTAGCTCCAGTCGGCTGTCTCTGTGGATTTTCCTGTTATGATCTTAACCCCCTATGCCAATATAATCCCTTCTCTCTTTCTTCAACTGGACTCCTGGAAATCGGCCCAGTGTTTGACCGTGGATCTCTGCATCTGATTCTATCAATAAGAGGATGAAGGTCCTATGATGAAAATTAGGGTCACCAGGAGAAGACCAGTTCAGACACATTCTCCACTATTCCTAGGAGTCTTATTAGCTGGAGTCATCCTTGTAGATACTTGGGAGTTCCCCTGGGACCAAGTTTCTTCGTAACCCCAAAATGGCCCCCTTTCTCAAGGCATCTCATTACTTTTTCTCTTTGTCTGTCTTCCAATTTGACTATCCCAGTCCCTTATGTTCCCCTCGAACCATCCCCTCTACCAGCCCAGACCCCAGTTTGCCTAGGAGATTGCATCTAATTCCCCTTCCCTGGGTGATCCATGCATTCCTCTTAGAGTCCTCCTTGTTCCCTAGCTTGTCTGGGACTGTGGGTCCTAGCCTGGTTATCCTCTGCTTTACATCTAATACCCACTTAAACACAGTGCCTACTGTGTTTGTCTTTCTGGGTCTGGATTACCTCACTTAGGAACTTTTTAATCCCAGACTTTTTGGATAATACATGACACACTTAATTTTGTTATTCATAAATGGATATTTACTTCAGAGCTGTAATCACAAAATGAACATTTCATTCCCAAAGCTACCATACTTATATCTGTACATAATTTCTGAAAATTTATCTCTGATTCAGGGCTTATATATCATTTTTAGTTTCTGAAATGAAAATATAATTACATCAATTTTCTCCTTACACCTCTTTCCACGTACACTCTTCCTCTCAAGTTCATGCCTTTTTACTTGAATTGTTGATCTATATTAATAATATAAAATACAACCTTATTAATCAATATGCTACTGTATGTATAAGTGTATATGTTTTCTAGGTCAATCATTTGGTATTGGACAACAGATTGATGAGCCTTTTTCTAGGGAAGACAATCTCTCCCAATCTCAGCATTTTTTCAGTTGCCTGTAGTTTTGTGTAAAGTTGGGGATTCACAAGATTTTCCCCCACACTTGGTAACACGCCTATTGGTGCAGGTGCAATTTTTGTCCTATTTACACACAGCCATGATGTTGACACTTCATGGGTGTATGACCCTGATATTTTTAGAATACACAGTCTCACAGCAGACTTACTGTTCCTCTTGGTCTTACTGTCTTTCCACCCCACCGTGTGTCTGAGGTGCAGGAGTTGTGCTGCTGATGCACCTGTTGACACTGGGCACTATGCAGACACTTGTCTCTGCACAATCAGCAATTATAGTTTACCAGAATGGTCTCTAACTATACTAAAGTGAAATCTCTCTGATGAGAGGTGAGAGCTATGCTGCTTTGGGGGCATAAGAATAAATGTGTAAAATAAGCTATAACTTACGGTGGTTAAATAAAGCGGCAGTTTCAGATCTCCTTCATGATCAACGATCTAATTAGTCTTTGGTAGCTGGCTGGGTTTTCAGTACTTGGTATGATTTCCCTGTTGTTGAGCAGAGCTTAAGACAAACTAGAGAGCTATTGGTTACCACCAAGGTATGCACGACACAACTGCACCCTTAAGGCTATTGTGTCATGCTTGTCACTGTTGTAGGACATGAGTGCCATACCTGGTAAGAATATAGTCTTCCCTCATGAAAGCTTATGTGACACCATCTGGTGCCAAAAAAAAGCTAGCGCTCATAGAGAAAGAAATTCAGGTCAGATCCAGTTGTGATTCCTGAGAAAGAACATTTTTATATATACACATGTTAAATATGTATATATATATGCATGTAATATATATGTGTAATACATATGCACACATATATTATATATTATGTATATAATTCTGATTTTAATAAAAATTCATGTGGTTAAGTAAATGATCTATCAACTATTTTTATAGCATTCAAGTCTTTCAAAACTCCAAAACATAGTAAACAAAATTTAATGGACTACTCTGATCCCATAGCAACATTTAAAACTTTCACATCTCTTAGAATAACTTATTTCATCCCTATGTTCTTACTTATCTACTCAGCTGCTTTTAGTGGGAACAAATACAACCCATTTCATTCTTAAAGTTGCAATAAGTTTTTCCCTCCCTTGCTTCCTCTTCTCTTTCTTCCCTTCCTCCCTCCCTTATTTCTTTCCCTACTTTTCTTGTTTCCTCCTCTCTCCTTTCGCCTTCTCTTTCTTTTGCATTGCTAATCACTCCCTTCCTCACTTCCTTCCTTTCTTCTTTCTATCCCTTGCTAGCTCCTTGTCATCCTCCCACTCAATACCTGAAAAATTACTGTTATATTGTTTTATTTTTCTCAGGTGAGTAATACCTTTGGTTGTACTTTAGAAGTTAGTTCAGTAGCACCTACTCAGACTTCTACAGTTGAGCTGTTTTTATACTTCCACAATTAAAATGTAGTGTCAGTATAATTTTACTGCAGGCTTCTGAACAAGTTAGCTGGAAAGGAAAATCCCACAACTCACATTTCTCAAGACTTCCTACTGACAATGGTCAAGAAACATTTGAAAATATATTGTTCTTTTAAGGCCTAATAATTGATAAGGTATTTATTCCATGAAAAACTTCAATCACATATATTCACTTGTTTGAGTAAATGTAATTTTTGTATAAACAAACCTATTTTTGGTATATAAATCAAACTATTGTCTGTAATTTAAATGATGAAAGAAGATCACTACTTATCATAATTTAATTTTAAATCTCCTGGATCTTAAATCTTAGGGCTTACAGGACATATTTTCTTGTGTTTAAAGATCCTATAACAATCTGAATATTCAGAGAGTTATGTATATGTACTGACTACAAAACAGAAAGTAAATTCTTACTGACAACATGATACTGTGCATGTGGAATAAAGTGCTGGCTTCATATAAATGATTCACCTTTTCTGAGTCTATCTTTTCATCATTATATTTAAGAGTAACACAAAAATATGTTAGAGAGTTTGATTTCCTGATGATTCTTTTCCAGTCAGGACTAGGAAAAGTTTCACAGTTCATGACAACAGAAACACTTTCATTTAGGACAGTTTTCTTAAAGGGGTAACAAAAGAAGAATACTTATTTTTATTATGTAATTTTTATTTTTTTTAAATACCAAGAAATGGCTTTATGATTTCAAATGGAGAAAACACTACCTATTTAGAGATGCCTTTTAAAAAGCTTTTTAGTGTATGACATATTCCATAATGTCAAGCCAACTTTACAATTTCATTGATATCTCTGTTCACAGCTTGCATTTGTTCTCTCTTTTTTTTTAAACAATACAAATTTACTTAGGTAAAATGAAGACCATTTTAAAGACAAAGATATTATACCAGTTTCCCATTTTATAGTCGGCGGTTGTTCAATAGCTCTTAGATCATATTTTGCCAGTATTTGCCATCCTAAATCCAAAGCCTATCCTTTAGAAAATACAATTATTTTTATTTTTTATTGAAAAAAAATTCTGCCTCCTCCCAGTCTCCCATTTCCCTCCCCCTCCGCCCACTCCTCTCCCTCTCCCCCCACTCCTCCACTCCTCTCCCCCTCCCTCTCCAGTCCAAAGAGCAGTCAGGGTTCCCTGCCCTGTGGAAAGTCCAAGGTCCTTCCCCCTTCATCTAGGTCTAGGAAGGTGAACATCCAAACTGGCTAGGCTCCCACAAAGCCAGAACATGAAGTAGGATCAAAACCCAGTGCCATTGTGCTTGGCGTCTCATCAGCCCTCATTGTTCGCCATGTTCAGAGAGTCCGATTTTATCCCATGCTTTTTCAGTCACAGTCCAGCTGGCCTTGGTGAGCTCCCAGTAGATCAGCCCCACTGTCTCAGTGGGTGGGCGCACCCCTCACGGTCCTGACTTCCTTGCTCCTGTTCTCCCTCCTTCTGCTCCTCATTGGGACCTTGGGAGCTCATTCCGGTGCTCCAATGTGGATTATTTTCATTCTATACAATTGTGACTTTATATTTTAGAACTTTTAAACTCAGTCCTATATCTATGAAAATATATGAATCATGTATTATTAATAATCATTTCCTGAGAAAATAATTCACAATTTGTATCTTCATTTATAATTAAATGTAATTTATTACATTAATGACATAGGGTGGGAATAATTTGAGTGTGATGCAAGATGTTTGATTCAGATACAACTAAGTTTCTGCTCTCTGCTATTAATAGATTTAATTAAAACAAAATCCAAATAATTATGAAACCCTTTTTAGTGAATGATTTAACAGCAATGTAAACATAAAATATTTTAAAACAATATTTAAAGTAACTGTTATTACTATTTTATAGTCTTTATGATTTCTCTCCATAGTTGCTTTTGATAGATAGATGTTTTCCCTCTTATGGAGAACATTGATTGATTTCATATTAGGTGCAGTAGAAAAGAAAGTCAAGTCTTTCTAGCTTGAGATCTGACTGTTCATTATGTGGCCACCTTCGTTTAGGAGTTCTGGAGACCACATTCAAGGTCACCAAGGCCTTGATATCTAGAGAGGCAGGGAGCTAGACTGAAGGACTAGTTAAGGGGAAAAGCCTGTTAAATTCAGGTGTCTCGGGGTTAAATCCTTAAATTTAAGCAATTCCTTAAATTCCACAGTGTGGTAGGAATTCTAGGTAATAGAAAGAAGCCTGAATCAGCCCCAGAATGAAAGCAATTGGGGGTACACAAGGTGGTACTAAAGCATAACCACCTCAGAAATAGAGACTAATTTCTCAACCCTTGTATACTCATCACCCATTCTTGCCATTGGAACTTTAACAGAGTAGAAAACAAATGAAATGTGTAGGCAGATCCAATATCAACTAATAACAAATCCTAAGAGGTGAATTTTTATAATTCATTTTACACACACACACACACACACACACACACACACACTTTAAGCATTTTTTAAAAGGAGCAGTTTCATATTAATGAGGTAGCAACACTAATTTATTTTATATAAATAATTGACTTTGAATAATTTGTACTCAAAGACTTACCACATCTTCAATATTTTCAGCATAAACGGATGTTTTATTTTATCAGTGCTTCTAAAGCCAGTATTATGAAAACATTGTGAAATATCAGGAGAATATTTAGAGATACTTCAGTTATTTTTGAAAATTCTGTCCTAACTCAATACAAAATTCATTTACTGACTGTTTTTAACAACCTTTACCTTTTATTGATAAATATAGAAAAATATAAAATTAGAGGACAAAAATGCTGAAATAACCAGATTTGCTGAATCTTATTTCTTGTGCTCCCATCAAAGTACATTACAGAGTAGTTCCATTTCAGATTTTAAATCTTGGAACAGAAGCACAAACTCAGTACTCATGTATGGAGATAATTAGAATCCATTGTCTTTTAATTATTTTGTTGTTTTTGGTGAGGCAGCATTATCAGTAGAATTTCTTCAGTCTATGTAAAATCACTCTCTATGTTTCAATATACGAACCATTTCCCACTACAAACAGAAGACAAGAAAGGTCACTGACCTCACTGCTGAATTATATTTATGGGAAGAAGGCTCAAAGGAATGTGACCTGATATGGGTAGAATACATTTATAATTTCCCGTGTTATGATCATAAATATAAAAGGTGGTCATCATCCTGTTTCATCTCTTCTAGTTGGTAACACAACTCTAGAGGAAAACTAGATATTTTAGAACCTTGGCTTCAAGCATTTTATTAACATTAACAAATTCAAACTCTACATGGAGAAGAGTGAAACTGTAGTATCAGAAGGCCCCTAGATCTAAGCATTCCAATGTATTCTCTGGAAAACCCCAGAAAAAGATGCACATACCCTAAAATGCGCTCCAGCATCAGATGCGTCCATTCCTATAACTCATTCCCTCTCGACCTTTCTCATTTTGAGTTGTGTTATTTTTTCTCTTTATTTGTTTTATTTTTATTTTTCTCTGATAGATTACTTCCTGATTCCATTTTCCCTTTTATTCCCTTCACTGAAACCTCTTCTTATCCCACCTCCCTTTCCCTCTGATCCGCCCTCCTCCTCTTAAAGAGCACAGGCTTCCCAGAGACATAAAACAAACATGCCAAGATATAACAAGATAAACTAAAACCAGGCACATCAAGGCTGGGCAAGGCGGCTTAGTAGGAGGAAAACTGTCCCACAAGCAGGCAAATGAGTTAGACACAGCCTCTATTCGTACTGTTGAATTCCGTGAGAATGCCAATCTACTCAGTCATAACATATATGCAGAGTTCCCAGGTCAGACCCATACAAGGCTCCTTTATCTCTAAGAGCACCATGACTCCCGGTAAGCTGATTTTATGGATCCTGTTCTTGTGATAACTCTGACCCTTCTAGTTCCTTTTGTTATTACTCCCCTTAGCTCCCCAGAAATCCCCTAGTTCTGCCTAATGTTTGGCTGTGGGACTCTGAATCGGCTCCATCACTTGGTAGATAAAGTTTCTCTGATCTCTTTGAGAAGGATTCTGCTAGGCTCCAGTCTCAGAGCACTTTGCAGGCAGGGAAAGCAGTTAGTTCAAAGGTTTTGTGGTTGGGTTGGTGTAACTTGAGGCCTAGACTAGTAACAGAAGACACAGAAGTTCTGCATCCCTTATTACTAGGAGTCTTAGAGTTACTTTCATAGGTTCCATGGAGTTTCTTTTGCATTAGGTTTCTACCTCTCCTCCAAACACCCCCAGATTCCAGTTATTTCTCCAAGTATTTTCTCCCTCCCTCATTGATCCCTCTTGTTCCCAATTCCATCTGCCCCTAGGTCATCCTGAAATCTGTTTCCCAGGAAGATCTTTGGGTCCCCTCTTAAATCCTCTTTTTCGGTTAGCCTCTCTGGCCTGTGAATTGCAGCATGATCATCTTTTACATTACAGCTAATATTCACTGACAAGTTAGCACACATCATATACTAAGCACCATGTGTTTGCAGTAAAAACTTTGCATATCACAACATATGGTAGTCACTAGTCTGAGAAGAGGTTGTGGCAGGCAATGCTCTTTGGTACTGTATGGTATGGCAATCCTATGAGCAAGGTTTGCAAGCAGGCTTTCATTAGATATGAGCCAGAGGACAAATGAGATGTGAGACAACCACAGCAAACTATGTGGAATCATCCATAGGAGCAGCCAGGGTGAAAAGCAATGATGCCAAATATTTCATCTTTAAAGATAAGCTCCATAAATCCCTGTATCCCCTAGACATTTATTGCATACTGTTATTTTTGGGGGAAATAAATTTTATATGTATTATTCTTTAGAGTATGATCATGTATAAAATGCACAATATCATATAATAATGTACATTTAAAGGGGAAGATATTGAGACAAAATAAGGTTATGACATGAGACAACCTCACTTCAATTCATCTTGTATGAGGTTATTTGGATAATAACATCCAAAGCAGTATATTCATTCTGGCTTCTGATACACAATTGTCCTATGTACATCAGAAATATACTTTGGGAATACTTTTTTACCTTGAAATTAGTACACAATCTTTTAACTAAAGAAAAGAGATAAAGTTCAGAATGTTATTCACGTTTTTATATAATCACTTAAATTTCAACCATTTAAAATGTAACACCCTTTTTGTGAGTCATACAAAAATAGGCAGAAAGTCATGAGCTCGTTTGTCAACCAAGGTCTGTGCCAGTCACGATGTACACCATGTACCCATAGCCTCAATAAGCTGTGGTATTTTGGAGGGGAAATTTTAACAAGTCTTGATTTATAATTATACATTATAGAATGACATAATTCATTAAAATTTTAAAATAAGGTGTCTATAATCTTTATACAAACATATACTAATTTGTTTAAAAACATGTGAAGTACAATCTCTTTGAAAACATGATTTTCAAGAAAATCATTGTTTATTTTTTTTACTTTTTCCATTTGTTAAACTCTTAATATGTACTTGTATATATGAGTGTGCATCTTCTTGTGTGATCAAGAGTATCTGGAAATGCATGCATGAGTATGTGCAGGCTGAAGGACAATGTTGGGCATCATCCTCTTTTATACTTAGTCTTTATTTGACCCAAAGCTTACCCATTTGGCTACACTATCAGGCCAGCATGCCCTTGGGATCCTCCTTCTCTGCCTCCATAGTACTATGGATACAAACTTGTCACTGCATGCCCAGCACTTTTATATTGCATTGGGGTATTAACCTGTCTCCGTTCTTTGTGATTTCAAGGTAAGCACTTTATATACTGAGCTATCTCCCTTGCCCTAGAACTTTGTTGCTGTTGTTGTTAGCTGGAATAACAGTAGTCAATTTGTTATAGAATTTCCAGAATATACCTAGGTTATTCATTATGTGCTATTTTATTCTTAACAAAGCAATTGCTTACCCTGTCTTAGAGGTTTCTGGAGAATAATTAGTTTAATCTCAGACATTTTCTTAAAAGGTTGGATATAGTAATAAAACCAAAGACCATTCACATACAAAAACAGACTTACTTAATATTTTTATATTTTGTAACAGAAAAGGAAAGTTTTGTTGTTGTTTCAAGGTAAGCGAGTGGGGAACCAGTACTTCATGTGCCCAGTTTCCAGGCCTGTATCTCTATGAATAAATGATTAATCTAAAACAATGCAAAAATTATTTCACACAACTGCCATAGTATTAAGAATCACAGACAATGTTTACAGGTGTGCCACAAGCTGTTTAATATTTTTGTATTTAGTTTCTAGACAATATAAATCTCTTTTTAAGAGAAAAGTTTATTGATTGAACATTTTTGTTAGATAAATGGATAACCTTTTCTTTTTCCTCTTATTTTTACTCTTAGGAATTACCTAGGGGAAAAAATAGTCTCAATTTGTCATGTTATAGCAGGATGTATGAATTGCAGTAACAAGCAAGACTTCCTCAAAGGAGCCTATATAAAACACAAACAAACTAACGAAAAATCACATAGGGAAGCAGGCAAGTCACAGAAAGGATACAAATTGATATGTACTTGGTTTCTATATTATAGTATATTAGAAATATTTCTTTAGAATATTGACATACACAGTGTTGAATTGAAGGAATATGCTTAAAGTGGCACAAAGTAAATTCATGATCTGTTGTTTCAAATAAAATCTGAATTTATATGTATGTTAAATGGAAGTTTCAAAGTATATATGCATAATGTTACTTGCACCTATATTTTTAATCAAATTAAAGTGTATCATTAAAATTCATTTTCAAAATCTCATGATGCTTAATGTCAAAAAGCATTTTTTCACATTCATTTATGACATTTTAATATGCTTAACTAGTTGAGAAAGGCTGTGAACAAGTAAAAACAAACAAACAAAACCATGTGTGTTTGTTAGAGAGTGGTATACTGAATTTAGTGGTTCCCTAAATACAAAAGTAGGCTTGTTGCTTGTTTATATAAAACAAATACGAGGCATAATGTGGCTTGGCTTATAAAGGAACTTGGCTCAGCTGTAGTCTCCAGCAAAGGTAATCAAACATTAATTTCAACATTGCTGTCCAAGTGTTTTGTAGATGAGATTAAAGCCTGTAATTAGTAGTCTTTAAGCAGATTATCCCAGATAACTTGAGTTGGATTGAGTGAGTCAGCTAAAAGTCTTTAAGAGCTTCACATAAACTTTCCCTAAGGATAAGGAAATCCTGCCTGAAAAGCAACTTGATTAGACCTGCTGTTTGCCTGCCCTTCCTGGAGCCCTTACCTACAAATGCTGAACTGTGCACGACATCCCTGATATTTCCATAAGAATTTGATTACTGTGCCTCATCATATATATGACTATAAAGTGAGCGTCATGCACATATTAGTGTGCGTGTAGGGGGTGGTGTGTGTTTGTGTGTGTGTGTGTGTGTGTGTGTGTATCCCCATAATAACTTTTTCCCTATGATAGACCCATCTGATGCCTCTGGATGTTCACTTTATTTAAGATTTAAACAGTCTCTGCAAAATTCCCCAAAGAAAGGCCATCAGTCATCATGGTAACATTAAATGCACAAAGGAGGACAACAACAGTATCAGAAGCAAAAGCTAAATATCAGATCCAGAGTGAGGCATGGAACATCGTATGGAATGAAAACACTGTGTCTCAAATACTAAGAAGCCACAATCTGGGAAAAAGGACACATGATTCCCCTTTAGATGCTTGACCGATCATCTCTTGTCTTATTTCCATCATATATAGTCATGTGAGTTAGTATTGATGAGTATGGATTCAAAGCCCAGAGAGAAGATGACACTAAATAAGATGATCTCCTTCTTCCTTGTTTCCTTTCACTCTCTAAGCCCCCCACACGTTATTCTTTATCATGAGTAAGTATTTTCCCTAGTAGAATTAATCCAGTTTAATGAATTACCTTAAAACATAAAGGTTTTTACAACATAGGAACAGAAGAAATAAAACAAGTGAAGAAAAAAGGATTCTGCATCTCCCTTAACAGTGTAGTGGGTACCTATGGAAAGTTCCTTGATGGTCTATACAATTTATTTGAGATTCTCTGCTGACAGAAAGCAGAAAAGCAGGAACATATTAGATTTCTCTAGAATCTCCAAGTAAAAAGAATGACTGCAAGAAGGAGCTTATCCTTGAGATGCATAATAAAAGAAACCTGTCAAGCTTGCCTGGCCATTTCTATTTTAATAATGAGGTAGTTAGTGTATTAGAGTACACATGCAGAAATTCGTGACACAGCATATATATTACCCATTGCAAGACATGCAACTCTCTCCAATATACAGGGAACATATTATTTTTATTACGAATTACAGGAAAAACATACATTAAATCAATGTGTGCTAATTATAAGAACGAACACAGTGCAAAAGAGGGCCATGGTCTTTGCTGCCTTTGAATATACTCTGCCATCCTTTTAAACACATGGACTCAACATAAGCCATATTGAAGACAAGTACGTCTGCATACCTCCAGATTATGACATAATAATCTTAGACAGTTTTCTTACAATGCCATGCATATTATCATTCAGTTTTAGCTTTTAGTGTGCTAAATTATACTGTTTACCATATCTAGGTATGCTGGTTAGCTTTAGATATCAACTTGACATAACATAGAATTAACTTTGAAGAGAATCTCCATTGAGAAATTATCTAGACCTGGCCTGCTGTCATGGCTGTGGAGTTTTCTCTTGATTTGTTTTGATGTAGAGAGATCCAGATCGTTTGTGGGAGGCACCACTTCATGCGCTAAAACTGTGCAAGTGAGGAAAGGTTTCAGAGGATAAACAGCAATCGAGGGAGGATGCGTTTATTCTCTGTGTTTTTGACTGTCAATGTGCTATGACTAGCCGCTTGAGCTCCTGCCCCAGCATCCCTAAAAATAATAGATTGTAACTTGGAATTACTATACAAGGCAAGGAAACCCTTTTCTCTAGGTTGATTTTGATGAGCACGTTTTAAAGCAACAATAGAAATGAAATTAATATACCACTTTAATACAAATCAAGAAAATTAGGGTAATGAGGAGATCACAACCAATTGCTTTATTCTCAATTAATTAGGAAAGAGATAGAGTTTTCCAGAAATATGGACCTGCTCAGATTTGCAATCAGCTCTATCTAAGTTTAAAATTCTTTGTTGTAGCAGAAGCAAAAGACATGTGAAAAAAGGTGGGGGCAAGAATCATCTGGACATAAGTAACACAGAGGTTAAAGAATTAAATAGAAACTTTTTAGTGGCTGAACATGCACCCAACAAAAATATTCTGAATTATAAAATGCTAACAATGATTGAAGTTTTTCATCTTGAGAAACTATTTCTGAAGGAATTCTTTTGTTTGGCTTTCAGGGCCTTCTTTGGTGCTTAAAATTAATTAAAGCTGATTAATTTACCATCTTCACAGTAAAACTTTGGAGAGAAGCTAGGTGGAAAGCTTTGGCCACTGTAATTTAGATCCTTTGAGAACATTCCCTGAGTGGGAATATGGGGTATCTCAGGGCGGCACAGATTTTATACAATTATTTGTAGTACTACTTCTTTAATGTGTTCAAAACCTTGGAAACTTCAAAGATACAGAAAGAAAACCTGGGGGAAGGTTGCATCCCTACCCATCTAGTTTCCTGATTCTTTCATGTCCACCTTAGCACTGAAGTAGCTATTTTATGGTACCATTAAGCACCGTACGCTGTGAAGACACTATTGCTGTTGACAGTGGAATAATGTATGTCCAGTAACATGCCACTGCTTTTAATTCTTTGTTTGTATAGTGATTCTCCTCGTATTTATTACATAAGAATGGAATACAAGATTATTACAATTTCAAAAAAAAAAGATTATTACAATTTCAAAACATTTATTCTTTGCAAGGAGTATACATTTAGATATTGCTGGAATATTTTCAGTTTTAGCTTCATTATTTAATAATTGAAAAATTTGGGTGAATGGTTTTAACTTTCAAACCCAACTTTTAAAATTTATTCTGTTGGGACAGAATGGCATCTCTTTTTAGGATTTTTGTAAAGGTGTAATGAAATAATACTAACACTATTGAATCAGTATAAATTTATCTTTATCTTCCCCTGTATTTTCAGAATTAGCTGGATAAAAATTTGTGTAAATAAAAATATATTTTAAAATATAACATTCTGTCATTGACTAATTCCTTCTATGTTAGTGCAAGCAAAACCTTTTAATGACTGTACTTGTTACTTTCTACAATAATTAATGCAACCTTAATAAATAACAAAATGTATAAAATAGATACAAATAAAAGAATGACAAAAAGAGCATTGTCCACAACCAGCTGGATGCTTTGTTCATGTGTTCTTACTCAAACATAAAACTATTGAGGAATAGAGAGTTACATATTGATTATTATTTAAGGAAAATATAAAGGTTTCTAAAATTTTAACAAATAATAATGGGTAAGTTCCCCTCTGTGAATATTTTACTTTTAGTTTCAGGACATATAATGAATGAACCAATTTATCTTTACTTTAAAAAAAAACTATGAATCATTTGCTTTACTGACTTCTGATCCTCATTATGTGTATTTTTATCGTGAGTTGGAGAAATTTTATTCTATACTCACTAATGAAAACATAAGCATGATTCTAATTAGCTTGCATGTGCCCTAGGAATGCACAAATCCTTTATTAGAAATGAGAGATGAATTCTGGTCACCACCTCTAAATGCCAAATTTATTATATTCTTGGGGGAAAATATTCTTTCTCCTAATTAAAACTATATGCTCCATAATGAACAAGGCATAATTAAAGATAAAATACCAAAGAAATAACTTGCTTCTCTATGAAAAATTTACATTAATAGAACTAATTTTGCAATACTTTGGAAGTTTTGTTTTTAATTTGTCTGTTTCTACAAGTACAACAACTCCTAAGTTGAGTAGATTTTTTTATGTTTATTCCAAAGAATTTAAAAATTAAATCCCTGGCATTTTGTAAACATTTACACCCTTGACACCATTCCATTCCTATAAAATCTCCTCCGAGATTCTGTTTTTCTTTTAGTGTATTCTGGACAATATATTGTCTTTCTTTGTTGTTAGTTACTCACGATTCTCCTCATCAGTTTAACATGGCACCCTCTCCTCTCATTCCCTTAAGTGGAGATGAATATTTCTGTTCATTCTTTCTACTGACATTGCTGTATCACCAAAGGCATAAGATATATATTAAAATGAGTCATGATTTATTTTTTAATGCATCGGCAAAAGAGTAAACAAAGAAGTTTGAAAAAGTTCTTAAATTCAAATCATGGAATATATAAACATCTCAGTTCATTATTCATTTATTTGGAGAAGTAATACAGTCTTTTTTGATGTTTAGATGCACAGAATCATATGAGCTTGTGTAGCCTACATGTACACATGCTTACACCCCTTAATAATTTGTGGTTCTTAACCGAAACTTATCATATGTTTTTCAGACATGTTTTGTACCCTATAATTTGAGAACATTTAATTTCTGCTCCTTTAAAAAAATTACATTTCAACTTTTCACTTACATAAGTGCTATGCTAGAATCAAGATCTAATAATTTAAAGATTGGCAGGAGGTATTGAGTTAGAAATTGAAAACAAAATGTGTGTTTGAAAACAGTCTGAGTACTTTTTAGATAAGAACCTCAATTTGTTAATAAGTACTTGCTAATAATATTAAAATATACACACACACTCACACACATAGGGAGAGAAAGAGATTTATTATTGATCATTTGTAGAAGTAGTGTCCATTACGAAGTCAAAAACAATAACAAAACTTAGAGAACCTAGCAAAAGAAGTTTATTTTTCTCATCCATCTGACTGTCATATAGTATTTGAAAGTGTTAGCTTTATATTCTCTCAATATTCTCAATATTGTAGACCACACTCATAAGAAAATAGTTTCATAGCAACCAATTGTGTTTAGCTGCCAAAGACCCTTGAACACAAAAGATAACATGATGCATTAAAAAGAGGGCGATTCCTAGACGGATGCTGCATGAAAGGGTGGCACATTCACTTGTCTTTCTTCCCTTGCTCTGCTGTAAGAAGTGGGCGGGATGTTTATTTATTATCTGTGTTTAGATTTCTAAAACATGAAGACAGGAAAACAACAGGTGGAAAAATTACTAAAAATGACAGATTAGGATAGTGTTTTTTTTTACTTCCAATAACATCACAGTTTTATAATGGCAAGGTGGATGAACTCTTAAATATATGATTATAATTTAGTGGCCCTGTGGATATACCTCTAAGTTGTATATGGATGAACAACCTACAGTATCACAATGATAAAATTTAATTTTTGTTCTCTTTTCAGATTTTATTTTAACATATAGCTTTTAATATGAAAATTTAATATCTGAAAATTAACAATGTGGTAAGAAATTAACATTTTATATTAGTGATTATAGTTAGTATGTTACACTAAAAATCTGGTATGGAACACCATTTATTAGATCAAATTTATTCACTCTCTGGTGGTGAGATACTTTAAGCAAAGATTATAGAGAATTTATGAAGTATAGTCAGGGTTTTCTTAATTATTTTAATGATTATTTCTTTTTAATTTAATGAGTGTTCACCAAACTGCTCAGTAGTAGATTTTAGATTTAATATTACTTATGAAATTAAATAAAAAGATATATAGTTCCATTAAGATAAAATGTAAGAAAATGCCATGTTTAAAATAATTATTTAGTTGGTAACAAAAGATGCATATAAAATTTAATTTTATGAGGTAGCTCTTCTGTTGGAAGGTATTATTTAGAAACAAATGGTCGTCCATTGATAAAATTAGGAAAATACACCATGTGACATTGAACATTAAATAAAACAGAAAATTTCAAATATGATGTCCTAAAAGGAAATCAAAACCAAACTTGCTTCAGCTCATGGAATTAAAGTGGTTATGTCAATGATCATGAGTGCATTATATACCTACATAGAGATTCATTTCTGCTAAAGAGGAGGAAATAAGTGGTGAACTTCAACACTATATGAAAAACATGCATGCTTCCTAGAGAAGAGCGAGCATACACATAAATGTAAGTATTGTAAAAATATTTTCCTCATATGTTAATTACTGATTGATATGGGATGTCCTGTATATGTGTTGCTTGTTATAGAATCATAAAAAAAATAGTGTGTCAGTAACTAAACATAACTAAGAAAAACAACAATATCAGAGGGGTTCCCAGGTGTCCAAGGAGATGTCACCAGCTAGGTCCTTGGGCAGCAGAGGAGAGGGTGCCTGAACTGGTCTTATCCCATAGCCACACTGATGAATATCTTGCATATCACCATAGAACCTTCATCTGGCAATGGATGGAGATAGAAACAGAGACCCACATTGAAGGACTGGACTGAGCTCCCAAGGCCCAGATCAAGAGCAGAAGGAGGGAGAACATGAGCAAAAAAGTCAGGACCACGAGGGGTGCGTCCACTACTAAGTGGTGTGACTGATCTAATGGGAGCTCACCAAGACCTGCTGGACTGGGACTGATGGAGCATGTAATCAAACCGGACTCTCTGAACGTGGCTGACAAAGAGGGATGACTAAGAAGCCAATGATAATGGCACTGGGTTTTGATTTTAATGCATGTACTGGCTTTTTGGGAACCTAGTCTGTTTGGATGCACACCTTTTTAGACATGAATGGAGAGGGGAGGGCCTTGGACTTCCCACAGGGCAGGGCACCCTGACTTCTCTTAGGACTGGAGAGGGAGAGGGAGTGGGAGGAAAATGGAAGGATGGGAGGAGGTAGAAATTTTTAATAAATAAATAAATTAAAATAAAAAGAATTGTGATGAAGATATTCTTTTATTCGCCCATACACTCCTAGTAAACGTATCCTAACATTAAATGTTCTATAATGAATACACAGCTAGTTCTGTGTGTGGTTGGGTGCTATGAGATTTGGGAACATAAGACTAAAAGGCAACCTTACTCATTCATGATTCCCTGAGTGTTTTTAGCAAAGTCTTTCTTCTTAGCTTGTTCCTATGTCCAGTAAACGAGTAGCATCATCCCATGCCTGCAGTTTACTAATAAAACTGTCATCAGTAAGTCAGTGTTACTGCTTTTTTACTGTTTGACATAAAAATAAAACAATATTAATGTGAGTGATCAAACACCAAGTGTCATTTCTTCACAGTCAGAATAGTATTTTATAGAGAGTCTCCTAAGGTACAGTATTTTTTTGAACAAGAGAAACAGCAACATTTTATCAGTGCCGGGGCTATATTTTTGATGGTGAATGATATAAGGTTGGACAAGGGAAACAAGATAAGGCCTATAAATTCCTAGACAGCACTGAAACGTGACTTGTACTTGATCAAAGTTTAGTCTGCATTCGGTTGTTTGACACTCATCTGTACCAGTCACACTGAGAGCAGTCGGGCATGTACCCTTAGTGACAAAAGCATTGTCCCTAAAGTATCACTTGTTTGTAAACACGTGTGAATAATTTGAAGTAGTTTAATAAAACGAAAGCACTTACATAAACTTTTTATTAGCACACATCAATTATTCATACTAATTAGTTTAATTATGGCACTTCCTATTAGTTACTATGATCATACTCCTTTCCACCACCAGTTTTTCTCCTCCCACTTATAAAAGTTTAATGTTAAGATAGAAAATTGATGATGAAGGAAGCAAAAGTTAGCAATTCCAATTTCTCTGTTTTTAAAAGTAGAAATCTTATAGTCTTTCAAATTCATTTGTCTTTTATACCTTAGTTTTCAATATTACCTTAGGAGGTGGATATCACATAATAAAGACAGAAGTGAGGGGAAAAAACTCATGTAAAAGGAAAGTTTATCTAATGTGTGATGTTTAGGATCTATACATTTATCATCCATTGTGGTGCATGACGCCGGTCTGCGCTCTATGTACCGCCATACAGTTTGTGAACTAGGCAAGGGACTAGAGATTGAAACAGACAAAGACTTAGAGACAGAGACACAGGTCATCCTTGATGCCACATCCTTCAAGAATGCCCCCCTTTATTGTGTTCAGGGGCAACTTATATAGGGATAGCCACGCCCCAGCCAAACACACAAGAAACCATTCCCCTGCCATCATTTCCTTACTTATCCATTAATCCAGTTTTCAGACCTTCTCAGACCTTTGTACAGTGAACAGTCATTAGTAAAAACTCACAACTGGTCAAAGTTCAGTGGATAGGCACCAGCGGAATGCTCAGACCCAAAGGTGGTATCTATATCATTCCCTTTGTCTCAGGGAAAATCAGAAAAGAAAGGGTAGAAATATTGTAAGAGTCATAGTTTGAGGGGGAACAGAGTAGATTCATGTTGCCTGGGTATCATAGAACTTCGAACATCATTAACTCATAGCAAGTATGGTCAACTGTACAAGACCTCGTGCCCCAGAGGGTGACTCCACACCCAGGAGTATATTGGTAGCACAAATTAGAGTTTAGAGGTTATTTAAATAAATCAAAGAGGGCACTAAGTAGGGAGAGTATTGAGATGTCGTTTGATCTGGGGACATTAGGGATGGTTATGATCAAAGTACATTGTATGAAATTCTCAAAGAATTAGTAAAAAATTTTAAGCAAACACATAGATGTGTTTTTAACATTCCAGAAATGAATAAAACTTTGAAAATGTCACTTAATTTTCTGATATTGTATATAGAAACCTTAACCCAGGAAGAAATGAAATTTAAAGTTGCAGCTTTGAGATATAAATATTCATCAGTAACACAATAATTGTAACAGACAGAAACAGTTTGTCCTGTGAAATTCTAAAGGAAAAAAAGTATTTTATAGTATTTCTAAGAGGAGATGCATACATAGTATAGACAAATTTTGTCAGTAATGAACAACAATGAATTTTGTAGCTCATCAAGAATTCCTGGTTTTGATCATTTGGCACTGAACAAACTGGCAATTTTATTTTAGTTATTTAATACCAGAACTCTGTAGGTAGTTGCAGAAAGAAAATAAATTTAATGTCATCCTCTGATACAGTTCAAGGCCATTATGGACTATATGAAGCACTATATCATAAAATAACATAAAAAACAATACATAGATGAATAGAAATGGGTTAATTTAAGATGTAAAAGTAAGTTAATAAGAAGCCTGAGCTAATAGGCCAAATGGTTTTATAATTAATATAGTTTCTGTGTGATTATTTGGGTCTGAATGACTAGGAAACAAAAGCACAGTCTATGTTTACACTTAGTCTGGGCACCCCACCTATACTTCCTGCATGGCTACTAGCCAATCAGAGTTTTATGAAATCAATATGAGTAAAAACTCTCTACATAGTACAACAGCATTATCCCACAGCATGTATTTCTGGTAAAAATAGCAATAATTTTAGTGAAACAACCCACCTCTTTTCAGATTTGGTAGTTATAAGAACTCAACTGAATAAAACATAAGTTTACATACTCCATATGCTATTTTAATAATCTTTGATGTAATCAGGATTTCTAGGATTAAACTGTAGAGAACCTTACTACAAATGTATCTCAGAAAAAACAAGAGGAAGAACAAATGTCTGAGACCCGTTTCCACTATAGGTCCATGATTAAGTCTGCTTTACCTAATAAATTCATAGAAGCACTTCTACAGATTCAAAAATATCAAAACTACCTTAAAACTCCTCTATTTGCCTAGAGGGGTGCTTACATTTTCCACTCACTCCCCTAACATTGATAAATTACAATAATAAGAACTTTACTATATTGCATTTTCATCTATTCCCACACTAATGGCCATTTTACTCATTTGAGACAGAGGAGGTCTTTTGAATAATCCAAAGCCTTAGTAGCCTTAGGTATCAATTAACATCAACTGTTTTAGAAGATACTGAAAATATTTCTTCTCCAAATGATTCCATCTTAAATTCAAAAAGCGGGGAGGGAAAACATGTTTTTCATTAGCTATCTTTTAAATAATATTATTTGGGGAATTCTTTAATGTCATCTAAGAATTTATATCAATAAGCATTATAGATTAATAAAACGTATTCTAGTCAAAGAAAGATGTACATTAATTTAAAAATTATAAATCATTAGTTTTTTGTTAGTTCAATGATTATGTAGAGATGTTATATATAGTAAAGAAAGAAAGGGAGGAAATCTTGGGTATATCTTAAACTCTCTTGGAAATGTTGATATCCCTCAGCCCCAGCAAAAGTCATTAATACTACAAATTAGAATTTGCATAAAAGCGATTTAAAATCAATTTTTGAACAGAGAGTAAAATTATCATTTAACACAATAACATGAGATAAATATATATTAATAAGTAACAGTGAGGTTCAGAGCCAATTGGTGAAAGATTACTGAACAATGGTGAAATTCATTTACATGAAAGAAGGTCTCAGAGAATCACCTTACATATTTGCTCCAGAAGAAATGCAAATCATGATTACAATACTAACAACATTTTAGGGAAAATAAATGCATCATCCCAAATGAAATGCATTTCTAGTTAGTCTAGCCCTCATGGTTGGAGGGTCTGTAACTGAATACTGCTGATGAAGTTGAGCAGTACAGGAAGCCTATGTTGTGGTGGCAGCACTGAACTGCCAGCATGCTTATCATTGTAAAGTAAACAGCATGCTGCACCACGAAATGCAGTCAACGTGAGATGCTGATCTCATTGTAAAGTAAACAGCATGCTGCACCATGAAATGCAGTCAACGTGAGATGCTGATGAGCTGGGACCTAACAGACAGGAAGAGGGCAGAATGACAACGTTTGTTTCTGGTTTTGAATTCTTGTTTTGTGCAAGTGTTTAGAATTTATGTAAACTCGCCAAGGGACATGACTCAGTAACAGCACCTGTATGCAGGCAAGAGAACTAACTTCGGCTCTGTTCCCCTTAGCCACTTAAAAGCTGAGTATTTTCTTGTATTCTCTAACCCCAGCATTTAGGGGTGGTGGTGGTGATGGTTGGGTTCTAAGAACTTTCTAGTTAGCCAGTCTAAGGAAAATGACAAGCTTCTGGGTCAGTGAGACACCTAGCAATAGAGGAAAATACCCTTTATCTTCCTCTGGCTTCCAAGTATACATGTGTAGCATACATGTCCACATATTTGCACACAATAAAACACACACACACACACACACACACACACACACACACACAGAGAGAGAGAGAGAGAGAGAGAGAGAGAGAGAGAGAGAGAGAACTAAATAAATAAAAGTAGAAAAGTAAAACAATAAAATTTAGCTTGTAAAACATGGTATTATGAGAGATGGCTAACCTGTACTCTTCACCAGGCCTGTGATAAAGGAAATAATTCCAACATTGAGAGCTAAAAAAAAAAAAAAAACAAACAAGCACAGAGAATTCTTTCAAGAGTCCACTGGGTAATCTAAGTTATAGTTAAATGCTTATGGATAACAATATTGACTATAGGCATTAAGGGATTCTTTTTACTATCCCATAGGATACCTTTTATTTATATTTTATAATTATCCCAAAATAAAAAAAGACATAAAAATACTTTCAAAGAAGTAACTGGAAGTTGTTTTTTTTTTTTTAATGAGCCATAGATATTTTTACAAAAAAATTCATTTATATGTTATGGACATTTAAAATTATATTCATAAGAAATATAATTGCTAGAAATTTAGAAAAATATCTTAAAATATTTTTATTATCACCATACTAAAATGAATTTGGTTTCTTCTTATATTAAATTATTTAAAATGACCGTATATCAGAATGTTTCTAAAGAAGCCTGACTACTGTTTTTTTATTTTTCTTTTCTAGCTCCAATTCTTTGTTAACTTTTCCTTTTTTTCTCCCTTTCATGTAATTCGCATTCCAAATGAACTGTCTAGTACAGATATGTGTGCATTTTAATATTTTAAAACAGCATATTTACCTTGCCTCTTAAATATTGTCCTCATCTTAACATTTTTATTTACTCAGACTCTACATGAACAAGACTCGAGATTAATATATCTCATCGTCTGAGTTTATGACCGTTTAACTTAACATTGCCACGCCCAAATAAAACCTGTGTCCAGATCCTAACCTCTTAAACTTAGTCTTTAGTACTGTGATTGTAATTTCAACACTAGGGTTTTGTCCATGGATCTCAGGATCCGACTCCTGTATTAGTTGGATTTCCGTTAGAAGAGTGGGGCAGCGGAGAGCGTGGAAAGTGGCAAGAAAGAGAAAGAATTGTTCCTCCGTTTTGTTCAGAGACAGAATATCCCAAAACGATATGCAAGTGCGGTCTCCCACTTCTCTCGATTCCAGCAGAATCAGTCATGTGATGCTTTTATGTTGTCTCGTGACCAGCTTCCACAGATACCGAGCACCCACTGTAGCCTGCTTCAAATGAGAGGGGAGATTCAATACTGCCAGTCTTTCTCTTCAGCCATCTTCCACGTTTTGTTTGAACTATTAGAGTTGAATCTCAGTTTCCTTTTTTTTTCTTCCCCTCCCTAACTGAAACACAGTATGTATATTAAATAGCTTTGTTAATTGGATTTGTCAAACAATTTCTGCACTCAGCTCTTGATGCAGTATTCTAAGACAATCTACCTCAAGTATTTATTAGTAAAATGTGTATAATGTGATCAAAATGTGTCCCTTTTATTCTTTGATTAGTTAGGCTTATGAAAATAGTACTCAAAACTCATATTGGTTGAAAAGAAGCAACTAGTTAGTAACTGAACCATTGAAAAATTAACTTTATTTTGAATTTAAAAAAAGGAAAAAAGAACTGTCAAAAATAAGAGAGGAAAATAAATTAAAATAGACATTATTTATCATGATATAATTCAAATCTATGTGAAACAGAATTCAAAAGAAGAGCTTTGAATGTTGCTAACACAAAACCTCATGAGTGTACATAAAATATTATAAGGTATATTTTTCAAAAATATTTTGTAATTTGTGTCAGTTTTCAGCTCAAAATTTGTAGATGGCAATGTGTCATATAAAAAGTTTGAACATACCAGCAGTGGCCATCAATTTTAGTTGATTAAGGCAATGGGCATTAAAAGAAATACGTTTCGAATTGTGTTTAAGAAACTGTTGAAACAATTTGAAAGGTAAGTAAAGGAGACAAGATGAAAGCACAAGAGACAGGTTGAGTGCTAATTTATTTGGGATTGCTGAGGACTGTCTTTACAATCATGTTTAATTAAGATCTATCAGAAACAAGGAACCAACTATGAAGCTACACAAAGCAGAGTTTTGTTTCTTTGATGGGGCAATGGTTGCTTAAGGTGTGTCTACAATGGTTGATATTAAAACCCACTGTTTTTAAACAGCTTACTAGTATGCACATTTGAGCTCTACTCATAGGAAGAAACTTCAGCCTGGTTCTGCTGCAGACTTCGTGAGGAGACCTTAGATGAGAGGTCATAGGCCATAGGGGGGAAATATTCAACTATTTTTTTGTCTAAATGGTGATGTTGTCATAATATCACTTACATGCTTATATTTATGTCCAGAAAATGAGTGTTAAGCCCAGCTTTCACCACAAATGTCAAAAGTATAATGAAACATGATTTAAAGTAAGAATGAAAAAGCAGAAGAGAACTGTGTTTGTTCTAAAATTCTTATCCCATGCCATAGTGTATTTCTAGACCCCATTTCTGCAGTGTCACTGCTAAAATTGAAAGAATTTTGATGAAAAATAAAACATTTCTGTTGCCCTGACCATTTCAAACAAGTATTGAGAATGATATTGGTTATCAATCTAGTGATGTGCAAATCGCAGAGAACACATACGTATTTCTAATGTTGCTTTAAACCACAGAACCCACTGAAACTGTATCTTCCCAGGTCACAAGTATGGATGTCAGCACTCTCAGGGCCATTTCATGAATACACGGGACACATGCTGTATTTTTATGCCTTTTCATCATCTGCCTTCATGTGCAGGAAATTTAAGACATTCAAAGTACTCTGCTCTTTTTCACCCATGGAACTCATGTATTTTTAAATATATTTGCCTTTGAGAACAAACTGTTCAATTTTAATTAATTCATGTTACATTAAGGAAAACTTTGAAGTTGACCAAATCGAGGATTCTCATTTCAAAATTCTGGTAAATTAATAATAATAAAAAACAAACCACACAGAGAATAGTAGTAAAATACCCCCGAGTTGAACAGCACTGTTCTTCAAACTACAGGAAAAAAAAAACAGGGTAAGTTATTTTATTAAAAATATGTAATTAGAAATATACCTTGCAAAAGTTTGTGTTTGTGTCCATTAAAGCTCAAAAATGATGCCTCCAATACCACAGATTATACTTCACAACTGGAACTGGCAGGTTATTTTTCTGCTTAATAGAATACTATAGCTTTTAATTCAGTGCTGAGTTTTTATTTATTTAAGACTGATGATTTTTGACATGACATCTATGGTTGCCTAAAGGCTAGAATATTTATACCATATTTACTACAAAGCAGGATGCTATAAAAAGTATATAATTTGTTGCTAATAGAAAAAAAAGTTTTTAATATAGGGATAAGTTCTAAGGAGATTCCAGCTATGGCCATAGAAATTAATTCCAAAATTGTTAACTACCTTACTCCTGCCCTAGACAGAGCAGTAGCATAGAATGCAGCTTCATTAGGTGAATATAATGTGAACAAAATCACTGAGCTCACATCCTAGAAGAAAGGCTTTATACTTCAATACAACTTTGAAATAGCTTGTTGTACTATGTTTCAAAACTTATAAAATGTAAATATATTTTTAAATTCCTTATAAATATGAAACATAGCTCCTTTACAAAGTTCTAGAATATAATTTATTGATAGAATTTGATTTAAAAACAAGCATGTTAAAAGTAAAAACATGGCAAAAGTCACTATGTGAAAACTGACATCGTAGTTGCATTGCCAACCCCAATATAAACACAGTTCATTGAATGTAGAGAGGCTGAACTATTGCCTGCAAAGAGTATTCACCCTTACATTTCAGTCTCTCTGCTTCCAGAAAGTACTCTGAAGGCTACAGGAAAGGATATTTAGACACCAACCCAGCTGTAAACATCCCAAGTGATAAACTGTCCTGCTGCAAGATGAGCTGGGCAATAATGGCACAGAACTGGTGGGAATGGCCAACAAATGTTGAATTAACTTGAAGCCCATGCCATGAGAGGAAGCCCATATCTTACCACTGCTTAAGTGTACAGAAACCTGAGATTGCAGAGCCCAGATACCTAGGGTAGAACCAAACATGACTGGCAACTAAAAATAATGAAATGATTTTTAATCATATTCGGCAATATACTCTAAAATTGGTGCCTTGGCCAATTGTCATTAGAGAGGCTTTCCCAGAAGCAGATGAGAAAGAGTGCTGCTACACAGAGCCAAATATTGTGCATACAGGATGAATTGGGGGTCCACCCAGTTATAGTACAGGAAACTCCAAGGAAGCAGGGAGGAATATTGTAAATGTCACAGGGGATGAAGGAGAACATGTCTGGCAGAATAATTCTGCAGGGCTCACATGGGCTCACAGAGACTGAAATGCAAACTTGGGGCCTGCATGGTTCTATACGAGGACCTCTGTATATGTCTTACGGCTTTTAGCTTGGTGACTTTGTGGGACTCCTAATGGTGGGAGTAGGCTAATATCTGACTCTTTTGACTGATCTTGGGACTCTCTTCTTCCTGTTATGCTGCCTTGTCCATCCTCAGTATGTGGACTTTTGTCTTGGTTTATTGTATCTTGTTTGGTCCTGTTTGACTACCCTGGTCTTTTCTGGAGAAGAAATAGCAGAGGTAAGTGGATCTGGAGGAGAAATAGGAATATGGGGGAGAGGGTGGAAGAGTGGAGGGAGGGAAAAATGTGTTCAGATATATTGTATGAGAGAAAATTTTATTTTCAATGAAAATTTTAAAATATTAAAATGATAAAAGAAGCATGAATATGAGCAAAGCTGAATGGACTCTAAGTTGTGTTTATATATTTATACTATTATATATCTTTGTGTTAGTGTTTTTATAAAAGAATAATAATTAAAGTTGAAGAGGTCATTGATTTGAGATGGATTTGGATGCCTAAGAATATTTGGGGGAGGAAGAGAATGCAAATTGGGGACTCATATATAAAATTTGAAAATTAGTATTTTTAATGTACTTACATATTTTTTATTCAACAATTTGTTTTCTGTTATCCTACTTTCCTTCACATTTGACTGTCCTTTTGGTCACTGCCAATTGTTCTCTTGTTAAATGGAAGTGTGCTTTCCTGTTTCTGCTCATTGCCAAAATTACAGCCATTTTAGAATACACAGTAGAAGTTTTTTTTTCATTTTCCTAACAAATATTGCTCTTTAGAATTATATAACTCATTGTACAAATTAAAACTGGTCTTATCTTGAAAAATGAGGTCATAGCCTGAAGCAAACTTGTACTTAGTAGTTTTCAAACACATTAATGTAGACATTATTTGAAATTGTGGGAATAAAAATCAAACTGGAGAAATATATCATCTCCACAATATTAATAACCATTTGGCTGACACTAATTTTCAAGTTTCTTGGTTGTTGTTAAATCTTCATTGCCCAGAAAGGTGTTGAAAGAATAATTCCAGACGAGGAAAAAGGAGATGAAGTATGAAGACCATATGTGATCATAAAATAAATAGCCTTCATGGCAGGTGGCTAACTCTCAAAATTCAAGCCCAATATTCCAGAAATTTAATAGACAAAAACATAAATATATGAAGGCTCTATTTAGAAATATAAACTGTCAAAACAATAACTTTTTAAAACAATTTTAAATGTTGTTAAAAATGTCAGAAGTGCTTTTTAAATTTTATTTTTAAATCTTTTGAGAAATTTATACATGAATGGAGCAACTACTCCACTACTGCCTCTTTCTCCTTAATTTCATCATGTTCACCATCCCTGCCTCAGGCAGCAAAGTCCACAGAAGCAGGACTGAGCCAGCCACCAAGGCCAGAGCAGGCCTGAACCAGTGAACTCCACAACAGTAGGACTGAGCTAGAGACCTGGGCCCTAGCAGACATTAGACAGTGAATTCCACCGGACCAGGTATGAGTCTCTGGCTCTGACCCACTTACTCAATGGTTGCTTACTCATACCTTTGCTGCCTCAGGCCTTATAAGCACTTCTTAATGGACTCATTAGGTTGTATTATACATGTACAAAGATTATGTATATATATATATACATATATATATATGTATATATATATATATATATATATGTACGTATGTATCTGCATGTGATAACAATAATAGAACAAGAAAGCATAAATTGTTATTCTGGGACCTCCAAGAAAGTAAACCTGTGCCAGGACCCCTGCAGGTCCAAACGTGAGTCTGGGAGCTCCAAGGAACTAGGCCTGAGCTAGGTATTCTGTGGGTCTGGGCTTGAGTCTGGAACCTCCTAGCAAGTAGGCAGGAACCAGAAAACTCTTCAGGTCTGGGCATGAGTCTGGGACCTCTAAGGGAGTAGGCCTGAGCCAGGTCCTCTGTGGGTCAGGCACACCCGACTCTGGGACCTACGAGGGAGTAAATCAAAGCCAAAGATGTTTGCAGTACCAACCACAACCCAGGGACCTCCAGATCCAGACTGAAGACATTTACAGAAACAGTTCTGAGATGGCAAACTAGGCCAGAGCAGGCCTAAGACAGTGAGCTCCACAGACCAGAGCAAACACCAGGAGCACTGAGTGATCAATGGGGTAACTGGAACCATGGCACTGACAGCACCACAATGAGCAATCATCTGAGGCCCGGATCCACTGGCACCCAGAAGATTAATCACCAGAGTCACAGACAGCCCCAACTACACTAATTAGAGGAAAAGTTGAGTAGACAAGGTAAGAACACATGCAGCACCACAAAGAGCAACATGACACCAAAAAACCTAGGGACCCTACAAAAGCAAGACGTGAACAACCAAATATAGATGAAGCAGAAGAAAATGACCTACAAAAATAGCTTCAGAAGAATGTTTGAGGGTCTTAAAGAGGAAATGATAAATCCCTCAAAGAAATGGAGGAAAAGACAAACAAAAAATTAGAAGACATCAACAAATTCCTTAAAGAAAACCAAGAAAAAGGAATCAAAATTATGAAAGAAACTATTCAAGACTTGAAAAGTGAAATAGAGCCAAGAAAAAAAAAAACAAAACAGAAGCTGAGGGAATTATAGAAACAATCATGAGAAAACTATCAGAAACCACAAATGCAAACATAAAGAGCAGAATACAAGAGATGGAAGAGAGAATGTCAAGCACTGAAGACACAGTAGAGGACATAGACTCATCAGAAAAAAAAAAAAAACAAAACAAAACAGAATAGCCAAAACGATCCTTTACAATAAAAAAAAAAAAAAAAAAAAAAAAAAAAAAAAAAAAAAAAAAAAAAAAAAAAACCTTCTGGAGGCATCACAGTCCCTGACTTCAAACTCTACTACAGAGCTACAGTACTGAAAACAGCCTGGTATTTGCAGGAAAACAGACAGAAAGACCAACAGAACCAAATTGATGACCTGGATATTAACCCACACACTTTTGAACACCTGGTTTTTGACAAAGAATCAAATAATATCAGACGAAATAAAGAAAGCATATTTAACAAATGGTGCTGGCATAACTAGATGTCAACATATAGAAGAATGAAAATAGACCCCTGTCTCTCACCATGCACAAAACTCAAGTCCAAACAGATCAAAAACCTCAACTTAAAGCCAGCCACACTGACTCTCATAAGAGAAAGTGTGAAGTACACTTGAACGCATTGTCATGGGAGAGCATTTCCTAAATATAACACCAGTAACACAGATACTGAGAGAAATAATTAATAAATGGGATCTCCTGACACTGAAAAGATTCTGTAAAGCAAAAGACTTGGTGAACAAGACCAAACAACAACCTACAGAAAATCTTTGCCAACCCAACATCCAACAGAGGTATGATCTCCAAAATATTCAAAAAACTCAACAAATTAATCACCAAAAGAACATAATCCCCCTCTCCACAAAAATGAAATACAGACCTAAACAGAGAACTCCCAACCAAAAAATCTCACATGGCTGAAAGAAACTTAAGGAAATGCTCAACATCTTTAGTCATCAGAGAAATGCAAATCAAAACAACTCTGAGATTCCATCTTACACCTGTAAGAATGTCCAAGATCAAAAGCACTGATGACAACTTATGCTGGAGAGGTTGTGATGTAAGGGGAATACTCCTGAATTACTGGTAAAAGTGCAAGCTGTCGCAGCCCCTTTGGATGTCAGTGTGGCAATTTTTCAGAAAATTAGGAAACAACTTTCATCAAGACCCAGTAATACCACTTTTGGGTATTTATTCAAAGGATGCTCAGTCGTGCCACAAACAGATATGCTCAACTATGTTCAAAGCAGCTTTGTTTGTCGTAGCCAGAACCTGGAAACAACTTAAATGCCCCCTGACCAAAGAATGGATAAGGAAAATGTGGTACATTAAAACAATGGTGTACTACACAGCAGAAAAAAATAATGACATCTTGAAATTTGCTAGAATAAGTAACTAGTATATGGCTGTGTGATAATGACATTATAAACCTAGGCTCCCAACTCTCGCAGCAAGTGTATACAGTGTTCTCCCACAGAATGTGAAACTAATTCTTAAAAGATGTCTCGAAAAACCAAAAAAAAAAAAAAAAAAAAAAAAAAAAAAAAAAAAAAAAGATGCCATTCTCTTTTTAGTAGTTCCGCTTCTCAACTGTTACCAGTAAACGGTTGTTTCCTGGCATTTCTTTTAGGAAACTAAGCCTGTAGTGCGAATTCTAATTGGTCTTAATAATAAAAACCCAGAATCAGATATTACAGGGTGAAAGCTGAAAGATCAGAGAAACAGAGCAGCTCTTACCTCAATGAAATCATCAGGGGGAATGGGGTATCCTGTCTCTACAAATCTCAGACTGAATCCTGAGCTCCTGTCTCCTCCTGCCTTTTATTCCCCTCTCTACCCAGCCATATCATTTCTCATCTCCACCTCCCTAGTGTTGGGATTAAAGGTGTCAGCCACCACCACTTGGCTCTCTTCTTTAGTGGGGTTCAGTTTTGTGTCGCCCAGGGTGGCCTTGAATGCATGGAGATATGGCATCCTCTTTCTCCCAAATCTGAGATTAAAGGTGTGTGCCACCACTGCCTGGCCTCTATGGCTAACTAATGTGGCTAGCTCCACACTCTGATCTTCAGGCAAACTTTGTTAGGTTACAAGCAAAATATCATCACATATGCTGCTTTGAACCTTATTACATATAAGATTATTAATATGGTTTTTCATTGGGGTTGATGATTTAAATGGTCGTGCTGAATCAAAAATGCATGAACTTATTCTATACATTTAGATCACACAGAAATTCCAGAATGTAATTATTAATCTATGTCACCATCTACATAACATTGGGCATTTTTTGCATAAATAAATAATATACATGTGTGTGAACTTTTAGAAAATATTTATGGAATTTGATTTCATTCATATTTTACCATTTCTAAAATAAAAAGACAATAAAATATTTAAATAATCTATGGCCTCATTCTATTTTATAAGTTCTCTCCCTCCATTGCTTAATTGTTATCTTTGGCAAAATATTTGTGTGTTAAAGAAGTCATTTTAGATGTAGTGAAAGCAACACTATTCCTTGAATAGAGCAATGTGGATATAAAAGATAAAAGCATAAACAAATAAAAGAAGTGACTCAGTTTGACTTAATTTTCATGAAATAAAGTGTGGGAATATTTGTCAGAGGCCATCTTAAGTGATAAGGTCAGAATGATTGTGACAGCTGTATTATGAGCATTCTCAGCATGGGGCAGCAGTTTTGAACCTATGAACACCCTGATAATAATTCCATTTTATCATCTTAATTGAAGCCATAGTCAAAGATTCCATTCTCAATGATTCACTCTGAGCTCAGGATAAAACTGGGTCTCCATGAAGATATAAATGGGAAAAAAAATGTGTCCTCATTTCAAGTTCATGGTCACATTTGAAGGTCTGTGAACTTCTGTGGAAACCCCGCAAGTCTTTGTCTTTAAAATGTACAATTGAAATTTCCTGTTCCTTTCTATTGCAAAGCTGTTAGGACCAGTTACTGTGACTCCCTTACTACTCAAATGATAATGTTTCTAAAAGATATTATGTATAATGTATAAACGTTTATAGATGCATTTTAAAGATTGTTTCTTTGAATGATGTTTTTACTTGATGAATTGTAAAGTATTTTCTGAGAGGAGGTCACTGGCACTGACATAGAAAAGACACCAGATATAATGAGAGATAGGTGTAAATCTGAGATAAATAAAGTCCTACCCAAACTGCAGGAGTGAAGAGCATTTTGGACAGAGTACAGAGAGCAGGGATATCAACTATCTATTTTAAGCCATCCAACTTATGGCTAAAAGACAAGGTCTGGTGTTATTTTTTGCCCAACTTCTAAAGTCTTGGTCTATAATGTTGTATTATAAAAACAAAATACTGTGAAAATGTCAAGCAATAATGAGAACAGAAATAATCAGAAAACAGTAATTTATACTATGAGAAGTCCCCATGACTGCCTATTCCAGAACATATTGGAAGATTTTTATTTGAATTTTCTAGAAAAAATATCACGAATTTGAGTTTTAGTTACATTATTTCATTATGAGTTGGTACTTTCTTGATATCATAAAGAATTTGTTTCCCTATCTGTTATTTTTGTGGTATTGCTTATGTGAGCAAGATGCGTGCACCAGCACAACCTTGCTAAGATTCCAATCTGTGTGTGCAATGCGTTATAGGCTGTCACCCCAAATCGTTTATGGCAAGACATTCTTTGACTTATAGACATTTGTCAAGGTCAGGCTGCTGTAAATGACCCTCAGTCTGCAAACTGAGAATCATCATTCCACAATAACTTTTCTCCGACTATGAACTGCTAGACTGAAGTTTTCTTAGCTACCCAAGAAAACCGTCACCAAACTTCAAGGATAACCAATTAAACCAGAAATGAGTTCAGGCCAGAAAATAGGAGTGGTATGGGACTCAGTCGGTGACAAAATGCTATGTAGGTGATATAAGTGGACAATCCATTGTGCTTTACTTCAATCAGCAGAAGGTTAAATTCTTAAAAGAAATATTAGGGAAGAAATTGGAAACAGTAAAAATTGGGATTACTTTAAGCAGACATTCTAAAACATTATTTGCAAACATTTTCTTGACAATTAGGCAAAAAAATCAGAATCATTGGAACTAGACTCACTTGTGATGAAATCTTAATCACTTTACCAACCAAGTTACATTGCCTTAATTCGTGAATACTCAATGATTAAACTCTGTTATAAACCAGATATTTTAATTAAGACTAAGTTTCATCTATTATTTCAGCTTTTCCACGTGCAAACAATGAATTCTTGGTGAAGATATTTACCATTCTTTTTCATGTAGGATGAATTCTTTTGGCAATATTTAGTAATTTAATTGAAATGTGCTCATTGAAAGTGTCATTTGTCTTAGATAAGAAGATGCAGTTATTCTATCCCAGAAACAAAATATATGTTTAACCATACTAATTGGAAGAAAAATATGAATTAGGAACTAAATTGTAGCATAATTTTATTTTTTTATAATAACCTCCACAGGAAAATCATATTTTCTATCTACAAGGAATTCTAAGGTATAAAGTTAAAATGTAACTATACACAAACACATATAGAATAATATAAATATGTTGAAAAAATGAAATATATCCAAACATGGGCATTTGGATATAATTAAGATCTGACAGGCATAAAAACAAGGGCATTCAACAGCACTGACAATGGTGATTGACTTTAATTTACAGGCACGTCAATGAACTATCAAATGTTAATATATTATGGCATCTCACACTGTATTTACTGAGTGACACCTAAAAGTCATAATGTTATGCTTTGTTGACTTTTAATTAAGCATTAATCTTAAAATGGCAGTTTCATTTTGTTTTACCTTCAACATGTAAGTACTCTATTTCACCTTGCGAAGCTGACAAGCCCTATGCAGTACTTGGGGGACATTCATCCTGCTAAGAATAAGGAAGGAGATCATGCGCTGAGATTGCTGAGATCCTCTGGAATTGCTCAAGACCAATGATACTTCAACACAGGGGACTTACAAAACCAAAGCTTAGTTAGTTACCTATGCTTCATGAGAGTTAAATACAGTGACTAAAATCAGTTCTCAAACTATAGCATCTGTGGTTATAAGGGATATTGTTGAATAACTCAAACAAGAGAATTATCAAATAAAACTGGACTTACTACTTTCCAGATTCACTGTGAGGCTTATTATGGTTCATGGCACATCGTTTTAAAATTATTATAATTGCTGTTTTTCTATGAAAATTCTTGGTGGCTATGCATAAGTAATTTATGCAAGGAATTAATAAACTTGTTTTTCCCCTCGAAAATATAATTCAATTTAGTCTTTAAAACCACTGAAAAAAAAAGAGTCAAAATGTCTCTAAGTTTTTTTATTTTATAATATTATTAGATATAAAACCCAAAGAGTCACTTTTAATAAAATCATCTTTTTTAGTCTTGTTTTTACTTTTGACTATCATGATATCTGCGCTGTGGAAACAAAGCAGAATATAAATTGTGCACTCCTTAGGGTCTTCTCTAATAGCAGAGAAAGAGAACAGAAAGTCACAAAAGGTAATGGTGTTTGGGACTATGTGATGACTGATATCACTTCCATGGGGTTACTGCTTGAAGAAGATCTGTTCTGAAAACATTCTGTGAGCTCAACCACAAATAGGAATTCTGGCAGCAGCAATGGTGTCTAATAGTTTACTACAAAATTAAATGTGCTTCCTTATGGACAAGCCTGATAATTTTCATCTATGTAAGTGTTACAAACACCCATTTTCTTTTAGGTAGGTAACATGTAAAATTTAACTAAAATTCTCTTTGAGAACTAAGGTACACGTTGGTATTACTTTAGAAATTAATGAATATTTGGGTCAGAGAATAACATAACATGTACATCAGAGAGTATTTTATATATTCTCTTGGATGAGCAGGTATCCTAAGGGATACAGGAAAGCACTTGGATACATCCTAGATAAAAGTAAAGCTTATTTTACAAACTGAATAGTTTCAACTGTTGGGAGACAGGAAAGGAAGGATTTTATTATCTGAAAGAGGCTGAACTCTTTCTTTTTTAGGTACAGTTTGGATTTCTGTGAATCATCATATGAATTGCTCATGATGTATGCATCCTTTTCATTGTGATACCCTGTATTTCCAAGCTGCATAGTTAACATACCTTCCCTAATTACATGCTTCTAGGTGACTTCTCAAGATTGAAGACGTTTGTAGTTACAGCTTCTGATCAATTTAAACCTATTCTCATCTCTTTGCCATAATACTGACAACCTCCTTTGTTTTACGCTGCACCTCATGGCTACTTATACAGGATTATTGTTTGTGTGTTATTAGAGAAGAGAAGGAATAAATTGTAAGAGCTGTAAAAGGGAAAATCCATTACTCTTATAGAAATAACTTGAGCAATTCCATTGTTTTGATTTACTTGCTATAAGTTTCAGTTCTTCTGTATCTCTCTCTCTATATATATATATGGAATGCCATTCAATTAGCCTCTGTCTTCTGGACTGCGACATGACCAACTAGAAAATGGAAAAGTAAATGCTGCACTGGTTATTAGATCTACCCCATTGGAGGTCCTTCTGTCTATGTGTTCCCTTTATTTGTTAATGAATAAAGAAGCTGGCATTGCCTGTGTCATAAAGCAGAGTAGAGCTAGGCAGGGAAAACTAAACTGAACCCTAGGAGAAGGTAGTGTGGGAAAGAAGCCATCGAGCCTCAGCCAGAGACAATCAGCAAACCTTGCTGGTATGCCACAGCTATGTGGTGATACACAGATTCATAGAAATGTGTTAAATTAAGATGTAAAAGCTAGCCAATAAGAATCTAGAGCTAATGGGCCAAGTAGTGATTTAATTAATATGGTTTCTGAGTTGTCAGTATTTATAGCTCTGACCGGTGAATATGATAGGTAGTGATAGGGAATGTTTGTATACGTTTCTCTTGTTCTCTAGATAGAGTCATTGAAAGAGGGTTTTGTCTCTAGTCTGGGAGTTACCATGCCCACCATGTATGAACACTTGTAGGATGTTCAGAACAAAGAAATTCAGAAAATTTTTCTGGCCTACAGAAGCATGCTTACTTACAGCCTTTTACATGTTAATAGACAGAAAATGAGCTATTATTGTTTATTCATTTCCTGTAGGTTGAAGCTTCCCAATCTTTATACATCAAAACCATGTTTTTATGAACCCAGTTGAGTACTTTATATGATGATCTGTGGAAGTAGAACAAACTGCAATTGCTGTTGCAAACTATCAAAGTATACACAAATGGGCAACGGAAAATATGCAAGGGATATCAGAGGGCTAGAAGGATGGACCAGAAGAATCACATTACCTCATCTCCACTAAAGTCTTGCCAAAAGAAGCTGATTATTACTGAGAGTTAACATTTCAAGGAAGAGCAGAGAGATGACCCAATACATAAAGGACTTTCAGTGCAAGCATGAGTATTGACTTACATCCCCATTACCCAAGTAATATTTGGGCACAGAAGTGTTAATTTGAAAATCCTGTGCTTGGGGGAAAAAAGCAGGGGCGTACTTGTTGCTCATTGGCAGGCCATCTTAGTCAAGCAATAAGCTCCATATCCACTGAGAAAGAGTGCAAAATGGTATGTGATGGAGCTCAAAGAGCCAGCAATGATATCTAAGTTTCATATCAAAGTACAAAAGCCTGAATACCCCTATATAGATACATTTTGTGCACGTGTGTGTGTGCATACGTGCATGCACACACTCACACACAAAACAGACATTTTAGAAAAATCTTTCTTCATTCTTTATGTTAGTCAATTTCATATACACATTCACTTACACACATACAATTGAAATACTTATATATTTGTATATATGCATATGTATATAAATATATAGAATAAATTTATTCATCTATCCCTGCAAGTATCTGTAATTATTGATTTATATTTCATATCAATCTTTTCCTATTAGTGTTCATGTAGCAATTTATGCCATCTTCAGTGTATAAATCTAGCTCTGAAGATGAGCATAAGTTGCTGTAGCTGAAGGCTTGGACTTGAGAGCAAAGCATCCAATTAGCTCCTAGGACGAAAACTCCCTACCCTTCACCCGAAATGATGTTCTGCCTACAGAATATTATGAGCACAATTATACATCTTTCTATGATATGAATAATTTATAGTTTTGTGTTAAGTTAAAAGTTAAAGTCACTGAAATATTCCATGAAAATAGTTTTAAAACACAGAAGTTTGTTCCACATAAATTTAACACGAATTTGGTGATTTGCTTTGCAAGTGAAAAATTCAACCTGTCCCATCATTGCAACATGGGAGTTTTGAGGAAGAGTACTTCAAGTTATAAAATTTTGATTGGTTCTACTTATCTTTGTATAATTACATACATATTCATATATTTTAAAGCATGTCCTTTATCTGTGTCTGAAATGTAATTTTTAAAAAGGTGTTTTCTAAATTAAAGCCATCTGTGAAAATGGCTGGAATCTGAAATTTGGTATACTAGAGAAATGTCTAAACCTCACTCTTTCTCCATATCTTCTTACAGATGAGCTTGATATTTTCTGGAAAGAAACCATTGCATAAATACACTCATTGAATCTTTTTCATGTTTTTTCTCATCTGGTTACTAAAAATGAAAATATCACTATAAATGGAATTCAATTTTTCAAGTTAAGGCCATACACATATCCAAAATACATTATTAAAAAGTACATTATTTTATCCTCCCTGTATATGTATAGTACTATTTGTTTTAGAGAAAATGTATTTCTTCATATTTCTGTTCATTAAATGGTATTTACCTAAGGAATGAAGACCAGATTTACAATGTGGAAAACAATTCATCATATTCGTAATTAAAATATGTTAGGGTGTGGCACCTTGTGAAGTTTCATAATCAAAGGATGCATGCATGTTGAATAACATATGAAAAGTAACAGGAAGTATACAGAGAAATAATATGGAACTAAAATATATTTACATCTTTCTGCAGAATTTTTGCATTGGTCATGAGTTACAAACAAGACTGAGCAATAAAAAAAAGAAAGACAGATAAAGGTGACAGAGAAAGATGCTAAAAACACAATATACAACATATAGCACACTGTTTTATTGCTATATGGAATTTCAAAATGTGTTAAGAAGCTATGGAAATGCAAAATAAATAGGAACGTTGGCAGCAGACCATGGGTTTAGACATTGGATGTTCATCCCAAATACTCCTACAGTTGGCTAGAAATATATCTTCTTACTTGTCTACCTCTATTAATGTCATTGTGAAAAAAATTTTTGTATTTACTAGATTTTAAGAAATTATAATGATTTTTATTATTAATATCTCATTTGAATTATCTCTTTGTGTTAGATTTTTTTTACAATTTGTCTTAAATTTTGAGATTTAATACATACTCATTCAGAATCAGTTTGTGTTGCTGCAGTAGGCTGAATTGTATACAATCCCTTAATTTGAAAATATGTGTTATATCTTTATGTCCCTGTACCTTCAAATAATTTTTTTATTTTTAAAATAATCTTATTTTACATGCCAATCCCAGTTTCCTTTCCCTCCTGTCATCCCACTCCCTCCATCGTTTCCCCACTCCAACCCCATCCATTCCTTAGATATAAATAAAGTTTGTATTAGAAAACCATTTCTTTCAAATTATACACACCCTGTGTATGATGGCTCATGTTTTTATTGCTGGAGAATCAGGAACTGGAGACAAAAAAATGGATCTGTGTTGTAGAAGAGGTCTCAATATCACACACACACACACACACACACACACAGAGAGAGAGAAAGAGAGAGAGAGAGGGGGGGGGAGGGAGGGAGGGAGGGAGGGAGAGAGAGAGAGAGAGAGAGAGAGAGAGAGAGAGAGAGAGAGAGAGAGAGAGAGAGAGGGAGAGAGGTTGTGCTGCTTTGTCCCATTTGATTAGCCTGATGGTGGGACTGCTAAGCTTACTTGCCTTCCCATGATTCTTATTCATGTATCTTTCTTCTACTTGAAATTAGCTTCTAAGGAAAAAAGAAACAGGAATATGCGGAGTCACAGATGCTTTTCACACTTAAAAGTATAGAACTGAAGAGGTAGCACATCACCCTAAAGTTTCCTCAAAAAGAACTACCCCAGGTTCCTTGAAAGCAAACGAATTCTTGAATTCAACGTAGACTTTGTGAATGTTTAGAACTCTAAATAGGAAAATAAAATAGTTTACATTTTCCAAGAATGTGTAAATCCAAAGACTGTTTTATGCATATTTAACACATTGCTTTTCTTTTGTCTTTTTATCACACATAACAATATTTTCATACAAATAAATATTTCTCATTCAAGACATTTTAGCTAACGGTAGTTGTAGTAGCAGTTAAGCAATGATAAATTGTGATTATTTAGTCACTGTAATACTCAAAGCATGTACAAATAATGATACATATTTTTAATAAACAATTTTGAAAATGGATATGTAAATTTTCCATTAGAGCAGCAAAGGCAAACTTATCTTAAAGTGTGTACGGTAACAGGACAAATTATGAAAAAATAAATTTTATAAATTTAATTATTTATTATCGCTTATTTAATCTAATTCAATAAGGATTTATTCACTTAGATTTCTTCAGTTTAAAATAATACCTACAATTAATTTATAGAATTTTTTGAACATAAAACCCTGTCTTAAATCCTGTCATGGTTTTATTTTAGACTTTAAATCTGTGTATTTGATTTAATGTGGATATAATGTTTGAAATTAATTGCATTAAACAGAACTATAAGCTTAGGCTTGCTGTTTTCAGAAATTCACACATCAAGGGATCATTATTGTCTGCTTAATTTATGTTACAAGTTTTATAGAAACATAATTCTAATGCACAACAATTTCTATATGTTTAGAAAATTCCATGGAATACTCTATGAAAACCATTTTTAGGCCAGGAGGAAGCTAGAAGCAAGAGCTCACAGTGGAGCCCAGCCTTAATGAAGATCTTCATTTGCAAATCATCAACCTGAGAAAAAGCACTGAATTAATATTTTTAATTAACATTTTCACTTGAAAAATGACTGGATGAAGAATTGGGTTTTGTTATAGCATTTTAAACTTAATGTGTTTGCTGCCAGTACCCTCTTCCCTCTCCCACTGTTTGCTTATATTTCTTTATATTCTGCCTCCAGCTTGCCTCTTTCTTAAGGAAAATTCACATTATCAGAAAAGCAGCTTTTTTTTTTCAACCATGAGAAGAAACACATTTATTGTTAGTCCTTAACTATGATAGTTCAGTGCAGGTTTCTGTCTTAGAAGTTTATATCCAATGCAGACCTTTTAATTTCAGGCTCTGAAAAAATATTTGTAGTATAAGCTGCTTAAGCTTCTTATTTTTATCTTTTCATTTGAATAATTAGTAATTTCATCCAAAATCATCCATGTATTTAAACAATTTTAAAGGTTCTATGATGCTTCTTAATTGTGTAGCTTCCTTAAAACTTACAGGTAAAAATATATATGAGAATAATACTAATATCTGGTTCTACTGATCCAACCACTAACAAAACTTTAACAAAGACATAAAAGAATATAATTTTGATTATTAGAAATACCCTTATTTCCATAAAACATGGTTTTGTCATCTTGGCTTATTCTCAGTGAGAGAGAAACTCAGTGATAGAGAAACTGTCCTTTAGAGAAAATGAATTCATTGCTTAAAATTAGCATATGCTGTGATGCAATATGTAATTGTATATATTATTCAAACCTTTAGAATGCTGATAATCCTTACAAGTGAATAAGGGTTTTGAAATAAATATATTCATTTAACTCAGCGTTTTAATGTAGATAGAAGTGTTATATATAATTCAATAATCTAGCTGACAAAGGCCATATAAACGTGTGTTGACTGAAGTCGAAATGTTCTGAAATTGAAAACGTCAAAAAAAAAATCTCCATTGCATGTTCTGACAGGCTTTTGAATAACTCCTTAAGCTATAAACAATGTCTTTGCAACAAACGGCTCAAAAGAGAAGGTTCCATACTTGCTGTTAAAAGAACTCTCAACACATATTTTAAATCTTATTATAAATACAAGTTAATATTTGGGAAATAAAAATAAATCAGTTGCAACGGAGACAGGCATAGATCCTTTGCTAACTTAACATGTCTTATGCTAATATTAGCAATGCTTTATGGAGTATCCGAATTGCTTAAAATAAATATTGATATTAAAATGAACAATAGCAGGCCAATTTACAACAAACCATGCCCTTGATGGTAGATTTATCCGTTGAAAGAATAATGTGCTACTGCTAAATGAGTATAAACACTTAGTTGCCAAGTAGGTTTAGTGCTCGTAAGAGAAATATGCATCATCAAATTATAGCAATTATGTTTGTCTAATATGGAAGCGTGCTGAGCACAGTTCTAAACACTGTCTCTCAATAATTGATTAAATTTTTATTTCATTGAAGTTTCACAAAAGCCCTTTAGAGTAGATTGCAAGTACCGTGGCCACTTTAACTAAGAGATAAGATGTCTGTAAAGATTGAGTCACTTGTCCAGGTTGAACTTCTAGATTACACAGGTAGATTTCCATGCATTCAGTAGTCAGTTGTTAGAATTTGCAGTCTTTCTCAAGATTATACTCTCACGCCTTGCATTTTTCCTCACACTAAAGTAGCAAGGTGGCTTCATGAATGCAAATTGAACAATACACTTTGAAACCTGTTTTCAGCCATCAGTCCTTGCCAGATGCCCCAAAGATCATACACAATGTTGCTGTAACTACTAACAAATTCCACATCACGGACACAGGTAATTGACAGTGACCTTCAGCTGGCACTGTCTCAGGTGCCCACAAGTACTTAGTCAGCAAATAGATGGCAAATTGGAGAAACTTTGTCAAACTTAACTGTGAGAGGCACAAGTAGTCACCTGTCCTAGCTGTTCAGGCACAAATCTGGCATTGCTGGGAAGGCAATTTGCCTTCCCAATCTCTATGCTCAGAAACTGCTTTCTACTGACACCTATGGCACTGTGGGTTGAAATCCTTCCTCATTCAAGTATAGATAACAAACAACACACGAGGCTAATCCAGTGTGCTTGAAAATAAACACATCAAGCCTTAGTGGTAAACACATAGAAAACCACACTGCTGTCCATGTGAAAAACTGAAGGCTACACATCTTAAAATATGAAAATTCTACTTATAGATAAGTAAGCCCAAAGTCTAAATATTAATAAAGGTAAACAAATATCAAATAATGAGAATGGCACACTTCTCACTAAAGAAATGGAACACTCTAAATTGACCAACTAAAGTCAAAATGGATGATCATATCGAATATTCATACTTTGAATTGAATTGAATGAAGTAAAGTAATAAACTACACAAATGACAAGACCCAAATTACTTGAATCTTCTAAAAGAGAAATAGAGACTCAGGCACACCCTCATTCTAAACATAATATGTTAAAAAAAATTAAGATGTGAGAGATAAATATGTGTTCGTTAACAATTTGGATAAATAGTTAAATATATATTTTCTTGAGAATATTATTACAGGCAGTGGGACCAGGATTTATCCCTACTGCTTGAACTGTCTTTTTTTTTTTTGAGCACATTCTCTTTGGAGGGATACCTTGCTCAGCCTAGACACAGTGGGGAAGACTTTGCTCCTGTTTCAATGCTATGTGCTAGACTTTGTTGACTCCCCACGGGAAGCTTTATCCTCTCTGAGGAGTGAGTAGTAGGTGGGATGGGCGGATGATGGGAAGAAAAGGTGAAGGGAGTAGGAGGAGGGAAGTAAATGGAAACTGGGATCGGTATGTAAAAGGAGAAAACATTTTTTAATCAATAAATAAATGAATAAAAATAATTTTCACAATATTTATTTTCCAACTAACTCAGAGTTCGTTTTTTGGCGAATATAATATAATTACATTTCTCCCTCCAAAAATTTTCATATATCTTTCATCACTCTCAAATTCATGACACTTTATAAAAAATGTTATTACATGTATGTATATATATATATATATATATATATATATATATATATAATTTTTTTTCTGTTTGATTTTTTTGTTTGTTTGTTTGTTTGTTTGGTTGGTTTGGTTTTTAGAAACAGAGTCTCTCTGTACAGCCCTGACTGTCCTGGAATTCACAATGTAGGCCAGGCTGGCCTCAAACTCACAGAGATGCCTACCTTTCCCTCCCAAGTGCTGGAATTAAAGGTATACCACACCACCTGGGTTACAGTTGGTTTTAATACTATATTTAATGTGTGAAGTCACAGACAATGAATTTGTATATTATTTATGAATAATACATTTATATCAAATAAATACAGTATTGAGTAAAAGTAACCAATCTTAGGTATAAGAACTATGCATAAAGATGTCAACCAATTGCAGTAAATTATAGATAAAGATAATCTTTTGAATTAAGTGAGAAAAGTGCAAAAATCTGTTCTTCTTGCTCAGGTTTATTTTCTGAGATAATATAGCCCCAAATCTTCATTTCTTCATATACATCACAGCTTTTCTTCATGGGTACTTGAAGTTGAACAACCGAAGGACTGGGTGGGAGAAAAACCCCTGTCAACTTTATGGTACAAAATTAAACTTAAGTAAAGATTTTAATGGATTATTAACATTTTAAAACTATTACAGATGCCCAGATATGTTGTGGGACAATGGTTTTTTACCCTGTAAAGATTTGTCTGTTATATTGATTTAATAAAACATGGATTGGCCAGTAACCAGGCAGGAAGTATAGGCATGTCAACCAGAATAGGAGAATTCTGGGAAGAAGAGAGTCTCAACCTGGTGTTGCCACCCAGCTGCAGAGGAAAGAAATGAGAATGCCTCACTGATAACAGGTACTAAGCCAAGTGGCTAACACAGACAAGAATATGGGTTAAGGTGTAAGAGTTAGTTAATAAGAGGCCTGCGATAATAAGCCAATCAGTTTATAATTAATGTTGATCTCTGTCTGTTTTTTTTTTTTTTTTTGAGACTGAATGGCACCAGGACCAGGCAGGACAGAAACCTCTGTCAATAAATGGTGGCAACGTGAATAACTACATCCACATAAAACCTGAGAGAGCTCAGGAAGTAATTCTAGACACAAAAGAACAGGGTCAAGCATGATTTCCTCGTAGCAGCATTTCTTGAGTGGGCTCTGTTTTCTAGAGGCAAGTGTGTCTCATTTAAGAGAGAATTCCTAATTCATCTTTAGCCGCAAATCTTTGTAGCTTTTTAAAGAGGCCTCCCCACCACCAAACACTTAAATGGTGTTTATGAATAGCTGATGGCAGGGACTTTGAAACGCCATAGAGTTGTAGCAATCAGCACGGCTCCCACTAGTGCCTCCTCCATGAAGCTAGACTCTCAGAAAGCTACATACTGGGTGGATCCCGTCATCAAGCCACACCTTTAATCCTGTCTATATCGCTTAGCAAATTAAAGGCTCATGTGGTCAGAAAAAGAGATATACAGTAAGGAATGATTCAAAAAGACAAAAAAAAATCCCTCTAAACAGTTTACATTGTGTTTAAAAATGTATGTAGGCTTGGGAGAGAAAAGAAAAATAATGAAGTCCGGAAAAAAAAAAGGATAAAGTCCCACATGTTTTCTTTGAGACTGAATGGCAGCAGGAATGGGCAAGACAGAAACCTCTCTCAACACAGATATGATGTGTTAAGAAATAAATTTGACTTGAAGGTTGTGGACTGGAGGAACCAAAGAGATTTGCTTGTCTTCATTGAAAGTGGCAGAGAACAAGAAGATTTTTTTTTTAAGTGGGAAGGAATTGCCTACAGTACAACAAACATTAATAGGGAAAGATAGAATATATTTTATATTCATCACATTCACTACTTCAAAAAATGCAAGGAAATGCTTTTCCTTTAAAAGTGCTCTGATTTATAGTTAGTAGAGTAATACAGTCTCTAAAACATGAACAAGATAGCTTTCTTCATTATTTCTAGCCTCAAAGTAAAATTATTATATCTCTATGAATGTATACATCACCAGAAGGCTAGGCATATATTTTCTAATTTACAAAATTGCATACTGCATTATAAACAATGGGAATTACACAGCACAATTTTGAAAGAAGTATGTTGAGCTACATTTCATTAGGTGAAAGTGTAGAAATCAGTAATTATTTCACAGCATTATTCAAACTAGACAAAACTTGTTGGCATTTTTGAGAAAACTCCAGCAATGACAGTTACATGAGTTGGTGCTATGAATTTTGAATTAGCTTACAATCTGCACCTTTGTATGGAACCACTCTGTTATTCAATTTAGATGAAGCATATCTGTCTACTCAAATATCCATTTTTTCTTTTGTGGAAAAATATCCAACATACTCTTTTCTTGGATTATAAAAATTTTGAGTACTTTATTGATGTCTATAGGCATTTTACTTCTCCTATTTAACAATATCTTGAGTTCCTTGAATAATAAACTTTCCCTGTCTTCCTAATTCCTTCATTGTCAGTTTCTAATAATTGTTGTTTTACTCTTGATTTCTATGATACAATTTTAATACTTTTAAATTATAATTTATAAAGCAACATTCAGTACATTAAGATGATTTTTAATATTTTTTCTTTGTATGATTGCACATTTAGAGGGAGTATTAGAGAAAACACATCCTTCATTCATTTATCCAATGCATTCTGCAGTCTGAACCTCAGTTCTTAGCTCTGATTTTTAATCAGAAAAGGGAAACTTTCCCCTTCAATTAGTCAGACACTCAATTGGCTTGAAAACTATATATCATCTTAGATAAGCAATCCATCTTTGCTGGCACCTGAGGTAGAGGGGCCATCCTTTACCTTAGAGCACTTCAAGTATCTAAAACTGAAAATATGAAATGAAACTCTAACACACAAGGTTAGAGAACAGCAGAGTCAGGTTTCATCGTCTGCAATAAAGCTAAGTGGTCAAGGTGAGAAACAAAAGCAATATCCATGTTTTGTGAAATATAAGTCAAACGTGAGCCAGAATGTCAGGAATGAAGAATATTGGGGAACTCTCCCAATGCAGAAAAACACAAGTCTTTCTCTCTCTCCTCTCCTCTTTTCTTCTCTTTCTGTCTGTTTCTCTCTGTTTCAGTCTCTCTCTAATTTCCTCTCAAGGAAGTTTTACTCCAGTCTTTTAGTAATTGTAAATTGAATAAATATTTGACAGTAAGAATTTTTGCAGTCAGGCATTGGTGGCACAGAGACAGATACAGGTTCTGAGAGATCGAGGCCAATATGGTCTACAGAGTAACTTCCAGGACAGGCTCCAAGGCAAGACAGAGAAACCCTGTCTCAAAAAACAAAGCAAAACAAAGAGGAAAGAAATTTTTGTTACCACTAGTAATCAAACTATTTTTGTGGGTATTTTGGTTTGGTTTGTGACTGAGACATTATTGAAATAACAATTTGTACATGAGGATGCTTTGCCTTCTAATCCTATCTTTTGAAATATTTCGTGATTCACTGGACAAAAATGTCACGGCCACCCTCGTCCCGCAAGGATGACGAACCAGTGGGAGCTCTTCTCACTGCAGTTTTATTCCAGGACTTTTTACACTTCTCTTTCTCTCTTCCTCTCTCTCTCCGGCAAACCTCTCCCAGCCCTTAAGTAGGCATGGGCTGCCAACCCCGAACTGCCAGGTGGGCACTGCCCATAGGCTCATGCATATGCAGGCAGCTGATAATCATTGCGTGATCATAGCATAGGTCAGGCCTTAGCCATAGGAGTTGATTATCATAAAGAGTACTCGCTTTCGGGATCGCGGAGGGCGGGAGCCAGTACCATCAGGTGGCTCCACGCAGCTCTCTACATTGCCATCAGGTGTGGCTCTCTACACAAAAAGAATCAACATTTTCCAACATGTTTTAATTTGGACAGAATCCCCAAGGAGCACATTAATGGTCAAAAAAAATTGCAATAAAAATTGCTTATATCGTGAATGCAATATTGTCCCCTCAACCCATCACATACATGAGACAAGAGAATTAAGTCCCCGATTCATTGCCAGACAGATAATCTGTAAATAAAGTGAGGCTATAGTTTCTCAGAGCCTGAACCATATGACATACTTTCTCTACCAGGCTGAACCTTTTAAATAGCACCAAACACTGCCTCCAATTGTGAACCAAGTCTATGGAGAGATTTCTCACTCAGACCACCACAAGTAGCTACAAGAGTTGTCATTTTGTTGTGACGGGCAATATAAGGAAGAACATAATTGCTTTGTCTCAATGGGAAGTATCCAGTCTATAATGAATAAGAAGTGCAAGCAGCAGGAATTGAGGATTCTGGTCACGTTGCCCCTTCAGAGGGAAGCAGAGGGAAATAAATATAGATGCTCATTTCCCTTCCTTTTCATTCAGACCAGAACTCCCGCTCTCAGAACGGCGCCACCCACATTAAGGGTAGGTCTTGCCATGGCAATTAATCTCACCTAGTTACTCCTCCATAGACATGCAGAAAAGATCATGTTCACAGCGGTTTCTAATTCTATATACTTGACATCCCAGATTAAATTTCATAGAAAGCTGAGAATCTGAGAAGTAATTCATGATTGAAATTAAAGGTATAAAGGTTAAAAAGATGGTTTTATTTGTCAAATGTTGCGATATATAACCACATGCTGTTAATGCTGCGTTCAGAATTTTCAATATTAGTTATTACTGAAGTAGAATATATAAACTGTAATTACTAAAGCAGAATAGATATAGTATAATGAATGAACTCTGGGGTTACCAATAGATGAAAAAACAAGAAATTATAGACACTCACTAAAAAATTAGAACAAGGGTTATAATGATGTAATTTCCACACAACTGAAGACTGAAGTAAATTATTATCAGAAAATCACACAGTAAACTTCCAAATTAATTGGAAAATATTCTTATATATGTGATATATATTATAAGTAATACGAAATTAGTGATATCACTAAGAACTATTAAATAGAATTCTGTTATATTTAATATTAAATACTGTTATAGTTAATCTGTTACATTTAATATTAAAACTTTAATAAAAGGATGAGTAAATTATAAAACATAATAGCCAGGTATCATATCTGATATGAAATATACTAAAACGATTCAACTGCTTCCTCTGCTTCTAGACTATTAATACACTGTGATGAACTACCTCAGAGTCAGGCTACTATAATTTCCCCGACATAATGACTGCAACCTCAAATATGTGCTAAAATAATCTCTTCCTCCCTTAAGAAATTCTGTCTGCAATTTTTCACCACAAAGACAAATGGAACAAATGTAGAAAATTAGTACAGAAGCAGTCACTTCTGTGAGAGACCTTATGCTGTCTAGTTCTATGTAAATTAGCAACAGCTGGAAGCCTAAGAGCGAGCCTGTGGTCCATTTCCTGGTGGAAGATGGATGCGGGAGGACCCTTTCACTGTGTGCAGTGTTATACTTGGGGTTTTGGTCCCCAAGAAGACAGGCTGAGCAAGCCTGGGGGGACAAGTCAGTAGGCAGGACTCCCCCGTGGCCTCAGCACAAGCTCCTGCTTCCAGGTTTCTATCTCGACTTTCTTTGATGTTGGTCTGTGATGTGGAATTATAAACCAAATGATCTCTTTCTTTGCCAAGTTGCTTTTGGTCCTGGTGTTTTATCACAGCGCTAGAAATCCTGACTTGGACAGACTTGATGATGCGATTCTTTGCTGTAAACAAGTGGATCATTGCCACGAAAAGGGAGGTGGGGAGGAATAGAGAAGAGAATAGCAGGATAAAAGTCACCTGATCAGGGAAACAGAAAATGGGGTGCTCTTTAGGAAGGGTGGGTTGGAGGAAAATGCAAAAGAAGTTGGAACGAGAGTAAAACGGAAAAATAAGATGAGTGAACTAGAATGGGGGTGCAGGAAAAGGCGGGCTCCTTTACCATGGGAAAGGGAGATAGGAACAGAAGAGGGAGTTGGAAATAATAGCAAAAAAAGTCTGAAGAAGCCACAAAAAGTCACGTGGTTGTCGCTTTATCAAAAAGATAGCTATATTGCACATAATTCTGTATATAAGTGGACATACATAGTTTTATTCAACTTTTCTTGTCTGAGTTCACAATGTTTCCTCCATGAGTCAAAAGCCACCTCCCCAAAATCCAAACTAGACAATAGGGCTTTCCAAGAGACTCCAAAAATAAACAGCCCCTTGCTGGCCTTGGATGACCCCAAATGTTAGAAGGTGAGTTCTATTGTTGAAAACACCATGCACTTTAGAAATAGATCCTAGAGACCCCTGAGCTGAAATGAACCTGAATGCCCGCTCCCTGAGGACTAACTTTCATGGTACCAGACAGCAACATGGAAACTTTTCAAGGAGGGAGGCCACCAACAGTTCTACCCAGCGATGACGTCTACAATCACATCAATGACTAATATGACACTATCACCCTAAAGACACAGTGCTGTTTTAAGATGGCAGGGATCAAGAGCTCTCTATTGACTTATGAGCCACACAATAATAGAAGATACATGCCTGATACTGGGAAGCTCGCTAGAATACTGGTGAAGTTGTGGTTATTGAAGGAGAATCTACAACCTCGAATTTACTAAGCCAACATAACCCATGACAAGAATCTATAAACATTTGTCATTATAATCACAGATACGTCTGGTTCTTCATCACTCAGCAAGAAAACATCTGTTTGTAACACATAGAGTCCACTTCAAAAGACCCCAAACAATCAAAATGCAGAGTTGTGGAGCCCAATCCTAAAACTTTATAACAAAATTATAAAAAACATTGTTATATCTAAACTTAAGAAATAGAGCAATTGTAAGGGCCAGAACATCAGGAAGCTTGCAATGAGATGGTGTTTTCTAGCAATTTCAGAATTTATACTCATAAGGCCTAGCTAACATGATGCACAAACATGAGGAGAATAAAGATGGTTCGAATGGACGTGATAATGTGGACTTGGTAAAGCTCACAAAGCTCCAACCTTACAATGAACTATCGGGAACTGAGGAAAACTTTAAATGAGAAATGTGGTCTTTCTCAAAAAGAAGCCCTGAATAGATATATAAGATAACAATATACAGACTGGGCACACATATACACACATGGACACAATGCAATATACACATATACATACTTATACATACACACATAATATATACATACCTTTAGGGGCCGCAAATCAAATATCCTGCACATTATATATTTACATAATGATTCATAATAGTAGCAAAATTACACTGAGAATGTAGCAATAATATATTTTTATAATTGTGGTTCAATACAATATGAGGAATTGCATTAAAGGGTCACAGCATTAGGAAGATTGAGAACCACTGCCTTAGTTCTACTTCTATGAACATGGACACAGAACAGACTCCTGCCACATGTCTTCAGGTCGCCACAGGGAAGCTAGGCAGGTGTACTTACAGTGGTTTTAATGTTAAAATACAGAAAACCTGGGTAAGCCCACATGACACCAAAATTCAGCATGAAGAGGGAGTTTGGCAATTGATAGCTAAGAGAGGGAGAATGGAGTTTTCTGTAGGATTAGCCCTTGGTTAGTTTACCATATTCCAGAGGCCTGATCATATATTCAAGAATATCTGTTCATCACAAATGGGTCTTGAAATGTATAAATAAAAAGGAAAAGAAATGGACATAAAGAAAGTTGATATGTAAATGGAAGAGAATCTGGGAAAACCTGTGAAAGTGGGCATGAATATCAATCTATGTGGTACAAAATTGTCAACTAATGAAAACATTAAAAACGATGGTATAAAAAAAAGAACAATAAATAGCATTTTCAATATATGAACTACAAAAAACTACAGTACTGAAATTACCAAATATGAAATATTTCTAAGCAAATAATTGGTTGAGCATTGGTTTTATATAAGCTTGATTACTACATTTCAAACACACAGACATTTTATCATACAATATAATTTTTATTAATATGGGAAATTAAACAGATAATATTCTTAAATGGGAAATTTCACCTCAGTATAAGAGCTTAAAAAAGATTCCAGTAATACTTTCTAAGCAATAAAGTTTAGTTGCTTTGTTCAATAGAATATTAAATATTTAATACAATGAAATGCAGTTTTATTCCTATGATTAGCAGCACAAAACCCCAACCACATAGAGAACAAGTAGCTGTATAAAGTCCCAGAGACTGACAGCATTATTTTAAATAGAAACTATTATCGTATGTATGATATATGTCTATTCAAAAATAACACCTGAAAATTTAGTTTTCAAATCATTCTTAAAGTTGTGTGATGTTTTCAACAGATGACACATATAAATAATAACATCTTAACTTAGAAAAATCACATTGTAATGCTCAAAATACCTTCCTTCCACACTTTCAGAATTAAGAAAAGAAAATCAACAATATATATTGCAAAATAGACTTCTACACAAAATTTAAACTTCTTCAGGTTATGATGGGGCACAGATAATATTTTCAGCCACAATATATTAAATGAGATTAAAGTATTTTTCCAAAAATTATAGGAGATTCCTGGAATTAGAATGAAGATGAGGATAAATTTTGAAATCACAATAATTTTTATATATTCAGACCATTTAATACATATGCGGTGAATTATGAAGTTATTTTCATCTGCAAATAGAACAATTTATGTCCATTCATTAAGTTGAAACTGCTTTTTTAAAAAAAAAAATAGTGCTCCAGTTAAGTATTCCTTGCTCTCATTCAGGCCACTAGTTAATTTTAATTATGGAGATTGATGCTTTAATGCACCTTAAGTGCCAAAATTATTGAGTGTAGCAGGAAGGTACAGAATGGAAAAGCATTGTACAAGAAAAAATAATATTTAGGGAAAGCATTGTCACTAATAAATATAAATTGCAACTTACAATAAATTATCTGTGTATTTGAGAATTTAGGGATGAAATTAACTAAAAAAAAACAAAAAATAGACTGATTTGTTTAGCAATATTTCATTACTAATATTCACTAGTAATTTCAGTATTGCTTTTTAATTTATAACATAGCTATTGGAAATACCAGTAAATTTCTTTTGTATAATTTTTATTTTTTATTATTTTATCGTATTTGAATATTTCTTTTTTATTTTTCATTCATGTTTCTCCTTAGATCAATGAACAATTTTGGAAAGTTAACAAAGTTATATCTTCCATGTTCCCTGTTAATATAGGTCATGTTTATGTTATTAATAATTCATTAGAATTCATTGAAGAATTAACCAATAAACAATTTGATGATGTGTTGGGATTTGTACCTTACACATGTTGAGATAAACACAATAAATTTTAAGTGAACCATTCAAGAAATATCTCATTTAGACTGAAACTTTTTAAAAAATGTCCTACAGACGATGAGTGACTGAACAGCATTTATTATTGAGGGACAAGTATTGTGATGAATAAAAAGAGAGCAAATCTGAGGAAAAAATAGAATGAAAATGTTTACTGTAAAATGAAGAATCCAGTCTAGATGTAAAGTATTACAGGAAAATACAGACATGGATTAGTAGAAGAGGGACATAATGTTTCACATATAGCTACTTAATTATTCTTTGATGGTTTTGTATTTTTTTGTTGTTGTTGTTTAAGTGAGGATGAATCAGAAACTTTAGAATGCTAATGATACGTTGTAAACATTTGAGAAACATAAAATTCTGTTGCAAAGAAATTAGAGTATGAGTTAAATAATTATACAAGAAGTAGCATTAGGTGACAGTCACTATATTTAAATTAATCTGATTATATTTAGATTTTTGTAATGCCTGAAATTTTTGATCACCTTGATCATCACCTTGATCACCTTGATCACCTTGTAATGCCTGAAATTTTTGATCACCTTGATCATCAATTTTGATCATCACAAACCACATTTAAGCTTTGTTTTCTCCAGGCCAAGGGGGAATTCTATGTAAAATTTTTAATGTTTCTTTTTTTGTTTAAATTTTCATGGTATGTCTTACCTGTCAACAAAAAACACTACTTTTTCTCAGTTTTTGGACAGATTTTTTTTCTCACCTTCTAGGCAGATAAATCAGTAAATATATGCTACTGCCATTATTTGAAAATATTATCAACATTTTTAACTAATTAAAATATTAAGATTTATTAATTCTAAGTGTTTGATGGATTTTTCTGAATATGTGCATATCCACTAATGCATGTTTTGTTTTTTGTTTTTTGTTTTTTTTTTCCCCGATGGATGCCAGAAGAGGGTGTTGGAGTCACTAGAATTGGGAGTTCATGTAGTTGTGAACAGTTTTGTGGATGCTCGGAACTGAATTCAATAAATCAACAAGTGTGTTTAACCACCCAGCTGTCTCTCCAGCTCCACAGACTAACTTTACTTTTCTTTCTTTTTACTTTTTAAAATTCTTCTGTCATATATTACATCCTAACCCCCATTTCCTCTTCCTCCTCTCTTTCTTGCCCTCTACTTCCCCTTTCCCTCGATCCACTCCTCCATTTCTCTTCTGAAATGGCAGGCATCCCAGCCATATCAACGAAGCATGGTACATAAAGTTGCAATAAGACCAGAGACAACCCTTCATATTAACGTTAGACGAGGCAAACGAGTAGGAAGAAAAAGGTCCCAAAAAACAGACAAAGGCCGGGCGGTGGTGGCGCACGCCTTTAATCCCAGCACTTGTGAGGCAGAGGCAGGCAGATCTCTGTGAGTTCGAGACCAGCCTGGTCTACAAGAGCTAGTTCCAGGACAGGCTCCAAAACCACAGAGAAACCCTGTCACGAAATGTTCGCTTGGATCGTAACGCGTAATTTCAAGCATGGTTGGAACATTCCTTCATCTGTTTGTTGAATCTCCTAGTAAAAGTCATTTTTTAGTAATGTTGTATGCTTACAAAAAAAAAAAAAAAAAAAAGAGCAGACAAAGGCACAGTTCCCACCCCGACTATAAGGAGTCCCACAAGGACATTAAGCTGCAGAACCGTAACACATGCTGAGGAACTCGCTCGGTCCCATGCAGCCTCCTTGATTTTTAGTTCAGTTTCTGTGAGCTCTAGTGAGCCTTGTTAGTGGATTCTCCGGGCCATTTTCCTGTGGTGTCCTTGACCCCTGAAATCCTTGGCTCCTAAGTACAGAATGAGAGAACTGCAATTGGGAGGGGGACAATTCGAGGGTTAGGTAGAAACCTAGTGCAGTGGAAACTCCCAGGAATCGTCGAGGGTGACTCCAGTGAAGATTCTAGTAATGAGGGATACAGAGCCTGAACTGGATATTTTCCGCATCCAGGCAAGGCTTCCAGTATTGGGTTTCATACACCAACCCAGATCAAAATAAATAAACAAATAAATTCTTTGAATAACAATCTGCCCTGCTTACAGGACTTGCTAAGGTAAAGGTGGCTCAGAACATGCAGAGTAGCCAGCCAATGACTGGTTCAACATGAGACGCATGTCATGAGAAGGAGACTACACCTCACACTGTCTGGAGGGCCAGGGAAACTAACTTTTGTTAGTGTTTGGGAGAAGGGAGGGTTTTTATCCCCTCCATTCATTCTTTCCTTAACACGAAACATTCTTGGGGAAGTGGAAAGAGATGCTAATATTCTGGATGTTCGCTTTATTGCTTTTCTCCACTCTTTTGCAGAGTTGCATATTTTCCAGAAATTAAACCCCAAGAAAATTGGCTTTCACTTACACTAGATTTTCACTGGAGTGCATACATACTAAGCATGGTAATGGATTGAGAAGTTAATACCACAGTTCACATTGTGGGTATGTATTCATTTAAACTTGGGTACATTAAATTCATTCTTTCTTAAATTATAACTCTAGTAAGTGACTAAATTTTTGGAAATGACATTTGGATAAAATTAAAGTTACTCCACACACAAGTAGTGTTATCTGAAAAGCACATCTATTTTCACTGAAGATGTGAACAGCCAAAAACCACGAAGTAGAAGTGTGGGTGCCATTGGGTCTGTGGTCTATACTTTGGCTATGTAAAGCTTCAGAAATGACAACAATATTTACTAAGAACCCACAATAAATATGCACTCGTTATGCCTCGCTATGAAAAAAAATACAACTGTTTTCTTGTGGTTTTGAAAATGACCATTTAATATAGGCATTTTATATAATATAGGCTAAGTGGATATGTCGTCAGGCTATGGCTCCAAATTGTATTTTCCTTTAAATATTCATATTCCAAAGGTCAAAATTATAAATACTCTGAGTATTTCTTATCGTATTTTCACTTTGCAAAGAACTGATATCCATGACTGAATTATTCCTGTTTTTGATTGAAAAGCTTGAATTATAATTTTCAAATTATAAAATTTAAAGATTTTGTAAAAGCGATCAAATTTCAAGACAGTATATTTCATCCAAGAATTTCAGTGTTATGAAATGATTCCAAAATGTGGGTATGTAACCTTAGAGAACCTGATGTGAGTTTACCTTGTCTGACTCTTTCCAAGAACATCGGTAATTTTTACCTACAAAAGTCTTCATCTCTTGAATACATAGAGTTGCTTTGATGTGATAAATGAACAAAAGCAGCCTCATTTACTTTATAAATTTATCTTAAAGGTAAAAGAGCCTCATATGTTATATAATTAAGTCTTGAAATTATTTAATTTATTAATATTTTATGAGTCGATACAAATTAATATTTTGTGGGGGAGTCAGATGCTTTCCAGTGTTACTATTGATCATAAAATATAAAATTGCATATGTAAATTCATTTAATAAACTTAAAACTGAGTTTTAATCTATCATTTCATGTCAAAAACTAAGTAAGCAATATATATTTATCAAACCATATATTACACAGTATTTAAATTTTATCTTTACTTATTGTCAAATAGTAGGTAGATAAAGTAAATTGTGGTTATAGTTATATGTAATCTACTGATCTTGTCTGAAAAAGCTTTTCAAACAAGATAAAATCCATGATTTATCTATTTATTCATTAAATATTTCAGGGGCGTACTATGTACCCTGGATTGTTAATAATGTCATGCCCATAAACGATGTCAATCTCAGAGATGGCAAGGATAAGAGAAAACATTGATCTCACCAAATATATTCCATAAAAGTAAGAACCAACAAATAAAATGCACTGTGTGATGATATTCTGAGTCTGTACCTGGGGAGATCAGTACAGATGTCTATTCATGCCAGATATAATATCAAAAACAGGAAAACTAGATACTTTAGTACAAGCCAAGCTGCTTGAAAATCTGAGTTATTGAGGTGATTTGCAAAAGTATGGGTAAAGCATTATTTGTGGGTAACTCAAAGGCTTCTGCATCACCAAAAGGGAGATGTTGTGTGGTGTGGCTTTCACAAAAGCAACATTCCTGTGGTATTTGTAGGTAGAGTAGTGGGTTAGAGTGTCTCCTTATAAAATCCAATTGTTACTGATTCTATAACCTAGGGGATGTGAATATCTTGTAAGTTTCAGGAACTTCCTAAAACTTGTGATGTTTACTTTTTGAACTTAGTACTTGTTTATTTTCGGAGACTTAAGAGCTCTCTTTCCAAGATGGAATGGTTCAATTGGAAGGCATAAGTAAATAAGAGAAATCTTTATGAGGCCGAACCCAAAGGAGATGTTTCTGTCATTTCGGTTTGTGCAGCTCCTTTGGGAAGGTTTTTGTTGTTGTTTATTGTTTTTCTGGTTTGCTAGAGTTAGTCATTTTAAGAGTCTTTGCTCCCCTCTAAATCACTGCTCACTTGCTAGTTTTGTGATAAGATCTATCCTTACAAATACACCATAGTTACTCCTTTTCCATCCACCACAAGTGCTTTATTAGTGTCAAAGTGAAAACAAAACAATGGCATCGAGTCTCTGAAACGATGAGTTAAAAATACTATTTTCTTATTTCAGATTCATTTCTTTCATATATGCTCATATGTCAGGTTGGTGTTTGTGTTGGAATGTGTACATTTGTGCAGGGGACTGTGGATGCCAGAATTTATCATTTCCCATGGCACTACAGTTACAGGTGGTGTTGAGCTACTCAAACTGTAATCAGACCTTCCGCAAGAGAAGCAATACTCTTAATCATTGGCCCACTTCTTCAGACCCTATAGAAGTTTTTATGTCTATGATACAGGACACTCAGCAATGCCCATGGTGAACTATGAGATTTGGAAGACTACGGTGTGCTTTGACATGGAGTTAGTTCTTAATGTGGCAAAGGCAATTGAGGTAATGGTTAAGAAGGGACTGCTAGATCTCAAATCTAGAGACCCACAAGATAACTAAATTAAGATCTTAAGAACTTTAAAACAACTTTTCAGGTGCTGATTTTTAGGAGATGTGTGTGTGTGTGTATCAACATTTCATTTGGTGATTGTGAGAATTAGTCTCTGTTATGATCAATTTCAATGTCATGAGTGCATATATTATTTACTTGGCATACATTCAGTACTCTTAACTAATGAAATGTGAAATCAAAATGGCATAAAAGGGCTAAATTGGAAGCAGAGAAATCAGTTGATGACATTCGACATTCAAACCCACATAATCGAGATATGAAGGTGAAATACTAAAACTCCTCGTATCTTCCAGTGTTTATGAATGATGGGCTGTGAATAATTACTAACCATTCTTATTTGAATGTACAAGTTACCCTTGGGCATCAATTATAACTGAAATGAGGACATAAGCAACAGCTATGTCTGAGAAATGTGTGTGTCGAAAGTGTCTAAAAACATAATCGCTTTCCCATCAAGGAGCAAAGATATCATAAACAGACACATGGGAAGGACACTTATGTCAGTTATGCTTGGATTGTGCAATAAGAAAATAACTTGATATAAGGAAAGTTGCCTCTCAAAGAGCTACTAAGGGAATGAGATCTTGACTTTAATTTGGAATGTCTCTTTTGTGTTGTCAAAAACACAAGAAGACCCTAAGCACCAGCATTTTCTTTTAAATAGTAAAAAATCAAACAGAAGCAAGCAAACATATTGTTTCTGTTGTGAAAACATCACCAGTTTTCTCTCTTTAATTGGAATCTGGGTGCTTGTCTCTAAATCATATCAACAGCAAGATAAACCACAGAGATATTTTCAGTTTCTTATTTTAAAAGCTTCCAGTTATAAATTCCCACCTACGTCTACTTTATTCATTAGCCTTTGTTGATGTCAAAGGCTCTTTGTATGAAACTCTCTCTCCACTGTGTTAATTGCATCCTTGGATATAGTATTTTAAATTGCATTTACAACTTCTGATCTGTTTCCCCAGTTAAGGCTTGTAGCCCTCAGTAAGGTTTCCAAAAGCATACACTGAAATTCTCTTTAAGTCTTTGTGTGAGTGTGTTTGTGTAAATGTGTGTGTGTGGGGGGGGGATGTTGTTGAAAAGTGAACCCAGGGCTTTATGTATGTTGGTCAAGTCGAATCACAATGATGTCATATGTCATAGAAAAGAAAGATTAGGAAGAGGGTAAATTTAAAATTCTATATTGTCTGACTGAAGCATCAGTATAACACTGGAGCTTAAACACAGCTCATAAAGTGCCCTTAGAGCTCCTTGAATTTGTTCAGCCTCTGGACCTGGCTGCACTGGGGAGGCTGTGACCTTGAGGAGTTGTATGAACGCTGAAGGGCAGCACAACTGAAAACAGTCAGCTGGCCAGGCTAACTCTCTCTTCAATTGAGATGCAAGTGTCTGGGAGCAACCCTGTCCAACAGGTTCTATTTCTACCGTATCCAAGTGTTCACTTCTTTCTCTTACATCCTTTGTAGCTTTGCAGTGACTGCCTTAATTTTGTCTCATCTCTGGGGTTAGTGTTTTGTTTCTTGATTGTGTGTGTGTGTGTGTGCATGTGTGTGTTTGTACGTGTTCTTTGGTGTGTGTATCTGTGTGTGTCCTTTTGTGTGTGTGTCTGTACTTATACACACAGCCCTGCCAGTTGTCATGGTAATGCGTTTTTTGCTGTGATTAAATTGCAAAGGCTCTTCCCCCTGCTCTTACATGAAGTACACAAGAACTATCAGCTAATCATTTTGAATGCTAACTCATTTGCCCTGTAACTGTTACTTGAACTGAAGCGATTCTCTCTGCATGCACGCTCTTTGATGGGTTTTTCCTTTTGTTCTGGTGCTTTCTTCTAACACAAGTGCTTTCTTTTGTTGCCATCATGCCAGCCTACTAAATATTCACTCCTATGTCAGAATCCTTCTTGGCAACAAAACAGAGTTTATAGCGTCCTTTCAATCAGCCCCAGAGGAGGCAAAGGCCTCCATCCAGGATTTGTATCTTTAATCATCTTATTGTTCACGATGGAAGGCATAGTTCCTAGTGAAGTGCTTTTGCGCATTTTGACCCATGATGGAGTTGTCATTCTTTTTATTTTCAAAGGAGAAGAATAGGGAGAGAAAAGGCCAGGAAGGGAAGACAGTGAGAGGAGAGATGAACAACAACAACAAAAAAAAATATAAATAAATAACCGGGGCTCTCTATCCTAAAAGGTTCAGAGGGAATAAAAAAAAATGAGTGTATATTCCTGAAATTTTGAAGTATGACCCCTCACTCACAGGTATCAGCAAAAATTTCCATAAGGAATTGCTTTATGAAATGGTCTCAATGACATTTGAGCCTGTCTTGAGACGTTGCTTAACTAAAGTGCTAACATGACAGGAAACGTCTTCTCAGCCCTGCTTCTCTCCTACCTCATTCTCCTAAGGATTTTCCTATAGTTGGTTCTAAATTCCCCTGGGATTTGAAAGGAGAGACTTAATTTCGTAAAGGTGTCTCATGGGCCTCGTGCCCTTCCTGACATACAAGCATTAGAAAGCTAAAGAGCAAATAAATGACTTCTATTTAGTACCATATGCTTAGCAGGAGATAGCTTGTCATAATTATTCTAAATGCCCCCAAAAGAAGGGCCATGTTTTTTCTAACAGTTTGTTTAACTAATGGCAAGGCTTTAAAAACACCCTTTTTGCATTGGCTTTTAAGAACTTGATGTGAGCCTCTACTCTGACTCTTGAAACGAATGGTATAAATTTCTATTATGAGGGTAAAATGCATTTATCTGAATTATTATTGCAATTTATTTAAAACCGTGGATTTTTTCCCTAGAGATCTTAACTTTTACTCTTGTCTCAACCAAAGGTTTGAAAAACCTTGACGACCCCCTAGTTTACCAAGGACATCTCATCCATTTCCTCTTCACAAGGCGATCCATGCTTCCTTTTGAGGGTCCTCCTTGTCACCTAACCTCTCTAGAGCTGAGGAAACCTGGTTATTCTTGGTTTACATCTAAAGAATTTTATATGACATTATTAGTTGTAAAGGGGTATCTTTTGTGCGAACATTTCAACACATAAAAAACAATTTTCTAAGTGAGAAATTGGTAAAACTAAAGGAAGACAGTCAATTATATAATATGGTATATAATATGGTAGTAATATCTCAATAATGGTGTAAATGCAACATAAGAAATATAATATTAACTGACATGTCAGACTTCACATGCAAATCCAAAAGTCAGCTGTGCTAAGTAATACACAAAGGCCTATATATAAAAAAAACAAAATAAAACAAAAAACAGACTTTTAGCTACAAAGGGAATGTTCAGTTAACATCCTGTGTCACTCAAGTTGTCCAGTCCTTTAGGTTTAGAGCAGGTCATTTGGGAATTTTTCCAGAAAATGAATATCTTGATAGATAATTCCTCTCAGACTCTATTTCCCAAAAGTAATTCTCTTTAATGAGCTGATTCCATTTAAGGAGGAACTAAGTGAAATCTGCCTCAAAGTCTCTGGGTCCTAAGTCCTCCCATTAGTACAAAAACAAGTACAGAGACTGAACAGAAAATAGGCTAAAACAATAACTAAGCCTAAATATAATTAATTATGATACATGGGCTTCAGTCTTTTGCCTCTGATTTAATAACACTATAGTTTGACATTTTTCCCTCATGGCAATTTGATATTTTCTTATATTTCAAGTAAATCTCTCCCATAGCATCTATGTAATAGAGGAAGAAAACAACGATCTTGTTATCCATATGGCCACCTTGAGGGCACAGTGCAGCTTGCAGAGCACATGGTGATACTTATGGTGTCAATAACAACAGCTAAACACCATGAGTTCTAATCACACCATGTTTCATCATCATGAATGCTCCCTGGGCTCTTTATAACTCAATCATTCTGAAATGCTCTGTTCTGATTTTCATGAATTAGGACAAAGTCACCCTCACTCACCATCTGAAATCTCAGATGTTCCTTCCCATTCAGCAGTGAAAAAAAAAAAAACTTTTCCTTGGCAACTCAGGCAATTTTCTAGTTAATTATGTAGATACAATTTGATGATTTGCTTATTTTATAGCTGAAAATGCTCTATTGCACATTCATTAATTTTCATTTCACTTATACAACTATTTCTTCATATTTTAAGAACTTATTAAAATAATTAAAAAGTCTTTCCAGTAAAGGAACCTCTGCACAGGTTGAAACACCATATTCCTATTTTTTATTAATTTCACAGTATTTAGAGTAGGTATCTCTGTATCCAAATATGATTTATTTTCCCAAACCTTCACTATCAAGAATAATATGCTAGAAAAAAGACAAAGAATGTTCCATAGACATACTGCATTGTTTAGGTTGATATTCCTAGGAATCCCTTAAAATAATGTGTAAGCAAGATTACAAAAAGACTTATGCAGTAATAGATATTGGTGAAAGGATAATATTATGAATAAAAGTAAATCATTTGGTGATAAAAGATGAACAAAGTAGATTCTGTTAAGCAATCATGTTATTAATCTGAATGCTTTCCACATTTCTGTATTAGGAGGTGGGAATTCCTGAACAAACCATATGACTGTTTCTAAGTTCTGACATGGTGGCCTTTGAATGGCAGGTTGCACAGCTGGTTGGTAGCAGGTAGTATTTGATTTGTGGTACATCCAACAGTGGCCTTTTTCTACCATTATGATGAGTCTCTACTAAAACAAGCTTGAGTAGATCTTATTAAAATAATTTCACATTAATAATCACTTCTAGTTGATGAATCTGACAGCGTATTGTCAGTCCTTTAAAAAAGGCAACCACGAATATATTGTTCCCAAATATTATCAACATTCTAAAATCAAGACAAAGCTAATCACTGTATTTGCTGATTCTTAACTTATCAAAATGCTGAAATGATTGTAATGTGTGGTACCTGCTATGTTTTGAACATATGGGTCCTGAACACATGTAATTTTATTGAATAAAGATCTTTTGGGTACCTTACAGAGAAGAGATATTCATATTCTGAATAACCCTAATTAAAACACAGAGATTGAGGCTGAACTCAAGGTCTAATATTTTCTCCATGCTAGGCTTCCAACAACATGACAAATAATCACATTAGACCACAGTTTCTCATAAAAATTTTTTACATATTTGTCTCTTCTTATATATTAAAGAACAGTAGAATGGAATTTCTAACATCTAATATCAATAGCCAGGATTGCCAGGCTAACAGCTTTCTTAAAGGTAGAAACCCATTTGGGGTTCGTTTTATAAGGATTGGAGAATGGGGCCTGAGAATGCAGGCAGTGTTACATCTTAATCTGTTAATAATAATGAGCTTCAGGAGCACCCACAATCACTTCTATTTACATGTATCATATAATTTAAAGAACCAATAATCCAATGAAAAAAATTGAATTACTTTCTATTTCTATATTTTCATTTTTCATTGTTGTTTTTAGTAAGTGTTTCTCAGACAAAAGAGATAATTAAAATCCTTTTTTGGCTTTGGGTTGTGTATACAATGACTGATACTTTTGTAGAGTTGAGTTCTGTTGTGTGACATTATAGCTGAAGAGACAAGAACAAATGCCTACTCAGTCCATATAGGAAACCAATGGCCCACCACATTAAAGACACCACTAACTTTAAGAACCAGCGAGTTTCATTGTTATTTAAAGGAATATGTATAAGGAATTAACTATAGTAGCAGAAAATACTGAAAGTACAGCTACAACAATGCAAACCACCCCAGCATGGATGACAGCTTGTGAGTGCTGAAAAGCTCTCACAACACAGAGAAGTGAAAACCCTTCACAACTTGTAGGAAACTCAGATCCTCTTCCAGGCAGTTTGATAGCTCCCTGCTTCTTCCAGGTAGTTTTTCTGGTCTGAACCCTATTTTAGGCATATCAATATAACTGTGGTGGTCAGAAATCCTTATGACATACATGCTGTAAAAGTTAGGAGACAATCAGTGAATCTGGCCAGGTTCAGGGACACCCAGAGCCTTTACACTGTTAATTTTTGGTGTTCACAAGCTTCTCTGGAGGGCGGGATGTCTCACCTCTCTTTAGAATATCCCATGGTTCTGCCTCCCTTTTATCATCCTGCATTAAATATCCTATTGGACTGTGTCCCTTTAACTTACAGTGTCCCTTGCTTTCTGTCAAGGTGGAAAGCTTATGTTCCAAAACACCTATTAAAAACCAAACCTTTCTGGATGGAGATGGAGTGGATGGGGAGGGGTAGAACGAAGGTGGGCAAAGGAAATGGGGTAAGAGGAAGGAGGGAATACTGTGGTAGGGATGAAATAAACAAAAAAAATCCATAAAAAAACAAACAAACAAACAACACAGCAAACTTTTAAAGTTCTATAAAATTTTATCAAATAAAGAAAAGTAGATTATATTTCCCTATTCCTTCCACAAAGTGAAATAAAAACCTAGGCATAGGATATAAAATAGATTTTAAATATTATAATAATGGAAGTAAATAACAAAATGGTCAGAACTCCAGAAACCAAGCACAGTGTAACAGTGTCTTCTTTGGGATTTATTTTGGATTATACATTTTAGACATAATATTGAGGAATACAGTTTCCTCAGATTGGCAGTTGTTATCAAAAATTTATACCCCACAAAAGTTTGCATTCTTCATCCAAAGATCCCAAAATGTTCCAAGCAAAATGGAAAGGTTATAGGAAGAATCTGTCGTACTTTGAGAAAACATTACCAAACACAATAAAAAGAAAAGAAAACTTTGAGTATTCATGCCAATGCTCAGACTGGTTGAATAGAAACCTAGACTTCAAAATGTATCAAAATATAGCATGGTAGCCCTTGCATCTACCCACCAGGGGCAGAGGATAAGGAGACACTAATCCACTGCGTTCATTTTGCCAGTGGACACTGATGGTGAAAAGAAGATCTTCATCCCTACTAACATTCTGTCCTTTTTGGATGATATCACAGGAGGCCTGTTAGAAAGGAAGGACTCTGGTTCTTGCCTGACATTAAAATTAAACAAGATAGAATCAGTAAAGATCTACCAGCAAACAGGAACCCTTATCTTTATTTTGAAATAATACAGATTCTGCCTCCTCCTTCATCCTATCAATGAGGTCAACCTTCTACCTTGCACTATTAAATGACTGAGGAAAATCAGATAAAGTACCCATAGCTCTCAAGACTGGGACAATTTTCCTTGAATGAAAAAGAAAAAAATCAATAGGTCTCAAATCAAGGTAAAAATTTGACAGAATTATCTGAAAAAACTATGTTTTAAAGAAACCATTATATATTGCTTCAGGAAGCAATTACAAATATCCTTGAAACACATGAAAAATATTGAACAAAGCTATAGGTCTTTGCAAAGAAATAAAAGATGTAAAACAAACCAACAGAGAATAGACAGTCAAAATAAAGTCACTGAGCGGCAACTCAGAATAGCAATTATATAATTCAGAAAGCAACAAGGAAAGAGATTGCAAAATAATAAGCAAAGCCATAAAGTCCTGTGGGGATTTAGCTAAAGGTCTAAAATTCACATCATCAGTTTCAAAAATAAAGGATAAAACACTGGGAAAAGCAAGAGCTAAAAACTGCTTTCTAAGATTACAAAGGATAAAAAACCCTATTGACTCATAAGCTGGGTGAACTCCAAATAGGATAAACACATATAAATCCACATTTAAATAAATCATAATCAATCTTGAAAACTCCAAAGACAAATAAAAATGATCTCAGTAGTGGCAAGAGAGTAATTATACCCCTTGTAAGTGAGGAAGCCAGCATCATGACAGCAGATCTCAGCAGAAACCATATAAGTCAAAAAGTTGCTGCATTAATTTCTCAGGTGCTGGCAGAAAACAATGCTGCCAAAACCAAACTCACGAAATTACAAAAATCCCAAGATATGTTTAACGGAGTAAAAATTACATAGCAATTAAAAATAAAGTCTTCTTAAGAAAATGATAGGACCAATCTCTAATCATTAGGACAAAAGATTGAACAACAGAAATACATATTAAATATAAATATAGTACCTCACCTTCTGGCTAATATTCTAAAGTTTTGTGGATAGCTGAAACAAAAATAGCAATACCAACTCATGAATTTTTAAACATACATAAGGGAAATAGTTTAAGCAGCTAATCAATAGGGGAAGTTAAATGGTATAATGAAGTTAAGATTTTTGCATTAAACTTTCAGTTGTAAGTATCAGACTATAGTAAGTCACTGTTTATAATACCAAACTGAGAAAAAGAAAACTCTACCAACTGACTGATTCAGATACGAGGAATGCATCAAGATGGACTTGCAAGATTTGATAGTATTCTATCATCAGGAAAGAAAAAAAATCAAAGAAGCTAAACAAAAAGTAAAATGAAAAGGAATAAAAATGTGTACAGCCTAATTTATAAACAATATTGGTAATGATGCTAAGCAGAAGTAATACAAGTATAATGATAAATAAAGATATTGTTAAAGTGGGATTTAAATATGACTGAAAGAATTTTTCTTGTAGAGAAATTAATTAGCATATAACAATATATTAGATCCATATTCAGATAATGTTGGGACATTATAACTTTTTTCTATCTCAGTTCACTTGATTGTCTTTAAATGTCTAAAAATGAAGTGTGAAAACCCTAAAAACCCTAAGTTCTTTTGTGTGCCCATGTCAGTAACAAGTAGTCGGTCTGACTTGACATTCAACTTTGACATTATGTTGGAGGCTTAGCTCTTGAGGGGAGAGTGATAGAAATTTAGATACATTTTAGGGGACATGGAATCCATAGAGGAATGAATTTTCTCAGCAGCCCCATTCTCCAAATATGTTCTCAAGAAGTCTTCTTGATGTGAATTCTTGTCCATTGAGAAAGAGCCACATAGATAACAATTTTGCTCCCTTCTCCAACTGTGTATATATACAAAGACAGAATTTCAGCCAAAGCATTTGGAAAGGTCTTTAATTTTGATTAAATGGTGACAATTCACTGAAACCAAGAAAATTAGCAACGCAGGACTAAAACTAAGGACTAGACCATTGAAAACAAGGACATTTATAAATGTTTATCAACCACCTGACACTTATTTTTCTCACTGTTCACTATTCTTTTTTCAGTCCTAGTAATGACCAATCTAGAGCCAAAATTAAGCTTCCTATCTCCTTCTCTGACTGCCCACTCAGCCTTAAAACCACTGTAGCATGTAGGAGGACAACAGGCTTTGATTTTAACTGGGAGCCCCTGTTCTTTTATTTTTCCCAAATAAAGAGCTGTGTTGTCTTTTAAAATAATGATGTTTCATGACTGCATTTATATAAAATAGTCAGAAGTGATAAAGTCTGGGAAACATAAAATACGTTAGTGACTTTAATTTAGATGTTACCCAGGGGTAGTGAATGAGTGGCAATTGGGCATAAATGAGTAAAAGTAAAAGTAAGGACTTTTCCTTAATGTAGTAACATGACCTAAAATCAATTGTACTAAAATCATTAAACATATAAACTTTATGGCATGTGAATTACGTCAATGGAACTATTAATTGTCCTAAAAAAGTTCCTGAATATCTTCTCATTTGCTTGTAATCAAGTTTATATTTCTTGTTTTAGCTTATCAGCTTCATGCCAGTACCCCATGTATCTAGTTTTAATTTCAGGGTTACAATTACAGCAGCTGTCTATTTGTAGAATATCTCAAGTATTCCACTATAGAATCTTTTAATGATTCTCTCTTACTCTAATTCAGTTTTTCTCTATGATTTAACCTTGTGCTTCTCAGGAATATTTCTAGTCTGACAAGAGCATTAACTATTTTCTGCTGTTGTTACTTGCTTTTGGGTTATTTATTCTAGGTTAGAAAGCAAAATAATACGTTTAATTACTTGATAGCTCACACTGATCATTGTACTGTGTTCTCACTCCTTTTCTTCCCCACTCCCCTCCTACAGGATCTTTTACACACTCTAGCTACTTTCCTTTCTTCGCCAGTTAGTCCCAATTTCTTATCAGAATGATTTCACTACCATCTCTAATCTTACATCGTTTAGATCTATACTTTGTCTCATGATTATTTCTCAAGTTTATGACTTTCACATACATTTTTATAATTGTTAGCAGATATAGTTGTGTAGATATCTTAGATCCCATTCCTATAATGATCACAAAAAATAAAATGAAAAACATTTAATATGGTAAAACTGATAGATCAGTGAATAAAAGGTGTGTGTTCAAATGGGGGTTACCTTTAGAAGGGCCTCATGAATAACCAGAGAGTATATCACTGTTTCATCCTGTCATTTTACAATATTGTATTATCACCTTTATTTGAGGATCATAATGGATAGATCTAAAACCATGCCCACAAAAATGAAAGACATGAATGAGGGAAGATACTTGTAGACAGGGAAGGATATAAAGTTGGAAGAGAGGGGAGAAAAGATGAGAAGTGGTAATAATCAAAATTCAATATTTACTTGTATAAACTTATCAAAGCACAAATTTAATCAATATCATAAAAGTTGCTACATTCAATAAAACTGAGTACAGTCTACATAGGAAAACGTGTAGAATCTATATACCCTACTTTTTAAAACTAATTTGTTCATTAGACAAAGTATTGCAACTAAATGACACTTTCATTCATACAAACATGCATACATTTTCATCATAACATTTTATTTGAAAGCAATGCCAAGGCACTGCTATGTCAAAATTGAAAAAAAAATCATTAAGGTGTGATAGTTCTAGGGAGTGATAATTAAACATGAAACATTCATATCCTTGCTTTCCTTTTCAATTTCGCACTGGTCCACTAATATGCTCTCTCATTACTTTGTAATATGTGCATCATTTACCTGTTTCCTCTCTACCTTTAGATACACATATTTTTACAGGGCATGCCATGGCACTATTTCCTTAGATTTTTCATTCATGGTAAACCATTCTTGCAAATACTGCAAACTGTTAAAAATTTTCTTTCACTCTCTTGGCAAGTTAGATGGCGGCAGAAAATAAATATTTGACTATTTTAACCACTTTTCAGAGTAAGCCCTATGCCCAGGAGTACTTTGGCAACACAAAATATACTGTTTTTTTATGTTTTTTTTTTGTGTGTGTATGTGTATGTTTATTGCAAGGTACTGGGGCTTTTAGTTTCTTTTTATTATGATATTATTGTCTTGTTAATTATGTGTTTATCTTGAGTTTTGAGAGAGAGAGTACATTGTCTGGGTAGGAAAGTGGAGAGGGTCTGACAAGAGTTGCGGGAAAAAAAGGTATGAGAAAATAAATTCTACAAAATGTTTACATATAAATGTACTTTCTACTTCACATCAAATAAAAAATTAATTTGATTTTTTAACTTCCCCGATCGTTCCAACATTTCACAAGTGCTTATAAAGCAGGTTTTCTATAGAATTTATGCTTTGAGAACTGAAAATTCTTGCAAACATTCATTCACTCTTTCTATCTTGTACTCTGGTGTGGTGATATAGGTTCAGACACCAACATGCAAGTAGAATGCTGTTTCACATGCTTATGAGGTATTTCTCATTTCCTCCTCCTCCTCGTCATGGTCTTCCTTCTCTACCTGTCACCCTGAAGACAATTTTGAATGCATTCTGACTGTAGTCTGGGTGACTCCATTACAGATAGTTTTCACATCCGAGGCATATATCCATTGCCTACCGTAACTGCACAAACTCTTCCAAGACTTGTCTGTTATCATGTGGGGATGGAGTGGGGTTGTTTCCCTGAGGTTCAGGGAACCCTGATTGCTCTTTGAGCAGATGAGGGAGGGGGACTTGATTGGGGGAGGGGGAGGGAAATGGGAGGCAGTGGCGGGGAGGAGGCAGAAATCCTTAATAAATAAAGAAATTAAAAAAAATGAAAATTAAAACGTTTGAAACTCTTGAAATGCTTGTCCTGGTTAGTTCACGGGGCTTTTTAAATTTTATTTTTTAAACAAAGACTATATATTTTAAGACATCACAGATTGAGAAAGTGTCATATGTTAAATCAATGTCGTATAGCCAAATGAAGAGAAAAACGCAAAGTAAGATAATATATGACAGATGAAAACATAAAAAGGTGTACTTCAAGGCACAGTGTGAGGTTTCTAAATTAATTTCTGTCTGGTTTGACTGTTCAATATTATACCTCCAGCCCAAATATTCTTTGGAAACTAATATTTGCCCAAATCAGGATTATTGTTCACATGTATATGCATTTAAAGATAATCATTATGATTGTTGTTGTATCCAAAGTAAAATTACAATATATATTTTCTCTATCTAGAAATAAGGAACACCTATGCAAATTAAAGAAAAATCAGCAATTGAAATAAAACGTTGTATATGCAATCAATTATAACTTCCTTAAATTTATAAGCTAAAGTGCCAAACCTAGGGCCATAAAACATAAATGTATTTGCAGATAACTTCCCACAGGGCAGGGAACCCTGATCTCTCTTTGGGCTGACGAAGGAGGGGGACTTGATTGGGGGAGGGGGAGGGAAATGGGAGGCGGTGGCAGGGAAGAGACAGAAATCTTTACTAAATAAATAAATTAAAAAAAAAGACTCCAAAGGAGTAGAAAAGTTTTAATGAGGGCTTTAGGATAAGATATGAATCCCACATTGTTAATATGACAGTAAGAACAAACATCAAGACATCCATAAAAAAAAAACTACAAGAGGACAAGGAAAGAAGATGGTCACCCACAAGCCAATAAGAATGTCAGTGAAGACAAGGACTAGCCATTTCAAAATTTGACATTTCCAGCAGTGTGAATGAAAATATTTGTGGCTGTTTAAATACAAAAACAGAGTGGGGTCATCTATGCCTTTATTCCATTAGAAAGCAATCAAGCAAACAAATAAAAGAAAATAAATGCAGATAGCTTACTATTATCTTCTGATAACAGTTGTTTATATAGAACTCTCTACTCATTAGCATAAACAATTAAAGATAATGAGAGGTAAATGGAACTCAGAGGCAATAGAAGTGAGGAAACATGATATTTGCATGAGTTTCACAAGATGAACTTATCTAGACATTGTAGCTCAATTCAAAATCCTATTATATCCTGACTATCTTAGTCATAAAGCTAAGGTATGACAATTTAGGAAGACTCGGGCTTAGAGAGGGCATTGGTATAGGCGAAAAGATAGAACCTGGGGCTGTGGCCTCTCCTCTGGGAAAGTAAATTAAAAAGGCCATTTTGACCAGATTCCAGGATCCGTACTGCTATGCTGCCTGGGAGGCAAAACTACTCAAAAGGGTTTTAGAGAACTGCAATACTACAGAGATCCTCTGTCGAATGTTAAAATATGAATATTATATTTCAAATAATATTTGCACTACATAATTTCAGAATACAGAGATATATTAATATATGATTATTTGTTCACATGTGTGTGCTCTTTTGAAGAAATACTATGATGATGAATAATGAGGAAGACAATGTGATACAATGCCATACAACTGTGGTTTTATTGAACCTACAATCATCCTAATACATATTTCCTGTTATTTCAATTACTGTATTTTTTTTTCATGGTAGCACAAACAGAAATCATAAGAATTGTGTGGGTAATATTCAACATTCATGTCATTAAGGACCCTAATGTGAAACCTTATAATAAATCGCTAATGTGATCATTTGTCCAATGGAAAATAACATCTACTCATATTTAGGGTTTATCTGCAAAGTGGAAGACGACTTGGAAGTTTGTGAAGTAACTATGTTATGTGGATATCCAGCAAATTCACTTTGAATCAGTGTGCTTGGGCTAGAACTTCACTCTTGGAATAATAAGTCCCATAATCATGCTGGCAACTAAGACAAGGTTGCTTTTTACAAAGCTGCCCTTGCAGGTTCTTCATGCTTCCATCCTAATTTACAAAGTCCAGGCCACTTAATAGGAAGAATCGTTTCAGTTGTTTTGAGGAAATTAAAGAACTGAGAAAGACTTCATTGTGAAAACAATCAGTAGAGAAACTTGTTGGTGCCAAGTGGAGTGTCAAATCAAATCACTTCAGAGAGCAGTCCTCGTGTGTTTCCTTTCATTAACCGCTGGAAACAAGTGATTTCTTGTTACTATAAACAGTTTTCTTGTTGGTATCTGCAAATCTATAGAGACATCACATAGCACTTAGCCAACTTACCTTTTTAAACTTGCTTCTGATATAATTATCTTACAGTCTTTGTGCAACTGGGAAAGATTACCACACTATTGTTGCTGGCCTACCATGCCAAATATCTGGGCATTGTTGTTAGCAAACTGTCAACTAGGAATCAACGCTCATTGCCTCCCCATGAAACATGGGGTTGGAGGCTTCTTTTCCCCTATGCGAGAATCATTTGTTAAATTTCCATATGAAGGCTGCATGGACTTAAAAATGTTATGAGTTCGCTCCTCAAAGAAAGCTCACAATTTTTGTTGTACTTCATAGATATAATCTAAGCTACAGGGATTACCTGTGTCTGGTCTGAAACCACTGTCCTGCCTACTCTTGAGGTATCACTTGTGTGCTGGACATGATGTTTGATAAAGCTAGACTTCTAGAAAACTTGTAGTGCTGACTTTGAAGCCTGTCTTTAGACACACAACATACCATTGTGTCTTGCATGCTTACAGGTATAAGCTTGTATATAAACATGTGAAGCTGGGCAAGTACATTTTTTAGGTGTTACATGCTTCTCAATTATCAACATTATATATGCCAATTCAAACGTTTTATGATTTCACATATGTAGTAGAAATGGAGATGCATCTTCTAATATTAATTAATAGTAATAATAATAAACAATCATCATAATAAAAATGAGTCAGGAGAGATGACAGGGCAGTTGAGTACATACATGTACTGCTTAACTGCCCAGTCATCTCTCCTGTTTCATTTATAACATCTACCAGTGCCCAGAAACCACATACACTGGCTCATAACTGTCTGTAACACCAATTTCAAGGGTTCTAATGTCTCGCTGTGACCTCTGTGGTCACCAGGCACACATGTGATTAATACACATGCAAATAGGATTTGAAACATTCACACACATAAAATAATAAATAAAATTTGAGTTTATTTTTAAAAATAAATCTTAGTTTTTTACGGCATATAGTCGGCCTGCCAAAGATCTTCTGCTAATCTCTGCAATAACTGGAATTATGAGGAAAATAGGAAGAATTAAATACAAATATGAAAACAAGAATGTGACCATCTAGATATGGAATATACTGCCCTCCTGCAAAGACCCAGCTACATCAACACTGATCATCAGCTGGCAGCACTATTTTTGGAAAATCTAGAAACGCTGAGAAATATGATTAGGAAGCTACTTTCTAAGAATGTTCCTCTCGAGCATTTCTCTGCTTCTCCATCTGGTCAACATGGACTTCTTGCTTCTGACTCTTACAACAACACTAGTAATCAAAAGAAATGTCACCAGGAGCAATCAATTCTCTGGTATATCTCCATTAGAGAAAGAAGATAAAAATATTTCAGAACAAATGTTCTACGAGGATGACCTTATGCAATCAAAATAATTTCCCTACTGTTTTCTTTTTTTAAAAAAACTGTAGTCTATTCTCTTAATATCTTACAGTTTAGAAATTTTTAACACAGAGATTTTTAAATACCACAAATGAGCTATATACTATCCTTTTTAACTGTAATTGTCAGGATATTGCAGTTTTGGAGTTAGTTAATAGATTCCAAAGTATTATATATCATATATATTCAAATATATGTATTTTTATATGTGTATAGGTATGTTTACACACATTTATGTATATATATTTATGTATATGCATATGTGTGTGTGTGTGTGTGTGTGTGTGTGTGTGTTCCTCTGAGTACTGACTAGATTGGACAGAAGGTATTTACTTAGACTAATAACTATACAATATGTCACGCTCTTACAATGTCACACTCTTATAATAGAGATGGGCAAGATTAACAAACACTTATATTCCACAGAATAGTGAAATGCCTGAACCAGTGAGTGAGCTTTTTATTGACAATGTTTAACATTAAAATATGTCTACTTATATCAAAATGTTAATTTTAACTAAAAGGGCTGTATAATTGATGGGTGATTTATAAATTGCTGTTTCTTGGGAAAATAATATGTTTAATGCAATATTGCATTCTGTGTAACTTTACTTTCAGCAATGTTTCATGGTGCCATAGTCCATCAACTGAAAGTCTTTGTTCTTATTTATTTATTTATTTATTTGATAGTAGCTCCCTGCAGACTTCCCACATGTGTCCCGCTACAGATCATCAAACAACAGTCTATTTAAATTAAGCACTGGCTATGGATAGAATTATAATTTTCTTAATATTATGATTAGGACAAAATTAAGTCTAACTAGAGCAAGACTTTAGATCAGAATCTGGTTTTCTAGTCCAAACTAAATAACTAGTCTTTGACTTTTACACCATAAGCAAATTTGATATGCATTTCATAAATAGCAAAAACAGGATGACTTCAGAATGTTGTTTTAATGAGTTGAGTCTCGTGGCTGTAACCACACACTTGCTATTCTCTGAAGCTTCCTGTATAGTATGAGCATCAGTCAGATTCAGGGAACACTTAAAAACCAGAGCAGACAAAGGAAAGTAAAATGGCCACTTAGGTTTGCCAAAAGAAAATCACAACAGATTGCCTTCAAAGAATTCTCAATAGGCACTGGTTTAAGATGCCCCTCATGGAGGGACATTCAGTCAAAGTCAAATATTTAGGAATCTGAAAAAAAAAGAAAAGAACATAAACAAAACTAACAACAAAAAGTTAAGCAGATACTGAGATTTACAAAGTGTTTAGTTGTTTATTCTTCACATAGTAATTTGATTTGCTTTAATATTGTTTATGAGTTCAGGAAAAAATACATATCCTAAAAACTCAGAAATATTTTACTTGGTATGCTTTTCTCCTCTCACTTCCATGTTAAACTTCAGTGGAACCCAATAAATAGAAATTAATGATAAAAACGATGACTCTATTGAGAGATATCCTTTGAAACCAGTTATTAAGTCACCATGCATCTTAACCATGAATATGTCTTTCTAAAGAATTTTCTAAAGTTTTTCTGTGCTTATTTTAATAAGAGGTGAAGAAACTGCAGAGCCGGGTGGTTTATGCTGTTGATACAGGATTTATTTATTATGCTCATTCATGGGACAGGTTTTGGAGGTAACTGTTTGGATGTTGCTCACTCCATTCTGAGGCAAAGATCTCCTGTAAATCTATGGACTCAGTTATAGCCAGAATGAATATCTTATACATTAAGTTTCTTAAGTTACACTTGATTGAACAGAGTAACCAACTTAAAAGATGATTTATAATTAAATCCTTATCAATCACAAGAGCGCCAATGATCTGTATATTTGGTGCTCAGTTTTCATTTAAAATTGTGCAGTACCCTGTCAGGTAATAAGAGTAATCAGTTTCAGGTAATAGACAATGGATTTTTGCAGCATGGTCACATTTGGAATTGATCAGCAACGGCATGATGATTTATCATTCCCAAGATGTGTACTACATCAGAAAGCTTAACCCGCACAGGGGAGCAGCCAACCTAAGTTGGAGAAATTTACATTGCAATCCATCAGTAGTCATAAGGGTGAGTCACACATTTTACCTGTTAAAATACAGAAAACAAAGTAAATTGACTTCCTTTTATCATATAATTCAGGATCGTACAATTAAAATTGCATAAACTCTCTTATGTAGCTTCATTCCTACTCTTATGAAAACTACTTACAGCAGCATTCAGGAGGTGTGAAAATGTCAGTGTAGGCTGTGATGGTGAAGGTTTCCTTATTTACGCTGATTTTCCACTCAATAAACTACTAAAGAATTATTATATCTTACTTCATTATATATAGCTCATCTGTTATAAATAGCTCATATGGATGTGTAATGATGTCTTTGAAGTATGTTCTTAAATTATTTTTACAGGAAAAAGAAGCAGGGAGACAATGTGATACTACAATGTCTATATTGATAAGAATGTCCAACCTTTTGACATTGTGACCTGAGGCTGTCTTTTATAAATGCGCCAGGCCTTAATCAGAGCATGTTTTTGAGTGTGGGAGGCCTGGAACGGCAGGATGGCCATGACCATTATTCATCCAATCTAGGCTTAAGTTTAAGCTATTTTCTTGTTTTTTTAGGATTTCATTGATACATCTGTAAGTTGAGTAGTAGCTCCCTTACCTCACGGAGCCATGAAGAATATAAAATGAGTTGCTACTGTAAGTTTTGTAAGTGGTGAGATTAGATATTTCTCCTTTGGCAAGTTTTTCACAAGCATGAAACAATATATTTATTTTTGCAATCTAATGCATCCACGGTGATTTGCAGAGGATATCACTGAAAACTATGTCTTCAATAATAATATTAGAAAAAAATCATATTGTATGTAAGAACTAATGATCCCAAGCTAGCTCAAAGTTATTCAAAACCAGAAAGTTTTGAACAATTTCATTAGTTTGATTAATATTATTTTAATAATGATTTCTATCTTAAACTGATGTCAGGCTTTTATATGTAAATTATGATCAATTTCCACACACCAGAACCAGTTAGCCTGTTTCTTATGTGTTTATGCAATGAAGTAGCCTTGGTTCCTATTGTCAAAATTTTGTGGTGAGACTATATAGTAATCACAACTTTGAAATCTGTTTTTTAGTATATATTTGGAAAATCAGTTAGTGAAACATTACTGAGACATCACATCAATAGTTTATCTCCACTGATTTTATCTCCAGCTACAATCCAAGTTGGAGAGCTCAGAATAAAACTGTAGCTCAGATAGAAATAAATAGAACAATTTATATATTTAAGTGTTATTTCAGGCCAATTAACTCTGAAAAGCGAGGTATCTATTGATATCTATTACTATTTCCAATTCAATGCAGCTTCAAAGCTAAATGAAAAAAATTACAAGAAATCACAGACAATGCAAGGCCCCTATTCGGTCTGATATTTGCTTTATTAATGCAACTCAGCAGGTTTGCCCATACAAATGTGAAAATAGGGTTTCCAGCGTTCTAAATTGTAATTGAATGTAATCATTTACAGGAAAATTAGAGGCCAGCTTGCTTTAAACAGCATAAAACCAAGCTGGCTAAGCTAATAAAGCATTGGCAGAGGCTGTTATCTAAGTAGGAGGCTGAGTGCACATTCCTTGTTCCTGTAAAATGCCATTCACATAAAATTGACTAGGATTTATAATTTTTGTTAATAATTCAAGGTCAGTGAAAAGCAGGGCATGTGTGTTGGCCCCAAAGGCGGATCAGGAACCACCCTGCTATGTTGTTGGATGGGAAACTTGTACCTATCCAGAATCTAAAATTAGATAGTAATTGACAATTACAGTGTATGTCCTTTTAATTATATACAGACGATTTTAAATTTTAAACCATAGCAAACTGAGCTTCATTTGACTGCATTGAAACATGCATTGATTGTATTAATAGTAAGTAAATTGACAATTTAAAATGAAAAGGCCGAAATCTTACAAGTATATTGAAATTCTTTAATTTGGGGGACATATCCAATCTGACAGTGCTATGCAATATGAATAAATAATGAGCCAGTGTGTCAACCTCACACAGCACTGTTTTGAAAACCATATATAATGTATCATTAAAGTGCTCAAAATTTGAATTTGTGTAATAATTTGTATTTCAGGGTAAGTCATAAAATTAACTAACCAGAGAAGACTAAAGGTATAAATTTACATGACCTTGATTTTGGAAGGTGGGATTTTCTTCCAGTTCACTTGTACAAATGAACCAACAGACAATGTAATCACAAACTGCAGGGCTCATCAGAATCAATGCACTGGATGAACAAGCTGGAAATGCATTCTGGCTAGGATGTTGAGGGGATTGTAGGTGGATGTATCTAATTGCAGGGGATTAATCATTGTGAAATACCGTATTATTCCACACTTCAAAGCTGTTAAGTTCATTTTACTCATTTATCCTTTCTAAAGTTAGCATTTAGAAGCAAAGCAAAAAGTAAGGCTTGCTCTTAATCCACAATTTATCCATTTTTGTAGGTTTCTTATTTCCCAGCTGGCTTTCCTTCTTGTGAAACTGCAAAGAACCATTATGCTAACATTCCAGGCATCTACCAGCACACCCCATCAAATGAATGTTCACATTCTCCTGGATAGACAGGATTATACAAGAAGAAAGCGACATAAGGAAAACATCTTCCTTTTCCAGGTTTGAAAAAAAAATCATGAATGTTTAAAATCCTGTCAAATCAGTCCTTGAATCTGACAGAAAATGCACTGTGTACAAGTCATTTCCTTCCGCTTCCATTGATGATAATGATGATGTGAAAATGACAAGGTTTAATACTGCAGAGGGTGCAGAGACAATGTGATATGTTTTGCATGTTGCCTGTTCTTGTTAAGTATACCTTGTCGGGAAGCCTGCTCATGAAAATAGCTTCTAGGGATGCAAATCAGCCAATGAATTCGAGCAAATCGACATGCCCAAGGAAACCTGTAATCCCACTCTAATTACCAAAGCTAGAAGCTAGAACATGGCTACTTCCTTTCACCTTGCTTCTTTCTCATTTTTGGAGGAAAGGCATCATTTGAAAGGGCACCAAAGATCAGAGGAAATACATTTTCCAGTTGACATGAGACATTTAATGCAATAGAAATGTCTAATTGGTGTCATGCAAGGTCAGGTGGCTTTGTCCTGCACGCAGGGGACTCACAGGGAACGAAAGGTCAGCCTGTGATGTCTGCGAATCTAGGAAAATTGTATTTTTCAAAAACACAAAGAAATACTAATTGCTTATTACAAAAAAATAAACAAGTAAATAGGTGTCTTTCATTAAAATAGTCATTCTGTGAACTGTCAATAGTTTATTTTGTATTAAAATGTCAGTGTACTCAGTGGGCCACTGACGGAGAAAAAATGTGTGCCTGTATATGTATATATGACTGTGTCTAAGGCAAAATTGTATTTGTTGCTTAAAAATGACAATTCGTTTTAAAAATCAAAACTAAACTGATTCTTTTATAGTAAGAAAAATTACACGACTTGAGAGCAAGAGAAGTCAAGAGGCAAGAACGCAAATACTTTTTCTTTATTCTTATTATATAATCCACTATTTTTGAAGTTCTACAATCCTAATAACTCTCTTATCACACTATTTAGAGCAAGTTCTTGTTATGCACTCTGTACCTCTACTAATCCTCCAAAAGGTATGATGGACTCTGAGCAATAAGTAGATGTTTTCTCAGCATAAGTACAGGATAGCCTATAATTCATGTCTCACAGCTCTTTCTAGTCATTTGGACTAAATAGGTTCCACAATATGTTTATGTTGTATATGGAATATAGTAATGACATATGTCAGTAGTCTGTAAACTCAGAAGACAGGAGTATTAAAATTTTGAGGCCAACCTGGGCTAGAGAGCATGAATTTGTAAAACACACATACACTCACATGCACGCACACACACACACACACACACACACACACACTTCTATTAGATATATTAAAATTATATATATAGTTATATATATATATATATATATATGAGCTGAACTAAGGAATTTAATTTCTTGATGTATGCTCGCTAAATGTATCTTGTGTACACATGTTGTCAATACATAGTTCCAGATAGGTTTATAACCACATTAATACTTAATGACACTTCAGTCTGTATTCATGGGCTAAAACCAAAATTAAGCATTTACACAAGAAAAAATCTAACATATTAAACCATTGTTTTAATGTACTAGTTGAAGTAACAATCTGACAATGGGAGCTAACTGGAGACCTGTTTGTATCATAAAATAATTAACCTTTTAAAAAAATGTTTGGTTTTAGGAATTCTTGCATGTGAAATATTCAAGTAAATAAGATTAAAAGCTATAATATCTTGAGAAAATATCCTTAGTTCAGTCTTCAAATGATATATTTGAATTTATCAAACAAACACAACTAAATTAAGAACAAATTTACAAAGGCAAATAAATTAGGACCAGAATGGAGATAATAATAAAGAGACAAGGGTTTAGTTTTTAAGATAAAACTAAATGCTTAATATATCTGAGGTTCAATAAACATAAAATTTAGAAAGGCATAAAACTGCCCCTGTTAAAGAAATGCTAGGATGTGGTAAAATGTTATGAAAAGAAATGACACTAAAAAACTATTAAACAGGAAATGGGTTTTCAGCAAAGCAAAATGAAACCAAACCTATTCTATGTGCAGATATCAGTCTGAATACAAAAAGTGAGAAAGCTCACAAACCTTATTGTAGATGCTCAACTGAAAACAATACTAGCATGCACACGGTTTCAGAAGGCTAGATAAGTCTGTGTAGTAGCAAATCCTAGGAGGCCAAGTCCTGGAGTCAACCCTTCTCACAATCCCCTTTTGACCTGAGTTCCTATGCTTGATTCTAGTCAATAAAACATGACAAAGATGAATGGATTTCATAAACCTTCAGACTCAGCAGACAAGGAAAAGAATTCTCTCCCTGACTCTGAGGAAACAAATTCCTTCCCTGCAGCTCAGTCTGAGTACTCCCATGTGGAAGAAACGAACAGGGTTTTGGGAGTTGAGGGCAACCTCGGTTAATACCAACAAAAACCAGTTCCCACAATTCTACAATTGTACGGAACTGAAGATTGCCAGGAACATTATAGCATAGCAGAGGATGATAAATTTCTAATATGACCAAACCATAGTGACTCTTTCAGAACTACCAATTGGTTCTGGAATAGAACATGCATTCAAACTGAGCCCATACTTGTTTTTGACATAATAGTTGTATTTGAGATAATACTTAAATTTTAGGTAATAAGTTATTTGTGGTGAAATTTATTTATCGCACCAGAAAAAAGAATGTTCTGACACATCTTTCCTGCAGCTTTACCTTATAGACAGTAGGACTAAATGATTACAGAGGGACAAACAATGACCCTAAGGGAGTTTAATTGCTAGTCCTCATGTTAATCCTTTGAACAATATGGAAATTCTCTCTCTCAATGACCATATTAGTCACTACAAATATGATTCCATTTATCTCTTTAGGGTGCTGGAAATTTGATACATCCAATGGCACTTATATGGATGCTATTTTGCTTAGAGCTGTTTTTGGCATTTAATTGTTTTTTAAAGGAATGTAATTGAGATAATTTGTACAAAAGGAGGCTAAAGAACTGAAGAAACTAATGTTTGGGAAGAAAGACACTGAGACAGAATATAATCCTAAAAGAGAAGTGGATTACCAAGAGTATCATGTAAAGATTGTGGTGATCTATAAGATCCTGCTGACAATTCATATGAAAAGAAGCCCATATCTGGTGCTACAGCTTTGGTTTTTGAATTTTGTTTTGTTTTGATAGTATGGCATCTGAGAGAACACCTCTCTCCTCACTAGAGTATAACCCTTAAAAACTCTTCTTACATATGTGCATATAACTATTTTAAGTGGATTCTATAAATATTTCTCAGAAAATTAGGAAACAACCTTCCTCAAGACCCAGAATTGTAAAGTAAAACTTATTTGCGAGTTTATCCACCCAAGTCAGAATTGCTAATAATATTTTTTAAATGATGACAAATTATTTGCATCAAAGTGAGGGAAAGGGAACAGTTACTCATAGCTGGTTGATGTGAATAATGCTAGAGTCATTATGGAAGTCAGAGTGGAGGATACAAAAAAATCTAGAAATATATGTACCATATGATCCAGATACACCATTCTTTGGAATATTCTTAAAGGAACCGAAACCAAAGTTGAACAGCTAGCACAAACAAGCATCTCTACAGGTAGTCATAGAAAAACTTCATAATACAAGTGAACACAGGTAAATAGCTTCACCTCTTTTCCAGTGAAGTCTACAGATAAAACAAAACACAATTTCCCAGGTGATAATGATTCTGCAATAGAGCATAATACTAACACAATGATTTATAGATATTTCTAAAGACAATCAACTTATAGTAAAATGTTAGTGGCATGCTCTTTCCTACAGAAAATAAAGGGCGTGTTTTTGTGGTGGTATATGTATAGATCACATAATTTCAACATTCAGTTTAGAAGTTCGTCTGATTCACATAGATAAGATGTTAAATAATCTGACTAAGCTTTTTCTCCCACAGAGCTATTGTTTGAATTGGCATGCATAAAAATTTCCAGTGAATTAAGTTTGGTTTTCAAATTGACACGTTTTAAATGAAAACAGGATGTCTTGAACTTTCTGGCGTGATCAAGCCTGGATATGATGTACTGGTGTTAAAAAGCACCTAACTCCAATCCTGACTCTTACTCTCTTACTGCTGAAGCTACAATCACTTTAGATTTTTTTCTTTAGCATCTGTGCGTACTGATGGCTTCTGCTGAGCTTGTAGTCAATTACAGTCTGGTACCTTTAGAACCGTATTCCGCTGATTCCTTCCTTGTACTCTAATTATCTAGTTAATCTTCTAGAAATTCATTGTAGAAAGTACTCTTTCTTTTGAAATGCATGCCTTGTTAAATATTATGCATTATTCTAATCTGGAAAAATGTTCTGGATCACAGTTTTTAAACTGAGCTGCCATAATTGTATTACTCACAAGTTCTATAAATTGTACTGTTATAGTAATGTAAGTTACTAATGTTTTGAATGCATTATTTAACATTAATAAATTGAAATGTATTAAATATTTTTTGTTTATTGATCTTAGAATAATACTGCCATTTAAATGGCCAGATTTTGGGGGTATGATGCCTGTTAAAATGATTAAAGTAACCTGATTCCCTATCATAGATACACATTTCTGTGGGTTTATTCTTTTAAATGAATCTTAAAAATAATTTTGTCAAGATTTACTGACTGCAGACATACTTCATTTAACTATAGCAATTTCAAGGTTGATCAGACTAGTAATTATTTCAAAAAGTGACTGTCGGTAGCCATGACGTGCTCCTGAAATTGACTGCCTTCAGTGATCAATGAATTTTGTCTGAAATCTGTACAAATTAAAAACACACCTTTCTGAAATTTTTTTTTGATTTAGATTCATCAAAACTATTTTTATGACTCTTTGATCATGGAATCTAAACTTTATGATGCTTAGCATTTCCAGCTAGTCTTATGACATAATCTTGTAGATATTTTGATTAATATTTTCCTCATATTTTTGTTCATTCTGCTTCTTTAATTGTTCCAATAATTATGTGAAATTGGTTATGCACATATTTTAAAGAAAAATATCACATAAATGAATATAATAAATGAAATATGTGTATTAGACACACAAAATATGCATATACAATTTCTACATTGTACAGTAGATTTAAAACACAATTTTCACATTTATCAAAAATATCTGGTTTGAGAGATTTAATCTACTAAACTGGTACATCTCTTGACAGGTGAACATGAAATCTCTACAGAGTCCATAATAATAGAGACTTGTTCAGAATATGTTCACCCTCCATGAGCTTTTAAAAGTATCTGTTCGTATACAGTGTAACCAGCAGGATAAGGTTAGAGAGAGAAAGTCAAAGTCTCTATAACTGGGGAGTTTTCTGTCTTAACTACTACTTGAAATGGGTCTCACTACAAAGATGAGTATGCATGATTCAGATCACCTTCAGCTATCTAGGAAGGAGCCAAGAGCTACCCTGGTTTGAATAAAACAGAAGCCAGTTTCAAAGGGAATTAATTTATGTTTAAAATGGGCTTAAAACTTCCCTTAGATTCTTTTGAAATCAAAGGATTGGAGCTAACATATTTTACACACTCAGGGCCACCCACAGTTTTTTTTATGACACATAATGATAATTAGCACAATTATTTGTACCATCAATATCATTCTGATTACTATGCTATTTATTGTGATGCTAGCATTACATTTTCTAATCATTAAACTTTGAAACTTCCAATATAGTGAAGTCTTAGTGGAATCAAAATTTTACTATTCCATGTGGATTAAAATAAATTTAGTCGGTTTTCCTGAGGTTGAGAGCATAGACTTGGACTTTGCCGTCAAGCAATTTCAAAAGAAGCTAAGAGGTTAAGCATTGTGCCTTTGGGGCCTCTTGTCTCTCTATTACCACGTTTCATCTTCCAGCAAGAAGTCCTGTCCTGAGAAGCTCATTGTGGAAGGCCGAATCAGAAGCTGTTATTGTGGAGAAGGTCAGCTGCACATGGAGGTCTAGCCTAGCAGCAAGATTGTAGGCAGCAGAACTCCCAAAGCCATGGTAGACTAAAGATCAGAGAAGCCTCTTTGAACTGTGCTGACACAGATGCAACACTTCTTGCTAAAAAATCCATGGCTTCTTTGAAGCATTGGAAATACTGAGGCCAAATGATACCTATCTTCCATCTTAGTGCAGGCATGGAGGTACTGTCAGTTTCCTAAAATTGTGTATTCTAAGATTCTTTTTACATTACCGTGTAAATTTATCTTATCTGCTAAATCAAGGTCATGAAGCACCTAAATTCATTGAAGTAAACAGCACTTTATTTCTTAGTTGAACTGTAACTGGAGGTTTCCCTTCTGCCTGCTAGTTCCCGAATATCTACTTTGAGGTTTCACATTAATTACAAACTGTTTGGCCCATATTAGCTCAGGTTTATTGTTGATTAGCTCTTACATCTTCTATTAACCCATTTCTATTCATCTTTGTATTACCATGTGGCTGTGATGTTACCTCACATCTTGTTCCTCTGGCTATTGCTAGCATCTGTCTGTCTCCTGTAGCTCTGTTTCAATTTCCCACCTGACTCTATTATGCCTGGTTATTGGCAAAATAAATTTCTTTATTAACCATTGGTAATAAAACATATTCACAGTCTACTGAGAGAAATCCCACATCATTGAATTTTATTCTCTATTTAAAACTTCTATTCAATGATATATATTTTTTGCAGATAACTAAATTATGTTAAGAATATTATAGAAAAATATTGTTCATGCCCCACTATCCACTCAGGGATCTCCCATTTCTCAGTCCGAGACATCAATACTATCTTCTCTATCCCCCTTTACACTCAGTCACAAGACATTTTTGCTCTCCCCTGGATAGACCCTGACACCCACCTCTGTACCGAACTTACCTAGGCTGTGCTAACCAGCAGTTCTAGGACAGCACATACCTATTTGACCAGGTACCGACCTCTGATTTATTCTCTTTGTTTCTCCCCAAATCTAAACTTACACAACCATCCCCTTTGCAGTGCACCCCTACAAATTAGCCAAAGGGACACCTCTGCTCTTCTACATTTCTTGTCCAAACTGGGGCTATAGAGTCTCACCATCTAGCCCTCAGGTCATCTCTTCTGATGCAGGATTACTCACTGCATCAGTCCACAAAGCCATTAACTTGGATAGAATACTACTAATCCAGCACGTCCTATATCCCTCTACCAAAAAGGAAATTTTTATTATTCCTGGCTTCTTATGCTGCTGGATCCTCTCCTTTTCTCTATTTGTCGGCTCTCTATAGGAGGTATCCCTGTGCCTTACACAAGAACCTTTTCTCACACCCATTACTAAGTTTGCTCAGAAACTACAACAGATACTCTTTCAGTCCCAGCACTATACCTCTGAGATCTAACCTGATTTTGTAACAGAGAAAGAAGGCTATATCCTCAAAGTCCTAGGCTTCCAAATGGAAATGTTTGTTGCATTTGTGGCATACCTGTCAAAGAAATTAGATCTTACCACACTTCATGGGCACCCTGCACTTGCCCTTTAGCGACACAGAGGTCCTGATTTGGGAATAACAAAAATAAAACTATCAGGCAACCTGCCAATTCCCACAACCTCTCCCACCTCTTAGCATATACAGGCATACAAACTCTACTCCTATCCTGGCTTCTCTCTCCAGATCCACTAGTAGAAATGCCATACTTACTTTCCAACCATTCCCACTAACTAACAAGTCAAAGCTTCTTTCCCAAACAAACCAGACCATACACCATCTCATTTTTGCATTGAAACCTTAGAGAAATCCCTGACACACTCCTATCACATGTTAGAGAGTACACTGCCTCAGGCCATTCTATACCAAGTACACAGAAGGCCGCTCCTCTTTACCTGAGCAGGCGTGAAAAGGAAACTATATTATAATGTCATACTGAGGTGCTTGAGGCACAGACCCTCCTTGTCCACAACATTAATCAATACACTGAAGTAGTAGGTTACATTCGTGCCTTTCAATCAGTACAAGTACAATCTCTAAGCGTCTTCACAGACTCCAAATATGCCTTCCACATCCTTCTGTTGCACTCCGATATCTGGAAAGAGAGCAGGGACGACTAACCACAAAAGGAAGATTGATAACCAACTCAGCTGAAATCATGTCTATGCTAAAGCCCTCCCAGCTCCCCATGGCTATATGTCCTGATGATGAGAATCAGTAGTGGCAAGAATTTGTTGAAGACACCAGGCACTGGGGATCAATCTAAAGGGCAGGGTGCCTCCTATCTTGCCTCACAAGTCTACCCCTTCCCATTTCCTTACCTTTTGTAATTCAAAAGCGGGAGGAATGTTTGTAAACCAGGAACCACTCACATTCAAGAGCCAGGTAGGTACTCCCTCATTCTCCACCATACCTACAGTGATTCAGCACCAACAACCACATCATCACCAGCCATCAATGAGAAACATTTTCAGTGTGGCCAACGGTCATGTATTTTCCCTATGGGCATGTGCCATGCCCCTCATAAAGTCTATGTCATCAAGGTCTGCACCTTTCCATCGCCACTCAGAGGCAGTCTTTTGTATATCCCTCCCCTCCAAAACCAAGTTTTCATGTGAGATCTGTTATGTGGTATGATTTTGTGTTATTCTTTGTCCTCTCATCACAACAAACATGCGCGCGCGCACACACACACACACACACACACACACACACACACACACTTTTATAACACATTGCTTCTAATCTCTCCCAATCAGGTATTCAACATTTATTTCTACTCAGTTTCAAGGTATTTATGGTTTTCCAGATTGTGTCATTTCTCATCAGCTTTTAAGGTCTTTAATTTCTTGTTTCATCAAAGAACAATCTCTTTAAAAAAAAAAACAAAGGAAAATAGAGAGCTAGTAGCTCTCTTAAAGATTTAAAAACTGAAAAACTATGTACAAATATGTGCAAAGTTGGCATCACATTCTGAAAATTAAGGCCTATAGTTCCTTTTCTGCATGTAAATTAAGCAGTTGTATACTTCTATGTATTATAAGTTATCAATTAAAACAGCTAAAGCAAAATTTAATGCTTATATAAGTGTTTAATTTCAGTAATGAAGACTATGAAGAGAAAACAATGACTCAGTAACATCTTAAATCCCCAACATTTGATTAACTCAGATTCTGGTCCTATTTATTAAAAAATAAATCACAAGTGTTGTTCCTTTGGTCCCTGCCCTGGCCACGCCCACTCCTTTTAACTCCTGACCCCGCCCTGACATCGCTCTCTTTCTGCTTTTCCTCTCACACGGGGCTTTGGCCTCTCTCTCTCTCCTCTCTCTCTCTCTCTCTCTCCCCCTCTCTTTCTCTCTCTCTCTCTCTCTCTCCCTCTCTCTCTCCCCCTCTCTCTCTCTTCCTTTATTTCTTTCTCTCCTTGTTAATAAATTCTTATATAGCTATTTTTTGTGTTTATATGTCTGACCCGCCGCCACAGCCGCCACCGCCGGGACCCGCTGCGTGTATGCCCTCCCGCTGGTGGGAAGCTGCAGCCGCTTGCTCGGGTGCCTAGAGCTGGCACCCGGCACTGCTGTGACCCGCCGGAGTTTGCTGCGGGCGGGGGGACCCCAGATATTTTATTATTTAACAACAATTTGGTGCCGTTTGACTCATCTCGACCGATTACTGCGCTCAACTCCGCCTATTTGCCACGGCCTCATCCTCATCCGTGAGTTAACCTGAGTTGGCTTCCCTTCCCCCGGGGCGCTCAGAGACTGTCTGGCCGGCTTTCTCTGCTGTGTCCCGGACTGGGTCGCCAACCTCCTTTCCCACCCCCCCCCCTTGCCTCCTGCCCTTGGCTTAGGCCTGCATCACCCACAACCGGAAGTTCGGTGCTTCCGGCCTTCTTCTCCTTTTTTTCTAAACTTTCCTGTCTCGGGCCCGCTACGTTGCGGTGCCTCCGGGCAAGAAGCCCTAAACAGCTTAATTGTCTCCTCCCAGCCTGGGTTTCTTTCTCCCCTGTACGGTTGTTGGGTTCGGGCCTATTAAGCTTTAGCACGCCCCAAAAACACTCGGACGCCTGTGTTTTTGGCCTGCCGTGTTCGCGGTACTCTTTGGGTGCCTTTTTGCGGGTGACCTCCGCTTCAGCCATGGGCTCTGGGCACTCAAGGCCAATCCCTCCATCCTCCCCACTCGGGCAGCTTCTAAAACCTCAAACTCCCCCCCCCACCGCTTCTGGAGGGGCCACTCGCTCTCGCTCCGCCCAGTCAAGCGATAGCGATTGGCTAACACATTCCTCCTCCTCCCAAGGTTTACCCGCCTGCACCTTTCTCCCATGTCGCCTGCACCTTTCCCCCTTGTCGCCTCTGCCCCGCCCCTCTGCGGCTTTTTGTTATGGCATGGCGGCTCACCAACAGAGCAGACAACACGTGGCAGTCGCCATCTTGGCTAAAGGCCAGATGGGTCAGGTGACTTTCCGCCCTCTTGGCTGAGGGCCAGACCACGTGACCACACTCTCCCGGTTTTAGTCCCAGTCTTACCCTGTCTTCTCACCCGGTTTTCACTAAAATTCTCCTGTTAACTCTGTTACATGTGTTTTGAGCAATGGCATGTCTCTGATAGGGCCCATCAGAGTTGTCCACTTGCCCAATTCCTGTTCACTCTTTATATACATAATAATACATATATTTTAAACTGTTATGTACCTTTAAGTCTCTTAAGCTGTTCTCTACCATTGTCAGTTCTGCCACTAATTACAAACAGTTTTTTCCCTCTATCTGCCTTTTTACAAATGTAAATCTTACCTGTTGAGAGCTAGTGCGGTCAAGCTCAGACCCAACTTTCCAAACGAATTCTATACTATAGTTATAACTGATAAACAGCCCTCAACTGCTCAGAGATCTGGGGAATGTGATATTTAAGTATTTAATTTTAAAAAAAAAAACTTTTCACAACAATAAAAAAGAGACAGGTTGGCTCCGAGCAGCAGCTCTCTGCTCCCTCCAAAGAAGACAAAAGACAGACATGCGCAGAACAACGTCCTTCAACTGCAGAGCGCTGACCATTGGGAAAACCTGCCTTTCATCTGAAGTAAAGACCTCTAGACGTGGACGGAATCACTGGAATCGACAGCCTAGCTGCTCAGGTCAAGGTAGGCCTGTCTTCCTACAGATTTCTTAGCCCACAGGATATTCTGGAGCCTGGCAGGCCCTGCGCTAAACAACAAAGTTCAAGTGCAACCTTCAGCGACCATGGAGGACCCAAAAAGAGTAGCTCTGGGTGCCAACCAAGTAAGTTCTCTGTTATTTTCTAATCAGTAACTCAAGTAATCTTATCCTTCTCAAAGATCTCTGACAGTTTGACAGCTGAGAGGTTCTGCAAAGTGACCTCACCAAACAAATTTCAAACCAAATTTATCTCTTATGCTACAGTCATTATGTGTCTAAAACTTCTGTTTTCACAAATCCAAGGAGTTCTCGTGAGTTCCAGGGAGCCGAATTAAAGAATCCATCTTAAACAGGTCAGATACCCCCTCAATCCCCTAGTCCTAAAATTTTTTTTTTCCCCTTAATTTAACTTTGTTCTGCCAATACCTTAAACAGGATAAGAGATACCAGTTCCATGCCACAGACATCGGTCAAGGGCGAAGAGACCAGCTATGCCAGGATGTTCCCAGCACCCAGCCTTCTCTCGCGCCCCCCCAAAGACGACGCCCACAATCAGCCGGAAGCAGTCTTGAGAATTCGCCGCCCCAATTCCTTCAAACTGGAGTGTCTAATTTGCTTTTTATTAAAAGCAAGATGTGGGAATGTTGTTCCTTTGGTCCCTGCCCTGGCCACGCCCACTCCTTTTAACTCCTGACCCCGCCCTGACATCGCTCTCTTTTCTGCTTTTCCTCTCACACGGGGCTTTTGGCCTCTCTCTCTCTCCTCTCTCTCTCTCTCTCCCCCCTCTCTTTCTCTCCCTCTCTCTCTCCCTCTCTCTCTCTCTTCCTTTATTTCTTTCTCTCCTTGTTAATAAATTCTTATATAGCTATTTCCTGTGTTTATATGTCTGACCCGCTGCCACAGCTGCCGCCACAGCTGCCACCGCCGGGACCCGCCGCGTGTATGCCCTCCCGCTGGTGGGAAGCTGCAGCCGCTTGCTTGGGTGCCTAGAGCTGGCGCCCGGCACTGCTGTGAACGGCCGGAGTTTGCTGCGGGCGGGGGGACCCCAGAGCCCAGAGATTTTATTATTTAACAACAACAAGTATCACAACACTTAAGCATACTATTCAACAAAATGTTCATGAATAAACCGTATTCTTAAACACTTGTTCTCCCTTTCTGTCATTCCCCCAGCTTGACCTTCCTAATCCCTCATATTCTCCTCCCCCTCCCCTTATCCTCTTCCCACTCCCCCCTCCACCATCTACCCTCTACCCCCATACACTCAGGAGATCTTGTCTATTTCCCCATCCCAGGGTAATTCATGTATGTCTTTCTTATGGTCTTCCTTGTTTTCTGACTTTTATTACACTAGGGAAATTCCCAGGGATTCAAAAGGATGACCACAGCTAAGAATCTAAGAAATAGTGGAAAGGGTACCTTAACTGTTCTTCCTCTATAAGTAGATTGATGACTACCTATGAATGAGTATATATGATCATTGTCTTTCTGGGTCTGGGTTACCTCACTCAATATGATGTTTTCTAGATCCACCCATTTGCCTGCACATTTCTAGATGCCATTATTTTTTTTCCTGCTGTGGGTGATTTATCCTTCTACAGGCAACTTAGGAGGCTGAGACTAGAAAAAAGACTTTTTCCGAGGGACTAACACACCGATAAGATACCAATAACAAGTGGTCAGCCCTGAAAACATACACACAATAGTATACAATCTTGGAGAGCACATAGCTTACCGAAAGCCCTAGAGAGATCAGAATTGTGTGACACAGACTTTTTTTTTTTTATCAAGGGAAGGCAAAGGTGCCCTTTCACCTGGAAAGCTGGTTGGATGCTGTCTAACAACCTGGTGATCTTTAGCTAATCAATAGTCAGGCTTCACCTGAATCCCCCAGAATCCAGGGTATTGTTTAGGACTTTTTCCTAAGCTCTGTCTCTCAGTCAATAAAACCCATTTGTCTGAAAGGTATCCCATGTACTTTGCATTCGTAGTCAATAGAACCCATCCTTTTTCTCATTACAAATACTTCTTCCCTAAGCCTTTTCTTGAACAGGATTTCTCTGTCAATGAACAGCCATCCTAATGGTACACAGGTTCTTCATGAAATGTAATTTGCAAGTGATTTCCAATGCAGCAATACCTAAAGATTTATTGTGATAGTGGCCACATGTAAAATCTTTTCCAATTTTACTGTATTTTTAAGTGTGTAAGAAAAATAAAGCACTTGATCATACTAGAGGTTTTTGATCAAGGGTGGACTAAAGTCATGCAGACCTGAGTTTTCATTTTTAGCTCACTGGGAGGAAGGTTCCCTTGCCTGCTGTGGAGTTCACAGGTACCCCAACACAATCCAAAGTTATATGTACCTTCCAAAGATGGTTTTGGTGATAACTGAAATGTTTCTCTACCCCTATAAGCCTCTCCACCAATGCAACAATCGAAATCAGACCAAATCAACCAAATTGGAAAAGCCTAGGATTAATGGATAAAAGGCTCCCAGATGATTTTCCAGCCCCCCTGAGAAAAGAGATGGAAAAAAAAGACATGAAGCCCATAGCTCTGATTTCTGGGGGTGGGGTACAGTGTAACTACCCTGTGGGTGTATTCTTGAAGCATCTCTGGGGGAGGGCTCATCATTGGGCTGGCTTTCTGAGATAAAGCAGGGTTTGTTACTAGATGGGGGAGGGGACGTGGGCTGGAGCTTCTACCTCAACAATAATATATGGAAGAAAAAAGAAGAGATTAATAAGGTTAACATTGTGGAGGAGAAAGTAATTTGGTTACATTTGAATAGACAACAAAAGAGAAAAATGAATAACGGATCTGAGCTAAGTCAAGCTGTGAACAGGACAAAATAGGGACAAATCAGTGGAACATAATGCCATAGTCAAGTTGTCCCCTCAAGGACACTTGGTTTGCCGTTTCATGAAATAACACACACACACACAATATTAATAATGAAATATAACATAAAATTGATAGCTCGTAATGCTGCCTCAGGTTTACTGATTATTACATGAGCAAATGGTGAGTTCAGACAACAGCTATAGAGATTCACAATTATGTTATTTTCCATTTTGAAATAAATTAATGATTATTTAATATGATATCATATTTTCTAAGTTGCAGTTCTGCAAAGATTTATCTACACTTACTAATTTTCACTCAGAAAAAAACGTAATTGCAGTATTCACTATGAAAGATAGTATTATAGTTATATTTTTTGTTTCCTTTGTTTCATTTTGCTTTTGACGTTGTATATTGTATTGGACTTTAAATCTATAGCTTTACCACATGCGGGGTAAGTCCTATAATACTGGAACAATTATCTTTTAAGATATTAACCTCATATATTCATTTTAGTATTTTCACATAAAAATGTAGTTTTATCATGATAATTTAGTAATGACACTATTCTCCTGACAACAATCATATTTCAATCTCTAGTTATTTAATGCTGGTAAGTCTATCACTATTATGGTTTATTTTAATTGGGGATTAAACCAGGGCCTCATGTAGTCTCTATATTATTTTAAAGCATAATCTCTACTTAGATATTTCTAAGCTATAGATTACCATAGTGCAAACAGTTTTTAAACACAGTTTATCTCCCTGCTGTCACCTGGCTTCCAGTGGTTCTCACTGAAATGAAAATTATTCATAGAACATTTCTCTTTGGAAAATGGAGCAGAAAACACTTTGAAAAACTCTATGTGTCATTGTCATAATTTATTTAATTTCAGATGTCACAGTTTTTGATTTAATAGTCTATAGGACATTTTTCATATTTCAAATTCATGAAATTCTTGATATATAACTATCTTTTTGGTATATGGAAAATAATTTTAGGATACTTTTCTGTAAGGAATCCAATAGATATTTTTTCCAACTATATTATCTTGTTTCCCCTTTAAGTTTTAGGAAACTAACTTATTTTTCCCTGGTATGTGTGAACAATAAAATTGGATTTGTTCCTGCCTTTTAGCCTCTGTTCCTCCGAACTTTCTTTTAAGTAATTTATCCTTTGGCCTTTCATGTTACTGAACTTGTTTTCTTTTTGCTTGTTTTCTAGTATTGGGAAAGATAGTAAGGATATGAGTTGAAAAATATAATAATACTTCAAGAGCATAAAGGGGAAAAATCACTCCTATAATGCAGAGGTTGTTTTCTGGAAGTGAAAAGTGGGAGCTGACAGGATTACCTTTCTGTCTTGCTGAGTTTATGAAACCTATAAAGATTACTGATGAAATTTAAATAAAAAAGGGTAATAGAAAATAGTATTGTAAATTTTAATCACCAATTTCTTACAGGGGGTTGAGCATAAAATCTATTCTCTCTCCCATTATAGGGTAGCAAGCCAGAAAAAGCAAGCTGGTTTACTATTTGGCTTTTCTGCCCATGGCTGATACAGATACTGGAGGCAGAGCTCTGTGAACTTGCTAAGCGATCTGCAGCACAACAGTGTAAAAGCCTCTGACATCTTGGCCTTGCACTGGACACTCCTGGGGCTGGTATAGACACCTGCTTCTGTATCACACCTGCCTGACCATTTGATGCAAATGATAGAACTACGGTCAGGCATGCTGAGGACCAAAACTGCTCAGGATCATGTGAGAACCATAGAATCTATTTTAATCAGAAGCCACGACCAAATTGGAAACTAAAGAGGTCCTCACTCACACTAGTTTGATGATCTTGAAACACTAACTATGGAAAGAAAAATGTGGTACATTTACAGAATGGAGTACTACACAGCGGAAATAAATAATGACTATGTAACTGTCATTACTCCAAAGAAATAACACTGGTAATAGCAACCATTCCAGGGAAGAGCTCATATTCAGGAGTAGTTGACTAACAAATGATGGACTCCATAGTGTGTGTGTGTGTGTGTGTGTGTGTGTGTGCGTGCGTGCGTGCTTTTATTTGGTTACAGCTTGTATTTATTTATTTATTTTTGAAGTGGTTTTTCTAGGTTTGAGGAATTTTGTTGTAATATGTTTTGGGGTTGCTTTTAGAAAAAGAACTTAAAATTGGATTGGTAAGAATAACAAATAAAAATGTTTGCTATATTCTTTTTAATATATCTTCTTCCTTCTTTCTATACAATCCTACTTAATAACACAGACTATATGTTAAAAATAAACAAGAGATTTTCATGAGAACAGCTTTATTCAAGCACTTTAGCAGAACATGTCTTAATATCTGGGTGCACAGGTAGATTAGAAGAAAAGTGGGAAAAGCAGCATACACAAAAACACACAAACAAGCAACAAGATAACTAACATATTCTTTCACTTTTAGGATGCCTCAGTGTTATAATTAGCAGTATTGATGCCATGTAGAAAGCCAATTTCTAAATAAAGAGGAGTTAAATACCAGCAGCAATGTTCCTGGCTTTTTATAACTTCAGAATTTTGTTTACAAGAAAGCACTCATTTATAAACAGAAAATTCTATTGTGGCATGACTTGGTTTATAGCTTTACCTTTTATCTGTGATATATTAATAAGTAAGTAATATGAGATACAATGATATGTTTCTGCTCATTCTGTAGCTAAGAGGCTAATCCAACAAACTTTATCTGTGTATGATAAACATGACTTTTAACTGTTTGACGAATTATGTATTTCCATTGAGAATGGAATACATTTCCCTCTACTAAGATTAAAGCTACAATGCCTTCTCTCACACTAACATACAAAGTGAACACCTAGTTTATATATTGGCTCCATGGTCCCCCAATCTACATTAACTAGAGGACATGCTTGTCTAGATTAAGTTTGATTAATTTATTTTTATCACTTTTTAATTTTTCTTTCTATACCTCTGAAAACATTTTCACCTATTTGAAATACTGAAGTAATATTTGGTACAAGAATAATATTTGATATAGCTTTCACAGTATTTATGCTCTTGTTGGAGGACATGCATAGTTGCAAATAGCATTGTCCCAGTTGTTCACAGTCTCTAGGAAAGAAGACAGCCTTCCATACAGGAAAAAAAAAATCGTTATGTCTCAAGAGTTCTATTGAATCTTTATTGGCCATTCTTACAGGTATAAAATGGAATCTCAGAGTTGTTTTGATTTGCATTTTTCTGATGGCTGAGGATGTTGAGCATTTCCTTAAGTGTCAGTCAGACATTTTATATCCCTCTGTTAAGAGTTCTCATTTTAGGTCTATATCCCATTTTTTTTTTTTTGATTTTTCCAGAAAAGGTTTCTCTGTAGCTTTGGTTCTGTCCGGGAATTAGTTGTTGTAGACTAGGCTGGCCTCGAAGTCCTAGAGATCTGCCTGTCTCTTTATCCCGAGTGCTGGGATTAAAGGCATATGCCGCCACCACCTGGCCTGTACCCCATTTTTTATTGCATTATTTTTTTCTTTTGATGACCAGTTTGAGTTCTTTGTATATATGGAAATCAGCTCTCTGGCCAGTGTGGGGGTTTGTGAAGACCTTTTCCCATTCTGAAGACTGCTTTTTGGTTTTAATTAAAAGTTAGGAACAGGGAACTTAAGCAATGCAAACCTATTAGCCAACTAACTAGTCTGTTTGTGTGGGAAGAGAAGGATGGACACATGCTTATAAGATGCCTCATAAAGAGCAGGAGGGAGTAGTTTCTTCTTTTCAAAGCAAACATCCTCACAGCTTCTCTCTGTTGATTGAAACTGGCTTCGCATATGGAAACACAGATTTAACAAACTCTGTTTGGGATTTTCTCTTAGCAAACACTCTGGGGAACTGAGGGAGGTGATGACAGGAGACATTGTTTAACTTTCTAGACCAAAACACATACTTACTTGCTGCTTGATTAATGCTTCCACAAAAATAAGACTTGTCTGATTCATATAAAAAAATAAAACCTACATATTTTAGGAACAAAGGCAGTATATTGTTACCCAAAGGTACTGAGTAGAAATGTAGGCTTTTCCATTACCATCCTTGAGTAAACCATCAAAAACGATATGTAGAACATTTGTCTTTTGGTGAATATTTTGTTGTATTATATCAAAGAAAGGTTACACCATAATTTTGTTTTAATTTATTATTTTTGTATTTTGGTGATTATACAGATATGAATGAGGATATTAAAAGAAAGGAGCAAAGGTTAGTGGGCATGAACTGCCCGGGAGTTACCATCATCACGACTGATGTGATTAAGGAAGTGTAAATGTTAATAAAGATGATTATGTGGTAAATCCTACACAATACAAAGAAATATGCCCATAGTCTTGTTTTATGTATCAGTTCAGTAATAATTAAGTACATGAAAGATTCATGATGAGCCTTCTCGCATTGCAGTCCCAAATGAGAGCTATCATACTGACCTCTTATAGTATCAATGGAGAGAATGAGAAACAGATGAAAAAAGAGGTAGGAAATATTGAGGATTTATGAAAAGACAACCACATGGTGCAAAAATTGTAAATCAAACTCTTTAAAATTTGTGACATTTCAGATTCCAAAGTTCACTCCCTTTGAGTAAATTGTGGATTATTCCAGAGTTCTTTTAAACAAAAGAATCATCCATTGGTGTTGCCTTAGGCACATATCACACAAACATAAAAATATGGCATGACTTTGGTACGGGAACAGATATGTTGGGATGTCTCAATTTGATCATGTATGCACTGAATTAAAGCAGTGCTGAAATTTGAAGAAAAAGCAATAACTGGTTATAAGAATATAAAGATTTGTTACCACTCACATCATCAAAATGCTTCTCAAAGAAAGGAAACAACAGCAATAATGTTTACTAACTTTACTCATAGCAAACAGCATTTCAAACTAGAGTACAGAATATTGGTGGAAAGCACAATATGTTCTCACGAAGTTCACCCAAATGAAAGTAAGAAATATTCTTTTCAGAATAAAAAGATCAAGAACACTACTTTGTATTACCATATGATATAATCTCACTTTGATAACAAAGGTTGATATGAAATTCCCCTCAGTATGCTGTGAATATCTTTTATTATATAGCAGGACAGAATATAGCCAGGCTGGAAGAAACATAGAGAGAGAGTAAATGGAGTCAAGGAGATGGCAGTTCTGGTACTGCTGGGTCAGAACAGTGCTCATACCTTGACTCTGGGAAGCATCGAGCAACACATGAAACCTTATTGTCTGAGTAAAAGCTAAATCTGCCATGCAGCATGCTTTGCAGCCTGGAAATGTCTTTGTGTATGTCTGTGAGAATCTGCTCTGCTTTCTTGCCTGTGCAAACGTAGTAGCCACTATCTAGCTGCTTGCCCAGGCGGGACTTTTCTCTTAACCCCAAGTGGGCATATAAGCACCCAGACCCTAAACGTGTGGCTAGCCACACGGGTTAGTCCCAAACATATGGGCACCATCTGTGAGCAGAGACTCTTTAATTGTTTCCCGTATGCTGGACCCGAATAATCACATGAAACTATATTAATTACAACACTGCTTGGCCAATGACTCTGGCATACTTTTAGCTAGCTGTTACATCTTGAATTAACCCACTTCTATTATTTTGTGTATCGCCATGAGGCTGTAGTTTATCAGCTTAAGTTCCACTGACCATCTCCTTCAGCTTCTACATGGCATCTCCTGACTCTGCCTACTCTCTCTCTATATCTCTTCCAGCCTAGCTATATTTTGCCCTGCTATAGGACAAAACAGATTCCTTATTAACCAATGATAATAAAACATTGGTTAATTGGTACTCACGGCATACAGAGGGGAATCCCACAACAAGAGGTGGCCAAATTTATTTAGAAAATAGTAATTTTCTAAGAGTGGAGGTACACACATTATTTAGAGTGTTTATTTTAATATTTATGTTGATGTGGAGAAGTTGAATAAGGATCTAAAGTGTTCATGAAATACTGTCTGCTATTGGTACAGACAGTGAAGCTCCCTGGCTTGATGAAATCATTTTGTCTCAGGAGTTACATGGTTCATTTAGATTGTGATGTTTGGAAAACAATTTTGACAGTGAGAGATATTTAGTCAATGATATTATTAAGTAACATCTTGATGTTCAGCTCCTGACTTATGCAAGATAAATCAGACACCATGTCATTTTTCAAAGAGTTTATACTCCTTTAGGAGATAAATTGCACACATAAATAAGCAGATGATAAATAGATACTAATAATTGTCACAACATGAACAAAATTGAATGAAATTCTATGGATAAAGTAGAAATATTGACTGCCAGATTAATTAAATCTCTATAGACTAAAGTTCTTTCCTCAAATAAATGCAGCATAAATTCAAGTCCAGATTAATTGGTGCACAAAAACCCAGTAGATTCCTAGTAGTTAATAATTTTCAAAAAGTTTTCTCACAGAGAAGAATGTTTTATCTCGCTGGGATTGAGTTAAAACGCTCTATATAATTTTCAAGTTTCATTTAGTTTCCTAAAGTTTCCATAGTTCTGTGAATTCCTCTTAGTTTAGTTTACTGATACTTTTATGAATAAGGATAATCACAGCCATCCCTTCCTGGGCAGATAGAGGGGCTAATGACAGAAAATTCTTGCTGAAGGTAAGGGTGTCGTTTTCTCTAATAGTGTAGCTACCTATTGGCTACATATTAAGATAAAAAACAAAGATGTTCATAGTAAGATATTCAAAGAATACCAAATTTTAATTAGGAAAGGATGAATATAATCATAACACATGGAATATTCAATGAAAATGTCATTAAAGGGAGAAGGAGAAAATAAATTAGAATCATATCTTTTCAATTATCTTAACTTGTTATAATTAACTTGCAAGTAAAAAATAAGGACAATATTATCATAACTTATTATATAGAAAAATTGAAATAAATATGTCTCTTTGAATGATTATTTATGTTTAATTTTGGTTTTACATCTTACAGTTTGATCTTATCCTTCCAAGGATTTCTTCCCTTTAAGGAAGTTCTGCCTGTGCCCTACTTTCTCCAAACAGAGGAGCTGGAAAACAGCGACATCTGTGTGAAGATAGATAAATATGACTGTCTAGGAGATTGTACACTCTCTTGTTCTATATTCGTGTACATAATTTTAGAAAACATATGATTGATTGGTATGTCTTGGTTTCTTTTTCTGAGGGTGTGTTAAAAATCCTCTGACAGAATCAACGCCAGGTAGAGTTAGAGTTGTATCATGTCCTGCAACTATGCCTTTTGCTCCAATGTACTGGATCCTTAAATTGTGAATTAAAATAATCCATTAATTCTTTAAGCTGCTTTCATCAGTTATTCTGTTAAAACATGAGGAACATGGTTAGAATAGTTAATAATAAATATGACATTGTTTAATATAGTTTGTTATAAAGGAGAGACATTTACTCCTATATTAGAAGTAGCGTTGTGACATTTGCAATACACTAGGGCTCTGCAATTTATATTTATGTAGTAAGTAGTGTGTTCTTCCTTTGCAATGTATTAGTTGAACTGTTCAGAGACTTTAACAGAAAATAGTCTCTTTCCTTGATTGATTTCCTCAGTCTGTCTATCTCTCTGTGGAACTGACTCTCTGTCTCTGATTACCTGTTTCCCTCATTTTTGTCTTCCTTCTTTTCTCCCTTCACTCCTTCCTTCTTTCTTTTCTTCCTTCCGTCCTCTTTCTTTCATTTGTTTTACAGATTACTGTTTTTGAGTAAAGTTTTCAAATTAGCAACAGCAGCATGCCTGCTTTAGCTTTGTGAATACTACAAAATACTGGCAAATACCACCACATCTCCCTTCTACAATTTGAAACTTTTTCTTCTATTTTATCCACTTCAAAATGTGCTTTGCTCCTTAGTAAAAATATAGAGTATAATTTAGAGTATAGATTTTCTTTTATGATTTATATTTTTGTGTATGTGGGGTGAGGGTATGTGTGCATAAGAACAGATGCTTATAGAGTACCTATGAGAGCAGCACATTCCTTGAAGCCAGAGTTAGTGGTTGTTGTGAGCTATTTGTCATGGGTGTTGAAAACTAGGGATCTGGTAGAAAAATTGGTGCCTTACCCGCTGATCCATCTTTCTACACCCTCACATGTAATTTATAAACATATTCAGATATTTATAATGTCAAATCTACCCAATCCTTACGAGTTTCCTAGTTTTAACATTTGTCTTAAGTCCCCTGGGTTTAAGTATGTAAGTTAGTTTGCTTCGCTGACTTCTGAAACACTATCATTTTGCTCCTGGCTATAGTTAATTTGATGTTTTTTTTCTTACTAATAAGTTCCTAATTAGTATCAAGATAAATTCAATTGTCAGTTCAATGTAATTCTGTATTATGGACATTCAGGATGCTGAATGTTTATATTAATCTTCAAGCTTTGAAATCTACCATTCACCTAGCAGTCTACATGACAAAATAACTAATTTTTGTGGCATATTTCTTTAAATATGTATTGTATGTTACATTTATTCATCCTCATTTGTTTAATTATGTAAAGGTGTGTTGCTTTTGTTTATGCTGCATTTGTTTAAATGTATAAAGATGTGTTACTGTTTCACCTTGCTTGCCTAAAGCATCTAATTGGTCTAATAAGAAATTGAATGGTCAATAGCTAGGCATTAGAGGGATAGGCAGAACTGTGGGCAGAGAGAATAAATTGGAGAAAGAATGTAGACTCATGAAGAGGAAGAACAAGGGAAAAATAGAGGGATATGCCCAGAATCAGTAAGCCAGGCAGTCATCAGCCTGGCAGAAATTAAATTGGTCATACGGAATGAAAGAAAAGTAAAAAGCTCAGTGGCAAAACATAGATGAAGAGGAACAGAGTAATTTATGTTATAAGAGCTAGCGGGACTAGCATAAGGTAGACCAAGCATTGAAAAATAATAATAAGTCTGTGGCATGATTTGGGAGCTGGTTCATTGCCCAAAATAAAGCCTTACTTTGGGATTCCAACGTGAGTCCCAGATTTCCATATAGAACCTGTGAAAGCTGAAACAGAGATGAGAGAGACAACAAAGGATATAGCTCCTTTAAGAGGCTCTTCCAAATACCAAGCACTCAGGTAGCTGGCAGGAAAAAAGCAAGCTAACTAGTGGCGCCAGTATGCTAGAGCTAGGGCAGTTTGACACAGCTCCCAGTAGAACACAGCTCTTGGCCAGGCTCAAAGGGCATAAAGCTTGGTTTTCATGGACCCAACTTAAATTATTAGCACAAAACCCTTATCAGTTTACACTTTGACTCACAGACTCAGAAAAGGCTAGAGACATGCAGTGAGGACAAGTCCAGATGGAAAACAAACCAAAACAACAAAACTCTATAAAGGTTTACAATGTGTTTTAAAATGTGCATAGGTTTAAGAAAGAAAAGAAAATGGGTATAGACAATCATAGAAAAAAATAAGTCTCTTAAAAATAATATCAAAGTCTTTAAAGAGAGGGTAAAGTAATATAAAGAAAAAAAAGCCATGGAAAGATGGGAAATACAGAGGGAGACTGAATCCTGAATGGTGCTGTGCTAACTCTGAGGTGTTTGAATGATGATGAGTGAATGACAGCTATTGAGAGACAAGGGATTATAAAAGTGATGCTGAATTAAACCAACCTAGACACTTTAGGAATGCCTTAAATTTAAAATGGAATTCAGGGGCTGGACAGATGATTCAGTGGTTAAGAGCTTTGCCTGATCTTTCAAAGGTCCTGAGTTCACTTCCCAGCAACCACATTGTGGCTCACAACCATCTGTAGTGAGATTTTTGTGCCTTCTTCTGGCCTGTAAGGATACATGCAGGCAGAATACTATATACATAATAAATAAATAAAGACTTTTTAAAAAAGAATCTATTTAATAAAAATTAAAATAAATAAATAAATAAATAAAATGGAATTCAGAAAATGTATTGTGTTGGGAAAGAGTTTGTGCATTTGTTTCCAGTGGAAATGAAAGGCTGTGGATTCCTTTAATAGAGATCAGGTTTAATTGCAGGAGACTTCCTCAAAATCTTGGCTAGAAACATAAAAATAAATATACCAAGAAAGACTACCAGACAGGTGACATGTACACTGATCCTTCTGCATTAGGAACAGTTCTGAGACTGGCCAGTAAGTGTTACAACCAGTTTTCCTACACGTTGATCTTTATCTTAAATTTTTTTAGGGTATCCAAAAGAAGTCATCACCCTCAAACAAAACATGTATGCAAAGGACTTACTTTTTGCTAACTAGTATATTTAAAGGTGTCAATGGATTGAAGATCTGTCAAGCATAGTATAAATATAAAAAAACATAAAAGAATAACTATAGTTCACAGGTTATAAATTATATAAACTTTTGGATTTTTTATTTGAAAAGTGTTTTTATCAAAATTGAATGGCAATGTTAAGAGGTGATAAAATGAAATGACATTATCTTATTGTGATTAACAAATTTTTAAATTATTAATAATTTTGAGAATTTTTTGCATTAGTGTGCTGTTATTACACTCCTTCCACACCTCCTATTCCATCATCTCACCCCTCCACTCTCAGATTTTCCTTCTACAATTATTATTTCTAGATACAAATAAAACTTACTGAGCTATTTACTATTGGTTGAATAAATACCAGTTTAGGGATAATAACTTGGCTTTGTAAACTTTAAGGGGACTAATTGCTTGAGAAAATCCTTCAAGAATCCATTCATGTCTAATGCTGTAAAACTAAACTACTCAAGGCTGAAGAGGTCATAGACTCTAGAGACCATTATACTTTCCACAAAACAAATAAATGTTAGTATTTTATAAAATTTCTGAAAAATTTTCCATGAAATTATTGAATAACTATTTGAATATTATATGAATAATAATATTCAGTATTAATACTTTTATCATTTTAATTCTTCTTTCTTCCTTTTGAAGTATTGGAAACTGAAACCAGTGTTGTGAATAAAAAGTAAATTGTCTACCACAGAATATATTCTGACATATTTAAGACCTACATAATTTAGGACTACATTAAACAGGAAAACATGGAATTTTTGAGAAAACTGGTTATAATATACTGTAATCAAAAACTGAAAAGTCATTTCTCCAAGTTGAGTATGAGTTAAAATATTTTCCCTTCCTACTGTCAAGAGTAAGAAAATATTCTGAAAACATTAGCTAGAAAAGCCTGGGAGGGTGATAGAGCTAACTAGCACTCTTGGGGATACACCTCGGTGACCCTTGCCATAATAAATATTCAGGAATATGCCTGAGAACGTTGGAGTTCTCTGTGGATGATACAGTAATGATCTGTAGACAGACATGTACAAATAACAATAGGAAGTAATGTCCTCAATGATAAGTAAATTCATGGAGATAATTTAGTTAGAATATACCAAGAAAAATGTAGAAAAGTCCTTGCATGCTAAAATGTTTCTCTATAAAGATTTATTTCAGTTGCTGGAGAATTAAATAATTAGATCATTTTTGGCAATTTAAGCCCTGAATTGAAATATTTATGAACTATTGAACTGAGAAATGACTTGGAATTGGTTCTGATTTCAAGTAGAAATATCTCCAAAAAATTAACATATATAGTTATATATATATGATATACATTGTAAAACCATCCTCAATTATATCAGTGAATATTGCATTTCTATAAATAATACAATTAAGTATCATTTAATGGGAATAAATCATTTTCAGAACTAAAAGAACATATTTTTCTTTTATTAATAGATTAATACAATTTATGATGTTTTCAAATACAAAAATTAACTTAGTCCTGGGTTTCCTTATCAAATTATGCCTTTTTTCCCTTTATTTTTCTTTATTTTAAAATAATGAGTATTATATATAATTAGTTTAACCAATGCTTTGACCGGGGTTTTTCTCAATTTTTAGTTAATTACTGTGAGTGTTATTTTTAATGAAAAATCTGTTCTATACATTATGTGCATTAACTGCCTTTAGGAACAATTCTAATGAGAAGATATGTACAATATTGTGTAGCAAGCAGATAATACAAGAGAAATAAAAAAGGCAACTCTAGAACTTCTTAGGTAGTTTTTTACAGAGCAAAGAAAATGGGAAAAAATAGTATGTGAAAGAAACCATCCTATAAACAATAGTTTAGAAAAGTACCAGTATGCTGTACTTCCTCTCTACATATTTGGAAAACATTTAGAGTTGAAGAAACTCAGTGTAACGGTCATATTCTTATGCAGTATTTGGGTTAATTTTAAGGTAGAATGAAGATTTAGGGTTATTTAAATAGAAACTTAAAGAACTCACTTGATCCAGAGGCAATGATAGCAGCTTACATCAAGGCGGCCACCATGTTAACAAACAAATAGTACATTAGCAAAGATGGTTTAGGAATCATGTAGGCAGAAACCCAAATTTAATTTGTCTAAATTAGAAAAACCTGTGTCTTCACAACAGAGGAACTGTAGTATCTTCTAAAGGAAACAAACAAGTACAAAAGAAGACCTCCCCATGTTTCCTACAGGTGATTTAAGTGTCCAGTGTGTTTCCAGAGACAAAGTGCAATTTTCTGTTTTGGGTCATGTAGTAATTTAATTCAATATTGATGAGGACACACAGTCATTATCATTGTTCCCTCCTGTCATTCTCACCTACAATTTTACATACTCAGTAAGGGGACTTTCCTCGTCTAGAAAAGATAGCATGTATATGGTATTTAGTGGTTCAAAACCAAAAGAGAATATTGCTGGATAAGTATAGAGTTTATAAAAAGTTTGCCAATTCATTATCTTAACAAGGTGACATGGACACAGTTTATCTTGCACACTGTCACGAAGAGTGCCAGCTTCATTCTACAATGAGCTTTCCTGGTGGACTAGGATGGCTCCAGCACAGTGAGAGTCTAGTGCCTCCTCATTTGCATCTGCCTGAGAGAGAACTGGGGCAGTGTAGACAAGCTGGCATGAGCGCCACTCTCAGGGAACTAGAGGAACTAAGCATCTCCCAATGCAAAGCAGAGACCTCGCACTGCCCATTTCCTGACCCGAGAATGTCCATTTCAACCGTCTCTCGCACCTCACTCACTGTCAATAAAAATCCCCAACGTGTCTTTAGTTTTGAATAATACTTAATATGAAAGTATTTAATTTCTCAGCTGTTATAACACACTTGTGTTGTGTTTTCCCAGCTTATAAAGAAAACAGGATGCAATCATTCTGAAGCCTAACTGTAAACTCATTAACACCACATTTGAGTGCCTATGTCTGGGAGTACTGAAGGTGACTTGGAGCATCAGAAATCCATACAATGTTGCTTGAATATCCCACTTAAATTTTCTGAAAATCTTGTAAAGATTGAATAACAGGGTAATATTTCACTGATTAGTAAAGGAAAATGTAAGACGGTGAAAGTTCTTTGTGGCCAATAATGCTCACTTCACCACTAACATAGAGTCTGCTTCAGTTTTATACTTTATTATCTTTAAGTCTTGCTAGTAAACATAATTCCATAAAGCAGCTATTGCAACATGAGCAAGTAAATGTACTGTGTGAATACCGAGTCAGTTATTTCAGGTGCCGTTGAAATTCAAGAAAAATGTGTTAATGTATTGCAAGGGAATAAGCTGAAGGACGTTTGCCTCATTCTTAAAATTCATAGTTTTCCTGATAAATATAAATCTTATATATTACCACAGTTTGACCAAAAACTATTTCCTTGCAGATATTTATGTAGTGTTTTTTCCTTAGCTTAATGATAAATAGTTGAGAATGCTACCATTAGCAGAGGAGGTACTGTCATAACTCAACAACAGCAGACACACAGGTAAATGAAAAGTAGCTTTGATAAGTAAGATTATAAAATGTATAAAGCTGGAAAAAATATAAACTTTTGTTTCAAGAAGAAAAAATAAATAATTATGAGTGGAGACTGTAGTTACCTAAAATGATTGCTGACAAAATTTCTAAAGAAAAGATCATTTTATAAATACATTTATAATAATAATTGGATTGTTTTGTTCAATTGATGATATTGAACTACATGTTTTCATATAAATCATGAATCACTTCTAAACTTTTAGGTAACATTTGAAACAAAGTACACTGAAATTATCTTTATAGTTTGGAACAAGTACATGTCAGTTATTCCCAACTCAGCAGATATAATTCTTCTTTAAATTGAAATAATTCTCCTTACAATTGTTTTTCTAAATTCCAAAATATAGGAATTTATATGTGTATATGTTTTAACTGATTACACTTCTTGAAGTATGAAGTATCTTGTAAAGTCAATAAAAAAGTCATATGAGTACATTTCTCTACTTTTTTATCATAATTTTTTTACTACATAGATTGGAGCACCGGACATAATTCTCAAGGTCCAAATCAGGAGCAGAAGGAGAGAGAGCACGAGCAAGGAACTCAGGACCGCAAGGGGTGCACCCACACACTGAGACAATGGGGATGTTCTATTGGGAACTCACCAAGGCCAGCTGGCCTGGGTCTGATAAAGCCTGGGATAAAACCGGACTCTCTGAACATAGTGGACAATGAGAACTCAAGAACAATGGCAATGGGTTTCTGATCCTACTGCACGTACTGGCTTTGTATGAGCCTAGGCAGTTTGGATGCTCAGCTTACGAGACCTGGATGGAGGTGGGGGTTCCTTGGACTTCCCACAGGGCAGGGAACCCTGATTGCTCTTCGGGCTGAGGAGGGAGGGGGACTTGATTGGGGGAGGGGGAGGGAAATGGGAGGCGGTGGCAGGGAAGAGACAGAAATCTTTAATAAATAAAAAAAAACAGATAGTTATTAGAAGATTAAATGCAACAGAAAGTTAGATAAATTTTGTATTGTCTTAGAAAATTATAGGAAGAAACTGAATGTAGGCATAGGGAAATTAATACCCATGATGAAATGTTAAAGTACAACCTGCAAAGATTAATTCATCAGGTTATAAGAACAAGAAGATTCACATTATCTGTGGATGAAGCTGAGGTTCAATTACTCCATGTAGCAAAATGTGGAAAACACATATTGCCAGTTGCTAGAATAAACACAGTTGTTTGTAGACAGAAAAACAAATTGACTTAAATTTCCATATCTCAGGTGTTGAAGTGATCATTTTGATGTTGATGAAGAGTGATAATGTGATCACTTCCTAGGAACTCCAAAATCTATGCTCAGCGGCACTATGAACTTTCCCATTGCTTTCCTTTGTCTAGTCTAAGTTTCCGTGGTCTGCTAAATTGCAGGAGTGCTATTATGACAGCTAGGAGCTGTGGTCTCCTGCAGCATAACCCACGTTTGCATCATATGTCAGACAAGATGCATGTCTCTGACATGAGTGACAGGCTGTTAACAATTTTATTTTCAGATACTAAACTTATAAGATTGACCCTTAAATTTCTGAGTTTTATCTTCTAATTCTGATCTATTTTCTTACCTGTGAATTGGAGGAATCACACCTTTCAAAGACTATTTGATGATCTAGTGGTGGAATATGTTTAATATTTTTATATAAATTCTGAAGGGCAGTTAAACTGTATCAATACCAATTTTAACTGTGGCATTTGCAGTAATGAAAGAGTAGAATAGAGTTTAGGCTTACAGCTAGATATTCAATGTGTGTAATAAGAATGCAGAATTATAAAGCTCATTTTATGTAAACAGTATAATTAATACAGAAACCTCAAATGTTATCAACTGTCAAAATGAATATTCTTATAACTTAGAAAATTCTGGCTTACTGCCTTTCAATTTAGAGGACATTAGGTAACTGGCTTTAAGGAAACTAAATATATTTATAGGCATGTAAATGAGACTCAAGAAGGCATGGTATAAAAAATAGTAGAGAATAAACTGGATTGCTTGTTGTCTCTATGGTAGTAAAGAAGACAAATTATGGCGGTGTTCTTTTAAAAGACAAAAACCAATGAATCTGATACAAGGAAATAAAACCTACAGTTGATTACAATACAATCGACTCCGTTTTCATAAAAGAAAATTGTCATTCTGAAATTTGGTCATCAAATTGTAAATGGAGTAAGAGCATTCTACTTGTTTAGTGCCCTTAGAGCCTTTGAAGGTATTATATGCATATATTCAAATGCTGACCTGAAGTCAATGAAAACGCATGACACTCAAGTTAAAAAATTCAAATTTAGACAAGGCCATTGAGAAAGACCGTCTCAAAAAATCTAATATTAAAGTTATACTTATGATTGAACAGCCTTTACTTTCCATATTTTAAAAATGTCAATAAATTATAGAAATCTCGAAAGCAAGATTTGATGACACCTGCAAAAGTTACCTTTAATTTTATTCTATTTTTAGCCCTTCCTTTTGCCACGGAGTGACCTCTTCCAATATGAAATTTTATATTATGATGCACAATTCAATTTGTTTTCCTCCAGTTTTTATTTCTTTAGTGCATAATTTCTATAGTCAGAATTTTTATTATTCAGGCAATAAAGTCATATTTCATTGTGTTACTCAGAGTGAAGGCTATTCCAAATATCAGTAGATTAAACTTGTTCACTGAGATTATTGTGTTGTCTATAAGTTCTTGTTTGGGGATATGAAGTTTTGTGGGCTTAGTTCTTAGTGTAAGATGTTACCTTTTTCAAGTAGATTTTATTGTGGACACCTGTGATCACAACTACATAGTTCTTCCTAATTCAGATTTACCACTAACAGTTTTTAGCATGATAAAATTTAAGGGGTCCATGTATGTTGGTGCACACTTCAATCTCAGATTCAGTGGACAGAGGTAGGAGGATCTTTTGGAGATAGAGACCAGCCTGGTCTACGTAGTGAGTTCTACACTATCCATGAATTCATAATGACACTCAAATAAAAAAAAAAATGAAGCGTCAATTTTCAATAAAGATTGAGTTGGGTCAAAGGAAACATTAAGTTCACAGAGAAAGAATAAAACATATGTAATATATAATATGATAATACAAATAATGTGTAATTTCAACAAATTATTTTGAAAATGCATCTTTACTTTCCTACTGAAGCAATCCAAACACCTAGAAGTTACTATAACCCCCAGGGATGCATCATAATGGATGTCTCATGATTTCTTTTCTTTGCATCCTTCTTTGTTTTTGTTTGTTTCTTTGTTTTTCGAGACAAGGTTTTTTTCTGAATTTTTGGACCTGTCCTGAAACTTTCTCAATAGCCTAGGGTGGCCTTGAACTCTGGGATACTACCGCTTCTGCCTCTTGAGTGCTGGTATTAAAGGCATGTGCCTGGCTTTGTCTCTTGGATTCTTTGTGCAGTTCCTAGATGCATGTTTTTCACATTGACTAGCAATTTTGAGCATTCATTCACTTTGAATCCTCATAATTTTCCTGATGATCTTGACTTATAACCTTAATGCATTTCCAGTTTATTATGAAATGTGACAGTTGTTATTTATATATACACCTGAACAACTTTAAACACAAATTTGTCTTTATTTGTAAAGAGAATTTGTAAAGGAACTGTTAATTAACTTCCAGTGGTAGTGACTCATGTGACCCTGGGTGAATACAGTATCAAACTTTTATAAATTAATATAAAAAGGCTTTATGTGAGAATAAAATAAGTACAAGAAAGTTCCTGTGCTATTAATAGCAGCATTGTAATGAAGGTTATTTTACTACCTACAATACAAAAATGAGGTTTAGAACAACATGAACATTTAAATACTTAGATCATCTTTAAATAGGTTATTGCTAATTAAACCTAAGTATAAATTAGATTTCTTCCTTTTCATTCCTTTTTTCATAGGCAGGATGGCTACTAAACTGTTCAAATAGAATTTTCCATTAAATATAAATTTCCAAAATGAGGCGTTCTAACAATGCACCTTCGGATAATAAGTATAATAAATATCAGGGGAAATAAAGCGATTTTGTCCATATTAATATGGAAGCTTAATATTAATTAGCACCAATTAGGAATGAAACATTCTTTAACCACACTAGCCAGCTCCACTATGTTCTGCAGTCTGATGCTTCTACATCACCTTGGTGATTAAAACTTCTATATTTTGTTTTAGTTTAGCTGGCTAAGTTAACAGGTAGGAAGATGAACACAACAATTTGGAGTTCTTGTTTAATTACCCTTTTTAACACCTAATCATACAAAAGACAAAGAAGTCCAGATAAAAGTGCATGAATACAATGGACCCAGAGAAGATGACTTAAAGATATTGAACAATTTTATTTCCTGTGTTTTTATTTTTATAAATACTGGTTTTCTTCAGTATAAAGCAAATCTGTAATAATATAATAAAAGCAATTTTCTGCTAAGGCGGTATATACTGTATCTGAAGCTTTATTTCTGCAATAGAGTGTTTCAAAGACTAAATGTCCAACTTTAAAAGGCTTTCCGTGATGCATTTGGTAGTCTCACTGATTTAGGAGATCTAGCAATTAATCTTCTAGGATAGAAAAAGAAGTAGAAAATGGCACATGAATTATAGCTATCATTAGAAAAATCCCTATGCATACACAAGGAACACCAAACAGTGGCAAAACTGGTCACCGACCGCATTGCATAGTGACAATGCTATATTTTCAAGCTTAGACCAAGTAATGAGAAAACGGAGAACAAATGGCTAATTTCTAGGTAATCTCCTATTCCCTTGCTAAACAATGCTGAGATTACTTAAAAAGAACCCTGGGTTTTACAAGGGGGCTCAACAGGGGAATGTGTCTCTTACTTAAGCCTGAGCAACTGAATTCCACACCCAGAACCCATGGTGAAAGTAACCAAGTCCCACAATCTGTCCTCTTTTAATGCCATGCATGCGCTTACACTAACACACAACATTTCCAAATAATTAATAACAATAATAGAAAATCAAAAGGGTACTAATAATTTCAGTGCTATTAGTAGTTTGTATACTGACTGGTTTCCTTAAAGAAACACTAACTCCTAGCCTGAAGCAGTGAAATTCCTAGACTAGCACTTGCACTGCACATTAAAAACTAACCTCATGTTCATCCATAAATCCAAAGACATTCTGTGATAAATTTCCCGTAATATCAATTAATTTCTAGCCTTGCAATAGCTTTCACAAAATGGCATAGCCTAAATCAAATGTTACAATATATTAATACTTTAGTATCTTCCCTAATTGTCCAATTTTAGCAATAACAATTTTTGATGTTGAATTTCATTTACAATATTTAAATGAATATAAATCAGTGACCTTAACTTCTTTCTTCTTCCTCTTCTTCTTCCTCCTCCTCTTCTTCTTCTTCTTCTTCTTCTTCTTCTTCTTCTTCTTCTTCTTCTTCTTCTTCTTCTTCTTCTTCTTCTTCTTCTTCTTCTTCTTCTTCTTTTTCTTCTCCTCCTCCTCGTCCTCGTCCTCCTCCTCCTCCTCCTCCTCTTATTTCTCTTCTTCTTCCTCCTCCTCCTCCTCCTCCTCCTCCTCCTCCTCCTCCTCCTCCTCCTCCTCCTCCTCCTCCTTCTCCTCTTCTTCTTTTTGTTTTTGTCGAGATAGGGTTGACTCTGTAGCTTTGGAGCCTGTCCTGAAACTAGCTCTTGTAGACCAGGCTAGCCTAGAACTCGCAGAGATCCACCTGCCTCCTGAGAGCTGGTATTGAAGGTGTGCATGACCACCCGGAATTAACTTCTTTCTTCTACATTCAGACATCCAGCTTTCCAAATACCATTTATTGAATAGGCTATATATTTTCTATTGTGTATTTATTGGTAACTTTGTCAAAAACTAGGTGACTATAGTTATACGTACTGATATTTGAGAGTTTGATTTTTTAACATTGGTCTTCACATCTATTTTTGTGCCAGTGCCATGTGATTTGTGTTTCTATAAGCATATAATACAGATTAATACCTGGTATGATTACCCATCCAACATTATTTTTTGTGTAATAATGTTTTGACTATTTGGTCTGTTTCATGTGTATTTTGTTGGTTTTGATTTTATCTGGTCTGAAGAATATTATGGGACTTTTGATTATGGGTTGCATTGAATTTATTAATTGATTTTGGAAAGATGATCATTTTAAGTTTTTTTTTATTTTACTGATTCATGCGAACTGAAAGTATTTCCATTTTCTCATGTCCCCTATATCAAGGGTATAAGAGTGGCAGTTTTATCTTGGGAGAACCCAACAGCCATCCAGTTGCACTTAAGACACGCTCAACAGAAGGGAATTAATCCCTGATATTGTAAGTGTAGTCAACTATCTAATGTTGATCAGGACATGGACTTTAGAAAGAACCTCCTACTTTTTCCACTTTCCTAATCTATTATAGTTTCTAAATGCATTCTAAATACTTATCTTTATACACACATATAAGCATAGCTCTCAACCTTCATGAAATAAGCTTCTTTTCAAAGCATATGTAAATCATTACAGTAATCTACATGTGTTGGAAATGCAAAGAAAAACCAAGTGACAAACAAAATTGATATGCCTACAATGCAACCCTGACACCTAAAGACAGAAGAACTTAATGGAAGATTAGTAGGAAAGATTGTAAAAATTGGATGATTATGGCATCGGCTAGGATGTAGTGTTTTCTATATGAGATGGGTAAGATATACCAACAAAATATCAATAATAAAGGTAGTCTAAAGAGTATCTGACCAATAATAATACCAGTTGACATGCCAGTGTGGATGGAGTAAGTCTCTCAAGGCTTTATTACTAGAGGATAAGTTACATGTAATTAATGGCTCCTGAACGACGGAAAATTAGTTTTTTTCCCCTCTAGGCGTGAGCCACAAGATGAGAATGTAGAGCAAGTATCAATTAAAGAGGAAAATATTATATTATTTAAATGTATAATATAGTGTTTTAAGTAATAGGAACATATTATTTTAAGATAAATAAAATGGTTACAGTTGAAGTGAAATTTTACTTTAAAATAAAACAAGTGTACAAGCAAAATTACATCATATCATAGAGATTAATAAAAATATTCTCACTGTGTCCCGATAAGGTTGTGTATATAAGTGACTAATTCTAAAGAAAGGGGAAATGTTTTAATATCTAAATTTCTTACTGTGGGGTACTTTTTACTTTTTTTTTATTGATAAAAGGAGAATAAAGAAAAGAAAGAAAAAAAAAAACAAATTTCCACCTCCTCCCAGCCTCCCATTTCCCTCCCCCTCCTCCCATTCTTCTCCCCCTCCTCCCACCCCTCTCCCTTTCCCCCCACTTTTCTCCCCCTCCCTCTCCAGTCCAAAGAGCAGTCAGGGTTCCCTGTCCTGTGGTAAGTCCTAGGTCCTCCCCCCTCCGTCCATATCTAGGAAGGTGAACATCCAAACTGGCTAGGCTCCCACCAAGCCAGTACATTGCGTTGGATCAAAACCGCGTGCCATTGTCCTTGGCGTCTCATCAGCCCTCATTGTTCGTCATGTTCAGAGAGTCCAGTTTTATCCCATGCTTTTTTTGGTAACAGTCCAGCTGGCCTTGGTGAGCTCCCAGTAGATCAGCTCCACTGTCTCAGTGGGTGGGTGCACCCCTCGTGGTCCCGACTTCTTTGCTCATGTTCTCCCTCCTTCTGCTCCTCCTTGGGACCTTGGGAGCTCTATCCAGTGTTCCAGTGTGGGTCTCTGTCTCTATCTCCATCCATCGCCAGATGAAAGTTCTTATCCAAGAGGATAACTATATGTTTTTCCTTGGGTTCACCTTCTTACTTAGCTTCTTTAGATTCGCCTATTGTAGACTCCGTGACCCCTATTTATGGCTAGAAACCAATTATGAGTGAGTACATCCCATGTTCATCTTTTTGGGTCTGGGATAACTCACTCAGGATAGTGTTTTCTATTTCCATCCATTTGCATGCTGGTGGGAATGCAATCTTGTGCAACCACTGTGGAAGTCAGTGTTTCGGTTTCTCAGGAAATTCGGGATCAACCTACCCCTGGACCCAGCAATACCACTCTTGGGAATTTACCCAAGAGATGCTCTATCATATGTCAAAAGCATTTGTTCAACTATGTTCATAGCAGTATTATTTGTAATAGCCAGAACCTGGAAACAACCTAGATGCCCTTCAATGGAAGAATGGATGAAGAAAGTATGGAATATATACACATTAGAGTACTACGCTGCGGTACTTTTTTTTACTATTTTTTTTTCGAGGCAGGGTTTCCCTGTAGCTTTTTGGTTCCTATCCTGGAACTAGCTCTCCTAGACCAGGCTGTCCTCGAACTCACAGAGATCCACCTGCCTCTGCCTCCCGAGTGCTGGGATTAAAGGCGTGCACCACCACCGCCCGGCCTTGTGGGGTACTTTTTAGATACTGATTTGATGCATCTCAGTTTCATAAAACCCAGATAGATTCTATAAAACATCCAATTTATAACATATCATTAATTTTTAATAGTTATATAATAAGAATGACATTAATTTCAGGAGTACTATCACTACTCAGTGTTAGATATATTTTACTCCTAAATATTAAATTAAATATAACTCTTTGGATAACTCTTAATTATAACTTAATTATATTTAAAGTTGTGGATGGAATATTTATCCCTAAGAATACCTATTCTAAAAGTTTAGTGCTTATTTCTGTATTGCTTCCAGGCGAACCAAATAATACCAACAGTATGCCACTGGTCGAGCTTAAGCTTAAAAATGATCATCCATTAGCTTTTCAAAACCTTTTAAACATCTTTTCTTATGGTTCTTGACAGCTGAGGGCAAACAAGGTTCTTTGTCAATTTATGGCCAAGCCAATACCTGTAAAGATCCTCTGAGATTACTGTGAGCTTCAGCTAATGTCCGTTTCCTTTATGCTACATCTGGGCATTGAAGACTGACGGCTTCCTTGTTAGCTATCTGTCTCCCAGAATCATTTACCTGGAGTGTAAAACGAAGAGTGATGAGCTTTTGGGGTGGACTTAATATTTAGCACATTAAAAGCTAATTTATTACAGATTAATGTGACCTTAATTATACCAGGCTTTCCTCATTTCATTTTACTTTTTGAGAAAGAGAAAAAAAATTCCTAATGGGAAAAGTCCAAGCTATCTAACAATAGGCTGTTTGTTAGGAAGTTTCATATGTATACAAATCATACACAGCCAATTGTAACGCTTAGAAATCTTTGTCTGGCTAGACTCCTAGAAAATAAAGACTCCAGATTTAACTTGAAGAATGAGTAGTCCTACACTCTACATATAAAAATAAATAATTTTATTTATTCAATATATGTGACCACAGCTGAAATACAAAAATAAGAGTATAACTGTCTTATTTGAAAAAGACTAAAATTTAAGTGAAGTTGTAAATTTATTACATTCAATTAAAAATTTCATTTTCCATGAAATAATGTTTTGAAAATTACATAATTAACATAATTAGAACTCACATGTCAAATGGATATACAGATTCATACAAATACATATCTTAGTCTGATTTCACAGATAGTCTAGCATCCTTTGTATTAAAAGCCGTGTAAACTCTTGGTGTATGTAACTAGAGACAGATTAGACTTTTTCCCCTGATATGTGTATAGGATGCTTTTACTGAAAGGAAATGGGTGCCATGGTAGAAGGCTCAAGATTAATTTGATATATTTTAAATCTTATTTTTTTCTACTTTTTGAATTACAATAACAAAGGTGCAATTTACTGTGTAAAAGTCTATTTATTAATACTTTCATTTACAAAAGAAGATCTAGTGTTGCAATAAAATTGAGTTCAAATGCATGGAAATCTTGTATCTTCTTTTGTAGAAATTATAAAACATGTAAGCAAAATTTATATCTATATAGAGTAATGAATACACTCTTTAATGGAAAGTCTGTACTTTAAAAGGTAATCTGTACTTCCATATATTTTTTCAATTTCTATATGTTATTCTTTTCCTTTTATTGACGTCACTTAGGTTAAAGTTGGCAGTTCTTTTGGAAGTTGAGATTTTAACAGGGAGAGACAGAACTGCATTACTAAGAACAAAAATCTCAAAACTTATTTGCAGGAGAAACATTCATATGATGCAGAATTAAAAAATTCTGTAAGAATGCGTACATCCCAATTGAACACAGAAGTAGCAGAGTTAAGACCTTTATTTTAATAATGTTGCTCAAATGTTAAAAGGTGGAAATACGATCTTTTGGCTGGGAGTTTGGTGAGTCAATAAATTACCAGGTGTGTAAACATGATCACCTATGTTCAGATCCTCAGAATGTCATGTAAAAGCTAATTTTTTTACAGCAACATAAATCTGCGACCTGTGTTCTATGGAGATGGAACAGGGAGATTGGAGCACATAGGCCAAGAAGCCTAGCTAAAGATGTATGTTTAGCTTACAGACTCTATCTCAAATGTAAGATAGAGCGCAACTGAGTGAGACACACAGCTGGACTCTTGGTCTCTGTGTACATACATATGACTGTGAGCACCCACATGCAAATATGCACTCAACCCCATAAAATCGTACATGCACCACACACAAAGAAGAAAAAGCTTCTATTTACTGATGACATAGTGTGGCATTAGCCATTGTTTCCTTGAGGTGATGTTATTTGTTGGACATTGCCAAATATGGAGCTTTATATTTATACAATAAAGGTAGGAATAAACAATGATTTTCAATGCTATGACTGAAAGCAAGCACAGAACTCCGTACTTCCCTCTGTGACACAAGCTATATGCCAAATATTCTCATGCTTGGAAGATTTCTTAAATGACTTGGCATTAGGGGTGTAACTATGAAGGATAAATGAAAAGAGTCTGGAAACAGTGTTTCAAGATGTTAGTAGAAGTGATTATCACAAATGCAGACTTAGAGAACATAAAGCCACTAAGAATTTCTAATTGTTAATTATCATTCACTCATTCATTAAACAAATACAGTCAGAGTATCAGCTGATTTTAAGTACGTACTGTTAAAATAATGAGGCTGGAGAGACAGCTGTGAAGCTAAGAGAAACTGAGGCTTTTACAGAGGATCCAAGTGTAATGTGAGTGCCCATAAAGCAGGTCACAAACAGTTGGAACTCCAGTTCCAAGGAGGATACACCTGCTTCTGGCCTCTGCAGGAATCATGCACACACATGCTACACTTACAGATATTCAGAGAAAACGCTCGTGCACACAATATTAAAAAATAAAAACTCATCAAAATGTACATTCATCAGTTCTATGTAATTTATATTGGAGCAGTAAGAATTAAACTTACAAATCATCACACGTCTTCTCAACTCACTTTAATAATATAAGACTATCTCTACTCTATTATTTTCATTTTATGCCCTAGAGTGATGTGGCTATATGATTTTATGAAAATATATTTTATATTCAGCGACTTGGACTTTACTTGATATCAGAGCCAAAATGAGTAATACAGCTTGAGGTCACATAACTTAAAATTGATAACCTACTGTGTACTTAGCAAGTTTCTTTAACCTTCCTTTAAGATTACATAACAGCCAACCTCATTTGCCTTAGATTGTATATATAATCAACTTTTACACCCTAAGCTAGTGCATAGCTATTAAGATAATATTCTGACACATGAATAATGTACTTGCACATGCATGTTCTACTAATATATGTTGAAATTAGAAAATAGGGTGAAAACTGTTTTATAAAAATTAATAGCTAATGTAAATGTTCGGAGCTACATAAGGATATTGCTAATAGCATTTTTGTCTGTTATCTGGTTCAGCTGGAGTCATTGACTTGATTTCTTTTAAGTGCTGTTGTAGATTTCTGTAAAGTGTCCTTCATTTTTTTTCTCCCTGAGATGCTTTATGTGCTGTTCAATTAAAGAGAGATCAAAGCCCTTTGTTTGGGTCACACACAGAGAGACAGAAGGACAGAGAATATACTTAACATCAGGCAGACAGCAACACAGACTCATATGACCCAAAGAATACAGGAAGAAAATGACAGAACACAAAGAAAGAGAGACAATAGTAGAGAATTCAATTCTGGGTTTGATCTCACTCCTAGGGGAAGGGATTTTAATTTCTCCATTCCTATGCATTATTGCTTAAGTTTAATGTTAATTCATTCAAATTAACACAAATTAATATAGTTAATTAATACATACTGATTCATAAAACACCTTCCAAAATACTCAGTGATATGAATAAATATAAATATATATTTTAAAGTAAAGTTTTTAAAGAGAAAAGTGGAGATAATCTTTCTTTGTATAGTTCAATAATAACAATAAGAAATTATAAAATATTCAGCCTTGTACATAATAGCAAAAATAAATTACCCCATAACATCCTACTGACAACATCAGAAAAGCCTAGGAAATGAATGAGACATATGCACAGACTGACAAACGCACACCCCTATGCAAGCCCCCCCACACACACACACATGAGAAGATTTTGGTTACAGAAAGAGAAAGACTGAGATCTCACTCAGGAAGAGAAACAGGTGCATATATAAACTAAAAGAAGTAGTGATCACATGTGTAAGACCTGCCCAAGATCAAGCCAGACTATATCACAGAACAGAGAGGGATAGGAGCACCAAGTCCTATTCACAGATGAGGTGCTATTGGCAAATGATACGTGCTGGGGGAGGAAGAATCAGTTTTCATTAAGTGTTGGGCCTGCTAGAACAATCAAGCAGCAGTGTAAGGGCATACATACAAGATCATAAGGCAGTACAATCATACTTAACTTAAAACAAACAAAGAACAAGTCACAATGTTGGCAGGACTGAGAGGCAAGAAGATCTCAGGGATATTGTGTTTTGGAGGTGAATATGACCAAAATACATTGTACAAAATACTCAAAAACCAATTAATTATAGAAATAAACACCTAAAAATTAGAACAGAATCTACCATTTGATGGTTGTGTACACCTTTAAATCCTAGTACTCCAGAGGCAAAGGTAGGTGGTATTCTGTGAGTTTGAGGCCAGCCTGATCTACAGAGCAAGTTCCAAGTCCCAAAACAAAACAAAAAAAATGAAAAAAATAAAACAGAATCACTGACAGTGTGATTTTAAACAGCTATGTCTACTAAACCTACTAGACATTTTTTTTTCATTTTTATATCTTTTTATTACTTTATAAATAATACCAATCAAAATTTCCACTTCCTCTCCTCCTCCCACTTCCTTCCAGCTCCCCCCACTCTCCCCTCCACCCTCACCAGTCCTAAGAGAGGGCAGGGTAACCTACACTGTGGTAAGTCCAAGGCCCTCCCCCATACATCCAGGCTTAGGAAGGTATGTATCCAAAGAGAATAGGATTCCAAAAAAGCTAGTACATGCAGTAGAGACAGATCACAGTGCCTTTATCATTGGCTTCTCAGTCAGTCCCAATTGTCAGTCACATTCAGAGGGTCCAGTTTGTCCCAGTCCAGCTAGATTTGGTGAGCTCCCATTAGATTAGGCACATTGTCTCAGTGTGTGGACCAACCCCTCTAGGTCCTGACTTCCTAGAGAAGTTATGTAATAAGGTGAACCCAAAGAAAAACATATATAGATCATCTTGGAATTAGGCATCAGACAAGAATGCCAGGCAAATTTGGGAGCATTGGGGTGGGAGGTGGGGTGGGAGAGGGATGGGGCAGACTGAGGGGCCAATGATAGTAAGAACACACTGTCCTTCTCTCTTCCACTTTCCATATTGAGTGATGTTTATTAGGTCACATTCTAGATCCTTCTTTTAATCCTTTATTCACTCAGTTTCAGGAAAGTAAAAGTTTTCAAATGACTTGGGAATAAAAAAGGACCTATAGAGGTCAGTTTCCCTTATGCTCTCTATTAGCCAGCCTGTCTCTGTTCTATAAAGAAATCAAAGGTTGAAATGGTTAGTTAATTTTACTCTAATGTGAATATTAGGCAGGCACATATTGTTCTTATATCCAATCTCCAAAGTTGTGTCAGTAATTCATAAAAGTTAACATCTGCTTCCATATTCTTTTTTTTTTTTTTTTTTTTTTTTTTTTTTTTTTTTTTTTGGTTTTTCGAGACAGGGTTTCTCTGTGGTTTTGGAGCCTGTCCTGGAACTAATTCTTGTAGACCAGGCTGGTCTCGAACTCCCAGAGATCCGCCTGCCTCTGCCTCCCGAGTGCTGGGATTAAAGGCGTGCGCCACCACCGCCCGGCTGCTTCCATATTCTTGATCTCTGTAATTGTCTCTTAGCCAGCTTTGTAAGATTGCTGATTTTGCAAGTTTAGGTAACCAAGAAACCTTAGCCTTTCTCAATGGTTCACTGAAGAAAATCAAGGGTTTTTTTTTGGGGGGGTAGGGGTTAAATTAAATTAATATTAAGGTTATTTTAAACCTCCACTGATGTGGGAGTGTCATATATCAATCTGTTGATTTCATTGGTTAAGCAATAAAGAAACTGCTAGGCCCATTTGATAGGCCCACCCTTAGGTGGGTGGAGTAAACAGAACAGAATGCTGGGAGAAAGAAGCTGAGTCAGAGAGTCACCGTGATTCTTCTACTCCAGACAGACAGAGGTAAAGATCATTCCTGGTAAGCAAGCTCATGGGCTACAGCAGATTATTAGAAATGGGCTAGTCCAGGTGTGAGAGCTAGCCTAGAAGAGGCTAGATAGAAATGAGCCAAGCGGTGTTTAAAAGAATACAGTTTCGGTGTAATTATTTCAGGGCATAAGCTAAAGCTAGCCATGTGGGCGGCTGGGTGCCAGGGACGCAGCCGCGCTGCTCCTACTACTACACTCCACAATTTATTTTGCAGATAGAAGAATGTCACTTGTATGTTACTAAATAAATAGATCTTGTTTACTAACTTCTTTAAATGACCAATGTTGAAGGTAGAATGCTATGTTCCTCTAAGAACTTTGTTAAATAAAGGTGTCTGGAATTTGTTCTGAATACAACTGAGAATGTAATAAGCTTCCTATATTCTAGGGAGCATGAAGAGAGTAAAAAAATAGCTGTGCCTAGAGTCTGGATAAGCTACAATGCTGAAATGAGCTATAGAGTAAATGTACCAACATCATCTGAGTGTGATAGAGCAATTCGTTTCAGAACATTTTTTAATACCTCATAACTCTTTTACACACATCTTTCCACCACTCACTGATAAAAGAAGATGCTCAATGTGTCCATATTGCTTCAGCCACTTCTAGCCTAATGGCTTCAGTCTTTCACTGCACAGATATTTTGTTCTTGAGGTGAAAAGTATGGTGGCCATGAATATGGTATATCCCCATCCTTATCTTAGAAAATATGCATGCTTTAGTCTCAGGAATCATTAGCAGAATTCGGCAATGCTAGGGCTCTTTGCAAGAGGAAATCAGCATAGACTACTTAACTTAGTCAAATTCTATACAAGCTCTTAGAGAGGCAGAAAGAGAAAATTTTAAAGTAAATAAAAGATCTGAATTGAAAGGAGCAATAATGCCAAAAAGGTAGAGACATAAGGGATGCCACAGAGATATTAAGATGCTTGGATGTGAACCTGCAGGATCCTGATTAAACATTATGAAATTAGGAAATGGTGAATAAACTGTAACCATCGCAAAGAATTATGAAGAACAGTGAGGATTTGTCTCTCTGTCAAGTAATCCCCAACTAACACAGTTTCTATCATTAATACCAACCATCACTTCTTGTCTTGGCCTTACTTAATTTTTTTCTCATCTTGTATTTTTGGGTTAATATCAAGAGGTTAGAGTTAATGATGACATACTCTCTCTTATATGCTGAGGATAATTGATTTGCAAATTTTATGAATTTGTTGTGCTGGGATTTTATTGTGTTTTTTACCTTTCTAAATATCTCTAATCAAGCTTATCTGTAACTAGAATCAAGACAATCATAACAGTACCATAAAATATTCCCTTTAGAGTTTTGCTGCTCTAGGATCTCTAGTGCCCAAAAAGAAAAGGGCGATTAGTGAGGAAACTTTTGTATGGTAATTAAGACAATGGAAATCTAATTGAATCAAAATTCTAGCTGCCATAATTTTAATACACCACATATCTATAATTGTTTTTGTTCATTTATTTTTTTATTTTATTTTCTTTCTTTGTTTTTTAACTTGATCTTACATAATGCTTCTTTGTTCACTCCCTTGCATTCACTATAGATCAAAGTAATTTTAAAATATTCATGTTTTCTTCTCTTATTTTAGGATTACAAAGTTTTGTATATTATAGAATGGTGTATAGATTCAGCACTCTATATTCTCCTTTCTTCCTCAGGTGGAGATGATGAAATGAAATAAATTTTTGTTGCAGAATTTTTAGACATTCTATGAAAAAAATAACAGCAAGGTGCCCATGATCCTTCATCTTTTCCTAATGACTGGGGATTGGACACAATGTCAACCTTAGAAACTAAGCCTTCAGTACTGAAATAACAAAATAAATGATTCAAGTATCTTAGGACTTGTAGAGTCAAGTCAATCCGTATACCTACTGCCCATACTCGTCGATCATTAAGTGAGAACTGCTATCCTCTTTCACTGAGGGTCTGTTTTGCTTATGTTTAAAACTAATCTTAATTGATGCAGATTTTATCTTAAGTTTAACTCTCTTGATGAAAGTTTAATAATAAATGTTGTTGGCTTAATGGATGCTGTCCAACAACAGATGGCAAGGACTCACAAGGCAGACTGGATAATTTGACCCTACAACATTTTAGCAAAGCTTAGTAAAAAAAAAAATTTATCCGTGTTCCTTTATAGAGCAGATCACATGCTGTTGAACTTGTAAATTGTGTTTTGATATTATTATGAGTTAAATCTCATTTCATTAAATAACACTTCAAAAATCTTAATCTACAATATTTTAGAAATTGAATTGAAATACAAATTGAGTCCTTAAAGCAGTAAGTAAGTAAAAATGATTATATAGTGAACCCAAATTCAGAATCGCCTCACAAGAATAAGAAATTGGGCTTGTTTACACACTAAAGAAAGATAATGCAAAGACAAAAGGAAAACCAAACAAAAGAAACTTCCATTTGTCCGGGAGAGAGCTATAGTAGGAAATCAAGCCTACTAGAACCTTATTTCTGTAACTCTGGGATCATGATATTTAAGACAATAAAATATATAGTATATTAATTACCCCTGCTAATGAGTAGAGTTTTATAAAACAGAATAGGAGTCTAAATATAACAAACAGCTGTAATTAAATTAAGAAAGGCCTTCTCCAAACGCAGATTGCACTCATTCACTTAGAGCACATCAATAATGTGGAACATTTTGGGGTAGAAATGCAAGCTGTTGTTCCTCACAGTGAAGCAGCTGGATGTACTCGCTCCCAGGCAGCTCAATACCAAGAAGTCTGTGGTCTTTCCACTGAATTGGCTTGAATGAGTTCTCAGGCAAACAGTGGAAATTGATGTGGATAAAATATATAATCAAAAATGCTTCTTCACATTAACTCACCTTTATAACAGTATTTCTAATTAAAAACAAGAACAGGAAGGATAGAGATGTGAATGGAGCCTCTTACACGAGTCTTTAGATGTTATTATTGTTCTCTTAAGATGGTAAGAATGGCTATAAGGATGTCTTTCTTTCACAGACATATTGGAGTTTCATGACCTTCCAAGCAAAAGAAATGGAATGTTATAGTGCTGGAGACTGTCTTGTTTTCTTCTACTTTGCAATTTGCATTTGAAATAGTTGCATATAGGGAGTCCTTTGACATCAAAGACATCAGTAGTTTGTATATATAAACGATGCTTTCTGTCTTTATGATCTAAGTTTTAAAATCTTTCTTTTAAAACACTCCTTAATTAAGTATGGTCTACTTTGTTTTATTTTAAAACACAGGAACTTTCTCTTGATTAAAGAATGGTAGATGTTATAGTTCCTGCATGAGGATGAAAGTCCACCATTTTGGAGTTTACTAAGCTGAAGATAACTTCATAAATGCAGGGAGTTTTCTGCCTCGTGACAATGGCTTTGGATGCTTAAAGCAGAAGAAAACAGCAGTAGTACTAAGGCATCTGTGACATATTTAAACACAGTTTTATATAATTAGAGATTAACAACTATTTTAGCTGGTATAATTGTGTGCCTGTGAATATTTGTGTGTCTACTTATTTTATTATATATTACATATGTAGCCATAACTTTGTGTACTGATTTCTATCATCTATCTGATTGTCCTTCTATCTAGCTAACCAGCTAACTACTTAACTACCAATCAATATACCTATAATTTATCTTCTTAGAATTTAGGAAAATATCACAAATTCTTTATAATTTCACAGATAATAGGTAAATATGCCTTCCAAAGGACAATAGAAAAATCATATATGTGAGAGATATCTTATTGTTTGCTTTTCTTTTTCCCTTTTAAGTCGTAGTACAAAAACCAAAATCAAACAAAAATTATTTCAAGCTTAGACTGCAAGTCCTCGATACAATAAACCTCCATCCATTAAAGTATCATTTTAATGCTTCCAGTCCCCGTAAGGACATCTGTTTCATTGCCAACCTCGCATGTGGACAAAGCTCATAATGGAACAAAATAAGCCTTCCAGAAAGAAGAATCCAAAGGCCATAGAGGACAATGAAAAATATAATTCCTGCCAGAGAGCAAATCCAGCCACTAACAGATGGTCTAACAAGAATTAACTACACTGCCAGTGCAAGGAGCCTTCATTTCCTTCCCGTCCTAATGCCTACCTTCTCTTTTCCACCCTTCCTTTGTTGAATGCAGGTTTTCAATGACTTACTCATTACCTAAATACAATTGTGTTCTTAGTGTAATAGAAAATCATACATTAAATTTTAAGTTGAAAAAATTAACTTCTACAATGAGCAGAATTTGCATAAGAGCTATTTTAAAATGTTGTGTTATATAGGAAAAGCCAAGACACAATAATTTTTTAATAAACCTGTTATTTCAGAAGTAATTTTGCTTGCTAAATAGTGGAACTCAGATATGTACAAATTCTTGAAGTAATTCCTTCTTGACCAGAGAGCTACTTTCACATCATCAGCAACTTGGAATGTTTTCTACAGACCGTTTTTAAAATCAGAAACTGCCGACATCACTCTGAAGTAATACACTCAGGGACGTTTCACTTCAGATCATCCTGGCAACCCTTATATTTGGGTGGCTGATGCAGAACAATTTCCATGAATTTCATTGGAGCCTAGGAAGCAATATTAGGTTCTGACTCTATTCCTTCCATTCTTTTCCAGTAGAATATTCTCAACTTTATTATTTTTTCTTCAACATCAGTTTTTACATTTTTCTTGAGCTCTACATTTTTCTCTCTCTCCCCAATTTTTATCTATAAATCTTGTAAAAGGAATCAGTGTTTGATCATGTAGAAGATGCCAACATAATTAAGAATAAAATGATGTTAATAAAATAAATTAAAAGTTGGAAATACACACTCTAAGAGGATTTAAGTGTGGTTACTTAGTCTATTATTTGAGTAGATTAGGAATATTATCCGTAAATTCAGTTAACTCTTTAGGATGGCAGCAATAGAGAAGGAATCAGTCAGAAATCCAACATTACTTCCTTTTTCTAACAATGCTGACTGTATTGTGAAAAGGAACGCTTCAATATTTCCACAGAAATTCTAGGATAAAATTGACACTTGGACAGAGAGGAAAGAAAACTAGTGGAAGGAAGGTGGATCCAAAAGACTAGTTCAGATTTCAGCTTTCCAATAAGGGAGAAAAGAGAGCAAAGAGGCAGAACCGCAGTGAGCTATAGAATGTATTTCCTATAGATCATTAAGAAGGAGTCAAATTGGTAGCATTTGCATTTGTTTTCAAATTTTTTTGAAATTTTGTATTGTTTTTATTGAACCATATTTGACTCTTCCCACTTCCCTTCCTCCTCCTACCCTTTCTGCCCTCTCCCATAATCCCCATGCTTCTAATTTACTGAGGAGATCTTGTCTTTTACTACTTCCCATGTAGATTAGATCCATGTATGTCTCTCTTAGGGTCCTCTTTGTTGTCTAGGTTCTCTGGGATTGTGAATTGTAGACTGGTGTTTCTGTATTAATGTCTAAAAGCCACTTATGAGTGAGAACATATTATATTTGTCTTTCTGGGTCCGGGTTACCTCACTCAATATAATATTTTCTAGATTTATCCATTCCTGCAAATTTCAAGGTGTCATTTTCCCCCTCCATTGTGTAAATGTTACTAATCTTCTTTATTCATTCTTTGATCAAGGGGCATTTATATAGTTTCCAGGTTCTGGTTCTGACAAATAATGCTGCTATGAACATAGCTGAGCACATGTCATCATGGTATGATAGGGCATCCTTTGGTTATATATCCAAATGTGGTCTTGCTGTGTCTTAAGGTAGGGTGTTCTCTAACTCTCTGAGAAATTGCCTTACTGATTTCCAAAGGGGTGTACCAGCTTGCATTCACACCAGCAATGCAGGAGTTTTTCTCTTTACCACACATCCTCTCCAGCATAAGCTGTTATCAGATTGTTTTTTTATCTTGGCCATTCTTAAAGGTATAAGATGGAGTCTCAGAGGTTGGTTTTTTTTTATTTGTATTTTTTCTGATGGCTGTACATGTTGAGCATTTGAGTGTCTTTCAGCCATTGTAGAGCCATCTGTTGAGAGTTCTCTGTTTAGCTGTACACCCCATTTTTAAATTGGATTATTTGTTCTTTTGATGACCAACTTCTTGATTTCTTTGTATATTTTGGAGATCAACCCTCTGTTCAATGTGGGGTTGATGAAGATCTTTTCCCATTTTGTAGGCTGCTGTTTTGTCTTGTTGATCATGTCCTTTATTTTACAGAAGCTTCTCAGTTTCAGAAGGTCTCAGTTTTGAGCTAATCTTGTATCCCGCTACATTACTGAAAATTTTTAAATTGACTTATAGAAGTTTCTTGGTAGAATTTTTGAGATCACTTACGTAAACTATCATATCATCAGCAAATAGTGAGAGACTGACTTCTTTTTAGATTTGTGTCCCCTTGACTTCTTCTTGTTTTCTTAATGCTCTAGCTAGAATCTGAAGTACAATTTTGAAATGATATGGAGTAAACAATCTTGTCTTGTTCCTAATTTCAGTGGGATTACTATGAGGTTCTCTCCATTTAGTTTGGTGTTGGCTTTTGTCTTGCTGTATATTGCCTTTTTTATGTTTATGTATGTTCCTTGTATCTCTGTTCTCTCCAAGATATTTTTCATGAAGGAATATTTTATTCTGTCAAATGCTTATTCAGCATCTACTGGGATGATCTTGTGTTGATTTTTTCATCCAGTTTGTTTATATAATGGATTGCATTGATAGATTTTCACATGTTGAACCATCCCTGCATCTCTGGGATGAAGCCTACTTGGTCATGGTGAATGATTTTTCTGATGTGTTCTTGGATTCTGTTTGTTAGTATTTTATTGAATATTTTTATTTCAATGTTCATGAGTGAGATTGATATTAATTCTCTTTCTTAGTAATGTCTTTCTGTGGTTTGGGTATCAGGGTAATTGCCTGATATTATTCCATCTCTTGCATTCTGCTCTTTATGCTTGCACTTTGGATTCCTGGTTGTTTTCTATATTTTCCATTTCCAGAATTCCCTCGGTTTGTGTTTTCTTTTTTGTGTTTATTTTACTTTTCAAGTCTTGAATTATTTCTTTCACTTGTTTGATTGCTTTTTCTTGGTTTTATTTTAGGGGTTTCTCGATAAATTCCAAGATTACTAAGATTATCTGCATGTATAAACAGAACTCTGCTTGCAGAGATGATAGATATGCTTTAGAATTCTTAAATATAAAATTCCTGATTCTCTTTCATGTTATTTTCTGGCATAACATAAAACCTACGTAATTTTACATGTGACACAATCCAGTGTTCACTATAGTAATAGAAAACACATAATATGGCTCTGCAGTTTTTGATTTAATTTCTCTTTGCCAGAATCATTCTGCTGTTTTATTTCATGTTAGTTCATAAGGTAAAATAGGGGAGCATCATCAAATGAGGACATTAATGTATGGATCAACATTCTTACATGTTTGTTTAAATTCTGCATTTGATTAAAACAGCTATAGCAGCTATGACTTTCCAACCACCAAAAAGAATCTCATGCATCAAAGTAATGACTAACCTTTAATGTGATGCATCGTATGGCATGATACTTGTAGGAATGAGTGAGCAGAGAATACTTAGGAAGGAAGCACATGTTTAAGGAAACACTCTTTGCAATTAGAGCCATACATTCAAGATTGCCTGTGACTCTATGTGTGTCCTGTGTACGATTAGCTGCTAGTAGTAGTGTTATAAAAATTGTCAGTTATAAAATATTCAGTGTGAAAGTGAAAATTAACCAAGAGAGATATTTTAAAGTTAATCCTATTCAAACACATTATACTCTGTCAAAATTATATGAGAGCATATGCACAAGCTATTTTCTTTCTCAATCCAGTATATGGACTAACTATCACTTAATTCCTTAGTAATGAAATACCAATATACTGAAGATATATGTAAACTATTCTAAAAATGCTCAATACTCCCTATAACCAATACACAAATTAACTCTTCCCAGCATGATTAATTAATATGTCATTATTATCTCTTGAAGTCTCACATACAACGTTATTTCACATATAAGACACTTCCCCAACCAAATTCCAAAGATCTCAATGCAATTAAAATACATATCTCAATTCTGAGCAGTATTCCATTAGATACAGTATCATTGGCATAAGAAACAAGGTAACATTTTAAATGATAAATCTATTTATAATCAGTCATTGAATTAGTTTTGACAGAATGCAGTCATCTTTGTTACACCAGTCAAACTGGGTGATTGTAAGTTACCAAAGAGAGCAAAGACACGGGTGAATTCAGATTTCTTCACATGTATGCATGTTGCAGGACAGATCATAAAACAGACATAAAATGACAATTTTCATTTGATTCTTTTCAGTAGCTTTATTAAAAATCATTGGAATTCTCTATATTCATTGTCTTTGATAGCATTGAAAATAAATCTGTGAAGAATAATGCAGTAGAAGTTCAATACTATAAGGAGTCTTCTCCCTGCACTGGGTTTTGTCTTTTTCATAATCTTCCTATACTCTAATTCACAAAGATGAACATGGTAACTAAAGTTACATATTAGAAGTAAATTGTTTAGCTATAGTGCTACAAAATAAGTACAGATTATACTCCAGAATGCATATCATACTGACATCTTAATATGAGAAAATTTTTAAGCCTTCTAAATAAAATTATTTTTTCCTCTGAGAATGATATCATTTAGACAAATGACCCCAGATCCCCATGCTTTAAATGCTCAGTCTTGTGGTTGAGCATATCTGGAGGTGGAGTAGACTTCTCAGGTGAGGCATCATGCGTTTGTATGTAGGATGCTGCAAAAATTAATTTCACTTTCTCATTCTGTTTTGTATCATGTCATATGGAGAACGGGCCTTATCTGCCATTCACTCTTTCGCTACCAAACTCACACAGCAGGAAATCAATGGATACTGAATGACCTCCCTATAACTCTGGGCAATTTAATTTGGTTTACCTCAGGTATTTATTATAAAAGAAAAAAAGCTGTTCACCACTTAGTTTAACAACAATAGTATACTTTTATTTAACAATAAGTCACATTAAATGTCAAAGATTATTCATCCCTAGGTGTTAGTATTTATCTAATACTGAGAAGCTACAAAATTAAAAACACTTGTTTTTAACAATTATATGTCATCTTTAATTGTAACAATGCATCAGTAAGTGGATAATAATCCTATGTTAGATGCCACGAAGTAGGTGGCAATGCCTTAACCGTATGCGTGTTGTTAGGCCCAAGGGCCTCTTCCATTCTTGTCAAGGGGAGTGCTAACCTTCTCTCCTTTCATACAACACTTAACTCAGGAACACGACAAGGCTGTCCACTTTTGCCATACCTCTTCAATATAGTGCTGGAAGTTCTAGCAATAGCAATAAGACAACATAATGGGATCAAGGGGATTCGAATTGGAAAGGAAGAAGTTAAACTTTTGTTATTCGCAGATGATATGATAGTGTACATAAGCGACCCCCAAAACTCCACCAAAGAACTTTTACAGCTGATAAACAGCTTTAGTAATGTGGCAGGATACAAGATCAACTCCAAAAAATCAGTCGCCCTCTTATACACAAAGGATATGGAAGCAGAGAGGGAAATCAGAGAAGCTTCTCCATTCATGATAGCCACAAACAGCATAAAATATCTTGGGGTAAATCTAACCAAGGAAGTGAAAGATCTATTTGACAAGAACTTTAAGGCATTGAAGAAAGAAATTGATGAGGATACCAAAAAATGGATGGACATCTCTTGCTCTTGGATTGGGAGGATCAACATAGTAAAAATGGCAATTCTACCTAAGGCAATTTATAGATTCAATGCAATCCCCATCAAGATCCCATCAAAATTCTTCACAGATCTGGAGAGGACAATAATCAACTTTATATGGAAAAACAAAAAACCCAGGATAGCCAAAACAATCCTATACAATAAAGGATCTTCTGGAGGCATTACCATCCCTGACTTCAAACTCTATTACAGAGCTACAGTAATGAAAACAGGGTGGTACTGGCATAAAAACAGAGAAGTCGACCAATGGAATCGTATAGAAGACCCGGATTTTACCCCACAAACCTATGAACACCTCATTTTCGATAAAGGAGCTAAAAGTATACAATGGAAGAAAGAAAGCATATTCAACAAATGGTGCTGGCACAACTGGATGTCAACCTGTAGAAGAATGAAAATAGACCCATATCTATCACCGTGCACAAAACTCAAGTCCAAATGGATTAAAGACCTCATTATCAGCCCGAAAACACTGAACCTGATAGAAGAGAAAGTGGGAAATACCCTACAACAGATGGGCACAGGTGATCGCTTCTTAGGTATAACCCCAGAAGCACAGGCATTAAGGGCAACATTGAATAAATGGGACCTACTAAAACTGAGAAGCTTCTGTAAAGCAAAGGACACTGTCACTAAGACACAAAGGCAACCTACTGACTGGGAGAAGATCTTCACCAACCCCGCAACAGACAAAGGTCTGATCTCCAAAATATATAGAGAACTCAAGAAACTAGACTTTAAAATGCTAATTAACCCAATTAAAAAATGGGGCACTGAACTGAACAGAGAATTCTCAACAGAAGAACTTCAAATGGCCGAAAGATACTTAAGGTCGTGCTCAACTTCCTTAGCAATCAGGGAAATGCAAATCAAAACAACTTTGAGATACCATCTTACACCTGTCAGAATGGCTAAAGTCAAAAACACCAAGGATAGCCTTTGCTGGAGAGGCTGTGGAGGAAGGGGTACCCTCATCCATTGCTGGTGGGAATGCAATCTTGTGCAACCACTGTGGAAGTCAGTGTTTCGGTTTCTCAGGAAATTCGGGATCAACCTACCCTTGGACCCAGCAATACCACTCTTGGGAATTTACCCAAGAGATGCTCTATCACATGTCAAAAGCATTTGTTCAACTATGTTCATAGCAGTATTATTTGTAATAGCCAGAACCTGGAAACAACCTAGATGCCCTTCAATGGAAGAATGGATGAAGAAAGTATGGAATATATACACACTAGAGTACTACGCTGCGGTAAAAAAACAATGACTTCTCGAATTTTGCATGCAAATGGATGGAAATAGAAAACACTATCCTGAGTGAGGTATCCCAGACCCAAAAAGAAGAACATGGGATGTACTCACTCATAATTGGTTTCTAGCCATAAATAGGGGTCACAGAATCTACAATTGGCGAACCTAAAGAAGCCAAGTAAGAAGGTGATCCCAAGGAAAAACATATCGTTATCCTCTTGGATAAGGGAAGTAGACAAAATTGCCAGGGAGAAAAGTGGGATCTTGGGGGTGGGGTGGGAAGGGGGTAAGGAGAGATGGGGAGAGAAAAGGTAGAAGGGAAGGAGGGGGGACTTGGGGAAATAGGAGGATCGGGATAAAGGAAGGTTGGATAGGGGAGCACGGAACCACAATTCTTAGTTAAGGGACCCACTTTAAGGTGGGCAGGAGAATTGACCCTAGAGGGGCTCCCAGGTGCCCAAGCTGAGGTCCCCAGTTAGTTCCTTGGGCAGCTTAGGATAGGGAACCTGAAATGACCCCATCCTAGCGCAATACTGACGAATATCTTGCATATCATCTTAGAACTTTCATCTGGCGATGGATGGAGATAGAGACAGAGACCCACACTGAAGCACTGGACTGAGCTCCCAAGGTCCCAATGAGGAGCAGAAGGAGGGAGAACATGAGCAAAGAAGTCGGGACCACGAGGGGTGCACCCACCCACTGAGACAGTGGAGCTGATCTACTGGGAGCTCACCAAGGCCAGCTGGACTATTACCAAAAAAAGCATGGGATAAAACTGAACTCTCTGATCATGACGAACAATGAGGGCTGATGAGACGCCAAGGACAATGGCACGCAGTTTTGATCCTATGCAATCTGCTGGCTTGGTGGGAGCCTAGCCAGTTTGGATGTTCACCTTCCTAGATATGGACGGAGGGGGGAGGACCTAGGACTTACCACAGGGCAGGGAACCCTGACTACTCTTTGGACTGGAGAGGGAGGGGGAGAGGAGTGGGGGGAAGGGGAGAGGGGTGGGAGGAGGGGGAGAAGAGTGGGAGGAGGGGGAGAAGAGTGGGAGGAGGGGGAGGGAAAGGGGAGGCTGGGAGGAGGTGGAAATTTGTTTTTTTTTCTTTATTCTTCTTTTATCAATAAAAAAAGAAAAAAAATAATCCTATGTTATAAATGACAAATTTATTTTCATTCAAAGTACTCTTGATGAATTCATATGTTTAGTATGTAAGTAAGGGTTCATATACTGCCAACATTTAAACAGCTCAGCCCAACATCGTGGAAAACTTAATCGTGTTTAACCATAAATAACCTTCACAAACAATTGTGAGACAGCACTATGTTATACGGAAAGATTATTCTATGTCATTATACTTCAACATTATTTTCCCAGTGAGGACAATTTCTAAAAGTACATGAGCTGTTAGTGTTCAAAGATGTGTAATTTACTGACTCATAGTATTGATGGGAGTGTTTATTTTTTAACTTCTATACCTTCACCTAACATTTTAGTTGCTATATTTTCAAAATCCAGACAAGTCAACTTCAAACAATGCTATATTGTGTACTATAATAGCACTTTTTTTTAATATCATCACCATGGAAAATGTTCAAAGATGTGGTGGTTTATGGTTTAATGACTTCAGGGATCAGGTAGCTAATCATTACCTTATCTACCAAAGTGAAGACTGAGCTTTGAGTTTTATTAGTGAAAAAATATAACAATACTTTTAATGCATTATTTGTTTTGTTTCACTTAAACATTCAATTTAATCATTTCTCAACCATTTGGCAGAGGTCAAGTTTTGCTATAAATAAGATAAAACAATTTCATGTATATACATTTATGGATTAAAATGAAACTCATATCATTTAATTATTTTACTTTTTTACATAATACAGAAAAGTATAGAAATTATTAAGATTTAGGAGTCCTATAAAATATTTCAATATATGTGTATATGGCATAATATTTACAATCAGGTCACACATTTACCTGCTTTTTCAAACATTGATTATTTTTTATGTTAATCAATTTTTTTATGTTATGGTTTCAAAATCCTTCCTTCTGTCTATTTGTAATGTACAGCACATTGTTGTTATTGACTACCAAGTCACTGTGCAGGAGGGCTTCTTCAGCAGTGTATTTTGTCAATTGTCTATTTTTTTTTTGCCATCCTTTTTACACACTACACTCCCAGCAAAAAAGAAAAAACAAAAAAAAAACAAAAAAAAAACACGATAATTTTTAATTCAATTATCTTTCTTCAAGCTCCAGGGTAAAAAGACCTCACCACTGTACACTTCCCATTAACTTTCAAGAAGATACCAGTATTCCCTAGATCTTTCTTTCCAATCTTTATCATGCATAAGAATCAGCTCATTTCATCATTCTAAATCCAATGAGGCTTGAAAACAAACTGTCGTGTTTTAGGCGAATATTGATCACAGTATTTATATATTATTATATAAAAAAAAACCCGGGTCCACACCTTATCCTGAGTTACCTTTACCCAGACTTAATATGAGGGAGGAGCTTAGTCCTACCTCAATTTGGTATGCCATTCTTGTTGATACCACAGGAGGCCTGCCATTTCTGAACAGAAATAGAGGAGAGTGGATTGGGGGAAAGGGTGCAAAAGGGAGGTGGGGGCAAGGAATGGGAGGAGAATGAAGAGGGTAAGGTGCCATAGGGATATAAAATAATGGATAAATCTAGTGAATAAATAGGTTAATATAAAAAATAAGAATAAAACATTTGTGCAGCCATGAGAAGAAAAAAAATTAAAACACATCCAGGACATAGTTTGGATCTATAAAATATCAACTAATTGAGTAAGAATTGGTTTGGTTGAAAAAGCTTTAGCTCAATTCCAAAAGAAGTTCTTTTCGCCATTTTCTTATGTTTAAATAGAAAAATTAATGTCGTACTTACAAATTAATAACTACAATATTGAATTATGACTGCAGTAAATTTTAATCATTTCTTCTTGAAACTAGGTTAGTATGAGACATCGCATAAGGGCAAATTGTCTCAACAACATTAAGTCAAGAATAAACTTACAAAGTCTCTGAATGTTTTAGTTGCTAAACCTTAGTAAACCACAGTTATTTATCTGGTGGATAAATACCAGAACGTATTTAATGCATCTAGTGTATGCACATAGATGGTATTAGAAAGGAAATTAAGTTCAATTGTAAGGTTTTAATTGTGCTTGGGAATTACTCTTATCATAGCCACTAACCTCTTCTAACAAACTAATGTTCAAAATATATGAAATGGAATATTGGAGTAAAGCCACCATAGTCAACTCATGTGGATAGTTTTTATATATGTGCTGCCTCAATAAGATCATATTCACATTCCATATAAGAAAAAATATTCCCCCCTTCTTTACCCTCACATCAATATTTTGCCTTCTCCAGATCTTATTCCCATCTATCACCCTGTCCTTTTATTCACTTCCTTCTTGCTTATTTTGTCTTCCCTGTCATCTTCCCATAACTTTCACAATCTCCATTACATTAGTCATTTCCCTTGCAGTGGTTCCTATTTGATTAAAAAATACGCTTTAACCTAGTTACAATGATTTCAAATTCACAGCCTGAACCATAATTCCTTTTGTACCAATCCAACATGTGAGGAAAGAGATGCCATTAGAGGACTGAAAATTATGCCATATCACAATTGTTTATAGAAAACTTATTTGATAAAGGTCAATAAAATATCATGAAAAGAGTGAAGAGAGACAGAGAGAGGAGGCTTAATTTAAAGAGATTGACTATTGTATCCTGGTCCTGGGTAGAAACATTAAAAAAAATAATGGTAACGATGAGGAGAAATGTGGCCAGATTGAATTTTAACAAACAGGGAACTGGCTGAATGGGCAGTTGGTATTTAGTTTGAGGAAGTTCATTTTTCCTTCTATAGTCTGTACATAACAGCCTAATGGCATTCCCTTTCAAGCTGAGAGAATAGCTTCCTTCATGAATATGTGGAAAGTCTAATTACTTTGAATCAAAATCATATATTCTTCAAGATTACAATTTATACTACACAAATCTTACATCATTTTCTTTCACATAACACCTTGATTGAAACTCATGAACCAAATTCTCTCAAATCCTTATGTGAAACATCTTTATTATAATTTCTGAAACTACTGATTAATTTCTAAGCATTGTCATGTTAATCAATACCCAACCTTCTTCTTGAAAACCTGCTTCAGAATCAACCTCATGAAGGCTTTTCTTTGTAAAACAGTATTTTATCTAGCATTAATTTTATTCAACTTTCTACAATGCTAATTTTTTATCATTTCCAAGTCTCCTAACACCACCATTCTTTCATATCTCTTGCAGCATATCCATAATTCAAGCTGTTTTCTGCCTCATTAAATTTTCCATATACTAAACATGAATTTAGTGAATCAATGTAACAAGTCATTACCTAAAAACTATGAATTATTTTATATACAAAAACTTTATTTTTAGCACTCCACACCAAACTCCTACTTCACTTTAGTGATTTTGTGAGTTATGAGGGAAAAGGCATGCCATATTTGAAAAGTATCGAATTTTCAAAAATCTGTGACACGGAATTGCTTGGTTCTCTCCAATAAATCAGCATCTTCAAAATTATAGCATCTTTCACAAGACATGAAAATTAACAAGCAATTAATGTTTCCTATCAATGATTGAAGGACAGTGAAAGAAATCTACTGCTGAATTAATGCAGCAAAGAAGTGGTTACAATGTTTGCCCACTTTTTGAGCAAGATTAGTTTTCCATTTCCTTTGTTATACATTTTCAAGGCTGTTTGCTCCTTGAGGAACTACCTTCAGTGCTCATAATTATAGTGGAGGGGGTGGCTTTCTGCTAATGTGTTTGTTAGGAGTAATCACCCACTGGAGTGTGGTGTGCACTTTGCATGCTCCAGAAACCCTAGCTATTTGAAGCACTTTAATAAGTAATGCCTTCCAGAAATGAAGAGGATTACTTGAACCTCAGAGGGTCCCTTGAACCACAAGGAAATGTAAAAGATTAAAGAAAAAAAGTTTAGTGATCAGTGATATATCTCTTTTTGTAATGTAAAGAAGGAAACAAATGAATATCTTGCTCCAATATAGAAGAGCAAATAATGAACGACCAGTATCAAAGAGTAGGGAATTTTATCTGAAAGCTTTGTAGAATTAAGATACAAAATTCAGGTAAATTATTTTAAGTATTTTTATCTGTCATTTTAGAATTTTCTTCTTAATTCTTTTCTCCTCACTGATTATTCAAGCTGTTGATAATTAGCTACCAACCTATATCTGTCTTATTGTTCCTGCAATATTTTGCCCTCATTGGGTATTTGGCAACAAACTGTTACCCAGCAATTGGAAATTTTACCTGGAACAAATGGTAATTATACAGGAATGGATGATCACTAATGTGCATTGTGGATCATGCAGCACTAAACAGCTGAATAGCCACTAATGGCTTTAGTTTGTTTTTGTTTGCCAAGATTCTAAAATTAGAAATGATGTCCTTATTACGCCTGGAGAGTTCCTCCTATCAGAGCTCCTGATGGTTCAACATTCCTCAGAGGTTTCCTCATATTGTATTTTTGATATTATTTCTCGTAAAAAGAGAATGAAATTTAATCATTCAACAGGCAGTTTTAGGTATACCCTATTGATGTTAACAAATAAAAACATTTTAAATTGAAACAGACATCTATGTTTGCAATGTTCTTGAGAAGACTAAAAATATGGAACATTTCCCCCTTTACATTTTACTTAAAAGAATATCTTATCCAGGCAGTGTTCCATACTCCTTTAATCCCAGCACTCTGGAGGCAGAGGAAGTCAGATTTCTGTGAGTTCAAGACAAGCCTAGGCTACAGACTGAGTTGTAGGACAGCCAGGGCTACATAAAGAAATCTTTTCTCAAATAAATAAATAAATAATAGAAAAAACGAAACAAAGAAATGAGTATCTCAGCTGCCTTTACTTCTGTAAACTATAAGTATATATAATATAATGTATATTCCTCTATAATTTTCATTTAAACTTAAAATAATAAATAATATTATAAGGCCGGGCGGTGGTGGCACACGCCTTTAATCCCAGCACTCGGGAGGCAGAGACAGGCAGATCTCTGGGAGTTTGAGGCCAGCCTGGTCTATAAGAGCTAGTTCCGGGATGGGAACCAAAGCTACAGAGAAACCGTGTCTCGAAAAACCAAAAAAAAAAAAAAAAGTATAAAATCAAAATAAGTCAAATAAAGTAAAAACAATGTTTTTAGTAATTATATAGACGTCATTATTTTCTATTAAACACATTTAAAAATACTTAAGAAGCTTTATAAATATACACAAGTACAAACACATCTTTCTCTTGTTTCAGATAGCTTTGCATATAAGTTAAAGTAGGTTTGAATAACTACATAGTTAAAGCAGACCCTGAATTGATTATCCTCCCTCTGACTCCTAGTTGAAGAGATTACAGGTGTGTGCAACCATGCTGTACTAGATCATTTGCATATATTTTAGGATTATGTAGGTAGGTGTTTTTGTAGAACTCCCAAAAGTGGGATTGGGGGTATCTCTAAGTCTTTTGGCTGCACTTAATACGCTTTTCCTTCTATTGAGTTGCTTCATCAAGCCCTTTAATTATTGTCTGTTATTTGGGTTTGTTCCCAGTATAACTGTAACTTTTTATGCTATGTTCACTCGAGATTCCTTGAAAACCTGTTCTTTCCTAAAAGGAAGAGGAGGAGATCTGGGGAAGAGGAGGGAGGAATTTGAACTGTGGAAACAGTGGAAATTGCAGTTGAGATGTGTTGTATTAGATTATATATATTTCAGAATTGTTTCTCAAAATTTTCTCTTCAAAAACTTTCTATAATATAGTGTAAGTGGTTTATGTTGAGGTACTCACAGCCTAATACAATGTTCTGAAACAAAAGTTCATTGGCTCTCAGGTGAAATCTTAGCTACTGAGATAAGCACTCTTTTCATAGCTGCTATTTTACTCATTAACCGAAAATAAAACACTGAAAAAAATTATTCATATTCTCTAAAGTTAATTGTGATAAACATTTATTTTCAAATTAGCACTGTGAAGATTGGTGATTTTAGTTATTTTTGGCTTAGGAGAGATAATTAATATTTAGTTTTCATATGCAAACTAGCTTAACATATTCAGACCAGATGTCTTTTCAGGTAGGAAAATAGTGGCAATTTAGTAAAACCTGTGTACTTGGGAAACAGGTAGTTTGAAAGTTTAGGGTGAGGCCACCTGAAATTTATAGAACAACTTTCAGTCTAACATGGGCTACAAAGCACATTTCCATTTCAAAAAAAGTATATGTACATACATGTATGTATATCTTGTATAAATAAACATATTTAATATTTCTGTACATACGTATGTAACTGTCACCTGTGGTGTTTTATTTCCTATGTGTTACGAATCCCAAAGATCAAAAACTAAGAGTATTCTTCTCCTGGCTTTCTATCTCTGATCTCCTACTTAAATTTTCTGCGTGGCTTTAAATTGTCTTGTAAGTAATAAAAAATAATTATATAGTAAATAATTTATTTTTAAAAATAATTTTAGAAAAAATTATGTAGTAAAATAACAATCATCATAAATTAAGAATAGTTCATTGCTTTCAACAATTATACAATACCAACCTTTTTTGTATACTCTTTTTGAGTATGGAATTAGTATAAAAATTATAACTGAATTTTCAGAAAAATCATAAATTTGAAAGTTAATGTGATATTGTAAGTAGAGCTCATATTTATCAACAACTCTTCACAAGAGTCAAAGACTTCAAATTCTTAGACTAACCCATACTAAGAGGAAATATTTGAATAGTTTCATATGAAAGTCTGAAACTGGAATGGTCATATTATTTGTATGTTATGAAGTGATTATCTCAATATTTATGTGAACTATTCATGTCTTTCTTTAGTATGCTTTTCATTTTGATATTATATCAACTAATATTATGAAAGAGTGGACACAACTGAGTAGCTGAAAGCCAAGACTGATGTCAGTCTATAACACTGAGCATTGTCAACTTCCTTTGTTTACACACTATATACTTTTCAACCTTTCTTTTATTACTATCTTTTTCTTTCATATTCTCGAATATTTTAACAAATTTTTATGTTACAATTATTGAGTCTGACTTTGGCTGGGTGACCTATGTTAATAATGAATTATGACACTAGTTGCTATCTGTAACCTCCCAATTTTCTATTCTGTTAATATTGATATACTCATGCTTGAGCACCTCATGCAGTTCTTCCAAAAATTGATTGTGAGAATGATCCAGTCAAAGGTCAAAATCTGAAGAGGATATATTCTCAGGTTAGCATATGATATTATAAAAGAAGCTGAAAGGAATCGAATGTAAAATTCTTCTTTTGCATTCAGAGGTTGGAAGACATTGCTAGTTCCAAGTTGTATGTAATACAAGTAAAAATAAGTTTTATCAGTTTTAAGTTATGATATAAAAGGTACACACACACTCCACGTGTGCACATGTGCATGTGTGCGTGCACACACAATTGTGTATTAAAGCTCTGTAGTCACGCCCTTTTTCTCTAGATGTGGTGATGGCCCTAGCATTGTATTGGTCTATGTTTCTCGTGTTCACTCTTGCGAAACCAGCACTATTTATCTGATTTCTTTGCCTTGCTTAAGCAGTGCTCATGCTCTAAAATTACATTTTTAAAAGGGTTTTATAATGAATAGCTACAGATATGACATTCTCAGTTCTTGTGTTATCTCACCTACTCTTAGGTGTACTGTTCAGACTAGTGACAGGGGCAGCGAAATGTCATCATCCACATCATCTGGAAACCTCTTCTAAAAGTTCAGAACTGTCCCTCTAATTAATAACTTGTGTCTTAACTCCAAGGCATAAATGTCATACACAAAATGAGCCCAAAGTGACTTGTTAAAATAAATCTCTCAAGAAATTTAAAAGGAGTAGACCAATTACATTCAGGCTGGTAGTTAAGGACTCTCAACCAATAGCTGTCAATTATGTGGCATATTGTCTGTGTCGGGACTTTTCTGCATCTTGGGAGCTTCTTTAATCCTTTGCCTTTCCATAAATTGGCTTAGAAATTCAGAGATTTGAATTCCACTATTTTATTTGATTTAAAGTATGCTCAGAAATTGTCAGTCTATTTTACTAATACTTTGAGTAAAACATTTGTAGTTTTTCTATGTAAGTGTCTTTCATTTATCCATGTTAATGGATAAAAAACCTGCCTCCTGATGGAAATAAGTTCAGGAAACATTGCTTATGAGCAAGGGCCTATAAACTGGTTTTATTTATAAATAAAAAAATTTTGCTCTGTAGCTTTTGGTAGTGTGAAAAAGAAAAAGTACTTTCAACTTTCAGCATACAGTTTATAACTGCATATGCATATGAAAGTGTATGTATATGAAAATTAGAGATGCATATCGACATGTAAATTTAACTGATTTTAGGTGTGTTTTAAATGCAAATGGGGAATTGGACATACATGAAGGGAAAATAAAATGTTTAAATGATTATGAGTAAACAATGTTGAGAATTTTTATTAGTTGTCAAACTAATTAATTTTTTTTAATTGTCAAACTAAGCAATTAATTTTTATTAGTTGTCAAACAAATAAAAATCATATAATACCAAAATAAACAACACAGTAGGATTTTCAACTAAAACGTCTATTTAAAATGACACATCAAAGGGGAAAATGCAGAAACAAATAAATTCACTTTTTTGTGTGGTTACAATATAAACATTACACAATCTTCTATGAAAAGTATTTCTGTAAATATGTATGTACAAGTGTCTACACAAATATGAACACTCAGAATTTCACTACTCTATAATTTATTTCTCTTTGCCTTTATCTAAGGAGTAGGAAAAACCTAATTATGATAGAGAAAAGTATCAAGGATAATTTGTGTTGCTATTTCTAATAGTAGAGCTGAGTGAATAATTTTAAGGATACTAATTATCGCCTCCATAAAAACTTTACTCTTCTTAATGGTTTTTATCTTATGAAAGCAGACTTCCTAGTCGCCTACCTTTATCATAAAGAAAATGCAATAATCAAATTTGCCACGGCTGTCTTCCGTTTTATTTACAGTTATTTTTCCAGTAAAGCTTCAGAGCACATTTATCTAGTTTAAGAACAGCTTTTAATCTTTCAGGTGAAAAAAAGTATATGACTTGGATAAAATGGGAATAGCTTAAAATCCTCTAAAGTCCCAATTCCTTTCAGTTTCAGAACTCAGTGACATACATAAAGAATTTTAAATGTAAGTGCTGTATTTTTTGTTGCTCTGTTTGTTTGATTTTATCATATAATACTAGGTTTGTTCTAGGTCCTCCACATATATGCTTTGATGTAGCTTCGAGTTTTTGTGGGAGAGGGGATATCTCTGACTCTTTGGGCTTCCCTTTGTACCCTATTCCTCCTCCTAAAATGCCTCATCTAGCTGTGATATGGGGGAATATGAATAGTCTTATTTCATCTTGTTAAGCTGTGTTCAGCAGGAGGTCTACTCTTCCAGTGTGAGCAGTAGATCTTAGGGAGAGGGGTGGTTGTGCTGTGGGGGAGTGGAGGGAAGACAGGATCAGGCAGGTTGTATTAGCTGATGGTAATAGATGCAGAGATCGACAAACAAATGTTAGATGGACCTCTGAAAATGACTATCAGTCCTAAGTCTTATATATTGTATTACTTCAATTTAAATACAACATCTTCAACACACCTCCAAGTTAGGAGACACACACATTTGTCTGGTCACAAAGAGGCTTTCATTTATATATGATGATCCATAATGAGCTCAATAAACAATACACTAGTGATAGAAGTAATGTACTATCTATTCACATTTTGGGTTAGACAGATGATTCAAGAATAAACACTGCCTGGGGCATAGCAAGTACATATTTGTTAAGATTCATCCTTCTTTATAGCCTATGTACAGCAAGGCTAATTCTCTTATATTGTTTAACATAAGTAGAGGAAACAACGATATGCTTTACTTGAATGAATCCCCTAAGTCCATTTTAATATTCTATTAAACTTAGTATACATTAAACTTTTTATTCTCCCCAAAATGTGATATGGAAGGACCTTCTGTCTGTGTGTTGCTTTTATTGGTTAATGAATAAAGAAACTGCTTTGAACCTATAGCAAGGCATAACTTAGGTGGGCAGGGAAATTAGGCTGAATGCTGGGAGAAAGGACAGAGTCAGTGAGATGCCATGGAGCTGCGGCCAGAACCAGACATGCCAAAACTTTACCAGTAAACTACTGCCATGTGGAGATAAACAGATTAATGGAGATGGGTTAAATTAAAATGCAAGAACTAGCCAATAAGAAGTTAGAGCTAATAGGCCAAGCAGCATTTTTATTCTATGTAATTATTTCAGGTTTAGCTAGCCGGTCAGCCAGGAACCAAACAAGCGGCCTTCTCCAATAAAAATGTATTTTTGGTATCTCATCAGTCCAAAATATTGTTTAATTTATTCTCTTCAATTGTTTCTTGCAAGGTTTTTCTACAATCCTGTCCTTTTTTTTCTAAGAGAAAGCACCAACAGGGAGACCTTCGCAATCATAAAGAGAAGTCATGACAACTTTATTGATGAGCTCAAAGCTGCCAGTGAACGTATGAGAAGCCTGATATATGACTAATATCCTTTCATGAAAGAAAAATCAAATATACTCAATCAGTGGGGATAAAAATAAAGAAAAGAATTGACTTTTCATTAAAAGTTCAAGACTAGGGGTTTGATTGAATAATATCGGCCATATTCATCATTCAATTTCTGGTCATTTCTAAAAAAAGTAGAATAATAAATCTAAAAATATATTTTGTGTGTCTTACTATATCTTTGAGTTTAAAAAATAGCAATAAGTGTATAAAATTTATATAAGCACAGTTATGCCAAACTAAGAAATTTTCTTTAATATATTCAATACAGATGGAGTTCAATTGAAGCACAGATCAAAATGCCATTAACTAATTTACTGTATCATTTAAATAATCCACTGATAAAACAAGGTCTATACTTATGGTTTGCCTAAACTCCCTGAACAATGAAGTTAATTTTATCTTTTATTTTGATTCTATGGTTTGAGATATGATTGAATAAAACAGCCTTATGGAAAAATTTAAAAATACCTTCTAAATTAATATTTTAATTATTTTATTAGAAAAAAAAGGATGTTTGTGGGTGCCAACAACATATATTTCAGTCTTATTCTACAATATTTCTGCCAGGCAGTGGTGGCATAAAAATTTAGTCCCAGCACTCAGTAGGTAGAGACAGAAGGATCTCTGTGAGTTCAAGGCCAGCCTGGTCTACAAGAGTTAGTTTCAGGATAGGCGCCAAAGCTACAGAGAAACACTGTCTCAAAAAACAAAACAAAACAAACAAACAAAAATGTATTTCTTATAGTATCAGCAAACATTCTGTAAGAATTTTTTTCTACTAAACATTAGGAAAAATTTGTACAAGTAAATGTTTTATCATATTTTTCATGAAGCACAAATTGAAAGTACCTCAACTGTTTTAGCACAAACAAAGGAATCTTCATTTCTCTCATGTCCTCATGCATTAAAAATAAGACGTAAAAGCAAAATGCAATATCTAAGAAGAAAAATTTGTATGAGAGAGATCATAGAATTCCACTCAAATGCATTTGTATTTCAAAATATTGTCAGCTTTTATTTAGACACAGTAAGATTGATTTACTCATTCTTGTAGGGTTTTGCACAAAAATACAACATAAAGTGTGATAAGAAATCAGTAGCACTATCACAGTGAACATTTTCTTCAATAATTCTTAAGGAAAATGAGCTATTCTTTCATACAAGTGTGAATGAAATCTTTTGGGGGAGGTACTTAATTAAAAATTGTAAATATTTTTTTCCAAACAATATATACTGATTATGCTCTTGCCTTTCTCATTTCCTCTAAGATCTGCTCCACTTAACTTTACCCCTTCTGCCTTCTTTTACTCCTCTTTTTGAAATAAAAGTGACTTTTATAAGAGCAAATTAAGCATAAGAAAAAGGAGAATAGAGAGTAGGAGAAACACATACACATGCAGACAAGTCAGACAGAGAGACAGACAGACAGACACACCGTATTTCACACATGCACACAAACCCCATTAAATTCAAAAGCAGAAAACATAATATATAAGCAAAAATACGAGTAATATCAAGCATATATGAACAAAGCATTATGGGACAAAAAAGACCTTTAAAAATACTATTAAGTTCATTTTGTGTTGGCCATCTATTGCTAGGTATAGGACCTGCCCTTGAAGGTGGTGTGTGTGTGTGTGTGTGTGTGTGTGTGTGTGTGTGTGTGTGTCTGTGTGTGTGTGTGTGTGTGTTGAAATACCTGGAGTACCATCATAATTTTAATTGACAACCTGTCTTTCTCTAGATGACATTCTCTTTTGGTGTCTACATGTTCTTAATTTAAAATCATAGAGTTCCTATTACAAAAATTACTTTCATCTTTAATATTAAATATGCACCAGTGATACCTTGCTCAGCCTTGATATGTGGTGGAGAAGGACTTGGTCCTGCCTCATCTTGGTATGAAATGTCCTTTACTTCTTAAGGGATGCCTTATTCTTCTGAGTAGTAGATGGGGTGGGATGGGCCAAGTTGGGATTGGGAGAAGGGGAGGGAGAGGGAACAGAGATTGGTACTTAAAATGAAAAAGAAAATGAAAAAGGGAAAAGTAATGATATTTTTTAATTCAAATGAGACCCTGAAAACCCAAAAGTGACTCGTGCTGAACTCTGCTCTGCTTGCTGTTTCATTGACGTGTCAGTGAAGAAACCATTAGACTGGTGAAACACCGAGACTTTGTTATTACATGTTCTTGAATTTTGTGGGGTATTCCTTTTAATGAACAGGAGGAAACATGAAAAAGAACACATTGCTTCTACAGGAAGTAAATTATTGACAGTGCCCCAATAGAGAAGAGAGATAGCAGGGTTTCATGTAAAGCCGTTCCACTCCAAAATGCCTTTCAATTTGTGATGGAAAAAGTTTTCAATTTTGTGTTATTGACATTATCTCGCTTATCATTTTTATTAGCAATATTCCATGTGTTCTTAAAATCTGTATAAAACTGCAATATTATAAAATAATAAAATTATTCAATAAATAATCTTGAAAACAAAGTAGGCTAAGCATTATTAATAACTGTCTCTTTAACTGCAGAAGAAATTTAACAGTCCATTTTGGTACCTCTTTGTCTATCTTATTTCAAAATTTTAAGGTCTTTCGTGATGCATTGAAATCAGGGAATAACAATATTAAAAACACATGCTGCATGGTTATTTATAGATCTACCCAGAAATGTGACCTCCAGAATTGATGTCTTTATAGAATTTAGCATGGCCTTGCCATATATCAACACCTAATTTATATTTATAATATCCACACAGATGACCACTTAATAGCTCAGAACCACCATTGAACCAAATGAAATACCGACTCACTTTCATTCTAACGTCTATTAAAAATTCTCTCCATCTTGACAAAGGAAATACCATTATACTGCCAATAATGACAAAGTCATAGAGCTTATATGTCACCACTGTTAATTCTCACATTAATTTATTTAGTACATTTTCTATCTACATCTTAAAATCCTTGTATCTGTTCTTTTATTTTACTATGTTTGCCATAATTTCTATTCCACGTCTGAGCTTAAAAGTTATACTCCTTTTCTTGCCTATGTCCTTGTGTTGTATTTCTCAGTGGGTTAAATGTCTTTTTAAAAATTTTTAAGAAATCAATTGCTGAATGATTTTCTCTGGCTTTCGGGGAATTTCAAACACAGTTCTATTTTATTCTGGCTGAAAATGTCTGATTATTCTTAGTCTAGTGAACTGAAACCATGGTTAGCAGTTGGGAATTTCAAAATTTTTCTTCTACTCAGTTTATTAGTGTTTTACATAACAAGGCACGACCTCCTTTAGAATCCATGAACCATTTTTTTCAAACTGTATTGCTTTCTGCATAAATTAACAGTTTCCTTTACTATTTAGCATCTTAAATCCCAATCTTATTTGAAAAGATTCATTGCTCATTCTTTTCTTCAGCCACGAATCAGTAATTCTTTATTATATTCTTCTGTTTCTGATCTATGTGTTTTTTTAATGCATTATGTTTTTTATACATATGCATTTGTGCAGGAATATTAATTACCTTGTCCAAAACAACATTAATATTTAAAGTAATCCTTGAAAGATGGTAGATATGCATTAATTATAAGGACAAACCATTAAGTGAATGCATAGGTCATTTCTAAGTTTAAAAATTATGATATTTAAATAAAAAGCATATTAAATATAGAGTTTATTAATGTTTGCCTACTTAATTAAAATAAATAGATTAAATCCTCTACTAAAAGTACAACAAATAGATATAGTAGTATGATGAATAAATTAAATCCCCTATAGATGAACACTGTGGTTCAGAGGCAATATCTGAGACTTCATAAAAGTTTGTTTATCATCACACAGTAAATATTTTGTACAAAAGAGCTGATAATAGCAACATATCATAGGGCTAAAAAGAGATTGTTTATCTGTAGAGACCACAGAGCATTCATTCTCCTGACATAATTTACTCTCTGTTGTTTGTCTTATTATCCTCATGGTTTTATCAGGGATGCACCCTTGGTTATTCTCACATCTGTTAAGATCGTCTGGGTCCTGCTGTGATAACGAATGTTATCATAGGCTTAGGGGCTTATCCATGCCAAACCTTATCTTCCCCTTGTTCTCATCACCTACCAGGCAGGAACTCCACTTAAAATTCTTTCCCATGTGTTCCCAATATTGAAAGAGCTATAATTTCTGCCCTTCTCTTTCTCTGAAAGAAGATATAGTCTCACAGTGAAATTATTATGGAAAAAATATTCTGGTCCAGAAATGGCACATCTCTTTCCAACTCTTTAACTGGAATAACACAGAGCTTCAAAAAATTCAGGATTTATGTCATAAATTATCAGTATGTACCTGAGAAAACAATTCAAACTATTTATTGAAAAACCATAATGACTGGTTTAACGGAGTTTAGATGTGTTTATATAAATGGCCATCAGTTTTTATGCTTTTCCTAGCTTAACACCAAAGGTTTAACTCTTTGTTAGTTTTCATAAATAGCTCAGAAATTTTCACTCATGTAAAAAGTCATGTATTTATAATTTTTATTGTTTGTCATTTCTCCAACAGCTCCTTCTAGCTATCCTCAATCTAACCCCTTCAATACTCTTAAGTTGATAGCCAGTTTTTCACTGATTATTACTACGTGTGTATAGTACAATTTTCTCAGCAAATTTTTGTTATTTATGTCTGTATAATAATTACTCTTCATTGGCCAGCTAATGATGGATCTCATCCCTGATAGGGGTTAAGGAAGTAAGCTATGGTTGTCTAATATGTCACATTTTAAGTGAGTCATTAAACCGAGGGACCTATTCATGTCACTGTTTTGTAAATCTGAGTTTCCTGACATGTTTCTGTTTCCTTTATAAACCTGTACAGACATTGTTTGATTGTAGCTTCTGGCTCACCCCCACACAGTCCAGGTAGCCAGTCCTGCATCTCTCATCTTTTCTCCAAATCTTACGCACTCAGAGCATCTCTGTACAAAGGAAATGCACCAAAAAGCTTAGCCCAACATTCTTGGGGCTGCTGCAGCTTCCTTTCCTGAAGATGGCAGCTGCCCTCAATTGTCTCCCTAAGCATGCATCTTTTGATCATTCTTGCACACAAACCCAGCTATCCAGCCACGTCTTCACCCCTTGCCTACAATCTATAAAACTTTCCTTGAACATATGACTTCTCTGGCCTCATTCTCTGAAACCACTGAACCTGTCCAAGACTTTCTTTGCTCAATAAACCTGTTGCTGTACTTTTTTCAATTTGACTTGATCTGGCTCACTGCTTTGTCGATAAGCTGAGGCAGGAAACCTATTAGAAATTATTTTTAATGGTCTGCCTGTTGGAGAGAACTGGGTATTAGAATCATCCAAAGTCACTGCATTGTTATTAATCTATTGTCTTAGCTCTAGAGTTCTGTACTTCATTGATGCTTTTTTCTAAAAAAAAAAAAAAATCTTTGGACCCAGGAAGTACCACAGAAGTATTAGAATAAGAGTATAAACTAGAGAATGAAGAGGATGCTGTGGAATTATATATTTTGGATACAACTCTTACACACAACTAACCCACAGTATTAGTTACCTTTACAAAGCCTGCAAACTATCAAGCCACTTAAAAGTTAGGACATGAAGTGAGCAAAGCCCCAGAGATGAGGCAACACCTATGATTAAGAAGCTATTGACTGTTATTGGCTCCTGTTGGAGCAAGAGTCACCTTAGGGTGGTAAATTATTACTAATGGATTCTGATGCCCCAGGGGATGACAGCATACCATGTGAATATAGGGAACAAGAACTTGATTCATTGATCCATATAAAATAAAAAGACATGAATTTGAAATTGGGGAGATGCATTGGAAAATATAGAGGAGGATTGGGGAATGGATATGATGTATTATTATACTATGGAAATTCAAAAAAAATAATAAAATATTTTATTTTATTCCTGGGTAATCAAGAATTTGAATACTGACTATGTATTTGAAGTTATTATTAGTAATCTTTTAAAATCAATGGATGCTCCATAGTTACAATGTTAAAAAATATTTAGTTTCATATGACTATATAATAAAGACCGTACAGCACAAAATTAAATATATTATATCAGAGCTTTTTATTTCATAATATTTTCATTGATTATTTGGGAACTTCACATCATGAGCCCAGAGCACACTCACTTCTCAGTTCTCACAGGCCTTCCCTATCCCCTTGAATGCCCCCTACCAGAAAGAAGAAAAGAACAAAGTTCAATTTAGGTTTCCTATCTATTCACTGAAGCATGGTCACACTTTGGTATCTAGACCTTTAATGCAAACACAGTTCATTCTCACCCCCACCCCCACCAGAAGTCATCAATTTTGGAGAGCTGCATTTCAGCATCCTTATTATATTTTTAGGAGTTATCTTCGATGGCTTTCTGTTTAGGCTGAGGATGGGGTGTGGTCAGGGTAGGGGTTTTTACAGAAACCTTCTATGCACCTATTTCTCAACTGTGAGTCTGCAATTATCAACACCATGGTAAAAGTAGTTTCCTTGCCCCTTAAAGACAGTGTGAGTATAGATCATGGACTTATATATTATTTTTGAAGATAGCAGGGACCATAAGCTTCCACATGGTCTCCAGGGTCAGCATATGCCGTAGATCTTAGGGTTGTCTCCAGTGCTAATACTGACCAGAGACAATAAATAAACTCTGTCACTGCACAGACCATAGACACCATCCTAGCTCTCAGAGCAACATGGATCAGTGACATCAACATGACCTCAGGTTGCAGCACACACCGAAGACATAATGGCCTTTGGTAGTAATATGGATATCAGCACAACCCCGGCTGCAGTAGGAACATGGATCCAGATACACTTTTTAGAAAGGTTAAATAACTTTTCAGTGTAAGTAAATGTACTTTAACAACAATTGATTCACCAAATTCCATTATTCACTTACTGAAACCCATAGTCTATGAAGCAAAGGAAAAGAGATTTGGATTTTCTTTCATTTCACATAATAGAAATCAATCATTTTAATTAGCTTTCTAGTTCAATTTTCATGTAAGAAAATGATTTCTATACTAAACAGATACGGTTTCATGAATCATACCAAAATAGCACTCCAGCTCTTTTGTTGTACAAATGCATTTCCTTTAGAGCTGCCTTCACAGTTAGTCAGATTCCTACAAAGGAGAGAAAACACACTCTGTGAGAGGACCTTCACTTGTGCCATAGGTTACTTAAAATCAAATAGATGAGAGAATGCCTTGACACCTCTCAAGTTCTGGATGTCGTGATATCAACACAAAGTGACCAACAGACTTCATAGCCATTGCAGACATTCTTCTTGGCTGTTAGGTCATGCAGCACAGTCTTTGATGTTCTAACAGTGTGAGAGTGTTCTCATTGTCTAAACCAAATCACCTCGCAAGTGTTCATCTTCCACAATAAAATCACACAAGGAGTTAGGGTTTTAGATGGTAAATTTGGGTTAAAAGACATCTTCACATCTTAGTACTGGTAAAGAAATAATAGCATTCAAAAATTAATAAAAATAGTAGTGTGAATCAAAGAAATACAGTTGAAAGCTGAAGTATAAATAAGAGTGAGCGTATTCAGTCCTTTGAAGATTAGAAGTGAAATTCGAGACAGTTTTAAAGTGCTACACAATCTGATACTTGCTTTTAAAAGCATATATGCGTTTTCAGTCAGGTATTACCTGTAGAGTAGAAGATTAGAAGAAAACCAATTAAGAGCCATGATAGATGTTTGCATGAAAGTTGATGTGGGCTTTTTAAAACATGACACCATTTTAAGTGATGAGAAGAAACTTATTGGCATTTCCTGATAAGAACGGAAGTGCAGCATCTGGATGGTTGAAGATATCAGCAGATAAATTCGGGAATGATAAACTTTGTATACTGGAATATTTCAATGTTGGGTCTGGTGGTTAGTTCAAACATGTAATCCAAGTACTGTAGAAGCTGACATATGAAGATCACATGCTCAAAGCATACTTAACCTTGATGATTACTTCAAAATTGATTGGAAAGATTTAATGAGATCTTAAATCAAAAATAAAATGAAGGCAGGTAGTACCATCGACTTGCCTAGCATTAGCAAAGCCACAATTCTAATGTCTATTATTTTAGTAAAAAAACATACACAAATATTCAAAATAAGGTCATAAGCATAATTGCCTTGAAAATTGTGAGCAAAGGGAAGGTATAGAATCAGAACTTCTAAGAGTCAAAGTCTACAAGTTTATACTCAGCAATTATTCAAATAACTTTAACAAAAGTTAGAGAATTAACTGTAGGCAAAGAGAACAACTATGTGTTAGCCATACAATATTGTTCATTACAAAAATTATGTAATTAAATTATGAACTTGATATCAAAACTTTGAGAAACTTAAAGCTGGAAATGAGTAACATTGTATAAAATTCAAGTCATGAATGGGTAAACACATATAGAATCCAATCACTGAGGTCAACATTTCACCGTTTTGACAGTGTCATATTTTTAAAAATAAAATCTGCAATCAAAGAAAAAGTATGAATACAAAGTATATGAGAGCTAAGAGACGGAAGGCAATTTATAGTGAATAAGCAATAAATAACCTTCAATGAAATTGTGAAATTTGGAACAGCACCATCGGGTTCTGGTCAATACACATTAATTGACTGGGTGGCAGAACAGACAACCTAAACTGTCAATCTGACATACGTGAACCATGTGAAGATTATATTTGCTTGTAATTTTCTGGACCAACCAGCCCACTACATATTTCATCTGAAGAAACTCAATAACTAATATATAGCTAGAAAACCTGGATAATAGCAGATGTTATATGATAATCCAAAACAAATAAATTATGGGTATTCATTATCAATGACTTTATATAATTAGTAGTTGTAAACATAGTTATGTTATGAAACTTTAAGAATGGCTGTTCAGCAATCCAGTCTTACAAGTCTCCTGAGGACTAAATATCAGGTAACTCTGATGAACTCTTACCCACAGCAATGGACAAAATTTAGGTTGAGATTTTCTCAGATCTTATGACCATCTGGTTTGGCTGTTTTTACATTTATTCACTAGATATCCCTACAATTTGTGACATCTAAGACATAGAATTATTGTATGTTTGGGAATCTATATCTGAAATAGCATAGGCTATAATGACTTTTAATGTAAGAAAATATGCAAGTATATGTGTGTGCTACTCCTCTGAAAATTAAAAAAAAATAGAATGGCTTCTGTAAATTTTGAAAATTTCAAATGGTAAATCATATAAATTTAATTCATAACACACTCAAAATTCATATCTGATATAACTTAGGTGAAAGTTTGATATATTTCTGTTAGATAAAGATACATGTTTCTATAGGTAAAGGGACTCTGGCTGGTGAACTTTTGCTAAGCCTTGAGGAGACAAATAACTTGGGCTGGTGGCAATTTAGATCGAGAGGATAACATCAGCTTTTAGGAAGATTAATAATATTACTTAGTAGAATTTAAAGGTACACACTCCCTGATTACTGCACTAGAAATAATGTGTTTGCTTCTCTTTTAATAGTGGGGGTGGGAGCAGGATATCAAGGATAATCCATCTTCTGGAGATAAAGCAGCCCTTACCAAGGTAAAACAATCAGAAAACACAGGCATATTTGTTCTAAAACACTGAAGTGCAGCCTAATTCAAACGGACCAATCTTGTTCTGCTTTCACAACAAGGCTTGCTATAGTTGACAAAAGAAGCACCACAGATACTGCATACCTATTTCAGCTGGGCCTACTTTGATAAACAATCCCAAATAGGGTGGCTCAGGATTAAGAAATGTATTTTCACGTAACTTTGAAAGCTATTAATCTAAAATCAATCTGTAATTTGGACTATGTTCTCTTTAAAACCTAGAAGGAATTAAATCTACTGGTCTCATCTTTGATTCCAGGGCCTTGTTGGAAATTCTACCTCCTTGATTCCCAGATGTCATACACACATCTTCTGAGTTTTTGTCATATAAGCCTTTACTTTTTATGAATTTTATTTTCTCTTTGAATAATAATCATTTGTGTTCGACCATTTTCTTCCCTAATTAATTCATCTTAGCGTTTTTCTGTCTCCATGCCTGGTAAAAATTATTTATTTTCAAAATAAACAAAAATTAAAGTAGCACTTATGAATTAACACTAACAGATGAGATGTTTAAGAAATTTCATGATATTTAGTGATTTTTCAGGTTATAAAAAGATAAAAATGCACAGAAACTTTTGGTTATGGCTATCAGTGATGCATCTCTTTTAAAGAAATATTATTATCCATCAATTTTCATGACTATTTCATTTTGATGTAGTGATAGCAAGCTGTACAGATAGAATAATCATTATACAAACAGAAAATAGAGATTAATAAATTAAATACACTTGAAGTCTATCATAAGTTCTAAAACAAAATGCATACACAAACGTAAAAAACCTCTAAGTCTTAAAGAATATCTTACGAAATAATCCTGAAGATACTAAGTTAGGGAGAAATGTGACCAGTATGATTGTATTTCTGGAAGCATTTTGAATTTGATATCAGTGACACACACACACACACACACACACACACACACACACACGCACAAACAATTTAGAAAGGTATGTGCAGATGGTTAAGGGATAGTTTTATATTGTACATTTACTTTTTCTTCAATAACTTTTCATTTTTGTTCATTTATTTACTTATTTATTTAAGAATTTGTCTGCTAAATAATTTCCAGGCTCTTTTATTTCTACTTATTGCACTTCCATATTAGTCTGTACCTGGGCATAGTGCAGGACAGTAAAGAGTAAGTGACCAGTACCAAGTAAATATTTTGAATTTTCTTACATTTTTATATCTGTTGGGGTTTCATTATATCATCCAGACTACTGTAAGCTTAACTATATAGCACATATTTTGTTCAAACTCTCAATCTTTTCACAGTATCCTGTGACTATGTCCAGACTCAAACTTTTAAGGAGTATGACAGCTTATAAAAAGGACATCCCTGTAAAATTTACCTCGTATTTCACATGACTGATTCTTCACAGATATATATTCACATCTTAAAATAAAAATCAGTCATGAATCTTGCAACTCATTATATCAAAATTATACAAACTCAAATAAAGTATTTTATACTCATACTACATGGAGATCTATCATCAAACATTATTATAAAAATATATCAAAAATATTACAGATTGTACGTGTGTGTATTTATATGGGTGTGTGTAAGCAAAAGCAGAAGTTTATTTTTTGAGTGTATGTGAACACACACACACATACATATATAAATATTTATGAACATAGATCTTCCTAAAAATTGTCCAAAGTGTGCAATCTATATAATTTATTTGTATGTACATTTTCAATGAGGATCTTTTGGTTCTTGATATTCCATTGGTGTATTATTTTCTGGTAAGACAATTTCTCCTGATTTCAACTTTTTTGGTGCCATAGTTCATTGTGTAGGTTGAGACATCAGAGACTTCCACCTATGTTCTTGTTCTCTTCTGCTTCTCCTCCTCTTTGTCCTCCCAGTCATTGTCGTCATTCTTCTCCTCCTTCTCTTTCTGCCCAGTCCTCCTTATTCCCCCCTCTCCCCCACCATCTCTCTCTCTCTCTCTGAGACTTGGTTATTTGCAGAAGATGAGAACAACACTGAACTTGATAACTTCACTATTGAAGACATTGCCTCCATATTATTTTCTGTCATCCAATCTCAAATGGTTTGCCCTGATTCATTATATAGTGCAAACATTTATATTGATTTTTTAGGAATACACACACACACACACACACACACACACACACACACCATCAATTAAAGAAAAATAAGACGTGATTTTAATGAGAGCATGAGAGGATTAAAGGACCAGTTGGAGGCAGGAGGCAGGGGGAAATGATGACATTATATTAATTTTAAAAATATTTTTAAGGGGTTGGAGAGATGAATCAGTGGTTAAGATCAGTGCCTGCTCTTCCAGAAGACCTGGGTTCAACCCTCAGCACCCGCATGGCAGCTCACAACTGTCTGTAACTCTAGTTCTAGTTCTAGCGGCCCTGACACTCCCACTTAGGCATACACGCAGGCAAAAACATAAAATAAAAAAATGCATATAGAATAAACAAATAAATTAAGAAAAAACACCAATTCAAAAACATTTTTAAAATATTATATTCTGAGACACTGGGGATTAGCAGCTGATCATAGAAAAATGTACAAAGTGAACTTTCTATAGCACAGAAGAGGTTTAATGGGAAATGCTTATTCCTAGTATTTTCAACCTACTATTAATTATTAATAACTACATACTTACTGTTCATTGTTTCTAAAATATCTTCTACCTAGCGTTATGAGAAAGTTGTATTCCAAAGTTGATTCTGCAGCAGAAGTCAATGCATACAACTGCTTTCATTGACAAGAAGTTCCAAGATCATTACTGTTCAATCTCGCAGAGAAATCACACTCAATTTCTACCCAAATTGCAGCTAGACTAATTTCCCAAAGCTCTCCAACTTTTCACATTCACTATCTGACATAAACGAGCATTTCTCTGTACCTTCTTCCCTCCATTGCTCTTTTGAGGAAAAAAATGAAAACAAAACAGGAATTTTAAGACATGAGAATGAAAACTGCTGGGTTAACTCTGCCAGTGTTGAAAAAAAAAATCAAAGGGAAGGTAAGGCCTTCTCGTGAAGAATCTTTTGTCTTGATGAATAATGAATTAGCATGGAGAACATAGTCTTCAAAGCCTCTAGCACTGGCAAGTATGGTGTGTGAATCTAAATGCAATCTAAAGTTTCATTTGGATTCGTACTTTCTAAAAGCTTTACATATCTAAGCATTGAATGCTAGTTTGTTTTAATGTAACTCCTGGTTCAACAGGAGGACAAATTGCATATGGGAGGTCTTTGTCATCTTACCTACAGTGTTCTTTTGTCAAAGATACTTCACACTTTTTTAATTATTTTCTTCTATTACAACAGTTGTGTATTGTTTCTGCTCTTTTGGATTTTTGAGGGGCCCACTACCCAGCTCCCAAATAAACCACACATGGAGGCTTAATCCTAGTTTATGAATGCAGGCATTAGCTTGGATTACTTGTCAGCTTTTCTTAAATGATTCCAACTACCTTTTATCTCTGGGCTTTTATCTTTCTTAATTTCTGCATATTTTTATTTACTTCTTTCTTTGTGGCTTGGTGTGTAGCTGGGTGTCTGTCCCCTGATGTCTTCCTCTCCTTGTTCTTTTGTTCCTCCTCTTTTTTTTTCTGCCTTTATTTATACTCTCTGCCTGCTGGCCCCACTGATCCTTAGTTTGGCTGTTCAGCTCTTTATTAGCCCATCAGGTGTTTCAGACAGGCACGATAACACAGTTTTACAGAGTTAAATAAATGGAGCATAAACAAAAGTCACACAGCTGAAAATAATATTCTCCAACATACAACAATCCTTATTTTCTAGTTCTTTTAAATAATATTTTTATTCATTGGGGATTTCGTACATGAATAGAATATATGTTGTTCCTGTCTACCAACGCTCTTTCTGCTTTCAGTTCCCTTAGAAATCCAACCCTAAATCTATCTACCAGTTCTGTGTTTTCTTTTCAAATGATTATAATAAAAAATTGTGATTAGGTTATTCTCTCCATATTAGAATTATCCTAAATGAAAACTCCTGAAAAGAACAAAATGGTCCACTGAAATTTCTATGAGTTGGATTAAACAATTAGAATCTTGATGACATAGTGAGGTTGAAAAGTTGCCAGTCCAGTGCTAAGTTGCTCAGTCCCACTTTCCAAACAACCAATGGGAGATTGACCATTGATGCTGTGACCTCATCAATGAGCCGTTTTTTTCCTGCTTTCCTAGAATTCCCTTTGCTGATCTTTCTACCAGTGTATTTGAAAAGAGAAGTGATTAATGATAACCTCTGTTTTGGTTCTATAAAATGTCCACAAAACCATTACCACATTGAGACATAGAATTTGGAGGAACCTCAGCAAATGTTCCTAAGCCATGGTCTCTCATATCAGCTGGGCTTCACATTCACACTGTCATGTGGGGAATATTTCTGAGACTTCTGAGTGCTTTTTCATTCTGCATCAGACCCTCCCAGAGAATCTTAAATTCTGTTTTGCCCACAATCATGCCATTTCACATTATTATCTATGATACTAAATTTGGAGTAAAGTATAATTACAACACACTAGCATGCCTCTGAAGTGCGTCCTTTATGGTGGCTAGAATTCAATTATATGTCTGAAGACATCATCACTCTCTCTGCTAAAGGTAGTAAGTCCTCAACTTGTCCTCACTGAAAGGAAATTAGTAAATAAACACTATAATAGATCATTTAGGGACTTCATCATATCAGGTAGACTCTTGCTATACTGCTTCAAAAATGAGTTTGTTAAAACTGAACTAGGCAAACTAAAAATGTTATTGAGAAAAAACTTCATGGCAAACTTAAAAAGTAGACTACATAGGTCCTAAACAAGGATTCCTCTTCTCAAATGTCTCAGATCTCAGCTTATAATCTTCTCATTTCCCTACAATTATTAAGTGAAGGATGGACATTCCACCAACGTTCACTCCACCTTTCTCATCTGGACAGGATCATGTACATTCCTCTGTCTAGGTTGCAACTAAAACAGGAGATGTCTTCACATTTTCTATAATGACAACATCTATATTCCTTGTGCATGGAATCCTATGCTCTAATGGTGTTTCCTTCAATAGACTCAGGGTATTGCCCATTGTTATTTTATCCACTCTACAGCAAATAACCAGTAGCAGGGTTATAAACATATTCTGCAGCACTGTCTTTTATCTTAGTCAAATATTCCTACCTTCACAGATTTCACTCTACATGCAAGGTTGTTTGTTCCAATGTTTTATGAATCTCTGGGGTCAAAATTTCCAGTCATCTTGCTCCCGTGGATCTTTTGTCATCTTTTCTGGGTGAGATTCCCAATATTTATCTTTAATTCTTCAGGTTAGTCTATGGTCATGGTGACCTATGACCTCATAAGACTACCAGGTTTGGGTCATAATTTTGCTTAAACAGCGTGGTATAACGTGAACCAATCCCTATTTTCTAAATTTTTTCTTCTTCTATATTTCAAGATACCAACTTCCAGAGAATCATTCCTTTTTTTCCCTCCAAACTTTGTGAACTGGTTCATTTCAAGTTGTAGTGAAGAATATATTAAAAAAAGAAGATATTCTCATCTTTGTTAAAATAGTAGGAAAGTTTTATTCATTATAATTGGTAGAAAGGGAAAGAGATCACATTGAATTTAAATTTTAGCAAAGTCCTTTTGGGAGATGCCAGTAAAAATATGATGGAGGACTGAATGAACAGAACATGTCAGAGAGTAAAAATCAAGAGGCATGATATTCTTTATGCAGAAATGCAATTCTTGATTAAGAATGGGCAAATATTGTTTTCCAGGTTCCATCATTTGTGGTCTTAGTCATACACTAAACTTTGGTAGACTCTTGATTACCTTTAAAAAGATGTTTCTTAATAATGAATTGAACAGATTAAAGATTGAATATGATGTTCAAATTCAAGGAAGATTCACAAAGAGGGTTTAATAAAATCTAAAAAATGTATCATGGAATGAATATTCATTAGGTACAACTTTTTTTCAAGTTGAACTCTGAATATTATAACTACTTTGGTTTTGTTAAGGGTCACCTTCCTCTACTCAACTCAAACTAATTCGAACTTAACATGAGAGTCTAGCTTTGTACTATGGCTTTCAATGAAACTTCTGTTTTAATAACACTGTTTTCAGTATTCCAAAATGAATATTTTTCATGTATTTCACTTATAAATATAGAATTATATACTGAAAATGAATTTTAAAATATTTATAAAAATTTACATATAAATGATTCTAAAACTGTATCCCCCAGAGTTCTTCCCAAATAACTATCTTGGTCTTATAAGCATCTTTGTCCTAATAAACATATTCGTGCTTAAATGGCATAAACAGCAGCATATTTTATAGTTCAATTTAATTCATCTCTTTGTGTATTTCCAAATGCTTTCTGCCAACTCCCTACCACTTTCTCTTCATGATAGATTCAAGTTTTTAATTGTGTTTTTTAACCTGATCTACATTCATAATTCAGTCTCGTCTTGGTCACTACATTATCTTCTTCTCACTGTATGTGCTATTTTATGTATACAGTATTTTCTTCCTTTAGTAACCAGAAAAATAATTTTCAGTGAGAGTCACATGGTATAAGTTGTTGGCCCAATGACCTCCAAAGACCTTTATGATAATGAAGTGACATTATGACTTTTTAGGTCTAAACTTAGTTGTCCATAGAATTCTTTCTTTGAGCATCATATTATTCAACCTGATGTTATTAATCTTATCCCTCTAGCTATTAAGTTATAAGAAGAAAATATTTATTAGCCTTACAACTTTGGAGGTTCATAAACAAGATCACTTGCTTTGACTTCTATTGATTTTGGTGGACGTGCCCCACTTTTAGAATAGTACATATAAACAAAAAAAGTGTCTGTCATCATATAAGAATTCAGAGAGATAAAGAAGGAATAGCATCATGGTTTCAGCAAGCATAGCAATGGCCTATGGGATGCTAAACAATCTTGCTTCCCAAATGCATCATAATCTCTCAACAGTACCACTGTAAAATTCAAGAATTTAGTAAGCTTGGACCCTAAAAACCAACTGAGATTTACTCAAGTAAGACATTGAAACACTCCTGAATTTTCTCTCCCTTATTTACTGTGTTCCAGCTATAATTACCTAGCAAGGAATGCCTATTACATGATACTTATCACATCTGTGCCATTGACAGGATATTCCCCGTACAAAATATTGTTTCTATGCTTTTGATGTTTAGTCTCTCACTGAAGTCACATTTATGCCAAATTTGAAGCCTTTAACAAATTCCCTGCATAAGACATTTTCTGTATTGTCCATGGAAAATAACTGGGACACATTCTTCTCAACATTTACAGCATATTAATACATATTGTACATAAAAACCTGCAGCAATTGTGACCATATGCAAAAGACTTACATTTCACATTGGAGGTAGGAGGGGTTCATGATGCTCTACTGGTAAATAAGCAGCCATTGGCATTTGATAGCTGTTGGGAGCCTGAGAGTCAGTTTTCTTTAACGATGTAACCTCTAATACATTGACCACACTATAAGGCTGGCCACAGCTTCAAAAGGAGCTGAGTAACAAAAATTAAACATGTTTAAAGAAGAAAAAAAAAGGAAACTAATATTTGAGATCATCGGGAACTGAGCATGAGTAAGGCATATATGAATATATTGCTGAATTCATGGGTTGAATATAAACAAAAACATGATATAAGAATTGCAAACAATTAATAAAGATATTTTAAAAATCATAGTATAGAACTATTTTGAAATAAGATAAGATATAATGCAGCATTTTATTTTTAACACCTATTAAAGAAAAAAATTACTAATCAGAAAAATTTGGTCGTATTTTTTGTTGCAATATGCATTATTTTAACTAAAAGGTATACAATGTAACGGCATTAATGTAAGTATATCTGCATTAGAAAAGATGCTTGATGACTACTTAATAGCAAAAACATAGTTTGTATTGTATAATATATTCACTAGGATAGAAACTAAAATTCAGATGAGATAAAACACATTTTCAGTCAAAAACAAAAATCAAAACTATACAATAGAATGTAAAATGAATTCAGGCTTTCATAGTTTTTCACTAAGTTTCCATAAAGTAATTTATTCTAAAATTGAGAAATTACATTTTAATCTTTAAAGACATGTAATATAGTTGAAAAACCCATCTGGACTGCAATGTTAACCAAGAAACAAGATATTCTAAATGTAAATTTTTAGTCACTTTTTTTTTCAAGTCACCTTTAAATATTAGGTGTTGTATAAGTAGTAATGTACCAGACCTTGGAAAATATTCAATATCTTAATCACTCATAAAAGTTCTGAGAGAATATTTTTGCTCTGGACCAATGTTACATTAATATAAACAGTAATGAATAAAACTGGTTTCAATCTAAATGTTAAATACTTACCCAGTACATTTCATGGGGGAAAATTAAGCTTTTGCCTGCATAATAGCTTTCTAAGTTAAAGCTCTATTCATGTAACTATTTTAAATATCAATTCTAATAGATTTGACAGCACAAATTTGACAGTGTGACTATCAGCTAGCTATTTTACCTCCTTGGAAATCTTTATTATTTTTACTTATAAGAATCAGAATTTCTCTCTAACATTTTTGTATAAATTAATTAGAAATTATATGCATATATAATCATTTAAAAATATTATTTTCTTGTATAAATGAATATCTTTAAATACATATAAGAGTAAGTCTAAATAAGATGATTTAGTTCTTATTAAAAGATACAAGTACAATGTGTTACACTTGCCATCTAATCTACGTTAAAAAATAAATGTAGAGTTTACATTACATTACATTTCAAATACTTATAGACTAATAACTTAATCATCAATGAAAATTCTTTGCCCCTCATCTAAATCTGATACAGGGGTAAATTCAGTCTTACTTGTGAAATTTCCTCCAATCATGCCACCTTCCAAACTCCTGCTGTGAATGGCAGTTAATATTGCAAATGTAAATGTAATTAACATTTTTAATTGTGCAAAATGCTATCTAAAGAATGTAACATTATTGCTGTATTGACATGCACCTTCTAATTTGCATACTAAATTTATAGACAGTATTTATTTCGTTTTCTCAAAGCAAGAGGAGTTGCACTGCATATTGAGAACTTTAGAGGTATTATATTATATGTAATATCTTATCTCAAAAAATTTATAAAAGCAAAAGTGATCAAATATTGATTTACCAATTTTAAAACAGTCAGTGTTTACATGCATGATGTCAGGATCACACTGAGGAAAAGGGAGGTACTTCAGCAAAATTGTTATCATTAGCTATAATAAAGTTATTATGCTTGCGCTTAAAGAGACATTGGTTTTATCTCATATTTTAATTATTTTATCATATACTCTACACTACCTTTATTTCTTAAGAAATTTAGCGGAGGCAGGCAGATCTCTCTGAGATCAATGCCAGTCTGGTTTGCAGAGCGAGTTCCAAGAAACAGTCAAGACTGCACAGAGAAACCCTGTCGCAAAAAAATAAACTTAAAATAGGGACTGAAAGGAAAGCTTAGTGGTAAGAACACTAACTGATCTTCCAGAGTATCCTATTCAAGTCAAAGCAAACACACGACACCTCACAACTACCATAATTGTAGCTCCTGGGGGTACAGTGGCTACTTTTGTCCTCCATATCATATGTACACATCTGGTTCACAGGCAGTGTAATAGGCAAAACATCCATACACAAGAAATAAAGATATATTTTAAAAATAATTTATTTACTTATTTATTTTTATCAGTTGTTGTGTGGTTCTACACTTGGTATATGGGCCATTCATCTTTTGATTGCTAGTTTCCAGGCATTGTCAGGCATGGGCTACCTCCTGTGACAAGCTTCCCAAGTTAAACTAATCATTGGTTGGCCATTCCCACAATCTCTGAGCCATCATTGGCCCAGCATATCTCGCAGGCAGTACAGATTGTTAGTTGAAGGTTTGGTGCCTGTGTTGTTACAGGAGACGGCCATTAATTTCTAATAATATTCTGCCATACCCAGAGATCAGTGCCTAGACCTATCATCACCAAAACGACTTCCTCCAGCAACTGAGAGGAGCAGATGAAGAGAAACACCTCGAAATATTAGGCAGAGCAGAGGTCGGAGACCATGCAGAAAAGTACAAACAAGAATTGTAGGAACCAGGTAGACTGAAGATACCAGAAAAACATGTTCCACAGAATCAACTAAGTGGAACTCATAGGGGCTCCCAGAGTGAAGAGGCAATCTCAGAGACAGTACGGCTCTGTGCTGGTCCTCCTCACACAGACTGTGGTTTTGTTTGGGGTTTTTGTGGTACTCTTAACAGTGGGGATGGAGACATCCTTGACTATTTTGTCTGCTCATGAGACCCATTTCCCCCAAGTGTGTTATCTCATTTAGCTTTTATATGAGTGAGACTTTTGCCTAGTTTTATTGTATCCCATTATGCCTTGTTCAGCTGATACCTTTGGATTCTGCTTTTTTTTCCCCCTGAAGGGAAAAGGAGAGGCCGTGAATCTAGAGGAGAGGGAATATAGAAAGAGAAACTGAGAGGGGTGAAGAAAGGGAAGGTTGTGGTTGGGATATATGAGAGAAGAATAGACAAAAGCAAAGAAAAATAAAATGAGAAATTTATATTATAGGCTCTCCCATAAGCTTAAAAAAACTCAATTGCAACATGACAAATCAAGTGAAAAACTCACAAGTTGGAAGAAATGTTTTCCAGTCTCATTTTGTTTTTTACAGAGGATACTGAGTTTTGATGAACGCTTGTGACAAACTTTTAAATCCTAAGTTAAATCCACAAATTTGCTGGTGTGAGAACACACTGCTCTTTGAGGATAGCAAACATAATTAGCCTTTTCCCGATCAGCTAAGTAAGTCACCATTTCTATAAAAATACATTACATGAAATTAAATAAACACTTTTAATGCACACATGAGATTTTATACGTATTGTATTTCGTGAGCAGTTGTCTATTCCATTAAAGTGTATCCCTAACAATGGGGCCAATTCCATGCAATGACATTTTCTTTCTTCACTTTCTGAAAATTCTTAAGTAAAATAAAATTTTCATTGGTGTTTATACTTTAAGTGCTCAACTGGAAAAATAATTTCCAATCACTTGGTATTTAAAAGGAAATGATCTGAAAGAATCAATAAGCAATTAGCAGTTGCTGAATACATTAGCTATAAGTGAAACAGAGTGCTTATTCAAACAGATAAGTGCACAGTCAGCTGCCTCTGCAATGTGTTCAAATAAATAACACTAAAAGCAAATTTGTTGTGATATTAACGACTTTTGCCCTCAGGAGTCTTACAGAAGAAGCTCCACAACAAGTGTCTACTAACTAGACAGATAGAGCTGGGGTGGAAAAAACTCCATTTGCTATCAATTACGGATTTAAAACCCTAAATAAGACAGAGAGCAACAGAGAGAGGCACCCCATATCGTTTTGTGTCCATACTTATACACAGACACACACAATCACACACATGAATACACACACACACACACACTAATACACTCAACACCTAAGATGTTTACTTAATTTTAATTGTACCTTACCTACAGCTATTGTAAAAACTATGAATTTTCAAGTTTTTGAAATTAGCACATCCTTTAACAAATTTTGACACATGACAAATCCAGATAAAATAGAAAGCAAATATTTAGGAAAGCAAAATATTTTCCCATATAAGAAGTAGATAATTTTTTCCTTATCTAGACATTACCGCACATTTCCTTGAACATACCTTGTGTTCTTTTTCTCCCTGACATATACTCAGCTTATGTGTAACCATTAAATTTTTACCAGGTAATATATATGTCTGGGATTTTCCTGAACATTCCCATTCACCTTGTAAGATAATGAGTTGATATATGTCCATCATAAAATGTCCAAGTTAATGCAGTTAATTCTCCCCCATGGCCAGGATGTTCCCACAGTGATAGACACACTTTGACAAGTTAATGCTTCATTTGTTCAGCTGGTACTTCACTAAACTTTCAGTAAAAATTTGCCCAGTGACTTTCAGAAATTATACAGGAAGGCATGCAACACCAAATAGTATTCTTTATATTTCCTCTGCTGTAATGATGAGAAGGATTAAAGATTTTCAAATAATTAGTATAGTTAGACAAGGGAATATAAACTTAGTAGAGAAAACACATGAAAACATTGACTTTTCATTGACACTATCCTAAGTCTAAAGTTTTGCCATGTGGAGTCATTATTTCAAGTTTGGAACAAAAATGAAAAATATATTTAAAATTAGAACTGCCTCGGGTTTGCAAAATATAAACAAAGTTTAGCTGACCAGGGAACTAAATATACACAGAAATATTTTCTTATCCTCTCATTAACCATTACTGAACATTTAATTACTGCAAAGAACTGTTCTAAGTTCTGTTCAAGCAATAGGCATGATGTCTTTTTTTCTCAAGATTGTGACAAGATTTCTCAATAGAGGAAGGCTTTGTCAATGCCCATGGGTCTGATGCATTTGTCCTTATCAATGATGCACACTCAAGCAGGACTCCAACCACTGCTTACACATCCAGTCAGAGCTTCTCTGCACTAATCTGGTTGTGACATCCAATAACTTGCTTCCACACAACTGCTCTCCATGAGCTCATTCACAAAAACATTGTCAAGCAATTGCTCCAGCTATGTTCACGTTCTTTTCTCATCTGTCACTGTAGCTAGCTGTATTGTACTAACCCTAAGGTTTCTTCTGAAACAAATTTCTAATTCTGCTTCCTAGAATTCTATGGGTAATTTTTATACTCCATTTTCTTAAGATATATGGCCTTTAAAGATCACACAATAATATTGCAAATTAATATAATCCAGATTTAGATTTTAAATGTTCTGTTAATACAGGTAGATAAATCAAAAAGAGATTTTAAATTATAGATATAGTTGAAACAAGAATGAGAATTAATAATTAAAAATAATTTTGACTAACAAATATGATAAAAAGTTGATAGCTATTACTTAAAAGAAGATATAGGCAATGTCAGTGATTATAATGGCACATAATTCTGACTCATAGGGAAGGTGTTATTAGCTCTAATTTATAAATGCATGCCCTGAAAGTCAAATCGATCAGAGGTTACAAAGACTCTTCTGCTATTACCGGTGAGAGTTCATGCCTGTAAAGAAAACATGAATGGTTCTGATTGAGAATCAATGATGCTGACTAAAATGCATTAATATTTCACTTCTAGGTGTGCAACCTGGCATGTTGCATACGCTGAGTAAGCCCTCTACCAGTGAACCGTATCTGCAGCCCAATATTGCACACTCATGTACACATTTGATCAAACAGTAAAAACACTTATTTTTTAGATATGATAATGATTATGGTGGTTTGAATGAGAGTGACCCACATATCCTAATGTATTTGAATGTCTTGTCCCTAGCTGCTCTAGCTGTTTGAGAATGATTAGAAGGAGTGGCCTTACTGGAGATAATCAATCACTGGAGGTAGACTCTGAGGTTTCAAAAGACAATGCCAGGTCTTCTCTCTCTCTCTCTCTCTCTCTCTCTCTCTCTCTCTCTCTCTCTCTCTCTCTCTCTCGTGTGTGTGTGTGTGTGTGTGTGTGTTTGCTTCTCAAGAGAGGTGCAGAGCCTGTGCTCCCAAGTGCTGCAGCTGGTAAGGGACAGTGCCAACAATGCCAGCTGTCCCACACTCATGACCTCAGGGCAAGCTCCTCCACCCATCACAGGCCATGAGAGGTGCGGGGGGGAGGGGAGTCATCTATCCCTCACCCACTCCACCATATGGCAGATGAGGAATGGGGTCAGATTTTCCACACATGTTCTCAGAGCAGATTACCTTCATTAACAGGGACATTTCTAATGGACCTCCAGGTCAAGTTACAAGGTCCTCACTCCTGAGTCCTGCAGCTGGGGAGGGATATTTTCGTTATAAGGAATGACTTTGCAACTGTGTCTCTGCATACCAAAAGAACAATAACTAAGACAAAGGTAGTCTGAAAAAATGAGGAGAAATGTCAATCACATTATTGCACAGTCTGACAATCACGCTGATTGATATACCAGATGAAAGAAAATAAAAAAAAAACAAGATTCAAAAATAACGGCATTTGAATTGACATTTAATATATAAAATTTTAAAACTATAAAGAGAGGGAAACACTGAGTCTTGAACTGGAAATTTATGCTCCGTGATGTACATGAGAAATGAAAACAGTCTATTAAAGAATGTTAAGTCTTAACTAAAGAGTACAGGAACAGTATAGAAGCAAACAAGTCGTGCTTTCCTCATGGTTAGAATACCTGAACACATGCAGTAAGGTGGTGCCAAGATCCAGAGGAATAGCTCACACTGCAGTAGATTGAAATCCCCTAATAGTCATACATTCATGAAGGACTGACCAGGTGCTTACAATTGGGGATATATAAATAGGGAAGAGCCACCCTGAATATGGCTAGCACCATCCTGCAATGGGATGTATCATGTGAGTAAGTGAGAATAGAGCTTAATATCAGCAAATAAACCTGATTATTTGTTTTAAGAGAAAATGTGTTGTGGTGGTTTGAAGGAAGTGGCCCCCAAAGGAAGTGGCACCATTAGGAGGTATGGCCTTGCTGGAGGAAATATGGAGGCAGGCTGTGAGGTCTCTTTTCCTATACTTCCTATACTTTCAGTCAGTGTGACAGGTCGTTAGTTGACTTCCTGTTGCCTGCAACATTTAACACTCCTGGTTCCCATACAACTTCTACCTTTGTTAGAATTTATTATTGCTTTGAAAAGACACCATGACCACAGCAATTCAAGAAAACATTCACTTGAGGGTGGATCACTTACAGTTTCAGAGGTTCAGTCCATTATCATCATGAAAGAGTGCGTGTCTGCTTGCTGGCAGGTGTTGCAGGAGCTGAGAGTGCTACATCTTGCAGGCAACAGGAAGTTGACTGACTGCCTTGCTGAGGGAAGCTTGAGAAACGATACCTGTAAGCTGGCCCTAAGGGACACGCTTCCTCCAACTAGGCCTCACCTCCTAGTAGTGCCATTCCCTTTGGGGGCCATTTTCTTTCCAACTAACACATGTGTTAAAGTTTAAAATTGAAGACAATCGTATGCTTGACTAATTCTATTTATTTCAAATGAGACATGTCTTTATGAAATCAAATGTCATTTGATTTCAATAACATTTTGATATAACTTTCATCATAGTAAAGTATTAAAGGCAAAAGCAAATTTATGTAACATATTCTAGAATTGAGAATGGTATAACCTAAAGGAAAGTACTTTGTAAAGCAGAAACATACCATTGTAGTGTTCTCGTTTAACATGATTTGACAGATCTGGCATAGAGAACTATTGAGACTGACAGCTAAGTAAGTCATCAAATGAAACCTGACAAAATTCTTTGTCTGCTTCTCCCTTTATCTTACATTATTCATTAAAAATAACTTAACAATCTAAATCACAAATAGCCATTTATGGAAAAGAGATTATATGTTTTTAAATCCCTTGGAAGTTAATTGAATATACCATTAATATATCAATAACATACTATATTATCTGGGTGTAATATTTCACATGTGCATTAACCATATAAACCATAAAATTTAAATTACAGCATCTGTAAATTCAAATTAATACAGTCATTTTAGCTAAGGATATTATTTTCTATATGCTGACACATTCCACCCATGATGATTTGATGACCATGGAGAATACTTGTTCATGTACCTTGCTAATTCCTGAGTATGGCAAAGGTTTCAATGGATGTTCACCTTTCCTAAGTAAACTAACCAATCCAGAGCACACACATTAGCTGTTTTCCTTATTGGCTATCAAATTCTGGACCACACCTCATCTGTTCTAAGGACACAGAGTCTAGTAATCAGGCAATTAGAGATCCAGAACCTACTAAAGTAATTGAATCAGTCAATTCTAAACACTTGTATCTCACCTGTTCCTCTAGTTAAGACAACAGATACACCATTCCTATGAATAATCATTTGTATAAACTTTCCTCTTGTTTTCACTGCTGTGGGCATTTTCTCTATTTGGCTCAGTTCCATTTGAAAAAAATTCTGTCGCTAGGGAAATGTGAATGCATGCCCTCTATTGTGACAATATTGAGTCCTCACATCTACTTTTGCCAAATGATATTTTTAAATCCTAGATACTCATAACATACTCATATGCCAAGTCATACATCAGATTATTTTTCAATATTTTGAGTTTGTCCTGAGAAATTTAAAGCAGGATTTTAAATTACATTTTCACTTAATCTGATAAATAAAATTGTAATTACTGAAACAATAATTACAAATATGTTATATGTAATTATAGATTTAAGTATACCTAGAAATATTTAAAACCACAAAATATTCATGTTTTTACAGTATGCTATTTTATGATCATTAGTTACAGGAGAAAATTTTACTAGTTAGTAATTAAGAGTAGAAACTGGCTCTAATGAAGAGAAATACTACACTTTGTTTTCATTCTCTTACATTGTCCTATAATGCTTGCTAGTGATACAAATTACTGTGCCCTATTGAAAATATGCTTTGTGGTCTAGAGTGAAGAAAGCATTGTTTCCTTACCGAAGTGGATAATAATTAAGATACAACAAATATCCTGTATGAAATGAACTCACATACGAACATACAAGTGAAAGAACAGAACAACAATAAAAATGTTCTGATGAATATGAGTGATTAAAAAAATTCCAACTTAAAAAGAAATTCATTAATTTAATAATTTTGTTATTTCCTTAAGCAGTGGCCATTAAAATTTGCAGATGAGCATAATTTGAATTATGCTCTTTCTGCAAATGAAAATACACTATACGAACCTCATTCAATCATCAGATTCTATTACTATTATTCTTTATTCAGTTGGGTAATATATGTAAATCTAAGTAGGCTATAATATGAGAACCTAGGACTGCTATTCAGATGCAGGGATGTTCAAAGGCACATGACGTAATCTTGATTTCTTCTTCTTGCAAAATCCTGGCTTCCATTGAAACATGTAAACGATTGCTAAATTCTACAAATGGCTATCTGGATGGTGCATTGACTTCCTAGGTATGTCACAGCAAAGTCCTGTGGTCAGGTGGATGACACACACACACATTTGCTTCATGATTCTAAGGGTTAGAAACCCAAGATAAAGGCATTGATAGTGTAGATTTTTCTGAAATGTACGTGGCACATCTGTCCTGGACCTTTCTACTGTACTTGCAGATGACTGCTTTCTCACGGTGCTTTCACAGTATCTCCCCTGTGTGTCTGCATTAGTTTTTCCTTTCTCATTTGCCATTGGTCACAGAATATTGGATTTGGGTTTAACCATGAAGACCTCATTTTGTTTAATACTTCTTTGGATTCCATAACTGTAGTCATGTTCTGAGATGACATAATTTAATATGCAAGTTTAATTTATTTCTTTAAAAAATAAGAATATAGAGGCAGGACAAACTTAGTTGACAAGTGGCAGACTTTACTACAGGAGTCCTGACTAAGCCTGGCAGGAGCAAAGACAGCAGGCCTATGAGAATGTTTTCCTCTACTGAAGGCAGCTGACAAGGCATGCAAAACAAGTAACAGGGTCAGTGTCCTGGACATCCAATTTCTCTTACCCAACATCTTTCTTAACAAAAGTCACACAGCATCTTCAAATCATTCATAGTAAATGATTTTCCATTTGCTAACAAAATCTTCATTTATCATTCATCTACCAGATAGTCCTGTCTTAACTTTCTCTCTCTCTCTCTCTCTCTCTCTCTCTCTCTCTCTCTCTCTCTATATATATATATATATATATATATATATATATATATATATAAGTTTTTCTATGTTAGAGCTCAATAATTAGCTCTTTCTAGATATAATTTCTAAATCCTCATTCTATATGGATACATTTCTTTCATTTTCCTAGAAAATCAAGCTGTGTGTTTGCTTCATAATTATGTTATTTACTAGCTCAATATGGCCTTAGATAATTATTGATTATATAGAAGATTCAGTCTCCTTATGATAGATGAAATGCAGTTCTGCATTTGTAGCAATCAGAGGCAGTTGATCTTTCTATATATCTTTATATGTATCTTATATGTCATCAACAGCTTCAGACATTGTGACACACTGTCTTTGTCTTTACGTTTACCAAGTGTCACACGGTTAGACCTCATCTACCAGTTTTTACTCACTGTTGTTAATTCTCCAAGTATTTGATCTCATCCAATTCCCTATTTATTATTCATCATATTTTAGATGATTTTACCTCAGAGACATTTTATCTCTACATTAATCTAACTGAACTCTCAATTTCTTCCTGACATACCAACATTTAGAATGGCATTATTGTGGTTTATGAGTCTAATCATTTTATATAAGATATTTATTTATTGGTTAATGTTTTCATGTCACACTTATGTACTTTGTAAACTCTGCGAAAGGAGCATATTAGATTGTGTAATTTTATCCCAAAGTTCCTGAATCAGTTTATAAGATATGCTGACAAACTCTTAAATAAGCAAACATATCAGGGAATCATTGAATATAATGAGTTAATTTGTGTACGCATGAATATATATTAAGCATTGTAATTGTGACTGAGGATAGATATAAAGCACAAAGAAAGTGTTTTATAGATGCATAATTGTAGATAGAAAATTGACTTACTATTTAAACACATGAATTGAAACTTTAGAGGACCTGAGTTGGTTTCCAGGACTCATGTCTAATGTTTCATAATCAACTGTAATTCTAACCTCAGTGGATTTTATCCCTTTCCTAGAGTCCATAGGCACCTGTACTCACCTCTCATAACTTGTATATTTAATAAGTAATATTAAACTATAACTATTCAAAAGATGATTTTATTATTAAAACTAGAATTAAAATTTTAGCTTGAAACTTCATCAGTCATTATCTGTTATTTTGATTTGGAAATACAAGTGTTTGTGAGAGTTTCATCCAATGTATTTCCTTGTAAGTGGGTACCTGTTTCTACTTCTTTGCTAATTCAGCCTAGGGTCCAAAAAAGGGATATAAACATATAATTTCAGCAAGGTGTGAGGCTGTTGGAGAAAGTCTGTCATTGGGAGTAGACTTTAGCTGTCAAAACCTATGCTAGGGTCATAGTCTGTCTGTATTTTTCAGAAACTGCTCCAATGCCTTCCTACACTCTATCATGCTCCCCACTATGATACTATTGGACTAAACCTTTTAAATGGTAAGAAAGCCTCCAGTTTAAATGTTTCCTGTTACAAGAGTTATGGTGTCTATTCACAGCAATAGAACACTGACTTAGAAACCAAGTCCCTGATGATCACAGGTGTAAACCTGTGTTGTTGTATAGATCTATGAATTTAATGTAATGCTTATTTGGATTCAATAAATTCAATGAATTATTAGTCATTAGATAAAAAGCTGTACTTTTCTCTTAACACATATCTGTTCCTGAACAAATGCACAACGTGATGAACAGAACATTTAGAAAAGCTTTATATATTCACAGGTTTTATGGGTGGAATTATTAAAACCACTCCTTTAAAAGTCTAAAGTGTAAGGATTCTCTGAAGTTCCTAGGTAGAAGGGGACTAAACAAAAAGGAGGACAGCACAAAAGAAAGACATTGGATATATACTGAATTACTGAGCACAGTAAGCAAAAGTTTTAGAAAAAGCTAATCAGTTTTGAAATAAACTCATAATTTAATATCAAAACATAAATAATAAACAAATATACCTCAAATAAACAAAATAAAGGAAAATAAGATGAATTGGGAAATGCCTGGGAAAGGATTTGGGTATGAAAGACATATATAGAAGATAGAAGACATCTTACATGTTGGTAATGGAATGGTGCAGGTTAAGGGGAAGCACTGTGATACCGGCAGGAATGTAGATGTGAGCAAAGTGAGAATCTGAAATTCCCAGACCTTGGGAAATTGTTACATGAAAAATTTTTGTAGGATATAAGGTTTTGCATTTCCTCAAAGGTGATGAAAGTGATTTGAATTGAAGATGATAAATCAAGCAAGCAAATACAAAGAATGACTAATATCTTTGTAAGGTTGAATACTTCACTAAAATTTACTGATGGTTTTTGGCAAACACATGTGCACTCTGTGATAAGACTAAAAATTTTACATCATGAACCAATACTCACTTTTTTTATGAACATATTTATCACTTTGAAAGAATATAAGGTGAAAATCTAAGTTTCAAAAAATTACGGTGCCACTCCTTACTCTGTTACATGAATAGCAGTTACAGGAATAAAGCTTCTTTCGCACAACTGAAGAAACAGTTCTCCTCTGTTTTTGCTGCTACTGACAGGCCCAAGGCTGGCATAGGACATATGTTTTCTATCCAGCTTCAAGTTGTGCTTAGAAGGCAGGCCTTCCCTGAGGCAAGAGAATAGATTTCTAAGAACATGAAAAGAAACAGAATGAATATCATGCTTAAGGAATAAATTTATTCATATCTCTCCAATATAGCAAAAAACTTTAAAGGAGAATAGCACTCTGCACAGAATGTTCTTCAAAAGTGATGAGCAAAACTCTGAACATCGGTTTTCTTTGTCGATACGCAGGTAGGGAACATTAATAGTTAAAAGTGAGAAAATGATAACGTTTTCAAACATATTAATTTAATTACTAGGAAAAATCACTAAGTGTATTTGAGGGAATGAGTTATGATATCCAAGAATCTTAAATCTTCCCAGTTTCAGTATCATCTTCTATATAGTAATGGTGACTTTAATGAAATATAAATGTGAAAAATGATGATACCTTTGGAAATATGTAAGCATATCATATAACATAGGAATACAAATATATGTCAGGAAATTCATTGTTTTAGACATTTCATTGGTAGAATGATAAGGCAGTTCTGAAGAAGACGGAAACATAAGTCCCGTTCAAAATATAGTGGAACCTATGAAAATATCTATAATCAGACTATGAAACTTCTAAATGTATCCAGTTATACTCAGCTGATTTGAAGTGGTGGGTGTTAGGCAGATTCTCAGAACTGGTAGAGTAGAGGAGGAAGGAACTTCATTGCATCCACATCACAGGGAAAACAATCTCTGATTTGTTAAAAGGAATGTGAATTGGTCTATCTAAGGTCAAATGCTCTACTATATATTTAAAAATTGAAAGTACAGGGGATGAAGAGATTGATAAATTGTTCAGATCATGTATTATTCTTGCTGAGAATGTTAGTTTGTTTCTCAGACCCACAATGAGTGGCTCAAAACTACATATCCCTTCAGTTCCAGGACATCCAATACACTCTCCTGGTCTCTTTGTGGATTGTACTCTCATGCAAAAACACAAATAGATGTATAAAAACTGAATGCAAAAAAAGGCTATATCATATAATCTTATAGGATTTATGCTACTTGAAGACTTACAATGTTTTACATTATGAATAAAGGAAGAGAGTAAAGGTAATGAGCCTCAAGTCACACTATTGAAATACGTCTGTGTTGCATGGAAATGTAGCTAACTCAGCAAAAATCTGTGCTTTTTATGTAGCGACTGAAGTAAAATCCCTGACAGTTGTACCAATGGAACTCCCTAAATTCTGTTGTAGAATATACTATATCACTAATAGTAATTTAGTGATTTACTAACAGAAAATTACAGATTTCTTTCCTTTTAAACTTGAAAATAGATTCTTCCCTCATATATCCTGACAAAGTTTGCCTCCCTCATCTCTTTCCATGTCCTCACCATCTTCCTTCTTCCCCAACTCCCTCTGTTTCCTCTTCAGAAAAGAACAGGTATTGAAGATATGACAGCCAAACAGGAAAAAAACAAGATAAAATAAGAGTCAAAAGCCCTCCTAATGAGGCTGGATAGGCCAACCCAGAAGGGAAAGAGGTTTTAAACATAAAGCAAGGAAAACCAGCCTACAAATCACAATCCCAGAGAACCTAGACAACAATGAGGACCCTAGGATAAGAAGTAGACAAAGGCAAGATCTCCTGAGTAAATTGGGAGTATGAGGACCATGGGAGAGGATTGAAGGCAAGGGAAGAGGAAGGGAAGAAGGAGAGCAGAAAAAGATGTATAGCTTAATAAATTCACACAAAAAAGAACCACACAAAAAAAGTAAAGATACACCCATTCTCACTGTTAGGAATCCTACAAAAACACCAAGGTAGCAGCTGTAAGATACACAGAGAGGACTTGGGGCAAACTCATTTTGGTACCCTACTTGCTTCTTCAGTCCCTGTGAGCCCATGTGAACTTTGCTTAGTTGATTCAGTAGGCCATGTTCTTTCTCCTGGTGCAGATTTCTTCCTATTTGTGGAGGTAAAAATTTGTAATCACCAAAACTCTGTGCTTATGCCATAGAGAAAATGATGAAAAACTAAAATTGAGTTTTCCCTGAATATCATATTAGTGTAATATCTCTTTGGTCATCAAAATGTGTTGTGTTAGCATTTGGAGATGGATGGCTATGAATAGTTATATCACTATTTACTTTAAGATATTGCACAAGAAAAAAGTAGATCTTTCCAGAAATCCCTTACAAGCTTATTCCTTGGAATTAGTTAAGCTCACCTACAGCTTTCTTATCAAACTTATTCTCACAACTGTAACATCACTGTCCTCATCAGTATAAACAACATAGTCTACACTGACTTTTTCTGCCCGATCTCTTTCTATCTTCGGCAGCCCTTGACCCAGATGGAATAATCTTTGCTGGACTTGGTTTCATCATTTAAGCTTGTTCTCCTTCACTGACCACTTTCTTCGGCCTATTTTCCTTATTCCTGCTCCCTCAGACCTTTCCAGAAGGATGCCCCAGAGCCTTGTCTGCTAACATTTCATTTCTAACAAAATCATATGACAAGCTGCTCAGATCATAGCATTGTGCCAGGGCTTTAGTCCGTTCTGCCATTTCCCAGGTGTGTGATCTTGGAGATAATGTTCCTGTGTCTCTTAGATTCACCTCCCTCATCTGCAAATGAGTACAACATTAATACAGCCTTTCTTGCACGGGCCCTAGGAGGATTTGTTTAATGAATTAATACCTGATTATAGTGTGTGACATATACAGAATATTGTTTGCTAAGTGAATGAATTAAGGTCAATTAGATATTATTCATATACCAGACTCCATCCTTGAATTGTTAGGGCTATGACTCAGTGCCTAGTCAACATTTTTATTTTTTTTTTTTTCTGAATTTTCGAGACAGGGTTTCTCTATAGCTTTTTTTTCCTGTCCTAGAACTAGCTCTTGTAGACCAGGTTGGCCTCGAACTCACAGAGATCCGCCTGCCTCTGCCTCCCTAGTGCTGGGATTAAAGGCGTGTGCCACCACCACCAGGCTGAGGCTGTATTTTTTTTTTTATTTTCGAGACAGGGTTCCTCTGTAGCTTTGGGTTCCTGTCCTGGAACTAGCTTTTCTAAACCAGGCTGGCCTGAGGTCGTATTTTAATTATGATGTTTATTCCTTCCATTTACCCTCTCCAAGTCCTCCCATACACTCCTTCCCACTCTCTTTCAAATTGTCCTGTTTTTTATCAACTGTTATTACATGCACATGTCTATTTGTAGTTACATAGACATTTCCAACTGTAATCTATTAAGTCTATATACTACAGTGCATGTATTGAAATGATTGTCTTTAATAATTTATCCATAACTCAGAAAATAATCTATGCCACATCTTATATAAAAACTATAGTAAGAAACACTCTTGGGTAAATTAATGCATTTGTCTGTAATTACTGGTTTATTGTCATGAGTTTGGATATTTTCTGTAAAATGGTTGAAAATATGAAGAAATCATCCAGGAGAGGTTATTATTTGGTAGTATGTCACTAACATCATTAAGAGGTTCAAATTACAATAGAATTTTTTTTGTAATCTCTTTTTTTTATTGAGAAAAAGGGGAAAAACAACAAGTTTCTGCCTCCTCCCAGCCTCCCATTTCCCTCCCCCTCCTCCCACACTTCTCCCCCTCTTCTCACCCTTCTCCCCCTCCCTCTCCAGTCCAAAGAGCAGTCAGGGTTCCCTGCCCTTTGGTAAGTCCAAGGTCCTCCCCCCTCCGTCCATATCTAGGAAGGTGAACATCCAAACTGGCTAGGCTACCACAAAGCCAGCACATTAAGTAGGATCAAAACCCCGTGCCATTGTCCTTGGCTTCTCATCAGCCCTCATTGTTCGCCATGTTCAGAGAGTCCGGTTTTATCCCATGCTTTTTCAGTCACAGTCCATCTGGCCTAGGTGAGCTCCTAATAGATGAGCTCCACTGTCTCAGTGGGTGGGTGCACCCCTCGTGGTCCCAACTTCTTTGCTCATGTTCTCCCTCCTTCTGCTCCTCATTGGGACCTTGGGAGCTCAGTCCAGTGCTCCAGTGTGGGTCTCTGCCTCTATCTCCATCCATCACCAGATGAAGGTTCTATGGTGATATGCAAGAATTTTTAAAAATGACGATAACATAATGGAACAGTGTTGTTTTGGAAAATGTATCAGTATCTGAGTTCAAGATATGCTGTATGCACTTGTAAAAATTTAAAGAATAAAAGAAATAATACCAATATAGTAGAAATGAAGATAAATATATATTAAATAAATATCATCGCTCCTGTACTTTTATTGTTCAACTCTTAATTTAACTTAAATTTATGGATGATATTAATTAAATACAACCTAATGCTTTAATGCTTGTATACATTATGAAAGGTGTAAATAAAGTCAGTTATTCCCATGTAATAATTATTTAAATGTGTTCATGGAGAAAAGTGTTTTATCCTGTCTAACGGGAGTCTATTATTTATCAGAAGATTCTGGGATGCCACACTTACAGTTAATTGACAGATACAACCAATAAGTCATTATTTTCCCTATTCTTAGTTCGAATATAAACCACAAATTTATTTACCCTTAGTAGCCATCCTTGTTTTATTCTTTCCCTTATTCTTTAGATTGGTGACTAATAAATACATTCTTATTAGAAAACAGAGAAAGATGCAACATATACAAGGCCAGCAAGAGAATAGTTTAGGCTTTTACCAACCTAAAATTGTGTAATCATCATCCCATAGAAAGGAAGAGCAGTGGCTGGGCGGTGGTGGCGCATGCCTTTAATCCCAGCACTTGGGAGGCAGAGGCAGGCGGATCTCTGTGAGTTCAAGACCAGCCTGGTCTACAAGAGCTAGTTCCAGGACAGGCTCCAAAACCACAGAGAAACCTTGTCTTGAACCCCCCCTAAAAAAAAAAAAGGAAGGAAGAGCAGTATCAAAAATGCACAATGAACTGGAGTTTATCCTTTTCTCCTCAAACTAGATAGTTATGTGGGTCCCACATGGGCAATTTAATGGCTCAATACCTTATACAGAGTGTGGGTGTCACTAAATGAACATAGATGGTATTTTCTTCATTCTGATACCAAAGAAAGGGCTATATGACTTTATGAAAGCAAGATCAAGCCATTGTAAATTATAAACATAAAATACATCCAATCAAATATATAAAAATATCTGCCAATCATGATCATTTACCTTATTATAATAGGTAAGTATTAGCATATGAAATCATGGCAATCTGATATTAAATTAGGGAATCTGAAACAAAATTTCCTCATATACTGACAAATAGTTTCAAAATTCTCATCAAAAAGGATCACATTATTTCTCTGGCTTATCCTTGTATTTTTATATAATTAGGAAGTTCAATTGTATCATAAACTTGATTTAAAAGGATACTGGAAAAATTAACAGATTATTATATTTAAAAACTTTTTAAATTTGATTAAGGTTCTTACCCTCAGAAAAAAAAATGAAACTTCTCCTCTGTGTAGGATTTACTCATATGCATCCATAGACATTTGATTAGAATAATTTTTCAAATATAAACAATTAGTAACAGATCATTTGTTTGCTAAATGTTATAGGAGAGAACCAGCTGCCTGAATCACCATCCTTGGAACACTCCTGAGTTAAAGTTCGCTTGTGAAATCTCACTATTTAAAAAATATCCTGTTATTTAAACAGAAGGATCTATGAGGAATAGATAGCGTTAAGGTCATTTTCTATATAACATCCTGGAAGAAATATATTCTATCTAACAAATTGTTTACATTTCACTATGGTTTAGGAAGGTTTACCAGAAATGTTCTTTGTTACTCATTCAATTTAATTTAATATGTAGGAGGTCTCTTTTTAATCAACTTTAAAATCATGTTCTGCTGACTTGCAAATCAGGAGGTCAATGCTAATTGCGAGGAGTCATAACAACTCTGACTGACACCTTCTCTCCCTGCACAAAGAGTGCTGCTCTGTGTGTTGTGGTACTTGGCTTCTCCATATTGCATTACAGGGTTAAGAAGATGAATGTTCATTGCTTTTAATCCTCACTATGATTTATGAGTCTCTTGATATCCTTTCCCTAGAGCAGATACAACTGTGCGGTTGTTCTGCCTGCTGCTTAAATTACACAGACATCTGCAAAGTAAATTATGGATTGTTGTTCGATAGACCATAACTGAGCATTCTCTTCATCTCGCCTGCAGTATTTTTTTATTAGAACAAAGAGTCTCTATTCTCACTGCTTCTGTACTGAGGGAATGCTAGCTAACCAGAATGATAGAGCGATGTCTTGTACAGAGATTTGATATCTAATATTAAAGCTGCATAATATATGAGCAGGGCAATTTTAAAGGTATCAGAAAAGCAAAAACTCCATTTTTATTCCTCTCTTTTATCTTTATTGAAAGTATAGTATCTTAAGGCATGCATAGGACAGTGACATTTAGAAGCAATTGAAATATGTTCCATGGAATAAAATCCATGCAAATGACTCTTGGTTGGTCAGTCTTGTATATTTTAATGTCACACTGTTTCCTAGAATACTTAAAATTAAAAATTGAACAAATAAATAGAGAAGAAAATTTGTGTACAGTGAGAGAATCATTGTAGAATGTTGCCCTGCTGATATTTTGCATAGTGAACTTGCTCTGGCAGTCCTGGGAATGTAGACTCTCGGTAAAGAATGGGAGTATCTTTCTTTTGAATAAAAACTCTGACAGAGGTCAGGTTGAAATAATCAGTTGATTCTGTATTCCCTTTCCTTTTCTGTACTAGTTAATCTAGGGGGATGATGAATCATAAATCCCAGCAACAAGACCATTGTAAAATCCTAATAGGCATGTCTAAAGTTATTAACCTTTGACAATCCCCCCAAATTAGAAATTTCTCTCCATTTATTTTCTTTATGTCTGTTAATTACAACCCCCAAAGAATTCTGTCTGAAGAGACTGTACTAACCATTTGCCAGTTGATCTTTTTTTGTTTCTTAAAAATACATTGAAAATTAAGGTGCTGTGAATTATTTTGTGAGCCCCAGTTGTCAGGCCTGCAGATTTCTGTAGGCACTGAAAGCAGAAATGTCCTTTCAACTCCAGCTGAGCAGGCCTGCTGCTTGCTCTGGCTCCATCAGCTTGTGTGTTTCACCTCAGCAAGAGCCCAGAGCTGGTGTTTCTTGAGGATCAGGACCTGCCAGTCAAACCAATCCTTTGAAGACTTATTTTTTCTTTTTCTAATGATAGTTCCCATATCTGGTTATTTCTCTTACTGTCAAAAGTTCATTTTGAAAATATTACTTTCTCCTAACGTTCTGTTTCTCATCATTAAAATACAAAAATACACTTCAATCTCAAATAATTTTATTTAGTTAAAATATCATAAATATAAATATGCCTTCAGAAAAATAAACATCTTAACTGCCAAACAAGTACAAGCAATTTCCTTTAAAATGTGTGGGTGATGAACAGAAACAAAATTAAAATGGATCTCTAAACTGTCAGAAACCTATATGTAATTACCATACTGCCAAACAATTATCTTAGTAACCTGTTTCTCCCACTTCCCCATATCTTCAATCCCATTCAGGCATTTCTTTCTACATTTAAAAAGAGAACAACAACAACAAAATACTGTCTTCTGCATAATAGAGAATCCAAGCCTAACTCCTTCCCCGCTCCCAACCATCCAGATATATTTGCCAAATTTTCTCATACTTAATATCCACTTAATATGACAAATATCTAAATGGTTTAAAGTTTACTAGGCAAAATTTTCCTATTTCCCATTTTATTATGATCTATAATAAATATGTTTGCCTAAAGATGACAATGTACATAGCCAAGAACTCCTAGGTACAATTATTTAGTGAGTTTTGTAACACATTACATTATTTGATTTTAAGTAGGTTACTCTCAGTACTGCTTCCATAGGTGAATGTTTTGAAAATATTAAGAAGAAAACATTGTCAAAATATTCTCTTTGAATATCTTAAACTTTGTGAAATGCATTCTTATTAATGAGTATTGAATATCTTGATATCTGTATGTTTGTCTTTTATCATGTTGGGTTCAACTTGTTTTTAGTCATTGTTACAAATTCATTTTAAACACAAATGAAACAGAGGACCCTTGAGAAGATCACATTTCTCTTCTTTAATTGGGGAGAAAAAAACACATTCATATTTTTAATTGAGTCTGTGCATACTGTTCAGTTATAAATCACTTGCCTAGTTCTGTGAGATCTTGGGAGTGATCTTCATCACTACAAGTAAATATTACTAGTTAGTTTAGAAGGTTTAGCATTAAATTCATTTTACATCATATAAAATATCTAGGTAGAAGTATTCATGAATTTTTAAGAGGGGAAACTTGACAATGACTTTTCAATAAGTCAAATTTTCAATGTCAAGATAAGCTACTTCCTAAATAAAAATTTTAAAAATTTGTATGATTATTGATACAAAAATAGATGACTAAAGGGGACAGAGAAACACAAAACAGTCCAGTTCATTTAAAACTTCATTTGGAAATTTTATCAGAATACTGCAGAATTCTTACTCATTTGACAGTAGGAACTACTTGATAATATTATAGAACTAGATTGAAGTCCACCATGATTTGAATATGTTTAATCTCACAAATTATTCACTAAAAATAAAGTCATCAGTTTTATACTTATCAAGTATAGACATGCATGGAGAATTTTTACAAATACCATAGCAAGATCCCTAAAAGCCTATGAGTTTAATGACTTGCCTGCCTAACCCCTTTAACCTTTTCTTTCTGAGATTTTACCGTAATGGTAACTCTTAATTGATCACTGATCAGGAACAGAGAATACCAAGGCTGTTTGACTACATACTAAGAATAGTGTCTACCATTACCAGATAGAAAGTTTCACAGAAGCAGTTTAATAGCTCTGTCCATGAACGTTAATTGAGAGTCTAAATATCAGGGTGCAGATCCCTGTCATCCACCAGGAAAAGCAGCTTGGAGTTGTCAGCAAAACCAGCAATTGAACCTGGCTGCGCCATAATAAAAATAATAAATATAAGGAAGTGCATTACTTCCTGTCTCTTTGTATAAAAACTGCTTCCAATATTTGCTATCAAAGTGAGACACATGAACATGTGACTGAGCCCAACTATGAAAGGGTAGAAACAGTATCAAAAAGCAGGGGGTAGAAAAAGGACATCCATTGTTTCTTTGGCTTTAGTTTTGGTTTTTATTAGGAGAAAAAAAAAACCCACCAGGTTTAAATTTAAAATGTCTGAGGAAAGCTCAATAAATAAATACAATAAAGCCCTTGGAAAGAGAAATGATTGCATATGCTTCGTGATTTTATAATCAAGAATAACCTTTTATAAATATACAAAAACCGTAATATTCCAATTTAGGACAAAATAAATATTTTAAAGTTTTATATGGAATTTGTTCTTTGAAGCATTTGTTTTGAGCTGCAAGGCACATATTCTTGATAAAAATCTTTCACATACCTTTAAAATGGCTATCATCCTTTTAATACTCCAGGCTTCTTTTGAGTTCCAACTTCATTACAATCCACAGAAAATAGACCAATCGGGTAACTGAGCTAGAAGAGAAGCACATGCAAAATTTGAATGTCCTTTACCTTCAAATATTTATGCATTTATACATTCTCTTCTAGTAAAACTTGCCAGTACAAGAAAGAAAGTTCATAGGGACCCGGGAGACAATGTAATATCTCATGAACATCAGAATTTACTATTTTATTAACATGTTATAGGTGTAGAATGGTCACAGCTTCTGATAGATTGCAACAAAAGTACCTTTAGTAACAAATATTGAATCATTGTTTCATGCTTATCTTAATTTCAATTTTTTATACTTAGATATATTATCTTTAGTCATTGAGTATCCTCAGCTTCCTTTAGTGAGTGATTATATATATATATATATATATATATATATATATATATATATTCTTTGCTTTTAATGATTGATTATGGAAATTTTGAAAAGCATGTTCATGTACAGAATATGGGGCTCACCTGAAATCTATCACTTGTATTTCTCATGGTTACACAGGGAATAGGAGTTGAAGGGCAGGAGCTAGAAGTGAAGAATCATTTTCATTTCTTCATGACAAGGAAACTTGTCCACATAACTTATACTTTCTTTTGATATTAATCATTAATTGTGGTTTATTACACAGTTTTGTTTTTTTTTTTTTTAACGCAGAGATGGCTCTGCCTTAAAGACTGGGCTCACAACAACAACAACAACAAAAATACACAGTTCTTTTCTGTGAAGTTACTTAGGTTCTTCCTTTATCTTGAGTTAAAGAAAATATGCTGTTTTGAGTTCAAAAACAAATCCAAATTCGAGATGTTGAGTTCTGCATGACTGAGGGAGAAATACTGTGCTAAAAGCTTATAATTTTTATAGGAAATATTTCCCTATTTGTGTTCTTTCATTCATCACTTACCATTCGTCAATTCATATAGTAATTTAATGATTTATGTGCAACAGTCAGAACTCAGTTATCTCTCTAGTATTCTGTCCTATAATCTAATGCTGTATTGTTTAGTTTGTAGTTCATATGATTTCATCTTTGGCCTTTGTGAACTCTTTCATATGCATTTCTCCTGTAATACCATACTGTTTTTCACATTGAACATTTAACTTCTAGTGTAATGACATATCCCACATTAATCTCACAGTAAAATTAATATTACATAATATTAATGTTGAATCACGGTATTTTCTGTCTCTTCTGTAAAGAAGGTCACGTCTCAAAACATCCTTGGTTGCTTTTAATGAAGGTTTTATTTTAATTTTTTTTACTAGCACACACTATTTTATAGTGAGGTTGGCATATAAGAACTTTCTTATTGTAATAGTGCTTTATAGTTGATAGGAATGGACCTTTATACAGAGCTGAAGTAGGAAGAAGTATCTTGCTGCGCACCCGCCCCCGTGTCTGTGCTCCGTGTACTGGCACCCAGTTCACGAGCTTCGGTCAAGGGGACTGGGGGTTAAAATACACAGACACACACAAACTGAAGGACCGCGACAAGGGTCATCCTTGAATTCCCCAAGAATGCCCCCTTTATTGTGTTCAGGAGCAGATTATATAGAGGTAGCCACGCCCCAGCCAAACCCACCAGAAACCACTCTCCTGCCATCAGGAACTCCTGAAGGTCTCCTGCTCAGAGCAGCAGTTGGCACTCAGATCAGGGGATTACAAGAAATTCAGGATCTGGGGTCTCACTGCTCTCAACAGTGTCTCAAAGACAATCTTGTCTAATACTTATGTTGTGTAAATTTTTACTTACTTAAGGAGAAAAATCTTTGCGGATGAGATTAAAGTAGGAATTTTTATTTAGTTATAGTTCTCTGTAAACCCAAAAATAGAATAACAAATATACTTAAAAATGAAAAGCAGTTGTTATTTAATATAAAGGAGAGGTCAATGGTTAAGTAGAGAGAAATTAGGTGTTAGCTTTAGTGAATGCATGATTTGGTCACGAATAATGCATGCAGCAAGCTCTAGAAAATCAAGGAATGCATTCTTCCCTAGTTCTTTGGAAGGGATTTTAACACAATAAGGAAACTCATGATTTCTACTGAGTGACACTGATTTTAGATTTCCAAAAGGCAATGATTTTAGATTTCCAAAAGGCTGTTCAGTCAATTAATTTAAGAAATCTCTATAGTTGTAGCAAGCACAGGATGGTGGTTGCAAATCTAGTTCACTTCATTCTGAGATTAGCGCCATGAGCCTCCAAACTCTGCTGTTCGGATAGTAAAGGCACATTTGTTTATTTGTTTTCTTCTGTGTGTGTTTGTTTTGATGGTGCAGAGGATTGCGAAGGCAAACCCTGTAAGACAGATTTACTTCCCTGGGTTTTACTTGAAGAATTGTGGAAGAATACACACCTCTTGGTTTTGGCCTCTCTTTTGTGTCAATCATTGGTCACACACAAAAGAAATTATATATACTTAGCATACATTAATCAAAATATGTAAGGTACTATAATGCTGTTGATGGTGAATTTTTTATGAATTCACACCTCTAGTAAATCTAATGGTAAATTTTTAGTTTATATGCAAATCATTATTAATTACCATAATAATAAAATGATTTCCCCTGTTTTTAGAAGTTGAATTATTCTTTATTGACTAACAACACAATGAACATATTTCTCCACAATAGATACTCAATTTGTTGATAAGTGATGAAAATAATTTATTGTGATTGTTATGATGATTAATAATATAACTTAATTTTATATATTAATTTATTAAAGTTAGTTTCCCAAATAAAATCAAATAACTGTCTTTATTTTTAGTGTAATAAAAGTGAAGAAAATATGGCCACCACAGTATTCATCAACTTCACAAAATACATTTTTTCTTAATGACTAATCAATAACATTTTCTACCAGCTGTCAAATAATGAAAGAATAAAAATATAAGATCATCAATAAATAAATATATTCTCTGTTTGAGATTTGAATTTTAGCTATGTTTGATACCTATTGATCAATTAAATGAGGAAAGAAAATATTACTTATGGAGATTAATATTTTATCACATTGTTATTGAATGATATTTATCTTCGAAATGTATTAGTTGCATTTTTAACCACAGGCATTTATTATTTCTTAGCCTTTCATCTTAGATCATATAAACATGTCCATTTAGTCTTATAGTAAATCTAATGTTCAGTATACAAAAAATAAAGTTTAATTTTAATGCAATGACTAAAATATAAATAAGAGAACCATATTTTGAGGCTATAGTTTTTGTTAGGATTGAACAAAATGTATAGACCAGATCTGTATTGTCTACCTTCAGTCAACCACCAGAAAAATTAAGGATGCTGATGCTCTATACAACAGTAAACTGATAGAAGTCTTCATGAGTAAATGTAAATGTTAACTATTAGAATGATAATCTCTGAGACATAGACTCTCTTCCAATATCACTATTGATTACCTAAGTAAACTTAAAAGAATTATACTAAATATCTTCAGTTGTGTGAACAAAATAGTCTGTCATAATGACTCCATTGTCATTATACTTTGAGAAAGATTCTGGGTCCAGGGGTAGGTTGATCCCGAATTTCCTGAGAAACCACCACACTGCTTTCCAAAGTGGTTGCACAAGTTTGCATTCCCACCAGCAATGGATGAGTGTATCCCTTTCTCCATAACCTCTCCAACAAAGGCTATCATTGGTGTTTTTTATTTACTCATTCTGACAGGTGTAAAATGGTATCTTAAAGTTGTCTTGATTTGCATTTCCCTGATCGCTAAGGAAGTTGAGCATGACCTTAAGTGTCTTTTGGCCATTTGAACTTCCCACAGGGCAGGGAACCCTGATTGCTCTTTGGGCTGACGAGGGAGGGGGACTTGATGGAGGGAGGGGAGGGAAATGGGAGGCGGTGGCGGGGAAGAGACAGAAATCTTTAATAAATAAATAAAAAGAAAGATTCCATTTGCTAGTACGCAAATGACTAGTTGCGTCTACAGTCCAGGAAAACTTTAGCTATATAAAGAAATACATTTAGGTCTGAGGATGTATGTCAGTAAGTTAGACACTTGCCTTGCATGCATAGAATTATGGTTGAATCCTCAACACCAAGTGAACTTATATATAATCTTAGCATATAATCAAGGGATAAACAAATAAATAGGATAAAAATGGTATATCCAGATTATTTGAAGGGTACATGTATTGTTGAACCCTAAGCAAGAGAGAGCTTGACACAACCACAGTGGGTTTCTTTTCCAGTAGTGGAGTTATTTCTATGATGTCTAAGTACACCACATAACTATACACACTGAAAAGAAGTTATCGAGTAGTTAATGTTGGAAGACCAATATTGTCTATTATTTATAAGGAACACGTACGCTGATATTTATTTAAGTCCATCGTTGTCCTATTAACTTTAACTTTCAGTTGAACATATCCTAAAGTCATCCAGACACTGCATATACCTAAGAGATGTGCAGCTTCATTCTCTTGTGGGATTCCTAGCAGTGGGATCAGAGACTGGCTCTGACTCTGTTACTGGCTTTTGTAACCTTGCTCCTCATACTTGGGTCATCTTGTCCTGCCCAGTACACAAGGAAGTTCTTAGCCTTAGTGAAACTTGATATGCCATGTTTTGTTGATATCCATGGAAGACTTTCCTGAATACAAAGAGATGATGACTCAATTGGGGGATGGAAAAGACAGTGTTTCAGGGCAGAGACTGAAGGAAAAGAGGGAGGAGAGATGAAGACTAGTCTGAAAAATAATTAAATACACTTTTAAGAAGTGTGTGTGTGAGGGAGCTCTCAGTTGAGGGATTGCCCAGATAAGACGGCATTTCTGCGGGAAATTGTCTTGACTCTGCCCAAAATGGCTGGTACTATCACTCAGCAGGTGATCCTGGGTTGTATAAGAAGGTAGACTAAGCATGAGCCAATAAGCAGCATTCCTCCATATTTTCCTTTCTAAATTCTTGCTTTGGTTTATACTTTGATTTCCTTCAATGATGGATTTACTTAGAAATGCAACCCAAATACTTTTTGTTTGTTAGTTTCATTTTTGGCTATAAAAATCCAAAGACATTTCTGAGTGTAATTTTACCATGTTTCAGGAATATTCATAAAGTAAAAATAATCTATATTCACAAAATCATACAACCACAAAGCTGCATAAAATTATAATTTCAATATCTTAAAGAATTTTAAGTGATACACTAAAATATAAAAGCTGAAACACAGTAATAGGGTATCATGAATTGGCTGATATGTGTATGATCTTACGATATGGCATAATCTTAAAACTAAATCTAACACTCCCATTCTATCATTTATCATTTTCTATGGCAAAAAATCAGAATTCATTCCAATAACTTTCTTTTGCTTGATATGAGGTACATATTAGCTGCATTACCAATCTATAACTTTTTTCTGTCTACCAGTGTTGGTATTTTCAAAGACTGTAGAATTTTAAAGGATTTATATTATGGCACAACCATACACATCAGATGAGTTCTTATGGCTTAATTGAAAGGTTTATGTATAAAGTTGACAAGAGGTAATAGTGTGCTTAATTGCCAACTTAAGAATCCAAAGTAACACAAGAAGGACGGTTTAGATTAGAATACTGACCAAATTAGGTTGGCTAGTGGGGGTGTATGGGGGCTGTGTTCAGTGTTAGTTGATGTAGGAAGTTCACTGTGTGAAGCTTTATTCCTTAGGCCGGTGGTTCTAGGCAGATAAGAAGGTTGCTAAACATAAACCTGTAAGGAAGCAAGAAGCAGTTCCTGTCAGTTCCCACTCCAAACCTTTGCTTGAGTTCCTGCTCAGTTTTCTACACAGCTGTTTTTTTTTTCTTACCCCAAACTGCGTTTAATTACAGTGTGTTACAGCTACAGCAAGGAGACTAAAACATTGATGAGAATATTAAGAGCCCTGAAATTATCCCTGATATCAATTATCTTATACACTAAAGTTCAACAGTGAGCTCTCTGGGAGAGAGGACCATGTGAAAGTTGTTGGGATACAAATGACCATCACTTGCGTCTTCAAGTTCAAGCTCTGACCCAGGTACGACCCCATGACCAAAGAAAACTGCAGGCATAGGAGAAAGCCTTCAAGGAATGCTCTTCAGTAAAAAATGCAAAGGCCAGAAAGTGCTGAAAGGAAGACCTCGATAGGGTGCTAAAAGATACTGTTTGTTTAAGTTCTGCTTGCAATGCTATCTCTAGAAGCTAGATAAACAGTATTTGAAAAATAGTTCAAAAGAAGAAAAAGTTATTCATTCCTGAAATGAACCCAGAGTCTTGTGTCTTTTTCTATCATCACCCTTAATTCTAGGTCCCTCTGATGTCTTCTGCTGATTGACCATGACAAAGAAAAATAATATGTGTTATAATATTACATAAGCATTATATATATATATATATATAAATTAATACATAATGATTATAGGTATAAATCCTTTAGCCCATTATCTAAGTGGTGGTGAAACTTAGGTTATATATTAATAACCTAAAGTTCAGCCTGAATACACAGTGTCCATCTTCTCACTGATGGTGAATTATTAATTCAGATCATCAATTATTCATGCAAAATTGAACTGTTTTTCTTTTTAATATAACTCAGGTGTGTAGGCTTTCTACAATTACTCTGGTGTATTCAAGCTTATCTTTTAGAACTATTTATTACTTCAGACACTGTAATTTCTACTGAGCACACCTCATAAGTCAAAATTTTCCACATTCCATCTGTGTTCTTTCCAAAATTCAGATTTTTTTCTGTGCCGTCAATAGAAACTCTGGAGTTGGAATTATCTTCAATGCACCAAGTAAGCACATCTCACACAGATTATTTTCATTTTACAAGTTCTTACTCTCAAATCATTTGAGTTGCTTCATTTCTTGTATTTGTGCCTTATTTTAGATAGAATTTTGTCCTCAACTTCACTACCACAGCACAGACAAAATTCTTTGTTCAATTCTTGGCACTTTGGGTGTAGCTAAGCTAGATAAGCAATAACAATCTAAAAGCAATCTAACCAATGTGAATGTTCATGCTAGCAAGAATTACGTGAAAGGGAGGAGGTATCATGATGTTGTTGAGTCCTATTAATGGAAACCTACTTTCCTTGGCCAAAATTATTAAATTAGAGTTCTACCTCAAGACCTGAGTAAAGACTCACATTTTACATTGTCCAAGATTTCATAAGCTATTGTACCCTCTCTTAAGAATTTCTCCATCTGTGTCTGCCCAATTCCTTGCCAGAGGATCAGTTCTAAGCACAGTTGAAAGAATTAGAGCCATGTTAAAATGGTTGAGGTAATTATTTTTACTTTAATGAGACAATACACTTTAATCCCCCAGAAGCACTCCACTCTGTGCACTTAACTACAAATCACTGTTAACTTCTTTTCTTTCTGAAATGATAACTTTATGTGTTTCCACTTTATACCACTTCACAAATTAACCCAACCCCTAAGCATGCTTACTGGACATTCTCATTCGCTTCAAAAAAAACTCTCTGATGACTTTGCAGGTTTCTTACCAACTTCTATTGCTGAACTCTTAACTCTGATCTTTAGCTCAAAAGATACATATATCTTCCTATATCTTTATTCCTTGTACCAATATCACACTTCCCAGCAGCTGTCAAGATTGATAACTAACCACCTTTTACTCCCTTCTTAACTTCTAGTGAAATGGCCCATGAGATTCATTCTGTGTTCACTTTAAAATTATTTTAGCAACATGACTAAAAACTTACTAAGGGAAATACAGATTGTTAAATCACTTCCTACAAAATCTATAATTATTGCTCTCCACTCGTTACCCTATAAACCTGTACAGGCTTTTCCCAAAACGATTGTACAAATAATTTCCCAGTTGAAGAATTTACTTTAATCCAACCCCTTTTTATTGCAAAACTCTAGGAAAAGTAGTGAGTATAGCTAATCAACTTTACCAGCTTCTGTGCACTTTAAGATCTCCCATTATTTTTCAGCTAGATTCATCTGTCAAGGGTTTTCTGCAATTCTGAAGACAACTCCTTCCGACCTTAAAATTTATATTCATAATTCCCTTCCTGAAACCTCTTTCTTGGATTCATTTTTCTTCTTCCTTTTGGCGACTACCTAAGTGATACTATTACAACTTCTGAATTCTTTTATGGAAATGTCAATGTATATATGTAAAAATTTTAAATATTCTTTCCATAGGTACTGTCATGACTTTATAATTTCCCCATTCTCTACTTCCCAGTTGATATTTTCTGTCTGTCATCTTCTGAATGTTACAGAGGCAATTAAAGTGTGGCAGAGTCTATCATAAACTCATTCCTTGCACACTACTAAGGAAAGCAACTTGTCCCCAACCACGGCTTAGTTTTCTCTTTCCCTCTTGCTCTTTTCGCTTCCAGCTTATTTCCCAAATGTCAGACATCATGGGCTTCACCTGAAAGGCTAATGTTCAGTCTCCTTTTCACAATTTGTCCTAAATCTGCTGCTGTTTAGGCCCCATGCATCTCTATTACATTACAGATTTTGTTAGCATCCTTTCTTTTCTTACACCTTTAAATTTTAATCAAAGTAATATTTTTAGGAATACAATTTTCATATCTGGTGGTGGGGAGGAGGCAGAAATCCTTAATAAATAAATAAATTTAAAAAAAAAGAAAAAAATTGTTAGTGTCTTTTAAGCCCCATTAGTGAATATTCCATTTCCATACTTGCATCTACTTTTGTGTGGCATATGAACTTGCATTAGAGATATAATAATATTCTGAAGACAGTACACATACTGTTTGAGTCATTTTATGTCAGATAGAATATTCAGTTGAAATAGTGTAGTTTGATGCTTTTTGCTGTTACTCTTTGGCTTTTTGGCTCTTATTCTTTGGAAGTCCTGCCAACCAGCTCTCAAATAAGTCTCAAAAAGGCTTATTCTTCCTTATAAATGGTCAGCTCTAGCTTGTCTTGTTTATACCCGGCTTTTCTTAAATTATCCCATCTACCTTACAATTTATTTATAATGTTTGGCAATTAAAGTTATGTTATCTGTCCTTTAATACTCTTCTCAATTGATAGTTCAATTATTACTAATTTATTTAATTTCAAAGTTTAATATAACCTCTTCTACAATGAAACACTGGAATGTGCATCTTCTCTATCAATGTTCTATCACAGGTCTAAAATTCTCTACTAAATTTCAAATGACCAAGTACTAAGTATATTCACTAGTCACCACACAAATGTGTAAATATCTGATATATGAATATGACACATATAATTTTCTCTACTTGCTATCAATATACAGCTTATTTGTACTTGTTAAAACCGAGAGCATAGAAAACAGGAAATACACAGATCTTCCAGCGTCAGATTAAACCAAGCTAAATTGCAGCATAGAAAGACTTTAGAAATTCACAAACACATCATCTCTCATATGAAATGGGTCACAAGAAACATATGACCATGACCAGCTAAAGTATATAGAGATGGGCAATGATCACTGTTAAATCATTCACGTAATGAAACAACCTAACTTGTGAAGCTTATCCTTGTTCATTAAATCAGCAGATATATATTACATAAAGGGGTCAGAAAATTATGAGCAATTTCTCTGCAAGCGTGAACACCCAAGGAATCATCATTTCAATCCTGATAGAAATGTCTAAACACTGGAAATGTATAAACCACAAATTAGCAGATGTTTTTGGCTGTGGGTCTCTGTATTTTTCCCACCTGCTCCAGGAGGAATATTCTCTGATGATGGCTGCATACAGCACTGATCTGTGAGCATAGCAGAATGTTGATAGTAGTCACTTTACTGTTACATTATTTCAGTGGGAAGGCCACTATTATAGACTAAAGAACTTGTAGTTACTTTGGTGTTTATCTTTGCCTTTAGGTAGTGTGCAAAGTACCTTACAGTGCCATGAAAATAACTAGTCCATAGGGATGAAAGCTCTAGGCAAGCACCAGTTTACCTTCTCTGTGTTCAATTATGCATGTAGGTGTTGTCTTCATAAACAGAGCCTTAAGATCACTTTGTGGAGAGACACAAATAGTTTTGGCTATAGCTGGGATTGCTTGGGAGTTCCCATGAGACTCTTGTTGTCAACAATTTAAGTTTATAACTCATTCCCAGTATTGTGATCTTCATTTAGTGGCAATAGATGTACAACTGGGACTATGTCTCACTGTTATTTGGTGATTTCATTTAGATGAACTTCATATATGTATATATATTTTAGGAAGCTTCTAGTATATTAGATTTCTATAGAGCCTCTAAAATGGTACTTAGTTGTAGCATTTCCACCATCTATTTCGTCCGTATTTCCTTGTACTCTCTGTTTCATACTCTTGTAATTATAAAAATGCTACCATGTATAAAATTAGACAACTAATAGATGCTCTTTAAAGAAGTTATACATGAACAGTCCCTATGCAATTTCCCTAAGTCATTTACATAAAACACGATCCCTTGTTTTTTTATAATTTGCTCACTATTGGTAACTTTTGGTTCATGTTTCAAACAACCAAATGACCTGTTAAACCTCTAGAACTCTTTGAGTTGAAAAATCAAAGACAGATTCACAAATGTGTGTGGTGCTCCTAGTCTCTGACTGAATTTCAGGCTTTCTCAAGGTGGAATCACCATCTGAACATCAGTAAGCTCAACTGTGAGAAAGGCCTCATGCATCACTTTCTGCCCACAGATAAGAAAGGAAAAGCAATACCCCAGTTTAAGACTGTCACATAAGAAACAGTCTGTCTTTTGCAAGCATGAGTTTCCTGTTCTTTTCAAGTCTATCTAAGATATGAAGAGTCAGGTTCACAGTAAAAGGAAAGTCTCCTTTCAACCAACTAATTCAAATATTAATCTTATCTAAATATATCATGACACTAAGCAGACACTAAAAATAATGTTTCACTGAATTTTGAGACATTCAGTGGCCTCGTAAAGTTAGCAAATGACAGTAACGATCACTGTCTCCTGAAATACAGGAAAGATATTAGAGAGATTGGGCAACATTATCTCAGTACCAACTTATTAACGGTAACTGGAGAAATGTGTTCTCTCTTGCAAAAGCATCATTCTTCTCTAGGATGTAACCGTAACAAGGGGTCAGCATGAAAGGGACCTCTGCAGACTTGGAGTCTATTTTCTGTCAAACCTGTCTCCTGAGGGAAGTACTAGAAACTACACACCAGGACAACTCAAAGAGAAAAAAGGATCGCAAACACGAGCAGAATGAAATGAAGCTGTTAGACTCTGAGTTTTCCATCCATTGCAATAACTGACAATTTTGCTATAGAATTTTGTCGTTTCTATTTCAAACTGCTCGAAATTATTAAGTTGAAGATGGAACTTACAATAGTTTCAAGTAAAACTCATGCCATGGAACAATAAGTTTCTATTGAAGGATCTGTCTCAAAGGAATGAAATTATTATATAGGTATCATTTTAAAAATAATTTATCTATTTCTAGGAAGTGGAATTGAAATAAAAGGGAACACTCAGAACGTAATTATATGAGTATATATGCTTTCATTTTGTACCAATTTTCCTTTTTCATATTCCAAACATCTATATCATCTTAAAATAATTTTGTATGGACTCATTTGAAGGAATAGATAAGAAACTATCTTAGAGTCCATTAAATGTATTGTCTTCCAGTATTTTGGAAGGGTAGAGTTTAAAGATGTCTACTATTTTACCTGAGAGCATTATTTCTCTGTAGGAATTCTGTCCACAGAAAATACATATCTCACTAAAGTGCTGATCCCTAAGTTTGGACAATAAAGTAAAACTTAAATTCAAAGGATGACAACAGCTATATTTGCTTGGGGCTGAACTTTTTCAGATATTGTTAGTTGAATTTCTTAAACCATCTTAAAACTTAATACCTAGGATGAGAATAAAAACATATTTTCCTAGAAAATTCAAAGTTTTACAAAATTCAAAGTACTTGGGTGGCAGAGGAGGGTGATTTCTGTGAGGTCAAGGTCAACCTGTTCCACAGAGCAAATTTCAGGGCAGCCAAGACTGCACAAAAAAGCCTGTCTCAAAGAAATAAGAAAAATACATGAATAAATAAGAATAAAATAAAGGAAATAAAGAAAGGAAAGAGGGAAAAGATGTCATTAATTTAAGCAAAAAACTATTTCTTTGGAATGCTATCCTTTATTACATAATTCACTTAATTAGCAGGATTATCTAGCTAGCTAGCTAGCTAGCTATCATCTATCTATCTATCTATCTATCTATCTATCTATCTATCTATCATCTATCTATCTATTTCATATATAGCCTTATATGTGTTATTTGAAGAAAACATTTTTCTAAATCTTAAAAAATTGTCTTTTCTTGCTGTTTCACATGGCCTAATTCACATACTCTGAAAACTATTGATCATAATGTAATAAAGAAAAATAGTTTTAGTAAAAGTAATTTTATGTGCAATTATAATATACTATAAGTACACAGTTTGGAGAAGTCAGACTTTTAAATTGAGAAAGGCAAAGAGAGGTATTCTGTATTTTATGATGCTATTTAGCATTTATCTTCAATTTTTGTCTGTTATCCCTCTTACTTTTTATAATCTGCACATTTGTTAGTAAGAGCCTATGATATCTAAAAATAAATGAGAAACAAGCAGTTAGGTTAATTTTGCATCCCTTTGATCTAAATGTCCATTATAGCTACCACTTCCATAAAACCAATTATTGAGTATTTTAATGGAACCCATAAAACATGTATCTCCAAAACATATAATTCTAGTGAGAAGGAGATGTTAATGTCAACTGAAAATTAATGCATATATTAAAATGCATATTTTGTATATGTAAGTACATAGAATATGCTTCAGTTATAGTGACATTTTTGTTAAAATACTTTTGTCTGTCCTGAATCTCTTACATTTACACTATAAGCACAACATACAACCACGATGGAACAGATAAATTAGTGGAGCATAATAAAGTCAACATCTAGTATTTTAAATTGTAGTAGGGAGCAGTGGGCTGCGTTCCTCCCCAGCTCCTCATGGATAGCTTTATACCCCAAAATAACAACACACAAATTGTATTCTTTTAAACACTGCCTGGCCCATTAGTTCCAGCCTCTTATTGGTTAACTCTCACATTTTGATTAACCCATTTCTAATAATCTGTGTAGCACGTTGAGGTGGTAGCTTACCAGGAAATATCTTAACCTGCGTCTGTCTCGGAGAGGAGAATCATGGTGACTGCCTGACTTGGTTTCTTTCTCCCAGCATTCTGTTCTGTCTACTCTGCCTACATAATTTTCTGTCCTATTAAAGGGCCAAGGCAGTTTCTTTATTAACCAATGAAATCAACACAAAGCAGAAGACTCTCCCACATCATTAAATGGCAATGTTCAAACATTTATGAGTGTTCCTATATCTATTTATATCTACCCAACTATCTATCTATCTATCTATCTATCTATCTATCTATCTATCTATCTATATTTCTATAAATAAATTAGTAATTTGTGGACATATATGTGTAAGCTTCTATCAGTGTTGAAACATAAAAGAGACTTATCAATGTTCTTTTAATATTTTGTATTTTTGATAGTCTGAAATATTTCCTATTAAACATATTGCTTCATATGCCTTTATATCTGTTCTCTTTACAAAATCCAGAAATATAACCATGAAACAAAACCAAACAGGAAATTCATAATTCACCGAGTAGAGAAAACAGAATTTGCCCAATATACATCAAATAAAGCAATGAGACAGAACATGATTTCCTTGGAATATCTGTTAAGGATGAATAGATGCATGTCAAAATGAAATTCAACTCGTACCACAGAATCCTGAAGGTGAGCAAAAGGAGAGATGCCTAGTATAAGGAAACACATAGATGGCCAACCAAAAGAGATTAAATAAAAGCCATCATGACAAGCAGAGAGACTCCCACCCTCTGATCCCCTGCATATCTCTTTCCATCACTGAAAGCTCAAGTCTACACTTAGAGACTCCACAGAGGGGAGCCTATGAACCAGGGTCTCTATAAGCTATGAAGGGACCCCGAGACTATGTTCTTAAGGCCATCTTTCAGTTAAAACACAGACAGTGGTCAGTTTCCTTGGAAATTTGATAGACAAGCTACATCAAGTTGCCATAGTAAAAGAAATAGTGAAATTCAGAAGGAAAATAATGGAATAGCATTATTTTATACTTAAACACACTCCAAATGTCTTGTGTCTCTATTCTGGAAGAATTACAGGCAGCCCCTATTATTGACCCTGCCCTGGGTCTATCTGCTGATTATATGTGTGTGTGGTCATGAGTGAATATTTCATATGCCCTCAAGGTAAGATCTCTGTGTTCATATATTAAGAGAGTGTTATTTATAAGACCTGTCCTGCATACAGTATGAGAACAACAGTTTGCGTTTTGTGTGGATAGCATTAATGGATAGAGAATAGATATTATATACATTATTGTTACACAGTAGTTCCAAATAAGAAAACGATAGCAAATTAGAAATCAGTATCTAAAGGGAAGGTATTTTTAGGACACTCCACATGTTCTTCAAACATGGATTCTAAAGGTCAAAAATACGTATTTGAACTCTAATCTAGCTAATTTCTAATTCTGCAAGATTTCTGCTGAATTAAGGCTTGATTTAATCTCACTATTGGGGAGCATATACATAAGTCTCCATCTAACACTGACAGATCTATAGTATGCTGACTCCTCCTGACTCTGAACTTTCTTGATGATTTCGAGTTTACAAAGTCTCCAGTGTGAATGAATCAGCATTAACATGAGAAAGCTAAAACCCCGAACCAATAATCCCCAAACTGTTAGAATAGATGAAAGTTGTTACACGTACAAAGTTCTTGTGCTGCGTGAACACTTATTGTAATCTGCACTAGCAAGGAACCAGCATGTTTAAATATTAGAAAATAAGCATAGATTATGGATTATCCAACTCTATTATTTCTTTCAGTACTGGAAACTCAAAGGGTATAACAAATATTGAATAAGAATATCATTAACACAACTGTTAAACAATGAAATGTAGAAAATTCAAGATGCTGTTTGAAACTCTAAGCAACCACTCGGTACTCCACCCATTTCATTGCTGAATGTATCTCCTTGGCAAGCTATAGTGCCGTGAGAGCTCCTCAATCTGCACTAGTTACCTGGATGGATTTAGAAGAAACAGTTCAGTTTGCCCTCGTCTTTTATTAGTTGTCTTCTGTCATTTTCTCATAGTGACACTTACACAAATCACTATTCCTAACCACAGAAACACAGTAGTTCTGAAGAAAGCCCAGCATCCACAGAATTGTACTCTACATATTTCTTTGAGGACTGTTACCTGACTTGCAATAAATTATTGAATTCATCAAGAATTCTGTTTCTCTAAGTACGTGATTAGTTTTAATGTTTTTTAGGTATGTAAACAATTCATTAAAGAATCTTCCTATTGACAACTCAATAAATAAAATAGATCAAAGCATAATCACTATGCCCATGTGGAAGTACAGGTTTGGTGATGAATTCAAATTGGGCATAGTAAGAAATCCTAAAGGTAATAAGCATAGTTTAAGACCTTTGGGAAATAAAGATGATCATGGCACTTAGAAGAGGATAATAAAATTAATAAGACATTTCAGACTCAAGTTTAGAGGAGCTATCAGATGATTTCTCACTTAGATTAACATAATGTCATGCATCATATGATGACATTTCAATGATGAACAACAAAAACACAAGTTTTCTTATGAGATTCTTGTAGAACTTGTCGGTACCAAACAGTTGAAGAAGGGTCCAAAGACAAAGAAAGTACATAGGAAGGCACAAACAATATATAAAGTCTTTCATGTGGGACAGAATATTTGCAAACATCAAGTTTAGTAAAAGCTTCTCTCAATGGTATATCAATATGCCCCATTCAAAAGCTCCAAGAGCATCTTGAAAACAGAAATAATGTAAAAATATGTAGATGAGAAGAGATAGGAAGTGTTGTCTTGTGCTTCTCTCGTGTCTCCTGTACTCAAACACTAACAGAATCTATGGTTATCTAAACAGATCTGAATAAGACTGTGCTTGTTGATGTTCACTCATGAAAATGGAGGATCAGGCCTTCTCCTGGTTGGCAGGGGGTTACTGATGGCTGTAGGCTTCTGGCAGATGGAAAGATACAGTTGTAAGTTGTGTAACCACTGCAAAATTACCCATGCTTCGACAGGTAGTTCCACATTCATGAGGACTACTGAGAACTCAAGAACAATGGCAGTGGGTTTCTGATCCTACTGCATGTACTGGCTTTGTGGGAGCCTAGGCAGTTTGGATGCTCAACTTACTAGACCTGGATGGAGGTGGGGGTTCCTTGGACATCCCACAGGGCAGGGAACCCTGATTGCTCTTCCGGCTGAGGAGGGAAGGGGACTTGATTGGGGGAGGGGGAGGGAAATGGGAGGCGGTGGCAGGGAAGAGACAGAAATCTTTAATAAATAAATAAATTAAAAAAAATAAAAAGAAAAAAAAAGTTTGACCCTAGTTAAATTCAGTGCATCACAAACAACAATAACAAAACAGAAATACAAGTTGGGGAGGAAGCTTGCTGGGAGGATGAAAGGCTGCTGAGATGAGAGGAGGATGTAGTGAGTGTGACCAGAATGTATTTCGTACACATATAAAACTGTTCAAAAATAGTGATTACTATTATCACCCTAAGTTTCAAAACACAGAGCCTAATAGAAAAAAAAACCTTTTCATTAATATCAAGAAGGTACAAGTTGCACTATATGCTTAGAAGTGACATATTCATAAGGCAAATAAACAGGTCAGAAAAACCACAAAGACAAATGTCTGACAGTAAAGATTTGACTTAAGTAAAGGCTTTTGCCAGCCCTTCAACCATATTTCAATTTGGTTTGTTACAGCAGAGACAAGCACTCTGTCAGTGCGGACCCTGGAGTAGAAGACAATAATATTGACCACCTTGAGTCTATGTATCCTGGAAAAGTTTGTATGTTTCTTAATGTTGTAAAAATAGCAAACTATGAAACTAAAAATTTCAAAATTAACAAAATTTTATTAACTATATAAATTATATTTTTAATGATATAACACTTGAATTGTTAAGCAAATGTTATAAAAATTCCTTAATAAAAAACAAAAAATAATAATCTCACTATAACCTAAGTACAATGTTTTTATATACTATAGAAATCTATAGCAATGTCTAGAAATTATATAATATAGTTATATTTATCTCCTGCTTCTTTATGGAGTGACTTCCAGTCCAGCATTAAAGTACATATTAAGGTGTTTCACTTTCTTTTTGCACTTAGCTATATTTACAATGTTTAGTTACACACGTTTTTATGTCACAATCACCTAAATTACTACTGTGCTAATATGCTGCATAGAATTTTAGTCAAACAGTTAGATATAGAATATGCCAACTAAGCTTGCTTAAGTGTACTCTCAGGTATATAAAAAATGAAACAATTGGTTTAGAAAGTATTTCTACTAAATTCATATCCATCATTTAGTGATTCATGGTTCTATGTATCTATCTATCTATCTATCTATCATCTATCTATCTATCTATCTATCTATCTATCTATCTATCATCTATCTATCTATTTATCTATCATCTATCTATCTATCTATCTATCTATCTATCTGCTATCTATCTATCATCTATCTATCTACCAATATATCATATATTAATTTTATATTATTCATTCTATTTTCATCTTCTATGTATCTATGTATCTATCTATTGTATGTATGTATGCTTGTGTGTATTTATAAAGCATATAATACATTCAGATTTTAATGGTTTTAATTTTAGCACATTTAGTCTTTGCTTCTTCAAGTTTTATTAGAACTAATTAATGCATAAAATAAGTAAGGGAAAAACATGCTTTAGTCATTTCTTTGAGCTCAAATCTGTTCAAACAATTAAGAAGTGTACAGTCCAAAATAGTTTTATGCAACATTAAGTAGATTGGTGCTCCCAATCGCTCATTAGACAGAATCTAAGTCTTCACCCTCTTCTGGATCCACAAACTACAGTAACAGCCAGTTTTGAGGGAAATTGGAAACAGTCATCCACTTTCTTTAAGGGTGTGCCATCTAATGTGAGAACTTCTAGGGTATCCTAATCTAATGAAGAAAACACATACCACATTGGTTGCAGGGACATAAGGGGTAGTCAAAGAAAAGTGGAACAAAGAAAAAAGAAATGGAGAGATAAAAGATGAAGAGAAAGTAAAACACAGGGACCAGTACAAGATTCCAGGACATCTTGGAAATGAACAGAAATCCAGTTAATTCCTGCCCCTTAGATAAACATATCTTCCCTTACATTTAATGCTAAACTTGGGATTCTAAGAAAGTATTGCATAATAAAAAATGATAATTATCAGTAAAGTGATCATAAAATATTAAAGATTGTTTTTGAAATTTATAATTATGTAATACATTCCTAAATTTCTTTAAGATTATTTATTTTAAAAGCATATAAAACTAGGGCACTTTAACATTTCTTCCATATTACTGTGGTTAAATACACATGCTTAGTGTCGCTCTACCATGTAACTATATATAAGTACATGGAACTGTATGCCTATGTTTCTTATTCTACCATTAGTACGACAAACACTAGATGCTTCAGCAAAACAACATTTATTAATCTTTCAACATATTATCCATCAATTTAAAGCACTGAATCCTGAAATAAATATCCTTTTCTTGTGATAAAAATCTTTGAAACACTGTGAATAGAAAAGGTTAACTGGCAAATTAAATGCTTATAAAATTATAAATTAGGAAACTTCAGTAAGCCTTAGTCTAGTACTCTGTGACCTTTGTAAGATAAAACATAATATGATTATTCTCTGGATGTTTCTGAATGCAGGGCTCTCCCTTACTAAATCATCAGCCACTTTTCAGTGCAATAACAAACACTGCCTTTGAACAGCTGCTATGAAAATCCACTGCCTTTGTTTTCTAAGCAGCAGTTTCGTTTCTGCTCACTCTATGTTCACCACTTTATGACCCATATACTGACTGTGGAGGAGTAATCTCAACCTTCTGTGATAATGTGTTCTCTTGGATTACAGCAACAACAGCAACAAAGACCATAATGTTATCAAGACCTCTCCTCTAATGCCTGAATGGTGAGTACAGTATAAGCATGTGAATATGGCAACTCTAAAGGGAAAAAATAGTGAGTGAACACAGCATGAGGCCCATCGATGCCAGTAGCTACTATGTGCTATGGTTGGTCTTCTTTGTAATATTAGCATTGTCTCCTTGAGATCGTCCCATGTGCCAAGCATTAAAATCCAGTGTCTAATAGTTATTGAAATACATACAGAGAAGTAAATGTGTATTAATGTGTTATACATTCATTACCATAAATGAATAATTATAAATAATACTGAATTTTCTGCCTACATACTTCTTTGTTCTCTAAAATATTATATATCATACTTAAATAATATGTTTTAAAATAAATTTTCTTTATATTTTGAGATTATAATTTTATATTTCCTTTCTCTCTCTCCTCCATTCTTTCACATATTCCTTTTTGATCTTATACAAATTCATGTTCTTTTTCATTAATTGCTATGTGCTAATATGTGTGTGTGTGTCTGTGTATGTGTTCCTAAACTTTTTTCTTCACATTAGCTTTCTTTTTATTTTATTGATTTTTATTGTGCTCCACATTTTTTCTCTGTGCCCATCCCTGCCTCTCTCCTCCCCTTCAACCCTTTCCCAGGCCCCCAATGCTCCCAATTTACTCAGTAGATCTTGTCCTTTTCTACTTCCCATGTAGATTAGATTTATCTATGTCTGTTAGGGTCCTCATTGTTGTCTAGATTCTTTGGGATTGTGATTTGTAGGATGCTTTTCTTTGCTTTATTTTTTTTAAAAATTATGAGTAAGTATTTGTGATAATTGTCTTTCTAGGTGTGGGTTACCTCACTCAAAATGATGTTTTGTAGCTCCATTCATTTGCCTGCAAAATTCAAGATGTCATTATTGTTTTTTCCTGCTTTGTAGTACTTTGTTGTGTAAATGTACCACATTTTCCTTATCTATTCTTCAGTAGAGGGGCATTTAGGTTATTTCCAGGTTCTGGCTACGACAAACAATGCTGCTATAAACATAGTTGACCACATGACCTTGTGGCACGATTGAATATCCTTTGGGTGTACACCCAAAAGTGGTATTTCTGGGTCTTGAGGAAGGTTGTTTCCTAGTTTTCTGAGAAATCAACACACTGACACCCAAAGAGGTTGTACCAGCTTGCATTCCCACCAGCAATGAAGGAGTGTTCCCTTTTTCCCACAACCATTCCAGCATAAGTTGTCATCTGTGTTTTTGATTTTGGCTATTCTTATAGGTGTAAGATGTAATCTCAGAGGGTTTTTTTTTTATTTGCATTTCTCTGATGACTAAGGATGTTGAGCATTTCTTTACTTATCTTTCAGCCATTTTACATTCCTAACTTTTCATACCATTACAGACTTGTGGAAGCTATGTGTGGTATAAGTGCTCTGTGTGTCCAGGCTCGCACATGTGTGCACAAACATAAGTGAACAAGAATAAAATAATTCCACACTAGCTCAGAATTGAGTAAAATAAAGATGTTCTTTATTTAGGTAGAACTTACAGATCACAAGCCTTTGTAAAAAATTGAGAACAGGAACGGAACCCAACATCCAGGAGAGAGAGAGATCAATTGATGGCTACCCACAGTTTTGGTTTCCAAGTTATGCCCAAACTGGTCCAACCTCTTAAAAGCCATCGGCTGAAGTGTGTTTCCCATCACATGGGGTAAAGAAAGGTGTTAAGCTTCTTGTTCTCTTAGTCTCCCTTTTAATTTTTTAGAGAGGTATTGTAGGATATTATTTTAACTAAGCAAAGATGTGTTACTTTTGTTTACATTTTATTTGCTTAGTTATGTAAAGATGTGTTGAATTTGTTTCACCATGTGTGTCTGAGGCACTTTATTGGTCTAATCAAGAGCTGAACAGCTAGTAGCTAGGCAGGAGAAGAGACAGATCAGCTGGCTGGCAGAGAGAATAAATAGGAGAAATCTAGACTCAGGAGAAAAAGGAAGAATGAGAGAAAAAGGAGAAGAGATGGAAGGACACACCTGGGGCAAGTAGACAAGAAGAAACCACCCAGACAGATGTAGAGAAGCAATGAAAGTAAGATATACAGTGAGAAAGGCAATAAGCCCCAAGGCGAAAGGTAAGTAGGGAGAAAGGGTTCATTTAAATTAAAAGAGCTTGGCAAACGTGCCTAAGGTAGGCAGAGCATTCAAAGCTATTAATAAGACTCTGTTTCATGATTTGGAAATTGGTTTGTGGCCCAAAAGAAAAAAGTCTGGTACAGACAGGGTATTTCACTGAAACCAGAGCTAAGTTATCAGCCAGAAAAATCCATATATCTTTACATCTTTTTCCTTCACCAACTCCGCATGTGTGTTGGTCACAGGCTCTTATGTATACACACCAGCTTTATGAGTGGGCATTGAGTTCTGCATTACGTTTTTCATCCTTGCGATCACACCAATTTATTCACCATCTCTAAATTACAATTTCTACATTGTAATTACTATGCATAGATACATAGTTGACAATAAAGAAGTAAAACCTCCCAACTAGTACTTAAAACTATAATTTGTTTGGGTACTCTGGACTTTTTTTGCTTATTTATATTACAGGTTAATTGTGTGAACTCTAGGCTACATACTCTATGCTTAGCTCAGCTCTAAATCCACTTGACTGCACAAAGACCTCTTCTTAGCTTTCTTTTTTATGATTTTCCTGATGTAAACGGCCCCTTGCCTGACCTGGAGAAATAACACTGCATTTTAAAAAGAATATTCACAATTTATTAGAAAGATTAAAGACCTAACATTTGGGCTTTGACCCCATCAGAACTGACACACTAAGGGCTTTTCCCTCTTAAAGCCTGAAGACCAAATAAGCACCTTTTACTATGACCTTGAGAAATAGACAATCTCTTACTCTATTGTTAATAGAAAATGGGCATTAGAACAGTTCAAACTTTCAATATATGTACATCAAGCAACATTTTAAATGTAATAAGATTAGTGAAGAAATGTCCTTTATTGCTACCAACTGGGTAAAAACAATGCACTTAAATTTTTAGCTTAAACCTCCTGTTGGAAGATGTTTCCAGAAATAAAAAACAAAAGAACAATAAAACTTTTAAAATTTACTCTTATTGCTATATAAGGAGAAAATATATAATTGTAGTATATAATCTATATATTAATTATAAAGAGAAAGGTTGTTTATAAAATACGAATGGGATATAATTAGATAATCATACTTTTTCAGTCTTCAGGAAACGACTGAAGTGAGCACTGTAGTTTGGAGTTTGCAGGTGTTTCTAAGAGTCTCCTGTCAAGGCACCACTGACTTACTGAGCTGGGTGCTTCTCAGTGAGCTGACCTTGACATGAAAGATGTGGAGAAGCCTGCTGTCAGACGTCAGAAGATGCAAACCTTCTCACTGCACTTTCTCAAAATACTGTCTGTGGCATGCCCCAGACAACTCCAGAAACCTGAGTGTTGGGAGAAATAACGCTAATCTTTTATACTTATCCATGTGCAAAGAATTCATGCTTTTCTCTGTCTCCTTTATTTCATACCATCACTACTTTAGCCAAAAACTATTATTTCTTTCTCCTTGAATTAGTGTGACAGTCCATGTGACCTTTCTGAGGTTAGTTCAAACTTATAGATCGTCTTAATTTTTTTTTCTGGTAAATTCTTCAGAATCCATTAACAAAAATAACTGAGTACTCTTTCCTTCAAACCCAAAGATCCTCACATCTTTATAAGGTGGGATTGCCACAGTCCCCTTTACTAAGATTGTAGATTGTATGTGTGTGTGTGTGTGTGTTATGATATAACATTATTCGTGTCAAGAAAAATTGTCTCCTGATACATTAGAGGCTCCTATGGAAAAAGGAAGGCATCTTGCTATGTAGCTATTTTCTCTGAATAAAAATATCCTTTCCTGGAACAAGTGGAAAGTCTTACTAGGATTACAAAGCTCCCAATAAACAATCCTCACTGGACCTTTCTCTGAGTTTCAATAGGAAGGAAACAATTGTTAAGCAAGGGTTATGACTCTGGCACTGTCTTCAAGTTGGCAAGGAACATAAAAGGTTCAGCTTTTATGAGTCGTACCTGTGATTGGCTAAATTTTCTTAGGTTTTGCATTTTTTGTGTGTTTTGTTGATGAAGTTGCTTGAGTCATGATTCTCTAAGTATTCCTCACCTATTTTTTTTTATCAAAACCATAAGAACTCATTGTTTGACCAAATTAGATCCATATCTTTAATGTGTAGTTAGTACCCTCACTGGGGTGAATAGATATTTGTTCACATATTCCTGCAAATATGTCCTGTAGCACATGCACGTGAAATCATTGGTAAAATGCTGTACCATCAAATTATCTTGGATAAAAGTGGTTTTCAATTTTATTTTACTTTATTGTTTATTTTATATCTTTCCTAGTTATACTTTAGTAAGATCATGCATACAATACTGGTGCTTGATGTGTACAAATATCTATTGTCTTTCGGGTACTAAATGGTTGAAGAGTGGTCTTGAAATGTTTGACCCTTTAGTAAGTTCATGCATACAATACTGGTGCTTGATATGTACATATATCTATTGTCTTTCGAATACTAAATGGTTGAAGAGTTTGACACTTAAAATATTTGACACTTGAACACAGTGTAGAGTAATTGTAACCAACTCCAGAATAATACATTACATTAAATGATATTGAATTAGTTTAATAACATAATACTATAATGCATAGAAAATACAGACAGAAGTAGAATCTTTACAATATAAATGTCACAGAATTTTTCAGAAGAGCAATTTCAATGAAACAAGCATGCTGAAATTCTGGGTATACAAACAAATATCTTTATAAATAGTATCTAAGAGTATGCTTTTGAGGGACATGGAAAGTTGGAATTATTCTTCCTTGAAGGTTCATAAATTAACTTATAATGAGAACTATACTTCCTGGATCATTTGGCTTGTCTACATATCACCAAGAAGATATGTGTATAGTAATTGTTTAATAATGAATTTTAGCTTAGCTCATTAACAAGTTATTAAATTTTTAAACATATTGACAGTTTCCAAATCCCCAAGTGAGTGAAAGAAGGACTGATGGGAAAGGTCTTCCTGGAAAGTGAGGTGACGAATCTGCCTATGAGCACAGCAAGCTGACTCTTCTGCTTATCCACAGGCATCATGCTGTCAAGATGATGTATGAAAACATGTGTCAAAGCTTGCTGTAAATATGTGGTGTTTATAAACCAAGATACAGATAAGTGGCCAAATAAATGATGTGCTGCCGAAATTCAATTCCAGAGGAAGTTTGTTCATTTGTCCTTGAGCTGGTTATAAAATTACATGTGAACAAAGAGGTGACAAGTACATATGCACTCTCTATATAAACTTGTACCCTTTCATCAAAGTAGCAAGGTTATAAAAAGGGAATCTCTGAAACAGACCTCAATCTTGGTTTTCAATGATTTTATGATGTCAGCTCAACAACTTGATCATATTGCTTGCTTCCTAAAATGTTAGGACAGCTATCAGACTGTTTTTAATGTACTCTCTTGGCCTACATCCACTTCAGTACTTGCAACATTCTGTCAACACTATGTCCCTATTGAATGTCAATGAGATGTTCTACAGTGATTTCTTGTTTGCAAGCCAATATTCCAAATGAGCTACCAAACATGTGTTGATGGACATAGAAAATCATTCTCTTTTTTAGCACAGAGAAATTTTATTTTAAATCACTTAAATATAATATGTTATCCCCAGAGGATAAGTATATCAATTTATATCTTATAACTGATCCAGATAATATTACAGATTCATGTGGAGTTGATACTATATCACCTTGCTAATTAAATGTACTGCAGAAGAAAATACAGAAAATCACACAAATTCCTATTATGCTTAATTCTAACTAAGAAATGTTTTATCTTTAAATTTTATATGTAAATATAGGACATGTATGGTACTTTGCTTTACCTTTGTTTTATATCCTTGATATTACTATTAGATTATATACATATGTGTGTTTGTGTGTGTGTGCGCGCACCCATGTGAATGAATGTGAATGACTTATGTGAATACCAAATGCTTTGCTCGTCACTCCACATCATTTCATGGCACAGTATCCTCCCACCTGCACTGATTCCTTGCATTTTATATGGCTTCTAGAGATATGAATACAGTTTCTAATGCTTGCACAAGAGGCACTATATACACAATAGCAATTTCTTGCACCTCAGGAAGCGTTTGACTATCTAAGAGCACCTTTAACTTTTTAAAGGTAGGGGATAGGAAAAATGAGAAAACATTTATAACATTTGAATGCAGCTGTCGTTACTTTGGGTAGTTCTATACTTTAACAAAATTCTTAGGGAAATATTTTAATACTCATTTCAATATAATAAAGAAATAAAGCTCCTTATAAAATCTAAATTCTACAGTATTTTATTATACAAACTAAAATTAATTGACTAATGAAGGTTTATTTTTGGTACTCTGTTACTTTGATGGAATTTAAATACAATTACACCCATATTCAACTTTAAATAAAATAGTTGCTTTGAAAACCATGATCACATATCATATGACATTAGTCACCAAGTCAAAAAGATTCTTTTATATACAGAAAAATCTCAAAGTGAAAAATATACATGCTATTTTTGTTATGCAATGTATTGTATGACTTATTACATATCAATGTTAATAGGACATGTGTATATTAGTTAATATACACAGCAGTTACAATCAAAAGAATAGTTACCACATTTCACACTCAATGCATTTCAATATTTCCCAGGCCACATATAAAATAGGATCTCACTGTTCTTAGAATGATCAGCTTGAAAAAGGAATGGTCTTGTTTGACTTCTCTCTCCAAGGGAAGCCATTTGTTTGCTGGTATTAAGGTTTGTACTTTTAGAAGTGACTAATGAATCCTATGGAAGAGCCATTTCTGCCCAGCACATTAATTGCAGCTATCATGTCCACTGAGCCATCAATGATCCCACCTCCGGCTAGGAGAAGACAATGGTGTCAGGCACTTTAGTGACATTTCCGCTGTCTAAGTCCCATAAAATCCCACCTGGACAGGCAGCTGCTGCAGGGCCTTGGCAGTCTGCCAGAACTGCTTCATTTCATGCTTCTGCCTTTTAACTTGAACATGAATTGGGAGATAATGTGCTCAATATTCAGGGAAATGATGCAGAGATCTTGAATCTAAAACAGACGGGACTTCACAATTTCCAACTCATGTGACATGAGACACTGGTATCTGGAATGCCAATATTCCAAATAAGCTCAATGGTGAAGCTCCTCATCCAAAGCAATGTGGAAAGATCTGATCATATTACTTCAGAATTAGTAGCTCTATCTCATTGTTGAGGCTATTCATGGTCTTCTTGTGGTACCCAAATGATATCATCATACACCAATACTTTGGTTTGTTATATTATCAATTCTAAATATTAAAAATTATAATGTTGAGACCTATACAATTCTAATATCTCAGAAGAATTTAGTATCTGTAATTCAGAAATATATGTGATTCTGGCCTTTTCTATTAAAGTGAGAGCTAGGACCCTGATTTTCTGATTTTTCATGCACTCACCTGTCATATTTAGGATGTCTAAGATGTTTCTGACCTTTTGATCATGACTTGAATTCCAAGTTAGCACCCCGTGACTCACAAATATTATGAACTGAACATAATGACATATCAACGTTTCTTTGCTTTGCTCAGGCTACAAATTTACTAAACATGATTCCTATTCGATTCAAGTTGCTTTTACCAAATAACATGTTGATAGGAGAGTAAGGAATGGAGAGAGAGGCGTCAAGTCTAAGGTAGGACAAAAAGAACAGAGGAAAGTGTGTCACCCATAAATGCAGAGTCTATGTAACAAAACATCGGCAACCAAATCAGTAAATTTCTAAATGTGGGAAAAAGTTAAAGCTGTAGAAGCAAACTTATAGAGGGTCCCAAGACTTTGGGTTCATTAGACCTTTTCTGTTCTCTTCCCCGCTTCTATTCTCAGGAGTAATGTTCCTTTCATAATAAATCGTGTCTACGGCTCTGGTTGACCATGTGTCTATTAATGGAAGATTCTTGAAAGGAGTTATGTCTTCATCTAAAACTTCTGTAAGCCTGAATAACTGACTATACGTTCAATGGTGATAAAGACATTGGAATATTTCAGGTCCAAAGCCCAATAAAAATGAATTATGAGCTATTTTTAGCCCATCTTATTAGCCATTTGTTTCCCACCTTTGTTTCTGACCTAACATCCTCACAAACAAAAGTGCCAATGTTAGAAAAATATGTTAACTTAGCAAACCACAAAGTGAGCTCCCACCAACCCAAAACCTAAAAATGTTGCTGGACAGCATCTAAGACCAATAACAGAAGCTTCCCCACTTTGCTGTAACCTGCTTCTAAGACTTCTCAACCAATGTATTTGAAGTGTCTTGATTTATGGTATTCTTCATTCTGTCGCTTTAAAGAGGAGAGGATGCATGAACTGGCCTTGCCCTTAATCTGAATCTCTTAAATGTCACCATTGAACCTTCATCCAGCATCCTCTGTAAACAGAGGGGTGAACCACAATGGAGCACTCGGCTGAGCTCCAAAGTTCAGTAGAAGAGTGGGAAGAATGAGAATATGAGGAAAGAGGTCAAAACCATGATGGGGACTCCCACACAATTTACCTGAGTTAATAAGAGTTCACCAACTCAAGTCTGACAGGGAAGGAATCAGCATAGGACTGAACTAGACTCTCTAAATGATGGGGCAGTCTGCCAGACCATTGGCAGTGGCACCAGAATTAATCCCTACTGCCTCTACTGACTTTTTGTGAACCCATTCTCTTTGGATGGATACCTAGCTCAGGCTAGATATAGTAGGGAGGGCCTTAGATCTTCCTCATAGCAATGTGCCTTACCCTCTGGGGAGTGGATTGGGGGTGGAGTGGGGAAGAAGATTGAGGGAATGGGAGGAGGAGAGGAAGTAGGAACAAGGATTGGTGTGTAAAGTGGAAAAAGATAGTTCTAAAACACACACACACAAGCTATTACTCCATGGGAATATGGTATTTGTGATGACCCAAATCTGTGTCCTGTGTCATGGCCATTTATATTAGGCTCAAAATGAGCTCTCTTACACCCTCTGAGATTTGTGTCTAGAATTGACAGTCTTTAGTTCAGTAATTTGCCCCTTACAGAAGAACCTGTGAATTCAGAGGGTGCTCTCCATGAAATGATCCATATCTATGCAGAATTTTGAAATCATTGTATGCATTAGACAACTGACCATGAAACTTTGCCTTTTGACACTGACTAGTTCATCACTCTGTAAAGTATTATATAAATGAGAGAGATGAAAAGGTATATAAAAAGCTATATAAGTCAAACACTGTAGGATGGACAGAATTCTCTTTTTCTTGCCAACATTTCAATCTTAATACTTCTGTGTGCTCACCAATATGAAACACATGGAATCTGTTCCTTTAATAATAAATCATGAAATTGAAATTATGTATTCATAGATTTAATTTATGATATTTAGTCAATATTAAGAACTTGTAAATAATTTCCCATTTGTGGATAAGCAAAGAAAAAACACTGCCTTGATATGTAGTAATTTCTTCCAAGACAAAAACTTAGATCTTGAAGGAAAGCTTGTTAAAAATTCAGTGTGTTAACAGGTAGGTGAAACAAAAGAATGTCAGAAATAGATGTAAAATATTCAATCCTGCAGAAAATATTATATATATCAGCAAGTAAACAACACAAATTATCTTCAGAAAGTTCCTGAGTCTTGGCAGAATCATTAGAACTTTTTTCCCCATGCAGATATAAATACTACCAATCTCTTAGAGATCTTCTCAAACAAATTGAATAGTGGCTTAGACCAACTGAAATACCTGGAAATGATACTCTCCAAACTGTTGATCTACCTGCAAGTCATGTAGTGTGTTCTAGATTTCTAGATTTTGTGAGCTATTACCCATGCTTTAGTGGAATTTGGTGATAGAGCTGAGTTATTTCTGCTTCTATAAGTAACCCATACCCCACTTTCTTGTGTGTGATGCAAATAAAGTTCATTGCATTGTTTAATAAAATTGGACTTTAGGTGTGCCCTTACTTTGGTTGGTTGTTCCCTATTTTGGTTGATAGACTTTTATTCATGTCTATCAACTCACAGAATAAACCTTCATAATCATTCATAAGCTCTGGAATTTTTTATTGCATGAATCCCACTTACTTTTAAGAGCATATTTTTTTTAAAAAAATACCAATAGTTATATATTCTGATACTGAAGCTCAATAGACATCTTCCTCTATGGTAATCAGTAGAAATTAAGCATGTTAAAATGAAAATGATTCATTTTGCTGATCAGCTGTACAGTGAGGCTTTCTAAGTTACCTTAAAGAATATAAGTGCAGCTGTAAACCAATTTTCATGATTTATACTAACTAGGAGAGTTCCCAGAAGTGGCCCTAAAATTAATGATCAGCTTGTAGTTACCTTCAGTAATGGTGTCTCTAAGTGGAACTTCTCTTAAGAGGCATACTCTGACTTAATTATAATAACATCCCATGTTTATCATCCCCTGGGCTGTGATGAGGAATCTTAAAATGAATTACCATAAGTTGCAATCGTTTTGACATGAGGGAGAAAAGCAATGAAGCAATGCAACACATGAAGAAAAATTCTAAAAATAGCATCTGTCAACTGAAACCAGGCACCATATTTAACTGCTTATTTTAATGATGTCCATGTTGCTGCTGCAGCTCTCCTTGCATGAGTGTACAGATATCTTTCGTACATACTGGTCTGATTAGCTTTGTGCCACCTTGATACTAGCTAGAGTCATGTGCGAAGAACTCTCAATTTTAGTAAATGTCACCATAAGATCTGTCTGTGTACAAGACTGTGGGGCATTTTCTTGATGAGTGACCGATGTTGGTGGACCCAGCTGCCAGTTGACAAATGGCCCAGGGTACTATACTAAATCAGACTTAGCATGCCACGAGGAACAAGCCAAAAACAGTAGTTTCTGAAATGCATAACAAACTCCTACAAATCAATAAGAGAAGTGATATGTTCTTTATGAAAGATGATGCATAAATAAGCAACAAACTCATGAAAATGAGCTTAGAGCTATAAAAACTTATTGCAATCCAACACTGTGCTTCTATGAGAAGGATAAAATGAGAAGACGCTATCAAATATTAATGATCATGTGGAGCCGCTGATTGATAAGACTGGTAAGCATTTCAGTTAATACGAACACTTCATCAGAAACCACTTGGCTATACCATTAAAATAGGGCACATATAGAATATTTATGGATACATTAATTTAAGTTGTACATGTATGCCACATGATCTAAAAGTTGTACATCTAAGTACATACAAAAAATATGCTTTATATATTCCCCCATAAATATCTACATAAATGTGTTGTAATTTATAGCAAGACAATTCTTAGTTGTTCATTACTGGAAAGATTCCCAAATACCCAATGGTAGGAGAGCAAATATAATATAATCATGCAATGGAATATCATTCTGTTGAGGAGAAAAGTCTTAGGTGATAAATAAAAGGGCACAGTTAGGATTTCTGGGATATGGTGTTTTCAATGATAATGACCTCAATAGAATAATATATTTAAATGATTTATTCTTAGTAGATGGAACTGTCTATAGGGATTAGGAAGTATAATCTTTTTGGAGAAGATGTGTAAATAGTATGATCTTTGAAATTTCAAAAGCCCACACCATTCAAACTCTTTCTCTCTGTCTTCTACTTGAGTGTAAGATTTAAACTCTCAGATACTGCTCCATCATCATGTTACATTTGTGCTTCTATGCTCCCCACTACGATATGGATGGACTTACCCTTAGAATTGTAAACTGTCAATACGCTCACCAGAAGAAGAAGAAAGGGAAGGAGTAGTAGTAATAGTAGAAGTAGAGGAAGAAGAAGAAGAAGTAGGAGGAGAAAGAAGAAGAAAGCCCTTCTCTATGGCCTTTCATTAGTTCCTGCCAACATGTTCCAAAATTATTTGAGCTCCTGACCCTTCTTTATTCAATGATGGACTATGATGTGGAAATATAAGTGAAATTAACACTTTCCTCTCCAAGTTGTTTTACCACAGAAATATGAACTCAAAAATTTTCTGTTTCTTTCACTAATATGATTTTACAGAAATAGCAGTTGAGATAAAGCTTATCATTCTAAATCAAGGTTTGCGGATTGGAATTATTTTCAGACATATAAACTGCTGTGCTATGCAGTTGCCACTCATGCAAGAGTCACCAGGAATGTTTGTTCAATTGCAACAACCAAAATTGCTTAGGGGACTGGCAGAGAACTCCTGAAATACAACAAAACCTACACTGATAAAAACTGTGTCTCAGAATTAATAATCAAATAAAAAAACATGTTTGATTATTTCCTTTCCTAGTTGTAACCATTTTATGTCTCTTTTATCTAATTTCTATAACTAAGACTTAAAGCAATAGACAAAATGGTAGTGGAGAGAATATACTCCAATAGAAAGAAAAATATTCCATTCAAAATAAGCTGAAAATTATTTTTTTAATATATATATATATATATATCTTTTTTATTGATTTTTATTGAGCTCTATATTTTTCTATGCTCCCCTCCCTGCCTCTCAGCCCCCCCCCATCTTTCCCCAAGGTCCCCATGATCTCCCAATTTACTTAGGAGATCTTGACTTTTTCTACTTCCCGTGTAGATTAGATCTATGTAAGTTCCTATTAGTCTTCTCATCGTTGTCTACATATCTTAACAGAGAATCAGAAGATATCTATAATAAAACCTTCAAGATATTGTAATAGACCATCAAGGAGATACTAGAAAATGGAAAGACATTTCATACTTCTGAATTGGCAGCATTAATATTATGGCTTCTCTATCCATATTAATTAATAAACTTGATGTAATACCTATCAAAATTTCCATGACACACTTTCAGTTTAGGAAAGTCAATAAAAGAAAACAAAGAGAACCAAAAGAGACCACATATTATCTAATACTTAAGGACTAAAAACTCTTATGTATGTATTACAATAACTGATCACAGACCTGTCCCTGGCTCCTAGTTGGCTTATGGGACCCTATTCCCCATTCTGGATTACTTTGACCTGCCTTGACGCAGGAAGAGGAGCTAGATGGTGCCTCACCTTGAGGTGCCATGCCATGCTCTGTTAACGACCATGGGAGGCCTGCCCCTTTTTAAATGGAGATAGAGGAGAAGTGGATGGAGGAGGAGATGGGAGTAATGGGAAGGGAACATGAGGAGAAGAGGGATGGGAAACTGTGGCCAGTATGTAAAAGAAAAAAATGATAAAAAATAAAGAAAAAAAATCAATAGTTGATCTCAAATTATGCTATAGAACCATCATTCTCAATCTGTGTGGGTTGTGACCCCTTTAGGAATTGAATGACTCTTCCACAGATGATAGCCAAGACCACTGGAAAGCACAGATGTTTACATTATGATTGGTAACAGCAGCAAATTAACAATTTTGAATTAGCAACAAAATAATTTTATGACTGGGTTGTCACCACAACATGGGGAAATATATTAAAAGATCATAGCTTTAGGAAGGTTGAAAACCAGTGTTATAGAGCTATAGTGGTAAAGAGAGACCAATAACATATTAGAAATCCCCAAAATAAAATGACAAAGCTCTACTCTACTCAATTAATCTTTGAAAAAAAAGAGATAAAAGCATGTAATGTAATATATATATATATATATATATATATATATATATATATATATATACACGTATATGTGTGTATATATATATATCCCATTCAACAAATGGTTCTGGCCAAACCATATTGTTCCTGTGGGAGAATGAAATTTGTTTTATATTTTCCTCCTTGTACAAAATTAATTCAAAATGAATCAAAGATATTAAACTAACACAAGCAAAAATACAACTTATTTTCGAAAACAGAGGCTACCCTTTGATATATTGGCGTAGGAAAAATCTTTCTGAATAGAACACTAGTAACATAGAAACTGTCCTAATGTGTCCATAGATGAAAATCAGGCTCTGCATTGGAAATAATAATCAGAGCAAAGATAGAGACTATAAAATGGGTGAAAATCGTTGCCAACTATCATACACACCATTAACTAATAGCCAGAAATTACCCCAAATTAAATACCAAGGAAATACAACTGCCAGTCAACAACTGGACAAATAAACTGAAAAAGCTGTTTTCAAAACAGGAACACAAATGTCAAATAACTATTTTAAGAATTGTTCGATATTCAAGGAGAGGGCAAATCAAAACTTCTATGTGTTTCCCTCCCATGCAAGTCAGAATGGCTGTCATCAAAAAGTCTGATGACAAACGCTGGAGATGATCTCAAGAGAAAGGAATCCTTATTTGCTCTTGGAGGGGGTGCATTTTAATGCAGTCACTGTGGAAATCAGTTTGAAGTCATCTCAAACATTAAAAATAGTACTTCCATAAGACTAAGCTAGCTATTTCACTCCTGGCACTTACCTAGAGAACTCCACAATTAACTATAGAGATATTTACACCCATTTTAATGCTGTTTTATTCAGTAGAGTAGAAAAGAAAGTCAACTGATGTGCCAATCAACAGAGGAATGCATATTTAAATTTTGGTATACATATTAATATACATAAAACATATGCTTTATGTTTAATATATGTGATGCAACAGACATATATAATTATAGGACTTATATACCATAGTAATATGTTTGTATATTATATATAACATATTATTTTATATATAATAAATATATGCATTGCATATTAAATATCATTGTCTCTAGTATGTATTTTGAATGTACAATACACAAGTGAGGTCACAGAATGTCAGAACATAAAATAAAATTCATATTCTCTCTCATATGTGAATCCAATAATACACAAGTAAAAAATATATTTTACGTGTGAGTGCAATATAGCATGTAAGAAAGAGTGAGTAAAAGAGGATGAGGAAAGACCAGGTATAGTGATTGGAATGAGTTATCAATACGATACAAAGCTAAGTCATTTTCTAGTTCAAACTCTGTCATGGATTTTTCATTTTCGATGGTGGTTAAGTGAATAGAAATATATCCAGTTGAGAAAGTTAGAAATTCAATATGAAGCTTTAAAGCTTCCAAATGTCTATCCTTGATGTGGGAGTGTCATATATCAATCTGTTGATTTCATTGGTTAAGTAATAAAGAAACTGCTTGGCTGGCCCTCATAGGTTAAAACATAGGTAGGCGGAGTAAACAGAACAGAATGCTGGGAGAAAGAAACTGAGTCAAGGAGTTGCCATGACTCTCCCACTCCAGGCAGACGTAGGTTAAGATCATTCCTGGTAAACCAGCGTGTGGGCTACACAGATTATAAAAAATGGGCTCGTCCAGGAGCGAGAGTTAGCCGAGAAAAGGCTAGATATAATGGGCCAAGCAGTGTTTAAAAAGAATACAGTTTCCATGTAATTATTTCGAGGCATAAGCTAGAACTAGCAATGTGGGCAGCCGGGTGCCAGGGATGCAGTCCGGCCGCTCTTGTTACAACATATCCTAACTGTATAGAAAAAGTTCGTGAGACATATAGATATTAGATTTTTTTTATTTCTATATCAATTTTGAGTGAGATCATATACAATAAACTAATAATAAATAATAAGAAAAAGATAAATCAGTCTTTAAAAAATTTCATGTCTCTTATGCTAACCCTTTCTCATTTTGCTGTCCACACTACCCTAGAGCTCTCGTCAATCTCCATTTCCGACATAAAGAATAATAAAGTAATGCCAGAATCTAGCTGCCACTCAGGCTACAATGCCTGTCTGCAGAAGTTCTTCCCGTTTTCACCCGGGACTTAAGCGAGATTTTTGCCTTAGAGTCCCTAGCTAAGAGATTCCCAGGTGCCAGGTTCTCTCATCTAGAGAACTGAGACACAAGTGAGCACATACCTTTTTTACCAACCACTTCCTCATCTCCAATCTGACTACAGTTCTGTGCTGTGAAACTGAAGGAACAGAACAAACTCCATTTTGAGAAAGTGCTCTATTTTAGACAGGACCTAATCAGGGGGTGTAAATGCAGCCCAGCAAAGTCATGAACTTCCCAGGAAACTGTACGGGCCCACCAGGGTGCCCAAGCAACATCTGCTTGTTTCAGAAATCCTTGTAGGTACCTAATTAACCACTGTTTCGACTGTTTGGTCCAACGAATTCAAAAATTATATACTTTTACCCAAGCCCCAAACACCAAGACTTGTGCTACCCTACTTGCAGTTTTTCCCTTTAAAAAGCCATTACCCCGAGAACTTGGCACCTTTCTCCCCTACCTGCTACATTGTTGTGTGGGATTGCTGTACGAGTTAGACAACTTGTAATCAATCAGCCCAAATTTGTTTGCATTGGATACTGGTTTGTTGGTGGTCTTGTTTGGGGGTGCAGTGATGTGGGCATAACATTTGGGATCTCATCCTGAATACCCAAAACCCTCAGACTCTGGAACGAGGGGTTTCTGTCCTGCTGTTAAGTCTCGTTATTCATCTTTGTTGGCCCTTTTGTTTTCTGAAGTGAACAGAGTGTGATGTGGTCCAGTAACGGCCGAGTTCACAGGCAAAGTGGTTTAGATTCCCATTCGTGTTGTTGAAACCATCAGTGGATGCTCTGAGAGGGCCAGGACCATGCGGTCCCAGAAGACATTCTGAACCATGTGGAGGGAGAAAGTGAGTTCCAGCCCCACCTGCCCGTGGAGGGAGATCATGGCTTTGAGTCTCACCTCCCCGTGGAGGAATCTCCCAAGGTCCGTTTGATCAACGACTAGGAGAGAGCCTCGCATCTGGATGGATGGTTTTTGAAGTAATTTAGCCAAAACTTTTTCTATGTTCTTGTTGGGCCGAACTCTCCTCCTGTGCCTTTGGTCGTTTGTGATGTTTGTGTTTACCTGTATTTGTGTTTCACACTGACTGATGCTATGGCACAGGTGATTGCTTCCACTTTCCCTTAGTCTGCTTCCTGGGCATGAGCACACATGCTGCACAATCTTTCAGTTCTGGTAATGTAGAGCTTGAATGTGGGAGGAAAGGGAGAGACAGGGGATGGATGGCTCTTCAGAAGGAGTGGCTGAAAGAGGCTGGACACACAAGCTGGAGCCTGGGGCAGAAACTGATGCCTCCACCCCCCACCCCTGCAGATCCTTCCACAAGGCTATAGCCAGCTTGTCAGATTATTATATAGGGACGTCTAAGGATATAATCATAAGCTTTGAGGGTCTCAAAAGATGATTTATAAAGGCCCTGTCTTTATATTTGGGGGGTCACCAAGTTTGAAGCAGGCGGGGACCTGCACACCTGCACTTGGAAAGCAGGGAATTGAAAGCTTGCAGTTGAAATACTGAAGGAATGTGAAACATACATTCTGAGATCGTGGCTGGAGACGTTAACAATTTTTTTTCAGGAATACTGCAAGCCAAGGACACACTCTGTGCCCACCAGCGCCGTTCCCCCTCCTTTCTTCCCTAAGACAAGTTCCTCTTCACTGTGATGACAATCAAGGTTTCCTCTGCTGCCCCACCAGTACCCCATTTTAACTGTTCTATGTCCTGGTTCTGCTTGAAATAAAAATGTTAATTTCTACCAACCTGTATGCTTTGGGAAGCATTGATTTTAATGTAAGTGTCAGAGATGCATTATGATTGCTTTTGTTTCCACAGAGGGGAAATGGGTTTTAGTCATTTATATCCAATGTGTTACAAATACTTATTATCATTTTAGGAAATTTGGTACAACTTATTATTAAGGTACATATTTCTGCTTTTGTTTTATATGTTATATCTATGTAATGTTCTGTTGGAAGAAATCACAGAAAAAGACTTTGATGAAAATTTAAATCTCTGAAAAATGAGGAAAAAAAAGACAAAAAAATGACGGAGGTTTTTATGTTGTCTGAAAAGCACGAAAATGCTGGAGACTGAAACAATAAAGGGAAGGAAAGAGAAAGATAATTTTATTTTAAAATGCCTGGCTAAACCAGAACAACAAAGACAGAGAGTGCTAGATCTAAAGTTATAAAGTATATATATATACCACGGATTGGTCTCTGTTATTTTTAATAGATTTTGAAGCTACTTGGTCTGTATGTAGGCATAATTAATTTATCCTTCTGGGATCTCTGGTAGGATTGCTGGCTAGGCTAGCTATGACTTTATCAGCGTGGCAACATTGGACGACAGATCCTTCCGCAAGGCTATAGCCAGCTTGTTAGCTCATTATATATAGAGGTCTGAAGATATAATCATAAGCTCTGAGGGTCTCAAAAGATGATTCAAAATGTAAGTCTAGGTTCTATAAAAATGATTCAGGTTTCTTTCCCCTTCTATGGGCATAGTTCTGTTTTTACGTAGAAAAATAACTACTGACTGTTTGGTCACAAGCTCATAATTTTAGTTTTATCCTGGTTACCATCTAAACATAAACTCAAGGATGTTTCTCATCAGGCCACAAACATCTCTGTCCAATCCATACCTGGCACTTTGAACAGAAAAAGAATATACTTGCTTCTAGCCCAAATCTGTAGTTTTTGCTAGGACACAAAGATGCAAGTCTACTCCTGCTGTTTTAAAGATACCTGTTAATCTTCTTTTACTGTGATTTGGATTTCAATCTTGGCCTAAAAGTTGCAAATGTATTATCTCCTTTAAGTACATACATTTTAACTTCTGTTTGAACTTGTCTTAACAGATTTTCACATGACTGGCGGACACATTCAAGAATCAGATGCAGACTACAACCTGCTCTGAAGGACTGCAAGACCTGGATTAGTTGAAAGCTGATGTGGACCAGTCCTGCTGATGCAAAAGTTCCCTGACTCTTCAAGAGTCTACAAACCAGCTGTTTCTGATAAACACTCCATTGGTTAAATTTCCTCTTTTCTTTTGACTAGGACTTCAGTCTTCTGAAGCAGTTTCAGAAAAGATTATGCTGTACTGTGATCCCTGGTTGACAGGCCATCTCAAAAGAAAGCTTCCTTACATGGTGTGTGTGTGGGGGGGAGGCCATGTGCAGCATTGGATAAAGAATGATGTTTCTATGTTGACCATTCAGGGCTAATCAAAGAATCTATGGCCACAGTGAAGAAAAGACTAGCAAAGTGCAAAAGAGAACAAGAGGCAAGCCAAGGATGGTTTAAAAGCTCCCCCTGGCTGACTATCTTAATCTCCACCATAATGGGCCCCCTCCACATACTAATTTTAGATTGTTTTCAGCTAATGGTCACCAAATATCAACTGGTAGCCCTGATAAAATTGGGTAATTTAAAACAATACCGAGACCAATGATTGAATTCTCATAGGAACAAGAAGGATGGAGGAATAAAGGAGCAGAACAAACTCCATTTTGAGAAAAAGGTCCATTTTAGACACACTTAACTAGAGGGGTGAATGCAGCCCAGCAAGTCATAAACATTCCCAAGAAACTGTGCCTTCCCTGGTCAAAGTGATCACCAGGGTATTCAAACAACATCAGTTTGCTTCAAAAGTTCTTCTAGGTACCTGATTAACCACTGTTTTGACTGTTTTGAAATTTCCCTATGCCCGAACCAAAGAATTCAAAAGTTGTATACTTTTACCCTCTCCCAAATCACCAAGGCTTGTGCTACCCTGCTTGCAGATTTTCCCTTTAAAAGCCCATTACCCTGAGAACTTGGGGCCTTTCTCCCCCACCTGCTGTGTTGGTGTGTTGGGTTGCTGTCCCAGTTAGCTATTTTGTAATCAATAAACCCAAATGTGTTTGCATTGGATACTGGCTCTGTGGTGGTCATGTTTGGAGGACCTGTGACATGGGCAAAACAAAACATCCCCAATATTAGGAAGGTATGACACAAAACTCTCATTTCTGCCACATGAGCCTATATTTTCTCTCTTCAGAGTTCTTTCCATGTTGTCTGTCCCAACAGTGGGCCCTGAACTCTCTTAAAATTCTCTCCCATGTGGTTTTTATCTGTTTGTGTCTTGACAGCATAATGACATTTTAAATAAAACCTGTCCCAGTCACAAATCTTGGTGTCCAACTGGACCCTTTTTGGTGACATTTTAGGAAACTTCTGATGGTTACAGTAGGAGGCAGTGCAAGGATGCTATGTCTGTCCATTCTTTCCAAAGCTTATGCCATGTTCCTTAAAGTTATTTGCCTTGATAGAAGAAATAGAAGGGTTCTCGAAAAGAGGTGAGCTCCAGGTCTTAAAGACACTAAGTCCCTTGGACATAGATATGCCACACCCAGGCTAGAAATCAGCACTCTGGGATGAGTGTCAGCTATGTGGATTCCAGTTCACTAAGAGTACTGTCAGTTGAGACCACCAACTTGGCATTCTCAGTTTGCCCATGACTTCTTAGACTTCTGACATGGAAATACTGGGCATCCTATAAACCACATCTACTGAAGGGATAAATAAGTGAAGTGTATGCACTTACAATACACAAGCCCACAAACTGTAAGAGGAAACAAATCAGGTAGTAAGTGAAAAATGATGCTTCTGACCGCATTCCCAGAGATATTAAAATTCCAGATCGAAACACCATTCTCTGAAGTTTTCAATAGCTTTCTGGGTCTAGGTACTACCCTATGAATATGGAGGGAAAGGCACATTGTTTTGTACAGCATGGCTACTTTGCACAGAATGCCTTGCTCTTTATAATATGGAGTTCAGAGCCACTGGCCGGTTTGCCCAGAATGACTGTCAGAGGGAATGGGCTAATCGGTCCTCCCATCGCCAGCCCATTACCACAATCAAGAATTTCAGAGAATCACAAATGACAACCTTAGTAGTGTGGATATTGTCACCTTTGTTTTCACTGTCAACTGTATTGACTTCCTTTCCCTTCCAAGGAGGCTGTAGGCAGCAATAACTGGTCCTGATTAATCCTCTGTCTCCATGGGTAGGTGTGTTGTGTGTCCTTGAGCTGTGTGTGTTGTAATCTCTTGCTTTTGCCTAAAGAAATAAATATTTTAATTGTCTTTCATCAAAAATGGAAAACATCAATAAGTATGATGTGTGGCTTGACTTTTCCCTTTGTCTTCTGAATAAAAATATGACTTTGCTATAAATTTATTTTGAACGGTAAATGAAAACTGGTTAATATTTCCTAAAATTCCTCAACTAAGGAAAAGAGCAGTGAGAAAGGTAAATATGCTTATTTTCACATTTGTATCTAGATTACTATGGAACCACAACTATTGTTCCCTAAATGGTGGAGTTTTTATTTCACACCATAGAAAACACAGAGTTGGAAAACAGATCAAATTAGATCAGATGGCATTCCCGCTTGTCCATTGAGGACATATTCCCTGAGAGCACTAAAGGATATTTGAAACTGTGGACTCTGTCAAATATTATTATTATTATAATTACTCAAAAAGAAAGTAAATTTCATGTGGACTTTCTTCAATGCCCATTATCTATTATTAGAATAGTTCTGCCAGGAGCACAGATGTCTAATGGTCATAAAAGAGCTGTTATTAAAACATTTTAATTGTCATATTCTGTAGATCTCTGAAGTTTTTGAAGATGACCTATCTATCTAAAATATATCTGTTTTTACCTGTAAAACATATCTAAGTGACTAAAATTAGTTTATAATAGGAGACTAATTACTACCCTGCATTTCCTTATTTTCCTAAACAGTTGGTAACTTTCAAGGACTAAAAATTTGCATTATATTGTTAATTGTACTGCATAATAGAAATATATGTACAGTATTTTCTAACAAAATTAATCTCTAGTTTGTATCAATATATTGAATTTGAATACAAAATATAAAAATCCAATCAAATGTAAATAATTTAATATTGGTAGTTGCTTTCTAAAAGTAGATTCAATCATCTACCTTTTTATCATATCATATCTATATCTTCCCTTTTTTCTTTTTTAAGTAGATTCAATAATATACCCTTTTATCCTACTAATAAACATATTTCAGCTCACACATTTAACGTGTTTGGAAGTATAAATGCATATAAACACTTAAATTAACTTTTTTTTTATTTTGTCTCTTTCTTGTCTCATCTAATCAGTTCGGTTTTGCTTGAGAAACAGCTCATGGAATTCCTAGGAAATATTAGTCCCCAAGGACAAGTACATGTTAACACTTCTCTCAGACTCCTTAGAGATTTTTTATCTTATATGTAATACACATTTTTCCACAAGTAGATCTGTACATGCATATAGTATATGCTAATATATATGTCATCATGTATAAAGTATATTACATGTATAATATATATAGTATATCAGATATTACATATATTATATAAAACATATTGTATAAATTTATGTATTACGTATCATATAATCATATACACATATACAATACATATACACAGGTATAAACACATGTGTATATATGTATATATATGATTGTGTGTATTGTGTGTACATATACATATGTGATAAATATAAACAGCTGAGTTCACATATAGAATCTTGTGTGTGTGTGTGTGTATATATATATATATATATATATATATATATATATATATATATATATCTTCAGGGGTGACCTCTTAGAATTGGATTACTAATTATGGGGCTCGTGCATGTAAATGACTACCTAATTCTTTCTCACTCTACCTTAGCAGCCTGAAGCTACTTTTCTACAGATGAGGTTCCATGAGAGTTCTACTCCTCTGCCTCTTTTGACTTGTACTGATACCTATCTTACAATGATGCTAAGTAATGTAGAATTAGATGATGCTCTTAAACAGTGATTCCTCTTGTTTACAATTGATAAATGATAAAAGGAAAAAGAATGAAGCAATGCTAATTAGTTGTATATATATGGTTACATTGCAACAACTTATTCCAAAGTATGCTCTTTAACTCTCTTGCCATTACAACTGCATTAGCTTGTTTCCCTACTAGTCCAGAACTGCTACATCAGTACAAAGATTAATATACTGTGCATCATAAGGAGGTTTCAGAGTGTCTTAGTGTGAGAAGTGCATATAAGTACCATGCAGGGTATCATAATGTAGCCCTCTTCTTTACATTGTAGGGAATGCATATTTCCTATGAGAAGAATGATCCCAGGTGACAACTATTTATTTCTAAACCGAAGTTTACTAAGTATAAAATATATTCTGGCACTATGTTGTTAAAAGAATATCAGTCTACACTTATGCAACTGCATAAAATATACTCATGCCATACACCTACCCACATGATTTAGTGATGGGTTTCTATGAGATCCTTCAGCTTCCTTTGAGGTGGACGGTATACAGTTAGGGAGGACAGATTCCTAACCCTGAATTTATTAGGTCATTATGCTGAGACACTTACAGCAATGTAGTTCAAAGGACTTAAAGAGGCAATCTCCGGTGCTGGCTCAATACCCATCAAGCTGGGGGACAATTTACCTGTAAAGGATGCATTTGAGCTGTCCTGAAAACGTGGAGAAAAGCCACTACAGCAGTTGCAATTAAATCAGCTAGAACTATCTTTAGATTCAACAGCAGCAAGTCTTTCTTGTGTCACTTTGAGGCATGAAATTGTTTAAAATTGTGTGACAAGAATTAATATACCAACAGACATGTAGGGCAAAGTAGACAGATAAAAAGGCCATTGCTCATTGATTCAGGATACACTTGAGAAGCAAGAATAGTGAGGTCACAACAAATTCTTCACATGGACTTAAATATGGATAAGAGAATCCATGGATGACAATCTCAGATTGTAACAGTTCTCAATTTGTGCATTTAAAATGAATGCAAAACAGATAAATAAAGAAAATCATATTTATTTCATTTTCCTCATTTTCTTGGCATATTTGTGCCTTCATATAACTGTTAAACCAACAGGTAAAATTTTAAGAGAAATATTTATTAGTGAACAGCTTTAGCAAAAATATTATTATATTTAAGTAATTTTTGAGCCAAATCACTATATCATTAAAATATTGTCTAGATTATCATGTGAGAAAAATACTAATTTATTGCATTGCCTACTATGGATTTGTCAATTGTTCTAAAACACATGATGTAGAAACAATCATAATTACTGCTATAAAACCAATACCATCTTAAAAACTGTATATTTCTGAAAACTCTGTGGTATGCGCAAAGCAGTTTATTGCTGAAAAATGTTGATTGAACAAAACAATCAATAAGTTCCTATCTGTGCAGTAAATCTTATTTAGAAAATGGTGAAAAATGACTTACCTGCAACTGTGCGATATCAATCATATAGATGGAAATAAACACTGTTCTTTTAGTTTAAGAAGCTATGTACTAATCTCCTCTATAAAATATCAGGAATATCAATTACATATTTTTGTTAGCTAGCTATATATGGTTTTTAAAAAGGTTTATTTATTTTATTTTCGATGTATGAGTCTTTGCCTGCATATGTGTCTGGGTAACATGTATATGGCTGGTGTCCATGGCAGTAAGACAAATGATGGTTATGTGGTAGCATGTGGGAGAATATCTACTTCAGTGTACTGAATATTGTTTATATAAAACAATAGACTTGTTATGCAGTTATGTAGATGCATCATCATGGGAATAATGACATATATGAGCATACTGTTCTGAGAAATGAGAAAAATAGATTCTCAATGACTGGCAGATGACTTGGCATAATGAGTGTATAAAGTCACATGTTATGTGTCATTCAGTTTTATGTGTATTACAAAATGATTTTTCTATGAATTTTATCAGTTAATATATAGCTTCTAAACCCTTCCATTTCCTAATCAGATAATGTTAGTAAATAGCAGGTGTCCTTTTTACTTTTATTGATTTCTTAATTTGAGGTGAAATAAAAGCATGAGAAATATTTCTGCTTATCTGGGAATAAAAATATGTAAGTGATATTTTGTAATAATCTATCAATACATCAAATTATCTTCTATATTCTTTATAATGGGATAATTTGCACCATAACTGGTTTATTGTTAAAACAGGCAGCTTGTCTGAATGATTAAAATAATTTAAAGAAGCAAAATTTCCATGAACAATACCCAGAAAGAACAGAATGACAAATCTGGATGAAATACTGATTGAAATCCAGTCTTCTGAGCGCCACAGATTCTGTTCTGCAAGCCTTTCCTTCAACTCTTTGTGAACCTTTATTAGGGCAGGATTAACAGGACAATACCTAAATGTGTGGTTTAAAAATAGTTTAGTTTGATTATTCTGCCCACTAATCTGCATAATTTATTTGACCTTAAGTTTGAACTTCCTTTGAACCTATCTCATGAAAAATCATATTATCTATGTTAACAATAAGTTATCAAAAAAAATCTCCAATGACGCCGTTTACAAGTTTTCTTTAATCTTGCAATAATAACTTTAATCACTTCAAGTATATATAAAATATATCAGTTAATAGAGTTAATAAAGCATGTACAGACATGCAAGTTAGCTAACACAAATGAGGCAGCTTACTTGTACCTGTCTGTTGACACTTCTCTTCATATCATGAGCAAAGCAGTGACTGCATGTGGGTCAAAGGCAAAGTATGGATTTCAGATACGCCCTCTATGACTGGAGCAACTATCTACTTCCTGTCCAGTGTGTATAATCTAGATCTCCATCACATTCATTTCTATCTGGAAATACACTAAACTGCATAGCTCTGCAATGTTTAAATTAAACACATGAGAAATTAAAAAAAAAAACTTAGTTTTCTTCATAGGCGAAAGAAAATTTTATGGCTGCAAACTGTTGTCTTTACATCATTTTAGCTTACTCAAGACATCATGCAGTTTATGTGTGTCCCTGTATTACATCTGACCATATTTTATGCAGGGCTAACACTGAGAGGTAAGCAGGGTCAGTACTTACCAGACTTCTAGTTTCTCTATTGGCAACCGTGTGTGTGTGTGTATGTGTGTGTGTGTGTGTATTTTAACTTTTATTGGTTCTTTTTGTATTTCACATCACGCGCACACACACACACACATTCCAATAATTGTTATTTTATCATGATGGCACTTTTTGCAGCAACTTCAATATTCATTTCAACCATATTTTCAAAATGTTGCCTCTAGAATTGCTTTTCAAAACTAAGACAGAGAAAAAATTGGAATAACAGGGACTTTATCATTCACTACTGGTTGGAATGAACAAGGTACATCTCCTATAGAACACAATTTATCACTTTGCTAAGAATTTCAAAATTCCCTATCATGTTTTTCAGAAATCATTGCCTTCATTTTTAACAAAATATTAAAAAACCTCATGCCCAAACAGAGAGATACACAGATATTTATAGCAGTATTATACATAGTTTCCAAATTATGTAAAAGACCCATATGTCCTACAGTAGGGGATAAGGTAAGTGGAGTAGAGTTTGGTATATTTAGAAAAAAGAACATTATTCAGATATAAAGCAGAAATGAACTATGAAGCATTGAATGGCATAAAGCAAATTTAAATGCATATTGCAAGGAGAAAGAAGCCAATTTGAAGAAATTATGCCATCTGATTCTATCTATGGAGTATCATGAGATTGGAAAAATTGTTGAGATACTTCAAAGATCAGTGGAATACATGAATTAGAAGATACATAAAATAATGTATGAATGGGAATACTCCTGTAATGCTGGATATCTTTTAGTCAGGTTTCCATCGCCATAGAATGTCTAATGCATTGAGTGAACAGTAATGTAACTAATGGATTTCAAGAGAGACTATATCAATAACAGGGCATGAACTGTTACAATTATTCTACTTGCTGTAGAAATAGCAATCAGTGTTAGAGTCCTTCTTTTACCTGAATTGGCCTTATAGTTAAGCCATGGTAGCACACATGCACAAAACAAACAACAACAACAAAAAAAAACAAACAAATAAGAAAGTCATACCACTGCAGTAAGAAGTATTGACAATGGATGAAATCAAAACTTGAGGAAATAGAATTTACGGTATACTAGCAAAGATGTGACAAATCTCTGCACAGTTGCTCTTTGTTCTTAGAAAGCTGAAGCCATTCTAACAAGGAAAACCTATCTCAGTAATGAGAAAATATTAACAATATACACTCAATGAATTAAGTTTACATAATAACTGAATGAAGGTTGCTTCAATGTCTAAAACTACTAGACAGTAGACATCTCAATAAATGCAGCACACCATATCTAAACACATTTTTTGTAAGAAAACACGGCTTACTACTGCAGAATATTTAACTGTGTGATGATGTTGGCTAGCCTAGAGTGAGTTATCACTGCAGGCTCCATTTAATTGATGTAGATATTTCCTTGTTTATTTTATGTGCCTTTGCTGTGACATGAGCCATATACCATAGCAAAGAAATTAAAGCAAATCAAACAAGAACTCTTAAAAATCTATTTATATAGACCTAATTATTGTGATCTAGCTATTACTCTGTAAGTATGCTTAATTATGCAATTGAAACCTGTTATTAAATTAAAGCAAAAGAGTTTTTCCCCAGGCTAGGATATATTTTATTCATTTTTATCTTAAATAAATTTCATATTGGTAATATGTTGTATAGTCTAGCACAGTTATGCTGAAAAAAATCACATCACACAAGAGAGTCTCAATCTTCCCCATTGAAATCAGAGTTCCACCTTTCTTAATAATTATTTAATTTATATTTAAATTTATCTTGTATTTTGTTCTTGATGGGGAAAGACAGAGAAATGAGGGAGTAAAAATAGAATCTAAAATGAATGTGTGTGAGTGAGTATGCCTGAGAGAGAGAGAGAGAGAGAGAGAGAGAGAGAGAGAGAGAGAGAGAGAATCATGAGATATTAGATAAAGAGAGAGATATGCAAGTCTCAAAATAAGAACAAAAAAAATAAAGTTTATATTTGTTTGGAGAATCTCTAAAATTGGTTAAAAGCTTGCCCATTGATTAGCAGGTTAAACTAATTGGACATTAGTAATTGCCTTAAATAGTTGAATTAAGGAAAGAGAGAAACCGATGTTAGAAAAGCAGAACCTAAGGCATGAATAGAGATAAACATGATGAAGTAACAATTAAAATCCACAAGCCTGAAGGACAATTAAGTTAAAGACAGCTGTTAAAAATAAGAAAAGGTGTATTTGGTAGTCTGAATAACAATGATCTTTGTAGTCACAATGTTAGAAAAGTTGGCCCCAAGTGTACTGTTCGGGAAGCTTTAGGAGGTATAGCCCTGTTGGAAGGAAGCCTGTCACAGGGTGGGGCTGTAAGACTTTAAAAACCCAAGGCAGTCCTGCTGTTTCTTTTTCCTTGCTGCCCTTGTATGAAAATGTGAAACTCTCAGCTACTGCTCTAGCAACGTGTCTGTTGGCTTGCTGCCATGATGAGCATGGTCAAAGCCTCATAACCTACAACCAAGGCCCCCGTTAAACGCTTTCTTTTATAAGAGCTGCCTTGACCATGATGTCTCTTTGCTTTAATAGAAGAGTAACTGAGACAGAAGTTGTTGCTGAGGATTAGAGTATTGCCATGACAGGCCTGACCATATTGTTTGTTGGATAAATATGAAACAGTCTTCTATTTAGAACGAGAAAGTGTTTGAACACTTCAAGTGGGACTTAATGGACAATGCTAGTAGAAACATGGAAGACAGTAGGGCTGAGAGCAATTTGAACTACGAAAGCCCAGCTCAAGAGGTTTCAGGAAGGATAAAAATCAGCAAGTGTCCTAGAGATTGTTCTTGTGCCATTTTGAAATAAAAGTGGGGGGTGCTGCTTTTTTGCTCTTGTTCTGAGAATCAGGAAGTAGATAAATTGAAGAGTTTTTGGGGTTTATATCATTGACAGAAGAGATTTCAAGAAAGACTTGTATTGACCCAGATAATCCTAAAACCAGCAAAAGGAAAAGGCATGAAGGAATTCTCAGGTTTGAACAACAAAGAGAATTTATACATTTGTAATTCAAGAAAGCATCAGGTTTCAGTCCTAGCAAACTGAAGAACTTGGTAACCTTAGTCACTTAATTCTGGCTCTATAGTCAAAAATGTATAGTAAAGTGGTTTTGGAATCTTCCTTTTAAGAAAGCCAATGATGCCCTGTATGTTTTCCTTAATGGAAACCCCAAGAGGTAATTGTATCAGCTGTGAAGTTGAAGACTGGATTGCATTGGAGACTCCAAGACATTGGAGACACCAGATCTGTAGGATAACGGCTGAGGAGAACTGCAGACTTTCTTAGGAACCAGTACAGCAGACAGAAGTGTGTGGGAGTAAGCAAACCTGAAAGGGAGGAATCATCTAATTATCACACTTCAACATCAGGCACGGATTTGCAAGATTTGGAGCCTGCCTTCCTATTTTCAGTCTCATTTTGACCTGCATTTCCTCACTACACATTTCCTGCCCTCAGTAAGAGGGAGCAGAGGACGGAATGAGGTGGTTTGAATGAGAATGGCCCTCAGAGACTTCTATGGTGGATTGTTTGGTCACATGTTTGTGGAACTTTCTGGGATGAATTACGAAGGTCCGTTGTTTTTGTTGTTGTTGTTGTTTGTTTGTTTGTTTTTGCTTTTTCGAGACAGGGTTTCTCTGTGGTTTTGGAGCCTGTCCCGGAACTAGCTCTTGTAGACTAGGCTGGTCTTGAACTCACAGAGATCCGCCTGCCTCTGCCTCCCAAGTGCTGGGATTAAAGACGTGCGCCACCACCACCCAGCCAAAGGTCCGTTTTTGGATGAGGTATGTCACTTTGATATTTCAAAAGCCCCCCCCCCCCCACACACACACCCTTGCACACTGCTTGTGATTTAGAATGTAAAACTCTCAGCTGTTGCTCCAACATAATTTCTGTATGTTTCCTGATTTTATGGTCATCGTCTAACCCTCTCAACCTCGAAGTTAATGTCTTCTTTTATAAGAGTTGCCTTGTTCATGATGACTCTACACAGCAACAGAACAGTTACCATGACAGAGGACATGACACACTTATGGAAAAACTTCTTTGTATGTATGACCATAAAACAGCCTGGCTTCTGATACTAAAGCTTAGATTTTTTTTTTCAAAGAGCTGACATGGTGGGATCATGGTTGCTTAAGAAAAGATGAACTCCTTAAAAAGGCACTTGAGGTTCCTAATGTGAACACAGTATTTTTGTTATTTATTGTTTCCATAGGATGTATTTGACAATAAGCTCCTTACACGCTGAGTTCTAATTCATATATTAAAGGACAAATATTCCTTTCTATTTTCTTAGAGAAAAAGAACAGACATAAGTAAACATGTAAAAAGTTAAAAAAAAAAATGTTGGTGAAAGTGCTGAGAATTGATGAGTGTGAGTGCTTAGTACTAAACGAGAATGATTTTGTCATTATTAAATACTATTGGTATATTTAATTTGTATTAGTGTTTTGCTTGCATGTATGTATGTATATTACATGACTGCAGATGTTAGAAAAAGGTATGAGGTCCCATAAAATATAATATGTTTGTGAGCTCCCATGTTGGTTCCAGGAACAAAATCATGGTCATGTCTAAAAGTAACAAGTGCTTGTACCTGTGGGAACCATTTCTCTAGTCATAAATAAGACATCCTTATCAACTTTCCCATCAGAGATTTGGGAACACAGAAAATAAAATATGTTGCAAAGACGGTGAGAACCAGAAAAAGGTAAAAGTACTGTGAGATGTCTTTCTAACACGACAGGGCAAATATTTGCACAAAATCAAGGCACCCAGAACTTCCAGGTTGGGGGCCAGAGGAGCACCTGGCTCCCTCCTGATAATCTATCTGTAGCCGGTGACTACAGGAGGAGGAAGTGATATTCTTTGTTTGGAAGTTTGGTCTTTTATAAATTTTCCACATTCAGTACGTAGTACCATGCACATAATTTTACAGGCAGCTAATGGATAATGATAGAACTTAGTGGGCAACGAGTTTTTTTTTAAATGTGGACCATATAAAATTTGGAAAGAAATATGTCTCAGAAAGATCATTGGGGTAGTTAGAAATCTTAATTATTGTCTGGATAATATCTTTCATTGTATATGCAAAAGAATTTTTCAAAGAACAAGCAAGAATATTTATTATAGTCTTCTCTTACCCACAATTGACAGTTTCAAAGATTTAAATGAAGACTTGAAACTGTGGACAACATCAAGCCCTACATATAATATGTATTTTTATTGGTCAAATGAAAAAGAGCACATGCATTAGACACAATAAAACAACAAAATTGCCAGTACTAGAAAGGATTTATAACAAAAAATACAAAACACGAAGAGCAAGAATAATAAAACAATAAAACCTATTTTTCATAGGAATAAGAATACCTTAGGAATAAAGATACAGTTATGCTTCTTTAGCATGTTTTAGAGGCTTTTAAAACATATACATATACACACACACAAAAAAATCAAAGTGTCAAAACTGGAAAGGAATATGTTGATCTGCTGGTCTGCTTGGGGACATCAGAAGTCCTTTCCTTATAAATGAGTGAAGAGATGGGCATAGCGTTAATCTCTCCTCTGTATCATGAAAAGTTACTAGATAGAGTATCAAACAATTTATGGGGTAGTTGCAGAAGCTAGATTCACTAATGAACAACTGGAAATGGGAACTCACCAGGCATTCTCACTTGGATTTCCTCGTGTCTTTGTATCACCCATATTCCTTACCACTCCTCCAGGACCTTATAAATTCCTAGAGTCAGAAATACTGGAAGCCACCTCTTTATTTGTAGTTCAAATAAAAACAAATAGCTTATTCTACTTCTGGTAGTGAAACTGGCGGATGAGTAAATTTACCATATAAAACAACATGAAGATCAGAAGAACCACTGGCTAAATTGTATGGAGCTCTCAATATAATGGAAATAAAACAAGAAAAGAAAATATAAAGTACAAACCTATAACTTTATTCTATTTTAACTCCATGAAACTATCAGAAAATATCCAATAGTATCAAGCATGAAGAGATGATTATGGCTTTATCATTTAAAAAGTAAAAATGTAAATGCCATAGGAATCAACATTCATAAGGTAGAAGCATTTGTTGATGCTTGTTTCCAATTTGCTTGAAATTCTATATAATAGGCAAAAAAGATAAATTTCAGTGTTTGGCTTCTCAGCATTTGCACAAATGTTAACAGTATAAACGTTACGACAGCTGTGACAGCAACCACAGAAAAGCATTTCAACAAAGAACAAGAGAACCTTTGTCACCAGTATTTTATTTTATGTTTTGGTTACGTGTTTCTAATTAAGCATAAAGGACTTATTTTGCACAGCTCCAGGTTGGAAGCAAAGCAGTTTGCATAGTTTCGAATATGGCATTACGTGCAATGTAGTTCTCAAAGTTCTTTAAATTCTGATGAAATTAAAAAAAAGAAAATATTTTGTTTTCTCGAGTTATTTTTATAGTCATTTGCCTTAAAAAGAACCATGTGATATTTGACTCAGAGAATTGCTCATCTATAAATAGGCATTTTTTAATCTCCACAGCCAATACCATTAAAGAGCTCCATCCATTATTATAATTTAAGAGAAAATACTACATTTATACTAATAAGATGCTGGCAAAGTCTGGCAAAGTCACTGAGATGACCTCATTTTGATGATCTGATTATAAAAACATTCTCTCAATTTATTATAAGGTTAACAAAAGTTTTGAAAACAACAACAACCACGGCACATTTAAATTTTCTGAGGGTCTCATGAAAACCATCGATTCCACCAAGAATCTAGCAAAAATAATGACAAAGTTAAAAGAAAGAGACGAGTGGCCAAGATCACTTGAGGATGTTTATATTACATAAGTGTCTTGTGAAGTCTTTGATTGGAACGCCTTATATAAATTCCTGGAACTGCTAAGAGTCAGAAAATTACTTCCTTTAGTCTTACGCCAGCAAGGTGAATAGCATGCTTGCCAGAGCAGAATGCTATTTTGTGCATAACTAATGGTTTTCAACAAGGTGCACAGAAGGTGAGGCCACTTGATATTCAGCTGCTGCAGAGACATAAAAGGGGCTAACACTATATTTTGTCTTGCAGAACATTGCAAGTCATGCTTCTTTTGCAGTTAGCAATGAAGATAACACCAGACTGATGTTATTCAGCTTTGATTCCTATGCAGTTTTGCTTGAAAGATGAAATCCTTGAGTCATATTTTGAATATTTCTTCAGAGTTTCAGTATGACTTCAATAACTGCTCACATATTTATAACTGAGCCACGCTGTATAACAAAAGACATTCAGTGAAGAAAACAGTCTTTGATTACCCATATGTAGGCTGACAAAATTGCTGTTAATTCAATTTACCATTTTTCCTTCATTAGTAAGATGATGATATTTCCCATATAATAAATAATACTGGTAATGCATTGTTAAAGAGACAACATAAATGCATGTCACATAAGATATATATATATATATATATATATATATATATATATATTTGTGCAAGTTAAATCATAGTAATATATGCTTATATTCAAATATTTCTGATGTAAAAAGCTAGATTTCATAAAACTAATGACAATGAATATTTTACCCACCTCAAAGACTAGGTGCTATTTCATTATTTTATGTTTTTGGTCAGATGAGAATTTCCCATTTTAAAAGTCGTTTCCAGAATACAAAAGCTATCAGATTCATTCAATCAAAATTTTGCTTTCAACTTGGAGCTAAGTTAGTCATCCAGGAAGACAAGGGTGAAAGGTTTTGTCAAAGGAAACTGAAGTCCACAGGGCCTTAATACAATCTGAATGTCTGGATGTCTAAATTGTACAGAGTACACACAATTTCAAGTTATCAGTGTTTCAAGTGTTTCCTAAGGACTTCATCTAGATGACATCTTCAGAAGAAGAGCTGGGCCTTAGTCAGCTTTTAACTTCAGAAAGCAAACATGAGAATCAAATATTTTTTTCCTTATTATTTCTTTTATGGGGCATGGTTTCTTGCAGCCCAGATGAGACTTAAACTTGTTTTACTGCTGTGAATGACCTTGAATTTCTGATTCCTTGCCTTTGCTTCCCAAGTTCCGGGATCACAGATGCAAGCCACTGAGCCATACTTAATATCAAGCATTTATTAAATGTAGCCATATTTAAATAAATGAAAAATAATTAATTATTACTGGAGATAATAATGGTAAAGCAGAGTTCAGAAGACAGAATATATAGTACATAAATTATTCAGTTCTTTTGTAGCAGAAACTTGACACCGATTTACAGACAAACATTTTAGACTCTTCCTTAACTTTAATTATTGTTATTTGTCTTTGGTCTCTAGAAAATTGAGATTGACACTGAAAATCTGGGCACAACTTAATGTGTTGGATAGTACTGGCCACATTAATTGAGTAGAAGTACTAAATAATTTAGACCCAAATCTATAGTGTGTCAAGCTAACTTCTCAAAAGTGACATGCCTGAATTATATTTAGCCCTACCATTATGGACTCATTTGCAAACAAAAAGGAATCTAAAAGTTCATCTATAAAGAACACTGCATAAGGAACATAAAAATACCAGTTGAAAATCTAAACACTGGGAATACTACCTCAGAAGATGTTCAAAGCAATGATGCTTCAAAGAAATCTGCCAAATATTGGCATCTGTCCCTCATCAGGGTTCATTTCCCAACACGAGTGGGCAAACAATATATTTCGTTAGTCAGCACTCTTTTTCCTTATTGTAGGTTTACATATAATACTTTAGGGTGATTCTTCTTTAGTTTTTCTTCATTAATTTTTTTATTCAGTTGTAGAGATCAAATAAAGGGCTGTGCATCTTTGAAGGCAGACTTTGAACAAATGCATTCTACTTGTCTGTTACTTATCCTGCTATAGGAAGATGATTCCTGATTGGAAAATTATTTTGCATAGCTAAATTTATATGAAAATAGGATAAACACATATAAAACAAGACTTCATATTCAACTTTTTTCATCAATTTGTACTAGTCCTTTCCTAGCTCAAACTCACAGTTTCCTATGTCAATCTAGCATGATTAAAAAATTAATCATTCATAATGGATACTATCATTTTTATATTTCTGTAGAGTTACAATACATAACATAAGCAAGAGACTTTGTCTATTTAATTTTACTTGCACATGTAAAATTGATTGTGATATAGAAATATTTGACTTATTGCTAAAGCACTGAGGCAAAAATAAATGAGTCATTATCCAGATAATAATCGCTCTGGGCATACACATATAACCCTAATATGTACAATTATGAGAGGTAATGCCAGAGTAATAGCGGAAGTTAAAGCATCATACACCTATGATGTGTAATAATTGACCACACTATGTGAAAATGTGTCTCTTTTCTTCCTCACCTGGCCAAGGCACCTTTATGATTGGTTATTAAAGAGATGGATGACCAAAATCTGTGCAGGAAAGGATAAGCTGGACTTCAAGGCAGAGATAAGAACTCTGGGAAGAATCAGGTGTTCTGGATTTGCTGACAATACACAGAAGAAGTGGGACACATGATACTGAGTAGACATACTGAGCCATGTGGCAAAATATTGATTGATATAAATGGGTTAATTTAAAATTTTAGAGATAGTTAGGAACAAACCTAAGCTAAGGCCATACTTTAATAGTTGACAAAAAGTTTCTGTGCCATTACTTGGGAGCTGACATTTGGTCCAAAGAAAAACCTGCTATAAACAAACAAACAGAAAACAATTTTTGCATATTGGTCTTCCTTTAATGTATGGCTTGTTTTATTAATGAATTTACTGAATTTATGAGACTCCACTTTCTTTCAAATCCTTGAACAAACATAGTCAAAACATAGAGAAAACTCTATCTATAGCTAAAGGTTTGTATCTGTGGACATTAGTCATACCTGCTTCAAATATTGGTAATAGGTGATGACTGTCCATTCCTATACTGACATGACATTGAAATTTATGTTTTACTAAGTGTTTCTATGCACAAATTCAATAGTATAAATAAAGTTGGTAACAGAATGTGTTAAAAAGCAGAAAAATAAGTAATTTTCAAGAGGAATATTTAATAACAGTTAATATTGGATCTCCCTAAAATAAAAATAGACAATGAACAAAATATGGGTATTCATTTAGCATGACTTGGTTTTATATGAAAATCATATAAATGCCATCATAGTGAAAAATTAAATCAAATAAACAAATTAAAGTTTCTGAGTAGTACTAGTGTGTATGGAGAAATAATATTGCTTTGAATTCTTTGTAGTATTTGATAGTCAGTAATAATTACTAAATTAATATTTTACTTCCTTAGAAGTTCATTCTTCTAAAGAATGTTAAGGTGAATGGTGCCTCCTCATTACTTAAGTACAATATAAAATATTGTCATTTTATTTTTCCCTAAAGTGGCAGATAGAAGATAATTTTGCATGCATAGTTTATTTTTCATTTTAATTCATTTCCCCTGAGGTTTAAATTTTCTTTCAGTTGGTAACAAGGATGTCAAATCCTTACAGCAAGCTCATTTAAAACTGGAAAATGGAATGCTTAGTATTTTAGATCTTATAAAGCTTGGGGTAACATAAATTCTATTCATATATTAATAAAAAGAGAAACAATCTCTTTAGCTAAATACTGTGATGGTTAAATTTCATAGTATTCTTCTCACCTTAATTCTTAACAAACATTTTACTTTACTTTTGTGGAGGAACAGAAGTTGAACAATTATTAAACTTCATTGTTTGGATTATAAAAGTCCTCCTAGACAAATCCAGGAACAGTTTCCAGTGTTGCTAGTATTTATCTCACGAGCACAGCATGTAGAAAACTGGTTTTATAGCCAGAGATCTGTTAGCAGTCATCAATCCAGTTTATTCTACCCTTAAGTAAAGACATACAGATCTTAGAACGGGAAAGTGTTCTCCCTTTTAAACCAAGAAATGAATATATAGCACAAAATTATAATATTCATTTGACTTTAATACAAAATATCTCTTTCCAAGACTGACTTAAAATCTTTTTCTTCTCCCTAATATTTAGAATTCTTTGAATTTGTAACAATCACTTTTGGATGTGTGCTAAAATGCAGCTTAATACCTAAAGCTGCTGTAGTCGTCTCTTATGCTTGGGATTGTCTTCAAGAAAAGACCTCAGATTGCCTGGGAGCCTATAGGGTAACTCTTGACCACTGAGTTCAGTTTTTGAGTTAACTGAAAATTGAAAATCCTAGCCACATTAACTGAAATGTTAATGGAACAACCTTTAGCTAGACACCATTGGTGAGATGTCTTCCCCAAATGTCGCCCCTCAGATCTCAAGTGTGGGTTATATGAATGGTGGTGTGGGAAGAGCTGAAAGGATATGGTGGAGAATAAGCCATAATCAAAATATGTTGCATACATTTTCAATTAAAGTTTTAAAAAATAATAACTTGATGTTTTCTTTTCACATTGGAACATGAAAGCTTGCTAAGCTAAATTAGTGTTTCCAGATACGTTCTCTTATTTGGCTCCAAAAGAAATATTCTCTTATTATATTTGTGGTGAGACTGTGTTTTTAATCTCATACTGGAAAAACAGGACTCAATGCAAAACGATTGATAGTGACATGAGAAGAAACCAGATTTTGTCTGCATTCCCGTAGAATATGGTTTAGTTGTGTATCTAAATGTGACGAGAGAGGGAGAGATAATATTAAACCAGGGGATGGTTGTCCCTTTATATTTACTATCACATTTGAAAGGTCATATATCACAGAAACACATGACCCTTTGTGTGACCCTGATTAGCTCTGTGCCCTTGTAAAAGCACCTCACCATCTCAGCTCTGCTCTATCCAATGAGGATAATAAGGAAGTATGCTAAATGTGCAGAAACCCACCTGATCAAGAACAAGGCTGTGGTGCATGCTAGATGTCTCCAGTTTCATTTAAATTATGAAGCTTACACAGTAAGCATGACCACAGTTATGAGCCAAAGAAAGTCATAACAGTATATTTAAAATTTTTTTTTCTGAGTAACTACTTGATCACAGAGTGATATCTTATTCCAGGTATTACAGAACTGTGGACAGCCTGGAAGGCAGAAAGTTATAAGGGCTTAATTTAAAGTCATTGCAGCCAAGCAAATTAACATATTTTAATAACTCCCTACATCATCGTAATAAGCCTGAGGCAGTTGCAGCGTGTGTAGGCTGAGGTGAGGAGACAGTACTGAAGGAAAGTAGATAAAGTGTAAACAAATTCAAAGATTATAGCAGTTAATGGAATAGGGAGAACGCGATTATACCTCCAAATGCAAGGGCAAGCTCTGACATAATTTAGCGAAATTGGATAGTTAACAACTGCGTCCTAGTAACACTGAAGTTCAGAAAGCATTCCAAGGATTCGTTCCAGCTTTAGGAATAATCCATACAACTCATTAAAGAATACTGCTATCTTCATAACATTATGGGAGAAAAATCTAACATTATTTTTGCACTCTAAGAAAATCCAATTACCTAAAATCTGACAACAATCACTATCTGAAAAGAACAACAAACCTAAGTCTCAACTAGCAAACTGCTTCACTAATGTAGTGAATAAACACGTCCAAACACTGCAGTGTGCTCACATAAGCCGAGGATATGACTGTTGGTGTATTTATCAGTGTTGGCATTTAGAGCAAACCAGTTGATCAATTCATCATTCTAATATTACAATAACTGATGTCTCTCAAATTTTCTAATCACTCTTAATATTCATCAGTTTTATCTATTCCCCTTAAATGTGGTCCCATCTATAAATATTTTATTCATTTCTAACAAACAATAGTAATTTAAGAAACAAAGTTTAATTAGGCTTCAAAACCATATACATAACTATTAATGTTTTATTTAAGATTATTTTTCACACCTTAAATTTAACCTACAATCTGGTGATTATGCAGAAATTGCACCTTCTAAGTTTATATTACCTTCTTTTCTAAAGTTGTCATGAGCTACTCATGTTTTTTCTTAATAAAACTAAAGTGAGGGCTTGCTCTCAGCAAATTAGAACAAGTTAATAATTGCCATTATCATGCTCTACGTTGTAACAATTTAATTTGTGTGTAATTGCAATACAACGAGTATCATCCTATTATACGCTATGGCTTCAGATTATAAACAGGCTCTTAGCTTCTACAAGATGCTTGATCATAGAATTAGATAAAATAACATGTTGAATTTTATTGTTCTTCTAGAAAGCTCACTTTCTACAATCTCACTATGCAGGTTTCATAGTTTTGAACATTCAAAAGCAGGCCAGAACACATCAGATATTTCTTATTTTCTTTCTTTACTCTCTTTGCATTTTTATTTATTTGTCACAAGAAATATTTATGAAGACAGTCGGTGGAGGCGCACACCTTTAATCCCAGCACTTGGGAGGCAGAGACAGATGGATCTCTGTGAGTTTGAGGCCAACCTTCTCTACAAGAGCTAGTACCAGGCTAGGCTCTAAAACTACAGTGAAACCTTGCCTCAAAAAACCAAAAACCAAAAGAAAAAAAGAGAAATATTTATGAAATACATATTTCTTTGTAAGAAACATTAAACTCCTTTTTTATTTGAATTGATCTTTCCTGGCTTATAAATGTCTTCTTTTTTCATTGTTATAGTTTAGATTCAGGGTTCAGTTAGTAAGATTATGGTGTTGATTCCCTGTCGTGTCTGACTTTTAAATAAAACAATTTAACCAAAAAACAGTCATCTCAGTGATTATATTTATCTCAGCATGCATTCTACTTCTCTCTGGTTTAGTCAATTTGAATTACAATAAAGACCCAGGACTATTATAAATTCTACACACTGTATAGTTTTTACATCAGTATACAAGCCTGACCTGACTGATTCTTTGCATCTCTGCCCAGCTTCAATCTCTAGATATGGGGGATAGCACAGAACTTCTATCTTACTCAAAGCCAAGCACTTGTAAATATTCACATAGAATTTTCCTTCATGTTGATAGGCAAGTGCGGCACTGCTTCCAGGTTAAGACTAAAAGGAAACCGTGACCAAAATAAAGATTTATGCAAAGTTAGAATACATGAAATCAAAAAATATTTTCTTTATTACTCATACTGAAATTTCTCAAAGGTAGTTCACTAACTTTCAAGGTTATTATTTTTATTTACTCTGAAATCCATTTTACTTGTGTTCAATGCTATTATTTCTGTCTACCCGGAAAAGACTGCTTTTTTATTGTGTAAAATGACAAGAGCAAGGAAATCTGGTTCCTCACTTATATTCATAAATTTGAGGTTTGTAGCATTTGTTAAATATTTACATTAGCTTTTTTTACTTATGCATGCAACACTAGTATTTATATTATTATTCTACTACCTCTAAGAAACCTTAAGGCCAGGGGACATGACCAGAATATCAGACTGATTGCCTTTTTCCTTCCTAAATGTGAATGAAATGACAGTATGCCTTGACACTTTGCTTTTGCACAAAAAGAAGAGGAGGAGTTTCATTAACACGTCTTCCTCTCTATGCTAATCTTGAAACTATCTAGCCGTCTATGGAATAAATAGAACACATTATGAGATATAGACTGGTGTATGCAATGAAATAACTAAAAATGGGAAATAGAGAACAGCAATTATTTTGTGTCCTGGGACTGCCTTCAGCCAATAACCTTTTAAGATACTGCACACTTTGAGCATGGTCTCGTGCACTATAAATGCAGATGCAAAGCATGCATATCTCCCTTTTTTTTTCTGGCTGGATTCTGGTCCCAGTTCCCAATGCACACAGAGTACTGTAGATCACTACACTAACTGTGAAATTAATCCCAAATAAATAACCTAAGTTATACTCCATTCTGGGCTATTGTGGAACTCTTCGATACCACAATTTTGCACATCAATAAGGCCAGATTCTTATTCTAGATAAATAATATGATAAATTAAAAAAAACATTAGCACTTATAGCATGAATAAAGTAGTGCCAGCTAGAGTAAAACCTAAATTTTCTACATCAGTTAACATAAAAATGACTCCTTACTTCCCTATTGATATTCAGACAATGGCTATGGAGACTTTCCTCCCAGATGAGTTTGACCTGTGTAAAGTTGATAAAACCTAACAGCACAAGCTTGATGTTATTTTTCTTCAAAGAGCCTGTATGTCTAACTTCTTGTCCCAAGAAGAATGTTATTCCTCTAGTAACCTTTTTTCAGCCTCCCAAACATATCAGCAACTTTGTTATTTTTACGGAATTTTTTTATTTCTCTCCATTTTATATTCTATATATGCATTCTTATATATACTTATATACATACATTTCAGAAATTCAGGTTTATACCTTTGTATGTACAACACATTGCATGCATTTCCCGCAGATCTTTATTCTAATCACCTGTGTCTTCTGTTATTAAAGTGGAACCACTCATCTCATGAACAGGAATAAGTCAGTTATGAATGTGTCTAAGTTTATTCATTTCCATAGTTAATTAAGGCTATTCTAGTTAGAATATATTAAAAATGTTTGCCAACAGGCTCATTCTTCATGCTAAATTCTGAGAACTTAAATTCTGACCTATGTGGAGTCTGTATCTTCGGCTTCTTTAGACAAACTCAAGTCGTTCCTGCAAGAAGACATGGAAAATGAGGGGTTGACTGAGGGGGAGAATGAGAGCCTAGGACAGATACGAGGATACTACGAGGACAGATAACCAACAACTAAACAAGGTCGTATTGAGTGGGAAGATTCCTCACTCCTGTCTAGCTGACAGAGAGCCAGAAGTTGCTCTGCTGACTGTAACTGTTACTGCCCGAGAAACATGGTTCAACAGTCCACACATCCTAGCTGACAGCCAACTTTCATTGTTTTGTCTAACTGGCATGCTATTAAAATAACTCCAAATGACATATTGTTAAATGGAATGTCTGTATTACACCATTTCTCCATAAGACCTAGGGTTCATTGTGGAAGAAGGTTCAGAAGATTTTAAGAGTCAGAGTCAGATGATGCGGGATTCCCCTCTGTTGCTATGAATATGTTTTATTACCATTGGTTAATAAAGAATCTGCTTTGGTTTATAGCAGGGCAGAATATACTTAGGTAGGAAAACTAAATTGAATGCAGAGAGAAAGAAGGCAGAGTCAGGCAGATGCCATGTAGCTGCCCGAGAAACAAGATGTAAGGTAACATGCCACAAGCCTCATGGCAAATTATGAAATAATAGCAATGGGTTAATTTAAGATGTAAGACCTAGCTAGGAATATGTCTGAGTCATTGGCCAAACAACATTATAATTAATATAGTTTTTGTGTGATTATTTGGGTCTGGGTGGCAAGGAATTCAAAGTGTGTTCTCCATTTACAGCCAGACATGGTGGAAATAAAGAAACAGTGTTTTCTAGATACAATAGGGAAGATACACACAAACTAAAAGGGGTAGAGATACTTTTCAAAACACCTGAAAAAGCTCAAGCCAGAAAAATCTCCGCATCAAGTAGGGAGGTAGACATGAAATCTCATAACTACAAAAGAGGCATTGGCAGTTGCTAGCCTCTCAGAGAAGAAACAATTTTTTTTAAGGTTGTGGTCCCTCATAAGTTGTCCATGCTCCAAGAACATGCCTTGACGCCCCTGAGTACATGGGCAGCCCAGACTGAACTGAATAAGTTTTTAAAAAACGATGTCACAAAGTCTGACTGATAACAAAGACAGGAAATATGGAAGGTTTTATAAGGTCAGTATAATCAAAATTCATTGTATGAAATTTTTAGAGAACTAATTTTATATGGAACATATGAAAGCCTCTATTACTCCATACTCAGTAACATCCATTCTAATCAGACTTCTAAAATTCATTAAGTAATAGCAAGTGACATTGCTAAACTACACTTGGGCTTTAATTTTTATTTTCATAATTATTGATATAATATCATTAGAAATTTTATTATGAATATCATGTTAATCAAAAGAAGTACTGAACATGTTGAGAATTCTGATTTAACAAAAGACCCTATAATTCTATTATGATATTTTATCAAAGTCAGGATAAAGAAATATTTTTCAATTTGTCACACCAGGAAATAGGAACATGAGCACGCACTTTTAAATTTAGTTATTTGTTATGACTCCTTAATTAGGTGATTATGGAAACCTCTCATTGTTTCTGCTTCTCAGCTCAGGCTGTGCAGGACCTGCTGCTGGGGAGTCGTCTTCCATAGAAGAGTAAAGACTTGGTTCACAAAAGGCAACACATACAGGGAGGCTAATAGATAAACAGTAAGAGAAATTTCAGGGCACCTGAGCAGAGCAACAACAATACACCCCACGGAAACTAGCAATCGGTCTGTGAACTGAAGCGGGATTCCTAACAGTTTTCTAGTTAGCCGTTTTCTCTACTGGTCTTCTAAAAAGTGGCCTATATTTGACTGAGAGTAATATGTTGACCAATCTCATCATGGTGCACAGAGACTCTCTACTTAATAACAAATTGGAAAATGACTTCAGACTGGAAAAAAGTACCAGCAAAAAAATTTATATTGAGGTATAAGTTTCTCTCATTAAGTACTATACAGGAACCAAGATGAGGAATTTTAAACCAATTATTGATATATTTTTCCTTTTTCTTTTTTTATTAATTAAAAATTTCCGCCTCCTCCCCACCTCCCTTTTCCCTTCCCTTCCCCTCACTTCCCACGCCCCCTCCCCTCCCCCTCCCTCTCTAGTCCAAAGAGCAGATATTTTAAAATATACTCATATATACTCATAGAGAGGACAACTGACTTAAGAAAAAAAAAATCAATGGCTTTTAATTGACCACATGCCTGGGTAAGTCAACACCATGGAGTGTTTGCTACAATAAGATAATGAAATAATAAAATATTTTAATGGAAGGAAAGAGTCTAAAACAATTTAGTTCCATTGTTGTTTATAACTAACTTGAGCTATATTTGCCTTGGATGTCATGGTTTCTTGAAAGATAATCTAAAATGAAATAATAAGGAACTGTCTTAAATTTCTAAAGGGTGTGGAAACTGTAAATATAAATGAAAAGTCGCAGAGGCTTGACACTTAAATTAAAACTAAAATCATTAAGAGTGTTTCTACACACACAGAAAATCACATTTAGACCTGTGACGCCTTTAACAGCATGCTTTATAAGAATCACATACATTAAATTTCTATGATTGACATAAATCGAAAAATCTAGCCAGCTAGCCATGCATGGAAAACGCTTGCTGGTGAAAATGCAAGCAGGTATAACCCCTTTGGATGTCAGTGTGGTGATTTCTCAGAAAATAAGGAAGCAACCTTCCTCAAAACCTAGTATGATGACTTTTGGGTACATATCCAAAGGATGCTCAATTGTGCCAAAAGGACATGTGCTCAACTATATTCATAGCAGCTTTGTTTGTCATAGCCAAAACCTGGAAACAGCCTAAATGTCCCTTGATCGAAGAATGGCTAAGAAAACTGTGGTACACAATGGATTACTACACAGCAGAAAGAAATAACAACATCTTGAATTTTTGCAGGAAAATGATTAGAGCTAGAAAACATTATTTTGAGTGAGGTAACCCAGACACAGAAAGATAATTATCACATGTACTCACTCATAGGTGGTTTTTAAACATAAAGCAAGGAAAGCCAGCCTACAAACCACAATCCCAGAGAACTTAGACAACAATAAGGACACTAAGAGAAACTTACATAGATCTAATATACATGGGAAGTAGAAAAAGATAAAATCTCCTGAGTAAACTGGGAGAATGGGGACCTTGAAGGAGGGTTGAAGGGTGGAGGGGAGAGGCAGGGAGGGGAGCAGAGAAAAAATGTAGAGCTCAATAAAAATCAATTTAAAAATGTATGCTTAGATTACAGAGCTTTTGTTTTATCTTATTCATTTTGTCTTATGAATCTTTTGCAATCTTTAATTGCTTTCATTTTGATCGTGCCTAGCTCCTAGCACTTGAGTATTTGGCTGTTTTGACTACTGGAACACAAATGTTATAGTTTAATTTTTGGTAAATGTTCTTGTTGATTTATGAGATTTTTGAGCTGTTTCTCTTAAAGCTGCTGTTTTTCCCTACATTCTTCTTGTCGTTATATTCCCTTTCACCCTTCTATATCTACAATTATCCTTTTAACTACTAATGCTGGTACAATCAGCTAAATTTGAAAAATGTGACGGGCAATCCCTGGCCCCTTTCGAGTCACATGAGGGTTGTTTTCCCCTTTTGTAGGATACCTTTGCAACTGGTTTCTAGGACATTTAACAATTGTTAATATCTTCTTGAGTTAGTGTAATGATTTATATGCTTCCTCCTCTGTATCCTGACATCTTTGTAGTTGAGCATGTTAAGATTTACATCTCAGTCAATTTTTCTTCCTAAATCTATTCACATTTGACTTCCTTATATGAATCACACTGGATTTTATTTCATATCTTGATGTTATCTATTCCCTTTTGTAATGACTTCTAAAATCACCTTACAAATGTAATATTCTATTGTAGGTTCTAACTCGTGAGACAACTTCACTGCGGAGGCTTTAGAAATTCAAATTTACCAAGTCATACATCAAGTAGACAAATAAAGCATAGTAATAAAGGACATTAGTAAAGGAAAAATAAGTTCATATCATAAAAACTCTGCTCAGTATCTTTAGGTGCTCTTAAAAATTAAGAATATATTCTCCATATTTGTTTTTATAAGCATATGCACATGTGTTTTTAGGTGAATATTAATGTCACTGGTTAACCAAGGTATGGTCTACAGTACTTGCCACCTTAATTTTTGCGAGAACATCTCTTACTGAACCTGGAATAAATAGGTTCAGCTAGTCTGTTTAACCAGTGCATTTCCTGGATGTACCTGTCTCAGCCTACCCAGCACTGGGGTTGCAGATATGTAACAATATGGCCTGCTTTTACTTGGATACTAAAGATCTGATTTTAGATATTCATGCTTACATAGTAGGCACATTGAAGACTAGGTATTTTCTCAAAACTTTTCATAATATTTTTAGAGTATTTCATGATTTAAAGAATAAGGTATGAAGCTTATTTCAGAAAAAAAGAGAACATCCTTAATTTTGAAAAAGCATTTACATGATTGTTTGATACTGAAAGAATATACAGAATCATCAGCTTCCACGTAGCATCATAGGAAATTCCAGTATAATGGTTTTCTTTTTCTTCTTTTAAAATGAGCTTAGAATTATAAGCCCTCAAAAGAGAAGGAAAAGCACATAAATCATCACACATCCATTATTTTGAATTCAGCACAAATTACACAATGCTGTTTGAAATTATAGGTTTATGTATCCTCTGATTAAAAGCACACTGATTCTGAATATTTTAAAGATTATCATTTTTGAACACAAAATATGCAAATATTTAATATAAAACTGATTACAGAGCTCAATTTGCAAAAATACTGCTTTCTGGAGATATTTTTTTCCCAGAAAACACTCATTAGTGCTTTTTAACAAATCCTCTGTGAAAAGATAAATCCTTACAATTTTCTCTTTAATTTTTAACCTCTTCAATGTGCTCCAAATAGTAATAATGTAGAAAAAAATATATCAAGATCACTTACCTAGTAAGTATGCTTGGGAAATTACAGTTATTTTATTCTAGATACCGTGTGTACAGATTGTGATATTGTTCATGTGCTATTGTCATTTTAGAGTGGAGCCTGGACATTTTCAGCAGCTTTCAGTCCGCTGAGGTTCATAATGTAGGTCTGCTCATTTTCAGTCTGTGTGCTTCCACCTTTTCTCCTCCGCACCCCTTTGCTTTCCTCTCTGCATTTCTGCCATGTCTTTCTATTGTCTCACACATTTTCCTTGACGATAAAGCTATGTGTTTTATTCTATTGGTGGCTTGTCCTGGGGATAATTGTAAAATTTGTCTTTTTCCAATTATGAGAGGTGTTCTATAAATTTTTGGGGGTATATTCGTTTTGAGCAGAGCGCCCATAATTCTCATTAATGCTGCCCATTTGAATGTGATCTATTGCTTTCCCTTAGAAGTGACTTCAGCCTTTCCCTAGTGCAGATTCCTTTGTATTCTTCTTATCCTTTCTTATCTATGTGTAGTCTCTCATAAATGTTTTACAATTAAGCCATTTATTAATTACAAACTAAACTAATAAAAGAGCAACTAATTTTTTGAAAGGGGGTAATATATTACTTTTGAAGATACTATGGGGATGTTACATAAAACATTCTCAGAGTATAGCCACCTGAGAAAAAGTTAAAAAGTGAACTAATTTACAAAGGACTTGCATAGAGTACTCAATGGAACAACAACTTATGCATTTCTGAGTGTTTCCTCTTGATTTGTGCACAGAGGCAGACCGAACCTGGAATGGACTTGTAAAACTTCAAAGCCAATCAAAGTGATAGAATTCTTCCAAAATGGTAATACATTATAATTCTTCCAATCCTTCCACATAGTCCCAATCCCAGGGAGTTAAGATTTCTAATATATGAGCTTATGGGGGCCATTATTTTTGAAATGACCAAACTTGTAAAACATTTTGCAGCAAATGTAACAGATGTAGAAATTCACACATTAGTCAAAATGTATATAATAAAGGATTATGGAAATAGTATTCTTCAGCATATGGATTCTAGACAAATATATTACACATAAACACATAAAAATTGAGTAAAGGGGAATTTTGGCTGTTTTTTCTTGGAAATTAAGACAAAAATTAATAAAATAGCTTTGAAACCTAGGGAATCATTTACAGATCAACAGTCATTTCAAAGAGATTAATTATAAACAAGAAAACACAGGGAATAGATTACCCAAGTGCAGCAAGTCAAAAGAGGTGAAACACACACACAAGCAAATACACACATACACACAAGCACACACACATAAACACACACACACCTCCACCACCAACAACAAAATGAAAGATTAAACGAACACTGAACACTGATATCTCTCTACATTAATGATCTCAATTTAGCAATAAAATGACACAGACTAACAGAAGAGATGTGAAAACAGGATTCATCCTTTTGCTTCAGCCAAGAAACATACCTTACACTAAGCATACATATATCAGAGTTAAAGGATGAAAAAGGATATACCAAGCAAATGGACATAAGAAGCAATCTAGTGTACCCATTTTAATATCTGACCAAATAGATTTTGAAACAAAACCAATCAGAATAGATAAAGAAGGACACAGCATGCTCATCACAGAAAACATTCACCAAGGTGACACTGCAATACTTCACATTTATACAATAAACACAAGTGTAATCAAGTTCCTAAAAGACATACGGCTACTGTTTAAATCACATATTGACCTTCACACACTCATATTGGGAGACTCAATAACCCATTCTCACCAATAGACAAGCCACCAACACAAAACTAAACATAAATACAGTAGCTTACTTATAATAAATCTAAATTTATAATATACAACTATATTATATTATAAACTAAGTAGATATGAGAGACATTTACAGAGTGTTTCACTCCCCCAAAAAAACTAATTTATGTTCTTGTTGTGGAATAATCATTCATCTTATTTTTTTGAGTTCAAAGTTTTTATTTCTAATGCTTAAAAATATCTATAGTGATTAGAAACAGGTACCCATAACACAGAGGCCAGAAGACTAAAGCCTTCTTTATTTTACTGTCCATTGTGGAGCTTTTTCTGTCTGAAAGGAACAATTTAGTTTTTTGCTTTTCAGATTTAATTATAGGGTCCACATTTTATATTCAAATATTCTGTTTTTTAATTAGTCTTCCAGTTCAGGACATTGCATTCCATAACTGTATTCTTCTCCTTAACTTTAATTCTTTTAAGATTATTCTTTTAGTTAATTTAAGACAGTTGTTTAGGTAAAAATGGGAAAGATTTTACTGCAATCTTTTGAAAAGAGGGGCAGATCATCTGGACAATGTCACTGAAAATTAGAAGAGTATTTGTCTTTGTGTGGGACTAGGTTCAATTTTACAGTAATGCATTTTCATCTTTGTAATCATATATTTATATTAACTTACTCTTTACACAGAAAAAATGATGTGTTTACTATAATTTTAACTTTTCAAGTTAATTTTAGGAACACATTGCTTAAAATAAAAAGAACAACTGACTGGTCTTTATTCTCTAAATGTTCAGAAATATAGTGCAGAATATACTAAGCCTTCCTTAAATTAATGACTTTATGCCCACTTTGGATTTACTTTGAGTAATATTTTGGCACAATATTTAAATATTCAGAGCACAGTAAATTTTCAAACATTGATTTATTCTTTCTACACTTAGCCCAGTGTATTTCCTGTTTACATTTCTTCCATCTTATGTTGTATTTTTATCTTATGATAAAATAAGTTAGAAAGTATGAAAAATGTCAAAAAATAAAATTTAATTAAATTAAAGTTCATAAAATGTACTGTTTATGTACAAGTCATTGCTACAACAATTCTAGCTACAACAGCAATCCCACATATACTCACTCATAGGTGGTTTTTAAACTAAAGAAAAGAAAACTAAATCACAATCCCAGAGAACCTAGACAACAATGAGGACCCTAAGAGAGGCATACATAGATCTAATCTACATGGGTAGTAGAAAAAGACAAGATCTCCTGAGTAAATTTGGAACATTGGGACTTAGGGGAGGGATGAAGAGGGGAGGGGAGAGGCATGGAGGGGAGCAGAGAAAAATGTAGAATTCAATAAAAATCAACTAAAAAAAAGAAAAAAGAACAACTTATCTTTAAACAAAGTATATTTCATACTTGTCTTACCATTTTTTGTAAGATTGTTGTAGTGCTTTTCTAGAGTAGATAGAAGGTGATATTTTTATTAAATCAGTTAGCAAATAAAAACCAATGATTGAATGGATAACTGGATGATACTTTTGTTAATTTTTAGTGAATATTTCAACATATATTTCTGAAATATTTTAATGCATAGACTTTTAAATACAGTGATACTTTCCACTCAGGGATAGGAAAATGTTTATTTTTTCCACATAATAATTTCATAGAGTATAATTATTTAATGAAGCATCAGAGAATCATAAAATATTTGATGAGCTAATTAGATTGATTGCTCAGAAATGGGAAAAGTTCTGATGAACTGGCTTGATTTCTAACCAACTAGGTCATTTCACACTAAAAATGGTATTCTGAAATAAGATGTTAATTTGGTTTTACAGAACCATACCCCTAGAATGTTTATCTGCAACATTTTTTTGTTCAGAGAAAATGTATATTCAAAATTGAACACAAATTTTAGGTAATTTCTGAATTACCTAGACAAGTGTTGCATAGAATTTGATTAGTAATACACAGAAAAATATGAAACTACTATAATGTATTAAAGTACATAAAATTAATACCCTATTTTGCTTTGAAAAACATGCTTGATTTACATTTATTTATTCATTTCACATGTATATGAAGTGGGGAGAGTGCATGCTGTCAAAAGCATGTTTGAGTCCAGGAATACATGCTGGATTCAGTTTCTTTTTTTCACCTTGCAGAATCTGAGGAACTTACTTAGGTCATTCATCCTTGGTACATATTCCTTTATCTTCAAAGCCATCTCAGTTTACTTTAATAAATCCTTTTAATAATGTTTGACTCATGACTTATACTTTCTATAAGTTATTCGGCAGAAAAATAGTATATTTACATATCTCTTTATTTATGATTAAGGTATGTTTATTGAGTATAAACCTTGGTTTAAGAAAATTCCATTCCAGAATATTATGTACTTTTACAAATATATTTACCTCCTCATGTTGCCCCATATCTATCATCTCCACCTTTCTGTCTCCTGTGAATACTCTTTGTGTTCTAAGTTCCTTTTATTTTATCACACAAGTCATATATATATATGGTTCACAAATGAAAGCAAACATGCAATTCCTGTCTGTCTCAGTCTGGTTGATTGCACTTAATATGATTCCTCAAGTTGCATCTATCTTCTATGAAATGACATAATTTCATTCCGCATGCCAGAATAAAAACTCATTATGTATTTATGCCACATCTTCTTTACTTGTTCTACATTTGATGGATGCCTAGGTTGATTCTTAATCTGACAATGAAAATAGTGCTAAATTGAATAGGGATGTGCTAGGATCTCTCTTGTGTCTTTCTTTAAGTCCTTTAAATACTTACGCGGCAACAGTATAGCCAGGTCATTGTAGTGGCTATTTACTCAGTGAAGACCAAGAAGGACATGTGAGCAGACAAACATCCCTTGTATTGGGCCAGAGAGCCCAGGTCATGGGTGATATGAATACACAACCAACTCAAGATAATATAAGAGTTATGAGGCTTTGTTTGTCTGATTTGCAAAGGGTCTGAATTATTGATACTCCCTCAACAGAGTCTATGCATTCCCATTACTCCAATTATTTGATGGAGTTTTTTTGTTGTCTTCATTATAGTCTCTGATACAGGTGATATGGAATGTCAGTGTTTTCTTTTCTTTTTTTTTAAATGTTTATTTATTTATTATGTATACAATATTCTGTCTGTTTATATGTTTGCAGGCCAGAAGAGGGCACCAGACATCATTACAGATGGTTGTGAGCCACCATGTGGTTGCCGGGAATTGAACCTTTGGAAGAGCAGGCAATGCTCTTAACCACTGAGCTATCTCTCCAGCCCTTCTTTTCTTATAAATATATGCTAACCATAGTTTCCCTCTCCTCCACTCCTCCGAGTCCTCTACTACCACTTCATTGTCTCTAAGATCCACCTTAGCATTTACTTTCAGAAGAGAGTAGGACTCCCAAGGATATCAATGGAACATGGTATTATAAGACACATTAAGAATAGGCACATGTTCTATATTAAATCTTGATGAGGCAACCAAAGAGGAGGAAACGGATACCAAAAGCAGGCAAAAGAATTAAATACAAACCCTACTGGTCTGCCAATGTGGGCTAACAACATTCACATAAAACGTGAGAAAGCTTGGAAAAGAATTCTCAGTGCAACAGAGTTTAGTGCAGTTTCTTGGTAGCTGCATTCACCATGGGCTCTGTTTGATGGAAGCGATCAGAGGCACCATAGAGTCTTTAAATGCAAAATCACATTCCATGTACACATAGCAAACACACTTAGTATTGCTCTGGGACAATGCTCTTGTACCCTGTAAAGATTTTTCACTTGTATTGATTTAATAAAATGTTGATTGGCCAGGAGCCAGGCAGGAAGTATAGGCAGGGTGACCAGAATTGGAAAATTCTGGTTAGAGGAAAGGGGCAGTCTGCAGTCATCACCCAAACCAAGAAGAAGCAAGATGAGAATGCCTCACTGATAAAAGGTACCAAGCCACGTGGTTAACACAGACAAGAATTATGGGCTAATTTAAGATGTAAGAATTAATTAATAAGAAAGTCTGAACTACTAGATCAACCAATTTATAATTAATGTAGACTTAAGTGTGTTTCTTTGAGATTGAATGCTTGTGGGATCAGGTGGAACAAAAAAATCTGTGTCAAAAAGGTATGTTCTTACACCATTCACAGCAGAGAGACAGAAAATAAGGTGAAAAGGTCCAAATTTACATATATTTATATGGGGACAAGCACATTGATATAACTCCAATGTAGTCTTCAGGTGTGAGAGAAGAGAATTGGAAACACTATCCAAAAGATCATTCCTTCTTGTATATAGCATTACTTCTCTAAGGGGTATACATATACATATATATTTACATGATAACCATAGTTAAATTGGAAAATCAATATTTAAGAAACTTAAGTTTTTTATGAAGGAAAGCAAATAAATATGCATATTGCCCATTAAGTCAACAATCACAAAACTTACTTTCCTTTAATATTAGCAATTAAATGAGATGAGACAGTTCATGCAAAACAACTTTTCATTATTTCAAATTATTAAAGAATTTATATTCACAGATATATTTCAAAATAATTAGCTGTCAGGAAGTCATAAACCTTATATAATTTCATGAAAGGATAGGAACCCTTCCTTTGATTATGTTGATTCAATATGCAGCAGCCAGCTGCATTCACAAAGAATTTATGTAACTTATTCCAATCAAGATGATAGGTTCTATGTTAAGCTAAATTTATATTCCATTGAGGTTAGATACCTTAAATGAAGTCTAGCATATTAGAATCATTCAGCAATTAAGGAAAGGTGTCACTAACTTAAAAATGACTAAAAATTTACTGAATAAAAGGGGAAAATAAAAAATATTAAAAATAATATTGTGTCTTGTTTCATGACTTTCTCCAGATTCAAGGTCAACTTGCCATTTATTTAGTATCTTACTAATGCAATAACCTAAGCATGCATAGACCAAACCAACCAAACAAACAAACAAAAATCAAGCAGAAAATTTGAAAAAAAAAGAATAAGCATTGAAATATTATGAGTCAAATGAGACTCAACTAGACTAAAGTATTTTCTCCCAAAATATATTTTTCCTTATGAGATGAGAGGTAGTACAAAAATGACAATGCATTGCAGGTACTGCAAGCTAAATGCATCTGCCATTTGTAACACACTGAACGCATTTTATATGCTATTTTCATGGTGCTAGTACCTTTGGGATTACAAAAAAGTAATATCCTCATTAACAGAGTGAAGAGTATTTGAATGCTGTGCCAACATTTAACTCATGCCTACCAATCGAAAAGGGAAAATGTTCTTTATTGACTGGAAATAGGATCTTGTTTGAAGGTAATTGACTCTGTGTCTTTCATTGATATAATGCTGTCTCCGGAAGAAACAAAAGCTCAACTTAGAAAACAAAGGATATATGTAATGGACTGATCACTTTCTCTTCACTCAAACACAGATTCTATTGACAGAGTGAAAATTCTGACTGTCTGTGAATCAAAGGATTATACATCATCTAGTCCATTTAAGAAGTTAAAAATCTCTTCAAATAAGAGACTCATGCAGACACATGGCACAGAAAATATAAGAATGCAACAACTTTACATAAAACAGATTGAATTATAGTGGAAAGTAGCAAAAATAAAAGACATTTCAAGTTTTACATGCATGTCACACACAGGCTAGTTTTCTAGAGTAATCAATGTTCTAGGTCCTTTGAAATATTAACATATTCTGACTTGTAAATTGTAAGTCTATTCTAAAAGGATAGACTTACAATTAGCAGTTTATTAAACTCATCTCCACTCAGAATTAGAGGGCAGCAAATATGTATGCATATGTCCATCGTAGACATGCCTGTGTGTGTACACACAAAAAGGACTGGAGAGGATGCCCAACGATGAACTTTCAGGGCATTAGAACAGAACAGTGAACACTTGAGATACTGTAGATAATATATAATGACATATACAATGAATGAAAATGAAAAGTCCACAGAAATTGGAGCAAAACACAGAGGTAATAAGATTAAATGTTCTAATTGAGGAAAATCTCTAGTCGCAAATGTGGCTTGGGATCAAATAATGAGAACTTACAGGGGCTTATATGCTTTTGTGCTTCTCTACCAGGACACCAACAAAAGCAACCTTGCTAAAGTCAGAAGTGAAAGTCTTATTTTTCCATTGTTCAAAGGGAAGCAGTATAAGAACAATCCCTGATTTTAGATTTAGAAAATACTTTCGGGTGTTTTCCTATAAAATGGACCCAGCTGCATTGGTAGGACAAAACGAAAGTAGCTTCATTAGAGAGATTTCATTCTAATAGTAGTTAACCTAAACCATTACCAGGGAGGTCAGTCTTGGAAACAGGAGAGAGCAGGATGAAAAAAAAAAAAGAACTAGTGTATGAACATACATGAGATATGAATTTTATTCACAGTGAATATTGTTACTGCCCTTAGACATAATCACACTGATGAGGTAATGAAAAATGACTTTTTTTTTTTTGGTTGAACTCTGAAATACAGAAGACTCAAAGTCTATGAAATAAAGACAAAAGAGTGCCAGGGTTGTCCTATCTGCTAGGCAGAAATATGTTCTTCCTGATAGGAGAATCAGGGGTGTGACTTCAGCTAGATTCTACTTTGTGCAACTTGACGTTTACTAAGATGACGAGTAGACCCTTTACAGCACCGGTTTACTATTCCCAATTTTTCCTGTATTAGAGAAAGAATCCACATAGATATTTCTGCAAAGAAATACATAAACCGCTAGTAATCTCATAAAAGGCACATCCTCATACTACCACCTTAGTAAATAGGTAAGTGCAAACAAAACCCTCCACAATGTACACTTTTTGTCATGGGGATGGAAAGTTTTTCACTTGACATGGGGAACAACAGCATGAGCAAGGCTATGGAGAAGCCATGACTCTTACCCATTGCTGTCACCTTGGGAAATATTGACACCTCAGAAGACTGAGCAGAGTTATCACATAATTCAGCTATTGATTTATAAGTATTCATGAAAGAAAACCTAAAATGTTGGGGACTGCAGACCACCAGACCCTGAGTATCCTGTAAACATCTTGTTTTGCTCTGCTCTGGGTGGCCTGCAACTGCTTTGAACATGAGACTCTGATGACAGGGGAGTGGTTTCTGGTGGAACTGCAGCTCAAAGATCCCAAGAGCTGGGGCATGGCCAGAGCCCTATATAAGCTAACAATAAAGGGGGCATCCTTGTTTCAAGGATAACTTGTGTCTCTGTGTCAAAAGAAAGAAATGATGCTTGATGTCTCTGCACATTTGCATGTACCAGACAGAATTAGCTTTGCCAGGCTATCTACCTGTAGTGCTGCAGCATAGTATACAGTCTGTCAGCTAGACTCCTCCATGGTATGGTTGAGGGGAAGGTTTATGGTAGATATGAGAGAGAGAACCATCAAAGGCACCTGGAAGTGTCCAGAGAAGAAAGAGAAAGTAAGAGAGGAACGTGGACATGGTTAGACCGGACCATGAGAGAAAAAAAAGAATAGAACAGAGCAGAGGGTAGGTGAGACACAGAAAGAAGCACAGCATGAGGCAATAAAGTGGAAAAGGAAGAAGAGGAGGGGAAAAAGCTCACTGACTCTGAAATGACAGCTGGGGAACTTACCTAGTACCAAATTAGGTCTTTTTTTTTTTTTTTTTGAAAGGAAAAGGGTTTATTTGGCTTAAAGTTTTTGGTTTTAGTATCTGGTAACAGTATCCAGTTACAGTATCCGGTTACAGTCTATCATTGTAGAGAAATGAAGGTAGCAGGGACAAGAAGGAACTGGTCATTATTGCAATCACAGTCAGAGCAGAAAACAATGGATTAGTGCATGCATGCCAGTGCTCAGCTTGATTTCTCCATTCACCCAGTTCAGAATCTCCTGCCTAGGGAATGTGCCACCCACAGAGGGCAGATCCTCCCAGCTCAATTAACAAAGCGAAGATAATCCCCACAGAGGTGCTCACAAAGCCAGCCTAAACAATCCCTCATTGAGATCCATTTCCACATGGTTCTAAACCGTGTCAACAATAAAAGCTAACCACAGAGCTGGCTGCCTCTGCAACAATGGGTCGGTCATCCATCTTCAGTCTACAGGCCTAGCATATCCCACAGACTTTTCTGTGAAGCAGGATATTTTGTGTCCTGCTTCTCTAATTTGGACAGCACACTGTTAGCAGTCAAGGCAGGGACATTTTCTTGCCTAGTGGCTTACTTTTGCCACAAAGAAAGTAAACTCCATGTGGAGTTTCTTCAATGCCCATTTTCTTCTCTGAAGTAGATTGGTGCTGCCAGGAGCAGACATGTCTCATTGTCATAAAAAAGATGAACCTAGGTAATTAAAACATCTTAAATGTCATATTCTGTAGATCTCTGAAATCTTTGATAATGACCTATCTAAAACGTCTTTGTTTGACCTTGAAAACATACCTAATGTGACTACAAGCTCGATTGTAATAGGTGACTAATTACTAACACTGTATTTCCTTATTATCCTAAACAATTGGTAATAATTTTCAAGGACCAGAAATCTGCCTTTACATTGTTAAATGAACTTTATAGGCACAATACCTTGAACAAGATTAGAAATGTATGTACAGCATGTTTTAACAAAATTAATCTGAAATTTGTAATAATATACAAAATTTGTATCAACATACAAAATTTGTATACAATATACAAAAGTCCAATCCAATGTAAAACATTTAAAACCAAGAGTTGCTTTTTTTTGTTTTTTAAGTATTTATTTATTTATTATGTATACAATATCCTGTCTGCCTTTATGCCTGCAGGCCAGAAGAGGGTACCAGATCTCATTGCAAATTAGGTCTTCTGAGTGTGGGTGACAGTTATGTGACTTGAATAGTTTGTGGGGCCACTTGCCATGGAACGAGTATTTATCTCTAGTATTTAAACTGGCTTTTTGGATTCCATTCCCTATGGTGGGAAACATTGTTCAGTCTAGATACAGGGGCAGGGGATGATCTTGGTCCTCTCCCGAGTGATGTGACAGACTGTTGGCTCCCCATTGGAGGCCTCTAGTTCTCTGAGGAATACATGGGGAGTGGGCGAAGGAGGGTATGGGGACAGGGATGAGGGGAGGAGGAGGAAACTGGGATTGGTATAAAAAATTTTAAAAAGCTTTAAGAAAATAAAGTAAAAAGAAAACTCAAAAAAAAGAACTAGACCATCCTGTCTTTTTTGTCCACACTATTTGCTTCTGAGTTAAATTTAGACAGTTTCAGAGATAACAGTAGACACTTCCTTTGTCTAATGATGAACCCAAAATGTCCAGGCCTATGGCTAATTTTCCATCTGTTTATGAACTTCTACAAATAGGATACAGAAATGTAAAGCCTGTAAAATTTACTTTCTTGATTCTGAAAAACTGAGTGTGACAGTCTGACTGTAAGTATGTTTGGTTATTTCTCCAATGACACCATCAGAAAAAGAAATTTCCATAATAATTTTAATGTTCTTACGTGTAAATATTGATATACACCCCTCCCTTGTCAAATCTAATGATTATTAATGTATATAGGCTTATATTAGTATGATTCTTATTTCATACAACCAAAGAGTAAGAGTAGGCTTATTTGCTCTGACAAGTTGAGGTTGCCAAGACACTATTCATGAAGCATACAGTAAATAAATTGTGCTGTCTACTATATAATTTAACAGATTAGTATAAATTTTCAATTTGAAAATATCCTTATATTTTGCTTTCAAAATGTTCTATGTGTATTCATGCATATCTTGACTTATTACAGGAGGGATTAGATATCAGTAAAATACATACATTTCAAAATAAAATTACATTGGTAAAGATGAGTAAGAATGCAGTGCTGAGTGATATGGAGAGATAATGATTTTATTAACATTTGAGGGTTATTTTCAATAGCAATCTTCTCTTAGATGCTGGGTATCATAATTTTAAAGAAGAATTTCAAAAATGGATAAGGGATAGTTAAGAAATTTTGATGTGACATCCTTGTCAGGTTTATTATATATTTTAATTACAAAATATATACATTTGAGTGTAGAAAACAATATGACTATAGAAGACATGTAAGAGTTTGCTTTCTCTATTGTCTTCTTACTAAATAGAAAGATCTCATTTTTCAAAGAATAAAATGTGTCTGTCTTTGCACTCATTTACATTTTATAAATCATGAAATATATAAAAACTTTGGGAGAGATGCACCTATCAGAGATGAAAATTTATGGTTGCTAATGAAATAAGACATGTTTGTTAAATGCCCATGATAAACCAGGCTATATTTTGAGCTTGTCATAAAGCAATGATATAGAGAGATGAATACATTCTTACTTTGAGAACAGATCCCTCAGAACAGGAGAGACACTTGATTATAATGCTGATTAAATTGCACCTCTGGGCAAAGATCTTTAAGGCAAAGTGTAGGCTATTAATAAAGCTGAGGAGACCGAACTACAGCATGATCAGAAAGGTGCTTACTAATGGGACTAATTTTGTTCTCATGATGAACAGAACTACTATGTATAGAAAACAGTTGGAAATATATTGTTTTCTATTCTGCTAGACATGAGATAGAGTTCCAAAGTCATTCACTTTGAAAATAATAACTAAGTTTGTGGTTATTAATTGAGAAGACATTGCTTATTTTGAAGGAGTGTGTGTGACTGGAGTTTCAAGATATGTAAGGAAGACTAGAACATGTACATAAGCCAAGAGTGTGGGTGAGTTTAGTGTCTATCTCTGTCTCCATGAATAATCCATTACAGACTGTCATTTAGAGAAATAGGAAACCAGGACTCTGATCAAATTCAGTGACAAAGTTCTCAGGTCTTCTCTGTCTTTGCTCTCACTATATCATTAGCACTAAAATCTTGGCTGTGTCTCTGAGAAGTTTAGCACACTTATCATTGTGGAATTAAACCACAGTTACCACCAAAAACATTGTAATTTCCTCATCTGCTTGTGCTAGACCATTTCTGGGCTGTAGTGTTGGGAGATGCTAAATAGCTTCTGTATCGACATTTGAGAGATAATTACATGGACATAAAACTCTAGAACAACTATGTCACTTTTAAATTTAAGAATATTAATTAGGAAAATAACATTTTTTACATTTTTGGAATTTTAGATACTAATGTAAAGTTTATTTAAAAATTAGATGTAATGTCCAGCATAGAGACCTGTAACACTTGCATATTTGTCCTTCTGGTAACTATAATTAAAAAATATAAGTAATAAAAAAATAAAGTTCTATATGGTATACTTAAGTGACATAGTAAAAGACAAGGGACATTGTAGCAAATAGAATCAATGTCTCTAGTTATTCAGAATGAGTAACGAGAACTTCTTAAATATTTTTTTAAATTCCTATACTGCTAGTTAATTGAATTGCCTTCTTAAGGAGAAAAAAATAATGTCCCTAGAAGGTCATCTGATAATAAATATATGGAAACACTACATTTGGAATCTAATTTTATTCTTTTCTGAATGGGATCTGCCTTACCACGAAGATCTTTTGATAAAATCTTATTCTTTATGAGCACATCTCAGGGATAGTTGTGCATGTCAACTTATTGCTTAACTAGTCATATACTCATGTGAAAGAGTCATGTCTTCATGTGGAAGAGTCTAGAAGTTCATGAGCAGATGAGTCAATGGAGAAAACACGATGCACATATGCTGGAATTTTAGTCAGTTATGAAGAATGACATGATGTCAATTTTAGGAGAATAGATGCATCCGGCATGTATCATGAAAAATTACATAATATCACATGCTTTATCTCCTATGTGCATTCTATAAAATACGAAAACTTGTAAACAGAGAAACATAGATGAGAAAGTAAAAAAAAACACTAAGGAGAGATGGAAGATTTGTGTTTGTATGTGTATGTGTGTGTATGCATGCACTGGTATATGATATGTACACATACGCACATATGTATCACAGAAAGAAAACTCTGAGCAAAGGAAGGAGAACAGAAAACAGAAGAGGGTAATGAAGCAGAGAGACATAGTAGGGTACAAGGCTGCATATAAAATGTCATTAAAGCTGCATATTAAATGAAAACATATAATATTATTCAAAACTATGAAAACTAAATGTATATATAATATCAGTTAATTCTCTATCATTTTTTGAGCAGAGTAGTGCCCTTAACTGGATTGATTTGGCTGATGCTATTTTTAATTTAATAATCTTGGCAACATTTTTGAAAGGTATCAGACCTTGAGATGCCTGGTGATTTGTAATAAAATGAAGTATACACAGTCATATGTGTAGTAAACTGCCACATTTTATGAACTTTACCATTGCAGCTTGGCTGCTTTCTTCAACAAGCTTGTGTTATGGGTACAAAAGTGGAGAGAGAAAGAACTTTAGAAATGTGCATGCAATTTTTCAGTGTGCCCTGGTGCTGTTCTTCTCTGCGGTTGTGTAAGCTTTGTGGAATGAAATAGCAGCATCTGGGTAGGTAGGTTATCTGCACCTCTGGTTCTGTTCTAAGAGTTCTTTCTGTTCCTGATGCCATTACCTCCACCATGGCTGTCCCTCCATCATGTAATATAATCTGAAACTAAGCAAAAATAAATCTTTTTCTTTTAAAATTATATCTTCCAGGTATTTTGTGACAGTGATGAGAAAAATGGCTAGTAGACTGTTGCAATATAATTAACTAATACTGAAACCATCCTCATGTCTAAATGTAAGCCAGAGTACTGCAGTTATAATAAGCATATGTCTATGACTGAATTTCAAATGATGTAGGGAAAGTTGATGATGCTTATGTCACCATCTTTTTGCAATTTATATACACACACACACACACACACACTATTTACAGTTCTCTATTTTCTCCTTTGATGATTTTAAACTAGATATACATGTCTATGTGTTTACATTTATATATACATATATATGCTTATATGCACATATATACAAAAAGATAATTCAAAGATTATTAATAATGAAATTGTTTGTTACAACTATGATAAAATAAGGAAAGGAAAAAGAAAAGATAAGCCAGAGTCAGTCGCAAATATGAGACATCACATATTTAAGGAAACTTTCACATTGCTTTGTAATATGTAGACTTATCTGTGAAGTGTTAGCCCATAATTGTTTAATACATTAGCAAATTAAATATGCTGGTCATACCATTTTTGCTTAATGCCTGAGTTAACTCATTACATAATTCTGGTATGTATCCTTCGTTGAAGATTTCCTTTTATGAATCTCTTATTTTAATTACATATTGCTAATTGACACAGAGAATTTCCATGACACCGATATTTGATTATGGTATTATATCCATTTGTCTCATGAGAGAAACTGGACTATTAGTGCAAGGAAACAACATATTTTGCTTATTCCATGTTTGTAAAGTAGAACTTGAAAGCTTAGTTCTGACTCATGTCATGCTTAATTAGCATATATCAGGCAGGTTTTAATTTTGTAATCACTCGAAGTTAATTCTAAAATTAACCATAAATTGCCAAAAACAGAATGATAATAATGAATAATATCCATAAGCAATTATCATAGCTATTGGTAGGTGCAGATAAATTTTGTTCATTTCATGGATGTAAAACCTAAGGAACTAAAGCTTCCAGAATTCCAAGATCAATTCTCTACAAAGTATATAAGCTGATTTTTATGTCAGCTTTTTCTACCTCTGAAAATAACCACAGTGTAACTATCAGTTGTATTTTATTTTATGGCAATATTTTTGTTCAGCAATCAAACTTTTATATTACTTTTTTACTAGAATTATGATTGCAACGTGATTTCCAGTTGAAAGATTATTCCACAATTGCATATAGCAATTTTCCTTTCCTCACAGCAGGTGCCCTTTTAGAACAGTTATAACTTTGGGCTACTGTGGACATTTGTCAACTTCTTTTTTTTCATACAAGTGCCAAGACAGGCTCCTTTCAGGACAAGAACCCCCTCCTCAGTATTGTGATTGCTCAGCAATGGCACCCAGTGCAGACATGGTCCTGTACTCACCCTCTGCTCTGAGTTCTCGAAAACTATCTTCTCTGTCAAGGGCATCTGCAAAGTGTGCTGACACCAACTGGCAGGAGACTTTGGCTATAGGCTTGCTGCTGTCTAATCAGCACCACATTTATTGAGGAACGTTCACATTCTTCAATATCCCAGTCAGGGGTCAGTGACTGAGGGGAAGCGCTTGCTTTTCATAGGTTATACAAAAAGACGCTGTAAGAAATTCGTAACTTGAGGTCCATGCCTTCAAGGCCACACCTTCAAGAGAAGGACCCCATGTCCACACTGCCTGGATGAGACTGGATTGCACAGAAACCTAGGGTAGAAGCAAACATGACAGGCGAACAAAGAAATCATATAATGAAATGATTTCCTAAAGGTATTCTGCTACATTCATGGATTGGTACCTTTTCAGTTGTCATCAGAGAGACTTCCTCCAGCAGCAGGAGAGTACAGGTGCAGAGCCCCAGGTGGATATTATAAAGAGAAATACTCTAAACTGGTGGTGTCAATCACATCCTTTCCTTCAGACACTGGGGAACCGCAGAGAAGAGGAGAAAGACTGCAGGAGGAGTCAGAGGAGATGGAGACCCCAAAACACAGCACACTGACTCATCTAATCAGGAATCACATGGGCTCAGAGACTGAAGGGACTAGCATAGCACCTGTATGAATCTATGCAAGGTCCTCTGTGTACATGTTAGGGTTGTTTCTTTGATGGTCTTGTGGAACTGCTAACATTGGGAGCAAGTGCATCGCTGACTCTTTTGCCTGCTTTTGAGATTCCTTTTCCTCCTCTTGGGTTGCTTGTCCAGTCCCAATACAAGGGATTTTGCCTTGACTTCCTGTATCTTGTTTTTTGCCTGTTTGTCCTGCTCATTTCTGAAAAGGAGACAGAGGAGGGGGTTTATACCTTTGGGAGAAGGGAGGGAGGTTGAGTAGCTAGGAGGAATGGACTGAAGGGAACCTGAGGACAGATGTAGGCCATCTTGAATTTTATTTGTAGCCACATTTGTACTGCCTGTTCAGAATAACCTTGTTTTGGGGAGGAGTCATCATATCTTTTAATACTAGGCTGCTTTTCAGGTGAAGATTGACCACATCACATATTAAATATTGTCAAAAAATTATAGCATTAGTATATCAGAGTGAGCAAAGCCTTGTGAGTTCTTGTCTAACAAAATTGAAAATTCCACACAACAAGGTGTGCTTTTTTCATCCAAACAAATCTAGGCTCTTTCTATCTTTTATTAAACATCAGTACAGACTTTGTGGAAAACTGTAGTGCAGACTTCATAAGTACCTGGCTTTTTAGTTAAAGTTCTGTGATAGTGTATCTGAATCCCAACTAGACATTACTGATGAACAGTTTTGGAAAATGTATTAGCAGAAACCTTTAGAACTTCAGTAGTTTGCAATTTAAATCATTCTGAACTTTTATTTAATGAGGATAAGATAATACTTTTTCATCCATCTTATTTGTCTGACAATAAAAATAAATCAAATGTTCATAGCACCATTATTCATAATAGCCAGGACCTGGAAATAAACTAGATGCTTCTCAACTGAAGAATGGATAAAGAAAATGTGGCCCATTTTTACAATGGATTACTCATCTGTAAAAAAAAGCAACAACAATATGCAATTTGCAGGCAAATGGATGGAACTAGAAAAAGAAATATTGTGTGAGGTAACCCAGACTTGAAAGACAAACACAGCATGCACTCACTAATAAGTAGATATAAGATGTAAAGCAAAGAAAGGATAACCGGACTACAGTACAGAGCTCCAGAGAAGCTAGGTAGCAAGAAAACCCCTAAGAGGAACAAAATGGTCTCCCAGAGAAGCAGAATTAGATGGATCTCATGGGTAAATAGGAAATGGGAGAGAGCATAAAAAGGGAGATGAGAAAGAGGGAACAGGATGATCAATGGGCAAAAGGGATGTAGTGGAAAAGCAATGAAAGAGAGATCTTGTTAAAGAGAGCCACTATGGGGTTAGGAAGAAACCAGGTACTAGGGAACTTCCCAAGAATCCACAAGGATGATCCCAATTTAGACTCCTAACAATAGTGAAGAGGGATTCCTAACTGACCTTCCTCTGTTTTCAGATTGGTGAATACACCAGCTACAATCAAAGAATCTTTATCCAGCAACTGAGGGAACCAGATGTAGAGATCTACCACCAAGTACCAGACCAGTTCCAGGAATCCAATCAAAAAGAGGGAGGAAGAAATATATGTGCAAATGAGGTCAACATCATGATGGAGAAATCTACAGAGGCATCTGAACCAAGCTCGTGGAAACTCAGGAACTCTAGCCTCACAGCTATGGTGTCTCCAAGGGATAGAACTAGGCCCCACCCCAATATCAGGAAACAGTGGTGAGGCTTGGGCTATCTATGAGACACCTGGCAATAGGACCTATTCTTGTTGCATGAGCTACCTTATTGATACCATGCTCAGTCTTAGTGTATGTGGGAGGAGCTTGGTTCTGCCCCAACTTAAAGTGCCAGACTGTTGACTTTCCATGGGAACCCTGACCCATTGGATGTGTGTGGGGCACTGTGGATGGAATGCAATATGAAATCTAAAAAGTAACTTAAAAATAAAGCAAAGAATATGAACTCCAAAAATGACATTTGTGACTTTAAATTTCGTTTCAATTAAGGTCTTTCAAAATAAACAAATACTTTCTATCTTTATTACCTACCTTTATGTTCTATGGAGCATTACATGAGTGATCTAACAATACTAAGGGAAAGTTTGGGTAAACAATTCAGTAATTTGATAGCAGTTTTATTTAAGATGGAAATGTTAAGAAATAATTATCTGTCAAGGCTATAGACTTGATTAATTAAGTGTAGATAGTAGATGACTAAGGTAATCCCTAAAGACATTGATTTCATGGAATAACAACAGACAATAATATTTATGAATAAACACATTAGGAAACCCATTAGTGTATAATATTTATGCTTACATTTTCCCATATGAGCACAAAATAGTGAATTCTTGAGAAGGTCAGAAATACTTTTCTCATCATATTGTATTTCATTTTGACTGTAAGAGGTTTACGCTATTGGTAAACTTAGCTGTGGATATAAGATTAAGATTTATAATTTAACAGTTCAATATACTGGCCTAGAAAATGTTGGTAACAAATGTTTTTCTAAGGGCCATGATTATACTGGTACCAAGATGTTGGCTAGGCTCCTGTTACTAGGCATGGTTTTGTCATGTGGAGTGGACCTTAGGTCCAATTGGATGTTTTCACTAACAAATAAGTGTCAGTTATTGCTCCTTTACAGATATCTTGCCATCTTGGTTATTGTTGGAGTTCATAGGTGTTACATCTGGGCAGGACAATTAATTGTTTCTCTCCTTTGGCAGGTTCAGTGTTATTTTGGGATACCATAGAAGCTAGAACACAGGATGGGAGCTTTCAGCTTATATTCAAATCAAATTATCAAAGTCTTGTCTGTGGTGTTTCCAGCAATGGGGGGCTTACTGTTGGCTTCCAAGAGTTAATTGATGGCTACATCAATAACATATATTGTTTTGAACAATAACTAAGAGTGATCTCATAACTACTAAAATAGGGATTTCTCATGTCTGGTACAGGGTAAAGAATTTTGGTTAGTGGTTTTCATAAGGTACTCTGCCATAACTTCCTCTAAGATAAATATACAGATGATAGATAGATAAGTAGAAAGATTGATAGATAGATGATAGATTGATAGATAGATGATGGATCTGAGAACCTACAAAGTAATCCTTAAAATTCCTTCATCACAGGCATGATGAATCTCTTTAAGAAAGGAAAAGGAAGAAAAGAAACTAACTCATCTATGATGTCAAGCACCAGATGCAACAGAATGCTGTCTCAGCCCTGGGCAGAAGTATTCATGTTCGCTACCATGGAATAAGTAAACAAATTGTCTGGTCAGAAAGACAAATTATACTGATTATGCTTCCTCTTGATGGATTTTCATTGACTAAGGAGCATGGACTCATCAACGCCTCTTGAAAGAAACTGTTTTTTTATCCTTCTCTTCAACTCAGATAAAAGTTGTTTATCATCCTAATTGCAAGGGGTGAACTATCAAAATCATCAAAACACATTGAGCACATCAAGGAAACTATATCTCTTCCTCTCTGGTCAGTTATTACCAAGTTCAGCAATTAAATAAAAAGAGTTAGCAGTGTTTGCTTTAGTGCGAAATTGAGCATCTATCTGTCTGTGGTATTTCTTCAACTTCAAATTTTTGTTATCCTTACTGCGATTGATGGCACTTTTTTCATATAAAATGTTTCTAGTAGAAAATTTTATTCTTTGGAAATGAAGAACCCAAGAAGGAATGAAGGATAAAGTTCAGACTAATTCAAGCATGATAGTAAACCAGTAATAATATCAATGAAAATAAATCATTGGTTAGCTTCTATGTGTTAAAGGAAACAAGTGAGGGAACTGACAAAGGAAAACAAAATCTTCTTTCTACAATCGTGCTGCAGATGATATCCAAGGCCATATTCTAACCTATTCTGCCATGAGTGATGATTTTCAGGTAAGGGTGGTGAAAGGCTAGATGTGAATATGGTTAGTGAGAAAGGCATCTCAGAAAGAGTGGAAACCACAGCAGAAGCAGACAAATATGTGATATGCATATAGTAGACCCTATGAGTAACCCACAATCAAAGAAAAAAAGAACGGGGTGTAGGCAGTACCAGCAAGACTTATTCTTGAACTGGTGCTGTGAGCTGCTATGTAACCAACATTTCTAATAATTGCTGACATGATAAAACACATTCTAATGAATTTCTGAATAAACATTTAAGTTTTCTTTTTCAGGATGAGCTTTCAGATCGATCTGTAGCCAATTACACACAGCAGCAATCCACAATCTCATCCATTGCCAAGGTTTCTGCTTCTGCCCTTTTATAATCATAGCGATAATATTTCTACTTTCAAGAGTCTATGGAACCAAGTCTGGAGGATCATTTAATTTTCCTTGTTAAGCTATTTTCTCTGATGTTATCCTCAATAACCAATGTCATTCTTTGTATGACCCTGGTATCAGCGTGATTTTTCTTAGTTGCCGATTCTGAAATATTTGAAATCTTATCTTTCCTAGGAGAGAAAAATCAGAATATTGTGGATAAACCACAAAAATACAGAGAAATAAAGATTTCACAGATGGTAAAGAAAATGCTGTCATGAAAGCCTCTTGTAAAAAGTCACCACACTAATATTTGAAAGGGAAGACTACATAATCTACTCATTCAATCAGAAGACATAATGCAACTATTTACTCGATTTTTGTAATTAAGACCATTTTTCCAATTTTCTTTATTCTTATCAGAAGAAATTCATTTATTAAATTTAAATCAGAAGCCTCACAGCTGTATTTCAATGACTATCATAAATTATAATTTAAATATAATTCAAAATACCAGTCAATTAGTCTAGCAGAAAGAAGCAAAGGTGATACCATGGACAGAGGAAACAGTAACAGCACACCCAGTCCCAAAGAGAAAGAATGCTTCAACTACAGAAAATCCAGTGGGGTTTTGTGTCATTTATTGCCTTAAGTGATAAAACAGTATCTTCAGTGTTTGCATTTTTTACAAACTATTTTCAAATTTTGTGTCATAGATGCATCTGCATGAACAAACTTATTATATGTACACTGTCTGGGGATTTTTCTGCATTATTCATATATCATTAATATCAAATACACACTGGACTTGTCTCTACACCTAAAATCTAGCTTCCTTTATTAATTTCTTACTTGATTGATTAATTGATTGATTAATGTCACTGAATTCTCAGTGTTTCAGTTGTCATTTATTACTGAAGTTTTGCTTTCATTCACACAGTCTTTGTGGCTAATGCTAGGTTGTATTATTTACACTTAAACTATAAATGATATCCAGGTGGTGGTGGCACATGACTTTAATCCCAGCACTTGTGAGGCAGAGACAGCCAGTTCTCTGAGTTCAAGATCAGCTTATTTACAGAGTGAGTGCCAGGCCACCCAAAGCTACACAGAGAAACTAGACAGAGAAACTCAGTCTCAAAAAAAAACCACAATAAGTAAGTAAGTAAATAATATTAAATACATTTGGTTTGATTAAGAAGCTCCTAAGAGATGAGTAAATTTCACTTCTTACTAGTAAGAGAAGAGCTTCCTTGGATGTAGGTGACAGTATTCAATAAGTAAGAGATCTCAATGGTGTAAGAAAGAAATATGCACATCTAGTTTAGGTAGGAGCAAGCTCTTCCCCTTTCATTCAGGCAAGACCAGATAATCCAGCATGGGTAACAGGTTACCAAAAGCCACCTAAGCACCAAGGAGAGTGTGCTGATACTTGTTTTTGCTGTAACAAATCAAGCTTGCCTGAAGATCAGCGTGTGGAACTAGCCACACTGGTTCGCTATATAGGGGCCAGGCAGTTGTGGAACACACCTTTAATCCCAGCTCTCCGAAGACAGACACAGATGGATTTCTGTTAGTTTAAGGCCATCCTGGGCTACATAAAACTGTTCTAGTCTAAAAAAAAAAACAAAAACAAAAAAAAAACAAAGCAGTGGTGACTCATACCTTTAATCCCAGTATGTAGGGGACAAACTCCTTAATCCCAGCACTAGGGAGGTCAACAGATAAGGGAATATAAGAAGGAGGAAATAGGAACTCAGGATTAAGCCTAAGGATTCTTTATCTTTTTAATTTTATTTTTCAAACAATCTTATTTTACATACCATTTTCTAGTTCCCTCTCCCTCCCATCCTCTGACTCCCCCATCTTCTCCCCACACCACCTGCATCCACTCCTCAAAGGGTGAGGCCTCCCATGGGGAGTCAACGAAGTCTATCACATCTCTTGAGTTGGAACCAAGTCCCTCGCCCCCTGTATTTAGGTTGAGCAAGGTATCCCTCCACAGGGAATAGGCTGAAAAGAGCCAGTTCATGCACAAGGGGTAAATACTGGTTCCACTGCTAGTGGACCAACAAACTGTCAAAGACACACACCTGTTACCCATATTCAGAGGGCCAACCTCGATCTTATGCACGTTCCCCAGCTGTCAGTCTGGAGTCAGTGAACTCCCACTAGCTCAGGTCAGCTTTTTCTATAGTTTTTCCCATCATGGTCTTGGCCATTTTGCTCATAATTTCACTTCTCCATTATATTGCTTGGCCTCAGGAGTCTGGTCCAGTGCTTAGCTGTGGATCTCTCCATCTGCTTCCACCAATTATGGGATAAAGATTCTATGATAACAACTAAGGTAGTCATCAGTCTGATTACAGGGGAGGGGCTTTTTAGGCATCCTTTCCAGTATTGCTTAGATTCTTAGCTGGAGTCATCCTTATGGATTGCTGAGAATTCCCCTAGTGCCTCGATTCTCGCTAACCCTCTTCCAAGGTATCTCTTTCTTTGCTCTCCCTCTCGGTCTTTCACCCAATGCAACCTTCCTGATCCCTCATGTTCTCCCTCCCTCTCCCCTTCTCCCCTCCCCACTCTCTATGATTATTCCCTCATGTTATAACTTTACTAAAGGGATATTGTCTATGTCCCCTTCCTGGGGGGATGAATCAACCCTTTCAGACTAAGGAGTTGGTGAGGTAAGAGGTTCCTGTTGCTTACTCCTTTGTCTCTCTGAATTTTCAGCATTTACCCCAATATGTGACTTCAGGTTTTTCTTAATAAGACCAATAAAAAATTTTCACTTCAGGAGAGGTCCTACTCTCTCTGTTAGAAGCCTTAAAAGAGACCAAGCAACATGATTGTCACACACATGCAAAGGGCCTAGGTCGGTCCCAGTCACTCCCTGACTGTTGGTCCAGCATCCCCCTGGCATTCCCGTTTCAGGTCTTCACAATGAACAAAATACATTAAACTTGTGTACTTCTAATGTTTAATCAGAACAGTCCTTTTTCTTTCATGCGGAGCTATCATGTTTTTATGTTTGGTCATCAAGAGCAATCCATAAACAAACATTGCATTGAACTCTGAGTCTTGCTGAAAAAAAGAGGAGGGATTATACCTGCCAGGGGGGTCATGATGGGGGAAGCCACAGAGTCAGCTGACATGAGCTTGCAGGAGCTCATGGACACTGAACCAACAGTCAGGGAGCCTGAATGGAACCATCCTAGACCCTCTTTATGTGTCTGAAAATAATGTAGCTTTGTTTGTTAGTAGGACTCCTTAGAGTGAGAGCAGGACCTCTCTTTCTTGCTTAGCTGACTTTTGTTAACATGTTTGCCAGGCTGCATTACCTGGTCCTGCCTCCAACTTGATGTGCCACTCTTTGTACAAACCCATGGGAGGTCTTTTTCTTTAGGAATGGAGATGGAGCAGGAATGGATGGGGAGGGGGTAGATGGGAAAGGGGAAGGGTTGGAGGAAAGGAGGCATGGGAACCTGGTTTGCATTTAATATAAATAAAAATAAAAGTTATTTAAACTAAAAAAGAAAGAAAACAAAAGGCAGCACTAGTCTGTCTATCAGTATTACAGAAAGTGATGACAATAACTTCAGACATTTTGCATCAAAAGTGGTCATTTTTGGTTTAGACATCCACATTGCACTTTAAATACACATGAAAATGTATAATACAATATTCTGGTTTTGCCTAAAGTTAAATGGTCCGCAAACATTTAATCACATTGATATTATAATAAAGCATCTGTGGTGTCTTATTTCAAAATTTAGTATCTTTAGTCTGATTTGTTATCTTTAAATTGTCTCCTCTTACTGACTGTGAGGTAATGTTTGTTTGCAAGAACATTACACCCGATTAGAAGAGAGAAGTCATATATATATATATAATTATTATTATTTCACCTTGTGAAGTAATATGTAGAAATGATTATTGAGAGGAAAATGCCAGATATGTAAGTTGCAGTATAAAAAATGTTTCTGCTTGTTTAAAGATTGACTTTTGGGGCCTAGAATTTGACTGTGGATAAAATGATATTTTACAAGCTTGATGACTGTTACCAGTCCTGATAATCCAAGGAAAAGCCAGGAAGATGGTGCAACTGCTGTAATCCTAGCACTTGAGAGGCAAGACAGGGTATTCCTGGGTCAAAATGGCTATACAGTCTACACAACAATGACCTCTGTATTCAGTAAGGAATATCCCTCAATTACCAGAAAAGATGGTACATTGATAAGGAAAACATTCACCATTAACCTGCATTGCATGCACACCTCCCTCCACATACATGTGCATATATTCATCAATATATGTAAATATGCATATATACAACTCATAAATCCCTAAAAATAACTCTCTTTCTAAATGCTTCAAAAATAAATTAAACTTAATATAGTTTGCTAAGATGTACATTGTCAAAATGTTATTTCTAAGGGTCCTTATGAAACATCTATTTACTAAATTCTCCAAAGTTAAACAGTGAAACGATTCTGAAAGACTATACCGATACAATTCTATATTGAAAAGGATAATTTAGTGACTACATACAATACAATTTCATACTGTCTTCTAGTTTTGTCTCTTTTCTTGTTCTTGCTGTGCAAGTGAATGACTTCTCTCTGGTACTGGTGCCCAACAATTCTCAGAGGTAATAATGAAAAAAATTAATCACTTTAATTTATAATGTGTCTGTGAAACTTTACTGTTGATGGTTAAATTGAATTAAAGTTACAGAGATACCTGACTCTCCAAGCAGTAGAAAAAAAAAGGCAAGGTATATTGGAAGAGACTGAAAATATTTAATAATATTAAGACTTCATGAAATTGATCTAGCTCTTAATGGCAGCTCTCAATTGCTTTCTCAGCCCTCAGTCTCTACTGCAATAATTTTGATTCTTCACCCTGGGAAGTCAGATGGTTTCACATTAATGCCTACTTACTATGGTGATTTATGTTGTATAGTTTCAAATAGAGCACTAGAAATCTGTGTGATCTAACTATCATTGATTTCAAACGGCATTTTCTTTCATTGAAAGCATTCTCTTTCAATGAACTAGTAAAATGATTCATGCACACAGAAAACAGAAATACACTCAGTCAATCTAGGATTTCCCAGGAGACCTTTCTTGAGCACTAATATCCATTTTCAAGAACGCGAGCTTTTGATCAACACAATTGTGTTTGTAATATCATGCATACAGCTACTGGACACATTATCAGTGATTTTGCAAATGAACAAGATAAGGCTGCATTCTTGCCAGAAGAATTTAAAGATGAAAAGTTTTAAGTTTCAAGATTTAAAGATCTTTCCAAAAAGTTGTAAAATAAAATTGAGCCATCAAAAAACATTCCTCCTCTTCCCGCCACAAATGCTGCACCTTTTAAACAAAGAAAAATCTTTCCTTCTGAAGCTAAATTAACAAATGCACATTCTTCTTCCTTCTCACAGAGCAGGGTATACATTGAAATACAACTACTTGCAATAAATCAAGCCTGACATTACTTCCTGTAAGTACCCTAAGAGCTAAGTGATAGATTAACATTTAGACATGGTTTGGGTAAGTATGGAATATAGAAAGTTCAGAGTCATAACCATGTGCTGAAAATGAGCAATGACGAGACTGAGTGACCCAATCCTACATTCTTCCTTACTTTATTTTGTCTGGAAAAGAGGATGATTTTTTTTTTAATTTAAAAAATATCTGGTCTGACAGAATATTAAGATACGGGATAGTTGCTCTTCTCACTGACGACATAGTGGTTATGACAGATAGAAAAAAAATATAACAAAGGAAAAAAATAAAACAAGGAAGCACAAGCATGGGCCTTAGATCACTAAACAAATTAATGAGAAGAATGCAGGCTATTCCAAGTGTTCTTATTTCTACTTAGATGACTTTATGTGACAATCAGATTAAGAAAGGAATTTTCCTCTCAATTGTTTTCAGAAGAATGCTCAGGCAATTACCAAAACATTCACAGCCTCGGATTATTTATATTCCTCTTCAAGAGAATGTACTTTAAAAACCTATTCACACATTTCACTTACTATAACAAGCAGTTGGATATCTGAGAAAAATAATTAACATTATTTACTTATGTGGCCCACAAACCACTTAGAATATTTTCTCATTAAATTAAACTTATCAACAGCTTCATAGTTTTTAAATAAATAAAATATCAGTGGGAGATAGCTTCATTTCATGAAAATATTGAACTTTTGTTCATGTAAATAAAGAGGGTTATTTGAATATAAATTTCTCAACCAAATTACAGACAATAGAACTGTGGGTTTACCAACATTACTGATTTGCAACAGAATTTAAGGTAGTGACTTATCTTGCCTTCGCTACTTGGCTATTAAATATGGAGAACAATGGTGTTATCTTTTGCCAATTCATGTGAATACAAATTAAATAATATTAATATAGTAATGCATATTGTTATATATATTTAACGCTTATAAAACTTTCCAGCATGAACTATGGCAGTTTAGCTCTGTATAAAAAGCTGGTAATGTCATTATGTTATTTAAACTACAGAAATCGATTTTCTGCTGTTTGAAAGGTGAAAGTCTAAGGAAACACTTGTTAGCATAGTCTGCCTCTGAAGAAAGCAATCTTCCTGACATTGTATTGTATTTTAAATAGATTTTGGTTTAATCACATTATCTGAATAGCAACATTTTTTAAAGTTTCTTATAGTTTCTGAATATTCTGTTTTTTCTGAGTTATTAGTAACTAACTCTTTTATGATTCTGAATTCTTTAAGATTCTCATTTTACCTCTCATCTTTAATGTGAAGGAGAACTAATTTTGAAAAATGGTGACATGTTATTTTCTTGTTATCACCAAAGCTCTTCCTCCTTGAGTGCCCCGTTCATGGAGAAATAAAGTTGACATCAATATTTATCTCACATGCGTTCTCTCCCTCAGCCCCAGGTTCTCTGAGGCTGTAACGACCACATTACCCTCACCTGCTCTTTTAGAGAGACCCCCCCCTCCAGACCACCGAGCAATGAATACCTCAGGTTTGAATTAAGTAACTCCTTCTGTGTTTCTTGATTAGACATTTACTGACAGGTGGATAGCTTAGAAAACTATGTTCACTTCAACCCAGTGCCCATGACAGAATTTGATTTTTTTCTCAATTTATTCATTAGATTGAAATAAAGAACCGGGATCCCTAGGTCCCTTACCAACAGTTCCTCCCCAGTGCGTCTCACTGAATTTCACATGTGTTCAAGGTTGATTAAAATCTAGTAGTAAATTTTTTTTCACCCACATGAAAAAAAATAAAGGTATTCAAAATGCTTGATATATATATGTATATATGTGTGTGTGTGTGTGTGTGTGTGTGTGTAGATGTAGCTTTATAGCTATTCCTTTAAAGATTATTTAGCTACTATTTTAACAGACTCATGTTAAAATGTGGTCACGATTTGTACAATAATAAAGAAAAGTATAAACATTTAATTTAATCCACTTCTAAAATCAATATGCCCCAAAGCAACATAGGCTCTTGACACTCCTCTTGATTATCTACCGGCAGTATTTGTTAGTATGCTACTGCTGAATATTCCATGAAGTCTGATAAAAGTACATAGAAAAATAAATTTCGGTATTGTATAAAAATCTCTCAAAAAAAATCTCTCCATGTTGATTAGTTTTCATAGTGTCAAAGTACCAAATGCAGCCTATAAGTACAGATAGTATAAAATCTAAATATCCAATTATTTATTAGTTTTACCTAGCTGTAAATCCTGTGAGCAACAATCATAATCAGCATGGCAAGGTATGTCTAGAGCAACAGAGGCTCAAACACTAGTAGGATAACTACACGCCTAATATTGGATTTAAGATTTGCTCCACAGGAGGAAATGTATGTCCGGTACCATAAGTCTGGACAAGAACACATGTTTAGGGAGATTATATATCACTGGTTTGAACCTACTACTACTACTATTTTGCTAAATGCACATAGAGTCAAACTATTCTATAAATTCACACCTCCATATTCCTAGTGTAGTATAGCTATTTGATCTCATCAGAGTGGTTTCTTTTTACAATGATGGGTGTATAGCACAGAAATGACAGTTAGTCAAAGTGCATAGAATAACTGTTAGAGTACTCAGGCACAAAGAGAACATGCGCTGGACTAGAGTCAGGGACCAAGGTGAAGTAGAAAGTTAGGAGTGAGGAGTTGGAACAACATGCGCAAAACACTGCATATGATAGGCTGTCTGGACTCATGGACGCCACGCAGCTGTGTTCACACATGTGACACTTGCATACGATCTAGCCTCTCAAGTTTCCATCTTAGAGAGGGAGGGTTTAATGAGTCCCTACCCCTATATGAGGAACTAGTGATTATTTATGCTTTCTAAGGTGGGAGAATCAATTTTCCTAAAGAATGTAAACACTAGAAGATTCACCATACTCCAGTGGATAGTTCCACACCTGTGAGTGTAGGCAGTACATCAAACACATGAAGTAAATACATATATAATAAAAGTTTTATAAGGAAACTGAATGTTCAAGGAAATAAACATATTTGGCTTGATAAAAATATCACAGGATGTATAGGTGTAGGATAATATTAAATGGTATCTCATAAGTATGCATTATTTTTGCCTTAATTGTATTGTATTGGAATAAGTAAATTTAATTAAAAAAATTAAAATGATGTGACTGAGTGTGTAGAGGATTCAGGACAGATCAAGGAGGACTTAATGAGGAAGAAGTAAGTTTGAATATCATCAAAATAATCTGTACGAATATGATGTTTTCAAAGTTAATTTAAATAAAACATCCTCATACTAAAAATTATCAATGTTAAATCTATATTAGAAAAATTAATAACATCTATAAAGAAGACAGAGACAGGTGGTAGGATACTAGTTGTGCTAACACAGCGCCAGTGTTCCTAGCACACAGAGTCTAAGGATTGAGGGTCCACCATGAAATGAGCTTGCTTTCACAGAATAAAAATTCTGCCTCTGAAATCAATATATGCAGATATTACACATATGCACAGGGTATTTGTAATGCTTGTTTATGTGTATATGTATAAAATGATGACTACATTCTTAAGTATGAAGTCTCAAAGTTTAAATCAATAGCAACAACAACTAGATATTACTCGTTTCTTGAAATATGCTAGGTGCTTTGCTATGCCTGAGAACATGCAACTCATACTCAGCAGAAGCATTATTATTAATAGGGGTGTCACTTTCTGCCTTTCCCTTTCTTTGCCTCTCCTGAGCTGGCTGAGTTAATGAAAGGTTGAATGACTTGCCTAAGGCTATCAAAACTTTGACACAGGTATATGTTTTCTTTATCCAGTTCCTGTTTTTTTTTTTTTTTTTTTGTTTTTTACCATGCATTATGCTACCACACTTGTGAGACTGGGAGCCATATGATTCATATTTCTTTACATAATATCATTAGATGAACAAAATTGAAGAAGTAAAAATGAATGATATGAACTGTATAGTTGAGAATTCTTGTGTCTAAAGTGTTTGTCAATTCAACATTATACACACTACCAGATTCAAAGCTATCTTGCATCCTAAAACAAGTATCTTAGATGATATCTGACTGCATAATGTGATACCAGCTTTCTTAAACAAGCAAAAAATTACCATATTATTTGAAAATAATATGATACTACCAATGTGTAAAAATTGCCATATGGTTCATGAAATGTTTGAGATATAAATGAGCTATGTTCACTTTATATGACACTGTTTGACAATGACAAAGCCAAAGAAGATTCAGATATGACCATTCAGACAAAATCTCTTAGATAACTTGAATTCTGCAGTAGGAATGTGTAAGACAATATGGTAGCAATATTCTTACTTATATGACCATGCCTTTTTAAAAACTATAAAACACAGATATATGTATTTATTTAGGTTATGATAAATCATACATGTGAGGGTAAGTGTTTAGAAATCTAACGGACAATGTCAAGCTTGATGTGTGTATACTTAAATCATAAAATACATAGAAAATGCAGATAACTTTATAAAGAAAAACATTAAAAAAGTAATACATTTGTTAGTGCTGTGTCTACATTAAATTACAAAGAAATGATAGACAGTACTTAATCCAACAATCAGACGTGGTGGTTATCACAAAAAGATGAGTTAGAAAATTATTTATGAAGACACGTACAGGGACCCTCAAAGGTATGACTTGTCTCATATTTCAAGCTTGCTGTGTATAAACATCAGTTCTTTGAAACTACCTACCCAGAAATGTCTATTATTTTAAAGTGTTGTTCATGATATCATGGAATCAGTTAACAAAGGATTATTTTTTAAAAAAGAGACAAACTCTGTGTTACAATTCACCACACTTATAAGGTGTTTTTCAGAGACAAGCGCATTTCTTATCAACTTGGTCACTTTCCTCACATAAATATATTCCCAAGTAAGTAATTAGGAAGAGATCCTAATTGCTGAAGACATTTAGAAGTTGGAAGATGAGCCGCACGCCTCAGTATGCTCTGTGCTCTCTTATCAGGGGAGTAGCAGCATGTTAAAAACCTTCCAGCATGGGCAACCTAGCCACAAAGAGCTCTAAGGTAATGAGCCATTACTCTGTATGCTACTTGTCACAGTGACACATGTACAACATCAATGTCAGAAGTTACTGAGAAAGGACATGACAGGAACCTATCCATAACTGCATGTTAAGTTTAGAAGCCAGAAAAGCACAGGGACATTAGGCAGAAGTGGAAATATTTAAACCTTGTGATATTTACTTTGCTTGGAACCATAAGGCCAGTATTTTCACTATTACTATCTCTTCTATCCCTAGTAATATTATCTATTATTACAAACTCTCTTCTTTCTCCTCACAGACCCATATTATTGTATTACTAGCATATATTACTTTTATTCTATATAAAATAATAGATGGTGTGGTATGTGTGGTAATGTATACCAGTAATTCTAACATGTGAGAAGAACAGGATTTCAAAGTTATCTTCAGTTCTATCGGAAGTTTAAGATCATTCATGCTACATGAGATCCTGTGTTATAAAAACAAAAACAAAATAAAAATAAAAACATTTAAAGTGCAAAGAGATCCTTTTGAAGCTAATGGAAATACGGTTGATAAACAATAGTGTAAATGTGTTCAAATCAGCTGTGTAACACAACAGCAAATAGGTGCATTGTTAATTTATTTTTATTTAATGAATCTGTTTACAAAGCAATGGAAGTACAGTAGGAAGTCTTTGCAATTTCAAAATCCTAAATTCTATCATATAAACAATACCCTATAAAAATTGAAGCAGTAGAAATCTAAAAACCAGATTATTCTGGAAGTAGGAAGACATTAACATAGACTGGCTATTTGAGACCTAAGCCCAGAACAAATACTGAATGGAATTGATGAAATTAATAATCATAAGTGCCATGCAGATAAAAAGTGATATATGTGTGAATTATTGTAAAGAAGTAATATACAGCAGAAATTAAGACTCAGAATGATAATGATATTACAATGAGAGTAAAGAGAGAGTAAGCTAAGCTATTTTTCATAACACAAATGATCTTTACTGTGGCTGAGCGATAGTAACGCTATCATATGATTATCATACAATATCACAGCACAATAGTCATCCCCACCAGGATTAGACCAGCATCTGAATCACTATCTTTTCGTTCTTTCTGTGCTATTTTATTTTTAATACATAGTTTTAAAAAATATTTTGAATCTTTTATACATGTGTGATATACTTGGATTATTTTTGCTTCTCCTTTTCCTTCTTCAAATCCTCCCATGCACTCCTGTGAGTTTATGACGGCTCCTATAACTATCATTATTACATATATATGTGTGTGTGCATATTACACAAATACGTATATCATCTGTGTGTGCATGTATGCATGTACAAACTATTATGTTCATTTGGTGCTGCCTATATATACCTGTGCTTAGAGCTGACCACTTGGGATAGAATAACATAACTGAAGTCCCCCATTGAAACATGATCCCTAGAGTCTTTTTATCTTGGCACTTAGATGCATTAATTGCACAATTAAGTAATATTTAATTAGATTTAATTTTTAGACTTTATATACTCTTTTTATAGTTGATATCAGATACAAGCACAGGATTTCCCAAACACAAATGAGAAAAAATTTATTTAATCAAACACTTGCTTGAAATGTTAAAGCATCCCTCAAAAATGTGTGCTTATATGGAATACGTAAATAAGCTGTTGTAAGTAAGAAAACATATTTCAAGGAAGTCAGATAATAAATAAACCAGAAATAAATTCAAACTGCCTGGAATACTGACAAAAAAAGATCATTCTTATTAGAAGAGACAATGAGAAGGATCCAAGTAGCTATGCACTCGAATAAAACAGGGCAATAAAAAAACCTACTAGATTTTATGAAGAAATACCAACACATTATAACATTGTTACTTCAAGCACACACACACACACACACACACACACACACACACACACACACACACTAGCAAATGGGTCTTCCTCAAAAACTGTTACAGGAGGTCATATTGACAGAACATCATTTGTGTTCTTTATACAGGTAGTGATAATTGCCTGGTGTCTCTTCTGTCTCCCAGATAACACCACTTTGCCATAATGGCTAGCATTCTATTATTAGAGTCCCACACAGCTATGCTCATCTCTGCCTACAAGTATTCTGGGTCACCTTGACCAAAACCACTGATTGAACTCACTCTGAACCTAGGTCTTAATTAGTATCTTCAGCCTTGAGCTCTTCATTATTTTCATCAACTCTCCTTTCAACAGTTCACTTAGATGAAAAACAGGAATTTCAAAATTAACTTCCTTATCCCGTTCTAAGCATCTTTTCTTTTCTTAAGGGTCACAGTTCAACCGTCATTTATGCAGTAGCTCAGATCAGAGAATATAGAAGCTTAGAATTCAGGGTTAATTTATGTTTCTCTCACACATGTTGTAACATTTTTCGCAGCAAGCCCAGTTAACACTCTTTTAATGTGCTGTGAAATTCACATCATGAACAGCGCTAACCCCTTTGCATCCATTGTCCTCCTTTGTCTGAGATAATGCAAGACTGACTCTCTTTATATAGCTGTTCACCTGTAGGGCAACACATTATTCTCAAGCTTGCCATGCAACCTAAGCCAGAATAATTATTTAAAATGCAAATTAGATCTTATCTGAAGTCTTCTGCCTCCAGTTCTTTGTTAGATTTCTGCAATACCCATTTACTAAAACCCAAAATCTCTGCCATGTCAAGGTGTAGCTACATGATATAGAGAAATCTATTGTAAAGAAGCACTTCCCTCACTTTATATTTCATGTCATTCACCTTTGGTTTTGTCTTCAACAGTCTTCCTTTCTCTCACACTCTATTATTATTATGTAATAAATACATATACACACACATATAAGTCCAGTCCAGCCAGCAATATCCATCCTCATGTCTTGAAATATAATCATTTTAATATGTAGAAACACTTATTCCACTCCAATGCCTCCCAACCTCGCAATTATAATATTCAGCTTCCTAGTGAAAAACTCTTAGAATATTATATTTTTGAGCTCATCCCCTTTCACTTCCCCTCATTTTCCAAATTTTCTTTTTACTTACCAGGATACATTTAATTGAACTACATCTGTCGTTTGGTTTTATCTCAAGAGTCACCACTAATATTTGTGAATTTTAACCTAGAAATACATCTCAACTCTCTTTAGTCTTCAAGCTCTGACCAGATTGGGGAATAATTCAACATTACCTGTTACTTAGATGGTAGGAAAAACTTTTACCTTTTCTTGATCTAGTACATAATCCAAATGTTTATTAATTTTCCTGTAAATAAGCAAAGATGGCATGGCAATTCTTATCCCTAATTTTCAGCTACTGAACCCATTGGTTCAGTCTCTATAGAATTCAGTCTAACAAGCATCCAAGCTTCCTTCGGCAAACAGACTATGGGACCATTGGCAACTGGAACCACAACATTCAAGGACCAGCCATCTTAAACATTCACAGAAGTCCGGAAAGAATCCTGAGAGATTGTTGTTCACTATACTGAATCCTAAAGAAAAAGCCTCAATCTGGGCTGTTGAAAACAGCTTGAACCAGATTTGTATGTAATAAACCTGGATGAATCATTTATATCTCAGTTGTAAGGATGGCATTTCTGTGATAGGGTGCTAATTGGTAAGGCTATGATTGGTACAAAAAAAAATGGCTGTCAATGGTCTACATAGTTCTTCTTTGGTTATGTAATCAAGACAACCAGATCGGTTCTGTGAGTTTGTTGAGAAGGATTTTCTGGTGCTACCTATATTCCAGTGTTGTAAAATCATACTCAATAACTGTTTCTCTGGAAGGGTAATAGCTCACCTTTTTTATTGTAGTATGGATTATAGATGGGAAGGAAAAGATGTAGAAGAGAACGTGGCTGCAAAGAATAGTGGTAGACCTGGCTCTATGGCTCAATAAGAACTGAGCAGCTAATCCACTATAGAAGCACAATATCCTGTCTTCAGTAAATTTGATACCACCTAGTAGAATACCTGAAATAGATTCCTCCTAACTTCTAAACTCTGATACTAAGTTCTAAAGATTCCCTACCACCTCTGAGCATACAAGATAGGCTAGTTATAGTCAGACTTCTCTTTGGGCTGACAGCTCATAAGTAACGATAAGGATATTCATTAATTATGAAAGTCAAGCCTATGGCTTAGTCTTGTTTCCAACTAGGTCTTATATCTTAAATTAACTTATTTATTTTAATTTATGCTCTATTATATGGCAGTACCTCTCTTCCATTCTGCACCACCTGTTTCCTCTCGTTGTTTCCTGGAGTCTTGAACCTGCCTCTGCCTTACTTTTCCCCTGAAATCCGGTCTATACCTTCTATCTAGTTATTGACCCTTTAGCTTTTTATTGCTCCTATCACAGCAATACACCTTCATAGAGTGTACAAATGTCCCTCGACAGCTATTAAATATAAAACATAGATAACTGCTTGACAGTGGTGGATAATCAGAAGACAGACCGCGCACCAGGAGGGAAACCAATTCACCCACCAGGAGCCTTTGAGTAGCAGATGATTACTCTTCAGTGGTTCCAGCTTGCACTCAGGGCCCAGTTTCCAAGCAGGGTTGGAACAGTCTCTTATCTTCCACTCCAGGAACACGAAAATCTACTCTGAATTTTCCTAACAATGATCACTAAGTTGTGTAAGAGTTCTGTTGTCTCCAGCAAAGGCTATCCTTGGATGTTCACCTTCCTAGATATGGACGGAGAGGGGAGGACCTAGGACTTACCACAGGGCAGGGAACCCTGACTGCTCTTTGGACTGGAGAGAGAGGGGGAGAGGAGTGGGGGGAGGGAGAGAAGGGTGGGAGGAGGGGGAGATGAGTGGGAGGAGGGGGAGGGAAATGGGAGGCTGGGAGGAGGTGGAAACTTGTTTTTTTTTCTCCTTTTCTCAATAAAAAAAATTAAAAAAAAAAGAGTTCTGTTGTCTGATAATCATCAAATTTTTAGGGCTAGGTGTTCCATATTCTAGGCTGAGAGCCTTAGCACTGGCTGATGACAAGGCAAAGCATTCGGAAACTCAAGGTGTCCTGAAGAACTCTAAGAGTCGATGGGCCCTGCTGTGCTGTATCCATCTACGTGCTTCTGAAGATCAGGGCTGGAAAACAATGACGTGAAAAGAGGCACAAGAGGAACATTAAAAGACCTTCTGGCCTGCTCATCATTTCCATAAAGGTAGAGGAATAAAAGTCCTCAGCCAGATGATTGATGATTTATCTTCTTGTTATTTTGAGGAAAGAAAGGGAACTTCAGCTTGATCATTGAAAATAGTGTAAAGATAGGCTATCCATGTAAAAATGTATACTAAAATGCACAAACAGATACTTTATGAAAGGCACTGTCAAATCCCAGTAGTAATTGAATATATGCTCATCTAAAGATTTATCTAAAAATGAAAACAATGATTATTACTCTAGGGGTATAAAGCTTTTATAAATAACTTAAATATCAAACTGTAAAAAATATCAGAACAAACTGAAGTTGCTTACTTAGTTTTTGGTATGGTAAAGTAACAAAAGAGGGCTCTGTAAAAGCATTTAGCAGCATATTCCAAGCTAAACATCTGTCAATTCTGTGTATACAACAATACAACATCTGGGATAAACCTAAGAGAGGTTAATGCATCTTGTAGCTAAGTATGTGTATCTCTACACATGTATCAAGCATCTATGTTTCACTTAGGATTTATTTACTTTCTTTGTTGCCATACATAAATGAAACCTCGAAAGTATTGTACACACACACAAAAAAAAAAAGAAAGGAAAAATGAAAGTTTCCTCAAAGCACAGACCTCATTGGTTGTTCTTGTAACACATATTTTCCCACTGCGACTGAAGCCTTCTGTGTCTTCCAGTTAATTACCTCAGGTACATGAATTTTTATTGCTCCATTATTCACAGTATTATGATTTAGCTAGTCCACATTTTAAAACTAATTTGATAGGGAAATATTTTTATGGTGACATTTATCACCAACAAATGAATTATAATTCTAAATGTATTCCTAATGTGTTTAATCAGAATTTTATAATGTATAAACTCAAATTCATTTGAAATAAAGTTTCAAAATGGGGAAGAAAGGAAAGAATTATTAGAGCATGGGAAGGAATAATAACTGGTAAAATAAAGTAAGAAACCTTATGCCCTAACTTTTTCATCAATTTTATTGAATTTTATATTAAAAATGAAAAGAAGACCATGTACTAGCTTAAATCATAGGAAACTATCTGCTTATAAAAAAAAGAAGAAATATTTGTGAAAGCTGGTGTTACCTGGGTTAATATTTGAAATCATAGCTAGTCTCTTTAACTAAATTCAAATTTTCCAGTCTAAAAAATGATCAATAAAATCCACTATTTGAGCTTGTGTCATATTTTTGAAATGGGTATACTATTTGATTTGTTACTGAGTTAAGCAGAAGTTTGGGGAAAATATTTTGTTTTGCACAATACTGGTTTTTTACACCCATATAATAGGAAGCATAAACTCCACAATGTAAGCCATCAATATTTACTGTCTTAAGTTCTGAAGGGGAGTATATTATAAGATGTTAGCAGACTTACGTTTCTTTTTAGAAATTCTTGAGTTAATTCCTGTCCAACCTCTAAAAATAGCCTTCAACTTTTGGCTTATTGACTCAAGTTTGCAGCTATGAGATAGGAGGTTAACAGATGCTGGACAGATTGCAGTAAGCCATGGATGAACAAGAGATGCTTCAAGTAATCCAATTGGAGGCACCACATAGACCAGTACATAGATAGATGCTGGCAGGCACTTATACACACAAGAACTTTACATAGGCACATATGCAAACTGGAACATAAAGTGCTCAGATGTAAGAAACAGTACTGCATAAATACACACAGAGTTTCAAAGGGAAAGGTGAATATGTTTGCTTCAGACCTCAAGGATTATTTTTAGGTAGATTCACATAAAAGGTGGCAATCTATAAGAAATATTTGTATAATAGATTAAATATATTACAATTTACTTCTGGGTTTCCTACTTATCAGAGATTAGCCATTTGTGCAGTCTCATAGTTCCCTGTTTTCAGTGTTGGTACATGTCTATATCCACATCAGCACCATGTTGTCTAAACTATCCCCCATGGCTATCAGTATTCTATTTTTGTGTTTCTTCTTACTCAAGTCCAAAGAGAAGACATCTTTCTGTCCATTCTTAGGTAGCAGCACCTAAATTTTCCAGTGAAGGAATTTCCACTTTTAGGAAGGACTATACCTAGCCAGATTAAACAACCTCAGTAATCAGCATGTGAAATTTTTAAAAATTCACATCTGTAAAAGTACTTCTTTAAAAATTATATATAAATGTAGATGGTATTTAGATTAATATATCTCTGTGTTATTGTTATCAAAATATTTCTGTCATGCAAGCCATCATGTAAATCAACTACTCTTATGTAAAACAAGTTTATGACTCATATTTTGGCTCAGGAGTCAAGACCAAGAATCACATAGATAATTGGTGCTTATGATCTGAAAACTAGGAAGACAAAAGAAACAATAGAGAAAGCAAATGCAGAGACCAGAAAAACAAGGACAAAAACCTGAGACACACACATATTAGCAGATTGTAGTCTGTCTGCATCACATCAGACATTTAAACACTTGTGTATGTTTGGTGTCATTGGGAAGCTTTAGAAGTCCAACTTTATTGGAGAAACTTTGTCACTGAGTTTATGGTTCAATCCCAGTCCTGTTTGCTCTCTCTGCTATATGTCTGAGGTCAAAGATAAGAGCCCTTAGCTTTCTGTTCCAATTGCCATGCCTACTGCTTGCTGCCATATTTCCCTGTCATTATAATGGACTCTGTAGCCAGAGGGCAAAATGAACTCTGTATGTAAGTTGATGTGACCACAATATTTTATGACAGCAACAGACAAGTAACTGATAAACAGACCATGGAGTACAGTGGAAGGAAATGCAAGAGCACAGATTACAAAGTTACAAATGGTGGAGGTCAGTGTTGCCATCCTAACGTCAATTGAAGAACTTGAAACAATGAAACAACATAAGGGTCAACCACGTTCTTGGGCAGAAAATATGAATGTTGAGAACTAATCGGTCACTACACTTAATAAGAAAATATGATCCTCTTGAAGATCAGTTGCTATGGTAACAAATTAAACAAACAAGAGGAGAATAAGAAAATTGTACATCAATGAATATAATCTCCTTTAAATGAGTTTTTATGGGAACTTGGAAGAGATACAGTGACACCTAAAAGTGACAAAAAGTTTTATCTTAGCTTATTTTGTTGATATCATTTTTATAAATAATTGAATAGTGGAATGCAAATGTGCCAAGGAAACCATATAGGAAATAAAGAGTTGAGGAAAATGTAAATTGTCTTGATTCTAGGAGTGTTAGGCTTGGACCCAGAGAAGACTACTTCTCATATACAAGCTAAAAAAGTGAACCTCTGAAAATGATACACAGCAGTGTTTGGATACAGGAGTTGATAAAAGGAAAGATATATGAACCTTTTGTGTTTGATTCAAAGTAGTCAGTCCTGAATTCTAAGAAACCATGAAAAACTAGGCTCCAGAAAGGAAAAATATTTATCCTAGTATAAAATGTGTATCCATGTTAGGAAAAGATATGGACTTGATATTAGGAAATGATATGTAAGAGTGGACAACTTTGTATGTCTAGATGATATTTAGTAGGCTGTGTAATCATAGTATATTTCAAGCTTTTCTTTATGCCTAGGTATTTCACTCCTGTAGTTTGATATGTGCTTAGAAATTAAGGTATCTTCCAAAAGAACTAACTGCACCAAAATGAACAAGAGCGTATGTTCTTTAGTCAAGCTTTATACTTTAAGAGACTACTTCACAGGGATGGGGAGAAATAATAAATACCTAGATTTGCAGAATGCAAGCTGGCATATAAACAAGAGGAATAGTAATCTCATTTTTCTCAAAGTAACATATTAGTTCATCATACTTTCTCATATGCCTAATGGTAAAACCAATAATAACAGAATAAAAGTCCTGGAATTAAAAAAGACATCATCAAAAAACCCCTATGAAATGCTCATTCAACAGAGGAAACTTTGACTTGTCAGAATGCTGATTTTAAAAGGTTTTCCATGCTATTCTATTCTGTGATTCACACCCATTTAAGGGAGGCAATCTCTCCTGTTTTCTATTCCATCTTTGGTAACCTTTATGGTATATTATCAAATAAATGAATAAATAACAAATCCTGAATCAAAATAAAGTATCTCTCAATGTGTTACTTTTCCTCATTTGAAAATGGAAACATATAATTTTGCTTTATATACTTGTAAATGTTTATGAAAACATTGTAATGGTTTAAGTTTTGTATAGAAGGCTCTTACAAAAAATCCACTTTTTTTTCCTTCGGATAAGAACAAAACTATGCATACCAGTTGTTTTATATTGAATTTAAACTTCTAATTATTCTACTTACTTTACTTGACTTTATTAGAATAGACTAAAAACTATAATTAAGAAATATACATAGATATATAAACAATCTAGAGATAGCAAGAAAGACTCTCAGTACACTGGACACCTCATCCTGAAAGAAGGCTCTTTATTTCCTGATGTTCTATCTGTGGGTCAATTTAGAGTGAGGGAGACACTATTAAATATTTGAATTTTGGTGTATTACCCTAACGCTTATGTCCCAGAATTACATGTCAGACCTTAGAGACAAAACAAAGGACATTTATGGGTTCATAATTTATGTAACAGCGTAAACGAATGCAGACAAATTGTAAAAATATATATACAGCTTTAATGGCGAAATAGACTTACAGAACCACCATTCCTCCGGAGACCAGGAAAGCAGAAGTGAAGGCTGGGAGCACGCTTGCCAAATTTATAGGCAAACATTAGCCCGAGGCGAACACGCCGCCTTAGGGACGGGACTTATCCCTACAAATTTAGACTGGTATTTTTATGTAAAGATACATTGTATTCTTAAGCATGCACACAGAATGTTGATATATTATACATGTTTTTTTAAATTCAATAGGATGTACAATATGACCAAAAGGGAACATGGTAAGACATAAACTGAAATAATATAAGAGGCTACTTCTGGATAAAATAAAGCTTTGCTCACCAAGCTTTCACAGTGTTTTATGCTCTTGTTGGAGGACATGCAAAGTTGCAAATAGCATCGTCCCAGTTGTTCACAGTCTCTAGGAAAGAAGACAGCCTTCCATACAGGAAAAAAAAATCGTTGTGTCTCAAGAGTTCTATTGAATCTTTATTGCCCAGGCCCTTAATAAAACTCCTTCCCTGCTCTGTCAAGATCTGCTGAGGGAGTCAGAGTCAGAGATAAGCAAACAGACAAAACAATCTTGCGATATAGTGAAAGTGAGAACTGCAATCCTCATAAATTAGGTGCTTGTGCTGGAATAAATTGCCCTTCATCACACTGCAGTTTCCTCCTAAGAAAAGTCTGGTACAGGGAAATCATCTCACATCTATCACACAGAGTTCAACAGTTCAAATTTGTCTTGATGAATGAAATCATCATTTGGGCCAGGCTGTCAATTTATCTTGCTCTTTTAGTACTCAAATGGGGTCTTATCCCTGGAAAAGCCCAGTTAACTAAAATATCAGTAAAAGATGCATCAAACATTGAATTTGCTTAGTATTATGTATATTCATTACAATAAAACTTATTTTGCCTCTATGTTAAATTTAACCAAAGTCAGCAAAACATAGTTTTGCTGATTAAAACACATTAAATATAAGTTTAAAATTTTTCAAATAATTAATAAAATGTTATCAATAACACAAACAAAACAAATATATATATAAACAAATATTACATTATCAGTAACTGCATCTTAAAAATATTAAGACAAGATTTGCACAAACCATTTTATAGTAATGTTATATTGTGCAGTAATCAAATCAGAGTAAAAAACATTTCCATCTCAAAACTTGTTTTGCACTTTAAGAACTCTGTGCTATTGCTAGATATTTTAAACATACCACAAATCATAAATACCAATAGTTATTGGAAGGCTGAGTAGGAAAAAATCTGTAATATTCTCATTCATAATATTTGGCTGTTCCTCAATGGATTCTGTCCTTCTGTCATAAGACACTAAACTTCTGTGTTCCTTCCTGTCCAATTCTCCAGTGATGACTATTACATTCATTTCCCCTTCAAGTTGGTATTTTAGTATCTCTCAAACACATTTAGATGTCCTAAATTGTGGCTTCTGATTCTCTAAAGTTTAGGAATTGAATACACAATTTCTAGGTTTCTTGACACAAAAAGAGACACTTCCTTGGATCCTCTACCTCTATTATTAAAAATAGGTTAGAAACGTGTGAATAAAAATGGAATTATATTTAGGGAAAGTTGTAAAGTCCTGACACTGTGTTTTTTTGAAAAGCCCTAAGATCCAATATCTGTTCAATTTTCTTACATTAAGTACAGAGTGACCTTTCTCCACTGTAATTTTAAACTTAAAGTAAAAATCTAAAAAATATATTTCTGATTTCTAAAAATTAAAATATCTTGAATTGGTGATTTGACATGTAAAAATGAAATATATCTCAGAAATATTAAGGTCAAAATTATAATTGAAGTTTTGACAATAAAATGTAAATTTTTAACATCATATATATGGTATATATAATATATATATATATATATATATATATATATATATATATATATATGGTAGGTATGTCTGAAAATTTATCTGAAATGATTCTAATAGAAAAACAAAAGTTAAGGGAAAGAAAATGGATGTTTTTACACTAGGAGCAGACACTGATATTGAGATGATTATTTCCTAGATGGTCTGGTGGCTGTGGGTGCTTTTTTATTAGGTCTTAGAGTAAGTGGTAGACTCTATAGTGTAGCTTGAGAATAGTCATGCATCATTGTTAGCTGTCTGTACAAACAAGATTTCTTTTATTCTCTAATTGTACCTTAAATATATCAGGCTGTACTTGTAAGCAGGAATACAAGTTCTACTACAAGATCTACAGAGATGCCATCTCAAATCCCATAGAACTTAGAACATTGCTGGATTCAGACACTGTGACTCCTTACTGTATGATAATGAAATTTGTAACTGCTCTTTTTTTATGCTTGTTTGCCCAACTGGAAAATGTTCTTCATTGTATAAAATCAGTGGATTTACAAAACTTAAAAGCTTAGGCATCACCTGAAACCTAGAGGCAAAAGTGATACAGGGGATGGGAAAGAATTTTAAGAGGGGGGTGGGTGGATAGATTGGATCCAAATTCCTTACATCTATGTATGAAATTGTTAGTTCTAAAAATTACTGAAAGAAGAGAAGGACTAATTCATGCTTTGCCATAATCACGTAGAGAGAAATGGGCATTTCTATGTAGTAAAACCATAGCATGAGGGACAGGTGGGAATGATAGACAGTAGTCAAGGGAAGTATAGCTTAATAAAAAATGTCATTACGAAGAAACAGGCAAATAAATAGGACTGGGGAAGTATTTCTCTAAAAATGAGACTGTAACTAAGGAGACAAAAAATAAAAGGGAAGGTAGCCATCAACACCTTAACAATGAGTCTTGTCTACCCTACAGAGTAATGAGATATGTTGACCATGCTTTCATCAAAGTACACAATCTTTCAGGGGTCGGGTTTGTAAATGAAATCACTTGATCTACACAATGTTTCATTTGGATGACTGTGGCACAAAGCCAGAATATAAATAGAGCGTGTGAATGCTGCCAATTTGTAGTACGCCTTACAGAAGTTTTGATAGAATTTGTTGTCAGCTGTTGCAGTCCCTGAAGATGAGGTTCTGGCAGAGGCTTCCAGATCTTTTCACTGGGAAGTGTTTGCTAATATGTTGCAAGTGGCTTGCTGGGCAGAGACTGAAAAACAACGCTGATTGCTGCCAATGTTTATATATTTATAACTACATCTTCGCTTCCCCAACAGTGAGAATACACACAGCCCTAAGCTCTTTGCAAGGTCAGGGAAAACTACCATCATCAAGTTATTCTAAGTTTTTATAATTACCAACCACGGCATGATTTTATTGTTACATTAACAACCCTAAATATATTTATACCACAGGTTCACGTTTTTATTCTGCACATATAGCCAAAGAGATTCTAAACACAGAAAAAAACGTTGGGCTGTTAAGATAACTCAGCGGGTGCATGCACCTGCTGCCAGGTGGGACAATCTGAGCTTGCTCTGTGGAATTTATATGGAAGGAGGGAATAGCTCTTGGAAGCTGTCCTCTGACCTCCCAGTTCCACTGTGTGTGCGTGCTTTCATGCATGCTTACACATAGAAGTAAATAACGGTGTAAAATTGAAATAAAGGATGAAAATGTACATATATGTTTATTCAAAACTACAGTAATAGAAAGCATCAGGCTTCCAGCCAATGATGATAAGAAAATACTCAACATCTTGAAATTCCACACACTATTACCTAACCAAATCCTCTACAAAGCTGAAAACTGTTTATTATTATTTCAGCATTCTTATGATGGCATATGCTATCATTAAGACTAGAAATGACCCACTTTTATTAAAATGGATTACTCTTCCTGAATAAAAATACTGAAAATGTGTAAGAAGTTCAAGAGAGATCATTGCCATGATGATGCCTTCTTTCATTGTAATGACCGTGGGTAACTTAACAAATCCAGAAAATTGAAGGTTTAGTACAGTAAAATATGAAATAATGCAACAGAATTTCAAAGTTTATTTATAACATTAGTGTGGGGTTCTGCTGAAGTGAGTTTTGAACCAGAAAATCTTTGAACCATTTAGAAGAGGCTATGCTATCCTTTGAGAAATGATAGTTACTTCTGCATTAACTAATAAATGTATATTGTTAACATAATATCAGCATAACACTGAGTTGAATTTCCCCAACTGTTTCTATAAAAAGATGAAGTTTTTGGAAAAGAAAGCATAGAGAAGGGGGGAAGAAGGGTATGTTAAGATGTTAAAAACAAAAGAAATCGGGCAGTCTATTTTAGCAATGATAACTAGTCTTAGTTTTTTTTGCTAGACTTTTTGAGTGTTAATAAAGATTTGGCGACACACCTTTAATACTAGCACATGGGCACAGCTGTAGATGCAAGCATATTTTCAAGTTCCAGGCCAAACTGGTAAACAGAGCAAGTTCCAGGACAGAAAGGGCTACAAAGAAAAACCCTGTCTCAAAAAAAAAAAAAAAACCAAATAAACAAAGACCTCAATATTAATCTGAACACACTGAACCTGATAGAAGAGAAAGTGGGAAGTAGTCTACAGCACATGGGCACAGGAGACCACTTCCTACGTATAACTCCAATAGCACAGACAATAAGGGCAACATTAAATAAATGGGACCTCCTAAAACTGAGAAGCTCTGTAAAGCAAAGGATACTGTCATTAGACAAAAAGGCAACCTACTGATTGGGAGAAGATCTTCACTAACCCCGCATCAGACAAAGGTCTGATATCCAAAATATATAAAGAACTCAAGAAACTACACTTAAAAATGCTAACTAACCCAATTAAAAAATTGGGCACTGAACTGAACAGAGAATTCTCAACAGAAGAAGTTCAAATGGCCAAAAGACACTTAAGGTCATGCTCAACCTCCTTAGGGATCAGGGAAATACAAATCAAAACAACTTTGAGATACTTCTTACACCTGTCAAAATGGCTAAAATAAAAATGTGGAGTAAAGGTAACACTCATCCATTACTGGTGGGAATGCAAACTTGTGCAATCACTTGTGAAATCAGTGTGGTGGTTTCTCAGGAAATTCGCGATCAACCTACCCAAAGATTCAGCAATACCACTCTTGGGAATATACTCAAGAGATGCCCTATCATATTACAAAAGCATTTGTTCAACTATGTTCATAGCAACATTATTTGTAATATCCAGAACCTGGAAACAGCCTAGATGCCCCTCAATGGAAGAATGGATAAAGAAAGTGTGGAATATATACACATTAGAGTACTACTCAGTGGTAAAAAAAAAAAAAAAAACCAATGACATCTTTAATTTTGCATGCAAATGGATGGAAATAGAAAACACTATCCTGAGTGAGATAACCCAGTCCCAAAAAGATGAATATGGACATTGAGCCTATAATTCGTGATCCTAGAAAAGCTAAATAAGAAGGTGACCCCAAAGAAAAACATATAGTTATCCTCCTGGAATTTGGAAATAGACAAGATTGCCAGGCAAAAGTTGGGAGCACAAGGGTGGGGGTGGGGTGGGAGTAAGGGGAGATGGGGAACGAGAAGGGAGAAGGGGAGAATGGGGAGAGCTTGGCGGATGGGATGGTTGAGATGGAAGAAGGGTAGATATGGGAGCAGGGAAGTAGATATCTTTTTTATTTTATTTATTTTTTTATTGAGAAAAGGAAAAAAAAGTATCCGCCTCCTCCCAGCCTCCCATTTCCCTCCCCCTCCTCTCAGCCCTCTCCCCCTCCTCCAAACTCCTCTCCCCCTCCCTCTCCAGTCCAAAGAGCAGTCAGGGTTCGCTGCCCTGTGGAAAGTCCAAGGTTCGCCCCCCTCCGTCCATGTCTAGGAAGGTGAACATCCAAACTGGCTAGGCTCCCACAAAGCCAGAACATGAAGTAGGGTCAAAACCCCATGCCATTGTCCTTGGCTTCTCATCAGTCCTCATTGTTCGCCATGTTCAGAGAGTCCGGTTTTATCCCATGCTTTTTCAGTCACAGTCCAGCTGGCCTTGGTGAGCTCCCAATAGATCAGAAGGGAAGGAGGGGGGAATTTGGGGAAACAGGAGGATTGGGATAAAGGAAGGTTGGACAGGGGAGCACGGAAGCACAATTCTTAGTTAAGGGATCCACCTTAGGGTTGGCAAGAGACTTGACCCTAGAGTGGCTCCCAGGAGCCCATGGTGATGTCCCCAGTTAGTCCCTTGGGCAGCGGAGGATAGGGAACCTGAAATGACCCTAGCCTATAGCAATACTGACGAATATCTTGCGTATTACCATAGAACCTTCATCTGGTGATGGATGGAGATAGAGACAGAGACCCACACTGGAGCACTGGACTGAGCTCTCAAGGTCCCAGTGAGGAGCGGAAGGAGGGAGAAGATGAGCAAGGAAGTCAGGACCACGAGGGGTGCACCCACCCACTGAGACAATGGGGCTGATCTATTGGGAAGTAGATATCTTAATTAAGGGAGTCATTTTAGGGTTGGCAAGAGCCTTGACTCTAGAGGGGTTCCCAGGTGTCCAAGGAGATGTCCCTAGCTTGTTCCTTGGGCAGCTGAGGATAGGGAATCTGAACTGGCCTTATCCTATAGCCCACACTGATGAGTATCTTGCATATCACCATAGAACCTTTATCTGGCAATGGATGGAGATAGAGACAGAGACCCACGCTGGAGCCCTGGACTGAGCTCCCAAGGTCCAAATGAGGAGCAGTAGGAGGATGAACATGAGCAAGGAAGTCAAGACCGTGAGGGGTGAACCCAGCCACTGAGACCGTGGGGCTGATCTAATGGGAATTCTCCAAGGCCAGCTGGACTGGGACTGATGGAGCTTGTGATCAAACCGGACTCTCTGAATGTGGCTGACAATAAGGGCTGACTGAGAAGCCAAGGGCAATGGCACTGGGTTTTGATTCTACTGCATGGACTGGTTTTGTGGGAGTCTAGTCTGTTTGGATGCTCACCTTCCTAGTCCTGGATGGAGTGGGGAGGACCTTGGACTTCCTACAGGGCAGGGAAGCCTGATGGGGAGTGGGCAGAAGGGGACGAGGTGAAAATTTTTAATAAAAAAAAAAAAGAAAAAAGAAATTGAGATGCCAATGATCATAATCAGAAAAAAAAACATTAGAAAAGAAAGTTGAAACATATGCATTTCCTCTCTGAGGTTCTAAGCAGTAGACAGTTTATGAGAGAAAGGAGACTATTATGTAGGAAATTCTGCTGACGCAGCATTTCTGAGTTATCACTGAAAGTGGAGTAGGCTATTTGGTTATGACAGTTATTTGAGTCATTTGTGTTACTGTAAATAACCATTTATCCATGCTGTTGTATATAGATTCCTATAATTCATTGGTTTATCAGCTGTACTTGAGTTTAAAAATGTCTTTGGTCTGTCGGTTATCAGTTCTATCTCATCAGTGAACAGATTTTTAATTCCATTCCCCCAGTAAAACAGCAACAAAACTGAAAAAACAGCAATACAGTCTGGGAAGTTTTTGTTCTAAGAGCTTTCTAGATTATTACTTTCAAGCTTGGCATATTGCAATCGCTGCATATCCCAGTTACTACAAGCTCTCCTGAGTTGTCCTTGGTGAAATGATTCTAAATCCTGATCAACTTGTTTGCCACACATCTCCAATTAACATGTTTTAAAGGCTCAATACAAGTCAAGGGATCCATCAACACTGTTCCAGTGGAAAAGAAATAGTACCTATTGTAATAGTGAAGATCTGAAAAATAAGTAAACTGTTAATTAAAGTTGAGAGAAAATTTCATTTTTTCTCTTCCAACTATTTTAGAAAACAAAAACTGCATACTTAATGTGGCACTGATCTTGTATACGACTTCATACCTCTAGTTCTACCTGTCTTTGTTTCCTTTCCATAATTTGTAAAACAGTCAATTATTTATCTTTGTACCCTCCTCCCATATCATTTCAAGACACTTGTGCACATGTCTTAGGAATTAAGAACTTGTGCTTTCCTAGTTAACTGTCTCTGTGAGTTCTGAATGAAGTACCCCAGCTTCTTTCTTATCTTCTGTTTTCATTTCTGCCTTTTAGTATTTCTGTGTAAGAAAAAAAATGTGGAAATGAAATGTTTTGAAATGAAAACATAGTAAAATTAAATTCTAAGCAAAGTCAGTGAGCTTAGGCTATGTGGGTAATACCTTTGGTTATAAAGCACCCCCACATCAATAAGGACAAACAGCTGAGAGTCTGATCACGTTTTACCACTTAGTGGATGGATTTCCTCTGAACCTCAGACTATTAATGGTCATAATTGTGTATTGTGACGCATATTACTGTAGTTTCAGCATAATTGTTAAGTATATTTGGAAAGGGGGCCTTTAGCTGATCATGTAATTTGCGCTAAATCGATGGCTCCTATCACAAGGTGTTCTTTCTGTCAGTAGGGTCTTACAGTAGCTCTCCTAGCATAAGGCTTCTAGCAGGAATTTGTGCCAAGGTTCCAGGTAAACATAAATTGGACAACTGTCTTTGAGACAGATTTTAGATAAGGTCAGTCCTCCAGGCCAAGGTACACTATTCAGATAAGGGCAGGTAGAGGCAGGAAGTTTTGCTGGGGAGGGAGGGAGCTTCCATATTGCTGAGGTTTTGGAAAATGCTTCCAATCCATAAGAGACTGCAACCTCAACCAGCCAGAAATACCTTCCATGCCTTCCAACACTATAATACCATTTATAAATATTTTATAGATATAAATTCCATGTGGGCTTTGTATCATTCTAAGGTTTGATGCATTTCCTAGAAAAATTCCCTAGAATTTCTATCTGTACTTTCTTAATGCAGGTGTTTCTTTCCTACCATTTCATTTCAATTCTCTAAGTGTGATTAGAATGAAAACTGACATTATTACAATATAGTAAATGTTTATTTGCATGGTAAGAGGTTTAAATTTTTCTTTTCTAATTTTTTTCTGTTGCCTTCATTCAGTAAAGTAATTAGAGTTCGCATATGAATATTAAATTAAACTATTTTTAATTTGTACTTTATTTATACTAATTATTATAATGCACATACAATGGCCAACTTGAAGTGTAAATTCATTTTGTTAATTGTTTTATTTGATGGTTTATTGATAAATAGTTTATATATGAATATATACTTGAATGGATTGTATACATGCGCAAACATTTAGGTTTGTGCATATCACAGTGAAATTGTACATGAAATAATGAAGACATACAACTTTACTCTCAGGCTTTCTAGTGGTTGTATCTTTGAAGTGTGCTCATATGTGTGTGTATGTGCATATGTGTATATGTGTGTGCGATTAAGAACAACTAAAATTAAATGTTTAAATATGCAGTAGACTATTCTGTATGCTATTTAGTAGAACTTTATAATTAGTTTATTCAAATGCTAAATAAACATATGCAAACACGAAATTTCTACACACTAAATCTTAGGTAAATTAGTCCCCAATATCAGTTAAAAATAAAGATTCCCTAGTAAAAGAAAAGCTTTCCCCAATAACAATTAGTAAAATAGAAGACTTCAGGTTGACCTTGGCCATCCACATTTCTATTCTGTTAAGGTGAGTGGTTAAAATTCAACTGCGTATTTTTAGCCATGAAAAAAAAGTTGAGACAATGATAATCGTGAGTAGCAGAACAAAGCAAATCTGCTGGGTCAGTAACCAGATGCCTCTGTAGCTAACACAAAATGCCGGTTTTCCCCTTATTTGTTTTCATATGTTTGGCATATATGTTGGCATTTCCTTGGGGACAATATATTCTCTTCTGGTTTCCACTTTGTTGCCCTGCTGTCTATATCTCTTCACAGCACCTATCTATGGTGAGTTTCCTGTAATATCAGCCTCACTGGTCATGCTGGTTCCGTTAGGTTTTGTCTGTTTTTGTGGTTCAGTTTCTGTGTTTATTATTATCATTATCTTATTATTAATGTTGAGAAAGGTTCCCCGAGAACAGATCAGGCTAGTACAGAACTGACTACTACTAACCCATCCTAGTATTGAATTTAATGAAATCTTCTTGATTCAGACTTGTAAGTGGTAAGAATACAAGCTCAAACCACAATGCTATTTTGAAGCATTTTTTGTAAACACGTGTACAGATGTACCTTCCTATAATAACAATTTAACATAAGTAATTGATCTCTGGTTTCTTTTTAGTTTGACATAAAAAAATGGCTTTCTGTTATTATTGCCATTGATAATCCTTAGCAATAAAGGCAAAAATCCCCTTTGGTTCTATATTAAAGGGATTATACTGATAAGAACAGAATCAACCTCCAGCTTAAATATATGAAAGTTATAAATTTGCCATGTCCCCATTAAGACATAATTTACCATAAGTTACTTGTATTAAGTCTGAGCAAAATCATAATAAATTTCCCTCCTTATTAATGTCTCTCTAATACCTTTTATGCCAGTTTCTCATAGCTATGACCAAACATCTAAGCGAAGAGATTAAAAAGTAAGAAAGATACATTATCACCCATAATTTTTGACGTTTCTATCCATGGCTTTATGTGCCTACACATAAAAATCATATCATTTTATTCATCTTTCTGTGTGAAATATAATTGATGATTCTTATGGAAAAGTATGTCTAACCTCCCTTTTCTTCCTGATAGTTATAATTTATTTTTCTAACTCCGGGCATTGGTTTTACCCTCTTGAATATATTATATTCAATCTACTTCCTGTCCCAGAAGCCAATTATCAATACTCAGTTGTTGTGCTCCCTCTAGTCGTTCAAAATCATAAGTGTACAGAGAGTGCATATCACAAACACAATTCCACCTAGACTGCCAGCTGAAAGATTGCTTGAAAAAAGATTCACACAGTCTACACTGAAACTAAATTATTTTTTAAACAAACAAAATTATGTTGTTCCCAAATGCATATTATAATTTTAAGTAGAGCAACAACTTTGGCAAAAACAAAAATTCTGTCTCAAATGTTCAAGAATGTAAATTATCTACACCGACCTGTTCTTCTTGGTTTATGAATGGATGTAGTCTACAGAGACCTGCCCTTGGGGATATACGACCTATACTGATGTTCACTAGATTAACATTAACTTTGCCTCTTTTCATATTTCCACTGTACAGTGGTAATTCATGCAGGTAAATGCATTTTTAACATAGATTTCATATTAAAGTATTTTAATAAAATTGATTTTATAGTAAATAACATGCATGCCACAGCATTTGCTCATTTATCACTAAAAAGAAATTTGCATAATTTCAGAATATCTCCAAAATTATATTCAATCCTAAAAATCAAGGAAAAATTTAAATACATATTTATATATGCTAAGTTTTCACAGAGAAATATATTCATATACTTGTACTTACACATTTATTTCTATTATTACATGTTTATTAGCATTGAGAATAAATTTTGTTCTGCCAAAACTCACTTAATTTAAAATGGGTCATTCATTAATATGATGATCTCATTACTATTGTAACCTCAGGTATGTAATTATTATAATGTCAAATAAGTAATGCAGTATGAAAACGCTGATAAGTATTCTTAAGGGAAAACTCAACAGAGGATTAAATAGCTGTCAACAATTCATTTCGACTGTCAGAGAATCATTATAAGAATCCTGTCTTGAGGCGAGAGACATGACTCAGTGGTTAAGAACACTTTCTCCCCTTGCAGATTACGCAGGCTCTATTCACAGCATCTATGATACAGTTCACATTCATCTGTAAAGTTTTGTTCCATGGGTTCAGATGCCATGTGCTGACCTCCGTAAGAACGAAATGAATGTGGACAACACACTAAAATGTATACAATATGAATAAATAAACTTTGAAAAGAAAGATCTAGCCTTTAAACCCCATGAAAGTTTGCAACGTTTTCAAGACCTTAATATAATTCTGCCTCTTTTCTAACTTGAAGTATATGTCGATTTTCTATAAGCCTCCCTTGCTGTAGAGAAAGGACTTTTCTGCCTTGCCTCATGTTGCACAACATGTCTGCATCTTCTCAGATTCTCTTTTATACACCATATTACTCTGTGATAATTCTGGCAAAGTGTGGGCCTTTGTTAACATAAAACCTTTGGGGATCCTAGGATTCTATACCATTGCTGATAGCTCTTCCACATAACAAAAACAGGAAGAAGGATACACGGGGTCTTCAAACTGGGGTCTCTTCCACATCTTAGATGACAAGTTAGTCAAATAAGCATTCACTCTGCATTTTTAAAATTAGTAAGTGAATGATTTGAAGGTATTTATGAAATAATATCTGCCTTTAGAGAAAACTGGAAAATAAATTTGTATATTTTCTTTCAAGGATAATCAAGTAAAGTTTATGCTAGTCAGGAATATTTTAACTATATTTGACTATGCTTAATAATAATATTCTCATTGAAAGATTAATCTAACTTGCAGTAATTGTATAGGTAGTTATACAATCTACTGCATATATGAAAATCAAAACTCCCATTTTTCTCCATCTTTGAAGAAGCTCAGGATATTAACAAAAATGTAAACAAAAACACAAAATGACAACTGAGTTGAGAGATGATGCCAACACAAAACACAAATTAGACTGAATGGCACATGTTGACATCTGCAAAATTTTTACAGATGTCAATGACTTTGATCCCCCTAATACCTACTGCTTTACTATTTGAGGCAGTTCCACAGGTAGCTGGTTGCAGTCTCTCCCTTCATTATAACAAACCACCTCTATGACATTTCCAATATTCTGTCATTGGGGAAACTATACCAGAATTCCATACACAGAGTGCCCCATTTAACAAAAGCTCTTCGTATTTCTAAAAACTGTAAGAGCGAGATCTCAGTTGAGGGACATTGGAGCCAGCTCCCCCATTCTGTTTGTGAACTTACATTCTATGACATGAAAATAGTGAGCAAGAGTTCTGTCTTTACATATATATATATATATATATATATATATATGTAAAAGTATGATAAACACATATAGATGCAAAGACATATGCCCTCCTCCACAGGAATATCATAAAACACAGATCTGGGACCCATAAAACATGTAAAAGAAACTGTAAGGAATAGATAATGATAATAAACAAATTAAAAAGTAAAAATTGATGGGAGAACTGGAGCTGGAGGGCCAAATGTAGGAGGGAAAATTGGGGGAGGGAAAGAAGATAGTGCAGAGATGCCTAACTAGGACCATTTCAGGGTCACATGGAAACCTAATATGGTAGAAGCTTGCCAAAATGCACACATATATGGAGGTGATCTAAAGGAAATCCCCATATACCAGACCAGAGAGACTTCCACTAGAACATGTTTTATCACCAGATGAAGCTTCCAGTATTAGAAATGGGTTATATTTCATCAAGTTGTTGGCCAACAAAGTCTCATGGAAACCCCCAAACAACACAAGCTATTGCAAGGATATTGCTTGCTCTCTATCAATTGTGGGCAAGGCCCTACTGATAAAGACAAAACGTACCAATTCATTGAACAGAGAGAACACTTTTGGAATAAAGTTTGTCTCACCTTGGATTTACCTTTTCCAAGGATTTTCAATTAAAGAAAGAAAAGAGGGTAAAAGCACAGTTTATTATTTTATTTCTTAGGTTATCTGTCATACTAAATGTCTACTAAGTCTATTAATTAAAATTTTGATTCATAGTGATCATGTTACTTTGGACATTTGGCTGATCTCCTAGGCATCATAACTGAATAATAAAATTTTCTAACATCTTAGTTGAATTATAGCTAAAGTGACACAATCTTAAGCCATGTGGTCTTAGAATACATCATCTTTCCCCCAATATGCCTTCAATATTTCACTGGAAAATTTATTATCCATAAATTACTATCTGGAAATATTAGTAACAATGTTGTCATACTTAAAATTGTGAAAACTTGCTTGCTTGACATATAAAAGTTTAAATACATAATAAATGTTTCTGTTTGTGTAATTATCATCAATTAAAGATATATTCATATATTTATAATGTAAATAAAACTACAATAAAACAATCATATTCCAAATTCATTAAAATTTGTATGTGTGAATTGTGTGTGTGAAAAAGAGAAACAGAGTTGGAGGCCCTACAGAGACAGTGTGGACACAGAGTGTGCTTACGTTTGTGTTAGGGTAGAATATGCGTGAGGTCAGAGAACAAATTTCTCAAATTATTCATGTTTTTTGCTTTGTTGTGACAAGGTTTTTTGTTTGCTTGTTTGTTTCTGTTGCCATGTGCAGTCTAGGCACACTGTCTCTCAAGTTTCAGGTTGAATCTCTTGTCTCAGCCTCTTCTCTGTCATAGGTATCTTTGGGTTACATATATCACCACAACCACCACATCCATCTTTCTACATGTGTTCTCAGAATTGAAATCAGATCATCAGTCTTGCACAACAAACACTTTAACCCACTGAGACATCTTGACTTTCCAACAAAAGCTCTCAAAAATAAAGTCTACCCTGCACACATATAAAAAAATAAAAGAGCATTCACAGAAGAGAGAGTTTGAGGCTGGCGCATATATTGCAGAACTTCTGCTTTGAACCTGAATTGCACAGACCTGATTCAGGGCCTGAATCATTCTCACACTGTATGAATTAGAAACATAACTTAGTCATTCTCAGCTAGCTACAGTCTAAGGCAAAGCCATTATAACAAATATTTTATATAGTTATTGTGCAAAGTACTATGTGAAATGCACAAACATCACTAAGACTTCTGAGTACAAAAGAACCCTTGCTGTTTTATTCTAGTTGTTATTGTAATTATTGATGAGAGTATCCTCTGTTATTATTGTTCATTGTTATTATTACTACACTGTGTCTTCTTTTTCATAAAAGCAAACAGCATCCGCCAGTAAAAGCATTATACTTAATATAAATAAGAGGAGAAATGAACTCTGGGCAATTGGAAAAGTCTCCCAACTCAAGTTGAAAAATTGTAGGTTCTAGTATGAAATCAAGCTGTTTAGCTCTGTTTTATTCTCTTCTTTCAGTGGCCATAAATGAACAATGTTATATAGCAAACTTCCTTGAAAATCAGACCATGTTGGCTTCTTCAGTAATTCCTACAAAACACACTTTGGGGACCACTTGGAGCTCTCTGGAGGTGCACAGCATGCATTGTTCTTTCCTCATCCACATTTTTATGCACAATCTTTCTTTTTTGCATTTATTTCTGGGAATGACTTGTCACTCATCCTTTGCATCTGAAGTCCTGAAAAGTTTTTCTTCAATCACATCATTATGTGTTTAACAAGTATACAGTGACCACAACTCCTCTGATACACAAGTAATATCATATCCTGATGTTTAGAAAGCAGGGTTACTTTATATTACTGAGACCTTAAAAGTGTGTTATGAATTTCTGACATTTCTACTTTAGAAACAATGCAAACACAAACTTATAGGCTGTAAAGGATTTGCAAATCTATTAACTTTAATTTATTCTCTTAGTATTACATGCTCTGAATTATTTATAAATAGAAAAATCTTTAAAGTTATAATGTAAAAGGAAAGTTACCTTGCAACAAACACTTTAAACTAATCTTGAATATATTAGCAATAACTGCTTAAGCAAAATGAATATGTGTCTGTTTACCCACTAATGCAACACAAGTATGTATATATATTCCTATAAAATACTAAATTGTTGGTTAAATATTATTACTGAGATCATACTTCAAAAATTGGCATGAAGCTGTAAAGGTCATTTTTGAATTGCATTTCCTCTCATTCAAGCCAAGGGGGCAAAATCAAATATGTTGTATCTCTGGTTAATATTGTTTTTGCTTCACTCTGGGTGAAGTATGGCTACAAAATCATGATTTTTCAGATTGCTTTCATTGTAGTGAATTTACGTAATCATTTTTCAGGGATAGTGCATATTCGGCTATAAAATGTAAGTGTTATGGGATTTAAGTCAAAAGCGGATTTCAGTACTTGGCCTCACATAATGAGTGCACAATTTCCAATTCTCAAAATTTGAATAAAGACAGGACTATAAATATTTATCCCCAAACTATCATTAAATATTGCAAGCTTAGAAATATTTTCATTATTTTAAAATTGAGAAATACATTTTTGGAGAAAGGATCTCATGTATCCTTGGGTCTCAAATGTGCTATGTAGTTGAAGATTTCTTTCCCATGCTGATTTTCATAATGAGTATTTTACCCAAAGCCAAGTTTATGGTAGACAAACGTTCTACCCACTGAGTTGCCTTATAAACTCTTTAATTTCTTAAGTTAATTTAAAAATATTATTAGTTAAAACTGTCAAGATTTTAAAAATACGTATTCAACCTTTGTTCATATTTTAAAATAGAATGGTGGAAAAATTCAGAGATAACAGTTTCCCTTTGCTTGCTTTGTCTGGTGGCAAGATGCCCCATCTTTTAAGCAGTTAAGTATAGAGAAATTATCTCTAAGCATATACATTCATGGACACATAAATAAAACTACAAATTCTACAAAGTTTTGAAGTATTTTACCCAGTTATACCTTGAGCTTCTGTAATTAATAGTTTTCTGACCTTGAAGTATAAGCTTTGAGCCCAAGTACATCCAGAATGGTTTATACAGAGGACCAGGACTTATTCAAATAAGAACTGGATTCAGCTATTAAAACAAAAACATCTTTACAATGTTGACTGCTTAATCATAGAGAATCTTCTGATATCAAAATTTCATGATATCCTCAGTATCTGATAAGTGTACTGAGCTTGATACTTACTAATTTAGAAGTCATAAATTTTGGTAAAACTTTTAACAATTTGAACAAAACTATTACTCTTAAAAGTTAAGACAGTTTACTTATATAGATATTCTAGCCTCCCACATCTCACTGAAAGGCAGTAAATGCAGCAAACACGATAAATACCCTCAGGATGAACCTTGGACACAATGAAGAGTTTATTGTGAATGATAAGGAGAGATTTTTACCTTCCCGGACTTGGACTATCAAAACGTCCTAGGTATCAATTATCTTTCTAAGCCATTTTCAGGCTGAACTCTGAGGATATATTTGCATGTCTGTCTCTAGTAGAGTAGTTTCAGTAAGAAGAAACAACCTTGTGTAAAATTCCATTTTTTGATACTTTTAAGATTATGCTGCAGTATTAATTCAGTTTTAGACATGTTTTTACATGTAGTGGTAAGAAGAATGAAGTTCTAGTTATCAACTTGCTATTTAACTGTATTGCAACTATTAAAGCAGAGTCTACGTTCGTTTTCCAACCCAAGAACTTACACAGTGATGATCAATATACATAAAGTTATTTTTTATACAATCACCACTGAAGAGCTAACATTCCCTTCTTTTCTTCCCTACCACTTCCAAACTGTAATGAATTTTTTATTATCTCTCATTTAATTTCATGTAGGTTTATTCTTGCTGATAACATGATCTATTGTTCTGTGAGCCATGGCAAGATTGCCATTTCTTAAACCGAGAGCACTTATTGGAAATTAAACTTCTACTAATGTATTATAATTATTACTTGAGGGTAATTTGCTGCTCCAGCAGGGAGCCACAGCCAATGTGATGGCAGGGTTTCTACCAGGGAGCTGTTAATATTTCTTCTACGCTCAAATCCCACATAATGGATCTTGCCTAAGGCTGATTAATGATTTCAGAGCCGGAACAGTGATTTGTAGCTAAATCAGTTCTCAGTGGAGGAGATTCAGGGTTATTTCAATCAATATTGTTAAATAAGTATAAACGGTAACTCCAGTTAACACACAAGTATTCTAGTAGGTAAGAAAGAGCAGCAATGAAAGCAAGTAAATAATGGTGATTCCCCCATCCTCACAATTCATTTACACGTACAGCAGATACAAGGCAAAAACACACTGCCGTGTCATCAAACCCACAGAACTGCTTCAGTGGAACACATTTTTGCCTGTATTGAAAAAGCAATTTCCTAAACAAGTAAAAAGAAATTGAGCTAAGTGCCTGAAATAAATCAGCATTTTCTTTCCTTTCTTCACTTTGTATCACCTTCCTTGCTAAGGATCAAATTGGACAAATAACTCAGAATGTAACTTGTCCAGATCAGACCTCAGGAGGGATGGGGTTTCATTTAAAATCATATCCTAAAAGCATACACAGACACCCAGAATTGTTCAGTTTGTCCAAGCCCCAGGGATTGTCTGCCCAAGCTCTCATGAAGCAAGAATATTACAGGTGGTAACCTTGAATTCCCTTTGCCTGGAAATCTACATGAGGAATGTATAAAACCATTGCACCAAAGTCATTCAACTCAATTATTTGTTAATGTAAAGTCGATATCAATAAAACTGCAGCAGTAAAACTGTGGTTAAGAATGAACCTATGGGCCTTAATGTGTGTCTTTCAACACACATTTCACTTATTCTCCTGCCTCCTACTGTTCCATTGCTTTCTAGAATTCTGATAAACATTCTCTGGGTCAAAGTCCAGCTTTTGACTGCAAAAGTTAATTCATGAGCAGCATCCAAATAGTAATGCAAAGCAAAGCAACTACCTTGGATAAAATCTGAGAAAACACACACACACACACACACTGATAATGAGCAATGGCATTAGAATGACTTTTAAAGTGTGAATAAGAACTGTTCACATGGTCACCCGAAAAACATAAAAGATGGCAGCAGCATTGTCTTATGTTCTCAAATGCCCAGCAGATTTTGTACTAAATGAATCACTCTAAAAGACACACTGAAGAAATATAATGTATTAAATCTGCTATTCAGAAAAGTTAGAGAAACAAGAATTGGGCTCTTACATACCACATCCATGATTTATTCCTATTCAAGGCTTCATGGTCTGTTCCGATAGCTCTCCCTCACAAATATATGCTGCCTGACAATAGATATTATTCCTCAACCAGAATCTATATGCAAGAACATATTAACCTTCAGTTGAAGCAATACCAAAGTTTCCATGTTGACAATATGTGATCTTTCTTCAATAGACTTGAAAAGCAAAGTGCAAGGGGGAATTTTTCTTCAAAATATGCTAAACATTTTCTTATGGCTAATTTGAAGATAAATCTAGATTTCCTCATGGTTTGAGATCCAATGGAATGGGAATCATAACATGTTAGCCAAATAAACCATTTCCTCCACAAGTTGATTTTGGTCACAGTATTTAATCAATTCAATTGCAAACCTATCTAAAATACATATAATTTTTAATTTTAGCATACTTAAATTTATAAAACAACTTCTTTAAGCCAGTTTTAGAATAAAATGTGACCTCAATTCACATCTATACTTCCAAGCAACGAAATATATCCTGTACTCATGACTGGACAATCGCTAATCTACTTTTTTTTGACAACTTTAACTACTCTGGACATTTCATGAATTCAGAATCAGAAAAACATAGCCTTTTGTGACTGGTTCTTTCATTTGACAAGGTTGTAAGAGATATTGGTATTGACACATACATTAATGGTTCATTCATTTTTAGTGGTAAACAATGTTTCCATTGCATGGATATAACACACTATGTCCATTAATTCATCACTTGGAAGACAGTGAGTGTTGTTTTCAATTTTTCTCTATCATTAATAATGTTCTTTTGAGTATTTATATTCTGTATTTTCTGTGAATATATATCTTCATCCCTCTCGTGTATATGCCTAGAAGTAGAATTGTTGTACCATAGAATAACTAATGTTTAACATTTTGAAGAATAACCAACCTGTTTTTTACAAAGTACAAGGGCCATTTTTCATTGTCTGAAGAAATCTATGAAGCTCCCATTCATTTTATGTCATTCCTTACATTTGTTATTCCTTTTATTTCTGATTATAGTAATCCAGGTGGATGGGAAATAGCATTATTCTCTGGTTTCATTTAAATTTTCTTACTGACTACAGAGAGAACATATTTCATATGTGTATTGGAAATAATCTTCTATTAAGTGAAATATATTTATGCTATTAAGCATTTGACTTTTTAGCATAATACAATTTAATTGTAATAAAGCTATGATCTCTTTATTCATCCCCATTATGTATGTCAACAAATATTTTCTATTTCTATGCTTTTGTTTATTGTTTTATTATTATACTGATGGTGTTTTCTCATGTACAAATATTGCTGGATTTTTTGGGGCCAATTTTACCTGAATTTTCTTTTAATGTTTCAAACAAATATTGTATTATTTCCCAAGTATGTTTAATTAGCAAAAATCATCAATATGCAAACTTAAGTTATATTTTGAGAATTTTTGTAGTTTTAGTTCTAATATTAATCCAATAGAACTAAATTAATTAGATCTCTTTTCATATTTTTTTTTGTTTTTTAATAATTGGTACAGAATCCAGCTTTATGTCTTTTATGTGGATATGCTGTTTTTGCAATACTATATGATAGAGAGTCCAAATATTGTGTTGGAAAGAATAAAGAAGGTCTTCACCCCTTGTAGGTTTCTGTTTTCTCATTGGTAGTATGTGGATAATAATAAGTTCCCTACTGAATTATAGCATATTCATTTTGCAGGGGAGTCTGGGTTACCTCACCCAGGATAGTGTTTTCTAATTCCATCCATTTGCATGCAAAATTCAAAATGTCATTGGTTTTTACTGCTGAGTAGTACTCTAATGTGTAGATGTACCACACATTCTTTGTCCATCTTCAGTTGAGCAGCATCCAGGTTGTTTCCAGGTTCTGGGTATTACAAATAATACTTCTATGAACATAGTTGAACAAATGCTTTTGGAGTTTGACTGAGCATCTTTTGGGTATATGCCCAAGAGCGGTATTGCTGGATCCTGAGGTAGGTTGATTCCCAATTTTCCTAGAAACGGCCATACTGATTTCCAAAGTGGTTGCACAAGTTTGCATTCCCACCAGATGGCTCACTAACATCTGTTACTACAATGACAAGGTCGTTCTGGCTTCAGTGTCTGGTAGCCTCACACATTTAGGAAACATGACTTGAAATTCAAATTTTTCAACCTGGGAATGTTCATAAAGATAGAATGTAGGAGGGATTTATACTTAAAATTCATGCTCTTCGCAAATTACCAACTAAATAAGACTTTAGTTGACTATTCTTCTCTCCTCAACTTTTGCCCAGACAAGCAGATGAGAATAAGGAGTTCGCAGAAGATCTGTCAGAATACAGTAAAATCGTATGAATGGAAATGTGTTTATCATCTAGAGCACTGGAGAGAAACATGGGCAAGTCGAAGCTAATCCCAATTTACATGAAAAGGATGTTAGAAGGAAAAACTCGGTTAGAGGATAAGGAGAAAACTTAGTCTGTAAAACTTGCCTTGAAATTATGAGGACCTGTGTCTGATCTGCAGGACCCATGTCAGAAGCCAAGCATGGTGGAACGTGCAATTCAGCACTAAGGAGGCAGAGGAAGGGAGTTCCCTGAGCTCACTGGTCATTCAGGTTGGTCTGCTCACTTAAATGTCAGCAACCTTGGCTCATAAAGCAAGGTGTGTGGCACCTGAGAAATGACACTTGAGATCGTCCTCTGGCTTCCAAAGGCACAGGCACAGATAGGAATATGTATTTTCACACATGCTAACACTCAAACATAAACACGGATCAACACACACATGCATATGTACACACTCAGACACACCGATATTTACCCAAAATTATTTAGAATTTAAAAGAATTGTTCTTTTAACATATTTAAAACATCCTAATGAAGTGAGTCAATATAACAATACAATAAAAAAACATAGAAATATATGTACGTTCTATTGCTCCTTCCACTTTCAAAAAATAAATAATAGCATATGATTTTAGGTTGAAAGCTCACTGCAACATGAGTTCATGCAGTGCCGAATTTTTAGAACATTGATCGATAGATAGTGGTTCCTGCAGTGAAGGAACATTTATATTATCCTCCAGTCTCAGAACCACCAACACCATCTGGCAGCCTGAGTGTGTTTTTCTCATCATTCCAAGTCAGAGGAGAGTGTTAATTGTCTCACTGCTCCCTAGAACAGCAAATATAAGAAACAGTTTCTTCTGTCCCTGGATGAAAAAGAGAGTGCCAGAAATGATGGACTGTCAGTCAACTTTACATAAATCTCAAAACTTCAGAGTAAGCTTTCACACCAGAGGGACAAGACCCAAGAATGCTATTAGAATCTCCCGTTGTTAAAGCTGCTTCCACTTGGGCTAGAAAGGGAGGAGAGCAGAGAATCCCACTCTTGAAATAATTAGAGGGAGAGTGTGTGAATAATAGCAAAACTGTCAATTAATGCTTAGTTACTTATGAACTGGTGTTAAACGATTGATTTCAAAGTGGGATAATACAAACTGCTGTGTAATTATTGCTATGAGAATTATTCGCAGCCTTTACTAAATCAGAAGTGTTAAGAAGAGGAAAGGTGGGCTTAAAATTAGTTTTTTTTTAATATCTATGAATGTATCACCACCATAGAGATCGTATAGCATTCAAGACAATGTCAGGAATACAACACACTCCATTTCATAATATTTATCAAAAGACACTTTTGAAAATGTCCTAGCTTCAGGAAGTTTTGTTTACAGATCCTGAGTCAAAGGAAAGACTTCATTTGAATAAGGAACAGTGTGACTGCATTCTCTGGCTTTGGTCTATGTAAGTTTGATTGAAATAATAGCAAATTGAAAGTTCTTAGAAATGTAAAGAAAAGAACATAATCCGACAAATCAGAAGGCATACAGAGGTGGATTCATGAGTTCGAGGTCAGCATGATCTAAAAATTTAGGGATACACAGAAAAACACTGTTATACACACACAGACACACATACACACACACACACACAAAAGCAATAAAAATTTTAAAAAGAAGAAAACATGTGTGCTATACTTTCAGAATATTAGACTATCTGTGTAACCTTTGTCAATGTCACACGGATTTTTTTCACCAAAATCAAAGTACCTAAAGAGGTATAGATTTTCCTACATGAAGTAGAAATACAGACTGAAAGATTTATCTATAATTAACAATTCAATTTTATTGTATTTTTTGTTTCTACAAACTATAAGAACATTTTAATAAGAGAAGCTTAAAGTAGCTGGACTAATAAAGACAGACAAAGCAAATATCAAAATCCCAGCTTATTTCCAAATATTTAATTTAATTTAATGTATATATCCAAACAGACACAGGCACAGGCACCGATACAGGCCCATACATGTGCATGTGCGTGCACATAAACACACACACACACACACACACACACACACACAATTCCTGGGTAAAGAGTTAAATTAACGTTATAAAACTTAATTTGATGTGTTACCATGTGGGGACATACAAATTGAGAATACCTGAATCCGTGTTTCTAGACAGGGTCACTGACACTAAGATCTAAAATATACTTTCTCTTATCCTGGGTTGAGGTGAACGTTTGACCTAGTATCATGGCTCCAGTGTGAGAGTGGGAAACTCAGAAGGAAGCTACAGATGCCCCTATCAGTGCAGTGAGTTCCTCTCCCCCTAGCTGAACACTGTATGCTATGAAAGCCTCTTTCAGTTGTCATGAGAGTTTTGTTTATTTTTCCTCAGGGAAGTTGTTTATGTACAGCTTGTTGGTAACTCAAACATGTCATAAAAGATTTTAAAGTCGTCACGTATGTTTATAAGCACAGAACATTTCAGAAAACTTACAAAACAATTCATGGATTTCACAATGGTTCAACAAGAAGACAGTGTTTTAAGTCATCAATCAGTTTTATTTCTTGTCGACCCCACCCTGTAGCTTGCTGTCTCTATTCTTTCCAAAATGATACAGTGGGGTGGCTGTATCCTCTCAATTTTTCCAGAAAAGATTTTCCCAGTAGTGGTGATATCATATGCTGTAAACCATTTGAATACATATTTGAAAGATTTATTTTGTAATTAACTAAACATATCTTATAGTTATCTTGTAATAAATAATTTGCTTGCAACTCAACATAAAAGAGGTACACAAATCCTTCTTTAGGGAAGCCCTGCCCTTCAGGCCTCCATCTGTTAGTAAAGAGCTTCAGCTGTCTCTAGGCTGCCCCCAGCAGAAAATCATTTGCAATCTTTTGTGATTCACTTTTTCCTTAAAGGAATCTTTCTGCCTAGGCCTTAACTGCCCCAGGCATTGACTGTCATCCTTTTCTTGAGAGATAGCAGGATTAGCTGCTCATTAGATCTTATCATGAAACGTTAATTGTAACTGCAGCTGGGGTGCTGGTGAGGGGCTTGGGGAAGAGGAGAGGCAGGAAAAGCTGCCCTTTCCTTACTTCTCTTTTTCACACACAGTAATTAAACATCCATTTAATAGCCTCTCAGCTAATTGCTTTCCATAGCTTTCCCACTTTGTAGATCCAAAGAGCGGGGAAGTTGAACCATTTTATGTCACAGTGATCATTGTTCTTCCCCAGAGAGAAAGGAACTTGTAGGTGGTCGATACTATATTTTCTGGGGGGTAGAAAAGGGAGGAGAAATATCCATAAAAACCAAAAATAATGTTACTGTATATAAAATTAAAGGCAAAGTAATGAAAAAGTTGAAGCAATTGCCTACCTATCTAAATTCTCTTTGCTTGTTCCATGGACTCTGAATGAGCTCCCACAAATCCTAATAACTTTATGAAATACCCAGTTGCTTTATTTACAGCATAACCATTGAAACTGACTCTGGAAATCACTACTCCATAGCCTGTTTTCTTTAAATAATGTATTATATCTTACAATGATTGCATTTGTATTGCAAAATAATGTCAGAGTGTATTAATTTATTTTCATATCCAAGTTCTAATATTGTACTTAGTTGTGGGTCATACACATTATGAAGTCAGTAGCTCTGAGCATAGCAAACTCAAATAAAGAGAAAGTAATAATGGAAATTTAAGTACATGCTCAAATTAAAAATTAAAAATTAGCAAATTTACTGTGTATTTCCTTTAGAAATGAAGATTTTCTAAAAACAATACGAAAAAGTAAATTGAAATAATTAGACAAACATTGTTCATAAATGATCTAACCTATAAATCTAACATTCAATTTCCATCAATTATTCAACTATTACTAAATAATCCATATACTCACATAATTTGTTGTTGGAATGTGTTTGAAAACCCAGTCTTATTTATTTATAAAATCCCATATACACATGGTCAACAAAATTACTGAAGATTGAAAATATTTCAAAAATTAATATAAATCAATAAAGCAAGCGTTTTCCATGCATGACTAGCTGGCTAGATTTTTCAATTTACTTCAATCATAGAAAGTTAATGTATGTGATTCTTATAAAGCATGCTGTTACAGGCGTCACAGGTCCTGCCTGTAGTTTCTAAATGTGATTTTCTGTGTGTGTAGAAAATTTATATATGTATATGTGTGTGTGTGTGTGTGTGTGTGATAGAGAGAAAGAAAGAGAGAGAGGAAGAAAGAGAGAGAAGTAGAAAAGATAGAAACAGAAAATAAAGAACAAAGTATGAGGATCAAAACTCATATATACTCTTTGTGGTGAAGAAATAAGAAGTCTTAGCCATTTTTAACCAATCTAGCTTCTCCATTTTGAGCAAGTCAAAGCATGGATAAAAAGCCACGAGAGAAAAGGAATAAGGGCTAAGTCTTCCCAGGTTCCTTGGGTCATGATTCATGCAGTTCTACCTGTTTGGAAAGCAATATTTTTCAAAGAGTTGGAAAGCAAACTGTGTATTGTGTAATTACAATGCATGAATGATCTGACTTGGGAAATAATTTGTTGAATTGCCTTCAAAACGGTGATGCAATGAAGAGGGCCGTGCAGGCTCTTAGCACGTATACACTGTTCATGTGCATATAAACCTAAAAGCAATAAGAGAAAGATTAAGACTTGCCCTTCAAGTGTGATTTTTTTCTTCCTTCAACACAGAAGTGCTGACATCATAGAATTTAACAAACTTGCTAGATCTTATCATGAAACTTGATGTTCAATGGCTGAATACTTTTGAAGTTGTTACACAGAGAAAATAAATATGGTCACATAAAGTAAAATATAGAAATATCCAGTATTGAAGCCAATTACACATTCCTAGACTGCAATGGATTTTTTAAAATTTATTTTAAAGCCATTTTTTCTCATTTTACACACCAACCCCAATTCCCACTCCCTCCGCTAACCCCGCTTCCACTACTCACCCCACTTTCCAGCCCACCCCCACTCCCAACCACTCCTCAGAGAGGGTAAGGCTTCAGCATGGGTACTTTTTGTGAAAGGAATTCCCATGGGTGCTCTCCTAATTTTATTGATCAAATCGCTGGCCACATAGCATCTTCCCTTCAGTTTTTGTTTTTAGAGTTAAACAATTAGAGAAAGAAAAATGATAGTGTCACAAGAGTGCCTTCAAAAATTGAGCTGTGGGTCCTTATGGAATCACTCCTTTCCCCAGTGACTGTCCAGCCTTCGTCATTAGGTAAGCAGAACAGGTGTTTGCTAAGATGAAAAAACATGGTCAATTAATGAATCAAATAAATGAGATTCAATAAAGGACAATCCAATTCACAGGTGGAGATGCCAATGAGAGGCAGATGGCATTATAAGACAATGAAGTTTCAACTGGTGCAGAATGTTCTCAAAATGAAAAAAAATAAATAAAGGAAAATCAGGTATTATTTAATGAGTTTAGAGAAGGGAGATAGATGACTCATATTAGCCCAACATTTTATTATGCTGATCTCATAGAACCATATGAACTAGATAGCATACATTCTGGAGTACTATTTTTCCCACGGGAGTATTAATTATAAGTTTAATAAGAGCTTACAGAAGTGTCTTCGGCAAGCTACCCCAATGAACACATTTAGTTTTCTGTTCTATTTCAAACATTCAGAAAAAAAAAAAAAGAAAGAAAAGAAACATGTGTTTTGGATGCTGAAGATTGCCCTCCGAGTTTCTGTTTCTACATACTTATTTGCTGATAGGACTCTGACACTTCTTAACTCTACTGCAAAGTATGCACCCGAAGTGACTAGCTGCAGCACAGACTAGACAGAACTGAAATTATTTTGTTTTGGTTTTTTGTTTTTAGAGAAATGGTTTCTCTGTAGCTTTGGACCCTGTCCTGGAACTAGCTCTTGTAGACTAGGCTGGCCTAGAATTCACAGAGATCTGCCTGCCTCTGTCTCCCTAGTGCTGGGATTAAAGGCGTGCGCCACCACCCACCACCCGGCTAGGAACTGGGATTGTTGTTCCTTTAATATTTCCCTAGTTACAGATCAATTCAAATATGTTTATGATATTGACCTGGCCCTATGAAATGCCTATTACAATGTTGTTGACAGACTATTCATAAAGTTGCTTATTTTCTAAGGAGAAGCCACAAAGACAAAGATTTCCTTACTGTGAATATGGTTGAAATTATCATACTGCAGTAGCTATTGTATTAACTGTAGAATATATATATATATATATATATATATATATATATATATATATATATATCCACTGTGAGTGTGTGCGCGTGTGTGCGCATGTGTGCATGTGTGCTCTTTAATGTGCATGGAGAGGTCAGAAGACAACTTCAAGTAGGACTCATTGTATTCCATTACAGCTTACTTGAAGAGGATATAATTTTTGCTCACCACTCTATATGGAAAGTTATGTTACCAGGCCCAACTTCTCTCAGGGCTTCTTCTGTCTCATCTTTTTACCTCACTATAAAACCACTGGGGTAATAGATGGATCCCACCATATCTGGATTTACACGAGTTTGTGGAATATGAACTCAGGCTTTAATGCATGTTCAGTAAGCACTTTACCCACTGACTCATGTTCCAAACCCATAAATAATGTTTATGTAAAAGGGATAGGGGAATACTCTGAATTAGTCATGACAGAACTCAGTTACTGGAATCTTTTATTTCTTGAAATTTTCTTGTACCTCCCTCAAATATGAAAGATATATAAATCTTATTTTATCCCCAAATGTGAAACATAGATAAATGCGCTACTTTCATATACTTTTAAATAAAGATGCTATTTTGCATCTTAAATTTTTAAATTTTTTAATTATTTACTTAGTTAGTTGTTTAGTGTTGCGGGGGAGTGGAATCACTTTATGGTACGAATGTAGGACTAAGGACAACTTGCAGGAACTGCTTTTCTATTTCCACCATGAGGGTTTTGGGGATTAACTCAGCCATCAGGCATGGCACTGAGTGCCTTCATGTGATGGGCTCTCCCTCCACCTCTCAGCGCTTAAGATTTATTTACCTTTCAATGTCTTGAAAATAAAAATTTCATTCTAATATCATGGAGAATTACTGCAAAGCTGGTACCCACTTTGCACCAACACTACATTCAAATTCCCTTGGAAGAGGGAGAAAAAAAATAAACATTCTGGATATGGATATCTCTAGATGTGTGTTGTTTATCACACTTCACAACAGGCCTTTGCTTTCTTCCTTGATAGAGCCTGGGACAAAGAGCACACATTCAATGTTACTTCCAGCACGTTTTACAAATCTTTTCACTCACAGCCTTTAAATTGCCCTCAAAGGATTTGTCCTAACCTGATACCTCCCTGATATTTCCTAGCACGTTCTGAGAGCCTACATAGATCTTAGAAAATGCTGTAAATGTTACAGGTTGATAGGTTAATGGTACATTTTTGTTAGGGCATGTTAGGACAATTCTGTGTTCACATATTTCCTAAAATCTCTTCTTTATTAGCCTTTATTCCATTACTGACAATTGGTGAAGCAGGTATTCACTACATTTTCAATGTAGAAATTTTAACAAAAGATCTAAGCAGAGAGCTATCCTTTTACCATTCTGTTGCTCATCATTGGCTTATCACTGTCCAGGGGATATCTATAACAAGGATTAATGCTCATAGTAAAATCTGTTATAGATGGTCATAAGGCCCAAGTTAGTTACTATGAGACCAATGGTCTACATTCACTGAATACTATTCATTAGTGACCATATATCCAGTCTCTGCTTAAGTATTAGGTCATTTCTACAGCAAGAAGAAGGGTAGACTTAATTTTAAGATCATTCAGTAAGGAGCCCTGCCTTCTGATTCTCATAGGTATTTTTCTTTTGGAATTCACAAAAGGTATTTCTAAAACTCTGCGAATAAAAAACTGTGAAGGTGTTCAACCCCTATATAAAACGATGTTTGTCTCCAAGTTACACACATTTATTCTGCATACATCCAATAATCTTTAAGTTACCGGTAGTACCAAAAGTCATCTTCACATGAGGAAATAGGGATTTCTTTTGTGGTTCTCACTGATAAAATAATTTAATAATGAATGCATAAAACACCAATTTTAAAAGAAAAACACCAATGCCTGTAAAAGCTGTACATCTCATCTCAGCTGGTGCGAGATTAGAGAAGACAAGAAAACTGAGGTGTGTCATTTAAAATGGCAAGGAGGACAGACACAGGGCTGAATAATAGCCACATGGCACAAAGAAGAGCTTTGGAGGAAGAGAACTGAAGCCCAGCATGTAGGGAAAAACAACCATCAAGGAAAACATACTTAGGACAGGGCTCGAAAGAATAAATGAGTTACATATCTCTGAAAAACTCACGAGATGAGTCATCTAGACACAATATGAAGAGAGAAATGCTGGAACTAACTGATGTTGAAATCCAAATGGACTTAAGAGATGTTTATAAACCATTTCACTAAAACAGGAAGAATATACCTTCTCAGGAAACCATGGAAAATAAAACTGAAATACCACCCTTCATACTATCTGACCACCATGGATTAAAACTGAATAACAACAAAATCATACGAAGTCACAAAAATTGCACACCCTACTACTTAATAAAAGAAATGGATTCTTCTTGAATTGAAAGAAAATAAATACACAATATACCCAAACATATAGCTACAATGTAGGCAGTTCACAGAGGTCAATTCACAGCCATAAGTGCCTACATAAAAAGTGGAGATATTTCATATTATTATCTTAGCAACACATATGTAAGCTCTAGAACAGAAAGAAGAAATCACCCCCAAAAATATAGATGGCAAGAAATAATCAACCTTAGGCCAGTGCTCAATAAAGTAAAAACAACTATCAAACAAACAAAATACAATGAATCAGTGAAACAGTATTTGGTTTTTTGAAGAAAAAAAAACAGAGATTAAGAAACAGATATCCAAATTAACTACAAGGCAGATAGTTAAGTGTTAATCTCAAGGGCGAGAATAAGACCCCTACTACAATTTGAGGCAAGCTTGATTTTTATTGGGTGCCAGGGCTAGCGATTGCCTCCTAAGTCAGGCTTTGGCCCCTTTTAAGGAAGAAAAGCATGAGTAGATTTACAGAAGTGAAACAATGGGGCAATAAGAACATAGAAAACATATTTTAAAATGCATTTTATGGTCACCCACCATGATATTAGGGAGATTTCATGAGGATCAGAAAGAGTAAAGAAATTCTAAAAAACAAATCAAAGCAATGGCTTGGGGAAGATCAGGTTCCAGGAAACAGAACAACTCAACTCTATCAGTAAGAGAAATTTATTTTAAAAATACAGCATAATGGCTCCTATCTTCAAAATTGAGTAACAAGGTTCCTCAGTAAGAAAACACTAACTTGAAGGGGTAAATTTCAGGGGGTACTTCCACAGACAAAGTATTACAGGAAACTAAGAAATATTGAGAACTGAATGAGTAAGTTTTCCAGGTAAGAGTTCAACAATTGTTTATACATTAACATGTTGATAGCCCTTTTTAGAGATTGTAAGGGTTGCATTTATATGTTTATGATAATAAATTTGAAAGACAGCAAGGCAGGTAATGAGGGGAATATGAGTAAGGAAAAGGTAAAAGAAAATAGTGTAATTATATTTTATTTCAAAAATATTTATATGAAGAATAAAAAGACAATGATACACAACTAAAACATTCACATACATGTAACCGATGATATAAACTGCTTCCAATTGATACTAACAGAAAAAAATGTAAGATTACAGTATTTTGAGTATAAAACCAGGAAGCATTCCTCTAATTCAATAAATTATTCAAAAGTAAAAAGTATGAATACTATGTGTGCCACCAAGGGAGAAGATAATTACTTTTTGCTTTTTAATATGCACGGCGGGATAAAGAAATATAATAAGACAGAAAAACCCACATTGCCAGATTGTTTTGTGTTTAATCATTACTTTTATGTGTTTACTAATAAGACTAAAATTCATGGAAATTTCTTCAGGATTTCTCCCTTATTATAATGATATAGTTAATCAAAAGGCTATAATAAGGTGAAATGGAAAACTCTTTTTACTATACTAAGATCATTTGCATTTTCTTTGAATAATTGTAGCAGAATTTCAGGTAGCATATGTTATTTATACCATTTAATTACGGGGAAGATTCAGGTAACTGTTAAATGTACTTTACAGTAGGTATTTCAGACCATTAAGTGAGCTTTGTGCAAAGACACCATATCTGGAATAACTGCATGTAGAATGACAAGTTCATTCTCAAAGAATCTATTGACTTAGCAGGTTCTCAATGTGAGGCACAGATGTGACCCGTCTCAATAATATCTACATATTTATAGGTATCTGAAGAGTAAAATATACTCATAAATGCTATTCCATTTTAGACTTATTTCTTTGGTTATTAATACAATACAACATAGTCTATTTTCTTATGTGTCAATAACTGAGATTTCACCAAGTAGGGCATAACAAATGACAGATGTAATAAGATAATTTTTGAATAGATAATTTTTTCATGATTATAAAACAATCCATAATCAAAGAAATATAGCTTGGTAAACAAAATAAATGTTTTATAATTTTTAACTCATGATCATAATATATATGTTCTACTATCTATATTAATTCTTCAGTGAAGTACTTAATTTTATCTCAAATACTTTCATTGGCATAATGCTATATACATATTTGTTGATTGCCTTGGCGGGTTACTTAGTCTAGAGTTAGTAGCCCGCCTGGCAGTTCAGTTATTCCAGGGTCACGGAGAGGCACTACCTGGAAGATATGGGCTAGGAGACAGGAAGAAGGCCATGCAAAGTTTGTCAAAGCCTCCGTTTATTAGGGACGAGATACAGCTTTTTATAGGGTAAGGAGTTGGGGGATGGGCACAGGGTTCTGGGCTCTTGCCGCGTGGTTCACGTTGGTCATGTGGTTCTCGTTGATCACATAGCCAGGTTACCTTCGGTCAGGTCACTGTAGGCCAAGAAGTCGCAACTAGGAGATGACATACCTAGTTCTCGAGATAGTTTGGAATGTGGGATGGGTTCCGCTAACAGATAGCTCTCATTAACAGCCAATTTGGGTGTGGGGTAGGCTCTGTCAATAGAACCATTCTTAACACAATTAGGGGTGTGGGGTTCTCTGCAGACTCCCCAGGGTGATGGTTCCTGTAATGATTTTAGGAGGAAATTGGCTCCTGACACATATTCCCATTTGAGAGTATGTACTTAATTATTTTCATGTATTATTAATTGCTTTTCATCAGTGAATACTTGTTTTAAATTTGTTTCTAATAGAATTATTAACAAATTCATGAGATGAGTCATTTTTTTCACATTCCACAAAATAATTCATGCTTATATTGCTTAGTAAAGAACTTTTGGCATTACAAACGCTGTGCAAAGCTTGCCCAAAACAGAAAAAAAGCAAATTAGTTTGTAATACTTTGTCTCAGAATTTCCTTTCTATTCCACTGCTGTTCTGAAAAGGGAAGAGAATTCATTCTTAGTATTGCATTGTTTGGTATCTAAGAAGGGAAACACAGACAATACGATGAAAGGGGTCATGTACAATTATGTCCCTGGTCCAAGGGTCTAAGTGTTGGGTTTCAGAGTCCTTCAGTCATACTCTTAGTCGGAACAACACAGCTTAGCCTATATCTGTGCAATCATTGTGCTTGCTCCACTGAGAACTGGCTTTATTTCAACCTAATCACACTCTGTCCAAATTACTTAGGAGACAGAGTCAAGAAGACTCTGTATTAAGCACACTAATATGCATAAATCCCTTCGATTAAAACTCTGCAGGATTATTTTGCATGTAAAACATACAGGCTAATTACCAGTGTCCCTTAACCATGCTAATGAGAATATTTATGAAAATCAAGTTCTTCTTTGAAACCTTTTTGAAAATTGTACAATAAAATAGCGGACAATAACAAAAAAGAACCTGTTAGCTTTATACTATGTCTTTGCCCTTATGTGAACATTTACTATTTATCATTTTTCTCACAGTATCATCTACACTGGAGACATTAAGATCATTCAGGAAAGTACTAGTGCACTTAAGGTTTAGGCTATGATCAATGTTATTCAATATTAAAGAATTACACAACATCAACAGCAAAAACATTACATTAACAAATATTAATTCAGTAGAGAAATCAGAATTTTCGGTCATTTTCAGTTACATATGTGTTTGTGTGTGTATGTGTGTGTGTGCACGCGCGCATGTGTGTATACATATATATTGAAAATATTCATATATATATACACATATATTGAAAAATATACATATTGATTTCTCTCATCAAAATACATACTGGGTATTTTATGCTTTCTATAATCTAAGAAGCAAAATTGCATGAATACATCCTTTAATATTTAAACAAATGCTTTATTTAAATTTGAAAACCTAGACTATATATTTAATATTTAACACAGTTATCATGTTCTAAGTTAAAATTAGCATGTAAGTTATTTTTGGAGTATATTTTCCTAATATTGGGATGGCAGATATATAAACATGTCCTATTTCTTATACAAGTCCAAATTTAAAGAATATTTTATTTGTGAAACTAATAAATATCCCTTCATTACCTTTGACCTTGTCCTATGGCATACACTGGATATATAAAGCTAGATATCACTCTCAGGATCCATGCTTTCTAGTTCACTAAACACCAACAGTCTTTGGGAAACACACATTCTCCTGGACAAAATTAAATCTAAAAGTACTTATTTTAAATCTAAAATAAGTAATAAAATTTAAGTAGGATTTTTATAAGGAACTACATTAAGTTGTCTTAAAAATTAAATATTTTTATAACATGAGTACAAGTAAAAGGAAAATCAAAGGGTGCAGTAGAAATACAAAAATGAAAGGAGACAGAGACAGAGACCCACACTGGAGCACCGGACAGAAATCTCAAGGTCCAAATCAGGAGCAGAAGGAGAGAGAGCACAAACAAGGAATTCAGGACCGCGAGGAGTGCACCCACACACTGAGACAATGGGGATGTTCTATCGGGAACTCACCAAGGCCAGCTGGCCTGGGTCTGAAAAAGCATGGGATAAATCCGGACTAGCTGAACATAGCGGACAATGAGGAATACTGAGAACTCAAGAACAATTGCAGTGGGTTTTTGATCCAGTAGGATCAAACGTACTGGCTTTGTGGGAGCCTAGGCAGTTTGGATGCTCACCTTACTAGACCTGGATGGAGGTGGGCGGTCCTTGGACTTCCCACAGGTCAGGTAACCCTGATTGCTCTTCGAGCTGATGAGGGAGGGGGACTTGACTGGGGGAGGGGGAGGGAAATGTGAGGTGGTGGCGGGGAGGAGGCAAAAATCTTTAATAAATAAATAAAGAAAAGAAAAGAAAAAAATGAGATACATAGGGTTAACTTAAAAAAACTACACACACACACACACAGATAACAAGTATTGGAAAATTTCCCAAAATATAGAAAGCTGTATGTTACTACCAAATTATTATTTGAGTAAGCTTGTTGAAATCTGTAAAAAAAAAAAGGCTACACATTCTATGGAAAAAAGAAAACATTTAGGAACTACTGATGAACATACTTGGTAACTCAATTCTCAAGTCATTTTAGGATTTTCATCTATTGCAGCAAACTGCCAAGAAAAAAATAAAGTCTAGATTTTAGCTGCCTGGTTATTTATCAGGAATCAGAAAAAGAAGTTTGTCACTTCTATGGCCAGAATGTTCAAAAGCCAAGATTTTGGTATAAGGAAGTAGATGCTTGAAGTCTTGCATCAACAAACACAGGAGAGTGGAAGAATACTCTCATTTGCAATTGGGAGTCAGTGTTCCTTCTGCTCTAAGAAGCAATGGGAAAAGATAAAACAGAAGCAAACATTGAAAATTCCTAAGGTATAACAGAACTATGAGATCTGGGGAAAAAATAATCTCACCAAAGAAAGTAATAAAATGAGAAATACAAAAGGCTTAATGTATGGCGTTTTCTTGGAATAACAAATAGTAAAAACAAGGCACAAATACGCAGATAAGCTAGGTGCGTAGGTAGAACAACAGATAACATAATTACAGGGGAAATTTGATCTATCCCTAGTCTTAAGAATGTTCATTTAACTTATCTCTCATCAGATTTGTATTTGATTTTTTTGCTCCCATATCCTATTGTGTGTGTATATATGTATACATACATATAAACAAAATATACTCACAATACATATACATATAGATATACACAATAGTATATGAGAGAAAAATATACAATATATACAAATATAATAGGATATGTGACATATGTATATATGTGTATATGTAGAATAGGAAATATATGTATATATACACACATATGTGTATATGGTATATGTATTTATATAGATGTATATGGCAGGTATTTATAAACTTATTCTCATATAGTAATATAAAAATCAATGAAGTTCAGAGAATTAACATATGGAAAATAGTCATCAAGTACAAAAACCCTTAAGGTGAGAAAGAGTCCCCCATCGACTAACAGAAACTCAAGTCACAGTGATTGATTACTGTTGTAGCAAAACACTTATGAAGTTTAAAATAAAAATTTCTGTGAACAAAACTGAGTGTTCGGATCATTGAGCCCATGGCAGAGACTGAGGGAACTGCTCCCGCAGTTATGGGTTTTTCTCCTTTCCTTGGCACTGATTATTTTTCTTTTCTTTGCTGAATGTCTACACAAAGTACAGTCCATATTACTCAGTTCTGTTATACTCAGGTATGATTATGCATTACTAAATGTTTAATGGTTAGTTGCTTGGACAACTAACCTATGCTTAGTCCATAGTAAAAAAAAGATGACAAAATATAACAGTCTTGCTTCTTGGTCAAAAAATGTGTGTGTGTGTGTGTGTGTGTGTGTGTGTGTGTGTGTGTGTATCATACTAGCTTTCTTAGGCTGTCTAAGTCTGGGCTGTTACTTGTGAAGCAATAACCTTCCATGGTCATAATTTCTTTAGCTCCATTGCTTTATGCTACAGCTAAATTTACTTTTTAATAATTAGAGACTCAAAACCAGTGTAAAATTATGAAGTAACTAACAGTGATAATTCATAGTACTCATAAAATGAGAGGATTTATTATTAGCTGTGATTTATATTTGAGGTTTTCTTTTCTAAATCTAGTCTAGAGAGAATAAGAATGAAGAATATTCAGATTTGTTGAAAACAAGTGTTGTATTTCAAAATAAATTTTAATGCTCTTACAGATGAATAGGGTAAACAAAATACTATCAAATAAAGTATTTATGGCAATAGCAAGTGATGAAAACTAGGTTTTGTGTACCAGTTGTTTTTGAGATTAAAATCTGACATCTTGGCGGAAAGGCAATTTATACACAGGACAATAAAGCTGATATGATTTTTAAAAAACAGGCTATTTTAAGGTAGGGTATTAAGAAGGAGTGAAACAGTAGAATGTTTGTTCTAAAGGGAGGTGAAAATTTTTACGATGCAAGAAAGTTGTAATCTTACGTAGTAAACACCTCAAAAAACAGCTTCAGAAAAGCCCTGGAAAGAACTGACTTCAGTGGGTCCCTCTCTCTCTAAAATTATATATAGTAAAGATTGTTCAGAGTCATTCTCAGATGAGATGAGCTTCCCAATAAAATCTCAGACCAGCCAATCAACCTGGAAGAAACAAAAATGTTCTGAACAGCTTAGAAGAAACAACAGCTGACAAAACTTCCTTCAAGAGGCTCAGAGCAATCGAAAAATCCAGAAAGAACATACTCTGACATCAAAATGCACAGCTCCCTGTAGGTTGATTTGTGCGCTGGGCTCCATGTTTCCAGCTTGCTTGTTCTGTCAACCATCCTGGAGTGGGTTTTGATGATACAAGTGACTTTAAGTATTTTTTTGCTCCTATCTATCTATCTATCTATCTATCTATCTATCTATCTATCTATCTATCTACCTACCTACCTACCTATCTAAGCATATATGAAATGTATTTTAGGTACATACTTAGTAATATAAATCCTCATGACTTTTCCAGAAATACTTCCTGATTTTACCTTCTTTTCTCATTCTTCTCCATTTATCTACCTCACTAAATAATTAGAGCCAACTAATTCTATTTCATGTCTCAGAGTTCTTATACCATGCTATTCCCATCTCTACTGCTTCCTCCACTGGTTAATAAAGAAGCTTCTTTGGTCTATGGCAGGACAGAATAGAACTAGGTGGGAAAAATAAACTGAATGCAGGAAGAAAGAAGGCCAAGCCAGACGATGCACAGTGTCTCCTGAAGGAAAAAGACACAGGAAACTTACCAGTAAGTCAGTCTTATGGTGATACACAGATTCATAGAAATGGGTTAATTTAAGATATATGAGCTAGGTAGGAATATGCCTAAGCTATTGGCCAAGTAGTGTTATAATTAATATATTTTCTGTGTGATTATTTGGATCTAGGCAGCCAGGAAAGGAAAACACAATCTCCTTTATAACTTTATGATAATCATGAGATATCGACTCCTGGAAAATTGCCACTGTTGGCACACACTGCAGAATCATGCTGCTGCTGCTCTTATCTGTAATGTCAGATTTAGGAGGTTAAATCAGAGAAGTCACTGCAAATTTAAAGACAGCCTGGGTATGTAGTAATGTCTAGGTCAATTTGTAGTAAACAAAAATCAATTCTAAATCTGTTGGAACAGACTGGACTTATCTTCATGTATGGTGCATATGTGTTAAATGAACTAATCACTAGCTCATTTTACATTTTGTTTTTCTAAAGGCCATGAACATTGACATAGTTAGCATCCATAACTCAAAATGTTATGGTAAGATTTAAGTAAGTTGTGTCTGGAAAAATTTAACATGTTATGTACACCCCATCAATGTCTTCAGTCAATTATACAAAAAGAATAAGCACAACAAATTGTGGAATATTATTCCTGACACATAAATGATGGTGACAGAATGTGTATGTTCCCGAGTATGTAATAAAACATGCTATTTCATTATATTGCTTATTATTTAGCCTATCCTCCTTCTACTACTAATTTAAGTCTTAATTCCCCATAGATTTTCTGTCTTTTAAAACTTCATTGTACATATTCCAAGGATTCTGATGTTATTAATAACATTCCAATGTTACTACCAATGTCTCCTTGTATCCATAGGCCTACAGCAATCCTTATTCCAGTTAAGGATTTATTTAAGTGTTTCTAAGTATTAATTTAGTGTAGAGAACAACTTTCGTTGTTGCTGGCCCTTAGTGAAATTGCAGTCCCTACTCAAATTACTAACAATTTACAATTTTGTTTTTGATTTTTTACTTTATTTTCAAATTTCAAGAATGAAAACATTTTCATGTTATACAATGAGTTCTTCTGTGAGACTCAGAGCTGTTGTTGACTGGAAGATAATTTAGCATTTCCTGGTATGTTTGTCTGTTTTTAACTTGGCATGATCTATCTGTTCTATCAACTACATGCCTGGTACTGACAGCATTTTGTTTTCTTCTCTATTATTTTCCTCTCTCCATTTTTTTCCTTTTCCAGCATAAACACATTCATACATTTGAACCTAACTAGTTTATCTCCTGACCTGTAACCACAGATCAAACTCTCTTTTCAGAGGTTTTGTTAGAGTATCATAACCATTTTAATCTACATATGATGTCCCATTAGCTACCATGGCAGACAGTGTGTTATGAATAAGCTATTGGCTCCACAGGGCAAAAACACCCTTTGATCTTTCTACCTTCCAAAAAATACTGGCCCATAGTTTTGAACAAAGATACTTTAAAATCAGACATTTGTACAAATAAAATATTCTTTAACTTATGAGACCAATTTTAATAAAGTTATATTTAGGTATAAACATGGAAATATGTAAGAAAAAGATAGAAAAAAGTTGATTAAAGCTTAAAACAGGGTAATTAATAAGCATTTAAATACTGGCCTCAGTAAAGAACTCATTACCCCTCGGAGACATTTAACAGTCAATTTATTCCAAAGGCCCAGCTAATTTAGCAGTGATTCTTAAAATAAGCTGATTTTTAGTGCTCACATTAAAGTCCTTTTATCTCAGAAAGCCCCTTCCAGTGAAGAGAGATACATGCAAAATGCTATTTTTCATTCCGTTTGGAATAAAATTTTGGAGTGTATCTGGATTTTTTTTTCAGTATGTAAAGTAATTCCAAACTTTTGTTTAAAAGATATGCCAGCCCTGGTTAGTACATAGGCAAGAATGTGCCATGTGTAGAGAGCCCTATTTCAGTAAAGAGTTGGTTACAGTTTCAAACTTCTGGTTAACATGGTGTTTAATTTACCACTCTACACTAACTTACTTCGAACTTCTGAATTCCTCTGTTTTCAGCATAGACACTTAACACTTCATACTAGGAAAAAAATATATGACATTTTAAACATGTTTTTTTCTGTCATTCTGTCTTTGTCCATTGTCTACATCCTGGATGTCTCCTTTTACTTTTGTGATATTGTTGTAACATATAATAAAAATCTAATTGATTGGGTGGGTAGTACATACTTGTGTGGTTGCTCTCAACCACAGGGTGAGTTCTTGGTGAACACTGACATTTGGTACACATTTTGCATCTTCAGCAACATTATAATGCCTGGTATGTAGTCAGCATGTTCCTGTACAATAGAAAGCCTGAGGCTTGAAATTAGAGCTTGTGGAAACATTTTTATCGTGTTAGTTTCACCACAGTCCCTGGCAGAGTCACACCACAAAGCAAGACTGATGGTTCTCTTTATTTTCAAGACACTCCGTGGATGAGGGACTTTAATAATACACAAGATATTGTGCCTTAAAATATGCAGTTACAATTTACAATGACTGTTTTTTATATTTCCAATTATAGATATGATAAATAGTACAGAATATCCTAAATGCAATGTCAGGGAATAATCAAAAGCCTATGGCTGATATAAATACAGCTCCAAGCAAAAAAACAGGATAATTTTTAAAAAGTTAAGTGAGGCTTAAAAAAAATATCCATGCAGATGTCTTGCCAGATAGGAGTATAGATAGATACAGTCTTCAGCTACTTCACGTGCATGTCCCTGCAAACAGATGCATATCTATATTCACACAGGAAGCTGCGTATGCTTGCATATTAAGTATGACACAAAAGTGAGGGTCCTGATGAAAATAACTGCTCTCTATGGGAAAACTCTAAATAGGATGCTAAATTTGTTCTTCTTCCCATATGTGGTTATATACCTTGAGTTGTATATGAAAAAAAAAAACCATGAAATTCTGGTGATTCTCTTCCCATTGTATTGCTACCACACAGAATTATTATAAATATCACACTAAATGACTCTTTGCTTTACTGGAGGTGTCCCTTTAAATATATCACTGGTAAGCACTGGAAAGCACATTGCAATAGAGTGGAAATATAATGTAATATGTCTCTATAGAAACACTGAGGAACTTCGAAAACATAGTACTGCAGTAAAGACTATAATTGCTAATTCTTTTCAATAAAAGGATTATGAGGTTTCCATCTTACATAGCCTTCCTTTCAAAAATGCAGGATAGGTTCATTGCAAAAAATTTCATGATTTATACAGGTATAAGAAGGATAGACCGAAAAAAAAATCCAGAACAATAGAAAACATTAGTGTGTTAGAGAAATGGCTTAGTGGTTCATAGAACATGCTATTTTAACAGAGACCCATGGTTTGAATCCAGCACATATCTGTTAACTCATAAGCAACTGTAACTCTAGTTTCAAGGGAACAAATTCATGCCCTCTTCTGACTTAAAGCAGGCACCAGGCATGTACATGTGTCACATATATACAAGCAGGCAAAACATCTTGCACATGAAATAAAATATATCTATAACAAAATTAAATAAACCATATTTCTCACATGATCAATCTAACATGTCTCATGTCAGTTTTACACACACACACACACACACACACACACACACACACACACACACACACACACAAATACATGCCAAACATCACTGTGTAAGAAATGTATGTAGTAGGCTGTTTTACATTCCTCACAACTTTCAATGGAAACATAAGGAGCAGGATAGTGAAATAGGGACAAGGACATGAATATGTACAGAGGATATATATATATATGTGTGTGTGTGTGTGTGTGTGTATATATATATATATATATATATATATATATATATATATATATGTCAGTCGGGACATCCTGAAACAATACCTTGGGAATAATTTTCGCAGCAGACAATAGAAAATAGTAAATAAAAATTTCTTACTACTACATGTATAGTTGTTATGACTATTGTTTTTGTCTCTAACCTTGTTGGATATCTTTGAACAATTTCAAGTATAATGTTTCAGGACATTCATCAAGGGAAAACACTGTCATACATAATTATAGATGAACTCTGAATAAAGCACAAAAGGCCATCTGTGAGACTAGAACAGATGCAGTTGTTCAAAACATTTTATAAGGATTCTGAAGGTTAAGTAGTTAGTATGAAGCAGTGGAAAAATAGAGAATAAAATTAAATATAAAAATGACCATTTGCATAGTATTTATCATAGAATTGTTCTTCCTTGGGACTGGAAGCTTTGCTCAGTAGTTACCAGCTAATCTGGTTAATTTGAGTTTAGTACACCCTTGTAGAAGCCTGTAACTTCGTGTGATTTGACACTTCTGTTCTCCATGGACACCTGTACACATATGGACATATGTAGGTGAAGACCGTTTGTTTCTGTCACCCAGATCCAAAACAATCACACAGAAGCTATATTATTTGCATTGCTGTTTGGCCAGTAGACTAAGCATATTGCTAGCTAGCTTTTATATCTCAAATTAACCCATTATTATTAATCTGTGTATTGCTACATAGTTGTGCCCTACAGGTTAGGTTCTGTCCAGTGTTTGTCTCCTGCATGTCTCCTATAGCAGCTCCACAGCTTCTCCTTGACTTCTCATACTCTGTTCTCCTCTATCTGCTTGGAATTCCCGCCTTGCCCTAGTCTGCTAAGCCACTGGCTGAAACAGCATTGTTCATTAACCAATAAAAGCAACAAACAGACAGAAGGATGTGCCACACCTGACATGCCCACATGAAGACACGTATACTTACACACAATTAAAAATTAAAATAAAAATTTTAAATCAAAGTTCTTTATTTATTTATAAAATTGATTTTCTATGAGAAAGATAAAATAAGGAACAGGGTAATGGATTAGTGTTGAAGAATAATTATTGCTCGTCCAGCTCTAGGACACCATTTGGTGCAGATAGGTTGTGGAATATGAGTCTAAGATGTGTTACATTCATTTACGATGTGGAATATTTGTTTAATATTGCAAAAATGTGTTGAAGAAATATGGGTTCAAATAAAAAAGAGAAGGAGGAGGAGTTATTAAGGGAGAGGAGGACATGAAGAGAGGAGCCTGCTGCCTTGCCACAAAACCAGTCATGGATTCAGAAGGAAAGATATATAGCATAAAGTAAGATAAAATGCCTAGAGGCAAAGTGTAGTTAAAGAGACACTATATAATTTAAGTTAGAATAACTGGCTAGAAAAAAGTCAAGTTAAGGCGATCCATTCATAAGTAAGAATCCATGTATTTATTTGGAGTCTGGGTGTCTGGCCCCCCAAAGAGTTTTAAAAAAAAGTCTTCACAGACCCATGCAGGAACTGTGAATGGTGCCTCAGTCTCTTAGAGTTAATATGTGTGTTGGTCATGTTGTATTTATAAGGCCCCCTTTCCTTGTTGTACACTTTTCTCAGCAAACTTCGGAGGAACTTCCTTCTGCAGTATTTGAGAAATTTCTTTCTTAATGTCATTTTACATATGAATAAATGTTTAAATTATCAAAAGTCATCAGAAAATTTTTTAAAAATTCATACTGGAAGAACTATATCATAGTCTACAAAAAGTTCAAGCCTTGATCTTATATTGTACTAGTTAACAATATATGGCATAAGAGTTTATTTGAATTTTCAATTATCTCAGCAATTTTAATATCTTACTAACATTTAAATTATTAGATTTCTTGATCCCGGAAATTTATTTCTAAGAGCTAGTTTGAGTCAGGAAAAATCTAGAATAGGCTTACAGAGGTTAAGTTTAATAATTTTTATGAAAGATGAGAACTGTAGCGAGAGGTGGCTCATCAGATAAAATGACTTGTTTTAGAAGCTTGAAAACAGGAGTCTGATTCTAGATTGCACAGTGGAAGGAGAGTTGTGACTTCAAAATTTATTCTGGTACCTCTACATACATGCTGTGGCACACAGGTAGTAGCACAAATAATAAATTTATAATGCTATTTCTCCTCATTTTAATTACATTCACATATTTTGAACTGATAAGTAGCTTTTAAAATGGATATATATATATATATGTGTGTGTGTGTGTGTATACATTCAGAGAGAAGTCTTCATAACTAATTAATAAAAGCTGTTTTGTCATATCTAAGTACTTTGAGTCAAACAGAAGAAAAAAATTTAATATAATTTGCAAAATATCTGTTCAGGAGAGATTAGTGCATTTTATTCTGCAGCTGTTTTCTTTTTTTAAGATAAAAAAATTCTAACGAGTGTGAACAGGATCTTAATAATACCCCTTAAATGCTCAGGACAGCTTTATACGATTAGGAACAAAGTATATATGTTGCAGTCAGCATTTTTTACTTCACAGTTTGCATTTATTGAGAGAGGATACTTGAGCACTGCTTATTAGTATTTTCCTTATTACACTTTTATCAGCATTTTCACATGTGTATCACACAGATTGTGGGGGAAAGGCAGTAGAACCTAGGAGGCTGAACGTTCAATAGCAAGAATGCTGAGGAATAGAGAAGACATAGTTGTCATAGCAACATCATTCAACCATATTTGTGTTATTCTTTTCCTTCTAGAAGTATTTTCAAAGATTCACAAAAGTGTTTCTACTCATATGGGAGTGTAGTCTGTGTGCTTTTAATATAAAAATCTTAAGGTAGTGCTAGCCTAGACCGTACTCCTGGGAAGAAACAGGATATTTGAAATTGAATGCACAGGCTTCATCATTTAGGGAGATTTTTTTTTTTTTTTACTAAAGGAATCTCCTTGGAATAATGTACAGTTTAGCCTAAACTTTCCATATCATTCTAGGAGATAAAGACAAAAGCACACCACAGCAATGTAAAATCCTCCCAAGTTTTTAGTAAATCTTTTTGCTTTTATTTCCCAGTAGTTTTCAGGGATTTTTATAATAAGTGGAAGGTGTTATGTATCTTTTTAAAACATGTTCCCTTGCATGTGCATTTCTGAATGCAGGCATGACTTTTATAATCTTTTCCTATCCTTGTATCCACTATATGTAGCTGAAGAAACTCATAGTGTCTAGTAAAAGCAATTTTAGGTATGCCATCTAATTTTTCTAGAAAAAGATATCATAAGAAAGAAAATGTTTACACATGCATACTAATTGGAAATGCCATCTTTTTTATTTCAGAAATACTGTATTTTTTTTTTACCTATAGACTAAATAGCTTACAGAATTACTATTACATGAAACCTCCAAGCCTGCGCATAGATATTTAGTATGCAGTTCAAGAATCAGGAAGATTGTTAAGACACAACGATTTTTTTTATATAAAAATGAAGTTAACAAATAAAATGCAACAAAATAAAACAAACTTGAGTAAATTGCCCAGAGCAGTACTGTTGCACTGTACTGTTGTATCGAGTCCAGGATCAAAGTCCAGATGAAGCTTATTATATGGAGAATATGAGCATTTAATGAATGTAGTGCCATAAGTCGAATTTATGAAAGGACACCTATCTTGGAGGAGAAACTGGAAGGAAGAGAAAGAGTGCAGATTTGATGGAAATACAGTTATGCATGCAAACAATTCTTAAAAATGTCAATTTATTAATGTAGTTCCTTCTGGTGGTTTTGGGATGATTCAGATATATTTATAGATATATTTAAATAGAACTTAGTGATTGAATAATTTTGTAAGCATGGAATTATTTACTCTCAAGAATCGTACAAAAAAGTAGGATGTTAATATATTTTACCATATTGTTTACCGGGTTAAACAATATCTTTTTTTTTTAAAACCAGAATACAAAATCTGGAGGGTTTGAAAGAGAATGCAGTAGTTAATATGTTCTACAGAGTACCCTTCAGCCTTAATTGTCTTATAGCTCCAGTGAGTAAGAGAAGCCTTCATATAGGGTGAGGTTTCTAAGAAAGGAACACAAGTTCTAAGTGCCCCGTCTCAAAACCACGTTTAAGAGACCATGTTATTCTTTCTGTGTGATTTAGCCCTATTTTCAACAGGTATTCAGTGATTCTCAGATATCTAGCCCGTGTGTAGTTTTGTTTTTTTGTTTATAGCTTAAGATAGGATATAGGTATATTGACTCTGAAGACCTCTATGCAGAGATTTATTATTGTGAAGACTAACCTATAGAACAGCGAAAGAGGCAGTAGGTCTAGAAAGCTCCAGAGAAAGGAAGGTCTTGAGGACATGGAGAGTCTAAACATGCTGAGATCCACATTTTGAGAAATAAGGAAATGATGTTAAAAGCACATTAAGAAAGAAAATAAAGGATTCCAAGTAGACCATTGTAATAATGGTGACGACCAGGAAGCATCCAATCTTTAGGAAACCTGTGGAAACATCTTTCTGACATTATATATAAGAATTGGTTTACTATGTATTTCTATAGAATAGTTGAACTCTCCAATTTTCTTGATTCCCCAGTGCTCTAATCTTCTATCTTTTATATACAAATAAAGTAATGAAGGAATAAATACAGGGCATTCTCATATAATTCTCACAATCGCCAGGTTTATCTAGGATTCTTTGTTCAGTTGAAAAAGACATTCTGTGAAGATTAAGTAATCCATACTAAGTATCTTTGAGACAAATACCTGTAAATCAATAGACTGAGTAGGTCAATTATCATCCCTAAGAACTGTGGATTTCTTTTAACCAAATAGGCTTCAATGCAATAAAAAGACTGACACTCTGCCAGATGCAAGCAATCCAACAGTCTGATTGCTGCAACATTGTCATTTCAGCTTTTCCTGGGTCTTGAGACAGTGCCACAATACAAAATCTCTGCCATCATCAGCTTCCAGATGCTTATTCCCTTTAACTCAGGCTAGAACTGTGTTAACCACCTGTTTCTGAAATTGCTCCTGGTGTTATTTCTCAAAAGAACACTGACTAATATATACTACTAAGTTACAACATTTATGAGAAAGTGTTCTCAGATGGGGAAAACATCATGAGTAAGATAAATTGAGTACAAATGGTAACAAGAAAGTGATGATAGATATTATCTCTCATAAGCATAAAGACAAAATGCTGCTCACTTTAGTTAGGAGACAATTCAGTTTTATGTTTCACTTTGTAAGACTATTTGCCAAGTATAATTTTGGTAATAAAAATCCCTCGAGACGATTATACATGAAATTTTAATTTATTTTATTCATACTTCACTGTATTTACATACTTTAAAATATTAACTCTATCATATTTTATATATTAAATATATATTAACTTATGAAAAAGAGTGAGGCATTTTCAAAAGACTTTATCTGCCTTAGTGATTTTTATCTCTATTTCATGAAAATATACATAAAAATCTTATTTAAAAAGTCAAAAATCTTTGTTACAAATCTTATGTAGTGATAACTCTAATTAAGGGTTTATTTAATAGTCTTGAGTCAACTACGTAATTTTTAATGTAGTATAGTATATCCAATAGCTTATGAAGTCATGTTTCCATCATCTGGTGCTTTGTTATTTGAAATGTGTTTGTAACCCTTCTTTAGAAATAGTTGTGAAGAGTGATCTTTCTCTGATTTGTTTCTCAGCTTCTTTATCATTTTGTTTACTGGAGGGCTACTGAATTTTTTGAGTTGATCTTGTTTCCTGTCACATTACTGAAGGTATTTATCAATTGTATGAGCATAACTTGAGGGAATGGAATAATTGAGACGGAAGAAGGACAGAGATGAGAGCAGGAAAAAGATATTTTGAATGAGGGAGCCATCATTGGGCTAGCAAGAAACCTAGCACTAGAGAAATCCCCAGGAATCCACAAGGATAATCCTAGCTATGACCTTAAGCAATAGAGGAGAGGGTGCCCGAACAGGCCTTGCCAGTATTCAGAATGATGTATATCTTAAATATCACCATAGAACCCTCATTCAGCAACTGATGGAAACAGGTGAAGGCAGAGACCTGCATCAGAGCACTGGACTGAGCTGCCAAAGTCCAGCTGAAGAGTAGGGGGAGTGAGAATACGAGCAAAGAGGTCAAGACCATGATGGGGACACCCACTGAAACAGTCTCCCTAAGCTGATGAGAGCTCACCAACTCCAGACAGACAGGGAAGAAAACAGCATAGGGCCAAACTAATCCCTGTGAATGTGGTTGACAGTTGTATGGCTTAGGCAGACTGAGGGGCCACTGGCAGTGGCAACAGGATTTATCTCTACTACATGTACTAACTTTCTGGGATCTTATTCTCTTTGGATGGATACCTTGCTCAGCCTAGATATAGTATGGAGGACCTTGGACCTTCCCCAAATCAATGTGTGTTACACTGTCTGGAGAGAATGGGAGGAGCGGAAGGAGTGGGAACTGAGATTGGTATGAAAAATAGAAAAAAAAAGTTTTCTTTTAAGGAAATGAATAAAGTAGTTTGTGGATCAAAGAATATAAACAATTTTTTATTGTTTTGGCTATAAAACCACTAATTGCCTTAAAATATGAACACCTATTGTTACAGTCACTATTATAGAAAAGAAATTGTGCCTTTAAACACTTATCAATGATTCTTATTCACACTGGAAAAATTACCTTATCATTAAAAATATGGATTAATTTCAATGATGTTAACTATTATTTCCTACAGGTAATTCTAACTTTATGATTAATATTCTTAGCTTGTTTTACTGAGAAATTTCCCTTGTGTACAAGGAGCGGTTAATGTAGAGGGATAAATCTAGTGTCGCCATAAACAGCTTGCACCTCTATAAACTTTCAACTAGGCCAACTATACATTTATTGATGTGTACTCACTTCCTGAATTAAGCAATCACCTCTCTGCAATCAAGCTCTTTGCCTTTGATTTTTCATACAAGCTCACAACCAATTAAAATAGGTATTAATTGCGTCGTGTTTTATGCCATGTGATTGCTCTGTCATTGCTGTGATAACAGTACCACCACACTTGCTACCTGTCTGATTCTGGAGAAGTCCAGGTATTTTTATTCTCTATATGCTTGCAAAGAGATATGAAAGATAATGCACACCTGATAGAATTCGAATCAGAATAAGTTAATCCGTATATGTAACAGATTTGATAATCATATGGTGTCTAGTTGTCACTGAATAATTTGATATTAGCAAGCAAAATATGTCTGTGTTCTTATAAACATTAGTTCTAAGTATCAGACAGTTTCTGGATTATGAATGTTTTTGTTAAGCTTTCTGTATCTAAACTCTAATGTTGCCTTATAGTATGTTCAGTAAATCACTAGGGCAGGGTCTTTATACCATTTGCCCTTAAATATTTACTTATTGTTTTTGAATAGATGGATAAATGTGTCAGTATAACAAGTTCTCAGTTGAATAGAGAAGCAAATAAACTCATAAATAAAATCTCAGTGGAACTTTAAAAACTGGAACAGGTGTTAAGGACCGATTTGTGAATATCTGACATGTTTTTAAATTTAAATCTCTCACCTAGAAACATCAGTTAAATTTAAAATGCAGTGTTTAAACTGTGATTCTAGCAATTAAGCAATGTTCTCATAATGGCTCAGCCATTTAAAAGGTCAAAAATATTTACACTGTGTGGAATTTAGTAATTGGGCTATGTGTGAAATATAATAATTGGTTCATCTGTCAATTAAATATTACAGCATTTAGCAATTAATTTTTCCAAAGTACCACTGCCATGTGTATATAGAGGAACACAATCTGTGTCTATGCAGCTAATATCTTTGCTGAGTGCCACCTGAAAAAGATATTTAATTGAAACCCATGCCAGCATGCTACATGGCTTCCTCAGGCTAATTGGTCTTTGGAGACTGGTGTATACCACGTTCACTCCTCCAAACCCCGCATTAACAACAATTTACATAAGGACGTATCATCTTATAATTAGGAGTAGGATTAAAATAGAAGCAGGAGAAAGTTCACCGATCAGTATTTTATATTATATAAGCTTAACAAATATCTATCAAAAATCTATGAATATAGATATAAGGATAATTTTATAAAATTAAAAATATTATTGTTATTTTGTGCTCTTGGAAAACAAAAACAGTAACAATAAAGCATTAAATATCACGGGTAATTTTTTTGTTTCTTTTGGACAATTTTTGGGAAGAATTGTATTTTAAGTCAATGAGAATCAGTGCAAAATTTAACAAAAATGGGAATCATGTGTATATACCTAGCAATCATTACTTAATGTGAAGAACATATAGCACACAAGCACAATAGTTACCTAAATTCTTAACTCTTATGCTTGTCCTGTAACATATCAAATTAGCACTCTGTTAAGTTTCAGGAAAACGCAACTGGAAAGATCTCATGCTTAACGTAAGCTAACTTTAGCTTCAGATATTTACGTGACCTTTTCAGAGCAGTGATGACTAAAGGAAGTTAAGATATTCACTCATCGTGTACTATACAGAGAGGAGCCCCTTCGGCAGCAGAGCTGCAGTTGTCAGATATGCTAAATGCTGAGAACAGCTCAGATGCAGATTGGACAGGACAGCTGGAATTTCAACATATCCCCAGTGTCTATTTCCATTCTTCTTTCCTGGGTGTTTCCCTATGTCTATGGCAATGTGTACTTCAATAAATTAATTATACTAAACATACTTAAAACTCACTTTTTGGGCCATACGAATTGGATGACCCATTGTTTATTGAAGTTTTTTTTTTCAATCATACAGCGGTCCCACTCATAATCACTCACAACATTTCTAATTATGGTGACATTTAAATATTCAAAGACAATATTCAAATTCGTTCCCATTACTAAATTTGCCATTTTTCTCCCTTTAACAAACTTTTTTTATTTTAATTCTCTATTTTATATTTATTGAGTTCTACATTTTTCTCTGCTCCCCTCCCTGCCTCTCCTCCCCTTCAATCCTCCCCCAAGGTTCCCATGCTCCCAATTTACTCAGGAGATCTTGTCTTTTCCTACTTTCTACTTCCCGTGTAGATTATAGCTATGTAAGTCTCTCTTAGTGTCCATATTGTTGTCTAAGTTCTCTGGGACTGTGGTTTTTAGGCTGGCTTTCTTTGTTTTATGTTTAAAAACCACCTGTGAGTGAGTACATGTGGTAATTGTCTTTCTGTGTGTGGGTTACCTCACTTAGAATAATGTTTTCGAGCACCATCCATTTTCCTGCAAAATTCAAGCTGTCGTTAATTTTTTCTGCTGTGTAGTAATCGATTGTGTACCACATTTTTCTTATCCGTTCTTCGATCAAGGGGCATTTAGGTTGTTTCCAGGTTTTGGCTATGACAAACAAAGCTGCTATGAATATAGTTGAGCACATGTCCTTGTGGCACGATTGAGCATCCTTTGGATATATACCCAAAAGTCGTATTACTGGGTCTTGAGGAAGGTTGCTTCCTAATTTTCTGAGAAATCACCACATTGACATCCAAAGGGGTTGTACCAGCTTGTATTTTCACCAACAAGGCAGAAGTGTTCACTTTTCCCCAAAACCTCTCCAGCATAAGTTGTCATCGGGGTTTTTTATCTTGGCCATTCTTACAGGTATAAGATGGAATCTCAGAGTTGTTTTGATTTCATTTCTCTGATGACTAAGGATGTTGAACATTTCCTTTAGTGTCTTTCAGCAATTTTAGATTCCTCTGTTGAGAGTTCTCTGTTTAGGCCTGTCTGTACTACATTTTTTTATTGGATTATGTGATCTTTTGGAGTTCAATTTTTTTAAGTTCTTTGTATATTTTGGAGATCAGACCTCTGTGTGATATGGGGTTAGTGAAGATATGTTTCCATCCTGTAGGCTGTCATTTTGTCTTGCTGACCATGTCCTTTGCTTTACAGAAGCTTTTCAGTTTCAGGAGGTTCCATTTATTAATTGTTTCTCTCAGTGTCTGTGCTGCTGGGGTATTATTTAGTATGTGGTTCCCTGTGCCAATTCATTCTAGTGTACTTCCCACTTCCGCTTCTATAAGGTTCAGTGTGGCTGGCTTTATGTTGAGGTCTTTGATCCATTTGGATTTGAGTTTTGTGCATAGTGGTAGAAATGGGTCTATTTTCATTTTTCTACATGTTTATATCCAGTTATTCCAGCACCACTTGTTAAATATGCTTTCTTTTTCCATTTTATATTATTTACTCCTTTGTCAAAAGTCAGGTGTTCATAGGTATGTGGATTGATACTTGTGATGGGGGAGTGTCATATATCAATCTGTTGATTTCTTTGGCTAAGCAATAAAGAAACTGCTAGGCCCATTTGATAGGCCCACCCTTAGGTGGGTGGAGTAAACAGAACAGAACGCTGGGAGGAAGAGGAAGTGAGGTCAGACTCCACAGCTCTTCTCTCGGGAGCAGACGCAGGAGAGATGCCATGCTACCTGCTCCAGGGAAGACGCACACCATGACCCAGCTCCGACCCAGGATGGACTTAGGCTAGAATCTTCCCGGTAAGCGCACCTAGGGGCGCTACACAGATGATTAGAAATGGGCTAGTCCAGGTGTGAGAATTAGCCTAGAAGAGAATGGGCCAAGCAGTGTTTAAATGAATACAGTTTGTGTGTAATTATTTCGGGGCATAAGCTAGCCGGAGCAGGCGGCTGGGGTTTTGGGGACATAGCCCCACCGCCGCTCTTATTACTACAAATGACGCCCAGACGTGTGGCTAACTAAACCCACTTACAAAACCTGAGAAGGCTTATAAATAAGGGAGAGAGCGTTTAACAAAGATTTTTGCTGTTTGTTGGTGGCGTGCTGTAGAGAGATTTCCTGATTCGGCAACAGCAGCAGAAAAAACGCTGTGTCATTTCAAAGCATGGCTTCCTGGGGCTGTGCCGCCAGTGCAAACTCTGGCTTTATGTTTGTATTCCCGCTTGGGATCTGAAGGAGAGTGCTCTGAGACCTTGACGATGACTCAGAGCTCCCCGCCTGCCCCTGGGCAAAAGGCAGAATCAGGCTTAGGCAGGCAGAAGAGCATGGCAGATTCCTGTGCCATACAGAGATGTGTCTTCAGACTGCGTAGTGCTCTGCGTGTCAGATTTGGATGTAACTTGGATGAAAAGAATTTCTGTGCTGCACACTCAGTCTCAGAATTAAAGTGCTGAGTGCCGCTCCTACCTGGTAGCCCCAAGAGGCTTCCTGACTCAGCTTTAGCTGCAAAACCCTGCGGCTCATTAAGAGGTCCTGCCACAAAACACTTAAACAGTGTTGATGAAAAGCTGAACACATGCTTTTCGGTTTTCAGCCGTAGCAGGAAAAAAGCTGTGCCATTTAAAAATGCCGGCTTTCTGGGCCATCCTGCCAGGGCAAACTCTGACTGTTTGAGGCAGGAGGGCTGGCTACTGAGAGAGGACTTGAGTGTTGTCTTTTGTAGCTTGCTGGCTGGCAGGGACCTTGCAGCCAGTACCTCAGCCATGAGGCTGGAAAGCTAAGGAATGGGCTGGATCCAGCCGTCAAAGCCACGCCTTTAGTCCTACTGATATTGCTTGGTAAATTAAAGACTCATGTGGTCAAAAAACAGAGAGATATACAGTAAAGAGAGATTCAGAGACAAAGAAAATTTCTAAATGGTTTACTGTGTGTTAAAAATATATGCAAGCTAAAAGTTGAAGTTCTTAAAAAAAAAAGGGGAAGAGAGTTGTTGTGTGTCCTAGTACACACCTTTAATCCCAACACTTGGGAGGCAGAGGGAGATAGACCTCTGTGACTTCAAGGTGTGGTAGCACACGCCTTTAATCCCAGTGCCTAGAAGGCAGAGACAAACAGATCTCTGTGAGTTCAAGGTGTAGTAGCAAACACCTTTAATCCCAATGCCTGGAAGGCAGAGACAGGCGGATCTCTGAGAGTTCAAAGACAGCCTGGTTTTCAGATATACGCTCACAAAGCAAAAGGTTAACTTAGGAATGTCTCAGCTTAGATTCTTAAGTGCCTAATGATTTAAAGGCGCAAATCAAAAGTGCTCCTGGATAGTAAAAAATTGCAGATTCACAATAGGACAGATTCAGACCACTGAATGAGTCACACTGTTGGATGAATGTACGTTGGCTTGGGAGAGAGAAGAAAAAGAATATAGAGAATAAAGTTAATGGTTTAAAAAGAAAAAAGTAAAAGTAAAGTCTTTAAAGAGACAGAGTACAGATAGTTATAGATATAAATAAAAATAAGCCGCGTAAAGATGGAAAATTCACAGAGAGTCTGGATTATGTACATTGTGTTTTCTTTAAAATTTTTGACTGTGAAGGAGCTAAGTACAGAGAGACATTTCATTACATGGGCTGCCAAGCTAAACCAGAATGGATATAAGGGTATTACGATTTCAGAATTTGGGTCTAAGGATATGATGCTTTGGAGAGAGTCTTCTTTTGTTTTCACAGAGGATGAGACCCTGTTCATTTCTTCTATTCTGATTTGGTATGATGGACCACGTCCTCCTGAAGGGTTGCTGTGAACATCTTCAGAAAATTGCCTTGCTCAACTGCCAACTGAGATAAACCTGGCACACAGGTTACACCCTAAAATCATTAACGACGCCCCCATTCAGCAGGAAGCAGTTTGGAGAGAAAAAACTGCGCCCATGTTCCCAAATATGGTTTATAAATGTTCTTTTACATTTAAAGGGGGATATGATATAGATATGAATAATTTGCATTAGTATAGATTTTGCTTTATTGATAGAGATTTACGGTCAATTTTGTTATATGTATAAATGTTTCTGATGTAGCTTTTACTTGATAACTGTTTTGTTATATGTAATTTTGCTAGGTTGAAGTTAAAGCCTTTCTTTTTTGTTTAAACAGAAAAAGGGGAAGTGATGGGGGAGTGTCATATATCAATCTGTTGATTTCTTTGGCTAAGCAATAAAGAAACTGCTAGGCCCATTTGATAGGCCCACCCTTAGGTGGGTGGAGTAAACAGAACAGAACGCTGGGAGGAAGAGGAAGTGAGGTCAGACTCCACAGCTCTTCTCTAGGGAGCAGACGCAGGAGAGATGCCATGCTACCTGCTCCAGGGAAGACGCACACCATGACCCAGCTCCGACCCAGGATGGACTTAGGCTAGAATCTTCCCGGTAAGCGCACCTAGGGGCGCTACACAGATGATTAGAAATGGGCTAGTCCAGGTGTGAGAATTAGCCTAGAAGAGAATGGGCCAAGCAGTGTTTAAATGAATACAGTTTGTGTGTAATTATTTCGGGGCATAAGCTAGCCGGAGCAGGCGGCTGGGGTTTTGGGGACACAGCCCTGCTGCCGCTCCATATTACTACATACTTGGGTTGTTTTTTTTTTTTTTTTTTATTTTCGAGACAGGGTTTCTCTGTAGCTTTTGGTTCCTGTCCTGGAACTAGCTCTTGTAGACCAGGCTGGCCTCGAACTCACAGAGATCTGCCTGCCTCTGCCTCCCAAGTGATGGGTGCTTGCGCCACCACCGCCCGGCGATAGGTGGGTTTTTGATTTGGTTCCATTGTTCCTCCTGTCTGACTTTATGCCAGTAACACACTGTTTTCAGTACTGTAGCTCTGTAGTAGAGTTTGAAGTCAGGGATTGTGATGCCTTCAGAAGTTCTTTCATTGTACAGGATTGTTTTGGATATCCTGGATTTTTTGCTTTTCCAAATGAAGTTGAGTACCATTTTTTCGAGGTCTTTGAAGAATTTTGCTGGGATTTTGATAGGCAATGCATTGAATCTGTAGATTGCTTTCGGTAAGATTGGCATTTTCTTTCTACTGGCTCACTCGCTCAATGGCTACTCTCTTAAACATTTTTTAATAATGTTAAATTTTGGGATATTTTGGCTCAAGTTTTCAATTTAGAATATAACCAATACATAGTCTCTTGAATAAAGAAGTATATTCCCTAGTTTCTTGAAATGTAAGAGAAGTAAATACAAATGTTTGTTACTTATGTAGGCCTTCTCTTTAAAATATATATATAGTTTAAGTAGATAGATAACTATGGGAACAGACTAAGAATATTCATTTCAACTCCTTATGCTTTGGTTCTTTAAGAAACATCATTTTTCCTCTAAGAAAATAAGAGCAAACTGTTATTGTTCTCACAACAACCATAAATGTAAGGTTATCTTCAAGTGCAGAGTTCATAAAAGTCCTTGTTAAAATATTCGAAAATAACACAGAGAGTGTTAAACACAATGACCTGTAAGAACATATCTTTGAGTAAGCATGTCCAAAAGCAAGCAGCAAGATATAAAGAGGGGACAGATATGCTGATGCTAAGTATTGTTTTCTGTATATCCCAGGAAGCTACTTCCAGTATTGTGGTGGTTTCAGTGAAATACCGAAGGTCGTACTCACAGTCTTCAGTAGTGGAAATTATGGTGTGTAAAGGATGATGATGGGCTTCTCAATACATAAGTGGGGAGACTAGATGCAGAAAAGTGCATGCCAAATATTGTTAGCACTGGCAGTAATCGAAATAAGGACCCACATAAAGAAGTAAAGCATCTATAAGACCTAAGGGTATGTAAGGAAAGAAAACATGCTTGACAAAAAAGCAAAGATTATAAGAAAATCCGGAAACCTTGACATGTTCAGTACAGAATACCATGTGAGCAAGAGTCAGTATGGTCAAGGAAAGACTATAGTCTATTATTCAAAAGAAGAATGGTATATTGTTAAGACCTGAAGCCTCTCTTGTCTATAGAATGCACTCAAATGACTCTTCCTAACTCTGTTCATTGAATGTATGGTACACTACGAATGAGGAAATGAATAAAAGTAATTTACCTGAAGGCTCATGCAAGGTGAGGATATTTGACTTAAGTTTGGTTTTTAACGATTTTTTACAGTTTAACCTTTTCTTAATACTTGGGCCAACAGTCCTGTCTTTGACACACAAAAAGAGATAGGATAGAAGTGAAGTTGATTTGGGAAAGCGGGACATCTTGTCTATTTCAGTTCCAGAAACAGCTCTTCTACTCAAAGGCAGAGAGTAGCTAAGTCTCCAGCTTTGGGTTTGGAGAATGATATCAGAGCAGACAACTGAGGCACTGCCAGGTGTGTTTTAATGTACCAGCACGAATTGAAAACCAGCTCAGAAACAATGGGGCCTACACATCACAGCACATGAGCACTGGCATTTTCAGGAAATGAGACTCATGTCTAAAGAGCAGGCAGAAAATGAATCTGAAAAGCTACCTACAACCTCAATGTTAGGCAATATCTTCATTTCTTGATTAGTGAATGCTTTGCCATGATTGGAAAAAAAAGTTCTGTTTCCATTAAATGTCAAATCACAAAATTGAAATATTAGTTGTTTTGAAAGTTTTCTTTATTTACTAAATATGAGTCTTATAGATTTTGACTTCTAATTTTTAAAAAGCAAGACTAGAATATTAAAAAACAGTCAATTGCTCTAATTCCATTTTACTGAGATAAGTAAATTTAAGTCAAATCAAATAGTAGTTACTGTGTAAATAAAATAAATGCAATACCAAATAACTACTATATACATCTTGAACTTTATCTTCCCTCAAATATTCAGGAAACTGAGGAAAAGAAGAGAGCCCATTCTGCTGAATCTTTGACCTTATCCTGTATGTGAAAACCCAAGATCAAAGACTAGACTCAGTTGTATTTCTGTCCTGTTGTCCAGTCTGATGTGACTGCCTAAACATATGCCCTCCTATAACATCCTAAATCCCAATTCCCACCTGTTTCACCCTTCTCAGTCTAGTGAGCCACACCTGTGCAATGTGGAAACTCTAGATATTGCTATGGGTACACAGAATATCAAAAGAGTAATAAAAAAAAAATCTTCCCTTTTGGAAAAGAAATATATATTCTGTGTCAGGGCATATTACAAATATATAACTTGCCTTTTGATTTTAGAGGGGATTTCAGTTGAATAATTACCTTCAATTTCAGAAGAGATATGTAACTTTTTATTTGTTAATACTATTGAGACTGAAAAGCAACAGGAGCTTTGGAAGTTAGGCTAAATGAATGCATTTCCAATAATGATATGATCATGAGCCTATCGTTGAGAGAATGAAATGTGGGTAGTTTGAGTGAGAATGGTACCCAAGTGTTCACATGTTTGAATATCTGGTCCCCAGCTGGTTGAGCTGTTTGGGAAGGATAAAAAACCAATGACATTGTTAGAGAATGTATACCAAGGGGAGTAGCCTTAGGGATTTCAAAGATTCATGTAAGTACCATTTTACTTTCTCTTTTCTATTTGTAGTTTGACATGTGAGCTTTCACCATTTCCTGCCACAATGTCTTCACTCCATCACCATCTAAACCCAAAATCTCAGTGAGAGTTTTCATTTTTAAAAGTTACCTTGGTCATGGTGTCTTACTACAACAATAGAAAACTAATAGATCTCGACTCAGTTGCTAAAATTCTCACCAGGACATTTGACCTCTTGCCATATTGACCTGTAAATACATTAATTTTAAATTGTAACTTTTCCTTTCTTATCTAAATATGCCTTGTTGACATCAAAATCACAATATTAAAGATTACAACTTTTAAAAGTCAGACAGTATTTAAAAGTTCCCAAACTTTAAAATTCCACTTTAAAATATCCACTCTAAAACATGCAAAATCTCTTTCAAACTTCAACCACTCTCTAAACTATCCATTTTCTGTAAAATCACCAAGGTCTCAAACTCCAAAGTCTCTCTAAGATGGCAAAACTTCTACAAAATATTCAAGGTCCTGTAACTGTGGGTTGCTATAAAATCAAAACAAATTAAACATTGTTCACCCCTGGACTAAGCTTCTGCAAGCTGACCCTGAGATAATACATCAGAGATTTGGCGTCATTGAAGCTGGTATCTTTTTAATCATAGGCAATTCTTCAGTCCATTGACCAGAGTAAAAGATTCTTAATTCAAACTATTGAATAGCCCTGATAGAATCTTTAAGAAACTCTCAAGTTCCCACTGAAATAGCACAAGCAAGAGCTTCAGTGGCTTTTCTAGTCCCAAACCCCCATTTCCAACGTCCTTCTCATTATCTTTCCCAAGATACATCTAGGTCTGTGACATCAATGCTCCACACGTACTACCAATTTCTATCATCTCTAGATTTCTAAATCTGTGATAAAACAACAGGACCAAAAGCAGTTTGACCAGGAAAGGGTTTATTTGGCTTATTCTTTTAGATCATAGCTTATACTAAAAGAAATCACATTATTAAAGACTCCAGTTGGAGTTGGTGAGCTCCCATTAGCTCAGGTACATTTTCTCAGTGGATGAACCCCTGAGAAAATGGTCTTGTCTTCTTTGCCCATACTCTCCCTCCTTCCACTCTTCCACTGGACCTTGGAAACTCAGTCCAGTGCTCTGATGCTTTTGTAGTATGATTGAGCATTTTTTGAGTATATTCCCAAGAGTGGTATTGCTGGATCTTGAGGTAGGTTAACTCCCAATTTTCTGAGAAACCGTCACACTAATTTACAAAGTGGTTGCACAAGTTTGCATTCCCACCAGCAATGGATGAGTGTTCCTTTTATTCCAAATCCTCTCCAGCGTAAGATATCATTAGTGTTTTTTGATTTTTGCCATTCTGACAGGTGTAAGATGGTATCTCAAAGTTGTTTTGATTTGCATTTCCCTGATCACTAAGGAAGTTGAACAGGAACTTTTGACCATTTAAACTCTTTTATTGAGAATTCTCTGTTTAGTTAAGGTCCCTATTTTTTTAAATTAGGTTATTTAGAATTTTAATGCTTCATTAAAATTGTGAAATTGCAGTAGCAAGAGATAATATTATTTGATTTCATAGAAGCAAACAGAAGAGTCTTGGATTTCTTTTGTCCTAGGTAGATTTAGGAAAGTGACTACAGAGGGATTTTATTTATTCTGGACCTGGCATGGAGAGGCTGGTGATGGCACTTCGGGGAAAACACTGATACTGATGAGAGTAGAATGACTCCAATAATGACAAAGGGCTTTGACTGCCTTCTTAACACAACCGGGCTCTCTGTGTAAGGGAAGGGAAAAGTGTCTATAACTTAACCTACAAGTGTAACTTGATCTACTTTCTGTGTCATGAGAATAATTGTAAAGAACAGAGAAAAACAAAGGACAGAAGATTCAGCTAGAAAGTTCTGGTCTTTGTCCAGGTTGAAGAAATGACAGCCAAATTAATCAAAGTTTGCACACGATGAGATACACAAGCAGAATTCAGAAATTAAATATGCTAGAATAGTAAGCTGTTATAGACCAAACCGCTGTCCAGAAGTCTGGACTGGGAGTTGGAATCAGAGACAACTGACTGAAGTGTATATTTTGGCTTTTATTAATGATGCAGGTAATTTGTGAAATTAGGATTAAATGTTAATTGAGAAATAAAAGTAGAGATGAGTTAGGTTTTCAGCAAAATAATGAAAAATATTGAAATAAAATAATTTGGCATCTGGGTAGGTGGATCTTTAGGAGAAAAGTAAAGTTTTAACTAAATAAAAACCTTTGAGACAGATAACAGTTAGTTGGGATGATTAACATTTTAATATTAGGTGCATCTGAACTTAAAGTAAAACAAGAAAATAAATAATAACACAATGGACAACAATTAATTATGGCCTGGGGAACCTGACTAAAATTTACTGGAAATGGAAAAATGTAAAAGGAATAAACTAAATGTTTAAGTTGTCAGGACAGAGGAGACAGGCCAGAGTTAAAAAAAAAAATAGCAAGATATGGAAATCTAATTTTTAAGACAGGTTTTTATAATTAATTCTAATAGTGTTCTCTTGAGAACTTCAGTGTTATATAGCTACAAATTTATTATATGATAACTAGGATGTAATTCCTTAAAGTTGATGACTGTCTTCTTTTGAATTTAATCCTCAGTAAAACTATGTCATATTAGTCATGACACATTGCTAAGCATAGTTTATAGATGCAATTATATTTTACAAATAAAGTTAATTTACATTAGTTTTTTAGAGGGTGTGTGGAAATTGTTATTGTAAGCATAGTTTTTACCCTTAAGTTGGTCTCATTAGTCTGAAATTGGATAATCATTATTATATTGAACATTGTTTCATTGTATATATTTGAAGGTACAGAAAGTTTTATTTGTTCATATATATCTTCTTTTAAATCAGTGTTTGTATTTAGTCATATATTTGAGGTAATTTGTTTTTTTAATTAATTAATTTATTTATTTATTAAAGATTTCTGCCTCCTCCCCGCCACTGCCTCATATTTCCCTCCCCCTCCCCAATCAAGTCTCCCTCCCTGGTCAGCCCAAAGAGCAATCAGGGTTCCCTGCCCTGTGAGAAGTCCAAGGACCACCCACCTCCATCCAGGTCTAGTAAGGTGAGCATCCAAACTGCCTAGGCTCACACAAAGCCAGTAAGTGCAGTAGGATCAAAACCTAGTGCCATTGTTCTTGAGTTCTCACTAGTCCTCATTGTCCGCTATGTTCAGCAAGTCCAGTTTTATCCCATGCTTTTTCAGACCCAGGCCAGCTGGCCTTGGTGAGTTTCCAATAGAACATCCCCATTGTCTCAGTGTGTGGGTGCACCCCTCGCGGTCCTGAGTTCCTTGCTCGTGCTCTCTCTCCTTCTGCTCCTGATTTGGACCTTGGGATTTCAGAGACCTGGAAACGACCTAGATGCCCCTCAGTGGAAGACTGGATGAAGAAAGTATGGAATATATACGTATTAGAGTACTACTCAGCAGTAAAAAACAATGACTTCTTGAACTTTGCATGCAAATGGACGGAAATAGAAAACACTATCCTGAATGAGGTATGCCAGACCCAAAAAGAGGAACATGGGATGTACTCATTCATATTTGGTTTCTAGCCATAAATAAAGGACATTGAGCCTATAATTCGTGATCATAGAGAAGCTAAATAAGAAGGCGATCCCAAAGAAAACATATAGGCATCCTCCTGGATATTAACCTTCATCAGGTGATGAAAGGAGACAGCGATAGAAACCCATATTTGAGGTAATTTGAAAATATTGCCAGTTAGCTGGCATAACTCATTAAATGCTTTCAAGTATTTTGCAAAAGCATTTCAATCATATCCTATTCTGAACAGCAATAGCAATATTGTACTCCATTTGTGGATCAATAAAGTATAAGTTAATATATATTTATATATCATATTTTTAACAGTTGCCAAATTCCATTTAAATTTTTGAGGTGTATCAAATCATGAGGAAAAACAAAGTGAACTCACAGTGGACAGTTTAAGGTAATTACAATAATTTCAGGGCAGAAATATTCAGCAAAAGGTTACTGATTATATACAGATATTAAAAATTAAATGTATTATATTACAGATGCTATTTATTTTGTTTTTGCTTCACAGCAGGTACAATCAATATTGCTGCAGGCATAGATTTATAAAATTTGCTCCGTCGGTAATCCCATTAGAGGGAATGTTTGCACTCAAACACACATTTTCTCTTAATATTCATTAATATAAGAAACTACAAGAAAAATAAAACTCTTAATGTACCATGTATTATATTAATTAAAAGTAGAATGACTCCAATAATTAAATGTTCATAGAAACCAGAAAGTGTGAAAGCTATGTAAACAGTGACTTTCATGAATTATGAGGCCAATTCCTACTAGCTTTATTTCTTTTGAATCTGTTAGTGTTCTCTATGAGACTGACTCTTATAAGACTTCCTCTGCTATTGCATTAGGACTGTTAATGCAGTGATGAGGAAACCATGCAAGATGTGTTGTGCCTTAAAGCTCACAGATATTTGTAGAAGACAGACAAGTAGAGCAATAAGCAGAACACCCTAATGAATGTGGCTTCTGGAGGATTATTGTTAGAGAGAAGAGAGGGGAGGATGTTATATATTTTGATCACACTGTGAAACTTCAGACTGTCAATAAAGATTACATGGACCCAGGTGTGTGGAGCCAGCTACTGACTGATCAGAACTGGCCATAAATAAGCCAATGATTTGGATGGGGAAGAAGCAGAGGAAGGAAAGGGCGGGGATCAGAGTTTAGCCTCCCTCTTGGTTCTGGGACAAGGGAAAAGACACTCTATTGCAGTGTCTTTGTGCAAAAGACAAAGTCAACTAGCTGCTACTCAACCTCTCTGAGAGAACAGCTTTTCACCCCAGTTTTTGACTTCTGCGTTTTACTGATAAGTAAAATTGTACAGACGTAATTTTAAACTACATATTGCTCTGTAGTGACTGACAGAGAGATGACAGGGGACATGAGGCATCAAATGGTAATGAAAATATCAGTAATTCAGGTGCAGCTACGAAGCTGACAGAAAAATGTTGAGCCTCATGAAGCCTGGGAGTAAGGCCCAATATAACTTCCCGAGCCTAACTTGAGTTTGGTGTCCTGTCTTTGGCCATGACGTGAAGCACAGCCCAATCTAATCCTGCCTCTGCCCAATCAGTGCTAAGACTGAAGAATATTATTGGCCCTTATTCCTTACTCCACCTCACCCTATCCCAAAACTCCCACTCCCTATCACAATCCTATATAAGTTTCTGCCTAAAACAGTTAAATGAGATCCAGCTTGGAAAAGACTCCCAACACAGTGTCCTGTGTTTCTCTCTGGGGCCCAGGAGGGTGGGGGGTGGATCCAAATCAGCAAATCAGAACAAACCAGATCAAAAGGTTCTTTCAGAGAAGGACACAACACAGAAAGAAGAGTTGCCACTTGAGGACCCAGGTTTGGGGCATTCTCTATACCATTCCCTAGACCCCTTTGGCAGCAGTTCTTGACCCTTAAGGAGTCCCTCGCCTCCAGATCCCTCTACAAACCCCTTTTGAGCACCCTCTTCCCTGCTGCTTTATTGCCCAATAGGAAAGTCCCCTCTCCTCCCCAGCTTCAGAGCATTGAGGGAGCTTTAGGAATGAATGAAGCTGCTTCAGGAGCCACAGAGGGAGAAGAAGCAAGCCTATTTCCTGTTAATGTTAATCTAGGTGGTATCTGGCCTAATGCTTGGTACTCTTGGGAAGCTCAGGATGTCAAGGATCTAAAAAAGGCTGCGACTGAAGATGGGCCAAATTCACCCCGGGCTGAGACCATCTTCTAGGGGCTAGCCCATCAATCTTGTACCACCAGGCACTGGAAAGACCTGGCCAGGGCTATGATTACAAGACCTCTGTTTCTCAAGTGGGATGCCTTCTTTAGAGAAGAGTACCAGTTCCAAGCTGAATGCAATCAGGCAGCTAATTCCGCTATTCCCATCACTCATGGGATGCTCACTGGTATGACTGATCAGTATGCCACAGGCCTACAGCAGCCAGCTATCCCCTCCCCTGCTCATATCTGGACTGGTTAGGGCACTGGGTTTAGCCATTGGAAAAAAAATTAGAGGAGGGTCCCACTGAAATCCAGATCTTAAATGCTTACCCCAACATGGTAACAAGGGGATGATGGTAATTATGGTTCGAGGGAGTGTCCTACCCCTGAGGATTTTCTTTTTGCTTCTCCCGCAGAAACAATTGAAGATGTGCCGCTTGTCCTAAAGTTGATCAGAGTTGCCCAACCTCGTGATGGAGGATTTGGAAACCCATAAAATTTCAGAGCCGTCCTGGCCAATCAGATGGGAAATCCCCGTGATTACCAGAAGTAGAAGACATATTCGGGTTTGCCCATAACCAGAAGCTTAATTGCATAAATGAATTCTCTTTTGGTCTTCTACATTTGAAAATTGGGAGAAACTAATACTTAGTTATAAGTCTTCCACAACAATTTCCATTGTTCACAGAAGACTGAAGAGTTCAAATGTTCTATTAACTCACTTGCACTGCTTGTATTGAAATTATTATGCTCCTTTCTTCATTTATCCCTCTTAGTAAAAAGGGGAACAGCTGCTCACCATCTTCTATTTTTATTTTATAAATTTGAAATCTATTATTATGCAGTCTTTACATTCATACTGCTTACATTAAAATTTCCAAATTGACTATTTGAAGTAAAAAGGACTGCAAACAACTTAGTCATCTCTATGACCAAAATAACCTGTCAGTTATCCATCATCAAACCAAAGAAATGAAGACCAAATTGTGAAGGCAATTAAGTCAGTAAAAATACACAAGTAGACAATTGGGATATTTTAGAAAATTGGACAAATGAAGTCATCACATTGTGTACCAGATCACGAAAAAGGGTACAACCAAATTTGCCAGAGGAATATTTATTTTAATCTGTTCTGAAAACTGAGATGAAGGCAATTTGAAGTGCTTCTTTTGATATCTGCTGAAATCTTGAAAGAAACTAGGCAAGAACATGGTCAGATATGAATCTGGATAATATTGCAGCATAGGGCAAAGAATCCTGAGAATATTATTTGGAGAACAGAAAAATCCAGATGACAAATAAAATTATCAAAGAAAAGAGAAGACAAAGATAGTTTTAGTAAAATTAAAAATATAAGAAAATCAGGAGTTACCAAAATTTAATGTTAGAGTCAGAGGTTTAAAAGAATTGAGAGTAGATACAGTGATCTGGAAAGGACACACACACACACACACACACACACACACACCTACCTCCTGATCATAAATCACTTTGTTATCAATAATAAGATTCTAGAACAACCCATTTAATTTTTCTATGAGAATATAAAGCAATTTGGCTAATAGGTTACGTTTGTTATGAAGGGATAAGTCTGAATCAAATAAAAGTGTTAGGAGTTTGTAGTAATTAAGTAATTAAATAACTCATATTCATGTTTATTTTTATTCTTAGCATAAGCTATTACATGGAGATTGAGCTGAACCCAGGGGACATATGTCTGAAGTGTATAATTTGGACGTTATCTAAGTATCTGTTAGTCTTTAACTCTTAATCACTTAGTCACATTCATTATAGATGTTTACCGCACTGCTATACTTTCTAATTTAATTACACAATCACATGTTTATTAAATTGCATCCAGTGATTTTGCATCCTTATGGCAATTCTAAGCGACAAATCACAAAGAGTTTGTTAGCTGCAAACTTTATGATGATGATGCTTGGAAATTGTTGCTTCTCAAGCAAATTTATGTTGTAGTTAAATTTCATAGCAGGACAACATTTTCTAATCTTTTAACTCTTTAAAAATATTAGATAACAGATTGCAAGTTTAGGTTAAAAAGAAAACCATATAAGTGAGAGCAATGTATGAACATGAAAGAAACCTGTGTACACAAGTTATAAAATTACCTCTGCTAGAAAAGGAATGTTTAACATCTTCACTGTTGACATTTTAATACATGAATAATGAATTAGCTTTTGTTATCCTGAATTATTTACCTTCATCTACTGGAATCCTTCTCCATTGTTCATGCCTTTTAATTTGTATGTGAGCCACTGCACTAGAGTCTGTTGACTGAGCATGTCTAAGTTGAAGTTGTTATTTACTGGAGAAAGAAAAACTTATCAGTGACTACACCACTGAAGAAAGTGAAACACTGAATTAATATTTTGGAGATTCTTCACTTCCGTGTAAGTTAAGGCAATATGATAAGCTTTGATCATCAAAATACCTGTGTAGTAAATCTTTAAAACTTTGTTTTTAAAATATACAAGTATACCTCAAAAGTATAAAGTAAGACATTTTAGCACTTTTACTTATGTTTATTATATAGTCTGCAAGTAATTGATCATTTTTTTTTACTTTTACTGTCAGAAATTATTTTTGAATTCCATATATCTATACTATATTCACTTCATTTCTCCCTTTCATCCTTCAGATATTCTAATTCTTTTTAAATTGTTGCATAAACTTGAATAATAATTTAAAATATAACAAAATCACAGTTGCATCATATCAGGAATTTTACTGGGCCATTTATTTTATTCTTAATTTTTAACCAGAAAAATTCTTCTAGGACTTTGTTAAAGGTATTGATGCTATGCACTTCTTCTGAAAACTACTTTATTCATAAATGGAAGATTTTCCAAATATTTTAAATTGACATATGTTTACATAAAGAACTGCATATATGAGGAAATGTCAGGTAATTGTGAGGCATTTCACTTAAGGTTCATAATGATATGATAACATATATCAGAAGGAAATGGGAGTAAAACAAAATCATGCCAAGAGGGATACCACCAGTGTTTACTACAAGAATTCATGTATTTTCTTTAGGAATTCTCATTTACTTACAGGGCAGGTTATGTTTTGGGCCATGTGACAGCATAAAATTAACGAGAACATAACTTGTATGGCTCCTAACCTAATAATTATTGATTCTTAATCTGTATATGAATATAAAGGTTTTCTCAATAAATATGAAATGTGTAAAAATAGAAGGAACTCGAGAGATGGTTCAGAGGTTAAGAGTAGTTGCTGGTTTTGCAAAGGATCAGGATTTAGTTCCCAGTAATCATGGCACATCACAACCATTCTTAACTCCTGTTCCAGGTTAGCCAGTAGCCCCTTCTGTCCTGTTCCTGCAACAAGTACAATGTCGTACATATATATGTGAAGGTAAAACACTTATACACTAAAATAAAAGGAAGCTTTATATTAATTATTAAATTTCTAGCTTCTAAGCTGATCACTAACTATGAAAAATGTCAAGTCCCACAAATATAAACTAATTTTTTATTAATTATATCTTTCAGTGCGATGATTTGGACTGTCCCTTCGGTTGTTTAAGCCTCATTGGCATTCCCAACTCTGTGATTTTAATCCCCTGCTTTGTCTGTGTAAGGAAGTGCCGGACAGTACCACTGAACTAGAGTTGGAAACATGAAAGAGAATTTTCTAAGTTTAGGCTTCTTCAATATCAGGCACCATGGGTTCTTCTTTCCTTGGGTTTGATTTTTATACCTGTCTCTTTGACTTGTCATGAAGATACAGATAAAAGGTGATCACTGAAAAAAAAAACTAATAGCACAATGCTTGAATTGCTCTGAAAACCACCCTTATGCTTTAATCAAGTGTAACGGTTGTGATACAAGCATGTTTAAGAGTTTGGATTCTGTCTGTAACACAGAATATTTACCTCATTCAATGTGTATGGTTCCTTGCTACCATAGATTAAAAAGGAACATAGTTAATATAAATCTTTGGTGAAAAAAATTAATAGCAATGTCCATATATTTGCAGTGTTAATTAATGCTAATAGCACTATTCAGATGGTTGTATAATATTTGCCTAGCAAGTACAGACTCATGGTTCCATCAAGTGATTGACAAAAATAAATAAGTAAAAGTTAAAACCAATAGGATTTTCCTTTTTGATAGGATTTGTTAATGGATAAGTACATGGGGAATATAAAGATTTAGAATTGTATATTTTCAGCTATTTGTCCTTATCAGATACATACTATTATTCAATACTATTATTCAAAACCTTCATTAAAAGCAAAATTAGAACATTAATATAGAAACATACTTAGGATCCTGTTATCTTTATTGCTAATGCTCATATGCTTTTAAAAGCTTATAAAGCTGAGCAATTAAAATATGAAATTCACTTACAAGATTTCTGATAATCCTTGGTAACCTTTATTTAATAGCTTTATCTTTCTCTGAATAAAATCTTATGAAGTTGAAATAAAGAATGAGTCTCTTATGAAATCCTTAAATAAAGTAAGTTCTAAAATCTTTCATGCATTACACTGCCAATCACTGTGCACAGTCCCATTCAAGTTCATAATCAGTATTCTAAAACCGTGATTCCCACCTGTGCCTTGTAGGACAACATCATGAAATGGAGAGGGATGCGGAAAAGAAAGCTCCCAGAAGACCTTTACATGACACAATGTGTGAATCAATTTTAATTAATTCTGCCACTTTTAGTCTGTCTGCAGTTTAGAAAAGATTGCTATCTGCCTCTGAATTTATAGCAAAATAATGCACAGAGTCAGTGCTATAAACTGATAGTAGCTGATACCTGGGGCAAGAGCTCCCAGTCATCCAGCGCTAGAATTGGGAGCACGCAGAGCACTGAAACTTTAATTGTATTATATCAATGCATCTTTTATGCACATGCATCACAGTTACATTTCCTTATCAATGACAAGCAAGTTGTTCATTTCATAGTGAATCCAATGTGAGACAACCAGTCTTAGTCAAGTAAGGAGCTTAATACAGAATAGAAAATTCTCACACACCAATGCATTTTTGAAAGGATCATTACAAAGATGCTCAAAAGGGGTCTTCACATAAGATTGAACTAAAACTTTTGCCAAGGACTTTATACACCCATGCTTGTAATGCTAGGTATAAGAATGCCCAGTGAAATAAACTAGACTCCCAGGTATAGTCTCTACATATGAGATGAAATCATATTCCTGAGAGAACCCCGTGAAATTCCCTCTTGGTCTTTGACAAGCTCTTCCCATAAATCTCTAAGATATATTTATGTTTGTTGTAGTGCTTTGTGTAGGTGATCAAACAAAGTCATTGGGAATCTCAATCATTGTTATTAATATGGCAGTAAAAGTTAACAAAATGAAGTGGATTGTTTATAAACCATGTAGCTCTGAATAGCCTCATTCTTCCTTTCTATTTCAGATTGGCTTGGAAAAAGACTGATCATGGTTAGTTCAGAAACTACTGTATTTTCAAGATTTTCGTATCTTCATGTGGTTCTGTGATGCATGAGTTTTCCCTAGGAATCTGTCTCTAATTACTCCTGACAAGAGCACTGCAGCAGACCAAATAAAGGATTTCATGCAAATCTAGCTTGGTGACTCCTTGCGTTTAATTGGAATAAATAATATCCACACCATGAAAGGTTATTTGTTAGATATGGAAAAGTCATAAACAGGTATATCGTGAAAGAAAAGTCCACCTTTTCACAAAACTGCTAACTGTTTGCTGCTTTCAAATCCTCAGGAAGATAGAACCTCATAGGCCAGGTAAATTATTCAAGATTTCAATGGGAGAAAGAAATAGAGAAGATCCATCTTGGGAGGGTCTCATGTACATAAAAATAACTATTCAGTTATAAAAATGTAAATGAGTATTCATGTCTAAGGGAATAGTTCTACAATACCTGCCTGCAGAATAGGTGTTCCTATTATATTTTTAAACCCTTTAAGGAATTAGCATAAGCAATCACTATAGTTACCCCTGAGCAGGATGCCACATGAAAGATGAGAAAATTCAGACTCAAAGCATGCAAACAACTTGTAAATTCAAAATGTGCTAAAATCTAAACTGGGAATAGAACCCCGACTTACAATCTCACGTCTGTTCTTCTAATTGGAATAATGTGTGGTGTTTAAAAAACAAAGAGCAAAATTACGCCTACATTGATTACAAAGATTTCACAACAACCACAAAAAGGAAAAGAAAGAAAGAAGGAAGGTTAAAAAAAAAAACTCTACTAATGCTTGTTTAACTCCTCTATAACTTTTCTTTGATCTCTTCTATAGGCCTATACAATTTACTTTAACAACAAATTTGCTTGTTACTCTCAATATTTCTACGAAAATATTTATTCTTTTCCAATTTTAGGGGCTAAGTTGCACTAAGATTAAGTACAAAAACTTGTTTTGTAAATGAGGAAACATCTTGAAGATAGGGAACCAATAAGGGCAATTTACTTTTCACGACCAAATAGTTATTTTTTTTTTATTTTTTAAAAAAGAAAACAAACTCTCTCTTTTCATTTTACATACCAATCCCAGTTCCCACTCCCTCCCTTCTACATATCTCCACTCCCCACCCCCATCCACTCCTCAGAGAGGGTAAGTCACATTACTTTGGGAAGGTCCAAGGTCTTCCCTATTATATCTAGTAGGCTGAGCAAGGTATTCATCCAAAGAGAATGGGTTCCCCAAAAGCCAGTACAAGCAGTTGGGATAAATCCTGGTGCCCCTGCCAGTGGCCCCTCAGTCTGCCCCAACCATACAATTGTCAACCACATTCAGAGGGACTAGTTTGGACCTATTTTTTTTCCTTCCCTATCCAGCTGGAGTTGGTTAGCTCCCATTAGCTCAGGGAAACTGTTTCAGTGGGTTTCCCCATCATGGTCTTGACCTCTTTGCTCATATTCTCACTTCTCCCACTAATCAACTGGACTTTCGGATTTCAGCCCATTGCTTTACTGCAGGTCTCTACCTCTGTTTACATCAGTTGCTGGATGAAGGTACTATGGTGACATTTAAGATAGTCATCAATCTGACTACAGACAAGGCCAGTTTGGGTGCCCTCTCCACCATTGCTTAAGCGAGTCTTAGCTGGGGTTAATTTTGTGTGTTCCTGGGAATTTCTCTAGTATTAGGTTTCTTGTTAGTCCCATAATGGCTCCCTCAACCTTACTCTCCTCTATGATAGTCAAGATAGAGGAAGAACAGAGATGAGACCAAATGGTTATTTATTAGCACTTGCCTAATTAGTCTTTCATCTCATTAGCTATCTAAAACAACCGTGACATAAACTGTATAAAATTCATCATTGAATTGCCTAAATTCATTTATAAACTTCCATCTATGCATTAACCTCTCTATGCTATATTTAAGCCTTTCGAATTAGCATTTTCCTTAGTTTCAGTCAGGCTTTTCAGAGAAACAAACAGTTGGATATGGACATGTCGTTCTGTCCTCTGAAAGTTATGCCAGGAAATTAATTGACTCACTTTTGTGGGTTGGTGAACCCATGTTCTGGAGAGTGAATTGTAAAACTGGAAATTCATAGGAATGTTGTTGTTACACTTCAAAACAAATGGTTGTCTGATCCCACAGAAAGAAGTCAAACTCTTTTCTCAGGCATTCAACAGACTAGATGAGCACTCTACTTAAAGAATTGTTATATATGGAAGGTTCATCTTCAATGTACTTTTAAAGCAAGATCCAATAAGTTTATAGATAAATATCTGACTACTAAAACATAAACAAATTGACCTTTCCCTTGTGTCAGTAAATACAATTTGGTTTGTAGCATTTATATTCTGGTAGCATTTCTGAAAAGCAGACAGCTGGAGCAACAGTTTTTAAATATCAGTCATAATTAGAATTTCCAAACACAATTTAGATTTCATTAATTATAGACTCTACATAGATTAGGGTCATGATTTGAAGAACTTCTTGTGTGTTACTCATGACATTCTCAGTGCTTAGGTAACGTCTAACAAAAGCATGTCCTCAGTAGGTAGTTGAATGAATAAACTGAATGAATAGAAAATTAATAAATCAGATATTGTGGTATCTTCTTGTTTGAGGAGAACTGTTTCATTATCTAACCACATGAACTGCAAGAATACTTGAATTTTAGTAACTGACAGTAGGTAAGTATTTACAAGTCCTAAAGCTGGATTATAATAATGTGCTTGCAAGAGATATTAAGATCTACTCAACATAAAGAAATAATCATCCTCTGTTTTCTTTTAATGGTGATGGTTTTGCTTCGTGTAAAAAATTAAGCATAAAACCCTAATGTTTATGCAAATATCAGTAATTTTATAGCATGCTGAATATTTTAATATATTTTCACAAGAATAACTCATTATATTTTATTATTCTTTGGAAATAATTATGTTTATTTATATTTATTGATATTTACTTTCACTTTATAATGAGTGATGCTCTGTAGGTACTTGACCTGTCATTGTTTTCACACTTCTCCATCTCAAATGAGTCTAGGTGACACAATCCTGAGAAGTCAATTGACACTCAGCTTTACATGAAGACTGAAGAAGTTCCCATTCCTTGATTTATGAGCTGGGTGTTTCACTCATACTATTTCATAGTTAAAAGTTGGTTTTTTTTCCAATTTTCACCTCTTCTAAATCTTCATAAAACCTGTTGAAAGCAACTCATTTTTCTTATGTTAGAAAAGAACTGAAAGTTCCCATTGAAAAACCTCTCTGGTGTATTTCCTTCTACAAGTATCTCTATTTCCTCTAAGCAGAAGACCTATATTAGACACAGATGATATAAATGAACCATGCCTACCCTAAAACTCTGATGCTGATTCTGCTATGAAGTTACCACTCAGAAGGAACTTTATTTAAACTAGATACTGGAGATATAAGCTGATAAATATTTAACTATCTGATTTAGTTCTTGACAATCACTTTATCAATCACAACAATAATTGCTCTGAGAAAGCAAATTTTCTATCAGGTCAATTGATACCTTAAATGTGACTCTAACACCTCAAATTATTTCTTTTTTTTTGAACTTATAGTTAAACACTAAACAAGGCATAAAAATGATAAAAATAAAAAGTAGATTTTATTCATAAAATTGTTAAAATGAAGACACCTATGCCCATCATGATATGCATTTCTGTGAATAATAATTATTATACATAACTTGTAATTATTTTTAACACCCATGTACATATTATAAGACAGAATTTTTAAAATAGATTTGTTACAGCATAAATTTACAATTTTAAATGGATAAGTCTAAGTCCATTTTGTTTGGTAAATAATCAATAAAATTATTTTCTTAAGAAAACATGTAAATGGTTAAAAATTCTGAATGACTACAGACCCTAATATTTTTATTTACAGAAGTAAATTGGTACACCCAGAGAATCACTATGTTCTACCTCAAACAGCTAATCAATCAATGTAAATTAGGCTTTCTCTATACCAACTTACGCATTACAGAAAAACCTGTTGTGCGTATATGTATGTAAACATGCATGCATGCATGTGTATGACTGCTCCTAAAATTGTTGTTTTAGATTATAATATTTATCTTAAATAATTTTATATAATACTTTCTGTCTTAAAAATAATGCACATGAACAATTTCTTTTGTAATAATTATTTACACTTCAACATAACTAGCCAGTGGAGTTAAGAGTTATGTTATTGCTTTTTGTAGAGGAAGGCTGTTTTACTTTCATCCACCTAGATACATGTTCAGGACTGAGAACTAAGAACACTTTAATCAAACCGTTTCAGTGATTTTCTCCACATATCTCATTCTAGAAAGATAAGAAATCCAACTATTAGTTTCCTGATTTCTTCGGAAAATCTCTGAAATGAATAAATCTTGATCAAATGTTCATTCATTAGAGTAAATAAGCTTTTTGTTTATGTCTACAGTTATCTGTACAAACAATTTGCTTTCTAGATTATAGCTTAGCTCTTGTAACCCCTTTCACACCCTTCCAATTTTTGTTTGTCTGAGGACAAATCCTAATCTATCATTTTAGGTTTGACTTCTAAATATTGGAAATTCTTTCTTTACTAACACAAAAATATTAAAGTTGCAACTGATGATAATTACTGTTCTACTGGAATTTTCAATTAAACCTAAGAAAATAAATTAAAACAAGGTGTAAATGTATCTAGGAAATGAGTTTATTGGGTAATGAAATAGATTAAGCCAATCCCAAGTAGTTCAAGTCTTAATTTATGTTTATTAAAGGAGGAACATTTTACAATTAAATAATCAACTGAATAAATGAGGCCTGTAGTCACTGTACAATACTTATATATAGATTTTTAGTATACCTCTGTTCTTTATTGCAAGGAACGGTGAACCTAAATTAATAACCCTAATTATACATTGACACCTGCAATAATAGCACTAAGCAAAATTATAAAATTTTATTAAAAATATTTTATTTGGAGTCCGCAAGAAAGATACTGCTTACTACAGTATATAGTTAAGTGAAATACTATTTTTGGTTTATAACAATGATTTCTTTATCATTATTTAGAGTTTGTATTTTGACCACTCTTTATCAAAATAGTATAGAAGAGGCAGGTAAAATACAGTCTGTATTTAAAACAAGAATCATTTTAATAGAATAATCACGTGTAATTACACATGATCATCAAACAATATAGTTACAAATTATTGAAAAAAATGAATAAAATTTTATTTCCATATTTGAATTTGACAAAATGTTCTTAATATTATGAAAAGAATACAATAATACTGAACTCAAATCCATTTCTTCTCATTATTACTATTTAAAATTGGGCTGCTTTACCAAGACACAAGATTTTTATGATAGGTTGATTTCTATATTTTTTAGTCAATGTTTTTAAAATTAATATATAATGAAAAGTAATTTAAGAATAATGTTCAATAACTTTTTATAATACAATTAACATGTGTGGTCATCTGCTCTAGAATATATGGAACTGATGTTGAATTAAACCACTAAACTCTATAATGTTATGTTTTATTTTATTCTAATAATTGAATCAAAACATGTAGACACAATTTTGAAAAGATATGTAAATATCGCTAAACCATTTTCATCTATATGGGTTTTGTTGCAAAGTGTGAACTTTCCACTAGTAGTTTTTTTTTTTTTTTCTTGGTAAAGCTGTGTAGCAACTAAAGTGTTGGTTTATTAGAGATGAAAGTCGATTGCAACACAAGACAACACTCTCCAATAAAGTAACACTGGACAAATGTTACATACTTTAACAACACCTGTAAAAAGACTGGGAATATGATGAATACAAGTTACACGAATCCCATATTGAGGACAAATACTAGTGGAATTATTCCTCTTTGGTGCCATCGAGTTCTCAACAAGTTGTGAACATACATTATTACACACCTTACTTCTCAAATGCGGAGATGCCAACTGAAGGAGACAAACTACATAATCACCCATCCTGTCATCATGAGAAAATGAATCCCTGGAACTTTTAGTAAACCATTGTGGAAAACAGCTACTTGGCTGTTTTTTTTTTCTCCAGTGTAATTATGTCTACATAAATCAAGGAACTTGTAATAAAATATATTGGAAGCATAATTTTAAAAATAACTATACTGAACGACCCCTTCATCAACATGGAAAACATTGTTTTTCCCCCCCTTAGGGAAAGAAAAGGTCAACATTAGATCAAATTACTTAGATGCATTATCTAACAATAGACACACAATTGAAAGAATACAACCAAAATGACTGCATCAGTTTTATGTGATATTTTATAGAGATAGAATTTTAAACTTTTGTAACTTCTGGTTTGGAAAAGACAGGAAGCAGATTTCCTAAAAATGTATTTTTATTTGAAACATATTGCTTTAATATATGTAAAATTTAATATATGTTTTTTTAATGGCTTCATTCCCTTTTTTTTTTTACTCTTTTTTTTATTGAGAAAAAAAAATTTCCGCCTCCTCTCAGCCTCCCACTTCTCCCCCCCCCAATCCTCTCCCCGTCCCCCCACTCCTCTCCCTCTCCCCCCAATCCTCTCCCCCTCCCTCTCAAGTCTGAAGAGCAGTCAGGGTTCCCTGCCCTGTGGAAAGTCCAAAGTCCTCTCCCCTCCATCCTGGTCTAGGAGGGTGAACATCCAAACTGGCTACGCTCCCACAAAGCCAGAACATGAAGTAGGATCAAAACCCAGTGCCATTGTCCTTGGCTTCTCAGCAGCCCTCATTGTCTGCCATATTCAGAGAGTCCGGTTTTATCCCCTGCTTTTTCAGTCACAGTCCAGCTGGCCTTGGTGAGCTCGCAATAGATAAAAAAAAAAAAAAAAAAAAAAAAAAGAATGTCTGCTATGGAAAATGTAGGTTGTCAGATATGAGAAAATAAAGAGACACAGAATTACATATGTAATGATATTTTCTAGGAAATGCTTTTGTTTTAATAAATTTATCCACATTTTAAATTCATCCAGTAATAATTATAACTTTGAAAAAAACTGTTCTTCTTAATTATACTGAAATCTGACCAGACAGGAATGGAAGGCAAGGTATAAGAAATAATTTTGGGATGATTGTGTGAAGTGTTCGTAAAACAGCAATTTGTCTCCTGGAGCCTAAAATATAACCTAAACTTTTAAGTTTGTAATTAAATGGTTTTACCATTAAAAAAAATTAATATATGTAAAATTTCTTTGGTTATTCAGTTTGTCTCACCTTCCTGATTCTGAAAAACCATTAATACAATTCTTCATGTTGTGGTGAGCCCCCATCATATAATTAATTTTGTTGGTACTTAATAACTGTAATTTTGCTATTCTTACACATTTTAATGAAGATATTGGTGTTTTACAATGATTTGTGATCCACGGTCTTGAGAACCACTGACTTATATAGTCAGAAATGTGGACATGCTGAGAATAATAAGAATAATGTTAAGTATGCTACACCAGTTGATTTCACTGACTATTGTTTTCTGTATTTATAAGAGAAAAATCAAGAGTCTGTCGAAGCAGAAGTCAGAATACTCCAAGCACTGACTTGCAAACACTCAATAGTCTATAATCCTGTAGAGATCAAAAAGTAGTTCCAAATGAGACCTGTCCTGCCTCTACTCTCTAATATGTGCTGTAGAAGCCCTTTAAAATAAGACAGTAGGTGAAGGAAAAGAGAAAGTATGATTGGCATACCAACAAAAATGACTATTATATTAAGTCTCTTCTGGACTTTTTTTGCACCAAAACCCTTGATTTATTTTAGTAAATACTTAAGCTTCCTTTTATTTAAGAACAAATTCAGTCATATGTTAGATATCAATTAGTTATAACTGCCTTTAATGGAGTTTTTTACATTTCTAAGCACACACACACACACCACTACCAACAACAATGAAACATGCGTAATGCATATAACACTGATGATGTGAATGACCGAATATAATATTAAATATATAAAACATATTTGTTTAGTTTCTTTGGTGTCAGAGTATCATTTAAAAGGAATTTCAAATTATATGAATGAGAGAAAAAATGTATACTATAAACCATGTCTTAATATGTATTTTCAATTTAATCTTGTATTATTATTATTACTCAATTTAGTGCAATGAATTTAGATCGTATTTATTTTTTTGATAATTTGAGGGGTTTAGTTAATCTTCACTGTCAACTTCACTACAAGTAAAAACCAAATGGAAAAATGTCTTTGTGTGTATCCATGTGGAAACATTCCAGATTGGCTTAACTGAAGAAAAAAGCCTCATCATGAATTTTGGCAACACCTTCCCTCTGACTCAGGGTGAGTTGAGCATCAGTGTTTATCTTTTGTGTTTCCTGATTGCAGATGATCGATTCTCATCTGCCTCCCTGCTCTCCCTATCTATTTATATAGACCATAGAGGATGCTCATTGAACTCGAGTAAAGGCACACCCTTACTTTGTCTGCGTTTTTTTTTTAGACGTTTTATGATAGTAATGAAAAAAGAAAGTAATACTGTGAGGATAGCCAATGCTCGCTTTGGTCTTTAATATCCATATATAAAGGTCAAATACTGTATTCATAATTCATCATATACATCTAGGACACTCTAACCCAAAATAAACATTCATTTCTTTTGAGGGATTTTTCCATGTTTCTCTGCTTATACACTTCAAAGAGTGTCTTAGCCTAAACTCAACACAGAAATTGATAATAAGTTCAAAATAATTCAGACTGATTTAATAAAAACCTATCCACTGCTTTCCAAAGGCCATTCTGTTGAACATTTTAAATCGTGTGCTTTTATCTCCAGATAATCACTTTCACTTTCCTTTTTAAGAACCTTTGGAGGCCAGTGGTGGTGGCACACGCCTTTAATCCCAGCACTCGGGAGGCAGAGGCAGGTGGATCTCTGTGAGTTTGAAGCCAGCCTGGTCTAGAAGAGCTAGTTCCAGGACAGGAACCAAAAAAGCTACAGAGAAACCCTGTCTCAAAAATTAAAAGAAAAAAAAAAAGAACCTTTGGAATCTTTTTTTCTTACAAGAGTAACAAATACAGATTTGCTTAGTGAGTTCCTGTTGTGTTTGTGTGTTTGCCTGGTGAATACCATAAAAAATTATTATTCACTTATAAAATGAAGGCAAGAGCCTTCTTAACATACTATACTTATCTCATTAATGAAATATTTAAGTAAGCTTATACCATTGGAATGATACTGGGTGTAATGGATCAACACATAAAGACTTGATGTTTTCCTGTGTGTTTTTACTGTTACAGGTTGGTGCTTGTTGTTTGGTTTTTTGTTTTTGGTTTTATATTCCTTGGATAGATAGAACTAACCTAAATTTAGGTCAGCATGGTATTGGGATTATCTGGGAGTCTGAAATAATTTTAAAATTAACTAAGATAGTTACAATCCCAATAAATGAGAGAGAAAAAAGTTCATTTCTGCTTGAGTTTCATAACTTTTGTCTTTTAAAAAGCAAAGTCCACGTATTTCCCTAATAATGTGAACTTAATCCAAATAAAATAAAAGGCCATGAGAACAAGATGCCATGCATGGTGACACAAACCTTAACTGACTGACACACAGAAAGTACAGACAATATATTTTTGCAAACTTTATTTGTCAGGATATATTACACATTTCTATCTGAAAATACAATAATAGATATGAGTAAGAGTCATGTGAGAGAGTAATGTGATAAAATTAACATCAAGTATTTTCACACATGCTATAAAATCAAAGAAAATTTAGCATCAAAATTTGTAGGTAAATAGAAATGCTAAGAGCTATATTAGCATACTTATTAAATGTGCATAGAATGTATATATATATATATATATATATATATATATAAAACAATGTAATATAGAAAACAAAGAGACATTTTATTACAGTAAATTCACCTGAAAAGAACATGTTTGTTTCCTCATGATAAGAAAACACCTGGTTTTGCTCAGATGGAGCAAGCTTGACAGCATGAGGCACCTTGTAGCCTTAAAAATTGCCATTGTTATAGATAAGTTAGAGGTTAAAGAATATCATAATCATACTAGAAGTGTGTCATTTCTAAAATCAATATATTGCTGACACAAAATCACTACCCATAACATTACCTTAGGAACATGATGGTTCACAATGAAATACTTGTATTCCATCCACTTAATAGAACCATTTTTTTTTCATTAACATCTCTGAGAGATTAATTCATCGTGATATTATTTGGAGATTTAGAATTTTAAATAACTCATATGGTTATTTTAAGTTAAAGTCAATATGGCTGTGAGACAGAAAACAATAGACAATAGGAATTGACATAGATAAAATGATTTTTTCTCTTTGGTGATATTAATACATTATGTAAGATACCATAGTTAGCATTATATTGAAGCTCTACAAAGGGTTAAAAGTTGAAATAAGATTAGTAAGTAAAAGATTTTATAGATCCAAATATGATATACTTTATTACCTTATGCAGGTATATTTAACTATCTTGAGAATTTATTTCCTTTAGAAAGGATGACTCTATTAATAGACACTAAACAATTACAGAGACAATATGGATTATTAATAATTGTCTTTAATAAGTAAAAGTAAATAATCATGACATCATTATAGTCGTTACCAAAATAAAGATACTAACATTAAAAACAAGGTCTGGGTACTCCTTTTTTTCACATTATTAAATTTGAATCTTTTAAGTAATTTAACAATTAATTTGACATATCAGTGTCAGCACCTACTTTATTCATATTTTCTAATGATACAGGAATAGATAAAGGCTGCCTATTTATTTCCAAAGGAACCTTCAGTCTTCCTATATGTGATGATTGTATATGTGTGTGTGTGTGTGTGTGTGTGACGTTTATGAACTAAGAAGGTGACTACCATAACACATCACTTAATCTACTAAGTGTGTAAGCAGAACTCCAGCACAGAATGCAGTGTTCTCATGACACTCTGGTGAAAATGGAGTCCACAGGAGAATTATATTTTAAATTTATAGAGAGATACAGGAGGGTTTTTTTAACTTTTGGAAAAATGAAAGCATGTCTTACCAAGTTATGAAATAAGGAAGAAATTTTAGAGACTGCATTCTAAATTTAATGTAGGAACAGGATGTTTCTAGGAATGAGAGAAGGAACTATATGGAAGTTGTTAGAGAGAGACGTGAAGAAGAGCAATGTTTAAATTTGGTAAATAGGGTGTGATCAACACTAAAAATTTGTTAAACACAAAAGCTTACCTAATAAAACAATGTAAGTTTTACAAAAAAAGACTTTTTTATTTTTTTCCAGGTGGTGGTGGCACACGGTTTTAATCCCTGCACTTGAGAGGCAGAGGTAGGGGGATTTCTGTGTGTTCAAGGCCAGCCTGGTCTATGGAGTTAGTTCTAGGAGAGTCAAGGCTACACAAAGAAAGCCTGTCTCAAACAAAACAAAACAATAGCTCTTTTTATTATTATAAATATTTTTAAACACAGTCACACACTAAGTGATTAAAATAAAATATAGGATGCATGTGAACCACACATAATCTTGTTTAAATGTTACTAAACATTTGATGGAACATGTGTTGGCTGCATTCAGAGGGAAAAGTATGATCAATCATGTACAATACTTTAGTCTGTTTTATATAGATGAGATTCTATGTTTTTGTATATCGCACAGTATGCCCTTTATAATATTCTAAAGGTGTTCAGAATGTCAACTTCATGTTTATGGGAAGTGAAAATGCTAGATATTCAAGGTCTCAAAGCTACCAAAGAAGAAGAATTGTAAGAGTTGACGGAAATGTGTAGGAAAAGGATGACCTTCTAAGTAATGATCCCTCCTCACACACTGTCTTCAAGAGATATTGTGTCAGGCCTTTTCTTCAATATTGGTAAATGATATAAAACTTTATTGTCCTACATGTTTATAATCATATTTTTAATTTATAAATTTTGCAATAAATACCTCTTCAGTGGAACTCATATATTCATTTTGGATGAGAATGGTATTTTATTTCACCCAAATAATTGATATATATTTGCATCAATGTTATGTATTTTAAGGATTTTATTAATAATTAATCCTGATTATGGGTTATTTGAGTGATTTCTTCTTTATTTGAGTGATTTCTTCTTCTTCTTCTTCTTCTTCTTCTTCTTCTTCTTCTTCTTCTTCTTCTTCTTCTTCTTCTTCTTCTTCTTCTTCTTCTTCTTCTTCTTCTTCTTCTTCTTCTTCTAGACAGGTTTTCTCTGTGTAGCTAACTCTTTCTGTCCTGGAACTCCCTTTTTAGACCAGGGTGGCCTCAAACTCAGAAATCTGCTGTCTCTGCCTCCCAAGTGCTGGGATTAAAGGCATTCAGAACCACCTAAGGGCTCTATAAAATTTCTGATGGCAAGGCATGTGTGTGGATGTGAGGGTTGTGGGTAGGAGGTTTACCCTGATAAATTTCTTCTATGATTTGTTATTCAAGTTTTTGAAGAAAGAGAAGAATTTTATTTTCTTCAATTTTGCAATAGTTTTTTAGTACAAATTAACTATTGTTTCCATGAGTTTCAACTGCATTTTTCACAATTTGTTATTTGTCTATTAAATTTATTTAGATTGATTTATTTATGGGGGTATTAGATTATTCATTTATTAGTTCATTACATGCTCAGCAAAAATTTGCAGCTCCAAAATGCTGAACTATCCCATACATGAATATCTCCATTCATAATGCAGTCATTACATGTGTTTTTGATGATGATTAATGTAGATTAGGACTTGCAGTCTTGTGGGTTTATTACTATCTCAACACTCTCATTGATCAAAAACATTGTAAAAGTCACTGCTAGAGTTCACAGAATGGAGGTCTATGGGGAGCTATCCTTGCAGCAGGAAAGAAAGAGATCTTACATTTCATACAAGCAGATTCATCATCTTGTATGATGCAGAAAATGCAGAAAGAGCTACTACAATCACTGAGAGTTATGCTTCCTCCTGCATCCTTCTGTCACACCTTGAAATATTCTGATACTTAAACCAATGCGACAAATTAACTCTAATGACTTTTTATGCATGTAATAACTATAAATGCAAAAAAGAGGTCATGAACCTGAAAGAGGGCAAAGACAGAAATAAGGGAGTGTTTGGATTGAGAGAAGGAAAGGGAGAAACCGTGTGGCTGTAATCTCAAACTACAAAATTAACTAAGTAAATAAGAAGTTTGCAGCATTATAGAGCAAAGTATTTGGTATCAAGGAAAAGATATTTATAAGACTATGTTTGCCACCTTTGTGTGTCTCTAACTTTTGTTAATATTCAAGAAGACACGTTATTTTAATCAATTTTAAGAATCAATCTCTACCCTTAAGTCATTCTCTCATATTGTAGGTGGAAAGAATTTAAGAGCTTTCAGGGTCAGAGTACACTAAGATAATTTGACCTTCTAGTCACAACAGGACCAAGATACACACACACACACACACACAGAGAGAGAGAAAGAGAGAGAGAGAGAGAGAGAGAGAGAGAGAGAGACAGAGACAGAGAGAGACAGAGACAGAGAGAGAGAGACAGAGAGAGAGAGACAGAGAGAGAGAGAGAGAGAGAGAGAGAGAGAGAGAGACAGAGAGACAGAGAGAGAGACAGAGAGACAGAGAGACAGAGAGAGAGAGAGAGAGAGACTGTGGCAGCATGCACTGGGCCTGCACATGTGTGAGCCTGGTGGGGTTCAAGCATATAGAGTAAAAGTGGACACAAACTCACACCCTTAGCAGAGAAACTATCTTACAGAGAAGAAGATAACTTCTCACCAATGAAAAATTAGTTTTCCTCAGTTGTCTCACTGGGTGACAACTTAACAAGTCACTGTTAAGGTCAGGACCCATGATTGGCAGTGAATGACCAACACTAAATGAACTCAGTGGTATCTTTATAGGTGTGTTTTTTTGTTTGTTCGTTTTGTTTTGTTTTGTTTTTGCTTTTATTTGGGGAGGTTGTTGGCTCATTATGCTTTATCTGGGCAATGTTTTCCTTTCCTTTTCTTTTTTTTTGTTTATTGATAATGGTTCCTGATTTGTGATTTTAGGGAAATTCTGGGTATCCCATTTTGTGTGTTTCTGAGTAATGTGCTTCTTGTACATTCTCTTTGGCCATTTATTTTTCTTTTTCTTTTGTATTATGCAAGTTTCGTTTTAATTTCTATTATTCTATTGTTGTTATTGCTGCTTTTAGGTGCCTGCTTGTTTTCTAATGACAGAGATCAAGAAAGAATGTGGCTTCAGTTGTATATGGAGGTGGGGGAAGCCCTGGGGGGTCTGAAAGTGGAACAATCGAAATTAGGATATATGGTATAGAAATCCATTTTCAATAAAAATAGTATGCCTTCCTAGAAAACTTATATTTTGAGATATTATGCCGAGCTATTCTAATTTGATTACATTATCTTCACAAAAAATGAAATTCCAAAAAATATAATTCATTAACCATTAATCTCTACTATGTCTTCTTTTTTATTTTTTACTTTAGAGTTAATATATGTCCCAGTATTAAAGGAGGCTTACACTACTTAGTTACCATCTGCTTTGAGATCTAATGCACTACTATTTTGAAGCCACTTTTATGTTTATCAAAAGATACTGTAGGAAACACTGAGAAAAATTCCAGACATTGTTGTCTCTAACTTGTCCATAAATATGTTTCAAATATATGGGAAAAAATCTTCCTTATTAGCAAATTCATTTCACAAAAGTTTCTTATGTTTGATGACTGACATGGAACTGTGTCTTACGTATGTCATCTCAACTCAATTAAGTTAATTTTTAATTAAATAAAATCAGACAACTTCACTAATTCATTTTAGAAAATCATAAATTGGGCAATGTGTTACATCCTGAAACTTAAACGCTTAAGAGTTTATTTGCAGAGATTATGAGTTAAAGAGAAGCTGAACTAAAATAGTGAGAACCTGTTTCAGAGGCAAATGATGATCATCAATTCTTAAACCAAAAGTTAACCATGTCATTGGAGACAGAAAGCAATCTTTTGTTTACACAATTTCTTTGCTTCACATCAATTCTGTTTCTTGCTACATAATACAGTTAAAGTCTGTAAAATGAATTATTATATTTACACACTTAAATTCTATTTTGTCTGTACTAAAGTAAAAATAACTCAAAGTAAATTGTTGTTTTTGACTTTTAGGGAATGTAAGTAATTTAACTGCTTATTGGTAACACTGACATTTGGGTTTCAAGTTAAGTGATCTATGGGTAAGCGTGTACATATAATTTTTATAAAAAGCATTTTTAGAATATTTTGTGTAGCAATGCTTCCTCTCATACTTTATAAGTCACAATTTTAATAATAATGGGAATGATTCACTCCCTTCTTAAAAATAATTGCAACTGATACAACTTGATTTGGGGTAGCAGTGACATTCCCCACCCTATTTTGTGCTTTTAAATCTTCTCACTTCATTTTATTTGACACATGATGAAAAAAAAATGAATATTTGGGTGAAATGTTCACGATTCTAGCCAGATCTCTGATTCTGATGCATGAGTTGTGATATGTGGATGTATAGCCAGAATGAGCAGTACATATAAATTATGTCTGCTGATATTGTGTGGTGTGCAAGTTCCTTCACAAACAGAGCCAGAAATTGCACAAAATTGACTTCATTTGCAAATAATACCATTACACAAAGCCCGGGATGGAAGCTTATTCTTAACTGGTTTTATTAATCACAGCAAGATTACTTTTGTATACCTCAGAATCCATGTAACTTTTTGCATTACAGAATTGGAACTTTGAAGTACTTTGTATACAATTTACGTATAGCTTATATCATAGCATCATCTACTTTTTGTTCTATTTCTTACATCTAGCTTTTAGCTACTAAGCCAATCTTCCCAAAATATTCTCCCAGCACTGAGATCTTCATTTCTTATTTCTTTCCTTGTTCTGACCTATTTTCTTCCGTTTTTAGCTCCAATCCAGAACTGGAAAGTTTTGTTAGCTGCTATTCTCAGCAGCAATGGGCAGATTTCCTTTGGAAATAAGTGAGTGAAATCACCTATGATGAACTGTGCTCTCTGTAGTACACGGTAATTGGCCCTATTAATTTCTCAGCCTTTTTTGACCAAAATGTACATTCAAGGAAAGAACGACGAGGTGACAGAGATAAGCTCCTAGAAAGTCTTCAATAGCTGTCAAGGACTTGGAGGAAATATTTTTGGAAATGTCATATTGTTAAAAATAGATTTCTTTGCCCTTGATATTCTTATTTATCTATGAGGATATCTATTCTCTTATAGTCGAAATGTTCAAAACTATTTTATAATATCCTTCCTCAAATGAAAGGAGCTGTCTGCTTTTCTGTTATCTACTAATGATACTATCATTAATGTAGAAAAATTAGTGAGATTTGATGGAATGATACACAGCAATTAAAGGCCCATGAGCACATTTTATGTCTTGACAATGAAGAGACAGGGCAGTTACAGAGTGTTTCCAAAACAAATTGAATAGAAGCTGCCAGTCTCTCTCACATTCTTACCACCAACACTCACTAACACTGTGAAAGGATTATAACTTTGAGGAGGATGAAGTTAAGATGAGGTGCTATAGCTCTAGATGTCATTTTTCAATGTTATATATACAATTAAAAGTTACCATGGTTGTAATATAACCTAAACTTCATTATTTATTATTGCAGCATCATGTGATAATGACTAGCTTTTATTATACTATCTATCTATGATCAATTCCACATTTTGGATATCTGTCACTTATTCATACTTTAAATGTTATATCAGAAGTACTGTTCTTACCCTATCAGAGAAGAGTTCTGATTTACTTATAAATACATGAGCCACAAGCCCAGGTAAATTACATTGAAGGTTAGCCACAGCTGCGAGGAACCACAGGTTAATGGAAGGAGCTCAGTTCAGTGCCCTCAGGTCTGTGCTGAGTTCAGTGACTCACTCCAGCTTTATTAACCCAAGGGGAAAATTGGGTTAGGAAAAGCTTTGTTAAACTCAGATGACTCACAGGAAATAGGTTTTCTCAGGTAAGTGAGTTACAAATCATAATAATAGAAGGTTTCTATATTTAAAGAACTATCAGTGTATGACGCAAGGGAGTACAGGCATATGATATCCATTTCTAAACTGTAAAGTGCAATATGTTTGTGCTGATAGCAATATTACTAGAAGTATGTTTAAATAAGCCAAATTCTCTGAAAGAGCAAACAGAAGAGAACGAAGCATCTAAGGTAATCATTGATGTCTCATATTTAAAGCACTTTAATATCACAAAGTTACAAAAGTTGGATGATTTCTCTTGTACAATATTTGACAGTGAGATATGTCTAAAAGTTCAATCTTAATAAGCAAGTCATGAGCCACAATAAGATATAAACTGACTCCTATTTGCACCGTCCCTGACCTCACTCTGTCCCCCAGACAAGAAGTCAGAGAGGCTTCATTCAGTTTCTGATGAAAGAAGTCATGGCTAGTTTTTCATAAGCTATGATCTTGGCATCTACAGCATTCTAGAACCACCCTTGCAACCTAAATTTTACTCTTACAGTAAAAGAAAAGGAAAATTGTCTATTGTTGTGGAATTTTTGATCTTATTTGATATTACATTTAAAAGAACAGTGCAGAGTTTTATACTGGTGGAATAACACTAATACACAGTTAAGGGCAGCATGACAATATGTCACAACTTTAGAACTAAAGTCATAATAATGAAACCTTTCAAATATATCACATGCTGTATTTGAATATATCCCAGAAACACACAATGCATTAACACAATTAATCACACCAAGGGCTGTAAAATGTAGGAGATATGTGTAATAAAACTTGTTATCAGCATACAAATGCTAGTACAAATTTTGTTTTTAGTTAAAAGAGACAAATTTACAGTTATTTCACTAAACTCTGCAGGGTTCTGGAACAAAAGAACTTATTGAATTTAATATATTTCTCATAAAAGTGTCTCAGAAGTATTCATTTCATGCTTGACACAACTCTTCATGGGCACTGTGATTTTATATCTAAGATTTACAGTAGGTTAGTTGTTTCAGATGATAAACTCTCAAATTTAGGAGATTTTAATATTGAAAGATTTCAAATATAGCAAAGTTTTCCAGTTTCAATACAGAAAAAAAAAGAACCCTGTAGTGAGTTCATTTTCCCAGGAACAACGCAGCTGTAATGGTTCTATATTTACTTGGAAGAATCAAACAAAAACTATAAACTATTAGCTTTCTCTTTTTTTGGTTGGGGGTGGAGAGTATCTCCTTTCTGTGAAATGGAACACTTCAGACAGCAAAAATAATTTTAAAATTATTGAGTTTCTTATACTTTCTTTTTTTTTTAACATTTTTTTTATTGATAAAAGAAGAATAAAGAAAAAAAAAACAAATTTCCACCTCCTCCCAGCCTCCCCTTTCCCTCCCCCTCCTCCCACTCTTCTCCCTCTCCTCCCACTCTTCTCCCCCTCCTCCCACCCCTCTCCCCTTCCTCCCACTCCTCTCCCCCTCTCTCTCCAGTCCAAAGAGCAGTCAGGGTTCCCTGCCCTGTGGTAAGTCCTAGGTCCTCCCCCCTCCGTCCATATCTAGGAAGGTGAACATCCAAACTGGCTAGGCTCCCACCAAGCCAGCAGATTGCGTAGGATCAAAACTGCGTGCCATTGTCCTTGGCGTCTCATCAGCCCTCATTGTTCGTCATGATCAGAGAGTTCAGTTTTATCCCATGCTTTTTTTGGTAATAGTCCAGCTGGCCTTGTTGAGCTCCCAGTAGATCAGCTCCACTGTCTCAGTGGGTGGGTGCACCCCTTGTGGTCCCGACTTCTTTGCTCATGTTCTCCCTCCTTCTGCTCCTCATTGGGACCTTGGGAGCTCAGTCCAGTGTTATTGAAAAAAAAATTAAAATATTGGTTGGGAAAACAGCTGTTCCTAAATTTTAACACACCCACCATATACAAAAGCATATTAAAGTCAGTTGTTGTTATAAATAAAAGAGAAAATAATAATTTTTAAATGTATCTATGACATCATTGTTACACAACCATTGATCAATTCTTTGCAGAGAATAAATAGAACATGTTTTGGGGAGGTGTGATTTAAGAGATGTTTTATTAAAAGAATATACATGACTAGCCACCCATAAAATCTGCTCAAGGAGGTTGGGTACTGGTTAGTATACAGATCATAGTCAGTATTGGATTAAAGATTAATTAACTGTTCTTACTGTCTGAAACCAATGCTGACACATATTAAGAGCTTTGCTAGTTCTCCTAATCTACTGTATTTGCCCACCTATAAATAGATGATTCTAAAGACTTCTACTTACAAAAATTCAGGCCCTACATATAGCAAGGTGGATCAGCATGAACGAAATGACATCGACCCTGCCTGGACATTCTCAGTGCTATAGTCTCTGTTTCCTAGTACTGGGTAAGACTCTATGGATATTAAATGCCTTACTGGGAATTTAGACATAAATACCTTATAATAAAAGTTATTATTAGCCTTAAAAACCACAGTTTTGATTTATACTGGAGTTAACAAGTTTAACATTGCATCCCTCTTGTATTTGACAAAATATCAAATATCTGAAAACATATTGTGAGAAAATATTGAAAAGGTGGGTGTACTTATTCAAGACTGATTTGCACTATGTCTATTGCTTCTTTCACCCCACAATCATGTCTATCAACTCATTCACAGTCAAGACTTGTTGAAATAGGAGCGACAGGGCTGCGTCCCCAGCACCCCGCCGCCCGCATGGCTAGCTTTACCAGAAATAATTACACCGAAACTGTATTCTTTTAAACACCGCTTGGCCCATTTCTATCTAGCCTCTTCTAGGCTAGCTCTCGCACTGGGACTAGCCCATTTCTAATAATCTGCTGTAGCCCACGAGCTGGCTTACCAGGAATGATCTTAACCTGCATCTGCCTGGAATGGGAAAATCATGGCGACTCTCTGACTCAGCTTCTTTCTCTCAGCCTTCTGTTCTGTTTACTCCTCCCACCTAAGTTTTAACCTATCAAATGGGCCTAGCAGTTTCTTTATTGCTTAAATGAAATCAACAGATTGATATATGACACTCCCACATCAAAGACTTAGTTTCTACATGTGTTTCGATAATTGAGAAAATTTCTTTAATTTCAAATATAAACAATTTGTTCTCCATATACACAGTTCTAAACAGTTCATTAAGAGTATATATGAACCAGAGATTTGTTTGGTTTTAATTCTTTAAAAACTCACACATGTATAAAATATATGTCAGTTAAATCCACCCCTCACTATCTCCCTCCAGCTATACTGGGCACATCTCAACCTACCCCACAACACTTCACTGCCCAACTACATATCCCCTGTCCAGTGAATTCATCTAATGTGCGTTTGACTTTTGGGCCATCTATTCGAATAAGAGCAACCATCCTCAGCAAAAATGATACTTCCTCAGCAACCATCAGGTGTCACAAGTTCCTTGATTAGGGATGAGGAATTATTGACAGCTGAAAATGTTAATTGGCTTGGTTTTGTGCAGGTCTTTTGGAGGTTACTGCAATAACTGTCCATCTGTGTGTATAACAACCATGTTATGTCTGGAGGTTAGCACTTCAGAACATCCCTCCTCATCCTCCAGCTCAAAGGGAGTCCAGTAGGGTGAATACACATTGGATCATATTCTGGTTAAAATCTAGATTATTATGTACTATGTTCGATTGAAAATGAAAGAAAAGTGCATTTATTATTCTATATTTTATTTTTTTTCTCACAGACATAATTTATGGCTAAGTATTAATAGCTGATATGATAAAGATGTTTGAATTTTAAGAAAATTGACCATTTTATTGTGCTAAGCAAGTACAGTTTGTGATGTGCCAGGTATGTAAACATGAATTTGACAAAGGATAATCTGCCCAATTTTGACAGAGAGGTCTCTTAGGTAACACTTGGAGGACTACTAATATCACCCAGAGTTATCATAATACAAACTTTATTCTATGTTTAGATACTAAAGCCCATTGTTAAAGCCTTTGATGGTTGGGCTTGATAAGGTTATGTTGTATAGAATCACCTAGAGAAAACATATTGATGTGTTCTGGATGTGTCTGAGTAGCCAACTTCTGCCAATGGCCAGCCCAGCTATAAATAAATTCAAGCGGGAAAAAACAAGGATGCATGCACCTGTTTACTTTCTGAGCAACCATATCTATTTCTGCCTCTGCTCTCCTCTAGTGTTCCCAATTACAGCTTCTTTAGCCTTCCATCACAGGCTAAATACCAACAAGACTGCTGAGTCTTTCCTAACTCCCAGAACTCTATTGTGAAAAACAAGGCCTCCAGATCTGTGGATTGAAAAGCTTCCTGGTTGACTGCTTCTTCTGCAATTAAATCATTATTGCATTATCTAACTCTGCATATTACAGGTATCATTAGACTTTCAACATTATTTTCACTTCTTGATATATTATTCTTAATGGTATTCTAATTGGATTAAGGGCATGACATTCTTGTACCAAGACAGTTGAAGTAGGTGGGTAGTATATTTTCAGTCTGCTTATTCTGCTTCCATTCATGAAGTGTAACATCCCTGTTAGCTCTGCTGGTACTATATTATAAATTGATATCCATTGATCTCTGTCAAGCAAACTTTCAATCACTTTTACATGTGCTATTGGAGAAAGTCACTACCCTTTGTATGGTTGGACTTTTGGGTTTGGTGATAAGACCTTACATCTCTCATTAAAAACATCTTCTTCTTCCTCCTCATCTTACTCTACTTCTTCTACTATTACATTTTTTTAGTTTATAATACCTTTTTACTCTCTTTAATTGAATATATATATATATATATATATATATATATATATATATATATATATTCTATAATGGTTCCCTTCACACAACTCCAGCGAGATTATGCAGACCTTTGCTGTCATCAGAATCTTACCCCTTTTGCTTCTCGTCAGAAAACAGAAGTTGCAATAATAATAAGGTAAAATGGAAACAAACAAATTGAGTAGATCCAACCAAGAATCAAAAGAGAAAACAAAGGAAATAGCTTGAGATACACATGTAGGAATCCTCTAAAACCATAAAGCCAGAAGCCAAAATATATATAATATATATGTAAAGGCATGTTTAGGAAAATACACTGCCCATATTTTATGAGACAAATAACCTCCTTAAGCTGTTCTTATTAGTTGTGTTTCTTAATACTTTGTTATCCAAATATTTCTACATCTTTATTCTGCTGAATACCTTGAACTGGTAATTATCAGTATCCTTCAGTATCCACTCGTTAAAACTATAATTTCCAAGTTACAGTTTAAACTGAAAATGAATAAAGAAATTGATAATAATGATTTTACATCTGAGGAGATTCTTCAGAACTCTGTTGAGAGAGGGAAGATACTATTGTATATTGATCCATGCTTTACTATGGCTATGTCATTGAGATATTAATGAAAAATGCTTTGATCAAAAACAGTCTTCCTTGTTTCTTTGACCTACTTGTGTAATCTTGCTTTTAAAAAAACAGGGCAATAGACTTGGAAACTCTTAAAATATGCTCTCTCAAGTTTAAAACCATGAAAATCATATGTCTAAAATTGTCATTGTTTTTTTTCTTTTTTATGGTTCTATATTGATTTTATTTTATCTTTTAATTTATTTTTTATTGAAAATTTTCATCTCCTCCCCTCCTCCCAATTTCCTCCCCTCCATACACTTCCCCTCCCCCACCCTCTCCAGTCCAAGTAGCAGTCAGGGTTCCCTACCCTATGGGAAGTCCAAGGTCCTCTCTGCTCCCCTCAGGTCCAGGAAGGTGAGCATCAAAACAGACTAGGTTCCCACAAAGCCCATCCACACTGGGTTTTTTTTTTCTATATTTATAGACTCCATGTGTGTAAACATTAAAGAAATTGAAAAGAGGGCATAAATTCCTTTCTCTTTAACAGACACTATATCCAGGAAATGTCTTATTGATAAACAAGGAGACACAATAACAACTTCTCATTTGTGAAGGTATTAATAATGACATTGTATAGTTAGTGTCACACATTTATAAAGGAAATATTTGATGTGGGATTCCCCTCTGTGTGATGTGAGTACCATTGGTTAAACAAAAACTGGCTTTGCCTTCTACAGTAGAAGAGAGGTAGGCATGGAAATCTAAACTGAATGCTGGAATAAATGAGGCAGAGTCAGGGAGAAGCCATGGAGCCACCAAAGACAAACAAGCTGAAACATTGCCGGTAAGCCACTGCCACATGGCAACACACAGATTAATGGAGATGGGTTAAATTAATATGTAAGAGTTAGACAATAAGAAGCTAGAGCTACTGGGCTAAGCAGTTTTTCATTAATACAGTTTCTGTTTGATTATTTTGTGAGTCTGGGCAGCTGGGAAGTGAGCAAGTAGCCTCCTTACTACAGGTATAAACATCACATTTGCCTTGCATTAACCTTTTACAGTGTGAAGTAGCAATGCAACAAAATAATTGACATCCCCCAGAATGCAACACACTGTACTTGAACCTCATCATTTTTCCCATTATATTTCTCTGTCTGGGAATCCTTCTCCACCTAATCAATTTTATTTATTCAGTTAATTTCAAATATACAAAGAAGTGAACGCTCCTGTTATGTTCTTACTAAAACATTTGTCTAAGGGGTACATTTAAATAAGAGATTTATTCTGTTTTATGGTTCAGGACAAGGACAAAAGGTCATTTCTTCCCAGGCAAAGTCTAGAGGTATTATAGGGTATTGCAAGACACTCAGGAATAGTGTGACAAGTCTATTATACTGGTCTTACAAGACAGCATCTAAAAAATATGCATTCATGTTTTCTTTTAATGTTAAACAGTGAAAATATATTTCAGTAATTGAAAAGAGCCCACAAAACCCCATCTTTCAAATCCATGAAACCATAAAAATAAACAGATTTCAGTTTAAAAGCTATCATGTTTTGTGACTCAGTGTAGCATCCTTTAATAAAAAGAGGTCATGTAATAGGGAGGCAAGAGAGGAGTTATTTTCAGGATAGCAGAATTTGGACTGATATGCTTTGAGAAGAAGGAAAGTACCCTCCATTCTGTTTCTCCATCTGACTCCATATGCTTTCCAAGAAAGCTAAGGAATGCAGTCTCTGAAAACCAGCAGAACAAGGAAACTGATTCTTTTTTGTACCTACTAGAAGAAATAAATCCTGCTTTAAAGACTTATGACCTCTACCATTTAAATAATTTTTGTGGCCAATTACTTTAAAAATATAGTTATTTACTATAATAGATATGAAAAGATAATGGGAATGACTGTTTTAAATGATGTCAACACAAAAATCCATATTTACTTAAAACCCAAACATGATCCTAACTTCAACGTTTGTAGAAAACAAAAATAACAAAAGCCACCAACAACAAAACAAAAACTAACAGTCTCTATCAAGAACATACTGTTGAACCTTCCATTGAGAGACACACAGTAAAACTGTGCCAGGGGTGGGAAAGGAGTAAAAGAGAAAAGAATCTAAGTCAAAGACTGAAGGATTAAATGACATGTCTATCATATGTCTTAATGTAATTTATTTGTTCTCAAGCTGCATAAACTTTGAGCTCAATTCATAGAAAATATCTTTTGTTTACATCCAACATATTCACATTATAGATTTTATGTATATAAGCATATGTATGTTTATACAATAAATCATATACTTATACAAATATTTATTTCTAATACATATGTATGGGTGTTTAGCCTGCCTGTATATGTGAAGCAGATGCATAAATTCATAAAGTGGCCATGAAGGCCACTGAAAGCATCAAATCCTCTGGAACTGGAGTTACATAGAGTTGCAAACTGCCATGTAGTTGCAGGAAGTAGACTGCTGTAAGAGTAACAAATGCTCTTAAATGTCAAGTCATCACTCAACCCATTACCAGCATATATGCTGAAGTTCATTACTCTAAGTTGAACACCTAAGCAGTTTTTGTCATGTTTTAACCAATCACCATGTTTTCCCTCAAGCCTTAACCTTGACATTGCCAGCACCCCCAACAGATCAAGCAGCAAAAAGTTTAGATTTATATTAGAGAAGTTATAAAATTATATATACTTTACTTGAAATTTATTCCTAGAAGTAGAAGCAGAAACCAAAATGAGAAAAAAATAGGTTTCAAAAAGTCACCACAGATTTTGAGAAATTATGATCAAAAAATTAAAAGTTTTAAAGATAACTAGCAATCATCTAAAGTCACTCTGTTTTAGATATAAAAGGATTTCTAGTAGTTTTACTTCACTAAATTTCAAGTCCATTATTTCTTGGAACAAAATTTCTGAATTCCAATTAGATATTTTATGCACACACACACACATGAACACAGATGGGACAGGGACAGGGAGAGAGAAATGCTGTCTCACACACTTGCTAACTGTAATGTATTTTTTAATCACTGAATACTTGCTAGTTGCTTTCAAGATCCCTGCCTCAGCCGGGCGGTGGTGGCGCACGCCTTTAATCCCAGCACTCGGGAGGCAGAGGCAGGCGGATCTCTGTGAGTTCGAGACCAGCCTGGTCTACAAGAGCTAGTTCCAGGACAGGCTCCAAAACCACAGAGAAACCCTGTCTCGAAAAACCAAAAAAAAAAAAAAAAAAAAAAAAAAACAAACAAGATCCCTGCCTCAAATTCTAAACCTAGCAAAAGTTAAAACACACGTCTGGTTAAGATATTTAATATTTCATTTTTAGATATTAGTCATCTTTTCTATTTTCTGCCTAAAATGAGAATTCCAACAGAAGAGGCTGAAATGTTGTTTCTGAGGGTGAACAAAGACTACATTTTTCACTTTTCTTTTGTACATTGTTATTTTCTGTTGAAGACTGAACTTTTTCTCAGCAGTTTTGTTTGATCCTACTTAATGTGCTGTCTTGGTGGGAGCCTAGCCAGTTTGGATGTTCACCTTCCTAGATATGGACGGAGGGGGGAGGACCTAGGACTTAACCACAGGGCAGGGAACCCTGACTGCTTTTTGGACTGGAGAGGGAGGGGGAGAGGAGTGGGGGGAGGGGGAGAAGAGTGGGAGGGGGGGAGAAGAGTGGGAGGAGGGGGAGGGAAATGGGAGGCTGGGAGGAGGTGGAAATTTGTTTTTTTTATTCTCCTTTTATCAATAAAAAAAGAAAAAAGATATATAATATTTCATTTTTAGATATTAGTCATCTTTTCTATTTTCTGCCTAAAATGAGAATTCCAACAGAAGAGGCTGAAATGTTGTTTTTGAGGGTGAACAAAGACTACATTTTTCACTTTTCTTTTGTACATTGTTATTTTCTGTTGAAGACTGAACTTTTTCTCAGCAGTTTTGTTATAGACAGCAAGCCTTAGGCAAAACTATGACAAAACAAAATACTTTTTTTTTCAGCTTCCTACTCTTTCCTATTCTTGTTCTAACTCAGCACATGTGTTATTCTTATTCTCTCTCTCAAAATACTCCAAAGGTGAACTCCAGGCCTACATTATAATGCTTTATCCAGTTTTGACTTCTTGAAATAAATTCTCTATATACAAACTTCTCACTCTTCATGTTTGATCCCAATCTGGCTACCCCAACTTCTCATTTTCTCTGCAACATCTGCTCTCCAAGCCAATTAGATAAAAATACCACTGGTAACATGTGCCTTGCACATTAACAGCATCACAATAATTTAAATACATGAATTCATTGAGGACTATTTGCAATGAACACATATGTATATACATTTTATACATATTTGCTCCTTGAATTTCATTTCTGTCATAGAACCTGTTTCTTCATAACAAGAACATACAATTTGATTCAAACCCCAAACTCATAAAAAGAACCTCAAAAGCAAACACAGTCTAGTCCAGTATAAAATACATTGAAAAGTAAATTGTACATGATTGCCAAGCCTGATAGTTTCATATATTTTACATGAAAAGGCTATTAAAATAAAAACATTAATATCAAATAATAGTATTAAGTTTGTTTTAGATAATTTAACAAACAGCTCATGAAAATAAACATATTGTTTACATATGCTGGGCTTGTTGAGATAATAACTTGAATGTTTTTCTTCTCTGTCCCACATGAATGATGAGTGTAAACAGTGGTCAGCCACTGGTAAATATTTAGACAGTCTCTTAAAAACATAAATATTAGAGGAACAATTAAAAAACTACACAGGCTTGTACTTTTTCTAAAATATGAAGGCTACCTCAGAGGTGACAAATTAAAGTGCTTCCTAAATAATTTTCAATTTCCGACTTCATAATACATAATATTCCGATAACTTGGTAAAATGCATATGTGCATTTGTATTAACTTGTTAGGGTTAATGGATTGGAAAATAATACAATAAAATAGTCAGAGAGGAATGGCTGTTATACTTTTATTTGCAGTTGGATGATGAGATATTACTGCAAGGAAACTTTTACATGAATTGCTTCTTAAAAATACCACTCATCTTTAACTGACTCTTTGCAAACCCAAATTACTATCTTATTCTAATCTCTAGCAGATAATTGCATCTTTTTTATCATAAAACACTCCTGGCATCTCATTAGTGAATATGCTTTAAACAAGTCTAGCACTTACTTATACTGGAAATATAAATATGCACACACACAAATGCACAAGCATATAGATGCACACTTAACACACACATACACACATATACATTGACAAAACACAAATACACACATTCCCACACATAAAAATACACAGAGATGCATACACATAAACACAAATACATAAACCAATTTTTGAAGAACTACATTTCTAGAGCCATTTTCAGAATTCAAAACACATTACCTAAAGAAAATGGTAGCTTCTAAGATCAAAATTTAGTTCTTTGAAATATAGTATAATTTTACCAATAATAATAAATAAATGGGAAAACTTTAAATACAATAGTATGTTTTCAATGATAAAATCTTTGAATATATTTTATTGAAAGACCCACAGAGAAGAGCAATGATAGAACCTGGCTTTAAAATTAATTATTATGAAGGTGGTAGTTAATTCAACTGGAATACTCAAGTAATGGATAACAAAAAAGATTATATATCATACATATATTTTTATGCTCCTGATATCACAACAAGAAAAGGCACACTTATAGCAAATATACTGTAGTCCAAATCAGCTTCCTTCTTGGAAAAAGTTATTTTCGTTCTTAGAACTTATTGTTATTTGGAAACTGTTCACACTTGATTTATCCTGATCTCTATGTCCAGAGACTCTTTTACTTTTTGCCTTACAAATTTTAGAAAATGACTACTACAGACTTTCTATAGACCTCTGCTTCCATGTGTGCAGAGCAACTCAGGTCAATAAGATTTGAACATTAAAGTAGTAGAGTGATTACAATGGATGACATCAGCAGGTCACTTTCACACCTTCTGTAGTAAGGCTGTACTTCCTATGAATGTTAGCAAATAGATAATTATTTGAAAGCATGGTTACAGTAACTTACAATGTATTTCCATTGTCTTAACATTTCTCCAGCCTCCACATTTTTCTTGTGCTCCATTTTTATTCCCATAACTATACATTTTTTAATTAATTAATTATTTTATTTATTTATTTATTTATTTATTAAAGATTTCTGCCTCCTCCCCGCCACCGCCTTCTATTTCCCTCCGCCTCCCCCAATCAAGTTCCCCTCCCTCATCAGCCCGAAGAGCAATCAGGGTTCCCTGCTCTGTGGGAAGTCCAAGGACCACCCACCTCCTTCCAGGTCTAGTTAGGTGAGCATCCAAACTGCCTAGGCTCCCACAAAGCCAGTATGTGCAGTAGGATCAAAACCCAGTGCCATTGTTCGTGAGTTCTCAGTAATCGCCATCGTCCCCTATGTTCAGCGAGTCTGACTTTATCCCATGCTTTTTCAGACCCAGATCCTAGAGAAGCTAAATAAGAAGGTGAACCCAGAGAGCGGTAAGTGCCTGCCAACTGGGCAGGCCTCAGGGTCCCCTGTAAGGGAGCCCAGGCATCTTCAGCTCTTGCTCCAGGCTCTCCTGTGCTCTTCTGGATACCGCCCCCACCCTTGCTCCATTCATCCTGTTGTCCCCGGATCTTTGGGCTACCGGGCGGCCATGTTTAGTTGCTGAGGAATCCCATCTGCATGGGTGAGTGTGTGCTATCCAGGGGCGGATTGTCCCGGAAGAGAGCACAAAACCCCCTCCCCCAGCTCCTTCTGCAGTACTGTCTTTCGCACGACCCAGCCCCCCAGTACCCCTCCCAAAACCTGCCCTGCTGTATGCTAGGACCAGTGCTCAAGAACAGTTTTAAGTTCCTACACTAAGGCTACCCACCCAGGTAGAAGAGAGCACAAACCCCCCTCCCCCAGCTCCTTCTGCAGGGCTGTCTTTCTTACACACGACCCCCCCCTCCCCAAATCTTCGTTTTCTGCAAGGTCCTTTGCTCAGGAACAGTTTTCTTCTAATACACTAAGGCTACCAACCCAGAGCAGTGACAGCCTATCTAAGGGGCAAGCCTCAAGGACACCCCCCCTTCCCCGGAAGGGAGTACGCGCACCTTCAGCCTGTGCGGCAGGGTGTCCTGTGTTCTACTCGTCCCCACCCTGCCCCCCAAGTTCCCCCTTTTGTCCTCGGGTCATTGGACTACCAGGCGTCCATGTTTTGGTGCTGAGGAGTTCATCTGGACGGGAACGGTACCTGCTTCTACACTGAAGAAATACACCCAGAGAGTCAATCACAGCAAAGACTGGACCAAGACACCAGGCCTCTCCTGGCTTCATTTGAAGGAAGAGAAGGGAAGGCGCCAATGCAAGAATCCCTCCAACAACCTGAAAGGCAACATGACATCACCAGAATCCAGGGACCCCGAAATAAGAAGAATTGTACACCCTACTTCAGAAGAATTAGAGGAAATCGACTCAAAAGTGAACTATATGAAAATAATAGAAGACCTTAAACAGGAGGTGAAAAACTGCCATAAACAATTAGAGATTACAAACAAAAAGGTAGAGGAAATGAATAAATCGCTCAAAGACACGAAAGAAAACCACAGGTCAGGGAACCCTGATTGCTCTTCGAGCAGATGAGGGAGGGGGACTTGATCGGGGGAGGGGGAGGGAAATGGGAAGCGGTTGCGGGGAGGAGGCAGAAATCCTTAATAAATAAATAAATAAATTAAAAAAAAATAAGACCATATATATATATATATATATATATATATATATATATATATATACACACACATTGTTGAAAATTTAGTTTCCCACACAAATATGTTTTAATAATTCACCAATGTTATAAATAAAACAAATTATAGAAATAAAAGAAAACCAAGAGAAACAAGAAAAAGCAATCAAACAGGTTAGGGAAGCGGTTCAAGACTTGAAGAATGAAATGGAAGCAATGAAGAAAACACAAACCGAGGGAAGGATGGAGATGGAAAATCTGAGTAAACGAACAGGAACTACAGAGACAAGTACTAACAACAGATTAATGAGATAGAAGAAAAAATGTTAGACACTAAAGATACCATAGAGAAAATAAACACACTGATCAAAGAAAACAGCAAAACCAACAAATTCTCATCACAAAACATTCAGGAAATCTGGGACAAAATAAAAAGACCAAACCTAAGAATAATTGGGATAGAAGAAGGAGAAGAAGTACAGCTCAACAGTCCAGAAAATATATTTAATAAAATTATAGAAGAAAACTTTCCCAACTTAAAGAAAGATATTCCTTTGAAGGTTCAAGAAGCATACAGAACACCAAATAGACTGGATCAAAAAAAAAAAAAATCTCCTTGCCATATAATAATCAAAACACAAAACATACAGAATAAAAAAAGAATATTAAGAGCTGCAAAGGAAAAGTGTCAAGTTACTTATAAGGGTAAACCTATCAGACTTACACCGGACTTCTCTATGGAAACCATGAAAGCCAGAAGTTCTTGGATAGATGTACTTCAGAAACTAAGAGACCATGGATGCAAGCCCAGACTACTATACTCAGCCAAGCTTTCATTCACTATAAATGGAGAAAACAAATTTTTTCAGGATAAAAACAAATTTAAACAATACGTAGCCACAAATCCAGCTTTACAGAAAGTAATAGAAGGAAAATCACAAACCAAGGGTCCAACAATGACCACAATAACTCAAACATCTAGATACCTTTCACCAGCACATCTCAAAGAAGGGAAACACACAAACTCTACTACTAAAAAAGTGACCGGAGTTAACAACCACTGGTCACTAATATCACTTAATGTCAATGGACTCAACTCACCTATAAAAAGGCAAAGGCTAAAAGATTGGATACGAAAACAGGATCCAACATTCTGCTGTTTACAAGAAACATACCTCAACCACAAAGACAGGCATCTACTCAGAGTAAAGGGCTGGGAAAAGGCTTATCAAGCAAATGGACCCAAGAAACAAGCAGGTGTGGCCATACTAATTTCTAACAAAGTTGACTTCAAACTTAAATCAATCAGAAAAGATAGAGAGGGACATTTTATACTCATAACAGGAACAATTCATCAGGATGAAGTCTCAATCCTGAATATCTATGCCCCTAATATAAAAGCACCCACGTATGTAAAAGAAACATTACTAAAACTCAAGGCTGCCATCAAATGACACACACTAATAGTAGGAGACTTCAACACTCCTCTCTCCCCAATGGACAGGTCAATCAGACAGAAACCTAACAGAGAAATTAGAGAATTAATGGAGGTAATGAATCAAATGGACTTAACAAACATCTATAGAACATTCCTCCCAAATAGGAAAGAATATACCTTTTTCTGCAGCTCATGGAACCTTCTCAAAAATTGACCACATACTCGGTAACAAAGCAAACTTACACAGTTACAAAAAAATATTCGTAACCTCCTGTGTCTTATCAGACCACCATGGATTAAAGTTAGAATTAAACAACAATGCTACTCCCAGAAAGCCTACAAACTCATGGAAACTGAACAGTCAACTTCTGAACCACACCTGGATCAAGGAAGAAATAAAGAAAGAAGTCAAAGTCTTCCTTGAATTCAATGAAAATAAAGAAACAACCTAGTCAAACTTATGGGACACTATGAAAGCAGTCCTGAGAGGAAAGTTCATAGCACTAAGTGCCCACATAAAGAAAACAGAGAAAGCTCAAATTGGAGACTTAACAGTCCACCTGAAAGCTCTAGAAAAAAAAGAAGCAGACACACCTAGGAGGATTATAAGACTGGAAATAATCAAACTGAGGGCTGAAATCAACAAAATAGAAACACAGAAGACAATCCAAAGAATAAATGAAGCAAAAAGCTGGTTCCTGAAGAAAATCAACAAGATTGATAAACTCCTATCCAAACTAATCAAACGGCAGAGAGAGAATTTGCAAATTAATAAGATCAGAAATGAAAAGGGGGACATAACCATAGACACAGAGGAAATTCAAAAAATCATTAGATCTTACTACAAAAGCCTGTATGCCACAAAACTGGAAAATGTAAAAGAAATGGACACATTTTAAGATAAATACCATATACCAAAGTTAAGCCAGGACCAGGTGAAAAATCTAAATAGACCTGTTAGTCGCGAAGAATTAGAAGCTGTCATAAAAAACCTCCCCACCAAAAAAAGCCCAGGACCAGATGGTTTCAAAGCGGAATTCTACCAGAACTTCCAAGAAGAGCTTATACCTATACTCCTTAATGTATTTCAAAACATAGAAACAGAAGGTCATTGCCAAATTCCTTTTATGAAGCTACAGTCACTCTGATACCAAAACCGCACAAAGACTCAACCAAGAAAAAGAATTACAGGCCAATCTCACTCATGAACCCAAAAATCCTCAACAAAATACTGGCAAACTGTATCCAAGAACACATTAGAAAAATTGTCCAGTATGATCACGTAGGCTTCATCCCAGAGATGCAGGGCTGGTTCAACATACGAAAATCTATCAATGTAATCCATCATATAAATAAACTGAAAGAAAAAAATTCATATGATCATTTCATTAGATGCTGAAAAAGCTTTTGACAAAATTCAACATCCCATTAGGTTAAAAGTCTTGGAGAGATTAGGGATACAAGGGTCATACCTAAATATAATAAAAGCTATTTACAGCAAACCAACAGCTAATATCAAACTAAACAGAGAGAAACTCAAAGCCATCCCACTAAAATCAGGAACAGGACAAGGCTGTCCACTCTCTCCATACCTCTTCAATATAGTGCTTGAAGTTTTAGCAATAGCAATAAGACAACATAATGGGATCAAGGGGATTCGAATTGGAAAGGAAGAAGTTAAACTTTGTTATTTGCAGATGATATGATAGTGTACATAAGCGACCCCCAAAACTCCACCAAAGAACTCTTAAAGCTGATAAATACCTTTAGTATTGTGGCAGGATACAAGATCAACTCCAAAAAATCAGTCGCCCTCCTATACACAAAGGATATGGAAGCAGAGAGGGAAATCAGAGAAGCATCACCTTTCACGATAGCCACAAATAGCATAAAATATCTTGGGGTAACTCTAACCAAGGAAGTGAAAGATCTATTTGACAAGAACTTTAAGGAATTGAAGAAAGAAATTGAAGAGGATGCCAGAAAGTGGAAAGATCTCCCTTGCTCTTGGATTGGGAGGATCAACATAGTAAAAATGGCAATTCTACCAAAGGCAATTTATAGATTCAATGCAATCCCCATCAAGGTCCCATCAAAATTCTTCACAGGTCTTGAGAGGACAATAATCAACTTTATATAAAAAACAAAAAACCCTGGATAGCCAAAACAGTCTTATATAATAAAGGAACATCTGGAGGCATTACCATCCCTGACTTCAAACTCTACTACAGAGCTACAGTATTGAAAACAGCTTGGTATTGGTATAAAAACAGAGAAGTCGACCAATGGAATCATATTGAAGACCCAGACTTTAACCCACAAACCTATGATCACCTCATTTTCGATAAAGGAGCTAAAAGTATACAATGGAAGAAAGAAAGCATCTTCAACAAATGGTGCTGGCACAACTGGATGTCAACCTGTAGAAGAATGAAAATAGACCCATATCTATCACCATGAACAAAACTCAAGTCCAAATGGATCAAAGACCTCTATATCAGTCCGAACACACTGAACCTGATAGAAGAGAAATTGGGAGGTACCCTACAACAGATGGGCACAGGCGATCGCTTCCTAGGTATAACCCCAGCAGCACAGACATTAAGGGCAACATTGATTAAATGGGACCTACTGAAACTGAGAAGCTTCTGTAAAGCAAAGGACACTGTCTCTAAGACAAAAAGGCAACCCACTGACTGGGAGAAGATCTTCACCAACCCCGCAACAGACAAAGGTCTGATCTCCAAAATATATAGAGAACTCAGGAAACTAGACTTTAAAATGCTAATTAACCCAATTAAAAAATGGGGCACTGATCTGAACAAAGAATTCTCAACAGAAGTTCAAATAGCCAAAAGACACTTAAGGTCATGCTCAACCTCCTTAGCGATCAGGGAAATGCAAATCAAAACAACTTTGAGATATCATCTTACACCTGTCAGATTGGCTAAAATCAAAAACACCAATGATAGCCTCTGCTGGAGAGGTTGTGGAAGAAGTGGTACCCTCATCCATTGCTGGTGGGAATGCAAACTTGTGCAACCACTTTGGAAAACAGTGTTTCGGTTTCTCAGGAAATTCGGGATCAACCAACCCCTGGACCCAGCAATACCACTCTTGGGAATATACCCAAGAGATGCCCGATCATATGACAAGAGCATTTGTTCAACTATGTTCATAGCAGCATTATTTGTAATAGCCAGAACCTGGAAACAACCTAGATGTCCTTCAATGGAAGAATGGATGAAGAAAGTGTGGAATATATACACATTAGAGTACTGCTCAGCAGTAAAAAACAATGACTTCTCAAATTTTGCATGCAAATGGATGGAAATAGAAAATAGTATCCCGAGTGAGGTAACTCAGACCCAAAAAGATGAACAAGGGATATACTCACTCATAATTGGGTTCTAGCCATAAATAAAGGTCAGTGAGTCTATAATTTGTTATCCTAAAGAAGCTAGATAAGAAGTTGAACCCAAAGAAAAACATATAGCTATCCTCCTGGGTATGGGAAGTTGACAAGATTGCCAGGAAAAAACGGGATCTTAAGGGTGGGGTGGGAGGGCGGTAAGGGGAGATGGGGAGAGAAAAGTGAGAAGGGTAGGATGGGGAGAACTTGGGGCAACGGGATGATTGGGATAAAGGAAGTTTGGATAGGGGAGCAGGGAAGCACATATCTTAATCAAGGGAGCCATCTTAGTGTTGGCAAGAGACTTGGACCTAGAGGGGCCTCCAGGTGCCCAAAGCAAGGTCCCCAGTTAATTCCTTGGGCAGCTGAGGATAGAAAACCTGAAATGATCCTATCCTATAGCCATACTGATGAATATTTTGCATATCACCATAGAACCTTCATCTGGCGATGGATGGAGATAGAGACAGAGACCCACACTGGAGCACTGGACTGAGCTCCCAAGGTCCCAATGAGGAGCATAAGGAGGGAGAACATGAGCAAAGAAGTCAGGACCAAGAGGGGTGCACCCACCCACGGAGACAGTGGGGCTGATCTATTGGAGCTCACCAAGGCCAGCTGGACTGAGACTGAAAAAGCAGGGGATAAAACCGGACTCTCTGAATATGGCGGACAATGAGGGCTGATGAGAAGCCAAGGGCAATGGCACTGGGTTTTGATCCTACTTCATGTCCTAGCTTTGTGGGAGCCTAGCCAGTTCGGATGTTCTCCTTCCTAGACCAGGATGAAGGGGGGAGGACTTTGGACTTTCCACAGGGCAGGGAACTCTGACTGCTCTTTAGATTGGAGAGGGAGGGGGAGAGGAGTGGAGGGAGGGGGAGAAGGGTGAGGGGAGGTGAGGAGGAGTGGGAGGCTGGGAGGAGGCGGAATTTTTTTTCTCAATAATAATAAAAAAATAATAAAAAAAGAAGGTGAACCCAAAGAAAAATATATAGTCATCCTCCTGGATATTAACTATACATTTCTTTACAAGATCCTCATCGTCTTGCCTTTCAGAACACCATATTATAAAAGTCACATAAGTATGTACCTTTATAACTTGGCTTCCTTGATTAAATAATATACTTGTAAAGGCCACCCTTTTATTTCACTGGATGGATTGTTCATTGGTTTTATTTTAATATGTATGTGTGAATGTTTGGACTGTGTGTATATATGTGAACTGCATGTGTGCTGGGCCTTTGCATGAGCTAGGGTAGGGTATGGGATCCCCTGAAACTCGAATTGAAAATGCCTTTGTACTCTCATATGGGATCTGGGATATGCAAGAGCAAGGAGTACTCTTCACAACTGATAACTTTTCCAGTACCAGTTCAATTAATTTAAGCATTGAATAATATTCCATTGTCTAAATGTACCATACTTCATTTGTCCACTAAACAATCAGTATTCTGGTTGTTTCCTAGTTTGGACAACCGTCTCCAATGCTACTATAAATAATTGTACCCCCTTTTATTAAAAATTTTTAACTGCTTTGGGTAAATATTAAGGAGATTTGTAATATGTCAAGTGCATATTTAGTTTTCTGAGACAAACTAAAACATATTCCAATGCAGGTTAAAATATACTTCATTATAACTCACAAAAATTGAGTTTCTTGCTGTGCTTCCTAGTCAATGTTCATAATGTTCATGGTCTAAATAATATTCGTTCAATTAGGAGCATAGTGACTCCAAAGCCTGCCAAATGAGAACCTCTTCCCAGAGATGCTCAAGACCACTGCCACAGGGTATTTAGACTGAGCTCGCCAAAGAAATAACAAATAGTTTTCCAGTCTTCCTTCCCTGTGTTCTCTCTGGGGGCCTGGAAGGACACCTAGGAGTATTGGTACCTATTAAACCCGAGCTTGTTCTAATTTGGTTTGATGTGGTCTGATTTGGATTATTATATCAGTGGAGAGGTTTATAGGGGTTGCAAAACTTTTTCACATTGCTTAACTAATTTTCTTACATATCAATTTGATTAATTCTTCCTGTATAAGAGGTATCAAAATAAACTTCTAAAGTTCCTATTCAATCTGCCAATATCACCCACCTTGTTTTCTGGAGATTTTCTGTTAATTGAATATTGAAATTAAAATTCTATACTAATGTCCTTCATATTGCCCAATTTTCACATAACTGTATAATTTGTGATATTCTATAGTGTTTTCTTCTAAATTATTGAAATTTTCTTAATCAATGTCTGGGTTTACTTCTGAAATTAATATTAAATTAAATCTCAAAAAGCTTGTTAGTAACATATTTCATCACAGATAAAAAACAGAAGAAAAAACTTATGTAGTTTACATTTTTAACAAAAATATAATTTTTGATGTTCCATTAAAAAATGTACATACAGAACAGAGTTTGGCACTCTGTAATGAATGACACCGCAACAAAAATCCTATATATAAATAAAATAGATTCCTGTGTTACCAAATATGAAATATCTAAATTTCAAAGATTACCATTGTTTCTTACTCTATCCCACCTGCCTACAGTAGTCTTTGCCTCAAACTGACCAATCGAAAACATAAATTACTCTTGCTAAAAAGGATGTACATTGTTATTACTGGTTATTCTCTACATATAAAAGACAATGTTGGGTATAAAAGTCAGTTCATCAAAGTTTACAGACGTTGCTTTTTTACAAATTATTTTTTATTTCACATACCTAAAAATAAAGCATTCAAATTTAATCTATGGAAATTATTTTCTACAATATCACTATTGTAAGCCATGAACAAAATCTGAAAGTTTGTGATTTAGACAATGTAGTACTAGTTCAGAAAAAACTCTAAATCTGAAAAGAAAGAAATTTATTTAACTATTGCAATTTTTTTTTGAACTACAGGGTTTCTAGATGTAGTAAACATTAAGGAAAAACTACAGTGGAAAACTTTTCTCTAGTTCCTGTTGCTAACAGTTTGATATAGCACTCTGGAGGGTGGCTCGCATTCCTCCTTTTCGTGAGCTAAATATAGCACTGCTTCCATTCAGTAACAGTTTTAAACGGTTCTGTTCAAAATAAACTAGAATCTAAACCCATGTGAGGTAAGCTACATTCTGACCACATCTCTTCACATGAATAGAAACCTATCTCCAATTTTCTCTCAGCAACATTCTGAAATGTTGGCCAGTTGGCCTGCAGTATCTTTTTAACTACACTACATATGTTTGGGAGTCACTTCCTCTTGCCAGAAATTCCCCTTCTATGAGAGAATAAACCTATGCACTCCTTCTGAGTGTGCAGCTATACCATCCTATAACCTAAGGTGGACATCTTTAGAGTTTCTACCTGTACAATACCAAAATACTATTTGACACTAAACAGCTGATAACAAATAATTTTATGTTTTATGAAGATTGCTTAATTTATCCTGAGCAGCAATTTTTTTCAAGCTGAAAAAAATCATTGCATAAAAAAAGAATTTAAATGTGTTTAATTGCCTGTATATATTGAGTAAAGGCAGAGGCATATAGGAACTGGTCAGTAGAGTATATATTGCTATAGTTTGGACTTGACTAATTTAAGATTTTTTTGCTGTTTTTGTAAAGTTTCTCTGTTATTGACAGTATTAAAAGTCAAACTGTGAGGAAAGAAAGGGAGGTAGGAATGGAGGGAAAGAGAGCTGGCCTACAGAGAGAGTGCTAAATGAAACTTGCTCATGTCAATTTGAGGATTTGAGGCCTGGATTGGAGTAAGAAGGGGGATTTTATTGTATCTGAATATAATTAATATTTATTAACTTTTAGAAAGAACTGGGATTTGACCAGTATTTAATATTACATACTGAAGTAAATTTTCTTCAGGAAATTTACTCTTAAACTTTCAATTGATTGAACACATAAATTTTAAAACCTTTTTTACTGTTGTTGGTTTTGTTTTTCTATCTATCTATCTATCTATCTATCTATCTATCTATCTATCTATCTATCTATTTATTTATTGAGACAGTGTTTCTGTGTGTAATAGTCCTGTCTGTCCTGGAATTTACTTCATAGACCAGTTGGGCTCAAACTCACAGAAATCTGCTTACCTCTGCATCCCAAGTGCTGGGATTAAAGGTATGTACTACTACTGCCCTGTGAAATTTCAAATCTTAAATCAAATAAATGATTGTAGATGCTAACTAGGGCTTCAAAGCAAATTGGTAGGAATACTCTGGTTAATGACTGATCAAATGATCAGTGTTTTAATGAGGCCGAGACGAAACATAAAACTTTCAAAGCTAAAGGTCACCTATAATCAGCTGATGAACATTTCAGGCATGGGAAAAATACGAAGCTGAGGAGATGTGATACATTGACTTAGAATGTACAATAAAATGACCTGTGAGACAACTTGACATTATTTTCCACATTTTACAATATCCAACTTGTAACAGTAATTTTCACACTCAAAGAGCCCTTACATATGCACAGTATTTCACATAGCAATACTTATATGAGAAAAGTAAACACAAAAGTATAAATAAACATAATAATGGTTTAATTTGCATAATAAATTACTGCAAAATAAATGGATTTGCATTAATGGCACTGAAACATAGCCACATTGTTTGAAAACTGATTCTATTCATATAAAGACATGCTCAAAAATAAACAGTTAATATTAATTATCAATAAATAGTCACAATAAATTATTTTTAAATGAGATTTTTGAGCTAATAATGTACAGCTATAGTTTTACAACTCCAGAATTAGAAGCAAGAGGATTGTGTTTAAGACTACACTGAGTTACATATTGAGACTGTCTCAATAACAAAAGCAAACTGAGTAACAAAAATAGTAACAATGATAAAAACAAGTTGACTTGAATGGATTTGAGAAATAACAACCCCAAAACCAAAATATGTTTTTTTAATTTTCTTCATTAATTTTCTATATTTAATGGATTTTATTTTAAGTACATGGTTGATAAGTTTGGATTATGAAATTTTGGAATATTTGCTAGGTATATCTTACAAATTTAAGAATGTTTTTATTAAGTTTTTTCATGCTATACAAAATAATGAAATAGATTTAAAGTTAGAGGAGCTAAATATTATATAAAAGTATAACTTCAGTTCTTACACATCCACATACAAAATTCTTGTATGTAGAGTGAAATAACATACAACTATAACATTAGAATGGTACTTTGGAGACCTAATAGCAAGGAAATTAAAATAATTCTCTAAACTCCAATCCATCTTCTAATTGTATAGTTTTGCATATCAATATCTATATGTTTTTATAGTTCACATCCTATCCAGTCAAACAAATATCAATGTAAGTACCACAAGTGAATTTACTTCTCTTGAAGTACCTATCAATGTGTATATAAGGTAAAACTTCCAAAGCCAGGGAAGTTAGATTTCTAGAGTGGCTTCAAGTGAAATGAATACATCACATTCCTCATATCTGTTTACAACAAAAATAAATACTGTTAGAACTAATCACCTTCATCCTTTATGAACCACATGCCATTCCATCCTATAGTAAACATTCTAGTAAACACAATGATGTCATCTAAAGCAGAGCTAAATAACACCTCAGACACCAAACTATTGCTGTGTAAACTTCCTATATATTATAGATTAAACTATGCTTGAATATCAATTGAGCCATATCAGTTAAATCCTTTGTAAAGTTTAAAATGGTTTACAATGCTGAACAACACTGTGAAAGAGAATCAAGGGATATTTTAATGTACTTACTGTAAATCTAAGAGAATTGCTTCAGTATAGCTTTTCTGATTACACTGCATAGAATCGAAATCAAGAGACTTTGCATTTAGCTGTTCTGTTACAAATTTCAAAAACTCACTAAGTAGGTCCATTTATTCAATGTTGCCCTTAATGTCTGTGCTGCTGGGGTTATACATAGGAAGTGATCTTCTGTGCCCATCTGTTGTAGGGTACTTCCCACTTTCTCTTCTATCAGGTTCAGTGTGTTCGGTCAATATCAGGTGTGATATTGAGGTCTTTAATCCATTTGGACTTGAGTTTTGTGCATGGTGATAGATATGGGTCTATTTTCATTCTTCTACAGGTTGATATCCAGTTATGCTAGCACCATTTGTTGAAGATGCTTTCTTTCTTCCATTGTATACTTTTAGCTCCTTTATCAAAAATGAGGTGATCATAGGTTTGTGGGTTAAAATTTGGGTCTTCTATACGATTCCATTGGTCGACTTAAGGGCAACATTGAATAAATGGGACCTACTAAAAACTGAGAAGCTTCTGTAGAGCAAAGGACACTGTCACTAAGACAAAAAGGCAACCTACTGACTGGGAGAAGATCTTCACCAACCCCGCAACAGACAAAGGTCTGATCTCCAAAATATATAGAGAACTCAAGAAACTAGACTTTAAAATGCTAATTAACCCAATTAAAAAATGGGGCACTGAACTGAACAGAGAATTCTCAACAGAAGAAGTTCAAATGGCCAAAAGACACTTAAGGTCATGCTCAACCTCCTTAGCGATCAGGGAAATGCAAATCAAAACAACTTTGAGATATCATCTTACACCTGTCAGAATGGCTAAAATCAAAAACTCCAATGATAGCCTTTGCTGGAGAGGCTGTGGAGGAAGGGGTACCCTCATCCATTGCTGGTGGGAATGCAATCTTGTGCAACCACTGCGGAAATCAGTGTTTCGGTTTCTCAGGAAATTCGGGATCAACCTACCCCTGGACCCAGCAATACCACTCTTGGGAATATACCCAAGAGATGCCCGATCATATGACAAGAGCATTTGTTCAACTATGCTTATAGCAGTATTATTTGTAATAGCCAGAACCTGGAAACAACCTAGATGCCCTTCAATGGAAGAATGGATGAAGATAGTGTGGACTATATACACATTAGAGTACTACTCTGCGGTAAAAAACAATGACTTCTCAAATTTTGCATGCAAATGGATGGAAATAGAAAACACTATATTGAGTGAGGTAACCCAGACACAAAGAAATGAACATGGGATGTACTCACTCATAATTGGTTTCTAGCCATAAATAAGGGTCATGGAGTCTACAATTGGTGAACCTAAAGAAGCTAAGTAAGAAGGTGAACCCAAGGAAAAACATATAGTTATCCTCTTGGCTATGGGAAGTAGACAAAATTGCCGGGGAAAAAATTGGGATCTTGGGGGTGGGGTGGGATGAGGGTAAGGGGAGATGGGGAGAGAAAAGGAAGAAGGGGAGGATGGGGGGAATTTGGGGAAAAAGGATGATTGGGATAAAGGAAGTTTGGATAGGGGAGCACGGAAGCACAATTCTTAGTTAAGGGAGCCACCTTAGGGTTGGCAAGAGACTTGAACCTAGAGTGGCTTCCAGGAGCCCAAGGCGATGTCCCCATTTAGTTCTTTGGGCAGCTGAGGATAGGGAACCTGAAATGACCCTATCCTATAGCAATAATGACGAATATCTTGCATATCACCATAGAACCTTCATCTGGTGATGGATAGAGATAGAGACAGAGGCCCACACTGGAGCACTGGACTGAGCTCCCAAGGTCCCAATGAGGAGCAGGAGGGAGAACATGAGCAAGGAAGTCGGGACCACGAGGGGTGCACCCACCCAAAGAGACAGTGGGGCTGATCTATTGGGAGCTCACCAAGGCCAGCTGGACTGTGACTGAAAAAGCATGGGATAAAATCGGACTCTGAACATGGCGAACAATGAGGGCTGATGAGAAGCCAAGGACAATGGCACGGGGTTTTATCCTACTTAATGTTCCGGCTTTGTGGGAGCCTAGCCAATTTGGATGTTCACCTTCCTAGATATGGACGGAGGGGGAAGGACCTTGGACTTTCCACAGGGCAGGGAACCCTGACTGCTCTTTGGACTGGAGAGGGAGGGGGAGAGGAGTAGATGGAGGGGGAGAGGGCTGGGAGGAGGGGGAGGGAAATGGGAGGCTGGGATGAGGTGAAAACTTGCTTTTTTTCCTTTTCTCAATAAAAAAAAATACTAAGATATAAACACAGAATAAATAATTCTAGATCAGGGCACATAGGCAACCTATAGTTTTTACTAATTCTGTTCTAGAAAGTTGTTGTGCTGAGAATTAGAATACCAGAAATACCTAAAGAATAATGCAATATGAATTATTCAGAGCTATATGAAAGCTGAGAAGTGCTGTAATCAAAGGAGTTCTGAGACTCTGCAGGTATAGCATTTGATTTTTGAGACTGAAGTTCCTTGTAGTTGTAGCACAGGTTTTTAATATACTTAGGGAATTTTAGGTATGCATTATTCATTAAAGTGTTTTAGTTGGCAGTTGTTTTAAGGTTGACACAATTTTATCTTATTCTAACCCATGTCAGGTATGTGATTTCAAGAAAAAGGTAGCTTTTGATTTTGAATAAAGAATTATTCAATGCCTATATTTTATTGACTCAAACAGCATAATTTAATGTAAACATGTAAAGGAGATGGATAAATCACCTTTTCTAGGTGAAACAATTTTTTGATAAAAAGCCTCTCAAATACATGAGTATATGTATTTTAAAATATTCTAGGACCAATCTAAAACTGAAATCAAGTTAGTATATGCACATTTATCAGTATAAAATAACTAGTATTAAAGTCAAAATTAAAGAGTTTGGCCGATTTAACCAATTAAAATTTTAAAACCATTTCTTTTTAATTTTTTATTTATTAGAGTTTTAAAAAAATACCAATTCAAGTTCCCACTCACTCCCCACTAATTTGCTCAAAAGAGAAATCAGGAGGAAAGATGTACTTAAGAACCACAGAAAGTAGATACTATTCTTTGAGGTAAATTCAGCTCAGCACTTATTAAAAGAAGATCTGTTCTTTTTCAAGAAAAATACTTTCAAAAACAATATTTTTGTTTTTTTATGTAAGTTGCAGAAGATGTTTCCATAAAAGTATCAATGTAATATCTCTTACTGAAATTGTCTAAAATACATTAAGATCATGTTACCACAGTAGTATAGCAATTTAAGGATATATTCTTGGTAGTCTTATCATGTTAATTACTTTATCATAGGACACAGATTCACTCTTACTTTAAACTTAATAGCATTACTTTGATAACCTGCTATAAACTTCTTTTACACAGATTTAGAGAATTGATGCTAAATTGGTTATTTTGAATATTCTAATCCACAGATTGCTATGCCATTTTGCCTTAGTTAACATAACTTGAAGGAGAAAAAAATCATGTTTGTATCTCCAGATTCATTAATTTATGTTTGCTCAAAGCCTGAAGTAGACAAAGAACATGCTGAAGCCCACTGGGCAATTATTACCTTTGAGACAAGCTCCAGATTTTAGTGATGATAAATCCCTAACAATCTTTTAATAACTTTTATTTGACAAGGATTTATTGAGCAAGCCTCAGGTCCACACACTGAACTGATTCTTAAGTACCCACAAGAGAATAAGAAAACTCAAACTTCTCTCTGTACAAAGACTAAAGCTGAAGATAAAATGTAAAAACTGTCAAGGATGTAAAACCAATTATTAACGATTGTCCAATGTGTATTTCTATCATTTTATTTTCTACCCCTTTGTTCAAAGTCATATTATATTTCCTCAGTGAACACAAACATAAACACACACAAAAGAAATCCTCAAAATACTACTCAACCTAATTAAAACATGAGTAAATTTTACAAAGCAGCATTTTCCCGATGATACCTAAAGGAAGAGAAAGAATAGCAAAGCAATGACAAGCAAATTGATAAGTCTAGTAGTAGCCCCAAAAGTGTACAGCAAACTGGGAAACTGCAATGGTTCCTGTGACTGTAGAAACGTCCTCTGTTTATGAGCTGAGTGGCTGGCTATGGTATTTTCTTATGGCTTAGTGGAGGTCCACTGATCTTGGTCACTTGTTAGAATCATTATCAAGATGTGGTCTATATTCACACTTCATGTCTATTGGGACAGAAAATGGGAAATTGAGCCCCTATCAAGATGAGATACCACCCTTAAAGACCGGTGAGAATATCCTTTCTGAATATAGGGTGAAAGGCATGCTATCATTGTTTTCATGATATATACTCATCACTTGTGCATTCAGAACATTGGAGAGTTTTGTTCTGAGACAAAGAAAGCTGTCATTACTCTTCTGTCATAGCGATAATGTATGTTGGATGTAACTTAAAAGAAAGTAATTCTGTTTTATCAAAGTGAATTATTGAGAGAAATTTACCCTTTCAAAGAGCTGTTTTGCCAAGATGGAGAACTGTACAATCACACTAGGCTGGTGTTAATGCATTCACAAATTCACAGACTATAAGGCACAACAAGAAAAGGAATGTTAATAAACTTAAAAAAAGGAAATTATATAACACCCCCATGAGAAGGTTTAGTGACTACTGAGGAAGGGTAACTTGCTGAGAGGAAACTCCCCTTTCAATTTTCAGGGCAACTATAGCCATACTTAGTAAGAAGACAGCCAAGAAAAGAGTAGAATAACCAAAGAGATAGCTTAGTGAAATATTCAGCATGACAGCAAAATAAAGAATTATTTTTAAGGGGACAATGCAAAATATTCATGACAACCCACTTTTTCCTGATGGTGGGATTCAAATGAACGTTAAATTATGACCGAAAAAGGACAGACTATCTCACTGACTGAAAATGAAAGTTCATAAAATGTACATAATATTGCAGCACCATGTCATGATTAAGTATCTATATTGACTGTATAAGTAATCTGGACATGTCTAATTTCTGAAAATACCTATAATTATTTCATAATAGTTTCATTTATTATTGAATATTTCTTTCATTGATACAATGTATCTTGACCATTTTCATCACTGACTTCCTGCTTAATTTCCCCCTAGTGTTGATTCCAGTACATCTCTCATTCTTTTTCATGCCCTCTTTTTAAATTTTTAGTTTTTAAACCACCAAGTCTAGTTAATGCTCCCTATGTCCAATTGAATCTGAGATCACCCAGTGGAGAGTGGACAATGTACCAGTTGGCACTCTATTATAGAAGAAAAGTGACTGCCGTTTTTTCTTCACTCATTGAATTTCAATTTCTCAGGTAGATGTGGGGAACTCTTGTGTCCTCATCCATCTATGCTATAATTTTTAAGTGTTAAATGTAAAAGCACTCAAAACCATTCCTTCTAGATTTTTGAAATAGCTAGTACACAAATACTTGGTTACTCTATTGCTCAGTAGCTTATCATGAATTCCCACTACTATCTAGCTGACCACTTTTATCTATGATAGCTGATCTACAACTATCCATGCTCAATTCTGGGACATTATAAATTAATACAAAATTGTATAACAAGCAGATAGGAATGTGTGAAAGATGAAAGGTGGAAATAACACTTCATCACTGATACAATCCTTTTTTCGTGCCCACGACCACTATGAGCATATATTCTTCAAACATGTATAAACTAATAGAACACAGTTCCAAACATATGACCATCAAGACTCAATACAATACTAAAGGACATTAAAGGAAGTGACTGAATTTGAGGGTGGTGGCTATGTAAGCACCGAGTTGCACACACATGACCTGCCATACTACAATTTGATTGTCACTAAGCATGGCACAAAAATTTATGAATTTTGCATGTTAGGTTCTGTCATCAAAATACAACATTCTTCTTGGAAATGGGGCATAAATAGCTCAGGAAAGGGGATGTGAACAACTAGAGGACTCGATGAACATTACAGGAATCATTTAAGGACAAAATATCTGAACAGATAAAAAATTATAATCAGATGCTATGGTTTATGTGACATTTTTCCCAAGAGAGTTCAGTGGTGAAGATGACTCCTCAGAGCAAGATGTGTATAGGTAGTTGAATGAAAGAGAGCAAAAGTTTAGCTGAGGAGATTAAAAGATTATGAACAGGTGGTTGAGAGATGATTACTATCATCAATGTGACATGTATCAAGATTGGGTGACCTTGTCTGACTGAGAACTGGATTAGTTATAGGGTGGAAGGCAGTGATTCAGGAGCCAAGTTTCTTTTAAATTTAGAGGTGATTTCCATCCAAACACTAATATTGAGAGAAAAGTGTTTCATGCTCTGGTAAAAAAGAGATATGTATAGGATTTTAAGTGGTTTTCAATTCAGATTTGACTAAAGCTCTTGATTCTTAAATATTTGGAATGTAAATTACCCTACATTTCAAATACAGTCACAGTAGTAGTGTCACAACAGAATCACAGCAGATTTAATTCTTCAGGAAGCAAATGCAGTGTAAATGCTAAAGTATTTTAGAACATTAATTAAGGTTTATTGAAGCACTTTGCTTAAAACCATCTTTAAGCATACTTTAAAAATTTTTGTATATTTTACATATTAGTACTGTATTTCTATAAGTACTACTTGTTCTTCCCATGTCTCCTGGTAATTTCATTTTAGATTAATAATCTCTATTTCTTTATTATTGCTATTCAAATTAAATTACATGTATACATACATATAAGTGTTGTTAATATGTGCATGTTTTGTGTCTGATTATTTGGAACAGGATAACTTATCAAGGGGCCTTCACCTGGAGAAAACTTATGTTCTTTCTTTCATTAGTAAATTTTTGTCTGCAAGTCATCATCTAGGGATGGGGCCTTGTGAATTTTCTCTCATACCCTTTGGAATATCAGCTTGTGTTATTGTGCAGGGATCGTTTAGGTAACCATTCTGCTGGACTATCTTGTGTACAGCTTTTCTACCAAGACTAGAAGATATCTAAAAGTAACCATTCTGATTTCTTGGTTCTTATAATATTTCCAAATCTCCTTTTGTGAAATGTTACTCAGCTTTTGATCTAGAGGTTGTATCATAGAGGCATCATTTTAGTCTGGCAGGCTGATTATGTTCAGCCATTACTTGGTTTGCGGTGCATTATTGTGCTTAAAAAATATAACCATTAGTGGGCTTATATTTTTTCTTCACTTGGTCTCAATATAGATATGGAATATCTTAATTTATCTGTATAATTTTATAATAAAATTATGATAAGAATTATAGATAATTGAAATACACAACAAGTAACAAGGGCATTGAGGCATGAGTGGTATTGACCAAAGCAGAGCTTTTATTTCTTAAGAAAAATAATATAAAATATTTACAAATTGTATATGATATCCTGATAAATGACTTGAAGAGAGAAAATAAAATAGAGAAATAAAATATTAGAAGTGTCAAGACTATCAAAAATATTAAGAGTATTTCCAGTATTTCTGGCATAAAGAATAGGGCTCAACTTTACAGAAGAATGAGAAAAAGAAAGCCATGTCAGGAACATGATCCCTATATTCCCAAATCTTGTGATGATAAACTATACCTCTTGGTCTAGAAAGGATGGGTCAAAGTATAATTCATTTCAGGTGAAGTGGGCTATGCACAGAATATTCTTTTGTGCAGTGGAAAATTAGTGCAGAGAGATACATCTTTCATTCCTTACTGCCTTTCTATTATACTGGAGTTTCCATCATCTTAGAAGCCTCAGAATATGAGCTGGGGAAAGAACAATGGCATTGAGTTATGATTATGAAGTCCTGCTCTTTATGTAACTGTAGTAGAAAGATAAGAATTTCAGGAAGTGATTCAAATTAAGAATAATGAAGTTAGGGTAGGAAGTTAATTTTGTGAGAAAAGAGAGCATGTGATATTGGAAGTAGGGTCTCTAGCTGAACAGATGAGTGAGCTGCTAACTGAAAAGAGACAATGATAAAAACGAAATGAACTGGATTATAATTTCAGGAGAAAATATAAATGCATGCTAAAGGCTGGGGGAGAGATTCTATGCAGTCAGTGGTTACAGCAGTTAGGACAATACCAATTTTGCTCATAAAAGGCCAGGGTTTTCTAATATACATGGGAAATAGAAAAAGACAAGAGGGTTGAAGAGGAAGGGGGAGGAAGGGAGGGTAGCAGAGAAAATAAATAGTTCAATGAAAACAATTTTTTAAAAAAAGAAAGAGAAGGCCAGGATTTAAGGCAGAACATAATTAAAGTCATTCATGTGGAATAAAATCAGCTTTATCTGTAGAGTCATGCTTCAAGAGATAAACTTCAGTTTCTTTATTTTGCCACTTATTATTTGAAAATTTATTTCTAGCTAAGAAATTAGAAGGAAAATTTATTTTTTCTTTCACAAAGATTATTCCCAATTAGCAGACAATGCAATTGAGTCACAGGAAAGTTAATCTACTGCCCCAAGGAAGCAGGCTAGACAGTCTTCAAACTAAGATTTCCCATACTACTCAGAGTTGCATTTTGCCTCATCCTGAGAATATTTTTATTACAGTGCTCAGAAGAGCTAAATGCATTGATGTGCAGATCTTGCTGAATCAGTGAGATTGAAAAGGCAAATGGGAGTATTTTAGCAAGCAGTCCAAGTGAGATCAATTTGTCAGACTTGACATGAATCACAGTGGAAAAAATCTACTTTCCTTGGATGATTAAGCCAATACAGCTATTATTGAGTACAGACAGTTACTTGTTGCCATGTAAAACAGGTGAATTAATGCATGCACTTTCAACCCATGTTTAAAAATTGATTAAATATGATCTAAAACAACAAATAAATAATATTTAGCAGACCTACTTCTAGCAAAATCATCATTATCTTGAATTATTTTTATTCAAACTACCCACATTTTAACTAGAGTTAGGTATACTTGTATTGAATCAAAATGAATCAATTTACTTATATTTGGATAGAGATGTTTTTTTAATGTTAGATTAGTAAATAAAACAGAAGAGTCAATCATGTCTTGGTGATTTTATCACATATAGATATGGAACCTAAAGCGATTTCTCTAATGAGAATGCTTTAATAACAACTTCAGTGATGAACAGTCCTCAAAAGTAAAGATTTCTTCTTGAAATCTAACATCTAATTTACTCTGTCTTGTCCTAGGGTATTCTGTTCACAAAAACAATCATATTATTCTCATAATTCTACTTAAAATTCCCAAGGTAGATTATTTAAATTATAAATGTATTCAGATATTTTTATTCAAAAATTAGCTAAGGTATTTTTAATCTGTAGTTTTATTCCTTGAAAAATAAATATGAAAATTTGTCAAATTATAAGAACATATATTGAGTTATTACTTTCATTCAATTGAATTGTTAACGTAAATGCCAAAACAAAACATAACTTCTCAAAGTTTAGTTTTTGTATTTATAGAAAAATACAAAAATCAACCTGATTTAGGGACTAGTATTCTAATTTTTGATTTTACAATTTGCAATATGTAAGACAATATGTATTATGTTTATTACTATATATCCCTTGACAATTTCACTTGTCAAGTTTCTTTTCTAGGCTTCTCATCAACTGGCTTCTTTTCTTTTAAATAATTTATGGCTGTGAACATGACAGACTTCTTTTGTCATTGACTCCATGTTGTTTGCTCATTTCTAAGAATCATTTATTATTGAAACAGCATGATTGATTTCTGATCTTGTTCATATGATGCAATGTATGTGTGTCAGAGGCTGAAGGAGTTGCAGCACGTATGATAAGTGTTCAGATTTTAGCCCACCAGAGCAACGATTCCATGATGGAGAAGAATCTCACCTAAGAAAGGGCTGTGGAACCACCAATTCTGGAAACTGTTGCTCCTGACTGTAATTTCAGATGTGCAAAAACAGCTATTGTGTCTCCCCAGTGCATGCATTGTGTGCTATCTCATGTCATGTTTATATATAGTCTCATGTTTACCTTTCAATCTTATAGGCACAGATATCTGCTAGTGTTCAGGAAGATGATTTCTCATTTCTGTATAATGTTGATATATAGCAAATATACTAGAATATGCTTCATAATTGAATCTATTGTCCCAATGCATTGCCCATCAAAACCCCAGCAAAATTCTTCACAGACCTCCAAAGAATGGTACTCAACTTCATATGAAAAGCAAAAGACCCAGGATAGACAAAACAATCCTGTACAATAAGAAAACGTCTGGAGACATCACAATTCTTTACTTTAAACTCTACTTCAGAGGTACAGTATTAAAAACAGCCTAATATTGTCATAAAATCAAACTGGAGGACCAATAAAACCGAATCAAAGATGCAGATATTAATCCACACACCTACAAACACCTGATTTTTGATAAAGAAGCAAAAAAATATTTAATGGAAAAAGGAAAGAATATTTAACAAATGGTGCAGGCATAACTGGATATCAACATGTAGAGAAATGAAAATAGATTCATATCTACCACCATGGGCAAAACTCAAGTCCAAATGGATCAAAGACCTCAACATAAAGTCAGTCACACTGAACCTCAAAGAAGAGAAAGTGGAAGTACACTTGAACACACTGTCACAAGAGACTGCTGCTTAAATAAAACCCTAGTAGCACAGACACTGAGAGAAACAGTTAATAAATGGGAACTCCTTCAACTGAACAGCTTCTGTAAAGCAGAAGACATGGTCAACAAGACAAAATGGCAGCCTACATAATAGAAAAATATCTTTACCAACCCCACATCAGACAGAGGGCTAATCTCCAAAACATACAAAGAACTCAAGAAATTGGTCATCAAAAGAATAAATAATCCAATATAAGAAAAATTGAGTACAGACCTAAACAGAGAACTCTCAACAAAGAAATCTAAAATGGCTGAAAGAAACTTAAGGAAATGTTCAATACCTTTAGTCATCAGAAAAATGCAAATCAAAACAACTCTGAGATTCTATCTTACACCTGTAAGAATGGCCAAGATAAGAAAAAAATTGATGAAAACTTATGATGGAGAAGATGTGGGGTAAAGGCAACACTCCTGCATTGCTGATGGGAATGCAAGCTGGTACAACCCATTTGAATAGCAGTGTGGTGATTTCTCAGAGAATTAGGAAACAACCTGCCTCAAGACCCAGCAATATCACTTTTGGGTATATATCCAAAGGATGATCAATCGTACCACAAGGACATGTACTCAACTATGTTTATAGCAGCATTGTTTGTCATAGCCAAAACCTGAAGACAACCTAAATTCCCCTCAACCAAAGAATGGATAAGGAAAATGTGGTACATTTACACAATAAAGTACTACACAGCAGAAAAAAAATAACATCTTGAATTTTTCAGGCAAATGGATGGAGGTAGAAAACATCATTTTGAGTGAGGTAACCCAGATACAGAAAGACAATTATCATATGAATTCACTCATAAGTGGTTTTTAAACATGAAGCAAAGAAAAACAGCCTAAAAAATCACAATCCCAGAGAAACTAGACAACAAATAGAACCCTAACAGAGACATACATAGATCTAATCTATATGGGAAGTAGAAAAAGACAAGATCTCCTGAGCAAATTGGGAACATGGGGAGCATGGGAGAGGATTGAAGTAGATGAGAAAGGGAGGGGAGTGGAGAAAAATGTATAGCTCAATAAAATCAATGAAAGAAATAAAAAATTAAAAAAGAATTTGTAGGGGGCTGGAGAGATGGCTCAGAGGTTAAGAGCACTGACTGTTCTTCCAGAGGTCCTGAGTTCAATTCCCAGCAACCACATGGTGGCTCACAGCCATCTAGTGCCCTCTTCTGGCCAGCAAGCAGACAGACAGACAGAACACAATAAATAAATAAATCTAAAAAAAAATAGTTAGAAATATCTTTAAAAAAAAAGAATTAGTAACTAACTCAATTCCTCCTCACTAAAAATGCTTAACCATGTTTCGTTCTTTTTACTCAAATTACATATAATTAGCTCATTTTTATCTCAGAGTAAGTTCAAACTAGACTGAATGTTTCTGTAATTTTATTTTAAGTTAAAAGCTTTACAGATTTGCAAAAGGTCAGAGTTACAGAAGTATAACCAAGGTTATTAACATAAACAACCTAAAGAAACATGCTAGCTCTTCACTTTTCTAGTCTGGCTGAGGAAGACCCATGTCTCACAACTTGTGACTCTGGTCACAGTCTTACATCAGACACCTTGAAACCTTCCATTGCCATGGTAACTGGTTTTGTCCTTATTGTTTACCTAAGGAATGTGCTATCAGAAATGAGATGTAATTATTGTAACTTTTTTTTTCTTACTGCCTCGTTCTTCCTGTAAAAGTGTATTTAAACTAGGAGAACAAAGAAGCACGGAACAATTGAAATGAAGAATTAAAGTCAGAGAAAAGGAATTAAAGTTGCAGAATAATAAAATAAATACCACTCAAATCATGTATGTGAGTTTTTACCCCTCAGATAGAAAACCCTTAAGTTTAGTTTCACTTTGCTGTGGACCTTTGCTTTGAAGCCCGGTTGTTCTCATAAGATCTTGTCTTTCAGAATGTGATATATGTCTTTATGTGGTGGTGGTGGTAGTGGTGGTGATGCTGGTGGTGGTGGTGTGTTTGTATGTGTGTGTGTGTTCCCAGTGGTGTGTGCACGTGCACATGTGTATTGTAAGGCAAAGGATGCTAAAGTTAGAATACAATGACTTTTACAATATCAGATGAGACTAACTCAACAGGGTTTGGTTTTATGAATTAACAGTAACAAAATACATACTTTATAATAAAAATAGAGAAAATAATTATTAAATATATTACATGTCAACTTAAATTTTAATTTAGCTATTATAATGTTTGGGAAAATGTCAGTAAAACTTGACCAATAAGACACAGTTACCTTCTGCCATAAGAAATTATAAAATAAGCAATTATAGAGCAGGCAATAAATTAGTGAGGTCTTAAAAATTGCGTTCATTTTGTTTGTTATATGCCTTTAGTCAGAGACATAACACCTTGGTTGCTTCAAAGAGCTAACACTTTGCTAGTAATTTCTTTTCTGAAGACAGATATTGTACTTTTTAACGTAATGGGAAAGCATGTACACTTAGGGGTCAAAGAGACTGGGTTGAGTGTACTTATTTATCATCTTTTTCTAGTTTTATGGAAGTCTGATGGCTTCTTTGAACCTCCAGTTGCTCGGCCTCCTTATTCCCCAGGAAAAGGTGAGTGTTCTATCTGCCCATTCCTTAGCCCCATGATGCAAGACAATCAGATGCAATAGGGAGTCGAGTCAAACAGGAACTCAGTTTATTACTGTGGGCATCAGATTATATAGTTTAAATGACATGGTGTGATGTGGGGGTACCTTCATCCAATGAGAGCCAAACCTTCCCTCTGTCTGGAGGAGCATCTACTAAATTTTTGCTGTCTCCTCCTCACTCAAACTCGAGCCAAGTTTTTCTCAGTCCTACAGTCCTCAAAGTACTCGAACCAGGCCTATTTCTGTTCTATAGGCCTCGAAGTACAGGCCCTGAGATAATTTTGGCTCAACAGAAGTCTAAGAACCCTGACTTAATTGGGACACTTAATTAAAAATTCTTAATGTTTTATTAAATGTTTTAAAATATATCCATAAATTGGAGAAAATTACTGAGGCTCCATAAGCAGGTAGAGCACAAGCAAAGAGTGAAATCAGACATACATATATCAATACTGAAGATGGTGGAAGGAAAGCTGTCATTGCGGGGTCGTATAGTGAAAGGAGCAACGGAAAAATGTCGGTAGTGTTTCCTACAAGAATGGATGTGACAGGGATGCAAAAGTGTTTCTGAGAACAGATTGTTTTAAAATGTTCCTTGGAAATGTGCAACTGAAAGTACTTTTCTCATACGCTCATAGGCAATAAATTGGATAGGACACAATGCCTAGTAATACTAAATGTCTTAACATGTTTGAATTTCAAAATGTCCTTATAAACCCCAGTAAACTATCAGAAATTCTCTCTGGGTAAATGCTTGTCCAACACAATCTTCAGAATTTTCCTATATTTACAATTTGTGATATATGAACTCAGAGATAAATATCACACATGCATTAATGTTTGTTAGAGTAAGCAAGACATATAATAAATTGTAAGTTATCATTATATGAACGATGTTAAAACTTATAAGATAAACATCAAGGAAGCTAAGAAAAAATGAGTGTGTCTTATTTCATGGCAAAATTTAAGGTGAATAAGTAGCTTTGCCTAACATGACAAGTGTGTTAGTAATTTCACATAAAGGCAAACTGGAAACTGGCCCTGCACTTGAGGTTTGTCAGTGAAGAGTGTGTTAGGTTTGGTGCTGAGTTAAGGTAATTAAAGGGTTGTGGTGGCATTCACTTTCAATGAAGAAGGGAAGCAGAGAGGCAGGCAGGTCTCCGTGAGTTCAAGCCAACCTGGTCTACAAAGTGTGTTCCAGGAGAGCCAGGACTGTTACACAGAGAAACCCTGTCTAAAAAAACAAAACAAATAAAAACGTGAAAACATGTATACCTCAAATGCATACTTCAAATGTAAAGGATGCTAAGTTAAAAAGTTGTGATAAATTTGAATAAATTCCTAATGATTCTCAGTAGAGGGAAATGAGAAAATGCAAATATCTTCAATGCACCAAGGAACAATTATCATCTTAGGAAAACTGCTTCCCAATAGTATCTTTCATGAACATGAATAACACAAAGGTATAAAAAGCAGGAAAGATAAGTAACTCTGAGGATATTAGAAAGAGCCATTGAGAAACATCATTTTATAAGATTACTTTTAACTACTGAGTTATGTGTATATACATAGTTTAAATATAGTTATGACCTATAGGGTGATAATGCTTTCTTCAATAATCACAGAGGATCTAACAGAAATTTAAGTGTAAAGGAAGAAAGTTTTTCTTTAAATTTTTGGTCAAGGGTTCCATAAAACTGCAAAAATTATATAGGTATTGTCCTTCCACTGCTATGACCAATTGTTAAAACTACCATACATTTTGGACACAAGACTTGGAGCTATCAGGCTGAATTTCAACTCCTTCTCATTGTTTTGGAAAGTGATACTCAAATGCCAAGGTAAAGACACAATCCTTGTCCCATCTCAACATAAAGCTTTAAACCACTAAAATGACCAGACTGGTAAAACATCTCCAGTGGTTAAAGTGGTGTTTTTAATCTTGGATCTTGGGAGAAGTGAACACGTGTCAAATTGTATCCCAGACCATCTCATTAAGAAGAAATTCATGTCTGTACTATATAGTTAGGAAACATCATTGGCTGGAGAGGCCACTGTCCCTAGAGGATAGATAATGTGCTACTCCTTTTCTTTTGAGCCAAACGCAGTTTTTACCTTATCTAAACTGTGTTCTCATAGCAACAGTTAGGCGTAGGCTCAGACCTATCAAAGAAGTGTTTTTGTGGTGGTGGGTTTTTTTTTTTGCCATAAATGGAAACCACTACATAGTACCACAAGAAGTCAAAATTCAGAGAACAAATGACTGAGATGTCCTTTACTCCAGTTGTTCCATTTAGAATTAAGCTCATATATATATATATATATGAGCTTAATTCTCATATATATATATATATATAATTCTCATATATATATATATGTATATATATATATACATATATATATATGAGTGTGTGTGTGTGTGTGTGTGTGTGTGTGTGTCAGGTTCAGGGGACATTGCAGAGAAGGGAGCAGAAACATTTTAAGAGCCAGTTCCCAGGACTTCTCTTGTAAGATCGTACCTTTTAGATATTAGATGTTTGTTGTGCTCATGAAACTTCAAATTTGCGGTTGCAAAAACAAGACATGCATAATGACATCATCAGGAAACATGGCAATGTGTATGGGGCAGTTGTCACAAGGCCCTATTCCGAGGTGAAGAACTTCAGAGAATCAGACACTACTGCAAGAGAAAACATCTTGATAGGTTACCAAATCACAAGTCTCAGCCCTAAATGAACGTACATGGGTGGCAAAACACAGTAAATATATTCAGTGGTATATGATTATTCATGTACACACACACAGAGAAACACACACATATCATATAGATATATATGATGAATCTGTATTCTTAAAGATAAGAAGGGTCAGAGTACAGAAATAAAATTTTTTAGTATTCTTCAGAGTTATCGATCTATTATCTGAATGTCTATGAATACCACTTTTAAAAATATGTCATATTTTAGTGGATAAAGTTGCTAGTGGGGAAATATGCTTTAAGATTAGATACTTGTTACTGAATAAGTCAAGTCATAATTACTATGATGAATTTTGTTTAAAATTTTGATTATTGTCTCTTTAGAAATGTCACTCAGAACTCTCTTGACACTATGTTATTTAAATGCTAATCTATACATGCACATTTGAAGTTGTATGTATCCTTATTGACTTAAATAGGAAGTGTAGTTACTAGCCTCAGGAAGTGGAAATCATGTTTAGTGTTCTGCAATAGTGGGGAGGTTGCCTGACTGGCCTTTTCATTTAATCAGATTAGTGACTACCCTTTTTTGTCTTCATAGTAACTACATTTCATAACTGATGTAAGCAGATGCAATGATCCATTGTCAGGCACTGTATTGAGTTCCTATAGTTCAACTGAAGAGAGGGATAAGGGATCATATGAGCAAAGGGTAGTCAAAATCATGAAAATCAGAGACAGCTGAGCAGAGCTAGTGGGAGCTAATGGACTCTGGACTAATGGCTGAGGAACCTGCATAGGACCAAACTACGCCCTCTGATGTTGTTAACAGTTATGTCCCTCGATCTGTTTATTTTTGTTTTGTTTTATTTTGGTGGCAGGGGAGGCTAGCAGTGGGACCAGGACTTATCCTGGGTGCATGAACTGGTGTTTTGGAACCCTTTCCTCATGGTAGGATATTTTTCTCATCCTTGATACAGGACAGGAGAAGCTTGGTTCTGCCTAAACTGTGTATGACTTTGTTGACTTCCAAGAGAGGCCTTACACACTATGAGGAGTGGATGGTGGGCAGGACTAGGGGAAGATGGGGGCAGGAGAAGGGGAGGGAGGTGGAACTGGGGTTGTTATGTAAAATAAATAAATAAATAGATAAATAAATAAATAAATACAGGAAATTAAAGGAAATAATTGCAATCAGAATTACAATCAGTGCATTTTAAGCACAAAACATTGGGTATTATTTTTTTAAACTTACTTTGGAAAAAACTGATTTCAGGTCAATTCTTAGAGCTTTTATAAACATCTACTCTAGCCCAATCACATTATCCCATCTGCTATAACAGTTTTATAGCTTGATCTGTTGCAGGGGGCTCGAGGTGGGTAATAATAGGACCAAGACTTATGCTGGGTATATGAACTGGGTCTAGAGCCTATTCCATACGTTGGGATACCTTACTCAGTCTTTATACAGCGAGGAGTGTCTTGATCCTGCCTCAACTTGGCATGCCAGACTTTGTAGACTCCCTGAGTGAGGCCTTACTTTTTCTGACCTGCCAATGGGTGATGGTATCGCAGGGAGGTGTAGGTGGAAGAAGTGGAGGAAGTGTGAACTGGGGTTGGTATGTAAAGTGAAAAAAAGAATAAAGAAGAAACTGAAAAACTAATCTCAATGACTAAATATAGCAGTTACTGGCAGAAATATATTAGAAAATGAATTTTTGTCCTGTATAAACTGAAAGAACAAATACTTACACTTGTCAATCAAACTAAACTGACTAGTAAAAATACTTGCATTACAGAATATTAAGAGTATAGAAATCCCTGCTTCCATGAATTTTGCTAGATCCCAGATTTTAACATATAGAGTCTAAGCTGTTCTCTTTAGTGAGAATAATGTGAAACAAGAGTGATGGAAGACTATTACCATAAAAATTGCTGGTAATGAAGTTACTAATCAGGTTTGTATAAATGTTTCAGTTATGAATTCATTCATTTTCAACAATACCTTGATATATTGATGAGAAATGTTGTTTTCAAATATTGCCATAAAAACCTAGGAACTGAGAATATGCAAGCAAAATGATAAAAAAGCCAAATTTCCAAGAGTTTAGAATACATTCCCATGAAGCACTAGATTCTTATCTTTTGATAATCAAAGAAAATTTGCTTTTGTTGAAAATGCTATTCTAGAAAAAAGATATTAGGACAAAAAGAAATCATATTATCATGAGGAAAATTACTAGAGGAAGATATTGCTAAATTAGGAAAGGGCATGGAATATAAACATTGCATTTTAAGATGGAGTGTACTCTGAATTGCTTGACATATCATGAATACTATCTCACGCAATTGATATTGTTACCTGTGTTTTCACAGCCAACCCATGTGACTAACTGTATGGGACAGATTATCAGTTGCCTGCACAGATACTGAACTCATTAGGGAGAATGCATAATGGGTCTTATCTAATTATTTACTTACAGGAAAATGTAGCCCCACTTTTGTCTATATACACACGTAGATAGAATTTTTTTCCTTCCAGTTTTACAGGGGTTTGGCATGCATTTTGCTTGGCCTATGGGATGTGGCAAGTGTAAAAAGACATGTGACAAAGCTGAAATTTCATATGTCCTTATTGACTTTTACTTGTTTCCTTTTCATTTCTTTTCTCACAATATTAAGATTCTGCTAAAGTTATTGTTATTTATGGCTCTCTGGAATTAATAAACTTAATCATATTTTTATACCAGTTGACTAAGGCTTGAGTAGACATTGACAGCCTTTATCAACTTCCTCTATATAAACATGAGCTATATTAGAATAACTATGTTATCCAGTGTTATATAACAACTTATGTTATAGGCTGATGTTTATGAAGCAAAAACCTTAAAGATTATTGATCCGTTTGTTTTATATTTATAGTAGCTATTACACATTTCAACATCAGGCTATATAATAATGTCTTGATCTTATGTTTCAATACTTAAGCTTAAATATTATTAAAACTTGTCACAGTCTGACTTGAGATAAAATTAATCTTATTCTGAATTCAAAAGAATTGAATCAAGGATAATTTGATATATGTTGCATCATGTAGAAGGCATGATAAATATCATTCATGCGAATCACTGAACACAATTCTATGTCTTCTAAATACGCTAGCTTTAGTTGCTGATTAGGTAAACAATATTTTAAGTACTTTTTCCTGGGTTATAAATCAAGTAACATAATTAATAGCTATATTTTTCAAAATATTCTGGAACCACTGTTTTTGCCTGTGTGTGTGTGTGTGTGTGTGTGTGTGTGTGTGTGTGTGTGTGTGTAAAAACTTAGCTATGGTCTAGTACACAGATATTCTGCTCTTGGAGTAAATCTTAATGAGAATTTGGACTTGAATTAGCTATTCAAGACACATTATATGTCTTTCCCCTGTTCATTATTGTAAGTGGAAATAATGTTCATTTACAAAGATTTAATGAGGCAGTTTCTGGTTTTGAAGTTCTAATTCATTTACAAGCCCTGTATTTAATTCTATTCCCACTCATAAGAGTTTTTTATGTTTGTTAATGTGTCATAAGTTTGCTTTTAAAATCATTTTTATTTTACAGAAAATAGATGTTTTTTTCATATAATATAGTCTGATTATGGTTTTCCCTCCTCAATGTTTCTTTCCACATCCACTCTCATCCAGTTCCACATCCTTTCTGTGTCTTATTATGAAACAGATATCTAAGGAATAATAATAAAATAAAGTAAAATAAAATAAATTACTTCACTTGAAAACCACCTGCAAATAAAAATTATTTTTCTCTAAGAGTGTCTCACTAGGAAAAGGAAACACTCTTAAGGGGATACCCTATTTCCTCACAGAAGATGGCCAACATTAAATATTTTTTTATTCCTAGAGAACAGGATTAAATGATTCATCAAACTGTTATTATTACTGAATTTACTTTAAACAGATTTAAATTTGATTTTAAAATATAAGCCAAAAAATTGCATTTGTTGTTCTCATAGAAATAGATGATATGGAGCAAGAGTAGGGTAAGGAGAGAGAGAGAGACTGAAATACTAAGAGAGAGATTGAGACTGTTTTGGAAACTAATAATTATATAGTGCTCTTTTAAATTTCTGTGAGCTCTACTTTATTAAATCACTGTTAGGTTTCAGTCTGAGCTTACCCTTGTCTTTGACAGTGTTTTCTAAAGAAATAGAACTGATAGAATGAATATGCATAATAAGGAGGCTATTTTAGATTATCTTACAGGATATGGTCTGAAGAGTCCAGCACTATCTGTCTCACAGTGGAAAGGCCAAGAACCCATCAGTTCTTCAGTCCACAGCACCTCTCCATGAGCAGTCGATGCCTGGCTCTAGAGACTTGGAGATCTGTTAGAAAGCTGCTAGTTTTCAGTCTAAGTTGTAATTCTAACAAATTTGAATTTGATACCAGCCGCAGCACTAAGACAGACAAACTTGTGAGAATGACATCGGGCAGGCAAAAATGTAAAGCTGGCTTTTGCCATGTCCTTTTAGGAGTGAGGCAACCAGAAGTTGTAGCCCAGATATAAAGGGAGGTCTTTTTGCTTAAATAACCCACAGAGAAACCCTGTCTCGAAAAACAAAAAACAAAACAAAACAAAAATAACCTGATTAAGAACAAACCTCACAGGTGTGCTCAGAAACTTGGATTTTAACCAGTTCTGGGTGTAGTTAATTTGACAATCAAAATTAGCCACCAGAAGCCTCAGTATCTCATGTGACATTGTGATCAGTTGGCCCACAACTTGTGGCACCACACTGGGTGATTGTGCAACCTTTTTGAAATGGTTTGTATTTAGAAGAAATGCTACTGGGAGCAGACCTTTGAAAGTTAGTCATGCATCTTTCTTGGCCAGACCCCATGCAAGGAGCTCCAAGGTATGCTCTTGCCTCACAGAGCTGTTCTTTCCAGCACCTTCTCCTCCAGTGTGGACTGGAATCTCTCAATAAAGTGAGCCAAAATAAACTTTTTTCTCTTCATCCTATTCAAACTCTCACAGAAGCTAGAAACAGAAATGTAACTGGCCCAAACAATGTGGGGAAATGTATAAATTAACATTTAACAGAGCTAACACAGATTGTAAATTCTATGAGCCTTTCTTTAATAATTATGCATATAGCTACCATTTCTTTAATCATTTTTATGAAGCTTATTGAATATTTTGTATCGAGTAAGGTGAAACTCAACATACCACAGTCTAGGATATATATATATATATATATATATATATATATATATATATATATGTATATGTATATATATATGATGTGGGAGTGTCATATATCAATCTGTTGATTTCATTGGCTAAGCAATAAAGAAACTGCTAGGCCCATTGGATAGGCCCACCCTTAGGTGGGTGGAGTAAACAGAACAGAATGCCGGGAGGAAGAGGAAGTGAGGTCAGACTCGACAGCTCTCCTCTCCTGAGCAGACGCAGGAGAGACGCCATGCTACCTGCTCCAGGGAAGACGCACGCTATGAAGCTCCGACCCAGGATGGACTTAGGCTAGAATCTTCCCGGTAAGCGCACCTAGGGGCGCTACACAAATGATTAGAAATGGGCCAGAGCAGTGTTTGAATGAATACAGTTTGTGTGTAATTATTTCGGGGCATAAGCTAGCCGAGCCGGGCAGGCGGCTGGGGTGTTTGGGGACGAAGCCCCGCCGCTCATATTACTACAAATGACGCCCAGACGTGTGGCTAACTAAACCTACTTAAAAAACCTGAGAAGGCTTAAAAATAAGGAAGAGAGCGTTTAACACAGATTTTTGCTGTTTGTTGGTGGCGTGCTGTAGAGAGATTTCCTGATTCAGCGACAGCAGCAGAAAAAAAGCTGCGTTATTTTAAAGCGCGGCTTCCTGGGGCTTTGCCGCCAGTGCAAACTCTGGCTTTATGTTTGTGTTCCCGCTTGGGATCGGAAGGAGAGTGCTCTGAGACGGTGCGATGACTCAGAGCTTCCCGCCTGCTCCTGGGCAGAAGGCAGAATCAGGCTTAGGCAGGCGGAAGAGCATGGCGGATTCCTGCCGCCATACAGAGACGTGTTTTTAGACTGCGCAGTGCTCTGCCTGTCAGATTTGGATGTTACTTGGATGAAAAGAATTTCTGTGCTGCACGCTCAGTCTCAGAATTAAAGTGCTGAGTGCCGCTCCTACCTGGTAGCCCCAAGAGGCTTCCTGACTCAGCTTCAGCTGCAAAACCCTGCAGCTCATTAAGAGGTCCTGCCACGAAACACTTAAACGGTGTTGACGAAAAGCTGAACGCATGCTTTTCGGTTTTCAGCCGTAGCAGGAAAAAAGCTGCGCTGTTTAAAAATGCCAGCTTTCTGGGCCATCCTGCCAGGGCAAACTCTGACTGTTTGAGGCAGGAGGGCCGGCTACCGAGAGAGGACTTGAGCGTTGTCTGTTGTAGCTCGCTGGCTGGCAGGGACCTTGAAATGCCAGGTGTGGCTATAAACATGGCTGCAGCCTGTATATCTGCCATGAGGCTGGAAAGCTAAGGAATGGGCTGGATCCAGCCTTCAAAGCCACGGCTTTAGTCCTACTGAGACTGCTTGGTAAATTAAAGACTCATGTGGTCAGAAAAACAAAGAGAGATATACAGTAAAGAGAGATTCAGAGACAAAGAAAATTTCTAAATGGTTTACTGTGTGTTAAAAATATATGCAAGTTAAAAGTTGAAGTTCTTAAAAAAAAAGGGGAAGAGAGTTGTTGTGTGTCCTAGTACACACCTTTAATCCCAACACTTGGGAGGCAGAGGGAGATAGACCTCTGTGACTTCAAGGTGTGGTAGCACACGCCTTTAATCCCAGTGCCTAGAAGGCAGAGAGGAACAGATCTCTGAGTTCAAGGTGTAGTAGCAAACACCTTTAATCCCAATGCCTGGGAGGCAGAGACAGGAGGATCTCTGAGAGTTCAAAGACAGCCTGGTCTACAGATAGACGCTCAAAAAGCAAAAAGTTAATGTAGGAATGTCACAGCTTAGATTCTTAAGCGCCTAGTGATTTAAAGGCGCAAATCAAAAGTGCTCCTGGATAGTAAAAAATTACAGATTCACAATAGGACAGATTCAGACCACTGAATGAGTCACACTGTTGGATGAATGTACGTAGGCTTGGGAGAGAGAAGAAAAAGAATATAGAGAATAAAGTTAATGGTTTAAAAAAAAAGTAAAAGTAAAGTCTTTAAAGAGACAGAGTACAGATAGTTAAGAGATTAAAAGAAATAAAGAAAAATAAGCCGCGTAAAAATGAAAAATTCACAGAGAGTCTGGATTCTTTGTATTATTGTGTTTTCTTTAAAATTTTTGACTGTGAAGGAGCTAAGTACAGAGAGATATTTCATTATATGGGCTGCCAAGCTAAACCAGAATGGATATAAAGGCATTACGATCTCAAAATTTGGATCTAAGGACATGATACTTTGGAAAGGAGTTTCTTATTTTGTTTTCACAGAGGATGAGACCCTGTTCATTTCCTCAATTCCGATTTGGTATGATGGACCACGTCCTCCTGAAGGGTTGCTGTGAACATCTTCAGAAAATTGCTTCGCTCAACTGCCAACTGAGATGACCCTGGCACACAGGTTATACCATGAAAGACCTAATTAACGACGCCCCCATTCAGCAGGAAGCAGTTTGGAGAGAAAAAACTGTGCCCATGTTCCCAAATATAGTTTATAAATGTTCTTTTACATTTAAAGGGGGAAATGATATAGGTATGTATAATGTGCATTAGTATAGATTTTGCTTTATTTATAGAGATTTAAGGTCAATTTTGTTATATGTATAAGTGTTTCTGATTTTGATTAAGGTATTGTGATTGTGTAGTACATTTAAATATGTACTGTATAATTAAGAAATATAGGTTGTTAATGGATAATCATCGATAATGGTAAAGCTTGTAGTCATGTTAGTTAGATTTTCTAGATATATAGAGATATATTTTAGATAGACATTCTTCATGTCTTTCAAAGATTACAGAATAGGACATTTAATGTTTTAATAACTGAGGACTTTTCATGACAATGAGACACTGCTCCTGGCAGCACCAATCTACTTCAAGAAGAAGATGGGCATTGAAGAGGATCCTTATGGAGTTTGATAGCCATTTGGGCAAGAAACTGTTCTTGCCTGGACTGTTGCATAAACTGGACAAAGAGAACCCGCAGAGAGAGGACTACTGAACTTGCCTAAGGTGAGATGATCTTTCGGGGTTCCTGATTCATGAAAGAGTCTGCAAGACATTCTTCAGGACAAGCAGATAGTGACTGCCTTTGAAATTTCCTGCTTTGTGGAAATGTCTACTGCAAACTATGGGCCTGAAGGCTGAAGATGGATGCCCCAACGGTACAGAGGAACTTTGGGTGACTGTCCAGGCAGCAAGATGTCTCTGTCATTTCTAGAGTTTTAAAAGTTGCTTTTTTCTTGTTTGTTTATGTAGTATTGTATCTTTCTGGAGTCTTTGATGAAGTTAAGAATAGTTAGTTATAGTTATAGTTTTCCTTAGTTATGATAAAGATTATTGTAACTTTTACTTGATAACTGTTTCGTTATATGTAATTTTGCTATGTTAAGGTTAAAGCCTTCCTTTTTTTTGTTTAAACAGAAAAAGGGGAAGTGATGTGGGAGTGTCATATATCAATCTGTTGATTTCATTGGCTAAGCAATAAAGAAACTGCTAGGCCCATTGGATAGGCCCACCCTTAGGTGGGTGGAGTAAACAGAACAGAATGCCGGGAGGAAGAGGAAGTGAGGTCAGACTCGACAGCTCTCCTCTCCTGAGCAGACGCAGGAGAGACGCCATGCTACCTGCTCCAGGGAAGACGCACGCTATGAAGCTCCGACCCAGGATGGACTTAGGCTAGAATCTTCCCGGTAAGCGCACCTAGGGGCGCTACACAAATGATTAGAAATGGGCCAGAGCAGTGTTTAAATGAATACAGTTTGTGTGTAATTATTTCGGGGCATAAGCTAGCCGAGCCGGGCAGGCGGCTGGGGTGTTTGGGGACGAAGCCCCGCCGCTCATATTATACATATATATATATTGAATGGTGAATCATCTTTACCAACTTCTATAAATAGTTAAACTCTCAACTGAGAGTATGTTAGCAACAAAACGAATATTATTAGAAAAAGAGGGCAATAATATGAACTTCCAAAAAAAAGAATATATACTTTTTCTAAGGAGAAATAAAAGAATTTGCTATGAAAATTATAGTGAGCAGTAAGTTAAGTGGGTAAAAACCTAATGGGGATGGTGAATGTTTGACAATCAGAAATAGAAGGGGGAATAAGAAATGTACCAAATGACTTTGGAATAGTGAGAATACAATGTCCTGGGAATGATGTTAATATCTTCAGAGTTCTCCATAGAGAAGAGGAAGTAATTTCAAGTGGATGTGTTTTGCAAATTTCTAATGGAGGGATGGTTTAACATATGAAAAAAATGAAGGAAAGACATGGCAAAGAAGAAAAAATAAGGATTCCCTTGATGTGTGTGAATATGTTTTATTACCATTGATTAATAAAGAAGCTCCTTTGGGGCTATGGCAGCACAGAATAGAGCAAGGCAGGAATTCTAAGCAGAGAGAGAGGAAGAAAAGAAGGAGAAGTCAGAGAGATGCCATGTAATGGCTGAAGGAGACAGAGACTGATTACCTTACTGGTAAACCATGAGACTTGTGTGAAATACAAAATAGGAATGGGTTAATATAAGATGTAATAGTCAGTTATTAAAACCTTGAGCTAATAGACCAAAAATGTTTTAATTAATATAGTTTTGTGTAATTAATTTGGTTCAAGGTGACTGGGAAATGGATGAGCAGTCTCCACTTACACCAAAGGGAAACACATACAACAACTGACAAAGGAATTGGGATGTAAAGATGAGTGATCATAGCACTAATTGTTATCTAATACAAGATTCTAAACTTGCTTGTCATGCAGAAATAGGGCATTAAAATGACAGAACTGTTTATCTTGAAATCCCCTTCATTTTCCAAATTGTATGTGTCACTAGGAGAAATATAAGATAATATGGGTAGATGAGAATTTCAGCAGCATTTAAATACATTCACTTCAGTTGTGAAGATAAATAGTAGGTCCAAGTCAGCAAAACAAAATAAGAAATGAAACATGATTCCAATTTTTTCTACTGAGATTCTTTCTAAGATGTAGCCTCTATATGCCTAGGAATCAATGTGAAGTTTCTTTTAATGTTTGTGTGTTTGTGCATGCTTATTTTATATTTCTCATCATAGAAAACATCTTGTCAAATATATCCAAATTAGTTATAAAGTTTGTTTTTAGCTTCAGATAAAATATGAAACAAAAAGTATATTTTGTGGCATAACTACATGAAGATTTTTAGAACACTGCTTGCTTTTCTGAAATAGCCCTGTACTGCAAGGGTGTTGAGTAGAAAAAAAATTAAAGAAAGTGATGCTAAATATTACCTATCACAATCACTTCACAGAAAGACACGGTCACAATTATGACCTTCAGAGACCTTCCTTACCTGGAAGGTATTGAGCTAAATTATTGAACATGGCTTCATTTTAAGAAAGAGTTAACTGTGGATTTAAAGCTCATATTGTACTATACCAACATGAAAGGTTTTATGAGGTCTATATAAATACCATGCACACAGTTACAAAGGAACCAACTTAATATTTTATTTGACTATGTCTGATTTGCAAAATCAAAATGATACAGTAGATTTGTAATAGTGGTATTTTTAAATAAAGAGCTGTGGGTCATTTACAGATTAAGTTATATATATATAGCTGTGTGTGTAACTGCGCTGCTTGCTTGCCTGGTACCTTGGGAAGCCAGAAATGGGGTCAGATACCCTGAACCTGGAGATAAAGATGGTTCAAAGGTGCCTCGTGAATGCTGGAAAATAGATTTGGGTCCTCTGTAAGAACAGCAGCTTCTTTTAACCACTGAAGCAACTTCCAATCCCTGAGTTTTTTGTTGTTATTGTTGTTATTGCTGTTTTCCTTTTTAAAAAAATGTTTTTAATTGATATAGATTTACAATACTTTTTTTTACTCGCTTACTTCCCTCCAACGCCTCATAGCTACTTTTGATAGACTGCTTCAATTTTTAAGTTAAAAATTATTTAAATGCTGTCTATGTTAATTTTTCTATCAATGATTTAACATTGTTATTTTGCAAGGTTGTTGAAATTATAATGTGTGATGTTTTAATGATAATTTTATGAAATGAAGACCCATTATGTATCAAAATTCTATCTTCACTTTTCTCTTTCATTGATAAAATACACATGGCCATAACTGAAAGTAAAACAAAGCATCAGAAAACATCCAAAAGCATAGCTACCCATTATAGGAGATTACACTTGTCCTCATTAGCTTGCATTGAATTGAAAAATATGACCCTCCGTTAACTCTACACTTCCTGTTTTCCCATGAGGATGCTGGACAGCGTGTTTATCAAATGTTTTAGTTAATAATTTTTGACCTTCAACTACTGAACACAATATAATCTTGCTGAACTATTATGTTATCTAATGGCAAAGTTCTTCACCTGTTAATTGCATTTGTTTGCGTTTTAGATCAAGTGAGTGATTAGTGTTGATAATGTTTCCATGGGGAAATAAAGGGGAGATAGGGACTAAGTTCAGGAGCTTTTGTTAAGTGCTAATATTTCAAATCAAAGTCACTAAACATAAGAGTTCACAAAATGAAAAGAAACATAATTTAATAATTAAGTACAATTAAAACAAATAAGAATGATGGGGTAATTTAAAAAATCAATTTTAATTAATTTGAACTCAACACCAACAAAAATATTTCCAAGATATGAAGGAATTAGATATATTCATTCTGAAAACTCACTTCATAAAAACAATACTGTTTCACTATGATTTTAATACAAGTGCATCTTAAAATATCCCTCTTCTATCCCTAATTGTTTTATTAGCAGATGAGGAGAGAATTCAGCATGACTTTGAATAAATCAGATTTAAATAAATCAGATTGCATTTATTTGGTGCAAATTAGGAATTTAGGTAATCAAATATATTAGCACCTACCTAATCTCTTGCCGGTACTTAAAAACTTACTAATAAAGAATAGTTTCAAGTACATATAATGACAGAATTTTCTAGAAAATATTTACTAGTATGATTGATAACATTTTGCACTGTGATTTCAGTGAGGCATCATACAGCATAACTGCTGATATCAAGAAAGCAAAGAACAGAGAAAGGAGGAACAAAAGGAAGATGAAAGTAGAGAGGAGGGAGAGACAAATGAAGGATATAAAGGAGAGTGGAGGGGAGAAGGAAGAGTGAGGGGATGTGAGAGGGAAGGAGAAAGGTATGTGTGTGTGTGCACAAGTGTATGTATGTACATGTATGTGTGTGTATGTGTGTGTGTCTGAGTAAAAGACAGAATTACAAAAAAAAGGAGAAGACGACAAAGGGTATTTGAGGAGATAAGTATAAGTTTAAATGGCATGTTAGAGGAAAAGAATTAAATTGTATTTTAGAAAAATGAAAACACATTCAGGGTCTCATAACACACTTTCATACAACATTTAAGCATTTGTGCTTCTATTTTACAATATATGATATTGAGAACAGATGCAGATTTCTCTTGAAATAATTTACTAGCCTTGTATTAACATGTAAAGTTTCAGCATACTTGATGTGAATTCTATTATGTCAGTACCATTATTTCTATATTCTTATGTGATTTTTTTTTTGCACACGTTATATAGAGATTTGTCTTCTTTGGGTGAAGAATGCTTATGTTTCTATGGCTTCATAATTTGGAAAACAGTCACAATAACTGAAAAATAAACCAAATGAGTAATAGACTGATAAACTACAATAAACTTCAATGTTCTACATGAAAAAAAATACAGATAAGAAAATAGTATAAAGTACATTGTTCTTTAATAGTTACTCATCCACTTCCTCATGTTGGCATAAAAACAAACACATGCAAATTGCTCAACTGATACTTGACAAAGAGAAATAGATATGTTATCAAGGAAATGTGATGGTTCCTGATTTCTGTGCCTTTATTATTTCTCTGGAGTCATGGTTTTCCATGGCATTGTTTTGTTTCTGCCAAGCCAGAGTTGAAAGTATTTTGTTTTAGCATCAGCTACTCCACTAACAAACGATTAACCTAATTTTTCTTCACTATAATTATTTCCCACTGTCACAGTTATGGTTTCTATTGCTGAAATAGAACACTAATACCAAAAGCAAGTTGGGGAGAAATGGGTTTATTTGTATTATTGTTTCATTTTACAATACATCACTGAAAAAAGCTGGGCCCGGACCTCAAATAGGGCTGGAACCTGGAGGTAGGAGCTGAGCTTAATGGCATGGAGGATCATTTTAACTGTGTGAACTATTTGTTGCCTTTCTCCCAATACCCAATACATCTGTATTATACAACCCAGAACTACTAGCCCAGGGCTGGCACTGCCCACAAAGGTCTGGGCCCTCCTGCATTGATAATTAATATCAGGTCTTATGTCTCTAGACTGTGTTAAGCTGACAAAAAAAAAAACAAACAAACTAGCCAGTACACTCCCTTACACCTCCCTTACACAAACCCAACTCTGAATCTGGACAAAGCTTCAGAAACTTGCCCTTAATGATATTCTTATTATTACTTCCACCTTTTTTGATCCACATGACCACTGAAAGGAAAACTCAAATCCAAAAGCCAGAAATGAACTTTTATTACATGAATATTGTTTTGCTGTGGATTAAATTTACTTAGAACACTGAACCAGAGGCTGTAGTGTATGAAGTTTGAATGAGTATGGCCTTCTGGAGGGCCATTTTATAGGCTAATATATTTGAACATTTGGTCCCTAGCTTGTTGAACTGTTTTAGGAGAATTAGGAGTCATGGCCTTGTTGGTGGTGTGGTATGTCACTGGGGAGCTCCCCACTATCTTCAGCTCTCTCAACATTCCTTTTGTTACCTTGTGCTTTGGATCAGCTGTGAGCTCTCCAGCAAAATGTATGCATACCTGCCTGTCTCCATGATATACCCTGCAATAATGGCCATGGATTCTAATCTTCTGAAACTGTAAGACCTTTTACATTTTTATAAGTTTCCTTGATCATATTGTTTTTGTCTCAGTAATGTGATAAAGTCCAACTAACTAAAACATTACCCATTGTATTTCCCCTTATACTGGGCAAGGGTGGATGGGTTAGTATCCAGCACCACCAGTGCATGTATAAGAGATACATAGCATGATCTTCATGTATTAAAAAGATAAAATGCCTTTTAAAAGAATTGGGTTAGAAATAGATACCTAATCTAAAAAGAGAATAAAAGTGGCACCGAGAAACTTAACAAAGCTTCTTTATAACCTCAGATTCATTTACATATAGGCAATGGTTTTGATATAAATGGAATTCTACTTTGATATGAAAATACTTTCAATAATAAAATTCTGTGTTTGGCACATTATTCAAAGAAATAGTAAACCGTTTTCTTCCATATGAAAGCATTACCAAGCTATTGTAGAGAGTTGTGAAAACTCAGGGTATGTATGAAGCTAATGAGGTTACTCATAAGGAAAGCAAGAAGGTGACCCCAAGTCGCAAGCAGTGTAACTCTCCAGTAAGGCAATGAGAACCTGAAAACTAGACTAATCCAGAGCTATTGGCCCTACCAGTTTTCTTAAAGTTATTACTTGAATTTGTTACCTCTAGTCCAACTATAATTTAATGTAACATAAGGCTTAATAATTAAAATTTATTATAATAACAAAACTGTGTCTAGACACAATTTTGACTCTTTCCATAATTGCATGTATAGTAATTGCAACAGTGTTTGGTGTATGTTAAAGCATGAATAACATTGCTAAAAGAAGGTCTAAATGCAAAATATAGTCACAAGTCCTCAAATTTTATATACAGTGACTGATTTTGTATAATAAAAATCCAATTAAAAGCATAATACTTGTTCAAACTATTGCCATATACCACATAAATGCATTCCTACTGCTCATATATCAATATGTGTTTGATATTTTAAATACATAAAATATGCTATTATGATTGGATTGAAAAACCACCCATTTCAATAAACACCTGGATAAATCATCTTACTATTTAATTAGAGATGGATTTTTATTATTAATGTGTTATAACAGATTATATGACCAAACAGAATTAAATATAAATGAAATATAATAACCTATTAGATGTTAAAAAGTCTTTGATGCATGTTGAAACTACATATTTGTAAAATCATAGAAATATCATGGTAAGGGTAAGCGCAATATTACTACATCTTATATGTAGAAGTTAAGCAGAATGAAAAGATGTGTTTGAGGGCTACTATAAGAAACAGACCTCTTGGCTGTGGATTGTCAATATTATCAATCTGAGAACATGTTGCACATATATTTTTGTTTGTTTGTTTTGTTTTTTGTCTTTCTTTTATGAAAATTAATTTTCATGAGAAGTAGCCACAGTGTGTATGTGTGTGCGTCTGTGTGTATTTGTGTGTGTGCATGAATGCATGGATGTGTGTTTTCATCCAAAAGTGAAGGAGCAAAATTCTTTTCCAAGATCATTGCCAAGTGATGTTTGATGGACAATAATAGAAGTGGAGAGACAGACACGTTTCATGCTTGTATTGCATGGGTAGTGTCTGCTCTACTTTATATTCTGATGATATATATACACCTAGAGAGAGACTGCTGCTCAGTAATGTCTTCTTACAAAATTCAGCATGAGTAGCTAGCCTTGCTCCCACACATGACTGTACATGCTTGCATTCCTAGAAAGCCTTACCATCTTCATTCTTGTCACTGGCCCTTGAGACAGCAAGTTAAGTAGCTAGTTCTTTTCACTCTTCTCTCTTCAACTTCTACCCTCTCGCTTGCCAAGCTCCACCTCACAGCTCACTTCATTTGCATATATCATCCTAAAATTAAAATCCTTATACTCACAGAATTAAAGTAAATCTGTATACTATGATTGAAGTTTCCTTAAAAAGGTGATTCACTGCTTAATATATTAATAATGAAACAGTAATAGCAACACATTTTGACAAAGCTGTAAAGGTAGCATATACAAAAATGCAATACATTATCCTTTCAACATATGGTTTACATGTTTAAAACAGTTACAATTTAAAGTAATGTTCTTCATTGGTGTTATTTTTAATTAATGATTTTTGGTGTTCACACATGTGTATGTATGGTGTGGGTGACAGTGTATATAGAGATGTGTGTGCACATGGATGTGAAAACTAGAAACCATTAGTTTTTGCATTTTGAAAAGCAGTCACCTTTTTGTCGTTGATGTTGGGTCTTGTCTCTTGTATTTATTAAATGGAGTCTCTTAATTGTACTGCTTAATTTCTAGTATTACTGGGCAAATAAATGAAGAAATATGTTATAACTCAGATTGTAATTACTCAGGTACAATTGAAACCAACATGCTCTTAAAAATGGGAGCTCACCAAGGCCAGCTGGACTGTGACTGAAAAAGCATGGGTTAAAACTAGACTCTCTGAACATGGCGAACAATGAGGGCTGATGAGAAGCCAAGGACAATGGCACGGGGTTTTGATCCTACACAATGTGCTGGCTTTGTGGGAGCCTAGCCAGTTTGGATGTTCACCTTCCTATATATGGACGGAGGGGGGAGGACCTAGGACTTACCACAGGTCAGGGAACCATGACTGCTCTTTGGACTGGAGAGGGAGGGGGAGAGGACTGGGAAGAGGGGGAGAATGGTGGGAGAAGGGGGAGAAGGATGGGAGGAGGGGGAGGGAAATGGGAGGCTGGGAGGAGGTGGAAACTTTTTTTTTCTTCCTTTTCTCAATAAAAAAAAGAAAAAGAAAAAAATGCACACTATGTATAAATACTTAGTACTGCCATTGTTCATCTCTCTAAGTTCTAAAATTCTACTAGACTTTCTAAACAAGTATTCTGCTATTTTTTTCTGTATGTAGGTGCATGTGTGAGTGTGTGTGTGAGTGTGTGTGTGAGTGTGTGTGCACATATGCTCACGGGTGCCCTTGGTAGCCAACAAAGGGCTTAGATCTCATGGGGCAGGAATTATACTCAGATGGAAGACACCTGCAGTAGGTGCCAGACCTGATCTACAGTATTCTAAAAGAGGAGCAAGCATTCTTAACTCCAAAGCTACTTCCCAATCTTTATTTATATTAATATGAACAAATAATTATAAAATGTATGCTTTTTAAGTAAACATAAAATGACCCTGAATAATTACCTACATGCATGAAGTCTTAGCACTATCGCCACCTTTAAAAACAAAAGTCCTGAACTGTGATGTCACAGATAGAAGTGGTACTAGAGAAGGAGAAAATATCATGGGGACAGAACTTGAGATCAGGGGCTACAGGCAATATGGAATGAAGGGAGCAATAGACATAGGTTTTCCCTGGGTAAAGCCCCCCAAATTGTTATCCAGTCCCAGGTGTTCAGTCGTGGAACCAAATACATACAAGTATACTTTATGAACTATTATATTTGTATATGTTTAGGAATATGTGCATACATGGGTACACACATATACATATCTTGAACAAGAATTAAATAAATAAAGGACATGAATTTGAAAAAGTGGGAAGTCAATGAAAAGGGTTGGAGTCAGGTAAGGGAGAGGGAAAGTGATGAAATTAATTATGAAATATAAAAAAGAAAAGAAATAAAATGAAGAAGTACATATCCTAGAGACTTCTGACATACATGCTGATCTGAATGGAAAGCCTTCATTTGCCTCAAACAACAACAACAAAAATTACTCAAAGAAGTGTAATCTTTTGACAGTACCAGATATTGACCCTAAATCTTTGAGCATGTACTCTACTACTGACCTACAGCTCAATCCCTTATTTGAGGCATATTTTAAGTGGCTAAAGTTGCTCCTTAAGTGATGTGGGAGTGTCATATATCAATCTGTTGATTTCATTGGCTAAGCAATAAAGAAACTGCTAGGCCCATTGGATAGGCCCACCCTTAGGTGGGTGGAGTAAATAGAACAGAATGCTGGGAGGAAGAGGAAGTGAGCTCAGACTCGACAGCTCTCCTCTCCGGAACAGACGTAGGAGAGACGCCATGCTACCTGCTCCAGGGAAGATGCACGCTATGAAGCTCCGACCCAGGATGGACTTAGGCTAGAATCTTCCCGGTAAGCGCACCTAGGGGCGCTACACAGATGATTAGAAATGGGCTAGTCCAGGTGGGAGAGTTAGCCTAGAAGATGCTAGGTAGAAATGGGTCAAGCAGTGTTTAAATGAATACAGTGTCTGTGTAATTATTTCGGGGCATAAGCTAGCCGGGCAGGGCAGGCGGCTGGGGTGTTTGGGGACGCAGCCCCGCCGCCGCTCCATATTACTACAAATGACGCCCAGACGTGTGGCTAACTGAGTCCACAAAAAGCCTGAGAAAGCTTGGGAAAGAGTAAAGCATGTTTTCTTGATTGTGACAATTTCTCTGGTCTACTTTGCTTGCTAGAGGCAAGCAAGCGCCTCATCTAAGAGAGGCTTCCTGACTCAGCTTTAGCTGCAAAGCCTGCAGCTCATTAAGAGGTCCTGCCACGAAACACTTAAACGGTGTTGATGAAAAGCTGAACTCATGCTTTTCGGTTTTCAACCTTAGCAGGAAAAAAGCTGCGCCGTTTAAAAATGCCGGCTTTCTGGGCCATCCTGCCAGGGCAAACTCTGACTGTTTGAGGCAGGAGGGCCAGCTACCGAGAGAGGACTTGAGTGTTGTCTGTTGTAGCTTACTGGCTGGCAGGGACCTTGGAGCCAGTACCTCAGCCATGAGGCTGAAAAGCTAAGGAATGGGCTACATCTAGCCGGCAAAGCCACGCCTTTAGTCCTACTGAGATTGCTTGGTAAATTAAAGGCTCTTGTGGTCAGAAAAAGAGAGATATACAATAAAGAGAGATTCAAAGACAAAGAAAATTTCTAAATGGTTTAAACTGTGTTAAAAATATATGCAGACTAAAAGTTAAAATTCTTAAAGTAAACCTCTGTGACTTCAAGGTGTGGTAGCACACGCCTTTAATCCCAGTGCCTAGAAGGCAGAGACGAACAGATCTCTGTCTGTTCAAGGTGTAGTAGCAAACACCTTTAATCCCAATGCCTGGGAGGCAGAGACAGGCGGATCTCTGAGAGTTCAAAGACAGCCTGGTCTACAGATATACGCTCAAAAAGCAAAAAGTTAATGTAGGAATGTCACAGCTTAGATTCTTAAGCGTCTAGTGATTTAAAGGCGTAAATCAAAAGTGCTCCTGGATAGTAAAAAATTGCAGATTCACAATAGGACAGATTCAGACCACTGAATGAGCCACACTGTTGGATGAATGTACGTAGGCTTGGAAGAGAGAAGAAAAAGAATATAGAGAATAAAGTTAATGGTTTAAAAAGAAAAAAGTAAAAGTAAAGTCTTTAAAGAGACAGAGTACAGATAGTTATAGATATAAACAAAAATAAGCCGTGTAAAGATGGAAAATTCACAGAGAGTCTGGATTATGTACATTGTGTTTTCTTTAAAATTTTTGACTGTGAAGGAGCTAAGTACAGAGAGACATTTCATTATATGGGCTGCCCAGTGGAACCAGAACGGATATTATGAGGGTATGATTTCAGAATTTGGATCTAAGGATATGATACTTTGGAAAAGAGATTCTTCTTTTGTTTTCACAGAGGATGAGACTCTATGGATTTCTTCAATTCCAATTTGGTATGATGGACCACGTCCTCCTGAAGGGTTGCTGTGAACATCTTCAGAAAATTGCTTTGCTCAACTGCCAACTGAGATGAAACTAGCACACAGGTTATACCATGAAAGACCTAATTAACGATGCCCCCATTCAGCAGGAAGCAGTTTGGAGATAAAAAACTGCGCCCATGTTCCCAAATATAGTTTATAAATGTTCTTTTACATTTAAAGGGGGATATGATATAGATATGAATAATTTGCATTAGTATAGATTTTTGCTTTATTGATAGAGATTTACGGTCAATTTTGTTATATGTATAAATGTTTCTGATGTAACTTTTACTTGATAACTGTTTTGTTATATGTAATTTTGCTATGTTAAGGTTAAAGCCTTCCTTTTTTTGTTTAAACAGAAAAAGGGGAAGTGATGTGGGAGTGTCATATATCAATCTGTTGATTTCATTGACTAAGCAATAAAGAAACTGCTAGGCCCATTGGATAGGCCCACCCTTAGGTGGGTGGAGTAAATAGAACAGAATGCCGGGAGGAAGAGGAAGTGAGCTCAGACTCGACAGCTCTCCTCTCCGGAACAGACGTAGGAGAGACGCCATGCTACCTGCTCCAGGGAAGATGCATGCTATGAAGCTCCGACCCAGGATGGACTTAGGCTAGAATCTTCCCGGTAAGCGCACCTAGGGGCGCTACACAGATGATTAGAAATGGGCTAGTCCAGGTGGGAGAGTTAGCCTAGAAGATGCTAGGTAGAAATGGGTCAAGCAGTGTTTAAATGAATACAGTGTCTGTGTAATTATTTCGGGGCATAAGCTAGCCGGGCAGGGCAGGCGGCTGGGGTGTTTGGGGACGCAGCCCCGCCGCCGCTCCATATTACTACAAATGACGCCCAGACGTGTGGCTAACTGAGTCCACAAAAAGCCTGAGAAAGCTTGGGAAAGAGTAAAGCATGTTTTCTTGATTGTGACAATTTCTCTGGTCTACTTTGCTTGCTAGAGGCAAGCAAGCGCCTCATCTAAGAGAGGCTTCCTGACTCAGCTTTAGCTGCAAAGCCTGCAGCTCATTAAGAGGTCCTGCCACGAAACACTTAAACGGTGTTGATGAAAAGCTGAACTCATGCTTTTCGGTTTTCAACCTTAGCAGGAAAAAAGCTGCGCCGTTTAAAAATGCCGGCTTTCTGGGCCATCCTGCCAGGGCAAACTCTGACTGTTTGAGGCAGGAGGGCCAGCTACCGAGAGAGGACTTGAGTGTTGTCTGTTGTAGCTTACTGGCTGGCAGGGACCTTGGAGCCAGTACCTCAGCCATGAGGCTGAAAAGCTAAGGAATGGGCTACATCTAGCCGGCAAAGCCACGCCTTTAGTCCTACTGAGATTGCTTGGTAAATTAAAGGCTCTTGTGGTCAGAAAAAGAGAGATATACAATAAAGAGAGATTCAAAGACAAAGAAAATTTCTAAATGGTTTAAACTGTGTTAAAAATATATGCAGACTAAAAGTTAAAATTCTTAAAGTAAACCTCTGTGACTTCAAGGTGTGGTAGCACACGCCTTTAATCCCAGTGCCTAGAAGGCAGAGACGAACAGATCTCTGTCTGTTCAAGGTGTAGTAGCAAACACCTTTAATCCCAATGCCTGGGAGGCAGAGACAGGCGGATCTCTGAGAGTTCAAAGACAGCCTGGTCTACAGATATACGCTCAAAAAGCAAAAAGTTAATGTAGGAATGTCACAGCTTAGATTCTTAAGCGTCTAGTGATTTAAAGGCGTAAATCAAAAGTGCTCCTGGATAGTAAAAAATTGCAGATTCACAATAGGACAGATTCAGACCACTGAATGAGCCACACTGTTGGATGAATGTACGTAGGCTTGGAAGAGAGAAGAAAAAGAATATAGAGAATAAAGTTAATGGTTTAAAAAGAAAAAAGTAAAAGTAAAGTCTTTAAAGAGACAGAGTACAGATAGTTATAGATATAAACAAAAATAAGCCGTGTAAAGATGGAAAATTCACAGAGAGTCTGGATTATGTACATTGTGTTTTCTTTAAAATTTTTGACTGTGAAGGAGCTAAGTACAGAGAGACATTTCATTATATGGGCTGCCCAGTGGAACCAGAACGGATATTATGAGGGTATGATTTCAGAATTTGGATCTAAGGATATGATACTTTGGAAAAGAGATTCTTCTTTTGTTTTCACAGAGGATGAGACTCTATGGATTTCTTCAATTCCAATTTGGTATGATGGACCACGTCCTCCTGAAGGGTTGCTGTGAACATCTTCAGAAAATTGCTTTGCTCAACTGCCAACTGAGATGAAACTAGCACACAGGTTATACCATGAAAGACCTAATTAACGATGCCCCCATTCAGCAGGAAGCAGTTTGGAGATAAAAAACTGCGCCCATGTTCCCAAATATAGTTTATAAATGTTCTTTTACATTTAAAGGGGGATATGATATAGATATGAATAATTTGCATTAGTATAGATTTTTGCTTTATTGATAGAGATTTACGGTCAATTTTGTTATATGTATAAATGTTTCTGATGTAACTTTTACTTGATAACTGTTTTGTTATATGTAATTTTGCTATGTTAAGGTTAAAGCCTTCCTTTTTTTGTTTAAACAGAAAAAGGGGAAGTGATGTGGGAGTGTCATATATCAATCTGTTGATTTCATTGACTAAGCAATAAAGAAACTGCTAGGCCCATTGGATAGGCCCACCCTTAGGTGGGTGGAGTAAATAGAACAGAATGCCGGGAGGAAGAGGAAGTGAGCTCAGACTCGACAGCTCTCCTCTCCGGAACAGACGTAGGAGAGACGCCATGCTACCTGCTCCAGGGAAGATGCATGCTATGAAGCTCCGACCCAGGATGGACTTAGGCTAGAATCTTCCCGGTAAGCGCACCTAGGGGCGCTACACAGATGATTAGAAATGGGCTAGTCCAGGTGGGAGAGTTAGCCTAGAAGATGCTAGGTAGAAATGGGTCAAGCAGTGTTTAAATGAATACAGTGTCTGTGTAATTATTTCGGGGCATAAGCTAGCCGGGCAGGGCAGGCGGCTGGGGTGTTTGGGGACGCAGCCCCACCGCCGCTCCATATTACTACACTTAAGTTAATCACTAAGGAATAGAAGTGATAATTAAGTTTTTTGCTAATTATCAATAGTTTTTGGAGGCAAGAGTAGAAAACTGCTGGGACTTGGTGGGAGTCTACACATACTTTGGATATAGGGGTTAGGGGATTTCTGGGTAAATTGGTGTAAGTGAGTTCCATTGAAATATTTCAGCTTGGTTAACCGGATGGAAAGATGGTCTTGTTGAATAGTGAAATCTGAGCACAGCAAATGTTTGTGCATGAAGTCCATGAATTCATTCTGGACATGTGGATTTGAGATGTTTATCAGAAATGTGATTTATATGCCAAGAAAAGCACATGGGTACAGACTTATTTTGGGTAAATCTGAGCTAGGGTATGTATATTTCTGAGTTTTTGGCATATGGTGTCTAAAATTATGGACTTGGGTGAGATCACTATGGACGTGGGTGTAGACAGAGGAAAACAGGATCTGCTCCAATAATATGAGAAGAATATAGAAAAGACTATATGGTGGTTCAGTTACAGGGTGCTCATGTGAACAGTTGTTTCTGGGAGAGAGGGGGCAGCTGAATATGAACACAGATGAATATTCTGACACATTCATGTGTAATTCACTCGATTTTATATTAAGAAGTTGCATTTAATATACAATAAAGCCTGAAAATGTACTTAAATTATAAATAATTATATATCCAACAAAAATACATCAGATGACAAGAACTGAAAAGCCTGAACAGGTTATATTTGAGGGAAAAAGTCCTAAAAATATCATCTAAGTAACTGGAACTGTACGGAAGCCTAAATCAAGCTCTTATTAGTCACTTCTTGGATTAGACTTTACCTCCAGATGGCTTCGCCTAAAATGTAAACATGTGACTTGAAATGGATAATGTTAAATAAGTAATCTCAAAAGTATTTTAAAATGTAGATTGGTAAATTTATCACAGATGCTTCTGTATTTTCCAAGGGATTTACTCTGAAAAACCCATTCATAGTTGTTAATACCATAAGTATACATGGAAATAATACACCTAATGCATTGAACCCAGCACATAACACTGTAGAGTTGTATGCCTCCTCCACACAGCCTCCGTCTGCAATCCATGATTTGCCTTTGAGAAGCCAGCGTTACTAGAGTAAATGCAACATACCCTTGCTAAAAGAGAGGTTGAAATACTAAGAGATGAAGGCATATAGCTTCATATCATCCTAAAGAGGAGAAATTGTAGACCAAGTCATTGTCAGTCAGGTATAATCTATACCTGCATATACACAATTAAACAACAACACCAATAACAACAAAATGCATGCAACACAAAGGAAATGAACGTTCCATGATTCTGACCACGAATACAAAAGGAACTGTACAGCCCATGAAGGGGGCTCCATGTTCCTCCAAATGTTTGCCACGGAAAGATATGGCGCGTGATAACATCCTGCAATGCCACTCATCTTACAGTTAGAATAATCAAGAGCCAAAGTCCAGATGGTGTTAAGAGTGGTAATCTGGGGCAGGCGAGACACACAGATATTATAGTTCTTATTAGTCAAGAATAATGCATGGTAACTCTCAGTACTATGCGGCAAGTTGTACAATAACCCAAAGCTACAGACTCTGAGAGAGTTTTTCATTTCTGTAATTAGTCACCCAAACCAACTGCTTTCTCTTATGCTAAACTCACACAGTATAATTTTCTAAATATATTTTAATTAACGAATCTAAATCCACTGGTAAAGCCACAACTCAGTTCTGAATGCTTCTACCAAATTTTTATCAGGCAAAAGAAGGTGCATTTTGTGGGGAAGGTCCTATTTTTTAAAGATAATTTTAGATCTAACATTTTATCCTAAAATTATCTTCCTGTATTTATAAAGTTTGAAAATTTTTTCTTGGCAAGAGAGAGTGAAAGAGCATATCCACTTTTTAAAAAGAATTGGTTAAGTAACCAATAATGATAATATCTTGGCTCTTGGTTAGGGTTATTAATCACAGCTCTGTAATTAGAAAGCAAAATGCAATAATTTTTCATTGTAGTTTTCTGTGAATCCAAAACATTTAGATGTTTCCCTCCAATTGAAATTTGTAAAAATACTCATAACTTATCAGTTTTTTGTGGTGATATGAACTAATGGACCACCTTTAAATTAATTCATTAAAAGAACCAGAATACAGCACAATACTCTTTTCCTCTGCACCACACTAAGGCTGGCATCAAGCACACATGAGCACACTCTTCCTTACCTCCCCCATGGCTGCCATCTCCATTATAAATCACAGAGGGAGAATACATGCAGTTGTTTTCCCACCGTCATTCATATTTCATAGCTTTCAGTGTAGTGAGAAAGTATTTCATTTTTAGGAAGGATTAATACCAGCAGCATTTATTTTCTTCTATGAGAAACACTTAGCTAGCTTTAGAGATTGAAGCAAAGAGGATGATCTTCTTTTGTGTGTACGTGCCTGTTTATATGTGTGCGTAGACATGTACACAGTCGTGATAATGTTGATAAGCAAAGACATTTAAAAAGGCTTTGGAAATCATGTAGAGTGTGTTTTCCAGTGTATTCCCCTCAATTTTCAAACTTCTTAACATTGATGTATGCCTCAAAAGAGATGGTACAGAATTATAGGGAAATTAGAGTTGTAAAACAAGTAATTACCATGTTGTCAAGAGAATCAATTTGGGTGCTTGCTGATATATTTATGAGTAATATAACATTTTAACACACTATGGATAGACTTTTTTATGAAGCCATGCTTGTATAGGGGTCTATGTATATTTGTGCTTAAGTATACATACATAGTGAAACAATAGTGGCATAAGTGTGCAATTGTGACTTCTTTTAGAAGTTTTAATACTGAAGAAACCAGTCATGTATTCCCTATTCTTTTCTCAATAAAAAGAAGGAAAACAAAAAGTAGTTTAAAAGGAACCAAAGACAACAGGCATGGATAAAAAAAAAGAAAACATCTATCTTCCCGATAATGATGAAGCTGACATGAAATCTGAATAAGCAATTGCTGTTCTCACAAGAAATAGATGTAGCTGAGTTCCCTACTGTGGACAAATTTAGTCATTCATCTGCAATGCCCGAATATAAAGCCTTCAGAACTTCTGCAGTAAGGTTTCCTACAGTAACTTGCAAATCTAAAGAACAAGAAAGGAAGCTCAACATTATTTGGATGTGGTGACATGACCCACATAAATGTTAGGGATAATGGGCAACTTAGCTCACTGCAAATCAAACAGCTCCATGATCCGTCATTAACCTAAGTGAGCTCGAGCTTCACTGAAGCAGCCCTCTAAATGAATAGGTCACTGCCTGTTTAAAAGCTCTGAGATCTGCTAATGTTCCAAGGACTTAAGAGTCTATTAGAGCAGACTGCCTGAGCATGTACAAAATTGAAGGCAGCTGCAGATAGCTAACATGCTTTGATTTGTGGAATAATATTCCTTGGGAGCTGTTGTGAGTCAGGGAGACTCATTGCTACATTATCTGCATAAATGGGTAAAAGTGTCAAGTTGAAGATAGAGGACTGTGTCAAGAGATACTTCACAAGAAGAATTAAGTTTCCACTCGAAGCTGACTTTCATAATGCAATTAACTCCATTAGAGAGAATGGAGTCCTGAATACTGCTCAAATTAAGGCAGTATAGTTTGAAGCAGTAGTAATTCAGGAAGAATTAGCAATGCCCTCGAAAGAGAGTTACTGAAGTGAACTCTGGAAGACTTTAAGATTAAAGCATTTAATTGCTTCTTTAGGTGCTCTGGACTGTATGCAGACTAAAGTCCAGGTGTTAATGAAGATTCTCCTCTGTGCTCTTCAGATAACAGAACTGAATCTTGCAGTCAATTAGGAAAACCTTTGTAAGCCTCCATTACCATTTCATATTCTGTCTCGAATTTCCAAATGCTTTTTGTCTAGCACTCAAGTTGTGTAGTATTCATTTCAAATACTAATATGAGGTGATAGCTTCTGTAATAAACACATATGTTGTAAGTTATGAATGTATTTGTAGGACAAATTATATTTATACAAGTACCTTTATCAAAATTGCACATTTCATTCTTTTCTCTAAAGTTTTTTTGCATGCTATCTAAATGTTTCAAACAAGTTTATATATGTATATGTTTAGGTAAATTTATGTGCTCATATTTATTTATTCAATATTCATTCACTAAACTTTTTGAGGTCTTTCAGGTACCAGATGCTGTTTTGAAGAACTCCTCTCACAGAACTTGCTTTTTATTTCCTAACAAAGTAGATAAGTTTTCTATTCTACAGTGGTATTGCATCTCAACAAACCTATCATTACTTCAAATTATTTTTATCTTTTTTATAAAATAGCTAACTTGTTAGTCACCCAGTACACTGAAGAGTATTGGTCATTTACTCTTGTGATGTCATGGAGGAATGAAAGTTGTGACTTCCTGTTCATGTCTAGAATTATAGGAAGGTAACATTACTTATGGCTAGCATTGAACATCAAGATTTCCAAAAATTATTAACTCAACATATTTTAAATTAGATTATCTATAATGTAATGGCATAATCCAGTTAAATAATTAATATTCTTCTATTCCAATTAAAATACATTAGAGATGGATAAAGGTAATGATTCTCCTTGGAAAGCCAGTATAATTTACAGGCAATGCTTAAAAATAACACACAGAAATTATGACAAACCAATTTTACTTAAAATAAAGTATTAGGCTCAATGAAAATGAGGCCTTTTTTTTTTTTATAAAGAAGAGCTTGGCTAATACAAAAAATGAGAGATTGGGCTAGTCATGGATTCTCAGGCAAGGTTAATTCTTTCATGATGATCTAGATGGTTGTACTCCTGGACACTATACTACAAGTTATGGTAGAGGGAGGATAAATTACAAAAGTATTAACTTAAGGAACAATTTGTTTGCAATTGTACAATCTAGATCTACAATAACTGTGACTAAGATAAAGATGACTGTCGATTTGAGCCAAATTAATCGACTTGAAGGTATATCTATTCCAAACTAGGCTAATATGAAGCCATCAATGCTAATATATAGTTGAATAAGTGGAGACCAGGAAAGTCTCAGACATGATCATAAAGTCCCAAGCTATTGGGACTAGCTCTAGCTCTGCATTATATTTTGAGTTATAAATGTTTTTCAAAGGCAGTGTGTCAAAGGCTTGGTTTCCATACAATAAAACTACTGGGAGAGGATAAAGCCTTCAGTTTGTAGGGCCATTAGAGGACATGTTACTGGAACATGTGCTTGAAGGTGATACTGTCACTGCGCTCTCTTCCTCTCTGCTTGCTGGGCATTGTAGAGTGATATGTTCGCTCTGCTATTTATTGCATGTCATGATGTATCAACCTCCAGGAACTCAAAAACACCAGGAGCCACAGACTGCAATATCAAAACCAAGAGCCAAAATAACTTCCTAAAGTTGTTTATTTCCAGGATTTTGTGAGAGCTATGAAATTCTGATGAATACATTGTGTAATTCACCAACATGAACATGATTACAAAGAATGGTAGTCTAATTAAGCTATGACAAGGACAAAGTAGAAATCAGGAGTTGGTGTTGAACAAATAGTTCTTGAAATGACTATCAATATTCAAATGGAACTATGGATTCCTTATATGATGTTACTCTGATTTGTAAATAAAAATGGAAATCAAGACAGTTTGGAAAACAACACAGAAGTATTATTTAAACCAACGTTATTGCAAAGGCTTGTGTCTCTCTTGAGTCGCTATATAGATGGAAGTCTGAAGAAAAAAAAAAACTCTTCCAAAGATAATGAAGACTACAGAGGAAAATAAAATTGTAACAAAATAAAAACCATAAGAAAGTGTTTTTGATTACAATTATTCAAGTGTCACAACTGTGTGGTTTTTCATTTTGATGCTTCTGAATTTTATTCTCAATAATTTAGCACTTCAATGTATTTAAATACTTTAAACAGGTCAGCATTTCTAGGATTCCATCCTGTGTTTTGTAGTATCAGGTCTTTGTGGTTCCAGAAAGTTACACCTGCCTGCTCTACAGTGTTCCTTCTTGGGTGTAGATAACTCGTAGGCTGAAGCAGGCCACATACCCTTAGTGAGCCCTATACTTATTTTACTCCCTCTTTTTATTACACACGATAAGAATGCACAGTACTTGCTAAATGACAGTTTAGAATACTGAATGTATTAGAGAAGAAATATCTGATTAACGCCCCTGTTAACATTTCACACTACAGCTTAACTAGACCTAATATGCACACTAGAACACATAACAGCTACAATACAGGGATTCATTCTATCAGGATTTACCTAATATTGAATATCTTCTCAGTTAGCACAAATGCTGGAATCTGATTATGAAAAATAAATTTCTCCCTTGGAAGTGATTGCTGATTTCAAATATTTATCCCAGCCTTCTCCTTTTTGCTAACTAACATATAACTTAGAACCATACCAAAAGCTTATACTCCTCTCTCCACTTCATATCCTATTGCGGGGAATGAAGGAAGGGAGGAATCTGAGTTAAACCTTACTTTACAACCCATCAGCTGTCATAGCCCTTGCAGGAATGACAAGGCTTTATGGAACTATTATTTTATAAATTTGCAGAAGAACGTTTCATTGTAGATATATAGACATGTTTAAGGACATTGATGCATTATGGGAAACGAACCTTTTAAGAATGTCACCACTGTACAAATGCTGTTAAATATATCACAGAAAAACTATATAGTGTAGGTAAAATGAACACTGGACTGGTACTTTTGATGAAATCAAGACGCAATGAAAATAAATTACAGGAGATTGATGCCAGCATACCACAACATGCCTTCAAAGTAAAAGTTTCCAAAGCAAAACAACAATTGTACAAAATATTTATTAAAAGTATAATCCAGTAGCAAATATTAATTATTTCAAATATTATGTACAAAATATATTATTTTATGCTATTTGAAATGTACTTCTATTGTTTACATCAGCAATGACACAAACTAGTACAACCCTATGATAGCTACAACCTATAATAGCTATATCACTAGGCATCAATACATTTGGGGCTGCATTATAATCTATGGGCCCACCATTTAAGGCAAGATCTCTGATAAACTATATCTGTATATTGCTATTTTTAATTTTCATTCCCAGATATTTCTTAGATGATACCTTATCTCATCATTTCTCCAAATAGCCATTAAAAAAATAATATCATCACCACTTTTGACTCTATCGACATCTTCTGATTTTTTTTGTATATTTCATTTTTCTTTTGTGTGTGTGTGTGTGTGTGTGTGTGTGTGTGTATAGGTGGGTTTGTGCATGAGTGAATGAACTGTCCATACATGCTAGAAGTGGGCATTTGAACTACTGAATCTGGTTGTGAATTTCTCAGTGTGGACGTGAGGGACCTGAGCTTCAGCCCTCTGCAAGAGCAGTAAGCACTCTTAATTGGCAACAGTCTCCATAGCTTTATTCAATACTACTAGTCTCCTTTTTTTAAACCTAAGCCTTCTTCTCAATTAGTGATTCTTTCATAATGCAAGTAAGTACGTCAATTTATTGAGTTCTTGCAAAAATGAATTTTTCACATTTATGTATTTAGTATATGGGTGTGTGTGTGTGTGTGTGTGTGTGTGTGTGTGTGTGTGTGCACGTGGGATTTTTTGCATCAGAGGACAACTTTTAAGACTTGTTCTTTTCCTCCATGACATGGCCCTGAGGATTGAATTCAGGACACCAGATTTGAGGACAGGTGTCTTTAGGCACTAAGCCATCTCAGTGGCCCAGATTTATACATGCATATATGTAGCCTAAGGGAAGTTTCTTCTTCATTGAGATAATAATGTCCAGCACTTAATAAATCCTGACACATTTTTTTTGATTTAATATGGTGGGTCTTATTGTTAGCTGTAGCTGAGGCTTCTGCATTTGAATTTTAAAGAGGACATTTCCATTAATGAGTGTTGCCAATGATGTAATTGTACACCACATTAACTAGCACAAAAAGCTTAGAATCAAGAAGTTAAACAGTTTGCTCCCAAATGCCCAGAGACTAATTATTATGACATTGTTTTAAGCCTTAGTTTAATCTCCAGGACGTCATCAGACAGTAAAGAAATAAGGATTTTAATTTTTATACATAGGACATGTTTTCATATATCATAATATTTAAAAAACATGAACTATAAGACCCATTAATTGCATAATACATTAAAGCTGTTATAAGATATTCTTAAAACTAACACCCTCCTTTGCTGATGAGTCTAAGTTCAAAACCTCTCTTCTAAAGTGGGATACTTACATGGAAATGAAAAATAAATTATACATATTTTAGTCATTTGAGCATCTCAGTTTGACACTGGGGTATAAACCCTCTCGTTTACCAATGAGTATGTATGCACAGGCTTCAGCTTCATCTCTCATGATATATAGTGCTAACACATTCTTGCATGAAAAGTATATATTGTAAGAATGACTTTTCAAGGTATAATAATGTGTTGATATATTCAAGGCAATATAAATTCATTTATAAAGCAATCATACAGATATTTACAGAATAAAGGTTGCAAAAAAATTCAATGACAGAGAAAATAACTGCTGCAAAATAACAATAATTTATCCCTTACATTGTAAAGACTAATACATTATTAGTGTTTATAAACCCAAATAAAGCTATATGTATAGCATAATGTGCATATTCTCTGGTTTTGATATGATAGGATGTAATTATTAAATGTCATAATAAAATGATATTAAATAAATAATTGAGATATTAGAACATGTTCCAAGGATATGACAAGAGGAAATTCATACCATATACAGCTTATTTTTTCACTTAATTTTTTATCGAGTACAGCTTTTACTTAGTCTAATATAAAATTTTACTTATTCCACAGTACTCATCAAATTAGTACATGGTACTTTAAGTCTGAGAAATCATGGCGTTACTTAACACAGCATGCATTACACACATTCACACACATTTCTCCTTAGCAGTGTGGTCGTGATATAGCAGCCCTCCTGCATAGCAATTTAGGAAAAACACGTTTGCCTTGAAACCAAAACTCAAAAGTGCTTTTTAACAGTTATGTCCCTATAAAATGCTGGATTATCACTTATCATCAGTTAATAAAAAGAATGTCTCAGGTAAAATCCATAAAATTTCAACTCATGCATAACTGAATAATTTATTTTCAACATTTATTTCATTTATTTAAAAAGTCAATATTTTAAGCAGGATGGATAAACTATTTCTGCTTAGGTTTTACTATAAATAGGATTATCATTGACACTATATTATTAACTGGATGCTGTCTATTTATCTGATATTTATGTGATATAATCACATTTTAAAGGCAATGATTTGTTCAAAGATAGACACAATACTGTCTTATCTTACATGAGACCTATTTAGCCGCATTTCCCTTTGGAAGTATAAAGATACTTGTAACAAGATGCACTAACAGGCCATTTTATTACTCAAGATTTTAGATTTCGCATTTTTACAAGAAAACATGGCTCACTTCTTTACAGAAGCATTGCCCTGCACCTCTCTAATATATCCCTAGATTTAATGGCACAAAACCTAGATGGTTATAGGTGTGAAAAGAACGTGATACTTCAAATTAACATAAACAGAGTGTAAACAGAGATCTTCAGGTTTAATTCATTAGCAAGCATGATTAGGTGTTCCTCACAATGCATTTTAAGAGGTAAGAGTGACATATAGTCTAACAGACCTGAATCCATAAGATTGATTGTTTTCTGCTTGTATGACAAACTGTTCTATGCATTTCCTCTTGCCACAATCCCAAATATAAAAAACAATCTCAATGTAAGTAGATAAGCATAGTGTCCTAAAATTCAGGAGTAAGTCTGTTAACTCTAGCATTAGTCAGAATGCTTTTCCTGAAAAGGTAAGTACTATTTTTGCCACAACAAGAACATAGCACATGTGGAAGGAATGACAATCATCCCTCCTAAAGGAGCTCTTTGGTTTTCTGGGGATTAAGTGAAATGATCACACCACTAAACAGGTCACTGGAAGGAGTGAGCTCCAGTCAGAAAATACTTGGCTTCAAACCCCTCTGACTGCTTGAAAACAGCACACTGCAGTAGAAGTTAAGAGTATAGCAACTGGGGACTAGGGAAACAAAGCAGAGACCATAAAAAAAAAAAAAAAAAGTACGCTTCCGTTTCTCCAAGTAAGGACTTTAGTTTCATGTTAATGGTTGAAGTTAAATTTTGAAGGAAGTATTGTGAATGAAGGAATAGATATTTTAAAGTGGGATTTCAAGTTAATTATGAATCTCTTTTTACTCCAAGAGTTTCCCTAGCAGGTGGAGAAAACCCTCTTGTCTGATTGCTGAGTAAGCAGGTAGTGCCAGTTAGTTAAATGGAATAGTTAAGTACGGTTCTGTACTGGAACACTCCAAAACAATGTGTCAATCAACTGCTGCAGGAAAGAATACTCAACTGCCTTTCAATTCTGAAGGCATGTTACGTGAGAATGTAAAGGGGGTATTTACAGCATAAATCTATTCCTTTCTGCAAACAATACTGTCAAAAAGTTAAAAAGGTATTGTACAGCCTGATGTAGCAGTAAATGATGTTGTGATATTGAGGTTCAGTGCTCATGGATGGCTTGTGTCTAAATATCATTTCATCAATTTCACATCAGATCATACACATGCTTCTTTAGAGTTTCCACTGTTATGTCATCTCTAGGGTATTTTAAACTGTGCACATACAGCCTGAATATACTTCATGTAAATCCCCCAAAGTATGCAAAGTGATTTTCTTGCTGAGAAGTGTGTGAATGAGCTTTAAAATACCTGATGAGAAACTGGAAATCATGAAATGGTTACAGAATCAGCCAAAAGTATGTCAGTTGCCTCGGCAAAGAGTACAGAGAAATGTACAGGCAAGAGGCATCTCAGACACCAGTACAGGGGTTTCTGAAGCCACCACGATCCCAATACAAGAAGGGGGAAAGAAACAATGGTGTTAAAGTGATATTTATAAAAATGTCAATAATCGTCTTGGAAGAATGCTTAGCTTCTATGCTCTCCTTCCCATTCTTGTAATTCTTGTATCTTTTACTAGTATCAAATAATTATTGCCCTTAAAAAAATTCCAGATCATAATATACAACCCTTAACTGTCATAGAAATTGTCCCATATGAGTTTTGTGGTAGGAAAGGCAGGTGACTATCCAGTGAGAGATCCACTACTGAAATATTAAATATTTTCACTTTTGTAATTTAAATAGGAATGTTTCGAATTTTTTGTCAATAAAGTAGTGAAGGAAATTGCCGTTTTGAAACGAAAGCATTTTGCTTTAAAGCCACACTAAAAGCATTTACAAAATAACCAGTTGAACATCCATGACTAACCCCTTTACTTTCACTTGAAAACCTAGCCAAGCTGAGGTGCAGCGGTGGTGAACACGTCCCTCTCTCTCCACTGAAAGCAGCTTCTCCCTTCTACAGACTTGCTTAGAACTTGCAGAACTTTCCTAAAGCAAAACCACTCTCCAGCTCCTGATTCATATGCTATGTCGGTGAACACCACTCTCTAGCTTAGACTAGCCCAGCATCACTTTATTAACCATGCACGCTTCGCTGTATGTGTTTCCAAAAGCAATCGCACATGCGAAATCAAACCTCTGTTAAAAAAAAAGGGGGGGGGGGAGCCTTACCTGATGGCTGAGAGCAGATGCAGCTGCAGGAACAGCCACCTTAAGGGCAGCAGCGGGATGCAACAGCAGCCTTGCTCCAAGGTGCGACTTCTCCCTCTGTCTCTCTCTCTTCCCTCTTCTAAATCACTGTAGCAAACCACGAACGCTCGTGTTTGTTCCCTTTAACTCACAGAAGGTTCTCAAGCCAGGCAGCCAGCAGACACCACTTTGTTCCTGGAAGAGGCAGCTTCTCTTCTCAGAAACGCTTGGACCCTCTCTGTGGCTCCCTCCACATTTACCCTTCAGATCAATAATGCTCTCTGGGCGGGAGGGGTGGTGGTGAGGAGACTCAGCTGCAGTGGCTAGTCGCGAGCCAATGGGGGCTCAGGATTCCTTTCCTGTCATCTCCCCGCCCTCAAAACAAAACCCAGCGTGCCTCTGACACATCACTGAGTTGTGAAAAGTAATGCAATCCTACATTTGAAATGGCATCTTGTTTGTTCTTTTCCCCCATTAGCGTTCACTGTAGAATGCTTTGAATGAGTGAGAAAGGGCTGAATATCCCTCCGTAGACTCCTGAAAGGAACTGGACAGACTGGGACCTTCAGGGAAAAAGAAAGTGACAGCGCCTGACTTGGACCTGATACCGAGGTTGTGTGGCAGATCTGAGAGAAGTTTATGTTCCTGTCCTCACTCTACCAGGGAGTTTGATTCCTTTATATTGTGGAACAAAGCAATACAGTACCGAAGTTGTCCCTTTCTTTACATGTTTCAGGACCATCAGGCAATCACTGTTGATAAGTAATAGTTAAGAAAGTTTGTAGAAACTTGTCCGAATGCATTATGGGTTCTGTTAATTGTTCATGATTTTTAAGTATGCACGATTTTCCTTAAAAATTGACAATTATTTCTGAAAATATAGTACATCTTAATGGCAATAAGAGGTAACAAGGATAGCTAGTGTTGAGTATATAAGCCTGACCTTTAAGATCGTCTAAACCATAATGTATACGTCATTCATGATGATCTTTCTCTGATTTTCACTATTTAATACACTATTATACATCTTAGTACAACATACAGTGGCAAGGATTTGCTTAAACAATTGAGTTTGCTATGAGAATTGGTAATTTTGTCATTTAAATATCAAGAATTCAGTAATTATGAGATAATATAATAAAAGGCAGTAGGAATGTCAAGTGCACAGTTCCGGTGCCATTTAGAAACAAGAATAGGGTGAGAAAAGAAGTATGAGCAACTGCAAAAATACTAATGTCTTTTCAATGTCATTGTCGAATAAGAATAAAATTAATGTGTCTTTCTGAAATCTTTTGTTCCACTGAAGTAATACAAATAAGTTGATGTATTTGGTGTAGTCAAGCTTTGTATATTGTGACAAGTTAAAATAGCTTGGGGAGGCATTACAAACAAAACAATTTCGCTACCTGTCCATCATGTGAAGAAGGCATGAAGAAACCTTAATATTTACAGCTCTATTGACTGTGTCTCTATAAAAAAAAGTTAATCCTAACGTTACTGTAAATCACTCATGTAGAACATAAAATTATATACATGGCTATTTTGCTAAGTGTGTAGTTAGAAAACTTCATTACAACCTTGATATCTCAACTGCTTTGGATTTGGAATAGGAATGATCATATTCATCTGCCTAAAGAATATTGGGGAGCAAATTTATTCACATTTATGAAGACTTCTCCAGCCCAGCTGTGGACTGGAGAACACTGTAGCCTTATGTGATAGATACTGCAGGAAAGGTGAGGTATATGGAGTTTTCCACATGGAAACTAGAAGATCATTGGTTACACCACAAGAACCTGTACTCTATTGAGTAAAACAAATTGAAATTAATGAAACAGATGTAAAAAGTGCACTCTGGTAAAGAGTTAAATAATTACAAAGTATTTAGAACAATTAACATATGTATATAACAGACAAATAAGGCTCAATAGAGAATAAGCCTTTAGATATACAAATCTCCAGAAGGCTGCTTATAAAATAAATGTCATTATCAAAATCATATTATATATAAAGATTAGTATTTTCTCAAGAAAGAGATAAAATAGTGAATGAGGAAATTCATCACAGGATTGTGAAAACTGTCAGTACCTTCAGTTCCCATTCAGGGAGTCATGCCTTCCATTAGTCTGACTCAACAGAATTATTACAATTATCAATCTATTGGTTATTTATCCATTATTGATATGTGTATTTTGAATCTAGGTTTTCACAAATCTTGCTTATACATTTTCTGAATGTGCTATTTAATATATCTATTCATGGTCAGTTTGCCATCACAAATTCTTTACTGATTCTGACTGATGCCTCACTTGTAATCTTAAAAAGGAAGGAGATAAAGGAGTCACTACAACCATAAGTCTCATTGAAGCAGCAGTCACTTCAGTTTGGAAGTGGCTAACCTCACTTCTGCTCATATTTTCTTGGCCAAAGAAAAGCACCAACAAGTTGCTAAAGAGAAGTCTATAAAACAGGGTAGTGTAACATTTCTGCAGAAAGGGAGAACCATGGGGAAGACCTCGACTATTTTGAAGAAATGGCAGTCTACCAAGTCTTTTCTAGTCTTAAACATCAAGAAGACAACTTTGCCTACAAGGTAGTCAGTACATCTAGGGAGGACTCTTCTTTCTCTTCATTTTACCCCTTTTTATATTATATATTTATTTTCAAATTGAAACAATGTGATGTAGAGAAAACCAAATGCAAGAAAACAATGCATAAAACCATTGAAGGTTTCTCTTATTCATGGGTCAATATAGTATGTAGAATGAAAGAATATGTGTCTTAAATATTAAAATAAGGATAAAGCAAAGACTCTTGTTGTAGTAGTTTGAATGAAAATGGACCCATAGGCTCACAGGCACCGTCAAACTGGTAGGTGTACCCTTGTTGGAATGGGTGTGCTATTGTTGGAGAATATATGTCACGAGGAGTGGGCTGGGGGGACTCAGAAGCTCAAAACAGTGTAAGTGAGTGCCTCAATGTCTTTTCCTGCGGCCTGTGGATCATGATGAAGAGTACTCCGCCTCAAGTGCCATGTCTGCCTGCTTGCCACTATACTTCTGATTATGACAATAATGACAATAGTGTATGCATGTGTGTGTGGTGTTTGTATGATAGTGCATCAACACACCATATTCTTACATGTCAGAGGACCTTGTCAGCAAGATGTAAAACTGAAACATGCTCATTAGCAAGGTTTGCCATTAGCCAAATAGTGAATAATAATCAGATGTATTTCTTTCATTTAGGGCCCATGATGATCAGAGTTTAAAACTTCCTTGTAAACAAAACAAAAATTATCTATGTAAATTGTCACCATGTATATGTGGACATGTATATCTGGATAATATTCACCTAAATAACAAAAAATGAGAAAAACTGTCATTTTGAATATTTGGGGACTCCGAGCAAGGTAGTGATTGTCGTAGGGTTTATATTGATGTGAAGAAACACCAGGACCATAGCAACTCCTATAAAGAAAGCATTTAATTAGGGGACTAGCTTACTATTACAGAGGTTTAGTACATTATCATTATGACGGGAAGCATGGTGGTGTCTAGAAAGAGATGACGTTGGCTGCATCTTAGCTTGTAGGCAACAGCAAATCATTTGAGATACTGGGCAGTATGCTGAGAACAGGGAACCTCAAAACCTTCTCCCACAGAGGCTCACTTCCTCTGACAAGGTCATAGTCACTCCAGCAAAAACACACAACCTAATAGTGCCATTCTTTATGAGATTTTGGAGGTCAGTTGTATTCAAACTACCAAAGTAGTAGAGCAGGCACTTAGCATTTGTGTTACTGAGTGTTCGATACCCACTATCATCAAAGAAAACAATTGTTTCCCTCATTAACTCATAATTGTCATGCTAAGCTATTCTTTTATTATTAATAAGCTAATCTATTATTCAAAAAATAATTGTTGACTTTGTACAAATGCTGAATGCACTGATTCATAAAAGAAGCAAATAGCTAAGATGTAAAACCGTATATATATATACTATTCTCTTGTGGCCAAAGAAAAAGGCTTTGTTTCCCAGTAGCATAAAGCAAATATATATTTTGCATCAATTGTATGTATATTTTATTGTAAAATACTATGTTTTTCAAAAAATATTATCAATAAATATAATATTCCAAATTTATTCATAGTGAATATGAAGAAACACTAAGAAAGAGTGCATTAGTGATGAATGATTAAGGCCCATATACATAATAGTATATTTCATCACATAAAGTCAATAAAACCAACAGATCTGTTAAAAAGCTATACCTACAAACCCCAAAATATATACATTGTATATAACAACCCTTTTAGTTAAAAGACACACAAATATACGTGAAGATGTAATAAAAATACTAACTGAAATAAGAAGAAAATTCATAGTGAATTGCAGCAGTTACATCAGAGCAATCTCCTGTTGCTATGCTATGAGCCCACGTATTATACCTGTTACAACTTCTTCCGGTATTTTCCATCTCCATTTTTGCAATTCTCCTTAGTAAATTACAAACCCGAGAATAAGAATCAGCTTTCAAGTATTGTATATAGCATATACATAATGTATGAAATATGCTAATTTGTTAGTTACAATCTGGATAACAGCAACTGTTCATAAATTTGCTTGAGGACTAACATTGTTTTGCTGATAGTTGACCGTGTAGGCTGTTGGTGCCTGTGATCATTGCATTTTTCAAAGGTAAGCTTTACACAGTAATTTGTTCTGCATTTCAGGTTTTCATAACTGAAGAATTAGTGATGTGACTGATTGCTACTGAAAAGTCTGGTGTTAGAATTAATGGTGAAGACACCATAGGTGTTGTTTTTGTTTTCTTTTGAATAGTAATAACAGTTCCATAACCCTTGCTAATTCGCAACTGAACCATAACTTCTCTGTCTTAGGGTTTCTATTGTTGTGAACAGACACCATGTTCAAAGCCACTCTTATAAACAAAAACCTGTAATTGACCTATATTTTCGAAAGTCAGTCCATTATCACGGTACTACATAGTGGAGTGCAGGTAAACGTGGTGCTGAAGAATGAGCTGAGATTCTAACATCTTGACCAACAGGCAACAGAAAGTAGTCTCTGAGATAGTGGGCGTGTTTGGACACCTCAAAGCCTACCTCCATATTGACATTCTTCCTCCCAAAAGGCCACACCTACACAAACAAAGTGACACTTCCGAATATGATCTTATGGTGGTCAGTTACATTTAAACTATCATACTTTTCATCTACCTCATGTTCTATTAACTACTAAGCCATATGTACAAACCCATGCATGTATCTTTGATACACAAATAAGAATTTACCACAGATATCTAGTAGTATCATTGTTAAATAAAAATTTATTTTTTACTGTGTAGCTTTGAACAATGATTTTGCTTGCTAGCAACAAGAAATATCTTGAAAAATTAATATAAAAATAAATTGTTTATTTTATGTTCCATAGCAATTTTATATTTATTTGATGTATCCTATAGACATACCAAAAATAGATGCACTAGTATTCATAGATTTAATATTCTAAATTCATTTTCTATTAAATTGACTTCACATCTAATAATTAAAATCTCCCTCCTTTTGCTATATATATTATTGTGTTATATATATTCATACTGTATCAATCACTTTTTTACTTGCATTTCCCTGATGACTGAGGTTGTTGAACATTACTAAGTGATTCTTAGACATTTGAGGGTAAGAGGGGTCAATGAAACCACAAGATAATTCACAGAATCAACTAACTTGGGTTCATTGGGGTTCACCAATATGGATGGGCAGGGAACCTGCATGGGACTGACCTGGGCACTCTGCATATATGTTACAATTGTGTAGCTCAGTCCTCTTGTGGGACTCCTAACAGTGTGAGCAAGGGCTGTCTCTGAGTCTTTTACTACTTTAGGGGACCAACTTTTATACTGGATCCCCTTTGTTCAGCCTTAATACATGGAAGGTACTTAGTCTAATGAAAACTTGATATGCCATGTTTCATTGATATCCATGGGAGGCCTGCCCATTCCTGAACAGAAACTGAGGAGGGGTGGATTGGAAAGTGGAAACAGAGGGGTAGGTTTGGTGGAGGGGAAGAATTGGGAGAAAAAGAGGAATGGCATACTGCAGTCAGACAGTAGATAGATAGATAGATAGATAGATAGATAGATAGATAGATAGATAGATGATAGATAGATAGATAGATAGATAGATAGATAGATAGATAGATAGATAGACAGACAGGTAAATAGATTTCCAAACCGTATATTTTTCCAGTTTATTTCCTTCCAGAATATTGGTGTGTTAGAGATACATTTTCTACAGAGATGAGGACCTGAGAAAACTGCATAATTTTTTTTTAATTTTAACCGTGTATGTAATTCCTTGCCTCTGTAATTAAGCACATCTACAATGGGGAAAACTTAAATAACTAAAATAGCCTCAGTCTCAAAGTCCCCCACATAGCTAACCTTCTGCAAGATTATATATATTCAGTGGGCAAGTAAAGGTCACCTCCATTTTTAGAGATTACTATACAGTCAGCATTATGTGAGAAGTTCTACACTAAACTCCCAAGGCTACATTTGAAAATAATAAAATCTTGAAATAGGAAGCAATAGATAAGTGTTATTCCTCATACAATGCCTCCAAAGAAAGATATAGAGGAGTCAAGGAAATCTGTTGTAGCGCTTCCCATTCAATCTGACAGTTAACATACTTGACTTTTACTTCAACATTACGATATACAGAATCCCTATTGTTTGAGATGTCCGGGGGCTCTAGATAATAAATAGGCCATTTAAAGTTAGCATACTTATTAAAGACATGGAAAGATAAGCACAGTTTCTGATATGTGGCCAAGAAAATTTTATTCCATTTGCAATAAATATAAAAGGTAATTAAACTCTTAAAGCATATTGGGAATAACTATGTTACACAATGACAACTTTCAAATTGCCAAATTTCTAATTATTGCTTAATGCAATTCAACAAACCTAGTGTGACATAGGCAGAGAAAACTAAACTGAATGCTGGGAGAAATGAGGCAGAATCAGGGAGAAGCCATGTAGCCCTGCCAGATAAAGATGCCAGATCTTTTCCTAGTAAGCCACTGCCACATGATGATACACCAATTAATAGAAATTGGTTAAATTAATATATAAGAGTTAGCCAATAAGAAGCTAGAACTAATAGGCCAAACAAAGATTTAATTAATACAGTTTCTGTGTGATTATTTTAGGGCTGAGCAGCTTCTGTGTGATTATTTTGGGCTGAGCAGCTGGGAACCAACAAGCAGTCTCCTTACAACAGTTATTTTAGTTATATTTTCTAGATATAGAGAGAAAAATTTCAGTTATGTAGATAATCTTCAAACCTTTCAAACAGCTACTGAATATGTCATTTAAAATGTTTTAAGAACTTAGGACTTTTCATGACAATTAGACATCTGCTCCCGGCAGCACCAATCTACTTCAAGAGGATGTTGGGCATTGAAGAGCCTTCTTATAGAGTTGGTTAGCGTTTTGAGCAAGAAACTGCTCTTGCCTATATGAACTAGACATGCAAGACCCACTGAAGTAGAACCCAACTGCTGAAGTTGCCTAAAGAAAGTGAAACAGTCCTTCAGGTTTCCTACTTCATGAAAGAGTCTGCCAGACATTCTGCAGGACAAATAAGAAAGTGACTGACAGATTGCCAATATAGGTGGAATTGTCTTTGAAACTTTCTGCTTCATAGAAAAGTCTGCTGGATACTATGAGCCTGTAGACTGAAGATGGATGCCCTAAAGTTATAGAAGAACTTTGGATGACTGTCCATGCAGCAAGAAGTTTCTGTCATTTCTCAAGTTTTGGAAATTGCTTAAAATAAACTTCCTGTTAACTTAGGAGATATTATATCCTTCTGGAATCTTTGATGGAGTTGAAGAATAGATAGCTATAATTATAGTTTTTCTTAGTTATGATAAAAGATAAAGTAGATATAAATATTTTAACTGTAATTCTTGCCTAATATGTTATGTTTAATTTTACTGTGTTGAAGTTAAAAACCTTCCTTTTTATTTAGACAGAAAAGGGGGGATGATGTGGGAAGTCCTTCCATATATGTGTTGCTTTTACTGGTTAATGAATAAAGGAGCTGCTTTCTCCTGTGATAGGGAATAGTTGAGCTAGGTGGGAAAATTAAATTAAATTCTGGGAAAAAGAAGGTGGAGTCATTGAGAAGCCAAATAGCCACCATAGGAGACAGACATCTCCCCTGGAGCCTGCCAAAACATTGGCAGTAGGCCCTGACCTTGTGGTGATGCACTGAATAAAGGAGATGGGTTATTTTAGGATATAAGAGATAGCTAGAAATAGACTTAAGCTTTTGGTCAAAGAGTATTGCAAATCATTTCTGTGTGGATATTTCGAGTCTGAGCACCAGGGAATGAATGAGCAACCTTTGTCAACACAATGTCATGTTTATACTTCTCCCCATACTTCTTTCTGTTCCTTCTAACGCTCCCAGCCCCTCTGCAGATTCACTACTTTTTGTACTTCATAAGAAAAGAACAGATTGGCCGGGCGGTGGTGGCACATGCCTTTAATCCCAGCACTCTGGAGGCAGAGGCAGGCGGATCTCTGTGAGTTCAAGGCCAGCCTGGTCTACAAGAGCTAGTTCCAGGACAGGAACCAAAAGCTACGGAGAAACTCTGTCTCGAAAATAAAATAAAATAAAATAAATAAATAAAGAAAGAAAGAAAGAAAAGAACAGATTTCTACAAGATTGCAACCAAATAGAAAAACTTAAATATTATATGATGAAGCAAAAATTGTCATATTGCAGTTGGCCATGGCAACCCAAAAAGAAAAAAAGTCACAAGAGCATGTTAAGATCTCACATTATGCTAAACTCCATACCTCAAGCAAGATAGTAGCATACACTAGGGTAAATTCCTAAAGTAAGGCTGCAGATTTTTGGTTTTAGTTTAACATATTATAATTCAATTGCAGTTTTTGTAGATATATCCTGAAATCTTTATATTTAAGATCATCTAAACTGTACTTAATTCTTTGAGGTTTAATGATAATCTTAATTAGAGATATGGGTTGATAGGCATTATGTGTTTAGATCATTTTGTAAGAACATTGTGTTTCTCCATTCTTCATGATGATATCTATGAATCCCCAGGTACTTTAGTTGTCTGCCCAAAACATTTTATGAAAATAACAGCTTTCCATCCATATTTTGATTAATTGAAAGGATACGATAGCCAGGCACATTTCTGCATCACCATGCATCTTTAAGCCCATCATTGCTAAATATATTTCATGTATTAGCCATTTATATCACATTTTTCTAAAATATCTAGTTGAATTTTTGGCTCCTTTTAGTTTATTCCTCTTATTTTAATATTACATTTATATTTTATTAATCATGAACTTAGAATTTAAATAAATTTCTTCTACTTTATATTAGTAATTTTGTATTGTGTCTTTTAAGACACAATACATTTAGCAGCATAAAAAGAAGGGCTTATTTTGTCTAATAGTTGAAAGTTACAGTCAACTATGGCAAGGAAGACATAAAGGAATATAAGATAATCAAGAAGTAGAGAGATGAATACTGATACCCAGTTGACTTTAAGTTTTTTGCAGTACAATACTCTATCTGTGGAGTGTCAATGCTTATATTTAGTGTGGGTACTGTTACCTCAATGAATTAAATAAATATCCTCACAGACCTGGCAGATGTTTGTCTCTTTGCTGATTCTAGATCTTGGAAATATGAAAATCAATATTCGTCCTCACACATACACACTTTAACTTTTCTGAAAAAAAATTGAACTATGAATATTTTTGTTTGTAATATTTTTGGTTGTTACATTTAATATTGTTTATAGTTTATACATTTGGAACTGTGTCTAAACTTTTTTTTAGGTGGAGGAGCTGCTAGACAGAGTTTCTCTTTAGCTTTAGGGCCTGTCCTGGAACTTGTTCTGCATACCAGGGGAGCCTCAGACTCCCAGAGTTCTGCCTGTCTCTGCCTCCTGAGTGCAGGGATTAGAGGCATATACCACTATTGTCCATCTTTTTTAACTTAGTCACAGGACACAAAGATTTTTCTACCATTTTTTGCTAAAAATTTTAATTGTTTTAAGTATTATATTTATGTATGTAACCTACTTTGTATTTTTGAATAGTGCTAGGTTAATCTTTTTGCATATGAATGTCCAATTTTCTAAATTATTGGGGAACATTTCATTTTTCTCCCAATGAAATGTTCTCGTTCCTCAGTGGAAAATCAATTGAAAGAGAAAACGACAAATTTCACATACTATGAATATTTTGGATCGTATTTCTACAGTAAGCAAGCTATATCTTTGAGGAAACAAATTAAGAAAATCAATGAGGTAGCACTGTCTTCTTTTCACGTGCACAGCTCCTCTCACAGCTTGGCAGCCTGAGTTTGAAAACAAAGACCGCTTTTTGTTTTCAGGCAGTCCAGACCCAAACAATCACACAGAAACTATGTTAATTACAACACTCTTTGACATCTCAGGAGTACTTCTAGCTGCTCTTACATCTTATATTAACACACTTCTATTGTTTTATATTTTACCACAAGGCTCATGGTTTGTTACCTCTTGTTACTATGTGGCTCCACGGCATCTGTCCCCTTCAGCAGCTACATGGTGTCTCTCTGACTTTACCCTCTTTCCTCCTGCATTCAGTTTAGTTTTCCTGCCTACCTATATTGTGCCCTGCCACAGGCCAAAGAGGCTTATTTGTTAACCAATAGTACTAAAACCTATTCAGAGAGTACAGAGGGAAATCCCACATCATAAACTTTGTGCAAAAGTCCACCTACTCAGAATTTACTGTTTAGGTGTTTGTTATGAACAGTTAGAGGTTAGAATACATATGAATTATTTTTATCTATTTGCAGTTTTTTTTCTCAGTTTTACTTTTAGAAAGGCAGCCAACTAGTAACTTTTGCTTTTATGAATTATTTACTTATTCCATATTTTAGGAATTGTAAAATGCAGTGTACCTTTATTTTAAGATTGGAGTTATTTCTGTAACTGATTGAATTTCCTTCATGTAAATCATATATTGACACAGTTTGGAATAAGAGCTGTAGTCTGCATGGTAACAAGTAGATAGACTACATTGCAGAAGGGGTTTTAAAATTATTTTTGAAAAAATCTGCTACTTATGGAACCATGTGAGACAGAGCACCCAGCCTGAAGTATTCCTCAGGGAATAGAAGAGGATCTTCAATATTACAAGCAAGAAAGCTGACTCTGGAGTAATGTTAACAGAGCTTAATAGTTCCCAGAGGGAGATAGTTAGAGAATTTATGTCTTACATGCTGATTGGGGAAAAGTCAGGCTTGTACCCATGTCATATATAGAAATTTTCTTCAGAATAAGCCTTTCACTGATACAGAGAATAATTGAGTGCTACTCATAAAATAGACTAGAGAAATAAGAATTGTTTTTTTTTCCTGCCTGAAATCCTAGTACCTGAAACACGGGAGAGATAAAAATTATTATGGGAAATAAAGTGTAAGAATAAAACTAGGTAAAATGGAGAAGGACGGTGGTGGCACACACCTTTAATCCCAGCACTCTGGAGGCAGAGGCAGGCAGACCTCTGTGAGGTTGAGGCCAGCCTGGTCTACAAGAGCTAGTTCCAGAGCAGGTTCCAAACCTATAGAGAAACTCTGTCTTGAAAGAACAACAGCAACAACAGAAAGTTAAAATGGTGAATGACGCTGGAGCAACAAAACAAAATGTAGAACTCACAAGGAGATAAGTAAAGAAAAGTAACAATAAATGTAAGCACAATGGGTGCAATTTTTAGTGATGTCAAGGGTTTAGGTAACAGGTTTTTCACCCATCTGCTGTTACTTTTATTGGTGGCCACTTACTTTGATTCGCTTGAATGTATAAAATATCGGATCCAATGGTCCAGACAACATATAAGAGCAACTCCATGAACGTCAAACATTACAGACTTGTTGATCTTAGTTCCATAGTAAATGTTTCCATGTGAATATCTATACAGACATAAATATGTGGCTGGATAAATAAAAAGACTGTTGGTAAGTATATAGATCGTTGGTGGGTATATGACAGATAGATAGATAGATAGATAGATAGATAGATAGATAGATAGATAGATAGATAGATAGAAGATTAATAGTTATATAGAGACTTATAAGTGGATATAGACAGGTAGACAGACAGATAGATTGGGGATACATAAATGTCTTCAGGTAAAAATTGTTTTCCTTCAAGTGGAGGCACATTAGGAGTATAATCTGCTGCAATCCTACCAAAAAAAAAAAACCCACAGGATTTTACTGATTGTGAACTCCTTAAATTACTCCAAGTCAGATTCTGACTTATAAAAATCTGAAGCATCAAAGTTTTCTTTGAATGAGAGATAGTTCTAAGGCTAAGAACACTTGATTTTCTTGCAGATGACCCAGCATCTCTTCCAAGCACGCACATCAGGTAGCTTACAATCACCAGGATCTCCAGATCCAGAAGATTCAATTCCCTCTTCCGGTCCCCTAGTAGACACACATACATGTCACATACACACACATACACACACATGTACACACACACACACACACAGAGAGAGAGAGAGAGAGAGAGAGAGAGATTGAAAGAGAGAGAGAGAGAGAGAGAGAGAGAGAGAGAGAGAGAGAGAAAACACACGAAAAAAAAAAGTAACCTTAAGTGACAAAAAAAATTACAAAGACAAGTTTTAGAACCTGAAACTTGGAATGATTTGATGAACAAAAACATGTTAAATAGGACAAGTTTCAAATTTTCAGAAAATACAGTAGAAAAATTAAAAGAAATGCTCAGGCAATGTACAGTGACCTGTGTATTATCCTTTTTGCCTCATATAGAGTGTTAACTTTCCCAACTTTCAATAATGTTTGCATAGTAACAATACACACAATACACAAATAGCAAAATATTGCTCTTTGTTTTGATTATGTTCCTTTCATTTCTTTGCTCAAAAAATATTCTATCTAAAAAAATAAGTATTCATACAATATTTTGTCTTTGCAAACTGGCTTTGATGTGATTTTTAATGCCAACCTTGAAATAAGTCATTAAATAAAACAATGATGATGGGTCTTTGTCACATTGTTTCTCTGCCCACATTTCAAATATTAATTAAATTAATCCCAAATATGTTACTATAATTGTGTTAAACTATACATTTATTTTTATCTTGGAGAGATGAACTAAAACATTATTTTCTTCAGTCTCATAGAAGAAATATATGAATTAAAAAAACAAAAGTTCTATTTCAAATAAAGGGAGTAAAAAAATGAACATAATGGCTCAACCAGTTATTTTTGACATGTAGAGTAATATCAAAACAAATCAACTCTACGTGGATAGTGAAATAGCAGTTATATTTTTCTCAAGTCTGATCACGTTCAATTTAAATTTACAAATCAGCAATAACTCACTTTCCTTAAAAAGTACTTGTTTCCTTCATTTCCTCATACTTTCTATATTCCCTCAGTGATATCTCCTTGAAAATAATTTCAAACCTGTTCAATTTCAGAATAAGTTGCAACAATCATCACAGATACCAAAATATCATGGAATGCAATCAATTGATAAAATGCAATAAAAGAGAAATACAAACTAAAAAAAGAGAATGAATATGTAGGATTTAATTATATTTTACTTAATAAGTAACATAACAGTAATTTATCTGAGAACTCTGCTACAATGTATATATACATTGGACAGAAAAAATGATACAATCAGAAATGAGCTGTCTAAGTGAGCAAAGGGGTACAGGGTTTTATTTTTTTCCTCATATATACATTTTTTGACTGTATATATTTAAGAACCTCAACTGAAAATGCACAGAATTTTATATATGGATAGAGTATTTCATTGCATAAAAAGTGAAAGTCGACTGAGTATTAATAATCATCTACTTCTACAATGTCTTAGATTCCTTTATGGCTTCCTTATCATTCTTGACTGTTACTTTCAACTATTAGACAAAATAGCCCTTCTTTTTTTAAGCTGCTAAATGTATTGTGTCCCAGAAGCAATTAAAGTTACTAATATAAAGTAGAAGAAATTTATTTATAATGTTATGTACAGAAAATATTTTCCTCCAACTATGTCCCGTGATATCCTGTGTTCCCTCCCAGCTACATCTCGATATCCTGTGTTTTTTTCTGAAAGGCAGACAGCGTCACTCTTTGATATATTTATAAAATTACTTGACTCCCTGTAGTTCACATTTTCTCTTATTTCTTCACCGGATAGTCTTTTGTGCCAAGTAGGCAAACAGGATCTTTTGTTCCAGTAGGATTTGATGAATTAAAAATCATAGATTGGGGGAGGGGGGGGGAAATGGGAGGCGGTTGCGGGGAGGAGGCAGAAATCCTTAATAAATAAATAAATTTAAAAAATAAAAAAAGGAAAAAAAGGAAAAAAATCATAGAACTTCTACTTTCTTGATCTAATTGCGAGAGTAAAAAATGAGTTGATCTAACATCCTGGATATTTATAAAATACATATAACAAGTATGGTATTGCCCTGTAAGTAATGATTATTTTTTTGGCCATTCGTTATTTTACCTCAGCTGCTTGAAATATCTAGAAGTCGCAAAATGAGCTTTCTTCTGATCTTAGTCTCAAGATTTTGCTTTTATTTTTTAAATAATGCTCTCAAAGTACTTTAGATATTTGAATTTTTGTAAGAACAAATATTAAGAATAAAATGCTTCTTTTCTTGTATTTACAGTGAAGACATTTATATTTGTTTTCATAGGGACTTCTGATGTGCTACTACATCCCATTTGCAAGTAAATTATTTCAGTATATCAGTGTGGATATATCTCACTCTTGAAGTACCTAGATGCAAGGTGATGATAGAAGGATCAAGGCATGAACCCACCCCAAACTACATACTGAAATGGTGTCAAATAAACATAAGGAAAGGAAGGAAGGAAGAAAGGAAGGAAGGAAGGAAGGAAGGAAGGAAGGAAGGAAGGAAGGAAGGAAGGAAGGAAGAAGGAGGGAAGGGAAAAATCCTTCCCAAGCCATTCTTTGAGTTGAGAGGTGATGTCCCATCTTTGCCTACTGCCAGGTGTTTTACAATATTGCCAAATGACAGATTCTATTTGGACATGCAAAATAAGTTCTGGTTTGGCCTTGTGACTTTATGATCAGGTGTCAGGTTATATTTTAATGACTTTACTACATTAGGGATGTGTTTATGGGACAAAGATTATGAATATACAGACTATTTGAAAAATTGAATGATGGAGCATATATCCCAAAGCTCATAGTTTTGTCAGACTGGCATTCAGCAAATGATAGGTCTGAAATTAGTACTTATGCAGGTGTAAGAGAAATACTGATTCTTCTGTCCTACAGAGACTAGAGGCTCAGCAGAACAGAGGAAGGGAAGTTGTTTAGGAGAAAATAAGGTTGGGGCTTTGACTTATAAAAGTCAAATAATGAGGTATCTATATATTCTTAATTTTTTATATTTCATGTCAGTAATTCTAAAGACATTATTAAAAACTTGTTCAGAAAACATAACTCACACATATGTCAGTAAAATGAACTGATTATGGTTGAACAAAGTCTGAGACACCTAGAACAAAGGGCAGGAAAACAAATTTGGTACTAAACTTATATTTATTAAATGAGTATGTGTTAAAATTGGATGATCTATGTTAAAACTAATATACACATAATATTGATCATAGCCCTTTACCTCAGATTTTGGTAACGCAATGTCAGATTAAAAAATGATAGATAATAGAAATTAAACAGACAGATGGTTAGACAGACAGATAGATAGCTACTCTAAACAACTTAAATATATGTGTGTGTGTCCATGTGTGTGTGTGTATGTGTGTGCATCTTTATAGTCTAGAGAATGATTCTTCTAGAAAATAAATATTTTTCTTTCTTACTTTGTCTTAGCAGTTATGATGTCCTAAGTATATTGGAGGAAGCACATTTCATTGATGAAAACTGAGTTGATGGTTTCCATACTTGGTTATTCATGAAACCTACTCCATCATTCTTGAAGTACCACTCTTTCAGATGCAGATTCACTCATATTGTCAATTCTCCCTTGAGCTTCTGTATGCCATTTCCATTCCTTCTTGGAAATCAGGTTCAGAAGCCTATAAATGTGGTCTTTGATAAGAGTTTCTATTTCTTCTGTTTGGAGTACCTTATACAATAATTAGAAAGTGCAATTTATTGTAATTTTATTTTAAAAACTCAGCTATGAAAATAACAAATTATGATATTCCAGTTTTTATTTTGAGAAAAATATAATCCATAAAACACTATCTGAGCAATCCTTGATTAATTATTTAAGCTTACTTGGTCCTAAGCTATTCCACGGGGAAAGATAACATGTTGAAACACATGCTGTGCTGACTTTTCTTCCCTGTCAATTCATGAATCTAATACTGATTTTGAACACTTATGGGTGGTGAAATGATAATTATTTTAGAAAGCCATATAATCCTTGGTCCTAGCATTGCAAAATGGCAAGAGATAATCATCAGTTCTATATGATGGTAAGTAAAATGAATTACACTGGGTGAAGCAGAATATTGCTGTTGTTTTTGTCCTTAGAAAGGTAAAATTCTTGTGAGAAAGAATATCAGGTCAAGACACAATAGCAAAAGTTATTATTATTAATTTTAAAAAATAAAATAACAGGAAAATGGTCCTTGACTGGCAGGAAGTTTCTTTTACATTTATTTGGTGCTGGTTTCACACCTGGAACTTCAGGGCTTCACATCAATGTCAGGATTGACGTTTGTACTTAATGAAGGGGATTCAACAGAGAATCCTGAGTCTTACATTCTTTTTTTTTTTGTTTGTTTGTTTGTTTTTCGAGACAGGCTTTCTCTGTGGTTTTGGAGCCTGTCCTGGAACTAGCTCTTGTAGACCAGGCTGGTCTCGAACTCACAGAGATCTGCCTGCTTCTGCCTCCCGAGTGCTGGGATTAAAGGCGTGCGCCACCACCGCCCCGCTGAGTCTTACTTTCTTATACCAAAAAAAAAGAAAAGTGGCATAATCAAAAAGGAAGGGCAACTATTATTACTTTCAAAACTTGCAAGAATATCACACTAATATCTCTAAAATGATAAGTTTATTTTGGTAAGTTATGTCAGGTCACTGTTGTGTGTAGCTTACTGTGCCTTGTATCAGTATTGAAGTGATTTGTAAGCCATTAGTGATATAATAGGTGAAAATATCATCACTTCCCCACATTTTTGCGATTGAATTTACTTTAGATATCTACTATGGAATGAATGATAATGCTCACCACAAAGAAATAAGAACATAACAGTTACTGTCCATGATTTGAACTTTTTCATGCTAACATAAAGCTTACAATTACTCTAAATATGCATTTTTGTTCTGTTTTTAATTTCTTTAATTTTACTGACTATGGACTTGGGCAGATTTATGCACACATACAATTCATTCTGTTTACTGAGTTTCTTTACTCTATTTTATCTGCTCTCACTCTGTGTTATGATTCTGCAATTCCATTTCAAACACTGGTATGCATGTAGTATTAGTCCTTAGTTCTGTTGAAGTATGGTGCAGCATTCAATGGGTACTGTTCCATATGTCAAAATTTTAGGATGAAATTCAATTTTATCTTAAAGATACACCTTTTCCCTCTGTTCACAGTATGAGGTCCACAATATAAATATATTTTAAAAATGGAGCATGTGTCACTGCGTGTGTGTGTGTGTGTGTGTGTGTGTTTGTGATGTATGCAACTAAGTAGCCAGCGCAAACATGTGCTGAACTTAGAGGTTGAGGCCAGCTTTCTTCCTCAGTCAGTTTTATTTCAGTCTCATTTATTGTCTGAGGAGTCTCTCTCCTCCTTGGGATCTGTGCTTGCCATTTCAGCTGGACTCACTGGCATGAAATCTCCTGGGATCTATCTCTATGCCATGTTCACAGTATGGGTTAAGATTACACACTGCCATACCTGTTTAAATATATCTGAGCTCAAGTTTTCATTACTGCACAGCAAGCATTTTACCTACTGAAGCATCTCCCCAGCTGGAAGAAACTGGTGCATTGCGAACGCCATTTTGAGTCTCTTATTTATGTATTATATATATGAGGCTTTGCATATCAAATCAATTCCTATATACTAGCTATTGGATATTAATACAGACAGAAGATGATATGCAGGTAAAAGTTTTTATTGTTATAGCTTATGTAATAGTGCTTGATTCAGACACTTGGCTGTCACCTTCTTTCTTTCAGACCAAACTTTTAATTTCACATAAAAAGCTTCAGCTTTTCATATTTTGTAAAGTTGTTAATTCTGACTCCACATTGCACACTTGTATTACTGAATCTAAACTTTACCTCTACTTGAAAATCTTTGGGCATTGCATTCCTATTATTTTATTTCTTGCATGATAATTGTAGTAATTTTAAATTATATAGTGGAAACAAGAGCTGCTGCTTTGGAAAATCACAACTAATTCTGATGATTCTAACACTTAATGTACTTACTTTATACGCAGAAATGTTAATCTACCAATAGTATTATCATTCATTATTTTCAATATACTCTTTAAAATACTATATCTCTGATTTCTTGATATATATTTTTTAAATTTCCAACATGTGTTCACATTGTTCGTCCATATGTTCATATGCAATTTTGGAGCTCTGACTTAAAAGCACATTCATACTGCTGTGGCAAATACTTCTAAATGTCAAAAAAAAATGAAATGCTTTCTTAATGTATTTCATGCCTTAAATAAATGCAGTTGATGTGACTGTGGCTATGAGTCACCCCAGCCATATTATTAACATTAATTTTTGCTTTCTTTAGCATTTCTTAATTTTATTCACAAGCTTCTGGAACAGGTATGCAATTGAGATCATATGGGCAAGTGTATGATGGTACTTGATCATATATGAAAAACAGAAGAGCTTAATAACACTGAATAAAATGATTTGCATTTTTTTGGAAATATTAAAGCAAATAAAAGTGGTTAATCAATTAATCTTTTATTATTTTCAAACAATTACACTAGATTTTGCAGTGTAAAATTTAAATCTGTCAGTAACATTTATCTGCAAATGTTTCTTACAGTTTTTACATCTGTAATATTTCCATTGTAATATAATTATCTTTTCTATCTACATTTCATACTGGCTAATATATGTAAATATAATATTTACAGATTATCTATTAATTCATTGGGCATGTTTAAATGGATGATGTATACATATTAACCTTTTACACCATATTGATATCTTATATTTTTGTTCTTTTTTTATGTATAAACCTAAATTTAATGAAAGAAAAAAAGGTATGAGAAATAGGGGTCCAAATCAAACCAAAGTGTCTAGACAGCCCCCTATTCCCACTGTTACAAGTCCTACAGGAAAAACAGGCCACACAACTGTCATATATATTCAGAGGGTTTTGGATAATCCCTTTCAGGCTCCTTGGTTATTGGCCAGAAGCATAATAGCACCACTCACAGCCTTCGGACCACAGGCAAAAGAAGGGGAGATTAACTGGAAGGCCTTTTTACATACCAGGAGGTTCCTATCCTTTCTTTATGGGACAACCAGTCTTGTTCGGAGACGCTGAAAAGATACTTAGTACATGACAAGAATCCCAGTCCAGGACTGCGAGGTGTGCGTTCACCCACTTTGACGGTGGGACTGATCTAATGGGAGCTCACCAAGGCCAGCTGGACTGGAACTGATGGAGCATGTGATCAAACCGGACTCTCTGAATGTGGCTGACAGTGGAGGCTGACTGAGAAGCCAAGGACAATGGCGCTGGTTTCGATTCTACTGCATGGACGGGCTTTGTGAGAGCCTAGTCTGTTTGGATGCTCACCTTCCTGGACCTGGGGGGAGCAGGGAGGACCTTGGACTTCCCATAGGGTAGGGAACTCTGACTGTTCCTTGATCTGGAGAGGGAGAAGGAAGGGGAGTAGGGGGAGGGGAGGAAATTGGGAGGAGGGGAGGAAGTGGAAATTTTCAATAAAAATAAATAGAGTAAAAAAAAAAAAAGAATATCAGTCCAGGAATGGGGTATATGCAAGTGTGATTTGAGCCCTTGAGAAGCCAAGGCAGAGGAAGTCATGAGCTTCAGATTAGCCAGGGATATATAGCAAGATGTGTCACGAGAACAAAGAACGACCAAGAAGCCAAGTGGAATAGCTCAAGCCTGTAACAAAGCAATTAGAAGTTGGAAGCAGAAGGATCAGGATATTTTGTTTTTGTTTTTGTTTTTTCGAGACAGGGTTTCTCTGTGGTTTTGGAGCCTGTCCTGGAACTAGCTCTTGTAGACCAGGCTGGTCTCGAATTCACAGAGATCCGCCTGCCTCTGGATCAGATTTTAAAGCCAGAGTTAGAATGAAAGTCCAAGGTGCCCCTAAAACCTATACTGACTGCTATAGAGAGCTTTGCACACCATTTAATATAGTGCATAATAGAGACCCTGGCCCATGAGGGGCTGAAAACATTTTCTCATTCTCCTCTTCACAGAGGCAGCAGGACACTGTTAGGGTGACGACTGGCCTTCAGGAACAGAGGACATCAGTCAGATTCCTGGGAAAGTTTTGAGGGACCCATCCTGGCTTAGTTGCAGGGCATGAGAAGAGAGTGGCTTCACTTTAATAAAGTGATTAGAACCAGAAGGCAGAGGTTTAACTTTTGCCAGCAGAAGCAAGAAAAAGCTTAAAACCAATGCAGGGGTAAGCATACTAGTACTACTCCATGACAGTACTGTCCTCCCACTATACCGCCCCAGCACAGAGCTGCCCGAGCACAGTGCCTACAGCATTGTCTGGCAGAGTAGGATTGATCACCACTCTCAAGAACCATAGCTATGTTGCCATAAATAAATAAATGAAATAAATAAATAAAGCCAAAAATTTGAGGAAACACAATAACTGAACTGTCATTTTGTGTTTTGAGAAAAAAAAATTGTTAACCATGAATTCAATTATCTCATTAAGGACAGTTTAACCAAAATTTTAGAGGTGTTTTTCTGGCTGTGTGAAGCCAATTGTGAAGGTTTATAGACAAATTAAAATCTTAATTATCAAGGAGAAGACTGAAAAACTCTTAGTCTACCCATATTGTGAAGAAAAATATTTTTTTCTTTTCTTTTCCTTTTTCTTTTTAGGAAAAACACTACAAAGTGTTTTTGGACAAACATTTGAAAAGGAAACTAGGGATTTATGAAGTATGAAATTAATAGCATATAGTAGCAAAATCCAAGTAAAGAAATGGAATTATATCAGTAGGATTATCTAAAATGCAGGTTCACAGTAACATTTGGCATCAAAAATTCTTTACAGTTCAAGGATAGGGACTAATGAATCCAAAGAGGCAGTAGAGATTTCCAAGTCCAACAGGTACACCACAATTCCTTTCTTGCTGACAGGTGGCATCCTAGAAACCTTTGTGATTGGACCACTAAGCAGAACATATTTGAACTCTTGTAATGTAATTAATTAAACAGACATGTTCAAATGTCATTACTAATATCTTACACATAACTTTCTATTGTTAGACTGTAGAGTTGCATGAGACATACTGTCATTCTTTCCCTTCCACCTTTTCTTTCTTTGGGGATGGAAATGTATGCTAGCATAACTCACAAGGCTTTCTTACAATTTATCACTACTTTTTCACAGCTCCAGAAATGTGGATTAACTTCACTTCAAGAACAATCTGTAACTTGAGTCTCCTCTGTGTTTGATATACATGATTAGATGTGACTTAATGCATTAGAGTTCAGCATTAATACTTGGACAAATCTATACATTGGGGCTTTGGGGCATAAGATGAATATATTTTAATATAAAAATTTATCCCCTTCCTAGAGTCATATGTCAGAACTTTAAGTCTTAAAGAGATTGTATTTGGAGATAAGACTGATAAGAAAGTATTTGGGTTAAATGAGGTCCTAGGATGGAGATACTGAATTTGTCCAATGTGTTTACCTGTATCAAGGAAGAAAATGACCCTATACAACCTGGAAAAATATCTTACTAAACATCTGCCCTTACTGACAGGATTTCAGGGATTCATAACTGTGGAGTAACTAATTTCTGTTGCTGCAATATGTGTTATGACAGTCTGTGTTCAACTATACATATTTGGTATTGAGAAGCAAGTTGTAATCACCAAAAAATGTAGAAGAAACACTAGAGTGGAATAATAGCTATGAATCATAGAACAAACAGATTGATAAAAATGACAATCATGATGAATCATAAATAATACTTTAATAATTCTCACTAATGCCAATATGGAAGCTCAGAAGTGCACTCCAAAATCTATTTTGAAATTTAGAAAAATATTTTTCTATTTTTTCTCTTTTTAATAAATATTATTTCATAACTGAAATCAGAAGCCTTAGCAAAGTTTGTTATATTTTAAACATCTTATCTAAGTTAATGTAACTTTGGTTGAATGTTGTGGCACGGATTTCTGTTCTTAACACTTCACTCCTTGCTATGACTATTTTTACATAAATCAAAATTCAATACTGTGTTAGAAATTAATTTATTTCAGTGCTGGAGATTGAACCCAGGGCCTTGTTTCTGTCAAGAATTATTTTAACACCGAGTTGATCCATAACTTTCTATCCTTGATTTTAACTAGTATTTGGATGTATGCTTTCTCTGTGGTGACCTGTTTGACTCATTTCAACTTTAAATTTTGACAGGTTAAACTTATTATTTTGTCATCCCAAATAAATTATACTTTGATTTGCAGTTTAAGATAAAAAATTCTGTAGCTGAATTTTCCTTATACATATATTTTGAAAATTAATGTTTTTGTTGTTCTCTTATTTTGATATATTTTGATCATGCAATGCAAAATATATGCGAGAATTTGGCTTAGATTCTGATAAGATTTATCTTTGATTATATTCATGTTGAAATGTTATGAATAACTTCTTTTTGTTTGTAAATGTTAAGGTTCTGTATCTTGTTTGATGCTGAAGCACTCGACTGTTCAATTTAATTAAACTTTTCTCTATTTCTGCACTATATCCTACGTATGATGGTTAAAAGCTAGCACAATATTTATTATTTTAATATTTGGACACTTTTGCTAACTTTTCTTTTTTTTCTTTTTTTTTCTTTTTTATTTATTTATTTTTTTTTTTGGTTTTCGAGACAGGGTTTCTCTGTGGATTTTGGAGCCTGTCCTGGAACTAGCTCTTGTATACCAGGCTGGTCTCGAACTCACAGAGATCCGCCTGCCTCTGCCTCCAGAGTGTTGGGATTAAAGGCGTGCACCACCACCGTCCAGCCTCTTTTTCTTTGGTACCCTGGGTCTACTGACTTTGATGAACTCTGTGATTCAGTCTGCTTTAAAGGTTTAGTAAAGGTGAATTGTTGTCTATTGGATTACTAAAGGTTGACAGTTTTTTCTGAAGTTATTTTTTACTATATAGTATTATATTCTGAAATGCAAAATATAAAATAAATTATAATCTCTAAAGAATTATCAGATGCATGCTCCAGAAGTATAAAGCACATATCAGCATTACGTCCAACCAGAAGCTGAGGAAGAAACCTGAACTGAGACCAAGTAAATACAGTTTTGAGGACAAAAGAGAAAGCCAACTCAAGAAACCACTCCGAAAATACCAATATATCAGGAGATAGTTTTAAGTGATATAGCTAAACCTGAGAATGAGCCAGTAAGCAGGATAAAATGGTGATTGGACTAAGATCAGAAAATATTTACAAATCAGAGAAAACATGTGTTTTTTTGACTTTCTAATTCTGGTATATTGTGCTTAATTTGTCTAACTCCAATCCATATATTTTCTAGAAAACCGCACAATTTCATTCATTAGCATGGCTGAACAAAATGCCATTCTGTAAAATGAATGCATTTTATTTATCCATTATTATATCAGTGAACATCTACAATGACTTCACAGCTTTGTTAATACAAACAGTTCTGCAGTACATATGAATATGAGAGTGTCTGTATAGTATATGCTGAAATTTTAATTTGAATATGGGCCACACAGATATTTTGTTTAGTATTTGTGATGGTTTGAAATAAAATATCTCCCAAAGGGAGTGACATTATTAGGAGTTGTGCCTTTGTTGAAATAAGTATATCCTTATTGAAGAAAGTGTACCCCTGTAAGGGTGGGCTTTGAGGTATCTTTGGTTCAGGTATCACTCAGTGTGAGACTCAGACCATTTCTCACTACCTGCAAGATGTTGGAAACTTAACTAGCTCTCCAGTACCATGTCTGCTTGCATGCTCTCATGCTCCCCATTGAAAACCCAGGGACAGATATTGTGGGTCGACCTGAAGATATGAAAAGCAGGGCAACCAGCCACTGGCTCTTACCTCGGCCTCCATCCAAAGTAACGATCCTGCCTCCAGAAATCTCAAAACAAGACTGAAGCTGTGAACTGTCTCCTCCCATCTTATTTTCCTCTCTGGGACTGGAATTGAAGATTCGCACCACTGGCATTAAAGGCATGCACTGCCTGTTTCTATGGCAACTAGTGTGGCTACTGGGATTAAAGGTGTGTGTTACTGCCTGGTCTGTAAGACAAACAAGTGGGACTATTTCACTCTCTGATCTTCAGACAACCTTTATTTATTAAAATACAAATGAAATGCCACTTCTTCCCATCATGATGATGATGGACTTAATCTCTGAACTGTAAGATGACACCTCAATTAAATATTTTCCTTTATAGGAGTTGCTGAGGTCTTGGTGTCTCTGCACAGACATAGAAACCATAATTAAGATGCAAAACTTTGAATCAGAAGTGCTGGGCAGTACCTACCTTGTAAAGTTCTTAGAGAAGTAATGTTCTACTTAGCCCCCAAGATTCTCAATGGAAGGGCATACACTTAACATGTTCCCTTAATTTAGAAGGTCATCAACATGACAGAAACATCAAGAAGCTGTAGTTTTGATCAGACACTGACAAGGTGCCTCATTTGGAAAAGGAGCTACTTATCAAGACTGATGAAATTAAGTGATACCAGAAACCACATAGTAGAAGGAAAGAAAGGTCACTACTAGTAGATTGTTTTTGAGATCAATACGTCCAGAAATGTTCTGCAGTATACTCATGCACATACACATAAATGCAAATGCACAAATACACACATGCACACGCATGCACACACACACACACAATACAATGATAGTGGTATGTTCTTTTAGGGACATTGCAGGACTAGAAGATTATTTTGTCTATTTTGGGTTTGCTTTTTTTAGACATTGCCAAAGAAATCATGGTGGAATAAAAGCTGCAGGACCCAAATTTCTTGTAGAAATTTGCTGTTTCTCCTGAGGGAGGAAAAAAAGTGGAATGAGAGGCAGCATTCCATTCCACCCACAGACCATGTGTTCTCTGAGTGTGAGGGAATCTTGAGATACATGCTCCTTTTGCTACTGCAAAAATCTCATGATCAAAAGTATCCTAAAATAAATGTATGGAATATACTATAACCTGCAGAAGGAAAGGTACAACAAAGCTGGCTTAAGTGAATCATATCAACCACTGGTTATGAAAGTCAGGACTCTCAGAATTACTGACATTAACAAGCATTCTTTTAATTTTGCTTTGTTTTTTTAATATTATCATTGAAATCAGAATTACTGCCTTCCAGTTTATCAAATTTGTTTGCCCAATTTTATGAAAAACATGTTTTGTACTCTACGGATAGTTAGAAAATGTGCTAAAATTGGTCTGTTATTTGAAATAAAGATAGCTTTGCAATAGTTTAAAATTCATTCACAAAAGCAAAATTTTCTTATTCTTTATTTCATTTTTTGAACTTAAACATAAGGTAAATTTATGTATCGTGTAGAGAATTGTTTTTAAATCCTTATTAGTGAAATTAGTCCATTGGTGGAGATTTCCATACGCAATTATACAATGTAAAAGACATACTCAAGTTGAACACCAGAGGGCAACCTTACTTGGAACAGAATCCATTAGGGAAACAAAGAAAATACTGATTTTTTCTTCTAGTATAAAAACTAATAATTACCAGCAATTCAAAATAGTTATATGGAATCCAAGAATCTATATCTAGTTTATTAATAGTATAATTACTTGTACAGTAAAATTGTTCCTTTTAGTTAAGGCTTTAATTGTAGCAGAGTTGATTACCAAAAATTACTCTGTCCAGAACACTCTTCTAGACACTTCTAATTTCCTTATTTTACACATTCAGCCTTACTGTTTCAATCACACAGTGATGGCGAGTTCCATTTGGTAATGCAGAATCACAATAGATAATTCTAAGTCCATTGCTTGCTTGCATCAGCAAACGTTTTCCGCTTAGAATGACACAATTCTCACTTTATGTGAAATGGTTAGGCATGGCAAATTGGATGAGCAGTGTGTGTTTACTAAACATGTAAATTAAAACAGAAACTTCTCGTGCTGTGATGACTTGATTTGAATTATACACAAAGAATTTCAGGATTATACAGAGAAAAAAAGGTGTAAGATGGAAATTAGTGAAGCTGTTTAGAAAATGAATGGAAAATAAAGTCAAAAATAAGTGAAAAGGAAACCATGGGCGGAAGTAAAGCTAATTTTGAAAGTCTTTTCTTAGGGTGAAAGCTGGCTAAGAATGTAGGTGAGTTATCACATACACATGCACACACGCATGCCTTCACATACGTCACCCATTGTTATTTTCTGAATAAAGCCTTGGCAGGACTTTTATTTCCTCTGAGAGTTGAGGTGATATCATAGGCTTTCTGATATTTATATGTGTAACCCATTAGCTTTTAGAGTTGGTTGGAGTCCTCTGTACCTGTGACTACTGTAACAATCTTCCTTCCTCAGAAAGTGTCTGGGCCCCTCAGATCTGATATTGTGTGTCACCACTTCGTGAAAGATTCTCTGACTCCATATGCTCAAAAATTGTCTTCCTACGTTGTTTTTTCTTACATGTTCTTAATCTGGTCCGCTGATATGTACTAACACACTGGGCATATTTAGTTTGTTAGCATCTTCCTGCCCGATGAGACTCTACAAAGTGAAATGTTCAGGGCTTAAATAAATCCTATGTTGATGGAAAACACAGCTGCTCTTAAAAAGAAAATAAAAAGTTTATTTATAAGCCAACTATGTATGACCAAAGTTTGAAGAATCCAGACTGAAGTACTCTAAGCAATGTACTCCCCAACAGAAGAAGTCACATAAATGTTTATAGTCACAAAACAAAACGAGTAATAAAGAGTACATTTACGATAAATCAGTAGGAGCATTAAGCCGGTGGGCAATGCAGGGAGATCTATAGCTTGTTAACTCTTGAAGGGCCTTGTTGGCTGGAAAAGGTTGCAGTTTCTCATGGCTTAGTAGCTTTTTTATAAGCTTTAAGATCAGAAACATGGAAACCTCCTCCCTTCCTCATAAATTGCCCTGCCCCTACCTGCTCTATTCTGCAGATTGTCTCTCAGCCTAATGGATTGACCTAATCTGAAAGCTTTCTCTAAAGAAGATGCCTGACTTATCATTAGCTTTGCCTTTGACACAGATTCTTGCTAGAAGTCTTCTTTGCTGCTTGTATTAGAAGACTTGTGATAGGAGCATGCCTCTTAATGCAAATTTGGAGATAACCTAGCCACTGTCTCCAGCCTAAATATTCCCTTTTCTTCCGGGAATAAAGTGGAGTTGCAACACTTAACCATCTCCCTAGAGAGCTGTCTCTACTGACTAACAAGCTGCAGGGCCCTGCTCTCTTGCTTTGGTACCCTCGCTTTGGCCCTTTCTGCCTCATGGAAGGTGGCTGAAAATTTCTTTGACGAAGCAAGTCACAGTTTAGTATTAGAAGAAGATAAAAGTTTATTAAGCTTTGCCATACTTTCTATTATCAGTCAGTAGTCAAAATGATATGGAGAGGGGGGAATTAAATTGTTACCAAAGGGACTAAGATCTAGCAATATAATTTTGACTCTTACGTACACAATTTCATATTCTTTGCAGACATGGAATTCTACTCAGTTGAGGTCAAATGGTCTAGAGTATACCTAGTATAAACTCAGTTTCTTCAGAAAACATCAGTTTCTTAGAAGATTTTTTTTGAGATTCCTTGGCTATCTCATGGATATGCATACTTTAACAAATATGGATGCCCTAATTCATATGCCTGGGATATATTTTCTTGGAACATAGGACATATTCCTACAACTGTGATGCTGATATCTCTGTATGTATTATATGAATGCCCAAATTTATATGTTGCAAGAAAAGTTTTTTTTCTCTAAATTAAAGCCAATTTTGTTATAAGACATGAATTCATTCTTTCCGCTACTAGGACAATTTGTCTACCATGTTTTCTACCCTCTTTAATACTCTGTTGTTAATTAAACACAATGTCATTAAAATATGTCATACTTTCCCTAAAATCATTTAGATTTCTTCTCTTTTCTGCTGATCCCTGGTGCCTATATCCTAATGTATACAGATAGCCACTTCTTAATCTGTTTGTATGTTCTCCCCATTAACATATACTGATTTTACTAAATATAGAAATTGTTTTCTTTTGATACTTAAAATATAACTAAAATTTCATTTTCGGACACATGACCTGCCATAATTTTCTAGCTACACGAAATATCAAATCCATTTTGTCCTGCATCTGTAGCACCACGGTTCAATCCTCTTGTTTGTTCACATAATGGACTGCAGAGATGCCTCTCTAGTTAAGGATGCTTACTGATCTTACAGAAGATAAGAACTTCAGTTGCCAACATCCACATAATGCAGTTTGAGTCTATAACTTAAGCTCCAAGCTGATGCTCTTATCTGTCCTCCAAAGACCCACCACTGATTGTTATGTGCATACACAAACTCCAATATAAGAATATATACACATGCACAATCTTTTTAATAATGAAAAACAAATCTTAAAGCTCATGAATGCAAACCCTGTATATCATGTGCACACACATGTTCCTCGTCAGCTGTAAACTATTTTCTTAGAATGTGGTGTCCCTTGCTTGTTCCTATCAATGGAGAGTCAGTTTTAATTGTAGTAGTTCAAGTATGCGTTGAATGCATTGAATTTAAATTATTCTCTATACAAACTTCCTTCAAAACTCAGCTATACCTAAATTCCTTTAGTGTCTTTCTAATTTATGTTGGGGATTTAAACTGAGGTATTTGCTGCTTCTTTAAAACTTGAAGGGAGAAGATGTTCCAGCACGCTAATCAGCGTTACCACCAAACGTGAATCATGTTGGATACACAGCAGCTGGAATACGGTGTTTAGAGAACATAGTCAGTATGAGGCATAAAGTTGCTGAGACTATGGACCTTAGAACTTGCAAGCGCTTATTGGAATCTCAACTCTCTAGCTTTCCAGAGCATCTTTTCTTTAGAGTATCTGTAAGAAAGTTCTCTTCTGAGGGAATTCTTAGCAAAGGTTCCATTGGAGGTATCCACATCATTGGTCTTCTCCTTATAATAGTCCCAAATTTAGATAACATTGACTAATCAGTAGGCTAAAACAAAGTTATTTAAGAGTTGATATAATAGTTAAAGACATAGACTAGTACAACAAAAACCATTTTGAAAACAGACACGAGAAAATGAATTAAGGACTATTAAATTAATCATTCTTTGCTTTGAAAGGTTGATAACACAATAAAATAACATGATTAAAAATAGTGACATTTGTAAACTGTTTATATATTTTAACAATCATAACCTGAGTTGGATCTAGTCTTACAGAATCATCTGCATGGCTCAGAATGTACTGAGATTTCTTAACAATTTGTGAAACGTGCTGGAAAATTTGCTTTCCTCTCTTAAGGCAAAGCAGCACTTGCGGAAGAAAATACTATCAAGCATTGCAAAATTACATCTCCTTCTACAAAATGGGCTTGAACACATTTGTCCAATTCCAAAAATGAACTCTGTCATGAAAAGATAAAGAATGATAACTATTGAAAACCCAAAGAGATATTTTAGTTTAAAGTCTATTTCATGTCATTTAGAACTACATCTTCTCATTAATTCCTCATTTGCCTGTGTTTGAATAGATACAAAGACAAAGCATTTGTAGCAATTACCATGGTGAAGGTGTAGAAAACTTATATCCATATTAATAATTCAAATTAAGCATGTGGCAGAATTCTGCTAGCATAAGACATGACTAGAAATTCTTCAAGTAATGAAGAATAAATGGATTTTTAGTGTTGTGTTCCAACGAAGATTTTATTTTTTTTTAAATTTATTTATTTATTAAGGATTTCTGCCTCCTCCCCGCCACCACCTCCCATTTCCCTTCCCCTCCCCCATCAAGTCCCCCTCCCACATCAGCTCGACGAGCAATCAACGAAGATTTTAGAGGTAAATGATTTCATGTTTCACATCATCAAGTGAAAAGAAAAAATTCTGATGATGTATCAAGCATAGAATTTGCATACAATAGGAAAGATGATTGGCAGAGAAGTGTCTGAGGATGTAACTGGATTACTGAAATAACTCAATAAAATCAGGAAGGAGATAAATTCTTACTAACAAAGTTGATTCCTTACTAAATGAAGATACTTGCTAAACTTCAAATTCCAACAACCTGAGCTTTGCCTGTACCTCAGTAGTAGAATCCTCAAGAGAAGCTTCACAGTCATGGATAGGGCTTCAGGAAAAATATTTTCCAACCTGCCCTTAATTACAATAAAGATTTTTTAAGTAATTATATTTCTCTATTTTTCAACATATTGCTCAGTTATATTTTACTGTTTGTTTGTCTGCTTGGTTAGTCATTTTTTTAATTTGTTTTCTTTCTTTCTTTTTTTTCATAAAATTCTTTTTTTAATTTATTTATTTATTAAGGATTTCTGCCTCCTCCCCACCACTGCCTCCCATTTCCCTCCCCCTCCCCCGATCCAGTCCCCCTTCCTCATCAGCTCAAAGAGCAATCAGGGTTCCCTGACCTGTGGGAAGCCCAAGGACTGCCCACCTCTATCCAGGTCTCATAAGGTAAGCATCCAAACTGCCTAGGCTCCCCCAAAGGCAGTAAGTGCAGTAGGATCAAAAACCGCGATTGTTCTTGAGTTCCCATTCTTCCTCATTGTCCGCTATGTTCAGCTAGTCCAAATTTATCCCATGCTTTTTCAGACCCAGGCCAGCTGGCCTTGGTGAGTTCCCGATAGAACATCCCCATTGTCTCAGTGTGTGGGTGCACCCCTTGCGGTCCTGAGTTCCTTGCTCGTGCTCCGTCTCCTTCTGCTCCTGATTTGGACCCTGAGATTTCTGTCCGGTGCTCCAATGTAGGTCTCTGTTTCTGTCTCCTTTCATCGCCTGATCCTGTTAAGTTTACTCTTGGCATTTGTTTTTGAACCATTTTATTCTAACATAAATTATATCAGTTTTATTTAGTAAATTAGAAAATGAGAGAAAGCTTCACTTTCCCCAACCCCACTCCCAGCCCCATGCTCCCAACTTTTGCCCGGCAATTTGTCTGCTTCCAGTTTCCAGGAGGATCTATATATGTTTTTCTTTGGGTTCACCTTATTATTTAGCTTCTCTAGGATCACGAACTATAGGCTCAATGGCCTTTGTAAATGGCTAAAACCCACTAATGAGTGAGTACATACCATATTCATATTTTTGGGTCTGGGTTATCTTACTCAGGATAGTGTTTTCTATTTCCATCCATTTGCATGCAAAATTTGAGAAGTTATTGTTTTTTTACCGCCGAGTAGTACTCTAATGTGTAGATGTGTAACACTTTCTTTATCCATTCTTCCATTGAGGGGCATCTAGGTTGTTTCCAGGTTCTGGCTATTACAAATAATGCTGCTATGAACATATTTGAACAAATGCTTTTGTAGTATGATTGGGCATCTCTTGGATATAGTTCCAAGAGTGGTATTGCTGGATCCTGAGGTAGGTTGACTCCTAATTTTCTGAGAAACCACCACACTGATTTCCAAAGTGGTTGCACAAGTTTGCATTCCCACCAGCAATGGATGAGTGTTACCCTTACTCCACAACCTCTCCAGCATAGGCTATCATTGGTGTTTTTGATTTTAGCCATTCTGACAGGTGTGAGATGGTATCTCAAAGTTGTTTTGATTTGCATTTCCCTGATCACTAAGGAAGTTGAACACGTCCTTAAGAAGCAGAGAGGGGGAGAAAGAAGGGAGAAGGGGATGAAATGGAGAGCTTGGGGGAGTGGGATGGTGGAGATGGAGGAAGGGCAGATATGAGAACAGGGAAGAAGATATCTTAATTAAGGGAGCCATTTTAGGGTTGGCAAGAGGCTTGGCTCTAGAGGGGTTCCAAGGTGTCTACAGGGATGTCCCCAGCTAGGTCCTTGGGAAGTAGAGGAGAGGGTGCCTGAACTAGCCTTGATCCCTAGTCAGACAGATGACTATCTTGAATATCACCATAGAGCCTTCATCAGGCGACAGATGGAGATAAAGATGGAGCCCCAAATCGGAGCACTGGACTGAGTTCCCAAGGTCCTTTTGAAGAGCAGGAGGGAAAATATGAGCAAGGAAGTCCGGACTGCGAGGGGTTTGTCCACCCACTGAGACAGTGTGCCTGACTGATCTAATTGGAGCTCACCAAAGCCAGCTGGACTGGAACTGAACAAGCATGTGATCAAACTGGACTCTGAATTTGTCTTACAATTGGTGCCGACTGAGAAGCCAATGATAATGGCCCTGGGATTTGTCTCTACTTCATGCACTGGCTTTTTGGGATTCTAGTATATTTGGATTCACACCTTCCTAAGCCTGGATGGAGCAGGGAGGGCCTTGAACTTCCCACAGGGCAGGGTACCATGCCCACTCTTGGGACTGGAGGGGGAGGAGGGAGGGTGAGTGGGGGATCAGGGGGTAAATGCAAGGAGGGGAAAAAGTAGAGATTTTGAATGGTATTATTTATAAAACAATTAAAAAAGAAAGCTTCATGTTTGTGTGTTTGTATTCAAACAAACTTAACTAGGAAAACTGTAGCAACATATTACCTGATGATGCAAGACTTATTGTGTTATTTAATCTGACCTTCCCTTTGAAGATTGAGAATTTAACACATGCTTGCAACATGAAGCAGCGATGGTATCTTACTACCTTAAAGATATTACACCTATTAGTCGTGTCCAGGACAAATTGGGATTTATTGCTCAAACATAATTCTTCCAAATGTGCTGGCTGTTCATAAGAAGACAGAGAAATATAGCTCAAAAGTAACAGGAGGCAGAAATAATTACACACTTCACTCTGCCACAGTGATGTTCTTTTGGGATATGCAGCAAAGTCCCCACATATTATGAATAGGTTTTTGTCAAGACTGCAGATGTATGTTTCTAACTTCTAAATCAAGCAAATTCCTATGTCAAAACAAATGAGCAGCTTCAGAGGAGTCAAGAAATAGAAATATATGTATGAATCATAAACTTAGATTAATGTGGAGCTACAAATACATTTAAATTTTTCACCACTGGTTTTGACTGTGCCTCCAGGATGATAAAGAATGTCACCTATCATTCAAACTGCTTATTCTACTCATCAGACACATTTCATAAAACATGATAAATTGTGGAGAAGCAGCAGGTAAATTTTATAAGAGTAGTAGGCAATATAATGACCAAATATAATGTAAACTATTTGCTAACCTACAGAACAATACTGTCAAGAGCATTTCAAAGTGTAATGGTTTGCTTATATTTAATGAATGAAGGAACTCAAATATCTACACCAAATTTCTTTAAGAGTGACACCAGATTAATTAATGCTTTTTCTACTTAAATATTTGGATTTTTATCAGTCATTTAACTTGTAGATAACATATCAACATTATTTTCAGGATATAACTTATTATTAAAGACTCAGCATAGCTTTGGCTGCATTTGAAAACTGAAACCAAAGACATTTCCCAAATTCCCACGATAGTCATTTTAACTTTCCCCAAGGCTAACTTTAAAAATCCAATTGCAAAAATCAGAGACACAATCTTTCTCTTTACAATACACGTAAGAATTGCAATAAGTGAATATTAAAATATTAATCTTAAAATGTACAAGATTTTAGAATAATTAAATTATGTGCTTTATATTCCTTGCAAGGAATTGTCAAATGGAAATTACAATATATAAAAGTAAAGTAACATTACTTATAATATTGTTAAAGGCTATCAGCAATTTCTAATTAGCACTAATATTATGGATTCTAACTATATTTCAGAATAAAAGAAATTTTGCCTTTTTGTTCTATATAGTCTTCTCACTCATGTTTCTATGGGTTGCCGCATATATATATATATATATATATATATATGTGTGTGTGTGTGTGTGTGTGTGTGTATTCAGTGTCAATTTTCCCATAAATGCTGCCAAATATTTGAAGATGACATCACACAAAGAAAGAAATAAGAATAAGAATAATACATTCGTTAGGAGAGAAAGAATCCAATATGGAGATTCTTGGTATAAAACATCTAGTCATTCCTTTAAGATACAAATTATTTTGCTCATAATGTTAAGAAGCCTATTCCTGACATGGAAAGCTCCCTGACATTTGTTCTCTGGTTTCATTTGCTCCCGAGATGCCATGTATGGTTTATGCATTTTGCATGATGTATCATTTATAGAGAAAGTGATGTTTTATTTCAACTATACTGAAAATATCAGTCCTACTCCTTTTCATTCTTTTAATATATTCCATTATTTTACCCAACTAACTTTAGGTTGATGCGAAGAGTAACATATGTGTGTGTGTGTGTGTGTGTGTGTGTGTGTGTGTGTGTGTGTGTGTGTGTTACTCAATCTCAGTAAAATAAATGAATTTCCTACAGATTTCTTTTGGTTTGGAAGATGAATGGGATTCCTAAAGTCCCAAAGACCAGTATTTGACAGGCACTAACTGAATATAATCACAAACATAAGAAACTAGACATAATAAAACATTATTTGCAGCTCAATAACTGTTGACAACAGTTGTGAAGTCTACAGATCTTCTGAAATGACAAGAATAATCTTGTCTTAGTTACCTCCCTGTTGCTGTGATGAACATCATGAGTAAAACAACTGATAGATGAGAAGACTTATTTTGGCTCATGGTGGCAGAGGAGAAAGAGCCTATTGTTATTATGGAAGGGAAGCATGGCAGGGGAAAAATATCACTAGCCATGAATGTTGAGAGTTGAGTTCTCACACATGTAACCATAAAAAGCAAGACAAGAGAGAAAACTCATTAATGACATTGCTTTGACACCTCGAATGCCCAACACTAGTGATACATAGTCTCCAAAAATTAAACACATTCAAATGCCTGAGAATGTGGGGAAATTCTAATGCAAACCAGTAAATTCTACTTCCTGGCTCCCATTTTGTGACATTTTTATAAGGAAAAATGTATTTAATCATATTTCAAAAGTTCCAACAGACTTTGAGAGTTTCAACACTATTAAATTGCAAAGTTTAGTTCTAATGAGACTCAAAACAAACTATTGTTAACTCTTTGTTGTAATATGTAATATGTATTAAATATATAATATATATTATATGCTTCTAGCGTATGATAACAAAGAAAATATGTAACTGTTCAAGAAGGAGCAATGGGAGATATAGTTCAGTAATACTGAAAAACCGAAGAAAAAAAACAGATAGACCAAAACATAGCAAGGGAAACTCTAAATCCTATAGCTCTATGTCTGATGCCAAATGTTCCACAGGGTTCATCGCTGCCTGTCAATTTCCACTTTGTGTGGTTCTCGGTGAGTAGGTACTTTTGACAGATATGCTACAGTTCTGGCACCTAAAAAACCTTGTGGTCTCCAATGGTATTCTTGTTTCACTTTCACGGCCTTACCCAAGGTTCTCTCTCTTATGGTTCGCATTTTGAGACTCTCCTCCCAAATGTCTGGCCTCAACATCTCTCTGAAGCTGTGGAGGAAGACTCTGTGAATCCTCTTCTATTGTACTCTTCATGCTGCTTACATGGAAGACACTGACATGTTTGATTACCTACTTCAAATGAACCATGGGCACTATTTAAGGACACCACTGAACACACTTGTAAGAGTTTTTGTTCATTGGTGCTTTCTACTTTGGGAAACTTCCTTAGAGATTTCCCTTTAACCAGTTTGATGCTTAACTGGGTAGTGTGTTTCCCTGAAGTAACACTTCCCCTTTTTTCTCTAATGGTTTTTGTTCTTCTTCATTTCATTCTTTATTTCAGCACAAGCTTGGCAACAATGTCCCAGTTTCTGGTGCTCTTTTACTTCCAAACTACACACTTTGTATTTATTTTTGCCTCATTTTCTTTTTAATTTCATAAGAGATATTAAAAATAATCATATATCAGAGTAACATTATACTGTCTTGAAATCTCCCCTCCCAAACAAATTGCATCACTAATTTTTAATTTAACATCAGGCAAGGTTTTAGGATGAGGATAGTGAACAGCCATCTTCTTGTATCACAGTAAACATTTCTGTTTTCTGAAACCTCCAGAGTCTACATCATTCCCAGCACTAATGTCTCCCAAGCTTCTACTATGATGGCCCATTAAGCTCCACTTACAGTGTTGATCCACTTGTTAGTTCAAATCTATAAAGTCTTCCACATGCTTCCCCCAAAATACCAATGACAGTTTCCTCAGAGCAATAATTCATTTCCTACTTGCTATTTGGGTCTTAGTTACTTTTATCTTACTATGATAATAAACCATCACTAAATCAACTTAAAGAAGAAAGTTAATTTTGGCTTGGGATCTCAGTGAAATTAATCCACATATCTTCATAACACTTTGATCTGAAGGCCTAGATTAACAACAAGAAATGGACAGAGCATACTGGGAGTGGCACATGGCGTTTGATACCGAGAGGCCTTTTTTGATACGTGGAGGCCTGCTTTAATGACACAGGTCCTCCATTAAGGACCACCACAGTATTTAGGGACCAATTACCAAGTACTTTTGAATACAGAGGATAACTCATACAAACCACTAAAATTTCATGCATGTTTAAGTAATCTATATAGTCTTTGTGTACATACTGTCATAAGAATTCTTTATTACTATGTTCTTTGGTAGAGACTAAACCAATAATGAGTATATAAATATAACTATATGAAAATTAAAATAATTATCTTTTAGCATAAGTGTGAAATCAGTTAGTGTATTGTGGATGTTTATTTTTATTTATTTATTTATTTATTTATTTATTTATTTATTTATTTATTTAGGATTTCTGCCTCCTCCCCTCAACTGCCTCCCATTTCCCTCCCCCTCCCCCGATCAAGTCACCCTCCCTCATCTGCTCAAAGAGCAATCAGGGTTCCCTGACCTGTGGGAAGCTGAGGACCGCCCACCTCTATCCAGGTCTCCTAAGGTGAGCATCCAAACTGCCTAGGCTCCCCCAAAGCCAGTGCCTGCAGTAGGATCAAAAACCCACTGCGATTGTTCCTGAGTTCTCAGTATTCCTCATTGTCCTCTATGTTCAGCTAGTCCGGATTTATCCCATGCTTTTTCTGACCGTGGATGTTTAAAAATGTGAATCTATTACACCTTGTCTGAAGGTCTGAGAGTTTTAGCTTGCTCAAAGTTATTTACAAGTGTGGCTACACACCCTGATTTAGGGTGTGATTACTTGGTGTTTTGCACCACATTAAGATAGCCCATACAGGTAGAACTACCTCTACTCTGGCCAAAGGTCAGAAAATTCAATCATACTTCTGTTCCTTCTTTTGATATAGGAGGTTTGATCTCGGACGTGGCTGCCTTCAAGATACCTGGTCTACAGTGGATTCACTACCTAAACAACAGAATATTTTCCCCCTGAATTAATGGATTAATTAATGTCTCAAAACATAGAAGCAAGTAACTGTTCTAGTTATGTTTTGTATCGAGTTAAAGCAGTCTTTTGCCTTCTTCCCCCTTTTGTATTGGGCTATAAAAGTGTATAGATTATAAACATGGGTGGACTTGGAACTCAGAAGTCATAAGAGGAATTCAGCATTTAGGATCTACTGAGTTGCCCTACTGATGCTATCCTGTGTCTCTGTGTTTCTTATATCTGTTCCTCCTACCTAACATTTTTAATCCTCACACCCCTGAATCTACTGTGGCTAGGATTGTGGTAGTAGTAACCCCAAAAGACCACCTATGGCGGTGTATACATAATAATGATTACATACATACATAATAATGTACACTGATACTCTGGTTTGGTTTACCAGCTTCCTAGACCCGAATAATCACAGAAAAACTAGATTAATTACAACATTGTTTGGCCTATTAGATCATGCTTCTTATTAACTAACTCTTACATCTTATATTAATTATTTTATATTTTACCACGAGGCCCATGGTTTGCTACCTCTTTTTTCTTGGATGGCTACATGGCTTCTCTCTGTTTCTGTCTTTTTTTCTCCTCTATCTCTGCTTTGATTTCCCATCTTGCAATATTCTGTCCTACCATAGATCAAAGTAGATTTTTTATTAACCAATGGTAATAAAGCATATTTACAGTATATGGAGGAGAATCCCACATCATTTATATTGTACCTAACTCTGCAAAAATATTAAATCACAATAAATATAAACATAATTTACAATATAGCAATATATTGGATTTATTAAGAAATAAATTAATAAGGAACTCGTTTTTGAATTTATGTAATACAGAATAGAGGTTACTTCTTTATAAATTTTTCACTTGTGAAAAGTGAGTTCATTGACAGATTGGCAGTTTAGGTTTACTAAAGTTGGCCCTGAAATGTTGTAACTATAAAGAAATTCTTTCTTTCTTTCTTTCTTTCTTTCTTTCTTTCTTTCTTTCTTTCTTTCTTTCTTTCTTTCCTTCCTTCCTTCCTTCCTTTCTTCTCTCTCTCTCTCTCTCTCTCTCTCTCTCTCTCTCTCTCTCTCTCTCTCTGTCTCATATATTCTTTCTCTGTGTGTGCGTTCTCTGTGTGTGTAAACATGAACATATTTAGTCTTTTTATCAACCCATTTTTTCCTGTTGGTGATATGGAGTACTCTAGAATTATATCCCAATACCTCTGTACTGATAGTGACTATATGTCTATGGCGGATGAATCACAAATATGTTCTTAATGAACTTAGCACAAGTGGTGAATATATGTTCTACATTGGAATTGTGCCCTTCCATTCAACCTAAATGGATTGTTTTCAAGTTAACTAATGGTAGTCCTGTTCTTAAAAATCAAAGTCCAAGGTTTGCTAAATGGGTGGAGAAAAAAGGTAAGAACAAATGACCCATGTGCTAGTTTATTATAACACTAGTGACTCTCAAAATTTTAAAAAAATCAAATGTTAACTTCATCAAATTTACTTCCTACCTAAATACAGAATAGGGAAGAGATAAACAGATGGCTATCTTCTGGAGCTGTATGACGGGCATCTCCACACTTATATTTTGGCCCTAAGCCGTATATAGCTGTTGTCTATGATTATCCACAGAACATTTCCTGGTGACAAAGAGGAGATACTGTAGAAGACAAAAATATCAATGCTATATTTTGATCTTATTATCACCAGCAGAATATGGATAATGTTTCCGGGATGAATGTTCCCCATGCCTTCTGCTAGTGTAAGTGCACCTGCTAACCATGAGTGGGTCAGGCTGAGTCACTTTTCCTTTGACCATACAAGAGATATAATGTAGAAACAGCTCAGCAGCTGTATATCTTGTTATCATAGAAGAGAAGGGTAAAAACAAAAACGCTAGTTCCTCTTTCTTTCTGAGGGAAAGGAAAGCGAAAACAGCAACGGCATCTTAACTTAAATGTAATCTAAGCAAATATACTCTGGAATTTGTCTATTATCTGTGCTATCTATGCATAGTTTGTGCTAAATGTGAATAAAATTTAGTATTTTTTTTTTCTGGAGAAATTTCTACTCTTTTTTCAGGACAGAGTTTCTCTGCAACAGCTCTAGCTGTCCTGTAATTAACTCTGTAGACCAGGCTGGCATGGAACTCATGAAGATCTGCCTGATTCTGCCATTTGAGTGTTGGGTTTGAGGCATGTGCCACCATTGCCTGGTGAAACTTTTCCATATAAATCTACTATACCATAGATCAGATTTTAGTTTATGGTTGTGCCCTAAAAATAAATCATTTAAATATATAGCTATACTGTAAGTTAAAAGGACAATAATTAAATTTAGTGGAACTTAAGTATAGCATATACCACTGAGGAATTCCTAACAGTATTTGTAGTATAAGGAAATACAAACTGTGGTTTGGATACATATTTTTTTTGTGTGTGTGAAATCAGAAAATGTTGCTTTGTTATACTTTTCTAATTTTTGTGTCATTGTGTTTAAAGAATTTAATCTGACTTCATTTCTGTGGGATCTTTTTGGTAGTATGCCAAAGTGTTTCCCAAAAAAAGTGAATAGTACTGTTATAAGTCAATAAATTGAATGTAAAAATTAATTTCTTAAACGAAGAGTAAAAATAAGTATAAAACTTGGATTAATGTTTTCAAAGAGGGAAAAGGGTAGGGTTACGGTTAGATTTGATGAAAACTTTAATGATATTTTTTTAAACTTAAACTATGAATCTTAGACAAACAAGGCACTAATGTTACTATATATTTGAGTAATATGGCATGATTTATACACTGGAAATCAATTTCTTCTTTTCCTAACCTGTTATTTGACAAAACGATTGGTTATGAAAACTCTCAAATCTGGACTGTGATCAGTAAAATTGTGGCAGGCCATTAGAAGCCCCAAGGCAGATTTGCTTAGACTCCATTCTTGTTGGTAAAAAGAGAATATTGAATCCAGCTGCTTTTAGGTCCCTAGGTGGGAAGTTTTTGAATAAGGAAACATAGAAAGCAAAGAATTCATACTGCTAGAGTCAAGTAAAGTGTTCCACATCAGTGACTCACAGGAAAAACAAATGTTGACCTTTATGTAGGAAACATGTCTCAGATATTTTCATATGCAAGGCAGATGTTTGACCATTATTTTTTTTTCAGCCCCCAGGTATCACACATTGGTGTATTTTCCTGAACTGGGTATCATTATTATATAGTCTTGACCTTGGGTGTTTAAACATATACCAGGAGACATCGTGTGCCACTATTTTAAGTTTCATTAAGAGTATCTAATCTTCCTTGTAAAAGCAAGGAATTCCAATGTGGGCTAAATTATCATGAACTAGTAGGGAGAAGATGTGCTATGCATAATTATTCTACTTAAAGAAATCTCTGAAAATCCTGGAGAATGACTGCTAGTTTCTTTTGGTGTAACTCTGAAATACGTCTGTATAATAAAGTGAGACCACTGATTTATGTGTGTAGGAGAATACAAGGATAAGAAGGAATGTGCATTTTATTTTGAAGGCACATATAGTGTTTTATTCATCAATACATCCTAGCATGAAAACCAATGTAAAGTTAAATAATTGATTAGTAATGGATTTACTTTTATTTTCTTTTTTCCTTTCTTTCATTTTCTTTCTTTCTCTCTTTTTCTCTTTCATTTTCAGGAAATGAGCATTATTCTAAAATATTTCACTTTTATCTGAGAACACAAGAACAATTTTCTAATTCTACATGAATGCCTATTACAGTATAATATGTCTCCCTGTGTTATAACATAAAGATTAGGCACCACTTTCAGAAAGGGAAAGATGAAAAAAGAACTGATGAGCGCCAATGAACATTCTCATTTATAACCTCGGAACTATGGTTCATAGGGAAAATTATTTAAAATATCCAGACTCAAAGAGATCAACTAAAGTGAATCTTAGATCTCTGGTAAAAATGTTAATCAAACCTAAAGCTTTAAGTATAATAGAGGATCAGGCTTCTGAATAAGAAAGAAAAAACTGTATGAGCTTGTAGGCAGAAAATATCAGTCTTTCTTCTTAAACGTGCTGAGGAGAAAAGAGAAGGGTGAACAAAAAAAGACTTGGCCCTAAATATACCTGCAATCCAAATCAAGACTTTTTTTGCAAAGTGTGGACTTTGAATTGTCCCTATTGTCCCTACCTCTAAGGTATTGACAGTTCTACTTCCATTGAAACCCTGTGATTCTCTTTTCAATGTTCTAAGCACTATAATATCAGAGCGTTACAAAGATTCCTACATAATATTTGATCACGCTGAAAGGTACCCTCCTAGAAATAAGGAAATGTTGCATATTTGCTTATATTTGAGGTGTTATTTTCTGTATGCAGGAAGAAAGATTATCTTTAGGGACATGATATTTGCCATAAACTTTCATCTCTTCCCACGGGTAGAAGTAATTTCCTGTAGTGTGTTCCTCATATGAGCTATGCATGTTCTTACAAGTGAGCCATTGTGTTCAACATCTCATAACAAGTAGCTAGAGATTAAGTAGATCAAACAACAGGAAGTATTTCCATCAAATTTTGCGGTAACGGAGTTCAAGATCAAGTTTTCTGCATGGCAGTTTTGGTGGGGGATCTTTTTTCTTGCTTTGCAGCCAGCTTTGTTATCATAGTGTTTTCATTCAATTTTTCTGAATAACGGTGAGATTATGGAGTCAAGGGGACCTCTTCTACCTCTTAAATCAGTGCTATCTGATTAGGAATCACTCTAAAGAGCTCACTCAACCATGCCGTTCGAATGCCATATTTCTTAATACAACCAATTAGTGGTTGGAGTTTACATTAGTGAAGCACTAATGCTGTGAGAGCACAGTTTATTCCATATCAGCTGATAGGATGTTCCCAGTGCCTTTTGTCACTGACTAGGTTTTTTATTTTGGTTCCATTATTATTTTTTAATTTTTGGCATGCCACAGCTGTACAAGAGTCAGAGTATATGAACTGAGATGATTAGTCAACGTATTAACTAATCAATTAATTATTCATTTTTCTAGATTAAATTTTCTTATGCGGCCCAGGTTAACCTGTGATATGAAATTCCCCTGTGTCATCGTCCCAAGTGTTAGGTTTGTAGTCACATGCAGCTATACTCTGCTGGACTAAATTCCTTTTTAATGAATGATACATGGCCAAACATTCAGAAATGGCATAAAAACACTAAACTACAAACCATAATACACACACAAATGACTAATAAATAGAAAAAATAATTTTATCCCAATATTTCATGCTGTTTAATATCAATGCTGCCTACCTTGAGAACCCTGCCCAATGTTCCAACCTACCAGCTTATCACAGAGTAGGTTGAATATCAATAAAATCCACGGTCAATATTAATACAATATGAGACTTATGTATATCATTGCATTAATCTGGGGTTTCAATCTGAGTGTTTGGACAAGTGGGTTTCTCTTTTGTGTGTGTGCTTTCTCTTCAACTCGTATCCTTCTCTTTGTTTTGTGTTGTAGAACATTATTTTAAGGTGTGTTACGTTTGTTTATGCTCTGGAATGTTTGTTTAACCATTTAAAGATGTGCTGTTATTGTTTATGTTGTATTTGTTTAACTCTGTGAAGCTGTGATCCTTTGCCTGCGTAAAACATCTGATGGTCTAATAAAAATCTGAACAGCCAATAGCAAGGCAGAAGGAGAAAGGGTAGGCAGAGCTGGAAGCCAAAGAGTATAAAGAGAAGAGAAACGTGAAAGAGAGGCAACAGTTACAGGGGAGAAGAAGGAGGAGCCACCCAACTACGCAACCAGTCATGGAGAAAGAATAAAGAAAGGTATACAGAAATGGAGATTAAAACCCCAGGGTCAAAAGTTAGACGGGATAATGTATGGGAAGAAAAGCTTGCTAGAAACAAGCCAAGCCAAGGCCAGGTGTTTATGATAAAGAAAGCAAGAAGAATGATACATGGAATCCAAGGATAGAGGGACACACTTGATACTTAGCACTTATGAAGGAGAAAGAATAAACTATGAGTTGGTCAACATTCTCTACATAGTGAGTTCTATATTTTATGAGTCTGTATCTTAAAAGAAAACAAATAAACAGCGAAACTAAATACATGAAATATATAAAATGAATCACAGCAAGTAAAAGGGGCACATGTTAGCTTCAAAGAAATAACATCTACCTTTTTTAGAAGGAAAAACAATTAAAACGTCAGCACCAAGAATAGCAAAGAGAAGTATATTTTAACCTCGAGATGGAGGATCTTCCCACTGTTAGAGTTTTCCATTACTTCAGTCACCTGTTTCATAGAGTGCAGAGTTCATGGTGAGAAACTCATCTAAACCTGGGCTGCTCTATGATTTGTTTGGATAATTTGAAGGAACAGACAGTGCACTGGGATTTAAGCTAATGACCTTCAAGATTTACTCTGAGTTTTAACAGTGACTCCAACACACTAACATGTTACATGAAAATGGCCACAGGGAGCTCATTAAACATTTATTGATCACTATGTGTGAAAAGATAAAAACAGCAGACAGTAGCAGAAAATAGCTAATTTTAGTTTAGATTTAACTGGTTAAGTATAAAGAAATATTTGAGGTATATTAAACTTGAAATAGTGATTAATCTTTAGATATTTTAATATCCATATGCTCCAATTGTAATTAGGAGATTTATAGATTTTTCTTCCTGCATAAATATATCACAAGTAACATTAAAATTGAGTGTTCACATTCTCTAAAACTTTTCAGATTCTTAATAATCAGATATGATGTCTATATTATATATCTCCCCTTTAGCTAGAGGTTTTTTTTTTTTTTGAGACAAGATTTTTCTGTCCTGGCTATCCTGGAACTCAGTTGGTAGACCAGACTGGCCTTGATCTCACTAAGATCCACCAGCCTCTGCCTCCCAAATGCTGGAATTTAAAGCGTCGTCACCTCCTGGTTTAGCTAGAGATTCTTAGGCGAAACATATTCTGAATTTATTTTTTATCTAGTACAATAAAGTTTCTTTTTAATGTGTATGATGATTTGAAATTTTCAAACATACATATTTCTTTGCATCATTTTTACCCTTTCTGTTACCCTCCAGCTCCTTTCTTTGAGTATTCACTTACCGACAAATAGAATTTCCAGCTTAGATCCCTCTTGAGTCTTTGGATAATTTACTTGGCAAGAGCTAAGTATGATATTGTCTGAGCAAAAGAAGACATTCAAGGGATTTGTGAACATTGTTTTTGTTGTTACAATTTAGAGACCAAGATAATTAGTATTTAAAATCTCTATATTATATAAACAGTCTAATTTACAAGATCAAAAAATGCTCATTTCTCATAAAATGTAGCTTTCAGAGTGTTTCTTCAGCACTCAAAGCTCAATATGAACTTCTGTTATACATTTTTTGGCATTTATTTTTTTCTAACTTCAAATTTTAATTTTAACATCTCTTTTCCTTTATCTTTTAATCTAGGAGTCAACTGGTACTTTAACACTAAATGACTCTCATATCAGCTACCTATAAGCTATCTTAGTGGCCTATGCATACATATATGACCCTTAGTAAATCTAATGGCCACATTGTTTTTGACTAATAAGTATTTTAATTTAAGTAGGCCGTTAAGAAAAAAAATCACAGACCAGTTGTTGGTATATAAGTTTAATTTGCCCCGACTTAGATTTTCTGCTTTGTAGGAGGCTACACATCTAAGGAAATGCATTAGAAGGTCTTGTCTCACCTGAGGACTTGCTCCACAGTCACTCATCTCACGGTACTTTCACAGTTTGTCAGCATACCTTCTGGCATTTTCCATGATGAAATTTATTTTCCTTACCAAAATATTAGTTGACTTAGATCTCATGCTAAAGCCACCGCTTTTGCATAGCGTTCTGTAGACTTGATCTCTAAATATAGCTACATTGTGTCACGCTATTGTCAAATTATTAGAACCTTCTAATTACTCAAGGGGATTTTAGGCTTTCATATGAACATCAAGTTGGATTATTTTAGACATGAGACAGTGTCCAATATCTAAATAAAGATTGGAACATGTTGGATACTACCTAACAATGTACAATGGGGAATCAATAAGAATGAAGGTGAATGGTTGTTGTTGTTGTGTTTTGATATTTTTAATCTATGGCACAATGACTGCTTGGAAACCTACCGCTGCCTCAGCTGCTGACTACACCCTCAGCAGCTCCTTAATGCTGAGACTGCATCCTGGGAAAGGGCTTCATGTGCTCTGCTGAGGCATCGACTACTGCCTCAGCTGTCTCCACATAGGGAGGCAAAGGCTGGTTTTGATTAAATCTTTATCTTTTTGTTTTATCAATAAAGACTTTGGAGCCAGAAACTACAGTGAAAATTTGCTAGTTTAGTGAATCAGGTAAAGCAGTTGGTGCTTTACTTTTGTCCTCCTCTCTCATACCCCTAAAAGACTTTTCTCCTATGCAATCTGACACAAAAATTTCTCCAATCAAATATCTCTCCCTTTCCTTCCTGTGTGTCTCTCTGACTTCTTGAGTGCTCCTCACTTTCTATGATTACTTCCAGTGAAATGACTGCTCTCTCTGCCTCTTGATCTATGGTTGATTTTATTTAAGTAACACAGTCTTGGGGCTCAGAGTGTGAGCAAAGACACCACAGAGGTGAGCAACACTCCTATTCTCAATCTTCTCAAGTATACAAAAATATATAAATCTGTAATAAATTAAAAATTTTCTTAAAATCTAAGACTGTCACATTTGTAGGCAACATCGAATCAAGTATCCTTGAGTTTCTACGAAGATTCTAATTGGTAATGCTGTCACAAGGTTGTGTTCAAAAAGATAAAATCTAGGACATATAGAAGATAAGTAAAAGATACTTTGCATCATAAACACTAATATATTCAATTCTAGCTGTTGCTTTATTCCCCTTTTTTAATAGCCCAAGGATCAGTCAGGTTGGGAACAGGGTATTCATTTCATTTTTGTCCCACGCGAGGAAGAGAGGACTAGAATGTCAGAAGCAATAAAAAGGAAAATTGCACAACTTGTCCCTTATGAATATCTCTAAAAATGCCCAGTGTCTTATTGTACAGTCTAAGTAAAACGTAATGAGTAGAATCAGCCATGGCAGATGCAATCTCATGAATATGCCATTTGGGGAGCTAGAAAGTAATTCTCAACTGAAAATAAGTGTTCACTTGACCCTACTTTCCCCCAAGACACAGTTACATTCCTTCCCTGCCATTTAAGTCAGGAATTCATCCTCAACCTGGTTCTTTAAAATAAAAACATTTTCTTTTGCCAACCTCATTCTGTACATGTAATCAACGTGTACAAATTCAAACAATAAATGTATCAGATACAAACCATCAGGTCCTTTACTCTTGACCCTCATCTGCCAGTTTTGAAGAAATCTTGTTTTCTCCATTTGTTTCTAAAGTTCTTATATATATTTCTGATTTATCTAAGTAATATTTTTATAGCTTTCTCTTAACATGACAGATTTTTTTCAAAATGTATTGACTTCACATTTTCAGATGGTGAGAATCTAGCACACTTCCACAAGTCCTATCTCTTTTCATAAAATACAGTTTCTTACATAATATATCTTATGCAAATTTGCATTTCTAAATATTATATCATTTCATCACAACTATCAATGAATATTTATGTATTTTTTGCAGCTAGTAGAGTTGTTATAAAAGCACATAGAATATTTGCTGCCAATTCCCTTCCCTAACCTGTATTTATAATCTGTCTTATGTGAGCATGCAACTCTTTGCCTTAAGACATGGCGTATATTCCCCTAGGCACATTTCTCATTTGGGTTTATAAACAAAACAAGAAGAAATTAGTGACATCCAATCAGAGTGTGTATTCTAATTGGCTTTGTGTTTTTTGGTCGATTCAGTATGGAGAAATTTCATCATAGCAGTATATCTGTACATGAAATTTGGACATAAAAGGCAACTAGTATCAAGCCTAGTTGTTCCTCCAGGACCAAGAGATAACTAATTCTCCATGAGTATCCCCTACAGTATTTTGATAAGTGATTTGACTTATTCTGACCGTGACTGGTTTCAATTTGATACGTCATCTCTAAGAAATGAAGTTTAATGTTTATGAAATATCTTGCATACATTTTTTTTGTTTTCTGTATTTTCTAAACTTCAAGCTTAATCTACATTATGATATTTAAATATATGTTGATACCAAGAGGTATGATATTTTGTTAATTTCTTATTTCTTCTACATTTATGCTTTTCTTACTATTAAGAAACCATAAGAATAGGTGATGGTGGCGCAGGCCTTTAATCCCAGCACTTGGGAGGCAGAGGCAGGCGGATCTCTGTGAGTTCAAGGCTAGCCTGGTCTACAAGAGCTGGTTCCAGGATAGGAACCAAAAGCTACAGAGAAACCCTTTCTGGAAAAGAAAAAAAAAGAAAAAGAAAAAAAGAAACCATGAGAATTATTTATGTGTATGTTTTTGTTGTTCCATATCAACTTAAAGTCCCATCTAGTTTTTTTATTATAGTTCTTCATTTTAAATTATTTTTGCTGCTCTTGAGCATGTTCTGTAATTTATAAATTTTGCTGAGAATCATTCATATTGTGTGTAACCAATTTCTAAGTATATATTCTATTATGAAATAAATAGATAATATTCTTGAGATTAGCATAATTTATGTTCATTAGTATTCTTATTTTCTGAATTATATATTTTTTAACTTCATTCTTAGTTTTTTTTATGAATTTAGATATTTCACTTTGTATTATTTTAGGACAACACCTCTGCAATAGAAGCTCTGTTAAGACAGGCAACTTTGGCAAATTTTCTCCAACTTCATTAGTATGTCAGGCAGGTTTTAGGATTTTTGCCTTAGCTCAGGATACGATTGCTGTGATAACATCATGACCAAAAGCAACTTGGTAATGGAAGGGCTTATTTGGTTTGCATACACTGAACCACAGTCTTTTGAGAGAATACAAGGCATGAATTGAAAACAAGAGAGAACCTGGAGGCAGTCCTTGAGACCAAGCCCATGGTAGAGCACTTATTGCTACTCATGGCTTTCTCAGCCTGCTTTATTATAGGACCCAGGACCAGCAGCCCAGGTATATTATTACCTACTGTATGCTGGGCCTTCCAGTACTGACCACTAATTAAGAAAATGCCATTACTGCAAGCATGCTAACTATGGACTTGTATTACAGAGATGCTTTTTTCAATTTAGTTTCCCCCTCTCAGATGGCTCTAGTGTGTGTGTCAAGATGACAAGAAACTACCCTGCATAACGTATAAGGATAGAATTAAATGGGCAAGAACTCCATGCTAAAATTATAGGTCTAATGTTGGAATACAGTTTACACTTTGGTGTCCAGAAAACTGCAAAAGTTCTATGCATATACTGCTCCTGTCTTAGATCACTAACCCTGTTGCTTTTAAAGGGGTTGGAAGTTTTGTTACAGCTAGCCAATCTATGTTTTGTCTGATGTGTTAATCCTCAGGTTTACCATTCTGCCCTCAGATTTGCTCTTTCTGTGTGTTCACTGAATTACTGAATAGAAGAAGGAATGCTTCAGAAAGAAAAATGAACAGTTCACATATCTAGAGGAACATCCCTTTTCTGTTAAGCTTTGAGCAGCTAATCTGTCCTTATGATTACCTCTGTTGTTCATCATTTAGTAATCAACATAAATCTTTGCCTACTGCTACAGTCTTCTTTTTCCAGTCATAGCATTCTTCATATATTTTCTTATATTCAATGTGTTTGGAACGGGAAGAAAGAAAAGGCATGTGCTTACTAATTTTACCACATTATGCTTGTCATACTTGATGAAGCTATGTAGGTCATTGCTAAAGAGTAGGATCAAATAAGTATTTTACTTTGCTAGTCACTCTCTATATTTGTCTACTTTAAAAATAAATGATCAAAGAATGGTGTTGTGTTTCTGGTGTCTTATTTGTTTATATTTGTCTATATATGTCTGGTATTTATATTTATATTTGCATCTTCAGTATATCTTTACTCTTTTTTGATCAAAGTATTTAAACTCCCTTAAAAACATTATAAGATTAGACTGGCTAGCAAACATCTTTAATACCAGCACTCAGAAGACAGATGAAATAGGACCATTGAAAAATGAAGATTAGCAGAAGGAGGGAGAATATGAGAAAGGAAGTTAGGACCACTAGTGGTGTGCCCACCCACTGAGACGGTGGGACTGATCAAATGGGAGCTCACCAAGGCCAGCTGGATGATGGAGCATGTTATCAAACCGGACTCCCTGAACGTGGCTGACAAGGAGGGTTGACTGAGAAGCCAAGGACAATGGCACTGAGTTTTGATCCTACTGCATGTAATGACTTTGTGGGAGCCTAGACTGTTTGGATGCTCACTTTCCTAGTCCTGGATGGAGCGGGAAGGACCTTAGACTTCCCACAGGGCAGGGAACCCTGACTGCTCTTTGGACTGGAGAGGGAGGGGAAGGGGGATGGGGGGAGCGGGAGGAAAATGGGAGGAGGGGAGGAGGTGGAAATTTTTAATTAAATAATAAAACTAAATAAATAAATAAAAAAGAAAGAAAAATAAAGGTTAGCTTGGTCTACACTGTGAGTTCCATGTCAACTAAGATTACATAGTGAGACTTTGTGTCAATAAAAAAATATAATAAAGGTGAGTAGTAAGTCCTTTAGTAAAATTTTGTTTTGTCTCAGTCACAAATTTTACAACTTCTCATTAATATATCTACAGCAACACTTAGGGAATTATGGTCTTGTTCTAATTTTGTAAACTATTTCATTATTATATTAAATATTATTATGGATGCTGTAACCATCAAGAACAAAATAATGGGTTCCAAATGAGAAATATTTGAATTTATGCAGAAAAAGAGAGAAACATCTATTATTCATTCCTGTATTTCTCAATCCAGACACAGTGTCAGAAAGAGCACGAACTGAAGAGTGAAGGAAAGCTGGAGATGAGTAAGGCAGTCCCCTTTCCACTTTTCTCTGTGCTCTAAGAGGATGGTGATCTTTTGTGTCAGTTTGGTTTTACTTTTGTTACTTGTTCTATTTGGCTCACTGTGTCCTCCCATAAATTTTAGGAATGAAACTGGTTAAACTTTACTCACATTTTTCTTGTTGCCCACAGAGAAAGAGAAGTACGCTTTTGTTGAAAATTTCTGCTATTTCTTAATTCAAGATGTAAAAATATGAATTTAGGCCTCCATGTACTTTAATAATCCTAAACTTAGTGTCTTAGTAATCAGTTTAGTTGTACTAAGGCTTCTTAAAATATATCTCTTTTCTAATGCTGAAGCATAACTTTATAGGTGACTTAAAAATTTTAATGACTTAATCTATCACTTTTATTTAAGCCAAATTTCTTATTGTAGGGTACAAAAACATCTAAAGCAGGGTGGAATTAGAATTTAAGAATTTAATGAGGAAGTATTAAGTTAGATTAATTTGAAAAGTGAGATCGATTTAAACATGGAACACTTAACCTCTAAAGGGATCACTAGTCCACATACCAGAGCTCTGCTTCACAAAGGAGAAATGAAACATACTGCTACATGAACTCTTTCTGGCCATTTAACTCACTTTGGCTTGAGGTTTCCTTCAGGATGCCAAACAGCTGCCCCACAATTGGTAGTATTCTTCAAGCAAATAATGACCAGCCAGGCAATCCTCCTAGTCTTACAGAAGATTCTGGAAATCAGAAATACATTATCTAAAAAAAAGAAAAAAAAGGCTAAAAAATGACCCCCTCAAAAAACAAAACAAAAAAAGAAAGCCCAAATGAACAGGTTATGACTATTTAGAAATACCATACATTCTCTAAATTGAAATGTCATGAAGTCTGTACAAGTTAGTGTCTGGATGCGTTTAATGGCACACTGATAGAACTCAGTTCCGTTTGACTTTAGATTAAAATCAAATCAAATCAAAGAAAACTAAAAGCCTTGAAACTAGGAAGGATGGGGATTGAAAATTTTTGTAAATTCTTATTCTACTCTTTTATTGCTCTGTATCTTAAAATTAGTTAAGAAGGCATATATAGACTCAATTTCAGAAATTTGTGTTTTTATCTTCATCCTTATGGATCATTTTATTAATGTGATTTTTTTTATTTCACTGTCTATTCCAACCGCTGTTCTCCCTTCCATCCCTCCTCTGGCCAGTTCCCCCTCCTCTCCGCAGCCCATCTCCTGTTCACTCCCCATAAAGGCTAAGGGATCCCACGGGGAGTCAGCAAAGTAAACTCGTGGGAACTTATGCAATATTTTCATTCTCAACTTATCCATAATTGGATGCTGTTAAACAGATGGCATTTCCCCATCCTCTATGATTCCAATTAATCACAATTTGATCTCTGTGACAGATATTTTATGGATTCTGTTCCCCTTTCTAGTAGCCTAGTACCCTGTCTCATGTGATGATTTACCGTCTTCTTAGCCCCCGTGATTTCTGAGAAAAAAAGCTTGCTCTGGTGTACTGTTCTCAAGGAGACCTGAGTAGAAGCGGACAGCTGATAACTGCAAGGGAACTTTGAAGAGTCTACCTCATGAATTTCGGAGGTACATTGCTTTTTCGATTCTTAATAGTTTGAGATTGAAGATGCAAGTGAAGCAATTGAAATGCTGAATCTAGAGAATTGTGAGTGTTAGGCATGCTAGAATATTGGCAAAATCACTTAAGTCCCAAGCCAAGAAAGGGAGTCTGTGTCTGACGATGCTTGGATGACCATGAACCTGAGGTTGGATTGCGCAAAGACCCAGGACAGAAAAGAAAAGCAACAAAATTATTCCTAATGGTATTATGGTATACTCAGAGTTTAGTGCCTAACCCAATTGTCATTAGAGAAGCTTCCTCCGGCAGTTAGTGGCAACAGGGCTGAGACCTACAGCCAGATATTAGGTACAGGTGGAGCTCAAATTGGAGATCCATGTCAGGTGCCTCCCCTAAAACTTGGAAACTTCACAGAAGGAGAGGGATTGTAGAAAGCAGAGAGGCCGAGGATACCAGGAGAACACAGCTAGCTCACAGAATCAACTATCAGGGCTTATAGACAGTCGCCTTCATGAAATGCATACTTGACATTTGCTTGGATTACCAAGAACTGGGGACTAAAAAGCCACAAAATTAGTGGTAAAACCAAATGCTACTTTTTTAGATGTTTTCTTTTTGAGCATCTACATAGCTCTAGCTCTGGAACACAGCGTACTGAACAGTATTTGCTTGGATACTGTTTACATCTCTGTGAGAGAGATGGGCAATGAACACAGAGATGATACAAAGCCATCAATATCTGTTAAGAGGTTAAAAAAGCAACGCAGGATAAAAGGCAAAATCCTAATCTATCTGTAAATTGTCATAGAGGACTATTCAGAGCAGCAATATTTCATCGCAGCTCAGTGATTGCTGTTCTAGGCCGTTCCCTGCTTCTTACTTGCCACTCTTAGGCAAGTTTGTCCTCATAAAATCCCCACACATGCCCTGTATGAACATATTTCTTGCTCACCCTGGGAGGCATTCTCTTTTCTACACATGGCACAGCCTGTCAGTAATTTTTTTTCATTTCCCCTTTCTCTCCTCCCAGTCTCTCCTCTTCCCTACCCCCCCCATACATTCCTCCTCCCCTCCTCTACTTCTGTTTAGGAAAGTGTAGGTCTCTAATGAATGTCAAAAAACTTGGCATATCAAGTTACAGTAAGGCTAAGCAGCTCCCCTTGTATTAAGCCTGGGCAAGGTGATCCAGTATGAGAAGTAGGGTCCCAAAAGCCAGTAAAATAGTCAGAGACAGCTGCTGTTGCCATTGTAAGGAATTTACAACTAACTGTAACATAATGTGAAGAACTAGCTGTAACACAACATAATGTGTATGTATGTAAGAGAATTCGGAGGGGAAAAAGCAAGAAATAATGTAGATATAATATCAAAAATAAAAGAAATAAAAATAAAGATATGAGAAATCTACATTTTACACACCTTTAACCCCAGTGCTTGGGAAGCAGGGGTAGGCAGATCTCTGTGAAATTGAGGCCAACCTGGTCTGCAGAACGAGCTCCAGCAAAGATGCCAAAGCAAAGCATAGAAACCCTGTCTCAAAAAAAAAAATCTAACTTTTATGGCAATGCCAGCATTGCTTGAAGTGATCACTGAGACTGCAAAGATAAGACTGCCCCAAAAGCCAAAAGTAAATGGAGATTGAAGGGAAGAGGTTCTTAATTAGCGGGTGTGCTGTTTTGAATAAGGTGTGTTCTTTATGTTCTGAAATATTAGAACCCTGGTTACCAGTTGGTGCATTGCAAGAGGACAATTAGGTCCTGTAATCTTACTGGAGGAAATGTCACATTGGGGAAAGACCTTTTATTAAAATTCCCATTCCCCTTGTAGTCTGTTTCTGCTGTGTTTCTGCTCTTAAAGATGCATCGTCGGCTTTTGCTGACCAGCCTGAAACTTGCTACAGGGTTTCTTGCGATGATGGATTCTTATCCCACTGGAACCTTAACCCCAGATAAAAAATCTTTCTTTGGCTTGTTGCCTCGTATATGCTGATTTGTCACGGCAACAGAAAAGTAACTAGTAAAATAGAGATTGGTTGACAAGAGAATTTCCTGCAAGATAAATTCAAGGGCAGAATTTATTCTAGGGTAAAGAGAATAGACAAATGAAACTCTGTAGAATTTAGCAGAATGTAATATAAAATGAGAAAGGATTGTTGGGTCATATTGTATGCACATCATATTTTATAGCTTACATTTATAACTTTTACTGTATCTAATGAAGAGAATATTTGGAAATTTTGAGTTGGCATTGCTTCCTTTATTTAATGTTTTACAGCTGTATTTATCCAAAGATTTCTCAAAAAGAGGAATTCATATTCATCCATTCTTATTCCAAATTCTCTGCTAAAGTGAAAACTGTATGCGGAGACTGCTCATTTGTTTCCCAAAGTCTCAGACCCAAATAATCACACAGCAACTATATTAATTACAACACTGTTTGGCCAATGACTCTAGTGTATTTCAAGATAGCTCTTATATCTTGAATTAACCTATTTCTATCAATCTGTGTATCTCCACGATGTTGTGCCCTACCGGTAAGGTTCCTAAGGTTCCAGCTTTCTTCTTCAGAAGCTACGTGGCATCTCCATGACTCTGCCTACTCTCTCTATATTTATATCTGTCTTGATTTTATACCTGACTTTGCTCTGCTAAGCCATTGGCTCAAACAACTTTATTGATTGACCAATCATAATAAAACATATTCACAGTATACAGAGGGTAATCCCATATCAGATAACCTCTCCTAGCTTCATTGGCAGCTACTTACTTATTTATTTTATGGTATGGTAGTAAAATTTCCAAGACTGTATGATTTATAAATAATAGATTCAGATTGTCCCCAGAAGTCTAGAGGCTGATGTGATTGACAGCAACATGCTCTGAGACTCTCTTGTGTGCTGAGGGTTATTGAATGTTCAGGAAGGTTAGAACTCTGCTTACTCATCTGAAAGGAGTAAAAGTAGAAGCATCAACAATCAAACTCTTTGTTTTAAATATGGCTTCTATAACATACTTAATTGCATGCATGAAGTCATGTCTCCTAATGCTGTTGCACTGGATCATGTCAGCATGAAATATGGAGAAAATTTCAATATCAATATCAAATATCAAAACTATAATGCCTTCTATGTTCACATAATAGTTACACATAAATATCTATAGCATGTTTTTATCTGAAAGACAAATAATGCTCGTGTTTCATAATTTTGTATGACAGTCCCAAATGTTTTAGTGAATTTGTTCAAAATATTCTTCTTAACATCAATTCTGAAACTGGTTTATTTATGATATTTCAGATTTTAAGAAGTACTATCAACACACACACACACACACACACACACACACACACACACACACTAACTCATAGCACCTCAACCTAAAAATGGAGCTTATTCCCCATGGTGAGATGCCATGCTAAACCTTAATGTAGCAGTGGGGGAGGGGTGGTCCTGGTTCAACTTAATGTGTCAAATTTTGTTGACTTCCCCTAGAAGACCTTATCCATTTGGAGGAGTGGATGGGGATGGGCTATGGGGAGAGGGTGGTGGTGGGAGAAAGAGTGGGGAGAGAGCTGAGGATGGAATAAAAACTGATTTTTTTAAAAAATAAAATAAGATAAAAGAAAGAAAAAAGAAATCAATCTTTAATTACATTTATTAAGACAGATAATTTTATTTATTTTTTATAAATACTTAGCTTAGATGACTACCAAAAGAAGATTTTTGATTCTTGCAGACTGGAGATATAGAGGATTATGAGTCTCCTTGGGGATTCTGGGATTTGAACCCTGGTCCTTAAGATGATCAGTTGGTGCTCATAACTGATTGGCTGGCTCTCCAGCTTAATATTTGCTCTTTACCTAACACCTTTATAACTTCCTCACATGCAAACAGATTTTAATCATATTCTTTACACAAGGACTAGACTGCTACTATACTCATTTCAGGGACTGCCGTTTCATCTACCCAATGAGTCCCTTATCTAACTTCACTTTTTTTTTCACGCATTGCTTACTCATAATTTAGCAAAAGAGAACATTGTGCTATAGTTTCATTTTAATGATTTTTTTCCTCTTGTTTAAAACACTTAAGCCACTGTGTTCTTCAAGCACTAATATTCTAAAAGAAATATCTCCATATTTCACTATTTAAATTTTTTAATAATTGAACTTTACAGCCTTCTGGGCCTTGTTTTGATCCCCCCTTTGTTACTCAGTGGCATGCTCAGCTCTTGTTCCTTTTGAGACAGGATCATTCTATGTTGCCTGTCCTGGCTGCCAAGTCACCACCATCTTGCCACTACTTTCTAGGTATTAAGATACCACGTGTCTGTCTCTATGTGTAGTTACCAAAGGGCAGTTCCATTCATGCTTGTAATTTCCAATCAAATGTCAAGCCATTTTATTTTCTTATACTATTTGTTTTTCAAGGATCACTCAAATCATGGTTTTTTCTTCACTTCTTTATTATTATTAATCTGGCTTTATTATATTTAGATTTTGCCATCACCAAACAAAACTCTGTAGATTAACAAATTAATAAGAATTATTATTTTTTTGTTTTCTTGTGATATTCTATTGTCAGATTGCCTGTTTGTCTGTCTTTCTGTATTGGAGCTTTTATTAGCCTAACCTCATGCAATAACGTGTCTGTTCTCAGAATGGCAGTATTAGGTAATCAAAAACACAGATCTAGGACCTCTTAGAGCAAAATATAATGCAATGAAATTTAAGATACCTCAAAAGTAATCACATAGAGCAAGCAAGCACAGGTAGTGACTAAGTCACTTATTATCCTTTGTGATTCTCAAATTAGATTAGAAGTCAAAATTTGGATGTGTGTATATTTCTGTGAAAAAAATATCAACAATAAGCCAGGGATAATACTAGAGGAAAAATCAAATAAACTGCACCAATTTTTCTTCCTTTGCATTTCTGAATCTCAAAAACTTAAACAATATCCAAGGAGGCATAAACATTAGATACTAGAAATTCACAACTTCTATAACGGAAACAATTTAATAAATTATAAATGAGAGTCTATAGTGTTCAGTTTTCCATCACTTGAACCAAACTGTTTACAAAAGGAAATCAACTTATAAATTAACTTATAAAGGAAATATTTATTTTGTCTCTGGGTTTCAGAGATTTCAGTCCATGAGTACTTGGTGGCTTACTTGTCTGGTCTCAAGGTGAGGCAGAGTATCATGGCAGACAGCAGGTATGAAATAAAGCTGACTACAGGTGGGATATGAGGAGTAGAAAAAAAAGCTTTCTGGTGATACAGTGTCTAGAATTTGATATACATATCATAGATTCAATATAATTAAGGCATTGTATGGGTCCTGCATCAGGACCCATATTCTATTTCTCTATCTTTCCAATTGTGCTACTGCCTGGTCACCTGGAGTTTGGCTCAGCAGGCTTTAGGGTGATGTTCCAGATTCTGACTACAGCACAGATCATGTAGTTTCATGACTTCTTTGATGAAATAATTTTCACAGGATTCTTGAAATACTGATGCTACTGACCTCTTTTGGATTCTTACCCAAGAAAAAAAGTATCTTTAAATATAAAATATTTCCAATATGTTTCTTGTTTTTGTAACTACTACTTTTAAATTTTAAATGATAAACAAATCTCTTTGCCATTCTTGTAGCCAACAAGCAGCTCAGATGCTCTGTAGATGTTTGTCATTTAAAACAATGAGGTATCAGTCTATCACATGTTGTTGTCAGCATATACTGCAGCAGTAAGTCCCTCTCAGCTTCCAGTAAAAATAAAACCAGCCATTAAACATGGAAACCCCTCACTTAGCTTAATTGCTGTACTTACATGATTTCCCATTATGTTTGGCTAGTCAAACATGGTTGCTGGTGGAGGGCTTTCTCTTTATCTCTGCTCATCTTCTATTCTGAAACTGACTTCAGTTTGTAGGAAAAAAATGCTGTTATACAGACTTGTTCTCAGCCAGAACAGTTTAGAAGGCTGTCAAATAATTCATCCCTAGCAAACTTGTATAATAGTGCATCTATATAATTTTAAAGTAGATTAAACACCAAGGATGAAAGATTTTGGCTGATTTACCCAAATAACAAGTTCTGTTACATTTAGTCCAATGTTTTGCAACTTACAATAATCGATTTCCTTTATATTTGAAAATAACCAGTTATTTTCAAGCTACTTGTGTGTTGTATCTTTATTTATAGTTTCAAATAAAACAAGTTCATCTTTTCATAATTCAAAAGCTTCACAATAATATTACAGTGCTGAAAATTGAATTCACATATATTATCTAGGTCTCATCTATCAATCATCTATGTATATATTTGCATCTATAAACATTCTAGTTTGCAGTGTTTAATACTGAACAAGAGTCTTAGTACTTTTATCTGCTTGATAAGTGCTAAGCAATGTACCCCTGAGCTACATTCTCAGCCAACATCTCTTTGTTTTGTGTTATAAATAACTGCGCCTTGAGCTCTTCATCATAATCCTCTAAGTAATTAGTGTACACTTCATTTTACTAAGGTGTATTAGGGCTTACGTGATTATAACAGAAAATACTTGAAATATACATTGCTTCTTTGGTAACACACACACATATATAGTTATGCCTTTGAACAGACTATGATTACATAACAAATTGTATTTATGTTTGGGTGGTGTTATACAAGTTAATGAGCCCACCTGAGATTTTTGAGCAATATCAAACTATCACTACCTGTCTGTCTTTCTCTCATTTTGTGTATGTGTGTTTGTGTGTGTGTGTTTTAGTGTGGGACTTGCATACATGCTGTGTTTTTCTAAATTGTTCTATTACCCATAACGACTCAGGAGTGAGATATTGGGATAAAAACCTGACAGAACAGCAGAGGAGCACCAGCTATCCATTTCACCATCCTTTCCAGGTCTGAGACTACAAAATCTCAGAGTCCCTACTTACTCCTTCTTCTATGTCTTCTCCAGCCATATTCCTGGCTTCTCTATGACTAATTCCAGTCAGTTGGTCACTAGTTCCTCCCCCTGATACAAGGTTTACTTTATTAACACAGTCTGGGGTGTCATAGTGTCACCAGATACTCTGTAGCATGCACATGTACAGGTGAAGGCCAGAGGCTGCTATCAAGTGTATTTCTTGAATCCTCTCTCATTTATTAAGACAAGATCTATTTTCAAAACTTGACTGTTAGATATTTAATCAATAATGTTATGAACAAAAAATGTTTATGCAATTTTTACCTATTTCTTGTTTCACTTTTTTTGTCTTATGTTTGAGAAAGAAGAATGAAGAATAATACTGTTTGAGAAATCCAGAGCTTAGTCTGTCATGGAAGCCCACACCTGAAATCTTAATTTGGAAGGCTGAAATAGGAAGAGTGCAATGAATTTGAGGTCAGCCTGATTTGCTTAGTAAGACCCTGTACCAAAATAAACAAAATCAAATGTTAAATAAACAAAGTTTAAAAAAAAATCAACACCAGCCACTGGGTAACAGTGGTGCATGCCTTTAATCCCAGCACTTGGGAGGCAGAGGCAGGTGGATCTCTGTGAGTCAAGGCCAGCCTGATTTACAAGAGCTAGTTCCAGGATAGGCTCCAAAGCTATGGAGAAACCCTGTCTCAAAAACAAAACAACAATAAAAAATAAACACCAGCAAAACAAACAAAAAAAAAACAAAATAAGAGAGAGGAAAAGAAGGAAGATAGAAAGAGCAAATGTATAAAGCTGTTGCCTCACCTTCCAGGAGAGTATTGAACTACCAACTTTAGAAGACAAATTTGCTAGAATGAGTGAAGAAGTCTGAACAACCCTCAAGTTATGTCAGCAAAAGCTGCTTCTCTGTGCTAGACAGTTGTTTTGTCTACTTAGCCCAAGCTATAGTCTCCTGAACAAAAACATAACATCATTTCACAACATGTTTCCATCAAATAGGGCAGTGGGTAAGTTTATGGGTGTGTTTCTTAACTGATGATTGACATGGGTGGGGACGGAGAATTGTGACTGTAAAAGGTCTTGGCACGTGGTCATGTGTTCTTAAATACAACAGGCTGAGCAAGACATAGAAACATTGTCTGTGAATAGTGTGCGTCTCTGCTTCTGTGTTAGTTCTTGCCTCCAAAATCCCTGCCTTGAGCCCTTCATCACAGAGAGTATTCTTTAAAGTGCAATAAACCATTTCCTCCTCATTTTTTTTATCATGTTGTTTTCAATAATAGCAACAGAAAGCAAACCAGTAGAAAAATTGGTTCCAGGATTTTGAGCTATTACTATTTCAGGCCCAATCACATTGATATTAGAGGATTGTAAAGGCTTTTGGAACTTGGTATGGGAAGTCTGTTAGGTTTTCAGAACTTAGCATGCTCTTGCAGCAGCTTAGAAAATAATATTGAGAGCAGTGCTGACAATGGATACCTGGTTTGTGAAATTTCAGCAAAGATGGGCACATCTCACAGGATTTGTCAGTCTGCTCATCTGGTTCTTTGAATTAATTCCATGATTCATTTACAGAAAGGGCTAAAGAATAAGCTATGATTAAGAAGAGACCAGGATCATTGAGGTGAAATCTTCTAGGATATATTTTCTGCCTTTCAGCACACAGAAGTATGGGTGTGGGGTTATCTCAAGCTGACAGCCAAACATTGTAATATGTTGTGGTACCTGTTTTAGTAGAATGTCTAAACACAAATGGATAATGGAAATCAAATGGAGAGATTTTAAGGATTGCCACTGTGAGAGGTCTGGAGAGGTCACTGGTAAGGGTAGAGCCTTAGCTGGACTAGAAACTTCAGGATTAAAGAGGTCATTGGGAAAAGTTGAAACTTGGTACCAAGTGGCAGGGCCAAAGTGCTTGAACAGAGCCAGGCAGTGGTGGTGCACGCCTTTAATCCCAGCACTCGGGAGGCAGAGACAGGAGGATCTCTGTGAGTTTGAGACCAACCTGGCCTACAAGAGCTAGTTCCAGGTCAAAGCTACAGAGAAACCCTGTCTCAAAAACATAAAAATAAAAAATAAATAAATAAATCAGAACCCAGTGAAGGCTATTGGTATATATATATATATATATATATATATATATATATATATACACATATATATATAGTATATATGTGTGTGTGTGTGTGTGTGTTTGTGTGTGTGTGTGTGCGTGCGCGCAGTGGCAGCAGAGAGTCCAGATGCTAAGGCCATGTAATGACTGCTTCCTGAGTCTATGAGACAATCTATGACTCTGTGAGTAGCAGAACCAGAGCAGTGGAGCTGAGGTGGAGAAGTGGAAATTCCAAAGCCTTTTAGAATCCAGAAGATTGTGAGAGATTGCCAGAATTAGGATAAGAGCTGCACAATTTGATTTACCCTAATGGGTACTGGTTTGCTTTCTATTCATTTGAACTTTGCCTTGTTTTTTCCCATAATGGAGTAAAAAAGTATTTAACTTGTTTTGATTATATAGGGCCCCATAGTTGAACGACATTGAATTTTAAAGACTTAGGCTTTGAAAGAGAATATAGATTCGTCAAATGCTATTGAAATTTTTAAAGAATGTGCAATTTTCAAAATTATGAAAATAAATCCAATAACATTGAAAAATGTGAGTGTTTAGAACAAGGAAATGGAAGGGGAAATGATATAATTGCAGTATTATCTCAAAACAGCTATAGTATGTATTATATTTTGATATTAACCTGAGGCCTGGGGATTTTTAAAAAAATAGAAAAGTTATGTTTGACAGTGATGTAGTTGTTTTAAGGGGTTAATATGTTTTAATTAGCATATAAAATATTTCAACTGAGAAATCACCTACATGCAATTGCATTTAGGCAAGTCTTGTGGGACATTTTCTTGACTGATAATTGATGTGGGTGTGTTAATGCCATATAGGATGCTAACATCTCAAAACAGGTGGGCCTTAACTGTATATTAAAAAGCACACTGAGCAAGACATATGTGGAAATTCAATAAGCTGTTTTACTCCATAGATTCTGTTTCAGGTCTTGCTTTGATTCCTGTGTTTGGGTTCCTGTCTAAAATAAATCAGGATGGATCATCAGTTATAGATGGAACAAATTCTCCCTTTTCAAGTTGCTTTTGAGTATTGTGTACTATCACTACATTGAAATAAAACAGCTACAGTTGGTTCCTAAAAGCAATTTCATTGCAAGCTGACTAATTGACAGAGCTTCAAGTGCAGCAAGTGTGACCGAAAGACACATTCATGACAGTGTGATCAAAGCCGCTGTAGAGTGAGATGTTAACAAATAGTTATCAAAAGAAAAAAGTTTTGACTCAGTGGCCTGAGGCTACATTTCAATGATGCCTGCAAACTGGGCCAGGAAGCTAACAAATCATAGAATCAGCACCTTTAGAATACCTGATGAATAGCACCTTCTCACTTGCCAATTAAACATGAGGAACAACGTTTGTCCATGAAGGAAATCTGGATCATTTTCCAAAATTCAAATTATCATATAAAGATATAAATTGCATCACCACTATTGTATACCTGAATTAAACTCTTCATATAATATCAGCTATTTTGAGCTATTGGGTCTTCTTTTGAAAAGAATAAAGAGTATCCTATTGGGCATCCATCGTAAAAATAGCAATTAGAGTGATGGCTGTGACCACAAGATGTGTGAAAGGCACCTATGAGCATATTCAGCCAGGGAGTCACCCGAGTTATCCAATTAACAACAATGTTTCATGGGATTTCTCATGCAAGTGCTCAGCAAAATAAAACCACTTTAGTGTGTGAACCTCATAATAGAAAAGCCATTGAAAAGAAAGTATAATCAACAACAAAACAGAAATTGCATTCAAATGGCACAGCTTTATGGAATGTAACAGATTTAAAATACAAGCCATGTCTTCACTTTGGAAACATGTGAGATAGACCAGTAATATGAAATGCGTGGAAAACAACCTGAACAATGAAGCGGTTCTGCTTCAAGGACATTGCTGATTGAATCATTCATAGTAGAGTAAGTGTGAACTGAAATTCGATACTCTTTATGTTTTCTGACAAAAATTGAAAAGATGTATGTTCACTAATTCGGGAATTAGCAGAGAGAGAGAGAGAGAGAGAGAGAGAGAGAGAGAGAGAGAGAGAGAGAGAGAGAGAGAGAGAGAGAGAGAGAGAGAGATTGTGGTAATCAATTAATGTTATTATAATTGCCTTTCATTGATATTCTAAAAGGAAATCAATTCTTAGATTTTGAAAACATTCAGTAATTTTGACATTTGAGATCTCAGAAGCACACCCTGAAGATTATACAAACAATTAAAAACTAGAAGATATTAAATGCATTTTAAAAATCAATTACTAGTTTTTCTCCTTGCCACTCTTTCTACCAATCTTTTAAATCCTTTTTTATTGAGAATTTCATACATGCTTATAATATGTTTTGTCCACTGCCCTTCAATATTGCCCCAACCTCCTCCATCACTATTTCCTCCAAATTTCACATGCGCTGTTGCACAACTAATGAAGTTCACTTAGTGTTGTCATAGAACACAGAGTCATTTGCTAGGAAATAGGTAGCTTCGCCAGTGCTTTTCAACCTATGGGTCACGACCTCCTTGATTTCAAATGGTTCTTTCAAGGGGGGTTGCCTAAGACCATCAAAAATTGCAGTTATTTACATGTTAATTCACAACGGAAGAAAAAAATTACACTGCTCTACAAAGCAAGTTGCAGGACAGATAGGGCTACACAGGAAAACCTTGTCTCAAAAAAATAAACATAGATAGATAGGTAGATAGATAGATAGATGGATGGATGGATGGATGGATGGATGGATGGATGGATGGATGGATGGACGGGCAGATGGATGGATAGAGAGCATTCCGTGTTGACAGGCTTGAGTTTGCACAGATGTTGTACATGCTGTCACACACATGCACATTCATATATGTAATTGCCCCTGTTCTGTCCAGGAAAATCTGTCTTGCCATAATCATTTTGGTTGTTTGGATGAGCATATTTGAATACTTGGTTCCAGTTGGTGAACTGTTTAGGATACAGGAGGTGTGCCTTTTTTTTTTTTTTGGTCAGATAGTGTGTTACTGAAGGATTGGGTTTGAGTTTTCAAAAGCCCATGACAAGCTCAGTCTGACTTGTATTCTGCCTCCTGCTTGCATACCACTATGACGTAGTCTGCAGCTACTGCTAAATTGCCATGCCTTCCTCCTCCCATCATGTTTCTTGACACAGTGGACATGGGCTAACCCTCTGAAAGTGTAAGGAAGTCACCTCCCTATTAATTATATTTATTCATAAGTTGCCTTGGACATTGTGTCTCTTCTTAGCAATAGAACAGAAACTAACACAGTCACTCACTGCTCTGTAACTTACAGGCTTTCTGCTGTACTTTCCATAAAGATACATGAACCTATCCTTGAAATATGACTCACCGATTAAGAGCACAGATCTTTCTTCAAAAGCCATGGTTCAATTTCCAGTAATCATAAAATAATCATAAATTCTATTTTTAGATCTAGGTGGAGCCAGTGCTTATTTTTGCCTTCAAAGAGGATACCAGGACCACATAAAATGTACAGACAGACATATATACAAACAAGCGACTCATAACATAAACATAAAATTTAAGTTAATTTTTTTTATAAAACCTTGAAACTTGAGAGTCAATGAGGTGTAAGTGGCCAATGTAGGGTTAAGCATTTTCCAGAGTCCCTACATGTCAACAGGTTATGGCCTCCTGTTAATGCTCTTGGTTATAAGATGGAGCTTCTCTGTTGAGGGATAAGAGTTGCACTAATCTGCAACCTCAATATTTTGATGTCTTCATACACAATTTATTTACTTAAAAATAACTGAAAAGAGAAAAAAAGAGAATAACTTATTTTAATGTTTACAAAGCAGTTAAATATTCCAGCATTTCTCTCTTCTCACTAGACAGCATATCCTTATTTCATAAAGAATGATCAAAACTATCAATTGGTGATTACTATATTTTTATGTTCTAGTAGTATGAATAAAAGAGAAGATAATGTTGTTCTACTATATTTTTAGGTAGTGCTTGGCATTTTTTTTCAAATGCACAATAAAAAATAAGAACTTTGGATTCAGTTCACAACTCTGTAACTTTTTAATTAATGGGACTTGGAAAAATAATCATTTTAATATCAGTGATTTCTGCAAAGTTATAATAGAAATTACTATTTCAGGTTTTGTTGTCTTTAGCACAACAAACTACTTCTCCATAGTTAACAATCCAAAATCCCAAATGTTCTGATACTGGTTTGGTGTATAGTTTTATTCACTGCTACCTGCACATCAGTAAGAGACTGAAACTCCAGAGGTGTTGAATTATTTTTGCTTGAGTAAAAAATGTTACACATCATTTAATGCTGGCTGGAGATACTCTGTTTCATATCAAACACCTTCTTAGGTGTTATGAATAAATAACTGCAAAACAGAAACAGAATTTTTTTCTTCCAACAGAGTTCACATACCCTGGAAGTGTCAGATAGAAAACAAAACCTAATTTATTACAACAGAATGAGCCCTGTGGGAAAAATAAAGGCAAAAGAATCTTGAGTTTTGGAAGGGTTTACACTTTTAGGTTTTGAGGAAGAGGATGCTCCTAAAATAACAAGATTTCAAAAGTTTACAGGAATTGAGGGAGGTGCATAAGTGAGCCATGGAGAAATTAATGAAAGAGCATCTCGAGGAGAGGAAGCAAAGGCTTGGAAACAGTATTCTACCTCATGTTCTCAGGCTGTTGAAGAGGCAAAGAAATCAAAGAGGAGAATCGATAAGAGGAATAGAGGTGTGGTGGTGTGAGAAGAGTCACTAAAGGAATTTCAATCAGTAGAGTAAGATTGTCATCAACATTTAACAGAGACACAAGCTGACATTATGTTCAATTGATCAACACTATGGCTGCATTCGGAGGACAATTATTGATGAGTAAGGATAGGTTAGAAAATAGACATAGAAGTAATTTCACTACTAGAGTTAGGAAGCATTAATTGATTTGCCATGCAGTTAGAAACAGGTGAGAAATGAGAAAACTGAGAATATTGAACGTAGAGTAAAAGAGTATTTTTTAGAATAGAGGTGAGTTAATTATTTTATTTGCACAGTTTAATTATGTAATCAACTAGTTATATGCAACAAACTATAAGAAAAATGGCTTTAAGCAGAAGAAATTGTTAAGAAATAAGGATGAAAGATGAAATATTCAGTATGTAAATTATCTATAATTGATATATGTTGCTGGAACATGGTCAAACTCCAGATGGCCAGTCCATTCAATAACAACTGAATTCTTCCCCATCATAAACCAGAAATTGTGGAGAGCTACATTTCAACATCTTTATCAGAATTTACTTTTTAATCTTCTCTGTGTAGCTTGGAGCCTGTCCCAGAGCTCTCTCTATGTAGCAGGCTGGCCTTGAACTCACAGAGATCCACCTGCCTCTGCCTCATGAGTGTTTATCATAATTGCTAAATTGCATTCTGTTAGGCTGTTATTTTTGTGTGTGAGACGATTGTCGCAGAAGCCTTCTATGTTCCTCTTTCTCAGTTGTGAACCTGCAGTCACTTATACAATCCTTATTTTGAGAGATCTAGTGTCTTATAAACATGGAATAGAATTTGTTGTCATTGCCTTGAAGTTAACTCCTGTGCTGTACAACAGAGCATATCAAATTCAAACTTACCATTTCCTGTAGCATTGCTATTATTCAAATTATTTACCTAAAACCTGAAATAATATGTCAATATGTACATATGTAGGTATTGTGCCCTACAGTGAAAACATTATAGAAGTCTTCAAATTATTGTTTGTTTATTACCACTAATTATCTTTTAAGTAAATTTAAATGATTAATAAAATGCCAATTTTCTTAATTTCTCCTCTACAACTCTTTGTGTAGAGTCAAGCTTGTGCCCTGTAATATTTCATTTTTCAAAGAAGAAATTGTGTAAATACATTATGATGATATATCCACTGTCAAAGAAAGTCAGTTTTTTGACTATTAGATAATAGTGTTTATTTATATCTGTCAATATAAGGTATAATTTTTGTGAACAGAGAAATTTACATTGGGGTGTTGATTTTATTTTGAGCAATTTTATAATCTTACTACAAAAGTTTCTGCACGGGAAGGAGCTCAGCATAAATCAGTTGCAGTTCTCCGTGAGTGTGTTCTTTCTCTGCCCTCTGACTGGTGCTTAGCATTTTGTCTTTGGTTTTTCCAGTTTGACAGCTACTAACCATTCTTTAGATTCAGCTCCAGAGATTTTGTTTGTTTTCTGAGAAGCTTGAAATGTTGGTGGCAATAATCTTAGAGAATTCTTTGCCATGCTTACATAAAATATTCTCGTTTTTCCCTTTGAACATGCAATACATGGTTGTAATAGTGTCACAGTTCTTAGATATTCTCTTAGAGTGTATTAATTCTTTCCTCTTAATTTTCAGTTTGTGATATGTCTCCTCACGAGCTTTTATCACATTGGTTATTTTTTCCCCGAATGATACATACTGTATTACTGAGTCAGCTACGGACATTTCTTTGCAGTATTTCTGATTTCTAACACTAATTAAAAATTATTTTTACAGAATTCTTGTTCATGCTTACATTACACAAAGGTTTTTGTGTTTCTTTAACTTCCACAGGAGACTATCACATATTAATGAGAATTGCCTTAAATTATCAGTCTATTTCTTCACCTCTCGTGTGTGGGTATGTGATGCCTTTCTAGATCCTTATACTATTTCATGCAAAAGATAGAAATAAGGAAAGAAACAGAAAAAGAGTAATGTTAAGTCATGTGAAAAGCACTATGACAAAGAAGCATTAGCTATTGAATTTATATTCATGAAGCAGAAGGTAAACTGTTTAACGTGTGCTAAAGCTTATATATTTCAATGTTAGAGATCACTCTCTCATCTCTCGTTCTCATTTAGTTGTTCTATTATCTTTTGAAACAAGACCTGGGTCTTCTTGTACCCTTTGTTGTAATACAGTATAACAAAAATGCCTGTCATGTGTTTATAAGGGGAAGGCCAATGGGAAACCTTAGATAATCCTAGATTAGGTCTCTGGTAGTGTGTTTCTATGCGTGTTTTGAATTTAAGAAGAGGTTCTTAGCAGCCTTGTAAAGTCCCTCTTTTGATGAGAGACAAGAATGCCAGAGGAGCTAGATGTGGCCATTTTTCTATCGCAAATTTATTAAGCTTTGATAAAATTGGTTTTGATTATTTCTACATTTCGTATTAGGTTTTACTTGATTGGTATGTGTGAGGACACTTGAAAGTTACAGAGAACAGCATATATTGGAAATATTTTTAAACACTTTCCCCCGTCCTTACCATATTCTCAAAGAACTTCTCTTAAAACATATTTTATTTTATTAATTTATCTTTATTTTTAACATTTGAAACTTCTATGGTTCTTACAGAGGGGGGGGGATACAACCTTGCTAGGTTCTCTCACATGCTTCATTGTAGAATGAATGGATTCATTAGAAAATTTTGGTTTTGATTAATATTTAAACCAGCCTCCATCAACCCATGACTCTCAGTGTAGTTGATCATTTCAACCCTGGCTCCATCACTGCGTGCATTCTAACACATTTTGTTCAACTGAATATGGGCATCCATCACTTTTTGGCAGTAGTTTTTTTTTTTTTCTTAACTTTACAATAGACATAAGAAAATCATGATTTTTCTCTTTCTTCAGTCACGATTATGTTTGAAGAAAGGGATGACAACTTCCAAAAACTTTAAATTTTGGAATAGCAATTAGAATTTCCCCTCTTCAAAGCGAGTAAAAGCTGACTAAACTTATGTTTAGGGTCAAGATACAGACATGAAGGGGAAGATTGTTATACTGCTCACATATTCATCAGTTGAGGGATCTGCTTATAGTGTAAGTGATCTTCTCTCCTGCTTTCATTTCTAAGGTGCTTAAAAATCGTTAAGAACTCTTTGTGTTTTAAAAATGCAAACTTTCAATCACTTCATAATTTATTCACAGTCTTTTCCATTATTATTGTTAAACATTGTTACAGTTAAAATTGGAACTAGAAAAAACTCTCTAACTAATAATACTATAATTATTAATAATATATTACTATTATTAATGATAATTCAATAATAATTTTATAGAATGTGCACAAAAATCATAAATAATAACAAATATAAAATTTCAGATTTTACATTTTTCTAAGTGGTCTAAGTAATAAACCATAAATTCCTTCAAACAAAGGAATCTTCTTCCTCTTTGAGATTATCAGCTATATTATTAATTTCTACAATTCTATGCAATATGAACTTGTATGAGCTCAAACATAGTCTTACTTAAAAGTCTATTGAATGAAACATAACCATTTCAAGGCCTTAGACTCATCCTACATGATTCTTGAGCAGGGATAAAAATCTCAAAGAGTTATGAATTGATTAAAATAAAAAGTAAATCAGAGGTCCCCATAAATTCCCTCCAATCAATGCTCAGAGAATCTAGTAGAAAATGAGTCAGTAAAGCCAATGAGGATAGGGGATGCCAAATGAACACACTCCTCTAAAACAACTAAGGAACATATGAATATGAAGTCACAGAGACTAAAGTAGCAAACAGTGCCTAAGTGAATGTGTATCCAATCCTCTGTGTATGCATTATAAATATTAACTTAGTATTCCTATGGAACTCAGAATTGTGAGAACTAGGGGAGCTCTGGCTCCTTTGCCTACTCCTAGAATTCTTTGCTTCCTGTTGGGTTACACTGCACAACTATGGTGGGGAATTACTGCCTCATCTATTTATATTTTATTTTGTCATGTTTTGTTGTTATCTCTTAAAAGCCTTTTTTTTTTCCTAAAGAGAGACATAAAGAGAATGGGTCTGGTGTGGAGAATTGATGGGAATGGACTGGGATAAATGAAGAGGAAATTATGAAAAGAAAATATTGTATAGGACACAAATATATTTTAAATAAAAAAAATAAAAACAGGCAAATTTGCTAGCGTTCTTTCAAATGAATGTCACTAAACTGCATAAGGGCAAAATATGAAAACTAATCTTGAAAAGATGAAGGGATTACTTTTATAATACCTAATAGTATGGAAATTTTCTAAGTAGCAACCATGAAACTAGGGTCAATTTGATAGTCAAATCAAGTTGTCATTCATATGACATTTATGGAACTCATGAAGTTTAAGTTCATATGAATTTTAGCTCAACAAATATTCACACCACAAAAAATTCACCATCTTAACTGGCATTAATTAAAATTATTGTCTGGCAGTCTCTACAGAAAGATCAAAAATTGAATGTATTAACAATGTCCCTAAATTAATTGCCTGCAGTGATGGAGATGATGGGACAGACATGCAAAGGGCATCTATTGCTGCTTCGACTTCGTCAGGTTTCAGCTATTATAGTTGTAAATTGTCATCTCAGTGCCAACAGTGCAGAAATATTAGTCAAAAGCTTTCAGAAGTTAGGGCTTCAAGAGTCTTTTCAGAAAAGGGTGAAATTGTGTGATAGTGTCCACATATGTCTGAAGACTGCCTCTGGTGGTTATAGCTTTCCAAACGAATTTTAAGGAAAAATTAAATATTTCTAAACTTTAAATATATTTAATGAGTCTGATACTCAGAAATAATATCTATTTTGTATAAAACTTTATTTAAAAAAATCACACTCAGGGTACTACTTATACAATAGTTTTAATATACTTCAAGCTTAAATCTAACTATTATATATTATATATTAATTATATATGGTATATTATATATACGTACCATAGTAATGCAGTGAAATGAAGAAAAGAAATCATTTTTTTTTAATTTTAACAGTTTTTTTTCTCATTTTCCATACCATTCTCAGTTCCCACTTCCTCTTCTTCTCCAGCTTCCCCCACCTTTTTTCTACCCCAACCCCCTATCCACTCCTCAGAGAGAGTAAGGCTTCTTATGGGGAGTCAACAAAATCTGAAAAATCACTTTGAGCAGGACCAAAGCCATCTATATTACATCTAGGCCGACAAAGGTATTCCTCCAAAAAGTGTAGACTTCAAAAAGCCATTTCCAGCAATAGGGATAAGTCCTGGTCCCACTACATTCAAGGCGTGCCGCGCACCGCAGCCCCCGTCTGCGCTCTATCCACTAGAATCCAGTTTGCAAGCTTCCTGCAAGGGGTTGGAGATTGAGGAAACACACGCAGAGACAGACCAACACACGGACCTATAATCGCTGGTACAAAAAAAAAAAAAAACCTTTAATAGCACCATGGAGGCTTAAATACCCTGCGGTCAATGGCCAACAGGTGAAAATCCCATCCTCTGATCCTCTAGGCTAGGCACAACTTCTAGTAACTTCAATTAGAAGGCTCTAGACAGGGAAGAGCAGCTGAAGGCCAGGACTCAATTGGTCCCAACATCTCCCCCACTAATCTTTTCATAAAACAGAAGACCCTCCTGTCTTAGGTCATCTCAGAAGAGTAACCCTTACCCGTCTTTGGGAGGCCTCTTCGCTGTCTTAGGTGGGCCCTTTTCTGTAGAAGTTCCCATATACGGAGGAGTCTTCTTAAAATCCATGTTCCACTGGGTGGACAGAGTTGCAGCTGTCTGAAAGCAAAAGCAGACAGGCGTCTGGCACTGGGGGAGTGAGGGGTCGAAGCTTGGCCAGGGCCACGTTCTGTTCAAATGTGAAGTCCTTTTGTGTGCTGGCATTCATGAGCTGGACTTCCGGGACCATGCCTTATGATGGTCGGCCGAGGGGAGTCCTTCTTAACACCTGCACCACGATGGGCGATGGGCTCCTTGCTGGTTCGGAAAGCTTCCACTGCCTCTTCATGGGTGGCCTTTGACAGATCCTTGCCATTGACCTCAATGATTTTGTCATGAACCGAAAGGCCATCTGCTCTGTCTGCAGGTCCATTTTCTAAAATTTTTGAAACATAAATTCCTTCAGTTGCTGATTGCTTCTTGTGATTCTGATTCCGCCTGCCTCCTATTACGTTGAACATTATGTAAACAACTTAGACATAGCCTTTAGTAACTCAAATTAGAAGGAAAGTAAACATCTCTAGCAGGGAAGAAGAGCAGCTGGAGGCCAGGACTCAATTGGTCCCAACATCGGGGCATAGTTTGGTCCTATACAGGCCCTCCCCCGCTGTCAGTTCAGAGTTAGTAAGCTCCCATTAGCTCAGGTCAGGTGTTTCTGTGGCCATCCTCATCATGGTCTTGATCCTTTTCTTTATATTATATCTCCTCCCTCTCTTTGACTGAACTCTTGGAACTCAGCCCAATGCCTAGCTGTGGGATCTTTGCATCTGCTTCTATCAGTTGTTGGATGAAGGTTCTATAATGGTAGAAGGAAAGAGACGGGGAGCAAAAAAAAAAAAAAAAAAAAAAAGGTATCTTGATTGAGAAAGCTAATATGGGTCTAGCAAGAAACTTTGTACTAGGGAAATTCCCAGGAATCTACAAGGATGACCACGGGTAAGACCCTAAAAGCAGTAGCGGAAAGGGTACCTGAAATGGGCTTCCCCTCCAATCAGAGCGATGGCTACCTTAGTTGTTATCACAGAAAACATATCTTAAAACTATGAATAATGTGAAAAAGTATGTTTTCCTGTAAGAAATACATATAAAATTAGAATAATATGGGTAATAATCATCATATTTCTAAAGACTAACCGTTAAAATATTCTATCCTGCTACAGATTGAGCTAAATAGTAAAACACTTGTGTAACAGAAATATGACCCTGCTGTGAAGCAGAAGGGTATAGAAGAAAAATACATTAAAGAAAAGAAAATATCCAACAAAAAGAGAAAGAAAAATATTGAAACAACAAAATAGTCTAATATTGAATCTAAATATATATATATATGTATATATATATTAGCTGTTCTTCAACAAAAATTAATTAATTAGATGATTAAATGAGTTTTTCGGTATGTTAGAAATTGAAATAATTGAAGCTTCAAGAGTTTTGTTCCTGACTAATTTTAGTTTTAAGTCTATTTTGTTGGATTGGTGTTTTGTTCGCTTATCATAGTCCTTGATGCAGGGGGATCACCTTGATCCTGCCTCATATTGATGTACCATATTTAGTCAATATCAATGGAAGGTCAGTCCCTTTCTAACAGTAGACAGGGCAGGCCTCTCATAGATGGGGCAGAGAGTAGATGGGAGGCAGTGGGTGGGAATGAGAGGAGAGGCTGGAAAGTAAATTGTGGTTGGTATGCAAAATAAATCAAAAAATGAATTAATAATAACGTGTGTTGTTCCTTTGTTGTTTTCAGTTTGTTTAGCTGGTATTTCCTTTGTTTCTGATTGGCCTTGACCTCTCAGAGGAGGGGATGAGGACTTGAACTGGTGATCTTCCTGCCTATATGTACAGAGAGCTAGCATTACAGACATACGGCACCGCACCCAGTTTTTACAGTGCTGGATATCATATTTTATGTTTTGTGAATACTAGATAATAATGGTTTCCACAGAATTTTATCCTTAGCCTATTTTCTTTAGATGAGTGTTTTGTCTGGCATTTTGAATTTTAATTTAAAGAATATATTTTTATGTTTATTACTTGAGAATTTCATACAGATTAATACAACATTTTTATTAAATCCATTCACTTTTCTCTTCCGCTCAATTCTTTTCCTACCTCCTCTGTCACTTTTTTGTTCTAAGCTCATGTTTTGGTCTTTTTTTAAAAAAAATCTCACTGAGTCTACTTATTGTTGACTGTATAGGAAGTAGTGTAGGACCATTAGCTGGCCGTGGGTAGTCTCTGCTGGAGCATCACTGACAAAATCTGACTCTTTTTTTTAATCAGCATCTGCAAATTACCAATAGCTCATCAGCTGCAGTAAAACTTCATGTGCCTATCCTTATGCATGTTGAGATATTTGCTAATGTAGTTTTATGTAGAATGTGGCCACAGCCACAGCGAGTTCAGGCATACAGCTGTTTTGTCATGTTTAGAAAGGATAATTTACTGTAGGTGTCCACAGTCTCCTATCTTTACAATCATTCCACCCATTCTTCGATAATGATCCTTGAATGTGTTGAGGAAATAAAATACAAGCATATATCTCAGTATCTTATTCTCTGTGCACTGACTACCTGTGGAAAGGAAGATACATTCATCATCCTGACATTGCATAAACATCACCCTTTTAACTTATAGTAATACGAGAATGCAGATGAACTTAAGCGTTTGGAATCTCATAGGATTCATCTTTTATTTCAATTACTTTATTATTCTACTTAGGTCATAAAACCCACTATTACAGAACTGAAGAAACAGAAGGCACTAGATAATACTAGAGGTTTAGAGTATTACCACTTGGGGATTACCACAATCATTGAATGGTTGGTCAGCATAGACTGTCCTGTCACACTGCAGTCCATACTGTTTTTTTAAATTTCAATTTACATTCCAACCTCAGTTCTCCCTCCCCCATTCTTCATTTTCCCCAAGTCCACCTCCTATTGATTCCTCTCCTGCCAAAGGACACGGGCTTCAATGGAGAATCAACCAAGTCTGGCACATTAAGTTGGGGAAGGACCAAATGTTATAGCTGAGCATGTCATGCCACCATAGGGAATGAGCTCCAACAAACTAGCTCATTCACCATATATAGATCCTGGTCCTACTGCCAGGGATTCCCCCAGATAGACAAAGTTTCACCACTGTCTCCCACATACAGAGGGCCATAGTGGCTCTGTGCATGGAGATATCTCTTTCATTGCTCTCTCACTCCATCCGGGCCCCCTTGACCATCCCATTCACTCATGTTCTCATCTCCCTTCCCCTCCCCTTTAACACTCCCCCCCCCCTCAATTTACTTAGGCAATCTCATCTAACTCCCCTCCCCAGGGAAATTTTTTTAATTTATTTTTTTTATTGAAAAAAAGGAAAAAAAGAGTTTCCGCCTCCTCCCAGCCTCCCATTTCCTTCTCCCTCCTCCCACCCTTCTCCCCCCCCACTTCTGTCCCCCTCCCTCTCCAGTACAAAGAGCAGTCAGGGTTCCCTGCCCTGTGGAAAGTCCAAGGTCCTCCCCCCTCCGTCCATATCTAGGAAGGTTAACATCCAAACTGGCTAGGCTCCCACAAAGCCAGAACATTAAGTAGGATCAAAACCCCGTGCCATCGTCTTTGGCTTCTCATCAGCCCTCATTGTTCGCCATGTTCAGAGAGTCCAGTTTTATCCCATGCTTTTTCAGTCACAGTCCAGCTGGCCTTGGTGAGCTCCCAATAGATCAGCCCCACTGTCTCAGTGGGTGGGTGCACCCCTCGTGGTCCCGACTTCTTTGCTCATGTTCTCCCTCCTTCTGCTCCTCATTGGGACTTTGGGAGCTCAGTCCAGTGCTCCAGTGTGGGTCTCTGTCTCTATCTTCATCCATCACCAGATGAAGGTTCTATATGCAAGATATTCGTCATTATTGCTATAGGATAGGGTCATTTCAGGTTCCCTATCCTCAGCTGCCCAGGGAACTAACTGGGGACATCGCCTTGGGCTCCTGGGAGCCACTCTAGGTTCAAGTCTCTTTCCAACCCTAAGGTGGCTCCCTTAACTAAAAATTGTGCTTCCGTGCTCCCCTAGGATCTTCTGGAGGCATTACCATCCCTGACTTCAAACTCTATTACAGAGCTACAGTGTTGAAAACAGTGTGGTGCTGGCACAAAAACAGAGAAGTCGACCAATGGAATCGTATAGCAGACTCGAATTTTAACCCACAAACCTATGATCACCTCATTTTCGATAAAGGAGCTAAAAGTATACAATGGGGAAAAAAAAGCATCTTCAACAAATGGTGCTGGCACAACTGGATGTCAACCTGTAGAAGAATGAAAATAGACCCATATCTATCACCATGCACAAAACTCAAGTCCAAATGGATTAAAGACCTCAATATCAGTACGAACACATTGAACCTGATAGAAGAGAAAGTGGGAAGTACCCTACAACAGATGGGCACAGGAGATCGCTTCCTAGGTATAACCCCTGCAGCACAGACATTAAGGGCAACTTGAATAAATGGGACCTACTAAAACTGAGAAGCTTCTGTAAAGGAAAGGACACTGTCACTAAGACAAAAAGGCAACCTACTGACTGGGAGAAGATCTTCACCAACCCCGCAACAGACAAAGGTCTGATCTCCAAAATATATAGAGAACTCAAGAAACTTGACTTTAAAAGGCTAATTAACCCAATTAAAAAATGGGGCACTGAACTGAACAGAGAATTCTCAACAGAAGAAGTTCAAATGGCCAAAAGACACTTAAGGTCATGCTCAACCTCCTCAGCGATCAGGGAAATGCAAATCAAAACAACTTTGAGATATCATCTTACACCTGTCAGAATGGTTAAAATCAAAAACTCCAATGATAGCCTTTGCTGGAGAGGCTGTGGAGGAAGGGGTACCCTCATCCATTGCTGGTGGGAATGCAATCTTGTGCAACCACTTTCGAAATCAGTGTTTCGGTTTCTCAGGAAATTCGGGATCAACCTACCCCTGGTCCTCAGGGAAATTTATGTGAACCTTTAGGAGCCTCCTTCTTTCTTAGCTTCTCTGGAACTGTGGATTGTAGTCTGGTTAATATCCATAGCAGCATTATTTGTAACAGCCAGAACCTGGTACATTTACCCAATGGAGCATTGCTCAGTTTAAAAAACAAAACAAAAACCAACAAAAACCAATGACATTATGAAATCTACGGGGAAATGGATAGAAGCATAAAACAAAGACATCTGAGTGAAGTAACCCAGACTCACACGGTATGCACTCACTCATAAGAGGGTATTAGATGTAAAGCCAAGGATAACCACACTACAGTCCATATTCTTATGTATAGGAGTCAAGGTTTGCAAGTAGGAAGATGACAGTGAACTATCTTACTATTACCCATAAGGCTGACCTTGGGTCTAACAATGTTGACTCTGATGTTATTTTACAATAAATGAAAAACTCTTCTAAGAACAACAATATTGATGAAAAAAGCTTTATATGGTACTAGTAGTTAACACTTGCAGCATTACTTATGATTCTATTTTCTTTTTTTTTACTTTTTTTAAAATGTATTTATTTATTAAAGATTTCTGTCTCTTCCCCGCCACCGCCTCCCATTTCCTTCCCCCTCCACCAATCAAGTCCACCTCCCTGGTCAGCCCAAAGAGCAATCAGGGTTCCCTGCCCTGTGGGAAGTCCAAGGAACCCCCACCTCTATCCAGGTCTAGTAAGGTGAGCATCCAAACTATTTCTTAACTAACAGAAAAAGAAACAGTTTAAAAAAGATTTTTACTATTTTTAGAAACATTCAGACTTTTATTTTTCAACAGAATTGTGGAAATTCTAACTAATACAGGAGATTCTCTAGAAATATCTTTAACTCTCAAGTTCTAAAATAAATATTAATGAAAAATTAACAACTCAGTAAAAGCCTGACTATTAATTGCTCAGTCTTTAGAAGCCAAGAAGATTTGTGTCATGACTGCATCTAGGAATCATGTGTAGTTGATACCTTTTATAGATCAAAGACAATTTTTAATTGGAAATCTTAAAAGATCAGCTGTAGGCATATGGCCAAATGTGGATTTAAAAATGGCACTAATTAAGTACATGTATTACTTGCTATCTATGAATATATTTATACATTATATTTTCTGCTTATAAACTTTATAACTAAATGTGGATTCTTACGACTCAGTTTAATTCTTAATGCAATGAGAATGAGGCCAAAAATCAAAAACAAAAATCTAGATTTTGATTTGATCTAGGAGGATATACTCCTAATTTGTTTACCTATAAGATACTTTAGAGAGATCTATTCCTGGCCCTCTTGAAGAAGTGCTATCATATGGCTTGAAAAGCCTAAAAAGGAGAGCAACTTAGATATTATATTTTTGTTCCATCAGAGAACTTCTTTCACATGATTTCAATACTGAATTCTACCAAGAACAAAATAAGCTTGGAAAAATGGAAGAAGCTTCTGAAAGGAATTCAATTCTACCTGACACCTGATTTGGAGAGATGCTGAGCAGCGAAGGGAGAAAGCCACGGTGAGAGTCTCATCTCATTGAAACAGCGCAAGTTTGAGTCTTTTTTGTGTTGATACTTCTGTGGAATTTATCATACAGAAAAATGAAAACTAAACAACCATATTGTGCTCTCATAGATTTGCGACTTCCTGATTAATATCTAGTTGTTTCACATTTCACAGTAAAGATTATAGTCAGACCTTTATTCTTAATCTACTCATATTTGCTACTTTAAACTGATAATTTTATATAAAGGGGCATCTTAGTGGTATTTCTAGTTCAGGTTACATGAGGATATGGAGAAGCAAAACAGCTGTGTCTGAATAATAATAATTGACTAAACTAAATATTACTTTATGGAACATGTTCAGATTCCATGTGGTTATTGTTTATAAATAAGAATGTTTCATGGACATTCAAATTCTCCTCACAGTGTGTCAGGATATTTTAAATAAAAAATTAAAGCATCCAATTTCTTACCTTAAAGTTGCTTTGATGTGTGCAAGGAGGGGGAGGGGGAGAGAAATGGGAAACGGGGAGGAGGCGGAAGTTTTTTTTTTTTTGCAACAACTATAAAATAAACACAAAAAAAGTTGCTTTGATGTGAGTGTGAAAGTCACATTTTTATTTTATTATTACATGAGAGAATGTCTAAATTTAGTCACTGAGGTGATCAAGAAAAATATTGAATTGTGATCTATATCTACCCTAAATGATTGATAATGGCATGGAAACATTTACCTGAGTATCCATATTAAACAGATATTTCAAATGTTCCTATACTTACAAAAATGCAAAACAATGATTGTTTTGAAGAGCGATTTTCAAGCTAAATATAAAATCTCTATTGCCACACAAATTAGGTAAGGGAAAACACATATCATTGGATAGTAACAGCAGGTTCATACACTGCTGTTTAGACTCAAAGGACAGCATAATTAATGAAGTGAGTGTCAGAGTGAGAATAAACATCAACAATTATTGATTCATTAGATATATTGGTATGCAAATTCCTTGATTATGTTTTTGGTCTTCTGAGTTAAAAATGTTATTTTTAAAGCCGTGCGGTGGTGGCACACGCCTTTAATCCCAGCACTCGGGAGGCAGAGGCAGGCGGATCTCTGTGAGTTCGAGACCAGCCTGGTCTACAGAGCTAGTTCCAGGACAGGCTCCAAAAACCACAGAGAAACCCTGTCTCGACAAACCAAAAAAAAAAAAAAAATGTTATTTTTAAAATTTTTCATTTTAATTTTTATTGAAAACAGATTCTTCGCTCATACAATTCATCCCAAGAAAAATTTTCCCTTCCTCTACTCCTCCCAGATCTTCCCCTCTCTCACAGATCCACTCCCTCTCATTTTCCATCAGAAAATAGCAGCCCTCCAAGAGAATACAGCCAAATAGGACAAAACAAGATACAATAAGACAAGGCAAAACTCTCATATTGAGGCTGGACAAGGCAACCCAATAGCAGGAAAAGAGTCCCAAGAGCAGACGATAGTCATATTTTTATTAACTTTATATTATAGAACACAGAATTTAAAAATAACAGTGAAAATATTGTAGGGGTTAAATTGATCTCCAATAAGTTAAAAAATATTTGCTATCTGTTAATTTGTTAAAATAGTTGATTAAACAGTATTAATTACAAAACTTTGTAACTAAAGATACAATAGGTAGTAACAACCACATTTTTATGCATCAAGTTCTCATGCCCTGAATGTAATTACAGAAAATGAACTTCCCTTTTATTTTTATACTTCTAGGATCTTCTGATAGTAAACAAACAAAAAGCTCTCAACTTTTAGATTTAGAACTGTGGGTTTCTAATGCCTACTGAGGAAATGAAGGTCATTTGAGGAAAAGTCTCAATCCAGTTAATAATGTTATTTTCACATAGCACATAGAATATGATTGAGTTAATGAATCATAATATGTAGGTATTTTCAATAAACATTCTAAATTGGAATCAATAAAATATTTTAGTCAAGATAAATTTTAGTATTTTATTTTGCTTTGGTTTTTAATTGGAGAATTGAATTGTGATAAGTACTCCTTAAAAATGAGACAGAAGAAGAGAGGTAGATTTGAAATATAAAGGTGTAAAAGAGGAGTAATTATAACAAATCATATTGCACATAAAGTACAAACTCTATTGTAATGAATGCATTTTATCAAACATTGACAATTCTTTATGTCTTTGAAAAGATTATACATTGCTCATATTGTTATAGAGATTTATAGTTTATAGAAGATCAGCATCAGCAAAAAACTTATTGAATTCTAGCTGATAAACCTTTGTTTCATCTTGAAAAAGAACTGTAAGAAATATAAATAAGCAAAAAATAAGTGATTCAATTAAAAATAGTTTTTTTGATGTTGTTTACCAATATTATATATATTTGAAATATTGTTAATACATGACTATTTTGTATTTTCAATGTCATTAAGAATCTTCTTGGAAAGATTGTTTTAAATTGAAACAGATACCAAGTAATGTTCTCTGAAAATATTTATGCTTAAATGCTCTTACATATTACAACACTGATTTTATGTTGTTTATATGTGTGCCTGACAGTGCTATGTATTTACACTAATATATTCAGCTAATTGATTTACTTACTATAAAACACTCGATACATATTTATTTTAGCAGATTGGTAATTTTCATCTTTCTGAAATCTTTACAGATGTACTTCTCTGTGACAATGGTTGCACACTGGTGAGCATAGCTGCTTTTAAAGATGTTTGGAGCTTTGAGAACTGTCTGAGCTTCTTGCAGCTTTCTCATTCACAGACTTATTTCACACATAGGTGTATTCTCTTTGGAGAATGATTTAGAAACTTTCAAATCATAGTACTGAAAAAATTGTAGAAATTTCATTTTTGCAATTATTTAACTCCATGTTTCTACCCATTTTAATGTGCCATGTATACATCTAGATTTATTTTCATGGTTACTAAGTGTGATTGCAAAGCAAACATTGCCCCACCTATGCCCATCTTCCATTACTGTGATGCTTCAAGTACAACACAAAAATTACAATATTATAATTCCCTGTTTATTGCTCCACCTCTAAAGCGTGACAGTCTACATTTTCATCTATCTACCGGTAATAATCTCTCAATATATTTTAAACCATATTTTACATTTTTGGCATTGTTAAATTGACTTTCATTAAGCTCTACATATTTCCTGCTCCCCCCTGTCTCTCCCCTCCCCCACTCAACCTCCCCCCCAAGGTCTCCATGCCCCCAATTTACTCAATAGATCTTGTCTTTTTCTACTTCTCATGTAGATCTATGTAAGTCTCTCTTAGTATCCTTGTTGTCTAAGTTCTGTCAGATTGTGGTTTGCAGGCTGGTTTTCTTTGCTTTATGATTAAAACCACCTATGAGTGTGTACATGTAATAATTGTCTTTCTGTGTCTGAGTTACCTCATTCAACATTCCATCCATTTTCCTGCAAAATTCAAGATGTTGTTATTTTTTGCTGTTGTGTAGTACTACATATTGAAAACATACCACATTTTGTTTATCTATTCTTTGGTTCTAGTCTTTGGCAAATTGAGGCAAGAGTGTCATTTTCAATAGTGAGACCCAGGCTAATCTGTACACCTTTAACAACATAGACAATAATACAGTTTTCAAAAAAAAAAATATCATACTTTCTTCCAACAATGATATCTGTAAACAATGATGACATTTTTTGTCACAACTTTTCTAACACTTGATATTATAATGTCCTTGTGTTTTATATTATAACCTTTGTATTTTAAATAAGTGGATATTCCCTAAATGTTTATTTTTGCATTTATCTAATTTGTAATGAAAATTCTTTAATTTCATAACATTATTAAGTTTTGTAATGGGATTCATTTTTTTTGTTGTTGTTGTTGTTTCTTTGGTTGGTTACTGAGCTGGCTAGTTTATGGGGTTTTCAAAACAGGATTTCATTGTACAGCCCTTCGAGGCCTGAAAGTAAACTAAGTTGGTGTTATACTTACACCGATGTTTCTGACTCTGTCTTTCAACTGCTCGAATTGCCAGCGTCAATAAGCACATTGGGCTTAGGATATTACATTTTCCTATATTGTTTATTTTTGTTAAAATCCTTCTTCAAGTATATCGTGACTTTCTAAGACTAAATTTCTTTACTCTACAACATTGGTCTGTCGTTAGTTGTTCATTTGTCCCACCGAGCTGACCCTTCAGGGAGCTGGAGAGTAACATGGGTCAAAGACATGGATTGCGGGAGACAGGCTGCGGGCAGCGAACTAGGTTTATTTCAGAAAGAGAAAGCCTTATATACTCTTTACACTCCAGCAGAGGAGAAACAGCAGCACTGTCACCAGGTCAACTTTTGTGGCATCTGGAGATTGGTTTAGACCTTCTTGTCTCTAAAGGCCCCTTGGCAGACCTAGATTAACTGATGAGGATGCTACCATAAAGCATGTTTATATAACCAGTTTACTCTGGTTTAGGCCAGCAAGGGCCTCTTGGCACTCAGGTCCTATGTGTTTTGCCAAATATTACCCCACACTTGCTTATCCACTTAATGTTAAATTAGGTATTTGATGAATTTACTTCCCTTGGATGAAAAAGTTGATACTTGACTATGCACTAGTGTGTGCTAGGGCATACATGCACGCACGCATGTGCACAGAGGCACACACATACACACACACACACACCACATATAAACACGCCACACTCAGGTGCATGCAGATATTCACCCTGGTGTCTTAAGGAAAAATAATTTTAAACCATCAGTAATTATATATTGACCTTTTCAAGTAAGTAATAATAATTTGTGGCAGTTAAAGGAAAAATATGAATGAATTGGGATAATGGACATGCTGCCATTGGTCATCTCTCACACATCCAAAATAATGCTCTACCATATTGTTTTAGAGTTACAATTTCAACTATTCATACTTATCTGGGGTACATTTAGCATAATGACCACGTGCAAACATCTAATAATTTATAATATCTAAACTCTCTTTCACTTCTAACTTTTAGTACTTACTCATTATTCTAAAAATATTCCTAGGCTTATGCTTGATCAATGGTTTTATACTTTTAAATTTTAACTTACTTACTCTGAATCAATACATAATACCTCTGTTGTCAGCTTTATTGTACATTAAAATTATTTTCCAAAAATTTGACATGATTTTGAAATTTTTATTTACTATTCTTGTGATATGTTTCCTTTAAATCATTTGTTTTGTTGAAATAATGTCAGAACAAGAGAAATAATCATGCAAATGTTGTTCAGAGTGGGAATACAATTGTTTATTTTGTTAAAAATGGATTATGTTCCCTATTATAGCTTGAGGGTTTAATTGTTCAGAACAAATGCTATATTGACATGACCATCAACTTAACATGGAATTACAATTCTTTATTCATCTATTCCTGATTTTTAGTCTTTAAGTAATAAAAATGCAAATTATCTTCTTCCTTTGTATTTTTTAATAAGTATATATTCAATGTCTAGACTTTTCTAGCCCTATATTATATTTAATAACACAAGTTAATAGGTATAGCATTTTATTTTGGTCTATATATGATGTCCAAAAATTTGTAACTATAATATAACATTATATTCATGAGACTACCAAAATTTTGAAATATAAATAAAAAAATTAATTAATTAATGCTTCCACAAAATATTTTATTTTCAACATTTGTTTACCATATGGCCTATTTTGATCGATATTATTATTTCATGTTGGCAAGGGGTTTTCTGTCCCACCTGTTCCTATCCTGCCCAATTCCTGCAGTCATTAAGTCCCAATGAAATCACACAGAGGTCTATATTAGCTATAAACTGATTGGCCCATTAGCTTTGGCTTTTTAATAACTCTTATAACTTATATTAGCCCATTATTCTAGTATATGTTATCCATACGGCTCAGTACCTTTTTCAGTGAGGCAGTCACATGTTGCTTCTTCTGTGGCTGGGCCAGACTGTAGAGGAAAGGACTTCTTCCTTCCCAGAATTCTCCTGTTCTCCTTGACTTGCCTCTACTTCCTGTCTGGTTGTCCCGCCTATACTTCCTGCCCGGCTACTGCACAATCAGCATTTATTTAAAATATAATTGACAGAATACAGACCATTCTCCCACACCAGTTTTGCTTATCATATGAGAGCAGTAAGGTTGACTAAAAGGACTCTTTAATTTTAAATCAGGCTATGAATCTATATAATAAAAGATAAAGAAAGTTAGCAATAAAGCATTTAACATGGCTGGTGTTCTTTTTTATATCATCTAATCCTTTTTTGAATACAAAATTTATTTAGTCTTTCAAACATTAAAATTATCAATTTTCTGAGTTGTTCCAATTGCATAGTTAGAAAAAGCAAATCAAACAGGAAAAGGTTCATGCACCTTTTTCTTCAATATTTCTTTTTACAAGTATTTAACTAATATTTACTGGTTTGTTCATATAAAGCGGATTTCCAAGAACATAAGATGATAAGTTAAAAATTCAAAGTGGGAAATAAGCAAACACATCTGTAAATGTTGTTCACATAAATTTCACCACGTATACGTTTCCAGTCATCATCAGACAAAGGAATTTGATGTGTTTGAAGAATTTGAAGAAGCTATTGACTGGAAGGGTCCAAGAAACTGGCGTCTGGTCTAACCATGGAAAACTTTGTTGGATACATCAACTTGATGAGCAATTCCACACAGTTCTCATGTCTTCTTAATTTAAATATGTTCTCATAAATATGAATAGATAAGCAAGGACAGCTAGTGGTTTAAAGAAAAATTGACTTACAAATTAAGATAAAAATATCTAAATGGAACATTCAGCATAACTTACATGGTGTAGGTAGGGCTAAATCAAGAAGAAGAAAAGAATTTTAAGCAATTCTCATTAGTTGCTTAGAGAGAGTTAGAAAGTTACTGAATATATGAAAATGAAATAAGCTGCCATATAAAGTAGATATGAGAAACTATGAAATAGCTTATGGATACTGAATGCATGAGTGAGTAAGTAAAATATTTAATCTATGGACTAGGAGAAAAGTAACATGGAATTTTTTCAAATGCATATGGGGAAATATTGCGATATGAAGGGATATTAAAAGATGTGAAGCATTAGTTTGAGAAGTTAAATATTCATTTTAAATGAACTGTGTAAAGTGAGAGGAAAAAGATATGAACAGAAAGATTATTTAATAAAATGTTCGTGTCAAGCATCCTAAAGATGAGACACATTCCTGAAAACATCAGGCTGTTTGTCATATCAGCAAGTAATGCAGAAAGGAAAAGAATAATGACACTGTGAGGAAGCCAAGTGAATTTAACAGTCATATAGTCATATTAATTACATATTAATCACTACTGCTTCTTTATATCATTCATTGATTCGTATGCATAGATCCCATACAAAATTATAAATCAAATGAAATATTACTGAAATGCTTGCATTTGAATTAATTTTCACATACACTACTTGTGCGCGCACACACTCACAGGTTACTCGTTTCTATCAGTTGTACAGAGTATCTATAAAAGAACTATAGATTAAATGTTAGAAAAAGTAGAATCTATTTCTTACATTCTGAAGGTTGAAAGATCTAAGATCAATGTGTTACAATGTTGGGTGTAGTTTAAGTAATTATTGCCAGGGTATTTTGTCTGAATTTTCATAATCATAATTTAATCTTTCCCATCTTCTAACAACAGGATTATTCTACTACAGTTTTACTCTTAGGCCCTCATTTAATCTTAGTCATCTTCGGATACCTATTTACATATAGGCTCCTATCTGTATTTATTGCTTTAAAATATAAAAGCCTAGAATACACAAATGTGTCCAGAGTAACAATGGTGTATCCGGTAAAGCAAATTAACACATGAAAGAAACATGGTCACAAACTTTCTGTAAAGCCCAACAAAAGTTTCTGAGATGATCAACTTTTTCATGAATTCTCTAGATTGCAGAACTTCAAGTTATTTGGACAATATTATGGGTATATAAGTGAGTGTGTTTTGAAGGATGAATATAACATCAAAAATTGTCTGAGGAGCTAAGAGATAATGTCAGTTAGGCGTGCATGCTGCTCATTCTGAGAAAGAGAAAAAATTTAGTTTTCAGCACCCATTTCAGGTGGATGACAACTTCTTGGAACTCTAACACCATGAGACTTGACACTCTTCTGGGTTCTCAGACACCCAAAATCATTTGGCTTATAATCACATAAAAACAAATGGATACACATAAATTATACTTAAAGAATCAATTTAATATGTTGTCTAAGTAAAGCCTATGTTTCCTTTCAATGTTATTCTGTCTGATACGATTTCTTGGTCAGTAATATGAAACAAAGTACTCAAGGAAGTGAGGGAAGAAGGAGGACTTAGATGAGAGAATTCTTCCTTCCTAAATGGAGAATATTTCCATTCAGTTCATCCCACATTCAGAAGGCTTGTTTCAGGTCACCATGGTCAAACTAATACATTAGCTCTATGTGGATCCCAAGTTTCTCAATACTAAACTAAGCATGTACTTTTAATCCAATTAGAACCTGTGTGTAGCTCCACGGTTGATACAACCATCTTTCTTATGTGGAAAGAGAGAGGTAAGCATGGTAGGATTCTTGTTTCAGTAGAAAGCACACCATGTTTTGGTGGATAGTGGAAAAATTCAGTTCATTGAGACCAAGGAGATTTGTCCAGTTTTATTGTGGAAAACCCATTAGTCTTGTTTCGTTTTGCCTTGGTTATTCTATTAGCCATAGGTTACGCTTTATGAATTTAGTAAATGTACTCATACTCACCTTGACTCTTCCTTATCATTCATTTTTAATTTTTATATGTTTAATTCGTAGCTGAAATTTGTGGTTTTATAACTCTTATTTGAATGACTGTTGATTTCATGTTTGAAATACTCTATGCAAAATATTAGGTCATTCTATAAGTATCCTGTAATATCAAAAAAACTTTAAGGAATATATTAGTTTTGCAAGGAGTGCATATTAATTATTTAATCAGTATTCTTTATAACATATTAGTTTTATCTTTGTACTCACATATTAAATGACATATTTTAAATTTATCATTTTAGAAAGAGGAATTTTATCCCTGGTGATATGAGCTAGCATTTTATATATGTGTGTGATAATATACAAAAATACAATATGAAAATTATTAAAACAATATTATAATTCCTAAAAATATTGTTTATTGAACTTAACATTAAATTTATAAAAGAAATAATATTGATATTTGAAATGTGTAAATGAAGAATTATATCACCACTAAATTTTACTTAACCTCGAGGATATTCCTAAAATTAAAAGTTAATACAGAAAACTTTATTCTTCTGAGATTTTCCCCTTCCATGTTGGCATGTTTATTAATGTCATTTTGTTTGCATCTTGTTTATGCAAACATGTTGTTGAAATATCATAATATGGCTCTCCTTACATTTCTAGGAAATGAAACCTCAGAGCAAGGGAGCACAATGTCTCATTCTCTGGCTATTATAATCTTTCTGGTCTATTTACTGTAATATTCCCTGAGCTTTAGGTGCAAGAGATGCTTTGTATTATCAGTTGGAATGGGAATCACAGACTCTTAATTATCTGAGTTTTTACCAGTTCTTTTCTTTAATCTGCTCTGTCTGGTGGAGTGAGAACTATAGGCAATTGAAGTTTGTTGAGTGGGAGAAAATATACATCCGCAGAGTGTCCCTCAGTTAGATATGCAGTATCCAATGGTCTTTCCTAAAGTCATATACATAGAATTAACAGGATATTGAAATAGAAGTTATACTTATATATTTGTAATTATATATTTTAACACACATGTAAACTAAGAAACATATACACATGTATATACATATGTAAATGCATATCTATATCTATATTTATATCTATAAATGAAGTGCATGGGATAATTTGGAGGAAAAATTAGATTGCAGAAAATTACATTATGATTTTTTAATTTTAACAAATAAAAGCATAGTTTAAAATGTCTTAAATTCTGTGCAATGCACAATGACTTCTCTTACACTTTTTATGTGTCATTTTTGAGAAGAAAATATATTTCTTAGAAACACATATGTGAAAGATTTTGTATTCAATGTGACTGAAGCTTTTAGAATTTCATGATCATACTCAGGACATAGAAAAAAGCAGTTTTGTCATTTTCATTTTGCTTGAAATTGACATTGATGGGGATATCTCTGAATGCAAATATTGTATAAACTTTTTACCCCATTAATTATCACTTATTATTGTTCTTTTTACTCCTAGTATGAAGATAAATAACTTTAATGTTTGGCAAACAGTAATTAATTTCTTTATTTAGCAACTGAGTATCCCTCCTTAACATTGTATATAACTTTATATAAACTTCCTGAGATCTTTGGAGTAGAACTTTATAACTAGTTCATAAATAAACTGACTCAGCCTGATTATGTTGATTTCAAAAGGATGTTAGTCCTTTGGACATACTGTAGGATTTGTGTCACTGAATTTTCATTTTGTGCTCTGGTCTGATAACATTTATTTTATGTACTTAGTGTGAAGTTTAAATAAAGCTCTGGAGCCGGGCGGTAGTGGCGCACGCCTTTAATCCCAGCATTCAGGAGGCAGAGGCAGGCGGATCTCTGTGAGTTCGAGACCAGCCTGGTCTACAGAGCTAGTTCCAGGACAGGCTCCAAAGCCACAGAGAAACCCTGTCTAGAAAAATCAAAATAAATAAATAAATAAATAAAGCAAGCAAGCAAGCTCTGGTTATAAAGAGACAATGTAGGCCTTGAATACCCAAAGGTTTGAATGTGTACTGTATTTATAAGAGAGTACAATAAATAATTTACTTGATACAGAATTTAAATGGATAACACCACATATACAGTTAACAATTTAAAGGAAGAGGATTCTGGTCATATGTAATGAGCCATTCTAACTGTCTACCTAATTTAGTAGGAATAAATAAATGATCTCAGACATGTCAGGCATTATTGAGGAACAGTGAATACTATTCTCAATTCTATTCCATAATTTAGTGTACTTTGAAATTTTTGCAACAATATTTACCATTTTCTTGCTCATAAATTTCAACTTATACAATTTAAGTAATTATGTGATGGTGTTATAAATTTTAATTCACATTTTCTTAATGTCTGTTAAATTTGTCTGTATGTGGCTAACAATGGGGGTTGACTGAGAAGTCAATGATAACGACACTGGGATTTGATTCTACTGCATGTATTGGCTTTTTGTGATCCTAGTCTGTTTGGATGCTCACCTTCATAGGCCTGAATGGAAGGGGAGGGGCTTGAAATTCCCACAGGGCAGGGTACCCTGCCCTCTCTTAGGACTGGAGGGGGTGGGGGGAGGAGGAGTGGGGAAGTGGGAGGGAAATGGGAGGAGGGGAGGAGGTGGAAATTTTGAATAGTATTACTTATAAAGCAATAAAAAAGTCAAAAATATTTGTATATTTTCATTGATTGTACATATGTCTTTGGTGTTTTGTTTGTGATTGTGTTGTCTGTTCATAGACTAACAGAAATAATCTGGCCCTTCAACCTTCATGAACAGAAGTGAAACGAGTCACAGAAAGCAAAAGGTATTGTTGTTCTTAACCTGGGGATGATTCCAATTGCTTTATTCTAGGCATATTTAAACACAGCTAGGATTTTGACTAATAATGTAAATGACATGTTTTCTGAATTTACTGTGAAAAAAGGTACATATTTTGATATGGAAGACACAAAAAAGTAATAAAATATTACTATTAATACTTAGTTATTCTGTAAGATAATATAAAACATGATAGTTGATAGAATAAAACTCTATAAACATATACTATTTATTAATTTTAAATATATCTAATTTTTATGTTAATCCTATGGTCTATTTTGCCATTTAGTCTAAATAGTATTACTGCTTTGTCTTTTAGAAAATTTCATTAAGGTAAAACTCAAAAAAACATATGCAGTAGAGAAGAACAATGTAACATTTTAGTGTAATAAATAATTTAGGAAAGGCACTCTTTTGCTGGTATATGAAAGATATCTATTGAATTGTTTTTCAATTTACTCATTGATGTTCAGAGAATCTGCCAAGTTTATGAAGTGTTTTAGGTGAGAAGAATGAGTTTTGGGAGATTAGAAGCACTTCTTTTCTTATGTTATTTTCTTAAATAATGTGTATTCAACACTATTTGCAGAAACTATTATTAATATTCAAGGGCACAATTTGATTTTGTAATGGAATAACTTAATGCTAAATCAGCTGAAAAAAAGTTAAATCAATGTTTCATATGTCAATTAAAAAATATTTTCAAATGGCATACCCTATGTAAGTGAGCATATCATCTTACAAAACACATAGATATTTTAAGTAATAATATATTTATTAAATTCAGAAGCATTATTTGCTCTAAAGAACTTGTATACACCAAAACTTTAAACACACACACACACACACACACAATATAGCAATACTCCATGAAACAAATTTTAGTTTTCACAGTCAATGAAGAAGCAAATTATAAAGAGCAATACATGTAATTTTCTGGCATGTACAAATAAACTATTTCTTTTCCATAAGAACCTAATTTTCATTTTAGACCTTTAGAAGACTGGTTATAGCTGTCTTATAACTGATTTAAAATTCTACATTTAAACACTTTAATTTACTTACTTTTTAAAAATATACACATTTTATACCCTGTTTAAATACTTAGTGCACTTGCTATATATTTGTAATGTTTATTATAATACCTTCAGTGGAACTTAAACTGCAGCAGTATAATATTAATACACACACATACAGTACACAAACTTCATCCTTTTTTGACAGAGGTTTCTGATCCACCTGGTCCCACAGCCATTCAGCTCCAAAGAAACATACAGAGACCTACATTAATTATAAATTGGTTGGCCTATTACCTCGGGTTTCTTTTTAACTTATTCTTACATCATACATTATCCCATAATTCTTGTCTCTGTTAGTCATGTGGCTTGGTAACTTTTATCAGTGAGGTATTCTTATCTTGTGTCCTCTGTGTCTGAGTGATGACTGTAGACTGAGTCTTCCCTCTTCCCAGAATTCTCCTGTTCTGATTACCCCACTTATACTTCCTGCCTGGCTACTGTGGATTCAGCATTTTATTAAATCAATACAAGTGCCAAATCTTTACAGGGTATAAGACCATTGTCCCACAGCAGTTCCCCCTCCCTTTTATTGTCAAAACAAGAATTCTGAATCTAATTTCCTTTGTTTCTCTGTTTTCCAGACCATTATCCATAACAACTTGTTATCAACACTCTAAACAAAGACAAATGTCTATATTCTATATTTTGGGAATGTTAGTGTAGTTTTCTAGGCTACTTCTTCTGACTTGGGGAACTAATAATCTTAATGGTGACTTTAAGAAAATTTATGATTCTGTCTTGCTGATTAGATAACCTGTTACAAAAAAGCTATATAAGCTGTCCAAGATCATTTTATCTTCCTTTTTAGTCTGGACATTTGAACCTACAGTAGTAAGAAACTAAACGTGAGAAATAGCCCTTGAATAATCACAGTAAGTTATCATATATTATGTTCATTACCTTTTCAACTCCTTTAAAAATCTGCCATTAGAAAGTCCTTTATGATTTGATTCAGATAGTTAGCACAACATCACAACTTAAACTTAGCCATCCATTTTTTTCCAAAAGCATATCATATTGTTTTCTTTATTTATTCCTTCCTTCCTCTCAGAAAAATTAAAAGTTTAGTTATTCAGTTGAATCACCACACATGAAAATGCATCTTTGTGACATAGAGGAAAAACTGTTTACCGCAAAAGCTTTCATTCTTTTTCTTTACTGGAAGAAGGGGGATTTCTTGCATTCTTGTTGATAATTCAAAACTTATCTATACTGCTTAAAGCAGTGTCTAATGAAAACTGTTTTTTTTTTCAACTTGGCATTTCTTTTAAACACAATCACTTAAAGATGAATCTCTCTCAGTTCTCTGAGAGTAATATGGAGATCTTTGAGGTGGTGGGCACCCAATACATTTTAATTAATCTTGATTTCAAAAACAAATGTAGGACAAGGACAAATGAAGATTAGTAGAAAACAGAGATGGCTTATTAAGAAAGAATACAATTTCATGAAAAGAGTAGTTCAGAAATGGGATGGAGATTAGAAACTAAATGACAATACTGTTGAAAGACTTTAGGGCTTTTATAACCCAATAATGTATGATTTTTGCACAGTATGAGCTTCTACCAAGTATGCTATAATTTAGAATGTAGGTGCAAAGAGTTTGCAGTCTTTATCTTTGTCAACTGGTTTCTTTCACACATATATTTCATCCTGTCTGAAAGGATTTTTAGATCTCACTTTTTGTCTTTTTTTTTTCTGTCTTAACTGTGATAGAATAAAATTCAGGAATGCTCTGTTATTTTGAGTTGGCAGTCCTAATCAAATGCCATATATTGAGTGGTTAGGGAAGGATCAGTGCAAGTGATTGTGGAAGGTAGAGGTTCACAATGAGACAAGATCAAGGCAGCAAAACCAATTTCATTTTCCAGCACCATTTTTTTTTCAGACAACTTCCTTTGGTTGTGTCTGAATTATTGTCTCTATGTTTCCCATTATGTATTAAGGAAGGAGACAAAGAGAGAGAAAGAGACAGACAGAGAGACAGAATGACAGATCATCTGCATTCTAGTATCATATCTCATGAACTGATAAGTATTTTGTGCGCATATATATCTATGCACTTTGTGTATATGCCTACATAAGACAGAGGAAGATACCATGTGCTTACACCTCTCACTCTCTATTCATATTTTGAAACAAGCTTCTGATGTAAACCTAAGCTCACCAGTTAGTTAGTGACTGGCTAACAAATCATATGATATTTTTGTGTATATACCTCTAAGTGATCAGGTTGTACATATGCAATTTTTATGTAATTTTTTGAGGCTATATTCTCAGGATCTCATGTTTGTGCAGCAAGCATGTTACCTACTCAATCATCTTCCTACTTTTCCCAATGTATATTAATTATATTTCTTGTACGTTCTGCTTTCAAGGCTTCAATGCATGATTGAAAAGGAAGAACATTCAATTAATAAAAGTTTAGTTCAGACAATATGAACCACTCAGTGGAGTTATAATTATTGTTGATCTCTTTCTAGTTACCTAACCATACAATTCAGGATAAATTCTATATTTCTACTTTGTCAATTATTTTCTATTGTGGAATAAATAATAACTGACATGAATTTTTCCTCAATAATCTAATAACTAAAACTCCCATTTTACTGTCAGTACATTTCCTTAGAGTCAACAATCAACCATTTTATTAAATGTGAAAACTACAGTTTTGGAAACAGTATGATTCAAAGAAGCCAAACTAATTTTTCCTTTCCCCCCTCTATACTAAATTGCCATATTTTCACTTGAAAATAGCAATTATGTGTTCAAATATAAATATTACTTCCTCCATACTTCCATATAGCTTACAGAAACATATGCTTGTAGCTGATACGTAAGACTTTAGATATAGGGATTTTTTTTTCCTTTTTCTTCCTCAATTTTGCAGAGAGTCTCATTCTCTGTGTTTCTGATGTGTGTGTGTGTGTGTGTGTGTGTGTGTGTGTGTTTCTAACCCTCAATAAATGCAATTCTTCAATTGTTGATTCTGTGTGCTTCTGTCAGTGGTGTTGGAGATTTCTCCACTGCTCCCTGTTGTGTGAGAGGTTTTTCCTGCCTTTGATTTCTATACTTTACAGAAAATGAGCCAGAACAAGACCTGGAAACTGTGTCATTTTTGAGAACTTGCCTTGGGATTTCTTGTGAAGATTTCCCACTCATCAAGGGAAAACATTAAGAAAAAGTTTCCAGTGGTCAGTTCAGTTTCTAAACAAAGAAACCATGAAACACAGGATGTCTCTATCTGCTTCTTTTGGTGAGGAAGAATCCTACATCCTAGTAAATCAAATTGGCTGGATGCACATCACTGAGGACATATTTATAGACAAACTTCAGTTTAACATTTAACCTCATGCTTAGTGCCCAGGAGAGGACAGTTTAGTCAGATAAACCTGAGAAAATGTACCTCACAACATAAAACTCAGAGAAGTCTCTCAGGATCAATAAGCTAATAACAGAGTCAGTCATCTAGTACAGACTCAATCACCCAGTCTGATGTGTTTGACTCTCCTTCATCTTTCACAGTCTTGACTAAAATGACACAATGGTACAGTTCTTGTGGTCAGATAACAGCAAGTAGAACCACTATCTTGATGTATAAGCATTGAGTTAACTGAAGTTAAGAACCAACTCCCAGACAAGGGATCCTCATCCAAAATATCAAGACTATGATTGGATAGAAGAATCAGTTTATTTCTGATGCCATCGAATGGATCACCAAATGTGAGTATATGAAGATCATGATAAGCCCTAAAGCATTGAGAATAGAAGCTGCAAATTGTCTCCAAAAACACAAACAACTTCCAGTATCTATTTTGAGTATAATAGAATAGAATGGAGTTATGGAGTATATAGGCCCTGTTTCTTTTATTCCCAGTTATGAAGAGGCTATGTAGGCTAAAAGAAAAACTCTGTGTGCCAGTTGGGTGATGAGAAATATTTTTCTTTAACAGGATATTAACTCAGAGCATTTCAGATGCTGCTTACACCAGTAGACCAGAAACCACATGGGATTCCACAAGCTGGTGAGTGGCATTACAGAGCTGATCAGGAGTTCTATTTATCTTCAAGAGACATTGAATGAATTCAGTCAAAGTTTGGTTGAAGTGTCCTCAGCCTTGGATGTCCAACTGCTCAAAGCCAGACAAAAGAGTCCTCCGCCGGTCAAGGTTATAAAATCAAAGAGAGAATTATAATAAGCTTGTCCGACTAGTCTGAGGGATATACACAAAGGAAATGCCATTGTATGGAAAAGATGGAGCTATATCTGTTCAACCTTAAAGGATATGATAGGGATAATAGTCTGAAAAGCTTGACTGCACTTTGAAAAACAACCATATTTTAAGGAGAAAAGTGAAGTATGACTGCTCACTGGTACACAGAAAATTGATGATCTCAAAGCAGCAAATCCCAAAGAAGGGAACAACACAAAAAAACAACATCACAAACATTGAAAACTAAATTAAAAGGAGATAGCAATCACTGGTCAATAATATCCCTTAATATAAATGAACTCAACTCACCTATAAAAAGAGACAGGCTAACAGATTGGATATGAAAACAAAATCCATCCTTCTTCTGCGTATAAGAAACACTCCTCAACCTCAAAGAACCACAATGGGCTGGGCCCTCTCACATCAGTTACTAATTAAGAAAATACCCTACAAGCCTGATAGTATTGAGACATTTTCTCAGGCTGAAGACTTGAAAACACTAATCAGACACATGGAGCACTGGGCACATAGGCTATTCCCCAAACTGCAATTTGAAGATATTATTGACAGAGTTGAAAAGTGGGAAATAAAAAGGAGGGTCAGACCTGTTTAAAACAAATTCGACTTGATCTCCCTATTGTACATGAAGATTTTGTTAACAATAATGATGAAGTTGAAGAAACTAATAACCTCGATGCAACCGCAGCTGGATTTGATCCCTTTTTTACAAGCTCATCTGACAGCAAGAAGTTGGCTTCTGAATAAAGTAGGAGTATAACAGAAGAGCAGCAACAGTGGATTCAGAGGAATAAACAACTGGCCTTGGAAAGAAGGCAGGTAAAGCTACTGAGTAAAAGCCAGTCCCTAGAAAATGGTGTGATAATGAGTACACCCTGGGCACAGACAGTGGGAGAGAGCAGTACTGGTGAGGATCAAGAAGACTCAAGTGGATTAAACACAGATACTGCAGATGCTCCACATGTTCCTTCTGCCAATACAACAAAAAAGGAACAATTTGATGCAGAGGAACCACTCTAACTTGGACTAACCCAGAAATGTTCCAAGTAGCCAGACTTCTACAACAGAATCCTACCGCGTTTGTGGTTATTTGTAACTTTTTCTACTTTGCATAAGTCTAAGTCATAAAACTTCTATGGATTCCTGCTTAAAATACAATGACTATTTATAAAAAATAAAAATAGAGTACAGACCTAAACAGAGAACTCTCAACAGAGGAATCTAAAGTGGCTGAAGGACACCTAAGGAAATACTCAACATTCTTAGTCATCAGAGAAATGCAAATCAAAACTATTTTGAGATTCCATTTTACACCTGTAAGAATGGCCAAGACCAAAAACAGTGATGACAACTTATGCTGGAGAGGTTGTGGAGTAAAGGGAACACTCCTGCATTGTTAGTGGGAGTGCGAGCTGGTACCACCCCTTAGAATATTAATATGGCGATTTCTCAGAAAATTAGGAAACAACCTGCCTCAAGACCCAGCAATACCTCTTTTGGGCATATAGCCAAAGGATGCTCAAGTATACCACATGGACATGTGCTCAACTATGTTCATAGCAGCTTTGTTTGTCATAACCAGAGCCTGGAAAAAACCTAAGTGCCCCTCAACAAAAGAATGGATAAGGAAAATGTGGTACACTTACTCAATGGAGAACTACACAGCAGGAAAAAAAAAAGATATCTTGAAATTTGAAGGCAAATGGTTGGAGATAGAAAATATCATATAGAGTGAGGTAAGCCAAATGCATGAATACAATTATCATATGTTCTCACTCATAAGTGCTGTTAAAACATTAAACAAAGAAAACTACAAATCATAATCCCAGAGAACATAGACAAAGAAAGAGGACCCTAAGAGAGATATATATGGATCTAATATGGGAAGTAGATAATATCCCCTAAGTGAATTGGGACCATGGGTACTACTCGAGAAGGTTGAAAGGGAGGGGAGCAGAGAAAGATGTATAGCTCAATAAAATCAATAATAAAAAAGATCAGGGCTGAAATACATTAGCACTGATGATTTAATATGAGATGCTTGCTCGCCTTCTCTCATGAGGTCTAGCATGAGTTCTTCACCATAGAGCATGCTGAAACCTGCACAGATGCCCAGATGATGTCTCAAATCCTGAAGGATATAGAGACTACAGATTTGGGACCAAGATTTATACATCAGACGTTGAAGTCTGCCCTCCCATATGTGACTACAGTTGTTGGCAATGCTAAGAAAGCTGCTGCTGATGCAGATGACTTTGTGCGTATCTTACTTTCAGTTTTTCTCCCCTGAAAGAATTCATACTAGATTTTAGAATCTAGGCTAGAACTTCACCAAAAACAAAGTAAAAATTGAAAAAAAATTATTTCTACAGGAAGAATGATGATTTTAGGGTTAAGTGTTGGTTCAGTTACTAGAAGACAAGGTACTCTCACAATGGGCACAGCAATTTCATTAACACTGTCTGTTTCAACTAAAGTAGAGACTGCAATGTCAATCACAGCCAAAGATTAGGTTACTGATGTCAGCTTTTCTAGTCCGATGCTGGAAAAACTTCAATTACTACAACACCAAAAGTACAGAATGGTCTGTTTAATCTATCATTGATTGGGTCCAAATACTCTTATTGCTACTTCTAAAATGCTGTCACAAAAAAACAGCTAGTGTATTGGCAAACAAGCTGACACTAACATACAATACAGACCTTTATGACTGTGAAAACTTATTATCAGATGATGCATATAATGAGTTTACTTGTTCTTAAATACATTGTACTGAAGTTAGACAAGCTTGCCAAATGTGCATAAGCTTTAGTTTAGCATATGGTATTCTTAATAAGTATAGTACTTAATAAGTACTTTGCTTTTTATTCAAAATGTTTAGGTTTCTTTGACAGAATTAGCAGTGGTTTCCCATCAATCTTTATGTGCAAGAAATAAAATTGTCAACTATTCATAATTAGACAAAAAGTGCTCAATTTCTGTGCCAATTAGGAGTGAGAGAGACTCCTGTTAACAGTCCTAGGTGGTGGCTACAAAGGACTGCTCATGTCAGTAGCAGCCGGCATTGGAGAGCCCTGGCTAGGAAGTCAAACAATCTTTCACAGCGGTGACTGCCAAAAGCCTGGCTCCTGAGGCCATTTAACAGCCTGCTCTCAGGACTGAATAAGCATCCCCACCCACAAACTAAACTGCTGCCTTTGTGACAGCCAGATGCTTATTTCCCTGTGACTTCCTTGGCAACCAGGATATTAAGCACAGAAATCCCAGTTGGCAAAGAATGCACACGAGAATTGTTGAAATCAGCAGGCTGCATTGATCATCCCACAGCGACAACTGTGTAGGTCAGAGATGGGGACTTTCAGCCTGGTAGCTCCATATGATGGCTTTGGAAGCCAAAAATGAGCCCGTAGCACAGCAGGCTGCTTTATCCCAGTTACAATTGGAGCTGTGCAGCAATTAGAAAAGCCCATTTTTCTGCTTCTTTCTTCCTGCTCTCCCCAAATACATGAAAACCAAAAAGAAGAAGGGAACTAGAGCAGTGTAATAGTCTTGACTGAGATCACAGCTTCAGGTTTGGTTGGCATTTATCCAGTTTTGATTTATCATTTGCATGCACACACCCAGACACTCAGGGTCTGGGCTCAACATAACAGGGCCCAACACAGTTTATGAAAGTCTGGCTCTCTGGTGGTTCCTGGTTCTGGCTTGGGGTTTGTCACTCAGTGGTCACTGTGAAAGAAAGAAAAAGAAAAATATTTCTCAGAATTGCCAAAGACAAATCTAAAGCTGAGACTTGCAGAAAGTAGGGAACTTGCTCAAGTTCTCAACTGCTTTCAGATAAAAGGCACTGCACCTCTTTCCTAGTCAGGGAATTTGCTCCTGCCTTAAAGGCTACTGCTTCTGCTTCTGAGATTTAACATTCCTGCCTCAACCTTCAAAGCCTATTGGTTTCCAGTCTTCAAGACCTTCCAGAGACAGGAGACTAAACACTTTGGGTACCTTTGTTGGTAACCTATCATTTGCAGTGTTATTTAATATCCAACATCTTCATAACATTTCTCTAACTTCTCTGTTTCCTAAAGCCTGCTTTGGTTATCTTCTATCTAGCATGCAAAAAAAAAAAAAAAACCCTGCATCTTTGTATAAAATTTGCAAGCTTTAAAACTATAACTGTATCCATCTGATATAAGACAATTGCAGTATTGGGTATTTGTTATATAAAAATAATAATTTGGTTTCCATATTTTAAAGAATGACAAATACATTTGTTCCTTGTGAAAAATAGAAGACTGAGATGTTGTTGGTCTTTTAAATCTGAATATCTTAGGATATGTTCTGAAACACTCAAGCAATAGAAAATGACGCAATTGTTTAAGAGAAGTCATAACCAAATAATTCAGAGCTTATCAAAGGTAGTGTATACTTTGATGGCTTATCCTGAAAACTTATTCCTAAACAATGATTCTTATGTTTGATCTGTTAAGCTTTATGTATTCCACATTAATGTAAGTCTGGAAAATAAGGTCATTATTATAGTACTTGCTTATAATATTCATGGTTTTGAGTTTTACTTCCTGTAGTCGAGGGAGAGAAATAAGAAGTGGAGCAAAAAGAAGGAAGAGAGTAAAAGAGGGAAGACATAGAGATAGATAGAGACAAGGATGGTAAGAGAACATTTCACTTTTGCATTGATCTTCAAGCATAGACTGTATATCAGTGAACAGAGGTAGAAAATCGATCTAGAACATGTTAAGTTCTACTTTTCAGCTATCTATTATTCACCATGAAAAACTGGATATCTGAGGTTATTTAAAATTAAACTGACCATATTAATCATTTACTTAATATGTTTAACATATTTTCATTTTATCTTATGGGGTATATATAAAAAAAACCCTAGATAGTAGTATATATTTATAGGAAGAAGCAAAGTACAAGCATGTTAATATTTTATTAAGAACATTGATACTGAAAAATTTTCTGGATAACTTGTAATATTAAATAAAATTCTATTAGGTTCCAATGTTCAAATTTAAATTACATATCCAATTAAAATTAGTTTTACTAAGTAGAGAGTGTAAATGGCTTATAAACAACATTAGGCTGTACCAATAAATCACATAATCATTGTGATTGATTATGTTAATATTTTAATATTTAGCCACAGACAATACTTCCGAGACAGTTGAAGGTCAACAATTAAAAGTTTACTTTATTTCAAAAAGATACTATCACCCAAAAGTAGGAATTTAGAAGAAAAGACGGTGTTTGTTCATCTCAGGTTCTGTAGCAACTGCATACAGTTTTGTAATCACAGAAGTATTTTGGCTATAGATGTTCTGATGATTTTCATGAAGCAAAGCTAGAAAGCATAGTGCACTGGAGGCCTCTCAACCTTGTATATTTTAAAGACCACAGATGAGTCAACAATTTAGGGCAGCCCTCTGCACACCCAGAGCATCTCTGAAATCCTCTTCTTTGAAGCCATTGACCTTATTTCTGATATTCATTATGTTAAAAAGTCTTCTCTCAAGCTAAATGCCTGTGTGCCTAGCAGTCTATACTTAGAGATTTTCAGTTTTCAGAATTAATATATTTGATATCTTTTTATTAAAACTTCAGAAGTTTAGATACATAAATCATTACATAAATTTTGGATTTTATTGACCTAATCTCTAAGAGGAATTAGCTCTAGAAAGGTAATTCATCTTCCATTTAAGGCAAGTCTAAGAGATTGAATTGTATTAAGTAATGTGCTGCGCTTTCCCAGCTCTGCATTGCTGCCTAGTATAGATTTCTGCTGAGATGAACAAACTCACAGAAACTCTTTGCATTAGATTCAATTATTGAGCTAAAGTCTGATACCATTCTTTTGGAGTTGGGTCAACAGCTTCTTAAAGATGAAGCATACAGTGTATCCCAAATACTTCATAGATGAAAATCAGTACACTCTGTACTGAACTTTTATTTTCAAAGCCATACATGCAATAAATTTGATTAATAAAATTATTAAATTTGTTGGTTATGTAGACTTCAACATTACATTTTACTTCAAATTTTATTTAATATAAATACTAGTTTTAAAAATTATGTTGGTTTTGCTTAGTTTCCATAGTACAATATGCATATATAGTATATAATATATAATTTTATATTATGCAATTATATATTATGCCTTTTGAATATTTCTCTCAAATGATGTAAATAATCTGTATGCATATGTGTTTGGATGAAAATAAATATATTAGCACGTTCTAATTTAGCACCAGTTGACTGCAAACTCATACTATAGCCATGGGTAACCTTGACATCCTCCTGCCCCTCCTGCCCCTATATCCTTAGTGCTGTAATTAAAAGTATATGGCATTAGAAATGACATTTATTTTCTTTTTTATACTGATTCATTTAAAAATTAGCTCTTAAGGACACCACAACTTTATTGATGATAATGGAACTACTCTGTATACCAAAAGTGAGCAGAAACATAAATATGTTGCTCGCTTTAAAAAACAAAGGAGTTCTCCTTATTTAGCTTCTCTAGGATCACTAATTATAAGCTCAATGTCCTTGGTTTATGGCTAGAAACCAAATATGAGTGAGTACATCCCATGTTCCTCTTTTTGGGTCTGGCTTACCTCACTCAGGATAGTGTTTTCTATTTCCATCCATTTGTATGCAAAATTCATGAAGTCCTTGTTTTTTATTGCTGAGTAGTACTCTAATATGTATAAATTCCATACTTTCTTCATCCATTCTTCCATTGAAAAGCATCTAGGTTGTTTCCAGGTTCTGGCTATCACAAACAATGCTGCTATGAACATTGTAGAGCATATACTTTTGTTGTATGATAAGGCCTCTCTTGGGTATATTCCCAAGAGTGGTATTGCTGGGTCCAAGGGTAAGTTGATCCCGAATTTCCTGAGAAACCGCCATACTGCCTTCCAAAGTGGTTGCACAAGTTTGCATTCCCACCAGCAATGGATGAGTGTACCCCTTTCTCCACAACCTCTCCAACAAAGGCTATCATTGGTATTTTTGATTTTAGCCATTAAAACATATAGGCATCCTCCTGAATATTAACCTTCAGCAAGCGATGAAAGGAGACAGAGACAGAGACCCACATTAGAGCACAGGACTGAAATCTCAAGGTCCAAATCAGGAGCAGAAGGAGAGAGAGCACGAGCATGGAACTCAGGACCACGAGGGGTGCACCCACACACTGAAACAATGGGGATGTTCTATTGGGAACTCACCAAGGCCAGCTGGCCTGGGTCTGGAAAAGCCTGGGATAAAACCGGACTCTCTGAACATAGCGGACAATGAGGACTACTGAGAACTCAAGAACAATGGCAATGGGTTTCTGATCCTACTGCACGCACTGGCTTTGTGGGAGCCTAGGCAGGTTGGATGCTCAACTTACTAGACCTGGATGGAGGTGGGGGTTCCTTGGACTTCCCACAGGACAGGGAACCCTGATTGCTTTTCGGGCTGGGGGGAGACTTAATTGGGGGAGGGGGAGGGAAATGGGAGGCGGTGGTGGGGAAGAGACAGAAATCTTTAATAAATAAATAAATTAAAAAAAATCAAAAAAAAATAAAACCATATTCTGTAAAAAAAAATAAAAAAATAAAAGCTAAAAAATAAAAAACAAAACAAAAAAAAAAACAAAGGAGTTGGGGAAAATTGTGGAGGACTACTCAGGAATAGATAGAAATTTAAAGCTACAACTAATTTTAGATTAAAAATCCTTAAATATGAAAATAATATTGTGGATTGTCTTATGATACACTTATATTCTAAGAATTATGTAGGAGGTCCTTCTGTCTTCGTGTTGCTTTCCTTGGTTCATAGAGAAACTGCTTTGAGTCCATTGATAGGGCAGAACTTAGGTAGGCAGGGAAGACAGAACTGTATGTGGGGAGAAAGAAGGGCAGAGTGAGAGACGCCATGGACCCACCACCACAGATAGACATGCTGGAACTTGGTTGGATGAGTTTATTCAGCCTTCTTAATTTTATATGTTTTTTTGTGATGGCCACATGGGCTTGGATAACTTAAGAAGGTTCTTGCCACTACAGAAGATTTATTTTCCCTCTCTCAATGTCCATTAGTTGCTTGTAGCTCTTCATCTAAGAGTGGAAACTTGTAAGATTATTCACAATATATGGGTGCTAATAGGTATTTTATTTGCATGTGTCTTGTTTAGCTGAATGTGTTAATAAGATTTCATGAATGTTACCCCTATTGTATATAAATTATGTATTGTCTGACATCCTGATGCCCTGTCTATTAAAATCTTTCCACCCCTCTTTTAGGATGTACCTTCAGTTGTAGGTATGTATGTGTTTTCTTACAGATGAATCAATTAGAGAGATGCAAAATCCCCGATTTTCTGTTCATTGACCACTTGTGAATTTCTGCAATAGTCAAAGCATAATGATATAAATGTTAAAAATAAAACAAGGTGATTGAATTGAACACTGCTGCTGTATGTAGATACCATGAAGACTCTCATGATAACAGTGTCAGTACCTTAGATCCATGAAGGCACCAAGGGTTTTCCTTGTGTCAGGCTCAGGAAAATTTTAGAATATTTCCTTGGTTCATTTATAGATGTTGGTAAAAACTCAACCTTTATCTAAAACCATTACAAGTAGAAAATACAGTGTGGATTTTTGTCTCTCCAGATTGCTGAAGCTAGAGATTGTTCCACTTCCTGGACCTTCTACTGAGATTATTCAACCCTCCTCTTCATTCATGCTATATATAATGAATACATCAAGTTTCTGGGCTATTGCTGTTGTGACTTTGACATGGACATGGACTATTAAATTCCATCTTTTCTGTGCTTTTCCTTGTTTTTCCAATCATCCAAGTCCACTCATTCCCCAAACCTGATAGGTTGTAGCAGTCAACATTGTTGACACACATCTAAAATCTAACTCACATAAGGCCTGATCTGACCCAGAATGATGGACTCTATCCCAGATTGATGTACACATTATATACCATTCCCATTGAAATTGTACCTGTATAAAATAAGTTCTAAAAAAAGCCAAGGTGTTTATTTTCATTTTTGATGATTTTATGTAAGATACAGTCATCATCTAGCTATGTATATATTGATTGCAGATTAATATTCAGGTATTGCTCACAGTTCTGAATATGAATAATTGTCGTAGAGTTATGTATTCAAAAATAAAATCACATACACCTAAAGATGAGAGATAGCATCTTTAAATAAAAATTAGGTTAAAATTTATTTATTTCTAAAACTTTAAATATAAATTTACACATTGCACATATCTTAATGTTTTAATGACAGGACTCAAACTTCGTCAGATCAAAATTACTCCTTCAATAGTGTACAGAGTTTAGAAATTTAAATATTTATATCTCTTAATTGTGGGTATATTTTCTACCTAAATAATCTTGGTATAATTTCAGAATCATCTTTAAGCAGGTAGCCAATTATTATTTTTTTTTTTACGGATGAACTTTCTTTTTTATTTTATTTTAGTTATTTTTTTTTATTGAGAAAAAAAAATTCTGCCTCCTCCCAGCCTCTCACTCCTCCTCCCCTCCCCCCACTCCTCTCCCCCTCCCTCTCCAGTCTGAAGAGCAGTCAGGGTTCCCTGTCCTGTGGAAAGTCAAAAGTCCTCCCCCCTCCATCCTGGTCTAGGAAGGAGAACATCCAAACTGGCTAGGCTCCCACAAATCCAGGACATGAAGTAGGATCAAAACCCAGTGCCATTGTCCTTGGCTTCTCATCAGCCCTCATTGTCCGCCATATTCAGAGAGTCCAGTTTTATCCCATGCTTTTTCAGTCACAGTCCAGCTGGCCTTGGTGAGCTCCCAATACGTCAGCTCCACTGTCTCTGTGGGTGGGTGCACCCCTCGTGGTCCCGACTTCTTTGCTCATGTTCTCCCTCCTTCTGCTCCTCATTGGGACCTTGGGAGCTCAGTCTAGTGCTCCAGTGTGGGTCTCTGTCTCTATCTCCATACATCGCCAGATGAAGGTTCTATAGTGATATGCAAAATATTCATCAGTATTGCTCTAGGATAGGATCATTTCAGGTTCCCTATCCTCATCTGCCCCAGGAACTAACTGGGGACCTCGCCTTGGGCACCTGGAAGCCCCTCTAGGTCCAAGTCTCTTGCCAACCCTAAGATGGCTTCCTTAATTAAGATATGTGCTTCCCTGCTCCCCTATCCAACCTTCCTTTATCCCAATCATCCCATTGCCCCAAGTTCTCCCCATCCTACCCTTCTCACTTTTCTCTCCCCATCTCTGCTTACCCCCCTCCCACCCCACCCTTAAGATCCCGATTTTTGCCTGGCAATCTTGTCTACTTCCAATACCCAGGAGGATAGCTATATGTTTTTCTTTGGGTTCACCTTCTTATCTAGCTTCTTTAGGTTAACAAATTATAGACTCACTGACCTTTATTTATGGCTAGAACCCAATTATGAGTGAGTATATCCCTTGTTCATCTTTTTGGGTCTGGGTTACCTCACTCAGGATACTATTTTCTATTTCCATCCATTTGCATGCAAAATTTGAGAAGTCATTGTTTTTTACCGCTGAGCAGTACTCTAATGTGTATATAGTCCACACTTTCTACATCCATTCTTCCATTGAAGGACATCTAGGTTGTTTCCAGGTTCTGGCTATTACAAATAATGCTGCTATGAACATAGTTGAACAAATGCCCGTGTCATATGATTGGGCATCTCTTGGGTATATTCCCAAGAGTGGTATTGCTGGGTCCTGGGGTAGGTTGATCCCGAATTTCCTGAGAAAACAAAACACTGATTTCCAAAGTGGTTGCACAAGATAGCATTCCCACCAGCAATGGATGAGGGTACCCCTTCCTCCACAACCTCTCCAGCAGAGGCTATCATTGGTGTTTTTGATTTTAGCCAATCTGAGAGGTGTAAGATGATATTTCAAAGTTGTTTTGATTTGCATTTCCCTGATCGCTAAGGAGGTTGAGCATGACCTTAAGTGTCTTTTGTCCATTTGAACTTCTTCTTTTGAGAATTCTCTGTTCAGATCAGTGCCCCATTTTTTTTAATTGGGTTAATTAGCATTTTAAAGTCTAGTTTCTTGAGTTCTTTATATATTTTGGAGATCAGACCTTTGTCTGTTGCGGGGTTGGTGAAGATCTTCTCCCAGTCAGAGGGCAGGTAGCCAATTATTAAATGAAAATGGTAAAAACTTACAGAAAGCATCTTAAATAAATAAAATAAGATAAAGCTTTGCAGTTTCATTAAATGGGGTAAATATATAAATAAGTTAAATATATAAATGAGGTAAATATATAAAGGAGGTATATGTATTCTTGTCATGAGTCACAACATAGTCATTGCTTTAATAGTTTCAGAGCTATTTTAAAGACCTGAAACTAATGACACTGTTAAAAATTACAAAAGACCTTCGCTTTAGACTCAGCTCCTAAACTATGTAACAAAGAGACAGAGCAAGATGTTCGCAGTGAAGGCAGTGCCAAGGATTCAAACTGAAAAGGTAAGTAAACAAGAGAGATCAAACAAACAAGTTTCCTATCTCACACCTTCTACCCAAGAATAGGAGATGCCCAACAAATAAGGAAACCTCATAGACCTTTGTCATAAAATTCTGAGTGCAGAACAATTCTCTGGCTTACTTCACATAATGGAAAGTATCAACCCAACCCCCCACTCCAGGCTCCACATCTTCTCTACAATTAAAAGAACAGAAAAAAATAATTTTATTTTCAGAGTAGTGATGGTTACTCTTCTGGTTAATAACAGCTTATCTATGAATATTTTAACATTTGAAATTATAACAACTGACATAAAAATACCCTTGTGCATTTCCTTGTCTCTATGTGAGAGCTCTAAAAATCATTTGGGGATATTAAAATATTACTTGATTCAATTCATTTTTGGCAAAACTTAAGACACCAGAATCTCTTAAGAAAATTATACAAGGATAAAAAGGCTGGTGATGGGAGGTGTCCACACCTAGTCACTTGATCGCTTGGTATTACTGTTCATGTTCAGCTCATTTTGAATTTTTGATAGGTATTAATTAATGTGAACAAATTAGGATGCTGCTATGCCTAATGAGCTTCTTCAATTTAAAAATATCCTCACACAAAAGCCATGAGAGCAAGCTAATCTTTCACAGCATACCTTGGAGTGCGAACAGATGTTTTAATTAAAATTGACTGTGCGACAAATTACTATTGTGTAATTTAATGAATAGCTATCAAAACAACAAATTACAAAACAAATATTTACTTGACCACTGCTGAATTATTTTTTGATCATTGTAGTAGATACTGCTTAGACTTTGTCACATTCTTTGTAATTTTTAATAAGAAAATAGTGCTTCTTCTTTCTTCTTCACTTAATGGCCTGCCTTTGTATTCATCAACCTCCCAAAAAATTTGTGGGGATTTTATTGGTCATTTGTTTCCACCACCAGTAAATATTCAGTTATTTTCATGAGGTGAACAGAATGAACACAAAAAGGCCATTGATGATAATCATCTTTCTGCAGAGAGAAAATATAGTTTTTCTTCCTGTATTGTTATTTAAATGTTTGGTGCATTGAAATAAAAATTCTTGCTGTCATTTGTAGGTATTAAGATACTTTAGTAGAGAGAGGGGGAAGAAGATGTGAAGGGGAGGAAAGGAAAATGTGGAGAGAAAGAGAATGGTTTCTGTCAGATGATTGTTTTGTTATATATCTATATAAATACCAAGTATATGATAACAGAAACTAAAATCAAAGCCTGACACATTAAGAAAGTACCCAGTGTTTTGTCCTGACTCTTTTTTATGCTTTTTGTGAAATCATAATATAATTATATTTCCCCCTTGCTTTTCTTCATAAAATCCCTCCCATATAACATTCTACCCTTTTTATCCAATTAATGATCTCTTTTCTATTAACTGTCATTGTTTGTACATAACCATATCCACATTTGCATGCTATTGCATATATAGAGATACATATATTTATATATATATTAGTTATTGTTTTGTGTGTGTGTGTTGAGGTGGAAAATAAAAGTGTTTGAAGGACACGAAGTTTGTTTCCTATGTAATATTTGGAACCCTAGTAAAAATCAGAAACAGTAATACAAGTATTTTTTTTCAAAGTCATCCTCAGTTTTATTTATTTAATGATTCTTTTTTATTTTTTATTGAAAATTTCTATTTCCTCCCCACCTCCCACTTCCCTATCCTCCTTCCTCTCCCTCCCCCTCCCTCTCCAGTCCAAGGAGCAGTACAAGTATTTTTAATCCTAGTTTGTACCTATAAGAAGATTGGAAACAGAGACCTACACATATACCTACATATATATTATATATTAAATATATGCACATATTCTAAAGAATAAAAATAATTTATCTCTAGTGATATTTTAATTCAAATTGTATCAGGAAAAAATATTTACAGTTAATATTTTATTTAAATATCACTAAAAAAACCCTGTTGTTCTCTAGATTATTTTTCCTATATAATCAAAATATCAAAATTACTTCGAATTTTGTGTTTATATCATGTTAATTTGAATAACTTATGAGAAGTTCTTAGTCACGTCATCCAGAGTTGAAAATTATATGCCAGAGGAATTTCAAATTAGAATTTCAAATTGTGTACCTTGCATAAGTTTAGAAGAACTACACACCAATATTTGAATAGTAATTTTTTATCCATACAAATGTACATATAATTCAAATAAGTTTTTTTTTCCATTTAGATTTATGCTTCCTATAAACCTAGGCTATTTTTTCTAAAACATGCATAAGCAGCCCTCTATTGAGATGATCAAGATTTTCCAAGAGATTCCCCAAACATTACATGATATTGGCCTTGGTTTTCCCCCAGAGTTGGAAGATAAATTCCTATTGATGAAGAAAGTATAAACTTTATAAGCAGCTTAGAGACCTGTGAGCTGGGACTGTTCTGACAGCCCCTTCTGTGAGAACTAGCTTTCCTGGTAATAGAAAGTGCTATACATGCTTCCAAAGGAGGGAATCAAATGACAGTCTCATCCAGCAATGATGCTTCTGAGCCAAACAATGAGCAACAACATTCCTACCCAGCAATGATACTTATGGACCACAACAATGATCAACATGGCACAATAACAATAAGAATGCTGGTGTACATACCTTAGTGGTAACTAGTAGAAATCTTGTAAAATATATTGTGTCTATCATAAACATAATGTATGCTTTAAAAAATACTTTCAATAATACATTATATCCAGTTTGATCCCATGCTTTTTCAGTCACAGTCCAGCTGGCCTTGGTGAGCTCCCATTAGATCAGCTCCACTGTCTCAGTGGGTGGGTGCACCCCTCGTGGTCCCGACTTCTTTGCTCTTGTTCTCCCTCCTTCTGCTCCTCATTGGGACCTTGGGAGCTCAGTCTAGTGCTCCAGTGTGGGTCTCTGTCTCTATCTTCATCCATCACCAGATGAAGGTTCTATGGTGATATGCAAGATATTCGTCAGTATTGCTCCAGGATAGGGTCATTTCAGGTTCCATATCCTCGGCTGCCCAAGGAACTAACTGGGGACCTCAGCTTGGGCACCTGGGAGCCCCTCTAGGTTCAAGTCTCTTGCCAACCCTAAAGTGGCTCCCTTAACTAAGAATTGTGGTTCCGTCCTCCCCTGTCCAACCTTCCTTTATCCCAATCCTCCTGTTTCCCCAAGGCCCCACCTCCTTCCCTTCTAACTTTTCTCTCCCCATCTCCCCTTACCCCCATCCCACCCCACTCCCAAGATCCCAATTTTCTCCCTGGCAATTTTGTCTACTTCCCTTAGCCAAGAGGATAACTATATGTTTTTCCTTGGGTTCCCCTTCTTACTTAGCTTCTTTAGATGAGGGCTGATGAGATGCAAATGACAATGGCACGGGGTTTTGATCCTCCATAATGTGCTGGCTTTGTGGGAGCCTAGCCAGTTTGGATGTTCACCTTCCTAGATATGGTCGGAGCGGGGAGGACCTAGGACTTGCCACAGGGCAGAAAACCCTGACTGCTCTTTAGACTGGAGAGGGAGGGGAAAGGAGTGGGGGTAGGGGGAGAAGGGTGGGAGGAGGGGGAGGAGGGTGGGAGGAGGGGTAGGGAAATGGGAGGCTGGGAGGAGGTGGAAACTTGTTTTTTTTTTCTCCTTTTCTCAATAAAAAAAAAAGAAAGAAACTTGTCTAGGGGAGGAAGTGTAAATTTTTGAATGGAAAAATAAAAAAAGAAACTTGTCAAAAAAATAATACATTATATCCTATTTTTTAATCTTTAAGTCACTGAAATAAGTGTGGGAACATGATGTGGGATTTCCCTCTGTATGCTGTGATTAACATTAATGAATAAAGAATTGCTTTGAGCCTATAGCAGAGCAGGGTGGGATGGAGCAGAGCTAGAAGGGGAGGACTGGACTGAATTCAGGGAGAAAGAAGGACAGAGTCAGAAAGAAGCCATGTAGCCCTCCTGAGACAGATGCTGGGAACTTTACCTGGTAAGCCACAGCAACGTGGCAATGTACAGAATAATGGGGATGGGTTAAATTAAGATGTAAGATTTAACCAATAAGAAGCCAGAGCTAATGGACCAAGCGGTGATTTAAATAATATAGTTTCTATGTAATTACTTTGGGGTTGAGCAGCCAGGAACCAACAATCGGCTTCCTTCAACATTAAAATTTTTAAATACTTGGGTAACTTCATTATAAACTCAAATAGAATTAAGGTTTTATTTATTTATTTTTAGTTGGAAGGATAAATACGGCAGAATAAATGCAGGCTTCTGTATCATTGGGATGCCTCCAACTCTCAGTGGTCTCCAATTTTGAGACTTAAGCACTTTCACTTTGGAGATACATTTCTTAATATTTGTTTTACCTTAAGTTCAAGAAATATAAGGGGATAATATTAAAAACTAAACAGAACTCTATTTGTGATGCAATTTAATTAATCCTTTTCCCATTCTGTAAGAGCAGTGTAGCTGGCATGTGACTTCATCACTCCAACTGAGGTGGCAGCATGAAGCTTTATAGCACTGCTTCCTCGTGTTATCAAGCTGTTAAATCTGGATCACCAGAAAGTTATCTTTAAACAAGTAAGCTTGCATCAGTAGAGGACAAGAATAGGAATTAGGATCCACTCAGAACTGGATGCCACCACTACTCTCAGCATTTATGGAGATGAAGGTATTATTTAGCTTTATTTAGTGATGTTAGTTACTTACTTAAATTAGGGTATGGTGGGGCTGAACAACTGGCATAGAATTCAGATTATAATGCTATAAATGCACTAGTTAGGCCTTATTGTCCTACAAGTTTTACTACTGTTTGTTTTGGTTTCTTTTTTTTCTTTAAATCAATGTTCCTTAATATTTATTTACTGTGTTAACATTAATTTTTATATTTTCACTTTGCTTGGGCATAAGAATTTTTCTAAATGATATATATATATATAATATTTAACTAAGTACTATATTATATATCATGTTAAAATTCAAGACATACATATAAAGATTTTCATTTAAAATTATTAGTTCTTTTTAAAAAATTACAATGTATTTTTATCATATTCATTTCCCTCCTCCATCTCCTTCCATATCTGCTAACACTTACATACCCACCTAGATTTCTGTCCTTTATTTTTTTTAACATCAATCAAAAGACCAGTTTGAGCTTCAGATATATTTTTATGAATGGACTTCAACCAGAAGTTATCATCTTGAGGATAACTGATTCTCCTTCTTATTGGATCTGTCATCTGACACAATCTTCTTTGCTGTCAGTGAAAGTTCCTGCCCAGTTCTGCTCTCCATTTTGGAATTAGGTCTGGATTAAGCTTGCATGGGTCTTTTGCATGCTGTCACGATCACTGTGGACTGATAAGTGCAGCTTTCTAGTTGTGTCCTGAAGACAATGATTCCTTGTAGTTGGCATTTTCTCTGACTCTCTTAACATTTCTCTATGTCTTTCTCTATAGATCTGTATGCAAGTGAGTGTGGTGTTATCAGAGGCCACAATTGGGAGATAGTTTGTCAGGTGCTGGAGCTGCAGATGGTCTGAGGCATCAGGATAGGTGCTGACAACAAAACCATTCCCATGCAAAAAAAATGATAAAAATTTATCAACCTTGCAGTACCTAACATGACCCTGCTTTTCCTCTTATTTATAAAATTTAACGGAGGCTCTTTCTATGTAGTACTGAATAGACTGGTTTATTTTGTGTGAACTAAGCTTACGTCAAACTCACCATGAGGCTTGTTGTTGGAGGCAGCTTGTTTGATTTCAGGCTGCCCAGACTCCCAAAGTAATTATATAGAAACTATATAAATTAAATAACTGCTTGGCCAATCATTTAAGTGTATTGCTAGCTAGGTAGCTCTGAATTCTAGTATTAAACCATTTTCAGAATTTTATATTTTACCATGAAACTTGTGGCCTACCAGCAAGGTTCCAGCATTTCTGTCTCTTGCTGTGGCTCCATGGCTTCTCTCTTGATTTTGCCTTCTTTCTTCTAAAATTCAGTTTAGTTTTCCCTCCTAGCTCTACTCTACCCTATGATAGACCTAAGACAGTTTCTTGGTTAATCAATAGTATTCACAGCATACAGAGGGGAATGCCACATCATTGCCTGTCTTCTTTCTGATGCATTAAGGAGTCTGTTTCCTTACTCTGGCAATTACTCTGTTTATAAACATTCTATTAACTTAGATGTAGCTTTGTGCCTATAAAATAAAGAGCTTTCGGTTCTTAACTTTTGTTCATGCCATTTTTTCTCCATTAGGAAATAACTTTAAAAATGTGAATACTGGTAAATATATATATTTTGAACACAAAAAAATCTTATTCATTATAATTCATAAGCAGTTGAGATTTGGGAAGTGATCACATACACACAGGTGACTTAATGACTTGGTTCTTCTAGTAATATCCGCCACACTACTAAGGTTTTTGTAAAGTTGAATATCATCAATGTCTTCTATGTTCATATGGAAGACTATGTCTATACATTGTACCAAATAACTAAGAAGGATAACCTATTTCCAAGGATTTGAAGTTGCTTGTGTGTTTGTGTCTGTGTGTGTGTGTGTGTGTGTGTGTGTGAGAGAGAGAGAGAGAGAGAGAGAGAGAGAGAGAGAGAGAGAGAGAGAGAGAGAGAGAGAAATGAGTGTAAAAGAATACATCCAAATCTTCAAAATGATCAAATGTTGAAAGAGGCTGTTTGTTCGTTTCCCAGCCACCCTGACTCAAAATAATCACACAGAGTGTTTTAATTGCAATACTGTTTGGCCAATAGCATAAGCATTTTTCTGGCTAACTTATATCTTAAATTAACCCATAATTATCTTATATTTTACCACAAGGCTCGGCCATAGGTTCCAGCTGTCGGCTCACGTCTTTCTTCCTCTGGTGACTACATGGTGTCCTTCTTCTCCCAGCAGTAAGTTTAATTTTCCACCTAGCTCTATTATGCTAAGCCATTGGCCAAAATAGCTTTATTTATTTACCAATAAAAAGCAACACATATACAGATGGACTTCCCACACCAAACATTTGAAATTGGTGGCAATCTGAGTTGTGAATATATGCTTTCAGTCCATGGCTATTCATTCTCTGTGCCATACTTTATTGAATATATTTACTCAAAAATATCAGAATTGATTTACCTATTCTGCTACAGACTAAACCTGCCAAGAAATCAACTAGGTTGTCCAAACTCTTCTCATATCTTTCTTTCTCTTGCCCTAGACACTCAATCTGGCCTCTAGTACTGCATCAGAGCACCAGCTGCAGCCTCCCTTAACCTGTCTACATTTTCTGTGAATCCCAAAAGCTATCCTGTCCTAATCTTCATCCCTCAAATTGTCCCATTATTGAACACCCAAACTCTAGAAGACACACCTTGTTTGCTCAAGGGTAGCTTTTCCCAGGGCCACATGTAAGCTGAAGACAGACCCACACCTCTCCTAGTGCTCCTGAGATACAATACTCGATCTCATTTTCAGATCTGCCCCTGGAAATCTGCTGTGGTCTCCATTTACTCTTTGGCCTCATCCCCAATTAACAACAAATAACTTCTCTTTCAATTTTGTTCCCACATCTTATCCTAGTTACTGATCTTCCAGCACCAGCAGACATTCCTTGTGACCATACCAGCAGAATAGGAAAGGAAATTAGGCAAACCAAATACATCACACTTTAAAAATCAACAGCACCTGGGAGCCCCTCTAGGGTCAAGTCTCCTGCCCACACTAAAGTGGGTCCCTTAACTAAGAATTGTGGTTCCGTGCTCCCCTATCCAACCTTCCTTTATCCCGATCCTCCTGTTTCCCCAAGTCCACCCTCCTTCCCTTCTACCTTTTCTCTCCCCATCTCCCCTAACCCCCATCCCACCCCACCCCCAAGATCCCACTTTTCCCCCCGGCAATTTTGTCTACTTCCCTTATCCAAGAGGATAACTATATGTTTTTCCTTGGGTTCACCTTCTTACTTAGCTTCTTTAGATTCGCCTATTGTAGACTCCGTGAACCCTATTTATGGCTAGAAACCAATTATGAGTGAGTACATCCCATGTTCGTCTTTTTGGGCCTGGGATACCTCACTCAGGATAGTGTTTTCTATTTCCATCCATTTGCATGCAAAATTCGAGAAGTCATTGTTTTTTACCGCAGCGTAGTACTCTAGTGTGTATATATTCCATACTTTCTTCATCCATTCTTCCATTGAAGGGCATCTAGGTTGTTTCCAGGTTCTGGCTATTACAAATAATACTGCTATGAACATAGTTGAACAAATGCTTTTGACATGTGATAGAGCATCTCTTGGGTAAATTCCCAAGAGTGGTATTGCTGGGTCCAGGGGTAGGTTGATCCCGAATTTCCGGAGAAACCGAAACACTGACTGCCCAAGCTGAGGTCCCCAGTTAGTTCTCTGGGCAGCTGAGGATAGGGAACCTGAAATGACCCTACCCTAGAGCAATACTGACGAATATATTGCATACCATCTTAGAACTTGCATCTGGCGATGGATGGAGATAGAGACAGAGACCCACACTGGAACACTGGACTGAGCTCCCAAGGTCCCAATGAGGAGCAGAAGGAGTGAGAACATGAGCAAAGATGTGGGGACCACGAGGAGTGCACCCACCCACTGAGACAGTGGAGATGATCTACTGCGAGCTCACCAAGGCCAGCTGGACTGTTACCAGAAAAAGCATGGGATAAAACTGGACTCTCGGAACATGGCGAACAATGAGGGCTGATGAGACGCCAAGGACAATGGCACGCGGTTTTGATCCTATGCAATGTGCTGGCTTGGTGGGAGCCTAGCCAGTCTGGATGTTCACCTTCCTAGATATGGATGGAGGGGGGAGGACCTAGGACGTACCACAGGGCAGGGAACCCTGACAGCTCTTTGGACTGGAAAGGGAGGGGGAGAGGAGTGGGGGGAAGGGGAGAGGGGTGGGAGGAGGGGGAGAAGAGTGGGAGGAGGGGGAGAAGAGTGGGAGGAGGGGGAGGGAAATGGGAGGCTGGTGGGAGGAGGTGGAAATTTGTTTTTTTTCTTTTCTTTATCCTCCTTTTATCAATAAAAAAATTTAAAAAAAATAAAAAAAAAGATAAAAAGACAAAAAAAAAATAAAAAAAAAAATAAAAATCAACAGCATGAAACCAGATACACTGAACCTGATAAAGGAGACTACAATGTCAATAGGACGTAGGAACTGCATAAGCCTTGAGGAAAGATTTTTTTTTTAACAAATCTACCTCTGATAAAGGGTTAATATATAAAATATATAAAGAACTCAAAAAATAGATATCAAAAAACATATAATTATATTGAAATATGATTCAAATAGAAAATTATCAATAGAGGAATTGCAAATAGCTGAGAAACAAGGTAATCAGTACTATTCACCATCTGTAGCCAGGGAAATGAAAATCAAACTTTTTTGAGATTCAATCTTAACACCTGTCAGAAGGACTAGGATCAATAACACAAGTGACAGTTCATGCTGGCAAGGATATGAAACAAAAGGAGCACCCCTGCATTCCTGGTGAGAGTACAAATTTGTGCAGCTACTGTAGAAATCAATACGGCATTTCCACAGAAAGTTGAGAATAAATCTAGATTTCTGAATGTCAAAAAATTGACACTAAATTTAAATATTATTTATAGATTTTTATATAGTAAAATATAGATTTTTTTTACCAAAGGAAAAAATCATTTCAAATTAATTGGTCTGTCAGCTTTGATTAAATTTGATATTAAATCTTTGTCTTTGAAGCAGGACAGAAAAGATTAAAGTATACATTAGATATATCTGGTGTAGGGTTTTGAAACTAGGACTTTATGTGTTTTCTAGTATAAAAATATTATCTTAGAAAAAGAAATTATCTTTTCTGATGATAAATAGCTATTGTTTTCCTTTCATTGGGTCAAGGAAATGTGTTAACCATTGATGTCTCCCACATTACTGTCCAAATTTTTGTGTTCTGTGTTCTGACTGATACTGTGTTATTATATAGAAGATAATTTGTTCTGCAGTCTACTCCATGAGAAAAATCTTCCTTTATATCCTGTTCATAAAAGCCATAATTTTAATACTTCTAAAGTGCCAAAGTTGTATTTAAATTTTTACTGAAATTTTTCTAATGGTGAGATCTTTGATCATGTTTATTTAATTATAAATCAGGATATAATTTTACATTAGACAAAATTCTTAGGTTCATACTATTTTTTCTGAATTTATAGATACATTGTGATAATAGATGCTATTAAACCAATGAATATTGTATAAAATATTCATTGATTGTCATTCAACTTTCTTTTATATCTCTCCATTAAAAGCCCAAAATGTCAGTATTGCCTGTTGCTCTGTCTTAGATACACAGGAAAGCCAGACACATGGATGGCAATAACTTTATGCTGAAGAGTATGTTTTTCTCTGTATTGGCTTGCCCTCCCCCATCAAAAAGAACTAATGCACATGTCAAGAAAAGATTATATAAAAGTAAGCAAGCACATACAAAGAAAAATAGCTTTAAATGTCATTCCACTTAGCCTAGATTCAGTATAAAAATTTGTGAAAATTATTGCTTTTAACTTGACATTTTGGCTGTTATAGTTAGAATGATGATAAATACCATTTATCACATTTTAAACTATAATTCTTAAGTGAAAATAAAACTCTTTTTCTTATTAACCCATTGGCTCTTGTCTTCGGAAATTGTGTGTTAATATAAGACATCATAAAAGTGTTTAAGTCCACCATGTAATATTTTGATGTGTGTATTCATGTTTACTGATTGAATTAGGTTACATTTATCTTTTCTTTAGGGTGAAAGTTTCAAATCAGATCATGTTACTGTTTTGTAATATAGCAAATATTTTTATAGAGTATATTCACTTCAATATATACTATTATTGCAGTCATTCTGACTTCTGTCTGATTTGAGCTTAGCATTCATTGATCATTCTTTGGGCAACAGCTTCCAAGAGTACCTCAGTAGCTTTTGAAATGGTTTTAGTATGTAACATACTGGTTTTTAAAGGATGAGTTTAATGAAAAATTTGAGGAGTTTGTGGTTTGAATGAGACCGGCACCCCTAGGATCATTTATTTAAATGTTCATTGCCCAGTTACTGGAACTGTTTGGAAAGGATTAAGAAGTATGGCCTTGTCAGAGTGGTCTTTAGCTCAGGGTCGTATTTAAGTTTCTAAAGCCTGTGCCTGGCCCAGTCCCCCTCTTTCTCTTTTCTGCTGCTGGAGGATCAGGAAGCAAAGTTCTCAGGTAGTGCTCCAACACCATTCCAGCCTGTCTGCAAACAGACCAAACTCCCAACCACGATGGTATTCTACTCACCCACTGAAACTCTAAGCATGTCTCAATCATATGTTTCCTTTTAGAAGTTGTCTTGATTATGGTATGTTATCACTGCAATAGAACTGTAACTAAGACAAGGGCTATGCATTTTCATGATGATATCAATGCTATTTTTATTTTATATTAAAGTTATAATATCAAATAATAAATATTGTACTTCAGGCATATGTTTGGAACTTTAAAAAGAAAAAAAACCCTAATTAACAGGGAAGTTATTTAATTAGAAAGAATCAGATTAAGGAAGCAGAGAAAATAAAGACACAAAACAATAAGTGGCAAAACCCTGATATTTATGTACACACTTCCTATTCATACAATTAACAAGAGCAGATACTCATAATAGATAGACTCATATACAAATGGCAATTCACAAATTTTATATAGAAGCTATGTAGTCCAAAAAGAGAGATAAGGAAAGTATTGTTCAAACATTAATTCTGAATTTTTTTGTTGTTCTCAGAGTCAGTTGTAAGTATAGTGTTGTCCAGCTGTTGGATAAAATTCTATTTACAGTATAGATATATTTTTAAAATATTTCATTCATTTTGCATACCAACTACAGTTCCCCTCCCTTGCCTCTTCCCATTCCGACCTCCATTCTTCCCACAACATACACCTGTTCACTCCTCTGGAAGAACAAGGCCTCCCAGGGGGAGTCAACATAGCCTGGCACATCAAGTTGAAGCAGGACCAAACCCATTCCCACTGCATCGAGGCTGAACAAGGCATCCCATTATAGAGAATGGGCTCTAAAAAGGCACTTCATGCACCAGGGATAGATCCTGGTCTCACTGCCAGGGGCCCATCGGACAAACCAATCTACACAACTGTCATCCACATACTGAGGGTTTAGTTCAGTGCCTTGCATGCTCCACAGCTGTTGGTCTAGAGTCTATGAACTCCCATGAGCTAGGGTCAGCTGTCTCCATGAGTTTCCTCTTTATGACCTTGACCTCCCTTGTCCATAGAATCCCCCACCTCTTCCACTGGACTTTCAGAGCTAAGTCTGGTGATTGGCTGTGGATCTCTGCATCTGTTTCCATCAGGTACTATATGAAGGTTTTATGATGACAGGGTATTCATCAGTCTGATTACAGGGAAAGGCCAGTTTAGGCACCCTTATATTTCTACCTTCCCCAGCACTTTTTTGCATAAAACCCATATTATTTCCATTTGCATTTAATTGGACTCAATTGTCTTTTTAAATCTGACATAGAAATTTAATCAATTTAAGAAAACATATACTGAAAAAAATCCTAAATCCCATCCTAAGAGAACTAGAAATAGAGGAAGAATACATGTGTCTTCACTCTTAATATAAAGTAATCCAGCGATGCTTGACCAGGAAGAGAGGAAAGTCTCTAAGTCCCAATTTAATCAATGAGCATAGTGAAAAGACACCAAAAATAAAATAAAATAAAATCCAGATTTAGAAAGTCTCATTTATTCTGTCCTGAAAAGAAATCAGCTTTATATTTGACATAGCCTAATGGTTCCCTGGTCTGTATGAACTTGTAAGATGCATAGCTGTATTTTGAGTATAACTGCTTTAAAATAAAGAAACCTGCAGAAAATTAATTTCCACATTGACTCTCTTAAAGCAAAGTGAAAGATTTGAGTGACTGATGGAGGAAAAGAAAATTGGGGTCAGTCAACTGTGTATTTATCTATGATTTCAATTTCAAAGTATCATTATGAGTGCAATTTTAGGAATATTATAGAAAGGAGAAATTTGGGGAGTTTTATTTCATAAATTTCAATCTCAGCAAATGTATCTGTATAGAAAAGGTTGGTTTAATGCACACAATGTAGCTTTATGAATTGGGAAACTGAGGTGTAAAATATAATCTTAGGAGAATTCATTTTACAAATTTTCCACAGAACTCAAGAATTGTAATTATATTTTCAACTTTACAGTGTTAGTTAATTCTCCAAACATTTGTGACATAATTTCCATAATTTTTATGTCTCAGTTAATGTTCTAGTTAAAGAGATGAATAATTTATAAGCATAGGGGAATACTTAACTTGCAAACTTACATAACAAAATATAGATAAAGAAAATATTTTAAATGTCAGAATTTGTGTATAACTTTAGTATACAGCAAGAAAACAAGAAAAGTAAAATACAGTTCTTCCAAACATAATCTGTACTAATTAATAGTTTATTATTTATTTATTTATTTATTTATTTATTTATTTATTTATTTATTTATTCTGTCTTCATGAGACAGGGTTTCTCTGTAGCTTTGGAGCCTATCCTATAACTCCCTTTGTAGACCAGGCTCATCTCAAACTCATGGAGATCCACCTGTCTCTGCCTCCTGAGTGCTAGGATTAAAGGCATAAGCCATCACATCCCAAGCTGAATTTACTTTCTTTAATTTCTTTTACTATTTTTCATTACTTACACTTTTTATATTTAAATATATTTAAATCATCAGGTTCATCCAGTTCCTCTCTTCCTGTCTTCCCATATATCTTTAAGCTTTTTTTCTCAATAAACAAACCAAAATTGTAATATAACATCAAGATGCTCAAAATTTCAAAAACTAAATACAATATCACCCCATAAAAAAAAATAAAACAACAACAAAACACCAAACTTGGTGTGCAAAGTCCTTCTGTCTATGGGTTGCTTTAATTGGTTAATGAATAAAGAAGTTTCTTTGGCCTGTGATAGGGCAGAATAGAGCTAGGCAGGGAAGATTGAACCAAAACGTAACTTCTTATATGTTACTTTCTCCTTATTCATGAATGTAGTAGATCCACTCTTTATCCAGTTCATTCATTGGATATTCCTCAGGATCAGACACTGGTGTAAATAGAAATAAAATTTACTTCTTTTATGAATTATAGTATATACTCTTTTCAGAAAAAAACTTCTGAATATAAATACCTTTCAGTATAAAGATTTTGAAAACAAAATTTATTTAGAAGGGAACATGATATTCAGACTTTTTCTTTCATTCTAATTTCAGATTTTAAATATGGCCACAATTATGTCTAACTCATCACATTTCTTTGTAAAAAAAAAACCACATCACTGTCTCTACTTTAGAATTCTGTGCAATTTTTATATAATACTTCATGCATTTATTTTACAAAGCTAGGATTTCATACATGAGTTCTCTGTTTTGTGTAACTTCTATTATTCTCTCTGCTTTATCTCTTTCTGCATGTCCTCAAACCACCTCATGATTTGTCTTCTTCTAGATTTACACTCTTCCATCTTTTGTGTGTGAGTTTTGTGTCTGTGTGAGTGTGTGAGTGTGTGAGTGTGTGTGTGTGTGTGTACACATGTGCTCACTATTGGATTTTAGTTAGGGTTGTCTTTATTTTCATGTGTTTAGGGACAACCCTCTGGGATTGGGGTCTAGTCCCAGTAAAATATGACTGGTCTATTATCTGTCTTTTCTAAGTCTTGGCTTAGCCTTACTGATTTCACTATTTTTTTTCAAAAATCTGTTAAAGCATTGGTTTTAATTTTTAATAATGTGTCTGAGCATTTTTATGTCTCTATATGAGTATGTACGAATTCAGGCTGCTATGTTTCAACCTAAAAGTAGTTTGGTGTCATGTATTTTATGATAAAAAGAGAAATAACCAAGTTCAACTTTTCCAGTCTAGCCTTGAAGTGACCTGTCAAAGAATCTTCCTATTTCTTTTACTAACTTATGCATATGCATGATGGTATTCTAATGTTCAAAATTATGATAAGCAAAGTTCAGAGAATGACAGATTCTTCAAGTTTACATTAAAGGTAACATATCCATTAAGAAGATGATACTTTCAGTTCCTTCCATGGGTATTAGCTGCTTTTTCCCTCCAGACTTTAAAGAAAGAAAGTGGGAAGGCCTCTGACTTGTTATTCTTCCTGCCTGAGCCTCCAATTCTCTCACACTGCATCTGTCTGCAACTGCTTCTGTTTTTTTTTTTTTTTTTCACTCAAATATCTTCCTTGTTGGCTCTGTGTGTATGCTTCTTTAAGCCTTTGATTAGCTTTCCTAAATCCTGGAACTTCAACTGGCAAAAGCAACACCCATGCTCCCTGAGGAAAATGGACAGAATAGTTTAACAAGCAATAAAACAAATATTGTTTATAATTAGAACATCTGTAAATCTGCCGAATGTTACAGGAGGTCCTCCCACTCCTCCAGCCAATCGCCGCTGAGATACCAGCCCATTGGGGAGTGGTTTCTCTCCCTTTAAAAAAGCGGCCACTTCCCTCTCCTCTCTCTCTTCACTTCCTGCTCCGCTGGTGACTAGACTCCCTTCCTGGTTGCGCAGAGGGCTGACGGTGATCTGTAAGTTTTTTCCCCTTTAAATAAATACCACCCTGTTAATCATAATTCAAAACTGGTGTGGCATTGTTTATGACTTATGCCTTCAGTTGGCACCCAACGTTTTGTTTTAGAACCTCTCCTTTCCCCGCTCGGCTGCCGGCCGCGAGTTCAGCTTGGCGGGAGCCCTCCCTTCCTCAGCCGCCACCTGTGCCTTGCAGCGGCGGCCTTGGCCTCCCCACAGGGATTTAAACTCCACAGGCCCACACAGTCTCAGCCGCATAGTTTGCTCTTTTCTGAGTCGTTTTTAAATCTCCCTTGCAAACACAGCTCTTAAGTGGCACGAACCAGAGCACGCGGTTGCTGAAAGCTGCAACCCCTCAGGGTGACTCTGTCACGTGGAGGCATAAGAGGCTTCCAGGTTGCTCTTCTCTACCCCTGGATTCTGGGTTTCTGGTTCTGTCTCTGGAATTGATTTAATTACATTTACTTTGTTGAGCAACTTACATTTTCCAGTTTTTAACAAATACTAGGCAGACTCTGAAACAGGACCCTGTTTTCGTCGCGACCTGGCAATAGCGCCACCTGCTGGATAATAGGTAATATCGTTTCCAACGCGAATTTTACTGTTCTGGTTACCAATACAATGGGTTATATCATGCAAGGTTTATATGACTATGGGGATAACTTAATTTACTGGTTACTAGGTTTCAGTATTCTTTTGCATATTCTATCATTTAGGAAGATCATGGCACTCCTAAGAACCATACAATCTTTACTAGAAACTCATGCAGGTCAGGAGATTCAGGATTCAAAAGAGACAATAATAAAAAGACTTGAAATGATTGAAGAAATGATTGGAGCTGGTGAACAGAGTAATAAGGCACAAGGACAGGATACAATGCCAACACCAGCTATTAGAACTGGCTTACCCAAGGTTTTAGCGGCATACCCTATACTTAATTCTGACAAAGCATCAACTTCTAAAGGCTCAAAGGGAGTCAGAGAAGCTAGATGGACACCAATAGCAATGAATGATCTAAAAGAAATTAAGCAAGCTATTGTTAATTTTGGCTTGCACTCTGCATATGTAAAGGAAATGATAAGGACTTGGGCTTCTAATGCTCGAGCTACCCCCCATGATTTCCATCAGCTAGTGTCTGCAGTTTTAGATAATGGACCTTTCTTGATGTTTGGAATTTATTTCAGAGAAGAATCCAAACATATGGAACAGCAAGGAAGAGCAAAAGGTGTCGAGGTTTCCCAAGATCAAATTCTTGGTGCAAGAGAATATGCTGATCCACAGGTCCAAGCTCTTTATTATGATGAAGTACTGTGTCTATGTCACCAAGCAGCTTTAAATGCTTGGAATAGGATACAAGATCCAGCAAAAAGGGTTGAATCATATACCAGAATTAGGCAGGGACAGAGAGAACCCTTTATTGACTTTTTGCAAAGATTAATTAAGGCTCTGGACATAGGGGTAACAGACCCAGAAGCTAGACGAATACTTCTTGAATCTCTAGCTTTTGAGAATGCAAACATGGAATGCAAAAAGATAATTGGGCCTTTAAAGTCTAGATCAGCACCTATGGATGAATGGATTCAGCATACGATGAATGTTGAGATGTTTAGCTATAATGATGAATCTTGGGTAGGAGAAGCGATTTCCACAGCGATGGGGAGACATCAAACTGCCAGGTGTTTTAATTGTGGCAAATTAGGACATCTGAAAAGTGATTGCAGGCACAGAATTTCTAGGAATATTATCTCCTCTGGGAATGACAAAAATAGGAGACATAGGCCTTCAGGTATATGTAGGAGATGTGGTAAAGGCCGACATTGGTCCAACGAATGCAGGTCAACAACAGACAAACAAGGCAACCCGATACTGTCGGGAAACTCCTTGAGGGGCCTCTCGCAGGCCCCCAAGCCAACAGTGGCCCAGTCATTCCCAGTCACAGTGGAGAATGTGCCTCACCAAGAAAATTAAAAGCTCCAATTTCTGCTGTAAAAAGTAATAGTGGTCTAAATGATGAAATACTTGTGGACGATGAGTCAAAAAACCCAGTAGGACAGAGTAAATGTATATTTTGGCAGACTTCTATTAATGATCAAAGACCAAATCTAGGAGTCTGTATAAATGGCACTTTTATTGAAGGCTTATTAGACACAGGTGCAAATGTAAGTATCATTACCCCAGAATCTTGGCATCCGAATTGGCCTCTTCAAGAGGTAGATGTTCAGTTCCTGGGAATTGGAACCCTATCTCGTGTAAAACAAAGCACAAGATGGGTTGAATGCATAGGGCCCGAAGGGCAAATAGAAAGACTAAGGCCATATATAGCCAATATTGCCATAAATTTATGGGGCCGTGACCTGCTACAGCAATGGAATACCCAGATTAACATTCCTGTAGTTCCAGGAACTCATAATTCTGGGAAGGATATGATGAGGTATTATGGAAGAAGGTCACCAGCCATTCAGGCTGTACAAGAACATACAGCAAATACCAAACCTTTAGAGGTACCAACAGCCCTACCTTTAAAATGGCTAACTGAGAAGCCAATATGGATCAAACAGTGGCCTCTAGCTGAAGATAAACTACAGGCATTGGAACAGCTGGTGCAGGAGCAACTAGATACTCACCACATTGGAGAATCAACGAGCCCTTGGAATTCTCCTGTGTTTGTTGTAAAAAAGAAATCTGGTAAATGGAGAATGGTGACAGATCTAAGAGCTTTCAACAAAGTAATTCAACCTATGGGCCCACTACAATCTGGAATTCCTTTGCCTTCTCTGTTAACAAAAGAATGGCCTCTTATAGTTATTGATGTGAAAGATTGTTTTTTCACTATACCGTTACAAGAAAAGGATAGAGAAAAATTTGCCTTCACAGTGCCTACTTATAATAATTCTCAGCCTAATAGGATATATCAATGGACTATCCTCCCACAGGGTATGCTCAATAGTCCAACATTGTGCCAATATTTTGTAAGTAAGCCATTGGAAATAATTCGTAAACAATTCCCCAAGTCCATCATTTATCATTACATGGATGACATCTTGTTATCTGATTCAAATAAAGATACTTTAAAAAGGATGTTTGAAGAAGTAAAGAAAGTCTTGCCTAGGTGGGGATTATAAATTGCCCCTGAAAAGATTCAAAGAGGAAATTCTATTAATTACCTAGGTTACAGCATAGGGTTAGAGAAAATTAAAACGCAAAAGGCACAAATTAGGAGAGACCGGTTAAAGACTCTTAATGACTTCCAAAGATTGTTAGGAGACATTTCCAGTCTAGGACCAGCTGTTGGGATAACACCTGATCTAATAGTTCATTTAAACAAAACCTTAGATGGTGATAAAGATTTGAATAGTCCAAGAAAACTGACAGCTGAAGCAGAAAAGGAACTGACAATGATTGAGGAAAAATTACAGGAGGCACATGTGGATAGGGTGAACCCCAATCTTAGCTGCATCCTAGTATATTGCCTTCCAGAATTTCTCCTACAGGGATTCTAATGCAGAGGGAAGATATTATTTTAGAGTGGATATTTATACCTAATAAACCAAGTAAAAAATTAAAAACTTATGTGGAAAAAGTCTCTGAATTAATTATAAAAGGTAAGCTGAGACTTCGTCAACTAGCAGGTATAGACCCAGCAGAAATTATAGTGCCTTTTACTACTGAAGAAATAAAAAAGTTATGGGAAGACAATGAACCGTGGCAAAGAGCTTGGCTAATTTTTTGGGAGAAATTAATAGCAACTATCCCAAAAGTGGTAGACTTAACCTCATAAAAAGAACTTCTTGGATTCTTCCTAGAATTGTACATGATGCTCCAATAACTGGAGCCCGTACTTTCTATACTGATGCAAATAAATCAGGGAAAGCAGGTTACAAGTCAGATGAATTGATTAAGGTGGAACAAAGCCCTTATAATTCTGTCCAGAAGGCAGAATTATATGCCATTCTTATGGTGCTAAGGTATTTTAAAGAACCTCTTAATATAGTTACAGATTCACAATATGCAGAAAGAGTTATCTTGCATATTGAAACCACTGAATTTATACCAGATGACACAGAGTTGACTTCATTGTTTATCCAGGTACAAGACATAATCAGGAACAGGCTTTGTCCAATGTACATAACACACATCCGTTCCCATACAGGTCTGCCTGGTCCTCAAGCCCAAGGCAACGCTGAGATTGATCAATTATTGATTGGAAGAGTGTTGCAGGCCTCAGAATTTCATAAGAAGCATCATGTCAATAGTAAAGGCCTAAAGAAAGAATTTTCCATTACTTGGCAACAAGCTAAGGACATTATAAAGAGATGTCCTACTTGTTCTTTCTATAATCAAACACCATTGCCTGCAGGGAGTAACCCAAAGGGCACTAAGAGAAATGAAATCTGGCAGATGGATGTGTTCCACTTTATGGAATTTGGTAAATTAATATATGTACACAACACCATAGACACGTATTCAGGTTTTCAATGGGCTACTGCCCTGAGCTCAGAAAAGGCTGATTCAGTAATCACACATTTATTGGAAGTTATGGCCATCATGGGTATACCTGCACAAATAAAAACAGATAATGGTCCAGCATATGTATCTAAGAAAATGAAACGCTTTTTTGATTATTACAATATAAAACACATTACAGGTATACCAAATAATCCTACAGGTCAGGCAGTTATAGAAAGATCAAACTGTACTATAAAGGATATGCTGAACAAACAGAAATACCCCCAGAAATAGATTACCTAATGCTTTATTAACCTTGAATTTTCTTAACGCTAATGAGAAAGGAACGACAGCAGCAGAAAGACATTGGATAATGGAAAAGTCTTTTGAACTAAATCAACCGATTTATTTCAAAGATGTGCTGACCTCTCAGTGGAAGCCAGGAGATGTGCTACGTTGGGGAAGGGGTTTTGCTCTTGTTTCCACAGGAGAAGAAAAATTGTGGATACCATCAAAATTAATAAAGTTTCGATTTAAAGAGGAGAAACCTCTTGGAAAGAAGAAATGACAACTCATCCACAATAATGATATTCATACAGGTGGTAAGAAAAACATATAGAATGGGGGCAGGGTTCTGTCCTTATCTCCACAGGAAAACACTCATCTTTGAGAAATTCAAGGGACCCTGGATGTTTGGATACTGACAGATGGAAAAATACCTGCCCAATAGGAATTATCAAGAAAACTGAATGGGTTGTGTAAGTAATATTAAGCCATATTTCTAAATTTATAAAGCTGGTTTTGAAGTTGGACTCTGGCTCAGTCCCTCTCCAATTCCAAGCCTGTTAGTAAGAGAAAAACCCAGAGTTTCTGGAGTTTCTGTCTCATGTCAAGAGCCATGATGTGGGACAGAAAGAAATATGAGTTTAGAAAACATCTTTGCTTTTCTTCATATATATCATACTTTTCATTGAGTATATCTATCATGTCTTTCATTGAATATATATATATATATATGTCTATATATGTCTATATGATTAATGTTTAAATTTTTCATAATGAACAATGAGTTTTTCCTGAAGTGACATTTGAAGTTTCCAGGAAGAAGATGGGGCCCATAACAACAACTCCACCTGGTTGATATGATGTCATAATACTGATAGCGCTACTACAAGACCTGCTTTGGGTACCAGCTGCACAAGACAGTTCCAACTTGGTTAGATGTAATGGTGCACATCTTATACAACATTTTGGCCAGACCTGCACAAAATACTCAGCGACTATTGGCAATTTTAAAAGACATTGATCTTGAAATTTAACCATCATTTTACTTTCACAGGATCCCCCAGAAAGAACGTAACCCCCATGACAGCTGGAAGTAATTCTAGAGGACGACGTCCCCTCTCCCAGTAAAGTTTGCCCTTGGGTTTAGGGACATCATTTAGGGGTTGATTATAATTAGTATATGATTGAGGGTTGGGGGAGGAATTTTATAAGCTCAGGGATCATTTTGAAAAAAAAAGAGGGATGATGGGATAATAGATTTGTAATTGTGAGTTACTGTTTTTAGACAAATATATTGGTATAGATTCTTGTATATTGATACAAAGTTAAATTATATTGACTATTGTATGCATGCATGTTTCTACCTCTGTTTAAAACATTTTTATGTATTGACATATATTGTATTGATATATATATATTGTATATATTACCATATTGCAGTGTACATTTCTACCTCTGATTAAGATACTTATATAATGTTTGTGTATTGATATATATTTACCTACTGCAATGTATATTTGTACATTGTTTATATTTGGAGGTCATTGTCCTCATTTGTTTCACAGTCGTTTATTGTCTTAGTCTTTAAGTTAGATAGATATTGAGAATTATATAGACTAATAGTCATCTAAGTTTGTCATTTATAATTAGACTAATCAGGTTCTTTAGATATATAGAGATTATACTCAGTATAGATAGATAATCTTCAACTTCTTCAAAGAGCTGTAGAAAATGGCCTTTAATCTAACTCAGAGTTTTGTGGTAGTGAGACACAATTGCTCCTGGCAACACCACTCTATTCCCAAGAGAATGTTGAGCACCAAAGACACTCCACCTGGAGCCTTTCTTTTTGGCAGAACTGGCCTTGGGGCAAAGAAATGCCCATACCTCAACCACTGACAAAGATACAGAGTGTGCATCAATGGATAAAACAGGGCTGTCATATCCTGCCAAGACAGGGTAAGATAGTTTTGAAAAGTTACTTGCCTTTGAAAATGGTATGTCAGTTATGTTAGGCCTTAGCCAAAGTTGGTTGCTTCAATGCTGTTAATGTGACTTTAGGTGATTGCCTAGGTAGCTAGTTGTCTCTGTGATTTGTTGCATGTTTTGGAAGTTGTTTTACTGAACTTCCTAATTACCCAGGTAACATTATTTCCCTTCTCAGATCTTCAATGGGGTTGAAGACTATATAAATGTAGTTACTTTCTCTCATGACTTGGACAAGTTACTTATTATACAAGACCTAAGCTAGTTAGAATAGGATATTTGTACTTATTGTATATAATTTCATAGTAGGTTTAGAACTCTCTTATTTAGACAAAAGGGAGAGGTGTACGGGAGGTCCTCCCACTTCTCCAGCCTATCGCCGCTGAGATACCAGCCCATTGGGCGTGGTCTCTCTCCCTTTAAAAAAGCGGCCACTTCCCTCTCCTATCTCTCTTCACTTCCTGCTCCACCGGCGACTAGACTCTCTTCCTGGTTGCACAGAGGGCTGACGGTGATCTGTAAGTTTTTTCCCCTTTAAATAAATACCACCCTATTAATCATAATTCCACTGGTGTGGCATTGTTTGTGACTTACGCCTTCAATTGTTCATCATGGAAAACTTAAACATCATTCATATAAACATACATACAATGAAGAATATGATATAGACAAAATAGGCATGGAGAAGGTAAAATTTTTTCTAAAGTCTTCCTTCTGTCTTATAACAGATGGCTCGTGATATGAGACAGAAACTCTGAACGTTCATTTTAACAGCAAGCTTGGATTTAGAGAGGTACAAAGCCACTTCAAAACCAGATATGCACACATATGTGTGTGTGTATAAATTGTAAGTGTAAACAGTACCTGGATTCATAAGCCATATTTTGTTTTCTAGATGCCTCTTAGTGGATAATCATTTTTCCTTCTGTCAGAAGATTATAGAAAGAGCAAGTAGGATACCTCTTTATAATCTCCTTAGCTTGTTGCCATGTAATAAAAACTCTTTCTTTAAACCTTTTCTATTGACGTGATTTTTTTTTATAAATTTCAGAGGCCTGCAACAGGTTTACAATCAATAATTGATGAATTTCTGCATTATCTTGTGCTAGAGGACCTGGCAGACCCATATGGGATTGAATGTGTGTTATGTACAAAGACAAAGTCTATTCCTGATCATGTCTTGCACCTGGATAAACAATGAAGTCAATTCTCTATTAACAGATATAAATTCAGCAGTTTCAATATGCAAGATAAACTCTTTTCACATATTGTAATTTGGTAAATATATTAAGAAATTCTATAAAATCCCTTATCACCATAAGAATGGCAAATAATTTCACCTTCTGGACAGAATTATAAGGGCTTTTTTCCACCTTACTCAATTCGTCTGATTTGTAATCTGCCTTCCATGATTTATAAGAATCAGTATGAAATGTATAGACTCCAGTTACCAGAGCAGCATATACGATATGAGGAAGTATCCAAGAAGTCCTCTTTCTGGGGTTAAGTCAATCTCTTTGGGTATAGTTGCTATTAATTTCTCCAAAAAACTTAGCACAAGCTCTTTGTCATAGTTCAGTTTCATCCCATAACTTTTTATTTCATCAGTAGCGGAAAGCACTATAATTTCTGCTGGGTCTATACCTGCTAGCAGACAAAGTCTCAATTTACCTATTATAATTAATTCAAAGACTTTTTCCACATAAGTTTTTAATTTATTACTTGGTTTATGTGGTAAAAAGATCCATTCTAAAATAATATCTTCCTCTTCATTAAAATTCCCATAGGAGAAATTCTGGAAGTCAGTACGACAAGAATACAACTAGGATTTCAATTCACCCTATCCACATGTGCTTCCTGCAATTTTTTCTCAATAATTGTCAGTTCCTTTGCTGCTTCAGCTGTGATTCTCTGGGATTATTCAAATCTTTATTACCATCTAATGTTTTGTTTAAATGAATTATTAGATCAGGTGTTATTGCAACAGCTAGTAGTAGGCTGGAAATGTCTCCTAACAATCTTGGAAAGTCATTAAGAGTCCGTAACTGGTCTCTGCTAATTTGTGTCTTTTGGGTCCTAATTTTTTGTAAACCTATTTTATAACCTAGATAACTGACAGAATCTCTTCTCTGTATTTTTTCACGAGCAATCTACAATCCCTATTTAAGTAAAACTATCTTTATTTCTTCAAAAATTCTTTCTAAAGTGTTATAGACATCCATGTAATGGTAAATTATAGGAAATTGCTTACATATTATTTCGAATGTCTGACTTATAAAGCATTGACACAGGGTGGGGTTGTTGAGCATACCCTGTGGGAGGACAGTCCACTGGTACCTCATAGTAGGCTGAGAATTATTACAAGTAGGCACTGTGAAGACAAACTTTTCTCTATCTTTTTCTTGTAAAGGTATAGTGAAGAAAGAATCCTTTAAATCAATAACTATGAGAGGCCATCACTTTGGTAATGTAGAGGGCAGAGGAATTCCAGATTGCAGAGGGTCCATTGATTGAATAACCTTGTTGATAGTTCTAAGATCTGTCACCATTCTCCATTTTCCAGACTTTTTCCTTAACAAATAAAGGAGAATTTTAAGGGCTGATAGATTCTTCTTTATGTCAGGCATCTAATTGGTCTTGTACCAGCTGTTCTAAACCCTGAAACTATTCCTCATCTAGGGGCCATAGCTTAACCAATATTGGTTTCTCAGTCAACCATTTTAAATGCAGGGCTGTTGGTACATCTAAAGGGTTATCAAGTGCTTTGTGTCCTTGTACAGCCCAAAAGGCCGCTGTTCATCATCTGTAATATCTTCTAACAGTTTCCTCAGAAACATAAGCTTTAGGGGCTTCAGGAATATTAATCTGGGTATTCCATTGCTGCAGTAGGTCATGACCCTACACATTTACTGCAATATTGGATATATATGGCCTTAGTTTTCCTATTTGCCCTTCTGGCCCTGTACATTCAACCCATATTGTGCTTTGTCTTAGCCAAGATAGGGTTCCAATTCCCATGGACTGAACATCTACCTCCTGAAGAGGCCAATTCAGATGCCAAGATTTTGTATTAATGATACTTACATCCATACTATGTCTAATAAGCCTTCAATAAAAATGCCATTTATACACACTTTTAGCTTTGGTCTTTGGTCATTTCTAGAAGGCTGTCAGAATATAACTTTCCTCTGTCTCATCAGAGCTCTTGACTCATTCTCCACATTTATCTCATCATTCAGATCAGTATTGCTTTTGACAGCAATCATGGGACTGTTTAATTTTCCTGACGAGACTCATTCTCCACGGTAACTGGAAATGACTGGACCACATTTGTCATGGTGGCCTGCGAGAGCCCCCCCCCCCGTCCGCATGCTGTTTCCCAACAACATCAGATTGCCTTGTCTATATTTTGTTGACCTAAATTCATTGGTCCAATGTCAGCCTTTGCCACACCTCCTGCATATGCCTGAAGGCTGAGACCTCCTATTTCTGTCATTTCCAGAAGAGTCGTTATTCCTGGAAACCCATTGCCTACACTCCCTTCTCATATGTCCCATTCTACCACAGTTAAAACATCTGGTATGTTGATGTCTTCTCTTACCATTGTAAATTGATTCTCCTACCCACGCTTCAGTATCATAGTCAAGTGTCTCACCATTCAAAGTCTGTAAAACTCATTCATCCATGGGTGCTGATCTGATCTTTCAAGGCCCCAGGATCTCTTTGCACTCTATGTTGGTATTCTTATAAGCCAGAGATTCAATTATTATATGTCTAGCTTCTGGGTCAGTTATACTTATTTCTACATCCCTAGTTAATCTTTGCAAAAACTCACTAAAAGTTTCTCTCTGACCCTTTTTAACCATAAGATATGATTCAACTCCCTTTCCTAGTTCCTGAATTCTATCCCAAGCCTTTAAAGCTGCTGTGGTCCATAGGGACAAGGTGTGGTCATTAGAGAGAGCTTGATCCTGAGGATCAGAGTAAAGTCCTTCACCTAGAATTTGATCTAGGGAAATTTCAGTTCCTTTCACTTTTTCTTGTTGCTCTAAAATTCTTGCTTCCTCTTTAAGAAAGCGTCTCCAATGCAATTGTGGTCCACATTCTAGAACAGCTTAGCTTAACTGAGCCCAATCATGAGTTGTGGCTTTGCTACTGAAAGCCCACGTTTTAACCATTTCCCTAACATAAGATGAATGTAGTCTGTAAGCTACAATTGCTTGTTTAATTTCTTTTTAATCGGTGTTACGTATGGGCTCCCTTGTATATTCCTTGACAAGCTTAGGGTATTTGGAGCTGAATACCTTTTCTGATGTTACTACTGAAAAGTCAGGTATAACTCTGGGAAAGCTATCCTGGAGAGTTTTACATAATGATGAAGTTAAAATTTGCATTTATACCTTTTGCTCCTGGTCATCAAAGTTGATAATTCCCTCAATCTTTTCAAATCAGTTTACCACTGCATTTTGAAAGTCTAGACCCCCTGTCCAGTATTCTGCTCTAATGACCTCATGGAGGATTCTAAGGTATAAAGTCTGTCCAGTAGAGATAATATCTCATCCTTGGACATAATCGTCATGGCATGCATTTTACCTTCTTGGAGAGACATTCTATAAGTCAATCTGTCATACCACTTCAACAGAGTCTGATTAATACATTCAATAGTGCCAATTCTCTCAAATAATGTTTCAGCACCCACTGCCATGACTAACTTTTATGTTCCAAATCAGCTGTTTCCTTATCCAGAGTGCTTACTCTCTCTTTAAATGAACTACTTTTATGTGTCAAATCAGCTGTTTCCTCCTCTGGAATGCTGAATTTCTCTTTAAATGAATTACTATTATATGCCAAATTAGCTTTTGCTTTCTCCAGAGTGTTGAATCTCTCTTTAAATTACTATCGGACTCTACCTTTTTCAAAGATATCTCAGTTGACAGAGTCTTGTTAAACAAAGTCCTAGTATTCTCCTTCAGATGTGCAATCTCTTTTTTGAAAAGTTTGTTATTAGTCTGTACCACTTCTAAAAACACCTCATTCAACTGGGTTTTGCTATTTAAAGTGTTTGTTTTCTCTTGTAGATGTATGACCTCCTCTTTAAGAAGCTTGGTACCAGTCTGTACAGTGGTTAAAAGTACCTCAGCTGACTTGACAATTGTTAGTTGAGGTGATTGTGTCTTTTTTCAGATTTCCAACTTCTTTCCTAAGAAGCCAGGATTCAGTCTGTAAAAACTGCACCTTTTTGCTTTTGTCAAACCGTATTTTTCAGAAAAAAATATTGAGTACAAAACTAAACCCTAGAAATAGGGATAGCAATGTAGGAGGGACATCATATGCATACTTGTAAGACCTCACACATGTTGTAAATGAAAAGGCTTTTGAAAGCTTGGATGATTAGATTGTCTGACATATTGCCCGTTTTAGATCAGTAACTTATGGATTATAGTTAAAATAATAAATCTCACCTGTGGTCTAATCTGCTGGAGTAGATGCAATAACTGTTGCCTGCCAGTAGGTGTCGTGGTGCACTTGAATCCACTTGCTCAGTTCATATCTTATGGTTGCTTAATAGTGGATCGTGTCATGAGTCTACTGCTTCTCCTAGTACATGGTTGTTGAATAGATAACAATGGAAAACGATCTGGCATTTAGCTAGATGATAACAAAGTCTGGGTGCAACCATTGGCACATTGCATTCTTCTCATTTTGTGATGCAGTGTTGAGGTTGAGCTTTTCTGTCTAGTTTCTGCTCTAGTGCATCCTTGTTCCTTTCAAGCTCCTCCTTCAGGACCAGTCCTTCTGCCCAAGTGCTACCTCTTTAAATATTATCCATATCGCCAAATACTTTAGTAGAGTAGGCAAGGCAAGTGGGTAGTAGCAATCTGTACAGAGGGTCCTCATTCCCATAAGAAAGCAGACTGAGAAATCCATAGGGAACAGGCCAATAAGTAGTGATCCTCCTTGGCTTCTCTCTCTCTCTCTCTCTCTCTCTCTCTCTCTCTCTCTCTCTCTCTCTCTCTCTGTCCCTGTGTGTGTGTGTGTGCGTGCACGCGCATATGTGTGTTTGTGTGTGTTGAAAGACAAGGTATAAATGTAGAGGTCAAAGGGCACCATCTGGGAGTTGGTTTAATTCTCCTATCATTGATTCCAGGGATGGAATTCAACTTATCAGGCTTTTATGGAAAATGGTCTTAGTTGCCGAGACATTTCAGTGGCCCTATTCTCAGGGTTTCTTCCTGGTAACATTCTTTCCATTAAAAAGTAAAACAGAGAAGTGTTTCTTATATTCTTCTCACCTCTTAAATAAGCAAATGCTTGTAAAATGATAGCTATTAAGGAGAACATACGGATGTGCATGCGGCTTGGGCATAGTGTGAGCTTGCCTCATACATGGAAGGAAGGCTCCAGGTCTTCTCTCTAACACTAAGAAAAAGCAAGAACATTTTAAGGTAACTAAATATTTTTCAGTACAGTCAGTAATTGTATAAAACATAAGTCCCTGCTTTCCTTATTCCATTGGGTCCAGAATAAATCCTGCTGTTGGATTTATTCCCATGTGTTCTATATAACCATATATAGGCCTATAAAAAATTTTCTTCAGAATGTATAGATTTTTTATGACTCAACACTTGAATCAGAGCCCAGTGTCACAGGGGACAATGGATCTCAAGAGACATTTTGTTAGTATTTAGGCACACCCTGTCACAGCACCTCATGCCCTATGCCTGGCTGTACAGCAAATGGTACCCTGTCCCATTAAGAGATGCTCTGGCTACTCCAAGTCTCTCTAGTGCTCTCTCTTTCTCCCTCCTTCTCTCACTCCCTCCCTTCCCATACGCTCTTTTTCTCTTTTTTCCCCACTGAGGCAAGCAGGTCTCAGCCTCTTTCCTTTCTCCCTCCTCACTCTCTCTCTCTCTCTCTCTCCCTTCCTCCTGTCCTTTCCTCTCATTTACACTCCGCTTCCATCTGCATGGCATATTTGTCTTTCTCTTATGAGCCGTGGTTTGAACCTATGGGACCGGGAAAGATTTCCAAATTTCCTATTGGCACACCGGGAGTTCTTTAACAAGTACTGCAAATCAAAGCTCAATGAGATGATACTTGATATCATTAAGATGGTGAAAATACAAAGGATAAGTCAATCATGGTGGCACAGCTCTGCAATCCCAGCACTTGGTAAAGGAAAGCGTGCGTGTGTGTGTGTGTCACATATATGAGGTTGAAGCTGGACAACAAAATTTGGTATTAAATTAAGAAGTACATGTTGCATGCTGAGGTCACAGGTAGAGCACTTGTCCAGCATGCACAGGTGCTGGGACACATGTGAAAGTGTAAAGATACTGGAGAAGAGGAACCTGCTATGTTATTGCTGAAAGTGTAGATGAAGATAGTACAGCCACTAGCGCCTGATCATTTACAAAAGAAAGAAGGATGAAACCCTAATTAACTACTGCTTGATGAGTGCGTAAATGAAGGGTGGTGTGTTAATACAATGGTCTAGTTTCTAGCCATGAAAAGAGGGAGAGAGCTGATACATATTATAACATGAATTAATATCACAAACCTTAAGCTCAGTCGAAAGTAGCCAAAGGACTGAAGAACGGGACACTTCTTTATTAGATGATTTGATTTCTATTAAATACCCAGAATGAGACACTTGAAGAAAAAAGTTATATTGGTAACTGATAGAGGGTGGGGTCTGGGTGAACGAAGATTAACCACTCACGAATAAAGGGTTTTTGGCTCGAACGATGAAAATATTTTAAAAATAAATAGGGTGATGGTTGCATAATTTTAAGAACATAGTAAAAAAACTACCAGGTTGTATACTTTAAAAGAGTGAACTTACTACATAAATTACGTCTCAATATTTATAGATCACATTTCTTTCATGTCTATGTATGTTTTGTCTGCATGTATGTATTGTGCATGTATGTGTGACTGCATGCATGTATGTGTGCATGTCTAGGGCCTGCAAAGATACAAAAGGGTGCTAGATCCACTAGAAATAAATTGACAGATGTCTGTGAACTTCCTTCCATGTAGGTGTGGTTTTAGGTTGAAGGGTTTGTGCTGAGAGGTATTGAGGACTGTCTTTCTCCTCCTGGAGCATGCAGAGTACCTTCCAGTACCCTGAACTCTGGTTAGTAGGTGAATAATCTAGTTAGACAGCAGCTCAACTTCTCCATATTCAGTGACAGAAGTGTCACCTTTAGAAACAAGACCCTAACATCGGGTTTTGTGAGCAATCAAGAGCCTTGGCAATAGCTGTGCTGTTTGCTGTTTTCCATGGGTCTCTTTGGTTAATGACTCAACAGGCAGTAACCTGTTCTTGGCACTGGAGGTTTCATTTGGTGGCACAAATGTGTAGCGGAAGCCTTTTCTCCCCTGTTGTTTTTTGTCTCAATGTGGGTTCCATTCACATATGTATAGGAAGCTTTTAGGGTACTCAGTTTCCACACAGTTTTTCAAAGAACCTTTAGTATTGGTTGTCCCTCTCTATTTTCCCTTCCTTTCCTTTCTGTCCCATCCCTCTTTTATTAAACCATCCAGTTCTAGTTTTCCTTTTAGCTTCCGAACACTATAGACTACTTCCTTTCCTTGAGAGATACTCTCCTCCCTCCTGGTCCCTTTGTAGGTTCCAAACCTCTGTGTATTATGATTGTAGTTGCCATATCAGAACCTTAAAAGGGAACATCCTTAAAAGAGAAAACATATAATATTTGTCTACATGTGCTAAGTACTGTATGCTTTTGTTGGTGGAGTCTGAAATGCGCATGCGCAGAATACTCATGGTGCACAGCTGCTGAGCACCATTGTGTGCTCACAGCGCATCACTATGCCTATGGAACTGTGTTGCTAAGGAGGAAGCAGAGTTCAGCTCACACTGAACCAAGGATCTGCCCTAGCAGGACGCTTATTTGGTTCAGTGGGGAAAGTTAACTAGGATTTTGAACATTTCTTATTGGGTTTGGGAGGGTACGGGTGGCTAAAGGGGAAGGAAGGGTGGGTCGGGAGGGCCCAGAGGGCCCGGAGGGCCCGGAGGGCCAGAAGGGCCGGGAGGACCTGCAGAGCCTTGAGGCTCAACATGCAGGACGCCTTCGAAGATGATGCCCTGACTTTTAGAGCCCCCCAGCGGACTCGCTGGTACACCCGCCTGTGGCCCGCATGCCTGGGTCATGGGTGCTTTGGCCGGAAAAGGCGGCAATTTCAACTGTGCCTAATTGGGTATGACCCTGTGGGGCATCTACAAAGGGCGGCCAGCGTGGGTGATGTGGCATTAGTTCAAAAATTCATCAATGGCAGCGAATACCACATAAATGAATCCGACAGGAGACGAAGGTAATGGGGCCCAGGGATGGTGAGGGGCAGGAGGGGTGGAAAATGTTGGGGACAGTCAGGGTCTACCAAGGAGAAACATACTTTCTAGATCTGCAGCCTGAGGGAGGGCAGAGGTCATACTGCTTAAGGCTCTTCTTTCATGGAGACCACTGGGCTTTGTGCCTGCTTTAGGCTCGTAGGCACCTGCTCACCTTGGAAGGGCAGCTTTGAGGCCTTCTTTAAGAAAGCAAAACCAAAAACTCCAGTTGGTTTACAAATCCTTTTACATTGTCTCTTTTAGAGCACTTTATTGGGTGCTTTAAAGGGATTTAGCTAAGAAAACCATGTACATTTTTTTTATGTGTGCACTTAAAATTTTATAGGTTTGAGTGTTTTGCCTGCATGTATTTTCAACATAACACACACACACATAAGAAGAGGGTGTTGGATCTCCTGGAAGTGGAGTTATGGATGGTTGTGGTCTGCTATATGGGTGCTAGGAATCAAACCCAGGTCCTCTACAGAAAAACTAGACCTTGTAAATGCCAAGCCATCTCTCCAGCCCTTAATGTATATGTTTTTAATGCTGTTATACGCAACACAGAAAATTGTATCATGAGATAAATTTTCACATAAAATGTCAACTCGAAGCCTAAAAAAAAAAAATCAACAAGAAAACTTATGTCAGTTTCATGCTCGCTGAGGAATCTCATAAGGAAATTTTCAGCCTGAACTATAACTCTGTCTCCCTGCCCTTATATACCTGTTGTGTGTGCTTTGATTTTGGTACATACGTGAAGGCTAGTGGTACCTTCCAGTACCCTGAACTCTGGTTAGTAGGTGAATAATCTAGTTAGACAGCAGCTCAACGTCTCCATATTCAGTGACAGAAGTGTCACCTTTAGAAACAAGACCCTAACATCGGGTTTTGTGAGCAATCAAGAGCCTTGGCAATAGCTGTGCTGTTTGCTGTTTTCCATGGGTCTCTTTGGTTAATGACTCAACAGGCAGTAACCTGTTCTTGGCACTGGAGGTTTCATTTGGTGGCACAAATGTGTAGCGGAAGCCTTTTCTCCCCTGTTGTTTTTTGTCTCAATGTGGGTTCCATTCACATATGTATAGGAAGCTTTTAGGGTACTCAGTTTCCACACAGTTTTTCAAAGAACCTTTAGTATTGGTTGTCCCTCTCTATTTTCCCTTCCTTTCCTTTCTGTCCCATCCCTCTTTTATTAAACCATCCAGTTCTAGTTTTCCTTTTAGCTTCCGAACACTATAGACTACTTCCTTTCCTTGAGAGATACTCTCCTCCCTCCTGGTCCCTTTGTAGGTTCCAAACCTCTGTGTATTATGATTGTAGTTGCCATATCAGAACCTTAAAAGGGAACATCCTTAAAAGAGAAAACATATAATATTTGTCTACATGTGCTAAGTACTGTATGCTTTTGTTGGTGGAGTCTGAAATGCGCATGCGCAGAATACTCATGGTGCACAGCTGCTGAGCACCATTGTGTGCTCACAGCGCATCACTATGCCTATGGAACTGTGTTGCTAAGGAGGAAGCAGAGTTCAGCTCACACTGAACCAAGGATCTGCCCTAGCAGGACGCTTATTTGGTTCAGTGGGGAAAGTTAACTAGGATTTTGAACATTTCTTATTGGGTTTGGGAGGGTACGGGTGGCTAAAGGGGAAGGAAGGGTGGGTCGGGAGGGCCCAGAGGGCCCGGAGGGCCCGGAGGGCCAGAAGGGCCGGGAGGACCTGCAGAGCCTTGAGGCTCAACATGCAGGACGCCTTCGAAGATGATGCCCTGACTTTTAGAGCCCCCCAGCGGACTCGCTGGTACACCCGCCTGTGGCCCGCATGCCTGGGTCATGGGTGCTTTGGCCGGAAAAGGCGGCAATTTCAACTGTGCCTAATTGGGTATGACCCTGTGGGGCATCTACAAAGGGCGGCCAGCGTGGGTGATGTGGCATTAGTTCAAAAATTCATCAATGGCAGCGAATACCACATAAATGAATCCGACAGGAGACGAAGGTAATGGGGCCCAGGGATGGTGAGGGGCAGGAGGGGTGGAAAATGTTGGGGACAGTCAGGGTCTACCAAGGAGAAACATACTTTCTAGATCTGCAGCCTGAGGGAGGGCAGAGGTCATACTGCTTAAGGCTCTTCTTTCATGGAGACCACTGGGCTTTGTGCCTGCTTTAGGCTCGTAGGCACCTGCTCACCTTGGAAGGGCAGCTTTGAGGCCTTCTTTAAGAAAGCAAAACCAAAAACTCCAGTTGGTTTACAAATCCTTTTACATTGTCTCTTTTAGAGCACTTTATTGGGTGCTTTAAAGGGATTTAGCTAAGAAAACAATGTACCTTTTTTTATGTGTGCACTTAAAATTTTATAGGTTTGAGTGTTTTGCCTGCATGTATTTTCAACATAACACACACACACATAAGAAGAGGGTGTTGGATCTCCTGGAAGTGGAGTTATGGATGGTTGTGGTCTGCTATATGGGTGCTAGGAATCAAACCCAGGTCCTCTACAGAAAAACTAGACCTTGTAAATGCCAAGCCATCTCTCCAGCCCTTAATGTATATGTTTTTAATGCTGTTATACGCAACACAGAAAATTGTATCATGAGATAAATTTTCACATAAAATGTCAACTCGAAGCCTAAAAAAAAAAATCAACAAGAAAACTTATGTCAGTTTCATGCTCGCTGAGGAATCTCATAAGGAAATTTTCAGCCTGAACTATAACTCTGTCTCCCTGCCCTTATATACCTGTTGTGTGTGCTTTGATTTTGGTACATACGTGAAGGCTAGTGGTACCTTCCAGTACCCTGAACTCTGGTTAGTAGGTGAATAATCTAGTTAGACAGCAGCTCAACTTCTCCATATTCAGTGACAGAAGTGTCACCTTTAGAAACAAGACCCTAACATCGGGTTTTGTGAGCAATCAAGAGCCTTGGCAATAGCTGTGCTGTTTGCTGTTTTCCATGGGTCTCTTTGGTTAATGACTCAACAGGCAGTAACCTGTTCTTGGCACTGGAGGTTTCATTTGGTGGCACAAATGTGTAGCGGAAGCCTTTTCTCCCCTGTTGTTTTTTGTCTCAATGTGGGTTCCATTCACATATGTATAGGAAGCTTTTAGGGTACTCAGTTTCCACACAGTTTTTCAAAGAACCTTTAGTATTGGTTGTCCCTCTCTATTTTCCCTTCCTTTCCTTTCTGTCCCATCCCTCTTTTATTAAACCATCCAATTCTAGTTTTCCTTTTAGCTTCCGAACACTATAGACTACTTCCTTTCCTTGAGAGATACTCTCCTCCCTCCTGGTCCCTTTGTAGGTTCCAAACCTCTGTGTATTATGATTGTAGTTGCCATATCAGAACCTTAAAAGGGAACATCCTTAAAAGAGAAAACATATAATATTTGTCTACATGTGCTAAGTACTGTATGCTTTTGTTGGTGGAGTCTGAAATGCGCATGCGCAGAATACTCATGGTGCACAGCTGCTGAGCACCATTGTGTGCTCACAGCGCATCACTATGCCTATGGAACTGTGTTGCTAAGGAGGAAGCAGAGTTCAGCTCACACTGAACCAAGGATCTGCCCTAGCAGGACGCTTATTTGGTTCAGTGGGGAAAGTTAACTAGGATTTTGAACATTTCTTATTGGGTTTGGGAGGGTACGGGTGGCTAAAGGGGAAGGAAGGGTGGGTCGGGAGGGCCCAGAGGGCCCGGAGGGCCCGGAGGGCCAGAAGGGCCGGGAGGACCTGCAGAGCCTTGAGGCTCAACATGCAGGACGCCTTCGAAGATGATGCCCTGACTTTTAGAGCCCCCCAGCGGACTCGCTGGTACACCCGCCTGTGGCCCGCATGCCTGGGTCATGGGTGCTTTGGCCGGAAAAGGCGGCAATTTCAACTGTGCCTAATTGGGTATGACCCTGTGGGGCATCTACAAAGGGCGGCCAGCGTGGGTGATGTGGCATTAGTTCAAAAATTCATCAATGGCAGCGAATACCACATAAATGAATCCGACAGGAGACGAAGGTAATGGGGCCCAGGGATGGTGAGGGGCAGGAGGGGTGGAAAATGTTGGGGACAGTCAGGGTCTACCAAGGAGAAACATACTTTCTAGATCTGCAGCCTGAGGGAGGGCAGAGGTCATACTGCTTAAGGCTCTTCTTTCATGGAGACCACTGGGCTTTGTGCCTGCTTTAGGCTCGTAGGCACCTGCTCACCTTGGAAGGGCAGCTTTGAGGCCTTCTTTAAGAAAGCAAAACCAAAAACTCCAGTTGGTTTACAAATCCTTTTACATTGTCTCTTTTAGAGCACTTTATTGGGTGCTTTAAAGGGATTTAGCTAAGAAAACAATGTACCTTTTTTTATGTGTGCACTTAAAATTTTATAGGTTTGAGTGTTTTGCCTGCATGTATTTTCAACATAACACACACACACATAAGAAGAGGGTGTTGGATCTCCTGGAAGTGGAGTTATGGATGGTTGTGGTCTGCTATATGGGTGCTAGGAATCAAACCCAGGTCCTCTACAGAAAAACTAGACCTTGTAAATGCCAAGCCATCTCTCCAGCCCTTAATGTATATGTTTTTAATGCTGTTATACGCAACACAGAAAATTGTATCATGAGATAAATTTTCACATAAAATGTCAACTCGAAGCCTAAAAAAAAAATCAACAAGAAAACTTATGTCAGTTTCATGCTCGCTGAGGAATCTCATAAGGAAATTTTCAGCCTGAACTATAACTCTGTCTCCCTGCCCTTATATACCTGTTGTGTGTGCTTTGATTTTGGTACATACGTGAAGGCTAGTGGTACCTTCCAGTACCCTGAACTCTGGTTAGTAGGTGAATAATCTAGTTAGACAGCAGCTCAACTTCTCCATATTCAGTGACAGAAGTGTCACCTTTAGAAACAAGACCCTAACATCGGGTTTTGTGAGCAATCAAGAGCCTTGGCAATAGCTGTGCTGTTTGCTGTTTTCCATGGGTCTCTTTGGTTAATGACTCAACAGGCAGTAACCTGTTCTTGGCACTGGAGGTTTCATTTGGTGGCACAAATGTGTAGCGGAAGCCTTTTCTCCCCTGTTGTTTTTTGTCTCAATGTGGGTTCCATTCACATATGTATAGGAAGCTTTTAGGGTACTCAGTTTCCACACAGTTTTTCAAAGAACCTTTAGTATTGGTTGTCCCTCTCTATTTTCCCTTCCTTTCCTTTCTGTCCCATCCCTCTTTTATTAAACCATCCAATTCTAGTTTTCCTTTTAGCTTCCGAACACTATAGACTACTTCCTTTCCTTGAGAGATACTCTCCTCCCTCCTGGTCCCTTTGTAGGTTCCAAACCTCTGTGTATTATGATTGTAGTTGCCATATCAGAACCTTAAAAGGGAACATCCTTAAAAGAGAAAACATATAATATTTGTCTACATGTGCTAAGTACTGTATGCTTTTGTTGGTGGAGTCTGAAATGCGCATGCGCAGAATACTCATGGTGCACAGCTGCTGAGCACCATTGTGTGCTCACAGCGCATCACTATGCCTATGGAACTGTGTTGCTAAGGAGGAAGCAGAGTTCAGCTCACACTGAACCAAGGATCTGCCCTAGCAGGACGCTTATTTGGTTCAGTGGGGAAAGTTAACTAGGATTTTGAACATTTCTTATTGGGTTTGGGAGGGTACGGGTGGCTAAAGGGGAAGGAAGGGTGGGTCGGGAGGGCCCAGAGGGCCCGGAGGGCCCGGAGGGCCCGGAGGGCCAGAAGGGCCGGGAGGACCTGCAGAGCCTTGAGGCTCAACATGCAGGACGCCTTCGAAGATGATGCCCTGACTTTTAGAGCCCCCCAGCGGACTCGCTGGTACACCCGCCTGTGGCCCGCATGCCTGGGTCATGGGTGCTTTGGCCGGAAAAGGCGGCAATTTCAACTGTGCCTAATTGGGTATGACCCTGTGGGGCATCTACAAAGGGCGGCCAGCGTGGGTGATGTGGCATTAGTTCAAAAATTCATCAATGGCAGCGAATACCACATAAATGAATCCGACAGGAGACGAAGGTAATGGGGCCCAGGGATGGTGAGGGGCAGGAGGGGTGGAAAATGTTGGGGACAGTCAGGGTCTACCAAGGAGAAACATACTTTCTAGATCTGCAGCCTGAGGGAGGGCAGAGGTCATACTGCTTAAGGCTCTTCTTTCATGGAGACCACTGGGCTTTGTGCCTGCTTTAGGCTCGTAGGCACCTGCTCACCTTGGAAGGGCAGCTTTGAGGCCTTCTTTAAGAAAGCAAAACCAAAAACTCCAGTTGGTTTACAAACCCTTTTACATTGTCTCTTTTAGAGCACTTTATTGGGTGCTTTAAAGGGATTTAGCTAAGAAAACCATGTACCTTTTTTTATGTGTGCACTTAAAATTTTATAGGTTTGAGTGTTTTGCCTGCATGTATTTTCAACATAACACACACACACATAAGAAGAGGGTGTTGGATCTCCTGGAAGTGGAGTTATGGATGGTTGTGGTCTGCTATATGGGTGCTAGGAATCAAACCTAGGTCCTCTACAGAAAAACTAGACCTTGTAAATGCCAAGCCATCTCTCCAGCCCTTAATGTATATGTTTTTAATGTTGTTATATGCAACACAGAAAATTCTGATGTAAAAGAAGTAACTAAAATTTTCTTATTTACTTATTTCTCTACTTAGGTGTTCATTTGCTGGGCTAGGCATAGAGTGCATTTAGTGCACTATATATATAGTGCATATAGTCCCTGTCAAGGAAAGTGCTCTATCACAAGCTTCATCCTTCCTCAGAGCAGCCTCACTGGATTACAGGAGAACACCTCTTAGAAAGAACTCAGCTTGGATTTGAATCCTACCCTAATCACTGTTGGTTATTAGTTACCACTTAGACTTCCTATGAGCTCCATGAGTCAATCTCTCCATCTGTAGAGGGCCATTATTTCCTGCCCTCTATTTATTAATGAGATAAATTTTCACATAAAATGTCAACTTGAAGCCTAAAAAAAAAAATCAAGAAAACTTATGTCAGTTTCATGCTCGCTGAGGAATCTCATAAGGAAATTTTCAGCCTGAACTATAACTCTGTCTCCCTGCACTTATATACCTGTTGTGTGTGCTTTGATTTTGGTACATACGTGAAGGCTAGTGGTTGAAATTCTCTTCAAAAATTTCTTTTCATCACATTACAAAAATCATAAGTGTTTGTGGCTCATGTGCCCCAACCATGCCAAGTAAGTGTGTGAATTTCATAAGAAAACTGTATTTGACAGTTGTGTTCTGCCATGTTGTGGGCTCTGGGAATTGAACCCAGGCCATTGGGTCTGTCAGTGGGTGCCCTCACCTGATGAACCACCCTGTGGTTTCTACATCTCAGCTTTTGAGACAGATTCTCTCACCCAAATCCCCACTGTTTTGCCTGATTGTCTTGGAGTATACTGACTCACCTAGACTTGTAGGCAGGCAAGCTTTGGGGATCCTCCTGGATCCATATCTCCAGCACCAGATTCTCAAGGTGCTTGGGGTTCTGAAGTCGGTGTCTCAGGCTTGCAGGGTGAGTGCTTAGCAACTGAGTTTAAACAATCACTGCAGCCCTCTTTCCTAGTCCTTGTTTCTTATTTCTCACTAGATCATAGGCAGGAAATAATGGCCCTCTACAGATGGAGAGATTGACTCATGGAGCTCATAGGAAGTCTAAGTGGTAACTAATAACCAACAGTGATTAGGGTAGGATTCAAATCCAAGCTGTGTTCTTTCTAAGAGGTGTTCTCCTGTAATCCAGAGAGGCTGCTCTGAGGAAGGATGAAGCTTGTGATAGAGCACTTTCCTTGACAGGGACTATATGCACTATATATATAGTGCACTAAATGCACTCTATGCCTAGCCCAGCAAATGAACACCTAAGTAGAGAAATAAGTAAATAAGAAAATTTTAGTTTCTTCTTTTACATCAGATGGAACTGCACTTTGCCATATAGTATTTATACTTGAATGTACCTTTACATAGTAATCTTTAATTTGCTAAAATGTCCTCTCAATTTGTAGGACATCACTCCACTATGCATGTGCCCATAATCATCTCAACGTGGTAGCATGGTTAGTCTCCAACGACTCTACGGACATCAATATTCAGGATGACGAAGGCTGCACGCCCTTAATTAAGGTAGCTATCGGGCAAGAGTTTTGGTATAAAATTGATTAGATATTATCCTTGTTTGGTTTTTGTTACTGTGATAAAACACTGGCCAAAACCAGCTTGAGAAAAGAAATATTTGTTCGGCCTACAATTCCACATCACAGTCAGTCATGAAGGGAAACCAGGGCAGAAGCTCAATCAGGACTAGAGGCAGGAAATAAAGCAGAGGTCATGGGGGGATGCTGCTTTCCCATGGCTTTTTCCAAGGCTTGCTTAGATTTCTTATACTACCCAGGACCACCTGCCCAGTCATGCCACCTCCCTTAGGAAGATGTGCCCTTCCATATCAACCTCAATCAAGAAAATGCTCTACAGGCTTCCCCGAGTCCAGTCTGGTAGAGGCGATCCTTCAAATGAGGTTCCTTCTTTCCCAGTGTCTTCAGCCTGTGTCAAATTATCAAAACAAGCAAATGAACAAGCAACCTCCCCCACTGCAACAATGGCCAAACAGTGCTGATGAAATGCTTTAATATCTAGGTGTATTGGCATACGCCTAAAATTCTACCACTTGGAAAACTCTGGTGGGGAGGTCATGAATTTAGGCAAGCCTGGGGTACTTGAGAGGCCCCAGTCTCAAAAAAGAGATAATATGCGTAACCTAAACAATTGGTCTGATCCAAGAGTAACTATTCAATGCAATTGTTGGAATGCTTATCCTGACTTTCTTGAATTCAGTATTTCTTTCTTTCTACAATACCCACAGGCGACCCAGAGAGACAACGTGGAGTGTGTCTCCATACTACTCAAGCAGGGTGCCGATCCGCACATCGTAGATTTCGGTGGGGATGCAGCTCTACACCATGCAGTTGTCCGAGGAAATATCACCATTGCTGGACAACTGCTTAAATATAAGGCAAATATTGATGCCAAAACAGAGGTAAAAATCATTCAACTTTATTTGCAATGTACTTCCAGCAATGCCACTCAGATCACTTTCTACATTCTGAAGCTCAAGCAGACTCACTAAATCTGTTCAGAGTCAAACATTTTTCCCAATCTGTATTTTTACAGTTTTGCAGGTAACTTAAAGGAACTCAGCACAGCACATTTTGTTTCAGACTTGGGCTTTACTTTAAAATTGAACAAGTAAAGTACTCGGGCCCACACGTACTTCACATACACACAAACAATAAAAAATAATGTTAAGGTAAATGTCTGTAGAAAACACCAGAAATCTGTTAAAGTTAAGAAGCTACTGATGTGGTTTGTCTCCCAGAGATGAGGATAGAGTGAAAAGGTCACATGCACACAGGCAAATGTGGAAATTGGATCATTGAAGAAAACATACTGAGAAGACATCTTTATTTAACTTTTTCAAATTTTCTATGTTCATAATGAAGGGGCCAAAATGTGACTCCATCTTAGACAAGTACTGACTCCATTTTGATTAATGACCTAAGCCTGAATCCAGGAAGTTCCCCAGTCAAGTTTAGCCAATCACCTAAACAGTTTCAAACCTGGCCTTATAAGGCTGGGAGACCCAGAGTTGCAGGATCTGGCTGCTACTGACCATATGTGACAGAAAAATCCAACAACGGATGAAACTGTTACTAGTCCTGTAAAATCAACGTGCACCTCATGTAACTACTCCCTGACTGCCCAATTATAAAAAAGATACTTAGAATTCCCCATATCCCTTTTAAAAGGGCATGCATGTTTTTGTCCTTGGTCCTCATTAACATTTTATATGGGTGATAGACTGCATGCTGGCTATTTCTGAAGAATAAGCACTCTTTGGGTTTACATACCATTTGAGTCTGGGGTCTTCCTCCAGCATTTTTTGGACCACTACAATAGGGAATGATGTTTGGTTTGTGAGATAATTTTTAGTTTAGGGAAAAAATAGTTTTGAAAAACAGATTGAGAAACTGCTCCAGAGATGCCACTTGAGTCCACTCATTCAACAGAGGCACACCAAATCTAACTCAATGTTTTAGGGTTGGGAAATGGAGGCACATCTCCATGGAGCTAAGCAGCTTGGAACCAGCGAGCATTTGTGGGAAGTTCTGGAGATGAGTGGTATTCACGGGCAGTGTTGGACAGGGAAAGGTGTGTCAAAGGGAAGAGAGCCCCTGTGTGTATGAATCTGCAGAAAGGGCTGAAGGAAAATCTATCCTTTTGTGACTTTTTGTTTACAAAATCTGTGATACTTTTTCAGTTGAGAAGCATGTAATTTCTAAAATGAATTTTTTTTCTTTACAGTATGGGGTGACCCCGTATAAACTCGCACTATACGGAAGGCAACACCAAATGGCCGAGTTTTTAATAAAGAACGGGGCAGAGGCACATTTGGGGATGAAGCCAAATAGGTACAGTTTCTTCTTTTTACAATCTTAGTGCTGTTCTTGAGGGTGACATTGCTTAAGTAATGAACACTAAAGTAGCAGAGGGAATATGGCTTCAACTCAGAAGCACATATTGAGAAAGCCTAGCTCATAGAGAATGTGAACTGGAAAAGAGACTCTTCCAACATAAACAAAGGAACAGTGTGTACGAGGGCTCAACTTCCCATTTAAAAACAAGTTTGTCATTTCTAATCTGATTTGATTGGCAATTTTCTACTAGTTAAGGAAACTTCACATTAATGTTGTTTACATTGAAAAGTGTCAACTTTATTTTCAACACTGAAATTTTTAGTGTTTTTCATTCTGTGTGTATTTGTACTTTACATATTTTTCTGTGCTTTGCATGTTTCTCTGTGCAGACATGAAGGAAAGAGGAGGATATTGGTGTCTTGTATCATTCTCTAACTTATCCACTTGACATAAGATCTCTGATTGACCCTGAAGCTGGTCTGGCAGCCAATAAGCCCAAATGCTAGCCTGTCTCTTCCACCCACAGGACTGGGGTGACATGTGCATTCTTTGTGTCTGTGCCCAGTTTTTATGTGGATGCTGAGGATTTAAACTCAGCTTGTTGTGTATGGGCAGCAAACATCTTATTGACTGAGCCATCTCCAAAACCACTGGCTTTTTAAATTTTTATTTTTAAATAGAACTACGACTGAGTCTTCACTGAATGTTACATAGATTGCAATAAGTTGAAACTACAAAAGCAACAAAAAACTTTAAGACAGGGATCAATGTTGAATTACATAAATGCAAAATTGTTACTTAGTATGCAGGTAAGAAATCTTTCAACAGAGTTTCTCTAAGGACCAAACCCACCCAACACTTCATGTTTGTATTCTAAAGGACCTCTGAAAATCCTGATGTGCCTGAATCTAGAACAGAGGACAAGGGCAGTACCTCTGCTATTAAGGTAAAATTCTCCTTTGTGAAATTCGTTGTCTTATGAATTTTGTTAAAATGCTGCAGCAGTCCACCTATCACAGTTTTATATGGAGATTTGGTCAGAGAAAAGCGTTTGGTATTTGCGAACCATTCTGTCTATAAATTCCAGTGAGCAGTAAGTCCTTGCAGGTAGCAGTGGCCCAATAGGAGAATGAGCTGGAAACACAGGAAGGTGCCTGATGTTTGACCAAGGATGGTTTGCAGAATTAAATACACATTAGACTGATTTTAAAAACGACCGAGGTAATGCACCTGAATACATTTTAACGGGTCTAGTTATTGCAGTGGTCCAGGCATCACCCAGGTGCCTTTTCCTTCAGCATAATTGCAGGTAGGTTTTCTCTTCCCTTTGATATTCCTATTTCAGGATCACAGATAAGAGCATCTCCTCTGTTTTTCTCTTGTTTCTGTGTTTACACTAGCAAGAAATTGTGGAAATTTAGCTATTTGTAATGTGTTCAACCAAGTTTTAATTATGAAGAGATTACAGCGTGTTTTCTATTTGATTCCACTAGGAGGATAATGAAAACTCTTCCTCCAGTCACACAGTAAGTATTTTCCCCAATTAGCCAGCAGTTGTGGATGTTAAGATTCAATTACCATAGAGTAACACTTTGATTTCTGGATATTTGTTCTGTATTTGATACTAATATACACTCTGATTCTTTGTATCATGTTCACACATTTACAATATTGTAGGGTTGTAATTAGACATTTATCTATTCATAGTAAAGTAACCTCATCACCATGCACTGCTGGAGGTTCGGAAACCTGTTTGTAACCTGGAGCCCTAAAGTAAGGGTTTGTGTGAATCAGAAGTTGAATATTAATGACTTTTGAATGTGACTCAGTGGACCAGTAGGTTTCTCTAAAGCAGTTTTACAGACACTATGATATGGAGGACACTAGAAAGCGAGAGTTTATTTACAAATAGAAAATGACATGCATTTTGCATCCCAAACACAGAAGAGAAACTCTGATGAAAGGGGCCTATTAAAATTAATAATCATCTCACATGAGATTTAGAAATTTTAAAATATAGTGAGTACAGTTCAGTCTCAGTCACAGGGAAAAACCCAGTTTCTCAGTTCATGATTTTCTCAATCTAGTTAGCAGAAATATTTTGTACTTCTTGATAATATCATAGTAATTTGTAAATAGATAAGCATATTAGCAGATATTTTACTTTTAAGTAATAGTTTCTACTTTCCATGTTTCAATACCCTGTCCTGGTAAGGGACAAAGTAGTTTTGAAATTGTGCACCCCAAATCAAAAGAGTTCATTTCCTAATCAAACCAGGAGAGTCGATCCTCTGCCTTTTCATTGCAGAACATACAGAAACAATTTCTATATTCTAACAAGATGGCCACAATAAAGAAGAGGGAACAAGCAGTTCTGAGAAAATCAGTGATGAACCTAAGTTCTCTGGGAGAGGCAATGCTTGAATACTCTAGAAAAAACATGCTTGATTGTAATTCCCAATAACTTGAAAAGTAACATAATTGCTTATGAGGGGAGTGATGCCTTTGTGTATCTATGTCTGCAGAGTTGCAAATAGTGACAGGAAAGAGGAACACAGCCCCAAATATATCCTTCACCTCCTTCATACCCTCACTCCTGGGAATACCTATGCTAGCTAGTGACCTTCTTAGGCAGTAGATCTCAATCTCTCTAATGCTGTGACCATTTAATACAGTTCCTCATGTTGTGGTGACCATAACTGTAAAATGATTTTTCTGCTAATTCATAACTTCATAACTGTAATTTTATATGCAGGCATGTACACACATGCACACACTCACACATGCATGCACACAGGTGCGTACACACACACACCACCACCACCACCACCACCACCACCACCACCACCACCACCACGAAGCAAGAGAAATAGCAAGACAGAGAAAGAAGGGATAGCACATGTTTCAATATTTAAATACTTTTGTTACCATTTAGGAGACTGGTTAACCTTTGGGATATGGTCTAGCTAGCAGAATGTTGTCTGTGGTGGGTCTTAAAGGTCATCCCTATATTTGGAACCAGTTCTGGGTTGTATGCTTCCCTGTCTACCAGCATGTGAGAAGCAATAGACCACTGCCACAGACAAAGCCTCCCTGTTTGCTTTCCCTACTTCAACTGCTGGAGGGAAAGTCATTCAGTTACAGCAGGGAAGGCAAGCAGGAGTTTCCTGTAGCCATGAGTCTTCCTTCCTTCCTTCCTTCCTTCCTTCCTTCCTTCCTTCCTTCCTTCCTTCCTTCCTTCCTTCCTTCCTTAAATAATCTGTCAGCATTTTGTCACAGCAGGTATAAAAGAAATAACCTTCATTAGTGTTTTTATTTATTTTATTCATTTTTTTTCTTTTATATTTTAAGACAATCTTTTTTATTTTACATACCAATCCCAGATCGCTCTCCCTCTTTCTTCCCCTACCATCCCCCACCCTCTCCCCATCCATTCTGCAGAGAGGATGAGGTCTCCCATGTGGAGTCAACAAAGTCTGTCATATCCCTTGAGGCAGGACCAAGGCCATCCTCCCTGTATCTAGACTGAGCAAAGTATCCCTCCATAGGGAATGGGCTCCAAAACAGCCAGTTTACACACTAGGGATAAATAAAACCTGGCCCCATTTTTTGTGGCCCAACAAAGCTGTCCAAGCCATATAACTGTCACCCATATTCAGCGGTCCTATGCAGGTTCCCCAGTTGTCAGTCAAGAGCCAGTGAGCTCCCACTTTCTTGGGTCAGCTATTTCTGTGGGTTTCTCTAAATTCAACCACATACCTGGTAACAAAGCAAATCTCAACAGATAAAAAAAAAATGAAATAATGTCTTATCAGATTGGTTTAAAGTTGGAATTCAACAAGAATAATTGCAAAAATCTCACAAACTCATGGAAACTGAACAATTCTCAATAGAAATAAAGGAAGACTTCCTAGAATTTAGTGAAAATGAATGTACAACATACCCAATTCTTTGAGATACTTTGAAAGCAGTACTAACAGGAAAATTCTTAGCAATAAGTGCCTACATAAAGAACCTGAAAAAAATCTCACACTACAGTCTTAACGGCACACAAGAAAGCTGTAGAATAAAAAGAGCAAACTCACCCAGGAGGAGGAGCTGGCAGGGAATAATCAAATTGAGGACTGAAATCAATAAAACGGAAACAAAGAAAACAATACAAAGAGTCAGTGGGACAAAGAGCTGCTTTTTTTTTTTTTTAGAATATCGACAATACAGACAAACCCTTATCTAAAGAACCCAAAAGAAAAATAGAGAATATCCAAATTAACAAAATCAGAAATGAGAAGGGGAACATAACATCAGACACTGAGGAAATCCAGAGAATCATCAGATCATACTTGAAACGTGTACTCCACACAACTGGAAAATGTAAAGGAAATGGACAAATTTCTTTTGTGTTTTTTATTGATTTTTATTGAGCTCTACATTTTTCTCTGCTCCCCTCCCTGCTTCTCCCCCTTTAACTCTCCCCCAAGGTCCCCATACTCCCAATTTACTCAGGAGAGCTTGTCTTTTTCTACTTTCCTTGAATTAGATCCATACAAGTCTCTCTTAGTGTCCTCATTGTTGTCTAAGTTCTCTGGGATCGTGGTTTGTAGGCTGGCTTTCTTTGCTTTATGTTTAAAAACCACCGATGAGTGAATACATGAGATAATTGTCGTTCTGTGTCTAGGTTACCTCACTCAAAATAATGTTTTCTAGCTCCATCAATTTTCATGCAAAATTCAAGATAAGGTATAAAGCAAGTAAAAAAGCTAGTTCTGTTTGTAGACCTTACTTACACCACTTACCAATCTCCAATACAAATGGTTAAGAGGTAGCTCATTACCTTGAAGCATCTCAGTTCAACATTAGGAGAGACAGGGGCATATTCGACATAATTATTACACCCAATGAAACCATTGGTAACTGTAATTTTAATATTTTTAAAACTAAACTCAAGTGTTCTGTCTTTTAGGTCTAATCCAATTTGGCTTCTAAATGATTATTAGCTATGATGTATGATCAAATGAGTAATTGGTCAAGGAAGGTCTTAGCAGGGAGATAGATCTCAAGAGATTTTAATGAGCAGACAATCACATGCCAGACATCTTCCAAGATTTCAGTGAAAATTCATTAGCATACAAAGTAACATGATTAATACAAATAGAATTATTAGACTAATGCAGAGGTTTTTGGCTGATACAGAAAGTCAATGGTAATGTGATGAGTGTGGCACCCATGGAGTGCTGCCCTCAGCATGAAGGGAACAACATCTTGGATAAGCAAAGGATTAGACTAGAAACCACAATATCACTAACAGATTAAGACATTAGCATATTCTTGAGGCAACTAAAGCAAAACATCAGTGGTTTCTATCTTTCAAAAATGCAACTGAAATAAAAGCAGACATCACTTTTCTGGGGTTAGAATTGCATAAAACGATATTAATACATGAGTTCTCCAGAATCCATTATCTGATAATTGCAGTATAATGAGTAAAAAATCACCAAACTCAGCGAGATAAAATCAGTTCCCCATGCTAAAAGAATGTTAAGTAGGAGACTTCATGAAGAGGTCAGCCAGACATGCTGAGAAAGGACACAGGCCCCTAAGGCACAAAGATGATGCTAGGCCTAGGGAAAAAAAACACACATCTCAATGAGTTTACTCCATATTCATTCTGAACTGATAAAAACCAATCCCTGTCTCTATCTTCAACTCTCTCCACTCTCAAACACAGTCAATTTTCAAAAAAGGTAGAACACACACACAAACACAAAAACACATACACACAGGCGAACAGATCAGACCACTAAATGGTAACTCTAATGTACTGAGTTCCATCTCAGATAATAAAATAAACAGCAAGTGTCTGACATACATAATCCCAGTATGTTGATATCTCGATTAGAAGCAGAGAGTAGAACACCTCTGAAACCTACAAAGCAGCCAGAATGAAAAATGAAGAGCAGCTGAATCACTGAAAGATCATCTCATAACAGGGAAAAGAGGACAGCCATTCCTGAAGGTCTTCTTTGCACCACACAAACAGAAAAACAAATACACATACACACACATACAGAGATACAACACACATACACATGACCCAAAGCACGACCCTTTTCTCAAACTCTGGGCTTTGAATCAAACAGAAAGAAAGCAAAGATTACACAATAACAGTAGTTAGAGTGATAAAATTTCGCTGAGCAAACAAATATTTGGGGACTATAAATAAAGACCCTGCCATTAACAGATAACTTCTTCTAAAGTGAATAAAACTTAGTGACATTTTAATGAAAACTTACATCTCAAACTTTCCTTAAAGGTTGAAGAAACCAAGAAAGAAGAATTTCGTCCTGCCAAGGATGACGATGGCATTGCACCCATTCCTACCGCCAACACTGAATTACCTTCATCTCCAGGTACAAGTCACAGAGGTTAAATTCTTCAGGATTCGGAGAAAATTACACTTCACGACACCACAATGGATCACACACGTTCTTTAGGACTTACACTGGGCATGCAAGGGGGAGACCACATGCTGACTGTGAGCTTCCTCCTGGTAGCCACACTGGTGACACAATGGACCCTCTGCAATATTATTTATTTGACAATTAAAAAAATTTGGAATGTATTTGAAAACAATCCCAACCATGAACTTTGTTACAAGTAGGGGCCCTCTCGGTTCTCCACAATGATACTGAGCAGGCTCACAAGGGGTTCCCTTTGTCAAGTCTTAAAACAAGCATCTTTACTGAGTTTTTCAGTAAACTACCATTTAACTTGTTTTAATGTTTCTCCACAAATGGTGAAAATACTAAAGTACACACAGTAATAATCATGACATTGTGGCCAATATTATAAATGTATAATTCTAAATTTCAAACATTTTCTGGTTTTAAAAAATAAATCTGGTCATCCATGCAGCTCTGCAGGTCTTGCTAATAGGGCCGGTCTCTAAGTTCTTGACTGTTCTCACCTTTATCCATTTACGCAGGTCCTCCAGGTCCACGTGATCTTCATACCATCTGTTCCAACAATGATCCAGGAGGGCCCACAGGACCATGTCATGTTCCTCCAAAAAAGCTAACGCGGTCCAGGATTCTGACAACTCTGAAACCATATGTGCCTCCACCAGTGCTACCACGGGTCATTGCTGCAGGACCACCACGGTCCATAAGTCCGCCTCATCCTCGCTGCATGCCACCAGGGCAGCCTCACCAGGTGAAAACAGAGAGTCACCTTGTGAAGGTTATTCTCTGCCCACCCCTACACACACACACACACACATACACACACAGAGAGAGAGACACACACACACACACACACACAAAGCTGAGCAGGTCTCCTTTTAATGTTCTCAAACTCTGGGTTTTGAATCAAACAGAAAGGAAGCAAAGGTTACACAATAACAGTAGTTACAGTGATAAAATTTTGCTGAGCAAACAAATATTTGGGGACTATAAATCAAGACCCTGCCATTAACAGATAACTTCTTCTAAAGTGAATAAGACTTAGTGACATTTTAATGAAAAATTACATCTCAAACTTTCCTTAAAGGTTGAAGAATCCAAGAAAGAAGAATTTCATATTGCCAAGGATGATGATGGCTTTGCGCCCATTCCTACCGCCAACACTGAATTTCCTTCATCTCCAGGTACAAGTCACAGAGGTGACACTCTTCCTGATTCTAAGAAAATTACATTTCACGACACCACAATGGATCACACACGTTCTTTAGGACTTACACTGGGCATGCAAGAGGGAGAACAAATGCTGACTCTGAGCTTCCTCCTGGTAGCCACACTGGTGACACCATGGACCCTCTGCAATATATTTATTTGACAGTTAAAAATATTTGGAATGTATTTGAAAACAATCACAACCATGAACTTTGTTACAAGTAGGGGCCCTCTCGGTTCTCCACAATGATACTGAGCAGGCTCACAAGGGGTTCCCTTTGTCAAGTCTTAAAACAAGCATCTTTACTGAGTTTTTCAGTAAACTACCATTTAACTTGTTTTAATGTTTCTCCACAAATGGTGAAAATACTAAAGTACACACAGTAATAATGATGGCTTTGTGGCCCACATTATAAATGTGTAATTCTAAATTTAAAACATTTTCTGGTTTTAAAAAATAAATCTGGTCATCCATGCAGTTCTGCAGGTCTTGCTAATAGGGCCGGTCTCATAAGTTCTTGACTGTTCTTACCTTTATCCGTTTATGCAGGTCGTCCAGGTCCACGTGATCCTCATACCATCTGTTCCAACAATGATCCAGGAGGGCCCACAGGACCATGTCATGTTCCTCCAAAAAAGCTAACTCGGTCCAGGATTCTGACAACTCTGAAACCATATGTGCCTCCACCAGTGCTACCACGGGTCATTGCTGCAGGACCACCACGGTCCATAAGTCCGCCTCATCCTCGCTGCATGCCACCAGGGCAGCCTCACCAGGTGAAAACAGAGAGTCATCTTGTGAAGGTTATTCTCTGCCCACCCCTCCACACACACACACACACACACACACACACACACACACACAAAGCAGAGCAGGTCCCCTGTTAAGTTTCTCAAACTCTGGGCTTTGAATCAAACAGAAAGGAAGCAAAGTTTACACAATAACAGTAGTTACAGTGATAAAATTTCGCTGAGCAAACAAATATTTGGGGACTATAAATCAAGACCCTGCCATTAACAGATAACTTCTTCTAAAGTGAATAAAACTTAGTGTCATTTTAATGAAAACTTACATCTCAAAATTTCCTTAAAGGTTGAAGAAACCAAGAAAGAAGAATTTCGTCCTGCCAAGGATGAAGATGGCATTGCACCCATTCCTACCGCCAACACTGAATTACCTTCATCTCCAGGTACAAGTCACAGAGGTTAAATTCTTCAGGATTCGGAGAAAATTACACTTCACGACACCACAATGGATCACACACGTTCTTTAGGACTTACACTGGGCATGCAAGGGGGAGACCACATGCTGACTCTGAGCTTCCTCCTGGTAGCCACACTGGTGACACAATGGACCCTCTGCAATATTATTTATTTGACAGTTAAAAAATTTGGAATGTATTTGAAAACAATCACAACCATGAACTTTGTTACAAGTAGGGGCCCTCTCGGTTCTCCACAATGATACTGAGCAGGCTCACAAGCGGTTCCCTTTGTCAAGTCTTAAAACAAGCATCTTTACTGAGTTTTTCAGTAAACTACCATTTAACTTGTTTTAATGTTTCTCCACAAATGGTGAAAATACTAAAGTACACACAGTAATAATCATGACATTGTGGCCAATATTATAAATGTATAATTCTAAATTTCAAACAAGTTCTGGTTTTAAAAAATAAATCTGGTCATCCATGCAGCTCTGCAGGTCTTGCTAATAGGGCCGGTCTCTAAGTTCTTGACTGTTCTCACCTTTATCCATTTGCGCAGGTCCTCCAGGTCCACGTGATCTTCATACCATCTGTTCCAACAATGATCCAGGAGGGCCCACAGGACCATGTCATGTTCCTCCAAAAAAGCTAACGCGGTCCAGGATTCTGACAACTCTGAAACCATATGTGCCTCCACCAGTGCTACCACGGGTCTATGCTGCAGGACCACCACGGTCCATAAGTCCGCCTCATCCTCGCTGCATGCCACCAGGGCAGCCTCACCAGGTGAAAACAGAGAGTCACCTTGTGAAGGTTATTCTCTGCCCACCCCTCCACACACACACACACACACACACACACACACACACACACACAAAGCTGAGCAGTTCCCCTTTTAAGATTCTCAAACTCTGGGCTTTGAATCAAACAGAAAGAAAGCAAAGTTTACACAATAACAGTAGTTACAGTGATAAAATTTCGCTGAGCAAACAAATATTTGGGGACTATAAATCAAGACCCTGCCATTAACAGATAACTTCTTCTAAAGTGAATAAGACTTAGTGACATTTTAATGAACACTTACATCTCAAACTTTCCTTAAAGGTTCAAGAAACCAAGAAAGAAGAATTTCATCCTGCCAAGGATGACGATGGCATTGCGCCCATTCCTACCGCCAACACTGAATTTCCTTCATCTCCAGGTACAAGTCACAGAGGTGACACTCTTCCTGATTCTAAGAAAATTACATTTCACGACACCACAATGGATCACACACGTTCTTTAGGACTTACACTGGGCTTGCAAGAGGGAGAACAAATGCTGACTCTGAGCTTCCTCCTGGTAGCCACACTGGTGACACAATGGACCCTCTGCAATATATTTATTTGACAGTTAAAAATATTTGGAATGTATTTAAAAACAATCCCAACCATGAACTTTGTTACAAGTAGGGGCCCTCTCAGTTCTCCACAATGATACTGAGCAGGCTCACAGGGGGTTCCCTTTGTCAAGTCTTAAAACAAGCATCCTTACTGAGTTTTTCAGTAAACTACCATTTAACTTGTTTTAATGTTTCTCCACAAATGGTGAAAATACTAAAGTACACACAGTAATAATCATGACATTGTGGCCAATATTATAAATGTATAATTCTAAATTTCAAACATTTTCTGGTTTTAAAAAATAAATCTGGTCATCCATGCAGCTCTGCAGGTCTTGCTAATAGGGCCGGTCTCTAAGTTCTTGACTGTTCTCACCTTTATCCATTTACGCAGGTCCTCCAGGTCCACGTGATCTTCATACCATCTGTTCCAACAATGATCCAGGAGGGCCCACAGGACCATGTCATGTTCCTCCAAAAAAGCTAACGCGGTCCAGGATTCTGACAACTCTGAAACCATATGTGCCTCCACCAGTGCTACCACGGGTCATTGCTGCAGGACCACCACGGTCCATAAGTCCGCCTCATCCTCGCTGCATGCCACCAGGGCAGCCTCACCAGGTGAAAACAGTGAGCCACCTTGTGAAGGATATTCTCTGCCCACCCCTCCAAACACACACACACACACACACACACACACACAAAGCAGAGCAGGTCCTCTTTTAAGATTCTCAAACTCTGGGCTTTGTATCAAACAGAAAGGAAGCAAAGGTTACACAATAACAGTAGTTACAGTGATAAAATTTCGGTGAGCAAACAAATATTTGTGGACTATAAATCAAGACCCTGCCATTAACAGATAACTTCTTGTAAAGTAAATAAAACTTAGTCACATTTTAATGAAAACTTACATCTCAAACTTTCCTTAAAGGTTGAAGAAACCAAGAAAGAAGAATTTCATCCTGCCAAGGATGACGATGGCATTGCGCCCATTCCTATCACCAACACTGAATTTCCTTCATCTCCAGGTACAAGTCACAGAGGTGACACTCTTCAGGTTTCTAAGAAAATGACACTTCACAACACCACAATGGATCACACAAGTTCTTTAGGACTTACACTGGGCATGCTAGGGGGAGACCACATGCTGACTCTGAGCTTCCTCCTGGTAGCCACACTGGTGACACCATGGACCATCTGCAACATTATTTATTTGACAGTTAAAAAAAAAATTGGAATGTATTTGAAAACAATCCCAACCATGAACTTTGTTACAAGTAGGGGCCCTCTCGGTTCTCCACAATAATACTGAGCATGCTCACAAGGGTTTCCCATTGTTAAGTCTTAAAATAAGCATCTTTAAAAGAAAAAAAAAACTCAGTAAACTACCATTTAACTAGTTTTAATGTTTCTCCACAAATGGTGAAAATACTATCGTACACACAGTAATAATCATGACATTGTGGCCCACATTATAAATGTGTAATTCTAAATTTAAAACATTTTCTGGTTTTAAAAAATAAATCTCGTCATCCATGCAGTTCTGCAGGTCTTGCTAGTAGGGCCGGTCTCATAAGTTCCTGACTGTTCTTAACTTTATCCATTTACGCAGGTCGTCCAGGTCCACGTGATCCTCATACCATCTGTTCCAACAATGATCCAGGAGGGCCCACAAAACCATGTCATGTTCCTCCAAAAAAGCTAACGCGGTCCAGGATTCTGACAACTCTGAAACCATATGTGCCTACACCAGTGCTACCACGGGTCATTGCTCCAGGACCAGCACGGTCCATAAGTCCGCCTCATCCTCGCTGCATGCCACCAGGGCAGCCTCACCAGGTGAAAACAGTGAGCCACCTTGTGAAGGTTATTCTCTGCCCACCCCTCCACACACACACACACACACACACACACACACAAAGCTGAGCAGGTCCTCTTTTAAGATTCTCAAACTCTGGGCTTTGAATCAAACAGAAAGGAAGCAAAGTTTACACAATAACAGTAGTTACAGTGATAAAATTTCGCTGAGCAAACAAATATTTGGGGACTATAAATCAAGACCCTGCCATTAACAGATAACTTCTTCTAATGTGAATAAAACTTAGTGACATTTTAATGAAAAATTACATCTCAAACTTTCCTTAAAGGTTGAAGAAACCAAGAAAGAAGAATTTCATCCTGCCAAGGATGACGATGGCATTGCACCCATTCCTACCGCCAACACTGAATTACCTTCATCTCCAGGTACAAGTCACAGAGGTTAAATTCTTCAGGATTCGGAGAAAATTACACTTCACGACACCACAATGGATCACACACGTTCTTTAGGACTTACACTGGGCATGCAAGGGGGAGACCACATGCTGACTGTGAGCTTCCTCCTGGTAGCCACACTGGTGACACAATGGACCCTCTGCAATATTATTTATTTGACAATTAAAAAAATTTGGAATGTATTTGAAAACAATCCCAACCATGAACTTTGTTACAAGTAGGGGCCCTCTCGGTTCTCCACAATGATACTGAGCAGGCTCACAAGGGGTTCCCTTTGTCAAGTCTTAAAACAAGCATCTTTACTGAGTTTTTCAGTAAACTACCATTTAACTTGTTTTAATGTTTCTCCACAAATGGTGAAAATACTAAAGTACACACAGTAATAATCATGACATTGTGGCCAATATTATAAATGTATAATTCTAAATTTCAAACAAGTTCTGGTTTTAAAAAATAAATCTGGTCATCCATGCAGCTCTGCAGGTCTTGCTAATAGGGCCGGTCTCTAAGTTCTTGACTGTTCTCACCTTTATCCATTTACGCAGGTCCTCCAGGTCCACGTGATCTTCATACCATCTGTTCCAACAATGATCCAGGAGGGCCCACAGGACCATGTCATGTTCCTCCAAAAAAGCTAACGCGGTCCAGGATTCTGACAACTCTGAAACCATATGTGCCTCCACCAGTGCTACCACGGGTCATTGCTGCAGGACCACCACGGTCCATAAGTCCGCCTCATCCTCGCTGCATGCCACCAGGGCAGCCTCACCAGGTGAAAACAGTGAGCCACCTTGTGAAGGTTATTCTCTGCCCACCCCTACACACACACACACACACATACACACACAGAGAGAGAGACACACACACACACACACACACAAAGCTGAGCAGGTCTCCTTTTAATGTTCTCAAACTCTGGGTTTTGAATCAAACAGAAAGGAAGCAAAGGTTACACAATAACAGTAGTTACAGTGATAAAATTTTGCTGAGCAAACAAATATTTGGGGACTATAAATCAAGACCCTGCCATTAACAGATAACTTCTTCTAAAGTGAATAAGACTTAGTGACATTTTAATGAACACTTACATCTCAAACTTTCCTTAAAGGTTGAAGAATCCAAGAAAGAAGAATTTCATATTGCCAAGGATGATGATGGCTTTGCGCCCATTCCTACCGCCAACACTGAATTTCCTTCATCTCCAGGTACAAGTCACAGAGGTGACACTCTTCCTGATTCTAAGAAAATTACATTTCACGACACCACAATGGATCACACACGTTCTTTAGGACTTACACTGGGCATGCAAGAGGGAGAACAAATGCTGACTGTGAGCTTCCTCCTGGTAGCCACACTGGTGACACCATGGACCCTCTGCAATATATTTATTTGACAGTTAAAAATATTTGGAATGTATTTGAAAACAATCACAACCATGAACTTTGTTACAAGTAGGGGCCCTCTCGGTTCTCCACAATGATACTGAGCAGGCTCACAAGGGGTTCCCTTTGTCAAGTCTTAAAACAAGCATCTTTACTGAGTTTTTCAGTAAACTACCATTTAACTTGTTTTAATGTTTCTCCACAAATGATGAAAATACTAAAGTACACACAGTAATAATGATGGCTTTGTGGCCCACATTATAAATGTGTAATTCTAAATTTAAAACATTTTCTGGTTTTAAAAAATAAATCTGGTCATCCATGCAGTTCTGCAGGTCTTGCTAATAGGGCCGGTCTCATAAGTTCCTGACTGTTCTTACCTTTATCCGTTTATGCAGGTCGTCCAGGTCCACGTGATCCTCATACCATCTGTTCCAACAATGATCCAGGAGGGCCCACAGGACCATGTCATGTTCCTCCAAAAAAGCTAACTCGGTCCAGGATTCTGACAACTCTGAAACCATATGTGCCTCCACCAGTGCTACCACGGGTCATTGCTGCAGGACCACCACGGTCCATAAGTCCGCCTCATCCTCGCTGCATGCCACCAGGGCAGCCTCACCAGGTGAAAACAGAGAGTCATCTTGTGAAGGTTATTCTCTGCCCACCCCTCCACACACACACACACACACACACACACACACAAAGCAGAGCAGGTCCTCTTTTAAGATTCTCAAAATCTGGGCTTTGTATCAAACAGAAAGAAAGCAAACTTTACACAATAACAGTAGTTACATTGATAAAATTTCGGTGAGCAAACAAATATTTGTGGACTATAAATCAAGACCCTGCCATTAACAGATAACTTCTTGTAAAGTAAATAAAACTTAGTGACATTTTAATGAACACTTACATCTCAAATTTTCCTTAAAGGTTGACGAAACCAAGAAAGAAGATTTTCATCCTGCCAAGGATGACGATGGCATTGTGCCCCTTTCTACCGCCAACACTGAATTACCTTCATCTCCAGGTACAAGTCACCGAGGTGACACTCTTCCTGACTCTAAGAAAATTACACTTCACGACACCACAATGGATCACACAAGTTCTTTAGGACTTACACTGGGCATGCAAGGGTTAAACAAGATGCTGTCTCTGAGCTTCCTCCTGGTAGCCACACTGGTGACACCATGGACCTTCTGCAACATTATCTTTTTGACAGTTAAAAAAAAATTTGGAATGTATTTGAAAACAATCATAACCATGAACTTTGTTACAAGAAGGGGCCCTCTCGGTTCTCCACAATGATACTGAGTCTGCTCACAAGGGGTTCCCATTGTTAAGTCTTAAAATAAGCATCCTTAAAGAAAAAAAACTCAGTAAACTACCATTTAACTTGTTTTAATGTTTCTCCACAAATGCTGAAAATACTAAAGTACACACAGTAATAATGATGACTTTGTGGCCCACATTATAAATGTGGAATTCTAAATTTAAAACATTTTCTGGTTTTAAAAAATAAATCTGGTCATCCATGCAGTTCTGCAATTCTTGCTAATAGGGCCACTCTCTAAGTTCCTGACTGTTCTCACCTTTATCCATTTACGCAGGTCCTCCAGGTCCACGTGATCTTCATACCATCTGTTCCAACAATGTTCCAGGAGGGCCCACAGGACCATGTCATGTTCCTCCAAAAAAGCTAACTCGGTCCAAAATTCGGACCACTCTGAAGTCATATGTGCCTCCACCAATGCTACCTCGGAATAGTTCTTCAGGACCACCACGGTCCACATTGACACCTCTTCTCCCCTGCATGCCACCACTGCCAACTTGGCCACTATCACATCCCGGAGGTTGGAAGGGTTGCGGGAGGAAGCCCTCAGGTTTTTGGCCTTACCCTGGTTGCATTCTGTTCTCCAGTTCATTTTCTGAGTTCCTCATCCCTGCATGGGACATGGCCAATCTCTTGCTCAGTGCTGGACATTTCCTCCTCCACAAGGGGGTCCCTAAGGAGCCCCAGGGTTTTTATGGGGGAAGCCTCTTTTTCTCCTCCAATGCCTCCCATGCAGCCCACTGGTCCTTTGGGGCCTCTTGGGCTATTATGACCTCCACGGAGCAGTGGTTGTACCCCTCTCCCTTCACGAGGTGTCGTGGCACTCCACATGCTATTCTTTGGAGGCTTCTTTCGCGCAAGAAGGTTTCCATCAAACCATTCCACAGCAGAGTTGGCAGTTGGCAGATCTTCATAGGCCACCGTGGCGTCCCCTTTAGGCTTTCCTCTCTCCTTATCCAAATAGATGTGGATCATGGGATGCCCAGTTCTCTTGTTCATCTTAACAACCCCACACTGCTTACCGAAGTCTGCCAGATCATCCAGATTCACATTGTCATTTAAACCTTGCACATAAATTGCACTGTTGTCAGAATCTTCATCAGGATCTATAGGAAGGCCTAGATCAGGACCTGGTCCTTCATCCATGGGTCCACCGGGCTTATTGATGCCACCTTGGTCTCTAATGCCCATTCCACCACCTCCTCCTCCCTGCCCACCTCTGCTCATGCCTCCATGATTAAATCCCCTTCTTCTCCTCTCCCAGTTTTCAGGGCCACTCATGCCCTGAAAACTGGGCATGAGTGGCCCTGAAAACTGGTTGGAAAATCCCCCAGACTCCTGCCCCTGACACCATGTGGTGTGGTCCTGTCGGAATGAACTCTGCTCCCCGTAGCTGCTGCTCTGTTGGCTATATTGACTTGGAGCCTGGCTGTAGGATCCACTCTGAGGGGGGTAACTAGTGGGAGGCTGCTGCCCATAGCTGCTTTGTTGACCATAGCTACTCTGTTGTCCATAGTTGCTAGGTTGCCCATAGATGTTCTGTTGAGATTAACTGCTCTGATCATAACTAGTTGGCTGTGAAGAGGAAGATAGGGTATGTAGCATAAGATGTGTAGGAGGATAGGGTGGAGGTGCAGTGACTGGCTGCATGGGGTAGCTCCCAGGTGCTTTGGATATCTGTAATTACTCTGTCCATACCGTAGGATGGGCTGGTTATAAAACCCTGTGATAGACTGAGGTTGACTAGTCTCAGTGGGCTCGTTTGCATCTTGTGGTCTTGCAGGTGCAGCGTCGGCTGCTGGCTGCTGGCTGCTGGCCATAGGCTGGGTAGGCAGGCTGGGTGCCATATGCAGACTGAGCTGCACAAGAGGCTTGGGTTGTGGTGACTGGAGCAGTGGTGGTGTCATGAGCACCAGTGCCACATCCTTGAACAGTCTGGCTGTATGCCTGGGGGGCAGTTGGAGTAGTATCACCAGTGGGAGGCTGTCCATAAGAAGTCACATATGCAGTCTGCCTGTAGGTGGCAGTACTCTGAGCTGATATCAGTAGGCTGTCCATAAGTTCCATAGCTTTGTTTCCCATAGGTCTGGGTGGTCTGTGCATATCGTTGAGTTGGCTGGGCTGTGTAAGCACTGTAGCCCTACTGGGCTGCAGCTTGGCTGTAGGTACTGTAATCTGTGGACGCCATTTTCTCTCCTTCCTCCTCATTCTCTCTTCCTTGGCAACATTCTGACCCTGTTCTTGAAACTTGCTTCTAAGAGAACACAAGTGTGATAGCTTCACTACTGATCAGGAATCTGCTCTTGTTCATGTCTCAGGTGACGCTTTCGACCCTCAGAGTGCTAATGAATATTTCAGTGCTACCAGTCCAGCTGAACACATCCACTATGTAACTCACTCCAAGGTTCTGCCACTTTGGGAAGCAACAATGGCACTGCTGATGTTAACCACCGGAATATGGTTTCTGAGATTTGTATCAACAGTGATGCTGTGGGCATTCAACCTAATTTAACATGTGGCATGCATTAAAATGAGTTTAACAAGGTAAGTTAGACCACAGCAGTGGTTTAAAATAGATGATGACTTATTCACTAGAAATCCAATTCTCTTTGGCACCAATACATATCATAAATAAATTTTGTGCTATATATAGGACTCTTTAGCCATTACCTAAAACTAGAAAATATGCTTATCTTTTCCAATCATATTGAAAATACATCTAACGTGAAACTTGTGTTGTCTGAATGGCTAAGCAGAGAAATGTAACTGTTAGATATTAGTTTCTATTTTTCTCTGTCCATAAACTGTGACTTATGTGGATAGCATCATTTTGGAAATAAACACCCCCAAAGAAGCCACATGTGAGAATAAAACCAATGAAATAAGGCTCCACATTGTCACCACTTCTCAAATACAACGACATTCCTTGTGACATGAAACTACATAAGATTCTACTGGTGATGCCTCTGTTACTGCTCATCCTGACGCAGCCACCAATGATGTTCTTGATACTACTGATAATTCTTGCTTTTCTTTTTAGTTGCTGCTGAAGCCTATGAGGAACTACTATCAGCAATATAAATTTTCTAAAATATTCCTGAAATTGTCAAAGTTTAATGTTAATATTTCTTGACACAGTATATACTGATTACAGTATACAATAGTTTTTTTCATTAAAATGTTTTAAAAATATTTTAAACTGTTTCTTGGTATTGTCCAAACTGTTGACATGATGTCTTGGTGACATGTTTAAGGAGAAAGCTTCTATAATACCTATCAGAGATAGAACAGATAGTGGCATATCAAATCAGACAGACCAGGAACTGATGTTGGCTGAACACCTGACTATGAAAGAAGAAAAAGGAGAGGCAGAGGGAGAGAGACAGAGGAGGAGACACAGAAAGAGGGAGAGGAACATAGAGACAGGAGGAGACAGAGAGATAGGTTTAGAAAGAATGAGAAGCTGGAGTAGGGATTCTTCTGAACGAGAGGAAGGTTAGGGGAGGGCAGGAGGGAAGATGATCTAGAACACTAGCATGGACTTTCAACTGTACAGCAGGTACTTGTGCTACTGAAGGAGCCTGGAGGCCGGTCTGTACCTTATTATGGTAATAGACACCACAAGGCAGCCAATATTCCTTACTTCCAGTGATAAGAGAAATGACACCTTTGGGTAGAGGAACTAACTTCACAAGTTTTTAAGGGATGTTGGCTTTTATCTATCCTCCAAAAAATCCTCCAAAGTCCAGGTTGAGCCTGTTTCTGGGTATCTGAGACTGCCATTACAGTTTGGGAACTGGAGTTCAATAATAGGCGTCAATGAATTTTAGTGGATTTTCTAAGTCACAGACCAGCCTTGTTGAGGTTTCCATACTCAACTCTAACATAAGTAAAAAGCACCACCCAAACTACTCTATTGGCCTTAAAATCCAAAGAGTTAAAGTGTGGCTGCTTATGTGAATTTCCTTTTCCTGTATTTTTATGGCATTCCATCCCCCAGCACACATTAAGAAAAGTCCCTCACTGAGGGTGGGGCCTTAAGAACCCCTTCCTGTGTGTGATGATCATTGTGTCCTTGACACCATTTTACAGAAACCATCTACAACCTCTGCCTCTCTCTTCCAGAGAGGGTGTTGTAGTTCAGATGTCTTGCTGAGGTCTGACAACTGCACAGTTTTGCTTTCTCTAGACTTCGGCCAGGTGTGTTGTAGTTCAGATGTCTTGCTGAGGTCTGAAAACTGCACAGTTTTGCTTTCTCTAGACTTCGGCCAGGTGTGAGTCTATGCATTCACCAGAGCCCATTGACTAAAGAAACGTTTCTCATTACGGATCACAGTTGCTCGATGCTCACCTTACTAGACCTGGATGGAGGTGGGTGGGCCTTGGACTTCCCACAGGGCAGGGAACCCTGATTGCTCTTTGGGCTGACGAGGGAGGGGGACTTGATTGGGGGAGGGGGAGGGAAATGGGAGGCAGTGGCGGGGAAGAGACAGAAATCATTAATAAATAAGGAAATAAATTAACATAAAAAAGTGGCTCAAATGTATAGGTGTCAGCAAGAGTATGTAGAAGGCAGCTTGATTCTATGTAAGTTTAACAAAACAACAGAGGGCCTGTTGTGTGGATTCAACACATCAGTGATTAACTCAGGGTCACCAATACTTCTTCAGTGTGGCATTAAGGAAAGAAATAAAAGCACTTCCACTGGGATTCATTTCTAGATTTGAATTTTCTACATGTTCCCTGTCTTCCCTTCTTTGTCTGTTGCATGAATCTAAATCTGTGGCTTTCTGAAGAAGTCTGTCTGTCCCTGTGCTTGTTTTCTTGTCCGAGTCTATGTCTGTCCCTACATCTGTCCTTGTGTGTAAATGTGTGTGTCTGCCCCTTTTGTTGCTCACTCTTTTATTGAATTTCCCCCTAAGAATCACCTGGGGAAGGAGTGGGATACTTTACAGAATCATTTGTGGAGTCTTACAAGGGATGAAGGTAATAATTGCAACTGATCCCAACTCACCCAGACAATAAAAACATTACAAACACCATGTTTGCCCAGTACTGCTGCTGTGTTCAATTGTTTTGGTGGATATTCATTTGAGTGTTTTCAGCCTCTATGTTTGCTGTTTTATACAAATGATACACATTTGTTCTGGATCAGGGGGCACAGAAGAAAATAAGATTACTTAAGTTTAGTTTAGTTTGTAAAAGGTGGCTATGCAGGAAGACCAAGCAAAGTAGTGGTCATTGTTACATTGTTCTCTTAAAAGTGGGTTAACAATCAGTTTGAGTACACAGTAAGATAGCAGCCTTATATCTTAAATGACCTCAAAGCATGTTATGAACTCTGGCTGTGATGTCCAACAAAGGTTCCAGTCTCTAGAATCAGAGAGATTTCCATATTACATCACCATGGCCTTAATCATTGGGCTCTGAACCAGGTTTACAGAACCAGCCAAGAGTTCCCTACTGTGTTGTAGACCTAAGATCAAATCACAAAGTTTATTGTTCCTATAAGAGTCAACACACTATCACACGGAGAATATCTTGCCAGGCAAGTTGTCACATGCAGGGTCTACAGATTGCTAGAATCATTGCCAACTTTCCTCATCCAGTAGCTTGCATAGAAGCTTCTAGTACTGTGGAAGCTATCCAGCACAGATGCAACATTACCTTTAAATGTCCTATATCCCAAGTGTATAGTGTGTTCAGAATCATCCACCAATCTAATTCTCATGTGTAAATCAGGACATTGGTAGCAGCCTGTAATGTTTGACAGGAGCCTCCTTACTTCACAGCTCAGAGGAAACTATCTCACAGCATTGGAACCTTTGTTTAGTCAACTTAATCTTTGGGAGAAACGTTACCCATGCATGCAGGGCTCCTTCATTCAGTTGTTTTACTTAGGCTTCCAAGCATGCAACTCCATTCACTAGGCTTGGTGGCAAACCATGGTACATGTGTAGAGGTCAGAGCATCATTTTCTGGATCATTTTCTTACCTCTACCATGTGGTTTCCCAACATCAAACTCAACAGCATCATATGCTGGCATCAAGTACCCTTACATGCTAAACTATTTAACCAGCCCCTAAAATGGTTTTAAAGGACTTCAAATGTAGTATTTTTCCAAAAGGATTTTTTCCTCCATGCTTAATTTTGGTTAACCCTTTCCCCACCACCACACTTCTCCCATAGCTGATGAAAACTTTCCACTTGCAAGGTTTCTTTACCCTTCCACAGTGCATTTCCTCTGCCATCCCACGTCTCTCCAGGCCTGTTCTCCTCTATGATCCATTTCATGATTTGAGTTTTACAGACACTTGAAATCAAAAACATTCATCTGAAAATTCAAAGCTTGGAACCACATGTAAGATAAATAATTCAATTAAAAATGGGGTACAGAACCACGCAGAATTCTCAGAAGAATCTCAAATGGCTGTAAGACATTTAAGGAAAGGTTCAACATCCTTGGCCATTAGAGAAATTCAAATCAAAACAACTCTGAGATACCATCTTACACCTGTAAGAATGGCTAAGATCAAACACACTAATGATAGATTATGCTGGAGAGGATGTGGAGTTAGGGAAACACTCCTCCATTGATGGTGGGAACTCAAACCTGTATATCCACTTTGGAAATCAGCATGGTGGTTTATCAGAAAATTGGGAATCAACATACCTCAAGACCCAACAATACCACTCTTGGGCATATACCCAAAGGATGCTCAACCTTAATATAAGAACATTTGTCCAACTATATTCATAGCAGCATTATTTGTTTATTTCCAAAACCCAGGAAAAAGATGCCCCTCAACCAAAGAATGGATAAGGAAAATGTGGTACATTTACACCATGGATTACTACTCAAGGGTAAAAAGTAACGACATCTTGATATTTGCATGCAAATATATGGAACTAGAAAAAACCATCCTGAGTGAGATAACCCAGACTCAGAAAGATGAACATGGTATATACTCATAAGTGGATACTAACTGTAAAGCAAAAGATAATGAGTCTATAGTCCATAATCCCACAGAAGCTAAGTAACAAGGTGAGCCCTAAGAAAAACATACTAGATCCACCTTAGAAAGGGGAAATAGGTAAGATGATCTCACAAAATTGGGAGTATGGGGTGTAGCGAGAAAGGAGAATGGAAGGGAAAGTGGAGGGAAGATGGAAGCGGGGAGGAGAACTTGAGGGAATGGGATAGTTGAGAAGGAGTAAAGACAAAGATGAGAGCAAGGAAAGGGATATTTTGATTCAGGGAGCCATTATGGGACTAACAAGAAACCTGACACTAGGGAAATTCCCAGGAATCCACAAGATGACCCAGCTATGACCCTAAGTAATAGAGGAGAGTGTGCCCGATCTGGCCTTGCTTTGTAGTCAGATTGATGAATATCATCATAGAACCTTCATCCAACAACTGATGGAAACAGGTGGAGACCCACAGCGGAGCACTGGGCTGAGCTCCCAAAGACCAGCTGAAGAGTGTGAGACGTGAGAATATGAACAAAGAGGTCAAGACCATGATGGGTACATCCACTGAAACAGTTCAGCTGAGCTAATGAGAGCTCACCAATTCCAGCCAGACAGGGAAGAAGCCAGCATAGGACCAAAGTAGACCCTCTGAATGTGGGTGATAGTTGTATGGCTGGAGCAGACTGTGGGGCCACTGGCAGTGGCACCAGGATTTATCCCTGCTGCATTTACTAGCTTTTTGGGAACCCATTCTCTTTGGATGGATACCTTGCTCAGCCTAGATAGAGTAGGGAGAGGGTCTTGGACCTTCCCCAAAGCATTGTTCCTTACCCACTCTGAGGAGTGGATGGGATGATGTTTTCACAGTGTAGGTGGAGGGAATGGGAGGAGGGGAGAGAATGGGAACTGGAATTGGTATGTAAAATGAAAATAGGCTAGCTTGTTTTTTTTAAAAAAAATCCCATTAAATTAAAAAATAAATAAAAGGCAATACATTAAAAGAACAAGGAGGGAAATACAGGGATATCTAAGGAAAAAGAAAAGGGAAAATGCTGTAATTATATTCTAATTCAAAATTAAAGGAAACAAAAGTATTTCAGTGTTGGATACTAAATCAGAAGTGAATAATGACAAGTAAAGTTTAACAGACAAGAAAATATAGATCTAGAATATTAAGACTAGGAATCCACAAAAGGTAAACTATTTTAAAAGGCTAGAATGAGAAGTATAAAATGATATATGGCACAAGAAAACTAAGTCATTCGAGGAGAGCAAACAATGAAACAATGACTGAGCATGCTGCAATGGTGTCATTCATCCAGACTGGCAGTGTGACCGCGTGTGGTTGGCAGAGGGCAAGTGAAGCTGCACTACAAGTGGGTGGCACAGCTGCTTCCATGGCTTCCACTTCGCCATCAAGTATGAGACCTGAGTTCCTATCCCCTGCATCCAGGTTAAAGTTTGGTGTCCTTGGATATGCACCTGCAACTCCAGCACTGTGAGACATAGAGTCAAGGTGGCTGAGACTGACTGGCTGCCAGAGGAGGTACAAGTTCAGCTGGAGTCTATGTCATGGGAATAAGGTGCAGAGTGAGCAAACAGGGCACAAGATGACCCCCTCTATCCTCTTCATGAATATTCACAGGTATGCATCCAGTATATATGTGGGCATACATTATACCATCCATGTACATATATAACAATAATATTAATTAATTTAAATACATATTACTAAATATATGAAAATCTCAAAGTAAAATATGTTAAACAAGTACATTCAAAATCACAGTTAGTGCAAATAAATACCTTGGCGACCTATAGACTGTAGAATTACATAGGAATGCCAGATCTGAGTATATCCTGACCACATGAAATGACAAATTATATGTGAGAATCAGATAGTATATTGTAGATACCAGCAAAACACATGTGGGCGAAAGGATGCAAGGCAGTCAGAACACACATAAAACTTCAAATTATAATACAAATGACCCACTTATTATAAAACAAATCAAAAATCTGTTCATTTCTATATTACATGCTATGTCGTGACATAACTTGAAAACAAGTTAAAAGAGACAAGAAGAATGAAAAAAATTCATGTTGTTTTCCTTGTTTATAATATGAAGGATTTGTGAGCCAGACATCTCCACAAGTAGACTGACTTGATTGTGATGTCTTCAAGCTGGAGAAATGGGTCAGTGGGGAACATACTCTGGAAAAGCATGAGTTAGAGTCTCTAAAGCCCACAGTAAAACACAATGCAATTGCATGAGCCTGTGCTAGGAAAGCAGAGGAAACCACGAATTTCCTGGGCAACCAGTGTAGCTGAAAGTACAAGCTTCAAGTTCACTGAGGGACCGACCTTATTTTAAGGCAATAATAGAAAAAGATGCCTTGCTTTCACCTCTGGCTTCTGCTTGTGGACATATCTGGATATTTCACACATGCATACACACACAAACTCACACTAATATATCCACACTTATACACTGTATATGCACATATACACCACATTCACATGTACACACCACATATATACACACAACACACACATACACACATGTGCACATATATGCACATGTATCATATACAAATACAACATATTGACATGAACCAGAAAAAAACTAAAAAGTGGTCAAAAATGGCAGGTGTCGGCCAGGCGGTGGTGGTGAACACCTTTAATCCCAGCACTCGGGAGGCAGAGGCAGGCGTATCTCTGAGAGTTTGAGGCCAGCCTAGTCTACAAGAGCTAGTTCCGGGACGGGCACCAAAGCTACAGAGAAACCCTGTCTCGAAAAACAAAATGGTAAGGTGTCAAGGAATGAGGATGAGAAATACAAATGATAAAAGCAATAACCGGGACCTGAAATTTTAAAATAAACTGATGAATTAAGCCTAACAAGTCTGTGAAAAAGTACAGAATCCCATAGTCTTTCTGAAGTAGAAAAATGAGCACAGAAAGCAGAGAACTAAGGTAGACAATGTTGCCAAAGAAAACACAGGAAGTCTCAGAACCAGAAGCCCTGGGAATGGTAACCACAACTAATGCAGAAGACCTGGCCAGGAAACTCAAGTTTGACTTACCTGTTGCACTGGCTCCAGCCAAGTGCAACCTGGGACAAGGACATAGAACTGTATGTCCTTCTCTCCTTTCATAAGGGTTTCTTAGAAAGTCTTAGTTCACTCTGACTCCCCACAGCAAAAGTATTCCCCATCCCCAGAATCATACAAAATATATTTATCACTTTTAAGAAGAATAGACATTGCAAGATAAAGCCTTGTGACAATCATGTAGTGACTGCCTGCTTCATGAATAGAAGATAGTCTTCTTGCTCTATACTTATACAGTAAATTTATGAATAATTGTTCTAATATTAAAAGGCAGAAATCTCAAAATAACCTGTTAAATATGATCACGACCCATTCTATGACCTCCAACTGATCTTATATTGTAACACCATCAAATAACAAGATATGGTTTCAACATGGGAAATGTAAGGGTAAGCTTTCATTTAGTTTGTGACAGTTGCTGTATTCATTTGTAAGACAATGGTAATTGAAAATTGTTCTGTAATGATACCTAGTTCTCCTACACAGAATTAATACCAACCACTACCAATTAACTGTAGCCTTGACTTTTGCCATTGAGGAGATCAAAAGGAAGGTCTTTCTTTTACCTAATATGTCTCTGGGATGTGGTATCTACACTTGTGGGCAAGATCATGAAGGGACATATTTTACTTTTCACTTCTGGCTCACAGGGGAGGACAAACCATCCTGAACTACACCTGCAGAAAAGAGGAAAAAAATCTATGGCTGCAATCATAGGAGCAACATGGGAAATTTCTGCCCTAACTGTCACATTTCTAGGACATTATAAATATCTGCAGGTGAGATTATATGAATGGGAACAAATGAAAAAATTCTCCTTAATGCCAACATTTGACTATCAAGTAAAAGCATAAAGGAGAAGACTCCATTTGTGCATAATTCAAATTATCTAGTCTGTGTCTAGATTATGATGCAGGAGGCAAGCATGCATGCTGTGCATCATGACAATAGGGGATTGGAAGTTAGCACCACCCACGACCTCCTGATAGCACAGCAGATAGAGGATGATCTCTCTGACTTCCTGTCTTCAAGTCAGCCTGAAAGTCATGAGTTTGGAGACTTGCCTCAAGAAGAATACAGTGAGAAATGTAGAGAATACACATTTTCCTCTTATAGTCTTCATAGGCATATACACATGTGTACACATATATAAATTTGTACAGATACATTTTTATGAACACACACACATGCTGCAGGAGCACCTTCCACTCCTTCAAATACGAGCCCACTGTGCTGAGGGAGCTCCTTCTGCTCCTTCAGCCAATAGCTGCTGAAATACCAGCCCACTGGGGGCGTGGTCTATTTCTCTTTAAGAAAGAGCTGCAAGCCTCGGCTCACTCTCTTGGTTCCGGTGCTTGGTTCTGGCTCCTGCTCCAGAGACTAGACTCCTTTCCTGACTGTTGGTGTTTTGTGAGTTTTACCCCTAAAATAAATACCCCTTTAAATCCAAACTGGTGTGGGATTGTTTCGTGCATTATCTGACACCCAGCGTTTGGTTTTAGAACCACCCTGGACGCCCATTCCCTGGCTCGGCTCCCTGCCACCAGCTTGGCTTGGCCAGCTCAACTTGGCACAAGCCCTCCCTCAGCCGTAACCTCCATGCCTCCTGGGATCGACAGGTATGGACAGTCTCTGCCAGCCTAATTTCATCTACACTGAACAGGTTTTTAAGTTCCCCCTTGCAACATGAGTCACAGAGCTCACAGCGCAAGCACAAGTGGTTGCTGAATCTAAAAACCCCTTAGGGAAAAACATCTCCAATTGAAGTCCCAGCAACCCCTCCATAACTGATTGGGAGCACTGCAAGCAGAGTGACCCTTAATCCCAGCACAGGGACATGAGGCCCACAGCACTCGGCATCTTCAGCAGCAGTGCAGTGGCTGTGTCACGACCCTCTGCATTGGATTGAACAGAGCGGCAGGGCAGGTGCGCCCAGCCACGGTGGGCCAGGCTGCCTCGTTTATTGGCCACTAGAAGCTCTCTGACTTTTTGTGCTCTGTGCCTGGCCTCTGGATTTTCTCTCTGTGTACATATGACCTCTCAATTGACTCATTTTCCCCAGTTTTTAAACAAATAACAGAGCAGATTTTAAAACAGGATTTGTCGTGACTCCTGCAGCGGTTCCAGTCGCAACTCGGAAACATCACCATCTGGTGGCTGACAGGTAAAATGGAAGGTTTCTTTTTTACTGGGACTCTAGCAGCAGCTTTTGCTGCCACTTTGGTAGAAATCACAAGTGGCCTATATGCCTATGGAGGCATCTCAATTTACTTGTTATTAGGTTTTAGTTTTCTTCTTAATGTTATATCAGTATGGAAGTATGTGGTATTAATTGACAGGCTTAATACCATGATAGGCAAAATTGACTCCTTATCTAAGGGTACTAGGAACTTGCCTGAAAGGGTCCAAGCTGTTGAATTTGACTTTCAGAAGTTATCAGAGTTTTGATAAGGTAACAGACAGAATATACCTCCAGGATGACAACTTACATGACATACAGTTCAAGGAGGAGATATTATCTTTAAAAGGAAACATTAAGACCTTGGAATCACAGGTAAGGAATAGGGATCAAAAAACTGCTACCTTAGTGGAATCACTAGAAACACATGCATGCCAGAAGATTCAGGATTTCAGAGAGATGATGATAAAAAGATTTGTAATGATTGAAGAAATTATTGGAGCTGGTGAACAGAGTAAGAAGGCACAAGGATAGGATACAATGCAACCACGAGCTGTTAGAACTGGGTTACTAAGGGTTTTAGTGACATACCCTGTAATTTATTCTGACAAAGCATCAACTTTTAAAGGCTCAAAGGGAGCCAAAGAAGCTAGATGGACACCGGTAGGATTGAATGACCTAAAGGAAATTAAGCAAGCCGTCATTAATTACAGCTTGCACTCTACATTTTTTAAGGAAATGATAAGGACTTGGGCTTCTAATGTTAGGGCTATCCCCCATGATTTCTCACAGTTAGCTTCAGCGGTCCTCAAAGATGGACCTTCCTTGATGTTTGGAGTTTATTTCAGAGAAGAATCCAAACATATGGAACAGCAAGGAAGAGCAAAAGGTGTGGAGGTTTCAAAGGATCAAATTCTTGGTGTAGGAGCTTACACAGATCCACAGGTCCAAGCTCTTTATGATGATGAATTATTGTCCCTATGCCACAAGGCAGCCTTAAATGCCTGGGATAGATTACCAGAACCAGGAAGAAAGGTAGAGTCATATACTAGGGTTAGGCAGGGACAAGGAGAACCCTATACTGACTTTTTGCAAAGATTAATTAAGGCTCTGAACACAGGAGTAACAGACCTAGAAGCTAGATGACTAATTCTTGAATCACTGGCTTTTGAAAATGCAAACTTAGACTGCAAAAAGATAATTGGGCCTTTAAGGTCTAGATCAGCACCTATGGATGAATGGATCCAGCATACCATGAATTTTCAGACCTTTAATTACGATGACAAATCTTGGGTAGGAGAAGCAATTTCCAAAGCAATGAGGGGACATCAACCTACCAAATGTTTTAATTGTGGTAAATTTGAACATCTAAAAAGGGATTTCTAGAAATAACACTTCATCTGGGAATGGCAGGAATAAGAAACCTCGGCCTTCAGGTATATGTAGGAGGTATGGTAAAGGACAACATTGGATGAATGAATGAAGATCAACAACAGACAGACAAGACAACCTGATACCATCGGGAAACTCCCTGAGGGTCCTCTCGCAGGCCCCCAAGCCTAATGTGGCCCAGTCATTCCCAGTAACCGTGGAGGACATGTCACACCACGAAAATAAAAACTCTAGAAGGTTTTGTACAAGATCATAGATTCTAAATGATGCAAATTTGGAGGATAAGTCAGAATTCAATTAGGAAATAAGAAGCGTATATTTTGGCAAACTTCTATATATGATCAGAGACCAAAGCTGAGAGTGCATATAAATGGAATTGTGATGGTTGGCTTGATAGACACAGGAGCAGATGTGAGTATCATCACTCCAGAATCCTGGCATCCAAATTGGCCTCTTCAAGAGGCAGATGTTCAATTACTAGGAACTGGAACCATATCTTGAGTTAAAGCACGAGATGGGTTGACTGTATTGGGCCAGAAGGTCGAAGAGAAAAGCTAAGGTCATATGTAGCTGATATTGCAATACATTTATGGAGCATGACCTGTTACAACATGGAATACCCAGATTAACATTCCTGCAGTCTCAGGAACTCATAATTCTGGGAAGGATGTGATGGAGGAAGGTCATTGGCTTATAAAGAAACTACCTTGGCCCATTTGATAGGCCAGCCTTTAGGTGGGTGGAGTAAACAGAACAGAATGCTGGGAGGAAGAGGAAGTGAGGCAGATGTTGTGCTTTCCTGTTGCTTTAAGGGACAAGCCACGCCCACTCCCATTACCTCTGACCTGCCCACCACTGTTGCGGGAGGTCCTCCCACTCCTCCAGCCTATCGCCGCTGAGATACCAGCCCCTTGGGGCGTGGTCTCTCTCCCTTTAAAAAAGCGGCCACTTCCCTCTCCTCTCTCTCTTCACTTCCTGCTCCGCCGGTGACTTGACTTCCTTCCTGGTTACGCAGAGGGCTGAAAGTGATCTGTAAGTTTTTCCCCTTTAAATAAATATCACCCTATTAATCATAATCCCAAATTGGCATTGTTTGTGACTTACGCCTTCATTTGGCGCCCAACGTTTGGTTTTAGAACCTCTCCCGGCTCGCAGCCGCGAGTTCGGCTTGGCGGCCGGAAGTTCGGCTTGGCGACCGCAAGTTCGGCTTGGCGGGCGCTTGTTCAGCTTGGCGGGAGCAGTTGCTTCCTCAGCCGCTGCCTGTGGATTTAAACTCCACAGGCCCGCGAAGTCTCTGCCCGCGTGATTTGCTCTTTTCTGAGTCGTTTTCAGATCTCCCTTGCAAGCACAGCTCTTAAGTGGCGCGAACCAGAGCACGTGGTTGCTGAAAGCTGCAACCCCTCAGGGTGACTCTGTCACGTGGAGGCATAAGCGGCTTCCAGGTTGCTCTTCCCTACCCCTGGATTCTGGTTTCTGGTTCCATCTCTGGAATTGATTTAATTACATTTACTTTGTTGAGCAACTTACATTTTCCAGTTTTTAACAAATACTAGGCGGACTCTGAAACAGGACCGTGTTTTCGTCGAGACTTGGCAACAGCGCCACCTGCTGGATAATAGGTAATATGGCAGTTCTCGTTTCCAACGCGAATTTTACTGTTCTGGTTACCAATACAATGGGTTATATCATGCAAGGTTTATATGACTATGGGGATAACTTAATTTACTGGTTACTAGGTTTCAGTATTTTTTTGCATATTCTATCATTTAGGAAGATCATGGCACTCCTAAGAACCATACAATCTTTACTAGAAACTCATGCAGGTCAGGAGATTAAGGATTCAAAAGAGACAATAATAAAAAGACTTGAAATGATTGAAGAAATGATTGGAGCTGGTGAACAGAGTAATAAGGCACAAGGACAGAATACAATGCCAATACCAGCTATTAGAACTGGCTTACCAAAGGTTTTAGCAGCATACCCTATACTTAATTCTGACAAAGCGTCAACTTCTAAAGGCTCAAAGGGAGTCAGAGAAGCTAGATGGACGCCAATAGCAATGAATGATCTAAAAGAAATTAAGCAAGCTATTGTTAATTTTGGCTTGCACTCTGCATACGTAAAGGAAATGATAAGGACTTGGGCTTCTAATGCTAGAGCTACCCCCCATGATTTCCATCAGTTAGTGTCTGCAGTTTTAGATAATGGACCTTCCTTGATGTTTGGAATTTATTTTAGAGAAGAATCCAAACATATGGAACAGCAAGGAAGAGCAAAAGGTATTGAGGTTTCCCAAGATCAAATTCTTGGTGCAGGAGAATATGCTGATCCACAGGTCCAAGCTCTTTATGATGATGAAGTACTGTGTCTATGTCACCAAGCAGCTTTAAATGCTTGGAATAGGATACAAGATCCAGCAAAAAGGGTTGAATCATATACCAGAATTAGGCAGGGACAGAGAGAACCCTTTATTGACTTTTTGCAAAGATTAATTAAGGCTCTGGACATAGGGGTAACAGACCCAGAAGCTAGACGAATACTTCTTGAATCTCTAGCTTTTGAGAATGCAAACATAGAATGCAAAAAGATAATTGGGCCTTTAAAGTCTAGATCAGCACCTATGGATGAATGGATTCAGCATACGATGAATGTTGAGACGTTTAGCTATAACGATGAATCTTGGGTAGGAGAAGCGATTTCCACAGCAATGAGGAGACATCAAACTGCCAGGTGTTTTAATTGTGGTAAATTAGGACATCTGAAAAGGGATTGCAGGCACAGAATTTCTAGGAATATTATCTCCTCTGGGAATGACAAAGATAGGAGACCTAGGCCTTCAGGTATATGTAGGAGATGCGGTAAAGGCCGACATTGGTCCAATGAATGCAGGTCAACAACAGACAAACAAGGCAACCCGATACCGTCGGGAAACTCCTTGAGGGGCCTCTCGCAGGCCCCCAAGCCAACAGTGGCCCAGTCATTCCCAGTCACAGTGGAGAACGTGCCTCACCAAGAAAATTAAAAGCTCCAATTTCTGCTGTAAAAAGTAATACTGGTCTAAATGATGAAATCCATGTGGAGGATGAGTCAAAAAACCCAGTTGGACAGAGTAAACGTATATTTTGGCAGACTTCTATTAATGATCAAAGACCAAAGCTAAGAGTCTGAATAAATGGCACTTTTATTGAAGGCTTATTAGACACAGGTGCGGATGTAAGTATCATTACCCCAGAATCTTGGCATCCAAATTGGCCTCTTCAAGAGGTAGATGTTCAGTTCCTGGGAATTGGAACCCTATCTCGTGTAAAACAAAGCACAAGATGGGTTGAATGCATAGGGCCCGAAGGGCAAATAGGAAGACTAAGGCCATATATAGCCAATATTGCCATAAATTTATGGGGCCGTGACCTGCTACAGCAATGGAATACCCAGATTAACATTCCTGTAGTTCCAGGAACTCATAATTCTGGGAAGTATATGATGAGGTATTATGGAAAAAGGTCACTAGCCATTCAGGCTGTACAAGAACATACAGCAAATACCAAACCTTTAGAGGTACCAACAGCCCTACCTTTAAAATGGCTAACTGAGAAGCCAATATGGATCAAACAGTGGCCTCTAGCTGAAGATAAACTACAGGCATTGGAACAGCTGGTGCAGGAGCAACTAGATGCTCACCACATTGAAGAATCAACCAGCCCTTGGAATTCTCCTGTGTTTGTTGTAAAAAAGAAATCTGGTAAATGGAGAATGGTGACAGATCTAAGAGCTGTCAACAAAGTAATTCAACCTATGGGCCCACTACAGTCTGGAATTCCTTTGCCTTCTCTGTTACCAAAAGGATGGCCTCTTATAGTTATTGATTTGAAAGATTGTTTTTTCACTATACCGTTACAAGAAAAGGATAGAGAAAAATTTGCCTTCACAGTGCCTACTTATAATAATTCTCAGCCTAATAAGAGATATCAGTGGACTGTCCTCCCACAGGGTATGCTCAATAGTCCTACACTGTGCCAATATTTTGTAAGTAAGCCATTGGAAATAATTCGTAAACAATTCCCCAAGTCCATTATTTATCATTACATGGATGACATCTTGTTATCTGATTCAAATAAAGATACTTTAGAAAGGATGTTTGAAGAAGTAAAGAAAGTCTTGCCTAGGTGGGGATTACAAATTGCCCCTGAAAAGATTCAAAGAGGAAACTCTATTAATTACCTAGGTTACAGAATAGGGTTAGAGAAAATTAAAACGCAAAAGGCACAAATTAGGAGAGACCGCTTAAAGACTCTTAATGACTTCCAAAGATTGTTAGGAGACATTTCCAGTCTACGACCAGCTGTTGGGATAACACCTGATCTAGTAGTTCATTTAAACAAAACCTTAGATGGTGATAAAGATTTGAATAGTCCAAGAGAACTGACAGCTGAAGCAGAAAAGGAACTGACAATGATTGAGGAAAAATTACAGGAGGCACATGTGGATAGGGTGAACCCAAATCTTAGCTGCATCCTAGTCATATTGCCTTCCAGAATTTCTCCTACAGGGATTCTAATGCAGAGGGAAGATATTATTTTAGAGTGGATATTTATACCTAATAAACCAAGTAAAAAATTAAAAACTTATGTGGAAAAAGTCTCTGAATTAATTATAAAAGGTAAGCTGAGACTTCGTCAACTAGCAGGTATAGACCCAGCAGAAATTATAGTGCCTTTTACTACAGAAGAAATAAAAAAGTTATGGGAAGACAATGAACCGTGGCAAAGAGCTTGTGCTAATTTTTTGGGAGAAATTAATAGCAACTATCCCAAAAGTGGTAGACTTAACCTCATAAAAAGAACTTCTTGGATTCTTCCTAGAATTGTACGTGATGCTCCAATAACTGGAGCCCGTACGTTCTATACTGATGCAAATAAATCAGGGAAAGCAGGTTACAAGTCAGATGAATTGAGTAAGGTGGAACAAAGCCCTTATAATTCTGTCCAGAAGGCAGAATTATATGCCATTCTTATGGTGCTAAGGGATTTTAAAGAACCTCTTAATATAGTTACAGATTCACAATATGCAGAAAGAGTTATCTTGCATATTGAAACCGCTGAATTTATACCAGATGACACAGAGTTGACTTCATTGTTTATCCAGGTACAAGACATAATCAGGAACAGGCTTTGTCCGATGTACATAACACACATCCGTTCCCATACAGGTCTGCCTGGTCCTCTAGCCCAAGGCAATGCTGAGATTGATCAATTATTGATTGGAAGTGTGTTGCAGGCCTCAGAATTTCATAAGAAGCATCATGTCAATAGTAAAGGCCTAAAGAAAGAATTTTCCATTACTTGGCAACAAGCTAAGGACATTATAAAGAGATGTCCTACTTGTTCTTTCTATAATCAAACACCGTTGCCTGCAGGGAGTAACCCAAAAGGCACTAAGAGAAATGAAATCTGGCAGATGGATGTGTTCCACTTTATGGAATTTGGTAAATTAAAATATGTACACCACACCATAGACACGTATTCAGGTTTTCAATGGGCTACTGCCCTGAGCTCAGAAAAGGCTGATTCAGTAATCACACATTTATTGGAAGTTATGGCCATCATGGGTATACCTGCACAAATAAAGACAGACAATGGTCCAGCATATGTATCTAAGAAAATGAAACGCTTTTTTGATTATTATAATATAAAACACATTACAGGTATACCAAATAATCCTACAGGTCAGGCAGTTATAGAAAGATCAAATCGTACTATAAAGGATATGCTGAACAAACAGAAAGGGACCGAAAATACCCCCAGAAATAGATTACATAATGCTTTATTAACCTTGAATTTCCTTAACGCTAATGAGAAAGGAACGACAGCAGCAGAAAGACATTGGATAATGGAAAAGTCTGCTGAACTAAATCAACCGATTTATTTCAAAGATGTGCTGACCTCTCAGTGGAAGCCAGGAGATGTGCTACGTTGGGGAAGGGGTTTTGCTCTTGTTTCCACAGGAGAAGAAAAATTGTGGATACCATCAAAATTAATAAAGTTTCGATTTGAAGAAGAGAAACCTCTTGGAAAGGAGAAATGACAACTCATCCACAATGATTATATTCATACAGGTGGTAAGAAAAACATATAGAATGGGGGCAGGGTTCTGTTCTTATCTCCACAGGAAAACACTCATCTTTGAGAAATTCAAGGGACCCTGGATGTTTGGATACTGACAGATGGAAAAATACCTGCCCGATAGGAAATATCAAGAAAACTGAATGGGCTGTGTAAGTAATATTAAACCATATTTCTAAATTTATAAAGCTGGTTTTGAAGTTGGACTCTGGCTCAGTCCCTCTCCAATTCCAAGCCTGTTAGTAAGAGAAAAACCCAGAGTTTCTGGAGTTTCTGTCTCATGTCAAGAGCCATGATGTGGGACAGAAAGAAATATGAGTTTAGAAAACATCTTTGCTTTTCTTCATATCTATCATACTTTTCATTGAATATATCTATCATGTCTTTCATTGAATATATATATATGTCTATATGATTAATGCTTAAGTTTTTCATAATGAACAATGAGTTTTTCCTGAAGTGACATTTGAAGTTTCCAGGAAGAAGATGGGGCCCCATAACAACAACTCCACCTGGTTGATATGACGTCATGATACTGATAGCGCTACAACAAGACCTGCTTTGGGTACCAGCTGCACAAGACAGTTCCAACTTGGTTAGCTGAAATGGTGCACATCTTATACAACATTTTGGCCAGACCTGCACAAAATACTCAGAGACTATTGGCAATATTAAAAGACTTGATCTTGAAATTTAACCATCATTTTACTTTCACAGGATCCCCCAGAAAGAACGTCGCCCCTATGACAGCTGGAAGTAATTTTAGAGGACGACGTCCCCTCTCCCAGTAAAGTTTGCCCTTGGGTTTAGGGACATCATTTAGGGGTTGATTATAATTAGTATACGATTGAGGGTTGGGGGAGGAATTTTATAAGCTCAGGGATCATTTTGAAAAAAAAAAAAAAAGAGGGATGATGGGATAATAGATTTGTAATTGTGAGTTACTGTTGTTAGACAAATATATTGATATAGATTCTTGTATATTGATACAAAGTTAAATTGTATTGACTATTGTATGCATTCATGTTTCTACCTCTGTTTAAAACATTTTTTATGTATTGACATATATATATTGTATATATTTACCATATTGCAGTGTACATTTCTACCTCTGATTAAGATACTTATATAATGTTCGTGTATTGGTATATGTTTACCCACTGCAATGTATATTTGTACATTGTTTATATTTGGAGGTCATTGTCCTCATTTGTTTCACAGTCGTTTATTGTCTTAGTCTTTAAGTTAGATAGATATTGAGAATTATATAGACTAATAGTCATCTAAGTTTGTCATTTATAATTAGACTAATCAGGTTCTTTAGATATATAGAGATTATACTCAGTATAGATAGATAATCTTCAACTTCTTCAAAGAGCTGTAGAAAATGGCCTTTAATCTAACTCAGAGTTTTGTGGTAGTGAGACACAATTGCTCCTGGCAACACCACTCTATTCCCGAGAGAATGTTGAGCACCAAAGACACTCCACCTGGAGCATTTCTTTTTGGCAGAACTGGCCTTGGGGCAAAGAAATGCCCATACCTCAACCACTGACAAAGATACAGAGCGTGCATCAATGGATAAAACAGGGCTGTCTTATCCTGCCAAGACAGGGTAAGATAGTTTTGAAAGTTGCTTGCCTTTGAAAATGGTGTGTCAGTTATGTTAGGCCTTAGCCAAAGTTGGTTGCTTCAACGCTGTTAATGTGACTTTGGGTGATTGCCTAGGTAGCTAGTTGTCTCTGTGATTTGTTGCATGTTTTGGAAGTTGTTTTACTGAACTTCCTAATTACCCAGGTAACATTATTTCCCTTCTCAGATCTTTGATGGGGTTGAAGACTATATAAATGTAGTTACTTTCTCTCATGACTTGGCCAAGTTATTTATTATACAAGACCTAAGCTAGTTAGAATAGCATATTTATACTTATTGTATATAATTTCATAGTAGGTTTAGAACTCTCTTATTTAAACAGAAGGGGGAGGTGTTGCGGGAGGTCCTCCCACTCCTCCAGCCTATCGCCGCTGAGATACCAGCCCCTTGGGGCGTGGTCTCTCTCCCTTTAAAAAAGCGGCCACTTCCCTCTCCTCTCTCTCTTCACTTCCTGCTCCGCCGGTGACTTGACTTCCTTCCTGGTTACGCAGAGGGCTGAAAGTGATCTGTAAGTTTTTCCCCTTTAAATAAATATCACCCTATTAATCATAATCCCAAATTGGCATTGTTTGTGACTTACGCCTTCACACCACCATCTTGGGCCCTTCCTTTCCTGCTTCCTTGACATGTGCATGTGTTTTCTCTGTCTCTCCTTTTATCTCTTTTCTTTCTCTTTCTCTCCCTCTTCCTCTCCCTCTTCTTTAATAAATACTTATGGCTATTTCCTGTGTTTATAAGTCTGTTACCCGCCACCACCGCCAGCGTGGCTTGTGCCCTCCTGCTGGTGGGAAACTGTAGCTGCTTGCTCGGGTGTCGGACTCTGGAGTTGGCGCCCAGCACAGCTGGGGACCAGCCGGAGTTTCCTGCTTCTCTGTGAGCCTTCCAGGTGGGGGAACCTCCAATATTTTTTAAGAATAACAACTGTGGGACTTCACAGATCACTCATTACCTCAACCATGTGCTAATACATGTCCACTGCCTGTTAAAATAGGAGATAAGGTATTACTCTCACCTCCAGGCCAACATCCCTCACCTCTTTCCCCTAAATGGCAGGGTCCTTTCAGAGTAATTCTTCTAACTCTCACAGCTGCCAAGCTTGAAGAAATTCCTCATTGGATTCACCTATCACACCTTAAACCGTTCTTCTCCATGGCTCAAGATAATCCTTCATACACGGTAACTCAGACAGGACCTTGTTCTCTTAATTTCCAAAGGACACAAAGTTCCTTGACATAACAGGTCAGTCGCTGACTGCAGCAGTTACCCCTGAAATGTTAAGGAATATACGGTTAAAATCTATTTCTTTTAAGACACTTTCTTTAAGCTCCAGGATGCCAGCCTGCCCCACCTAAACAAATCAAACACAAGCGGACCATTAACGGAATAAGTATCATTTATTTTCTTTATCATTCTTAACCCCACCTAAGACTCCCCCACCCCAAATCTCCCCTTTAATTTTCCAAACCTCCTCCCAAACCTCCTCTCCCCTTTAATTTTTTTCTCTCTACTAATGCGACTTTTGTCTTCCAGCATCTTAACAATGACCCAGCTACTCAGGAAAAGCCAGACAGATGCGATTTCTTCAATCAGCCACCTCAAAACACCAGCGGACAGGACATAACCAACAGGACATCCAGCCACCCCAAAACGCCAGCAAACAGAACATAGCCAACAGGACATCGTCAAAATAATCGGACACTCCCTGGATCCCTCGACACCCAAAGCCAGCAGGAAGCAGTCATGAGAGATCGGGCTACGCCCCCATTCCCTACCCTTTAAGACCCCCCGATTTTTTTTAAATAAAACCAAAAGGGTGAAATGTTGTTCCTTTTGTAGACTACAGCTCCCAGCATCTCCCTGGACTGAAAGCCGCAAAGGTACAGGGCATTTCTCCCAGATGCCCTTGTGTTCCCCGTTAAAAACAGGGGTCGCCACGAGCCCCCCTCTCCCCCTCTCTCCTTCTGTCTCTGCACACCTGTCCCTTACTTGTTGTTACCCCTCCCCCATTAAAGTGCACCCACGTGGGACTGCCACGTGTTCATGTCTCCTTCCTAACCTCGCACCGCCGTGTGTCTTGCGTAACATCTCCACTCTCTAACCCTGCAGACAAGAAAGACAGAAAGAAGAATAACAGCAGATGCCTCAGGCAGATGCCATTTCCTCTCCTCTCTGGGGTAGACGCGATGAAGCTCTGACCCAGGATGAATGTAGGCTAGTATCTTCCTGGTAAGCTCACCTCGGTGCTACACACATTAATAGAATTGGGCCAGGCAGTGTTTAAATGAATACAGTTTGTGTGTTGTTATTTTGGGGCATAAGCTAGCTAGGTGGCTGGGAGCAGGGCAACCCGCAGCTCCTACAACAAGGATGTAATAAAGTACTATGCACAAAGGTCACCAGTCATTCAGGCTGTAGGAGAACATAAAGCAATTAACAAATCTTTAGAGGTACCAATAACCCTACCTTTAAAATCGCTAACTGAGAAGCCAATATGGGTTACACAATGGCCTTTAGCTGAAGATAAATTGCAGGCTTTAAAACAATTGGTACAAGAGAAATTAAATGCTCGACATATTAAGGAAGCCAACTAGCCCTTGAAATTCTCTTGTGTTTGTTGTAAAAAAGAAATCTGGCAAATGGAGAATGGTGATAGATCTAAGGACTGTCAACAAGGTAATTCAACCTATGGCCCTCTACAGTCTGGACTTCCTCTGACTTCTCTGTTACCCAAAGGATGGCCTCTTATAGTTGGACTTGAAGGATCACTTTTTCTCCATACCATTACAAGAAAAGAATAGAGAAAATTTTGCCTTCACAATGCCTACTTATAATAACTCCCAGCCTACTAGGAGATACCAATGGACTGTCCTTCCACAGGGAATGCTCAATAGCCCCAGCCTGTGTCAATACTTTGTCAATACTTTAGCCATTGGAAATAATACATAAGCATTTCCCTAAATCTATAACATACCATTACATGGATGACATTTTGCTATCCATTTCAAACATAAATACTTAAGTAAGAATGTTTGAGGAAGAAAAGGTAATTTTGCCTAAATGGGGATTACAAATTTCTCTTGAAAATATTCAAAGAGGAGATTCTGTTAATTACCTAGGTTACAGAATAGGTTTACAGAAATTTAGGACACAAAAGGCACAAATTAGGAGAGACCAGTTACAGACTCTTAATAATTTTCAGAGATTGTTAGGAGATATTCCCAGTCCATGACCAGCTGTTGGGATAACACCTGATCTAATGATTTATTTCAGCAAAGCCTTAGATGGTGACAAAGATTTGAACAGTCCCAGAGAGTTAACAGCTGAAGCAGAAAAGGAACTGACAACGGTTGAGGAAAAACTACAGGAGGCACATGTAGATAGGGTGGATCCAATTCTTAATTGTATTCTAGTCATATTGCCTTTCAGAATTTCTCCTACAGAATTTTAATGCAGAGGGAAGATACTATTTTAGAATGGATCTTTTTACCACACAAACCAAGTAAAAAATTGAAAACTTATGTAGAAAAGGTCTCTGAATTAATTATAAAAGGTAAACTGAGACTTCGTCAACTAGCAGGTATAGACCCAGCAGAAATTATAGTTGTTATTCCCCAGGAGGCTCCTGTGTGCAGGCACAGAGTACAGTGTCACCCGCCGGTCCCAGAAGACCACTTTTCCCAGGAGCACATGCACCCAGCATCCCACGCAAAGGCCCCTGCGCACAAGCGCAGAACATAACGTTTGACTCACGTGCATGGGGGTCCCCTTTAAAAGCCGAAACATCGTTCGTTCACTCCACCCTCCCCGCAATAAACCTCTGCACATAGGTCAGTTGTACCTCGTGTCTCATTTTGATTTCGAAGAAGAACAGCAACAGCAGAAGAAGAACAACAACATTTGGTGTTGAAACTTGAGAGATCTGCTTGTCCCAGATTTCCACCCGAGGCTGGGGCTCTGGCTTTAGGCGTCCTCCAGGGCTCCGGAACCTCCCGTGGCACGATCAGGACTGAGGACCCTCTCTACAACAACCCACGTGCTCCATCTGCTTGGGCAAGGCTCCACGAACAACACCGGCTCCTAATCATGAGTTTTCCCCTTCCGGCTAGCTTAACTGCCCCTTTTAATCCGGGAATTGACTGTTGAGCTCCTGGCAACCCCAGTGTTCTCTGGGGTCGGAAGAAACTTCCTGGTTGGTTGTTCCCTTTGCTAGCATTCACTCCCGGCTTGTATCCTTGGCTAAACCTGTGTCTGGGACAGCTTAACCTTAGCCAGCCCCCTCATCCTACTGCCCCTGGGGGCCCAGGGTCTCCAACTATCTTTCTTTCTCTCTTTTTTCATTCCTCTCCCGTCTTCTCTCTGTACAACTGCTATGGTGCTTGGCCTTTGCTGCATTCCTCCTGCCCGGGGAGCCGTCCCCATCGTCAGCTTGAGGCATTCAGCAAGGCCACCTAGCACTCCACTTGTGAGCTCAGACACCTGTTCCCAAGTCCTGAGTGTTCATGCCATCTGCATCTTGCTTTTTCGGGGAGCTGTCCTCAGGAGGCTTGAGGTGCTACATTTTTTTACGAGTGTTTTCACACCCTTAGCTATGGGGAGAAAGCTGTCCAAATCTATCCCTCCATCATCCCCGCTGGGATGCGTATTGGAGGCCCTTCAACCTCATGCTTTAATGCCTTCCATAAAGTTATCCACACTCATCCATCTCTGCTCTAAAAAATGGCCCCGATATTCCTTAGAGGGTAATTGCAAATGGCCACCTATCGGCACTTTCGACCCTGACATTTTACGGGAGCTAGCAAATTACTGCCATTGTACAGGCAAATGGAAAAAACTCCTCTATATCCCCTCTTTCTTCTATATGGCCCTTAAGACTGACCCCTCTGTTTTTGCTCACTGTTCACCTGCTCACATAGTTTTAGCTATGCCATATTCTACTCTGGAACCCTCTGCTCCTGCCATGGACCCAGCCGACGAACCTCCACCTTTCCGGTGCATAATGAAGATGTGATGCAAACTTCCCTCCTCTAAAAGTTCCAAACTGCTACCAAAGGTAATTTCCATAAAAGACAGCAGGTAAGAGCATTTTGTAGCATATTTCCCAGTCATACAGGAAGGAATAGAGAGGAGAAAAAGAAAAGAAAACCATCAAAGAGTTTATGAGGTTGTTTCTAAAACAAAGTCGAACATTTAAAAAACAGCCCTTGGCTTCTGATAGAAAATCATTCGAAGTTATCCAGGTTCCATGGAATGCATTTAAGGCAATATAGCAGATGGGGTTTTGAGTAACATCTTGAGCTAATTTATTTTTGAAGTACACAATGAGTTTTTATGATATAATTGAATTAGAGAGAGAGATAGAAGAAATTTCTTTCTCTGGTTATTTGGTTGTTATAGTTTGAAAAAATCTAAAAAATATTTTATAACAATTTTTCTAATATGAAGGATAGATACGGCATCAGGGATAAAATGTTTAAGATGTTATCTAAGAGTGTAGTTTGGAAGCAGTAAAGCAGAGTTCATATCAAAGCCCATCAGCCTGTCAGTTACTAAATAAGATTTTAGGCAATAATCTAGAATAGAATTTTGTAATAGCATTTTTGTTAAAAAGCAAAACAGTTATAAAATGTATGTAATCTTCTTTCTTTCAGAATCTTTAAGTAATCTGTAAAGAATAATACAGATCAAAAATTTACTTCAAGTATAAATTTTATCAATAAAATCTCATAAATTTGTACAGATACATCTCATCGATCTTTTACTTTTCATTCATGATAGGTTAAAAAGTACAATAATATGGCTAAAATAACTTAAGGAGATACTCTTTAACTTTAGATTCATCATAATCTAAAATTTTCTATGATTCTGATATAATTGTAAAGTTTTAAAGAACAACCACCAAATACACACAATACTAAAAATTCACTAAAATGTTTTGTACTTATTAAAATATAAATTAATGAATATCCTAAGAACAGATTATAGTAATGTTTCCTTAGTTTGAAAATCTAGGACATCAAAAGAGGACCTGTGAAAGAACATGCACTTTGGTTACATGCCTTATAGCAGAAACCTTAACAGTTTGTTGCTCCGCATCTGGAGTGAGTTCATTTGGATTCTTAAGGACATAAGTTTGTCCACGTGCATCAGATCTACTTTGACGCAATGATTATGCAGGTCTGCTCAGAAGATCTGAGGATGACAGGCACCTTGTCGGCAAGCAACTGCTTCCCTTCGCCGTGGCAGCCTGGCAGCGTTTGAACACTGTTGTGCAGGTGCTTTCCTTTGGCAGACATGTTCAGATAATAGAGCAATCCAATCAAAACATCAGTGAGACTCCCTGACAGAACATTTGCTCCTTTGGAAGCATTTGCACTTACCATATGGCAAGGGCATCTTAGGCTATGAAGCACTTTTTATGTGCAGTTTCAGACTTTGAAAAGCATGCTGGATTTGTTGTGGTGAAAATGCACACTTGGAGGTGACTTGTAAGATCATTGCACAATTAATGAAAAAGTGAAAATTGAATTTTAATCTCATCTTTCTCAATATGTAGTTATTAATCTTATTCATATGTGTTCCATTTAAATAATTCCTAAAATAATACTATAGCCATCCCTTTATGTCTATTACTTCTATGTCTATGAGTCCTGTGATCTACATATTAAAAATACTCATGAAACATAGATGTGGGGCTGAATAGATGAGGCAACAGTTAAGAACATGTGTTGAGTGATCATGAGGACTTCTGTTCTGATCTCAGCACCCATGTAGTAGCTAGTTGTTCTGCAAAGCATGGGGCAGCAATCTAGGATTTAACACCGTTGGCCTCATCAACAAAAGTACATACACCTGCACAGCATGTGCCTATCTAACAAAAAATCTTTACAAAGGAAAAGGAATAACAAGAAGTTCATGTTTCTATGGATGTCAGCTGGTGTGCCGAAGTAGATTGAGAAAATCTGACAAGGCCCCATCTCTAAAGGAAGAGCTAATCAGTGGTTATTGAAAGACAAAGGTTTTCTTTTTTTATTTTTTTTGAAAATAGATTGTTTTTCATGCAATGAAATTACAGATTTCCCTCCACTTACTCCTGTTAATTTTTTTCTATTACCTCTTTCACTGATATTCACACCCTTTCTCAAATCCACTCTTTCTCATTCAAATCCATTTCTTTCTGATTAGAAAATAGGCATCTACAGATCATAATTAAATAAAACGACAAGGCAACTCAGTAGGAGAAAAAGGTCCCAAGAGCAGGCAAAAAAGTAGAGGCATTCACACTCCCACTGTTAGGAGTACCACAAATACACCACGATACACAATCATTCATATGCAGAGGACCTAGCTCAGCAAGTACCTGGGTCCCTGATAGTCCTCTCAGTTTTTGTGAATCCCTATGAGCCTTGCTTAGTATATTTTATGGTCTGTGTTCTCCTGGTGTTCTCAATCACTCTGCCTTCTATTTTCTTTTCACCCCATTTTTGATTGAATTTATAAAGTCTGACTAATGTTTGGCTTTTATATCAAACAGTTATTTCCTCCTTATGTGAATTCTCTTAAGTTTTATTTGTCAAACTATTGAATAGAGCTGTGTTTGTGATCAGTAACTGAATTGCAGGTAACATAAAATATGATTTAAAAAGATTTCAAGTGATTTAATAAGGTAAAACTAAATTATAATTAAAGTTGTAGGATGATACAGACCTTGAATACAGAAGGCACTTTATACGCTATGTTAATATAGAAAACAAACCACTATGTCTTCTCCCAAACTGATGAAATGAAAGTAATAGAAACTAGAGATAAGCTTAAAATATATTTGTTTTGTACCAATAGTTAATATATCTACATTTATAAAAATAATAATATCATATAACATCCATAAATTTGTACCATCTATAATGAAATTTTATAATTTATTATTGTTTTGGCCTCTGCTTTAGTTTCTTTTATGCTAGAATCAAAGTTTTGTCACACTGAACACAGTTTCCAGGGCTACATTACACTCTAATGGCGCAAGAGTGTCAAGAGATAAAATTTCTTCAGCTTTCAACTTTTCCATAGATTATTTTAAAATGGTCTAAATCATTTTAATTTTCCTCAAAATTAATGTTATCATATACATTTTAGTAAAATGCTAGTTCTCACATTTCCAAGTTTTCTTTTTTGCTTTCTTTAAGAGCAGTTTGCTAAGTCTTCCATGTTAATTATTTAGTTATTGCATTGCAATTGTGTGTGTGTGTGTGTGAGAGAGAGAGAGAGAGAGAGAGAGAGAGAGAGAGAGAGAGAGAGAGTCAGAAGCAGTTGTCTTTTGCATCTTTGCTGGTCCCAGGGTGTCAAATTCAGATCATAAGGTTGGACGATAGTTATCTATGCATTCTGAATCATTTCATCTGCACTTTTCCAGAATATTTAGAATAAAAATACTTGAATGTGTTTTCTAGTAATTTACTTGAATTTGTGGCTTCATGTGAAGGCCTACCTCACAGTTGGTATTCTTTATGACATGGAAGAGGTCTCATGTCCTGACATCCAGCCTGGTGAGACCAGTGACATAAGTTTGTCTTCCAGTTTAAGCAGAATTTCCTTGTAAGACATCTCCTCGATATAGGTTAAAGAAGTACACATTAGATAGCTCACCACAAAAGTGAAAAGCTTTCTGAGAGGCGCAATATAAATACTACCTACATTTTCAAGTGAAAATGTATGAGGGCATGTTTACTAGTTGTTCTAATATTTTCATAAACCATGAGCTCTCAAAACATTAGCTTTATTATGGATCATTTTGAGGTGACAAGATATCTAATAAGCTTCAAATTTAAGGCAATTATTTATTTCAGTGTGACATATCTTGCTGACACTTGCCTTTTCTATCTGTTATGCCCTATTGAGTTCCACTGTACTTCTTTGTAAATGGTTTCTTTCACCAATTTAGCCACTGATACTCTTTATTCTCATTTAGGTTCTACAGCCATAATCGTCTGTCTGTTCTCTGCTATTCACCTCAGATATTTCACAAAATCTTTCCTCAGTAAAGGTTTGTGATTGAGGACAACCTTAGAGAATTTGTAGAAGATAAGCTTCCAAGCACTATATTATTCTTTTAAATAATATCTATGAGCTAAATTATTTTCATACAATTACATAAAATTGCTACCCCATTAATTTCTAATTAATAAGATTTCTCTCAGGAATTTAAAAGTAATTTGATTTAATGGCACATATTTTTTAATAATGTGTATAGAAGATTGATATCTAGTAGACACAGATTTAGATGACTGCACACAGTATTGAGGACATAGACATTAATCAACCTCTGCAAGAAGCTTATACATCCATGGAAGGAACTGGATACTTGGGTCCCTTATAAGCCTTCCAGAGACATCAATGACTCAAGACTAACTTACATCTTGTGGAAAGTTTTGTCCATGCTAAGAGTCATTAAACTTGGAAAAAGGTAATATATCTATACCCCTGATTTTAGTTCTCTCAATGAATGACAGCTGTTTTGCTACAGAAGGTTTTTAAGGTGAGCGGCAGTCCGTACTTGCATAGAATATATAGTTGTTTCACGTGTGCTTCAGGTAGTAAAGGAAGTGGTGTGGAAATGATGTGTAAAGGGTATGCATTTACTTTCACCAAGCCACAGAATGTATTTCCATTTCATTTGAGAAAATATTTCTTCTTCCTGTGCAGAAGTGTGCAAGCAACAGCCAAATAATTAAGAGAATATTATGTTCCAAAACATATTTTTAGCTCTTCAAACCTCAAACTTTCATGAATTATAAAATGTTGGGGGCCCCATTCTGCTACATTTACTTGGGCGAGAACATTTGCTACCAGATATTCTGAAACAGCCTGCACAAAATACCTACACTGCCTCAAAGCTAAAAAAAAAAAATCTGGCACTGAAAAGGGGAAATGGACACAAAGTACCAACTCTTACCAAGATGTTATTTGGAACTGTCTGATAGTGCGGTTAGTATGGTGCTTGAATTAGAATGTTCCCATAGAATCATGTACTGAGTTGAGAGGAATTAGGAGGTATGGCCTTGTTGTAACTGTGACCTTGTTGCTAGAAGTGAGTCACCGTGGGAGTAGGAGGCTTTTGAGTTTCAAAAGCCAAATCAAGAGAGGCTGCCTTGCTTCTGCTGCCTCTAAATCAAGATGTTGAACTCTTAGCTATTATTTCCTGTAGGCAGAGTTTTCCTGTCCCAAATGCCTGCTCCTAAATAACCAGCAGCCGCTTCTCAAACAACTGATTGGAGACTTAGTATGAATTATAAGTGCCTGGTCAATAGTTCAGGCTTGTTAGTACCTAGCTTACAACCTAATCTGTTTCTATTAACCTATGTGCTGCTCCTAGCGTCATGGATTTTTACGTCTATCCCACTTTGTGTGACTCGTTCATTCTCCATCTGGTGAGTCCAGATTCTGCCATCCTAATGCCAGCATCCTCTTCTCTGGTTTTCCCTCCTAATATCCTTCTGTCCAGCTACAGGCCAGGGAGTTTTTTATTAGCCAATGAGAGAAATGTATTTCCACAGTATATAAGACTGTTCAACAGCAACTTTCCTAGCAACATGTCTGCCTGAGTGCCAGTATGCTTCCTACCATGTTGACAAAGAATGGAAACTCTGTAAACAGGTGCCAATAAAATGCCATTCTTCATAAAAGTGTCTGTGGTAATGGTGTCTCTTCACAACAATAGAACACTGACTAGGGCAGATATGGAAGATTATTTTTCTTCAAAAGAATGGTATTGGTCATAAAAAAAAAATACTACAGGACAGTTCCCATGGTCAGGAGTAGTTTATCAACATGAAACAGACTCCATAATTTAATGGAATCTTCTTAAATACATTGCATTTCACGTTTTGATACCCAAAGTTCTAATTATTTTTTCTTCAGAACTGTGATTCTAATAGGATCTCCTTCTTCTCGATCAACCGGAAAAACATCTCCAAGTTCTCAGGTATTTTCTCTCTATTTTTATTCTACATTATGCGCTTGTCCTGATGCCAGAGTGCTAGCAAAGGACCCAAAAGACATGAGGACACAATTACTCACAGCACAAAAACAGCTACATTCAATAGAGAACGTATAACAAACCAGATGTCATAAAACAACTTATGCGTATTTTCAACAAAATTAATTTCTGAATAGGTGAAGAATTTTGATGATAATCTTTGAGAGTGCTGGTCTTCGTCTCACGCGAAGCTAATACATTCATCATCCTGGGTAGTGTAGAAAAACCTGCAGTTTTTTTTTTCTGAATGAAACTACTTTTTCATTTTGCATGCAAAACTGATTGGAAGGCATTCCAATTACTTTAAAAGTTGAAAGTGCAAAACCATTTGAAGCTTAAGGAAGAATGTGTTGTACACATGCCAGCAAGCATGATGTAATTAAACAGTACACATTTCACTGCAAAGATTATCCCCTGAACTTGAAAGGACCTTTTCTGCTATTCCATGAAGCCCATTGGCATGCCATGCTCTCAGGTATGCTAGGAACTTACGTTGTACAATACCATGATGACACTTATGTTATAGGAATGACTCTTCTTCTGGAAGACTAGCAGGCACTTCCCCTGCCTTTGGAACCTGTTATGACCAATGGCAGACATATATAGATAGCTCTAAGATAAAGCTATGATGGATATTTCTTGTCTATTTTAAAAGAATATTGTTGGCAGAGTCTGCTTGTTTGTTCCCGGCTGCCCAGACCACGAAATAATCATATATGAACTATATTATTTGCAATACTGTTTGGCCAATAGCTTAAGCACATTTCTAGCTAGCTCTTATATCCTAAACTACCATCTCCATTAATCTGTGTATCACCACGTGGCTGTGGCTTGCCAACAAGTTTCCACAATTCTGTCTCCTGCGGGCAGCTGCATGGCTTCTCACGTACTCTGCCTATTCTCTCGTTATATCTTTTTCAACCTGGTTATATTCTGTTAAACCACTGGTCTAAAGCAGCTTTTTTATTAACCAATGGTATTCACAGCATACAGAGGGGAATCCCACATCAGAATATGACTTGTTTTTCATCTAATCTTCTTTGCTGAACTAAAAATATCTTTCATCAAATGAATTGGCAGATATTGTGTATCTGGATATTTAATTGTATACTTAAGAAATAATGCGAGGCTGGAGAGATGGCGCAGAGGTTAAGAGCATTGCCTGCTCTTCCAAAGGTCCTGAGTTCAATTCCCAGCAACCACATGGTGGTTCACAACCATCTGTAATGGGGTCTGGTGCCCTCTTCTGGCCTGCAGACATACACACAGACAGAATATTGTATACATAATAAATAAATAAATATTTAAAAAAATTCATTTAAAAAAAAGAAGTAATGCCACATGTCACAATTGAAGTTAGGTAAACTGTTTGACAAATCAATAATAAATTTGGTAAATTTGTAGACATATTAGTATAAATGAAAGCACACCATGAGAACTAACTAACATAGGATATAATCAAAATTTCTTCTAGTGCTTACTGTAAGTCTTATGTAGTGGGAAATGTTTGGCTATTAACAGAGTGGTTTTCTACTGGACATATGAGACAAAGTAGTTATCTTTGACAGCAGGGTCCCACCCACAAACAATGAAAGGCAAATAAGGTTTATATCTACAAACTATATTGTTTTGAGAGTCATTCATACTACCTTGATCAGCTGATTAAAAGGATTTGTCTTGTACCAAAATGTTTTTATTAACAAGTCTATCATGTTCTAATTTTATTTAAGGTGTGTGTGTGTGTCTGTGTGAGTACACATGCATATGCTTTGTGTATCCATTTAGGTAAATGAAACAGTTATAGAAGTTTGTTACTAGACAATAATAAAATGTAGCACAAATGACATTACACAATGAAAATTGTTTTCTGTAAAAGACAAAAAAATAATTTGATTATTTTTCATTAGAGTTTTCCTCTGACTACATATTCTATGCATGATCATGAATTTACCCTGAACTATGCTAATGTCAGGAGAAGAACCTTGTAGAAAAAGCATGCCATAAAGATGACTTTGATCTCCAGATACCAAGTTTGACTTTAAAATTATATGCATATTAGAAAACTGCATACTAAAAGATGTTGAGCTAAGTCCAGAACGATGATAGTAGCATGTATTTGCCATGATGTTTTAAGGATATATTTCACAAAGGACTCTTTAGGCAGGAATTTGTGAAATAAAATATTAACTCCAGTCTGGGAAAGGAGCCAGATAATATAAATCCTCATAGGAATAACAAATCTTCTCCCCCATACACTTCTTTTTCCTTTTATACTATATGTGCTAAGTAGCCTTTACATTTGTTGCATATATTGTACATAGAGCCTTCATAGTCTTCTTACTACCCCTCACACCAGTGTGAGAGAAAGTAATCCTCAATCACTACTCCAGCCTCACCAGACACTCTGCTAATTAGAGTACAGGCGCTTCTTCTAGCTACGCTTTACCATCTGGCCTCTAGCACTACGGAGCCTACTGTTTGCTGGGATATTAATGTATGCTAGTCTAGGAATCTGTGATTGCTTCTGCTACTCTTAGCTCCGCTCAAGGGAAAAGAAACAATTGAATTCTTGCATCAATCAGTTGTGCCTCTCAGTACATTCCCCATGAGGTGTCTATAGTACATCTTATAGAGTAGGCCCTCTAGTATTTTGTTTCCATATAATATATCCTGTTAACCCTGTCTCCCTCCTCTGAGGCACTTTACCCATTTTTTTAAGTTAGTTTTCAGAGCAAAGTGAGGTGTACCTGCTTTATTTAACATCAGCAATTACATCTGCCATGCCTCTAAATAGCAACCTACAAGTGCATTAGTTCCATCTCCTGGGGTCCTTCCAAACCATGTTTATCACCATGTCCTGATGAGAAAACTCAGATCAGTCCTACATTTCAGTAGTTCTCTTGGTAAATTGTCCTCAAAGTCCAGAACTACAGGCAATTCTGTGTTGCTGTTTTAATCTATCCTTGCAAGTTATTTCTAATGAATCCTTCAGGTTGCAGCCACTTTCCAAAGACTCAAATGTCCAAATGTCAGTAGGGTCTGTATGCTGTAATTTCACCCTAATGGTTGAACAGGAAGATGATATGAGAGAAGCTCCTAATTGGCTGATCTTGCCCTTTGGGTAAAATGACTCAGGAGCCTCTTTCTTCCAACTATAGATATAGACCCCTAATGAGAAAGCATGTATCAACTGGGCATGTTCTTAAAGTTCATAGGTTTAAGAACAACCAATGTAAAGAACGAGCTCTTCAAGATAGATATATATCACATTACAGTGTCGAGAGGTTGTCTATAAAGATAATATTCTTTAACTGGCCTGATTGTTCACTTCTGGTCTCTGTGTACTTAAGGATGAATTTTTAGCTTATTCGACTAAAATTCCAGACGTGACTACACTTTTACAGTGGGTATTGAAGCATCTCTGTATGATTCTAATATATCCTTTTGGCTGAAGACTTAGCAATTAGGAATTTCATGGCTTCTGCTCTCATTCTCTAGCAGTACAACACCAAAATAACATAGTAGTAAGCAACTTCCTTGTATACATAGGGGTGTTTCCCTCTCTGTGTTTCAAATATCTGGTGTATTTACATGTATCATTTCGATGTGGATAGTCATTTCATTATACAAGTCAACCTTTACAACAGTGTGTCCACTACATTTTACCAGGTATTAATATGTGTACAAGCAACACCAAGCATAATTAATGATAGTCTCATTTTCTTTGTGAAATGTGATCCAGAATTAAATGGTGTTCATTATTTTTCATATTTAGCTGTTTTTAGCACCTCATATTTAAGTTCTGTTATCCCTTGAAGCAGACATGAAGATATAAAAAGAAGTTCAGGTGGTTCATTGCAAGAAAGGACAGAGAGGAAAAGGTTAAGTAGGAAGCCCACTGGGCCAGGATGCAGGACTAACTCCTGGAAATAATAGAGAGAATAAGCCATTTATGATTGTGATGAAGATTAGGATAGGGTGATGAATGAGCTAGGATCCCTATTAGAGGAGTCCCATATGTGTAAGGAGGAGATCCTTGCACTGTGTTTAGATAAACAGCCAGCAGAAAGTATGCCTTAAGCATAAATGTTATAGTGAATGAGTGTCCAGGGAGTGTTTTCATTTCTCATGCCTGCAAGGTAAGAATGCAATACCAATGTAGCAAAACACAAAATAAGCAGTTGTTGTTTAATGTTAGCATAAAATTGACCATACTGAATGTACCAGACAGAGGCATTTAACATGAAAAATCGGATAGGATTTGAGATTTTGAACTTTTTCAAAAATGTTCAATAACTACTTTCTCTTCAAATTTTCCTAAAAAAAACCCAAGAATTTTATTGCATAAAACAGGTAAGACTACTCACTGAAATTCAATAAATGTTATCTCTCTGAACCTTGTGATTTGAGCCATAACTATTATGATGTAACTTAATAAAATTAAAAATAATCTCAGTGAATTTAAGTTCAAACAATTTGTATCAGTTGCTTTGGTTTTAGTAAATAGGCTCAAATGCTTTAAAAGATCTAAAATCCATTTGGCATTTTTAAATTGGATTTTAAAAATAACCCCTAAGGTTTCTTTGAAATACTTTTAATCTTTCTGATTTAGTTGTGAATGAAGAGTGACCTAAATCACATTTTTGTCTTCCTAATAGAGGTGGTAGAAAGAGAACAGCAGGTTTTTCCTGAAAATAAGTAGCCTGGTTTGTCTGAATGTATTTATAGATGGCATATTATCTTTGCACTCCATGCACAAAAGATTAGGGGGTCAATGTATTTGACGTAGAAAAAAAGTAGAACGTTCCCTGGGAAGTAAACCTATTAAGAGCAATGGACTTTCACACCATGAAGCTTTGCAAAAGACATACATATCGAGACCTATCAAATGTGTCTTTAACTTCTGTGCAGGGGGTAGTAGGGCAGCAGAGAGACAACACAGGCAGCTCACAATGTAGCCTGAGACCAAAGTCAAGCTATTAAGTATGCAATTGCAGAGGGCATAGCAGTCTCAGACAATTTCACACTCTCGTAGACCAAGGACTAAAGGAAGAAAGCAGTTAAAACAAAAGGAAAAAGGAGTATAAAAGGAAAATATTGAAAACAAAGTTTCAGTGTGCTAAGCACCATATTTTATACAATTTTAAATATAATACAGATTTACACTCATAATCACTTTATATTTAAGATAACAATATCCATCTATTTCTGAGGGCTATGGCTTCTTTGTCCTTAAAAAGTCCTGATTTCTAGATACTGTGTCAGTTAAAGATACTTAGCTCCTCTCTTGTTGCAGCCTTCTGCTGTCTGATGGTCTAACGCTTAATTCTTCAAGTAGAAGTCTCTGGCTCATTATTATGGTCTAAGAAATTAGTAGAGCCCCACTAATGGTTAATTTCTTTATCTAGGAAAAAATCTGCTTTCTATTATGAGTTTCTCAATGCATCCATTCTTGTGTCATTGAGAACACTGAAGTGAGACAATAATTTCCATTAATACATCTACTTAATGTTTGTTCTAATTATATGTCAAAATTAAATGACATATATATGTAACATGTTTTTACAACTTACTACTTTGAGAAGAAATTAAAAATAGGGCTGGTTATATCAACTAAGATATCATATATCCTAACAGATTTATTTGATTTACTTTTTTATAAAGTGATCAAGGACTCTATAATTAATTCAAATAGTCTCAACACGATGACTTTATGGGAGAAGACACTTGCTGCCAAGGCTAACAGTCAGAGTTTGACACTTAGAACACACACATGAGAAGGAGAGAACCGATTCCTGAAAACTGTTCTATTACTTTTATACAATACTCCTGGATGTGTACTCACACATACACATAAAAACACACAAGTACACATAATAATAAAAAACATGTTAAGACTGAATTCATAGAAAGGCAAACACATAAGCAAAGGCTTTTTTATTCTAGATGTTGAGTACTGAATTGTGTCTTGTTTTTCTTGTGTGTTTGTGTGTGTGTGTGCGTGCGCATGTGCGTGCATGTGAAGTGTGTATGATCCCATAATCACGCTTGTTTATGGAGCAAGTTGGGCTGAGAACTTTAAAAGCCCCAGAAATGTGTCTTGCTTTCTTCTTTGTGGTGAGAAAATTCAAATGGCTTCATTCTCAGACAGGAAGAAGATCTTGACCATTCTCTGACCATATAGGCATTCAGACCTCAGAGTTTGAGTTCCCACAACTAAGAGAACTTTACTTTTGTCCACTAACATTTTGGTAATAGGTTCTAGTGAAAACTGAGGCGTTATCTGTATAATTACTTTGTGTCACCTTTCAAAATAAATCAGATCATCTTAATGTTCATCAATAGAAAAATGAAGAGAATAACTGATAAAATTTCCAGTCAATTCGTTGGAAAATAGTGAGAACTAATGGCTATTAGTGCATCAGCGCGCCGGTACTTACCCTGTAACTTTCTCAATTCAGAAATCTTGGGCTGCATAGTTTAAGTAACTAATAAACAATAGACACAGATGTAAGGCTATAGGAATGACTGCCATTACTACTTCAAAAGTCTTAGTCTTGATTTTCAAGAAAGAGTTATTTATTTTACTTCTTCATCAGTACTCAATACTGTATCATACTATATTGAAAAATAGCAGAGCATTAAAAGGTAAAAACATGAAAGCATCATTCAGAAAAATTTCTGAATTAGAGAAAAACATATCTGTTGGAAAGAAGTTAGCTCTATATGTTGAGGGAGCTTAGGGCCTGCTTTTTATCCCTCCCGGCTCCTGCACCACTAGCTTTACACCAGAAATAACAACACACAAACTGTATTCATTTAAACACTGCTTGGCCCATTAGCTCTAGCCCTTACTGGCTAATTCTGATATCCCCATCAACCCATCTCTAATAAACTGTGTAGCACCGGTCTTACTGGGAAAGACTCAGCATGTCTGACCTGGCAGCTTGCTTCATCATGTCTGCATCTGAGACGAGCTACATGGTTTCTGAGCTCACTTCCTCTTCCTCTCAGCATTCTGTTTTGTTTACTCCGTCTATCTAAATTTTAACCTATCAAGGCCAAGGCAGTTTCTTTATTTAACCAATGACCTTCCTCCATCATCTATATTTAATTTTACACTGTGCAAAAAAACCTCCTTCAACAGCCTTGTGTAGAATTAGATAAGAAACTGGGAAAATGGCTCTGGTCTTTTTCAGTTTCCTTGCAAGCGCCTTTCTGATCTACCCCATTGGCTTTTTTTTAGAGCTAATGATTCAGTGCTAGGGTCTACTTAGCACCATGGTGGCATAGTTGTAATGGCTTGACTGATATCCTTTCTAGAGATCAAACCACTTAAAATGTATTATCCCCAATTACTTTTTTCTGTAAATGTCTACATAAATTGAATACCTGAGTTGCCAGCTTCACTATTTCCTTTTAAACACAGCTGTAGGTACCATTGCTATTGAAGAAAGCACCTCTGGGGCAAGGCAGAGTTAGCTTGAAATTTATGCTCCCATTGGAAAGTACCCAGCAGTAAGTTTCAGTGGATTGTTTGCATAAGGACTGTGGGAGGACTCAGGAATAGCTGTAATGGCAATGGATGTGACTCTATTAGGAGCCATAGCTTGAATCTCAGGAACAAAAGAGGTGCCTTGGGGCTTTCTGAATGTTCTTGCCCAGAGTATACATTTTAGGAGAAAAAGTTCTGTTCTAACATACTTCTGGGAATGAATCAAATCTTTGTATGTTACATATTTTTTTCTTTTGTAGCTACTTACTTTGTGCCTGCCAAAAGCTCAGCGAGAAATTCCTAATGTGTTAAATGAGCTAATCTCTGAGGTTCCTTCCAGCTTTCAAATTCTCCAGCATTGTGGCAGTTAGTACTGCAAATGTGCCCATGGTTAGAGATTGTTCCCTAAAATAAAAATGGAATAAAACAGATGAAGATGCAGGTGCCACATGAAAAGCAAAATGACTAAATGGATCAGCATGAGGTACATTGTGTCCTGGCTGCTCAAATACAAGGCGGATTCTGTGCTAATTTTTTCACATAGAAATTTGTGTATCACATGTGAAAATTCATATCAACTTATGAATTTCAAATATATATACATATATATATATTGAGAGTGTCATATAGCATAACAAATAAAATAAAGTTTTTTTCTGTAAGCATTGTTCAATGGATATGCTTTCTGAAAGAGATTTAAAAGATTATTTCTGATGTTTAAAAAAATGATGGATGTTTTCAATGCAGTGTATTTGAAAGATGCATGGCTGTATCTATATGCAATGATACACATGCTAAGACACAAACACCTATAATATACAAAAGATTCTGGAGAAATCAGAATCCTTAGATAAAAATTAGGTGAATAAGATTTGAAAGTGATCTTTATACACGGTAGTCAGTTATTTTCTTGAATCCAGCCTTTCTATTCACTGAAAGAATAGATACATTTAGTAAACATTAAATTAAGAAACTGACTGTTTACTGCACACATTACATGATGTTCACACACATATGTAAAATGCTGAGATAATTACTTTCATGTTTGTTGTTAATTATTAAAGGAAATATAGAGGCAAACTATTTAGAGTATTTCAATACGTCTATGTAAAGCATCTTTAGAACAAATAGGATGACATATCAGCTGCGCACATCTTACGTGTGACTTGGTTTTGTAGCATGTTGATGTTAACTCTTGTTTTTGTCCACTAGGTTAAGTTCTGCTTTCCCTTCTAACCACTGCTTTTTGTCATTTATAGATATGGTTTTACCAAATGTGATACTTTCTGAAGAAAAACAATGATCAGCTGTGATGGGAACCTGTGAGAACACCTAACCTGTGGATAATGTAAAAGCTGAGAAACTTCCAACGGAGTGACTAAGAATGGATGACCATGATTAAGAAGAAGTGAGTGTTTGAATTTCAGCAGCTCAAATTGCACAATAAAAATTATATTATATTGAGAAACACAAGAACAATAGTTATCACCTCTTTCACAGAAGAACAGAGAATTATGGCAAAAAAATGAATGAAGAATAATTTCTCTCCCAAATCTGGCAAGACACGAGTCATGTAGATGAACACAGATGGTTTTCTATTCTGTAGGAGTAAGGGGGTAAGAAGGAATGCACACAAGTGAGCGTCATCACTCCCTGCTGTATGCACACTGCACATAAAGAGGCTTCTGTACTACAGCAACAGTACTGCGGTAAACAGCAGAAGCCTGTGTTATCGAGTTTCCTTTTTGTCTCTACCGCATCTATACATCTGTCTATGTTAATTTTTTCTTTCTCTTTCAAGATTTCAGTCTTTTTTAAATTTATTTTTAAGGTTTTAATTGATATAGAAGTGCATCTCTTTTCATTCTTTTCTTCCTTTCTGTGCCTCCCAACAACATTCCTTCTGCCTCACCATCCCAAACCCACTCTCAAGTGTACTGTCTTTTTAATTCCGATTATTATGATTACATATGTGCGTGTGAGTATTTATAGAAAAGGAGAGCAAATACATATATACATGTAATATATAACATATATAAATTATATTGTATTTATACATGATTATATATTTATATATAATATTATATATATATTCTACTGACATCACAATTCATGCAAAAATGGCAAAGGAAACAATGGGAAAGAGTGTCCCGAATCAATGAAAGACTTCACTCTGACCATCCTTCAGTTAGATCTGGTATTTTTTATAAACATTTTCCTGTACAATGATAGTGAATACAGAAATGCATATTTTCTAATGAAATGATTACATTAGCCTTTTTTTTAAATTTATGTATTTATTAAGGATTTCTGCCTCCTCCCCGCAACCGCCTCCCATTTCCCTCCCCCTCCCCCTCCCCCTCCCCCGATCAAGTCACCCTCCCTCATCTGCTCAAAGAGCAATCAGGGTTCCCTGACCTGTGGGAAGCCCAAGGACCGCCCACCTCTCTCCAGGTCTCCAAAGGTGAGCATCCAAACTGCCTAGGCTCCCCCAAACCCAGTACGTGCAGTAGGATCAAAAACCCTCTACGATTGTTCTTGAGTTCTCAGTATTCCTCATTGTCCTCTATGTTCAGCCAGTCCGATTTATCCCATGCTTTTTCAGACCCAGGCCAGCTGGCCTTGGTGAGTTCCCGATAGAACATCCCCATTGTCTCAGTGTGTGGGTGCACCCCTCGCGGTCCTGAGTTCCTTGCTCGTGCTCCGTCTCCTTCTGCTCCTGATTTGGACCTTGAGATTTCTGTCCCGTGCTCCTCTGTCTCTGTCTCCTTTCATCGCCTGATGAAGGTTAATATTCATGAGGATGCCTATGTGTTTGTCTTTGGGATCACCTTCTTACTTAGCTTCTCTAGGAACATGCATTATAAGCCCAATGTCCTTTATTTATGGCTAGAAACCAAATATGAGTGAGTACATCCCATGTTCCTCTTTTTGGGTCTGGCTTACCTCACTCAGGATAGTGTTTTCTATTTCCATCCATTTGTATGCAAAATTCAAGAAGTCCTTGTTTTTTACTGCTGAGTAATACTCTAATATGTATATATTCCATACTTTCTTCATCCATTCTTCCGTTGAAGGGCATCTAGGTTGTTTCCAGGTTCTGGCTATTACAAACAATGCTGCTATGAACATCGTAGAGCATATACTTTTGTTGTATGATTGGGCATCTCTTGGGTATATTCCCAAGAGAGGTATTGCTGGATCCAGGGGTAGGTTGATTCCGAATTTCCTGAGAAACCGAAACACTGCTTTCCAGAGTGGTTGCACAACTTTGCATTCCCACCAGCAATGGGTGAGTGTCCCCCTTTCTCCACAACCTCTCCAGCAAAGGCTATCATTGGTGTTTTTTATTTTAGCCATTCTGACAGGTGTAAGATGGTATCTTAAAGTTGTCTTGATTTGCATTTCCCTGATCGCTAGGGAAGTTGAGCACGACCTTAAGTGTCTTTTGGCCATTCGAAGTTCTTCTGTTGAGAATTCTCTGTTCAGCTCAGTGCCCCATTTTATAATTGGATTGATTAGCCTTTTACGGTCTAGTTTCTTGATTTCTTTATATATTTTGGAGATCAGACCTTTGTCAGTTGCGGGGTTGGTGAAAATCTTCTCCCAGTAAGTGGGTTGCCTTTTTGTCTTAGTTGGAGGAACAAAAAACCCAGGATAGCCAGAACAATCTTATACAATAAAGGATCATCTGGAGGCATTACCATCCCTGACTTCAAACTCTATTATAGAGCTACAGTATTGAAAACAGCCTGGTATTGGCATAAAAACAGAGAAGTCGACCAATGGAATCGAATAGAAGACCCTGACTTTAACCCACAAACCTATGAGCACTTGATTTTTGATAAAGGAGCTAAAAGTATACAATAGAAAAAAGTCAGCATTTTCAACAAATTGTGCTGGCAAAACTGGATGTCAATCTGTAAAAGAATGAAAATAGATCCATATCTATCACCATGCACAAAACTCAAGTCCAAATGGATTAAAGACCTCAATATCAGTCCGAACACACTGAACCTGATAGAAGAGGAAGTGGGAAGTACTCTACAACACATGGGCACAGGAGACCACTTCCTATGTATAACCCCAGCAGCACAGACACTAAGGGCATCATTGAATAAATGGGACCTCCTGAGGCTGAGAAGCTTCTGTAAAGCAAAGGATACATTAGCCTTTTTTGTAAACAATTTCTTTTCTTTATCTGAAGAGAAACGTACATTGCAAATGTTACAGTCACCAAGAGATTTTGTTATTTAAAATAATAGCCAAGAAAGTATAATAATCAACTCTTATATATTTAAATTCTTCTAGCATTCTGTTTCAAGTTGCAACTTGGATGAATGTGATTAATTTTTCATGCCCAGTAACTTTATCATTATTTTCCTAATGTGTGATAAGGAAGACCAATCTAAGCTAGAGTGCTCTTCATGTATTTTAACTTAAGTTTTATATTTTTATCTTATTCAATTAGCTAATTAATGTTTGATGTATCATATTCAAAATATACTCTAATTATACTGGAATCAATCATTTTGGAGATGTATTTGATATGTGCCACACCGGAATCAACTCATCTTAAGATATCACATTTGTACTGACACTATTGTCAATATAGCATCACTATGTTTGAGACAATGATGACTACAATGCGTGAATGTTTGCAGTTGTATGAATATACATAATACATCAAGGACAAGGAAGACTGACAAGGGTTCACATCTGTTGAGAAAGATGTAGAGATATAAAAATATGGGATTATAAACCTAAGGCTGCTACCAGAGCAAAAAGATCTTGTCCAAAGTACTTATCTTATAGAAAAATATGAGTAAATCAGAATGATTAAAAATGAATTATTCTGAGATTAATATTTTCTACCTTTGAATACATTTAATTTTAGTTTATAAAAGAATATTATGTAGTTGTTTAACTTTATCTTAGGATAAATAAACAAGTTCTACATTTCTAGATCTCTCGCAGAGGACCCACATTCAATTCCTAGAACCCACATGTCCCTTCACAGCAATCTTTAACTCTGGTTCCAGGATCTGGTCCATTCTTTGGGCCTTCATGATCACTCATCATGATCACTCATGCATAGAGCAAGCATTCATACATTAAAAAATATTAATACACATAAAATAAAAGTGTCTAATCTGTATATATATATATGTATGTATGTATATATATATATATATATATATATATATATATCATAGGGATGTCATAAGAACGAACAATGTGATCAAGGAGTTTTCAGGACATTCTGTATAAATATTAGTCACTGGAATATAGGTCACATTTTATTAAAACTATTATATTTCTATCTATGTATCTCTCTATGTATTTATCATCTACCTATATAGATATATCATCTATCTATATTCAACTCTTTCATCTATAGATCAGTCTTTATATCTGTATATCTATCTATCTATCATCTATATATCTACCTACCTACCTATACATCTATCATCTATTTTGTGTGTGTATGTGTGTGTCCTTTCATGTTTCATGTATATGTCACAGTGTGTGTTGAAGACAGAGGACAACTTAATTAGTTGCTATTCTCCTTCCATGTGGTTACCAATGATTAAACTCAAGTCTTCAGACGTGGATGAAAGTGCCTTTGCCCATTTCATCAAGATTTATACTTTTTAAAAATTGCCATATTTGCCTAGTGTGCATTTAGTCTTGAGTTTAGTGCCAAGGACTGAACTATTTATGATTGTACACAAACTTAATTCTAGCACTTGGGAGGAAGAGGAAGAAAGGGTATAAGAATTCAAGAATATTTTTTGTGTCAGAGAATGCCATCCTTTTATACCTGAATTCATGAATGAATGAATAAAAGCAATGTCAGAGATGGATATATCTTTGGTTTTTATTATTATTTTTTATTGAAAAAAAATTCTGCCTCCTCCCAACCTCCCATTTCCCTCCCCCTCCTCCCACTCCTCTCCCCCTCCCCCCACTCCTCTCTCCCTCCCTCTCCAGTCCGAAGAGCAGTCAGGGTTCCCTGCCCTGTGGAAAGTCCAAGGTCCTCCCCACCTCCATTCAGGTCTAGGAAGGTGAACATGCAGACTGGCTAGGCTCCCACAAAGCCAGAACATGAAGTAGGATCAAAACCCAGTGCCATTGTCCTTGGCTTCTCATCAGGCCTCATTGTCCGCCATGTTCAGAGAGTCCGGTTTTATCCAATGCTTTTTCGGTAACAGTCCAGCTGGCCATGGTGAGCTCCCAATAGATCAGCCCCACTGTCTCAGTGGGTGGGTGTCTTTGACTTTTATTAATGGAAAATTTTAGTAAATTATAGCACATTCACACTCTGTACGTAGCACTTATGAATAATTTACACATCAGGTACCATAGCAGTTTAGAAAATGGTTTTAGGTAAGTTATGGTTGATATTCAGGAAAACTAGACAAATTGGATTTGTCTCTTTTTAATTTGTAACTTATAGGAGGAACATGTTTCTTCAAATTTTACTATGGTAAAGAATCTTGCAAGATTATATTTTGTCCTGATATATTCAAATTTATGACTTAAAATCTGGAATACACAAAATAAAAATACATAAAAAGGAAATCCTTGACATTTTTTGATGGATTTCATTGTAGAAAATAAATTATCATCTTGCTACACTTTTCTGACTATAGAGACTCTTAGCATTTGACTAAAACTTCTATAATTTAACTCATTACCACTATTTTATATTGCTTGTGATGTACATTACATGTTAAAATTTAATTCATTGGAATCATCTGTGATTGTGAATGTACAATCACAGTTATGTATAAAGTTGTAAGATTCAGTGTGGGTTCTCAAAGTATATATTAACTTCTGCTTTTTACTGTTTTGAATTCTGTTATACTTGAGATAAGCATTGAAATCACAGGACTATGGATGATAACTAAGTATTATGTCCCTAACTATGTCCAAATACAAAACTCTGCAAAGTGAGGAAACATTTGCCAAGCATATGACATAGCTGTAAACATATTTACGGTCCAGAGAAGAGTTGGAAAGTTAATCGTTAGGAATACAAGTGAGAATGATATTTCATACACCTCTGGGAAAGGAATGTTCTTATTTCAAAAGTGAAAAACCAGCACAATCTTCCAAATCAAAAATGAAATATAACTTCTTTACTCTGAATAACCACCCAGTGTGTGAAACAACACTATAGTTTTACTTCCAGGAATGTAATTCGATTTTGTCCAATAATGATTTTTTGACTATTTCTAAATTTTATGAAACTTCCCAAAATTTTATAACTAATCTTGAAACATGTCCTGTAAAAAGAAAAAAAAAGCACAAAAAGGAGCAGTTCTTCATGTAATGAACTAATTATTTTGAGGGTTATACTAGCAGGTAAGAAGAACCAGCATTATCTGGAATGTTTTAAACAGAAGACTACTTTTAAGGAAGTTTTGCATTTCTTTCCATTTTAAAGTGCAACGGAATAAGCACTGAATGTGGATTATAATCATCTTTGAGATGAGGAATGTAGGGGATTGAGTCAAGTACTGGCATACTTTATTTAGTTAGTTGTCATGTGAGTGGTAGTATATGTGTTGCACATTTGAGTATGGAGACTTGATGTTAATGACGCCAGTCTTCCTTTAGCATTCTTCACTCTTCTTTTTAATATTTTTTTAACGAGGGTGAAGCACTCAGAGAACCTGAGAGGAGATACATCTAGACTAGATAAGCTGACCCAGAATCCCCAGGGACCCTTCTCTTTCTGCAACCAAGGAGCTGCTGTTGCAGAGTCATTGTTGGGCTGTGGAAGAGTTTAGGTCCCTATGCTTGCACAACAAACACTTCACCCAGCCTTACTTTTGTGTTTTGAGGCATATCTTAAACAGCTCCTGCTGCCTTGACCTCACTGTATATTGGAGGCAGACTTTTTTAAGGTTTATTTATTTATTATGTACACAGTTTTCTGCCTGCAAGCATGTATGTCTGCAGTCCTGGAGGCAGACTTTGATTTCATGTTATTATCACATCTTTCTTGCTGAAAGCACATGACACTGAGCTTTACATTGGCAAATTTAAACATACCAGTAAGCTGTGAAATGACCATCGTCTACCATTTCTATAGTAGCCCATCATCAGTACAGAAGAATTAGAAGTGTGATTGGTGTTTATACATTAATGCAATTATTATAGAACAATCACTCAATGAATCTGATCCGCGTACCCAGAACTGATAGATTAGGTGGAAAGAAAAGGTACCTAGGAGACCTTAGAGAGTAGGATAATGTCAGCCACATGAGCTAAAGACAGAAGCACCTTGAGTGACACTGAACTGAATAAGATTATCTCTAGTTTTTTTAATTTTTTAATCTGAGTTTCTTATTTTCAATGACCACAATTCTTATTATAAATTTATCTTAATACAGATTTTATTCTGGGCGGTGGTGGCGCATGCCTTTAATCCCAGCACTTGGGAGGCAGAGGCAGGCGGATCTCTGAGTTCGAGACCAGCCTGGTCTACAAGAGCTAGTTCCAGGACAGGCTCCAAAACCACAGAGAAACCCTGTCTCGAAAAATCAAAAAAAAAAAAAAAAAAGAAAGTAATTTATAGAAACAACCTTATTTTTGCAGGTTGTTAAAATTTATTACCATATTGGATCAAATCTTGCTCCATATTTATTGGTTAATGTATAGAACTGTCATGGACAAGTTCTGATTTGAATCTAGTTTAATATCTGAAAATTCTAATCTTCTAGGTTCAAAGAAAAGAATATGAGTAAAATTATGTTGTGCAACTAAATAAAATCATATTAATATTTTCCTTAGAAACATACTTTCTTCTCTGTAAAACTCTCATTGTCATGTACCTGTTATGAATAAAAATTTATGATTACTTTGGATTTATTGGGTTACTTAATTAATCACTCTGTTATCGGAAAAAATTGAAAAGTACTATGTGCATTCAGGTACATATTACTATATTTTAAAGAGCAGCCTAAAGTATTTGCAGAAAGTCTAAATCTCCATGGTTAGTGCAATGTAAAAAGAATGAATCAATGAATCCTTATGAAATACAAATAAGATTTATTTTTTAAGCCAAGTGTATTTATCACATAGCATTCAGTGAATGTGATTGCTGAATAAGATCTAAATTATCATTTCCAACAGAGCTTAATACATGTATCCTTTGAAAAATCATGCAAGTAATATAACAAGAATTATGGGACATTTTATCTGCTAAAATTATAATCTGCAGCTGTAATATGTATACAATTATAACAAATGCATAAATAAAAATAATGAGATTTTCTAATAAAGCTGTTTTACACAAAAAGGAAGTGAGTTGAATTTAGCTACTGGGATATTTTTTGTGAAGCGTAAGTCAGATAAAGTCAATGGACCTCAAATATATTTGAAATTACTATGACACAATTATTTATGCAGGTATTATTTTTTACTAAAGATTACAGATATTGCTATGGAATCTATGAATCCCTGAAACTGATGAAAACTTCTATCAGCTTTGACTTATTTTATCATTTATACTAGAGGTTCATAATCTTCTTGCATTGCTAAGAATAAGCATTTGAGCCCTTCCCATGTGGGATTAGCTGAATGACTATTTTCAACCATAACCAGACTCTAACAAATTTTCCAAATTGGTTATGTTTTATTGTCCAAGAATATGAACTCCAAATGCAAAGCAATGACAAAAGTATAAAATGTCACCCAGTCCTCCTTTGTGCTGTTATGGAGTTTTAATCTAAGGACTTTTTCTTGCTAGGTAAAGGAAGATCATTTGAGCCCTTCAGATGAAGGCCAGATCAGGCTACATTCAACTCAGGGAACGGAAGTGGCAAGTTAAAATTTGAAAATAGACTTCTTTTCATTGGAAAAAAATTCAGGTTTTTTTTTTAACCTGGCTATTCCACATAAATATTTATACTACAACTTTTCTTTGCTCTGAATTTATTTTCTTTTTTTCAATTTATTTTTATTTAAATACTATTTTTCCGTTTATTTTACATACCCGTTTCCCCTCCCTCCTCTCCTCCTATCCCCTCCTTTTTCCCTTCTACACCCTCCCATCCATTCCAACTCTATCTCTATTCCTAGTGGGACCGGACTACCATGGTGTTTGAAGGAAGCATGGATAAGTTAAGTTAGAGCAGGATAAAGCTCTTCTCCCTATGTCAAGGCTGAATCCATCAAGGGGAACAGGTTACCAAAAGCCAGCTAAGCGCCAGGGAGAGGTCCTGCTTTCACTGCTTGAAGCCTTACTAAGAGTCCTAGCTACAGTATTGTCAAACACAGGCATAAGGCCTACATCGGTCCCATTCAGGTTCCCTCACTGCTGGTCCATATTCCATGAACTCCCAGGTGCTCAAGTCAGCTGTCTCTGTGAGTCCTTCCCCCACCCCGTTGGGGTTGGTTCAATCCTTCCTCCTTTTCTTCTGCATAACTCTTGGAAATCAGCACAGTGCTTGTCTGTATATGCCTGCCTCAACTTCCACCAGTTACTGGAGAGATTATCTCTATGGCAATATTGGAAGTAACCAATCTGCTTACAGTTAGATGGCCAGTTCAAGCATCCTCTGCACCATTGCTAGGAGTTCTACTTAGGGTCATCTTTGTGAGTTCCTGTAGGTCCTGTAGTTTTCCCTGGCACCAGGTTTCTCCCTAACCTGGAAATACCCTCCCCCTCCCACACACACACATATACACACCAAGACATATCTTTGGTTACTCCCCCCTCCATCCTTCCTACAACCTGTTTACAGTATGCAGTCCAGCCTGCCCAACATGCACCCTGTAGTTCCATCCCCTCCCTCCCCCAACACCTGTCCACCTGTCTGCCAATTTACCCAGGAGATCTTTTCTACTTCCACTTCCTGGGGAAATCCAGGCATACCTCTTTGTACTCTCCTTGTTATCTGGCCTCTCTGGGAATGCTGGTTGTAAGTTGGTTATCCTATCCTTACTCCTAAGATCACCCTGTGAGTGAATACATATCATTTTTTGTCTTTCTGGGTCTGGGTTACCTCATTCATATAACTTTCTAGTGAGAATCCTTGTAAGTTATAAGTTATAACGGTTGACTAAACAATTTATTTTATCTTTGAGGAACTATAGGAATTATTTATTTAAGTTCTAGAGATAGATTGACTATTTTCATTTATTTGAATAAAAAGACACTTGAATATGCTAGTTAATTTAAATGAAATTCATGTATGTCATGTAATCTAATGCAACTAAAATTATGTTTAAAAATTTATAGTTTATAATATTAATATTATAAAATATATTTTTAATTATTTCTTTTACTTTTGAGATTACACTTTAATTACATATTTCTACCTTCTCTGTCCTTCTTTCAAAACCTGCGATATAACACTTCTTGTTTTCTTTCAAATTCATGATCTCATTTTTCAATAATATTCACATACATATGTGTATAGACATATATATTTTTATATGTATAAATGCAACCATCTCAATTTATATATGTTTATTTGTATGTATGTGTTCAGGGATGATCATTTATTAAGGATAAGCAATTGATGTGCTCTTCCCTGGAAAAGAGTATTTCTCTGATTCTAAGCTTTGCTTATCTGTCTATAGTACTCGTTGTAGGGTTTAGACCTCCTGAGATTTCTCAAGTCCATGTTAACATTTCTATCATTGTCTTTATTAATTTCATCTGCAGGCAATCAGTTTGTGAGTCTTTGTGACATTCATAGAAGATAAACTATCCCACAAAACAACCTGATCCTTCAATTTTCAAATGATTTCACTTCCTCTTCTTCAATGGAGACAGAACCATTAGAGGTGGAAGTTGTTTTGTAGATTTATCTACTGGGAATGGACTCCAAAGCTGCATTCTTATGGGTTGTGACCTTCTGTAATGCTCTCTGCTGGATGCAAAAAGAATTTTTTTTTTTTTTTTTTTTTTTTTTTTAGTGGGAAGGGAAACCTAGTTTTGTTATTAAAGCCAGGACAGGTGTCTTCACAGAACTTGGAGGGAAAACCCCAATTACCACTTTGCCAAACAAGCTTAACACTTAACTAATTTTAAATATTTGTTTGTATTAACATATATAAGTGTAAAATGAAATCTTTATAGAAATTAAAATATGAGTCATTCACCAAAAATCATTTAAATGTATTTTATGAGGAAGCTCAACACATTTATTTTGCAGTTACAAATATTCAAGGAGTTCTTAAAGGTATTTTCCACCTGGCAATATATAATATGTTGGTGATAGAATCCCCACAATGCAAAAACAGAAAAACAAAGATTAAAAAAATTTAAACTTTTGGGCCAGGGTTAATGGAATATGGAGAAAATGGCAGCCAAACCTCAATGAATGTATTGGACATGTTTTCCACAACACTAGAGTTTCTAGAAAATAAAACCAGGAAGGCAAATTTTGAAGTAGGTTTAAGGGGCTTAAACAAAAAATGTACTCATTCTTGGCGTGAAAGAAAGTCTAAGAAAAAAGCTTTTTTGATGTGTATGGGTATAGGTAGCAGTAAGGCTAACATTGCTAGACTGTGGCTGGACAGTAATAAATAGAAGAGGGAACGAGGAAAAGTTAATTCCTGAGAGGTCATTATCAGACTTGGCTTTTACTTAGGGATGGAAAAATCTTTGAGAGTGTCTGAGTGTAATGTGATGTGGAATAGTTTATGAACATCATGTTGGCACATGTGCTTAAAATAGATTTAATAAACACAGAGATAAGGAAAAATGATGCCAGCTATAGTCTGTTGAAATAACACATTCTAGAAATAACATTCTTGTACACCAGTTTAAAACTTTAAAAGAGTTTAAAAGTGTCCTTGAAAATAAGCTAAAATGTGCAACTGATAGTTTGAATATTTATTTAGAACCATTAGCCAGAATGCAAGCATCTAATGAATCTAATGAATTAGCCAGATTTAAAATAGAAATGCCCAAGACTATCACTGTCAGATTCAACAATGGTCATAGAGATGATCAGAAACTATCACAAAATGAGACAGAAGCCAAGGAAAACAGGTGAGCATAGTGTCTGTAGCAATTAACTAAAACTTCAAAGGATTGAGTCACCCATTTAATTATAGTCTGACGCTTGATAAAGTAGAACAAAACTTTGCAATTGTATAGCTTGAATATGTGAGCCTTCTATGACATTGATGGAAGAATTCTCATGATAGGAAGACATGAAAACTTAACTGTAATGAGTTCAGTCAGTGTGATAATATTAATTGGAAAGACTGAGAAACTTAGTTCTTTCATTAATGAAAGTTCTAAAGAGGAGAAAAGGGATCAGTGAAACAATTAAGATACGCTAAAAATTGCTTCAAGTGTACATTTATATATAAATTTACCTTAGCCATACTAAAGAAATGATTCAGTAAACAATTTAATGCTTTAGTTCTTATTTAAAGTTTCTATTTTATCCTCACTTATAAACAAAATGTTCTTATACAGTGTTAAAAATTGAAGGTATTGCTGGGCGGTGGTGGCGCACGCCTTTAATCCCAGCACTCGGGAGGCAGAGGCAGGCGGATCTCTGTGAGTTCGAGGCCAGCTTGGTCTACAAGAGCTAGTTCCAGGACAGGAACCAAAAGCTACGGAGAAACCCTGTCTTGAAAAATCAAAAAAATAAAATTGAAGGTATAATAGACACATAAGTCAAAGCTTTATGGACAAGGTCAATATTGTGAAGAAGTGTTATGGGTGTACATATCTGCTTGTCTTTTCATGTTTATTTTCCCAGATATAGAACAAAATCAAACCTGAGAGTAAAGACAGTGAGGGAGATGTGTTAACATAAAATAAACCTGAAAGATAGTTAAGGGGACAAAAGAGCAAAGGGACGTTGAAAACATGATATCCCTGTGAGAAATTTTGATGATTTCTTGAAATGAAATATGAAGTTTCACAAATTACAGAATCATGCCTAGGATAGATAAAATTGAGAATATGAGGGATTTGTGTGACAAAAGAAAACAAAAGGGCCCATGGATTATAATTCACCATGTTGTCAGAATTAATAAAAGCTGAATGTTGAAAATTAGAAAGAAGTGAGTCTTTGTCAGAGTGGACATTCATTTTTAAGTTTCTATTTTTCAATTTGGACAAAATTGCAATTTAAAGTACATTAAATAAATATCAGACAAATAAAAGTTTTGGACCCAGGTCTTATGACACATTTCTTTAATTGTAGCACCCACGAGACTGAGGCAGTGGCAGGGGAAGAGCTTAGATTTTGAGGACAGCCTAATCTACGCAGTGCATTTCAGGGCAGGCACTAGAAAGTGGACCCCAAATTCTACATCTCACGATTATGATGCAGTCTATTTAGGCTGTCTCTCACTAGAGCTAAGAACCTCAAGCAGCAAAATGTTAAGATGGAATGCTGTTAAATAGTAAGAGTTTTCATAGAATAATCTCCAAATTGTGACTCAATTAAAAAATAAACTAGTTAAGTTTGACTTATTTGTAGCCCAGACTGATCCATATTACACATGTGACTGCTGGCATAAGTTAAATTTAGCCTTCTCAACTGCAAATACACAGAATGAAACATAGTCAATATTTAATTAATCTTTTACATCTATTTATTCTTTTTGTTTTTATTATTTAATTGAAATTTTACATACAAATTCCAGTTCCTACTCCCTCCACCTTCCCCCCACCTTAACCATATCCATTTCTCAGAGAGGGTAAGGCTTTACATGGGAGGTCAACAAAGTCTAGCACAATGCCTTGAGGCAGGACCAAGGCCCTCCTCACTATATGTAGGCTGATCAAGGTATTCCTCCTAAGAGAATGGGCTCCAAAAACCCAGTTTAAGCAGCAGTGATAAATCACGGCCTCATTGCCAGTGACCCCACAGACTGTACCATCCATGCTAGTGTCGCCCACATGCAGAGGGCCTAGTTTGGGTCTATGCTGGTCTCCCCACTGTCAGTCCAGAATCAGTGAGTTCCCATTAGCTCAGGTAAACTATTTCAGTGAGTGTCTTCATCATGATCTTGACCTTTTCGCTCATATTATCACTGCCCCCTCTCTTTGACTGGACTTTGGGGGCTCAGCCCAATGCTCTGCTGTAGATCTTTGCATCTACTTCCATCATTGACCGGATGTAGGCTCTGTGACTTCAACTAGAGTAGTCACTAAACTGATTAGATTCACCATTCACCAATTTGTATATTTCCTTCCTTATAAACTTTGCCATTTATTCTAGTATATAAACACATCATATCAGCAAATATTACCCACATGTTGATTTTGATTATCAACTTGATGGGTTTTAGAAACAAGATGAAAACAAGTCTCTGGAATTTTCTATGGGAATGTTTGTAGATTGGCTTAGTTCAGGTTTGAAGTCCTACTACCCTACTCATGGGCACAGCATACAATAAACTGTGGCCCAAGAGTGTCTAAAGGGGGCATAGATTGTTACCTCTCTCCCTGCTTCTTACATGGGCTTATTGTTGCTTCAATGCCAATGCACAATGACAGACTTTCTTCAAACTGTTCAGTAAAAATAAATTGCCTTCCCTGAGGTAATATTTTTTGAGGCTAGAGGACATTTTGTCACTCTATTCAGATGTGTTATTAATACGGTTTTCTTTCACAACTTCCAACAATGGCATTACAGGGAGTTTGGCATGATGTTTCCCTGAGGACAACAGCAGATGGCTCACCCATCTCTCTATCACAAGCAAAGCAGCACATGAGGGAGAATCCAGAGGAAACAGGTTTTGGTACTGTAACAAAATGTAAGCAACATCCGTTGGGCATTCTGCGAAAGAAGCAAGTAGAAATAACGTTTGACGGCTTCCCAAGAAAGATTCTGCTGTTATGTGACTTTAAACCTCAGGGTGTCTCAGGAGAACAATCAGGAAGTTATTCTAAGAAAACTGCCCAACACCAGGAAGTCAGACATTACTCGACCCGGAGATCCACCTATTATAAACTTATCTCTGTGTCTAGATTTTACTACTTGATGAAGAGTTAAGAAAACGAGAATGACAGTCTTTTATTTCCAAATATTTACCTCCCAATTATATTTTTCCCATAAATACAGAAAGATTTGCCTTAAACCCCTCTACTATTAACTATTTTATGTCATAATTTTTCTTTCTACCCTGTTATTGTAAGGCTTTCATTGACACTGGCTAAGTCAGTCTAATTAAACTAGGTAGAACAGTTCAAATAACCAAATATTTCCAGATACAGTTTCATTCTAAGATTTTTTCCCAGATTCCTTTTTAACCATTATAATACTTTCCAGATTTCCTTTATTTACTTCAACTTGGAAGTTAGTTTACTTTAAATAGCATAGATACCACCAAGTAATCATAAATGCACAGCAACAGTATAGCTCTCCTATGCATAAAAATCATGTAACAGCTTCAAAGCTCAAATACAGAGTACTTCAAAAATAGTTATAAATGAGAGGAGAAATGGCACATGGAATGAAAATGCCTTTTTAAAGAAAATCAATGTGCCAGGATTTGTTGACTCCCCAAGGGAGGGAAGCCTTCCACTTTTTGAGAAGTAGATCGGGATGTGTTAGGAGACCACAGCCGAAGGAAGTAAAGGAGGGAAAACTGTGGTGGGTATGTAAAATGAATAAAACATTTAAAATAAAACAACAACAACAAAGAAAATACTGACTATAATTTAGACATAATCCTCAAGGTGTAAAACTGATGTTTATGACCATTATTCCTTAGTTGGGTCAGGATATTTCTCCAAGACTTTACATTACAATACAGCAGTATCACTGACACACATTAAGAAGATGTCCAGGGGAGAAGGATAGCATGCAATCAAAATGAATTAGGGATGCAATCATATTATGAGCATCACCATCTATACATATATTTGTTAAATGAGTTTTCTCCTGTAAATAAATAGTGTAATCGCATGGAAATCGCTAAATCTGTAGTTGTTTTTCATTTTATTTAAATATGTTTTTATAGAACAAATACTACATGAATTTTTGTGAGTGTTTCAATTTGAATATCAACTGCATTATTTCTTGATACAACAGCACATCTCAAACTAATATAGGTTTACAATTCACCAGATAAGTATAGAAAATCAAAAGTCATACTTTACTCACTATTCAACTTCCTAATAGATTATCATCTTTGTACCACGGGCACGTAAAGGTTCTTTTTGTCCCCTGACATCATTGATTTTGTGTTTGTTTTTTGCTTTTTGGTACTGTCATGGAGAATCTTTGATTTCAATTAGTACAAACTGCCTTCTAGACAGTGGAGTTCAGGGAACATTATAATACTTTATCTTACTATTTCCAGATAAAACACCTGGATAACTATTGTAACCAAAACTATTATTCAAATATTTCTCTCTTTTACTCAGTCACTTCTTCCTGCATTTCTCCACTACTAGAAACCAAGTTGAAGAATTCACACATGGCAGGAGAGTATTACAACAATGATCTATGTTTCTGTGATTATGTAAAGCACTCTACTTGCATAAATCCTGTATGTAATCACCCCAACTTCATACTACAAATCAAGATAGGATGGATATAATGATTGCAATCAAGTTGACTAGAATCCTCTTTGTCTAATTTGGAGATCCATAAACTTGAGGTGAATTATGCATCTCTTTGGAAAAAACTGAATTAGAGAATTTAATAATCCTTAGATTATTTCTTGATACAACAGCACATCTCAAACTAATATAGGTTTACAATTCACCAGATAAGTATAGAAAATCAAAAGTCATAGAGTTTGAAAGAATAAAAGGACTTAAATGTTCTTTTTGAAAACATGGTCTATACTGTTACTTTCCTGGAAAATCTGAGCTACTCTTTTAAGATACATTCTATCTGTTTGATCATAGATAATTAAGGCAGCGCTTTTCCTGGGCCAGGGAGGTTAATGTCTAAAAGAACTTTACAACAAGAAAACCTGCTTAAGTAATGTCTGTGCTAAGATGAGCAAAACTTGTTAAAAAAAAGTTGAGGAGTGAGGTTAGTAAAGCTACATGCATATGGAGTTCAAGAGAGTCACATTGCTTACTCAGAAATAATAACATATCCAGCAAATATTCTCGGGTATATAGTCAAAATGATACATGAAAGGACTTTTAATATTCAATAATGTATAAATTCCCATACAGCTACTTCACAATCAATAAGCAATAAAAAACAGAACATAAATTTTATGTTGTAAAAGGGATACAAAGGAAAGTTGAATAATAATTTATAAAATCAGAAATTTCTCATCAGAAATTAATCAGTGTAGAAAACAATAAAACATAAAATGTAAAAGGGTGGTAGAAATTATATATATATTTAAATTTAAATATAAATTTTAAAGAGTACAAAGATACCACTTAGAGCAGGATAGTGAGCAAACATGTGCTTTGATTTTAATATGAAATAAGCCTTAAGTATTACTGTCTATACATGGTAAATAATGACAGAAAGAATTAAGAAATTTAAAGAAATATTCAATATCCTTAGCCATTAGGGAAATAGAAATCAAACCTACTTTGATATTTTATCTTACAGCCACCAGAATTTTAAGGATCAAGAAAACAAGCGGCAGCTCATGCTGGGGAGAATGTGTTGGGAGTGGAGCAGGCTTGCACTGCTGGAAAGGACTGCAGACTTGAGGAAACACTACGAATGCTGGGGTGGTGATGCCACAGAAAGCTGGCAATTTATTGACCTCATGGTTCAGCTATACCACTCTTCAGCATAAACAAAATAACACTCTTTCCTGCCACATAGACACTGTTCCACTAAGTTCATTATTGCTTTATACACAATAGATAGAAATTGAAAATAGTATATATCTCCCTCAAGAGATAAATGGATAAACACAATCAAATGTTACTAAGACATTAACAGTTTTAAATAATGAATTTTTCAGGTAAAGAAAAGGATTTAGAAAAGATAACTCATATCCATAAATAAAAATATGATACGTACTCACTTATCTGTGATGTCAGTTGTTACATATTGGATAAGACAGGTACAATCTGTAGAACCACAAAACAAAATAAGCATGGAGTAAGAAACTAGTATCAACACACATCCCCCAAATACAGGGAAATGGAATACATGGTTGTGGGGTAAGAAAGAGATGAGACTGAAATGAGAAGATTAATCAGAGAATAGGGAGGAAAGAGAAGTAGAACGGTAGAGAAAGGAAATACTGGGAGAGACAGCTAAATTTAAGAGCCATGTGAGAGATAGTATAATAAAACTAATGAAAAAGGATGCTTAAAGGAAATCCCACACTAGCTCAGAATTGAGAATAATAGATGGCTATTTATTTAGGGGTAGAATTACAAATCAGAATCCTCTGCTGGAAGGGGAGAACAGAGACTGAATCCCGCAGCCAGAAAAGAGAGACCAGACACTTGCTTTACATGGGCATAAATACTATAAGAGGCCACACTCCAGTAGGCACTTAACTTAAAGGCTATTGGCTGTATGATTTCCTACAGCACCTCCCCCTTTTGTTTAAATAGAGAGTTCTAAGCCTAATAAAAATTATATACAATAAGAAAAATATATTTAATAATTATTCTATCCTAATGAGTTTAAGTCTTGTAAAATAAATAACTTGGCCAAGTCATAAGAGGAAAGTAACTACAACTATCTAATCTTCAACACCCTCGAAGATTGGAGAAAGGAAATAATATTACTTGAGTAAGCAGGAAGTGCAATCAAGCAACTTCCAAAATGTGCAAAAAATGACAGAGACAACTGGCTACCTGGGCAATCACCCAAAGTCTCATTTGCAACTTTGAAGCAATCAACTTTGGCTAAGGCCTAGAGTAACTGACAGAACATTTTCAGAGGCACAAATTTTTTCAAAACCATCTTACCTTGTCTTGGCAAGATTTCAGAGTTCTGCTTATCATTTTCTGATACCATATACTTTGTTAGTGGTTGAGGCATGGGCAGTTTCTTGCCCAAAGGTCAGTTTTTTTCAAGGAAAAAAAAAAAAGCTCCAAGTGGAGTGTCTTCAGTGCTCAACATTCTCTCTGGAATAGATTGGTGCTGCCAGGAGCAATTGTGCCTCACTTCAACAGAACCCTAAATTATTTAAATGCAATATTCTGAATCTCTTTGAAATGGCTGAAGATTACCTCTCTATGCAGAATACAATCTGTATGTATCTAAAGAACCTGATTAGTCTAACTGTTGTCTGAGGATTTCTGTCCTGCCTGTTTCCCGCAATTGTTAAGTCCCGAAGAAATCACAGAGGTCTACATTAGTTATAAACTGATTGGGACATTAGCTCAGGCTTCTTATTAACTCTTATAATGTATATTAGCCCATTATTCTTGTCTATGCTAGTCACATGGCTCGGTACCTCATTCAGTGAGGTAATCACATCTTGCTTCTTCTATGGCTGGGTCAGGACTGCAGGACTTCCTTCTTCCCAGAATTTTCCATTCTCATTGGCCTGCCTGTACTTCCTGTCTGATTGTTCTACCTATATTTTCTGCCTGGCTACTGGTCAATCAGCATTTATTTAAAATATAATTGACAGAATACAGACCACTCCAACAAAATGTTCAAAACATTCTTGGCAGAGCAAAATTGTGTGCATATTACTTATATCATTTTTAAATTGAGGTAGTTTTCTTATTTTAACTCCATGTATAATATAAAAATTTAAAATTTCTATTATGCAGCATTCATGTGAATCACAAACAAAGAAAACATGAATAAATAATGTCCACAGGCTAATTTTTTTTTAATGGAGCAAATTAATCTTGGGGGAATAAAATGGAAAATTCATTCTAAATAGAAATGTGTGTTAATAATGGGATACTTAAATCCCAACAAATGAATAAACCCAGCACCTGAGGCTTTAAAAGGATCCAATTAAGTAGCTAACCCAGTAGTTAATCTGATCAAATAAGGAAAGAGGCAAAGAACCATATAAGAAACCTAATTATAGGGCAATATTTTGCTTAAATCTGTTTAAACAAACTTAAAATTGACTTCAGATTCTCAGAAAATATAAATTGTCAGGAGAGCATAAATGTAAACAAACCAATTATCATGGTAAGATTTCAGAAAGCTGTCAAACAGCTCCTTTCCGAAGTAAAACAAGTCTGAAAATCTTCACAAGTGATTCTATCAAACCTTCAAAATATAAATATTTTTAGTGTTATTTAAATGTTTCCAAACAGAGAAGGAAAAAATATTCCAACTCACTTTCTTCCAAATTTCCATTTGAAGATGTAACATACGTTTTCTTTATATGTTCTTGGAACTCTTCAGATATTTACTTATTGTGGTAATGGGTAGGTGGATTCCTGGTTACTGATATAGCATTTCCATAAATCTGTGTGTATTTACTTCTTTTAGATTTCTTTTTTAAATTTCTGTCTCTGGACTTATTGGTAGGTATATAATTTGAAAATTAGGGTGCAGTGTACCCTAAATGATACTAAACCCCCACTGCTGTTTGGCAGGACAAGGTTATCTCTAGCAGGTCAGCACAATAAAATATCATCACAATGAGCACTGCAATATTATTTTCTTCTTCTCTGGTGAGTAGTTAGCCCATTGTAGACAATTTCTTTGTTAATTCCATTTTTTACTTTATATTACTCAAATCAATGTATTATTCTTAACATTCACATTGAAAGTCATCAGCTTTATTATCATGTGTCAATATATAGTGAACTGTTGTGAATCAGTTAACTTTATGAAATGTCACATATTTTACTCTTCAGTGTATATCATTTTAAAGTTTCCACAACCAAAGTCAGCACATTTATTTTTCTTCTTTTCAATGTCCATGACTAATAAACAACTAAATTACGTCATTGCAAATAGAAATCAGAGAAGATTCTGAAAATTATTGACCCATAAATAGTAGAATGCTATTATATTGTTTATTGTAATAAAATGTGAATATATTGATACTTATCACCTCAGTCATCTTAATTTTATGATTCTGTATTCATTAAGGTCCATATAGTCATCATTGTTTCCTGTCTCCTGAACTTGAGGAGATAGTTTCAATAGAAAACATGTAAATTTCAGTGACCTATTTGCACTTGTGGTGATAACTGACATCAGGGAGATAAGATAGCCAGCAACGTTTTAACAATAACTGTTTCTGTACACATTCCCCTTATTTTTAGAGCTTTATCAGCCAAAGTTTACAGCTTGATTCTGATGACAGAATACTTGAATGTAAGTGCCTCTTTACTTAAAAGATTGTTTATCAAACCGAAGATACCGGTTATTCTAATTGGACCCAAAGTCTTGCAGCTGCTTACAATTCATGTTTCATGTATAGAAGTTAGTGACAGAAAAGAATTTTTTTCCAAAACTAAAACAAAATGTATAAAATGACTCATTTCACAGATGGTTACTACTTTAGAGAATGCTGCTACCAAAACATATGATTAAAATAAAAATCAGCATATGTTATTCTTAATTTTCTAATTTTTGTATTGCTTTAAATGGATAAGGTATGAGCTGTCAAATAGCACAGGCATAAGTTGGTATAAATGTGTGCAAATATATACATAATGTACAATAACTTGGTGACCAATGTCAAATTTGAAAATGAAAGGCCTAAATTACCATTTCTTAGTCTTGCTCTGTGATATATCTATGTTTTAGTATAACTGGTTAAAAAAAAACAGAAAATGTACTTGAAATTCATTTAGTAAGCTTTGATAGGCTTAACATATTTGAAATAAATATTTGACTACAACAACTTTATTCATTAATGAGGCTAATAAAAACCAATTCTGTCTTTTTTACATTAAACTTATATACAAATCATAACTTAAGTTCCATTGAAAATGTGAGTAAAGAAAATATGAGATTCTAGAGGAAAGGCTGGATTAGGGAAGGAATAGTTATTAATGTATATTAAATTATAATTAAGATCAGAAACCATCAGTGTCTTATTGTGCAATATGTGAACACCAAAAACAAAAATAGAATTTTTACATTTGAGAAACTATAAGAGAAGATTGTCAGTATGTTCAAACATAAATAAATGGTAAACAGTTATGTGATGATCTTAATTTAAATGTTATAATTTTATGCACATGTTACATATCAGGTGGTACCCTATTAAACTTAGAAACTTCCATGTTTTCCATATATACTTACATAGATAAATAATAGATAAATAAATAAATAGGCATCACATGTTCTTTAACATAGAGAGGGGAGATAGGAAAGCCTTTGACAAACCACTGATGATCACAGCACTAACCCATCCAGCAGAAGCTTCAGTTTTTGCCTAAAATTTCTTCCAACAATTGATATGGAATCTTAATTTTATAAGTATAATTTTGGATTTTTTTTTTCAAATATAACCCTGCTCTTCATGCATGGGTTAACTTTCACTTAGCACTTTATACACTGCTAGGTTTCATCTGGGAAAAGCTAAATATACTAGATCCTTCATTCAAGATGGATGGACGCAGACTGAAAATGCCTTGCTGTCTTATTGAAAGACCCAGATTGATGCCGGAGGCAAAGATGGCTCTGTTCATGTTGATTAAACAGGAAAACACATGAAGACTTGTGGAGTCCAGCTGCCTACTATTTTTTATGGACAATACGTCTGAGGATAGCAGGTGACTTCTGTATGCCTAGTCAGCTGCTGAAACACCCATGAGGCTTTTCAAAGCCTCACGTGGTGAAGGATGACAAGTGAATTGTTTTCCAACTTCCAAATCTAAATTTGAGTATCTCTTATTAGAATCATCTACATTGGGATTTTCAGATTCTGGAAAATCTATATACTGAGTTTTCTATATAGAACGAATGCAAATCAAATAAACAAAAAACATATATGAAGTTGATAAAGGTCATTCAGAATCCTTTATAGAAAATAAAACAACTAATCCTTGTAGAAGTTAAGATAAAAAACGTATTTCTGAGTATTGAAGCTACATTGTTTTATCTTTTATTTGAATGTCTCACATGCCATTTGACTAGAAACGAAATTCTATTCCCCATATACTTAGTTATATGAGTTCAGGCCATTGATCATCCTTAAAATGTGGTATAATATGTAAGCATTAGAATTATGTTTATTTTGCAAGATCCACAGATTTATGAGAGAAACCCTCACAACGGCTCTTTTTGACATTGTTTTGTATCACATCAAAGTAGTGTACAGAGAGTTCCATGACACCAGCATCAGTCTACAATAGCTAATATTGAGAAATGCTTCAAATATTGTTCATGCAATGAGAATTTTTTTGCCAAATGAAACTAGATTTTTTAATATGAAACTGAATAACAAGGTAACTACTTTGTGATTAGAGTATTGTGCCACAGGCTTAGCTTATATACAATGGAAGGATAAAACAGATTATAAAAAGATGAAAATTTGGCACTTGTTTCATTGTCCTTTCATCTGCGGTCTAAAAATATCCAATTAATTCAATGTTCCAGCCTTGTAGTATGAGCAAATCTTTCTTATTTACACACAATTATTACTTATTCACACAAAGCAGAGACAATTATTTATAACCAGAAGGGCTAAAATAATGAAGCCAATGGAAGACAACATAGACTCTGTTTGTTGGGGGGTATGAGGAAATTCAGTGTAGACATGTATGTATTCATGGGTGTACAAGTGTGTGCTCACTTTTCTTACATCCAGTACACTGAGGTCCATTTCACATTCTATTATTATTTCTAAGCAAGCAAGCAATATTTCTTAGTTACTCTCAAACATATACTAAGGCCATAACTATTGTTATTGTTCATTATAAATATTGATCTTATGTTGCATATTAGACACCATGTTACTTATTTTAGATGCAAAAGGCTTAACTTCCCACATCACTTATTCTGAAAATGATAATTCTTAGGTAACTATGATTCTCAGAATTATACCCTTAATCTTCTTGAGACCCTTTAGTGATTTTAAAGTTCATAAAATGGTATCACGTGAACATTTGTAAGTCAGTAGAGGTCATCATTTACTCTTTATTTCTTCTCTGATAGTGATTGCCAGCTCTGCCTCTTCAGTTCTATACTGAATGGAAAAGACCCTGAGGTTGTGTTTTTTCTGTGCAGTGTTTAGTTGGGAACAGCTCTGAATATCACTGCAAGGAAAAAGATGCTCAGAATCAATAAAGACAAATCTAAAGAATCACATATTTAGCAAGCATGGAAAACTGGTGTTTGGAAACCTTTACAATATCTGCCAGATGAAACAGACAGTAAAAGCAATAATGAATAACTGGGACCTCCTGAAACTGAGAAATTTCTGTAAAGCAAAGGACACAGCCAATAAAACAAAAAGGCAACCTACTGAATGGGAGAAGATCTTCACCAACCCCACATCAGACAAAGAACTGATCTATAAAATGTATAAGGAATTTAAAAAACTAGACATTAAAATTCTTAATAATCCAATTAAAATGGTGTACTGAACTAAACAGAGATTTCTCAACAGAAAAATTTCAAATGGTCAAAAGATATTTAAGGACATGTCCAACTTCCTTAGCTATCAGGGAAAAGCAAATCAAAACAACTTTGGGATGCCATCTTATACCTGTCAGAATGGCTGAAATCAAAAACACTGATCATAGCTTATGCTAGAGAGGATGTGGAGGAAGGGGAACATTCATCCATTTCTGGTGGGAATGAAAACTTGTGCGACCACTTTGAAAATTAGTTATGCATATAAATGTTGACATAAGTATGAATTATATTGATGATTCTTACATTTAATAAGCTTCCAAGTGCTTAACTATGTTTAATCATGCTTGTCTCTGTAAGGTTATGTTCATGTGTAGGGTACATGAGCCCTGTAGCTGGAGTTATACTCAGTTTTCATTCAAACAGTGTGTGTGCTAAGAATAAACATGGGTCATCTGCAAAATAGTAGACTGTTTTAAACGCAGATCCATCATTCAACCGTATAATAAGGAAATCTAATAATTTAGAAGAAATAATTTTAACTTTAGAAGAAATAATTTTATCTTTAACATTAAAAGAAATAATTTTAATTTTATTATTTTTAATATTTTATGAATTCCTGAATATATTATACATGTGTATGACTATGATCATATCTGCTTGTTTCTTCTTCCTCCAACATGTCTCCCTTCCAACTTTAAGCACTCATTAGTTTCTTTATACCCAGTTACGAAATGAGCATGGTTGTGATGTCATCCACAAGAACATGGGAAACCGATCTACTTTAAAACAGTGTTGCACCATGATACCTACTTCTTGGTATTGATTTCCTTACATTGCTTGTATAAATGAACAATCTTTCTTTATTGTAATCGTTTGAAATGTTTTCAACTGACCTCTAAAAATAAATTATACAAAATTTCTATGATGAAATACTTTTGTTATGTTATCATTAAATGATATTCTGTTCTACTCTATTGAAGGAAATATTTATTTTTAATAAAATGTAGTTTTTACAGTTTCTTCTACTCACCTCTTCTGAAATCCCATCCCACTTTTTCCAATAATTATTCCCATTATAATACTTATTAGGTTGTGAATGCAAATTTGCATTTCTTTATAAATACTGAACAAGCTTTATAAATTCAGAAAGTTTATATTTCTGACTTGTAAAAGAGCTCCTGTATTTACATCTTACGTTTAATAAAGTGTATCTTAGACATGGGAACCTCTTCTGCCTTAATATATATATGATAATGGCTATATCACTGTATCTGAAAATATTTTATTACTACAAATACGGTGGTTGCTGTTGGAATTTGATGAGAGGATGCCAGAGATGATGATATATAGTTTATTATTTACATGTTTCTCCCAATGGTAGCAATGTTGATGTAATGTTGACAATGGTTTCTGGGCTTTTTCTGTTGCTAAGAAAGAAAAATTAATTTAATATGACAATTTAAATAAAATTGTGATGTGTAAATTGATAATATTCCAGATAAATTTATGACAGTTTTAAAAGCATTTTACTTTCTGAATATTTGCATCTAATGGCTTTACTGCATATTGTATGCAGTCTGTTAATAAGAAACTGCTTTGCCAAAAAGTCCAATTAAAAATTGTGAACAATATGCAGAATGTTTGAAAATAAATATTATCCTGCAAAGTTCTAATTTTTATTCCTAGTTTTTAATATTCAAAATTAATTTTCTAATATATTATTTAAACTCTTGAAGTAGCATTGAAATGCATTATTAACATCCAATTTGTGTGATAAATGATACAGTCATATCAATTTATATATAGTAAAACAAACCAGGAATTTAAATTAAAAGCAAAATAAATAATAAATCATCCTATTACCCTAGAAGAGTTAATGTGTTATACAAAAAAAAATTTAATTACATACATCTCATATAAAAAACCAAAAGTTTCTGGATTTATAAAATTAGAGATTTCAACTTATTTTGAAATAGTAAGCATAATTCATCCAGGTTTCCTATGGCACTATGTCAAATTAAGTGCTTTGCAAACACTATGTGATTAAAGACATAGAGCAGATCTTCAACAGAATCATACATAAAACTTACTTAAATTAAGGAAAATATATTAGCAAAACAAAAGGGGGTTTAACATGCCAGGTGTTCAGGATTTTGTCAAATGGTTTACGGTTAAAGTTCTGTTTTGCTTGTTGCTTTATTCGTCATAGCCAAAAACTGGAAACAATCAAGATATCCATCAACAGAAAAATGATTTAAGAAAATGTGGTACATTTACACAATGGATTATTACTTAGCTGTTAAAAAAAGACATCATTAAATTTGTAGGCAAATAAGTCAAGCTAGAAAACATTCAGTCTGCGAAAGGTAATCCATACCATAAAACTAAATGCATTGTGTGTTTATGGGTGGATATCAGGCATTATATGAATGATAACAGACCTAGAATTCATAGACCCAGGGAGGACTATGTATGGAAGAAGGAAATAGGGGAAGACATAGATATCCTTGGGAGGGGATAATAAGTTAGATTTTATAGGTGAACTTAGGTTGGTAGAAGACGCAAATGAGAGTATGAGGTGGGAAAGGGGAGAAAAGACAGGGTTAAGGAAGGGAGTGTGGAGAGAGCCAGAGGCAAACGAGGTGTAATTGAGGAATGATATATAAACCTGTGCTGTGAAAACTTCTCAAAATGTATGAATGTTGCATGGAGGCCACTAGTTTGTTCCTCGTCACTTCACCCCCAGATAAGCACACAAAAACTGTATTAACTAAATCACTGCTTAGCCCATTAGCTCTAGCTTCTTTTTTGGCTAACTCTTACATATTAATTTAACCCATTTCTAGTAATCTGTATATCACCATGCGATCATGGCCTACCAGCAAAAGTTTCAACACGTCTGTCTCCCATGGTGGCTCCATGGCTTCCCTCTGACTCTGCCTCCTTTCTGCCAGCTTTTACAAAAGGAAAACTTCCCAGTGATGACTCTCCTCTGATTGAGTCAGAGGGAATGTTGTAAAAAAAGAAAATATGCAATGGACCTGATTTAGTTCCTAAAGCTTTGATGTTTCAAGTATGGCTGTGAAAACAGGCTTCTTAAGAAGAGGATGTTGCCTCTCCAACACATCATGTAATTAGCCTTAAAAGTCAGAGTAATTCATCAAGTTTAATATTACATATTTTCATAAATGTTCTGGAAGAATTACTCATAATCATAAGAGTCTTATGAATCATAAGAGTCTTGGAGAAATCGTATTAAATAGATGATATCAGGAGTTAGTGAGAACAGTCTAGAAACAAGGAGGAAAGCAAAATTATGAAAATCCATACTTCCTTCATTTCTATTAGCTATGCTAATATTGTAAGAAGTTGAGGGGAGCAGGATATGAGAAGAAGGGATAAGTACTACCAAGTATTGATAGTAAGTTTCCAAGTTATGTTGCCTATAGGATAAATGGAACAACTTGGTGCATTCCCAGAGGAGATGAAGTAGCACAAAAAGTAGAATGAATTGACCCAGCTTTAACTGCTCAGTTGATTGTGAGAACTCAGATCTTATGGGATGTAAATATTAACCACTAGAGACAAAACTGTCTTTCACCCTGTAACTTCAAATGTGGCTTGGAACAATACTTATGATTCCAACATCAGAGCCTTAGTTCAAATTTGTAAATGTTACCAATTGGGAAAGTTGGGGGATGGAAGGGAAAAGAGACAAGGGGGAAAAAACTGGTAATTGTTTTAACTATTTTTGGAAATCTAAAGAACAATTCTTATTATAAAATTATTCAGGCAAACCGTTGAATTGAATAATTAAAAAGAGCTAAGGCTATCCAGGACTCTTTGTTGAACAACAGGTGGCCACAATTTCTTAGTTGTGCCAACTTCATGTATTTGTCCCAGGTCATGGAATTCTCTGGATCAAGGTTGCCAGCAATATGTTGTTGTAGGAAGAGGCAGCTTGTTTGTTCCAGGCTGCTCAGCCCTGAAATAACTACACAGAAACTATATTAATTAAATTACTGCTTGGCCCATTAGCTCTAGCTTTTGATTGGCTAACTCTTACACCTTAATTTAACCCATTTTTATCCATCTGTGCATTGCCACTTGGCTGTGGCTTACTGGCTAAAGTTCCTGTAGCTGTCTCTGGAGCTCTCTTTACTCCACCTTCTTCCCCCAAGCATTCAGTTTAGTTTTTCTCACCTACCACTATTCTGCCCTGCTCTGCTATAGGCTCAAAGCAGTTTATTCACCAGTGGTATTCACAGCATACAGAGGGGAATCACACATCATTATGTACCAATTCTGTCCTGTCTGAAAAATATTGTTTCCTTGAAGTCATCCACCACTTATAGCACTTAAAATATATCTGCCTCCTAACTGTAGAAACAGGTATGTCTCTTGATTTCTCTTGAGACTCTTTTCCTCCTTTGGGTTGCCTTGTCCAGATCAGTTTGAGGGCTTCTGTTTCATTTTGTTTTGTTTTATTTTTTTTAAATATATATTTAGTTGTTTTCTCTTGGAAACCTGCCCTTTTCTGATGGGACACAGAGTGAATCCCGAGACCAACAGAGGTGGGAAAGGGCAACTGGGAGTAGTAGAGGAAGTTGAAGCAGTTGTATTGTATGAGAGAATAATCTATTTTCAATTTTAAAAATTGTGTCTGACTTCTCTTCTACATCATTTTTCAAGCCTTTGTGGTGAAGAATTTGATAAAGATACCACATTTAGGGCTGAGTACTCCAAAGTGTCTCCCTCTTCGCACATTATCCACATGTAAATCTATTTGTAAATGATCATCCACTAGAGGTAAATCTCTGCTGTGGGTGCAGTTGTGCTCTTCCCTATAGGTAAATAACTATGTCATTAGGAATCATTTTATTGTCATTTCAGCAAGTCTTAGTAGATCTCTTACACAGTTAATTTATAATTATATATTGTTCCAAATTTAATCATTTACTTCTTGAGAGAGATTGGAGGCTCATAAAACTCAAAAGGTAATAAATCTTGCCAGTGTCAGGAAAGGTCAAGAGATTTACAAGAAGCAGGATACTCAGAAAATAACTGGATATGCAAGGCCTGGATTGATGTTATATGAGACATAAACACTAGTCGGGCAAGAGGAGTGTAATAAAGCAACTTTGGTAGGGAGTATCAAGAATTCCAGCTATGTCAGTTGTCTTCCTGCATCAGCTGGTTTTTGTATTGGTAAAGCTGCTTTTGAGCCCTTCTTCCTGCTGTGAGCGAACCCTCCTCTGTAAGCATCTTCCCCAATCTTTGTGATATCAAGGTACTCTAGATTACAAACTATGCTTTGTAAGGTAAGTAGACATCTGATCAGGTCTCCCCAGTAAAATCACATGACATTAGACATCAAAGTGACCTGATTAAGGAATGCCATGTAGATTATTTCATATGGTCTAGTGCCCTTGAGAACACACTTATAAGTCTTTATTTATATATTTTGTTCTCCTTGTGCTCAGTTGAAAATTCACTAATTTTCTTTGAAGAAATTTGTTATTTGAAAATTTGTTATTTGTTACTAATAGGCATCTGCTTCTCCTGTGTGGAGCCCTACACAAGAGTTTAGTTCTAGCTCCTTGTAAGCATTCTGATTCGAAAAAGACACTAACATCTTGTATGTTTCTAAAGACATTTAAAAAAAATCTGCCTACTAGTGAACAGACATTTTGATGCTTGTACAGTAATTGCATGGTGCAAAGTGTGTCTTACGAAGCTGTTGTTGTTTAGATGGGAAAGGTCCACATAGGCTGATAGGCTTGAATACTTGATCTGGAGTTGGTGGAATTGTCTTTGAAGGATTAGGATGTGTGGCTTTAGTGGAGGAGTATATCTGAGGGAGAACTTTGAGGTGTCAAAAAGCTTGTATCGTTCCTGGTGAGTTCTCTCCGTCTTCTTCTTCCATAAGACATGAGCAGAGCACTCAGCTCTTTCTGTAGCCATGCCTTCACACAGTTTGCATGGACTTTGACCCTCTGAAATCATAGTAAAATTAAGACATGGAAAATTCTTAAAGAAAAGAGATATTTTAGAACAATAATAGAATGGTAACTAACACAACAACCTTAGAGGCCACCAGGTTGATAGATGCATAATAAACTGGAAATACTACAGATTTGTCTTATTATAGCTCTCATCCAAATAGAGCTAGTTTCCATATTAGTTATTCTATATATTCATTAGTTTTTTTTTGTTTGGAGATGAAGGCCATGATGACCCTAACTTACCACTATGCAGGCCTAAACTCACAAGTGCTGTGATGACAGACTTATACTACTATACTTGGCTTAGCAAAAAGTTTTGAAGGATGGAATACATTATCTATAGAGCCTTGCATTCTCCTTAGTGATTACATATAATTATTTCTTTTGGGATGTCGAGTACAACAACCTGACTTTTCTTTCAGTGGTAAAGCAACTGAGGACTTAGGAATTAAAATGAAACACTTAAAAGTATTCTCAAAATGGCACTGACAAATTAAAAACTATCTGGACTTCCCATAAAGTCCATAAAATCCTCAATGAGTATTGGGGCCTTCCATAATATAGCCACTCTAGCATGACTACAGCCATTGATATTTTTCTATCTCTACCATCTGTTGTTACAGTCAAAGCTTTGTGATCTCCTAACTCGAGAATTTTTTTCAGACTTCTACTTCAGCCTATTTATTTCCAATTTTCTTCATATTTCAGCCAATATGGCAGTGCATGTGCACACATCCCCAGCATCTTTGGTAAGGTATTAAGTTCTACAACCTAAAATTATCCCCTTTCAAATGAACTAGACAAACTGCAGAGAATGAGATAATATTACCTAGAAAACTGTTCTCACTTTAGTTGCCAGCTGTAATTTGGGGGGAGTTCCCATGAAATCCTTTAGAGTAGACTGCTTTGGTACAAATTTACTTGTTCCCAAAAGCTCCTTTACTTTCAATGATATATTATAATTACTCAACTGACAACTAGAGAGCTATTAGACTCACAGTCAGGTTTATAACAGATATATAAAAGTCAGGTTTATAAAAGATATATACAAAAGCCAATAAAAGAGATGAGTAGGGTGAAATTTGAGAGGGTTCCACATGAAAACCTTTCATTGAGTTTTGCAAATAAGATAATATTGCCAGCTAGAGAATATTGTGCAAACCTTATTTTTTTTTTGCAGTCTTTATGGTACCTTATTCGCATCCTGTCTATGTGAATGGATTTGCATAGCAATCCCTTACATCCTTATGCCAGAGGTAAGATATGTGCTTAATCCTCACTTCCTCCAGAGCACTAAACTGATACAATGTTTCAAAACTACCACAGCTTGGTACATTGCCAAAGAGTAAAAGTTAAGTCATTCCCATCAGTTGGTCCATTTGAGTTCAAAATGAGTCAAAATCTCTTTTTGGTAAAATTAATTAATCATGTATCTGAAATTCAATGGATTTATTCTTATCAGTTGTATATTTTAGTCTATTTGATCCATTTTTGTAGAACTTTTCCATTATAATATTACAATGTATTGCACATATAATTTTCTTTAAAAATAAAATATCTCTTCTATACTGAGTTAACAATTTAAATGATTGCATTCAATTACCAAGAACACAGGGATGGAAATGGAGGCAGATATCATGGGAGAAGTTGCTTTTCTTAAGGACCCCCATGACTCATGGGGTACCACCAGGTATTAATAGGAAAAAATTGTCCTTTATATAGTCTCTAAAAATTGTGGCACCACTATGTAATAATTACCAATATATCTCATTTTTTGTTGTGCTGTCTGTGTCTTTCAAATACCTATATTACCATACTGATTAGGGATTTTCCTTCAGCTAAATTGATTTCTCATTCCAACACTAATGCTAACGTTGGTCGATGGTTCTCCACTTTGTACCCAGGAGTCTTGCAAGGCATTTAATGTATTCTTAGGATCATTTGTGTCCTAAGCAGGTAACTTCCATCTTTAATCCTGCCAACTGTTTTAGGCGTCACTCATATACCCAACTTGACAGCTGTGTCCTTGGGGAAATGAGTACAGTCTGAAATGAGTTAAGACTAGAAACTTTTTTTAACAATATAACCCAAAGAAATAAAATAAAATAATAAGCCCTAAGATGGATATAATTAGAAGATGTGCAGGAGTTAGAATGGACCTATGCGCCATCAGATGACTTCAAATTTGAACTTATTAGGAGAAATACACACAAGAATAAGGGTCTATGCATCTTACCTAAAAAAGAAAAAAAAAGGTTCATTGTGGAAGACCATCCACGATTCATATAACCTTGTCTTAAAGGACGAAGATAACCATAAAGAATTTAGTAGTTATTATCCCTCTCGTCTCAATTCTTTCTTAGAGGGGTTTCTGAACTATATACCTCCATGTCTCTCTAGGTTCTGAGAAATATTAGGAAGCCACTTGCTGTGCTTTTCTTTTAATTTTTGGTTTGTTATACAGTGAAATATCACCCATATTGAACATAAAACTAAATATTTTACAGGATGACAATAAGCACTTAGTAAATAAGCACAGAATATCTGTTAAAACAAATTTTTAAATAATGTTAAGTATAAGAATCACTATAGGCACCAGATAAAATCTAAGGTAGAGTTTGATTCTAAAGACTCACTCCAGGTTCTTGTGATATAGAAAGTTTTATCATAAAGGTCAAGGTTTGAGATGAGAGAACTTAAATATTGAGTGGGTTTTAGAAATCTCATGCTTTACATGAAGAAATTACTTGGAGTTCAAAGCAGAGATATTATCCTCTGAAATTTTATTATAGCAACATAAAACACACTAGGATATGTTAATTATATTTGTCTTTGAGAAAATTGAAGTGACTGTTTCATATTAGAAATCAATCCTTCATAAATACCTAATTGAAGTAGACATAATGCTAATACCTGCAATCCCAGCACTCTGGAATCGAAGCAGGAGTTTAAGAAAAGTTTATATATATATAGCTACATCCTGCCTCCCAAAATGAGTTCATGAGAAATGGCTCAATGAGGTATTACTTGCCAAGTATGACAAAGCTCTGGTACTAAAAACAAAACTCAAAACAAAACCAAAAATTCAAACATCTCTTATTTATAACTGTCTCATCTCTTATTTGTTGGGGTCCATTGTATTACAGTAAAATATAAATAAACATCTCCAGCATACATTGATTCACTACCTAGAATACTTTCTTTGGTGGGCAGGCAGGATAATAAAAATCTTCCAGGGTCAATTGTACTGTTTGATGAATTTAGTTTTCTTTGTTATATATGAAGAGTTATCATGATTTAAAAAAACATATATACCAGTTAATGTCCAATAGATGTGATAATAGCAAAATTATAATAATTCTGGCAGTGCTTCAGAGGCACCATTTACAGGAGGAAATCACACAATATCAGGATGCCAGTTTGATATTATTATTTCTAACTTGAAAGAAAGAAGCTACTCTTTAAGACTTCTCCTTAAATGTCCAAGCAGGAAATAGAAATGGAAATTGGATGTGTTTTTTTTCTTCCCATACTCTTCAATTGATAATTATTTGAAGATTTATGACATTGGGATGATAATCTTGATTACCATTGCAGGTTTTACTTGAGGAACTTATTTTTATATCCAGAAAATGTCATCTAATATTTTTTTGGAGGCGGGACCTGTTACTTAAGTCAACTTTGTCAATATAATAGTACTTATCAAACTTTTTGTAAGCTTTAACCTCTCTAATATTTCTTTAAGATCATTTTTTCTTTTTCTAGACTTAACCAATAAATTTAAGATATATATTTCTGAAACTATGAGTTAGATACTGCTTTTTTATTTCTTGAGGAAAATGTCACCTTAAAGGATTTGTTATGTTTTTAGTAATTTTTTTCAAAGAGAGCAGATGTTTGGAACATTGGACTCAAACCATATGTTATAGTGACTGCTGAAAACCTTTAATTTTCTTATTTTAATTTTTCTGAGGTATACAAGAGATAAAATATAGTCACTTATCTAGAAGCTGTTCAGACAGGTATTTAAATGGTAAAAGTAATTATTATTTTAGAATAACTCATTATCATTTCAGCTTTATAAATTAATACGTTCAATTTTCTCAAGTTAAATATATTACATGAAAGTTATCTATAAAGCAAGATTAAGCAAATGGCTGTTGTAGGGGTTTGCTTACAGTATAGGACATTAGCCAATTCTGTAGTCAACTTCCATACCTCACTAGTTTATAGGTTTTCCTCTCAAAATAAGAATAGCCATTGTTCAGACATGAGTGGTTTGCTTCCATCCACAGAAGAGAAAAAAGAAAGGTAAGCACTTGTACTTAGTTCTGAAAAGACTTAGGTCCATGAAAGAAAATATTAGAGTAAAGCATTATTTACATTGGGCAGAAGCTTCCTGAAACAAGAAAGGGCAATGTGGATATTAGGAACATTGAAGTTTCCTACAAATATGAATCAGACTTAACACGGGAGAGTGAACTCGTGAGAGTGAAAAACTACTGTTTGGTTTTAATTTGAGACAGTATTATATAGGGACTACATAATCAACACTGCCTGGATGTCCAGGAAACAGAGACTAGATAGTTCAGAGACCTAGGAAGGAAACAAACATGAGAGGATAAAAAATCACTAGTGTGACTCCTAATAATATTTTGGTATACTCATAGATCAGTGCCGTGTACAACCATCGTTAGACGGACTTCATCGGGAAGAAGATGGGAATGGATGGGGAGAGCCACATTATGCAGAGAGAGAGTCTAATTTGGAAATCTCCATGAGGTCGCACCTCTTGGAGATCAGGGAACCATATAGAAGAAGGAGGAGGAAAGATTGTAGGAGTCAGACCTTTTCCCGATCTGTAGGCCACCATATTGCCTTGCTGACACTGTCCTTTGCTATACGGAAGCTTCTCAGTCTCAGGAGGTCCCATTTATTAATTTTCAATCTCAGTTTCTGGGCTACTGGTGTTATATTCAGAAAGTTGTCTGTTTTGCCAATGCAGTCATGGTTACTTCCCATTTTTTCTTCTATAAGCTTTGGTGGGCTTGATTTTTGTTTGGTCTTTGATCCATTTGGACTTGAGTTTTGTACTTGGGAATAGATTTGGATCTATCAGTATTTTTCTACCTTGCAATATTCAATTATGCCATCATTATTTGTTGAGGTTGCTTTCTTTTTTCCATTTTAAAATTTTAGCTTTGGTGCTCATAAGTATATATAATAATATCAGGGTCTTTGACTCAGTCTCATTGGCCCATCTCTCTCTTTTTGTGCCAATACTAATCTGTTTTCATTACTATAGCTCTTTAGTAGTCAATGAAGTATGGAAGGGTTATGCCTCTGGAAGTTTCTTTACTGTACAGAGTTGTTTCAGGTATTCTGAGTTTCTATCTGGTGTCCTGACGAGGGGTAAGAGATAGGTGTTGAAGTCTCGCATAAGTACTTTCTAGGGTTTGATATATCATTTAAACTTTAGAAATTTTTCTTTTAAAATGTGGGTGCTCTTATGTTTGGGACATAGATATTCAGAAGTGAGATTTCATCTTTACAGATTTTCCTTTTGATGAATATGAAAAGTCCTTCTTCATCTCTTTTGACTAATTTTAGTTTGAAGTCTACTGTTCAATATTATGATAACTTCACCAGTTTAATCTATTTCATTGGAAAATCATTTACCAAACCTTTACTTTGAGGGAATGTCTGTCTTTGAAGTTGAGATGATTTTCTTGTATGCAGCAGAAAATGGATAGGTATTCTTTAAATCTGATTTTGTCATTGAATTTCTGGTTTACTCCCTCTATGTTTTGTGAAAGTCTTATTGAGTATAATAGTCTGGGCTAATATCTGTGGTCTCATAGTGTCTGCAGAAAATCTGTCCAGGACCTTCTGGCTTTCATATTTTTAGATTTGAAAATTTAAATGTAATTCTGATAGGTCTGCCTTTATATGTTACATGGTTCTTTTTCTTTTCTTTTCTTAATATTCTTTATTCTGGATGTTTAATGTTTTGATTTTAAAGTGTTGAGTATACCTTTTTTAGGTTCTGTCTGTTGGGTGTTCTGTAAGCTTCTTGTACTTTACTAGTCATGTCCATGATTAGGTTTCGAAAGCTTTCTTGTATGATTTTGTTGAATATACCTTCTGTGACTTTAAACTGGATCTTCTTCTTCTTCTTCTTCTTCTTCTTCTTCTTCTTCTTCTTCTTCTTCTTCTTCTTCTTCTTCTTCTTCTTCTTTGTCGTCGTCGTCGTCGTCATCATAGTCGTCTTCTCCTCCTCCTCCTCCTCCTCCTCCTCCTCCTCCTCCTCCTTCCTCTTCCTCCTTCTCCTCTTCCTCTTCTCCTCCTCATCTTCCACCTCCTCTTCCTCCTCCTCCTTCCTTTTCTTCTTCTATCACTATTATTATTTGGTTTGGTCTTTACATGATATCCCAGATTTCCTAGATAGTTTGTGTTATGAATTTTTGGATTTAACATTTCTTTAACTATTAATCTATTTCCTCTACCATGTCTTCAATTTCTATAATTTTCTCTTCCATTTTTGTATTCTGTTGATTATATTTTATGTGTAGTTCTTGATCATTTACCAGATTTTCCATCCATAATTTCCTCAGTTTGTGATTCCTTTATTTCCTCAGTTTCAGTTTTCAAGCCTTGAACAGTTTTCTTCACTTCTTTGATTTTTTTTCTTGGCTTTCTTTGATTTCTTAAAGGGATTTGTTGATTTCTTCAATTTTTGTTTGTCTTGTCCTCCTTTTCTTTAAGAGATTTTTTTTATTTCCTCTTTAAGGGCCTCTATCATCTTCAAAAATTATTTTTAAAGATTTTATTTTTCTGCTTCATCTGCATTGGGATCTTTAGGTCTTGCTGATGTAGAACTTCTGGTGGTGTCATAATTCTCTTTATGTTGTTGAATATATTTTTGCAATGTCATCTACCCATCACCTTCTCTAATGGGTGCAGGTGAGGCCTATTCTTCAGGGGATACATCTTCCTCCAATTCATACCTGTAGGGCCCATGGATTATTTGGTCACTGTCTCTCCATGTTCATGTGGGGCTATGTAGCTGATCACTGATGTTGCTCTGTGGCTTCTCCAAGTGAGAAGATGCCAAGACTTTGGTTTTTGTTCCTCCAGCTGTAGTTAGGGTCAGGATTCTGGTGGTCATAGATGAGTGGGGGATGGTTGCTGTTTTCGTAAGTTTGGTCCCAGGTTTCTGGAGCTTCAATTGGTGGCGGCAGGGCACAAGATGTTCCTTCAGGGCCTTGAGTCTGGAGAGAACGGCCCTGCAGCTGGGAACACATACACTGCCCTCTCCAGGTGCAAAGGCAAGGCTCTTGTGGTTACAGATGCCATGGCAGATGGTTGGGGGTGTGAGGAGTCTTCTCCCAGGTCTCTGGTGCTTTAGTGGGTGGAGTTCGGGCATAGGATGAGCCTCCAGTTGCTACAGCTAGAAAGCAGTGTCCTCCAGCAGTGAACCCAGGCACTCACCTCTTTAGAAGCTGTGGGGTTCAAGTCAAAATATTATTCTAAAATTATACCCACATTTTATTAGATATTACACATATAAGCTGTGCTACATATATCCTTTTGTCCTTCAGCAAATCAATGAAAACATTTTCCCCATTTTTTCAAGGATAACAAGCCAAAGTTTTTAAACTTTGTGAAGTATAAAATCAGAGAAACATTGATCTAATTTTAAGTTTAAGATTTTCAGATTGCCTATCTCTTCTTTGTTCCAAAATATTCCAGTATTGAGAAACTAATTGAGTGAAGGTATTTCTCATCAACTCAGTCAGTGTAAAATGTTCACATTACTTAACATTGGTATAACGCCTATTAAAGTTAATGGAATAAAGAATGATGCTACTGTGCTAGAAGTGATTGGGATAACTCCAATAGAAGCAAATGGGGAGAACGGGCAGGGAAGGTTACTTTTCCCTCACATTTCTTTCCATGTAGCTTTTGCATTGGTTTCAAGTGGGAGTTAGAGACACTAATGTCTTCCTAAAAGTATGTATTAGATTGCTTCTATGTTTATTGGATTCTGTAGCTTCTTGTAGTCTTGGTTATTCAGTGAGGTGATTGTATAAGCTCAGAATGTTAATTTACTTTCCTTTTATGATATCATGCCCACATCACTGTTGTGTTTTCCTTTGCTCCTTATTGCCTGCTTATTCTGTCATTAAGAAACAGGAGAAAAGGCTTGTCCTTGTCATGTTATTTGGTCTAAGAATAGAAAAAACTATGCCAAGTAAAGGCAGTAATACTTTGTCTCAATTAATACTGTAGCTATTTTTTTCTTATTTGAATATAGAGTAAGACTGCTCTATAAATGTAAAAGCAACAAAGTAAGAGGGGTGTGTGGGATTTTTCTTTCACATATCTCTGTGCACTACTTGCTTGCCTGGTGCCTGTAGAGGCAAGGGGAGGGCACTGTATCCCCTGGTCTGGAATTGCAGATGGTTGACTGATCGTGTGGGTTCTGGGATCAACCTAGGTCTTATGAAAAGCAACATGATCCCCTACCTTGTCTTATCTCTTCAATTCTCAGAATATAATTCTTCATGTCTCTCCATATCAAAATACTACTTATTTTTCTCTAAATATTTAAAGTCCTTTAGCAGAATATATTTTTTTATTCCTTGAATGTGAGACTTAAATTCTTTTAACATTTGAGCATAAGGCACTGTATGTATTTAATTTTACTAGAAACCACTTACTTGAGAATAATTAATTGAGAAAATTAACCATGTACATATATATTGTTCACAGTTGTTCAGAGAAAAGAAACAAACATAATGTAGCTATTAAGGCTTAAGGATCTATATTATAAAAGATATAGTAGTGTGAATATGAAGATCCCCAGATCTACAGTACGCATACTGTTGAAATCTGGAAAACGTTGTCATACATTTCTAATCGGAGACCTCAAGCAAGGAAGAAGAATGTCCTAACTTGAGAAGTTTGAAAAATGAGTAGAATTACTTCTTTTCCTTTTTTTGTCATTTGAGCTTATTTCATTTAATGTAATATGACCAGTTCATTCTGTTCCCCATGCTCATGGTGTGTCTCAATTTCAATCTATGTTAGTCAGATTTTCAATTAAATTGTAGTCTCATTTGTGAGGCAACATCCTTAGGATACAATTAAAATAATAGTTCATCAATTATCTACTAGAAAAGGTGCCAATAATATGAGCTACTGGTTTGTATTTTAAGATTAAGAAAAAATTCACGGAGTACAAAACAATTAATTGCAGTAAATAGGCTTGCATTTTGTCAGAAGTGCAACATTATAGAAAATTAGCATCGTTTTGGAAAAGAAGTAACATCATAACTCATACTAAAATTCCTTAAGTTTTCCTTTAGTTTGGAGACATAAGATTTTCGAAAATTACAAGAGCACTCAACTTACTACTGTGACAACCCCTTTGTATAGTCTGGTGGTTTCCTTGCCACCGACCCCTATGTAATATGTAGGACCTCCAAACCAGAGTCTAAAGTAGTGGGGGCAATAAACAAAGATCAGCTGTAGGAATGTATGGCTCAGTGATTACCATTGCTTACAGTTCTTGGAGAGGACCTGAGTTCAATTTTACCACCCACGCCAAAGACTCTCACAATTGCCTGCAACTCCAGTTCATAGCATCTAAGTGCTTTGCCTTCTAGTCTTCCAGAAGCATCAGCACACTCCTGCACATAATCCCACACAGAAACATCCTCCTACATATAAGGTAAAGATACAATAAAGAATAATAAAGAGTATGTAGCTTTATGTTATGAGATGTATCTGGGTAACCTAAGGCTACCCACTATAAATCATGAAAAAAGTCTTTTTTATTGAATATCAGATTTCTTTTAAATCAAATTAATACACAAAAGGACAGTTGAAATTGTAATTGAAGATGTCAGCTTTGATTCCTCTCAGAGGATCATTTGGAGTCCTGGCCTGCAGCTGCTCCTCCCTGCTAGAGATCTTTACTTTCCTTCTGATTTGAGTTACTAAAGGTTGTTTACCAGCTCTGCTTCATGAGTATGTGTTGCCTTGGCCTTGAGGACCAGAGGAAAGGGTTTTCACCTGTCGGCCCAACTGACTGTTGGGTACATAAGCCTCCAGTGTGCTATTGAAGAAATAGAGGTCCATGTTTCTGTCCCTCTGTCTGTGTGTCTCTGTATGTTTCAACCTCCAGCCACTTGCCCGAAGCTCGTGAACTATAAGGTAGCGCATAGAGCACTGACAGGCGTTGTGCGCTGCACATTCCTTTGTACGTGTATTCAATTTATCTGAGTCTCCAAGCTGTAAGAAGATAAAAAAAAAGGACAGGCTGAAGTTTCTCCATTTCATGAGAAGATTGGCCCATTTAGAGACTTGGAAGAATGGTGACTTCACTACGCATGTGTCCTCAGATTTTTTATATCTGATCTCACCTGTAAATCTGCTTCTCCAAATTTGTAAGTCTTTCTCACTTATATGTATAGACTGTAAAATAATTATCACAGTGAGAATATTATTTCAAAACTACTTTTAGCAAATGATGTTAAACTGTCTTGAAGGCTAATGTTAGAGAACAGATTTTAGGATTTTTCTAATACACACAACATGGTAATCAATAATAGCTATCTACAAATTTAGACTGTTATGTATATATTTATATTTTCTATATCCAGAGAACTACCATGTTAATATGTAAGACATACAATCAAGCAACCTATAATAAAAGTTTTTTTTTTCTACAAGTGAAAGATATCTCAAAAGAAAGAAGACAGGCAAGACTGAGCAGCTACTTAAAGACTGTCACCTGAACGAGTGCTGTTGGAATATGGGATTGGTGTGGGAAGCAGTGAGACATCTGGGAAGAAAAGTAAGAGCAGATTGTGCAGGAAAATTTTGGCAGTCTGTCTCCCATACTCCATAGCTACAATCTGAGTGAATTTAAATGTTATGTATTTAGAAGCCTGACAGGACTGCTAACTTGAACCATGTATTTGAAACAATATAAAAAATTCAGATTGTATTTACCCACCATCCACGGTAACAAACTTAGGTAGATGTACCAAAGAAATACAGAAAACATTTCTGTTTAGAGCTTAGATAGTAAATGTAGCAAATGAAAGTATATAAAATCGTGAGTGCTGTTCAAACATTGAAACTGTCTTAAGTAAAATTCATGTTTAAGAGCAGACAGTGACATATCACAAACACTATTCATTTTATAGAAAAATTTTAATTATATGAGAATAATTAAAATTGTATTCATCGGAAATGATGCTGGCACGTAAAATATTTGATTTCAAAACAAAATAGTTGAAGAGAATAAAATCCCAAGAAAAGGTATATGGTGTATGAGTATTTACAGTCTTATAAAATAAGCATATATTTTCTTATTTGTTTTAATTTTTACTTTCAAATTTTGTGATAGAACATAACACTTATCTCTTTTTCTTTCTCTAAAACTCCAATATAAATGTTTCTTAATCAAGTACAGTATTAAGTCAAATGCCTGGCACATCTCATCAATCAAAGTCCTCAAAGTTTTATTTTGGAAGTCCCATACTGCAATGCATCTAAAATTAGAAAAGGCAAGGCTGGGAAACAAAACTACCCTCATCTGAGTAGAAACACCAGAGAGACTTTTATCCATAGCTGTTTTAGTCCTGAGTAATGAGGTGGAAATTTACAACAATCTTCATGTAAGTTATTGTTGTCAAGCGCTATATTAATCTCTCATCAGTGTTTCAGTTATTATGAGGATTGTTATTTATATGAGAGATCCTTAATATGAAGGGATCTTCTTCAATTTTGTGATTTTTACACAAATGCCAAATCATAAGAAAATTATTCTCTTAGCTAAGAAAAATATTTTCAGAATAAATATTCCCAAGCAATAGTTACAATTGCTCTACTTTAGGTCTCATTATAAAATTCATGAGTTTTCAGGAGTCAAATGTCTTTTAACACATCAAAATTAATTGAACGTGCTTGTTTGATTAAATCCATGGCCATAGCCTCAGGCCACCCATCTCTACAATAACCATTCTAGAAATTACAGGTATCACACACTTGTCCTAGAATGTTTCTGCACTGTGACCTCACTGTGGTCATCTATGAAGTCTGAAATAGAAACACACTCTTGCCTAAGGCCTCTAAAACAGCAGTGTCCTACCTCCACAGTGCATGAGCTATGATTTCACTTCAAATGAGTGCTCATGTGACTCACATTTTCTACTGTGCAGTTTCTTTCCTAATGTTAAAAGATGTGTACGTGCATAATATTCCATCTCCAAATAATTAGTAACAAATGGAAAATATGGGAAAGTACCTTTTAGCTTCATTTTCAAAAAAAAATGACCTAGTGTGACAAGCTATGTTAAGTAAATGTGTTTTATACACTTAGATTGGAAATATTGCTATTTAATACATATCTTAATGATAACACAAATATCTAGCATGATATCTCTGATTTCTGCAAACTGATTTTGATTTCCTCTTTTGCCATAATTTTTTCCTGCTTATTTCTGTATCTTCTGTTTATTTATTTTTTTTTTGCACATAGACACACACACACACACAAACACACACACACCTGTTCTTGTCTGACTTTTTCTGGATGCCAGAGCCCTTATTTTCATGGTTTAGAAATGTCAACCATGTAATAGCTGACTCTCCATGAACTTTAATGCTGACTTTAGTACAAGATGACAGTCTTTCTCTAGAGACTGTTAAAAACATCCTTATTTATGCTTGTATTCCACAGACAAGAATATTTCAGTTTTAAAAAGTACAAACAATACACTGAAGCCATAGAGATGGCAAATGATAACACATGAAGATGCCATTATTTTCTAGTCTGAATTACATACCAATCTCATGCCAATTTATTAATTTTCAGAAAGACTGTGATTTAAAGAGAGCCAGAAATATACAAAAAAGAGAATGAGAAAGAAAGCAGTGTGTGAAAAAAAATCAATTTTTAAGGTAGAGTAAAAGGAGCATAGGCCAAGGTCTGACTACAAATCAGTCTGTAGAAGCCGAAAAGACTCGAAAGCATATATCTGCCTAGAGAAACCATAGGGCCCATGGATATTCAGATACTTCATTTTAGTCAATTATGGATTTCTGGTATGCAAACAATAAAACAATACGAGTTATTTAAAATCAATAATAGTCCTGTAACATATAATATCAATTGAAAACAATACAGTGATGAAATATATTTTCTTTAGGAAATAATTTCACTGTTCTCATAGACGGAATTGGCAGTTAAATAAATGATACAAAATATTGAAGAGGTCTTAAGAACCAAATATCTTAGAGTATTTTCATGAGGTATAGAGAGATTAAAATTTGAATTTTTCCTTGTGAGTAGAAGTTTAAACACTGGTTAGATGCTTGAAGTGGAATCCAGCAGAAGTGGAGAGATGGCACGCAGAAAATCAGTTCACATCCACAGATCTGTGTAATCACCATGTGGTCATGGTAGCCCAGCTGTAACTGCAGACAAAGGAGGAAGAAACAGGCAACTCCTGGGAGCAAGTTGGCTATCTTGATTATGTACCAGAATTGTATTAAATTGAAAGACTATGCCAATGAATAAAAGGGAGAGTGATCAAGGAAGATTCCTGATACCAAGGTCAGACCTCTACATTCATGTCATGTATTTACATGAACCTGCACAGACATGTGTATCCATATGTATGGGAACATGCATAAAAACATACCACATGTACATAGAAATGTAAAAGAAAAATAGAAGAATCCACTTACTAACAGAAAGTATATCTAAACTTCAAAAAGTGCTACTCTTTGTTTGTATAATTTGCTGTTCAAGAGAGAGTTTCTCTGTGTAACAGTTCTGACTGTCCTGAAACTCATTTTGTAGACCAAGGTGGCCATCTGACTCTGTCTCCTAAGTGCTGGAATTAATCACTTGCATCTCCAGGCAAGTGATAAAAAAGGTAGAGAAAATGAATTTCTAGACATATAAGTGTTTGTGTCACTATGGAAGAAAGTGTACAGTTATTTAAACAATTTTAGATATATTTTCTGAAACATTTTAGCTAATAAGCAAGACCTGGAAATAGAGTGAATCCAAAATGAACTTTGACAACTCTATACCCTCCTAAAAATCAGTATATTTCAACGGTGGGTATGATTATACCAAATTCTGACATTTTTAACTACAAAATCAGGCCGAAGGATTTGCAATTTCTTAATCTGATATCTGAAACTTAAGACATTGAAATTATGCCAAAGTAATGGCTCAAAGCCATTTCTGTACTCTTTATGGAGTGATGGAAAACTAATTTTATTTAAAATTTATTTGCAAATGTCTGATATTTTAGAATGAAAAAATTATAAAGAAGTTGATTCCACTTGTAAAACAAGGCAAAAGTCTTGAGGGTGATGATAATACTGAAACATTCAGCACTGAAGTTATACTTAAAATTCATTCACATTAATAAAAATTAATAATGTATATGTTTATGTTTTCTTAAAGTATCAAGATAGATGATATCATAGACTTGGAGATATGCTAAATATTTTTAATAATGTCTATGTAATCTATTTGACTTTATTATATTGTCTTTTCAATGGAGCTTAGAAATAAAACCTACATTATCCAGAGAAAGAATTACATGACTATATAAATTTACTTAAATTGCTGAATAAATTAGTCATAATTTCAGACATATTATAAATATTTACTCCTATATAACATGAAAGAGAAATTTCAAAATTCATAGGTATTTAGATAATGCATTCCATTAGATAATACATTTACCTAATACCTAAAACAATATATATGTTTAGAACATGTCTAAAATTGTTAGTATTTTATTGTAACATTTAAATAGATTTAATTTCAATATGATAAACTTACACATGGATCAATAATATGCATGTTTTCTAAGGATGGGAAGTGAATTGAGTTTAAAGCATGAGATCATTCTGCACAGAGAATATTTCTGTTTTCAGTGAAGTACATCCTTTCAAAGCCCTTCCATTATCCCTGATGTGAATCAAAGTTCTAGAAAGGACACGTGCCTCCTGTCACCTCGACAGGGAGTCTGTTCAGTATTGGAAAGCCTCTCTTTCAACAGGGATTGGGGTAGTGGAAAGACTGACACTTGGCTGGGTTTACTAGAACTTTGACTTGGCAGGGAACTCTTGGAAGGTAGACAAGGGTTGTTAGAGTGACTGGGGAGGTCTCAGTTCAGATTTTAAATCCAAATTAAATCAATTCATGATGGCTACCAAGAGAAGACACAGACAATGATCAGAGGAACAGCTGACCCTGCCTTTGGACTGATATTTTAAAATGTTTCCAAAATGGTGTCTAATTCTTATGAATCCCAAGTTAACCACTATTTGTAACTTTTCGAACAAATGGTGGTTCCTTCAAGTTGTACTAGTGTGAGGGGTTAATCGTTCTGCCCTTTAAAACACCACCATCTTATGGTGATATCCTGAATTACACTGGCAGTTCTTTGTGATGAGCAAAAGTGGGCACTGATTACCAAGAGCAGGAAAGGAAAATTAAAACCTCAACAAAATAGTGGTTTTAGTTTAGAAAAGTACATACACGTAAGAAAAATACGCTTAATTTTCTTTTGAAATATGTTTGAATACTTCTGACTGCTTTCCTACACAAAACTTCAATAGTATATGCATTAATGAGGACTATTTTAGGTATTAAAAATTAATGGGGAGTAGGATTATTCAAAGGGTATATCAAATCACAAATCATCTTATAACCAGATATTGTCTAAGAACAATCATTAAAAAATTACATGACTTCATTTTTCAAATAATCACAACAAAGTATAAAAGATAAATATACATCATCTGGTAAGTGAGGGAAGAAATTCCAATACCTATGTATATCTCACTACAGAAATGAAGCTCGCTCGAGAGGATGGATAGAACTGGAAGTTTTTAAATAGAGTCAGTCACAAACAGAAAGACAAGGTCCACTCTAGAGAGAATAATGTTTCTACTAATATTTTGAAGCAGTTTCTTAATAGTCAGTCATTGGACGCTCCACCATCTCCCAAAATCATGCCCTGGAACTCAAGTTTAGCTTTTTCTCAGCATAATCAGTGTTTTTTGTGTTGTTTTGTTTTTTGTTTGTTTGTTTGTTTTTGTTCTAAGAGCTATGACATAGAATGACAGCATCAAAGAAGTGACTCAATTTTTGAGGACCTTTGAAAACTTAAACACAAGAGACGGCTCTTCGTAAGATAGCATTTTCCTCTGCCAATAAGGAAAGAACTAGATTAAAAGAAAATCTGGTTATTCTCTGCACAGAACAAACAGACTTGATGTTAGGCTTTCCCAAATTAACTCCTTTATCACACATCTGAAGACATCATTAATGGTCATCCAAAACCAGCTCATCTTTTCTTTTCTTTTCTTTTTTTTTTCTTTTTTCTTTTTTTTTCTTTTTTTGGTTTTTCGAGACAGGGTTTCTCTGTGGTTTTGGAGCCTGTCCTGGAACTAGCTCTTGTAGACCAGGCTGGTCTCAAACTCACAGAGATCCGCCTGCCTCTGCCTCCCGAGTACTGGGATTAAAGGCGTTTGCCACCATCGCCCGGCCAGCTCATCTTTTCTTAAAGAGATCTTAATCTATATATAAAACATTCAAATAGTCTTTATGACAAATTAGAACTCATATTGTACCCAGAAGAAATATAACTTTAAATGACTATATTCTTCCAGTATACTGTAGAACTTTAGCTACAGTGATTCACTCTTTAGCCCTTGAGTTGTTTTTTTCAAAGAGAGGAAAAATTAATCTCAAATTCAGTTGAATCAATAGATAAATCACAGTTATGAATTTTTTGACAGAAGTTCAAGAATATATTAATCTTATTTGTTGAAAAATAAGTTTGCAAGTAGCTACCTATAACAAGTAATAAAAAAGAAAAAGCATTAGTAAATATGTAAATATTAGTAAACATTTGAAGCATTAGTAAATATGTAAATATTTAGTAAATATAGTAAGTTTGATTATTCATAATATTGTAATAGCATCCCACTTTACTGAGTTAAGAATAAGGATTTTGTAATTCTACAAATTTGAATAGCAACACAAAAAAACCCACCAATAACATTTTAGGTAATATGATTACAAAAATAATAAAAATTACCAAAAAAGAAGTAATATGAAGTTTGACAAGATGGCCTAGCAGTGAAGAAACTGGTTATCAAATCTGTAAACTGACTTCAGTCCCCAGAACCCAAATAGTGAAAGAACGGATCTGACTTCTGCAGATAGATGTCTGCCATCCACACTTATACCACAATTCATGTATACCTACACACACACACACACATACACACACACACACACACACACACAAAACAATGTGGAGTTTTTATTGTGTAGAAGAGGCATGCTGAGGAGGTCCCTGTAAGGATCAGAGCCTGGCATCCACTTTCAAGGTAGAGTAACCACAGAGCAGAAGAGTGGTACAGCATTGGGGAAGAAGATGAGAAGTGTCCTTTTCTGTTCTGAGAATGGTCTTGTCAGGGAGACTAAAGAATCGTGAGGACGCAGTAGAAGAATGGCAAATGAATAATATTATTTTTTATTGGCAGCCATTTTTCAGGGACTGCAGAGTGTGTGTGTCTGTGTGTGTGTGTGTGTTCCAATGTGAATACGAATTGCTACAATTAGACGTGGATTACCTATTACTAAAATTTTAGGAAATTGTAACTAAAACGGATGATTATATCAAAAAGTCATGGCTACAGACAATGTTCCAGAAGTTTGTTTCTAACGATAGTTGGAGAAGGGAAGAAGCTGTCCATGTAGCTCTTTCCTGCTGGAAGATGCTAGCATCTTCATTCAGGGACAGTCAGTCATAGATTTTGATATATTTTAAAACTGAAGAATAACGTAATGTGAGTAAGAAAGCATCTTTCTCAGTGGCTTTTAAAAAGCCTGCTAAAATTTCCTTAACTACCTACCACCACTCCCCCAAGAGCTGAAAACAAAATTAACGAGGGAATGGATGTTGAGTAAACCTGGAAAATTCCTGGTGAAATTAAGTAGATAGGAGGACTAAGGATCTTGACTTCAAAATTTTTCTGGCATTGCTGGGTAATCAAAGGGATTTAGGTACATGTAATTTCATTGTTGCAATACCCTATGAGTGTGGATCAACAGCAAATGATAAAAGATAAAATTGAGGGGCTAATTCAGGACAGAAGGTTCAGAAATTAGTAGTATCACTACAAAAATTTTAATAGAATTTACACATTTAGTGAAAAGATTAAAGGATCCATTTTTACAGCTTTCAGGAATGGATGTTGGTGCTCGGCCTGTTCTTAGATTGAATTTACAGACCTTACAAAGCAAATTAAACAAGAACAGACATAACAGATGTACACAAACTCCATATGCTCACAGGTAGGAGCAGCCTGGGGTCCTTTCATCTGATTATACCTGTTGCAACTGTGATTGCTCCACTTGTGGGGTCAATAGCCAGTTTTGGCTCAGACACTTCCAGTGGGTCTCCCAGACAGAGAATTGGTTCTAGACAAGTCCTCTGCATGACAAAGAATGGTTGTTCCAGTGTTAGGCTGCTAAGAGGAGAAGTGAGTTGGGAGAAAGATAGAAATGTAGGAATTTGGTACAGAAGAATGCATTAAACAAAGACAGAGAACCTGAGTCTAACTGTCTGGCAGAGCATGGAGTTTAGTTAGCGTTCTGGTTTCCAGAAGAAGCAAGGCAGGCTACCAGGTATAGAGATACTTCCATAGAAGATGATCTTTCATACTAGATTTTGCAAAGCATTATATAAATGGCAGAAAAGTAATTTTATGTTGGAAAAGAACATGTCAAATTATGAGGGGAATACGATTTAGGCATGGTTTATAGAAAAGGATCAGAAGGTAGTTCCGTCTTACAAAAAGACAGAAGCAGAGAAGGATACAATTTAAAACCAGAAACCTCACAGGACATTCTGTCGCTTTAATGCAAGGTCCTTTTGAATATGTTTGTCAAATGTGTCACCCTTTAGACGGTGATATCCATTGTTCAGGGGTACTGTGGCAAGTCTGTGCTGCCGCAGAATTATTTTAAAAATGCATTTCAAAGTCTTTTGTTCAGTGTCCTTAAATTCTGAACCAGACTGTATTGCTGAAGAAATGACATATTCTAGTCACAAAATATGGAATCTTCATCTCTACAGTCTATCACTCATGGTACTGAAAAGGCACTATAAAATCTATTTTAGGAGAGATATAATCCTAACCCTGACAAATTATAGAGGATCAGGTCAACCAATATTCAAGTAGCCCATTGGTGAAATACTGGGCTGAATATTACAGTGTTAAGCAGCTACCCTCTGCTTATATATATGAACGACTCCATGAGACAGACCTGACCGTACCTATTACTACAAAAGTGCCTGAGAATCTGTGTAGATAGATAGGTCATAGGTCTTAAGGAAGCACCAATTCTTATCGTTTTATGTGGAAATAGATTAAAAGACTCACAAGGAAATCTTGCCATACCCATACATCTGCGGCAGCTGGCAATTAGCCCAGAAAGCTCACACCTGGCTGAGGTACAGAGAGTAAAAAGTGGTGGGCGCTCAGAACTCACAGCTGTCTGAAGGGCAGAGAGTAAAACTGGTGGACTCTCATTCACCATTAAATGTGGTGTTCATAATCCATTCACACTCTAGGGGCCTCAGACTCTTTAAGGAAGAGGGGCCAGAAAGTGTAAGAGCGAGTGGCGGTGTATCACATCAAGGCAACCGTTTCTAAGCACAACTGACAGATGCATATATAAACTCACAGCCATTGTGACTTAAGCTCGCAATACCTACGTAAGCTCAAGGCAACTAAATGGCAGCACAGAAGTTGGAAGGCAGACACAAACTCCCAGGAGAAGTGAGGCGCTGCTGGTATTTGTTAGCTGTGGAGAAAGGGAAGCGGTTTACTTGAACAACAATTTGAGACATGGCAAATCGACCACAAACCAGGGCAAGCCCCGCCCACAAGAATCACTGGGAAACAAATTGGATTCAATGAAGAACAAAGAAAAAACAGGCAAACAAAAATGAAGTATTTTCAAAGTTTAATAGGAGGTGATGTGGGGAAGGTGGTTAGTGGGTGGAGTTGCGGGCAAGGTGCTAAACAAGGTTTTTGAAGAAAAGAAGTAAAATTCCTTTTTAAAAGTTTTCCGACAGTAAGATGAATGCTGGCTTCTGGCCATGTGGAGGGTCAAATAAAAAAGATACTTCACAAGAGATGAGACAGCAGGCATCTGGCAACCAATGGCGAGGTTTTATAAAAGGGCTCTCAAAAATGAGAAATGTGTCTCTACTGTCTTCTTACGGAAGAAACTGAAATGTTTACGAACTCTTCTTCCTGTGCTGGGGATTTTAACTGGCCAGAAAGCGAGATGTTCTTGAGAAGGCAAAGCTGTTTCAAAATTCATGCAAACTAGAATGGCTCCAGTGAACGCAAGATGTTTACAAAAAAAAAAAAAAACATTATCCTTGCCACGGTAGCTGAATGTAGATGCAAGGTGTAAGAGTGGGAATGGGAAGCCGGGCGGTGGTGGCGCACGCCTTTAATCCCAGCACTCGGGAGGCAGAGGCAGGCGGATCTCTGTGAGTTCGAGACCAGCCTGGTCTACAAGAGCTAGTTTCAGGACAGGCTCCAAAACCACAGAGAAACCCTGTCTCTCGAAAAACCAAAAAAAAAAAAAAAAAAAAAAAAAAAAAAAAAAAAAAAAAAAAGAGTGGGAATGGGAGAGAGAAGCAATTGGATCTCAACTCTGAAAATGGAGCAATTGAGAAATTAGATAAAAAATAAGGGAATGATAACTTAAGATAGTATAAGCTTTTAACAACAAAGAAAATCCAAAAAGTGGTGGGTTCTGTATAAGAATCAGAGATCAAATGTGCAGAAAGTTTGTAAGTGTAGGAAAACTAAAAATTGGCTACAAAATAGAGTACTCCATACAATGACAGGGAAATTACCGTCACAAAATTTCAAGAACATGGCTTCCAAAGGAGACCAGAAGAAAACTAGTACCATTTGACCTGACAGTGTGAGTTGAGAAAACTTAACGACACCTTAACCCTAAATGAAGAGCAGTGAACAACTAATGGCTGTTGAGAAAGAAAGAATTATTCTCAAGGGCAAGCCCAGAGATATCTTACACAATACTAATTCCTCACTTCTGCATGCACACATGTGAACAACATTAGATGGTCTCATGTGCATACATATGTGCATATACACATGGACACACACACACATTTATGTATAACAGTAATAGTTAAATAAGTCACGAATTTGAGAGAGCAAGGCTCTGGTGAGGGTTCACCTCTTGATTACTACACATGCAGTTCTCTGGCTGCTTATATAAAGGCACTATAAAGTTTGAGCAATGCTTCACCACCTAATCATTTCATGGACATCATCCTCCTGAATCATCATATTGTAGGCTAGGACCTAAACACTTGCATTTAGAGGAATATACATCATTGGTGCCTAGAAGTATATTTATTTAATGTTCTTGGTAGGGGAATCTATCCCTTTTACTTTGAAAAGAACTACTGAACTAGCTACAATGCTGTTCTACAATTTGTCTTTATCTAAAACTCTCTACTCAGACTGTCTATATAATTATTCTCTAATTGTCACTTTGCATCCACTACAACTCTGATTCATTTTATTATTCTCCCTCAGTTGCCCTTTGAGTAACCTACTTACCTGGTTATGTGTATTTCCCCTGAACAACTGTCACGTTCCTTCTTCTGGTCCTGTGCTAACACTCATGACACTGTAAACGCTTTGTCACTTGACCGTATCTTATACCAGAGTGTAAGAACAGTGACCATATGAACTTCCTGCTTAATGTGCACATCGAAGACAGCACTTTACTCTGTGTGGACCACATAAGAAATGGCGCACATGTATCCGAGGATGATTTAATGTGAGTTGAGTCTCAGAGCACTTTCTGCTGTGAAATAGCTTTTTATTCTTTGAATTGTGCCTCACTCCTGAGAACTTTTACCTCCTATGACAATATAACTTAAGTGTTTGTTCCAGAAAATTCTTGTACTGAAAGATAGGACTATTATCAAATAAATCACTTTTCTTCCCTTCTGAAGAATTTTATACTAAGCATGTTTTCTAGAAAAAGTGCTTGCTCATCATGAAGCTAAATGCCCAGAAGACCTAACATTATTCTTTTTTTTTTAATTTATTTATTAAAGATTTCTGTCTTTTCCCCGCCACCGCCTCCCATTTCCCTCCTCCTTCCCCAATTAAGTCCCCCCCCTCAGCCCAAAAAGCAATCAGGGTTCCCTGTCCTGTGGGAAGTCCAAAGAACCCCCACCTCCATCCAGGTCTAGTATGGTGAGCATCCAAACTGCCTAGGCTCCCACAAAGCCAGTGCGTGCAGTAGGATCAGAAACCCATTGCCATTGTTCTTGAGATCTCAGTAGTCCTCATTGTCCGCTATGTTCAGAGAGTCCGGTTTTATCCCAAGCTTTTCCAGACCCAGGCCAGGTGGCCTTGGTGAGCTCCCAGTAGAACATCCCCATTGTCTCAGTGTGTGGGTGCACCCCTTGTGGTCCTGAGTTCCTTGCTCGTGCTCTCTCTCCTTCTGCTCCTGATTTGGACCTTGAGATTTATGTCCGGTGCTCCAATGTGGGTCTCTGTCTCTGTCTCCTTTCATCGCCTGCTGAAGGTTAATATTCAGGAGGATGCCTATATGTTTTTCTTTGGGTTCTCCTTATTGAGCTTCTCTAGGATCACTAATTATAGGCTCAATGTCCTTGGTTTATGGGCCCTAACATTATTCTTTACCTTTACTGTGTGTCCTAACCATAAAATATTATTCCATACATTGTTTAATTCTAGCATGAAATGCAGATGTAAAACCTCTGAAATCCAGCCACACGAATACATTCAATTCATTGTTAGCTCCCTTCTCAGAGAACTTTTCAAAATGATACATAGTGATACAGCAATAAGTAAACTTAATTGTTGTTTAACCAGTAGATCAGTCAGATGTGAAAACAACATTACCAAAATCTTGAAGATCTACAAGAAGAATCTGTCTCATAATTTAATGTATTCAACCCTTTTAGTTAAATACTGGCAATATATACTAAACGTGATCAGGGGGTCAAAATAAATTATACAAGGCACTAATTTGCTAGAAGTAAGCTTTCCAATAGTTTAGTTATAGAAAACTCATATTGTCGTTAAACGCATTTATATTCTCAAATTTCTTGATATGTCCCAATTTATTTTGCTTTTATTTCTCAATGAGGAAGCGAAAATAAAAAAATAAGTTTATGTTGGTCTAGTTTATTGCCGTGACTGAAGATGGGCAACACTTAGTATTTAAACATAAGAAATGATATTTTTGGAAGAGGGTCTTTCATTTCAGATTTGATAAAGTTCGAGACAATGAATAACTATGTCCTATTAACTCCTAGCATGTCTAGCTACACTTTATTGCTAAAAAATATCCACAGGACTTTACAGATAATGAATGGACAATTTTGGATGTCATATGTAAACAAACAAACAAAAAACCCAGTAGGAGAGCTAAAACAATTCCAAATAATAAAAGGACTACTAAAGTTGTCACTATCCACTATTTGGATGTACTGCAGAGCTAGGTCATAGAAGTAGCATAATATTTGCCTAAAAATAGATACATTGCTCAATGGCTGGATGACTGCTTGCAGAAGAATGCAAATAGGTCCGTATTTATTACCTTGCACAAAACCCAGCTCCAAATAGATCAAGGACCATGAAATTAAGACAAGATACCCTGAACTTATAGAAATAAAAATAGTATCTAATTCACTTGCAGTAGAAAAGGCTTTTTAAGCAGTGCACTGATAGTACAGACACAAAAATCAACAAATGTGACCTCATGAATCTAAAAAGATTTTTGTATGAAAAGGATGTCATCATTAAAACAAATTAAGAACCTATAGAATGGGAAAATATCAACATTAATTTGATAACCAAGAGAGGGTTAATTGCTAAACTATATAAATAATGAAAGAATGGATATCACAAAAATAAATAACCCAATTAAAAGTGGGATAAAGAAATGAATATAAAGTTTTGAAAAGTAAAGCAAAAAATGCTGAGAATCATTTAAAGAAATTTTCAAAGCCTTTACACATGACAGAGAAATACAAATCAAAACTTCTTTGACTTTTCATTTATCTTAGGCTGAAATACAGGGATCAATAAAACACGTGATAATTCATGCTATTCAGAATATGTAGAACACTCATCTATGTCTATTGCAAGTACAAAGTTCTTCAACCAATATGGACGTCAGTGTGATGGTTCCTCAGGAAGCTGGCAATAGATCTATTTAGAGATCCAGCAATACTGCTCTTGGGCCTATATCCAAAGCACTCTGCATCTACTACAACTTACTCATCCATGTTCCTTGCTGTTGCATGCATCACAGCCATAATTTGGAAATAACCTAAATACCTATCAACAGATGAGTGGATAATGAAAATATGGTACATTTAAAAATGAAATAATATTTGGCTCTTTTAAAATTATAACTCACAGGTAAATGGATAGAACTAGGAAATAACACTAAAATAACATAACATAAACCAATCCCTCCAAATAAATATGGTGTATATTATATTCCTTTATGTAGTTTCTAGTTTTTAAGCCTTCAATAGACATACAACAATCTGTATAACTAGAGGTTTTATTTATGGGATTGCAGGGGGTAGGGGTAACATGAGTAAGACTTCCAAAAGAGGGTAAAATATATGTGTATATATATGAATATATTTCATAAACATATATATGTAATATATATGTAGATATGTATATTTATGGAGAAACAGTGGGGTTGGGGATATGAAAATTAAACAGGGAAGATGGCAAGGTGGAGGAACTCACTGATTAGGGTAAAGAACATAATACTGGGAAAACTAATATGAGGGGCACTTGAGGGTTCATATGGAAATGTATTATAGTAAAAGTTTATTTAAAGAAAACACTATTGTCTCATAGTTAGAACCAAGGCTAGTTAGCGCAGAGACCTAGGGTAAAACCAAACACTCTGACCTTAAAATAAAAAAAGTATCAATAAAATGTCTCCTAATAATATTCTACTATACTCATGATCAATAGCTTATCTAGTCATCATGAGAGAAGCTTTCTATTTTCTCCCTCTGGGACAACACAAGGAAACTTTGTGACATTTCAACTATGACCAATCTTTTATTTTCATGAAGTTGAAATTTTTTTTGGTCTTGACCCTTAAAATGGGTTTGATTTATGTAATACAACTTAATCTATGGAAAGCATTTTTATTGATTTTATTGAGCTCTACATATTTTTCTACTCCCCTCCCTTACTCTACTCTCCCCCCTTCATCCCTCCCCCAAGGTCTCCATGCTCCCAATTTACTCAGGAGATCTTGTCTTTTTCTACTGTCTACTTCCCATGTAGATTAGATCTATGTAAGTCTCTCTTAGTGTTCTCATTGTTGTCTAAGGGAGAGAAGCTTCCTAAAGCAGAAGATGGAACAGATGCAAAGAGCCACATCGAGATATTATATAGTGATGGAGTCATTGGAACATACAACTCTAAATGAGATGTCTTTATCAAATATTTTCACTTACAGCTCAGGGAATCCCACGGAAAATGACGCTGGAAGAATGTATGAGTGAGAGCGGATGGAGAACAGCAGGAGAACAAGGCGCTCATGAATGAACTTACCAAGGTGCACATACACACACAGATTTAAGCAGAAAGCACAAGGCATAAATTGGCCTGCACCAGATACTCTTCATAAATATAGCTGTAGGCTTGGTATTTTTATGGACTCGAATTAGTGGGTCTCTGAATATTTTTGCTTTCTTGGGAATAATTCACAAATGATAATGAAGACCAAAAAAGTTTGGGTAAGAGTGGAGGAAGAAGTTAGTTTTAGTATTAGAAAGTTCACAAATCTCAAAAAATGTATCTTGGCAGTTTTTAAGCTTTATATTACTTAATATGACAGAAAAGTTATATTTTATAAACGTTTTTACGTACACCATTCCTTGATTTTTTTTCTGTTGCTAATGTGTTCCATATTACTAAAGCACAATTATCACAATTAATGAAGCCATATTGACTCAGTGTTACTAATTAGGTCCCATATGTTTCAAGGGATGCTTTAAGTTTCAACTGACAAGCTTTTCTTCTTTTAGAAAAACACTACATTTTCCAGTATTATATTTACTCATCAAGTCTCCATTCTTCCCAAAGGACTTTTTATCAAATTCAAATAAAAATATAACAGAATGCATTGCACTCTAGAGCTCTAAAATATGAGTTCAAAACAAGCATGTTTTGTAGTGAAAAGGGATTATCAAAGTGGTAACATATCACACATGAATAATGCATAGTGAACATTAAGAATCATATATATTGAAGAATCTTGAGTCTCAAATGATAAAGAAGTAAAATTTACCCTCAGTAAAACTTTTATGTACTTTTATAATTTAATAAAAATATTTAACCTGCAGAATAACATACTTTAAATTTGTCACACAAAATGGTATTCTATGCCGTGTCTTAGACTGAGAATAATTATTTCACATTGAAAACAGAAATACTTTAAAAGAACTTATAAAACATGATAATGTAACTGTTTAAATATAATAGAATTTATCTAAAAATAATATATTATATTAGTTATTTATATTCACTGGAAACAATAAAAATAAAGAAGACATATTTAGTGAAATGCTTACTATGTAGATTTTAATTTTGATTATTAAATGTTTCATATCAATTCATAGTTTAGAATATTATTTGGAAATCTGAAGAATGTAGCATGCATAACATGTATCAAACATTTACTTTATGCTAACTTTTTTCATATAATATAAAGACATCAACACATTTGAGAGGTAAATAAATGCAATTATCTTCTTAAGAGTGAAGGTATTGATAAATATAGCCAAAAATAAATATGAAAAGGTATTTTCTTTGTGAAATTGTTGTAGACATCTATATTCTAATGTCTTACTTATTAGAAAAATCAAGATATGTTGCTAATCACTGTTCACAATATTTGAGCATAGTTTATGTCACAAAAGGGAGGATTGTGTATAATTTAACAGAAATCTATGTTTTAAATGTTTGATCATAACTTGTATGCCTTATGTATTCTCATATGACATATTACCCTTACAAATTAGATAATTTTAAATGTTTCAGTATGTTTGAAGAATATGAGGCTAATGAACAAAGTATCTTCTATGTCTGGGGAGGTTTTCACAAGTGACAGTTATAAGACTTTTTATAAATGTCAAGATTAAATATACCAACTACCATTAGCAGCATCTTTAGTACTGAGGCAAGATAATCACACATTTGAAGAGAAGTTATAACATGACTTCGTGCAACCTCTGTAATATCACTAGGACAAAGGAGTATTGTTGAGTGTTGGAAGAATACTTTGCTGGTAATATTAAATTATGATATCCCAAATGATATTTTCTTAATTTTCCAGATAAGGTTTGGCACTATGCCCAGGATCATTCAATAGATATCTTTTTATTTCAGAACGATACATTCTAATACTATCCAAGCAAGACATGAAGTTGACTTCAGTTCTTCTAATCCAACTTGGAAAAGAAAGAGAGGAATGTTCTCTTTGCAATTGGTGGAAACCACTCAGAAATCAAAGGCCAATCAGAATGCAAAGATTTGGACTGCAGTCTCTAGAGCTACATCTTCAAAATAACTCCTATACCTAACGTTCAGAGGATATTGCAAAAGTGGCATTAGGAAGAGTGTATAAAGATAAGACACAGAGTTTTCTCTGAAATACTATCTCCCTACAATGACAGATCTTACAAACACAGATTTTCTCATCAACATATTTATTCAAACATGGGCTGAACAAGGACAGCTGTAATAGACTGGAAATTGGAAAGCGCTGATTTGACAGACACAGGACCTCAGTCTAGCACAGAACTACATGTAAGTAAGGAATGCTGTAAACAGAAGAAAGTTTTCTCCAGAGAAATGCACACTCATTGGTTATCTGTTACCCAATGGTCAGCCCTAAAAGTATAAGTATAGACTAAACCAGTTATATTTAAGAATATACATGTGTATGCTCATATGCATTTAATTATTAATGAAAGGAAGCATCGATTTAAAAGAGAACAAAAATAAATTTATGACAGAAATTGAGGAATTATGGCAAAGGGAGAAATGATAGAATTATTGTCTAAGAAAAAAAGATATGAAAAAATTCTCCAGTAAACCTCAAAGTTGATAATCATCTTAGAATTGTTGAGGATTCAAGGCTTAATGTTCTCTCTACACAAGAAACAAATAAATCTGTATAAAAAAGTGATGTTAATAAAACAAATTTGCATAGGTTCTAAATTATGGGACTGGAAAAACATTAAGTCATACCCACTGAGTCACATTCTAATGATCACCTTCCATAAAATCAACATAGTTTCATAAAAATACAATTCAAGTCAAAATATCTAATACAAAATTCCTCTTTAGGCAGTCATTACTGAGGCTGGTGATGCTAATTTTGGTAATATATTTTACTTAATTCAAAATTCTTAAGTGATCTTATTTTCTATGCAGCCATTATGTACATTTAACCATTTTGTTTACATAGCTAACTTATAAAATCCACTATTTTTTGATTAACTTATTGTGTACTTATAAATGCATTTGAGTCGTATGTGTGTGTTTTTGCATGCATACATGTGCACATACATGTGGAATCTTACGTTCAACCTTAGGTGTCTTCCTAAATTGATTCTGCATTCAGATTTACATAGATGACTGGCCAGAAAGACTCGGATATCTCTTTTTTCTCTATTACTCTAACATAATATCATAGGTAAACACTTTGGTATCCAGCTTTAGATGCATTTTCATTTAAAGCACTTTACCAATGGAGACATCGACACATTTCTTCTACTAGAAATGATGTCTAGAACACACCCCTATTCTGACTAGGCACAGTAAAAGTGCTCTGAAGTCATTTGCAAATAGCGTTTATTTTAGTGGACAGTATAAGCTCACATCTTTACTACTGAAATGGTGATTCAGACACTAGCAGCATTGGTACAGGTCGAAACCTTGTGGAGAAACAAAGGACAATAGCATACGTAAGAAAAGATATACGGAATTTTTAAAATATTCCAAGGAATTTATTAAAATATCAATATTGAAACAGTAGACTTAATAAAATATGGCTATAACATATTCTTAGGGGAATTATTATCAGAGAAATCGAACAAATATAAGTTCTAATAGGAAGGATCCTACATAGGAAATTCAAGAGGACACATGGCAATAATTATTCCTAAAAAAGTAAACAAATAAGTTAGCAAAGTCGTCTTATTTATGTTTGCAAGCAGTATCTATAATTCTATGAAAAAGCTTTGACATCCATTTCAAAATCAATTATACTGTAAGAGAGTTTACACATATTTTCTTTGTACTAACTTTTTCTGGTAACCGTAGAGAACTATGATAAACATATATCTTCAGTTTGAAACAGAATACTTGTAGAACATGTTATGCAAGAGATAAATAAATCCACTCACTGTGCTGATTTAACTGTTACCCACTTATTAGTTTCAGCAAATAATTCCTAACTCCGCCGACACAGTTCTGAGAGCAGCTGAAACTTGAGTAATCAATTATAGATGCATCTCCCGCAGGCACCTGCGAAGGGTGGGAGTTTATTCCATAGTGTTAAAGCTCCTTATTCCCTCAGCTAGTAGGCCACGTCAAATCTCATCTTGAAGTGATGGCCAGATTCCCAGACTTACAGCATGTTGAATGCTGCATAATCAGACTTTCAAATCAGACTGTTTTGTGTCTACTTACCTGTTGGAATAAGCACAGATATATTTTAATGAGAGAAAAAAAAACTATGAGTTTAAAGTATGGAAAGGAATTTTCTTTCCTAGTGAGTAAGAATTGGACAATTCAGTCCTGGTTTTTTTCTTTCCCAGCATTTTTTAATTGAAACTGATTGAATAACAAACTGAGTCTCTTTTTACACATGGCTGAAATGAAGAAAAGATCAATTTTAATGATTTATTTAAGAACTCAATAAAATGAACGTCATCATCATATAAATAAATTATTCAATAGGTTTTAATATGTTGTGTTTTTTATTAAGTCATTGGAATGAAAGTTTGCTCTTTAAATCCATTATTCTTACTAGAAAACCTAGCTATTGTTTAGGGAAAGAGTACAGAGAAGAAAGTTTTTGCTGTGCAATCACAAGGACCTAAGTTAAATTGTTCAAAGATAAGCTCATATATAAAAATAAACATTGGTAGTTATATATGGAAATATCCAGTTTGCTTTCATCCAGATATCATAGAAACAATGGCAAGCTCTGGTTCAGTGAGATACCATGTGTTTAGGTAATATGGAAAACAACAGAGGAAGACAAAAGAGGATATCCTCTGGACTCTGAGTGCACACTCATTGCTTATATCATGTTTACGTATTACACCTAAAGTATTCACAGACATATCACATACAAAACAAATGCGAAAGAGAGAGATACAGAAACAGAGACTCTAAACACCAACCATCACAATATTCATTTTATGTCTGAAGTTATCTATGGCTTTTGATGCATCTAGTTTGTCAACATCACCACCATGATCATCACATTAGCCCAAATTTAGTGGTTGTTTACATAAAGTTTCACACAAATTTTCTCATGATGGTGCTATAATATATATATATATGTGTGTGTGTGTGTGTGTGTGTGTGTGTATATACATATATATATATATATATATATATATATATATATATTAGAGTAATATTTACCCTTGGTATGTCATCAATTCTAAATGCTTAGCCCTAAATACATAGAAAAAAAAGTATCACTAGTTGAATTCAGTAATTTGCATGTATGTGTAGTAGTAATTGTGGTAGTAATGTAATTGTAATAGTAATAGTTGTGTAGAAGGGTTAATGAACTCAAGATGGGTGAGGAGGCAGAGGACAAGATAGAGGAGAAACGGGGAGAGTAGGAAATTATGTAAATACAGTATTTAAGTGTTAAAATATGATGAGATTTTTTTTGTATATTTTTCTCAATTAAAAATGATACTCTTTAAAGTAGAAAAATTATTTTAAAGGTATCTCCAAAATTGATCATGACTTTCATTTAGTTAAGAGAAGCAAACAAACAAACAAAAACAAGTAGTTATTCAAAGAAATTCATATTCTTGTAAGGAAAAAGGAATGATTGAATAAGGTGTTCTGGAATTGTCTCATTATTCATAAACCTAATTAAGCACAAGTAGATATATCAAACTACCTTTGCAAAAACTAAAGGAAGGAGGGGAGAGTCTGTAATACCTATATTTATACTCATACTTCCTCCCCAAGCTCCATGCAGCTTAGCACTGGCAGATGCCTCCTGTTTGGGATTGAAGAGGAAATAAATCCAGGCCATAGATTTGAAATAACACCAGTCTCGCAATGATAAAAGTCACTGTTACACAGGGTCTCATGACTTACTGCCAGAAAAAGTCAGGGGTGAGAGTTTCTGTCAAATGTGTAAGCTAGGTAGTAAATACTGTGCTTTTACCATCTTTCCAGAATTTCTTTTGTGAAGATTCCAGCTAGTCTCAAATTGACAGGAAGAAATCCCCAACAATAACATACACCTCTGTATTGGAACTCATTAACAGGTCTGCCATGTTGTTAGACCTTATGCCAAGCAGAAAGCAAAGGTCTTCTACGTAGTCCAGAGCTCACCAATGGAGATTCTATACTTGTCCTACCATGAGGTAGAATCCTACACACCATATATCACCCGACCTTTAACTGAGCAGATATTTATTTCTAGGTCAGTGCTTAAAGATGGTACTCTTAAACATTTCAAATAGAAGGTGTGGGGCTTTTCCAACTTTTCCAACCTCACCAAAGAGAGTGGTGTTGGTCTCGGTACACACTTGAAACTCTGAAGGTCCTTCTGTTTAGGAGACAGCATTAACCAAATTTAAAGCAAGCTTAGGTGCCACTAATTCACTATCACAATTAGAAAACACAGAGTGAATGAAAATCACATGCTGCAGGTAGGAAATAGTGTAAGCACAGAATTTTGCACAGAAATTTGGTTTCTGGGGTTATGAAACCTAACATCGAAGAGATCCCATGGCTTCCATTCCAATGACTACCTACACATGAAATTTCTTGACCGAGCTGGTGTCAGTGGAGTTTATTTTAGTTCAACTCCTATAAGCATTGCTTATGGTTGATTAGAGTTGTCGTTTGTCTTACTCCATCTCAACAATATGCAGCCCATTGCAACATGAGTCACCAGAACTGGTCAAGGCTCGATAGGGTATGGAGTCAGGAAGAAACCTAATTAGGTAGCCTTTGTGGGGATATGTATGACATATGATTCTGAAGCACATCCTATCACAATCTGATGAGAAACCCGCAATTCTCACCAGAGATTGGTAATTGTAAATATACCACCTAGGCCTATTCTTGTCCCAAGAAGAAAATTCTATTAAAAGACTCAGCTCTTGAGGGGCTTCTCCAGTTTATTCAGAACAACATAGTTCATATAATTTGATAGAAACCTGGACTTGGATCACCCTCTGGTGTTGAAAGAGTAACAGCACATCAGATATTCACACCCAGAAATCCAAGACCTGTGCATCTACAGCTATGTTGGGATGATAGAGATGACTCCAGTGTCAGGGAAAATAAGTCTCTTGCTTAAGATTTCTTGAGAACAATGAATAAAGCAAGTTTAGTTAGGGAGGCTGGAATTAATTGTTCAAATCTTAGAGAATTTCAAATGACAAGTATTGAGAGCTTTGAGAAAACCATGATATCAACTAACTGAAATGAGCTGGGGAAAAAAGATAAATATAGAAAAACCCTAAAATAAGAATGTAATATCTATATTAAGAACATTAAATAGATTCAAGAAACAGTGAGGAAAATATTCAGTTAAACTGAAATAGATCATAAAGAGATGGAATCAAATAAACTCAATCAGAATGACCTAAGGTAAAAACTTTAAAAAAATATCTGGAATTTTAGACATGAAGGAACTAAAATCCAAAAATTTTAGAACTTTAAGACATAATACTTGAAAATCCCATGGAAAAGAGAGCAAAAACGAAAAAGAATAAAAATGAAGATATAAGATTTCCAGTGTCTGAGGACAGGACTCAAAGAATAAATGATTAGGAGGCTGGAGCTCATAACTAAAGAATGCAAAGAAGTAAGCAGATTATTCAAAGAAATAAAGAAAAATTCTGAAACCTAGAGAAGGATAAGGGCAGAGAAGGCTAAAGGTCGTCAGACAAATGTAACTCAACCATGTTTCATTTTCATAAAGGTAAAAGGTAAAAAAAAAGTTTCTCACTGCTTTAAGAAAAAGAAAAGAAATGTTATATAAAATTGTCCAATTCACTTGACAGCATAAGAAATACAACATGCTAGGGACATAGCACAATTTATTTTACAATAGAGAATTTGTTAAAGTGGGAATTCTGGAATCTGAAAATCTGTCTGGGAAAGAATGACACATTAGCTATTTTGAATAAATAAATATAGTAAAAAGAGAAATTATATATCAAATTTCAGTCAACCAAATTATATAGTAAATGCAAAAGGAAGATTCAAGTTAATGATGGGGTAATAATAAGATAGGGACCTCAGACTGAGGCTAAAGCTCACATATTCACATGAACTGGCATCTCAGATGTTTGCTTCTCTGTTGTAACTTTTATGTAATGGCGAGGAACCAACAGACGTCTTGCTGGTATAGCAAGCATGGTAATGACTTAACTAACACCAAACCTCTTAAGTTACTTTTACCAAGCATTTTCTCATCATAAAGAAATAAGTAACTCACACAACTAATAAAATTTCTTAATAATCTATGTCAATTAAAATAAAGAACACTTGTTACTTTTTATCATAATTTGGAAAAGATTCCTTTCAAAGGCATTGCCCATTTCTTTATTTCAGTTGAATAGGTAACTACATTTTAGTAATTTGATTATTCCCAGATAAGTCAGTTCCAATATTTGCACACAATTTATTCTTTATGCTAACCAGGTCATTTTACTACATGTGTTTAATCAAGAAAACATCTATAACAAACTCAAGAGATGATTAAAATTTATCAAGCAAACGAATTAAAAATTCTCTTGACAGGTTTATACTTTATTTATAAAATATTTTTTTATTTACTTCTTTAAGAAGAACCATTAGCAGTTATAATTTATAGTAAATCATCCAAGTAGTTCATTGTCAAACTGTAAACAGAACAGAGGTCATGTTTCTTCAGAATCTCACATTTGTAAAACTTGAAATATAGTTAAAAATCTTTAAATTCTCTGTCCTACAGAGCTATTTTTTTCATTTGATGATAAATATTCTGAGACTTTTATTCAAATTTGAAATAAATGTTAGGAGTACATCATTTAATAACTCATGATGCTATTTGGTCACTTGATTTTATGGCACAAAAGACTATAGATTCTTACTGGCAAGCTACAAAAGATGTCCCCTCGGTATTATGAAAAGCTCTTGTTCCACGCAGTATTTTAAAGCTATGTTTCAGAGGTCTACCGAGGTTGCAGGAGGATAGGGGAGTTTGGGGGCAGGATGAGACTCGTAATTTTCAGAGTCTGATGGATGGCTTTGGGTAATGGGAGAGCCTACCTGCAGGGAACTCTGCTTCTGGCAGGCTAAGTAAGCCAAGGGAGTTGGAGAAGGAGCCTGGGGTTTTGTCCCACTGTGGGTGTCCTAGAGAGTTGGGTGTCCTTCTGCATGGTTTTTCACTCACCTCTTAAGTCCCCTCTGTATTGGAGCAAGATGCGTTTCAGAGTTCCACTGAGGTTGCCGGAGGATACTCCTGAATAATAAAATTTAAAGCTTCTACTTTTATTCAATAGTATGCCATCTTTGAAATGCAATTTGGTGTTCTCCTATCAAATATATCAATGAGAGTTCAACATCAGGAGCATGGAAAATTGTCAGGGCTGATGTACTTGCAGCAGAATTTGTATTTGTGATTATTCATAAACTACTGCAGACATGTGGTGAAAAAGTCCAAGAACATGCTGTATTCCTTATCTAAAGTGAATGTTTCAAAAAGGAACTGAATCCAGATAAATTATGTATATTTGTCAAAGAAACAGTATTTGGAAAATGGAAGACAACATTAAATAATATTTTCATAAACCTAAAAACCAGAGTGCTGTGAGAAATATATTTTCTTAATTGCCAGTCTGTTACCAAAAGCTAACAAGTTACTTTCCAGAAAATCAGCAATCCAGTTTTCTTAAAAAATGCTAATGTGAATGTTGATGTACGTTTTCACCAATCTTAAGTAATAATATATTACCTTATTAGGCATATCTTATAAATTTATTTCTAGACTGAAAAATTACATTCTTAGTTTTATTTTGTTTCACCTGCTTCTTGAGGCTGGAAAATGTTTGCAAATGTGTTATTTGTTTAACCCTAATGAATTATATGAAATATAATATGTTGTAGCAGCAAGCTGCCCAGTGAGACACGAGGAAGTATAGCTATCACAATATTTTATAGTGGAAGAAACCAATCATAAAAGAAGAAAAGATTTGGTAAAGAAAATGACTCACTCCAGCTAAAGTAGGCATAAAATAGCAACTTCCATAAACACAAAAATAATCCCTTTTCTGTCTGCATCACAAAGTTCTTAAGAACGAAATAAACTATAACAAAAATTGGGACTTTGTAATCATTTTCTAATTACACAAAGGTGAAGCTTTGCTCAGAAGTATTCTGCCAGGGTACTGTTATAGTTTAGTCATGTATATTAACTACACAAACAGAAGAAAGCTTATTAAGATGTTTTCATGCATGAATATATTTTGATGTTTTGAGACTGATGATAGCCCTATGCTTATATCTTCTAAGTAACACACCTGAAAAGTAAATAATTATATTATAAACCCTTTTTAATCTTTGTTAAATTATTAGTGTAAAATAAGGTATATTTTTAATTTAGGCAATGATCAGATCTTTATAAGGCTTAGAAAACAATTCATATGGCTTCTTAAAGATGACCAAACTTACATGCACAAAAGAATGCTGGCTTTGTGGAAAGAGATTCACAGATGCTATATTAGAAGATTAGGGCCTGTCTTAATCAATGTTTTATTGCCGTGAAGAACACCATGGCCACAGAAATTCTTATAAAAGACTTTAACTGGGGCTTGCTTAAAGTTCAGAGGTTCAGTCCATTATTACGATGGCAAGAAGCATGGCAGCATGCAGGCAGATATGGTACTGAAGAAGTTGAGAGTTCTTTATTCAACATTAAGAATGAGCCACTGGACCTGTCTTAGATTTCTGGAGTCTTAAAACATACTATCATTGACATACTTTTTCCAAGAAAGGACAACGGCACACCTACCCAAACAAGCCTCTAGTACTTCTAAGTAGTACTACTTCTGAATAACTAAAATTGAAATATATAAGCCAAGAAGAGTTTCTTTTACTAAAATCACCACAAGGTTGAAAATAAAATAGAAATCAGACTTAGAAGTTGTGGCTATTTCTACCCCTTAAAGCCATAGGGAATTTTGTCTGCTTGGTTTGCTCTTTGAATTTAAATGAGATGTACCAAACATTCAGAAGAATAAAATCTAAAATGTGACAGTTGTACTTAATTGAGTCCTGAATTGATGCCATTTCCCTGAGCATTTAAACAGAGGTCATAAAAAATCTAAATGTGATGTTCTCAAGTGAATATGAAAAAACTGAGCAGGAGGGGAAAAAAAGACATGAGCTGTGATTGATTTGCATATCAGATAGCAGGCCTCAGACAAATACAGCTCTCATTTTATTTTGTTTTCATTATTATAATGTGCATAATTTAAAACTGAGTTCACTTCATCAAACACCAGGATAGTTAATCTCTTTTAAATGATGTGCGGAACAGTATCATATTTCAGGTGAAAACTGCAACTAGGCAGCTCCAAAGAAACACATCATGAAAATGTTAATCACAAGCGATCTGTCATACTAGCAAACTTAAAATCAATGCAAATACTACCAGATCAACAATCTTTTAATAAATTCTTAACTCATTTTATTTATAAATTTTAAATAATATTTTCTAAGAATTGTGCTTTTTTTAAAGGAGATCATCAAAAGTAAGCAGATGATATAAAGAATGCTAGATAATAAAAAAGCACATGGTTAATCACATGCTTTTCTAAATTTATTTTTTACTGTTTTTGTTTTTCAAAATTCTTAAATTGCAAATAAAAGCAAAACTTTTTACAATATTCTGAAGAGAAAAAAATTCTTATTAATTGATTATTAAATCTAGAATATTAATTCTAGAAGTGCAACAGAATAAGAAAATAAGTTATTTTAAAAAACAGGAATTAAGAAACCCTTTTTAAAACTGTGTTGATTTACAATACATAAAATTTATCACATATATAATCTGTTAAAACAATCACTAAAATAAATTTTTTAAATAATGTTAATGTTACAAAGAAAACATTGATTAAATACTGTGGAGAGGGTTGTGAAAGACAGAAAGAGACAGGAAGAGAAGTGAAAAGAGGTAATGAGAGAACATTTTATATAAATAAATGTGAAAATAAAAAAAAAGAAAATTGCACAAAGTAGAGAAATCTGAAAAAAATAAAGTACCTACTGTATTGTGCAATCTATAAAAAAAAAGAAAACTAAGGAAGAAAATCCAACACACCTTCATGAAAAAAAATCTTGGAGATTTCAGGGATACAAAAGGAATACTTAAACATAATAAAGGCAATCAATATTCACCAAGCCCATAGAAAGCATTAAATTAAATAGGGAGAAACTTAAAGAAATTCCACTAATATATGAGACAAGACAAGGGTGTCAGTTCTCCCCATATCTATTCAAGACAGTACTCAAGTTTTTAGCTGGAACAATAATAAAAGAAGATCAAGGGGATACAAATTGGAAAGGAAGAATTCAAAGAATCATGTTTGCAGATGATATGATCGTATATATAAGCAATCCAAATGGGAAACTCTTACCACTGATCAACACCTTCAGTGAAGTGGGCTGGATACAAAATCAACCAAAAAAGCAACAGCAACAAAAACAGTGTCCCTTCTATATACAAAGGATAAATTAGTGGAGAAAGAGATCAGGTAATTAACACACTTCACAATATCCATAAATAATATAAAATAAAAATATCATGGAGTAACTCTAACCAAACAAGTGAGGAATGAAGAACCTATATTGCCGTGCACCACGCCCCCATGTCTCTGTGCGCGGGCACCCAGTTCACGAGCTGTGGGCAAGGGGGCTGGCGGTTAAAATACACAGACAGACACAGACAGAGAGACAGCGACATGGGTCGTCCTTGAATTCCCCAAGAATGCCCCCTTTATTGTGTTCAGGAGCAGATTATATAGATAGCCACGCCTCAACCAAACCCACCAGAAACCACTCTCCTGCCATCAGGAACTCCTGAAGGTCTTGTGCTCAGAGCAGCTGTAGACACTCAGATCAGGGGATTACAAAAAATTTAGGATCTGGGGTCTCACTGCTCCCAACATCTCCCCCCTAATTTTTTTATAAAGCAGAAGACCCTCCTGACCACACAACACAACCTTTTGGTCTCTACTGCACCTAGATTCACTTTGGCCAGCACTCTATTGAACTTGTACTCAGGAGAGAATGACAGCATCTCCTCAGGAGAATAATGACTTTTAGGGAACACAAGAGAGCAACTTAAGCCTGTAAGACAGGTAGATTCAAGTATCCCAGAGACTGTTGGTTCCTCATACTATTTCCCACACACCCTCTTCCCCTCAAGTGAACAGAGGTGTGTGACCATATCAGACTCGGGACTTTTAGGAGTGGCTTTGCCATGACCCCAGGAGCAGACAGAAACCACTGCTCCTTCAGCAGTCCCCTAAATAACATACCCCAGCTGCCATACCCCCGTGGCACATTCATTCTTGTCAGCTGAGTGCATGGAAGACACCTTCTCGCTCGTGCACCTCTTTGGCTTCCCTAGCAGCCCAGCTGATCCTGCTCCTTCTAAGGAACCCTTTGGCTAAAACAGTTACAATCTGGTGTGCTAATTGTAACATTTCAAGGGTTATTCAAGTAACCATTGAGTTCTTTCACCCCATAAGAGGCATTAGCAATATTAACAGATGTCATACAAATGAAATAATGAACAAGACATTTGTTGTACTAGCTTTAAGTCCACCTGCTCCTACAATGGGGAAGTCTCTTGATTTGAATTCGCTCTGCCGCAGACTCTTTGGCGTGCAGAGCCTAGAACTGCCACTGTCTTTTTCTTGCCCCGCTGTTGCGTTCTCGGGCAGCCCAGTGGTCTGTGCTCCAGATTGTCTCAGCTCCAGCACTTGCCAGTTACACCCGCCAACACTCCTGGCACCGCTGAGGCATCCGCCAGGCTAGGCACCAGCTGGGCTGAGGCAATGTGCTTTCCACCACAACCACCTAGCAAAGCTCTGCTCCAGCTACCTTCTAGCCCCAGCTGCATTCGTTCTGGGTCCAAACTGGTACAAGAGGTGGAGCAGAACTCAGGGAAGCGGGCTTGCTGCTCGGCAAAAAAGGGGCCCCACTTAAACTTTCTTTTAGGGAATTTGGGCATTGTCAATCTGTCTGGCTACTTCCTGCTGAGCGGGGACGCTGCATTCTTAGGGGTATTTACTACAATTTACTGCCATTTTCCAGTAGTGCTCTGGGGTCTCACTGCTCCCAACACTGTATGGCAAAATCTTGAAGTTTTTTCTTGAAGAAAGAGACTGTTAAAGAAATCAGAAGATAGGCCAGGCGGTGGTGGCGCATGCCTTTAATCCCAGCACTCGGGAGGCAGAGGCAGGTGGATCTCTGTGAGTTAGAGGCCAGCCTGGTCTAGAAGAGCTAGTGCCAGGACAGGCTCCAAAAAGCTACAGAGAAACCCTGTCTCAAATAATAATAATAATAATAATAATAATAATAATAATAATAATAATAAAGAAATCAGAAGATGTAAAGATCTCCCATGTTCCTGGATTGATAGGATTGACATAATAAAAATGGCTATTTTATCAAAAGAATTCACAGATTCAAAACAATCCCCATCAAAATCCAACACAGTATTCATCTTTACATGGAAAAGCAATAAAGCCAGGATAACAAACAATCCTGTACAATACAACAAATCCTGGCGGTATCACCCTCCATTATTTCAAGCTCTACTACAAATCTATAAGTAATGAAATCAGACAGATAGGCCAATAGAACCAGATCAAAGACCACCTGGATATAAACCCACATACCTCTGGACACCTGGCTTTTGATAAAGAAGAAAGAAAGATCAAATGGAACAGATAAAGTATCTTCAACAAATGGTGTTTGTAAAACTGAATATCAGCATAAAGAAGACTGCAAATAGATCTATATCTGTCATCCTCCACATAACTCAAATCCAGGAGGACCAAAGACTTCAAAATAAATTGAGATACAGTGAACCTGATAGAAGAGAAATTAGGAAATAGCCTTGAATGCATGAGACAACTTTCTAAACAGAACCACACAAGCAATATGATAAATTATTAATTTCTGGGACCTCGTGAAAATTAAAAGATTCTGGAAGGCAAAGAATATCAACTGAAGGACAAAACAGCAGCCTTCATAATGAGAAAAGATCTTCCTCAACTCCACATCCAACAGTGTGCTGACTTACAACATTAAAAGAACTCAAGAAATTAGCAATCAAAAACTACATAATCCAATTTAAAAAAAAATGTAGTACAAATGTCAACAAAGGATTCTCAATAGAGGAATGTAAAGTGGCCAAGAGGCACATAAGGAAATGTTCAACATCCTTAGTAAATAGGGAAATGCATTCAAAAGTTCTGTGAGCTTCCTTTTTACACCTCTTAGAATGGTTAAGATCAAATGAATAAGTGACAGCTCAAGCTGGCAAGGATGTGGAGCAAGGAGAACACTCCTCCATTCCAGTGGGAGTCCAGATTTTTATAGCAATTTTGATAATGAATATGGTAGGCTGGGCTGTGGTGGCATACGTCTTTACTCCCAGTACTTGGGAAGAAGAGGCAGGAGTTCAATGAATCTGAGGCCTTTTTCCTCCATTAAGTGAGTTTTAGGACAGAGTTGTTAAACAGAGAAAAACCTGTCTCGAAAAACCAACAAAAAAAAGAGAAGAAGAAAGGAAGGAAGGAAGGAAGGAAGGAAGGAAGGAAGGAAGGGAGGGAGGGAGGGAGGGAGGGAGGGAGGGAGGGAGGGAGGGAGGGAGGGAGGAAGGAAGGGAGGAAGGAAGGAGACAGGAGAGAGAGAGAGAGAGAGAGAGAGAGAGAGAGAGAGAGAGAGAGAGAGAGAGAGAGAGAAAACTAATATGGTAGTTTTTCATAAAATTGGAAATGTTCTATCTCAAACCCCAACTATATCACTCCTGAGCTACCCAAAGGACACTCTACCATACCACAGGACATCTATTCAACTATCTGTTAAAAACAGTGGCATCATGAAAAGTATCAGCAAATTGATTGAACTACAAAAGATCATCCTGAGTGTGGTCTCTCAGATCCAAAAAGACGAATATGGTATGTACTCATTTATAATTTGATATTAACTGAATCACTACGCTACAGTCTACAGACCCAAAGAAACTACACAACAATGAAGAAGCAAGAGGGGGCACATGAATCTCACTATGAAGGGGAAATAGAATAGATATCACACAGGTCGACAAGAGAAGGGGTCTGGATAAAGGAGCATGGGAACAGGAGGAATCAGGTTGTGGGAAGATGGGAAAGACAATTGAAATCAGATGCATGTCTAGGATAAGCTGGAAACCTAGAGTAATGAAAATTCCAGAAATGTGTAGGGTGACCGAAGCAAAGACTCTTAGCAATGGTAGATCTGAAACCTGAACTGGCCATCTCTGTAACCCGATGAGACTTCAAGTGAAGGGACTGGACATCAACCCACCATATAACCTTTGAGCTACATACAATACTCCTACAAGATATTCTGGGGTAAATGTGGCACAGAAATTATGGGAGTGGCCAACCGACAGCTCGTCCACCTTGAGACCCATAGCATGAAAGAGAGCGTAGCCAGGACACTGCCTGGGCCAGGACCCAGAGGCTGAATGGCTCAGAGACTTGGGATAGAACCAAACATGACAGGCAAAAACAAAAGGTAAGGAGATGATTTCTAATGCCATTCTTCTATAATCATATATAATTGTCATCAGGGAGGGTAGGCACAGCGACTGATAGATAGAAATAGATGTTGAGAACCACAGTCAAAGATGAGGCAGAGCTCCAGCAATCCTGAGGTGGGGGGAAGGATTATGGAGCTTGGAGGATCCAAGGACAGTACAAGAAATCCCACAGAATCAACTTACTTGAGCTATAGGGGTTCACGGAGACTGAGCTGCCAACAGGAAAAGCTGTATGGGACTGATCTAAGGCACATATATTACCATTTTAGTTTGGCCTTCTTGTGGGACCCCTAAGAATGGAAGCAGACTGTATCTGATATTTTTACTGTCTTTTTAAACCCAACTTTTCATAGTGGGTCACTTTACCTAGCCTTAATGCATGTCAGGTCTTAACTTGATATGCCATGTTTTGTTGATATCAATGTGAGAGTTGCCTTTTCTGGACAGAAAAGAAGGAGACATGAATAAAATTGAGAAGTGAGGCAGTTTCCAGGAAAAACTATAAAATGAGGACGGAAACTGTGATCAGACTTGGAAAATTACTTGATTTATTAATAAAAAAGAACACTTATTGTTCTTGCAGAGGACCCTCGTTCAAATATGAACTATCTTATGATGGTTCATAAACACATGCAACTCCAGTTACAGTGATCTGACATTCTAACTATGGTGAGTTCCAGGGAGAAAAAGAAAATTATATTCTATAAGTTGTTCTCTGCACCCACACTGGTGCCTTGACATAAAAACACACAAAATAAATCACTTAATAAACAAAGAAATGTAATTTTGAAAAGAAAAATAGTAATATAATTATATAATTTCTTTTTTTTTCTCCTAAAACTTTCATACACTGCTCTTTGCTCTGTTCCAATTTATGGCTTCTTTTTCAATATATACATATATTGCAAAATACATATACCCAAAATATACATGTTTTTAATACACACAAATACATATATATTCCTAATGACAATCTGCTCTGTCTGCCCAATGTTACTCATATGTGCGTTTTCAGGATTTACCCTCTGCATCTATACAGCCCATGGTGCTTCTCTTTGGGGAAGTTATTTTGTACTCCCAGTATTTCTTAGTTGCCTATAGTTCTTTCTGCAGGGTTAAGGCTTCAATGTTAAAGGCATGTGACTGAGAACAAACTTAAAAAAAGCTCCCTTCTGCTAAATCTTTACTCACTCCAGAAGGAAACTGAAAACTGTATGTTCCTTCTGTGAATCAAGCCATGCTTTCAAATTTTAATCTTCCTACAGGAATCAACATGGCAAATCTCATTCAAGATTATTATCAGGGACCTGTCTTTCTACAATTTTTTCTAATCTTAATCATTTTCTTTGATCTTACTTGTTTTCATATTATTTTACATTAAATATAAATTTGATATAAGGTTGATTTTTTATGCATGTATTCAATGAAATATGAACACATTCACCCTCTTTTCGCCTTTCCAACAGTCAGTATACTCCATCCAGGCTATCTTCACTCCCAAATTCATATTCATCATGTTAGCCTACAAAGTCCATTCAGTACTGCTGGTATGGGCATGAGTGTGGGGCCATTCTCTGGGACAAGAGAAATGTAATGATGTGAATGTCTTCAAAAGAGAATGATCCTCCCTTCCCCAGCAAGTATCAACTTTCTATAACTGCTATGCAAGTAAGTGGGAGGGCCTAGAGAGCATCTCCCCAACCATGCTGGCTTTTGTCTGTTCTGGTCTTATGTGGAACCTCTATAGTTAACCACAGATACTGTGAGTTCATGAGAGAATAAATGTATTTTTCTTTATCGAAAGTTGTATATAATTCAGTTCTAAGTCATCTCCTTGACTGTGCTAATTCTCTAAGCAGCTAAATGTTTACAGAAATGTCAAAGTAAGCATGCTCCTCTTTCTCTTTTTTTGTTAATCTGTCTTTTCCTATTAGAATTCTAGTGAAGAAAACAACATTGTAGAAGGAAATAGTCGCTGGTTTTGCTATATAGAAGGAAACTAAATGAGGCCGTTGAACAAGTGTCATCTAGAAAACAGAACCTTCTACTCAGTGAATAAAAGAAATTCAATTTGACTAGTGCCTTTCTGAATTTGGAAACACATCTTTTCCAGATGAGTATTGTAATGAAGAAAACCCAGGATGACATTTAATTAATCTTGAGAGTGGAGCAGAAATAGAAGACTCACTCACAAAGGACTCGCAGAGAGCTAAAAACATGTAGTTATTCTTTTAATCTGTTAAATATTATCATGTCTCTTGCAATTCAAAATCTAATTTGCATGGAAGTTTTCATATAATATCTGTAACACGTGGATGTGACAAGTGAATGGTAGAAATCCCTGAAGGCAACAAATGTCTCATAAAAACAGAATTCTCTGCTCAGGAGAGTTAAGACATAGGAAGGAGTTACAGATGCATTCTTTAAAATACATTTTTTCTCTTTTGATAATTTCATTCGATTTTTTGAAAAATTTGTAAAAGATATTTTGATAATACTTAATTATTATCCATACTTCTGTTAGACATATTTCCTTCCCTTAACTAATTAATTTTTCATCCTCTTTATTTTTCATCTATCAAGTACAGTTTGTACTTGAATGTGTGGCTTTCCCCAGAGAGTGGTCCACACACTTAGATAAAATTTGCACTCTTTTATCCGTGTGGATTATACACCTAAGTGACTAAAATTGAGCCAATTATGATGTACCAGTGTCAAGTTTAGGAAATTAATAACAGCATTTCCCCTTGGCGTAAGACAACAGGAAGTTCAGTTTGCTATTCTCTACTTCTTGCTGCCCATATATTCTGACATCTATATGTTTCTTTCTGTGTCTGAATCTGTTGCAAATCTGTTTTTGTATTTTGTGTGTTGTACAAGTGTAAGTCTGTGTATATCTGTAGGAATCTATAAATGTCTTCGTGTATCTGTTCCAAACAAAGGGTTTTGTTCTAATTTTTCAATGAACAGCAAAGAAAGCATCACATGGGGAAGGAATGGCACACTTCACAGAAATATTTAACAGCATTTTCCAAGAGATTAAGTCATCAGCACAAAGTTACTTCAAATGATTCAGACAATAAACAATATTATCAACATCATTATTTATCGAACTAAATCAGTCAATGGTAAATTGGACCTTCATGCTAAAATCTAGAGGGCTGATTCAACCTTTATAATTTGCTGCTTTCACTAAATAATATAGCAGTCATTGTGTCATTTGCATAAAAATGTACAGAACATAAGATCATCACTGTGAATTCCTTAGACCATAAAGTTAATGACATAGAAAATCCAATACATATATGGTTTATTCTTACCTTATATTCTTAAAAACTTATTAAATAGACTGAGTACAGAATAGGATAACACTCATGATAGGACTTAGTGACCTTATATGGTGTTACTAAATATGGCTGTGATGTCCATCAAAAACTGCAGACTCTTAGAAGATAAGAGATATTTTCATTATATTGCATCTCCACATGCAATCACGAGTAACACACTGTCAATAGCTCCTTAGTACCTCTCCTCTTCATGCTTAATTTTTTTCAAGACCAAAACAGATCTTGTGCATGCTATTGCAATTGCTGTGAATTCATACATACACTTACCCTACTGTGTTTAGAAAACATTTTTTCCCAGCAGTTATTCATGGTCCTTGGCTGTCATGATTATTATAGCCCCACTCTTGCAATTATTGCTCCTAAACCTTGGAAGGAGGGCTTGGAATATAGATGTCCATTTGGGCTTTAGCATTCCATAGTCTCTTATCCTATGAACTTTGACCATTTGTGGGTCATTGCACTAATCTCCTTGTACTGAAAAGAAGTTTTTTTTTCTTTTTCTTTTTTTTCAAGACAGGGTTTTTCTGTAGCTTTGGAGCCAGTCCTGGAAGTATCTCTTGTAGACCAGGCTGGCCTCGAACTCACAGAGATCAGCCTGCCTTTGCCTCCCGAGTGCTGGTATTAAAAGGCGTGCACCACCACTACCCAGATGGAAAGAAGTTTTTCTGGAGAGGGTTGGAAGAAATACTCACTAATCTATGGGTACAATTTGGAGTTGGTTTAATACTCTATTCATTTGGAAGACTAATAGTGTAGTTTATTTATGAAGGCCTATGACCTGTATAGGTGCAGGTTGGTGACCTTGATAGTGCTGTTAGAATGGACTTCAAACTGTAGAGGTTTTGAGTGATCTGTTCTATAAGAGAGGATTGAGAACTGCAGGGAACTTTCTAGTGGAAAGTGACTAAGCAGACAAAACCTGAACAGGTTATTCATCATGCCAGTGGACTTGAGCTGTTAATCATTCTTGTTATTTAAGAGTGTAGATGAAGCAGAAAAGAGAGAGGCTTGGGTGTGATTTAGATAGATCACTCATATGAAGAGTAAGAATTTAGAACAGAAAAAATAAGTCATATATTAGGGATAGGGAATATTTATTGAGCACTTATGTGACAGGAGCTCTTCTACTTCATTTAACATCCATAAGCTTCATTTACATGACAGGAACTCCTCTACATCATTTAACGGGGCAAAACTCCTCCTCAAGTTTTATTTGCAATCATGTATTAATATGAAAGATTGAGATTTCGTGAGCTTTTAGGATACCTATGAAAGTCAGAGAACTGATTATTTATAAAACCAGCATTTAATCACCCACCATTGTGCCCTTGAAATATTTCTCTCACTTGGTAGATGTGAGAAAAGATTCTACAGTGATGAAATTGATGGAGAATATTTCCTCAGAAGCACCCTTCAGCCTCTAGCTTCCTGGCCTTATTTCTATGCATTCGAGTCCCATTCTTCTAGTGCTCTGAGCTATATCCTGGTTCTTATATATGCTTCTTGTCTCCAGTATCTCAGTTGTATTTTCTGTCATATTCTCAGAATTTTTCCCTTAAATATATTTCTTAGATAAACACATTGTTTCTAACTTTTTTGCTGTTCTCTTTATAATCTAAATATTTTCTATAAATTGTTTTTATCATTTATATTCATTCCTTTCCCTGTGCTCATCATAAAAAGTGATGTAGAAAAAAAAAAGAGCAAAGAATATATGTGTATACGAATGTGCCTGGGTTACCTATTTTGTGTGTGTGTGTGTGTGTGTGTGTGTGTGTGTGTGTGTGTGTGTGTGTGTGTTTGTACATCATGCCATTCATTCCTGGCTTCATTAACAGAAGGTGTGAAAAAGATGTGAAACATTTAAAAGTATATGAAAGAGTAAAGGACCAAATGCAAAGCCTAGATTTGTTTTGTAACCTACCATTGAATCACTAAGGTACTTACAAAAGATTTGGAGTTCATGCTGAAAGTAAAGAACATGTGTCCGTGGAAGCGTCCTCCTGCTGCTTGGACTGTTTCAGACTAAATCTTTTGCGAATCTTTTGGAACAGTTCATCAAGCAGATTCAAACAGATTTGTTGCTTCTTAGCAAGGAGCCATGGAAAGGCCTACGTCTTTTACTTGTTTTCATAACTTCGATGAGATGCCTGCCTTGTACAGTTATGATGATAAGAGTGTGGCAAGTCATTCTGACTCAAAACAACCCTGAAAACATTAAAACCTAGAAAATGGCATGAATTTGCATTCTGAAATCCTGGCAACGTGTAATTAGAAACTTAATTAGAACCAATTTTTTTTATATATAGCAGAGGATTATCCATTTTTCTCTCCCAATATGAGCACTCAGTAGGGTACAAATAACCAGGTGAATTAAATTTTACAATTTCTATCTAAAAATGACAAGTAATATTTAACACGAACATATCATATGCTACAAATGTAAGAAATTACGTTAGATCTGGGCATGTCGGCACCATGCTGTAACTATGAAAAGTAGCTGGCAGATGCAGGAGAAGGTAAAGCTAATCCTCAAGTAATGAGTTTGAATTCAACCTGTGCTCCATGAGATCCTGGTCCAAGAAAGAAAAGAAAGAAAGGATGCTCATGACATGAATGCTGCAATGTTATATCATTCGGAAATAACTATTCTAGTGTTTGAATAAGCACGCCAATGAGAGAGCTTACTATGGATTGTGACGTGATGAGTCAGGTTTAACCTCTTAAACCGGTGCTAAAGTGGACTGTTAAAATAGAAAAACTTGAGACATCTTTGGAACTTCTCACGCATTTTATGATACGTCCCTGTCCACCTTCACATGTAAGTCACAAACACACAAATGCATGCACACACATGCACACACATACACACACACACACACACACACACACACACACACACTAAAAACACAGGTTAATTAAAAGTTAAACAGTTTTAATGAGCAAAAGTTTGAATAGAGTCGGAAGCATCAGTAAAATATTTCTAAAAATAATTTCAGTATAATTTATATTTCAAGCTATTTTAATAGAATTTTTATGCGGCTATTAAAATCAAGGAATCTGATTGTATATTTAGTAGATAAACTAATTATATTAACAATACAATTATTTATAAATTACTACAATTTATAAATGTAATATTATTTTGAAGTTGATATTTTAATAGGTTCTATGTCATTATATTTGATTTGGAGATATTTATCTGATATTCAACACTGAAAATAAACAAAACACTAAGAAGGAATTTATCATATTTAAAATCACCACTTTATTGCCTAAGTATAACAAAATGTACAATGAAAATCCATAACTGACTTTGCTTGCTTAGAATCTATTTTCCTACAAGATAACCAAAAGTTCTAGTAATTTACAATACGTTTTTCCCCTATTTCACTATTTTGAAACATTATTATTTGAGTGAGGTTTTTGGAAGTCATATGCATCATGTTAAGCCCTTTCACACTAACTGACCTTTCAAAGTGTCAGATTTAATATTAGAATTAAGGTAACAACTGCTGTACTTCATTGAGCTATGCATAGAATTCAATTTCATTGTATAATATAAGAAGTGTTTGGATACTGTCTGGCCTAAGACAAGAAATCAAATAATTAATTTAAATTGAGACACAAAAAGCATTGCTCTAAATTAATTAAGGTATCACTTCTGTAGCTATAACAGCAATGCAAAAGGCAGCAACATTTATACTAGTTAGGAAAATTATTGCAGGGACTAAATAATTATATCAATTTATTTACACAAGCATTCATGTATGTATATGCAGTGTGTATGTGATTTTGTGTGTGTGTGTGTGTGTGTGCACGTGTCTGTATTGTACAGATGGATGGAGCAACAGATAAGTGGTCTTTGACTGAATAATGCATCCAAGTATCGAGAAAACTTCAGTCTTGGAGAAACAGGATTAAAATTTTTCATCATTTAGGTTTAATTCTAACTTGTCATGTTCTGTCATTCTGTTAGTATTTCTTGAATGTTTCTGAAACCTCACACAAAGAATAAAAAATGGCAAATACATCTAGGTCAATGTGAACTATACCGGAGTTTATAGCATTGATACTCCCAAGTACCAACTTTCTATCACATGCTGATGTACACTGAGGAAAGAGATGCAAAAAGAAAAAGTGGTTGTAAACCAAATGCTTTGCCCCACTCAGCAATCTATGTCACATATCTTCCTCCCATGGCTCAGGGCGAGTAGTATTGGAGGAGCTGGAAGGAGTGGATCACTGATCAAACTTTCTTTATGGTATAGCAAGGCCACTGTTCATGTGAGTTAGCAGTGACTTTGATAGCATGACATATCATATGTGCAAGCATATCACAGGGAAAATCACAGCACGGAGAATGCAGTATGGCATAAAGGCTCAGTTCTATCTGAGTAGTTACTGACAATTAACAGCTGCTGGGATAATCCTTTTACTTACATCATTAATACATTAGCATGATGCATTGTATTTGTTGATTCATGTCTTGCATCACTTTAATTAAGCCAACATGGTCCCATACGCAGGAGCAGGCAGAGTCAGGATCACTCCATACTCTCATTTTTAGGAGTCCCACAAACACACCAAGTTAACAACCATGTCATAAATACAGAGGACCTAACAAAGTCTCATGCAGACCCCATGATTGCCGCTGCAGTTTCTGAGAGCCCATGTGAGCCCTGGGCTCTTTCCTCCTGATATCCTCACCCTCTGCAAAAATAAAAATTCAGTAAAACTAATTCTTTCTTTATATGTGGGGAAAAAATAATTTTGAATGAAGAAAACACATGAAAGAATGTGTTAGGCTTTGGGTGGAACTGTGGTTGGTATGCAAAATTAATTCTTAATGAGTAAAACAAATTCTTTGTTCTTAAAAGAATCAAAGGATGTAAAATGCAAAAAACAAATGTTAATGCCGAATGAGTTACATAAATGCAAATTATTGTTATTATTGGGCAACTGGAGTCCTCACAAGTTATATTTAAAATGTTTGATAACTCAATATAAAACAAACATTTTATTTAGTGTGGGAAGGAGCTGAATATAGTTCCCTTGCCTACATTGAATGCATAAGAGCTAGTTTAATTTTACATTTGTTTAACCAGCATCATAAAATTAACACTGTAACTCAGACTTGTTTCCTTCCTCTGTTTATTCTGTTTATGCCTCAAATTCCCTAGCCTAGATTTTATCCCATAACTTACTTCTGTACGAATATAGCAAGTTAGGAAGTATAAATCAGGAAAACTACTCTGGTGGCGACTTCATAAAATAATAAAGTTATTCCTAATGAGGTCATAAGGACTCCTAATAATGGAGATACAGAGTCTGGGCTGGTCATCTATTGTTATTAAATGAGGGTTCTAGCACCAGGACGGACGGAGGAAGGTCATTGGTTAAAAAAATAAAGAAACTGCTTGGCTGGCCCTCATAGGTTAAAACATAGGTGGGAGGAGTAAACAGAACAGAATGCTGGGAGGAAGAGGAAGTGAGCTCAGACTTGACAGCTCTCCTCTTGGGAGCAAACGCCTCAGAGAGATGCCATGCTCCCAGCTCCCAGGCAGACACAAGCGATGAAGCTCTGACCCATGATGGACGTAGGCTAGAATCTTCCCGGTAAGACCGGTGCTCACAGATTATTAGAGATGGGTTGATCGGGATATCAGAATTAGCCAGTAAGGGCTAGAGCTAAAGGGCCAAGCAGTGTTTAAAAGAATACAGTGTCCGTGTAATTATTTCGGGTAAAGCTAGCCGTGGGGGCGGCCGGGTGCCGGGAAGCAGCCCTGCCGCACCTACTACTACACAGGACTAGGTTCCATTCATTTGAACGGTTAGCCACGGGTGTCACATTAAAATCCCCAAACAACCAAGGCTTTTGTTGATAAGACAGTTGCTTTTTACAAACTGACAACAGTGTTCTACTCTTGTAGATAACACCCACAGAGCCCACATTGAGAATTTCAGCATGTACCTACATGAAGATGTTACTCCTATGTTCTAGTGTTTTTTGTGTAGAGGGTGCTCTGCAGATTACTAAAAAGAAAATAAAATAGTAATCTAGCCACAAAACTTTGGCCTACAATCTGAATCTCCATGGATTTTGTAATAGTTTGACGTACCACCTAATAATATCTGATTCTGGGTATATTTACTTTCTTTATGGATGGCAATACATTTTTTATGTAAAATTGTTTTATAGCATAATTTTCTTGAGAATATTCTGATGGAGGAAGGTCATTGGTTAATTAATAAAGAAACTGCTTGGCCTAATAGGTTAGAACATAGGTGGGTGGAGTAAACAGAACAGAATGCTGAAAAAAAGAGGTAGTGAGCTCAGATGCCAGGCCGCTCTTCTCCAGGGCAGACTCGATGAAGCTCTGACCCAGGATGGACGTAGGCTAGAATCTTCCCGGTAAGTGCACCTCGGTGCTACACACATTAATAGAAATGGGCCAGGCAGTATTTAAATGAATACAGTTTGTGTGTTGTTATTTCGGGGTATAAGCTAGCCAGGCAGCCAGGAGCAGGGCTGTGGGAAGAGGCCCGCAGCTCTTACTACAATATTCCAGCATGTTTTTGGATATATCTGTATGATATTCCAGGGAGAGTGAAATAAGAGAAGAAGCTAGACATCCATCTGGGCTTTTGGTACAAGAAGAAGGAATACGCTATTGTAGGAGTTTATCTATTTTCCTTCTTGGGTACCACAGGTAGAATGCTGTGCTCTAACATACATTTCCTCTAGGACAGATGAGTCCTTGAGTGGTGGTGATAATAAGCATCTCTTTTCTTGAACTGTTTCTTTCAGGCAACTCATCACAAAAAATAGAGGGAGAAAATTTAACATAAAAGAATGACACATCAGCCATGGAATTATTTATTGTATCAAGGTCCTTCAGATACCAGCCCCTTAAGCCTCTCAGGTTCCAGCAAAAATCTACATCTGGTGAGGGAACTAATGATCCGCGAGCAAAATGTACTCTCCACTACGTACTTTTCCACATCGGTTTCTTTAATCCTTTGTTTCTACTCTAATAATCCTGTCTTACTTCTAATTTCTCCTAACTTTTCCTTCTAGCTTCCTCTAATCTAAAAACTCTTCTCCCTCAGGAGCCTTGAAACAATAATCAAATTACAAGGGTCACCTTTTCATTGGTCAAAATCACATTCCTTAGGGTCAGTGATTAGAGAGCTGAGCCATTGTTATGAAAACACAAGGCCCCATGATCATAGGAGCAAATCACAACCGTACCAGGTGGGGGAGGGACACAATGTGCAATGACAAATCTGAGATAGAGACCCATTGTTAGTAGAATAGCAAGTGAAGTATTGGCAAGCTTTTCTTAGTAACTTTGGTTGGACACCTGCATTGTAAAGAGCTTTAAGATTTCAAAGTTATGACCTATTTTCAAAAGCCTTTATTCTAGTTTGAAATTGTTCTGAGGTGAAAACTGGCAAATAGTGTGCAGTTAGTCTGAGCAAAAGAACAAGGCATGCTGCTAAATATTGACAGCTCTTGTGGGACAAATCGATCTAGTTAAGAAACATGTCTTAATATATATTCTGTATACTAAAATTCTATAGTTAAATGAAAAGTCATCCTCTTGACAACCCACAGGTATGTGTGCCCAGCAGATGTAATATTTTCATGAGATAAAGGCACAAGCAGTGGGAAAATTCCCAAAGTTATTCCTAGGGAAGAAATGAAGTTGTTAGGGTAGAGATGAAGTGACTCATGAGGGAAATTCCAGACATAGGTAACTGGTTTTCAGAGTCAGTGGTTCTGTAAGCCTTGATAGATGGAATTATCACCATCAGAGTCTGGTGGATCAACAACTAAATTATCAGTTGCCGTATGCTACATATTTCTCCTGCCTCTGACATTATTGCTATGAACTAGCCTGGTCACACACTATTTAGAATACTAGAAGTGGCTTGTTTGGAGAACATGGAAAAGGATGCTGTATTGGAAGTTCAGATGACAATTCTAATAGAAGATTAGAAGATCAGAATGACTGTACTAATATGGAGATAAAGGATTTTTCTCAGTGTTTGCCAATGAGAACAGGATATCTATTATGAACTAAACAAAAAAAATTAATAAGATTTGTATAAAATACAACTACAGAATCCAAGAAACTGGCTTTAACAAGAGAATAGACAGATGCATGGAATAGAACAAGAAGCCAAGAAAAATACCAACATTATTGATTTGTTAAAAATATTTGAAGCAAAAATTCAATTAAATAGAACATATACTTTTTGGTTTAAATTTTAGAGTTAGAAAAGTCGGCGGACAAAACAATAATCTCAATAAGAATTTATCACCCACAGAGTAGATAGATAAAATATAAGACACAAATGTGGACATTTATAATATAGCATACAGCCCCTTGAGTAAATTATTTTATAGATAAAACATCAAAGACCTGAAACATAAAAGGAGGATTTTAAGACTTTAGTTAAGCAATATCAAAAGTATCTATCTTATAAAAGTTACTATCTATAATATATAATATAATTCGATCTATAATATTAAAATAACTCTAAATTCTAAGAACAAAATTATAACAAAGTCAAATACCTGAGTAACTGCCTATGTAAATAAAAGCATATGAAAATACTTTAAATGGCATATGACATGGAATCTCCAGTTCAAGACATAGTGAGTTTCTACCGTGCAAAACTGTTACAATGGCCAAAGTAGAAACAGCTACTGACATTAGCAGATGTCAGTAGGGATCCTGGGAAATGGATACCCTCTTCTGCTAGTAGTGGTATGCCCAAATCTGCAATCCCAGACAAGTCTACAGGGAAACCAAGAGTCCCATATCTAAAAGCAAAGAGCCTTTATTTTAATCAAGTTTGCAAACTCTCCACATGCCCAAGGTATTGGAATAACCAGAGAGCCCCGAGTTCAATTAGAATAGGGTTTTATAATAGTAAAGGTGGGGGTAAGGGGTTTCTGAGGTTTTAAGATCTGTGATTGGCTGACAGTTGTCTAGGGTTTCCTGGCTACTGTGAGCTGTTGAGCTGTAGGTGTTTCTATCTACAGTGCTTGGAATGCCAGGAATTTCTTTGAATGGTCTGTTCTTGGGGGTGGGGGGATCAGGTGATCTCAGCTTGTGGCAGGACAACTTTTTATCAGGGTAAACAATTGAGACTCAGCCTCTATTGAAATTCATCCACAGCCAGAGTCCCAGGTGATAAAAGTTGGAGGAAGTAAAGACTTAGATTATCATGGCTGGCCCTCACAAGTAGAATATAAAATCAATGAAAAAATGTAGAGTAACTTTCAGTGCGGTTTTATTTTGTCCTAAAGAAGCATACTAATTGCCAATGTTTGCTTTACCTAAAGGAGCTGGAACACATATTCATATGGACCAGAATAGCTATTAATAGCTTGTTTCACAGAAGCAAATATGGGGAAACAGCCAGAGATCATTCAGTGGACTGCTGGTTAAGTAACCTGCAGTATATCCAAATAATACAATACTAAACAGTGCTGTAGAGGAAATGACGTGTCTAGTCCTTAAAGAACATGAAGGTACTAAAATTACATTTCTAAATGAAAGAAGCTAATTTAGAAATGGAATGTACTCTATGCTTTTGTATTTATGACTCTCTGGAAAAATCAAACCTATGGAGAAAGAAAAAGTGACATCTGATGTCAGAATTTTAGGAAAAGAACAAGAAAACAGAAGACAAAGAACTTTCATGGCAGGTAGCTTTCTGTGTAAAAATGTAACGGTGAATAAATTTCATTATATATGAATCAAAAACCTCAGAGGAGATATTAATACTAATCATGGAAATTGCATGACAATGTGTGAAGGTTCATTCACCAATCACAAAAAATACAGCACTCTGAGTAAATCTTACAATAATTTAGACAATCATAAATATTTGGGTAAATGTACTGATATTTTGGACCCTCTTTTTTATTCAGTTTCCTCTAACTTTAATTTTCCCAGAGAAAATGTTCATTGATATATAAAAATTATTGGATAGATTTAAATTTAATCTTTAGGTTTTGTTTCCCATGCCTTAAAGTTACATATGTATCTAGTTTATTGTGACAAATTCTTTTCACTCAAAATCATATAAATAAAGAAAATTAGCCGGGCAATGGTGGCACACGCCTTTAATCCCAGCACTCAGGAGGCAGAGACAGGCGGATCTCTGTGAGTTCGAGACCAGCCTGGTCTACAGAGCTAGTTCCAGGACAGGCTCCAAAGCCATAGAGAAACCCTGTCTTGAAAAACCAAAAAAAAAAACAAAAAACAAAAACAAAAACAAAAAAATCATATACATAAAGAAATTTGTCTTAAAATTATAATTTTTTATTTTATGATTTTTATATGGAAAGTAAAATTGAAATAATAGTAAATGATAAAGGATTTCCCTCATTCATCTTTTACTGGATAGCTGTACACTATATGTCACTTGGTCTACTTTGACAGTTGTTAAGTCATTTTTATTATCTATAAAGAAAGGAATCTTCTCAGAGATTATTTGATCCAACATTTCCCAGCATTAGAATTCCTGACATGTTAGACACATATAAAATTAAAGCCACACAAGCATGTAAACACACCCTCACAAGTAGTTGAAATGGTAAAGAAGATCTCAGAATTTTGCTCTTCATCAAACTACAATTATCTGAACTATGTTTGGTGTTGCTCTCATCTTATCAGAGGACCAGCTTAGTGTTCATTTGATGAATCAACATATGTTCTATGTTTTTCTTTATACATTATATTAATTGGTATTTCATAATACTTATTTAGAATTCTATCAATATCTTTTCATTTATTCAGGACATGAACTATAATAAGAAATTAACCTGTGCTTAAGCTTTTCATTAGCAGCAATAGTTTCTATATTAAGACTTTTAAAAGTGATGCCTTAGTGAGTTCCCAATAGAACATCCCCATTGGGAACTCACCAAGGCCAGCTGGCCCAGGTCTGAAAAAGCATGGGATAAATCCGGACTAGCTGAACATAGCAGACAATGAGGAATACTGAGAACTCAAGAACAATCGCAGTGGGTTTTTGATCCTACTGCACTTACTGCCTTTGGGGGAGCCTAGGCAGTTTGGATGCTCACCTTAGGAGACCTGGATAGAGGTGGGCGGTCCTTGGGCTTCCCACAGGTCAGGGAACCCTGATTGCTCTTCAAGCAGATGAGGGAGGGGGACTTGATCGGGGGAGGGGGAGGGAAATGGGAGGCAGTTGCGGGGAGGAGGCAGAAATCCTTAATAAATAAATAAATTAAAAAAAATAAAAGTGATGCCTTAGATTACCATATAATCTAATCTAAGTCATCTTCCATTCTATTCAACAGCCAGTTAAAATATTTCTATACTGGACTTATGTTGCAATTAAACTCCTTTTTAATGACTCTGTTTAACAATTTGAACCATATGTGAAGGAAAACATTCAATTTTGAAAAACATGTTTGCTTATAATTGAAGCCAAATGGAATTCACACTAATTGCTTTAAAGGATTCTACAATAAGAAGCCTTTATTATAAGTCTTAAATGTGTTTAACATGAGAAGTTAAAATGAAATTTTAGTATAAGGTATGTCTACACTTTAATCCAGAAATAATCATCCCTGGATATATGCAAGAACAAAGCATACTTAACCCAAAACACAGCATCAGGTTTGAAGACAAGAATCATATTAAAGTTAGGATTGGAAAAAGTAAATCAAAGCTAATGAAGCAACATTAGCACTTTTATGCTGTAGGTTCTAATTAGAAAGTCTGTTAATGAAATTGGGGCATTCACTTAATTGCTGTGAACAATTATTTTCAAATTAAGATGGCAATTAAATAGCATGATTAAGCTCAGAATAGACGATTTAGGTAGTGGTACGTTAACTATTTTGCATGCTGTATTATGTATGGCAGTTTAAATACTGAATATCTACTGATTAAGAAATACAGATGACAGGCGGTACTTCTGGATCTTGGTGAGTTATGCAGGGAAGCTTTCTACTGCCTAAGAACTTGCTTTGAATAGTAGCTTGGAACTACTGGAGCCCAAAGCAAAAATATGTCCTACTTAACAAAAATAAACCTTTTCTTCCCATAAATGTCAAACTTCCTAGAATACACTTGCCCAATTATATGTTGAGTTGGCTTTATTCATTTATTGTTCCTGGTTCCTGCCTTCAATCACACAAAAAAATCGACATAAAAAATTCTAATTGATTTGTTCTTGCATAATTATTTGAACCTCAGTTGAAACTTTTATAAAAGCAAGTTTATCACTTGAATTTTCTAGGTAATTTTGGACCCTATAAACACTCTCAGAAAACAAAAAAAAAAACCCAGAAAAACAAAAAATACATATGTAGGGCATTGTTTATTGGTAAAGAAGAACCTGGAATATTAATGTATTTACTGGGCTAGTATTATAATGAAAACTGATATTTTTGCAATAAACTTGACTGTTTCTGATTTTTGTTTTATCAAACTATGGACACAAACTATATTTTCAGTTGAAATTCAGTGACCGCATTATTTTTCAACATTTTTCTCTATTCCTTATCAGCTACTTGCTTTTCTTTGTAAAGTAATATTCCTCACTGTATTTTTCAAAAGGTTGACAAGAGGGTGGATGAATAACCTGGGCTATTATTACAGTATATTGTGTAAAAGCGGGAAACTTTTTTGTCTACAGGTATTTCACTTCTAAATCATCTCAAAATTATCAACTAAGTGTTGATAACTTTATTTGTTGTTTTTGAGAATAAAGTGTCATTTTGTAGTACAGGGCTATCTCAAACCCAAGCTCTTAATGTTTAAAGTTAGAGCTGTGCACTGCTGTATCCCTTGTCCTCCACGGTTACAGCTGGACACCACTGTACCCCTGTCTTCTAGTGTTACAGCTGGACACCACTGTACCCCTGTCTTCTAGTGTTACAGCTGGACACCACTGTACCCCTGTCTTCTAGTGTTACAGCTGGGCACCACTGTACCCCTGTCTTCTAGTGTTACAGCTGGGCACCACTGCACCCCTTGTCCTCTAGTGTTACAGCTGAGCACCACTGTACCCCTTGTCTTCCACTGTTTACAGGTGGGCGTGTTCATACCCAGAAATTTATTTTTAAGTTTTTGTTTTGTAATTTATTGTTTATTAATCATTTTATTTTTGATAACTTTTGTTAGAAAGCTCATTATCTTTTCCACAATTTGTATGCAATCTAGTAATCAGTTCATTTTCTACTTACTTTGTGCCTTTTCCACATAAAGTGTTTACTTTACACTGACCATCTCAAAAGTGAATTTTAATAGGACCTGAAAATCATTTCTTGGAGTGTATGACTTACTCATTCTGTTTCTGGGTAATAGTGCTCAATTATTTTCTTCTTAAACGTCTTTTCCTCTTTCTCTTCTCTTTTCCTCTGTGAATCTGAGAATTGGGACACATGGTCTCACGCATTTCTGGCCAGTGTGCTACCTCTGAATTACATTTCAAGCCTACATGGAGTACTTAAATGAGAACATACAAGAGACAGATAAATGAATTAAAATTTAAGTTATATTTGAATGTCTATTGTTGTTTTCCTTGTTCGCCTCATGTGTAGACAGGAATATTGGTGAGATAATATGGACCTGATATTGCTGTAAGATACAATCTTCTTTCAAACTCCTACTTCCTCTGGTTCTTACCCTTTTTCTGTCACCTCTGCTGCAATGATCCTGACACTTCAACCCTACAGGTGGGTTTTAAAAGGGAAATAAAAGGGAAAAATCATTACCTTATATTATTATATTGTAAAGCAATACAAAAATGTTAAACAGTTAATTCACAAAGCCAACATCAGCCAGCATCTGTCTATTCATGTGGAAATAATATTTCTGAAAATTTTGCTGTATTGTGAGTTTGTGTGTATTATAATATAAGCTATTTACATTAGTCACACTAATTTTAATAACCATATTTTCAAATTAAATAAAGCTCAACATCTCATTTTGTTATCTGAAAGCATAATCTATATTTACATATCATATATCTAGTTGTACTAAAGACATGTAATCTATATTTTGAGTATTCTTTTATTGTACTTTAAGTGTCAACCTCATTTTTAAAGTTAGGACTTTATAAAATAATTTTATTGATGTAGTCAATTAAATAATAATACACCCAATTTTAGAATTGGAAAAACATCATACCAAGAAAAAACTCTTAGACTATGTTAATTTTATGAGTTACCATCTAAAAAATAATTTTTAGAAGTAAAAGAGTTCTGGTATTGTATTCCACTATCGTTTGGCTTTGCAAAAATGTAATTATAATGACCAGGGATAAATATTATACCATGGTGAAACAAATCTTGTATCTACTTTTACTAAAATAACTGCTGCCTTTCATAGTTGTTTTACTTGTTTGTGTATTATTATTTGAGTTGATTTTTGCACTTAATGTTTCACATGAGAAGTTGAAACATATCTTTGTTCTTTGTGCTTACATCACTTCCTATCTAGTCTTTATATAATAAAGTGTTTAGTTACTTCCATTCTTGAACTAAAAGAATAAATTTTAATTCATTATACCAGTAGTTTTTCCACTAATAAGCTGTCAAAATCACCCGTTTGCTTTTAAAACATTACTTTTGTTTAAAATTCAGTGTTTAAAGGAATCTAGACTTTTTATTTTGTATTTATCATTTATTTGTTTATTGTTTCCTAGTTTCTGCTTTCCACGTTTTCTTTCAGTGACTCACTTTGAAAGTGTATTCCAGTGTGGTATTTACAAAAAAAAATGGTACCAAATTCCAAATATTACTTTTATTTACTCATTATAATTCAGCAAAGATCTACCATTGGCTGACACTGTTTTACTTTGTCAGTATGTCTGCTAGAACAATTGCTTAGAAAACCTTGAACTTCAAAGATGGATCTCTCAGCAGATTCCTGAAATGTGCATTCCCTTCGAGTTTCAGAACTTCACTAATTGGCTTTTGAATCACCAGGTTTTGACAATGTAGAAGTAGTTAAGTTTTGTCTCAAACTGTTTCTCATAGTGATAAAGATGACTCTAGATTGTGTGAGTCTGTCTAAACTATCCAGTGAGAAAATTTCTGGAAACTTCCTTCTGGAAATAACATCAAATTTCTATGCCCTATAGAGCATAAAAGCCATTTTTTTTTTCTCACAAACACCTGGGTATCAAATCATGGGACCTGAGTACTTCATATTGGACTATGAAATAAAGTCATTCATATCAGTGTGTTGGCATCTTTCAAAAGTCTTTCTTCAAATTTTTAATTAGCTCCTCAGTTACCTCCTACATTAAATAACAACGTATGTAGAAAATTCTCTCACACATATATTTTCATGTGTATGCAGAAACCAATATTATTGTACCCAATTATTAAAGCTGTCAATCTTATCAAACTCTCAATTTAAAAACAATTCTAATATTTAATCCATGCTACACAGAGATGTAGGGCTATACCACTTCTTTCATTAATCATTGGCCTCTTTCACTATTCCAAATTTGAATCACCTGTGTGTATTTTATCCTAAAGCCATTGTTGAATGGAGTTTCCTTCCAGTGATGTGAACACATGCTTGATTTAATACTGCGCATAATGGTTTACTTAGAACAGTATGCTCCAATAAGCCACACAATTGAAATTATCACCAATCATGGATAATGACATTTCCATATATATATAGTCTTCTCTTCAGATAACCTTACATACTCTATATACAAATATAGCATCTCCTGAGACTATATGATTACATATAGCTGGGATAGAAATACATCCAACTGCAACTGAGGCACATAAGAGAGTGGCTAAGGTGTCCTGTCACTCTGTAACCTCTATTTAACTTTTATAAAACACCTTTAATAAATATTTTAATAATGAAATAAAAATCATGTAATGACACATTATCATGGAAACATTTGCCTTAAATTATTTTCTGAGTTTTACAGTAAAAATTTATTTTCCTTTCCTTTTACAAGTACATCTTCCTTGATGCCTTTTAATCTTATCTGTACATCATTGCAAAATTTGCATGACATTACCATCAAACAACATCATTTTTTGATTTAGTAACCATTTCTCAAAAATATCACTAGCATCTTTGTGAACATTGTATATTATTATGATATCAGCACTTGGGATGTATATGCAGGAACATTCATAATAAAAAAGATGCCCTGCTTTATGGATATTTGAAAGCTGTACACACACACACACACACATATATATATATATGTGTGTGTGTGTGTGTGTGTGTGTAAAACATATCACCAGCACCACCCATTACCATATCTCCAGCTGTATAATTCCTGTTTCAGAAAGGAGTGCTTCTTGAAATCTATGAAAGGTATTTCTGGCATGAAATTTCCTTATTAATTGTTGCAAAGATTATGGAATATGAAATCAAAAGTAAAGGTAACAAGTCTAAAGGCAAACAAACTGAGTGGATGTGAATCAACAATATTCTGCACACAAAAAAATGAAGCAATAGAAAATATAAATTGAGGAATTTGAGAAAATATATCATATATATGCATACATATATGTGTGTGTTGTATTCAAAAATATAAATATGTATGTGTACGTGTATATGTATATACATATATACATACATATATTACAGAATACTACAGTGAATGAATAAATAAATTTCTCCTAAACCATGCAGATATCTCTATGTTTGAATCATTCTCTAAGTCTTTCAAACATTTGTCGGTACTTCAAGGGATTTATAATATCTTCATTTCTGTGTTATATTTCTATCATTTTTTTTAAGTATTCTAACTTCTCAGCCATTCCGTCTGTTCTAAATGGTGGAATACCCTACAATTTTCACTTCCATTATCATAATTCTCTGTGACCTCAGATCTTATCCAATTTTTCAAAACAGTCTAAGTAATATTTTAGAGAGATTTTAACAAAGTTATTGAGACCGTTATGTGTAATTGAAAGCAAAGGATGGAATTCAAGTCATTGTTCATTTTGAAATATTAAAAATAGGATAGGTGAGATGAGGTGACTGTTTGAATTAGGGTAATATATGTTAAGCCGGGAAAAACCATAAGATTCTGGAAGAATTGGTAATGATTTTCCTCCCAATTATGAAGGAAAGCATAGACTTACATGACACTTACGAAGCCTACCTGACCACCTCAGGAATGAGTGGTACTGAATGAATTGAAGGGAGAAAACTGGAGGACAGAGAAGCAGAAAAGCATAGATTGTTTAGTATTGGAAGCTCTGCTTTAAATTATCCCTTGCAGATATGAGAAAGAAAAGCCTTTAAAGTTTTCCTTATTCATTATTTGTGGACCTTACATCATGTACCCTGATCATGTTCTCCTCTCAGTCTTTCCATTTACACCTTACCCACCATAAGGAAAACTTTAATTTTAGGTTGTCCATATATTTACAGGTGCATGGTCACATGGTCTGTTTGATATAGGCACCCCAAAAATAAAATGAAAAGCACCCTCAGGGTAGCAGTGCTTTCAGATCTACATTTTAAATTTTGTAAAGGGTAATAGGCGACTGTATAACAATGAACTGATTCTGGAACAGCAAAGTTCATCACTGACCCACAGATGCTCTATCACATACATCACTTTTGACTTAGAAAAAGAATTCTATCATTTGTTTTCATTGTATTGACCAAGATTTCAACCTGTGGACCTGAATAAGACTCAGAGATAGAGAGAGACAGAGAGACTCCGGAGAAGGATGGCATGCACATCCTGTATATGTAGATTCCTGTGAGAACATGGGTGTTTGCTAACTTGTGTTATGTCAACTTGACACAACCTAGAGTCATCAGAGAGGACACAGCCACAATTGAGAAAATGCATTCATAGGAATGAGCTCTAGCAAGGCATTAGGGCATTTTTTTAAATTAATGATTGATATCGGAAGAGCCAGCACATTGGGGATAGGGCCGCCCCTGGACAGATATCTTGGGTTCTATAAGAAATCATACTGAGTGAGCCATGAGGAGCAAGCCAAGCTAATATGCACCACTCCTCCATGGTCTGGTTTTTTTTTTTTTTGAGACAGAGTTTCTCTGTGTAACTGTCCTAGAACTATCACTTGTAGATCAAGCTGGCATTGAAATGACAGAGATCCATTTGCCTCCCTCTCCAGAGTGCTGGGATTAAAGGAGTCCACCATCACCACCAGGCTATAAACAATCCATAACCTTAACCACTTGGCTATCTAATTGCAAGTATGTTCAAAATAGGGTAGAGGAAACTCTTGAAAAAAAGTTAATAAGAGAATTTTTATATTAAAAATGGTTTGAAATAATTTCTATTTGATACTGTAAAACATAATTATGTCTCAATGCACATTTTAGTGCATGCATAATACTCTACAATTCAAAACTTGTATGTTCTGTGTTCTCTGATATTTTATTTTCATGCAATTCAAAGAAGATAATCTAAGATAAACATTTTTTCATTAATTGGATCAAATTCTCAAAACCGGCAGCATAAATTATTTTAATATGTAAGACTAGATTTTTAAAATTTCTTCGAAAAGATTTATTAAAGCATTCACAGTTCAGGCCCACATTTCAAAATGTTCCTGATGGAGTGAAGCAGCCTTTCACCAGCCCAGATACAGGTCTATGATAGACTGCACACTGTAAGAAATGTTTTTATACTTTATAATGTACTTCTTAGAATGACAAAGGTTCTTAAATTCTTAGGAGGGTTGAAGTATTTATATGGTGCTATTAAAGAAGTCCTCTAGCCAAAAATTACAGAATTAATCCACATTACTGTTTTCTTTGTTGCCTTGGGGTTTTCAATTTTGCTAACACCCTTGATGAGAAAAAATCTTTTTGCACTTCGTTCTTGTGACTTCTGATTTGCACTTATATTTTAAGAGCAAATATCATTCCCTCAGGCTTTGCATTGTTCTTTCAGTGGCCAGAGTGCACTTCCCCTCAGCCACCTTGAACTTGGTCTTTAAAATATACAGAATTTTACCTCTCACACATCAAATGTTCTAGAAAAATGAAGAATCAATGAGTTCAAATAATTTACTCATTTTATCATATCTCAACCCATAAACATTTTACATGGATAAATTCCATTCATATTTGTTGACTTTTTTTTAGTTCTCACCCTCAAAATATTTTATGAAGTTAATATTATCTATGATTTATTAAACATTGATTACTTCAGATCATCTAAAAACAATATCCTATTTGGCTTACTGAAAAATCAATTTTTATTTAATCATTCATCATTTTTTCATAATTTACAATGCAAAGATTTCTGATTTTAGGATATGACGCATGATGAAGTTTCTGAAAATAATAATTAAAATCTAGAAATTTTCTGAATTATGTTGAATTTTCTATTAGCAACAACTGTTTGTCATTTTTTTGCATGTGTCTACAGCTCCTCAAACACTATTATGGACCACTACATACTTCCTTCCCTCTAGCGTGAAAAAGTAGAATTGTTATTTGTAATTGTGGGAAATTGTTAACCACGCAGATATTGTTTTCACATTAGAAAATTATCTCCTATGCAAAAAGTGGCATGGTATCCTTTCAATATGACCAATGTCTGGTTAAGCCTGAAATGTCACACTTACTTCCATCGCACATATTACCAGTGGATTTTTCATTCTAAGACAATTCATCTGACATGCTAAGCTGTTTGGTTTTGGTATGGTTCCACACTTATTACATAATAGAAACTGTTACACGTACAGTGAGAATACTTTTTATTCAGGAAGTATGTTTTAAATATTTTTATACACATGAAAATGTAAAATTGTAAAGGTTAATAGGCTACTATATAACAATGTGTCAATCCAGGTCTACAGTGTATGTAAAATACTTGGTATTTTTCTGGTAAAGTGATCAAAAGACTTTCTTCTAGCTTTTTTGAGGAAGTACTTCATAGTTGCTAATTATCACCTTCCTACTTCGTGACAGCACACCAGAGACTCTTGGCTTTTTTAAATTCAATTTAGAATGCATTAGTCAATCTTTCCATTTTCTTGTTCTATTTCCTACTGTTCTTGGTCTTTTAAAAAGACCATTTATAAGACCACTCATGATTCAAATCCCAAGGTACTTTTCTTTCCGTACTTGACTTGTTTCAAATAAAATAATTATCTTTCTCCACTTGTATAAATATTGTCATAAGCCACAGACTTTTTGTAGATAAGTCCTATGCAAGTTCATGAAGTGTCTATATTTTTTTCTGTCCACTTATCACTTGATGGAGACTTTGGTTTCTGATCCTTGTGTAAATGCCTCTTCATCTTCTCCGTTGAATAAAGCTCCAGAAAAAAAAATAGAAAGGAAAAAAGAAAAAAGAAAGAAAGAAAACTATAAAAGACTGTCGCACAGGTGAGAGTTCTCTTCACAGTTCTTAAGTTCAGTAATACTTTCCAAGATCGGGCTGTAACTTACACACCAAGGAGCAGGGGCTATTGTTTTATCCACATCTCTACCATACCCTTTTCTTTCTACGAATAAAAAGACAATCCATAGAAGCGAATAGTCACCGCCTGAGAGAAAGTATCTCATTCACTTTTAATTTCATTTCCATTTCTTGAACATTATGGTGAACTTTTTGCATATAGGTTTGCATTTATTTACATTTCTTTTGAAATATCTAGTCCAATATTTTTGTACTATTAAAATTTGTTCTCAATGGTTTGTGGTCCCTTAATTATCTCATATACTAGTTTCTCATTAGATATGTATTTTGGAATTTTTTTTTCGACATTACAGGTGGTTTCTTAATTTTAGTAATTATATTGTCTATTTTTAGATTGGTATAACAAATATGTTTTTAAGTCTCTTTTGGAAAAGTATATTTTAAAAAATCTACCCATATCTCTATAAAAGAAAATTTTTGCTGTTTGCTATGTTTAGTCTATCTACTTTCAAAGTCTAGAGCAAAGAACTATCAAAAGAAAGTGCATAGCATACTGCTAGCATAAAGACACATAAACCAAAAGAAACAAATAAGGTCCAGAAATTTGCGTATCATTGTCATGTGAAATATGAGAATTCCAAGAAATCACAAAAGGAGAATGTTTTCAATAGTGTATGAAAAAAAATTAAAAGACACACAAAACAACAATGACAAAAACTAACTTGTGGGACACATCCTGTACAACAGATTACTAGGAGGCGTGAAATTACACCTAATGTTCACATAATTAAATCACCAATAGATTGGTTAGAAATGGTTCCTTTGCCATAAACAGAATGGCTTATAAAATATCATCTCGAGTTCAGGAAGAGAAGTCTCTTAAGACTTTTCAGAAAAATCAATGAAGATTTTCCTTATTTGTTGCCGTGAGAAAACAAGCAGCCATGTTGAAAACTGCCACTGTAGAGGGAAATCCCTCAGGCTGGAAGAGCCATCGCTCTCCAGATGCTCATACTTGAATAAGGGCCTTGAGTTTAAGATGAGACATACCACATTGCTATACTCAAATATTAGCCTCATTAGTCATAGACATGAACAAGTCAAGACATGCCTAGAATCTAGGACACTTAATCTGTTAGGTACTAGTTTTAGACTTTAATCTGCTGACATAGTGGTGGTTTGCTGTAGTATGAAAAAAAAAAGTGTAGCTTTCTTCTACAATAAAAATCTCATATAAACACTAATGCCACATATGATCCCTGAGAGCATTAAAGGAGTGAACGCACATTAAAGTGCCTGGCCGACTATAAGGGCTAAAGAGAAACAGAGGTTTATAATTATATATGATTGCGCTGTGTGTGACAGCATTTCCTTGTGTAACTTAATAATTCTAATTAGGACTACAGGCTGTGACATTTTTTTTTTTACTTACATAAGAACATGATCACAGATTCTTTGAATCATTTATAATACACTCTGAAGACAGTTGGTTATGAAGAAAATGTTAAGTGGAAAATTATTTCTGGTTTTTGCAAGCTTCCTGGAGTCTTCCAAAGCAAGCACATGCTGAACATGGCCCAGTGCAAACTGTGAAGTAGGCAAAGCTGCTCCTTTAGTTTCCAGACCTCATCATTGCTTTAGCACATTTTTAGGCTTTTTATGTAGCTATATTTCCATGAATTTGCATAATTTTAAGTGCACACATAAATATGATAAAGATACAGATATTTTTATTGCAGTCTTATTTAGCTCTTTTTAATTTTTTTTGTTTCAGCCTTCCATTTCCCATTTATTTGACAAATCACCAAAGTTACTTTACTTTCCTCAGCATCCTCTGTCTTCCAGCAACTATACAGCACCTATGCAGAAACACAAAAACAAATCATTCTTGTAAGTTATGGCAAATATGCTTAAAGAATGCATTATATAACTTCTTAAAAGCCCAGATACATATAATATAACTATATATGTGTGTATATATATATACATATGTATATATATATACATATGTATGTATATTTTCTTACAAAAACAAAGGAAAATATTTGGAACACTTTCATGTTTGCCTTTCATACTTAATCTTAATGGTGACCTTTTTTCTCTAATGGGCGTCCAGATTTTGTCTTGCTTGTACTTTAGGACATGTGCAGGTGGGATGGACTGGGCTGTATGATGGTAGAAAACAATAGGCAGAGCTGGTAGGACGATGTTTTGGAGTTTTACATGCTGTGCTTCTGTTATAGAAAGGGGTTGGCACTATGGCTAAAAGACTGTCAAGAGAAGAACACACTGTGTTTTCAGTCCACCAGCACCTTTGTAGGTTATTCTCAGGTAACTATGGTTGAACGGATGAAGTATGCAGCTGCTTATGACTATGCTGGAGCCCTGAACCTTTTGATCAACCAATAAATTAAATCACTGAGTCTAAATTTCTCTTCTAGTTGATTAATGAGTTTCTAGTACATCAGTATGGCAATAACACAAGTCATAACTTTATGTTTGCTAGTTGAAGTAATAATATGAAATCTGAGCTATCAGAAAGTCAATGTGTTGCTGTTAGTGGAAACTTATTTTTCAGTTTTCATTTCAAATATTTATAAGTCATATAATAAATGAGTGAGACAAGATAAGCCTACTGGTGCAATAGTGGTAAAAATGTTCTGGAAGTAACCAACTGCTTCTGTTTTCATTTAAAGCATGCTCCACAAGATGTAAGCTACAGTTTGTACTGTTAATTGGGCCAAACCCACAGCTGCCTCAGTCATAGGGAAGAACCAAATATTATTGTTCTTGTAAGTAGAAACAGAAATAAAGTACCAGCCTGGCAATGGTGGCGCATGCCTTTAATTCCAGCACTTGGGAGGCACAGGCAAGCAGATCTTTGTGAGTTTGAGGCCAGCCATGCTACAAAAGATGGGCCTATAGTCATATCCCCAAAGAGAGCACCAAGCAGATATAATGAATTTACAAACAAAACAAACAGAGCTGGAGGAAACAAAAAAGGGTGGGGGTCAAAAATAGAAGAATTAGAAGGGCGTAGTTAAAGTGCAACTTTAATCAAAATGCATGTCCCTGAGTTGGATAGTCAAACTCTGTCTTTTCATATACCACCTTTGCATATGGAGAAAGGAATATATGACTACTACTCAAACCACCTATGCAATTTCCTCAATCTCTGGAGAAAAAAAATAATAATTGTCTCTGGATTTTGTGCATGTCTTTCTGACTATATCTAAAAAATCTCGGTTCACAAATTTGGTGGGCGGCAGACTTCGTCTCCTGCCTATATGAGTAACTAGTATACAAAAGACATGCTGGTTGTGAACCAACTACCCAACAATCAAGCAATGAAAAGATAAATTTAGAAAATAACTCACAACCTACATTTGAATGATTTTTTTATAGTATTTAGAGTTACTAATAGGTTAGTGTGTAACTGGCTGAAATAGCTACTGTGCAGACTCCCAATCCAAACACAGAACCATAAACCAACAACTGCTCTCCCTGCAAGGTGTATTGGGTCAATGTTGGCTCCAGCCACTTGATGGAGCCAATGCCTTACACTCCCTGATGCCCAGGAGCCCGAGATTGAATAACCCAGAGACCTAGGTTAGAAAGAAACTCAGCCCGAAAAACAAAACAACAACAACAAAAAATTATCAAAATCATTCTAAATGATGTTGTATATACTCATTGATTTGTGCTTTTTCCTGTTGTCATGAAAGGGGTTTCCTCAGGCGGCTGATGGAAGCCGGTGCAGAGATCCACTGCCAGACATTTAAAAGAATGTTTAATTTGGAGGTCTCCCTCAGGTCCCTCCCCTGGGATTTCAGGGGAAACCCAGAGGCAGAATAGATGGAGGACCCTAGGAGAACATGGCCCCTGAATCAACTGAGGGCATCTCATAAGGGCTAACAGAGACTTAAGTGGCAACCAAGGGACTTACATGGGTCTGCACCAGGTCTTCTGCATATATGTTATAGCTGTTAGCATGGTGGTTTTATTTATTTATGTTTTGTTGTTGTTTGTTTTGTTTTGTTCTGTGGAACAACTAACAATGGAAGCAGGTTTGTTGCTTTTGCCTGCTTTTAAGATTATTTTCCTCATTTCAAGTTGCTTTGTCCAGCCTGGATTTGAGGGCTTTTTGCCTTGTCTTACTGTATCTTGTTTTGTCCTGTTTGGTTGGAAGCTTGTGTTTATTTTCTTTTATTTTATTTTACTTTTCTGAAAGGGAATGGGGGGAGGAGAATAAATCTAGGGGACAGGAGAGGTGGGAGAAGTGCTAGAAAAAGTGGAGAAAGGGGAAATTGTGGTCAGGATACACTGGATGAGAGAAGAATCTGTTTTCACACACACAAAAAAAAGATTAAATGCAGAGAGCAAAGGTCAAACATTTTTCTTGTTGACATTTCAGTTCTTTTTTGTTTCCTTTTCTCTTTCTCCATTTTTTCACATGTATGTGCACAGGTGGTGTATATATGACTGCTTTTGTACATATTAGACACATGTGTGAGGTGTTGACATTTATGTGTCTAAGTTCCTACACAGGCACAAACTGATACTGGAAATCCTCCTGCATCACTCTCTGCTATTGTTTGTTGAGCTAAGATCTCTGAGGCAAAGCCAGAGCTTGACAACTCAGATAGTACAGCAACCCAATTTTCTGCCAGGATCCCCTGCCCTGCCCTCCCACCCAACACTGGAGTTACATATAAAATCTCCAAACAGCATTCACAGTGTTTTTTAGAGTCCAGATTCAATTCCTCAAACTTTTATGACACTAAATTTAACCTAAGTATTGAGACAATAATCCAGTCTTAATTAAAGTTTCATTGCACATTTGCTCATATGCTACCTCCAGCTTCTTGTTTTCTATCACAAGTGAAAGAGTGAGCACAGGTCTTGAATTAAGAAATTTCAGCTCAACATTATCTCTGCCCTCAATAACTGGTTATATTAAAATCACTCTGTTTCACTAAAGTTCACTTTATTACTTTAGAGAATGTAAGAAAATCCCTAAATTCACTAAATTCCAATCTTCAAATGATCTCTAATGAGAATGCATTAATGATCCTTATAAATAATATTTGTATTTCACTACAGCTATACAAAGAAATGGCGCTGTTTAAATACAGAATAAATATTGATTTAATTAGTATATATAAATAATATTTCCCCACGAACATTTTTAAGTCATGGAGATATTGTGACAAATAAAGCTCAATTAAATATATAAATTCATAATGTGAAATATATTACTATATGTATTATAGAATATAGAAAACAGTTTAATCCAAACCAAATGTCAATGTAACCAACAAATGTACATGGAAATAGTTTATGACATTTTGTTATTGATATTTTAACAGATACAATGCTAGCACATCCCTATTTTAAAAATAGAAAGGAATTACTTTTAAGTCATTATTTCAGCCTTTGCTTTCAATTTTAAGGTAACATATTTGCAACTTAGATTTCTAAGTTTAAAGAAGCATTTTTTTTCTTTGTAACAATCCAATGCTTTGAGTTTTAAATGCATCCCTTGAAAAACAGACACCATTCGACAAAATTTTAGCAAGAAGAATGTGGCCTGATTCCTCAAGAATGAAGGCTAAGGCGATTAATTTAAAGGCAAATCCTAGAACTCAATTTCTGGGATCAGGGACACTTACACTGGGATTATCTCTAAAGTAACCAAGCAGAGCAAAAGGCCAGTTGCCTACATGCTATGAAGATCAAAATTGTCCTTTCTACGCAATTTTCTCACCAATAAATTTTGCCTGTCAGAAAAGGAAGAAAGAGAGAAAGAAAGAATTTCAAGTAGCTTTTGTTCTAGAAGTCACCTCTATCTCAGAAAGCGTTTGCTTATCACATCTTGTCAAATAAACAGAACAAGAGCTTTCCCATGGAATCTAGTACTCTGACAGCCATAATACTCTGTACTGAAGTTTTCTTGTTTATTTCCCAAGACTAAACTGTCTTTCCATGGCCCTGATTATCAGTGACTGCTTACTATCTTCCTTGCTTCTCCTAAGTGAAGGCAATGAATACAGATTCCTTCATCAAGTCTATTTCCCAAATGCACTTATTCAGACAGTTTTTTATTTTGGAGAGAGAAGCTAAGCAGACATAAAAAAGAGGAGGGGGGTCCTGAAAAGTAGTTCAAAAAAATGTCCGACCACATATATTGAACTTTCTTCATCCTGAGGTTATCATATTAAATCCTGGCACACCGCACAGAAATACACACACACACACACACACACACACACACACACACACAGAGAGAGAGAGAGAGAGAGAGAGAGAGAGAGAGAGAGAGCGCAGAGACTGTGCCTAGACAAATCTAGAGATAGATGTTCATGGAAAAAGCAAGTTTAAATTAAAAAAGAAAATAGTTCTCCTTATTGAACACTGTATCTCTGCTACAATTACTTCAGAAAGCTTACAAGATTGGGTTTTTCTTTATGTGTCTTTCAAATGCATGAAAGGTTTTTTTTTAGAAGCTAAATGAAATTTTATAAGCTTCACGATCTAAGAATATCTTCTGACAGACAGACGACCTTAAACTCATTCCTAGGTTTCTTCCTTAGGGATTCGAATGCTGTGATAAAACACCAGGTTAAAAATAAAAAAAAGAAAAGAAAAAAAAGAAAGAAAAAAAAACCCAGCTTTCCCAGGGAAGGGGCTCATTTGACTCATGTTTTCGCATAACAGTTGGTCATTAAATACAGGGCATGAGTTCAAACTTGGTAGGAACTTGGAGGCAGGGGATAAGGCAGAGGTCATGGAAGAGTGTAGTTTAGTGACTTGTTCCTCATCACTTACCCAGTCTGCATTCTTAGAGAATCCAGTCCATCAACCTAAGGGTGACACCAGTCACAGTGGGCTGGGCCCTCCCACATCAGTCACTAATTGAGAAAGACCTCTACAGACTTGTCTACAGGACATAAGATTGACAGTCTGAAGGAAGCATGTTTTCCCCCAGCTGATCATCTCTGCTAGTAAAAGCCTCTAGCTGTCATCAAGCTGATTTAGAAATTCATCAGCAAAATAAATTTCTATGGGAATAAAAGACTGAAATTTGCCTGTGTTTAATTTCCAACTGCTTAAAAATACCTTGACCTCAAAAGGTAGGATTAAGACAAAATCTACATTATCATTATACAAGGAAATGAACACACCAATTGAAGGTTGTGGGCTACATCAATAGTTAAACAGTCTGTTAATAGAACAATACAAGTCAACGCTTACACCCTAGACCAAAACATTCTGTGGGCAAACCACTATCTGGGTGGAATCCAAAGTTATCTTCTTAAGGGAACTGGACCCTTAATTGTATTCTTAGACTTTTGTTTGAGGTAGGAACATATCTACTTCTTTATTCCTTAAGTACAATGTCTAGCTATTAGACATACCCGTTGACAATAACCTTAAGAGAGCAGAACTCTCTGATATAAATCTAGGTGGGACTGCTGTTTGAAGAAGAAACACAATAACCTTGAAGAAACTAGAGTTAAGTTCCAACTCTCTAATCTTTGGTCAATGTGGAAATATGCTCATATTTTTGGGCCTCCACATACACCTTTACATTTGACAGCACCTACAACTGGAAGATTGTAGTCTGAGAGGAAATGTTGAACTTTGGAGTTCTAACATTGAGGCATTGAGAATTATTGGGACTTTTAAAGTTGAACTTAGTGCCTTTTGTATTTTGATGTAATTTTGAGTCAATAGAGTCTAGGTACTGTAATGTTTTGGTGGGAATGAGATTGCCCACTATAGGCAGAGGTTTTGGAATACTTGTTCACTGGGTGTTGACCCTATTTGGAGAGGATCTGTGGACTTACAAGAGGAAGTAATCACTAGGTAAAGACTTTAGGTGTTTTATAGTCCTGTTACATTTCCAGTATTGTCTGCTTTGTATTTGTAAATGAAGATATTGTCTCTCAGTTTGCTGTTACTTCTCTGCTGATTGCAATCACATCATACTCTCTTATGATGGACTCTGATCTCTCTAGAACCATAGGCCAAAATCTATTTTCTCCTTCTGAAGTTAACTTTGGACATTCAAAATTTTATCACAGGAACAGAAAAGTAATTAATGTGCCCATCTTCAGCTGAAAGCCATCCGGCCAGGAATAAAAAGAGTGAAGTGTTGAGTCATTATCTTTATAAAGATGTTTCTTCTCCCAGCTGTGTTCAAATGCTATGGATTTGAATGTCCAAATTTAAATTGTCCCTTTTAACCACACATTCCTGTAAAAACTGAAAGATAGAAGGACAAAGTAGCTACATGGACACCAGATGTGCAGATGCTTCCTGTCCTGGTTGTGAAAACAGAAAACTCTTCTTAGAGTGGACCCTTTTCCTCTCACAATGAACTTGAATACAAATCCTATGTGATAAAACATAACTCAGGGGGAAAATCTAGAAAAGATTGTACATGGGGTAACTCTAGTCCTGTGAAGAAGATTCTTCCACTTTGTCTCTTGAGTCAGGCTTGCTGAGTCATAAACTCACAGACTTTCCTCAGCCAATCAGGGGAGCGAAAAAGAAAGTAGTGAGAGAGATCCAGAGAGAACTCAGTGAATAGTCCATACACTCTGGGACCTAAGTGACAAATAGTGGTGCTCAAATATTTGTTTGCAGGCAAGAAAGAAGAAAAGGACGTTGGTTGCTGTAAAGCATAGCTAACTTTATACTCTATAACTATGTAATTATAGTCTATAGGAAACTTCATAACTAAACATACATCATTTTTAGTAGAGTTTTCCTGTGTAAACTATGTGCTCCACTGTGCAAAATGACACACTATGCAAGATGGACTGATGCTGTATAAATCCTTTTAACTTATGTTCAAGATCTGTCTATCAAGAATTACAGTGTTTTAATTGTACATACAAAGATTCCTGCTCTTATAATCACTTACAGTCAGAGTGGTTTAATTACAAAAAAATTCTAATATTCTCAACTCCCTTCATTCTTCAGCATAACAAATCAATATATTTTCCGTCATATTGACAGAATGTTTGTTTTTCTAAAATTGAATTGAATAGACTAATTAGATAAGACATGAAATTGACAAGAAATACAAATGGGAAGTTTGGAGAGTGAGATGGTGTATATAAGTCTGCAGGTAGGATTAACAAAAGCAAAGAATGTATGAAACAGTTAGGAGACAACTCAGTTATTTGCTTGCTAATTACAATAAAAATTCACACTCATTGCCTCTGTCTCAGGTTTAAATTTAATAAAAAACTTGCTTAGCTTGAGATTAAAACAGAATGTCTGATCTTTTCTGAAATGATCATGAATATACTTCTAAACTTACAAATGCATTTATATTAAACAGCATTATCAGCTTCATAATTACAATATCAAAAACACTGAAAAATTGTAAACCATGTTGAAAACAACCTATAACCATCAAAACCAAATAGTCATACAAGATTTATTTCTTCATTTAAACATAAACTATATAGCATTTGTTAGAAACTAACTATAAACACTATTATTAAATATGTTTACTGGTGGTCCTTTCAAAACACATTTTGAAAACAATTTATTGTTCATAAATATACCATGTTTATTTTATACCAGTATATCCAAGATTATATCAACATTAATCAACATTAATTAAGGTAAAATGGACATGTGGGAAAAATGAAGGCGTCATGGTTTACAAGTCATTTGGATGCATTCCGTTGAATACTATCAGCGGGAGAAGTGGAAATGAAAAACTGAAGATAATCAAAAGGAAACCCACGATCTTTCTAAAGATTAATGAAATAGCCCAAGTTACAAAAAAAAAAAAGTCTGAAAATGCAGTCCATGAGAGCAGACTCCTTTTCCTCAAGAGTTCTTGTCATCATAAAAATATTGTCTCCATTGTTCTACTTTCCCCTATTTTAGCATGGGAATCACCTGGCACAAAGAAAGCAAGGAAATGTGTGGTCAGTGGGAATGATAGGTTACCCTATGTAACTATGGTCTGGAGAATGAAAGATAAAGAATCAGACAACATTCTTCTCTCCATGTAAGTACCACATCAATGAAAAAGTCCACAGAATGACTACTTTTATTAATCTCGGGCAACCACAATACCATATAAACTGTCAGGATAATGAAAGAGTTTAAAAAGAGAAAAGGAAAAGGAAATTATACTAAACATACTTAAGATGAATGAACTCTGAAAATGTAAATCTAAGATGAACTAAAATGTGTTGGACTGCCTCCCAAATTTGGAAACAAAAAGAAAAATGACCCTTTAGATTTCTAAAAGTTTCTCAGCTTCAGAAAAATAATTTTACTGTAGAATGTATCTAGACAAGGTTCTTCTCCAAATAAACTCCATACCACCACAGGACAATTATGTGGTTCCCACTCAGCATTATTCATACATGTCTTTTATTTCCTACAATGATAGATGAGCATATTTCTCACCTGCCATATGATGACTTCTTTTTAAGTGTCCTGCCATTACTGCTAACTTAGCACAATGCTTGGTGGGAGCCTAGCCAGTTTGAATGTTCACCTTCCTAGATGTGGACAGAGGGGGGAGGACCTAGGACTTACCGCAGGGCAGGGAACCCTGACTGCTCTTTGGACTGGAGAGGGAGGGGGAGAGGAGTGGAGGGAAGGGGAGAGGGGTGGGAGGAGGGAGAGAAGAGTGGGAGGAGGGGTAGAAGAGTGGGAGGAGGGGGAGGGAAATGGGAGGCTGGGAGGAGGTGGAAATTTGTTTTTTTTTTAATTTCTCCTTTTATCAATAAAAAAAATTAAAATCTCTTTCTTCTCACATTTCCCACATCTTGTCTTCCTGGAATTACTCTTCAACACACTATCTCAGTTGTGTGAGTAGTACTGTAATTTCAATATCAAGATAAAGCCATAACAATACCCCAACACTTAAATTTTCTATTTCAATAGACATTAAATCTCCAATATATTTTACGTCAGTCTTAAATATTCCCTCATAGATATAACTTGTCAAATAACAATTGTCATGACTCAAAAAAATTCAGAAAGAAAAACTTTTATACACAATAACAAAATGGTCTTACTGGTAGATACAACCCTTTAGAATTTATCATTTTTTATTTTATGTGTATAAGTGTTTCTGTGCATAACTGGGGTTCACAGAGACAAGAGAAGGGATAAAAATTCTAAGAACTGGAGTAACAGATGCTTGTGAGTCAATGTGTGCGTCCTGGAAATCAAATCCTGCTCCTCTATATAACAGCAAATGTTCTTAAATGCAATAGGAGAAGTGGGCTGCTTGTTCTTCTCAGCCACCACGCTAGCTTAACTGCCAAAATAATCACAAAGAAATTGTATTAATTAAATCACTGCCTGGCCCATTATCTCTAGCCTCTTATTGGCTAACTCTAAGATCTTGTTTTAACACATTTCTAATAATCTGTTTGTCACCATGAGGTGGTGGCTTACTGGGAAAGATTCAGCATGTCTGACCTGGCATCTCCATAGCAGCTCTCTCTCTCCCACTCTGCTTTCTTTCTCCCAGGATTCAGTTCCATCTTCTCTGCCTACCTAAGTTCTGCCCTATCAGGCCAAGCAGTTTCTTTATTAATTAACCAATGAAAGCAACACACAAACAGAAGGACCTCATACACCACTTAAACAGTAAGCCTTATTTCCCACTAAATTTCAACTTTTAAAACTCACATTACTTCAGTTAAAGCATTACTTATTAATCATATGTGTTCCCTCATCTGCATTCTGTCCTTTATTTACTTCTCCATTTCAATATAGAGCAATTAACTCTCATAATGAACTACCAGCAAACCCTTTCTTATACTTGCCAAATTTAGTTTTAAGCATATATATTCTTGTTTATTTTGCATATCCATCCTATTTTCCTTATCCACAAATACTTGATTATCATTACTTCTCTTCCTAGAGTTTGTACATATTTCTATGAGACTCAAAATCTAGTCCTCCTTCTAAGGACTCAGATATTAACACAAGACTTTTGGAATTTTATTGAAACTGTTGGAATTCCTGTCAGCTTACTTAGAAACACACACATTACTATCTTTTATTATGCTTTCCATGAAAAGAATAGTTTGACAATGTATAAGAGATAGGAAGAATAGAATGGTAGGAAATAAAGAAAAGCAGCTTTGCAAATGAAATACATTCATGAATCAACCACAATTCCTGAGGTTATATGAAAAAAGTTATTACCAGGAGCATCAAAGAACTGGGGCCCAGATTTTCCATTAGGTCCATAGCCTTTGGTCCTTTGGTTGCAATGTCTATGAATAGAGAACACAAAGTAATGCAGCTTGTCCTGTGATTTTTGGAACAAAGAAAGGAGATGGGTATAACTACAAGAATAACTGCCATGTATAGGATATACATCAATATTGGGATTAGCACTGAAAAGAGAACAGAGAGGCTTAATACCTAGAAGTCAATGGGTAACCGGTGAAAATCCCATCTTCTGATTATCTAGATGAGGCACAGCTTTTAGTAACTCCAATTAGAAGGCTCTAGCAGGGAAGAGCAGCTGAAGGCCAGGACTCCAGTTGGTCCCAACACTAATGTCATTTTGCTAAACTCATAGATTTGTTTCTTTAAATTTTTTTTGTTCAGTTGCTGTTGTTTAGCCACTTTCTGAGAATATTTCTACTGTAGTAGGCGGAAAAAATACAGAGATCCACAAAAAAACATAATGCAGAGATTGAAATAAGTTCAAAAACTCGGTCCTATATGGGTTCTCTCTATCAAATCCTTCCACTCAGGGCTAAGAAAATCCCATGAAAAAAAGGGGAGGAGCTGCAGAAGAATATAAGAAGAAAATGGGATAGAAAGCACCAAGAATACAAACCCATCTAAATCAACATGATCAAAGTTCATATGAACTCGCAGAGACTGCAGTAGAAGGATCAGGGCCTGCCTGAGTCTGAAACTCTGAGGACAAATTAGAGTTTCCAGTTTAGTGTTTTTTATGGGAATCTGAGTATGTTAAAAAGTGGGTCTCTGCTTCTTGTGCTTTTTCCTGTTTATCCTTATATTTGTATGCCTTGTCCAATTCTTATGTGATAATTTTTGTTTTTATCTTGTTAACTTTTCTTATATGATTATTCTTTAGAAGCCTGTTTGCTTTCCAATGAGAGAAATAAAGGGAGATAATTTAGATGGGAGAGAAAGTTGTGAGGAATTAGAAAGAGTAAATAGAGGTGAAACTCTAATCAGGGTATATTATGGAAGAAAAAAATCAATTTTTAATAAAAGAAAAGAGAAAGTAACTACCAAAGAATCAATTCATACTTAAAACAAATTAAAATGGACTGATGACCAAAAAGACCAGGGCTAATGAAAAGATTGCCTTTACTTTTTTAAAAGGAAAATTTAGATGAACACTTACCTTTGTTGTTAATAAAAGTGTTACAATCAAAACTTAAAAAGCTTTTCTATTTCCCTGGCAATAGATGCCCAATGATCTAAACACATAACTTGAGCAGTAGACTCAACTTCTGATCTTAGTGACAAGACACAACCTACAAAACAGAGCACTGTAGATGGGAAATCTACATACAGCTTTTCTGATACAGTTTCCTTACTTTTTCATCAGTCTATGAAGTTTATGACCAACTCTCATGAAAAGAGAGTAGAGATTTTACTCCTACAAGGGTTTATTTGCTGCAGTTGGACATTAGAAAATTAAAAGGGGACTCTGCTAACAAAATGTAATTCATTTCATTCACAAGAAGAATAGACATTAAATGGCATTGAGGTAACAAATATTATATTTCAAAACTGAAGTAAAATAAGTGACATGCAAAGCATTATAATATAAAACTGATTAAATATTCGTAATTTTAGCTTACTACATATTATACTTAATGAAAAATATACATAAAATTGTCATCATGCTTGTCCTCTTCAAAAACTACTCCTTGATTCTCCTCACTGACCTCAAAATACATTATGACAAAATAAATATCTTACTATCTTCTAGACATGGATGCAGGAATTTTTTTATATAAGGTTTTATTCTCTTTCATTGTTGCATCCAGATGTCTAGCATTTGGGTGCTGCAAGTATTCATATTTGTGTTTCTACCCTCAGTCAATCTTCCATAAAATATCTTCACTGACTCAATCAAAAATACAAATCATCAATCATCTAACTGATTCTAAATCTCCTCAAGTGGAAAATAAAGATTAACAATCTCTGGTCTATGTGACACTCAAATGCATATTAGTTTCAAGCATAAAATTATGAATGACCTTGCTCAGCAAAACGCTTGATGTATCTCATAATGAAAATTGCATTTTTTACACTTTTAGAAGATGCAATGATCTAGAAAGAAAACTATATAAACAAGATTATCATTTCCCTTGGTTGCCTACCAGAATTAAGATAGCGATACTAAAGATGTCACATATTTTGGATACAAGGTAGAGAGAATTCAATCTGGAACTGGAGACGTAAAACCAGACTGTGTTTTGTAGTCAGATAGAAGAGTAAAGGAGTCATTGACTTTGCCCAATTTTAATTTTTTTATTCACTGTTATATCAACCCACCAAATATGCTTGACTGTCTGGTATGATAGAGACAACTGTTATGGGAGTAACTCACCTCCCTCTGCTTGGTTTGAGGCTTTCTATTCAATAGGAAATCCATTCTTGTTTCCAGAAACCTTGTCACACCTATGGCTCCAGTAATGCATGAAGGGTCATATTATCATGGCCTTGCTAAATTGATACAGTATAACATTGCTTCTAAATATCTCTTTTCATAAAAACAAAAGCTACTCTTAACCATAGTCAGAAAAGTACTCTTCACAGAAGATAGAGGTGAATGTAGAGATGTACAACAGCATAAAATTATAGAAGCAAGTGAAAGACAAGTGTTCAGTCATGAGTTAAGACATTTATACCAACCAGTTAATATTCTGGGAACATTGTGCAAGACAGGACAGACGTTAAGAGTCTGCAGATCGTAAGAAGGGCTATCAAATGCTGTCTTCTAAGTAATGTATGCCCATGGCAATCAGAAACTCACAGTTAGAAATGTAGATGCAATGATAGAAACATAAAGAAAATGAAAAGGATGGAAATTCTCCTTGCTTCCTCACCTACTGTATTGTGAACTTCACTGACTTCCCATTCCTCTGTCATGATGCAGTAAACTTTCCAAGACCATATATTTAAAGTACTGTGCTTATCCCCCCTGTGATTTCAGAGTAACTCTGAAGCATAGGCTGCCACTGCACAGAGAGGATCAAGAAGTGAGTTATCACCCACCTAGCTGAACACCACACTCTTTAGTCCTTTGTACCAGGGCAAAATCCTGGGACCCTCCCTCACCTGCCTCAGCTTCTCTAGCAAGCCAGCAGATAAGTTTCCTGCTGGTAGGCTGTTTGAATCCCCCATCATATTGATTGGACCCTGTAAGCTACAAATTTCATGCTACCATGCCTCCAAAGCCTCCTATCTTGTCCCTACCCCAACTGCACCTTCATAATCTTAGAGGAACTCTGAAGAACACCTCAAACTAAAGGACAGATATTACCTCAGAGTAAATGGTTGGTAAAAGATTTTCCAATCAAGTGGACCTAAGAAACAAGTGGTGTAGCTATTCTAACACTTACCAAAATAGACTTCAAACTAAAATCAATCAGAAGAGATGGAGAAGGGCACTTCATATTTATCACAGGAAATATCCATCAAGGTGAAATCTCAATTCTGAGCATCTACATATACAAGAACAATCCTAGCAAAAGCAATCTATGGATTCAATGCATTCCCCATCAAAATCCCAATACAATTCTTCACTGACCTTGAAAGTAGTTAAATGAGATATTTATAGCATTTTAATATATTGACTACATCAAATGTAATTGAATTTTAATGTAACATCATTCATTTAATTGTGGTATGTGAGTAGGCATACCATGTGTTCCCAATACTTCATTAATATGCATAAATGCATATGCTTAACAACTACTCACACCTTTCCTAAATATTTTCACTTAAAAATAGACTGTACAACAAAATAAAACCTTTATCTTCTGTAACCGCTAATGGTTTAATTATACCTTTCTATTTTAATCATATTGATTAATCTTACTTACTAATTCCTTACAAATGCTGTCTGTCCTCCTACTGTTCCAAAATATCTATCATTCATTAATTTTAGCCAGAAATGAAAAATGAATTATAAATATTAGCATGTAAATTTAGCTATGTAAACAAATTTTTTAATTAATGTTTTGAACTTCTAATTTTTAAAACAATACCCATCTTAAATATTACATAGACACATTTACCATAGTATAAGGATAATTATGACAACATTACACAGGCAGAAACATTGCCAATACCACCCTCTCTATGAAGGATAGCATTAAAGAGGTTCAAGATAAATTGGTTTGCCAAATAGCATACTACTTACAATATGCTGAGAAATGATCAAGTCAAGTGGATGCTGTGTCACAATCATCACCATTGGCAGAGGAATCTAAAATATATGACTAGAGGCATAATGATAAATTCTGCATGTGCAGGCCAAAATTTACATTAGTGTAATAAAATTGAAAGCATTCACATAAATCTCCTACCTCAGCATAGTACATTTATAACAAAGTTAGTGCTGGACTTGAGAACATTGTCTTTGAAAATTCAGTGTCAATTGAAGAGAGAGAGCTAGTGGATTACAGACCCAAATCTGAGTCCTGGAAATTAAATATCTATTATGGAAAAAGTATTTTAATCAAGTTTACATTTTAACAGTTTTATCACTGACAAATGTTACTAAGACTAAATGGAAATCAAAATTCCAACCTTTAAACTTAACTCCTTGCCCAGCAACAGATGGAAACAGAGGGAGAGACCCACATTGTAGCACTGGACTGAGCTCCCAAGGTCCAGTTCAAAGAGTATAAGGAGTGAGATTATGAGCAAGGAGGTCAAGATCATGAGGGTTTCACCCACTGAGACAGTTTGCCTGAGATAATGGGAGCTCACCAACTCCAACTGGACTGGGAATGAATGATCATGGAATCAAACTAGTCCCTCTGAATGTGGATGACAGTTGCGGCAGACTGTGTGGCCAATGACAACAGCACTGGGATTTGTCCCTACTGCATGTACTGGCTTTTTGGGATCCTGTTCTCTTTGGATATATACCTTGCTCAACCTAGATGTGGTGGGGGAAGGCCCTGGACTTTCCATAGGGCAGGATGCCTTGTCCTCTCTTAAGATTAGAGGGGGATGGAGGAGGGTGTGTGGAGGGAGTGGGAGTAGGGGAGGAGGGGAGGAAGTGCATCCCTAATTGCTTTTTGATTGATAGGTTATTTATTACCATTTTCACACCCATCAAGCTTAGCCTTATTCATTTATATTAAGAATAGTGAACGGATAAAAGGAGGGTGGTGGTGGTTTTATTAATATTGCCATTCAAGTCTATAAACTGTCTGATTTCAAAATTCTTTCTAATCTCAAAATTATCTCTACAGAAGTATTGTGTTAATTGAGCTTGGAAAATACATATCTAATCTGACTACCAAAGCATCTATTTGGAGCAGACAGAAAAAATTATAGAAATAAACAACTGTTCAAATTACAGAGACACTTAATTATGTACTGGGCTTTACCAGCTCATGTGTCTACACTATACCTAAGACTGAGGGGATATGCCAGATGAAGGGACAAAATGAGTACAAAACCCAAACAATCAGGATGTCACATGATAATGGTGTCTTCTATATATGAGAGGGAGGTGCATGCATGAAATCTGGACAGTATGAGTGCCTAAATGAGACCTGTTCAGCAACAACACCAGCTGACATCCTACATGGATGAAGAAATTCTCAAAGGGCCCTACCCCTAGACAAGGAGCTCTAAGCAATCATGGCCGCTAAGAGATAGAAAACATGTGCACTCCAAGACAAATCCTGATGGGTTATTGCATCCCAAGTGGTGACAGCTAAACTCATGTACGTATGAGCAATGGCAAATGGATTCAGGAGATTGTGTATCTGTGAGTATAAAAAAAATAAAAATAAAAAAATACTACTCGTCTATAATAATAAATAAATAGCTTGCAACATACAATTCATGTAGATAATTCATTATTTTGTCTTACAGTCTTATATTTATGATCTGGTTATATTTAAAGCATGATCATTAAAATATGTATATATGTGTTTCTCTATACATTCTTTTTTTATTTTTTTAATTTATTTATTTATTAAAGATTTCTGTCTCTTCCCCGCCACCGCCTCCCATTTCCCTCCCCCTCCTTCAATTAAGTTCCCCCCCCACAGCCCGAAAAGCAATCAGGGTTCCCTGTCCTGTGGGAAGTCCAAGGAACCCCCACCTCCATCCAGGTCTAGTAAGTTGAGCATCCAAACTGCCTAGGCTCCCACAAAGCCAGTGCGTGCAGTAGGATCAGAAACCCATTGCCATTGTTCTTGAGTTGTCAGTAGTCCTCATTGTCCGCTATGTTCAGAGAGTCCGGTTTTATCCCAGGCTTTTCCAGACCCAGGCCAGCTGGTCTTGGTGAGTTCCCAGTAGAACATCCCCATTGTCTCAGTGTGCGGGTGCACCCCTCGCGCATTGAGCTGAACAGAGAGAATTCTCAACAGAAGAACTTCAAATGGCCAAAAGACACTTAAGGTCATGCTCAACTTCCTTAGCGATCAGGGAAATGCAAATCAAGACAACTTTAAGATACCATGTACCGGCACAAAATAAAGGCAATGCAGATATCAAAGAATATTTACCAGTTTATTGTTAAACTTACTGAACCAAAGTTCCAGCGTAGCACAGGTAGCGAGGAACAAAAGGGGCTAGCCGCCTCTCCGCGCACCCTTTATTGGCAGGGATTCCCCTGAGGCAAACCCCGCCCTCTAAAGGGAGCTGATTTAACCCCTTTATCTCCCCCTTTTGTCTAAATAAGACACAACTAAACCAAATATAACTATAACAATAATAACAAATGATAAATATAACAAACAATATTGAGAGCAAAAGTTTTGCTAAAGAGTAACTACAATTAAATAATCTTCAACTCCATCAAAGATCTGAGAAGGGAGTAAATATTACTTAACAAAAAAGAGATATCCAAAATGTGCAACAAATGACAGAGACAACTGACTGCCTGGGCAATCACCCAAAATCTCGTTTGCAATGTTGAGTCAACCAACTTTGGCTAAGGCCTAACATAACTGACATACCATTCTCAAATGCAAGGAACTTTCTTAGGATTATCCTACCCTGTCTTGGCAAGATAAGACAATCCTGTTTATATCTTAGTCAGTAGTTGAGGTATGGGTTTTTCTTAACCCAAAGGCCAGTTCTGCCAGGAAGACAAGCTCCCAGTGGAGTGTCTTTGGTGCTCAACGTTCTCTCGGGAGTAGAGTGGTGTTGCCAGGAGTAAATTGTGTCTCGATGACACAGAATTCTAGGTTAGATTAAAGGCCATTTTCTACAGCTCTTCAAAGAGGCTGAAGATTATACTATCTATACTGAAAATAATCTCTATGTATCTAAAAAACCTGATTAACCTAAAAATAATATGACAAACATGTAATTCTCAATACCTATCTAATTTGAAAACTAAGGGAATAAACAATTGTGCAATGTATGAAGACAATGATCTTCACCTGTAAACAATGTCATTACTTATCAAATGTAAACAATGTTATTACATAAATAGTACCAGAGGTAGAAATGTACATTGTGATATGATAGATGTATCCATACAATATAAGCATACTCTTATACCAAAATAGAGGTAGGAACACTCACATTCAATATTCAATATATCAATATACAAGAAACAGTACCAACATAATTTTCTAAAAACAGTAAGTCACAAATACCAATCATCCCATCAACCCAGTTAATCCCCCTCTTTTTTTATATATATATATATCCCTAATTCCATACAATATCTCCCCATCCCCTCACCCCTAAACCAACCACTAAAAGATGTCCCTAACCCTGTGGGCAAACTCTGTTGGGAGAGGGGACGTCGTCCTCTTAGATTGCTTCTAGCTGACATGGGGGCGACGTTCTTCTTAGGGGCCCCTGTGAAAGCAAACGATGGTAAAATTCCCAAATTAACCTTTGACTTAAGAAGACTATAACTAGTCTCTGTGTGTTTCGAGAAGGTCCGGCCAGAGCGTTGTCAAAAATGTGCATCATATGAAATTGTCTCTTGCAATTGGTACCAAAAAACAGATCCAAAATTAGTGCTTAAAAAAAAATTCATGACGTCATAAAAACCAGATTGAGTTGATGTTGTGGGGCCCCATCTTCATCCTGGAAACTTCAAAAATTACTGTAGGAAAATATGTTGCTTGTTATGGGAAATTTAAACATTAACAACAAGGACTTATACTGACATATAAAGAAAGACACAGATGTGAGGGAAGGCAAAGAAAGTTTATCAAGTATAAAATTATTCTTATTCTGTCCCATTTCATGGCTCCTGACCTGAGACAGAAACTTTGAAATATCTCTTATCAACAGGCTTGGAATTGAAGAAGGACTGAGCCATAGTCCAACTCCAAAACCAGCTCTACACATTTATAAAGAAGTGTTCAATAAAACATATAAATATACATAAATATATATAAAACCAAAACTTACAATACGTATAGAATTTTATTGTTGATGTTTAATGGGTCGTATCTATTTTCCATCCATCAGTAATTAAATATTCAGGGTCCCTCAAATTCTTTGGAGATGAATATTTTCCTGTGGAGATAAGAAAAGAACCCTGCCCCCATCCTATTAGTAATCCTTACCATCTGTATGTCGGTCATCCTCGTGAATGAATTGTTATTTATCTTTTCCAAACCGAACCTTTATTAATTTTGACGGTATCCATAATTTTTCCTCACCTGTGGAGATAAGAGCAAAACCCCTTCCCCAACGCAGCACATCTCCTGGCTTCCATTGTGAGGTCAGTACATCCTTGAAATAAACTGGTTGATTTAGTTCAGCAGACTTTTCCATTATCCAATGTCTTTCTGCAGCCGTCGTTCCCTTCTCGTTAGCGTTGAGAAAATTCAAGGTTAACAAAGCATTATGTAACCTATTTCTAGGGGTGTTTTCCACCCCTTTCTGTTTGTTCAACATATCCTTTATAGTTCGATTTGATCTTTCTATGACTGCTTGACCTATAGGATTGTATGGTATACCTGTAACATGCTTGATATTGTAATGATCAAAAAACCGTTTCATCTTCCTAGAGACATAAGCAGGACCATTATCTGTCTTTATTTGTGTAGGTATACCCATGATAGCCATGACTTCTAATAAATGAGTGATTACTGAATCAGCTTTTTCTGAACTTAAAGCAGTTGCCCACTGAAAGCCTGAATAAGTGTCGATGGTGTGATGAACATATTTCAATTTGCCAAATTCTGCAAAGTGGAACACATCCATCTGCCAGATTTCATTTCTATGAGTGCCCTTTGGATTAACTCCTGCTGGCAGTGGCGTTTGGTTATAGAAAGAGCAGGTAGGGCATTTCTTCACAATCTCCTTAGCTTGTTGCCATGTAATAGAAAACTCTTTCTTCAAACCTTTGCTATTAACATGATGTTTTTTATGAAATTCAGAGGCTTGAAGCACACTACCAATCAATAATTGATCAATTTCTGCATTACCTTGTGCTAGAGGACCTGGCAGACCCGTATGGGATCAGATGTGTGTTATGTACATAGGGCAAAGCCTGTTCCTGATCAAATCTTGAACCTGGATAAACAATGAGGTTAGTTCTGTATCATCAGGTATAAATTCAGCAGTTTCAATATGTAAAATAACTCTTTCTGCATATTGTGAATCAGTAACTATATTAATAGGTTCTTTAAAATCTCTTAGTACCATAAGAATGGCATATAATTCTGCCTTCTGGACAGAATCATAAGGACTTTGTTCCACCTTACCCAAGTCTTCTGATTTGTAACCTGCCTTCCCTGATTTATTGGCATCAGTATAGAATGTACGGGCTCCAGTTATTGGAGCATCACGGACTATTCGAGGAAGGATCCAAGAAGTTCTCTTTATGAAGTTGAGCCGCTTGCTTTTTGGATAGTTGCTATTAATGTCTCCCAAAAAATTAGCACAAGCTCTTTGCCATGGTTCATTATCTTCCCATAATTTCTTTGGTTCATCAGCAGTGAAAGGCACTATAATTTCTGCTGGGTCTATGCCTGCTAGTTGACGAAGTCTCAGCTTGCCTTTTATAATTAACTCAGAGACTTTTTCCACATAAGTTTTCAGTTTCTTACTTGGTTTATGTGGTAAAAAGATCCATTCCAAGATAATATCATCTCTCTGCATTAAAATTCCTGTAGGAGAAATTTTCGATGGTAATATGACGAGAATACAATCGAGCTCTGGATTCACTCTGTCCACATGTGCCTGTTGTAATTTCTCCTCAATCATTGTCAGTTCCTTTTCTGCTTCAGCTGTTAATTCTCTGGGACTGTTTAAATCTTTATCACCATCCAAGGTCTTGTTCAAATGAATTATTAGATCAGGTGTTATCCCAATAGTTGGTCGTAAACTGGAAATGTCTCCTAACAGTCTTTGAAAGTCATTAAGAGTCCGTAAGCGATCTCTCCGAATTTGTGCCTTCTGTGTCTTAATTTTTTGCAAACCTATTCTATAACCTAAATAATTAACAGAATCTCCCTTCTGAATCTTTTCAGGAGCAATTTGCAATCCCCATTTAGGTAACAGTATCTGTATTTCTTCAAACAGCCTGTTCAAGGTATCTATGTTTGAATCAGATAACAATATGTCGTCCATGTAATGGTATACAATAGATTTGGGAAATTTCTTGCGTATTATTTGCAATGGTTGGTTCACAAAATATTGGCACAGGGAGGGGCTATTTAACATACCCTGGGGGAGGACGGTCCAGTGGTACCTCCTCGAAGGTTGAGAATTGTTATAAGTAGGCACTGTGAAGGCAAATTTTTCTCTATCTTCTTTTTGCAAAGGTATAGTGAAAAAACAATCCTTCAAATCAATAACTATGAGAGGCCATCCTTTTGGTAATAAAGAGGGCAACGGAATTCCAGATTGCAGAGGGCCCATAGGTTGAATAACCTTGTTGATGGCCCTGAGATCTGTCACCATTCTCCATTTACCTGATTTTTTCTTAACCACAAATACAGGAGAATTCCAAGGGCTGGTAGATTCTTCTATATGTCCAGCATCTAGTTGCTCTTGTACCAGCTGTTCTAAAGCCTGTAGCTTTTCCTCAGCTAAAGGCCATTGCTTTGTCCATATTGGTTTCTCAGTCAACCATTTTAGAGGCAAGGCTGTTGGTATTTCTGAAGGGACATCAATTGCTTGTTCCTGCACAGCCCTAATGGCCGGTTTTGTCCTTTTGTAATAACTTTTAATATTCCTTTCAGAAATATGGGCTCTAGAAGTAGCAGGAATGTTAATTTGAGTATTCCATTGTTGTAATAGGTCACGACCCCATAAATTCATTGCAATATTGGCTACATAAGGCCTTAATTTTCCTATTTGTCCCTCAGGCCCTATACATTCAACCCATCTCGTGCTCTGCCTTACTCGAGATAGGGTTCCAATTCCCAGGAGCTGAACATTTACATTCTGAAGAGGCCAATATGGATGCCAAGATTCTGGGGTAATGATACTTACATCAGCACCTGTGTCCAGTAGGCCAGTAATAAAAATGCCATTTACACACACTCTCAGCTTAGGTCTTTGATCATTTATAGAAGTTTGCCAAAACACACGTAACTCATCTTTCTGATTACTATTGCTTGTAACAGTAGGCATGTGGCTTTCTAATTGTCCTGACGAGGCATGTTCTCTGCAGAAACTGGGAATGTCTGAACCATGTTTGCCATGGGGGCCTGAGAGGCCCCCCCTCTCACGTTTCCCGTCTGTATCAGGTTGCCTTGTCTATCTCTTGTAGACCTGCATTCATTCGTCCAATGTCTGCCCTTCCCACATCTTCTACATAAACCTGAAGGCTGATTCCTTCTATTCCTGTTATTTCTAGAAGACGCATTATTATTATTTCTGAAAACCTGTTGTTTACAATTCCTTTTCATATGACCCATTTTGCCACAATTAAAACATTTGGTATTCTGGTGTCTCCTTTTACCATTGGAAATTGCTTCTTCTACCCATGCTTCAGTGCCATAGTCAAATGTGTCAACATCTAGTGTATGCAAGACCCATTCTTCCAAGGACGCTGATCTGAACATTAAAGGCCTCAAGATCCTTTTGCATTCCACATTAGCATTTTCATAGGCCAAAGACTCAATTATTATACGTCTTGCTTCTGGGTCAGGTATCCCCATTTGTACAGCTTTAGTTAATCTTTGTAAAAAGTCACTAAAGGGTTCTCTCTGACCCTGTTTAACTGTGACAAATGATTCCATTCTCTGTCCTGGGTATTGTACTCTGTCCCAAGCCCTTAAGGCTGCTGTAGTACACATAGAAAGTATGTTTTCATCCAAATTAGCTTGTTCCTGAGGGTCTGAAAAGAGCCCTTCACCTAGAATTTTATCTAGGGAAACGTCAATTCCCTTCGCCTTTTCCTGCTGTTCTAAAAGTCTAGCCTCTTGCCTGAATAAGCATTTCCATTTTAAGTGCGGTCCACTCTCAAGGACCGCGGAGCTCAGCTGGAGCCAGTCCAAGGGGGTTGCTTTGCTTGTTGTGGCCCAAGATTTTAGCATCTCTTTAACAAAAGGGGAGTGCATCCCAAAAGACATGACGGCCTGTTTAATTTCTTTGAGATCATTCATACGGACAGGCTCCCATGTATCTTCCTTGATGACCCTAGGGTTTCTGGAACCAACCACCTTTTCTGTTGTTATTACAGGAAAGGCATGTAGAGCTGTAGGTAGAGCTTTGTGAAAATTGTCCCGGAGGGATTTATCCACAGATGTAGTTAAAATTTGCCTTTCTACCCTTTGCTCTTCTTCTTCAGAATTTAGAAATTCCTCAATCTTTTCAATTCTATTCACCATTGCTTTTTGTAATGTCTGAATCTCCTGCCCAGAATTATGTTCTAAAGCCTTCATTGAGGATTCTAGAGTATGAAATTTGTCCAGTAGAGATAAATTGTCATCTTTGGACATAATTTTTATGGCATAAACCGTGCCTTCTTGTATTGACAATCTTTCCGCCAATCTGTCATAAGCTTTAGACAAAATTCGATTGTCACATTCAGCAGTTTTGATTCTCTCAGTTAACGTTTCAGTTCCTACAGAAAGGGACTGCTGAAACTTACGATCTAATTCAGCTGTTCCTTCTTCCATAGTAATGAATTTCTCCTTAACATCAGAAAGGGACTGCTGAAACTTACGATCTAATTCAGCTGTTCCTTCTTCCATAGTAATGAATTTCTCCTTAACATCAACCTGTACTTTTTCTAGATTTTTCTCAGTTAACCGAGTCATGTTAAACAAAGATTTGTTTTCTTCCTGGAGAACTTCAAACTGATTCTTGAGAAGATTGTTGTCACTCTCAATAGTTTTCAAACGTTCAACCTCTGCCTTAAGAGATTTGATCATTTTCCTATTATCAAACCAAATAGTGCTAAGGAAAATTAAGAATCCCAGGAATATCCATATATGTGGTGTGGTAGACACCTCTTGTAAGATCTCCCAAATGGTGCACTCAAAAAGACTATTGAAATAAGTTGCGGTCACGTTCTCAGACATTATTTAGAAAAGAAAAAGTTCTCTTACCTGTAATAACTGGTTCCTGCCAGTGGTGGCGAAAGAGCCCAGTTGAATCCACGTGTCCTAAATCTGAAATAAAAGGACTCAAAAACAAAATTGAAACAGACACCAGGCTGATAAGTATTTTTTGCCGGGGCTCTCAGGCCGCTGTCACGTGACCTGAGCCCTGGCGGCGGTGGGAGGGGGAGCAGACACAGGCAGCGCGCGCGCCGGCGGGCGGGCACGGGAAATCTGGCCGGGGCGGCTCGAAACAGAGGCTTAGGCGCTGTTAAAAAGGCTCTGTCTATATCAAACCCACTGTTTGGTACTCTAGCAAGCAGCAGGGAAAATCGAGTCGCTCAGAATCTCAGCCGTTTCAGCGTGCACCCAGAGAGACCGCTGCAGCGGCTCGGGGTGCAAGAGACTCCAATTCGGGGCCGGTTCTCGGCAAAGCCCCTCGGGGGAGGCGCCAGATGTACCGGCACAAAATAAAGGCAATGCAGATATCAAAGAATATTTACCAGTTTATTGTTAAACTTACTGAACCAAAGTTCCAGCGTAGCACAGGTAGCGAGGAACAAAAGGGGCGAGCCGCCTCTCCTTGCACCCTTTATTGGCAGGGATTCGCCTGAGGCAAACCCCGCCCTCTAAAGGGAGCTGATTTAACCCCTTTAATACCATCTTACACCTGTCAGAATGGCTAAAATAAAAAACACCAATGATAGCCTTTGTTGGAGAGGTTGTGGAGAAAGGGGTACACTCATCCATTGCTGGTGGGAATGCAAACTTGTGCAACCACTTTGGAAAGCAGTATGTCGGTTTCTCAGGAAATTCGGCATCAACTTATCTCTATACATTCTTAAACATTTATTTAAAGATCAGTACAGTTAAGGATAGTGAGAGGGATCAGAAAGTAAAAGTACATGATATAAAACTTGATGACCTGAGTTTGAACCCACGATCGATGCATTGGGAAGTAAGAACAGATGCCTGAATGTTGTCCTCTGACCTTCTTATGAGCTCCCTGTTATGTTCAGAAACATGCACACACACAGACAAAGGCACACATGCACGCACGGACACACACACACACACACACACACACTCACACACACACACACACACACTATTTGGTAATTACACAAATCTATTAAAAATTCTCTTTAAAAGTATGTATATAAAGATGTGGTGAATACAAATTTACTTAACCTTCTACAGTGAAAGCTCAATCTTAAACTACACTTTCTAGAAAAGAAGGCAAAGGTTTCCTAAAGCTTGAATTTTCTTCATCATTTATATTATAAAATGAATTTGCTTCTATGGACTTGTTTCTAAAGAATTCCTCCAAAAGCAGCACAGATCACTGTACTTTTTTAATATTTATATATATGTACAAGCATAAACGGATGGGAAGCATAGAGATTAATAAAACATAAGCACCAACAGGAGGCTCATTTCTTCCACTTACATGTGGTTGGATTAGGAGCTGTGGTATGTCATTTGAAGCACCATTTGGTGATTATATTTTTTAGCACCATTGCGAAGTGTAACTAACAAAAAGCTTAACATTTCAGTTTCCCGTGCTGTCACACCAACTTAAAGTCATCAGATGGCAAATGGTTCGGCAGACTGAGTTAAGTTACTGGCGCTTAGGTCCTTCATGTGGTCTCACATTTTGGTCATTTATTGCAAACTAAGGCCATTTTTTTTTCTGAGCATTTCCCACTGTACAAGTAATTACTTTGACAGAGCTATTTGTTTTTCCTTTGTGTTCCCTAATCTTACTGCTTCTACCTGGTTCGGAGAACTAATTCATAAAAATACCCACAAGGAGCAAATATGAAATAATGACAGATATAAAAAGCAACAGCATTATGCAATTAAAAATTAGGAATGTAAAGTATGTGTAAGTTTTATGCATGCTTATTATAAGCAAAGTTTTCTAGTTGATAAAACTATGCTGATGGCTTCTGTCCCAATGCATATCAGCTGTATTGTAGAAATTTAACCACAGTAAGTGAATGGTACCTGTCAAAGCACTTCTCAGGGATCTGACTAAACAGCAAAAATGGGAAAATTAACATAAGAATATTTCACAGTAGAAGTTTTAAATTAAGCTGTATGATGGTGGCTTGAGGTTTGAATCCTAGCACTCAGTTGCAGAGGCAGGCAGATAAGATCTCTGTGAGTTATAGGTAAGCCTGGTTGACAGAGAGAGGAACAGGACAGTGAGGGCAGTTATACAGTTTTCTGTATTTTATTTACTGTGATTTCTGTGTTATTATTTATATAGTACATTTAAAGTAAAAATTAATGCATGCCTAATTGATTTTTCATTAATAGGTTATTTATTACCATTTTCATGCCCATCAAGCTTTAGCCTCATTTATTTATATTTGTGAATAATGAATGGACAAAAGGAGGGTGGTGGTGGTATTAATATTGGTAGTCTTGAAACAGGGTTTCAAGAAATTTGAAAAGTAAAATAAAACGTAAATTATGTGCATATGTAATACATATATGTTTTGTACATATATGCTTGTCTTCGTTTTTTTCTTTTTCTTTTGTGATTATAATACAATTCTCCAATTTCTTCTTTTCCTTTCCTTCCTCCAAACCCTCCTATATACCACCCTTGTTGTCTTTCAAATTCATGCTGTCTATTTCATTATTAGTTCTTGAATAACGTTATATGTATATACATATATATTTATAAAAATAATATTCTACATTTGAATTAATTTATTATTTTATTCATATGATATAGTTTGACTATAGTATTCTCCAACCCAAATGCTTTCTGTTCTTTTACATATACCCTACCTTCCATATCCACATCCTTTCTGTGTCTCCTTAGAAAACAGTCATCCAAGAAGAATGATGAAATAAAATAGATAAAGTAAAAACAAACAAGACAGAATATGAAAAAGATTACAAGCAGAAAGACAGATGCCAAAGGAAAAGCTAAGAACCCCTGTACAAACAGGGGAAATCTATAAAATCAAAGTTTGTAGCCATTGTGTGTGTGTGTGTGTGTGTATTTGTGTGTGTGCACACAAAGAAAATTTATGCTGAAGGAAAAAAATTAAAAACTCTGAAACAACATTATTAGACAAAGAAACTCCTAAGATGCCCTTGAGTTTTTTTCTGTATTGCCAAATTACTTCATGGCCTATTGCTGAGTGTGGTTTGTTTCCCCGGGGAAACTTCCTTGAAGAAAATTAACTTTTCATTTGCAAATGGTTATCAATCAGACCATATTTTTAGGAAAGCAACAGAGTACTTAACAATATGTTCTCATTTCAAATGGGATTATCTACCTCATTAATTTCTTTGTAAGTTTATCATTAGTATACAGAAAGGCTACTGCTTTTTGAATGTTAATTTTGTATACTGGACATTTGCCTTTTGGTTTATTAGCTATATAAGTTTTCTGGTGAAATATATAGGATACTTTTGCATAAAACGTTATATCATTTATTTCTAATTTATATTTCTGTGCTGTTTTATCCTATTTACCTTTCCTGTGGTTTTCTGAGATAGGATCATACTACAGAGCCCAAAATTTCCTCAAACTTGAGCACTTCCTGCTTTAGGTGGTACACAGACATTGTTCTCCAAGCCAATACAATTATTTTATCAATAAATATAAACCAGATATTATATAGTGTCTCATTTATCATTTATATGCCAATTTGTGGTTTGGGGATTGCAGCCAGACTATATCACTTTAGGAAAAATCTTTGTCTTTAGAGAGCTATAATGTGCAGAGAATTAATGTAGTTATTGACTAATATATTTATATCATATACACATTTAAATAAAACTCAACATGCTTATATATTTTAGTCATTTAAATATCCAGTATATAGATTTAACTATAAAGTACTTAACTATTAACTATTAAGTCACTATAGTAAATTTTATGCATTTTCTACAGGCCAAGCTCTATAAAATGTAATATAGTACCTTATATATTCAAATATATTACTATACTTGAGTACTATTCCCTGTAAAAATCATACATTGTTGTAAAAAAAAATGCCTTAGTAGAAATTTGATGCACTGATCTCACAGTCCAGCTTAGTACCCTCTACTCTCGACTCTGCTACATCGCAGTGCAGGCTGGGACTGAGGCTGAATCCTCAGCACCTGAGGTTTAAAGGCCGATAGATAGACTTTGCTCACATGGAAAGGAAGGGAAATAGGGCACAAATTGAAAGCAGAAACTATCCATGAGGAGGCCCTGAATCACACATTAAAATTTCTGTTGTGAATCTAAAGGGGATTGCCAATTTTTCTATTTGCAGGATACTGGCCAGCTCATTCTGTAACTGAAGCCAGCTTCAAATTAAATCTGACTTGGTTCAATAAAGGATGCCTTCCCATTGCTTAATTGATTATTGAAGTAAATGTTTTTGGAACTATAAACAAAAAAAAAAACTTAACAATTTTCCCTCTATGTTCCATACATAATTTCATGCAGAAACAGTTAGGCATGCCATAAGAAAATAAGAGAAGAGACTAAAAAGGAGAAAAAGAAACAAAGATGTAATGCTAAAGCTGCCAAAAACAAAGACAAAGAGGAAATTATAAAGGCAGCCAGAAAATAAGGAAGCCACATGGAAAGGCATATTGCCTTCAAAGAATGATTTCCCAAAAGTCAACAACAGAAACCAACAAACACTGGACTCTGTTTTTGAAGTGATGATTTAGAATTCAATACCCTGTGAAAACATCATTCAGAGATGAGGAAAGGCCATTGTATTCTGGTTAGAAAGAGCAGATCCTTGAAGAAATTTTTACATAAAGCTGTGATTCAGAAAAAAGACTGCAGCAAGATTGTTGTTTGCTGTAAAAGGGTGGCTCAGATAAATACATTAAGAGAAAATATAAATAAATAAACTTAATGTGGAGCTTTCCTGAAACATGCATACAATGTAATCATGTATTAATTACAAAAATTAACTATATTAAAATATCACTTAGAGCATATGCACACAAGAATCTGAAAGTATCAAGAAATGAAGGTCAGTGAAGTTTTTAAAGAATTTTCAGTCCTACTAGCATCTGAAATGTGGAAACATTCAAATATTTTCAGTTTTCTTAAGTCTAGGATGGATCTTACTATGAATCATGCATTGATAACTAACTACTAGTAAAATACTAAATCATCGCAAAGGAAAGTGAAAAAATAAGTATGGTGTATAATAAACAGAGGAAAGGAAATGATAATATACTATGAAATCATGACACAATAATATATATATATATATAACAGACAACTGTGGTAACCAGAGAAGATGCTAATGAACTAATTAATACATACATATAAATTACCATATGTGTGCAAAGTATCAGCATAACTTTAAAGAAAATAGGGTAGACATGAGAAAACTAAAAGAGACAGACAATCAAAGCATACTTTCTTTATCTTTGTATATTTCAGCTCTCAACATATTTATAAAAATATAAGCCTTCTGATACTGGTCATCTCATTTCTATGTCATGGCTTAAAAAAAATCTAGAAATACCTGACTTATTAAAAAATAAAAAAAAATATATTATTCCAAACAAAAAAGAAAGAAAAACATTTTGAAACATTTGCAATTTGATAGAATTGGTCTAGAAATTTGTTTACTTACAGTGATTTCTTTTATTTCCTTTCCTTTTTTTTCTGGATGAGAAAAAATCAACAAAACTCTTAATTACATTATTTTATTCAGTTCTATGTAATAAATATTATAATTTCATTTGAAATGTTTTTATTTGAAATTGGATTCCAATGCAATATTGAAATTCTTTTGTAAAGCTCTGCTTAATAAATTACATATACATACCTAATACAATAGCAAGGGAACTGAAAACATTTAAAGAGAAGAATTACTAATACAAAACATGTGTGAAGAAACACTCTGTACCTTCATATATTAGACTACAAAAAATCCAAAATAATGAGATTCCATTTACCTCAACTTGCAGAACTAATGAGTGAACCTCTTCACTATGGTGGAAGTGAAATTAGTGCAACCCTTACTGAAATGCATAGAGAATCCCTGAAATACTAAAGGTAGAGCTACTGAATTATAGCAGTATAAAGCTATAATACACATCACTGTACACTTGAAAAAAATCAAAGTACCCTAACCTAGAGTTTTCTGAATACCCATGTTAGCTGGTTTATTTCAAGGCAACTTGATGCAAGACAGAGTCATTTGGGAAGAGGGAAGTTCGACTGAAGAAAAAACTGCATTGTGGATAAACCAGTGGTGCATTTTCTTCATTGATAATTGATGTGAGAGGGCCAGATCCTTCTTGATAGGGCCACACCTTGAATGGTGGTCTGGGTAGCTATAAAAAATATCATGCTTAGAAAGTCATGGGGAGCTAGCCAGTTAGAAGAACACTTGTATGGCCCCTGCATCCATTTCCCACCCCCACACCCCCCCGTGAATGCCCTGTTTGAATTCCTGTCCTGACTTCCCTCAGCGATGGAGCAGTCTTAAGGATTATAAACTGAAATAACCCCTTTCTTTTTAATTTATTTATTTATTAAAGATTTCTGTCTTGTCCCCACCAACGCCTCCCATTTCCTTCCCCCTCCCCGAATCAAGTCCCCCTCCCTCTTCAGCCCAAAGAGCAATCAGGGTTCCCTGCCCTGTGGGAAGTCCAAGGAATCCCCACCTCCATCCAGGTCTAGTAAGGTGAGCATCCAAACTGCCTAGGCTCCCACAAAGCCAGTACGTGCAGTAGGATCAAAAACCCATTGCCATTGTTCTTAAGTTCTCAGTAGTTTCCTCATTGTCCGCTATGTTCAGCAAGACCGGTTTTATCCCAGCCTTTTTCAGATCCAGGCCAGCTGGCCTTGGTGAGTTCCCGACAGAACATCCCCATTGTCTCAGTGTGTGGGTGCACCCCTCGCGGTCCTGAGTTCCTTGCTCGTGCTCTCTCTCCTTCTGCTCCTAATTTGGACTTTGAGATTTCTGTCCGTTGCTCCAATGTGGGTCTCTGTCTCTGTCTCCTTTCATCGCCTGATGAAGGTTAATATTCAGGAGGATGCCTATATGTTTTTCTTTGGGTTCTCCTTCTTATTTAGCTTCTCTAGGATCACTAATTATAGGCTCAATGTCCTTTGTTTACGGCTAGAAACCAAATATGAGTGAGTACATCCCATGTTCCTCTTTTTGGGTCTGGCTTACCTCACTCAGGATAGTGTTTTCTATTTCCATCCAATTTTCATGCAAAATTCAAGAAGTTCTTGTTTTTAACGCTGAGTAGTACTCTAATATGTATATATTCCATACTTTCTTCATCCATTCTTCCATTGAAGGGCATCTAGGTTGTTTCCAGGTTCTGGCTATTACAAACAATGCTGCTATGAACATAGTAGAGCATATACTTTTGTTGTATGATAAGGCCTCTCTTGGGTATATTCCCAAGAGTGGTATTGCTGGGTCCAGGGGTAAGTTGATCCCGAATTTCTGAGAAACCGCCATACTGCTTTCCAAAGTGGTTGCACAAGTTTGCATTCCCACCAGCAATGGGTGAGTGTACCCCTTTCTCCACAACCTCTCCAGCAAAGGCTATCATTGGTGTTTTTTATTTTAGCCATTCTAATAGGTGTAAGATGGTATCTTAAAGTTCTCTTGATTTGCATTTCCCTGATCACTAAGGAAGTTGAACATGACCTTAAGTGTCTTTTGGCCATTTGAACTTCTGTTGAGAATTCTCTGTTCAGCTCAGTGTCCCATTTTATAATTTATAATTGGGTTGATTAGCCTTTTACGGTCTAGTTTCTTGAGTTCTTTATATATTTTGGAGATCAGACCTTTGTCAGTTGCGGGGTTGGTGAAAATCTTCTCCCAATAAGTGGGTTGCCTTTGTGTCTTAGCGACAGTGTCCTTTGCTTTACAGAAGCTTCTCAGTCTCAGGAGGTCCTATTTATTCAATGAGGCCCTTACTGTCTGTGCTGCTGGGGTTATACGTAGGAAGTGGTCTCCTGTGCCCTTTCCTATCCAAGCTTTTCTTGGCCATTACGTTTGACCACCATACTAGCAATACTAAGTTCATTAAAACGTTGTTCATGATAGATAGCTCATGGATGAGCCTACGTTATCAGAGACTACATGAAAATGAATATGCTCTATTTATGCTTAGTGGACTATTAAACAGTATTTTCTAATTTTTTATGTGTTTATATCCACAAATGTGTGTGTTTGGTGGGATATTCTTGATGTCTACCAGGAGACATCAAATTCTTTGAAACTGGACGTTCAGGGCTTTGTGAAATATTTCATATGGGTGGTGGCATTTGATTTCAAGTTCTTATGTAGAAATAATTTTACCTCATGAGTCACCCACCTCCTCCAAAATTTAGAATTTTAAGTTAGTTTATACCAAATCTGAAGCAAAAAATCCGTAAGAACAAAGTTTTGTCTAACATTTTTTATAATTTCTTCCATTTATTTGAATAACATTTAGATTAATACTGACTTTAAATTAGCAGAATATAATTAAAATAGATCTCATACTCTTTGCAGTTTGTACACTTCTTCATCAAATATGTCTTTATTAAGCACTGACAAATCTTATTTCATCCATGTTGTCTTTCCAGGTCCAGCTTCATGAAGATGCTCCTAGGTGTGTGGCCCCTCTTCCATTCTCAAAGCTTAGCATTATAACAAGAGCTTTAAAAATTGTGTTCAATAAACAGTTTTTTAGATGATAATATAGGTGTTAATATTTTAGTGTGATATTACAACATTAAAAATACAACAAGTATTTTTAACTTTACCACTTTTTATAAACAAGTTTTTAGTCATTAAACAATCAAGTAGATATATGTGAATTTATATATGGAATAAAGAAAAAATTAATTACACTGGGTACTATAAAAACTGATATAAACCAACTGATTATTTAAGTGACATTCATATTAAGCACTGTCATTATCATAATTAGTGAATGTGGTGGTCACAGGATTGAACACTATGAATTAATGATGAAAAGCAATTCTGTGGAGAAATATGGAAACAGTATTGTCCTCTTCCTTGATTTTCTCTTTCAGTGTCACTTTCTATGTTCTGTAAACATGTCCATATTGCTGGAAATTCCCCTATTAAAAAAAAAAATACAGGTTTTATCAAGACCTGGATGTTGTATCATTTTTTTAAACTTTTCATGAAATGAGTGAAATATTAAGAACATCAAGAATGGAAAGTGATAATATACATTCAGAATTTAAGAAAAATTGATCAAGGAATTAGATATGATATCTCTGTCCTCTAGAACCCCTATTGGCAATTTTTCTGAGACCTCCAGTGATGATTCCTAGTAGCAAGATGACAGCTGTCTTCATCTTGACATCTCTACAACATTATGGCTCTCGGAAGTCACAAGCACTCATGCAAAGGAAGACCTTCAGTTTCAGCTTCATTAGCTTCACATTAAGTCTGTCTCTGGTCCCCTCATCTAATTATCTTCTAAATCCCAACAGAACACTTTGCTTAACAATGTCAGCAGCCCTTACCAAAACCAGCCTAGAAGTCACAATTTGAGAAAGGAGGCTAATTAGAGTTATCCGAAGTCTGAACATGACCTGTTTAGCTGTCAAATGTGAAGGAAAAGACAGCAGATGAGAATGATTATAACCAAGCTTAAGCTCGCAATTAACTCTGCAGAGAAAAGAATCATTCATAACAATAGCAACAAGGGAAGGGACAACAAGATAATAGGAAAAAAATCAAGTTGAGGCCCATGGAATTTGAAGTGTTCATAGACCATATCTACATGTAAGTGTAGGAGACATCTGGTCAAACTGATCAGAACTCGAACTAGAGATTTACACTGAGAATTATGGTTTGAGATCAGTGATATGAACATTGATTTCTCTTTCTGTGAAATCATTTAAACACTCTTTAGTTTTAGAACTAAACATGGACTACACTAACTCTCAGCATATCTATGCTTGAAGTGACAGCTCACAGAAACAATTTCATTATAGAGTAAGTGGTGTCACCCTTGCATAACTGGAACAAGAGGAAGGAATCTCCAAGGATGTAAAACAGAAGGGAAATACTAAAAAGTCATAGTATGAAAACATAGAGCTCTATTTCCTTCTCATGAAAGACTATTGGTATTTAAGGTGAAGAATCTGGATTTACAAGATAAGTGGCCTTGCTATGTCTATTCCACTATGGTATATAGAGAACATGCTTGAGTCTAAATCAGCTTCTGATTAATAAATACTCATACAATGGCTATGAAGACTCAAAAACACCATCCAAACATAAAATTTATACAGTGAATAGTAGTGTTCTTAGCCATAGGACTGTGAATGTTCAACATATTTAAATAGTAATTTAGACATTCCATAAAGAAAACCCATCTCGATCAAATAGTCTTTCTCCTAGGAATATTTTCACAGATTTATAATTATAATGTTATTCCTGAAAACTTCAAGGTTTTCTTTGCAATTTCTACAGGTTCAGGACACTACATATGGTAATATTTCTTGACCTTGCTCTCCAGGTCGCTGCTTACTACAGTGTATCAGTGTGCTATTACTCTGAAAGCTTTGTATTAGTGAATATCAGGGTTATCTATTCATGTAATAGGTTTTAATACAGTCATAACTTCATCTCTAACTTAGAACACTTGCGTTTGTGATTGACTGGTGCTAGGAGCGACATAATATCCATTCCTTCCTTCTAGACATGATGCTCAAAGTTAATCAAGGTGTGACATATTCAAGTGTTCTGGGTTGCTAGGAAGAAAATTGTGCCTAACTGTTGCAGTAATTTCTCACACCTTCTTAAGAATAGAATTTCATCTTTTCATCATATGCTGTTAACAACTAAATTTAAGTAATTTTTTTATTTCCATACAATATAATCTGAATACAGTTCCCCTTTTCTCTCCTTCAAGTTCCTTCTGAACTTCCTCCCATATAGATGTATTTCCTTGCTGACTCTCATAAGAAAAAACCCAGCTTTTAAGAGACAACAACAAAATATAGAAAAATATGATAAGGTAAATTAAAAAATCATCCCATCAAAAGTTGGACAAGACAATCCAATAGTCTCTTCTTAGGCTCCTGTAGACAAAGACAAAGCCTCAGATTTCTCTTATATTTTTTTTTCTTTTATGATGGCTCTAACAGTTTAGAGAAGTAGTGGACAATATTTTGTGGGATTCATCTTTGTGAAAATGTATATATTTTTCCCATACAGTTAATTATGTCTGATTTCAGGTTTTTAGGATTATAAGGAAAAGAAAAAGAAAAGAAAAGAAAAACACTGGTAACATCATATTCCATTAAGAGTACATGTGCCAACATGCTTTGTGAGCAATGATGTTGAGAATTAACAATGATTTCACTTTGAGATCTAGTCAGGTTCACTGGTTTTACTCTTTTCTTCCCTGAAATGCTATATTATTTTAAGATATATTTCATTGTTTCTGTTTAGACATCTAGGTCTCCGTGCATCTGTGTGTGGCTATGTGTGCATACATAGAGAAGCCATGGAGAAAATAAATCAGAGACCCCTGGAGCTGGAATTAAAGTAGCTGTGAACTGACCTAATGGGTGTTGAAAAATCAGTTCCGATCCTCTGCAAGAACAGTATGCTCTCCTAACTGCTGGACTGTCACCCCAGTATGCTAATTCTATGGAGAAAACATGTCCAACTTATTTGCACTTCTCGAAGAACACATTTAAGTCCCAATTTTATAACATTTATTTTTAATTGGATTGGCACGAGCTGAGAGACTGCTGTAACTGTAGTGAGACTGAGACATCTGGGAGCTGGACCTCCTGCTGGCAGCAATGGGATTATCCTGACACCTTAATTGCTTGTTTACACTGATTTATAGTTTTTCCAAGTTATATTTGTACTTTTAATTTTTGATTCTTTTTAATATATAATTTTATTTTAGATATTATAACATAATTACAACATTTCTTCTTTCTCTTTCCTCTGTCCAAACCACATGTCCCCACTCTCTCCTTCGAATTCATGCCCATTTTCTTCAATTGCTATTGCATGCTTCCATCTATATGCACATATATTTCTAAATATAACCAGTTGAGTCCAAATAATGTTACTTTTATGTACGCTTTCAGGGCTGGCCATTTGGTACAGAAGCGAATTGCTGTGCTCAGCTCTGGGAAAGACCATCTTTCCCACTCCAGGTTTTCTGCCAGTGCCTATAGTCTACCTGCAGAGATTTTCATAGGCTTTTCCCTATCCACTTTGGCATACCCACTGCTTTTGACTCTGTTGTGTGGAATTTAATCCCTGTACACACTGTATGGTGATTACACCCATTCCTGTGTCCTTCCTTTTTACTCCACTAACTTACCTAACATAATAATTGCATCATAACTTTGAGTTTGTAATTTTTTAAAAAAATAACCAATTAGTATGCATGCAGAAAATAACAATAACCACAAAAATGTTTTTTTTTCTTTTAAAAAATAACCAATTAACACCTGTGTGGGGTCATCCACCTGAACATGGGCAACCTGCCAGTAGTCAGTCTACAACGAAGAGTGGCTCTCCCTACTCCAGTAGCCATCAAGTGACAGTATTTTGTCAGCAAGCAGTATCAGGTGCCACTCTTCTTTCCATTCAAGAATCGTTAACTCTCTTAACAACGTGGGAGCCTAGTGAGGGCATCTGCAACTGCTTGGATTTCAAACATTCAACAAGCACGCAGTATTTACAGACTATTTATTTTTAGCACTCTTCCTATTCTCAAGCTCTTTTGGTCTCTCTATGGTCTCTTTAGCAAGACTTCCTGAGACATATAGAATGATGGATATAGATGCCCCATTAGTTCACCACGCATAGTTTCATAATATTAACACTCCGAAACGTAATGAATTAACCAATACTCGCTGCAGTAAGGAAATTCTCTGTCCAAGGTTGAGAGTTCTATGAATTTGAACATAAATATTTGAAATGGAGATTGACAAAATGGCTATTCAGCAAGGAAGCACCAGTAGGTTTTTACAGAAGGACTTTGGCTTTTCTAGTTCTGGATTTTTATCATGTTTACAGGGCCAAACATGAAATATCACCGGTCAAGCAGACCTTAAATCCATGAACTGCTAACTACATACACAATCACCTTCATTGTACAACTGGATGCATCTTGATTTTAAGGTCAGTATTGCAGCATTAATGATCAAGGGTAAGACCATTGATATCTCTAAGCACCTGTTGATCTAATGCGACTTTCCAGAACTGGGAAAGATAAATTTTAAGCAGAGGGTTTCCTGCTCAGTTCAAGATTGATTCCTCTATGTCCCTGACCAACAACTCTACTGGTTATAACTTGTGTCTGGCGTTTGGACTTTCACATAGTAACCCATGTTTTCTAGGAGAAAGTCATTTGCCCAAGCAAGGTATCTCCATCTAAGCTGTGTTTAAAACTTCTTTAAATAGCATAAAAACTAATGGTATTCCATAGACTTCTTCTGACATTCTTAGGTTTATTTAATCCATTTCAGTTCCTCCTTCTAATAAGAGCTGAGATTGCAAGAACAAATGGGCTATTTGCCTTGTCATTTCAAAATTTACATTCTCCAAAAAAGTTTTTCAGTATATAAAAGTTAATAACTTTTGGTTCTAGAGTGTTTAATAGTATGTCTCTGTTATCACTTTTGTATACAAATGACTGCTGTCAATGACTTCAAATGTCAATTAGATAAAGAATAGGTATCCAAATAGAATATTATTTTTTTAAAAAACTATTGCTTTGCCAACATATTTGCAATCTCTATTAACAACATGAATCAAATTGCACTCAATAATTTTATGATAAAACATGAAGGAAAGTATTAGTATTTTATTAAGAACAGATTTTTCCAGTGCAGTTTATGGCAATACCTGTATTGAATCTGATTTTGACTATTTTATTCATTGAGCCCCCAAGCTTCCCTGCAAATAAATATGAGGAATTTGAGTGTTTACCTCTTTGTGTGCCTTGTTCCTGTTTCCTCTTATCCCCTCTCTCTCTCTTTCTCCCCCCCCCTCTGATATATAGTTAACATTTATCTCTCTTCTATTACCTGTCACATATCTATTATCTATCTAGTTAGTCAGCTTTCTTCTATCTCTCTATCAATATACCTGTCTATCAATCATTATTGCACATGCATTCTTGAACACACACAAACATACACAGTCCTCTCTATTAATTGTGTGTTTATACATTTATAATTATGGTAGACAATCTGTAATTCATTCACAAAATTAGCCACCTTTTATCTACAACTTCAATTTAAAAATGGTAATGCAACCTTGTCTTTTATAAAATAAGGAAGCAAAATTAAATATTGTTCCTTTGTAAGTATGCTATTGCATTATTAATATAAATACATTAACTTGTGTTCAATAACATTTAGTTGATTCCGGTTCTACAGGGAGTATTTCCTAACTTCTTTTGATTTTTTTCTGCATTTGATCAATATCAAATATGAAAGAATATTTTATTTCTCACATCTGAGAGGTATAGTATTTGAGCTATATTTTTTCAATAAAGATTCCTGAGTTATATTTTGAGACCATCAATCAAATTTAGGAAGAATACTTTTTTTCTGGGTCACACTGTATTTTTTCCTCAAAGATCCCTCTGTACCAAAGTCTGAAGCATTTATTTTAAGCTTGAATTTACATTTGTATAAAACCATGTTTTTATACTCTCCAAGTTGTATTTGCAAACCTTACTTGATTGTCTTTGCCTCTCTGCCATATTACTGAGACAGTCAGAGAATTTGCTATTACCAAACTATACAGGCAATTTACTCAACAAGTGAAGAGATATTTTGAAACAGATTGCTATATTCTGAGTTTCCCAATTTTCATAATATTCTTATACTAACTAAGGTAGCAAGAATTTCAAATAGCTTTCTAAAATTATTCTAAATTACTTGTCAGCATTTCAGAGAAATAAACATATTTTTGTTTTATATTTAATTAGGTATATTGTTTTCAAAAGAGTAATGAACTAAGGTATGAATCAAAAGGCACCATGCAGTAACTTAGATAGCCACTATCAATGTTTCCTCTATATTGAAATGGCATGAAATAGTACATCGACTTCATTATCACTGTTATCATATGCTGTCCAAAAAAATAGCTCTAAGTGTCCTAATTCCAAGTGCATTTTTCATTCTTTTCTCATGGGTATGCCTTTTAATTAAATAGCATTCCTTAATAAGGGAAACACTCTTACTACTTATCCTACTACAGAGTAAAAATGTTTATAGTCATTACAGCCTGAAAAATACTTCTGTCAAAAATCTAATACACACATTTCTAGCCCTACAAAGTTAGGTTCCTAGGTTGCCCCCTCCACTCCTCTATTGTTGACCTCCACTTCAGTGTGACCCTTCAAATTGCATGCTATCCTCCTTACCCAGGTTATATACATATGACTGAAAAAAAGTCTTTCGAGGTTTTTCAGTGCTCTCTGCTTGCTTTTTCAGATTAACAGTTATGAAGTATAAACACAAATGAAGTTAGTACAATAACATATGTGCCCACGGCAGGAAATAATAAAGTCTCCCAATATTTTTTATGTACAACTTCCCTTTCTTCTCTTACAGTACACTTAAAGTCATTAGACTGTTAGACTTTCTGGACTGCCAAAGAAGTACACAAATTTATTCCTGTGCCAACACATGCCCAAGTAGACATTATAATAGTAAATGCCTGATGGGAAAAAAAATGCAGTTAGAAGACCACTTACTGAAGCACAATTAATCAAAACCTGGAGACAGAAATGGGGCTTCAACCTGAAGGTCAGAAAAGTAAAGCAGCTTTTACTTACCTCTATCTCAATCCGAAATGGTGACCCTGCCTCCAGGAATAGCAGAATGAGACAGAAGGAGCTGTCTCCTCCTGCTTTATAATCCTCTAGTTCTGGGATTACAGGCGTGCTCCACTACCACCCAGTTTCTATGGCAAGCTAATGTGGCTACTAGGATTAAAGGTATGTGTCACTATTGCCTGCTCTGTTAGGCTGGCCAGTGTGGCTGTTTTACTTTCCTGGTTCTCAGGCAAGCTTTATTAATCTGAATTATTTATTACAAATGAAATGCCACTACAACTTCCAACATCACTCTTTCTGATACATTTATCTAACAACTGTATAGAAATCTTACACTGTTTCATCGTTGTTTTTATTTCACTTTATAATTTCACTTTTATTATAGGACCTGATTAGGTAAGTATTGATTCACTTTCACATTCCAATTTAATGAACTTCTCTCTATCCTTCTCCACTTCTTCCATTCAGCCAATAGGAACTCTTCCCCCTTTTATTGACAAATTATAGCCTAATACTCGTATGTAAGTTCACTAAAATCATCCTCAAGTGTATTGAGTTTAAGAATAAAAAAAATTAAAAGAAAAGAAGAGAAGATAAAGAAGCCCAACTTAATAATGTGGAAATCTGGGGGGACTCTGTCCAGCTTTGGGGGTTTTCAGAAATGAGCCATTGAAACGAATCAAAAAGCATCCAAAACAGTTACTGCTTTCAAATAGTCTAATACTAGAATTGCGCTGAAATCCACCTATGGTATATTTCTTTGTGTAAATTCAAATGAGCTCACTGTTGGCTGTTCAACATGCAATTAGGCACAGAGAATATGGGAACCACTGTTTCAAGACAGAAAAATGATCTAGTGACCTCAAATAGTTCCTTTATTAGGCATAATGAAGAAGATAGATAGAATCAAAGAATAAAACAACAGAAGGAATGCTAAAATTAGATCACGTGTTTCAGTGTGCCTCTTTACTTAAATGCATTTGTACAGACATGCATGTATTTATGTGTGTTTGCCTACTATATCTGTTATCTACTTTATCAAGAGTTGAGCAAGAGAGAGAACCTTGCTGCTGAGAAATACTCTTTGTGTAGTAGTGTTTGCCACAAGTGTGAGACTTCTCTGTTAACCTTAGGTAGACATCGTGAAGCAGAGCTGCTAGTGTTCGCTGTTTTCACGGCAACTAAGTAAGAGCCTTGGAATAACTCCCTTGTGTTCTTAAAGCTACATTTGGGGGCCCTTTCTACAGTATTAGACTCTTTTTTGCTTGCTTATGCTAGGTCTGCACCTATGTATGTGTGACAGTCACTTTTGCAAGGCTTCTGTGTCTGGCTTGTGGCATTTGGAGACAGGGTGCTAGTTCCACTGATCTTTTTAGTTCGTCAGAACTTCTCACCTGCTTGCGCAGGCTAGGATCAGACTAAGAAGAGCTGCAGCTGAGCTTTTCTTCACAGTATGGCCACAACAAACAAATGGTAGCCAAACATTTATGCGGCCAATACCCCTGCAAATTCAGGAATCAAGACTGAACTGGCTATAATTTGCTGCTGTAGGAATTCCTACAGCCAGTAGCCTTTATGGTACCCGCCCACTTGGGCGTGGCCTTTTACAATATATATGCCTACGTAAAGTACAAATTCAGCCTCTCTTCTGGCTGCGAGTTTTGGTTGCTGTTCACTATTCGAACAGAGGACTGTGATTCGTGAGTCTACCCCTAAATAAATAACCCTCTATTATATTCAATTCTGAGCTAGTGTGGGATTTCTTTTAAGCGTCTCTCTTCAATTTTCCTGTGAGTACCCAGTTTCTAGGGTGTAAATCAGACCTTCACGGCTTTTGTTTAGTAGCAGGCATAGGCTTCGAACCACTAATGCTGGCACTTGCACTGTAGACTAGACTGGCCTCGAATTCACAGACTTCTACCTGCCTCTGCCTCACAAGTGCAGGAATTAAACGTGTGCGCCACCACTCACTAGCGCAATTAATTTTTGATTTGTTATTCCAACTGAAAAGGTGACCACCTTCGCTAAAGTTTCTAAGTGTTACTGAGCAGTCCTACCCTCCCAGATTGTAGGAACCAGGTGATTGGAGATATTTCTGCCTACCTTCAGGATCTAAAAGTCCATGTTTGGAGGCACAGTTGAGATCAATATCTGTACAAGTAGAGTTAACCTGGCTGCAGGAAAACTGAGTTCAAGAATGTCCAAAGCTGAGGCACCCACCATGTTCTTGTAAGACATACTGCCTCTCAGCCACTGCTGGGCCCCGCAGCAGCAGAGCTGAGTTGTGAATTGATAGGAAAAGATCCAGCTGAAACTTATCATACTATGTGTGGTCACAGGGTAAGCAAGAAGGAGAAACCAGAGTTGGCAGTTTGGGTATGTATCCCTCGGATGTATTCACCATTCTCTGAAAAATCAGGCAGAGCATCTGCTCTGTATGTGGCAAATAACACTACACTCTTCCACCACCAGCCACTGGGTTATTTTTTAATAATTGTTCCCCGTTGTAACTGACAATTACTGCTGATGCAGGAAAATCTGGTGATTTTTAAGAATCAATCTGTCCACCAAATGATAACACTGTTAATCTTGATGTTGTGTTTCTCTATATATCTTTGTGCACAGACTTTGATGTGTTTACATAGTTGCTACCATAGTGTACATACACTTTATGTTTCTTTTGTTCTTAACATAAACTTTTTTGGCCATGTTACCAGTCTTAATTTTATGGCAGAGAGAAAGAGAGAGAGAGAGAGAGGGGGGGGAATAGATCCTGTGCTAAAAGAAAAAACAAAAAGGTGACACTACAGAAGAATATAAATGAGTAAATAAGATATGAAACTTGTTTCATGAAGGCTTGAATAGATGCCATTTTGTCTGAGACACTCCTGGCTGGGAAAGTCAAACTGAATGCTGGTAGATAGTGTAAATGACTTGGATTTTTGTTCTTGCACTGCATTGGACTATCTTCCTGAATGAAAATATTTAGTAAAAGAGCTTAATTTTAAAAAAAAAACGGGAAAAGAGAACATTTAGTAAAATAGATCATAAGGAGTCGTGATGACAATGAAGAAGAAATATTAAGACATTTGATTTAAAGAGGAAAGAAGAGCTTACTGTGTTATTTCTGCTGCCAAAAGGAACATTAACTAAACTGAATCATTATAGAAGAATGATGGAGTCTGTGGAAAAGACATTCAGTGGTTTTTATTACAGGGAAAAAATTTAGTGATGAATATTAAAATTTAGCCAGGGAAAAGTTGTCATACTTTAAAATATTTGAAAAATGTTGAAAATGAAAATTATTTTCAAACTGACCTGTAATCTTAAATTCTGGATGTATTTCAAACATTATATTAAGAAGAATGCTATGATCTGTGGTATCAACAACTACAGTGGTTAGCTATATTCTCAATCATGGGCATGAGTTCTTCCCTATTAAATCTCCAATAAAATAAATGCTTGTTAACCCTAAGACACAGGTCCTACTCCTGAAGTCTTGGCTATATCTTGCCATAGTGTTTGTTGTTGTGATTCACAATCCTTAAAAACAGGTAGTACTATCATCTTATTTGCTTTCTTGAGAGCACCTTCAGATTCCATGAGAGCTATTCCTCAGAGTCAGCTCAGTTCCCCTTGATCTCATATAATCCTGTGTCTGAAAATTCATAACTTCCTTCAAGTCCTACAAGGTTGCCGTGTACAAATTGCCACATTTCTAAACCAGTATAATTCCCAAATTCATCTATCCTCTAGGCCACAGATAAGAATACCTTTTATCCTCATCAAAAAGCTTTCTTTTGTAGAGCGTGGAGAACATTAGAGAAAGTCATATTTAGTCAAAGTGAGAGGGCAACAGGGCATGGTGTGTGTATAGCCAATTTTTATATCTCCAGAAAGCCCTACATTTAAGATTCCTAGAACATCAGGTAACACAACAAAAGTAGGTTAAATAGAGAAGATCAGAATGTCTTTTGAAAGTGTTTTCTATACATTACAGGGAGCTGCACCCCAAACTCATAACAATAAGGCCATCTAAACTAGACCTGCATAATGATAACACCAACTGAGAAGTGGAGGAAATCTCAGACCCACCTCATTTTTATGAAGAGCTGTAAGTAATAAATGGCTGATAGGAGAGGGACAAGGGACAATAAGTGTTCTCTACTCTCATCTAAGCCAAGGTGTTTAGTCCTAATCACTATACATATAAACAATAAATATACTTGAGACATTATATTTTTGAATACAAATGAATATGTATTTATATACATAATAATAATAAATAATATGAGGTCATGAATTTCAGAGAGGAAAAGTGTAGTATGAAGAGAGGCTGCTTGTTGGTTCCCAGCCGATTAGCCACAAAATAATCACACATACACTGTATTAATTAAATCACTGCTTGGGCCATTATCTTAGCTTCTTATTGGTTAACACTTACATATTAATTTAACCCATTGTTGTTTATTGGCTGAAGCATTTCTAGGGTTCACAGAAACATCTTGGGGGTGGGTCTTGTTCAATCAAACCACATTAGTTTGGAAGGAACCTATAGGTTCTCTTCCTCTGTGTAAACAAAAGTAGAACCTCTTTTCCAAATCAACAAATTCTTAGAACCAAATTTTGAAGTCAAGAAATCTTTAAGGTATATATGTTGGTTTAGCTTAGCAGCCCATATAATAAAATGTCTCTCTGTACTTTGCTCATTCATAGTCAAAAAATTCAAAGAATACACAATAGCATATATAATCCAGACTTTCTATGCATAATACATCTTTACATTGCTTATTTTTTCTTACTCTATTAATCCATGTCTGTCTGTACTTTGTCTTTTAAAGACTTTGTTTTAGTTTTAAGATGATTTATTTCCATTTATAACTGTCTATATTATTTTTATTCTCTCCCAAGCCTTTTGACATTTATCTAACACTGAGACCTAGTTAGGGATCTATATCTGTCTGAATCTGCCTTTATTGCTATTTTAATTATTTTCTGACCAGAAGCACCTTTTTTTTTAATGCTAAGCAGGCATGACTAGGACCAACTCTGCCCTAACTGTTGGCTCCACCCACTCCAACATTGCCTTTGAGACTGCCAGGTGGGAGCCATCATTACCACCTCAACTCTGGGAAACTCTGTGCAGCATATAAACCCTTTTTTATCTGAGTAAAACTTAAATTTGCCATGCAGCACACTGTGCAGCCTGGAAATATCTCTGTGTATGGTGGCAGGAATTTGCCATGCTCTCTTGCCTGTGAACTCCTAGAAAACCTGATCCTGCCATTTGTCCAGGCAGTGGTTACTGAGCCAGTGGCATGAGCTCTGCTACTTTCCTCCAACGCTGAGCGGGCATATAAGCATCCGGACATGAAGTAGGTGGCAGATATAAGCCCCCCAAAAGAGCCAGAATTGTTTCTGTAACTAGCATGAATCAGGAAGCTTCCATTAAAGAAACTGAACAGTTCTTGCCACTAAAGCTGAGTCAGGAAACTTCATAAAGTAGTCACGTGCTGCACCATCAAACAGAACAAAAAGCTGTGTTAAAGTCTTTTTTTTCTTTTTCTTTTTTGGGTGTGGGTGTGTGACTAAAATTCCTTTTTAAGCTTCCTCAGTTTTTTATGTGGATTTAGTTGACCACATTGGGGGCCAGTTTGTTGGTGGAGGTTGCTTATTTGTTTCTTTGCCACTCAGACTTTGAAATAATCACATATAAATCTGTATTATTTGCAACACTGTTTTGTCAATAGCTTAAATGTACTTTTAGCTAACTCTTACATCTTAAATTAATCCATTTCTATTAATTTATGTATCATCACATGTGGTGAGTGTGTCTGTGTCTGTCTCCTGAGGGTGACTACATGGCTTCCCTCTGACTCTGCCTACTCTCTCTATATATCTCTTTCAGCTTGGCTTTACTCTGTTAAGCCATTGGCCGAAAGCAGCTTCTTTATTAACCAATGGAATAAAACATATCACAGCAGACATCATCTCCCACATCAAATAACTGTCATATTATTTCATAAACTGTGGTATATAAATATTGTATATAACCTTCTAGAATGTTAAATAGTTTTGCTGCAAGACATATGCTTATCTTCAACCTTTAAATTTTACTTTATTTGGAAATAAAATAAACTATTTGCAAATATGATAAGCCAGTCAATAAGAAACTGCACTTGAGAATAGGACTGAAAAGTGATCATGTAATCATTATAAAGTAAATATGAACAGAAATATGTAAATTGAATTTTATTTCCATAATAAGAAGAGATTACAGTTATGATACATGAGCGAAATTATTACCAGGTATTGGAGCACTAGCAATTCTCTAGTCTTAATAGAGAGTACAGTATTGAAGATATCCTCATGGAGGAAATATATTTTCCATACCTTTTATTGTAAATTGCCTAGATATGGTATTAAGTGTTGAATGGTACTGAAACAATTCTCTTTAAAATGGGATGTTACTTTAGAATATGGAAAAAGATTGGAGTTGACACACTCTGACGCACTGGACAATAATTATGGTCAGTTTAAAAAATAAGTAAGTAGGAATTGAAATGCCATAATGACATCACTGAGTCTTCATTTGTGAAAGACATATACCATTTGATAGCTCTATTAGCAAATTTCTATATTGTTATGTGAAGAATATTGCTGGAATATAAAGGTGCTTCCTATAAAAATTGAAAAGGAAATGAGAAACAACTTATTGTGAAACTGAAAATAGAATCATCTGTGTAAGTAATGGGAATTTTGATTGAATTATGCTATATGATACACTATCAGAAAACAAACCTTATTCCATGCAACAAACTGGAGTATTGACATGTTGAAGACACAGATTGACTTTTTCTAGTTGCTGTAAGAATTTCACCTTGGCTTCTCATCTAGGTCTTAGTCTATTGTAGACAGGTCCTTGTTTCTGTCTTCGTTTCAAACACTTTTGAGGATCCTTGTCTCAGTGGCTGGAGGTCAAATACCCAGAATTCTTCCAAGCTAAGTTAAATGAAAGCAGTTTTATAAGTGAACTTCATTATGGTATGGCTATCAAGGGATCCATTTCACCTCAAACTTTCCTAGAGTATTACATTAAGAACTGAGTTCTGGTCCAATGGACATGGCTTTACGTTTTCTATTTCTAAATGATCATTTAAAATTTCTATACTATTGACACTAATATCTTTTATCAGAGATGTGTTTGTATATATCATTTAAGCATATATGGATGTGTGTGGATTTGACAGATCACATGCATGGGGGTGTTGGAGGAAACCTGAAGAGGGTATCATAGCTCCTGGAAGTGGAATTACTAGCAGGCGTGAAACACCTAATATTGGAACTAGAAATCAAACTCATGTACTCTGCAAAATCAGCAAGCACCAATTAACTGCTGAGTCATCTCTGCAGTCAAACAATAGCGATTCAACTCTTGATTTCTTCCTCACTTTATATTTCTCTTTCTTTCTTTCTTTCTTTCTTTCTTTCTTTCTTTCTTTCTTTCAAATGCATGATTTGTAATAAATAATGATTTTGTGTTTAAAAAACGGGTAGTGGCTATGAGTCATATTTCATATTGCAATAGGCAGAAGCAAAGCTGTCTCTTTCATTTAGTTCTTGCAGATAACAATTGGCTTGAGAAGAGAAGTTTGGCTTATTATTTATTGCTTGCATTTCCTGATGAACATATGATTCTATTCCTTAGATATTGTGTTCATTCCCACATTTTATTTGTGACATCCACCTTCAAATCTTGATCCTAAAACATGTATCTTTCTATGGTCTCTGTTATCGCACAGTTTACAGTAAGTTTCCTACCCCTGCTCTATTCTTTTACCTATAAACCAACATCCTTATTGAGTCTCTTCCAATTCTGTGAATCCTCCTTCTCAAGATGCCAACTATCTGGTCAAAAAAAAAAAGTGAGCCAAGTGTTTCTTTTCCACTAAAATCCTCAAAAAAAAAAGTATATCTTTTCTTTGTCTTTTTCTGAGGTCAAATGCCCCAAGAAGGGTTATGTGCAGTGCTGTAGGTTAGATTCTGAAGATCACCCTAACCTCCACTAAACCTCTCAAAGTTTCATTTTAGATATGTAGTCATTAGTTCAGTGAAAGAATGACTCTGTCTTATGCTTTGAGTTTTAGTACTTTATTAGAGTATTAGCATGTTAGACTACATTTATCTCTTATATCAGACATGGAGGGCAACCACCTATGTACTGTATTAAATATGAGTCAATCCTTCTTCTTACTATTCACATTTCAGCGGTCTCACATGAGTTGTAATTGTTTTCTTCTAAAACAGCCATTGTCTAAATCTGCAGATATAAATTTATGCTTCCTTGGAAAGCTTCACTATTTCTACGACTTTGGAAGATTGTTCTTACTTCCTCTTTGTTCTTTCCTACAAGTCTTCAGGGTTTTTTTTTTTTTCTGAAATTAAACATTTATTTGAAGTGCTAACAGGTAAGTGATTTAAATTAAATTGTGACCTGCTGGTTTTAAAGAAAGCAAGCCTAGCATGTTGGTATCTGAAACTAATGGGTGACCTGACAAAAAAGGGCCATAGGAGATATGCTAAGAGCCCTAAGAAAAAAGATGTGGCAACAGGTAATCTGTGACAAATTCAGAGATAAGACTAGAATTGGGATTGGAGGATGGAAAGGGGGTAAAAACTTTCTGTTTTCCTGGCTGCAGTGGCCAGAGTGATTCCAGGCAGAGAGTGCCTCGAGTCTCGTGAGCAAGGAAAAGGCCGTTTATATTTAATTAATTAGTTTTTTTGCAAATATTCTATGCAAATATCATGCTAGGTTATATCTCAGTAGTAATCAACAAATTGAAACTGAAAGCTGAGTTGTTCATTTTCAGTATCAAATTTTCTGTAAGCAAGAAAAGGCAATTGAAGCTATAAAAGGATAAATCTAATTTAATTTAGTGAATTCTATCTACTATCAGTGTAGTTTGATGAATAGCTGTTCATGTAATACGCTTTGGCAAATATTTGAAGATTTTACTAATTTTAGTGTAGGCAAACAAAACAAAGTATAAAATACAGACTTTTGATGGCTAGTAAAACCTAAAAAAATAGTCTTATAAAAAATAGAATGAAAAAAATTTGATTTCAGTTTTACTTTTGCTATAATTCAAGAATAAGATACATAAAATCATTCAGGTTGTAATTCATTACTAGTTATTTTCAAAGACCATTATGCCATAATCTATTTTAAGATATCTCAAATGTTATTATCTTACTTGAACTGTAAAAATTTATCTAGTTTTCTTTATATGCACCACCAGACACATGTTAAATTTATGACTTTGAAAATTACTTATATTGATAATAAAAGTGGTGTTTTTTTACTTGCTGTGGCTCATCATTGTTTTCCAATAACTTTGGTATTTCTAATTATAGAATTAATATTTAAAAATTGTTTCTTATAAGTATAATTTCAAGTCAGTATAGACAAATAAAATAATATTGACATACGTTAAAATTAAAATAATAATAAAATAAGATAGTCATTTGTTGACCGAGTTTTCTGTCCTGCCTTGTTCCCGCAATTGCTAAGTCCCATAGAAATTACACAGAGGTCTACATTAGTTATAAACTGATTGGCCCATTAGCTCAGGCTTCTTATTAACTCTTATAGGTTACATTAGCACATTATTCTTGTCTATGTTAGCTCTATGGCTTGGTACTTTTGTCAGTGAGGCAGTTGCATCTTGCTTGTTCTGTGGCCAGGTCACAACTGCAGAGCAGAACTTCCTTCTTCCCAGAATTCTCCTATTCTCATTGACCTGCCTTTACTTCCTGACTAACTACTGGCCAATCAGCATTTATTTAAATAATTGACAGAATACAGATCATTGTTTCACACCACTTCCCCCTCTTAAAAAAAATGAACAAACAAGAATTCTGAATCTAATATCCTTTGTTTAGCTTTTCTCCTGACCATGAGCCATAACAACTTGTAATCAACATTATAAACAAAGGAAATATCCATAGTCCAATTTTGGGGATGTGGGTGTAGTTTTCAAGGCAGTTGTTGATCATAAAAATGTGTTTCATATTCTTGTTACAATATAGCATGATGTATATTTTCAACTTCTCCCATAAATATAGCCATAAAATTGATATTGTCTGCTGTTTCTGCACAGAAAACACATGCACAGCATCAGAGACTTGGCTGTGAAACTTGCTTGCATTAGTTGTTTCAATATCTGCCTTCTGTCAGCTCAATGGCTAAACAGAGTAAATTTCTGTGACCATGTGTCAAAGATGGCAGTATCCCAGTATGAAATGATTCTTAATTTCTAAATCACCAGCTCAAAGACAGTGAAAAACAGTCCAGAAAAACTGTTACGGACATTATGTGCCAGAGAAGCAAATTTTTTTAATCATAAACCTGGTGTTTATTTCATCTTCCATAATTACTCAATCAAGTCACCTCGTGGATATTATGTGATTTTTATCTGGCAAGTAGAGACTATTTCTCATTTATCCTTATCTTATAAGTTTTCTGAAAATTGCAAATAAAAATTTGATATTTTAAAATGATAGCTTAAGACAAAATGAAGAAAATAAATCTAATTAGTGTTGATCTTGCATCATAAAAATTAAACATTTTTAGAATATGCATACTAGTCTCCTTTGTCTTTTTAGTATTATTCAATTAAGAGGTTTAAACTATTTAATTTTCAAGATAGGAATAGTCCATGTCAGATGAATCTTCAGTCTCGTTTGATTTTCATTTTTACTGAAACACCTTTCAGTTGTAGACACATTTTCCTAACCCCTCCTCCCTAAATTGTTATGGCAGGGTATCTTTGGCTAACTTAATAAACTTATGTGGAAATGAGTAGGTTATTTTGACAAATAATAATTTTTATATCCTTAAAAGGAACAATAATGTAAATCATTAGATTTAATTGATTCAAATAGTAAAACTATAGATTTAAATAGCAGAAAATAATGAATTTTGTCAAAAATGAATTACACTTATCTATTTTAACTATTCTTGTTGTTGGTGGTGGTTTTCTGGCACACGGTTTCTCTGTGTAACAGCTGTGGCTGTCCTGGAACTCTCTTTGTTGACCAAGCTGGCATCAAACACACATATTTCCACCTGCCTCTGCAACCTGAGATCTTGGAGTAAAGGTGTATGTCACCCCACTGAGCTTACTTCAATATTTATCTATTGGACAGAATTTGTATTTTATACACATATACATTTTGTAATATTTAAATCATTTTTAGCATATCTCTGATCAGTATTTTTATTTCTTATTGTAAAATATTTAAACTTCTATCTTTCAGTATTATGAAATATTTGCTGAATAAATTATTAGTAAATCCATCTAAGTGGAATGTCTCTTTTTTGCAGCAAGAATGACTATTTGTTAAAACCAGAGGTATTGTGAGTGAAACTCCATTAATGAACACTTTCTTAGGAAATGCAAGCACTTGGGTTTTAGGCACAGCAAAATAATAAAAAAGTAAAAATGTTTGTAAATAAATAGATTAGTTGATGCTGGTAGATGATGTAAAGAGGAATCCTCAGGTGGTATTGGATAAAATAAAATAGCTAATTCATTGTGTAACATTATCAAGTTTCCAAAGTTGTAAAAGAACTATAATCCAAGTGTGTCAAAACTAAGTCGAAAGAAATAATAAAAAATTGATGCCACAATTAAAAAAGAAAGGTCCTTTATATTGTAGTTTAGACAAAAATATATATAAATGTGATTTCTCTCCTTATATCTTTTTTCTTTTTTCTGTCCTGTTATCTGTGAACTATGTTCTGTGGTTGTGTGTCTCTGATATACCTTTGCCCCAACTAAGACTTTCTTCTCTATTTAGTGAACATCACACAAAAAATAGGTATAGGACTGGAATGATAATTTCTTTTCTATAGAAGTATTTAATATACTTTTAGTAGAGGAGTTACTAAACTGATACTAACTGATGCAGAAAAGAACTCACAAAACCACAGATACTTTCAGTCTGCAGTTACATGTTTCCAAAATGAGTTATGGATAGTGGTGTTCTTTAAAGTTTCTTTGAAATTTTAGGAGCTTTAGAGGATACAGAAAAATGATATTAAAATGAAATGTATACCTTAGGTTATAAAATCTGATTATATGGGAAGCTCAAAACAGTAATATTCGTTATATCGTATGCTAAAAGACAAGTTAAACTAAAATAGTCTAAATACCCAATAGCGAAACCATGAGTTAATAGTTGAAATGGCCTCAAGGTATATTATAACTTGATTCCACAGCAAGGCAACAGTTCGTTTTCTAAGACAAGAAGTATTTCTAAAATAAGCAAACTCCACAGAAAGTCAAATAATATATTGGAGAGCCACTTAACTTTGCAGGTGATTTATTTACTTGAAGTTAAAAATGCCTTATAAAATGAATGCCAAATGTCTTTCTCTAATACTGTATATAAAATTATAACTCTTCCAATCTAATTCTTACTCTATTTTTAAAGTGTTTCTGACAGAAAAACGGGATAAATTTATTTAACTGAATCATATTTTTCAATGATTTATATCCTATCTTGAAAATGCCTATCTATTTAAAATTCATAAGACTTTTTCCTTGCTTTCTTCATTAAGATCTCACTAATATTTCCCAAGTTTCTGATCATTTTCCAAAATCTGTTCTCCCCTATAAGTACCATGCTTAAATTGTTTTACTTACTGTTAATATTTATCTATGCCAGGACATAAATATGAAAATTCCCCCCACAAAATATATATAGTTGGCTACCATAATTGTTCTAAAATTATTTTTCCTAAATTTTTAATTTCCAGAAGTATTAAAATTATTCACTATGTAATATTTTTATTATTAATAGTATGTTTTATAATTTGTAGTAGACCTCTGACTTCCATACCCCTAATTACTGTCTATTCAGCACAAATGATATTAAATACAGTGCTGTCTTTATTAGTCAGGCTTTATATGGTATACACACACATACTTAAATACAGATCTGTTCCTTCCAAAATTGTTTAGATAATTTATAACCTTTCTAAGCAAATAAAAAGTCAGAAGGTCCATTACAAAAATGAAAACAAATAATACAAATATTATTTTTAAGATTATATTTAATCATGTATTTAATCGTGAAAATAATTGACATTTTTATAGTTATTATTAATAATAATATTGTTTTGCATCCTGACAACAATTTCCCTTCCCTCTCTCTTCCCAGTATCCGCACAACATTGCCTCATGCACTCTACATCTGTTTCTCTTCATAAAAGCACAGGCCTCCTGTGGATAGCAAACAAACATGGTATATCAAGTTGCAGCAAGACTAGACACCCTCCCCTACATTAAGGGTAGAAAATGGAAGCCATTATTAAGAATAGGATCCCAAAACCCAGAAAAAGAGTCAAAGACAGACCTGCTGACTCTTTTAAGAGTCCCACAAGAAAATAAGCTACACATGGGTAGAATATGTGCAGAGATTACATAGGTCAGTCCCCTGCAGTCCCTCTGGTTGTTGATTTGGTCTCTGTGGGCCCTCATGAACCCAGATTAGTTGAGTCTGTGATTTTTCTTGTGGTGTCCTTGACCCCTCTGAATCCTCCCTTTCTTCCACAGTATTCATCAAGAACCACCTAATGTTTGGCTGTAGGTTTGTTTTCATCTGTTTCTATATGTTTCCATCAGTTGCTGGATGAAAGCGTCAATGGTGACAATCAGGCTAGACAATGATCTATGAGTATAGCAGAGTAACATTAGAAATCATTTCATTTACTTCTTTGTTTTCCTCCCTTCCTCTTCCTCTCCCTCTTTCCCTACCTCCCTCAGTCCATCTCTCTCTCCCTCTCTTTCTCTCTCTTATTTTCTTTTTCTTTTTTTTTTTTTTTTTGTCAGTCTTGTTTGGTTTTATCCTAAGTCTCTGGGCTATCCGACCTCTGGGTCCTAGTCCTTCAGGCTGTATCAGGAGTTGTCTCACTCTTATAGTATGGGTAGAAAATCTGAACAAGTAATTGCTTGGCCACTCTCACAATTTATGCATTCACTTTTTTTCAGCACATCTTGTAGGCAGGACAAATTGTACATCCAAGTTTTTATGGCCTGGTTGGAGTCCCAATCCGTCTATTGGAAGTCCTACCTGACTACAGTAGACTTCCAGTTCAGGTTTCATATCCTCGGTTTCTCAGAGACTTTAGTGCAGTCATGCTTATAGATTCTGGGAAGTTTCCACTGCACTAGATTTTGATCTTGTCCTTGAGATGTCCTCCCCACTGCAATTTGTCTCACCCACTACTTTCTCTCCTTCCTCCCTCCCTCCACCCGATTCCTCCTTTTCCTATCTCCTTTTCCCACTTTCCCACCACACATTCTACTCGTCTACACAAGATGTTTGTTCTCTTTACCCAAGTGTCCACGCACTTGAGTAGTCCTTGTTTAGCTTCTCCATATCTATGAAATATACCATGTTTGTCTGTCTGTGTCTTGGTTACCTTTCTCATGATGATTTTTCCTAATTTGATCCATATCCTTGAGTTCCTCACATGCAACTTTCTACATCAGGTACTTTATTGATCATTAGCCTCACTTCTCCACAAGTTACGTTCTTTTCTTCTTTTTTAAGAACCTTCTAATAGTATTAACTCAGTTGAGTTAAATAACCAAAGTTTGACACTTAATGAAACCAGTATTTCAGATTAAATTTCTGTTTTGGTTTTCAAATAGATAATCTAGCATAGGTTTGAGTTGCATAATTATCAGCTTTTAATCCCCAAGATGAATGACAGCTATAAAAACTGAAATACATTAAAATATTAATTGTGATCAAAATAAACACCAAGACCAGATTATATTTGATTTGCTTCTGCAATTACATATATACTTTAATGTTTCCTGTTTTCTAAAGAAGTTTTCTTTCTTTAGCCCTGCGAATGAAAACATGGCCTCAGCCTGCTAGGCAGCAACTTTTCTTTTAGCTATAGTCTTGCTCTAAATTTAAAGAATAACCGTGAATTTATTCCAAAATAAAAGAAAAGAAAACAATGTTTCTATTCTGGAACTACACTAAGGCTTATCATTCCCAAGACTTAAAGTCTTGCCTCACAACATTATAAGATCAAATTGCACAGTATATGTGAATGAAGGAGCCAGTTGCCACCAAACAAACACTCATCAACTATGTTCTGTTGTCCAACCTGCTTTGCTCCTTGCTCCCATTTCTCTTTTCTAAGTATCCTGTAAGTCTTTATGGACTGGATTTCTAGTCTCTGAAAATGCTCTGTCTGTGTCTTCCTAATGGGGACAGTCATTTAAGTTTCAGGACTGAGTTTGATATGATCTGTTCTATGATATGCAAGTGTCTTTACTATCTCACATAATATGCTGAATCTTATTTATCACAGTGTTAATTCTGTTTTAGGATAATCTTCAGCCTATGATTCTGTTTTTAACATTGCAGTGTGAATGTCTTATTGAGGAAATAAAAATTTACCTGTCTTTATCATGAAGTCCACAAAGATAAACAGCTATCATTAGGAAGTGAAATTCATGATCTCAGTAATCTTTTTGTTGTTTACCTAACATTATCTCTTTAAAATTACACTAAAAATCTTGCAGACCTCCATGAAAGACATGCCATAAAATGGAAACTGTACCCCTGTCACAACACTACACTGAAAATAGTACCATATCATCTTTCCCATATTATTATTATTCACTTTGTCTATGGACAATAACTTTTCCAGTCAATAAACATCCATAGTGTAATGGGCATTCAAACTCTGTGGATATGAAATGTTAAGCCTATCTATATTCTGTGTTCATAGCATATACTTACTCTGGATAATAGGTAGGGTAAGAATAAAATATAATGTGCACTCATCTGTGAAAAATCATCTTTTCTATATAAATGATAATGTGGCCATCACAACTTTTTGCAGTTGGAAAGCCAACATAACAATTTCATGTCTCTTTAGTATGAAAATAGGGAAGCATTATTTCCAGGACAAAATTTAGACTTAGCAAAACATATAACACATTCTAGACAGTTGTTTTCCACAATGCAATCTTACATAAAAATTTTCTGAGTGAGAATATATTCTACAGAGTACATAAATAAAATGTACCTCTATATGGACAATCATAACAAAATCAGTCACTGCAAAGAGATTCGCACATGCTAATGAGCATGGATTAGACTGAGACTTTTAAACAGATTTTCTGTGTCATTTCAATCACTCATCTGAAGACATTATTTTAGCTCACTGAGAAATTTAGGAAGGGAGTGACACTTTTTCCTTTTTAAATAAATCCTTGTATGACATGAAGCATCACTAAGTAAAGAATTGAAAGAAACTAAAGTAATACTATTAAAAGAGTTCATAAATTTAGGTGTATTACAATCTTCTTAGTATTTATTGCATTATTATACTGTATAATTTACAATAAAAATATTTTAAGTGCCCTAAAGTGAGATCCTCAATGTTTGTTAAAGTAACAGCAATAATAGTTTTTATGCTTTTACAGTATAGATTATTCAAGATTAGAATATTTTAACTATTGCTTACTTGTGCATTTAAGTCATAATTGATAATATACACTTATATTAAGTGTGAGTCCCTGTATTTGTTTTCATCTGATGAAGGAGGATGCTTCTCTGATGATATTTATGAAAGGTGTTGCTCTGAGAATAGCAGAGTTTCATTAGGAGTCATTTTTATTTTATTTTTTATATTTTTTATGGTTTTTAATTAATTAATTTAGTTATTAATTAAAGATTTCTGTCTCTTCCCCACCAACGCCTCCCATTTCCCTTCCCCTCCCCCAATAAAGTCCCCCTCCCTCGTCAGCCCAAAGAGCAATCAGGGTTCCCTGCCCTGTGGGAAGTCCAAGGAACCCCCACCTCCATCCAGGTCTAGTAAGGTGAGCATCCAAACTGCCTAGGCTCCCACAAACCCAGTACGTGCAGTAGGATAAAAAACCCATTGTCATTGTTCTTGAGTTCTCAGTAGTCCTCATTGTCCACTATGTTCAGCGAGTCCTGTTTTATCCCAGGCCTTATCAGACCCAGGCCAGCTGGCCTTGGTGAGTTCCTGATAAAACATCCCCATTGTCTCAGTGTGTGGATGCACCCCTCGCGGTCCTGAGTTCCTTGCTCGTGGTCTCTCTCCTTCTGCTCCTGATTTGGACCTTGAGATTTCTGTCCAGTGTTCCAATGTGGGTCTCTGTCTCTGTCTCCTTTCATCGCCTGATGAAGGTTAATATTCAGGAGGATGCCTATATGTTTTTCTTTGGGTTCTCCTTCTTATTTAGTTTCTCTAGGATCACTAAATATACGCTCAATGTCCTTTATTTATGGCTAGAAACCAAATATGAGTGAGTACTTCCCATGTTCTTGTTTTTGTGTCTGGCTTACCTTACTCAGGATAGTGTTTTCTATTTCTGTCCATTTGCATGCAAAATTCAAGAAGTCCCTGTTTTTTACTGCTGAGTAGTACTCTAATATGTATATATTCCATACTTTCTTCATCCATTCTTCCATTGAAGGGCATCTAGGTAAGGTCATGCTCAACTTCCTTAAGAATCAGGGAAATGCACGTACTGGCTTTGTGGGAGCCTAGGCAGTTTGGATGCTCACCTTACTAGACCTGGATGAAAGTGGGTGGTCCTTGGACTTCCCACAGGGCAGGGAACCCTGATTGCTCTTCGGGCTGAGGAGGGAGGGGGACTTGATTGAGGAAGGGGGAGGGAAATGGGAGGTGGCGGCGGGGAAGAGACAGAAATCTTTAATAAATAAACAAATTAAAATAAGAGAAAAAAAGACAACTTTAAGATACCTGTAGTAATAGGGGCAGCGGCGGGGTTGCGTCCCCAAACACCCCAGCCGCCTGCCCGGCTCGGCTAGCTTATGCCCCAAATAATTACACGGAAACAGTATTCTTTTAAACACTGCTCTGGCCCATTTCTAATAATCTATGTAGCGCCCCTAGGTGCGCTTACCGGGAAGATTCTAGCCTAAGTCCATCCTGGGTCGGAGCTGGGGCATGGTGTGCGTCTTCCCTGGAGCAGGTAGCATGGCGTCTCTCCTGCGTCTGCTCCGGAGAGTGGAGCTGTGGAGTCTGACCTAAATTCCTCTTCCTCCTGGCATTCTGTTCTGTCTGTTTACTCCACCCACAGGGCCAAACAGTTTCTTTATTGCTTAACCAATGAAATCAACAGATTGATATATGACACTCCCCCATCACTTCCCCTTTTTCTGTTTAAACAAAAAAAGGAAGGCTTTAACCTTAACAGAGCAAAATTACATATAACAGTTATCAAGTAAAAGTTACATCAGAAACATTTATACATATAACAAAATTGACCTTAAAATCCATACCAATGCAAATTATTCATACCTATATCATTTCCCCCTTTAAATGTAAAAGAACATTTATAAACTATATTTGGGAACATGGGCGCAGTTTTTTCTCTCCAAACTGCTTCCTGCTGAATGGGGGCGTCGTTAATCAGATTATTTAGGGTGTAACCTGTGTGCCAGGTTTATCTCAGTTGGCAGTTGAGCAAAGCAATTTTCTGAAGATGTTCACAGCAACCCTTCAGGAGGACGTGGTCCATCATACCAAATCGGAATAGAAGAAATCCATAGAGTCTCATCCTCTGTGAAAACAAAAGAAGAATCTCTTTTCCAAAGTATCATATCCTTAGATCCAAATTCTGAAATCATACCCTCATGATATCCGTTCTGGTTCCACTTGGCAGCCCATATAATGAAATGTCTCTCTGTACTTAGCTCCTTCACAGTCAATAATTTTAAAGAAAACACAATGTACATAATCCAGACTCTTTGTGAATTTTTCATTTTTACGCGGCTTAGCTTTACTCTATCACTTTACTTTATTCTGTCTCTTTAAAGACTTTATTTTTACTTTTTTTTTTAACCATTAACTTTATTCTCTATATTCTTTTTCTTCTCTCTCCCAAGCCTACGTACATTCATCCAACAGTGTGACTCATTCAGTGGTCTGAATCTGTCCTATTGTGAATCTGCAATTTTTTACTATCCAGGAGCTCTTTTGATTTGCGCCTTTAAATCACTAGGTGCTTAAGAATCTAAGCTGTGACATTCCTAGGTTAACTTTTTGCTTTTTGAGCGTATATCTTTGACCTGGAATAACCCTGTAGACCAGGCTGTCTTTGAACTCTCAGAGATCCACCTGTCTCTGCCTCCCAGGCATTGGGATTAAAGGTGTTTGCTACTACTTGAACTCACAGACGTCTGTTTGTCTCTGCCTTTTAGGCACTGGGATTAAAGGCGTGTGCTACCACACCTTGAAGTCACAGAGGTCTATCTCCCTCTGCCTCCCAAGTGTTGGGATTAAAGGTGTGTACACACAACAACTCTCTTCCTTTTTTTTTTGTTTTTTGCTTTAAGAACTTCAACTTTCAGCTTGCATATATTTTTAACACACTTTATACCATTCAGAAATTTTCTCTGTCTTTGAATCTCTCTTTACTGTATCTCTCTCTGTTTTTCTGACCACATGAGTCTTTAGTTTACCAAGCAATCTCAGTAGGACTAAAGGCATGGCTTTGCCGGCTAGATGCAGCCCATTCCTTAGCTTTCCAGCCTCATGGCTGAGGTACTGGCTGTAGCCATGTTTATAGCATTTCAAGGTCCCTGCCAGCCAACAAGCTACAACAGACAACACTCAAGTCCTCTCTCTGTAGCCGGTTCTCCTGCCTCAAACAGTCAGAGTTTGCCATGGCAGGATGGCCCAGAAAGCTGGCATTTTTAAACAGCGCAGCTTTTTTCCTGCTACGGCTGAAAACCGAAAAGCATGCGTTCAGCTTTTCGTCAACACCGTTTAAGTGTTTCGTGGCAGGACCTCTTAATGAGCTGCAGGGTTTTGCAGCTGAAGCTGAGTCAGGAAGCCTCTCTTAGATGAGGCGCTTGCTTGCCTCTAGCAAGCAGAGTAGACCCGAGAAATTGCCACAAGAAACACGCTTTACTCTATTCTTTTCCAAGCTTTCTCAGGCTTTCTGTGGACTCAGTTAGCCACACGTCTGGGCGTCATTTGTAGTAATATGGGCGGCGGTGGGGCTGCGTCCCCAAACACCCCAGCCTGCCCTGCCCGGCTAGCTTATGCCCCAAATAATTACACGGACACTGTATTCTTTTAAACACTGCTCTGGCCCATTTCTAATCATCTGTGTAGCGCCCATAGGTGCGCTTACCGGGAAGATTCTAGCCTAAGTCCATCCTGGGTCGGAGCTGGGGCATGGTGTGCGTCTTCCCTGGAGCAGGTAGCATGGCGTCTCTCCTGCGTCTGCTCCGGAGAGTGGAGCTGTGGAGTCTGACCTCACTTCCTCTTCCTCCTGGCATTCTGTTCTGTCTGTTTACTCCACCCACAGGGCCAAACAGTTTCTTTATTGCTTAACCAATGAAATCAACAGATTGATATATGACACTCCCCCATCAGATACCATCTTACACCTGTCAGAATGGCTAAAATAAAAAACACCAATGATAGCCTTTGCTGGAGAGGTTGTGGAGAAAGGGGTTCCCTCATCCATTGCTGGTGGGAATGCAAACTTGTGCAACCACTTTGGAAAGCAGTGTGGCAGTTTCTCAGGAAATTTGGGATCAACCTACCTTTGGACTCAGCAATACCACTCTTGGGAATATACCCAAGAGATGCCTTATCATACAACAAAAGTATATGCTCAACTATGTTCATAGCAGCATTGTTTGTAATAGCCAGAACTTGGAAACAACCTAGGAGTCATTTTTAAATTACAGTTTTTAAGATCAGTAATAATTAAAGCTATCCTTGGGCTCTGAACTATCTGGTGTCTTGTTCTTTGTCACCCAAGTAGTGTTGGGTATGGGTTCCATGTTATTAAATGGGCCTTAAGACATTGGTTGGCCACTCCTCCAAGTTTTGTGCCATAATTGCCCTTACATAATTTGCAGGCAGGACAGTACTGCAGATAAAACCTAAAGAAACTAGGATTGTTGTTTATGGTTTTGTAGTCTGTAGAATACATTCCTGCACCAAAGAGACAAGAACTAAAAGATAAAACTTCCATGTTGGCACCAGCTCACCTCTCCATGTTCAATGAGTTGTGTGAGTATTGCCTTCAGCAATGAGCCTTTTTCTTTTGTCAGTTTGTGAATATCAACCTTTTGTCTGACAACTGTGAGGTATTTGGAGATTTCCATGAGGCTCCTTTGCCAAAAGTTCAATTGTATGTAACTCACTCCCAGTATGGGGAATTTTATTTGGTGATATAGAGATGGGTAGTCAGGATGTGCCCTTCTCATTATTTGGAAACTTCATCTGAGTTTGATTGTTTCAATGTATCACAATTTCTTTATTCATGCTTCTTTTGAGGGTCATTTTTGTTGTTTCCAATTTGTGGACGTTAAGAATAAACTCTCAATTAATGTGTTTGAGCAATTGTCCTTGTGGTAGGATAAAGTGTGTTCTGTGTATATGCCCAAAGCAGTATAGCTGAATCATGAGGTTGATTGATTCCCATCTTCCTGAAAATTCACTACATTGATTTTCTTAGTGACTGTACAAGTTTGCACTCCCACTATAAATGCATGGATTTTCTTCCTATTCCCCATCCATGTTGGCAAGAACTGTCACTCATGTTATTGATCTTAACCATGCTGACCATGTAACATTGAATCTCAATTTACAGCAATCATTCTAGCTGTGTGGTGATTGAACACAGAACTGTCAACTATGAAATCTGTTAAGAAGTCATTTTTTCTGAATGACAATCAGGGCTTAGTACTCCTTAATTGTCCTTGGTGTATCCTGGAAGTGGACAAGACTTAAGACACATTTTAGAACTAAAATGTAGAAAAATTTTAGGTGGATTTTCAACATTCGTATCCAATTTCTACAGAATAAATCAATGCCAAATATCTCAATAATCAGTATACTAATATTCATTTCAGTTTTCTATATAATATGTAAACAAAGAATTTGTCAAGGCAGTTGGCACCCTTGGAGACTTCTTATTGATTATCAAAGATCAGTCAATAGCTTAATTTTATATTTAGCTATTTGTTATAACTTAAATTAACCCATGTTTATTAATTTATGTGTTACCCCAAGGCTTCTTTACTTCATCTATGCACTTTTCATGATTCTTCTTCCAAGTCTGGCTGGTGACTCCTCAGACTCTGCCCTTTTTCCCAGCATTTACTCTGCCCTGCAATCCTGCCTAGCTTCTGGCCATTTATCTTTTTTATTAATCCAATCCCAGTAACATATATTCACACAGTAGAAAAAAATATTCCACACTCATATTTCATTAAAAAAACTCTGATATGTAGCTGTTTCAGAATTTATTTTACTTAATGAAGAATGCATGGCTTTTGTAGAGCCCCAGACAATACTATAATTGCATTATAATTTCCCTAAAATTAAGCCATATTGCTCAGTTTCTCCTTTTATATTTATTATTCAGATTTAATTAATTTTTTAGGTAGAGAACTGTACTGTAGCATTGGAATGCTTAATGCTGAAAATAATTTGTTTGGGATAAATAAAATGGTTTAAGTGTAATAAATTATTTGAATTTTTCAAATAAATTGCCGATTTCAATAAACCTAACTTGTTAACATGAATTGCAAAACATATAAGGAGATACCACGTATTTATTCTATGTCTGACTTTGTGCTAATACTGAAAAGTGTTTGTAAAAAGTGATTTTACTCTAGGTATTCTTTGGGCACAACTATCGTAATTTTATTTTTATTTTAGTTGGATCTGTGCTTTTGTGCAGTTAATTTGTAAATATTTGCCTTACCAAATTAAGTAGATTTGTGAGTATCAATAAGTTGTATATTTATTGAAAATAAAGCTGAAGGTGAGAGCAGAACAGGATGACGCATGGTATAATCTCTGCTATTTGCTTGTAGAGATACTTGGGAATGAGATTTTCAACTACCACGATTACATAATGAGATCAGGCCAACCTCAGCTATTAAATATTATCTCAGAAACAAACAAAGAAACAAAACAATAAAAATGGCAGCCATGGGTAGTTCATACAGGCTTCTAGTTTCAGTTACTTCAGGTACTGAAAGAAAGATATTGGTAAATACAGGGTCTTTATGGCTTGCAAGGCAAACTTGCTCCTACCCTGGTTACTCCAGTGAATATACTCTATCAAGTGAGTGATTGAAAAAAAGAGAGGCTCGGGAGACAAAAAGGAATAATAGGAGGCTTTGAAAATAGAAAAGATGGAGAAAAGAATAAATGAAAAGAAGAATATATACACACATCAGGGTAAAATGTTTGGCTAAAATGTATAATGTTTGGTATAAAATGTATATTGAGCCCAGGCTCAATATCCAAAAGAAACCTGAACAAAGCAAAAAACTTTTAAAACAAAAAGATTTTAAACTATTCATAACAAATACTTCATATCCCATAGTGGAATACACACAAAAATTAAAACTATTACACAAAACAAATATTCTGTTAGGAATTAGGGATCTATGGACAATTGTTAGTTTCTGGAAGAGAGAACAACATTTTTCTTTAAGTGCCTCTTGAAAGTCTGCCATTCATCAGTATGATGAAGCACAACCAAGCCTATATTGGTCTTAAAAATTGGTCATTATTGGATAAAAACAAAAGAAAACCTCTCAAAGGTTTCATGTACATATATGTTTGTGTGTATATGTCTAAAGTATATTATATATTCTAAAGATATATAAAATATGAGTTGCCATTGTTTAAGGAACTGAGTATATTACTTTTAAATATCTAAGCAGAGCTGTGAGATTGATATTTTTATAGCCAAAAAAGAGTGGAATTTGGGGGTTTTCATTGACACAAAAATTAGAATTTACTGTATAGCATATTCTATACTAATAATAATAAAGGTGGTAGATGATTTGTCAAGGATTTAGTAAAGGCAAATATGTACTTGTATACAAGTCTTTCCCACAAGAGCAATCTCTATCAACTAATATAAGAGAGGAAATTGCTAACCAGCTTAGATTTTAAAAAAAAGTCCAATGCAAAAAAGAAGCATTTTTTTTCTTAAACACATGGGTTTTTAATCAGTACTAGCATTAGCAGGGAACTAGGCTCATTTGAAGCATTAAATTGAAGTTCCAGATCCGTGAATTTAGAAGCCACTAACAATGTTAAATTTCTTATTATTTTTGTTCAGAGACAAAGGATGAATATAACGTCTGGCAGAAATTTCTTCTTTTTGAAATAAATATGGGTGAATTGTCTCTAATAGAACTATTCACCGTAGAAAACAGAATGTTGCTGAGTTCACAGAACCATTCAGAACTGCCTATCAGGAACATAAAATATCATTCTAGAAAAAATGCCATTTTAATGTAGCATAAAATAGTACAATTTAATCTCTAAGCAGGCATGACACTGAAGGGAAGCCAGCAGAGTTATTCTACTCTATTCACTTAATAATCTCTGTGATATTTACTTGTGGAATTGTTATTTTATAGAAAAACTGACTCATTACAAACATTGCTCTTTGTTTTCCAACAAAGTAAACAGCATTACCTTAGATTAAAAAGAAACGTGTTTGTTGTTCAACCTTTTCTACACATTCAAACATTAAATAATGAATATGTAACATTTGGTAAAGCCAGCCAGAGGAAAACCTTTGAGTCAGATTATAATGGGAGGCTCTTTGTTTATTTCCCGGCCACCCAGACTGAGTAATCACACAGAAACTATATTAATTAATTATAACTCTGTTTGGCCAACAGCTCAGGCATATTTCTAGCTAGCTCGTATACCTCAAATTAATCCATTTCTATTATTTTGTGTTTTTACTACAATGTTGAAGCCTACCAGTAAAGCGCCAGCATCCTTCTCCTTTGGCAGCTATATGCCATCACCTGACTCCTTTTACTTCTCTTTACATCTCTATTCAGATTGCCCAAATGGCTTTACTCTGCTAAGACATTGGTCAAAACAGTTTTATTCATTAACCAGTGAAAGCAACACATATGTTCAACATATGGAAGAACATTCCTCACCATCAGGTTAATATTTCAAATGTTAAAAGGGGTACATAGTTATCCAGAGTCCAAAACCAAGTTTATAAGATAGGGATATATTTACTAAAATATTGTTCTTTTTATACTATATTTTCTGTGCACTTTAAAAGCAATCAAATCAAAACACTAAAATGCTCTTTGCAAAATAGCTGTGGATCTCTTATCTGCCCATCACCTGCAAGAGGAAGCCTGATGACTGGGCAAGGTACCGTTGATGAGGACAGCAGACTATCTGAAGAAAACCACAAGGAATTATTTCATTGACTTTCTTTTTCTTGCCAGTCAAAATTGGTTCTTCTGTTCTTTGATCCATCCAGTTTCCAGTTCCTGGCCATCCAAGAAGTATTGGGTATTGGCTCCATCCTGTGACTTGGGCCTCTAGTTAGACCAGTCATTGCTTGGCTACTCCCACAAGCTAGAGACACTATTACTTGCCCCAGGAGATCTTATAGGCAGGATGGGTTGTGGGTCCAAAGTTTGTTTCTGGCTTTGCGTTACTCTCCACCACTGGATGACGTGTGCAATTACAAAAGATTGCCAGTTCAGGCTCTGTTTCCATTACTAGGGTTCCTCACTAGGTTATAGGAGTTTCCACTGCACTAGGTTTCCATATAGCCTCCTAAATTTCCCCTATTCTAGTCATCTCTCCCCAGTCTCTTCCTCTGTTTTTCCTCCATCACCTGATCTTTCCTTTTCTCATCCCCATCAACCAAAATTTATTCTATCTCCCTTTCCCAGCAAGATCCATGAGTTTACCCTGGAGCCCTGCTTCTTAATTAGCATCACAGTGTCTTTGAATTGTACTGTAATTATCTTTATTTAACAGCTAATATTCACTTATTATTTATTCTTTGTGTTTTTCATATATCAGAAGTCCAGATCTCATTAGTCTCCCTGTCCCTTCTTATCCACCCTCTGTCTTTGCAATGCCACTGCCCCAAATAAAATAAAACTTAAGGGAAAAGGACAATAAGAGAGAATTAAAAGAGAGAAAGGAAAGGAAAAGCTATAGTATGACACTGTGAGTCACACAATATAACCTTTCGTTCATATTGCTTTACTTTGAGGAGCTGCTTGTTCATTGCAACGTGTCATTGGTCTTGTTTGAGGCCTCTGGTTTCTGCTACACCATTAACACTGGACCCTGACTGAGACTCATTTTGCACATTCTGTTGTCCTGTATTGTGGAGATCCTGCCGCTCTGAATCTGCAGGACATTCCCCTGCATGTTCTCCAGCAAATCATAGATGGGGTGGATTGGATGTTGGGCTAGACCAACTCATAGTCGTGGTTCTAGACCCGGGTATTATAGAGTTCTTCAATGCCCCAGCTTTCCCCTGAACTCAACACCAGAATGAGCTCTCTGGCATTGCTTCTGCTAGTTCACTCTATGAAACAAGGAACAAGAGGCAGAACTACTTTCCTGCTTTCCTGCCCTCAAGACCAGCTCACCCACAGCTCCAACACCAGGGCCAGCTCTATGATGCCCTGGCAAGGTATGGGAACCTCTTTCCTGAGCGCTGGTAATATCCACATTGAGTATATGACGTGAAAGAAAACATTTTCAGTAAATATTTCCCCATTATTCTGCAATCTACAGATATCTTTCTATTAGAACATAATTCAATCATTAAGAATGATGCTTATTATTATGTAGTCAAATCTTTCAAGGACATTTGTAGAGAATTGAGCCTTGTAAGAAAATGCTAGTGCTCCTACTGCATGAAAGGACTAGTGTATTTCTTGGTCATAATATTAAAACTCATGTCTGTCTTCAGAGCAAAGCTAGGCCTACACAAAAGTTATTACATAGAATTCAAATGTCGACATCTGGCTTCTCTGATTGAATGCTTGGCAATGTGAATGTAAATATGTATAAGACATATTTGCCACTGTACTGCAAGGGGAGGGCAGAGGTATAGCTGATCCCATCCTGTGTCCCTACCAGATGTGATGAGGCTTTCTCTACCTTGATCTCCAGGGGCTCATGTCCATATCAGTGAAACTGATCAAGCTAAATACTTTCTTTCTGATCTGCTAGTGAATGCTGTCATGTACACAGAAGGTGAAGAGAGAAGGCAGACAGCTCTGTGTTTCAGTCTGAAAATTAAAGATCATCGTTAGAGTCAGAAGTTTGAGTATGAGAAAGCATAGCAGAGACTTCTCTAATGGTACAATTTCCTGTCTCTTCTCTAAGTAGACAGAGAACTATTTCACCATGCCATTGTAATGGCAATCCCAGGGGCAAGTCATGTCCACTGTGACTAGAGTTACTGATACATGAGGAGAAGGCAATAAGACTCTGTCTCACAAACCTAAATCCTCAGAACAGGTGTGGATTGAAGGCTGGAGGCTCCCTGAAAGATTATTTGTATGATTCTTGCAAGGTCAGTCAGAGTTTGCGAAAAGTCTGTTGGTTTTAGATTATACCCATACACTATGAAAACCAAGTAACGCAAGAGTCTAATAAAATCTAGTTTATATTAATTCTCTCTTGAATAATAACTCGACTAAGTATTAAATTTGAAAAAAATAAATCTTTGCAGGGCAGGATAAGTCACATAGAAAAAGAGCCCAGTTCTCTTTAGACATTATTATCATTAACTTTTAAATTGAATAAATTGAGAATTAGTAGGAATAAAAAGTCAATTATTGATAATTTGTAGAAAAACACAAGGTATATTTAAGGTGTCTAGTCTTTATGCTACTAATTTAAAACAATGGTGGCATATTGTAGACAGTCCAATGCAACAGCAGAAATGACAGGAAAATGTGTACATTAAGACTGGTTATTTATATAACAATTAGTTTAAATTTTTGTTCAGTTTTACCTTTTTATGGAATTTCCAGCTCATTTTACACCATGGTAATAAAAACCACAAAATCAGGTATGAAAGTGGATTCATAGAAACATAATGAATTGCATCAAAAACTATTTGAAACCATAGTTATTACCAAGATATTATTGAAAATAAGCGACTCTCATTTCAACAACAAAAACTGCTAGGGAAAAAAAAAACAGAAAACTTCAGCCTTGTAGTTAATTCTGGTAATATGCCTCCATAATAAAAGGTAGACTAATAAATTTTGTAAGACACTGGTACTGAAGTTTTCTTTTGTATGTTGTTTCTATCTTAACTACATAGGAAATATCACCAGATTTGCAAAGACTGATGTAAATCACCTTTGAAAAGCATGGCATACATGAACATACGTTGCAAATTTTTAGATTCTTTAAAATTAGAATGTTCAATAACAACCTGCTTTGTTTAAAAGCTGATGACTGTACACTTTAAGTCTGTGCATCAGTGGGCTTTATGGCATTACTGACAGAGTGGACTGAGTATTCAGTAACTCCAGCAAAAAACAGGGGAGGCATATAAACATCAAGGATATTATTCTAGTTCACAAATTAATTTTTAAGTAATTGTGGTAAATTCCCTAATGGTTTACTACGAGGTTATCTATACACTAAATGCTTTTCTTTATTTTTCATTATAATCATTCAATAGTGAGGCTTATTGGGATACTTCAATAGTATTACTACATTCCAGTATAATGTGCACCATTTACTGATAAAGGGTATTCTAATTTTACTTTTATATAAAAGTATTTCTTTTTTGTTTTATCCATTTTGTAGTGCTCAAGGGAGAAAGAAAAAGAAAAGGAAATCCTTTGTTATCTTCCCACTGCTTCTCCTTGGTGATTGGGATGATTGTTTTAGCATCATCCTGCTTCCCGGGCAGGTTTTCATTCTTCAGACTGTGGCATGTTTTGTACAAGATCTCCTTAAAGAACTGAAACTTTCAGAGTGTTCTGAAACCTTTTCATCTGAGGCCAAACACCACTGAATAAAATCAATCTTTAGTCCCAGTTGTTGAGCCAATCTGGTGAGCGTTCAATGCCTTTGGAACAACTACTTGAGTGTTTAAAGACCACCCACCTGGATGCAGAAAACACAAAGAGCGAGCACGAGGCTAATTATGCACTTAAACCACATGTGGTGGCTAATACTTTTCCTTAAGGGAGTATACAGAGTTGCAATTGAAAATTATTTCTGACTTAAGAGAAAAAAAATTGCCTAAGATGCAAATACGTTATGCACTGAAATGTGTTTGATAAAATCAACTGGAAAATGAAAACAGTGCTGTTATGTTGCCCCTCAAGCAAATGAAACTCAATTTCCTTTTATGTTAAATGAGAAGAGGCAGCTACAAACAACAGTGTTGTTTTTATCGTGTATTGTTAACTGTTAGGAAAGAAGAGATAAATAATTCAGTTTTATTCTTTCTTAAAATATTTTGCATCATATTTGCAAAATGACTGATGAATCCAGATGCCTCCATGCCATAAAGTCTTCTGATTGTTCACATTATATAAAAATAGATGCTATATTCATTTGTGAATGCACATCCATTTTTCTTTTTTCAACTATGAAAATAAAATAAAGCTGCAATACAAAGTAAGATATGTCTATATTGTTTATAATCTCCCATGATGCATTTGGAGGCAATGAAATAAGATAGCTAGGCTACTTCCCAATTTTTCTATGTTTAAATTCATGCTACAGTTCCTGTATATTAATACTGAGGTACCTAGACAGTTTAAAATTATGTAATTTGCATTAATTTTTTTTCAAAAATATAGCTTAGTTGTCTTCAACTCCTTAATCGTTCATATGTGTAACCCAAACAATCTTTGACTCGAGCTGACCAGCCAAATGAATGAGAATTCCATGTTCTTGAACAAGCTACTTTCAGAGGACAAAAATGAGATGAGAGTTAGCAGTCACTATGACACATGTATACCGCAATGTAAAGAGATTGCAAATGTCTTAATTATAACCCTGTGTTAGACCAACTTGTGTTAAATTTCATGAGTTCACAAGAACATTATTTAACATTGCTTTCTTTCTGTGCTGTTGATCTGGTTCACTTTAGTTTTTAGTTTCTCAAATTGGACTTTTCCTATAGTTTTCTGAGATGCCACAGTTAACCTCAAGACTATCTCTATGAAGTGAGCTCATATTACGCATGCTTTATCTAAGCAGTAATTTCTTTTCTCTATTGTTTTTCATATGTTTTTTCCTAGATCACGACAGCTTATTCACAATATATTAATATCTTGGGCCACACTACTGTTCTAATACATATTTTTTTCTGGCATTGACTGACATCTTCACAATCTCTCTAGAAAATTTAGACTAATCGAGACAGGGTTTCTCCATAGTTTTGAAGCTTATCCTGGAACTTGCTCTTGTAGACCAGGCTGGCCTGATACTCAAGGAGATTCACTTGCCTCTGCCTCTCGAGTGCTGGGATTAAAGGCAAGCGCTACCATGGCCCAACTGAGACCTATTATTATTAATTGTCCAATACAGAATGAATTGTCTTGAAACCATAGGCACACAAACAACTAAAATGGACTAAGTAGAATTTGTGTGTGTGTGTTCATATACACATGTGTGAATTTATGTATATGAATTATGAGTGTGTGTGTGTGTGTGTGTGTGTGTGTGTGTGTGTGTGTGTGTGTGAAAAATAGTAATCAGAGAAGGTTTACAATTGAGATTGAAGGGATTATGGAAGTTTTGAAAAAAGATAGAGCTGGGAAAGACTGGAGGGACATACTGAAGCAATTCTATCCCAAATAAAACAAATCAATATTTAATTTAAAAATATCTATTGGGACTAGGAAATATTTTCTTTTTTTAATGTGTGTGTGTGTGTGTGTGTGTGTGTGTGTGTGTGTGTGTGTGTGTTTGAAATCAGGTACTGTGGATGGTAGAATTGGTCATTGGATTTCCTGGAGTTTGAGGAGGCATTGGTTGTCATGCTTCACTGAACTTGGGTGCTGGGAACTCCATTTTTCTGGATAAACAGCATGTGTGCTTAACTCTTGAGACTCCTCCCCAGCCTTCCAAATACATTCACTGTTAATAGACACTTACAATCATGTACATTATATATATACCAATTGAGCAATATGGTAAAATACAGGACAAAACTAAGTAATTTTTAAGACACCTTAATCATGAATAAACAAGCCCACATCACATTTACACAAATATATTAAATTATATTTTATTAAATTAATATATTTAACATATTTCTACAAATATATAAATATATTCTATCCTGGAGAACCACAAAACTATCCTTTTAACTAGATGGAGTATATAATAAGAATTGGAACTACTGAATCAAATTTAATTTACAGTGTTTTCCATAATTTGTTTTCACTAATTTGTATTATCACCCAGCTTATACATAACTATTTTTTCTCTATTTCATACAAAGCATTTGTTATCTGTATTATTACTAACAAAAGCTACATTTACTGGAAAATGGTGATGTATAAATCGTTTGATTTGTGCATTTTTTTATTCAATAAAATGTTTATCTCATGTCATAACCTGGAAAACATTAAGGTTTAATGAAGTAGTGTGTGTCTAGACACTGAGGTTATAATTTATGCTTATGTTTGCTTTGGTGATTTCTCCTTTTCATTGTTTATAGTGTTTTTGTCAGTCGTGCAGGAGCTGGGCGGGATGAAAATCAGGCTGGCCCGCAGCTCCTCACTACAAGTGGTTTATATGTTTATTTTCTACCTGTGTTCACTGAATGTAGCTTGTGTACAAGAAAATGTCATTCCATTTTGCATCCTCCTTCTTTTTTTATTATTATTTATTTATTTATTAAAGGTTTCTGTCTCTTCTCCACCGCCTCCCATATCCCTCCCCCTCCCCCAATCAACTCCCCCTCTCTCATCAGCCCAAAGAGCAGACCGGGTTCCCACCTCCTTCCAGGTCTATTAAGGTGAACATCCAAACAGCCTAGGCTCCCACAAAGACAGTACATGTTGTGGATCAAAACCCAGGGCCATTGTTCTTGACTTCTCCGCAGTCCTTCTTGAATTTTGCATCCAAATGGACAGAAATAGAAAACACTATCCTGAGTAAGGTAAGCCAGACCCAAAAAGAGGGACATGGGATGTACTTACTCATATTTGGTTTCTAGCCATAAATAAAGGACATTGAGCCTATAATTCGTGATCCTAGAGAAGCTAAATAAGAAGGTGAACTCAATGAAAAACATATAGACATCCTCCTGGATATTAACCTTCAACAGGTGATGAAAGGAGACAGAGACAGAGTCCCACATTGGATAACCAGACTACAACCCCAAGGTCCAAATCAGGAGCAGAAGGAGAGAGAGCACGAGCAAGGAACTCAGGGCCATGAGGGGTGCACCCACACACTGAGACAATGGGGATGTTCTTTCAGGAACTCACCAAGGCCAGCTGGCCTGGGTCTGAAAAAGCATGGGATAAAACCGGACTTGCATCCTCCTTCTTTAAGTCACTGTGGTAGTTATTTCCCCAAACATAACGCCTCTCGGCCTTTGAAAAAGCTAGTAGTCAGAATAGATGTCTTAATATGCAGATAAAACTAATTTAAATAAATCCTAAGATCAAGTCTTGAAAATATATTTGATACATATCAAACACCATGTTTTACTTAGGGTTTATCACACAATTTGTCACTGTGCACTTTTTATTTTTTTTAATGAAACATCACCTACTAAATTCCAACCTTTTATCTCAAGACTTTAATAATTTCTTCATTGTGAATAACAGTCAAACCATACTATTAATCTATTTCCTGATATTTTCTTCTTTCTTTTTTTTTTTTTTTGACTTTTCTGTACTGATGAGGTGTATCATGTCAGCCATTCTAGAGAATTCTTTCAACATTATTATGGCAGAATACCTGGACCTTTCTTACAAACTAACTTTACAACACTAATATTAACATTTGGATTTGACATTTTTATTCTCTATTTCTCATTTGCCATAAGCAAGGAAGAAGCATGAGTCATTGCATGCATTCCCCTTCAAATTCAGGTTTCATATCCAGCTACAGTGATTCATAATAGGTGCTTGACAGTGTTAGAGTTAAAATATTAATTTCGCATTATAATGTCAGTGAGAAAAAAAAAAAGAGGAGGACTCACTTTTCCCTGGACACTGGGTAGGCTTACTCTTTAAAAAAGTGTTTTTCAAATGTGCTAACTAAATGTCATTCTTTTATTACCCTATGGCCCTTTGCTGGCATCTCCAAAATGCTAGAGTCATCAGCTTTTCTCCACGATTGTTTCATGTCTTCGATACCAGTAGCACCTGGGAGTCTCTGAATTATATACAAATTTTGGGTCAACATAAGGTACAACCTTAGATCACACTGTTCCCATTTCCTTTGTGCTGAGTTGAGGATCTTTCTTAATCATGCAGCCCTCACTACTGTCAATGAATTTCAAAGCTCCTTACTTAGGACACTTAAGAAAGAGGCCAGGGCCATATTGCAAGGCCATATTTTAAACCACCGTTAGACCAGCTGAGTATAACAGTCTGGTGTGTGGTTAGAAAAAAAATTAAGCTTATAATTAGTGATCCTAGAGAAGCTAAATAAGGATAACCCAAAGAAAAACATATAGGCATCCTCCTGAATATTAACCTTCAGCAAGGGATGAAAGGAGACAGAGACAGAGACCCAAATTGGAGCACAGGACTGAAATCTCAAGGTCCAAATCAGGAGCAGAAGGAGAGAGAGCACGAGCATGGAACTCAGGACCGCGAGGGGTGCATCCACACACTGAAACAATGGGGATGTTCTATTGGGAACTCACCAAGGCCAGCTGGCCTGGGTCTGGAAAAGCCTGGGATAAAACCGGACTCTCTGAACATAGCGGACAATGAGGACTACTGAGAACTCAAGAACAATGGCAATGGGTTTCTGATCCTACTGCACGCACTGGCTTTGTGGGAGCCTAGGCAGGTTGGATGCTCAACTTACTAGACCTGGATGGAGGTGGGGGTTCCTTGGACTTCCCACAGGACAGGGAACCCTGATTGCTTTTCGGGCTGGGGGGAGACTTAATTGGGGGAGGGGGAGGGAAATGGGAGGCGGTGGTGGGGAAGAGACAGAAATCTTTAATAAATAAATAAATTAAAAAAAAATAAGATTGAGTTGGTTCATTGAATCTAGTCTTTTTTTTTCATGGGTGTTTGCATAGTCTAAGTATATCAGTAATGGAAAAAAGAAGATATATTCTATGTGTCTTTTCAAGTCCTATGAGAATGACTAATATTAAATATCATTAAATTACATAATGATAGCTACTCATAGGCATATAATTGAAACTGGCATAATCTTTTGAAAATATTAAATACATTGGAAATATATTCAGAGAAGAAATTTCAACCCTTTGGTATTTTAAGTTTGAATGTCAATTGTTTTAATTGAAAGAATTGCAAAAATAACAGTCTTGATACCCCCTATTCTTATTACATCTGTGTTTTCAGTGCTTTTTCAGGACAATTTAGTTTCTATATTTCCAGGTAAGTATGACTTCTATTCAACTTGGCATTCCCAATATTTAGTATATTGAAGTTCATAAAATAGTTACTTAAAATATTTGCTTGGTAAAATAATTTGAAAATTAAATATTGGAAGTGGTTTACTAAAGAGGCACAATGCTGACTAAGGAATTGGGTGTTTGGATATCTACCTTTAGTTGATCATGATAAATGAAGTAAAAGTCAAGAAAGAATACAGTAAATCTAGGTTTAGTTTTTTGGATGACAATCAACACTAAATATTTAATGTCTGTCACAAACAATATTCTGGTGAACACAAATACATACATACATACACACACATGCATACACTCACTGAATGAATTTGAACAAGACATCAAAGGAGTCAAGTAGGATATAAATTCATTGTTTTATTTTTGTTACACAAATATGATAAAGAGTAAGAAAAATATTTGGAAATAAATAATAGAAAATATGTTTCACTGGCTATAGCAGCTAAAAAGACAGCTTTATCATTAAAACAAAACACGAAGGATACTCTCTAATGTGTATGCTTCTCTCTGTGTGTGTCTGGGTTTTAGATTTCATTTCAAGTTTCCAGTGACAGAGTTTTCATTATTTAACTAAGGCAATTTTTATTGTTTTTCAACTGGTTAGGTTAATATTAAAACAAAAATTACAAAGTCAGCTATGGGATAGGCTATTCTTCACATTACTGGTTCTCAGTAATAGTACAATGATTTCTTACCCATTCACTGAGAGATAGCAGTGGTTGAAGACCAAGCATCAGGAGAGTTCTAGTCCCATTTTATCTGGCAAAATGAAAATATATGTTGGGACCCCTGTGATAGGAAAAGAGAATGAAATTGCTTTGAGCCACTGTGGTGGTTGATGGATGGCACAGTAACTAGACAATATAACTCTTTGTCCACCAGCTCAAAGCTGGATAAACGCATTGCATATATCAAAATAGATGAAAGGTTATGAGTTTACCATGTTAGGTACGGATAACTTCTTACAAAGTTGGGTGCATTAAAGGATATCCTAAGTCCCACCCTTTTGACAAAACAAACGTGTATGCACTTAATTGTATGAAGCCAAGCTATAATACAATTAATGAATTATGTTAATAAAACCGAGTACAGCTCCAAAATAAATATTATTTCTAATATCATTTTTGACAGTAGATACTGTTAGAAAATAAAATGGATACCTAATAGCAAATTGTCTTCTACCAGTATTTTACATTAAAATTGGCATTAAAACCTGTCAACAAGTTAACCAAGCTGATATCTCGTCATGCAAAATTTACCCTTTTTGCATACAAATTATTCAAATGTTTGAAGCAGTGATATATATATATATATATATATATATATATATATATATATATATATATATTTCTCTGTCTGAGGACATATTTAGTGAACATCAACTTCATTGAATTTTGGATCAATAGAAATTTCAGAGGATTTACTTACCTATCTTTCTTTCTCTCTGGAAGTCTGTTTGTAAATAATTAGTCAATCACTTTAACATTATTCTTCTAAGACTTAAGTATTTTGTAGATACATCTCTCAACCTTTAGTCAATAACAATGGTTATCTCAACTGAGTTATAATACTAAAACATGGAGTGGTATATAACCCCATAATCACTTTAACATGCCTTTTATAAATGGCTGCCTTTTAGGAGTAATTGTTCCAACGTCTTTCACTCTATGGATAATATCTGGCTGTGGGTTTCTGTATTTACTCCTCTCTCTGATGATGGCTGCACTAGGCAAGGATCCATGAGTTAGCAGATTAACATTAGAAATCATTTCATCATGAGATCTATATTTCTCCTTTTATACCAGTATTATTTGGTTTTACCCTAGGTTCAGGTGTTAACTAATCTCAGGTTCTTGGTTTCCTTAGATGTATCAGGTGTGAGTTGCATCTCCTGGTGTGGGCCTCAAGTCTCCATTAAATCTCTCCTCTAAGAACTCAGGGAAATCCACAGAAAAGGAACAGGAAGACTATTAAGAGCTAGAGGGTATGGAAGAAAAGAGGAAAACAAGGCCCTTTATTTCATTATGAGCAAAGCTTATGTGAGCTCCGAGACACAGAAGCTATATGTGGCAGGCACCCAGGCCCTCTGTGTCTATGTTATGCTTTCTAGTTTAATGTTTTTATGGGATATCTAAGAGTGTGGATGAGTAGAAATCTGAATTTTGTGCCTTCTTTTGGCCTTCTTTTCTCTCGGTAGCTTTGTTTTGTCCAATTTCTATGTGTTTTTTCTATCATATTATATTTTGGTTTGTTATTTTTTAAAGAAATGAATAAACAAAAATCTAGCCACTGGGGTAAATGGCAAAGTTTAACAAATTGAACTCTCTCTTAAGCCTGCAGAGAGAGGAAAATCCAGCTTTCTCCAGTGGAGTAACATTGGATTGATCAACTATGCCAGGTCAGACCTCGTATTCAGCTGTAGTTGAGGAGCATGTAAACATATAATGGACTTCACAGGCTTTTATTGTTCTTGTTTTTGCTTTATTTTATTTTTGTTATTTTGTGTCTGTGTATGCTTTCATTTGGTTACACTCTGGCGGTTTACTTCTTTTTTAAAGATTAAGTAATTTATTATGTATACAGGGTTCTGTCTTCTTGTATCCTTGCAGGCCGGAAGAGGGCACCATATTCATTACAGATGGTTGTGAACCCCCATATGGCTCCTGGTTATTGAACTCAAGAGCTCTGGGAGAAGAGTCAGTGCTGTTAACCTCTGGATAATATTTTTATGTTTTTAACAAAATATTGTCATAAAATGAAACAAAAATTATCACTTCAAAGTTGGACAAGGCAATAAAACAGATGGAAAAGTTGCAGGAGATAGCACAAGAATCAGACATCCACTTTTTCTCTCACTTAAGAATTCCATATCATCCCTAAGCGGGAAGCCATAATACATGTTCACAGGGCACATGATCCGGTTCAGACCTGTGCAGGCCCTGTGCATTTTGGTTCAGTCTCAGTGAGTTCATACAAGCTTTGCTCATTTGATTTAGAAGGCCTTGTTTTCTTGGTGTTCTCCATCCCCTCTCCTTCTTACATTCTTTCCTCCACTCCTCACGGTGTTCCCTGAGCCTTGAATGAAGAAATTTAATGGAAACTTCCCAGTTAGAATGGTGTGTTTTAAGTTCTCTCTGTGCGTATAATGTCTGGCTGTGGGTCTCTCTACTTGTTTCCGTCTGCTGCAGCAGGAAGGGTCTCTGGTGATGGGAGAATTAGGCATGATCTATAAATATAGCAGAACATCATTGGGAGTCATTTTACTGTTACCTTAACAAACAGACAGACAGAAACAGCAGCAACCAAAGAAGTAAGTTGTTTTATCTTTGCAGCAAGTCCAGTATTATTCTCATATGTTTGGTTGGTTTTGTTTTATTCTATTTGTGGTTTAATTATGGTTGTTTATATAATCCAGGGTAGGAAACTTATTTACTTGACCAAAGGAAAATTAGCAGTAGTTATATCATTGAAGAAAATGATTGCTACCCCTCAAGCAACCACTAATTGACAATAGCACCTTAGTTAGCAGTTGTGCCTTCTAGTCAGTACTTTCCAGTTGCTGGGATAAGACACCATGATGAAGCCAGTTTACAAGAGAAAGAGTTTATTTGGGGCATAAACGTTCACACGGCTGGAGCCCATGACTGTAATGGAGAAGAACTCAGAAGCAGGAAAGCAAGCATGACATTGGAACAGTAGCTAAAAGCCCCTTTTGTGAGACACAAGCATGAGACAGAAGGTTTGGATGTGTGGAACTTCAAAGGCCATCCCCAGACACATACCTCCTCCATCAAAGCCACACATAATAAGGCCACATCTCCAAATCCTTCACAAACAATTCTGAAAACTGGGAACCAAACATCTGAATACAGAAACCCACAGGTCTCTCTTAATCAAACTACCACCAGTTTTATGAGTCAACATGCATTCATTGAAATGTTGACCATTTCCCATTTTAACAAATTACTGGCACAAAGAAGTAAAAATCAAAACCACTAAGCACAAAATATACTATGAACAAAATCATACCCCTTAACAAATACATATATGAAAATTACCTGTCTAAAACTATATTGAATGATGTTAGGAAATGGCGCATGACTAAATAGAGGTTAGTAATTCTAAGCTTAAAATGTGTCAATTACTTTGCAAGAGACAAGAGGCACTGAAGAATGTATCAGTGAGAACCCAGAATGACTACTAGGAAATTTTCATAGCTATCTCAAGATATGATAAACTAACAGCAGGGATATGAGATGCATTTAGTGAGAAATTGGAGGGAATGAGTCTTCTGTCATATAAAACTAGGAATTTTTTTGCTAAATTTTTAAGGAGATTGATGTTGTTTCCTGCTCTCTAATTAAAATCAGAGCCCAGAATTCATGAGAGGTTATAAAAGGATTAAGTTAAAAATGTTGAAATGTAATAAGAGCTTGAACATATAGAAGAGCCCCAAATCCTTGACATTGAAAGAGATGCTGAAATAGAGAGAGTGCCTGTGTTCAAAATAGTACACATGTTTATGGAAATGTCACAATGTGTGTTAATTCCCAATAAATGCTTCATGTTAGAAGAGGTTTCCAACTGCCTTTCTGTAGTAATAAGAGGGGGCTGGAGAGATGGCTCAGTGGTTAGGAGCATTGCCTGCTCTTCCAAAGGTCCTGAGTTCAATTCCCAGCAACCACATGGTGGCTCACAACCATCTATAATGAGATCTGGTGCCCTCTTCTGGCCTGCAGACATACACACAAACTGTTTTCTTTTAATCACTGCTTGGCCCATTTCTATCTAGCCTCTTCTAGGCTAATTCTCACATATTAATTTAGCCCATTTCTAATCATCTGTGTTGCACCCCTAGGTGAGCTTACTGGGAAGATTCTAGCCTATGTCCATCCTGGGTCGGAGCTTCATCGCATGTGTCTGCCTGGGAGCTGGGAGCATGTCGTCTCTCTGAGGTGTCTGCTCCCGAGCGGAGAGCTGTGGAGTCTGAGCTCACTTCCTCTTCCTCCCAGTGTTCTGTTCTCTCCTCCCACCTATCTTCTAACCAATGAGGGCCAAGCAGTTTCTTTTTATTTAACCAATGACCTTCCTCCATCATTTCCCCTTTTTCGGTTTAAACAAAAAAAAAAAGGCTTTAACTTTAACATAGCAAAATTACATATAACGAAACAGTTATCAAGTAAAAATTACAATAATCTTTATCATAACTAAGGAAAATTATAACTAACTATTCTTAACTCCATCAAAGACTCCAGAAAGATACAATATTACCTAAGCAAACAAGAAAAAAGCAACTTTTAAAACTCTAGAAATGACAGAGACATCTCGCTGCCTGTACAGTCACCCAAAGTTCCTCTGTACCATTGGGGCATCCATCTTCAGCCTACAGGCCCATGGTATCCAGCAGACATTTCCACAAAGCAGGAAATTTCAAAGGCAGTCACTATCTGCTTGTCCTGAAGAATGTCTTGCAGACTCTTTCATGAATCAGGAACCCCGAAAGATCATCTCACCTTTAGGCAAGTTCAGTAGTCCTCTCTCTGTGGGTTCTCTGTGTCCAGTTTATGCAATAGTCCAGGCAAGAGCAGTTTCTTCCCCAAATGGCTATCAAACTCCATAAGGATCCTCTTCGATGCCCATCATCTTCTTGAAGTAGATTGGTGCTGCCAGGAGCAGACATGTCTCATTGTCATGAAAAACCCTAAGTTATTAAAATATTTAAAATTCCATATTCTATAAGTTTTGAAAGATTTGAAGAATGCCCATCTAAAATATATCTCTATATATCTAGAAAATATTAACTAACATCACTACAAACTTGACTATTATTTATGATTATCCATCAACAACCTATATTTCCTAATTATACATTACATTTTAATAATGAACTACACAATCACAATACCTTAATCAATATCGGAAATACATATACATATAACAAAATTGACCGTAAATCTCTATTAATAAAGCAAAATCTATACTAATGCAAATTATTCATACCTATATCATATCCTCCTGTAAATGTAAAAGAACATTTATAAACATTTTTTGGGAATATGGGTGCAGATATTTCTCTCCAAACTGCTTCCTGCTGAATGGGGGCATCATTAATTAGGTCTTTCATGGTATAACCTGTGTGCTAGTTTCATCTCAGTTGGCAGTGGAGCAAAGCAATTTTCTGAAGGTGTTCACACCAACCCTTCTGGAGGGCGTGGTCCATGATACCAAATCAGAATAGAAGAAATGAACAGGGTCTCATCCTCTGTGAAAACAAAATAAGTAACTCCTTTCCAAAGCATCATCTCCTTAGATCCAAATTCCAAAGTCAAAGCATCAAAATATCTATGTTGGATTAGTTCAGCAGCATTTATAAATAAATATCTTTTGGCATCTGTTGCTCCTTCCTCAGCATTCAAACAATTCAAAGAGAGCATAATAGCATACAGTATCAAAATTCTCTGTCTATTTTCCATCTTTGTACAGCTTTGTATTAACCTCTATTTTGTTTATTTTTACTTTCAACTTTTTGCTTTTTGAGACAGGTTCTCTATATCTTTGACCTGGAGTAACTCTGTAGACCAGGCTGTCCTTGAACTCTCAGAGATCCGCCTGTCTCTGCCTCCCAGGCATTGGGATTAAAGGTATACACTAGGACACCTTGAACTCACAGAGAACTGTTTGTCTCTGCCTTCTAGGCACTGGAATTAAAGGCGTGTGCTACCACATCTCGAAGTCACAGAGGTCAATCTCCCTCTGCCTTTCAAGTGTTGGGATTAAATGTGTGTACTACCACACACAACAACTCTCTTCCTTTTTTATTTTGTTTTTTACTTTAAGAATTTTAACTTTTAGTCTGCATATATTTTTAACACGCTGTAAATCATTTAAAAATTTTCTTTGTCTTTGACGCTCTCTTTACTGTATCTCTCTCTGTTTTTCTGACCACATGAGTCTTTAATTTACCAAGCAAGCTCAGTAGGACTAAAGCCGTGGCTTTGACGGCTGGATCCAGCCCATTCCTTAGCTTTCCAGCCTCATGGCTGAGGTACTGGCTGTAGCTATTTTTACTGCCACAACTCTATGGCATTTCAAGGTCCCTGCCAGCAAGCGAGCTTCAGCAGACTGTGCTTGCAAACCGCATGAACCGCCTGCATAAAAGAGTCAGAGTTTGCCCTGGCAGGACAGCCCAGAAAGCTGGCATTTTTAAACGGCGCAGCTTTTTTCCTGCTATGGCTGAAAACCTAAAAGCATGCATTCAGCTTTTCGTCAACACCATTTAAGTGTTTCGTGGCAGAACCTCTTAATGAGCTGTAGGGTTTTGCAGCTAAAGCTGAGTCAGGAAGCTTTTCTTAGATGAGAACGCTTGCTTGCCTCTAGCAAGCAGAGTGCCACAAATGCTTTAAAGCCAGAGTTCACGCTGGCAGCACTGCCCCAAGAAGCTGCGCTTTAAAATGACACAGCGTTTTTTCTGCTGCTGTTGCCGAATCAGGAAATCTCTCCATAGCACACCACCAACAAACAGCAGAAATCTGTGTTAAACTCTCTCTCCCTTATTTTTAAGCCTTCTCAGGTTTTTTAAGTGGGTTTAGTCCATCACATCGGGCGCCATTTGTAGTAATAAGAGCGGCGGGGCTGCGTTCCCAGCACCCCGGCCGCCTGCTAGCTTATGTCCAAAATAACAACAAACAAACTGTATTCATTTAATCACTGCTTGGCCCATTTCTATCTAGCCTCTTCTAAGCTAATTCTCACATATTAATTTAGCCCATTTCTAATCATCTGTGTAGTGCCCCTAGGTGCACTTACCGGGAAGATTCTAGCCTATGTCCATCCTGGGTCGGAGCTTCATCGCATGCGTCTGCCTGGGAGCTGGGAGCATGTCGTCTCTCTAAGGTGTCTGCTCCCGAGCGGAGAGCTGTGGAGTCTGAGCTCACTTCCTCTTCCTCCCAGTGTTCTGTTCTCTCCTCCCACCTATCTTCTAACCAATGAGGGCCAAGCAGTTTCTTTTTATTTAACCAATGACCTTCCTCCATCACCTCTTCAAAAATATATAAAATAATAAAACAAACAAGCAAACAAATACATAGTACGCATCACAGAAACAATCAAAAGTTTCTCCAGGTTTGTTCAAAACTAGAAAGTCAGGGTGTGGTGGTTAAAACCTTGATTAAAGTCTTAGATTCCTACCATTTAATATCATCTTTAATTAGATGAAAGGCTAATTTCCAACCAGAATCTTGTGTTAAGATGCACAAATATTATTAAGCAGGTATTAATTCTGAGATGCTTAGGATCATCTTTACTGAGCAATTAGAATAAAATTCTAGAAGTAAAGCAGGCACTGGGTCAGAGTATGGTGGGAAAGGCTTTGGTTTGATTATTGAAACACCACTAAATTCATGTAACAACATATTACATTAATTATATTTACATAGTAGTCCTAAAAAGTAGAAAAGATGTGATCTTCAGAAACCACCCGTTTTATGAGCAGACATCTCAGAAGCAAACTGAGTAGACACGAAGATATACTAAGAAACACCAGAAAATAGAATGACTTGATTTAGAAGAAAAATCAGATTCCTGGCATATGGGACATCCCAACACCACAGAGTTTACTTAACTGGTCTGAATCTCAAATTGAAACCCCATCTGGGGTTTTCAGTGGTGGCTCAGCTTTCAAGATCATTTGCTATTCTTACAAAGGTCCTGGGTTTGGTATCCAGCATTTGTATTCAAACAACCATTTGTAACTCCAGTTACAGGGGTTCTAACACCCTTTTGTACCTTCTGCAGGCACTAGTCACATATGCGATACATATATATGCATGAAGGGAAACAGTCTTGTGCATAAAATAAAATAGTTTTAAATTTTTCATTATCCACAGAGAGAAATCACAGAATAGTGTAGAGTCTATTACACCTCTTTGCATCTCACTTTCTTCATTTTTGAGGGAAAGTTTAAAAAGCAGGGCTTTTTTTTATGACTGTCTTTCCTTTATTTGTTGAATAAAGAGTAAAGGTAGGGGTGCTATCAATTTCTCTTAGTTGCGCAAGAAGAGTTTTATTTGAGAAAACTAAGCTGAAAAATATAATCAACAAGGAACCAAGTACAATGTGAATAAAATGGCAAGATACTACACTTTAGTGCTGATACACAATGAAGGGACATGTGAAAATTTCTTGTATGATTTTTGAGTGGACAAATATATTTTGCATGCAGAAGTGATGCAAGTCTTTCTGAGATGGATATTAATTGAGAAATATTAATATCCAGTTCTAAAGACACTGGATTCTGATACACAGACATTTGTCAGATTGCCAGTGTGCCAACTTAGAATTTAAGTGTCAATAAAGAACTAAGACAGAAACATAGAAACAAGGATTTACAGTTTTACTGACTTTTAAGTATTATAGAATAATTTGTTATAAACTTATTTCAATTGCACACAACAACAGTTCCCTTTTCCAAATCTCTCCTTTTTTCATATGAGCTTTAGCTTCACTCTGATGACTGATTAAATTGTAGTCATAATATAAAGACTAATCTCATATGCAAAAATGCACTTATTCCTTCATAAGGTCCCCTGAAATGTTAAACAGAAAAATATAAGACCCTTTCATTTGTTATTAATTCATGAAGTAAAAGTAAATTCTCAAGAGGACATTCAAAATAATAATGGTTTTTCCATTGTCTAAACAGAAAAATTCCATGAATGCTCCCCCAAGTTTCAGATACAACACTTTAGCACAATGGAGAAGCAAAAGAAAAGGAAAATAATATCCACTGTAATTTTGTTCAGAAACCCTTACATTTCATTCTTTCTTTTGACTTCATATATTCCATCTCAAACCTCTCAAATGTCTCTTTCCAGTCTTTATTTCTTTGATAAAGGAAAATGGAAACAAAGTAATGCCATGTATAAGATTTCTAAGAACACTGAGGAAGTAGAAACAAACTCCATAATCACGGAAACATTTGGAACCAGAACAGAAGTCACTTTATTGACATATCACAAGTTAAAAAATATAACCAGACTGTGCTACATGTCATACCTGTGACACACATTCACTTTTGCTCGCTTTCACTAGAAGTATTAGGAGTACTATTTTGAAAAAAGGAAAGAGACCAATAAAGAGGAAACAGCTGTGTTGAAAGAACACAGGACAAAGTCCTCTGTATTTCTTCCCCCCAAATGAGGGTCTATCAATAATCCTAATATATCAGTGTTTCTCCTTCTTTCTTCTTTTCCTTCCCATCACATTTGTAGAATTTTATATTTGTCAACATTTTGCCTTGTGTGTCTATGAGATACATATCATTAAAAAATTAATTTAGTATTAAAAATACATTATTTTAGCAAATCCTTTTTTTTATTGTCCCTGCCTCTAGTTTAACAAATCTTTAAAAAAAATCAACTTCCCTATAGGGTAATTCAACAATGGAAAGATTCATTTAACATCTGATTTTTTAAAAATGTTGATTTGAGCACAAGAAAACATGTAACTTATGCCTCTAAGGTATTCACAATAGATTAAAACTCAAAAATCTTAGCTGTTTTCACACTTCTGTAGCAAAATCTATAACACCTATCTGTCAAAGTATTCTCTAACAATATCATTAAGTCTATAAAATTTACCCATTATATTGTGTCATGCTCTCTTTTTCCATGTTGCTATTAAATATGCCTTTCTACCTCATGACTTTCAAAAGAGTCAAGCATCCTTATCCCCACATACAACACACATCTATTTAGGTCAGGGCACACATGTTCCCAATATAATTAAATGCTCTGTAAAGTTGTACTTTGAGTTTTAGCATGCATCTTTCAACAGAAGTTCCTCTTACCAGAACAATCATACCACTCGCTATCATTTAGGCAAAATATGGGAGAATTTCGTTGGATACAATTATGGTAACTGGAATAATAAGGCTTTGGCTAATGACAAAATCAGAAACCAGTAGATATAGTAAAGAATTCAAAGGAGCATCTCATTTATGCATTGGAGACTTATTTAATAATTGTTTGATGGGACATAGAAGAGAGGATGATATTAACCATAATTAGGTTGGTTATATTTTGTGGGCATGTCTGATTTGCATAAAATGAATTCTTTTTTATGTACTTCTCTGTATATTGTATGAATATGAACTAATATATATTTGATATACATCATGAATATAAATTATAGAAACAAAAATTATATTTCTTCATATGATATAGAAAGTATACAAATAAAAAACTGAAAAGTGTAAGCAAATTCATTCTGTAAATTCAATATTAGAAAATATGTATCAAAATATATAAAAATTTTCTTATACAAACATAAAAATACCTGCTACTGCTGAAAATTTCAAAAAATCAACATCCCAAGTTAAAAGAAATTGTTTGTTAGAGCCTGTATTAAGAGAATAATGTGGGAAAACACAATAAGAAAAGCTATATTTGTAATGTGTTTTCATCTTTATAGGGACAAGTCATGAAAAATGAACTATATTCTATACACACACACCAGAACGAGGTCTAATTGACCCTCTGAATATAAAACGGTATGATCACACTTCTTTTTTCCACGTGGTGCAAATAAAAAGTAGGGGGGAGGTAAGAAAGAGCCAACCACCAGCTTCACATAATTGTCATCTTCTCATAAAGACAAAATATGCATAGAACTGTGCTTTTAAAGAACTATTATAATATAGCACCCTCTAGCTTCAGTTAGTGAGAATTCTTCACTTAATATACCTACTTACAGAGGGTATCCACAAGCAGAAATAATATAGCAGGAGCCCAAGTGAAATATCTAGCTACTCATTGCTTTCTCTAGTTGAATCTATGAGCATAAATCGGTTACTCACAAAAAAAGAGAAGAGAAACCAGGTGTCAATAAGTGAAAATGAGAATAAATCAGCCAAAAATAATTGCAGGGAAATAACGAAACTCAGAAATGGTTAGTGAGATAGAAACAAATTCGAAAATATGAAGGGACAAATGAACAAGAGAAGAAACTGAAATGGAGTAAGACAAAAATGTCGCTGAACAGGCAATTTGAACTTTAGCCATGACCTTTAACAAACGCAAAACCTGATGATAAAAAGTAAGATGTAAAACAGTTTTAATGAAAATAGCCAATATTGTAAAGACATGATTTGACATTTAAAACTATTTCTACCACTTTTCATTGATGTCCTTTTTCAGGAAACCTAATAATTGTAACAAATCCCGGTAGATGTACAGACTTTAATTGCCAAAACCTTACATGCAGTGTAAAAGCTCACTTTTTTATGCCTAGACCTTCTTATTACAAATACATCACCTTGCCTCTCCCTCGTTTAAAAACCTAGTGAAACAAAAAAAATTGTATTCTTGGGTCAGGAATTAAAAACTGGGTGTCATGCTCCTGGCAATATAAACTTTTCTGTCAGTTTTATTTATGGTTCTATTGGAACAACTCTGAATCTTAGATACTCCAGAGAATTTCTCAGATAAATTAGGAGAAGTAAGAAATATTAATTTTCCTCCAGATTCATTAGGGAGATAAAGCAGAAATGTATATTAAGAAGTAAAATCTAGCTAAAAACAAATAAATATAAACTAATGATTATTTTTCTGGATTAATTTTCTAACAGTTTATAGATCATATTATAGTCTATATTAGTATTTCACATACTTTACTCCCTTCATATATTATCATTTATTCTTAGAAACCACAGGATTATTGGTTTACTGGCTCTTATTATGTACAAAATTTAAATCATCAGGGTTCTCACAAAAGGTTAAAGCCTTAGTTTTGAGCACTGATTCTACGAGTGTTCTCTGGATCAAATATATTAACTTGATAAATTTTATTAAAAGAATTATTTTGAGATTTTTTTTCAATTTTTTATTAGATTTTTTTTTAAAAAAATACCAATCCAAATTTCCACTTCCTTCCTTCTTCAATTTGCTCCACACACCCTTCCATTCCACCCCCCTCTAATCCTAAGAGAGGGTAAGACACTTTGCTTTGTGGAAGGTTCAAGGCCCTCCCTACTACATCTAGGACGAGCAAGGTTTGCATCCAAAGAGAATAGGATCCCAAAAAGCCAGTACATGCAGTATGGATAAGTCCCGGTGTCACTGCCAGTGGCCCCTCAGTCTGCCCCAGCCATACTGTCAACCACATTCAGAGGGACTAGTTTGGTCCTATGCTTGTTCCTTCTCAGTCCAGCTGGAGTTGGTGAGCTCCCATTAGCTCAGGTAAACTGTTTCAGTGGATGAATCCTTCATGCTCTTGACCTCTTTGCTCATATTCTCATTCCTTCTACTCTTCAACTGGACCTTTGGAGCTCAGTCCAGTGCTCCGATGTGGGATTCTGCTTCTGTTTTCATTGGTGTTGGACAAAGGTTCTATGGTGATCTTTAAGACAATCATCAGTCTGAATACAGGGCAAGGCCAGTTCCGGCATCCTCTCCTCTATTGCTTAGGGTTTTAGCTGGGGCCATCCTTGTAGATTCCTGGGAAGAGAAATTTCTATATAAGTAACCTTTTGTTTTTCAGATGGAATTTTAGGCCTGAAATAATTACCTGGCTAAAGTATAAGAAAGGACCCCAGAAAAGTAGCTCAAAGACTTTTCTATAACTAACAAGTAAAAGTTTCCATTCACTGCGTAATTTATTTTCAAACATTTCATCACATCACTATTTAATAGGTACTTATGATTCCATGGTTTCCAGGGAGATAAAATCACTTATCAAACTTTAAAAAAATAATCATTTTTATACAATTTATGAAAGAAACTGAAACACAAATGTAACTGTCCACAATCTGTTGGCTAAAAATATATGAAAAGGAAGCCAAGTTTCTTTCTTCTTTTTCTTTTTTTTTCCAATTTTTCTTTGTAGTGTAGACATAAGAGTATGCTCAGGACAGCATTTTATGCATCATTAGTGCTGAAGTAGTGAACACTGCGGTCATTTTTCATGAGTGGTAGCCTCTTTGACGCAGTTGCACAGGGCAGCGGGAAGCCTTGTTCATCTCTAACTGCAATTTGTCTTGCAGTAAAAGTTGGGGATGTTCATTCATCATTTGCATAAAGGATGCTAAAATCTCCATTCTTTGTTCTCCTGAAGAACCAGTATATTTTCACAGACTGTGGTTTTTAAGCTCATTAATAGCAGCGAGGTTACATGGTTTTCTCGAGTTCTTTCCATGGACTGCTGCTCACATCACAGGAAAGAATAAAATGCAGGAAGCACACTATGAAAGCATAATAAAATGCTGGTGCTTGGGGCTGTTCAAAGTAACAGTTTATTATCCTTAATAAGCCAAGGATGGATGAGAAGAGATGAGCAGGGTGAATAAAGATTTGGAAATCCCTCACATTCTGCGTGTGTGTGTCTCCAGTAAGGCTCCTGCGGTACAGACTTATTTTCAGGTGGGACAATATTCTCAGCACAGCAGTCTCAATAGCTGCAATATGCTCTATTTGGATTTCCTTGGAAGGCCTCCCAGAAGCCATAGATAATGCTGAGTGCAGCTGGTGGAGATCATTAACATACATTCATTTGGCCTAGTAGGAAACTTAACACCTAGCACTGAAATATATATTAGAGTTCAACTCTTAGATTAAAAGCACTGAATTTAAAAGTAAATGGAATAATGAAGAAATAAATTGTTTATATATAAATTTGACTCAGTGATTATTAGTTTTGTTGGTTTCTTACATAAAGGTAGTATTCCAGATAAAGAAGTAAAATGTATGATATTGTTCACCTAAGTAGAGCATTCTTACATGTTAGATTTTTAAAATTTTATTTCTGATTTATACATCTATATAAATATCTAAGGGGATAAAGATCTACATATTGCATATTAGAAATAAAATCTGTACAATAACAGTAATGTACACAGCTTTGACTAGAATGGCCAGTTAACTTGGCTGTTTTCATGGGAAGGGACTCATAATATCCTGGAGGCTCTCTAGTTGTTGCAGGAAGGACTGATCTTAAATACTATTTCCTCAGCCACAAAACCTTTGTATACATGGTAAATAATGCCATGAACATATTGTCAATGTCTTGATTATTTTCTATGCATATTTTCTTTTGATGTAAGAGATTAGATGACTTGTTTCAGTCTTCTCACTTCTTGTTCAGGAATGTGTATATAAAATGAAATTCCTCCATCATCCTCTGAGGGCTTGATGAGTTAAATCATCAAGAATGATTACATAGAGGAAATATATGCAAATTTACTAATGAAGAAAAAGGAGAAAAATCAAATCATGGGAAATACTACTATAATTATCAACTGTACCCTAATTATTTAGCTATATTTCTATAAAAGAGAGAGAGGTAAAAATATGAGGAGATGAGTACATAGTTTATAAAATCTCAATGTGCTATAAAATGTTCTGGGGAAAATGAAATATCCCAATAAAAAAGCCAAATAGAATATTATTGATAGGTTGTATAAATAAAGCAGAAGATAATGTCATGTGACTAAAATCTGCCCAACTGTGCTAACAGACACTGTCTATCTTCCTCTTTCATGACTTTCAAATTCAAATACAGACAAGACCAGAGTTGATTACATTATTTTTTTTTGGTACTTATATTTTAAATATAGGACAACACATCTCAAAAAAGTCTCTGTCTTTAATGCAAGAGTGAAGAAAAAGAAAAAAAATCAGAAAAACCTGAATTGTAAGACTAAGTATTAAGCCTTTAAGCTTAATCTTTGATTATTTTCCTATTATAGAATCTCATTTGGAAGCATAATTTTGAAGACTCACATAAATTGAGGACAGCATAAATCATAAGACCTGCAAAAGTTAAAACATGATTACAATTATTGGAGCTTGTGGTGGTTAGTGCTATTCTTTCTTAAGAATAAAATTACTAAAGAAATGATCATAGTGTAGGATAGAAAATGAGTGGGAAATGCTCACAGATAGCCAGCCATAAATATTGTGGTACACTGAGCTCTATATTTATCAGTGGCAGAATACATAAAATTCTTCAGCCCTATCATGTTATATTATCTTTTTAAACTGACACTTGGATTAAACTATAAGTCAAAATACCTTCTGTAATTTTATTGTGCTTACACAGAACAAAAATACAAAGATTTTACAGAAATATAACCTGAATATTTGACAGTCATATTTTTATAAATGAATATTTTTGACAATTGAATGGGATGATCCAAATTTGGACACTATAAGTTTATATTGTATTAATGTTTCACTCTAAAGACATCATTATTATATCAGCATTTAAATGTTCATAAACTCTCAGTTCTTTATTTGGAATAGTCAGTAAATGTGTTCGTTTTATGCTTGCAATAATAATTTTTAATAGATGTTCCTTTAATATTCAGAAAGCCATTGTAAATATAATTTCAATAGTTAATCTTCCATATTTTATCACTTGATAGTTTACTTAATATCTTGCGTTATAATGTTGGATCATGCATTTTTCTTTTAAAATATCTTATTTTTCATTTATTCTATGTATTTACTTGCTATTTTACATTTGAATGTTTATCTTTTACATATTCTTACATTTTCCCTTTTTCTACCCTAAAACACCATTGAATATATATCATTGCTTTCAATTTAGCATTTTTATGTATTTCCTGAATGTGAGAATGAGTGGGTTGTTTTTATTGTGCCTTCTACTGGGCTCCATTTTTCCTATTTGCTTTTTTGTTCAAATGAATTGTGTTAGTTTTTGTTTCATCCTATTTCATTTTATTTTTATTTTAGTATTATCTAAAAGAAATCTCTTTGTTTTCTTATTTAAAAAAACATTTTTTTCTCATTTTACATATCTATCCTAGCTCCCATACCTTCCTCTCTTCCCACTCCCCTTAATATTCCTCCACTCCATCCCCCATTTAGAGTCAACAAAGTTTGATACATCCTTTTGAGACTGGACAAAGGTCCTACCCCTAAATATAGTGGTCCTATGCCAGTTTTCCCACTAATAATAGTCCAGAGCTCCCACTAGCTCAGATCATCCATTTCTGCAGATATCCTCATCATAATCTTGACCCCTTTGCTCATGTTATTGCTCCTCCCTCTCTTCAACTGGTTTCCTGAATCTTCCCTGTGGATTTGTGCGTCTGCTTCCATCAGTTACAGGACTGTAAGAACATAGAAAATTTTAAGGAACTATTTGCTTGCTTAGGAACTGGTTAGGACACTGGATTCAAATGCAAGACACCTAGGGCTAGTTGAAAACAGGATGTCTATCTAGTATGCTTAGCTCAAAGCGCAGATTACAAAATTACAAAGTGTTCCTGGTAGCGGGCCACCTGTTAACACTGTTATCTCTGTGGTCTATCAGGGAGCAGGAAAATCTATCGCTTTGGGGAGGGCTTTGAGAAGAGGGGCCTGCTAGACACAACCACTTTGGGCAGGGGGGCTACTAGAGATAACCACTTTGGGGAGGGGGCCTAGAGATAAGGCACATCTGCTGTTAGGCAAGACCAATCCTCTTGATCCAAAATGGACCTGGCTTGTGGTTTTTGCCTAAATACTGTCAACTCCAAATAATGAAGGGGCCCTCCTCCCCACTGCGCTACATCGTGAGTAGTGGACAAGTCCCCAGCCTGGCTGAATAGCATACTAAATAAACCTTGCTTTTTGCATTATGGGCTTGACTGGATCCTAGTTGCCTCTCTGGGGGTCGCAACTTGGGTAAAAGAGGATGAAGGTTCTATGATGACAATTAAGGTACACAAAAAGGCCAGTTCTGTCACTCTCTCCACTATGCTTAGGGTTTTAGCTGGGGTTATTTTGGTGGATTTCTGGAAATTATCCTGGTGCCAGGTTTCACACTAGCCCCAAAAATGCTCCCACAATCAGGATATCTCTTTCCTTGCTCTTTTCTCTGTCCTTTCCCCAACTTGCCCATCCCCTACTCTCATGTTCTTCTTTTCCCTCCCTTCTTTGCTTCCCCTCCATCTGTGCCTTTCTTTCTCCCCCACCTATGCTCCCAATTTTCTCAGGAGATTGTATCTATTTCCTCTTTCAAGAGAGATCCAAGTGTGTCTATCTTAGGGTTCTCCTTGTCACCTAGGTTCCTTGGTGTCATAAACTACAGACGAGTTATCCTTTGCTTTATGTCTAATAACCACTTATGAGTGAGTACATACCTTGTTTGTCTTTTTGGGTCTGGATTACCACACCCAGGATGTTTTTTTCCCTAGTTCCATCCATTTGCATGCAAATTTCAAAATGACATTGTTTTTTACTGCTCAGTAGTATTCCATTGTGTGAATGTACCACATTTTCTTTTTCTAGTCTTCCATTGAAGAACATTTAGGTTGCTTCAAAGTTCTGGCTTTTACGAATAGTGCCGCTTTGGACACAGTTGAGGAAATGTCCTTGTGGTGTGAGTGTGCATCCTTTGGGTACATGAGTGATATTGCTGGGTCTTGAGGTATGTTGATTTCCAATTTTCTGAAAAATCTCCATACTGATATCCAAAGTGGCTGTACAACTTTTAACTCCCATCACACAACAAATAAAATATATTCTTTCATTTGTCACATTTGAAATCCATTTGGACTTGAGTTTTGTGCATGGTGATAGATATGGATTTATTTTCATTCTTCAAAAAATGAAGCAGTGACACACATTTTAATTGGTTTCTCTATAGAATTGAATGATGCAAAGGTTATCACATCAATAGGGTTTCAGACTAAAACAAGTAAGTAAAAAAATAGCAAATGAATGAGGTAGTACAATTGTTAGATATATTATTTACCCAGTTCAGCAAAAGAAGAACCACTAGCATAATTATTTCAAAAATAGTTCTACACCCAAGTCTTCTCCAAAAACTAGATTAGGATATCATGGATTGACTTGACCTTCCTGCACAAAACTTAGAAATAATTCATAATCAAGAATCTGAATATTGATATAGGACATTTAAAATTTTTATAAGTATATATGTAGCAAACACTAAATACTAAGTTTTAATGACATTATCTATGAAAGTTATTTCAGATAATGGTGACAGCAAAATTGTTCTATGACTTGAATATAAATTTGTTATGCCATACTTTAACCTTATTTTCTTGAAACCTTAAAATTTTACTGATGACATTTTGGCTCATTTCAGTCTTAGATGTACTGCCAGAATCTGCCAGTCAAATATATTTTTATTGTTAAATATTAAATAACTGAAATATTTGGATAATGGATTTATAATAATGTCAAAACTGTGAAACATTCTAGTGCTTTTTCAGCATTTTGTTCTGACAGCAAGTCCAGGACAACATAGTAAGAATACTTAACAGTCAGTTAGTAACTGAAACAATTGCAGAGTTGATGACTTCCTTTTTTGGCCAAAGGGAAAATGTAATAAGATTTTGTAGTTAAGTCCCCAAAGCATCAACACTGGAAAATTTTTCCAGGCCCAGGAAAGCAAATATATTATGTATTTTGTTTTTAAAAACAGTTTTTTAAAAATCTGAATTAGAGTGTTGGTTCTAGGGCTAATGATGTGGAAATATAAAAGTTTTTCTTTTAATTCTGTCTTTGAAAAGTCATCTATATTAAAAAATATTGTTTAACCAGATAGTTTCTTCTCATGCAATGACTTTCTCTTACATTTGCCACACACATGCATATATATGTGTGTTTGTGTTTGAGAGAGAAGAAGAAAAAAAAGGTAAAATAGTAGGAGACAAAGCATATGGCATGAGAATTGGTACAAGTAATACACCAATACTATAGATATAGACATGGATATATTGATAACTGATGCAAAGAGGTCTATCAATAAATAAGTAATAGACACATTAATATAGATGGCTCAATTACTTATCATTTTTCAGATAATCATCAAATTTCAAACTTTTATGATTAGTGAGGATACAAGACTACCAATAAGGAACATATAATTATCATCCTAATTTTATAATTATGCCAATCAGAAAGGGAACAATTCTACATGTATTTTCCTCTCTCTCTCTCTCTCTCTCTCTCTCTCTCTCTCTCTGTCTCTCTCTCTGTCTCTCTCTGTCTCTCTGTCTTTCTCTCTCTTGGATTAAGTACCTCTGTCCTCAAAAGGATGTTGAAGGTCTAATACTCAGCAATTTGGAATTATACTTTATTGGAAAATAATCTTTGTAGCTGTAATAATTTTATAGTAACACTAGTAGGACAGATTTAATTGTCAAGCAGCTTTATTAACCGACAATTGTAGCATAACTTCCACTGAGTTGAAGAGAAAAAAGATTATCACTATGGCAATTAACGTGCTGGGCTGGGCTGTAAATGCACACACACACACACATACACACACACACACACATACAAACACACACATACACACACATGCACACACACACATGCACACACACGGTAGAGGGAGATACATGAGTTACATTTTGTGCATATTTATAAAACAGAGAACAAGTTAAAAATGAATCCTTAATCCATTGTGAGTCCAAGATCTTTTTTCAACTCAAGAAAATTTCTGGAGCAGATGGAATCTTGAACGTCGACAGCTTTCTCTGATTATACAAACTCAAGGAGCCACATCAATCACAGTGTACTGTTTTCAAGGATTCTACTACTATGAGCGACACTAAAGTGCAAGTTGCCCTGGGCAACTTCTGCCTTTTTTTTTTTATGTTACTTCTATATCCAGGGCATTCTGTTGCTATTCTGAGAATTACAGGCAAAAAGAAAGACAAGACAATGAATCATTGGGTCACACGTATCATGAAGGTTCTCATGAGAATATAATTCTGTTTGAAGATAAAAACAAAGGAACAAAATCATTCTAGACAAGAAAAGCATAAGTTGAAGTATTTCAGTTAAACAATAAAAACTTTCAAATTCAGCAAAACCACGTAGATGGAGAAGTGAAAGGAACTATTCTTGATTACAGAACTCAGATAAAATAAAGCACTGCATGATATTTTCTGTTCCCCTTGACCCAATCTTCAAGTTCCTCCCTAGCTAGATCTGCAATAGAACACCAGCTGCAGCTACCCCCTCCCTACCCCATCCCCATCCATAGTATTTATGGATCCCACAGACCATGCCTGTCTCCCCTTTTCCCAACTTCCAAAGCCAGCAAGCGCTCCCTGGGAACACAATAGCCAAGCAGGGCAGTAAGAACAGCAACACATAGCCAACATTCTCTGAAAAATCAAGAGAAGAAACAGAAACAAACAAAAAACCCAGAAAGCAGCAACTAGGGCTTTAACTACCCTAAGCCCAGATGCGATTGACACCAGTGTAAGATTACAATGAACCTCTTGAGCCTGCGCTGAGGGTATGAGAGCAGGAGAGCTGACTCACCAGGTTTATAACCCCTCCCAGACACACAGCAATTGGGAGAAAGGACCCTACACCTCCCCTTAGCAAAACAGTAGGGCTGGTCCTTGTAGTATGAGTGTGGGTTAGCAGAATATGAGGGCCTGAGAACAGAAGAACTGTCCATACTCCTTGTTGCAAGTTCCATTTGGAGAGCTAGCCTAGGCAATATTAGAGAATTTACTAAGACAGGCTCCAAAACTACAGAGAACCCTGTCTCAAAAAAAAAAAAAAAAAAAAAAGGCAAAGCAAACTGCGTGAAATAGCAATAGATTTCAATAGTGAAGGTGGAAATTTGGAAAACAATTTTTTTTTTGGAAAACAAATTTTAAGATGCAATTTACATTTCCTTTTTCACTCTTCAATGGACATGTGTTTTCTTCTTTCAATTTATCTACATGTTTGATTACATTTACTGACTTTCATTTGCCAAACAGAAAAGATAACTATTAGCTTTTCTCATCTCAAATTCAAATATAGCATTGATTGTAGAAAATATTTTAATTAAAAACACATTTCTCTTGCACTATCATTTAACCTTTATCTCTCACTCTTTTTTCTTTTTTTATTCTTTTTCGAAGGCTTCTCCTTTCATTTGCATTATAATTTCAGTTTCTAATAACTTCTGTTCTGTACACATTATAGGTAACCTTATCACTGCAACCTCATCGACCCCTCCATGCTAAGACTGTTTTTAGGCTATTACCCATATCTGGCCTTCAAAAAGTGTTTCCAAATAATTACCTAGATTTTTCAATTTTCTTTAACAGAAAGTATTATTTTAGAATGTAAACACAATACAATTAACAGAAACAATGTATCCAAAAAATTCTCAATCTCTAACTTCATCTATAATTGAATTTTTTCCTGCTAAATTCTTTGCATTAATCCATTATCTTTCTAGATGTTCAGGAGATGTGTAAGCACCTTTTTACATCTCGCTCTGCCTATATCATAAGTTCCAATTCATCATCAAGATTTATAAGTGTAATTTGTATGAGTATTTCAAAACTATCTCTTCCCTTCCAGGTCTTTGACTACAGTTATCATCAAACATGAGCCAAGTGGATTAATTTAGGAGTTTTCAATTTGGTCTTGCCTACTCCAGTTTACTCTGAGATAAATGCCCCTTTCTCAGAGTGATATTTTAAAAGTAGAAAGGGCAAGTGAACTTGTATTCTTCCTCCTTCTATAATTAGAATAAAATCTAAATTTTCTTAGAATAATACCCTTTATTTAATATTATTGATTGAAAATTTACAAGAGTACATAAGGTTTTTTAATCAAGAGTCTTTTCCATGTATGTTTTTCCCCACAACTGTTGCTTCCTCCAATAATATGTGTTCTCATTTTATTCCAATTTTTCTTCTACAACATACAAGTCCCTTTCCTTCTCGAAATAATAAAAAATCTTTTTAGCCATATTGATCTTTTGAAAACATAAGATACATTTAAAGAAGCAGAGGATATGACTTATTCAGAGACAATTTCAAGTCAGCATAATATTAAGTCTGTGACATGACTATTATCAATAACTCTTTGCACATATACAGTGAGAGAGAGAAAGTGGGAAGGAACAAATACAAAATGTTAAATGAAGAGAAAAAAAGAGTACCAAAAAATTTAATGCCGAAGGAGATAAGGAGATTAATCTCTCCATAGAGAGGACTCATGGTTTGCACTGGAATAAAGGTAAGTTGTGGTCTGAATAAGACCTTATCTAACCTAGCTTCCAAATTATAAAAGAGATCATAGGCATACAGCATCATTTCTGCTCATAGAAAGCAATTAAATAAGAACTGCTTGTAATGTACATAATAGGGCCAGGGAGCATCCCCAAGATGGTAGACAAAATTGGCAGGGTCATCCATATTGTATTTGTATTATGGGTATGGGGTATAAAGAAGGCAAGAGTGAAGGGCTCAGAGACTCTTCTGCTATAGATTTAGAGAACCATGGGAAAGTCTTTGGGACCAGACACCATATGGTAGGAGACTCCCTGAATGAAGGTTAAGAAAAGGACCTGAAAATTTATTACATGTAGGTATGAAAGTGAATCCTCAGTTGCCTAGAGACTGCATTATGTTCAAGATACCAGAGACATGAAATGCTTGCAAATGGTGCTGAAACAGAAAAAAAGAAAATAAACCAAGATAGAGATAGATAATGGAGGTAGCTAAGCTGTATTGGTGAGATGATCTAATGCCTTTTACATTCTACACTGAGCAAGAATATTTGGTACTTATTCTGTTTATTATAATCTTGTTATGGTCTATTATTTATTTAATTTCATGCTTTTAGAATGATAATGTATTATATAGTTTTTTACGCTGGGAGTATATAATTTGCCTTTTTATTATATAAGAGCTTACTATTGATAGATTGTTTTGAATTTCCAGAAGAGCATAAAATTTGGACTTCGAAGAAGGGTTGAAGCTGTAAAACAATCTGGGACCTTTTGATTTTGGAATAAGAGCATTATATTTTATAATATAGCCTGATAGTACCATCAGTGAGAATGTCCTCCATAGACTCTGATATTTGCCTGCTTGGTCCCAGTTGGTGGTGCAGTTTATGGAGGTTCATGAGATTTGACCTTGCTGGAGGAAGTATACTATAGAGGTACTCTTTGGCTATTGATAGTGTCTTTCTATTTCCAGTTATTTCTCTTTTCTTTTTCATTCTTACATTTGAAGCTACATGTTCTCTGATTCCTGTTCCTTCTATCAAGCCTACCCCATTGATGCTATATATCCCAGTCGTGAAGAATTCTTATCTCTATAGAATTGTAAACCCAAATTAATCATCCTGTTTATAGGTTGACTTTGGTCTTGGTATTTTAACACTGCAACAACCATGTGTCTAATACTAAAATTAAAAACAAACGTTCAGCCTGCTGTCATATTAAGTTTCTAATACTATTAGTCCACTTATTTCTACTCATATCTGAGGAAAAGTAGAATATAAAAATACTACATATTTAAATAAAAGTTTTCAACTATTTCATGAATAGGGTACAAAGGAGGAAGAATTGAGAGTAAAAAAGAAAATGATAGTTGTTTCATTATTCATTTACAAGCCTCCTTTTCCTCCTCATGACAGAATATATTACCCATGCCTTTACTCGAACAAAGTCCAAATTATCCAGTGTATCAGTGTATGTGTAACAAATGTTTCCTTTTCAAGATCTTGATCATTGAAAAAGAATTACTTTCCCTTTCAGTGTTTCAACTTTGTTCACAGAAATGTACTTTGAGAATATGATTGATTACTATCAGTGAGTTTAGAAATCTAAGAATTCAACAAGATTAATGTCCGCCCTTGAATCCATCAATAGGCATTTCATGATGAATCTATAGATATCTCTTTCTTTCTAAACTATGTTTGAACTACTTTTGTTATATATATATTTCATTCAGCTGAAGAAAACAATTTAAAAATTATAGAAATTTTCAATGAAAAATATTTTATTAGATACTATTAGGGAGTAGATAGCTCTAAGTTGTGGTTCTGAAAAGGATGCTGTTTGCTATGTTGAAATATGGTTGCTTCCAATAAAACTTGCTGCTGAGATTTATACTATAATGCCAAAGTGCTAAGAGGTAGATACTTTTTGGTAAAGGAGTATAATGTAAAGGAAGAGGTTTTTTAAAAAAAATAGTAATAAAGCTGTAGGAACAAGAATGAAGAGACTTGAATTTCTGTCACTTCACTTTAGAAAGTTGCATGAAAAGGTAATAGAACATTAACAAAGCATTAAGCAATCTGGTCTAATTACTGTACAGGTGGAACTCTAGCACACCAAGGGTGTACTTGTACACAAAACAACTTATGCTAACATGACAAAGAAATAAAGCTGTGAAGCTAGATTTTATGTCATAGAGAAAAGAAATTTAAATAGGTCATGGGGAAAAATATAATGTTGTTTATGTCTTACCTTATTTTGGAGCTACCAGCTATTGCACTTGCAAAAATAGATTAGCGAAAAAATAAAGATTTAAAATCATGTCTTTACAGTGAAATTAATGATCAGTTAATTCACGTATAAAAGATAATTTTGCAAAGGATGTATTACACCATTAAAGGTAGAATTTATATAACCCAACTGTGCAAAATCCAATGGCAGTAGCTTTCTCAAAGTATCTGTGCACTCTACAAACTGCCTGTCATTTGAATTAAAATGCAGTGGCGCCATCCTGCTCTTGTGAGAGTGACATGAAGGATGCTGATAACATCATTCATCCTGTTATAAAAAGACGAGGATTTTAGTGGTCTTTAAAATCTTAAAACAGAGCACTTTTAAATTTTATTATTGTATTACAGGATATTCATTGAAGGATTATAATTATGTGGTAGATATACTAAAGTAGTTTAATTGTGAGAAAAATTGGCATAATTATATACAGACAATTTAATTTATGATATATTAAAGCCCATGAATACTTTGACAAAAATCTAAGGATGAACTGTATTTGGATGAAATAGACCTGAACTCTTATTCTATATTAAAACTAATTGAAGAATCGGTACTAGTGAACCATGTCCCTGTCAGAGTTTTCAGTTGGGAATATATATTTATTATGAAATACAGAAGCTTTATATCCAATTTTTCAAGAATTTCAAAATAATAAATGAGGTTAATCGTTTACTTTATATCAGGCTCAAATTTCATAGATAATTAAATGATGCAAAGTTCAAGCCTAATTATCGCCATCACGGGCTTTTGCACAGAAAGTTCCATTACTTTCAGAGAGTTAACATTATTCTTTCTTATTTACTCTATTGCCATTTCATAGATCAGATGCCAGAACAGTACGTTATCTTCGCATTGGCAAGAATGTTAATATTCACAAAAACAGTATGTATTACTCTTCAGAAAAAATAACTTTCACCAAAATGTAAGACTAGAGTTAGAGTAACATGAAAGGGAAAAGATGACAAGATAAAATCCTTTTATAGTATGGTGTGTTTTCTTCACATATATATTTTAGTTTTAGGGAAATTATGACTTTAGCATTAACCTCCTACATCCATTGTACACAATAAAATTTTATATGAACTTTTTCCGTTGTTTTAAAAACATTGACATGAAGATGTATTTAAAAGGAAGGGTTTTCTCCATGCACAGTTTGAAGGAATAATTTCATCATGCAGCCGAGACAAGGCAGCAGGTTGGAGAAGCACGGCAGCAGGTTCAATATGGAGCAGTCATACTGCATCCAGAGTCAGGAAGCAGAGGGTGAACATGAAGAGGGGCCTGGCTATAACACAACTAAGCTTGACCCAATTTACCCATCACAAGCAGAGTCATATTTAAATATAAAGTGCCTCGCTATTCCAGTAATGTGACACTTCTATCTCCGTTTTAGCAAAGGTTTATTATAGCTATCAGTAGATAGCTCATAGTTAAAATCCTTAGAATAATGCATTAAAGGATTTTTATGTATAAATGAGGGGCAGATACTGTAGAAATCCAAGATATTGGTGGTTTTGTCACACTGAAGATAAAGGTGTGTGCCTTAGTATATTGTAACTCACTCAGGGATTATTATCAATTTACTCTCATGGCTGGTCAAAGAGGAGATGTGGTCCTGTTAAAATAACTCAAGAAAAATGAGTGCTAGTGCAGAAGGCTATGTTTCTGCTTTATTCGTTAATTAACCTGTAGTATGGTTATACATCTCAAGCCTTGGAATATTTAAAGCAATAATAAAACATTATGAGATTTTTCTGATTTCATCACATTTTGAAATATACTCGGTATTTAATGTAACAGATTTCTAACCTATATAAATTTCATATTCTAGTATTAACCACCATATCATAACATTTTTTTTTTATTTTCGAGACAGGGTTTCTCTGTAGCTTTTGGTTCCTGTCCTGGAACTAGCTCTTGTAGACCAGGCTGGCCTCGAATATCATAACATTTTAACAACTAAGTTCTAACGACTGTAAAATTTTTATACCAATCCTCCCAAAAATTTGTGAATTACCTGTTTTTTTTCTATCTATATCTATCATCTATCTATCTATCTATCTATCTATCTATCTATCTAATCTATCTATTTATCTACCTATATATATGTATGCATAATATCTCTTTATTTTAAAATAGTTAGCATGTTTCCAATCTTATATTGCCATGGTAAGATCTAATCACATCTTAGCCAAGTTGATTAATTAATTTGCATTACTATTATCTTTATTTCTTTTTATTTATCTATATGTGTGCAAATATAAACTATGTCTTTTGGCTTTTCTATCATATGAGTATAAGAAACATTGTTATCCATAATGCCTTGGAACTCAGGGAGATCATCTTTTTCTACCCTATTATACTATGGTTTTAGAACTTAGAAAATAAATCACAAAGCTATTACCGTTAAAGACAATTTAATTTTATTTATTTTAAGCAGAAATAGATACTTTGGAAAATAATTAATTAATATTTTATTGATTGTGGGGGTATGTGTACCCCTGAGTATAAGTGCACATATAGCACAGTGCATATGTGGATATAAAGTGTGTCCACATTAGGGTTTTCTTTTTTTTAATTTTTTTAATTTATTTATTTATTAAGGATTTCTGCCTCCTCCCCGCCACCGCCTCCCATTTCCCTCCCCCTCCCCCGATCAAGTCCCTCTCCCTCATCAGCTCGAAGACCCACATTGGAGCACCGGACAGAAATCTCAAGGTCCAAATCAGGAGCAGAAGGAGAGAGAGCACAAGCAAGGAACTCAGGACCGCGAGGGGTGCACCCACACACTGAGACAATGGGGATGTTCTATCGGGAATTCACCAAGGCCAGCTGGCCTGGGTCTGAAAAAGCCTGGGATAAAACCGGACTCGCTGAACATAGCGGACAATGAGGACTACTGAGAACTCAAGAACAATGGCAATGGGTTTTTGATCCTACTGCACGTACTGGCTTTGTGGGAGCCTAGGCAGTTTGGATGCTCAACTTACTAGACCTGGATGGAGGTGGGCAGTCCTTGGACTTTCCACATTGGGTTTTCTATTTCGAGGCTTGTTCTAAAGATCGACTTAATCATCAGGCTTATGTACCCGAGTACTTCTCTACCTGTTGTACCATTATGTCAGACCCATAAAGAAGCTATTACATAATGTGTAAGCAAACATGATTGGTGGAATTGTGTACTTTATGTTGATTATATGTTCATAAGCTCCAATCTGAAATGTGCTGAACAGTATGAATAGTTCAGAAAATATCTGTGCCAGAATCATTGGGGTCAATGGCAGAACCCTGCTCCTTCAAGATGGAGATCTAAGGTGTGAGTCTCATTGCAGTTTGCCTGCCAGGTGTTGCTCTACGCTATTAGAGAACTAAATTCTATTTCACGTCAGTTTTTTTTAATCTCAGGAACACTTTAAATGTTTATTACTAATTAATTACTATATATATTTTTATAGATTTCTACTAATAATAGAAAGATTTTGTATTGAGAAAAATTTCTATTATTAGTAGAAATCTATAAAAATGTATATAGTAATTAATGAGTAATAAAATAATTGTTCCTTATCACCTCAAGAGTGTCTACAAAATTTACTCCTTTGCACTTTGGTAATATATTTATCTCTAACTATTTGCAAAAAGTTGTCAGAAATAACATTTTTAATATAAAGTGGGCAAGACAGCATAACATATTTTGTCTTCTTGTTTCTGAAATGCTTGACACAATCCACCTAAAAATCTTACAGCCATTCAATTTTACAGCAATATGGATGAAGCCTTATTACTTTTCTCAGAAAAGCAGAACCCATATCCAAGCTATCTGGCAGAATTACCATCTGCTTGTCCTGAGGTTTAATATGAAGAGGAAGGCAAAACCCACTGGGAATTGTCCACATGAATTGCAGTTGAAATGAAAAGTATTTGTAACTTTCTAATGTCCTTCTGCTCAGAGAAGTCGAGTATCATCAACATTCATGACTAAAGACACAGCTGGCTGACTTTAGACTTTTGGATTCTGGCCAACATCAGGCCAGTGTGCTCTGCAGATCAGAGCCTTGAAGAGAAATCATCTTCTCTTTCATTGCCAGTTCTGTCAGAGTGATCCCAAGACTCACATGTAAGAGTTTCTCGAGAAACATAGCTTTAGTACTTACAACATTGGGTTTGTATGATTCGTGCTTTGGCATTCAATATTCATGAATCCATGAAAAAATAATGTATGTGGCTGTGTGTGGGTGTGTTGAGTCAGGGTCTAGCTCTGGCCCAGACAAGCCTGGTAGTAAATTCTACAGCATCCTAAATAATTAGATAAAAGATTTTCTTAAAATATCAATTTGGAAAGAATTATATTAAACAGGAAAATGAGCTGAATATGAGTGCGATTTGTTTTTCTTTTATTTTTGTTAATTTTTGTTATTTTGTTAATTTTAATCTTTTCTCTAAATATATATACACACATATATTTATACATATGTGTGTGTGTGTGTGTGTGTGTGTGTGTGTGTGTGTATTTGAGACAGGTTTTCTTCCTAACTCTCCAGGAACTTACTCTGTAGACCAGGCAGGCCTTGATCTCACAGAGATCTATCTTCCTCTGCCTCCTGAGTGCTGGGTTAAAGGGATGTGCCACCATCACCAGGAAAACTTTTAATACTTTAATTATTATATTTTTCCCTTCATTGTTGTCCATTCAAACCTTTTTCACAATTCTCTCTTAAATTTGTAGCCACTTTTTTATTAATTTTTATATGTCTGTAGATTGTATATTTATCTATACATATATGTTTATATATATTCATATATCTTATATTTCCCAAATACATGAAGACAGCCTTATCAGTTTGTATAATGTTACTTGTACGCATGCTTTTTGGTCTGACTACTTGGCAAGATGATGATCAATTAGTTTTCTGTTCTCTGGGGAGCTTTTTATTCACTCTTAGTATTCTTTAGTTGCATTAGATGTCTTAGCTTCTTAATATTTTTCTAGTAGTTTCAATACTTTAGATTTCGTTTTTATGCATTTGATCCATTTGGAGTTAGTTTGATGCAAGGAGATAAATATGGATCTAATTCCATTCCACGTGTGGATATTAAAGTTTCACAACAACATTTCTTGAAAATACTTTTTTTATAATATATTTTTTTTGGATTTGGTCAAGTTTTAAATGACTGAAGTTATGTGTAATCAAGTTTTGTTCTTTAAATTTTGTTTCCTTAGTGTACATTTCTGTTTAATATCAGTAGCATATTATTTTTGTTACTATCTCTCAGTAATATATTTGAGGAATATAATTATAATCCCTCCAGAATTGTTCATTTTGCTTAGAATTGTTTTAACTATCTAAGATTTTGTGAGTCTATTTGTAATTTTAGTATATGTTTATTTTTATAATTCTGCAAAAAGTGAGATGGGGCTTTTTTATTCGGATTGTACTGAAGTTATTAATAGCTTTTGTAAAAATGGTCATGTTCATAATATTAATCCTTACAATGCAGAAACATGGAACATATTTTAATGTTCAAGGTTTTCTTTCTTCTGAGATCTGAAGTTTTAATTTCAGAGGAAATTAACTTTCTAGGTCTGCTTATTCATAGATGTTTTAATTTCTTTGATTATATTGGGAATTGAGTGTTATTAAGTATGTTCATGATCTCTTTGTCTGATTGTTTGTTGAACATATATTTAAAACTTATTTATTTGTAGAAATTGGTTTCATATCTTATCTCTAGCTGATTTTTTTCATAATCTCTAGAAGTTTTCTGGCAGAATTTTGGGGATATTTAATGTATAATATCTTGTTTTCTGGAAAGCAGATAGTTTGGCTTCTTTTCATATTGTAGATTTTGTCAGTGAGTGAGGACAGGTGTGGATGGGAGGAGCAGGGATCAAGTGAGGGAAGGAGAGACTACCGGGGAGATGACAGAAACAGGTGAGCATTTAGGCAGAAATATGAAAACCTAGTAAAGTTGAAATCTCTGGGAACCTATGAAGTTGACCCTAGCAAAGACTCCTAGTAATGGAGGACAAGAAGCTTGAAGCCATCATCTTCTCTAAACTGGCAATGCTGCCACTGGTGGGGCTGGAACACAAATCCAACAGCAAAATCTATTACCCACAATATGCCCAGCCTGGAAAATGCGAAGAGGCAATGGTGGCTCAGAGTTTGTAAGAGTAGCCAATCAATGACTGGTCTAATCTGAGTCTTCTCCAGAGAGAATACATACTTGGTACTACCTAGATGTCCAGGATATGAGAGAAGGCAGGCTAAGGGTCCTAAGGTAGAATCAAACATGAATGACAAGAAAAAAAAAGCCAATGAAATGATTCCTAATGATATGCTGCTATACAGGACTATTGCCTAGCTTGAGTCATCAGAGGGGCTTCCTCTAGCAGTTGCCTGGAGCAGATACCCATACATTAGACAAAGTTTAAGGAACTCCTGAGAAAACAGAGAGGAGAGATTGTAGGAGTCAGAGGGGTCAAGGACAGGGGAACACAACCTATAGAATCAACTAAGCGTGGCTCAGAGGGACTCACAGAGACTGAAACAATAAACAAGGAGGCTGCATTGGTCTGCTCCAGTCCATCTACATTCATGCTGTGGTTCTTGTGATAGGTTTCTTTTGTTGGAATCATAATAATGGCAGTGGGCATGTTTCCGACACTTTTACCTGATGGTGTGATGGAGGTGGGTCATCTGTCTATCTGTTGCTTTCATTGGTTAATTAATAAAGAAACTGCTTGGCCCTCTGATAGGGTAGAATTTAGATAGGCGGAGTAAACAGAACAAAATGCTGGGAGAAAGAAGCCAAGTCAGTCAGTCTCCATGATTCCCAGGGGAAGACGCAGGTTAGGATCTTACTGGTAAGCTATCACCGCCTGGTGGTACACAGATTATTAGGAATGGGTTAATCTAGATGTGAGAGCTAGCCAGTAAGAGGCTAGAGCTAATGGGCCAAGCAGTGTTTAAAAGAATACAGTTTCCGTGTAATTATTTTGGGTAAAGCTAGCCTTGCAGGAGCTGGGCAGAACAGAGCCCACTGCAGCTCATACTACAATGGTGTCATCTTTCTTCTTCCTACTGGATTGCCTCTCCCAGACTTGATATGAGGGTAGTCTTATTGCATCTTGTTATGCAGTGTTGAAATTTCTGAAGGGAAATTAGACAGTAGTAGGTCTGGGGGAAAAGGGAATTGGGGGTGGATACTGAGAAGTATGGATGACAGGAAGGATTTGATATGAAAGAATAAATTAAATCAAATTTAAAATAAGTACCAAGAGATGGTAAGGATGTGCAAAGAGGGAGAGATTCAAATTAATGGATATAAAATTGGTGAAAAAATTAAGAGTAAAACAAGTGTGGGAGTGGGAAGCAAAGGGATGGATATGGAGAAAGATGGTTATTTCAAAATTATTATTTGAAAATTTCAAGATACCTAATATTCTGTAGGCCTATTTAAAACATAAAATAAAAACTACTTTTATTTTTTCCTTCTATTATCTTATTTTTCAAGGTAGTGCTCTGAGTAAAATATTGCAAAAGAGTTTGTAAGTGGACATCTCTGCATTATTCCTTATAAATAAATCAAGATTTTATATCTTTAGGATGATGTTATCTCTGAATTTCTCATGAGTAGCTTTTACTATGCTAAGGTATGCGCACTTGTCATGTGCCGCGCACCGTGCCTTCCGTGTCTGCACTCTGCGCTGGCACCCAGTTACCGAGCTTCGGGCAAGAGGCAGGAGGTTAAAATACACAGACACACACAGACAGAGAGACAGCAACACGGGTCATCCTTGAATTCCCCAAGAATGCCCCCTTTATTGTGTTCAGGGGCAGATTATATAGAGATAGCCACGCCCCAGCCAAACCCACCAGAAACCACTCTCCTGCCATCAGAAACTCCTGAAGGTCTCGTGCTCAGAGCAGCTGTAGGCACTCAGATCATAGGATTACAAGAAATTCAGGATCTGGGGTCTCACTGCTTCCAACAGTCATGCTTTCTCTAAGATATTTATTATGAATTTTGGATTTATACAAAAGGCTTTTTTCTGAATCTTCTGAAATGATCATGTGACATTTGTCCTGAACTGTATTTATGCAGTGTAGTATAATTCTTAATTGAACTATATATGCATCTCAAGGATAAAGCCATTCTAGTCAAAGTGGAAATGTTTTTGGTGTATGTCTAAATTCTGCTGGAAAGTCTTCTGTTGAACATTTTTGAGACTATGTTCACCAGGAATATTGGCCTGCAATTTTCTTTTATTGCAGGATTTTTTGGTTTGTTTGTTTGCTTGGTTTTGGTTTGTTTGTTTTTTCAAGACAGAGTTTCTCTGTGTAACTTGGTCCCTGTCCTGGCAATAGATCTTGTAGACCAGGCTGGCTTAGAACTCACAGAAATCCATCTGCCTCTGCCTCTCAAGCCCTGGGATTAATGGTAGGCACCACTACCACCTGACTTATTGCAGTATTTTTACCTTTTTTGGTACTAAAGTGAAAATGGTTTTACAAACGTATTTTTGAGTGTTCTTTCTATGTTTTTTTTTTTAATTAAGAAACGTTGATTTGCAGGGCATGGTGACGAGCACCTTTAATCACAGCATTCTGAGCTTGAGGTCTACAGATCAAGTTACAGGACAGACAGAAACACTGTCTAGAAAAAGCAAAAATCTAAAACCAAAAACAGAATAAAAATTAAAAAAAAATAATGCTTTGTTGTAGATATTCTATCTATTTTGCAAGTCTGGTAGAATTCTTTGGTGATGTCATCTACCCCTTGAATTTCCTCAGCTGCAGGCTCTTTAACTACAGCATCAAAATCCTTAGCATTTGTTCTCTCACTCTCCTCCTTTTTATCATTTTGTTTAGGTTGTTTATTTCTTCTTGCTATAGTTTTTGCGATTTGGCTGAATCTACAAATTCATTAGTTGATGTGGGAGTGTCATATATCAATCTGTTGATTTCATTGGTTAAGCAATAAAGAAACTGCTTGGCCCTGCTAGGTTAAAACATAGGTGGGAGGAGTAAACAGAACAGAATGCTGGGAGGAAGAGGAAGTGAACTCGGAGATGCCATGCTCCCATCTCCCGGGCAGACAGACATGTGAAGCTCCGACTCAGGATGGACGTAGGCTAGAATCTTCCCGGTAAGCGCACCTAGGGGCGCTACACAGATGATTAGAAATGGGCTAAATTAATATGTGAGAATTAGCCTAGAAGAGGCTAGATAGAAATGGGCCAAGCAGTGTTTAAATGAATACAGTTTGTGTGTTGTTATTTTGGGCATAAGCTAGCCAGGCGGCCGGAGTGCTGGGGACACAGCTCTGACGCTCTTATTATTACAATTAGTTTCTTTTGGGGTTTTCAAATTTAAAAAAAATGCATTTTGTTTTGTTTTGCTAAGTATATAACATATTTATTATTACTTGCTTTCTTTTCCTCACTCCAAAACATCCCGTATATCCCTCCTTGCTTTTCTATTTCATGGCATGTTTTTTTTGTTATTATTGATAGATGCATATATTTTTATCTATGTGTATATATTCCTAAATAAAATCCATTTATGCTGTTATGACTAGTTTGAATGGTTTAGGACTGACTAGCATTGGATAATTATTTGGTGTACTCTTCTCTGGAGAAGGCTATGTTTCATGTCTCTCTTGTTCTTTGAAAGAATTATCAGGCCTTCCCTATAGACTTTGGCATATTTATGGTTATCCTTGTTCAGTTCATATTTCGGTAGTTTTGTTGTTTGGACATTTGAAGAAATTGTTATAAAATGGTGGCTTTCCACAGAGAAGCACAATAATTAGCAATACTGTAACTTTATTTAGTAATATAAGAAAGGTTACAAATTATAATAGGAATAGTTAATAAGGAACTCTAATGGTTGATTTGATATTAACAAACTATTGTGTCATGAAAGTCAATATCTAAAAATGATATTGTCATTTCAAAACACACATAGAAATAGATTAAAGAAAATATAGAACAAGTTCAAGACTTCAAATCCTTAGAACAAATACAAACAGAATTTTACCAAATATTAGGCATTTACAATATACAACCCAAGCCATAGCTAATGTCATTGCCAGAAAAGATGGGATTTTTATTTTTATATGTTAGTAGACAAGTTAAAATTTAGTTTCCAACCTATTAATCATTAAATTTCAGGGTCTAGTATTTCAAGACAAAAGTAAAAATGACCAATTTAAAGCAAACTAGCAAACTTATAAAATTGTTTTCAATTGTGTATACATACACAAGCACACACAACACATAAATATTACAACTTAAGTAATATACAAAACACATACAGGCATGATGAGTGCAAGGATATATTATTCATAAAATTAGAAGATACATGAAATAAATGTACATGTGAATGAATACACATGTGTGCATATGTACTTATATATAGTGTATATACAAAAATAATGCAGTAGAAAGTAAAATATGAGTCAAAAATAAGTTTTAAGAAAATTTAAATTAATGTGCAAATAAGAAAGTACAATAAAAGTTTTATATAACATGGAATTTGTGTAATAGAAAATTTATTAATGTTAATAAAACCTAATTAAATGATAAAATATCCAAAGTTCTTGGAATTAAATCTTAAGGTTATTAAGAGAACAATTTTCATGTTGGTCTATAAACTGAACAAAATAGTAACAACTCAGATCTCAGAATTTTTAAGAATAAAAACTGAAGATGTTATACTAAAATTGCTCTGAAAACTCAAAACATCTGGAATTGCTGAGACTATTTTGAATAAGAACATTCGGGAAACTTATTTGCTTAAAATGTCAGTTTGTTCCACAGCTGCAGTCATCAAGATGTGTGTTATTATCAAAATGATCATCAAATACATGAAAGAACATAATCAAAACCATAAATAGACACAGTTTTGGACAACTGCTTTTCTGCAGAAACACCAGAAAATTCATGGGTGAGAAATCAGAATTTACAAAACAATATTCTAGGAAAATTGGACATCTATGGGCAAATAAGCAAGCAAAATATGAGAAGGAAAAACTTGGATTAAAAAATGTTTTCAAACTCAACACAGAATTAGTTTTAAAAGTATGAATTATTAAAGGAAGTAGAATACACAATGAAAAAATATTTTTGACTTGACTCAATAGTGTCCAAACTCTAATAAGTCAACAAACATAATTACATAAATCATAAGTTTGTTCTTCTTACTCGTAAGAATTAAAATTTTAAGAAAATATTTTAACAAATAGCATTAGGTGGGAAATAATTGATAGCCTATTTTGGCCAATGTTCTTTTTGTTGTTTTTTAAACTAAAACAGATTGTCTAATTTCTCCCTTTCCTTTCTTGACCTCTCTTAAAGTCAGTGGCACTTATTCTTTACACACACACACACACACACACACACACACACACACACACACACATCTTATATGTATATGTACATACTTTAACATGTTAGTTCATTTAGAATTTCTTTTATGAGTACGATTCAAGGAGGACCACTTGTTATTAGATAAACAATTATAGAGCTCACCCTCTAAGAAGACTATTTCTCTAACTTCTGGCATTTCTTAGTTGCCTTTAGTTCTTTACCTTCCGACAGGGGTCCAAGAGACTTCTCTCCTCTCCATATAGCACTTTAATTGGTTTGTACTTCTTCAGGTCTTGTTTCAACAACTGTATTGTTTGATACATCTACAAGTCAGGTACTTCAGGTTGAAGGGACATTGCAGAAGAGAAAGTAGATAGTAGAAGATAGACGACCAGGAAATCATCTATGAGACTGTATCTCCAATAAATGAAAGTTTTAACTGTGGCAATGCAATTTTATCCAGAATGCCCAAAGGGAAAAAAAGACTAAAGAAAATCAAATTACTCATTACAATGATGAATAAATATCTTATCAAATGGGATATGTGGATTGAATATCATATTCAGTTGACTTGAGATTTCTTAGTCAATTATAAAATGGAATGAATATCCAAACTCTCACTCCTTGCACCCACAGGTGCATACTTAGGGATGGATACACACAAGAAGTTACAAAGAAAAGAGTCTATCTTATTTCAGCTATTTCCAATGAAAGAGATTATTTTAGTTTATGTACCTTATCTATAGTGACATATATGTGCATTTTATTCATATGACTCATACACACAGAAATATTATTGTGACTGTTTATAAAAAGAAGAGATTAAATATTGTGTTATTTTAAACAAAAATTATGTGATATGTTTCATCCTATATTTTAACCATTATATTTATTATTTGGAGATTTCAAAACTGGGACATGGGAAGTTTAGATTTATACCATAGATGCAGTAATTCCAGCCATCCTTAAGGAATATGTGCTGTAACGCTACAGCACTTAAAGAAAGACTACAGAGACAATTTCTACCTTCGTGAATAAGTAAATGACAGATTTCACTCTGTCAAGTGGAAAAAGAATAAATATGGAAATAAAATGATCAACTGTGAATTTTTATATTTTATATATTTACTGGCAAAATATAATAAAATTATTGTCACTGTTAGGGTTTCTATTGTTGTGATAAGAAAACATAATCAAAAGCAATTGGGGAAGAAAGTGTACATTCCAGCTTACACTTCTCCAATCACACTCCTTCACCAAGAGAAATCAAGACAGAAACAAAAGATATAAACCATGAGACAGGAACCAAAGCAGAATTCATAGAGGAATACTAATGATTGTCCTTCAAATTGTGGTTTTCTTAAATAACTCAGGACCACATGCTTGGAGAACACCACCCACTGTGGAATGGGTTCACTCACATCAAATTTTGAATCCTGAAACTTATTCGTTTATCTTCTTCATTGCTATGACTCATAGCCATCAGCATAACTTGCCCTATGGGATCTGTTTAAACACTAGGCGTGGGAGACATGTGACACCTCCCTGTATCTTGTGTCACGACTCCTTCTCATCTTACACCTCCTCATAAAAGTTCACATTAAAGTGGACTCTTCTTGTGGTCTCTAGCTAAAAGTAGTTTCTTTACATGGTAAAGAAACAGCCACTCTTTAGAACTCAATCTATGTAATTTTACTATTGTTCCTCCAGTCTTTTACTATAGCAATTCCCTCTTACTGTGGGACACTTGACTAGAAACTCTAAAATCAATTCTACCAGGAAGAGAAATATTTAAACTTTCACCACACTTTACTTCTCCATTTGGCAATAAGTAGTTACTGAAGAAAAGATTTCTCTCCTTTTTCTGTATTAGATCTGCATTGCTTGAAAATCAATGTGAAGAGGCTCTGGGAGGATGTCAGGATTCAAGGACAGCGAAGAACTATTTCTTAAAAATAGTCACTTATTGTTCTTTTAGTGAGAAAAAATTCTAGTTTCTTATTTCTAATAAAACAATAAAAGTATTATGTTCTCTTAAATGTTGCAAATCACTACAACCTGATAATTCCTGTAGCCTGAATAGTGCTGAGTATCAAACTACATGATTACCATAAGATTCAACTTGGTGTTATCTGGGCAGTTAAACAAATATAGGAGAAATTCATTCCAATATGCATAACCTTAATACTTTGCATTAAGCAACTGTACTCTAGAAACACCCTCAGTTAACAGTGCCTAACATAAAAGGAAGAAGCCAAGCTTCCCAGCATTAACCTCACTTATGTCATGTGTGCTATGGCTCAATAGCTATGTGCTTTTTCTACTTTGTTCTAAATGAAACTTGCTTTTCTGAAATTCTATGCTAATATTTACATAAGTTTATTGTTAATATCTAGATCATAAGCAGTAGGAATGTTTGATGTCGCTGAATAACTTACTTTAAAACAGAGTTAGCAAACAAATCAGTAGATTCCAGAGACTAGTTTGAATGGGAAAGTATGGTTCAACTCTTCAATTGGGTGAGGTTTGCTTCTAGGTCAAAAGCAATGCTTTGAACTTCATATACATATCAATTACCATTTTACATTAATTCAAACATGAAGTTGGCTATTTTTAAATAGTTTTATGTCACTTGAAATGGATATCTCAAAAATATCTATATTAATAATTTTTGAAAGCTAATGGACTGATTGGACAATCATAATTATAGAGGAAGGTTAAGATATAACCAAAACCATATGATGTTATTTTCATCCCGTAAATAGCTAATCATTGTCCTCTGCAGCCCACAGGATTATACAATGAAAATACAGCTGAGGAAATCACTAGGCTGACCCACAGGGATCCCACATTCAGACGGAGGAAACTCAAATTATAGGACATTGGGGATATTTGACTTTTGGATAATGGTTTTCATTTTTGTAAAACCCTTTTGAAGCCATAGCATTCCCTTTTCCATAGTGGGACTCCTCCCAAAAATCTCCACCAGTGTATTAATCAATTATTGAACATAATTTCCTCATATACAGGTATACTGGATGACCTTTCCCTTCACTGTGGCACCCTGGTGTGAAATTATTTGTACAGTCAAGAAAATTTTTGTTTTCATGACTAAATCTATGCCCATTACCTGATATAAACTTAGAAACTAGTTCCCCACAATTTTCTTTTATGGCAGAACATCTGGTCAGTAGAGGAGCCTTTGAAATATTCAGAGCCTCAAACAATAGGCACTGAGAAGGAGGATATAGCATTTCTGCCCTTCTGATAAGGAAGTCTGGGAATCCTGATTTCTCTAACTGGACTTAGGTGAAGGCAACCTAAAGGCCCCTACTCTACCCTAACAAGCTATTGGTATTCTGTACTTACCTTCACCTTGGTTTTGTTGATACAAGATCTTAGTCTAGGAAATTTTTTTTCTTTTTTTTTTAATTTATTTATTTATTAAAGATTTCTGTCTCTTCCCCGCCACCGCCTCCCATTTCCCTCCCCCTCCCCCAATTAAGTCTCCCCCCAGCCCGAAAAGCAATCAGGGTTCCCTGTCCTGTGGGAAGTCCAAGGAACCCCCACCTCCATCCAGGTCTAGTAAGTTGAGCATCCAAACTGCCTAGGCTCCCACAAAGCCAGTGCGTGCAGTAGGATCAGAAACCCATTGCCATTGTTCTTGAGTTCTCAGTAGTCCTCATTGTCCGCTATGTTCAGAGAGTCCGGTTTTATCCCAGGCTTTTCCAGACCCAGGCCAGCTGGCCTTGGTGAGTTCCCCATAGAACATCCCCATTGTCTCAGTGTGTGGGTGCACCCCTCGCGGTCCTGAGTTCCATGCTCGTGCTCTCTCTCCTTCTGCTCCTGATTTGGACCTTGAGATTTCAGTCCTGTGCTCCAATTTGGGTCTCTGTCTCTGTCTCCTTTCATCGCTTGCTGAAGGTTAATTTTCAGGAGAATGCCTATATGTTTTTCTTTGGGTTCTCCTTATTTAGCTTCTCTAGGATCACTAATTATAAGCTCAATGTCCTTAGTTTATGGCTAGAAACCAAATATGAGTGAGTACATCCCATGTTCCTCTTTTTGGGTCTGGCTTACCTCACTCAGGATAGTGTTTTCTATTTCCATCCATTTGTATGCAAAATTCATGAAGTCCTTGTTTTTTATTGCTGAGTAGTACTCTAATATGTATAAATTCCATACTTTCTTCATCCATTCTTCCATTGAAGGGCATCTAGGTTGTTTCCAGGTTCTGGCTATCACAAACAATGCTGCTATGAACATTGTAGAGCATATACGTTTGTTGTATGATAAGGCCTCTCTTGGGTATATTCCCAAGAGTGGTATTGCTGGGTCCAGGGGTAAGTTGATCCCGAATTTCCTGAGAAACCGCCATACTGCCTTCCAAAGTGGTTGCACAAGTTTGCATTCCCACCAGCAATGGATGAGTGTACCCCTTTCTCCACAACCTCTCCAACAAAGGCTATCATTGGTATTTTTGATTTTAGCCATTCTGACAGGTGTAAGATGGTATCTTAAAGTTGTCTTGATTTGCATTTCCCTGATCGCTAAGGAAGTTGAGCATGACCTTAAGTGTCTTTTGGCCATTTGAAGTTCTTATGTTGAGAATTCTCTGTTCAGCTCAATGCCCCATTTTATAATTGGGTTGATTAGCCTTTTACGGTCTAGTTTCTTGAGTTCTTTATATATTTTGGAGATCAGACCTTTGTCAGTTGCGGGGTTGGTGAAGATCTTCTCCCAGTCAGTAGGTTGCCTTTGTGTCTTAGTGACAGTGTCCTTTGCTTTACAGAAGCTTCTCAGTCTCCGGAGGTCCCATTTATTCAATGAGGTCCTTAATGTCTGTGCTGCTGGGGTTATACGTAAGAAGTGGTCTCCTGTGCCCATGTGTTGTAGAGTATTTCCCAGTTTCTCTTCTATCAGGTTCGCTGTGTTCAAACTGATATTGAGGTCTTTAATCCATTTGGACTTGAGTTTTGTGCATGGTGATAGATATGGATCTATTTTCATTCTTCTACAGGTTGACATCCAGTTTTGCCAGCACAATTTGTTGAAGATGCTCTCTTTTTTCCATTGTATACTTTTAGCTCCTTTATCGAAAATCAGGTGTTCATAGGTTTGTGGGTTAATGTCAGGGTCTTCTATTCGATTCCATTGGTCGACTTCTCTGTTTTTATGCCAATACCAAGCTGTTTTCAATACTGTAGCTCTGTAGTAGAGTTTGAAGTCAGGGATGGTAATGCCTCCAGACGATCCTTTGTTGTATAAGATTGTTTTGGCTATCCTGGGCTTTTTGTTTTTCCATATAAAGTTGATTATTGTCTTCTCCAGATCTGTGAAGAATTTTGATGGGATTTTGATGGGGATTGCATTGAATCTATAGATTGCTTTTGGTAGAATTGCCATTTTTACTATGTTGATCCTCCCAATCCAGGAGCAAGGAAGATCTTTCCATTTTCTGGTGTCCTCTTCAATTTCTTTCTTCAAAGACTTAAAGTTCTTCTCAAATAGATCTTTCACATCCTTGGTCAGAGTTACCCCAAGATATTTTATGCTATTTGTGGCTATCGTGAAAGGTGATGCTTCTCTAATTTCCCTCTCTGTTTCCTTATCCTTAGTGTATAGGAAGGCCACTGATTGATATGGATAACTTAATCAGCTGTAAAGAAAGGAATTCCTTCCCATTCAGGCATCAGAAATCATCGGATAGTGTAGGGCTCCAGATTTTACAATGCATAGTCATAGTTTTTCCCTTTGATATAGCTACTATAGATGCTGTAGATGTAATCTCTAGGGCTGAGAGGTCCCTTTTAATCAGCTAACATTTGGTGAAAATGCTGATGCGGACCAAATGGCAACTGCCTTTCTCGCACAACACATGCCAGTTGCCATGGTTACCACGGTGCTGTATTCCCAGCCGCTGCAGAAGTGGAACTGCTTAGAAAGTGCACAACGTTTTTACAGTTTCCTCCCATTTTACATTTATTAGAACACAAGATTTTAGTTTAACTAGCCACACAAATGCTATTATATAATACTGCCCTTTACCCCTCTTAGAAATCATAGTCTTTTCCTGTATTTGACCCTTTTCAGATATGCCCCCACTGAGCCAATGTAAGATACAGGTATCCTTATTAGTTTTCATGGCCCTGAGAAATTCATGCCTGGTAGCCTTGCTAGTGTCAGAGTATTGATGATATGTATATAAACTGGAAACTTTGGGGGGTGCAGAAAAATAAAGAAACTGACATAGAAAAGTATATAATGGAGAATACATTTTCTTTGAAAAAGAACATACTGAAGAATTCATTTTCTTTAATTATTGTAGCATCTCTTTTGGATCCTGGCAGGGGAAGTTTTAGGGCTGTTTTTTTTTTCTCCGTTTATTTATTTATTAAAGATTTCTGTCTCTTCCCCGCCACCGCCTCCCATATCCCTCCCCCTCCCCGAATCAAGTTCCCCTCCCTTGTCAGCCCTTAGAGCTATCAGGGTTCCCTGCCCAGTGGGAAGTCCAAGGACCACCCACCTCCATCCAGGTCTAGTAAGGTGAGCATGCAAACTGCCTAGGCTCCCACAAAGCCAGTACGTGCAGTAGGATCAAAAACCCATTGCCATTGTTCTTGAGTTCTCAGTAGCCCTCATTGTTCGCTATGTTCAGCGAGTCCTGTTTTATCCCAGGCTTTTCCAGACCCAGGCCAGCTGGCCTTGGTGTGTTCCCGAAAGAACATCCCCATTGTCTCAGTGTGGGTGCACCCCTCGCAGTCCTGAGTTCCATGCTAGTGCTCCCTCTCCTTCTGCTCCTGATTTGGACCTTGAGATTTCTGTCCGGTGCTCCAATGTGGTTCTCTGTCTCTGTCTCCTTTCATGGCCTGCTGAAGGTTAATATTCAGGAGGATGCCTATATGTTTTTCTTTGGGTTCTCCTTATTTAGCTTCTCTAGGATCCCTAATTATAGCCTCAATGTCCTTTGTTTATGGCTAGAAACAAATGAGTGAGTACATCCCATGTTCCTCTTTTTGGGTCTGGCTTACCTCACTCAGGATAGTGTTTTCTATTTCCATCCATTTGTATGCAAAATTCAAGAAGTCCTTGTTTTTTATTGCTGAGTAGTACTCTAATATGTATAAATTCCATACTTTCTTCATCCATTCTTCCATTGAAGGGCATCTAGGTTGTTTCCAGGTTCTGGCTATTACAAACAATGCTGCTATGAACATAGTAGAGCATATACTTTGGTTGTATGATAATGGAAAAAAGAGAGCACCTTCAACAAATAGGGCTGGTTTTTAAAGTTCCTGTAAATTATTCATCTCTATAGCTGCCTTAAAATGTATTTGGCTATCAAAAGAATATTTGAAATGTGTTGTCTTAGCAGCCTTTTGGATCCCATCAGAGATCTGGATCCTGATGCAGATATTTTCCTAATTTTCTGTAACTCAGTATATAAGTTACTTGTCTAATTGATGTGTGTAAAATTTGTTAAGATTCAACTTGAATAACAGAGCTTTGGTTCAGCTATATATGGAAAGAACATCCTATCACGGTGAGCGAAATAGTCAAAGGTCTTGAAGATATTATCAAAAGAATACTAGAAATAATTTGAAAGCTCAATTCCCCCACAATTCAATCCATATACACATCACATGAGATTACACACTACAATGTAGGTATTGTGGAGACCCTGTAACTGCTTTTGAACATGTCAAATTACAGACAAGAACAATGGATCCCAGAGTGAGTGGTCCGACAGGCCTTTGCCAGACAGGATTCTACTCCATCATTGAATTATTCCTCTTTTTTATTGGCACTAGTTGTTACCTGGTGCAACTCCTACAACCTTTGACATAAACATAAGACGTACCTCATTTTGCATGCATTGCATACGCTATGTGACTAAGGTAAGAAGATTCCTAATCTTTTATAAACCTAGAGGGATTTGTTCTACCTTACAGTTCTGAAGTGATGTGATTCTTAAAAATTTCAACCACTATAATCCCTGTGGTTGTTGCAGGTTATTTTTATTGGTATTTATGATCAAATTCTAAAATCATAATTTATTAGTATATACAGACATCTGAGTAGTTAATTTTTTCACTATGAAAAATTTTATAGCTGCTATATATATATGTATATATACATGTACAATGTGTGTATATAAAATCAGTAAGTTTTAATATCTCTATTTATTATAATCATGATAATTAAAAAATAATGCCCTTTATACACTGAAGTGGAATTTTGTGATTCCTAGAATTAGGAAACAATGTGTGAACTATAAATTATTTTGATTTTTTACCTCATGTTTTGTTATGAGTATTGCCTCAAATCTCCTGTTTAAAAATGTATTTAAAATAGGTTTAAAAAGTATCAAGAAAGAATTGAAGAAGAGATTCAAATCAATGGAGAAGTCTTGGAAAAAATGAACATACAGAAATATAGAAGGATAAGTAACATGACAAGCACAGCACATGCATGAAATTATTCCATAACCCTCAGAAAGAAAAACTTTAATTACAGTTTTGCTATGCTGTGGAGTTTTTCTGCAAACCCTGGGAGTAACCTTGAGAGCTGGTCTTTCAGGTTACTATTATGTTCAATACTCTATTATTCCTTTCCAGTGCCAGTTTCTCAGAATTGTTTAGTGATGTGGGATTCCCCTCTGTATGTTGTGATTACCATTAATGAATAAAGAAACTGGCTTGACCTGATAGGGTAGGACAGAGTTAAGTGGGGAAACAAAACTAAATGCTAGGAGAAAGAAGGCAGAGTCAGGGAGAAGGTATGGAGCAAATGCCAGAGACAGAGCTAATGGGCCAAGTGGCAATTTAAATAATATAGTTTTTTTGCATGATTATTTCGGGACTCTGGGCATCAAGGAAGCAATCAAGCAACCTCCTACAATAGTTCAGTGTCTCATATATTTTCAGACTGATACCATCTAAAGACATTTACATAAAAATCTGTGAAAATAGAAATCATTGAAATATTGTTCTTCTATATATTCAAAGATGTGACCTAATGATTGCCATAATACATATTGAAGGGATGTGAAGACATATTTCCCTCACAAAAGCTTATAACCCTTCTTGAACTTGTTTAAGAACCAATCCTCTAATGATTGAGATGGGTGAGTTTTGCTCCTATTCATAATAAGGCAGGTATATGGTGAAATATTGCTCAGTACATAGAATACTCCCTGACCATAAGAACCAGAACAAAAAGGTTCTCCATAATATATAAAATACCAAGATTCAGACCTCCACCTGGACCATATGCTATCTGTAAACATTGTTTATTATGGCACTGAAACTTTATATTCTACTGTTTATCATAATTCCCAGGATATAATCCTTAGAAAAGCAGTGGATACTACAAGCATTTTGCCATATGTTTTGTGACAAAAATCTTGCCTTTCCTCTACTTTTAATTCCCTGAATGTTAATTAACCTTTATAAATGCAAGTTAATGCAAATATGTAGTAATTTCATATTTTCTTTGTACTAAACTGTACACTCAAAGGCTTATTAATCATAAAAGATCAAAAATAAGTATGATTAAGGATGAAAACAAGCAATATTTTTAAAAAAGAATTGTTTCCAGATATCAACTACATAATGGCCCTACATCCCGACATTCCCACCCAATTCATTCCCCTCTTCTAATCCCAAAAGGCAGGGAAGGGGAAGGAAAGTTTTTCTAAAGCTGGCCATATTGTTCTCTGTAGTTTATGAACAGTGTTTCTATACTGACATTTTAAAAGTTTACCATATAAAACAAAAACAGTTTATACATGTCAGGTATTTTCTTACATCTGTGATAAATACTCTGAGAATGGTTACGTGAGGAGTAAAGGTTTTTTATAGGTCACAGTCCACAGTCTATCATGGTGTGGACTGAGAGAGCAGCTGCTCTCTGACATGGTGTCCACAGTCTAGAATCACAGAATACTGACATGTTGCTCCTGCTCAATTCCTTTTCTGTACTTACACAGTCCAGAATTCCAGTTAAAACACGTTTTGAGCCATAGTGGGTTTGTCTTTACATCAAATTTAATTAAATCAAAATAATCCCAATAGGTACAACCAGACGTATTTCTCCAAAATGATTCCACATTCTTTCAAATTTGTACAATATTCTTATAATCGCAAACAAAATTGAACAACTTCTCTAAAAATTTAAGTAGGGAAGAAATTCTCTAGCACTAAACTGTACTTTCTTTTCCAAATACATTGATATTCTTCCCAATTCTCTTCAAAGAGACCCCTAACAATTACAAATTATAGAAAATATTAGGGATGTTTTTAGTGGTTTGATAATAACGGACTGAACTGCTGAATTGTAAGCCACCCAATTAAATATTATACTTTATAATAATTGCAATGCTCATGGTGTCTGTTCATAGCACTAGAAATCATAACTAAGACAGAAGTTGGGCCGGGCGGTGGTGGCACACTCCTTTAATACCAGCACTCTGGAGGTACAGGCAGGCAGATCTCTGTGAGTTCGAGGCCAGCCTGGTCTACAAGAGCTAGTTCCGGGACGGGCACCAAAGCTACAGAGAAACACTGTCTCGAAAAACCAAAAAAAAAAAAAAAAGACAGAAGTTGGTGCTAGGGACTGGGGTATTGTAGTGATATCCATGACCACAATTTTATATGGAGGAATTTGGACTTTGGCATTATAGGGTAAGAAGGCAGTGGATTGATTTAAGTATTGCTTAATGGGCCTTACTAGTAGAAGGAAGAGAATAATTCCAACAGTGGGGAACTGGTTCAAGATCTTTCAGAGAAGAATAATTTTAGTATATTGCCAAAAGGTGGTTTTTGCTATATTTTGGTGAAGAAAGTGGCTGATTTTTTTTAACCCGTGTCAGAAGTATGTGCCTGGAATTAACTGAGGAATTTAAGATTAATGCTCTTGGAAAAGTAAATCTCAAAACAAGCTAGTATAGACTCTGTTCTGTAATTACTAGTGTTCATACTTAAAAGGATTTATAGTGTAAAGAAACAAGCCGAGAAGAAAAGGACATTCAGGAAATGGAATGGAGCAAAATCCCGGGTTTAAATAGATTAATAGATTAAGAAATTGAATAAAGGGACTAGTGATCTTAGGGCAAGATCCCACCTAGTTAAGTTTCCAACTTGTGAAAAGGAATTAAAAAAAAAAAAACTTAAATCGGTGTATGGTGATGCCACACTTTAATCCTAGCACATGGAAGGCAAACACTGTTTGAATATTATAAGATTATTAATTTGTAGAAATAGCCCAACTTTCTCCAGTTGACTTGGAACTCCTTCCATATCCTAGACAATACTTAAAATCTTAAAGAATATTCTAGTTAAGTTAATTCTAGAACTCCATCAGAAACCTAACAAGGATCATTTTGTGTTTGGGGGAGGATAGGTTTTTTTTTAATGTGGTTATCTAGTGAGTCTCAAAATTGTAAAATATTTGTGGGCTCCATAGTACAGTCCTGGAGAGAATTAATGTGCAAACAGGCAGCTTTTTCCTCTTCAGACCTGTGGCTTACATAATTCCTGACCTTCATATCAAAGCTTCAGACTTTCTGGATATAGATTTCAGGACTTATATCTATTTGAGGATGGGAGGCTCTAGACTTTGAATGGAATTTGCTCTTTGGTCATCTATTTGAGTCATTTGCTCTCAGACTAGTCCATGTGCCTGGTATTCCAGGATTGTAGCATGGAGATGACCTATTCCAAATGTAACTACATTTATGTGAGAATTTCTTTATTTGACTATGTTTTAGGGAGCAAAATACATTTCAAATTACTTCATAATCTCTGTGGAAGATTTTATATAGATTGTTTGGTTTTACTCACATTTAAAATAATTAAAGATTAAAATGAATGTCTCCTTAAGAAGAACCACAAATATGTTATGATTCTCAAGTATTACTTTGATTTGGATTCTGTTCAGGGTATAAAATGTTTTCATTAAGAGTAAATAATTTGAAATATCATAAAGATATCAAAAAGTTGCACCATGTGATAAGATATGTCAGACATGAATTCATCTTTGATTGCAGGAGAAGGGAAAAGCTGGAAGATCTTGTTAAGTCTTGCTGAGTCAAATTTCTGGAAGCTATTAAAATATAGTTTGATAGAGTAAAACTAAACAAAATATCTCTTAATTATCATTTTGGTAGTATCAAGGATCCCTCATGACTAGAGACTCTTTACATCATCCTATTTTTTTTTTAATAAGAGCCATACCTCAGTACTAGAACAAATGATAATAAACTGTAATAGGCAAAGCTGGATATGTTTAAAAAGATTGTTGATTTGGAAGAAAGAATTCAATAGCCCTTGTATATACTCTTTATAATGAAATGCCATCTATTTAATGCAAGAACAAGTCAGAGTTAAAGAACATATATCCTTTATGGCAAGCCATGCACCATAAAGACATGAACATAATTCCATCCAAGAAGCAGATGCTAGTATTTAACGTAATATTATATTATCTATTCAATAAATGATATAATAAAGTTGAGCAAAAAAAAAAAAAAACAAATACATTCCGCAAATTGGAATATCTAATAAGAACATGAAAAGCTGCTTGGACAATTATATTCTCATTCCTCATGGGATAATTTGTTATAAACACTCCATTTTCATTTCCTAGATTATGGTGATAATATATGTAAATGAAGGCTTGAGAGTGTCAATGAGAAAGAGTGTAAACAGTCCATAACATATATATTAATCATTGTATCTGCTATACCATATTATTTCAACTCTGGTTTTGCAGTGGACAATGACATGAATTGAACAGAATCTCATTCTCATAATTTTTATGAAGGCATAACTGTATGTTTTTGTTAACAAAATACATATACAAGAGTAAGTTATAGAATTTGAAATAAAATATCTTTGAATTGTTTTACAGTTTTTAATTTAAGAAATATATCAAATATATCTCATTTTTAATTTAACTCAATTACTTTTACAAATTACACATTTACAGAAAGATAAAACAAGAATAGTGTCAAAACAAAAGTTGAACATTTAGATATATTTTTCCTGGTTTTTAGTACTGAGTCATTTGCCAAAGCAATTTTTTAACCAAATACATAAACATCCTAATGATATGAGCATATTGAATTATATTTACATTTAGTTAATAAAAATTTGATGATGCCTCTATAGTATACAGCTTTGACATAATTTTACTCTAGTAAGTTATCTAAAATATATTGAAAGAGTCATGAACAACAAGAAGAAGAAGAAAACTTCAAATTTATGCAAGAAGCTACTGAAAATATTAAAAGTAGCATTACAAGCTGAAATGGCAATTTATGCTGGATTTCTGTATCTTTATGACTCTGAAAATGATTGTTAATGTCTCCACAACTCGTTAAAATGAGTTTGAGGCCAGCCTGGTCTACAAGAGTTAGTTTTAGGACAGGCTCCAAAGCTACAGAGAAACACTGTCTTGAAAAACCGAAAAAAAAATCAATGTTTTACATTGTTATTAAAGACATTGAGGTGATAAGAAACTAAATCAATGTCTCACTTCTGTCACTTGTAAAATCTGGAATCACTGCAGGTATGAAACAAGCCAACCAAGAAAAGAAATAAAGCTATTTTTAATCTTTATATTGTTTTTTTTGGATTTTTACAGTTCATAAGTTTAATTTTTTTTATAGTCAGATATTATTAAACTGCAGGAGGAAAAACATATCAATGTAGGTTTTTCTACTATCTTACTTCCAACTGGACTTGATGTACACTAACTTATAAAGTAATGATTCATAATGACAGTAGCTTTTGTTGTTGTTTTGCTGTACCCAAGTAGCTACCCTCAGAGAGAACACCAGGATCCAGTCAAGTCCAGAATGCAAAAGCAAGGTTTATTCAGTGCGCTATTCAGCTAGACTGGGGTCTCGTCCAGTACTCAACACAGCGCAGTAAGGAGAAGCGCCCCCTCATCATTTGGGGTTGACATTATATAGGCAAAAACTGCTAGCTAGGTTCATTTTGGGTCAAAGGAGTTGGTCTTGCATAAGAGCAGGTGTGCCTTATCTCTAACATACTCCCCCAAAGTGGTTTTGTCTAGCAAGCCCCCCTCCTCAAATCCCTCCCCAAAGCAGTCAGTTTTTCTGCTCCCTGATAGACCACAGGCTAGGTGTTAACAGGAGGCCCGCAGCCAGGAACACTCTGTGTTAGACATCCTGTTTTCAACCAGCCCCAGATGTCTTGTGTTTGAACCCAGTGCCCTAATTAGCTCCTAAGCAAGCAAAAAAATTCCTTAAAATTTTCCATGTCCTTACAGTTTTTAATTTTTCTAGCTTTGGAGACTGTCCTGGATCTTACAGAAATTCACCTTCCTCTGCTTCCTGAGTGCTGGGATTAAAGGCATGTGCCACCAGGGCCCAGCTGACAGTAGCATTTTATTTAAAAATAATAAAGAAAATTAAAAGAAATTAACAAATACCAAATATTGTTGAAAAGTAAACATGGACAAATTATACTAAATAAGGGCAGTGAGTATGAATTCCAATCTTTTTGCTCATTGAAGCAGTTGCCCAGGTTCACAGGCTATTATTTCTTACTCTCACCATCGAGAATTGATACTCATATCCTAACTGGCTACAGTTGCTGGAGTCTCCTGCAGCTAGTAAATGCTCACTGAAAAGCCTTCTGCCTCCATTAATCTACTGTGTTGTTGAGTCAATAAAGCAGCCTGTTGCTGCTTCTTCACTTCAGTTGTGTGGATATGTCTGAAATCTCACTGTATTTCTGCTATTCCTTCACAGCCTATACTTGAGGAATGACAGTGCCAAGAATATTTATTCGGAGTCTGCAAAATAATTTTGTAAAATGAAAACTTCTGAATATGGAAATGTGAACATTTCTTTTTGTATTTATTAAACAATTAGCTAACAAAAGAAGAAAGTATATATTCACTTGGATCACATTTACAATATTTAAGAAAAAGAAGAATAGAGACTTACAGATTGGCAGATGTACTGGAAACTGCTCATTAGTTTTGTCACCAAATTTGATAATAAGCAGTTATGATTGCATTGAGTTATGGAGAAATCTGGATTTACAAAATAGCAAAATTCAGCAATTCATGTTGTATAAATATAGACCAGGAGATTAGTGGATAGGAATCAAGAATAAGAGAAGATGATTATCAGAGAAATATATATTACCTTTTTTACAAATTGTTGTTGATGACAGAATAAGTTCCCTGGAGATTATTACATAAATGAAAATAAATCAGCCTCAGATATAAACATATTACAACAAATCTCTCTCTCTCTCTCTCTCTCTCTCTCTCTCTCTCTCTCTCTGTGTGTGTGTGTGTGTGTGTTAAATTTATAAACTGTACCATGAGATAGCAATCAGTTACCTATTCTCCTCCCTCATCATGCTGGTTTTGAAGATATAATCTAAAGATTCAAGGATTAAAATTCTGTGAGTTTAAAAAAGAATGTAAGACCCAGAGGGGCCCTCAGTCACTGCTGATGCCTAATACAGCCCTGCTTATTCCTTGCCTAAGACACTAGCAAGTTTTAGAGAAAAAGTACAGAGTCTTTAGTTTTTACATCTGACATGCAGTTTGATGACATTAATGCCCACACTGAGACACCAGTCCCTTCAAGATTGAAAATCTCCCATAGAAAGCTCTTTGCTTTTGACTGACTTTAGGGCCTTAGGCAAGTGATTTCAATTCTCTAGCCTGAAGGGGTATTTTTAGGCTAAACTTACCCAAATCCCCTGATGTTTTGAAGGTTGATTCATTTTCTAAGAGCTCACAAAGTAAAACAACAAAAGAAAATCATTGCCAAATTTAAAGGGGCCAAGCCCTTCCTACAGGACAATTGGTATATTAATTAATTAATTGAGACATTTAATCTTGTCATTCAATAAGAGAGCAGTAATTTAATCATTGTGTGTTTTATTGTTTGAATTTTAACCACATAGACAAGATATCAAATCAATTAATAAATACTTATTTTTTTAGTGCAATTAGTTAAGACTAAGTCAATGTTAGATAATCGCAACCAAATGCAGGAACCTTCCACAAACTTTCTAAATAAAGACTGTGACTGAGTAGTGACATCAATAAAAGAAGCACAGTCCAGAAAAAGGCTGTTCCAGAGATGACGACCTGGAGAGAACATAGACTTAGGACAGCCTTGCTAATGTTGATAAATCACAGTTGTGAGGTCCCAAATATTAATTATTTCTCTCAGTATCTTGCTACTGGCATTATATTTAGGAAGTGGTCCCCTGTGCCAGTGCATTCAAGTGTACTTCCTACTTTTTCTAAGCTTTTGTAAGGCAAAGGACATGGTCAACAAGACAAAACAACAGCCTACAGAATGGGAAAATATAAGACTTGCAAATAATTGGAAGGCTCCTCACTGGCTTAGTTAGCTAATGGATACTACAAACTTAACAGATAAAAGTTTCTACATTGAAAAACACTTCAGGTATGTTGAGAACACATATTCAGAACATTTCATTGGAAGTGCTTTAAAAAGTTTTATGGAACACAATTTTCAACAATTTACATATTAGTTTCCATAAAGAGACTTAAGACTGAATTGTTTAGGAATTTAAGCAATACAGGAATCTTGATATAGCAAACATTGAAGCATCAGGGATAAAAAATGTGATTATTAAAAGGAAATCTTAGAGTTTCAGGACAACGTCTGTAGAGTGTCCTCTTCTGACCTAAAACCAATAGAAATAAGAATACTGATAGGTATAATTGTCTTTCTGTATCTGGGTTACCTCACTCAAAGTGATGTTTTCTACATTCATCCATTTTCCTGCAAAATTCAAGATATTATTTTTTTCTGCTGACAATTATCACATGATTCACTCATAAATGATTTTAACCATAAAGCAAAGAAAACCAGCCCACAAATCACAATCCCAGAGAACCTAGACAACAATGAGAACCCTAAGAGAGACATATATAGATCTAATCTACATGGGAAGTGGGAAAAGGCAAGATCTCCTTAGTAAATTGAGAGGATGGGGACCTTAGGAAAGGATTGAAGAGGAAGGGAGCGGAGAATAATGTAGAGCTCACCTGAAATGACCCTATCCTAGAGCAATACTGACAGATATCTTGCATATCATCATAGAATCTTCATCTGGTGATGGATGGAGATAGAGACAGAGACCCACACTGGAGCACTGGACTGAGCTCCCAAGGTCCCAATGAGGAGCAGAAGGAGGGAGAACATGAGCAAAGAAGTCGGGACCACGAGGGGTGCACCCACCCACTGACACAGTGGAGCTGATCTATTGGGAGCTCACCAAGGCCAGCTGGACTGTGACTGAAAAAGCATGGGATAAAACTGGACTCTTTGAACATGGCGAACAATGAGGGCTGATGAGACCCCAAGGACAATGGCACGGGGTTTTGATCCTACTTAATGTGCTGGCTTTGTGGGAGCCTAGCCAGTCTGGATGTTCACCTTCCTAGACATGGACGGAGGGGGGAGGACCTAGGACTTACCACAGGGCAGAAAACCCTGACTGCTCTTTGGACTGGAGAGGGAGGGGGAAAGGAGTGGGGGGAGGGGGAGAAGGGTGGGAGGAGGGGAAGAAGGGTGGGAGGAGGGGGAGGGAAATGGGAGGCTGGAAGGAGGTGGAAACTTGTTTTTTTTTCTCCTTTCTCAATAAAAAAAAGAAAAAAAAGTAAAAATTAAGAAAAATAAAGAAAAGAAAAAAAGACTATGAATCGTAGGTTTCTTATAAAGCAGATAAACACAACTTCACTTGAGTAGTGATATTTGTATGTAACATCCATAATTAAACACCAGAAAAAAAATGTGACCTTAGCTCTGAGACTTCATGAAATTATAATACTTAGTAGTGTGACAATTGAAATGAAAATGCTATAACCTAATGCATAATTGTACTGAAACTCTGTTTGTTCTTTCTATTTATAAAATCAATACAAACAATGTGAGCAGCTGCCTCAATCCCCTGCTTTTATAGCCTCCCCCAATGATACAGTACTGATAAACGGCTAATCATATTAAATCTTTCTTCCCTTAAGTTACTTTCTTGCTAGATTTTTTTTTTCTGTAATAAGACAAGCCACTAACAAATGGGTCAAGGAAGGCAAGCTTAATTGGTGGAAATGTATATGTGAAATTTATTGTATCAAGTTTCAGGAACAGACTGAGTTCAACATAAGTAAGCAAATAATTTGTCAAAATCGCCACAGAGAAAAGCTTAGTTGGCTATGTGAAACCATTTGCTTTTCACGGTAGTGGTAAAACTAAATATACAGAATGCTTTGTAAATACCTGACTCTAGGCATCTGTGGAGGTTGGTAATAGAAAGCCAGATAACTCAGTTATGGCATTGACTCATACTGGTTAGCCTATGGTCATAGCTGTGCTTCAGTCTTCTCATTTTCCTACATTTCACATTGCAAGAATCAGACAACTGCCATTTACAAATATCTTCAGCCAGAAAAAAATGACACTGTCAGTTGATGCCATGATAAGAACACATATGCAGGTTAAAGTTGACATAATGTGTCTCCTGCTTCCCTTGGCATTTCTACCTAGTTGTGATTGTACTCTTATTCTGCATGACTTTATACTAAGGCAAAAAAATCATGTTTTTAAATCAAATATTAAAGTAAATTATTATTTATTCTGGACAAATGATTTTGCTTTAAAATGAGCACCATAAAAATACATCTATGTCATTTAAGAAGTGGCAGTTCTTACCTTTGTTAGCAGTCAATGTTACAAGAGAGATTAACATGTGTGGAAGAAACCATTACTTCACTAACGTTATTTCAATAATAGCTGCATTCTTGTTCTCTGACAGCACATCTTCTCCATATCGTACTGAAAACATTTCAAGTATTAAATAAACAGCTAACCATTGTTCTAGTGTTGATTTCTAGATGCTCTTGTCTGGCATGACAGGATATAAGACATCATCTCGATGAAATTCTGCTGTTAGATCACAAAGAATAATTCAAGGCTTTGATCCCTTTCTCGTTACAGTATTATGTTATCTGTTGGCATAAACATATCCATATAATGTTAAAGTCTAACTCAAACTGTAAAACAAAATATTTCAAAAACACTTAAGTCCTTAGTAATACTAAAAACCTTATCAATGATGCAAGTGTGTAACCAAGATTGAACTGGAACCTTTCAGTTCTTAAAGTGCCTCTATTTTATACTGAAATAAATTTGGAAGCATAGGAGGGCGAGTACTAAAATATGCAACCAACTCATTCTATTTACATATTTTGCAGCTTTGCTAGCAGATGATCAAGGGTAAATATCATAGTGAATTTTCTACTTCTGCTTCAGCGAATATACATACAAATTTCTATGCTAAAAGTGAAAATGTCACTGTGCATTTGCAGAAACTTAATATAACTCCTTCAAAATGTTGCTTCGTTATATCCTCAACTCTTTAGGCAGAAAATACTGATTGAGCTGTCCATTAGAAAGTGCTCTAGATATAGGGACTGAGTGAGCATTAAATTAAATACAGTACCAAAAGTGTCACACTGATTAGTGGACTAGATTTTCAAAGCTTCATAACCATGCACAATGCAGCTAGCATACTTTCATAGCATAATTTCATACTTACATATGCTGTAGTACTGTAACATTTATTATCATCTCCTTCAAGAATAACCTATTATTTATAAGAAGTGTTTTGTTGTTACCTGCACATCGACTGACTTTTTCTGAGCATAACAAATTTGTTATGTCCTTCTCCATTTTATTAAGTTAATTTTAAAGATTTTGCTTAGCAACATTCTTGAAAATCAGTGACATACAGTAATTGAAAAATGAGAGTTATTTTATAAGTGATAAATTTCAGCTGTTACTTTTGGTAGATTATAGTATGATCCATTTTCTTCGGCTTTATTGTACTTCTAATTATTTGTTAATACTTCACAAATTAGGCTTATAAAGATACTGTCAGCATCAACATATACTGTACATTTATTTATTTCTTAGTAATTGAAAGTTTAGTTAATTTCTATCTAAACACCCATACCAGGCACCCATTTCCTCTTCATATTTTTTGTCCTTTTTACTTGTTTTCTTTTTTTTATTGAAAGAAGAAAAAAGAAATGCCTGCCTCCTCCCAGCCTCCCATTTCCCTCCCCCTCCTCCCACTATTCTTCTCCTCCCCCCACTCCTCTCCCCCTCCCTCTCCAGTCCAAAGAGTAGTCAGGGTTCCCTGCCCTGTGGAAAGTCCAGGGTCCTCCCCCCTCCATCCAGGCCTAGGAAGGTGAACATCGATACTGTCTAGGCTCCCACAAAGCCAAAATATGAAGTAGGATCAAAACCCAGTGCCATTGTCTTTGTCTTCTCATCGGCCCTCATTGTATGCCATGTTCAAAGAGTCCAGTCATTTCAGGTTCCCTATCCTCAGCTGCCCAAGGAGCTAACTGAGGACATCCAAGGCACTTGGGAGCCCCTCTAGGTTCAAGTCTCTTGATGGATCCCTTAAGTTATGTGATTCCCTGCTCCTCTATCCAAACTTCCTTTCTCCCAATCATCCCGTTTCCCCAAGTTCCCCCCATTCTCCCCTTCTTACTTTTCTCTCCCCATCTCCCCTTACCCCCATCCCACCCCACCCCCAAGTTCCCAATTTTTTGCCCGGCAATCTTGTCTACTTCCCATACCCAGGATAATAACTATATGTTTTTCTTTGGGTTCACCTTCTTATTTAGCTTCTTTAGGATCACAGTTTATAGACTCAATGACCATTATTTGTGGCTAGAAACCAATTATGAGTGGGTACATCCCATGTTCGTCTTTTTGGGTCTGGGATACCGCACTCAGGATAATGTTTTCTATTTCCATCCATTTTCATGCAAAATTCGAGAAGTCATTGTTTTTTACCGCTGAGTAGTACTCTAATGTGTATATATTCCACACTTTCTTTATCCATTCCTCCATTGAAGGACATCTAGGTTGTTTTCAGGTTCTGGCTATAACAAATAATGCTGCTATGAACATAGTTGAACAAACGCTTTTGTCATATGATAGGGTATCTCTTGGGTATATTCCCAAGAGTGGTATTGCTGGGTCCAGGGGTAGGTTGATCCCGAATTTCCTGAAAACCGCCACACTGATTTCCAAAGTGGTTGTAAAAGTTTGCATTCCCACCAGCAATGGATGACGGTACCCCTTCCTCCACAACCTCTCCAGCAAAGGCTATCATTGGTGTTTTTGATTTTAGCCATTCTGAGAGGTATAAGATGATATCTCAAAGTTGTTTTGATTTGCATTACCCTGATCGCCAAGGAGGTTGAGCATGACCTTAAGTGTCTTTTGGCCATTTGAACTTCTTCTGTTGAGAATTCTCTGTTCAGTTCTGTGCCCCATTTTTTAATTGGGTTAATTAGCATTTTAAAGTCTAGTTTCCTGAGTTCTTTATATATTTTGGAGATCAGACCTTTGTCTGTTGCAGGGTTGGTGACGATCTTCTCCCAGTCAGTAGGTTGCCTTTTTGTCTTAGTGACAGTGTCCTTTGTTTTACAGAAGCTTCTCAGTTTCAGAAGGTCCAATTTATTCAATGTTTCCCTTAATGTCTGTGCTACTGGGGTTATACCTAGGAAGCGATTCCCTGTGCCCATCTGTTGTAGGGTACTTCCCACTTTCTCTTCTATGAGGTTCAGTGTGTTCAGATTGATATTGAGGTCTTTGATCCATTTGGACTTGAGTTTTGTGCATGGTGATAGATATGGGTCTATTTTCATTCTTCTACAGGTTGACATCCAGTTGTGCCAGCACCATTTGTTGAAGATGCTTTCTTTCTTCCATTGTATGCTTTTAGCTCCTTTATCAAAAATGAGGTGTTCATAGGTTTGTGGGTTAAAATCTGGGTCTTCTATAGGATTTCATTGGTCGACTTCTCTGTTTTTATGCCAATACCACACTGTTTTCATTACTGTAGCTCTGTAATAGAGTTTGAAGTCAGAGATGGTAATGCCTCCAGAAGTTCCTTTATTGTATAAGATTGTTTTGGCTATCCTGGGTTTTTTGTTTTTCCATATAAAGTTGATTATTGTCCTCTCCAGATCTGTGAAGAATTTTGATGGGACCATGATGGGGATTGCATCGAATCTATAAATTCCCTTTGGTAGAATTGCCATTTTTACTATGTTGATCCTCCCAATCCAAGAGCAAGGGAGATCCTTCCATTTTCTTGTATCCTCTTCAATTTCTTTCTTCAATGCCTTAAAGTTCTTGTCAAATAGATCTTTTACCCCAAGATATTTTATGCTGTTTGTGGCTATCGTGAAAGGTGATGCTTCTCTGATTTCCCTCTCTGCTTCCATATCCTTTGTGTATAGGAGGGCGACTGATTTTTTGGAGTTGATCTTGTATCCTGCCACATTACTAAAGGTGTTTATCAGATGTAGGAGTTCTTTGGTGGAGTTTTTGGGGTCACTTATGTACACTATCATATCATCTGCAAATAACGAAAGTTTAACTTCTTCCTTTCCAATTCATATCCCCTTGATCCCCTTATGTTGTCTTATTGCTATTGCTAAAACTTCAAGCACTATATTGAAGAGGTATGGAGAGAGTGGACAGCCCTGTCGTGTTCCTGATTTTAGTGGGATGGCTTTGAGTTTCTCTCCGTTTAATTTGATGTTAGCTGTCGGCTTGTTTTTTCTTAAAACATCCATTCCACTTTACTCAAACTAGGTAAGGAGACTGTGCTTTGGTTTCCTGGCCTCCCAGATCTGAATAATCACACTTACAATACAAGTCTCCAAAAATAATCTAGTATTATTGTAAAAACTTATTTTTATCTTAGCGCTTCAAACTTAGATGAGGAAACAAGGAAAACCTCATATTTGGTAGAAAGCAGATTTCTTCAGGTTCTTTTATTTCTCTGTCTATGAAAGAGGTATTGCATATTTTGATCTGTACTTTTCTTTAAGATATAACCTTCGGAAAATCTAGATAGTGTTAATATTAGAGTCAATAGAAGACAATTACTGTCAAATAAAAAAACTTTCATTGTGAGCAATGTTTAAGCGGCTGCTGACATGCTGTGGTTTGTTTTGTTTTCAATCCCTGTGCCTTATGGTATCTAAGTCTTTGATTATGGCATTTTCTTCAAAAGTCTTGATACTGGTAGTAAGTCTGACATTTAAGTTGCTGAACTTGGATTGATTGTTTGTTACAATCAATCACAATATATCATCTGAAGCACTGAATAGGAATGAAAGACTGGTTATAAGTAATTCCTCTAAACTAGTTTAATACAGAATGGCCATACTGTTTTTCTCTAAATTTGTATTTTACCTGATTTGTTTCCTTTTACTCAGTATCATACATATGTGTACATATATATATAAGCCTCATACATACATACATGCATACATAGATACATATATACTTAGCCACATACAAAACCAAAACTATTTATTATTTCTCCTCTGAGGGACTTTAGGATTTGCCAGCCTCAACACTCCTTATGCTTAGCCCCTTTCTATGTCAGTCTAACACACACACATACACACACAAACAATCATTTATATACTTTTGTAATAAATATAGACACTGTCATATTTTACATATTGCTTCATTGAACAGTAGACTTATGTAAACTAAGAATTTAATAAGAAAATTTAGAACTTATAAATTCCTATGACTTAATCAGTATCCCACCATGAGAAAACCGTAAAACTGTACTAACAAGTTTGTGGAGATACTAACATAAAGCTACCTATAATTCAACGTACCTAAAATTAATAGCATGAGCATTTCACATGTTTGCATATTTCTGCTTGATATTATCGTCACTAATGTAAAGACTGAACTTCATTTCCAAAACAAAGTGATTGCTGAGCTGTTGATTCTGTAAAAAAAAAAAAAGTTTTACCCAAAAACATGAGGACATGTTTATTATGGTTGAGTCTCTGATCCTTATGAAAAAAAGGTAAGCATGTCTGGGCAATTGTTCCCAGTATTATTGTGATGTACTAATACTACATATCATAATGTGAACACCATTGGCTCATATGGCATCAGATAAAATAGATGTTCAGATTTACTTATATAATTTGAAAAATATGATTAATATATTTAGATTAAGTGAGATAAACTGTATGACCTATTAAATATCTTGAAAGATGACCTTTTGCTCTATTGAAACCATAATTTGTATTTTGTAAAGCCTTTGAAATTTAGAACAGCTTAAAAAATCCTAAAAATAAGGTAAATATTTTAAAAGATAGTAAAAATAACAAGTTTGTAAAGTATTTGCAATTTAAAACATAAACAATCACTTATAAATGAAGGGAAAGATCAATAATGTATTTTAATTGCTGGTTTTCACATTGATTCTCAGCAAACATACATAAGTCATCACTACTAGTTCTCACCGGTCACATCAACTAGAGCTGCATGAACAAACTTTTTGGAAAATGAAAACTTAGGCATACCTCCTACCACTGGGGAAGCTCTCACACTTCCTTCTGTGATTCCATCACTGTAATTATATCCAACAACGACAGCGGCATAAATGACACTGGTCCCAAGCATGCAAACCAATTTCAGCATGGTTACTAAGGGATAGGCACAGCCAAACCCATGTTGCCAGTAAAGCATGAATAGCAAGCATGTTAAAAACAAGAGGAGAAAATACAATTGCCATTTTTAATGACAAGAAAACCTTATTACATATGTAAAAACTCATAATGATTTAATGTAGATTATTTTATATAGTGCACCAGTTAATTTTACAAAAGTATATTGATTCATCATGATCCTTGAAGAAACATAAAAGGAATGAAAAATGCACATGGAAAGGATAGGAAGCATATAATTATCATTATTCTCTTCTTCAATTGAGGTATTTCATGCATATATTCAAGAAAAAGCATACTTCAGACAAATTCCCAAAAGAAAGAGGAAAAGTAAAAATAATGGACAGACATAATAAGATCTACATGAACCAGGGGTTTCCTGAGAGGTTTTAGGCAGCTGTGGACAAAAATAAGATGAGAAGAAAGATGAGATCTGTAAGGGCAAAGCTTTAATTACTTCATAGGTTTATCAGTTCCAAAAACAAATTTTGGGTAATAGTCTTTACATTTTTTTTTGCAGAATTGTTTTAAAAAAGAATAAAACATCACTTTGGAAAGTTTATATGACATGATTTGGGGATGCTAACATTGGTGATTGCATGTCCTGTTTAATGGTATTCTCCCCTAATCTAAATAAGACAGGAATCAAACCATTGGATTAGTATTCATGAGTGTTGTCTTCTCCCCTGCTTATTCCTTTGTGCTCTCAATTTGCATCGACAAGAATCAGAAAGTTTCTCAGCGACACATTATGCACCTGACAAAACCCAACTGAGAGCCTTGCTCTTTCATTTTAATGAGTGACTTTTCACTTCTCCTGGACTAGCAATGAATCATAAATTAGGGTATAAGAAACAGTACAGGAAGCACTATAGACCCTGCATTTGGCTATGGACTTATTTGTGGGATAAAATATTTACTGGGAAATGAGATTAAAAACAAAATAAAAGTATATACTATATGTAGATTAATTGTAATAAAAAGTTACTCCAGCTTACACTCATCTGTATGCAGATGATTGCCATATTACATCTCTTACCTATTTTGAAAAAATTTAAATGTTACATTTAATAAAATTATTAATATGGCAACATCTTAGAGAAAGTGTGAAAACATTAACCTTAACTAATAGAGGATTGATTTCTTACAGCTGTATTGTGAACTCTTGAATGAGCTGAATAACGTTAACTTCAGTAGATAATTGTCTTCTCCAGCAAATTTTTCTAAGAAAGATATATGAATAAAAAGATATAAATGTATCAATTATTTTGAAAATAAATAAGCTAGCTTGAGAAAAAGTTTTCTTTGGAGAACAAGATCCACAAGACTGTGTTTTAAATTGCCATGACCCAGCTGTCATGTAAGACACCATGGTCGATAGGAGGTATAATATTGACAGAAAATGCTGTTTCTTGCCAAAGAATATTCATCATGCTTAATTTACTGAATGAATTAGCCCAGCAAATAACATAAAATCAAGCATACTAGCATAACTGGGTGTCTCATGTGCCCATATGCATGTAAATAACCTTTAAAAGCAATTTAAACTCTTCGTTTTGAAAGCAAAATCTATACACATTCACTTATAGTTGATGTTTTTATATGGGGTAAGCTGTTCACTATGAAAGCATAACATAGTCTATAATATTTGTTATATTTTTAATTTAGTTTTAGTTTTTTTTTTTTTTTTGAGCAGGGTATGCTATAGCATAGGCTGGGGTTGATGCTATGCTGAACTGTTTGATTTCAGTTTGAGACATTTTTCAATGTAACCAAGGCTAACCTAAAACTCAAGATGCTGGTGATCTAAGAACAATGGCACTGGGTTTTGATCCTACTGCATGTACTGGCTTTGTGGGAGCCTAGGCTATTTGGATGTTTACCTTACTAGACCTTGAAGGAGGTAGGAGGTCCTTGGACTCCCACAGGGCAGGGAACCCTGACTGCTCTTAGGGTTGATGAGGGAGGGGGAGTTGGTTGAGGGAGGGGGAGGGAAATGGGAGGCGGTGGCGGGGAAGAGACAGAAACCTTTAATAAATAAATAATAATAAAAATGTGATAAAACTTACAAACCACCACACCCAGCTAATTTTCTAAACTTTCACAAAGTTTAAATACATACAATTTGAAGCTCGATCTCTTGGAAACAAAACATATATCAACTTAAAGATCATTTTTTAATGGGGCATATTTTTAAAAAAAAACACATGAAAATAGAAATTAGCTATTTTGCATTTATTTTTCTCAAATTAGGAGGAAATCAAGGTTTCAAATATGCTTAAAGCTGTTGCTACCTCATAGATAAAGACCAAGTTCTAAAAATTCAGATCATAATGCAAATTTCTGTATTAATTATTAGAGAATTTTTACAGTGTATTTGATAATATTCAGTTCCTCTCCCACAGTGCTTTCCAGATCACCCCATTTTCCCTTTCCACATTATCCCAATGAAGGCCAATTGTTGCTGTCCAAATATAATTGTGTAAGTCACCCTCAACTGTTGCATGAAGCATGGTAAAATTTTCACCAGCCATAATATTTCAAAGAAAGCAGAAAATTGATCCTTCTCTTTCCAGCATCTAAGAATTCTCAATACAATGTCACTGTCCATTATGAACTTCCTCTGGTTTAGGCCTGAAGAGAGTTAAACATGATCTCAGAACTGTTGTAAGTTCATATGGGCAGGCGCTCTCCTTTATTTCAACTATTTATGGATTACCCACATATTTAGCATATGTAGAATATTTAGCATATTTTGTTGATATAATTTTGTTTTTTTACATCCTCTTTTTAAAATATATATATATACATATATATATAGCAATTATTAATGAAGTTTACTGAGTTAAGCCCACATGCAACCAGAGGATATTCATTATATCAAAACACTGTTTTTCAGTCCATTAGATACAACATCCCTCCTGGGAACACATTCATGAGTGCTGTAAAAAAAAAAAACTAATTTTTTTTTTTAACATGGAATTTTTTTTTTTACATGGAATGTTCCTCCATGACATTTTTTTAGTGTCTGCTTCTATATTTCTATTATGACTTACTGTTCTGGCTTATCTCAATATAAAGTAAAGTAGAATAAAATTATCCATGTTTTACACGGAACATGTAAGGTTTGTCTTTCTGAGCTTGGGACAACTTCCTTAATTTTAGAATTTTCAAATTCATTTGTTTTCCTTTGTGTTTGCTCTTTGCTTTCTATTTTTATTCTTTCTTCTCTCTCTTTCTTTCTCTCTCTCTCTCTCTCTCTCTCTCTCTCTCTCTCTCTCTCTCTCTCTCTCTCTCTCCCCTCTGTCTCTCCTATGTCTCTCTGTCTGGCTGTCTTCTGTCTGTTTTCTTCACTCACACCTTTTCTCTTTTTACTCTAGTGTATCTTGGGATCAGATAGAGAATCACTTATATGTTCACCTTGTTCTTAAAACATCTCTCAGTTTTATTTTTAAATTTGTAAAAAGCTCCATATCATAATCAACAATGGCAATACTAATTTATATTTCCACTATCAGTGTGTAGGCCTATTTTATTCAATTTCTGTTCACATCATACAACTACTTCTCTAGCTCAAATAATACCACATTCTTCTTTTACAAATGTGACGATGATCAATTCTTTAGAGCATCTTTATTTTTTGATACCAACTTCTACATTATTTGCTTTCCTATTTTCTACTTTCTAATACCAAGGTTGAACCAATCTAAAGACAAGTTTCTATTGGCTTATAGTTCAAGATCTATATTCTAGAATGCCAAGGGAGTCATGATTGAAAGCACCTACATTGAAACAGAAAGCTGGAAAATCCAATTTCCTTCTTCAAACAAGAAAAATAAAGAATAAACGGGAAGTGAACAAAGTTTCAAAGTTTGTCCCCACTGACATTTCTTCCAGTAGTGCTACACTTCATAAAATTTCAGTAACCTCTGTACCAGTATCACCAGCTGGGAACCAAGTATTCCAATATGTGAGCCTCTGGGGAGCCCCCTTCATTTAACTCACTAAATAAGATAGTTAAAAATAAGTGTACTTTAAAAGAGGTTTGAATAGATTTGTCCTACATCAAAAAAAGTCTTGTGTCCAAAAATATTGATTAAATCATAATCTCTGTACTGCCTTACTATGAGTTATTGATTACCAATTCCCCTGAGCTCTCCAAAATAACACATGTTATGACATTTGCTTATTTGCCCAACACAGCCAAAATAACTAATGGTAAGATTCTTGCTAAAGACACCACAATATATATGTATGTATGTATGTATTGGTTGCAGGACACAGAAAGCATTTTTTAACTTATATTTTACTCTATGAATGTAAATGTTTTGTTCACATGTATGTGTGTTCACTACATGGGGGCCAATTGGATCCTCTGGAACTGGGATTATGGATGAATATAATCACCATGTTGGTGCTTGGAACTGAGCCCAGGTTCATTGCAAAAGCAGTCAATTGCTTTTAACTAAGCAATCTCTCCAGCCTGAAAAATTGATCTTGAAGTGCCCAACTAGCTCTAATAGTACCAGAAGGTGTTGTGCAGACTTGTGGGAGAGAAAGAGAGTAGGTTCTTACCTAGCACCATTCTTTTCATACTACAGTAAAGATTTTTTCAGGCAATAAATGCCCAATAGAAGTACAATAGTGGCAGGACAATTTTTGTGTATAACCAAACACTTATGACTGAATTTGGGATGTTCTCTAGCAGAAACACATTTATAGCATGTACTGTAGACATGGTCAAAAACTCAATTAGGGAAGTCCCATGATGCAAATAATAACATATTCATGTTGTTTTTCTAAATGAACATATTATCAAACTGTCTTCTAAATATATCATACTCAAACATTTCTGTACCTCCCAACCTCGGTAGCTAAGTTTCTTACTGCTTGAAGAAATGTTGAAGACAATCATATCTATTCAAAGTGCAGAAAATCACTAACAATAAATTGCTAGTCATAAATAGAGCACCTGTATTACCTTCCCTGTTCCAAAGATTAAGAAGCAACAGGGCAAATACAACATCAGATTGGGAGAGGGGTTATGAAATGTTCGTCTTCTGAACACAAGATTGCTATTGGACATATGAATTCATAAAAATTGCCACTTAAAATTACAGCATGGGCAAACATAATGCCTCAGCAAGTAAAAGTGATTACAGGCAAGACTGATGACCTGAACTCAGTTCCCAAGTCCAACCTGGTAGAGGGAAAGATTCCTGAAAGTTGTCCTTTGTCCACAAACATGCTTCCTCATGAATAATAATTGTATAAAAATTAAAAAGGGTTGATGTTGGAAATGGAAATTGGATAGATAGAACAACAGTTTAGATCTCTTACTGTTCTTACTAAAGACCCAGGTTCAGTTACCAGCACTGCCAGCAGATGGCTCACAGTTATGTTTAAGTTCACCATTTCCAGGGAATCAGGGCCCTGTTCTGTTCTCTTTGGTTACCTGTGGGTACATGGTACACATAGAAGCACTTATACTCATAGTTGAGAATAAATAAATATTTAAAAATTTCTTCAGTATGTATCCTATACTGAGTATCTCTCAGGTCCAACCCTTAGATGGGAAGCATTTGCTATTGATAACTGATGAGAGCAAATCACATTGCTTCAGGAGTATAAACAATAATTCCCCATCTCCCAGTGGATCTTAAAACCATGGTATTCCCATGGTGTTAACTTTATTCAAGTTAACACTAAATAAACTTGGTTGGTTAGAAAATAAAGAAAAAATAAGTAAATAAATAAAATAATAGGAAAGAAAGAAGGAAAGAAGGAAGAAAAATCATTTGAAAGGAGATGAAGTTGGAAAATTGTATTTAATGAACCAGTACATATCTAGCATATCCTGGGGACTCTTAGACTATTAGAAGCTGAGGAGGCTGTAGTAAGAAGTAAATAATTAAAACCAATAGTTAATTCATAATAATGACTTATAAGAAAACTTCCATTTTTTATTATTTTATATCATCATTAAAGGCACATATAGGAGGAATATCAAACAAAACAAATGAAGAGTATCAAATGAGTTGTAGAATATGTCAAATTATTAAATAATGATAAAATTCTTCAAAATCACATGCATGTCATGACATGGTTAAATGAAAACTTTTGTGAATTAGTCTCAGTGAGGAGACAATGCAACAAGAACACAGCGCACAGATGCATAAAAGACAAAGCTCAGTTTTTCGGAAGAAAAACATCATATCACAGTACTAAATATTCAAGAATTAAAGGAAAAATTGAAATATGAGAAAAAAGAAAGAAAGCCATTCCAGTCACTCTTTTTGTTCTTAGACTGAGCTACTCATGAAGAAGGACAATTTTTCTTCCTCTTGGTTCAGTAGAATTGGAACCACCAGCATCAGTCAAAGGACTTTGTGACATGTCATTGCTGGCAGAAACATGAAGTTCAGGCTGGCAAGAAAAGATTTGGAAACAAATAAACTCTCATAATTAGCATCTCACTGCAATGATTATTACATTAATCCATTGACACAACAATCATAATCTAATGTTCTGTTATTAGACCCCATATCTTGATACTTTTAGCTAGGGTAGAATTACATCAACTTTAGAATAAAGTTATGCCAAATTAGGAGGAAAGAGAGGAAATATGTAGACTGAAAATATTCAATATACTAATACAATGTTTTGCTAAAATACTCAAGTAATTTGTCTATCCTTGCCCTTGGAGTATTAAATGCTGTTGACTTGAAGTAAGCATTTGAAGGACAGTTGTGTTGTTTTGTTTAGGACAAGGCCTGTCAAAAAACTTAATTTGGATAGTGTTAACAAGCAGTATCATAGGTCTGTTATTCTGAAGTCTTCCTGAATTCTGTTTAGGATTCTGAATTCTCTGTTATGTTTCATGTTCCCCCATTTCCCTTCTTTAAGCGTAAATGATCCATATAATCATTTTAAGCTCACTGCTACTTTCCTACACAGCGTAATCCTAAGCAAACCCATCTTAAACATTTTCTTGCCACTAAAAGTTGTTAAGAACTATTGAAGAGATTCAGGTTATTGTATCAATAAAATTAGAAAATGTCACGATTGATTTATTGTCACTAAAGGCTCATGGATCTGCACTACTAAATGTACAGAAATTTGTTTTTAAGTATTAGATATTTTAAGCTCTCTCTGCTTTTTATTTTCAAATTAGCTTTTCTTTTTTCTCAGACTATAGATGACTGCACTCCCACCTAGTAACAACTGCTATCAAAGGGAAAATCTCTTGCCTAATTCTCAGCCAAGCTTGAGATTTATTAATTTCCCATTCTTCTTTCTGCCCTTTCTGTTTCAATAGGTCAATGATTTTCCTTGTCTCCAAGGCTAGTTGTTTTAGTCTCTAAATGCCATTCTAATGTGAGTCTCAGAGTCAACTCAGCACACACAAACACATACACACAAATTCTCATTCCATTTTATAATGTTAAAATTTCATACTTTAATAAATACTACCCATATGCATTTACTTCCCCCATAATTAATTGGCCTTTGGAGAACTGCTGGGACAAAATTATCTCAGAATCTGTATCCCCAGGCTATAGGACAGAAAAAAGCCTGGCTCTGGTACTTCAAGGCATGTAGGACAGAGGAAAGCCTGGCTTGAGTTTGAGTGAGGATGGTACAGCATAAATTAGGTAGACACCCTCTAGCCAGAGGGTGTGTTGGCTTCCTCTCATTGGATAGAGGTTCCTCCAAATCATACCATGTCACTTTAGCTATCGAAGTTGATGTTCACAGTAATAAACTACATTCCTGCTTACTAGACTCCATATTGTGTCTCATTGTTCTGCACAGTGGGGCTGCAGAATGGGTGGGTAGTGCACTCACCTTTCCCTGGGGAATAAGGAGGCTCAAGAAGCCTGACAACTGGAGGCTCAAAGAAGCCAGCAGAGAACTTCACCCCTAAATTATTCGACATTCAGAGAGACTCTTAATTATAATTTTGAATTCTCATTTAAATATCTAGCCTACGTATTCAGATCACTGCACGTGTCTTTCTCTCAAGTTTACAGGTTCAAAATAGTGTACATATACAAACAATCTTGTGCTGTCTTTTCACAAATCTAATCTAAATTTTTTTCTTTACTATTATAGTTCCTGTGAGTAGAATTGATAGCAGGAGATTTGCTGTCTTTTCTGAATGACTTTACTTCTTCATTTTCCATATTTCTGAATTCATTTTCCTATCTGTTGTCTGGCATATCTAGGCATATCTACTATAATTTAATTTTCAGAGTAATCTTGAAACATATTTCTTTATAAAAATTCATGTGTTTATTGCCTGTACTTTTTATTTATCTTTTTCTCTGTAATCTGAAGATTAAGAGTCCACAGTTGTCCCATTCTTATTGCACAGCCATATGGAACTCCTCTGCTGGTCCCTATATCAATTTGGAATTTGTATTAGTAAGGGTTCTCTAAAGAACTGACCTGACAGAATTGAAGCTTTCACACACACACAGTCACACACACACACACACACACACCACAACACATACATACATACATACACACACAGGTACATATATAAAATAAATACATTTTATTTAGGTCAAAATATATTCTAAATATATATAGTATATAGTATATATAATCTTAAAAGCTACGGCCCAGCTAGAGCAACAGTGGTGATCTCATAAGGGAAAGGCAAAGAATCAAGAATCCAGTAGTTGTTCATTACACAACACTGGCTACTTCAGCACTACCAGTCTGGTGCTGGAGTCTAGGGAGATTCCTTGAGAGTCGCTGATCATAGTCGTGAGGAAGTTTTGAAGAATGGGGAGAAGGATGGTCTACAATCATAAAAGAAAACCCTAAGGTCAGGAGACATCAACTTATCAGCCAAAGGGTGAGTTCAAGCAGGCAAAAATCTTGAGACTTTCCTGTCCTTTTATGTGAGTTCCTGCAAGCAGGTGATGCCCAGATTTATGGTGTGTTTTCACCAATTACTAAGATTAATAAAATCCCTCATGGGTACAGCAGATATTTAGATTTTACTTAATTCCAAATGTTGCAACCAAGATTAACCAACATGGGTTTGTATAATAACTTAAATACTTTTTCTGTAGAGTTTTCAAAAATGTCTTTTCGTCAATTAGTCTTTCAACCTTGGTCACAACATAATCAAAGTTTAGTAGTCTACTCAGCTCACACTTGCTTTCCTCAGCATTCTCTCAATACTTCAAGGTTGACTCATGTTCGCCAGTTGCTCAATAGTAACCTGTTATTTTAATAATATAGAAGTCCTTAAATAATGTACTTCTTTAAAATTCTCATGCTGTTCTGAAATATTGCCTATTTTCTTGCATCAGTTGAAACTGCTAGTAACAGTTCCCTGAATCAGGTGTGGAAATGAGGTATCTTTACTCCTATCCGATTTTTCTTCCTGCTGTTTTTAAAACCTACTTTCCATCATTCTGACTTCTATATTCCCTGATCAGATAGCATGTGATGCTACACATCAAAGCAATTATAAAGTGATTGAGGACTTCCTGTTCGATAAATATAAGTTATGCCATTTTAGAGAAATACCAGTGATAAATGCAAACAGAATTTCTCCTGCTCACCGAATCATTTAAGTGGCTTGCTGCTGTGTTTCTGCCTCATTCAACAGGAAGGTAATGTAGATTTGTTGCCAGCTGAGACCTTGAAATGGAAAAGTGGATTTCTGTCTTCATTTTTAAAAACAGTTTGTGACAAATAAACAGTAAATGGTTTTATATGAAAACATATCTGAGGATGACACTAATTGTTTTTTCAAAGTATATAAATATGACATTTTCAATTTTTAGTATTATTGACTTTTTCATAATATTTTTGGTTTGCATTATTTTTTATGTATATCCAACAAATACAGAACTCATTTTTAATATACATATTAATCTGTGCTATATCCTGATTAATATTTTCATTCAAATTGGTAGATATACTCCCTCACAATCACTGACAATATTGACAGTTGTAAACAAATAAATGGGAGGTATTGACATTTTACAGAGTTAAACAATTTAACCATAGGTTTATTATATTATTCAGAATATATACATAAGAATATGTTTAAATCTTACAAATGATTAACTAATAAAAATAAAAGGCACATTCAAATAAATACAATACATTTATTCTAATATACCAGTTATAATATACATTAAAATTAATTTGCTCATGGTTTGCCTAACTATCTTATAGTATGGGAACCAAGTAAAGTTATTGAGGGCAAAATCTGTGCTAATACCAATTACATGAGACACCCAAGTCATGCTATAAAATGATATCTACGTGGATAATGAAGATGTTTCTCTAAATGAAATCAATTCAGTGTGATAAGACTTAAGTTTTATCATAGCAATAAAGATATAAATCATTTACCTTACATGTCCTTGTCTCTCCTTTTATTTTTTAACCAGCAAGTTAAGCTGCAGTTTACTACAATTCTACCTTTTAAAACAGATACACTATCAAAGTAAATATGGGAAGAAAATATTACAATTAATGTCTCTATAAATGTCCTATTTATCTAAATCCAAATCTGTAAGTTTAATTAATTAATTTAATTAATATCTCATATGAGAGATGTAGGAAAGGGACTTATTAAACCTAAAAGCTTTCCAATTAGACTGACAAGTCAATTTTAACTGTAACAGGTGACTGAGCATCCACCTCCTTCATTACCTGACAAACACTCTGAGCATTAGTAGCAATGGCCATATATATCTATAATTAATTACAGATTACCTTCTCAACTGGTACCTGACACAGCTGTTGTGCACATCCCCCAGAGAAAATAACAGTCACCCTAACCTTGAAGTTGTGCAATTAAAATTTATGTCATCAATAGACTTCTCTTGAAAATGTTATAGTAATGTTAAGAATAATGTAAAATAGAGTCATTCTGTTTATGTCTTGTTTTCCATGGTTATAAAATTTGACATTTGAATTCTTTGCTATATTAAATGTGTTGAAAAGTCTCATTTTTGTCTATATAGATTCAAATTTAGCCAAGTTAGGTATTCAGAAAATACCAGATGGGAACATGACAGAACTCGAGCATCAGCTGGAAGAAAAGCGTATTGGCCAAATCTAGAACAAATTCAACAGCAGAAAGAGTAGTGGTATTTATATATTATAACATATTGAATTAAAATTTAAAAGGAACGGTATTTAGTTAGTATGTCAAGTAATCATAATAAAACTTCATTTCCTGGTTAACACCTTCATTCAGTATAATAACATTCTGTGCTCAGAGGTCAGATAATGTGTGGTACGAATGAGCTCCTGTCAACAATGTAAAAGCTGACTTTACCACATATTTGGCCGTACCCACCCACTTTTACAAGGTTATGAAGCTGAATTAGTGCTTATCTTCTGCAGAAATCTAAAAATAACACATAGAGCAGCAAACAAAATATTTTAATTGTTATTTTGCAAAGAAAAGCTATAATTGCAGCTTATTTAAAACATCAATATCCACTAATTGCTGGAAAAAGAAAATTTTCAGTGGCTAGCATTTTATTCTAGGCAGTGACCAATCATTTGCAGTAATTAACGGGGATAAAACTTTTTAGTTTGAATGTTAATGTTACAAGTATGAATTCGACTATTGACATATGTACATTATTAATCTGCAAAACTGGACTTTTCTGTAAACAATACTTTATTCTCTCTTTATCTGTCTCTCTCTTTCATTCTGTGTGTGTATGTGAACGTATGTATGAACACTAAGATTTTTATTTTTATTTTTAATTTCACAAAGTAAATACAATAATACATGAATACTCTGGAAGCACCCAGCTACAGGCTTGAAAACACAGAGATAATTATAATTGTACAACATTGCTTTTAATCAGTTTTTCTGGTCTATTGAACAAGACATTCGTCTATGACAGCCACCACCTGTTTATCTATGATATTTCTGTAGCTGTTAAGTTTTTGTACAAGATTCATCCTGACATAAGACAGTTTTCCATTTAAGTGGATTAACATGACTTAAACAGAATTTTCATTCAAGTTTAAAGCTGAATTGTTAGGGAGATTGACATCATAATAATTATCAAAAATGATGATTTGAGCAAATGTCTTTTGTAGAGAAATCTTATATTGCATGGTTAATTAAAAGACTAATAGAGTTACAACATCCTGAATTCTCTTGTTCATGACCACTGCCTTTTCTTGGAAGCATTCAAATTATCATGTTTTGCAAGAATTCAGTTCATTGTATAAAACACAAAGTCTTCTCAATTTAAGTGCGACTTTTTAAACTCTTTTAGGAAACTATATTCGTGTTCATATTTAAAACATTCTATTACAATAACATTGAATCAATTGCTGTACCATTTTAGAAACTGTATATAAAATTTTAAGTATTACTTAGTGGTTTTATGTTGTTTTAATTTTTTATTCTTCTCTTATACAATACATCCTGATCCCAGTTTTAATCCCTCTACTGCTCCCCGTCACACTTTTCCCCTCCGACTCCCTAAGACACACTCTTCCTCCATTTTTGATAATTGCATGGAATTCACCTTGGTACAATTTGAACATTTCACTTACACAGTCTGTGCTTCCAAAGGTGAGTTTTTAATTTAATTAGGATGCATTTTAGAAATCATTGCCACAAGGGTTCTCAGTCAAAGTGGAAACACTCGTACATGGTAAATTAGGTCTAGTAGGAGATATATTTTTATTTCATCATTTTTTAGACATATTTTCAGTGATTCTTCTCTATGTTCACTTTATATTTAAGCATGTTCCTATCACACTTTCAGTGTGGTTTAGAGATATGTCTATACCAGTATTAATTAAGTTAATTAAATAAATAAAAACCTCAATACTGTGACAGACTAGATTTTGTGTTGAGGAAAGGAGTCAATAGAAACAAATGATTAACAGAAAGGAATATTTTCTCCCCTGCCCTCCAGTCCTAAGAGAGGGCAGGAGACCCTGCCCTGTGGAAAGTTCAAGATCTTCCACCCTCCATCCAGGATTAGGAAGGTATGCATTCAAATATAATAGGATCCCAAAAAGCCAGTACATTCAGTAGAGACAAATCCCAGTGCCATTATCATTGGCTTCTCAGTCTGCCTCAATTATGAGCCACTTTCAGAGGGTCCTCCACTGCCCAGGGTCCTAGCTGGAGACATCCCCGTGGACATTTGGGAATCCCTCTAGAGTCAAGCCTCTTGCCAACTCCACAATGCCTCCCTTAATTAAGATATCTTCTTCCCTGCTTGTAAATTCTTAATTCTTTGATTCAGTTAAAAAAATACGTCTTCAGTGCTATGTCAAGGGCAATAAATACATCAACAATGTCTAAACAGTTTGCATTTGACATATTCAGAAAAAAAGATACTCCACATATCCTATCTTGATGAGTCCGAAATCTTATACCTATTTTAATTTCTATCACAACTAATTTCCCTCTAAAACTATTGATATCTCTCAATCTTATACACTTTACACTCCTTTATTGAATTTCTTTTCCGAGTCTTCATAAAAAAGAAAAATTATATAACTGCCTAGTCTTCACCTCCCTCAGAGATGCGAGAAGGAAATTTATATTAACTGAGTAAGCAGAAAGTACAAACAAGCAGCTTACAAAAAATATGAGAAATGACAGGGACATCTGGGTGGCTGGACAGTCACCCAAGGCTCCTCTGCAACCTTGGGCAATTTATCTTCAGCATATAGACTTAGAATATTTGACAGACCTCTGTGAAGCAGAATATTCTGAATTGCTCTCCTACTTTGTATTCGCAAAGTTCAGCAGTCCTATCTTTTGTGTCCTGCTTGTCAACTTTGTCAAAGCATATTGTCAGAAGTTGAGTCATGAGCACTTTCTTTGTTACAAAAGAAAAAAGCAAACTCCATTTGGAGTTTCTTCAACACCCATCATCTTTTTTGAAGAAGATTCGTGCTGTCAGGAACAGTGAAGTAGGAGGTTTCTTGCTCATTTCTTGGCCTCGCTGACTCCTGAAATAGTCACAAAGAAACTATATTATTTAAATCACTGCTTGGTCAATCGCTTAAGTGTATTGCTAGCTAGCTCTTACATCTTAATCGAATTAACCCATTTCTATTAGTTTATATTTTACCATGAGACTGGTGGCCTACTGGCAATGTTCCAGCTGGCAGCTTGCATCTTTCCTCTTTGGCAGCTACATAGCATCTCTCAAATTTGCCTTCTTTCTCACAGAATTCAGTTTAGTTTTCCCCCACCTAACTCTATTTTGTTAAGCCACTGGCCAAAACAGCTTCATTATTCATTAACAACTAAACGCAACACATAAATAGAAAGACTTACTACATCAGAGCAGACAATTCTCATTAACATAAAATGAAAAGAACCTATGTTATCAAAACATCTTAAATGCCATAATCTGATTATCTCCGATGTGTTTTTAAGACAACCTGTCTATCTAAAATATATTCTTGTTTGACCTTGAAAACATACCTAACATTACAAGTTTAATTGTAATAGGTGTCTAATTGCTAACCTGCATTTCCTTATTACCTTAAATAGTTTGTGGTGATAATTTTCAAAAGCTAGAAAATTTCACTACATTTTTAAATAAACTACAAAAGTACCATACTTGAACAAGATTAGAAATGTATATAATGTTTGTTTTAAGAAAATTAATCTTAACTTGGTTTCAAAATACATAATTTGTATATAATACACAAAAGCCCAATGTAAATATTCAAAACTAGTAGCTACTTTTTAAAAGTAAACTCAATAATCAACCCCTTTTATCCTTTCATCTCTGTATCCCCCTTTCCTCTTTTCAGAGTAAATTCAATAATGTACTCTTTTATCCTATCATGTTTATATTTACTCTTTTCTGTCTGTTTCTGGCTTTTTCTTATTCCTATTATAAGGGGTAAATAACAATTTTTATAGCATGGTATTCTAGGACAGAGGATCTGAATAATGATGTTCACTCCAACAAGATTATGAAGACTAACAAGATTGTTTTAAAAGTACCAAATTCAAACTAATTATCTGCTTTAGGGCAAGCAAGAGACCAGAGACATTGGAAGTGACAGACATCATTGATTAGTCTGACAAGCTATAAGTTGTGACTAATAATTATTCTTGACACCATTACCCTGAAATAAAGTTGACAGGAAATAAATAAATTGTGTGCCAAATTCTATTATTCTGGCAAACTTGTTTTTATTTCCTTAACAGGCCTTTGTGTTTAAAAGTTAGAGTAAAATAGCATTTGATAAAATGTTCCAGGCATATGAAACCACTCAATTGTATATTTGTATGTACTTGTAGAAGTTAAATCTGCATGAGCTATTTATCCAAATTCTTATCTTTAGTATTTTGAATATTGTAAAATCAGACTGTTCATTGCAAGTTTGTAGTAATTTAAAAAATTCTTTCCAATTTGTTAGGACATTCCACGTGTATTTTATTAATTTCTGTTTCCTTGGTTTAACCTATCATACACAATCAGACCTGGCAAATAAAAAGGAACATCTTTATAATTTGTAATAACAAAACAAAAGAAAACAATTAATCCAGGAAGGTTGAATTACTTACTTTGAACAAACTTCTCTGACAAAATGATAGATCTTCGAAACAAATATTTACAATGTAGATATTTCCAGGCATGCAAGATTACTTGATTGTAAGTAGCAAGCACAAAATAGCTTGTGTTAATTGCATAATTTGCAGTGTAATTCTTGCTCTAGCAACTTGAATTAATATACGTAATACACATCAAATAACTATTGATAGATTTTAAGCCAATAACAATTTCCTCTTCTGGATAAACTCTTATCCTTATGTAAGTAACCTATGAAGAACACACATGTACAATCTCAGGTACAAATTCAATGATCTCAAAGGCAGCATAAATCATCTTACAAATTGTAGGTGGAGATTGTTTGTTTCCAGGACACCTGTATATAAATAATCACACAAAAACTCTATTAATTCTGACACTCTTTGGCCAATACCTTAGACATATTTCTAACAAATTCTTACTTTTTAAACTAACCCATTTCTATTAATCTGTGGCCTACTGGTAATGTTAAGGTTGGTGGCTAGATTCTTTTCACTTTAACATCTACATGGCATCTCACTGATGGCCTACTTTCTCTCTATGTCTCTGTTCAGATTTCCAGTCTGGCTTTACTTTACTAAACCACTGACTGAAACAGTTTCTTTAAAAATCAATGGTATTAAAGCATATTTATAGCATAGAGAGGGGAACCTCACATCGTCAATATATTTGCTAAGATTATATGTCACAATTTTATTATGTTTTATTCATTTAAATAATAAAAAACATTATCATTGAGTTAATTAATTGGGCACAATGATTTGTCAAAATATGTGTCCATATCGCATAGTGTTTAAATGAATGCAAAGTATATCTATCTCTTCAAATACTACTATTTGTAGTTAAAACTTTCAAATTGTTTCTGCTCACTATAAATATGTGCCGTATATATTTGTATTCTTACTACTATTCAACAATGGATAAAAATGCTTCATGTTTTGTAGCAATGACTTAGACCTTATTGAGTAGCTTTTACCAATATTTAAAAATATAATGTTTTGCTAATATTTGCAAATATGGAAATATTATATATATATATATATATATACACACACACACAATGTATTTTTATTATGTTTGAGCCTATTCCTCATTTAACACGTCACAGACCAATATATATTTTTATACTCAGTTTCAAAATTTCATATTCTTTTAGAACCAAATATGGCTTGGGAAAAAAGAATGTCAATTAATAATGCCTAATGATAGTATGTTATACTCAGGTTAGTATCTAGCCAAATGGTCATCAGAGAGCCTACACCCTCCAACTTAAGGAAAAAGATTCAAAGGCCCAGCCAAATATTAAACTAAGCTCTAGGAATCCTGCTGAAGAGAGGGAGGAAGGATGTAGGAGACAGAAGAGTCAGGACATCACAAGAACAAAGAAGAATCAACTAACCATGGCGCATATGAGCACAAAGAGAGTGAATTGATAACCAGGAAGCTTGAGTGGGGCTGACCTATACCTTTCTATGTATATATGTAAGAGTTGTGTAACTTGATCTTCTAGGAATCCTGCTTTGTCTGGCTTTTAGAACTTTATTTCTCATACAGGATTGCTTTTTCCAGCCTTACCACAAGCAGAGGTGTTTATTTTTACTGAAACTTGATATGCCATGTTTTGTTGATATCCTTTAGAGGCCTGACCTTTCCAGAACAGTAAGTGAGGAGTGGAAAGGGTGTAGAGAGAAGGTAGAGGGACTAAGAAAAGAGGAGGTTGAGGAAATTTTATTTGGGTTGTAAAATGACTAACTAAATGTTAAAAAAGAAATGCTAAAAAATTTAATACGTATAATGGGATTTGCTGTGTCCATTATGCTTAGATGTTGGGCCATCTAAAAGAACATACAAGTCTTACCAGTTACCATGACTTTAAAAATAACTGAATTTCCCCTTGACAAACAGCCATCAATTGTCAATAACTCAATAGCTAGATGTGAGATCTCACGAACCCCTCCCACTCCATGCTTTCCTCTATTTTTCACAGCCTCTGGTAGCATGAGTTCTACCGTTCTAGATTCCAAGCATGAATAATATCAGAAAATTTGCATTTATAAGCTTGAGTGACATTTCTTAAAATAAAAGACTCACAGTTCTACTTGATTTTCTTGATTTTTTTGAATAATGGGATATTCTCCTTCTTTTTCAATTTTGACCTGAATAATATTCCATCATGCATATTCACTGTATTCTGTCATCAATCATTTAGTAGACACTGAGATGCTGCTATTCCTTGACTAGTACAAACAATGTGTCAGTAAACTTGGGAGATCAGAATACCCTTTGGCATAATGAATTCATTTTCTTTACAAATTGACTTGCAGTTGGAATGGCTAGATAGTGTTGTATCACCTTGTACTAATTGTTTAGGGAAACTACACAGTGTTTTCAACATGCCAGTTTTCACCCTCACAAGAAGTTGCCCTTATTTCCCTTTGCTCTATTTCATCACCAGCATTTGTTGCTGTAATTTCGATGATTATCATTCTTGATGGAATAAAGGGTTAGTTCATGATGGACTTGATGTTTTATTTCCATAAAAGGTGAGTTTTAACATGTTTGTACATATCTATTGATCATTCGTATGCTTTCCTTTCAGAAATATATGTTTGCAACCTCTATTTTCTTTGGAAGTATAACATTTCAACTAGATTATTTATAACAGAAAACTGATGAAATGATTGATAAATTACTTAATTTTAGCATATAGAAGTAATTGTTACCATTTTAGTAGTTTTAGTCATCATACTTCAGTTACCATGAGTTTACATAGGATTTTACATTAGTGGAGCTTTCTCCATAACTCAGAATAATTAAACCTCTCAGTGAGTTTCAGTTCCTTGAGTGTCTTCTTAGTAATTTATTTCTGTCTCTTCATTTCAATATGACAAAGCTCGTTTTACCATTTCTAATAAGCCATATATGCTAGTGATATCTTCTTTCATTTTTTGATTGTTTAAGAGTATCTCTCTTTCCTTCTCATTTTTTATTGTTACCTCCATTGGTGCACTATAGTTAATGAGATACTTTCATGTGTTGGCAGTATAAAATCTCATATAAGTCTCCACTCTCCTATATTTCTTCTTAAAAGTCAATAAAGATTGAATAGGAAGTCCTCTATTTTTTGTATGTTGTTCTTTCCCTGTGACCACTAGAAGTTTCTTATATGTTTCTTGTGATGGCTAGACTTTAAGGCTGCATGAGTTAGACTTACTTAAATTTGACTACTGACTTTTGAAGATCCTACATATGTATACCTTCAGGTCCTTCTTTCTTATTTTTTAAATATTCTGCTATTCTTTTCTTCACTGAATAAACTTAATATCATTTTGGCAGGAAGTTAAGTCTTAAATTCTTAAATTCTTTTGAACACTAATAGATTGAACACATGGTCAATTTTAAATGTTCCAAAATTTACAAAAACTTTCTTCATTCCACTATGATTGAGTATTTTCAATCAGTTTTTCTTTGAGGAAACTCATTCATCTCATTTATTTGTCCTGTTAATGATATATTCTATCTTTTTTTATTTGATTGACTTTAGTTTTAATATAAATGATTTATGCTTCTCTTTTATTAATTGTATCTAACTCATTTATAAATATTTATTTATTGACACATTTAGTTCATCCCTTCAAGTTCACTGGCCCTTAAATACTAGAACAGAAACACATGTACATTTAAGCTCTCTTTCTGTAACGTTTTCTACATGTTTTCTCCCTGATAGTTTCTTGTACTGTTTTTCAAGCTCTAAGTGAGGTTATGTTCTGAGATTATTAATGAAGAATCATGTTATCCAAGCGAGCTAGGTTTAAATATAAATTTAAATACATAATTTTTAGTTGTTAAGCTTTGCTTATGCTAATCTAAATGAATTTCTGATCTTTTATTTGTCTATTGTAATCCCACAGTTTAAATATATATATTCATATATATAATCATATAAAATCTTTGATTGCATCTACTTACAGGTTTGCTATAAATCTGCAGTTCCTATGTTATTATTGTTTTGCCACAAGACTACTGTATATAGTTTTGTTAAATCCATTATTTATACTTATTGTGAATAAGCAATCTAAATGCCTCTAATGAATAATCCTGTCTCATAATCCTCTGTTTAGGTCCACAGAGGTACAGGAAACAATCTGTGTTATTGCCACCAATATATGGCAAGTAAAAGATGTGTATGAGCCATCCTGATACACTAACATCATACATGAGGCCTTACGTATGACCATGTTTTCATGAATAAGACCAACTTCAGAACAAGTTATGCGGAGGCCAGCACAATCCTGAATTATGTAAAAAAAAAAGGCCACACTAATAAAGAAAACCCCCTTTTGAAATGGACCTATGGTCCAAGACTAGTGCAAAAATCTGTAGGTGATTTTAGACAGAATAAAGGCCCAACATTTATAAACACATGTCCTTTATTCGCAGCACTCTGGAGGCAACAGGTGGAAATCTATGAGTTTAAGGACAGTCAGAATTACTACGGTAATTTGATTGCAAATTGCCCATAGGCTTACAGAATGTGGCATCACTTGAAAGGATTATGATGTGCTGCCTTTGTGTACTGGGTGTGGCCTTACTAGAGAAAGCACATCATTGAGGGTGAGCTTTGAGGTTTCAGAAGCTTAAGTTAGACCAAGTGGCTCACTCTTACTTCGTTCTGTCTGTTGATGCAGATATAGAACTCTATACTGCTTCTCCAATCCCATGTGTACCTGTGTGCCTCCATTATTCCCACCATGACAACAATGAACTAAAACTCTAAACTGTAAGCAATCCCCAATGAATGTTTTCCTTAGAAGAGTTGCCTTGGTCATGTTGTCTCTTCACAGTGATAGAAATCCTAAGACAGCGATGTAGTGAGACTCTTTATGAAATAACAATAGTGGATTTTTATGTCATTTGTATTTCCCCTCTCTTCTGGGATAGGGAAAATCAGTTCAATGGAGTGACACTGTGAATATCTTCTACTCCATAGCAGGCACCACATTAAGCCTGTAGTTGACCTACATATAATGAGCTAGACAATTCAAACTGTATCAGAGTTGCATTCAAGAACCTTGCCGCAACTAGTGGTGTTATATGTGAAAACTCAGTTTAGTCATAAAATTTCCCATCTGATGGGACCACAGTCTTATGACTTTGTCTCCATGTATCTGCTTCTGCTTAGAGCTTTTAGTTCTACATGCCTGTCAAGTGTGCTACTATTTTATAAGAAAAAAATATCTTAGCCTGGCAGTGGTGGCACACTCCTTTAATCCCAGCACTCGGGAGGCAGAGGCAGGTGGATCTCTGTGAGTTAAAATTCAGCCTGGTCTAGAAGAGCTACTTCCAGGACAGGAACCAAAAGCTACGGAGAAACCCTGTCTCAAAAATAAAAAAAAAAATCTTATTATTTTTATGATGTTTTACTAAGTAAGAGTTTTACTCCTTCTAATATGGCTGAAGTCAATGGAAGATTTCTTGATACAGTGTGTGCTTTATGGGTAATGTTCTTGTGAATAAATTTAATTGAAATGCCATAGATAATATAATAAAATCATTTGGAATAAAAATTAAAACATAACATTCTTTTATAATACTAAAAAATAATGCAATGTCTCTCAAATGGTTTACTTAGATAGTTTTGTATATTATTAATTCTTGTTCTTACAACATATGCAAAACAGCTGCTATGAAATAATACCATATAATTCTGCTTTTCTGTCTCATTTTAAAAATTAATGTAACCACTATTAATTTGTTATTTGTAAATTGAACAACTGCTAACAGTGAATTTGTGAACAAGTTTTGTTGAAAACACATTGGTAACATTCGTATCATTACTGAAAATAAAATTAAAACTTAGAGAATATAGCTCAAATGGAAATTTTATTATGGCTATTTTTAACAGCTGTGGAAAACTGTTTGGACAACAATTTATAAAGTGCCCATCAAAAATATGCTCAACGATTATTTTATGCTAGAAATTTTAATATGATTATAGATCATGCTTCTGAAAAACTAAAGTTGTATGAAAATAGTTTTGCTAATCTTATTTAATAAAAGCAGAAAAATTAAGTACTTGAATCTGCATTCTGACATTTATCAACTGCACAATCATAGATACCTAACTTTTGCATGAGACAGCGGGAAGAATCAATCAAAAAATTGAGTTTAAAACTTGATGAACAAACAATTCTTGAAGTGTCTTAAGAATAATCTCAATGTTATTTTCACTTCAGATAGGTCTATATGATTACAGAATTCTCCGGACTAAATATAAGAAACAGATGAAATATGAATATGAAGATATGTGCTGCTTAACATTGTGAAATTAACAAATGATAATTGACATGCAGTGGGAGCTTGGATTAAGTAAAAATACATTAGTTTGCTTCCAGTGATAGTAAGAAAACAAACCCTAGTGAAATGATTTTTAGTTAGTTTGTATAATAGCCTAAACAATGGAACTATCAAGAAGATAAATTTCAAAATCACTAAATGAATATATGAAGAGGTGAATTGAAAACTCATCAGAGAATTCATAAATATTATTTTTGGTTCTGGGACTTGCACCTGGGAATTTAAACTTGCTAAGCAGGTACTCCACTGCAAAGCTATATGTCCACTTCCCAAGCCAAGAAATTACAAGCAATCATAATTGCTTTCAGTAGGTGAATGGATGAGCAAATTTTTGTACCATCATAAAACAAATGCTAAACTAAAATAAAAATAAAATATATAGAAGACTCATATGTCTGCATGGTCAATGGAAAGAGGATTGTAGTGATAGGTGATATTATTCTAATTATATGAAATTCTAGATACAATAGAATTATTAATGTTTTCTAGTATCTCAAGCAATAAAAAGAGGGAGGGAAAATTAGTAAGATTCTTCCATATTGCACTATAATGTTTGATACATGTATTTATACAGTTCTCATATTGATAGAATGTACAGTAAAAGCAGAGGCAACTCTAATATGAACATTATTTAATTGCATCATGTATATATATTAGGCAATCTAATGCAATAAATACACCAAGCCTAAGGCCCTAAGTCATGTGAATCTCTCTTTATCTCTCTTTGTCTGTCTCAGTGAGAATGGAGCAGAGTAGAATCCAGTACTTTTCCTAATTCTTTTGTAGGTTTTAGATAGCTCTACAAATGAACATTTTAGTACATATAAATAGTCAAATTGGATTTATAAGCAAAAATATGCATGTGCCCATTTTTTTCACATTCACTTTTAGTAAGTATGGACCATTTTATATTTACACAGACAATGGTCCACATAGCAAGGAGATCAATTAACATTGTGTTAGTAATAGCAACAATAGTGACTTGCTGGCTTTCTGGTATCTGTATTACTAAGAAAAAAAGTTTGGTGGATTATTCCTGCATCACTAATACGTTAAAAAGACAATAACATCGCAACAATTTATTGAAAACTTTTATCTGATTAAATATGATAGAGAAGATAAATAAATATAAAAGCACTCTCAAAATATTCAGAATGTTTTGAAATTTTGTAGGAGAAAATAGATGAAATTATAAGATTTGTGGAACAAGAATGAATCTGCTGACTTATGAATAGGAGGACTTGAGGTGCAGAGCATAATCTGGGAAAACATTCCATCAGCTGAAACTTGTCCTCAACACTATAGTGTCCCTCAGATAATTAATAGGCCTTGCCATTTCCAGGACATTATGGCATGTTTGAAGAAAACTTGAAGATAAAGTTTATATTTGTGTGAGTTCAACACACTCAACTGAAAATAGAAAAGAAAATTATTAAAGAGATAATAACATTCATATGAAAATTCAAATAATTTTGTTTCTGGAATGAATGTGCAGTATCAGTAATATATAATGGGATGAAAATTCGAATTTTTTTATATTACTTTACTTCTTTCTGCAGGTAAGTTGTGGGAAGATCATTAATAAAAAGAAGCAAGATTTGAGATGACCTATAGTCAGTGTTAATAAAGGAAGAAGAAAAATAATCAGCAGTTATTCAAACACTTGTTTTAAATTAGCTTATAAAGCAAAAGTCAGATTTACTAGCAATAATAGAAATTAAAATGTGTCCCTCTTGTCTTCATATATCTGAATTAAACAATATGTTCTTTTTTTGTCAGTGCTCTACCTTGATGTATATGCAAAGAATGGTTCTTACATTCTACACAATTTAGCTCAAAACTTCTTTTCTCATTAAAGAATCTTCTTGGAAATAATTAGATTTTATTTTTCATGGAAATTTGGGATTCAGAAAAGTTTATTGTTTTTTGTCAATATGAAATACATGAGTTCAGAGTGCAGCTTATGTTTCTGTTTTGCAAAAGGAAAAAGACAAAATCACGAACAAAATATCTCACATGAATCTTTGGTTTAAAATACTGCTAATACACATGTATCATTATCAAGGAGGTGATGGCTGTCAAATTAACTTGAGTATTCACTGGGCTTCACAGCTGACAGATGTGTTTTTGTCAGAGAGGGAAAGAGTGACATAATTCACTAGAAGAAAAAATCTCAGTGATTAAATGTATAAAATTACTTCAACTTGACAAAAACACAAGAGTAAATTAAAAAGGTAAGTTGTAAGGAGCACAACTGCTCACTTTCTATGAGTAATTACAAGACGTACTTAAGACATTGTGTGCATACTTTATTTCTTTGAGCACTAAGGAAGGGCACCTTCTGGCAGTTATGGAGGCTTGTGTCTAATGTGATGAGGAGGAGTAAACTTCACACTGAACACAATATTTACCAATGTATGTATGTCGAAATGCTTTAAGGAAGCACCAGTTGCTAAATGTAAATCATTATATGGTATATAAGTTGTAACTGGCAAAAGTTACTTAGAATTGCTTTTTTAGGAAAAGGGATATTTCAGAATAATATTCACAAGATAAATGGGTGTAATCCTGAGAGGTTTACCAAATAAAAATAATTCAGAAAAAAACAGAAACTGGAAAGAATATTAAAGACATTCTCTATATGGAAATACACCTTGAAGGATGAACACAAGGACTAACTTTAGATAGAGACCACTTGTCTATTTCTTGGCAGCCCAGACCAGAAATAATCACACAAAAATTTATTAAGTAAAACATGGCTTAGCCTATTAATTTGGGCTGTTATTAAATAAGTATTACATCTTAAATTTGCCCATTTCTATTATTTTATATATTAACACAAGGCTCGTGGTTTACCAGTAAGATTTTAAGGCATCTGTCTCCTTCTGCAGCTTCATGGTGTCTCTCTGACTCTGTCTTTTCTCTTCTGTCTCTGCTTGAAATTCCCACCTTTTCTATTCTGCACTGATATAAAACCAAGCAATTTCTTTATTAACCAATGGTAATAAAACATATTCACAGCATACAGATAGTAATGCCACATCACCTTCCCTTTTCTGTCTAAATAAAAAGTTTTTTGACAGAGGCTTCTATCCCACCCAACCCTTCAGACATTCAGTCTCAAAGAAGCATGCATAGTCCTACATTAATTATAAACTGTTTGGACTATTAGTTCAGGTTTCTTATCAATTAACTCTTACATTAACCCATAATTCTTGCCTGTGTTAGCAATGTGGATTGGTACCTTTTAGTGAGATATTCTCATCTTACTTTTTCTGTGTCTGGGTGACGATTGCAGACTGAGCCTTTTCTGTTCCCAGAATTCTCCTATTCTGGTCACCCCACCAATACTTCTTGCCTGAGTACTGGCCAATCGGTGTTTTATTAAACTAATACATTGACAAATCTTTACAGGGTAAAAGACCATTGTCCTACAATTCTTCCCTTTATTTTTCCTTTCAAAACCAGAACTCTGAATTTAGTCTCCTTTATTCAACATTTTTCCTGACCATTATCCTTAAAAACTTATAACTAACACTCTAAAGAAAGACAAATATCTATAATTCAGTTCTTTGGAATGTGGACATAGTTTTCTAGGCCACTTCTTGCTGATTGGGGGCACTGATAATCTTATGAGGCCCTAAAGAAAATTTAGGATTATGGTTAAATCCTGACTGAAATATTCTATGAGTATTGATCATCTCAAAAAGCAGTCTTGAGGCTGTTTTGGACGTTGAATTCAAAGGAAACTCCAATAGAGGTTCTCTGAAATGCTGGGTCATCTGAGCCATCCACTCTCATTAGAGATTTTGCAGGGGGTCTTTATTGATCAAACCCAATTTTTCTTTAACCAAAATATATCCACAGCATCTCATTTTGTTTTGTGGAAACAAAAGCAAAACCTCATCTTCAAAGTAACATATCTTTTGATTTAAATTGTGAAGTCAAGGCATTTTTACAACATATATGTTAGATTAATCTAGCAGCATTTATATTTATAATAAATGCCTTTTAGCAGCTGTTGCTCCATCCTCAGGCATCAAGCAATTCAAAGACAACATAACAGGCAATATCTGTGAATTTTCCCTCCTTAAATGGTTTTATTTTAAACTCTATTTCTTTTTTTTTTTTACTTTTACTTTTTGTTTTGTTGAAACAGGGTTTCTCTGTGTATCTTTGGATGTCCTGGAACTCACTCTGTAGACCAGGTTGTCCTTGAACTCACAAAGATCTGCATCTCTCTGGCTCCCAGATGCTGGGATTAAAGGAGTTGGCCACCATACACAACTATTCTTTTTCTTTCTTTCTTTTTCTTTTAAGGACTTTATCCTTTTTCTTTTCTATCACAAGCCCACAAATGATGTTAAACACAATATAAACTGTTTAGAAGTTTTTTTTATATGAATCTATCTTTACAGTATGTCTCTCTGTTTCTGATCACATGAGTCTTTAATTTGCTAACGAATGTGGCTAGAATTAAAGCTGTGGCTTTGGCAGCTGGATCCACCCCATTCTTTAGCTTTCTGAGAGTCTAGTTTCATGGCAGAGGTACTAATGGGAGCCATGTTTATTGCCAAAACTCTATGGAATTTCAAGGTCCCTGCCACCACCAAGAAGCATACTGTTGTCTATCCGTAAACACTATTTAACTATTTGGTGGTGGTGCCTCTTAAAAGAGCTGCAATGATTTTGCAGCTAAAACTGAGTCAGGAAGTCTCTCTTAAATGAGACAAGCTTGCCTCTAGCAAAGAGAGCTGACATAAGAAAATGCTACCACAAAGAAGCCATGTTTAACTCTTCTCCTTTGCATCTAGAATTCCTTCCCAACTCTCTCAGGTTTTATGTGAATGAAGTTGCCCACATTGGCATCATTCTTTAGGCAGCAGCTCTTTCTTCTTTCCCAACCACCCAGACCTGAAACTATATTAATTACAAGATTGCTTGACCAATAGCTTAGGCTTCTTACAAACTAACTCTTACATCTTAAATTAACCCAAATCTATTATTCTGTGTATTGCCACAAGGCTGTCGATTACTTGGTAAAGTTCTAGCACCTCTCTTCATTGGCAGCTACATGGCATCTCTCTTTGATGCTGCCTATTCTCTATATGTATCTTATCCAGCGTGATTATGCTTTTCCCTGCTATAGGCTGAAGCAGCTTCTTTTATCATCCAATAGTAGTAAAACACATTCACAGCATACAGAGGGGAATTGCCCAACAATTAACCAATAAGTAAACTGAAATGATGATTTCTATCTCTCTATGTGTGTGTGGTATGTGAATCCAAAAAAAAAATCTTTAGAAAGTATTAGTGTTCTTCAAAGAAAGAAACAAATTCAACACTATCTATGTATAGTGACTTGATAAATATATTAGGCATGGATGTATTTTTAGCACTCAATATAGATAGAATAGAAAAAAGTACAAAGAAAAAATATAGAACAATGTTGTTTTAGTCATTTTTCTCACCACTGTGAGAAAAAAATATATTTCAAAGTAACAGAGGTAGTCATATTTTTTTGGCTTGTGGCTTCCAAAGTGTCAATGCATTGCAGTATGGAGGCGTTATTGGCGGCAAATCAGTTCACAAGTCAGAGAAGTAACAATGAAGGGAGAGACAAATACTCTGTTATTTTCTTGCTGTTTTATTCTGTTTTAGACCACTTCCCATCAGACCATACCACCTACATATACAGTAGCTCCTTTGCTGAGATAATATGCCCTAGAAATGTTTTTGCAAACACACCTACATCTCTTCCCCAGTCTTTTAGGTGATTATAAGTCTAGTTATTTAGAAATAAAAATTAAGTAAAATCATTTTATGTGTGTTGAGCATAAGCAAAGCATGAAGCAATGTGAAGTGTCATGATTCAATAAACCTGGAAAATCAATATATAGGATACAAAACATAATTACAGTATGGAATATAAATAATGACAACAATAAGATATGGGGATAAAAGCTGATCAGTAAATGGAGGAAAGACAGTAATCACAGAAGCTGTTGGAGTTCATGGTCAGTAAGTGATGGAAAAGCTTTCCATAAAGAAGTACCATGTGAGAACAGTCTTGAATTTAAAATAGTTTAGGGTAAATACAACAACTCAAGTGGATCCAAATGTACCATATTCTGAAGGTGAGAAATAAATTTAACCAGGAATTTGAATGGTTTGTTGGGGCTGGTGAGAGATGGAGAGCGAATGAGCAGAATTGATGGTCAGCAGGAGGGTCATACAGAGCCATGTGATCAATTTTGAGGAACTAGACTTTACCTGAATACTAATGAGTATCTGAAGGTTATTATGTGAAAATTACATGGAACAATTTTAGTTCAATAATTTGAAACAAATAAAATTGGCTTGAGATCAAGAAGATAACAGGAGTTCGATTCAGTTATTAAAGAGAAATATATCATTGGCTGCTCCTAACATAGGAGCAAATGGTATAGAAAATGGGATGCTATCCAGAGGACCAGAAGGGAGATGAGAAAAAGATGTAACAGTGTTGTTAGGGTACAGTGAGTCTTCTAACTGCAATGATTTAAAAATAAATGAACTGTGTGATTTCTGATTATGGTCCAGAGATTTCTGAACCCACTATGCAATCATCTTTGTGAAGAAAAATGACTAAAAGTGAAACATGAACAAAAAAACCCCATGAATTTAAATACACATATCCAACGACCAAATTCAAAGCTGTATAGTAACAAGTAAGGTTCAAAAAGTTTCCAAATCAGAAAACTTATATAGAAACATGCTTTTATATTCAGAATCAGTCTCCTTTTTGCCAGCTTGCTCACTTGCTCAGCTAACTTTGTTTTACATTACAGATATTTATGACCTTTGATGTAACTTATATTTCCAGATTTGGGGCATTTCTATATGAATAAACATTACCATCTTTTCTATTGGAAGTATGGACTTCATAAGAATACTCCTTAATTCATAATTTAAGGATTTCCTATACTGTGAAGAAGAAAGCGAAAGTCTTTGTATGTTGCATCATCACCTGCAAATAATAATTTTAAGTGGTAAAAAGGTGTCATTGTAAAGAAATAAAACAAAGGGATACTAGGTAGTCTAAACCTTCCTCTATAGCATGCCTGGGTATTCACACATGCGGGAAGAAGCAATATGGGGAAATCTGAGCTTTGTTAGCCTGCCGCAGTAGACCAAAAGCCCTCTGAGACAGGTACCTTGAATACCTGACTATACACATTGTAACAGAATGAATAAGAGAAACTTTTTATTGAATGAATATATTGATGGTTTAGAGTTAAACCCATTCTCCATAGACTAATTTTTATTGAGCCAACTTTGCCCAAGTCATTGCAGAGGATGTGGTAATGGATAATCCTTATAAGAATGCCAGACATCTCAGAGTGTCTCAGGATTAAACTTAATGATGTCTGGAGAACTTGCGCAGGAGCTTATGTGTATCTGTCAGTCTCCTTCATTATATTGTAAATCCGTGAATTGAAGAGACCATATTTTATTCACTTCTCTATGCTTCATAGCACCTTAGTAGAATACCTTGCCCTTAATAAGCTAGAAATACATATTAAGTTGAATATAGTTTCCCCTTGCTTCAAAATCAAGCAGGGCTTTCCTGCATCTTCCATGCAGAACTGATTATTCCCTATGCTGTAGCAGGGATTGACTTTGACAATAAGAACTAATATGCCTTTTAAATATGAGTATTTCTCACCTTCACAAAGAAGTGTGCATATGATTGAAATGAATAACCTATAATTCTCTTTCCTTGTACATATTGATATACAGAAAATGTATGAACAACGCCAGGCTAATGCAAACCATCAGAGAGATAAAGAGAAATATATAGCTATTTGTATATAGAGATACACAGACAGAGACAGACTTAGAGATTGACAAAATATTAATTTGAGTACTCTATAAATACTACATAATGGTAATTATATATATGTGTATATATATGTGTGTATATAGCCATGAAAATTAAAATGATATCAATTTCTGTGACTTCTTTATTAATTTCCATGGACAAAGTCAGCACTACTCCTTCCTCCACTCTGATGCCACTTGTCATATTTCCTTGCCTACTCAGTTTACAACTTTAGGAACTTTATTCACAGACATCCTGTGACGTGTAAAAGCGGGGGGTTCTCTTTTGGTGGCAGAGTGAGATGTCAACTGATCCGGATACTTCCCTTGGTCATTTTTGTCACACAGGAAAAAAGAGTTGTCAGGGAGTCCTTGAGCAAATTTCAGTCCAGTATCCACTTTCATAAGATATATGGATACCAATTAGTGTATTTTAGAGATTTAGTTACAGTCAATGATCTTACTAAAGCCTCCAGTATACATTTTGTAAGCTCTCATAATCACAGATTGAATTTCCCTTGTTTGTCATCTGAAAACTCAAAAGGGACAACTTAAGAATAAATAAAAACTCAAGACTGTCTTGCATATCCCTGCCAATGCCAGCCCTTCACGATTTGCTAGGTATCCAAACTTTCCATCCTGGCACCCCACTATCCCTGCGGCAGTGTAATTTTCTGAAATTATAGTGTGACTCCTCTAAAACTCAGAACACACCAGCCATTTCTATGCTGCTGGGGTAATTGAACAAAAACAAAACAAACCAAGAAAAACCCCAGCCAAAACCAAATAAAAACAAACAACAACAAAAAAAAAACCCCAAGAGATCCTAGTCTCCCCATTTTCTTGGGGTAACTGGACCACTTGCCGAAACATCTTGTCCTGTGGCATCTCACCTTCTCTCCATTCAATGAGCATTCTGGTTTCTTGCCGTCACAAGGTATGCTGGTTTCAAGTAATAGGCAGTGTTGGTCCAATTCATGTCTACCTATCCCATGCCTCCCTCCAAGCCTGGGCCATATCTGCCCATCTATAACTGGAAGGCCTCAACATTCCTAGGGAACCACAGTGTTTCTTTAGATATGTTGTTTCCAGACCCCTCTTCAGGGCCAGGACATCCCAGACCCTCTGCAGGCACAAGGAATCCGGGTTATTTCATTCCTAGACAAAAATGATTAGTTTTTAAGGCCTGATGAATCCAACCCCTTTTGGAACTCTGTGGCTTCATTGTCTTTTTACCAAACCAATGCAATGCAGCCCATGTCCAACTCAAAGAGCATGTTGTCAGCTCTGTCCATGGAACACCTGGGCACCTCTTCAGGTGAAAGACATTCTGGTCATATTTGAGCCTCTGTACCCTGACTTATCTACAACTCCAGAACATCCCAGCGATCTATCCTTCATCACCACAGCATTACACCCTACACTAGAATTGGCTTATAAGTACATTCAAACTCATTTCAGGGTACATGTGATTTCTCCCAAGAAGGTGGGCTCTAGAGATAGATTATCTCTACTATCATAAGGGCCTAAAAGTCCGCCCTATCAGACAGATAGCATAGAGGTAGTTTGGGCTATTGTCCACTTCTGGTTTTGGTTGTGAGAACATAGGGGAGCGAGTGGCTATTAGGGTCATTTAGATTACTAGCCACCTAAAGTTCTTTTTGTAGGAGCTTCATATGGCCTGACACACTTAATTACTCCTAATTATCAAGTTTCTGGAGGGTGGAATAAGATTTCTATCATTTCATTTGGAAAGACAATCTTGTATCTTTAACATTCCTGGTTTCTCTGTAGATCTGTGGGTTCAAGGTCCTTTGTACTGTGCTCTCAACAAATAAAAATAAGAGGCTTATTTAATTCCCCACATTGAACATTCCTATACTTTCAGACTCTGGTAGGGCACTGAATTCACCATATGAGAAGAGAAAAAGTGACATGAAATTACCCATTTGCAAGAACAGTCTTACTGATTTCCTGAGCAATGACTCCAAGGCCTTTGGTACCTTCAAAGAGTCCCTTCTTTTAAACGTTCTCTCATCAATTAATACTATCATAGTAGAGATTGAGTTTTCATAGGAACCTCCAGAGGTCAAACTACACTAAACCATGGCAAAAGGTTTTTCCCAACCTTACAGGGAAATATTGTTCCACTCTCCATCACAGCTATTAACATATCCACTCAGTACTTTGAATGTTTTCAAAAAATGGAACTATTGTACTTGCCTAGTAAATAACATTGCCTTCAGTTGTTCAATATTCATGTAAATAATGTCTTTCATTTAAACTCTGAAACTTTGTTTTCAAAACTATGCTCTCCTCATTTTCAATAGTGTGTCATACCTCTACTTCATGAATTATTAATTGCTTCCCTGCACGGTGTAAGTCAGTGCATGCTCACACAGAGTTTACCTTCATGTTCTCTGATATTTGTTCATCTTATCCTGTGTCCCTACTCCAAATCTTCCTAAGATTTGGAAAGAAATCTACAATTTTATTCAAATACAAAAAAAAAATGTTTCACCATCTTTGATGTGTTTCTTTAGTGTGGCTTGCACGAGTGAAAAGTTGTCAGAAATTTCTCCTTTGTTTTGCTGAACCCAGAAACATGAAGCATTATTTTTCAGTGTAACTGTCATTCTGTGAAGCTGATGGCTGAACACTAATAGGCTCGATGGAGATTGCAAGTAAGAAGTAACCTACAAACTCTTTTAAGCTCAAAGCTTATTTAACCATTTGTAGAAAGAATGTGCTATTTTAAACAACATTAACATAATTTTCCATAATAACCCCTTCAGGATACATTTGAATTTTTTGTACATTTACTCTCATTAGACAAGCCAGGCTAGCTTTATAATTTTCCTGTGTCATTCTCAAAAGTGTTTGAAATTAGCTATTTGTCACCATGTTTGTCCTTGCATTTTTATTTTTAATGTATACTTATTAATTTGCTTAATAATTATAGATAATATTCAGTTTTATGTACATATGTACACACAGGACATAATAAAGAGAACCTCAGGGAAAATATTTGTATCTGCTAATTGTACTATTCTTTATCAACATTAGATTTTTACATACTTTAAATATACTCAGAAAGTGTATGTCATTACAATATTTTGATTTTTTTTAAATTCCAATGAAATTAAACTAAGCATATAACAAAATTTGCTTGTTCTAGCAATGCTAATCTAATGTTTGATCCTTTACCAGTAATACTTACATTGCTTTAGTGTTAATATTTTTTTGTTTTTGTACCTATGATGGGCACCAGACTTTGGCATTTGAGCATAACCATAGACAGTAATGATGAGCTATGTATGTAAGAATTTATTCTTATCTGAATCTAATTCTTTAACCTAGTAGATAGAATTCAAGATTAGAATTCAGCTTTGACTACACAAAAAAGCCATTTACCCTTTCTTAAAACTTTAATCATAGGGTTTAATTTTAAAGAAGTGTGGATTACAAGTATCAAGCTCATTCTCAAATCATTTTATTGCCTTATTATTTCCTGTCACTTAATTGGATTCTAGTGAGTGTAATTAGGTTTAAAATGCAGTGATTATGGAAAGACTATGCTTGTTTAAAGCACACATCCTCCCTTGTGGTCTTTTCAAATTCTCGAACTTTGTCTAGTGGATATCCAGTCACCTTACTAATTACTACTAGAAAACAACTCAAAGCACATTCTCTACTGATGGCTGGTTAGCGCTAGCATTTTGTTTAGAAGAGATAGCATGATTAAACTGACAGAACAGTAAAAGATGATCATTGTCCAGTATGGTTATATTCTGCTCAATCTGCACATGAGTTGGTGAACAGTAGAACGTCAGTGAAACTTTAGTATGTTTTCTGAAAATCAATCCCAAAGAATGAGTTGGTAAAATCTAAATTGCTTAAAATTGTAACTGTGATCCATATCTAGGCAAATTCTGCTTTGTTTAATATATATAAAATATAATCAACAAAGCAGAATTTATATATATCAGAATATGTATATTATCTCTTGACATTTTAATGAAGGTAAAATAGAGGCAAATGGGAAAGAGTAACTTCAATTTTATAAAGATTATGATTTAAAATTCATTTGAAGTCCCAAGACATAGCTTAAGATGTGAAAGTACCTTCCTTCAACATTGACAGATTGAATGCCATCTCTAGAACCCACAAAATGGACAGAAACACTCCTGGAAAGTACCCTCTGACTACATGAATGCCATGGCATGCTCTCCTATCCTCTCTGGGATTAAAACTCTTCCTCACACAGATAAAATAGTATCACCAGTTTATGTGGTTGTTTTTATAAAATATTGTTCAAGGTCAAAAAAAATTGTGAATAAGGTGGAAATGCCAAAGAATGCAGTGCAGACGCAGAACAACTGTAATGGCAGAGTATACCTGCATTAAAAAAAAAAAAAACAAACTAGTACTCTCCAGTGAGAGAGACTAGAAAATATGTATTTCACTATTTATTACTTTTGGAAACAACTCTGTGAGGGGAGTCCCAGCATACTTAGGGATCTCTGGCACTGTATTTCACTGGGTGGCAGATAATACTGTGGAAGATACAGATGCTTAATTAGATAATGTAAATGCAAGAGGTGGAATTGGGCCCTGGAGTAGCATTGCTTTTGCAGCAGCACTGGAAGGTGAGTACACTTACTTTCATGGGCAGAATAGACAAAACAGCGCTCATAATGGACTGACATTTATAGATCTTTTGCATCGGTTAACTAATCATAGTATTCCCAGAAGTGAAACAAATAGAAAGTCTACTAAGTTCTTGCTTGATCAGTTTAAGTGGGGAAAATTACAACAAATAAAAAAAAATCTTACTTTCAATCTCAGCATTAGGAAAACCTGGTCTCCCAATGAATTTTAGATGAGCCAATTTAAAGATCCCAAGTCCTTCAAATGAAAGTGAGGCCAAGTCCCAGTAAAGAAGAATTTTAAAAAAGTTTACATTAATTGTTATTTCGTTCTTTATCAATGGTATCTACAGCCATTTATGAGGGTTATTGCACTTTAAAAAAAGTATATAATCAGATATTTCAACATCTTGTAGACATAGGATGCAAACTGACAGCAAAACCAGGAAATTCCAGTTAACATTTTGGTTGTCTAGGCAAGGAACATCCTTAAAATTATTAGGGACTAGTGAAATTTTAGTCACTGTCTTAGTATGTTGCATGCAATGGATCCCAGACTCACACTGGGTTTATTTTCCAAATATAAGTATGTGTGATAAGAATAGAGAGATATATTTAGCAATTAAGAGAATCTCAATATTGTTGCAATGATCTACAGACTGATGTTACTTTTGTTGGAAGACCAGATGGATACCTTTAGAAATGTTATCAGTGGGGGAAATAGAGAACCAAAAAGAACACCACATATGTGGAAGGATTCAGGTAGTACAGCCACCACCAAGGATTTGAAAGATATGTGTGTGGTGGTTCCTTTAACTCTCCAAGTTCACATGTGTGTTCAAAAAACAGATGGGCCCTGGAAATTGATTCAAATTCTAGTTGCTGTGCCAGATGTGGTTTCTTTCCTTGAGCAGATTAACTTATCTCTTGGGGTCTTGTATGCAGGAATTTATCTCACAAATGTTTTTCTTCCCATAATTTCATAGAATAACTATTAGAAGCAACATGTTTTTTAGTTACTGTGTCCAACAGTACAGATTAACTGGAGTATTTTAATTCTCCAGCTTTGGGGACAACTTGATTTTCAAATATCTTGATCGCCATTGTTCTACCAAGTATCATATTTGACGTTTATGTTAACCATAGGGTGGATTTGACCAAGTGAGTAGAAGACCCTAAACCACTCAAAACTTGTTGGTCAAGTATCTGTTCATCTTATAATGTGAAGTAAATCCAAAGAAACTTGAAGCACCTTGTACTTAATAAATTATCTAGCACCTAATGATGCATTATCTATATTACATTCTTCATTATTGAAAATAGATTTTTTTTCCATAATATATATTATAATTATACTTTCTCTTTCCCCAAATCATCCCAGATCCTCCCCTTTTCTCCCCCACAAATTCATAGTTTCTTGATTTCTGTCATCAGAAACAAACAGGCATATAAAGAAGAAAGATACTAAGTAAATAAAATAAGGTTTAAAAACTTAATAGGATAATACAAACAGAATAAATAGAAAAAACAAAGAAATTCACATAAACACACATTTACATAAACAGAGAAAAAATAAATTAAGAAACTAACTTAGAAACCTTAAAACAAAGACCACTAGGATAAAAATAAAGAAAAAAATTACACATAAAGCATTACAAAACAAAAATCCTTTCAAAAGCACCACTGAGATGATTTTGTATTGGCTTTCTCCTGGGCATCAGACCGTTCCTTAATTATGGTTTGTATGCTTAGTGAATGTCAACTGTGGAGAACAAGTTTTCCTTTGCAAGCTTCGAGGTTAGAACAGGGGGCTTGTGTCTACTTCCCCTCTCAATTCTGGAAGCCTTATGTCTCAGAGCTGTATCGACCCATCTCAGTAAATTTAGCCTTCTCTAGTTTTATGTTTCTTCTTCCATTACCAAATACATTAGAAATCCTTCTTTAGATATCAGAGAATTTTAATTGTTTGCATTATAAAACATTTAAAATCTTGGGAGCTGCATAGCTCGTCAATGGTTACATTCTGCACCTCTACTCTCGGGAACAGGTGCTTTTTTCTGGATCTAGGCATAGTTTTTTTATTTATTTTTGTTTGTCTGTTTTTTTGGTTGTACAGTTTTTAGAGACCAGGTTTCTCTGTGTAGCTTTGGAACAGTTCCTGGAACTCGATCTGTAGATCACGCTGGCCTTGAACTCACAAAAATCCACCAATGCTGGGATTAAAGGTGTATGTCACTACCACCCAGCTTTCACTTTTTTGTTTTTGTATGAGTTTATGTGTAGGTTTGATGGCAATTCAGAATTGGTATGAAGGGGGAATCAACACTGTCTAGTTTCACCTGTCCCTCAGAGAAGGCCACTGTTACTTCCTGAGACAGTACAGGATTAATACTGTACTGAATGAGAGAAAAATACTGCAGTGAATGGGAGTAAGAATGAATCTATCGATGAGAGTGGGAAATTAATTTTTCAGGCAAAACAAGCCCCTCAGAATTTGAGAATTCTTTCCTTGCAGCATCATGAGGGTCCTCCCCCATATCTCCACAGAAAATTACAGGCCAGAGCCCATTCTTTCCTATAGTCCACAAACAGCTGACAGTGTTCAATATGGTATTCGACTTGCATTGCAATCTTGGATTTGGTTCTTGACAGTTTCAGCCTTATGGTACTGGAAAGAAGAATCTATCAGCAAGCTCTTAGAATTTTGAAATTGTTCACGTACAAAGGGAGGTGAGAAGTTTCATCTCTGAGCTCTTTCTTGTCCTGTTACATTTTGGGTAAAGACTCTATTACCGAGATGCTGGCACCATTATATTTCTAACTTCTTGAGAACAGGGCACGTCTATGAGGGTAAATATATAGCAGGTTCAAATAGGAATGCTGGAGAATGGAAAAATGATAAATTTGAGTTAGACACATCAACAGTAGAGATCAAATCTAGCTGAAGCAATTGAGACAGGCAGAAATCCAATCTTTAATTCTCTCCTATAGTCTCATACTTTACCTCTGCAGTTAGACTTAACTCTGAAGATCTACTAAAATTTAATTATAAGCCTCTCTTTACATTGTCATCAGTTTCCCCAGCAAACCAACTGCCTGGGTTCATTGACCTATCAATCCATATACTGTCCTGGATTCCTAGAATTCACCCAGAATTGGCCTTAAAGTTTTCCTTTAAATACATTGAAATCTCTAAAAGATTTTTTTCATCCTTTATTGTGAGCTAAAGATATAGATAATAGAGATATAGAGATACATATAGATATATACAGATATAAATAGATATCTGTATGATAGATGATAGATACAGACAGACAGAGAGACAGACAGACAGAGAGACAAAGAGACAGACAGACAGACAGACAGAGAGACAGACAGACAGACAGACAGACAGACAGACAGACAGACAGATAGATAGATAGATAGATAGATAGATAAATTTAGTATGTGGTCTGAGTATTAATATTTTTGGTAAATTCCTGCCAATCAGATACTGCAGTGCTAGGTATTAACTTCTTTATAGAGTCCTAGTGAAGGATATCACCTCTATAGGAGAAAAGAAGCAGGGCACTGCTATTAGGTCTTTTATTGACCAATGTAACAGCACTTAAGTTTTTCTTAATGAAAAATAGACTTTTTCACACTTTTGATCAAACCATTCTAATACTGAAATAGATTACTATGTACTGTCAGGAAAAAGTATCTGGAGTAACACGTTTTATTATGTGAGACAGGGACTTACAGTTGTAAGAATTAACCCAGGCTGAGTTGCTCAGGCAACTGTGGCTGTCATGGCTCTAGAAAGAGAAGGTTAGCTTAAAAACAAAACATCATATGATACAGATATTTCTGTGGCTGAGTTTGAGACGAAGAAAACTTTGATATGCATTTCCATTTACCCTCCAGGCTTTTCCTCTCGGGGCTTCTCATTGATCAAATCTAATTAGAGCCCAGAATGAAGTGACAGAATGGAAATATTTGTAGAAAGAAGCTCATAAGGCAACGACAAGAGAGGAGATCGAATATGATGAATCTGAAAGAGAAAGGAGAAGTTTCCTGCCCAATTAATGTTGACTATATCCTCCACAATAGAATGATGATGGCAGTCTTACCAGCACTGAGGACAATGATCAATAATACATCACAAAGACCATGGCCACACAGATAACACCATCTTCAGGAGATTAAGATTTGAACATATCTGTGTTTTGTTCTCTGAGGTTCAGTTGAGAGAATACAATATAAAGTTTTACTTAAATTCTCCATTTTTATATCACCATCTTAATACCATGCTTTGGATATATTAAATTAAAGGTGGATTTGCGTTGTCATTACATAAAGCCTCATACTTGTCTCCAGTAAATTATGTACCATCTGATAGAAGGGTTTTTCAGCAGATATTTAGTTTGCAATGCATTTCAAATCCTGAGGCAGGAAAAAAAATTCCCTTTTTAATCTATGGATTTTCCTAATCTGCTAAAGCTCCTTGGGATAACTACTTAATAACAATATATGTGTTGGTAGATGACTAAACAAATGGATTCGAGTAATTAGAACAAGAATGATATCATTAAGAAATACAAGAAGCTCACAACCCCAGAATCTCCGACTTTACTGACATAGCCTTTCTGCTACTTGTTTTTGAAGAGCTCATTAAGATGAGATATTTTCAAAAGAATTCATCAGAATTCTGCACCTGCAGAAAAGCTTAAAAGTATTACTATGTCCATCCTGCTATTCTCTTGTGCTTTGCCCTGCCCCTCCCAGTGGTCACAGGGCTGTTTGGTGACGATGGAATGATTGATTGTATTCTTTCTACATAGAAAATGCCCTTCCACATACATATGCTATTACCTGAAGAAAAGCCAAGAAACTAAAACAAGCAGAAGCATTTTACTCTAAAAAATTACCATATTCCTAGGAATAAATAGGATCTAAAATTGTACATGTAAAGAAAACATTTTAAAACATAATCAATCAATAAAAAAAATTCACACACACACTAACTCCCAGTTTAAAATTGTAGAATCTTTACAATATGACAAAGTTATGTCAAGGTCATAAAGGTCATCAATATTCCCATACTCTAAAATAATCTCTTAAAAATATAACACAAGAAATGCTTAAAATACTTAAAAATACTTGTTGTTGTATAATAAATAACTAGTACCTTTATTATCTGTAGGAATAGATTTGTGGTATTTTTTTCTTCGTTAAGGAAAATTGAAAATCATTTTTAAAGGCATGAGTCTTGTATTGGAGAGAAGCCTTAACAAAAATGCCACTTTCCAGGATAGAGGAATGGGAAACAGAAAATTAGTAATGAGAATGAGGATGTGAGTAAAAATAGTAAAACAGAAACATAGGATAGTATCAGGAGGGAATTTCTGTGAATACTGAAAATCCCCAAATTTAATTTTCCATACACTTTTATACTCCAATAAAAAGGAAAGAAGACAACAAAAGACTTCTTTAATATGATACAAAAGACAACTCAGTCAATTGCTTCAATAACTTGAGATATCAAGTCATCAGCATTCTGTTCTTTAGGCAGTGAACTCACCCTAGACCAAATATCGTGAAGGCAGTCACACCCAATGTCAAACCTCCTGACCATTTTCAGGGTGGAATAGCTCTATGTGCATGGGGCATCTTAATATCAAAAGAACCTAGTAACCACATCCTGGGTCAGGAGGTTTAGCCCTGGTTGTTGTCAACAATTATGAGCAACCACAAACTCTCTGACATTCAGACAAGGTGGTAATAGGCTCACAATTTTGGGCCTCCATAATTCCTCCCTTTTAATTAATTTTAATAAAGCCCGTGCTTCTGAAACAGGACAGATGATGGTGTCTGCCTTAAGTGAAAACTTCCATTTTCCAGAGTTACCTGTCTTTGGTGCATGCATTCCAATCATGCATGGCCATATTTTAGGCACCTAGAATGGAAAGAATCAAACCTATCTCCGACTGCTGAGCTCTGTAAGCAAACAGATAAGGGAGAAAGCCTCTCTTGGTATCCTGAGCCTTTGAGCACACTTTTTGTCAAAAGAGTTTACCAACACTGAGATAATCATGTGCAAGCAGATAATGTTTTGTGGTGTACATGCTCCTAAGTATGGCTACATTATCTCCTAATTAAAAGAGTAGAAGAACACCAGGGATAGGAATATTCTTTTGAATTGATCTAGAGTATTTAACAGTTTTCAATTGTATCAAAATCTAAATTTATCTTCAAATCTAAGAACTAATTGGCAACATCAAACTTCTCTTAGACAAGTCTTAATCCTTTTCTTATCATTAACATAGTGAACTAAAGCAGTTGTAAATATTAACAGGTAAATGCGATAATTCTAGTATATAAATTAACAATAAATATGCTGTTTTCAAATCACAATTCTTTTAAATTCATTCTAATCAAAAGACAAGTTTTTTTTGTGATGGGTGAGACTCCTACTTTATTGATACTTTTATATAATTGTCCCAGTCTCTGAGCACTTTAAAATACTCTCCCCATATCTGAAGAGGGGCTTCAGTCATCCCTTCTAATGAATCTTTTTTTTTTCACCTGAAGGGAAAGTTGAGGTCTCAGTTCTCAGGTTCTTTCAATATTTCAATAGCAGATTTAATACCTCACTGGTAATCTAAAATCTGTGTGCTAACGTATAAAACAGTCAAATGTTCAGTATACATTTTTTTGACTGGATCCAATGTATACAGAACTCACTAGGTCAGAAAGTTTGCACAGCAAGTCCATCAAAAAATTAGTAATCACTAGTAATCACCATGATCTTCTTTCCCTTCTCAGACTGCTACATGATGTAACTTAGGGACTTTGGTTCTGACACCTGTTTTCCTCAGACTGAAACATGGTGGTATGAAGAAATCAGGAACACAGACTCTCATGATTCTTCTGTCTTTATGATTTTGGAGTTCCCATATATGAGTACCATTTTAAGCAATGGGTTATTACATGTTGAATGGTTTACCCTGTGTGTGAAGTGGCCATCAAGAATTCTGAATATGCTTCAATTGTCACATGACTGATTTTCCAAATCTACAATATGAATAACATCCATTTGCCAGAAATGATTAAGAAGTAGTCCTCAGGGATTTACTCCCAGATAAGGTGCAGGTAAATATGGTGGTCATATATCACATTGCTGAACAATTTGGTGAGTAGCTTTTCTTGTAAATCTAAATTTTTTTCTTTCTTTTCTTTTTTGATTTTGGATTTTTGAGACAGGGTTTTTCTGTAGCTTTGGAGCTTGTCCTGGAACAAGCTCTTGTAGATCAGGTTGGCCTCAAACTCACAGAGTTCCTCCTGCCTCTGCCTCCTGAGTGCTAGGATTAAAGGTATGTACCACCACCTCCTGGCTCTAAATTGTTTTCTTAAATTTATGCTATTTTAATGATGAAGAGTTTGTGATCACTGAGCAAGCACAACCTAGTTAAAGCAATTATTTTTGTAAACTTATCAGCGAAAGCATTGCCTTCAGCTAGGGGACTGGGAAGATTTGAATGTGCTCTAATATGCCCTACAAAGCATGTCAACTTTCTTTGTTGTATGGCATTTTGAATTTCCTGAAATAAAATTTTAACTTGCTTGTTGTTAGTTCCAATACGTGGGATGTATTCTAGGACTTGAAGATAATTAAAATATATTGGCTGTCAGCATGTAGTTTAAATGCAATATCTGCAAAAAGCTGCAACACTATAGTAACAGCTTGTAACTCAACTATTTGAACCAAGGCCGATTCTGTTTGCACTACATGTCTTTCACCATTAACAACATATGTAGTTCTTCAATTGGAAGAACCATCTGTAAAAATTAAGATAGTATCCTTTAAGGGATCTTTTGCTACAACCTTTGGGAAAATAAAGGAACGTAGTAGTGTGAATTTCAGCAACAGATAAACTGGGAAAGCATTATTAATCTGTCCTCAAATTCAGGAAACACAATTGCCCCAAATCACTATTTTGTAATAATCTACCAATTTGTTGATTATTAAAGGAAAATTGATCATAACAGTTTTTTTGCCAAATTATCTCTTAGATTCCATTCTGCTTTTCTTTACTAAGCAAGGTACTGCTCCAAAATAAGGATTTAATACCTTAACTGAAAAAAAAAAACAGGATGGTGTAGTCATAAAAGCAGATTGCTTTGGCATAATACTGCTGTTGGAGAAAATTTTGGAGGTAAAATACATGCCTGTCAAAGATGATCATAATTAATATAATGTACTTTCTCTTTCTGTGTAGTATACTCTACCTGTGTGAGTGTCTGTCTGGCAGAGTCTGTAAGCCATCTAGTGGAATTCGGATCACTGCTCCTTTTTAGAATTTCATTTAGTAATTGCTGTATTTGTATCCAAAAGGGCTTGCACTTTCACAAGCAGTGCAGGAGTGTTCCCTTTACCCCATAGCCTCTCCAGCATAATTTGCCATCAGCGTTTTTGATCTTGGCCATTCTTACAGGTGTAAAATGGAATCTCAGAATCAGCTTGCTGAAAGTACTAGTCAGACTATTTTTAGAATGTAGAAATGCCCTTCTGAGTTGGTTACAAGCAGAAGTGCCACCTGGCAAACTGTTCTCTCCAATCTGATCCAGGGAGACTTGAAACATGGCAAATCAGGTTCTTTTCTAACAGAAGAGTAAAACATTTCTGGGAATGTATCAAGGTGAAGATCTGTAAAGATCTAATGTGTTACTACTGTGGAAATGGACATAGAAGCTTCTGTTATAGCATCCACCTGCTCATAGGGTTTGTCTCTGCACCATGTCTGCTCTCAAAAGCAATGTTAGGAAATTATTCAGAAGCTTTGTTAGACTTTGTCATCTGCTGAGTCCCTAGGAGAAGAAGACAAATGGCTTGAAAATAAGTAAGGGAACAAGATGTGGGAAAAGGTATAAAGATTTTTCTGAGCTGTCAAATTAATTTTCTGTTGTGCTCTGGAGTCTTTATCTTTTCCCACAAGATGTGCTGTTGAGCAGCAGAAGTGACGGCAAAATGAAAAGGTGGCCAGACTCATTATTCTAAAGGATGCAAATGATTGCTTTATTAAAATTGTTTTATATCAAACATTTAAGACATCCACAGCAGTGAAGATCAGCTGTTGTCCTTAATCGTGGAAATGCAGCCTTTCATGTCTGATGAAATGATTATTGTTTTTACTATATTGGCAAAGGGGTTGAAATAGATTAATTGGGCTATATTTTCATTGCAAAGAAATGATTAGAACAATTCCACTCTGATTGCTTTTTAATGTTTGGGGCTGATAAGACCCTCAGTAACTAGACTGCCAATTAACATTTGAATTACAGAATGATAACTTCTGATATCAAGCATAGTTATGATGCACATAAAGCAATATTTTTGTGTGGCAAATATGTAATAATTACGAACTATGTAAAATAACTTACATATAACTTTTCAAAAAAATTTTACATTGTAGTTTGTATCTTGGAAGAAGATTTTAGGACAGCGTCAGATAAAATTTGTTAACCCCCCAAAAAAGCAAATCTGCAAAGAAATACGAAGCAACAATGCATTTTGGTAAACCAAGATATTGAATTTTAGCATCACATATAAATCTAAAATGTAATCAATGTGAGTCAACAAATACACAGAAGACATTAGTAAAATAAAGATGTATAGTCTCTTACTGTTAGTAACACAGTTTGGCAAGGTTTTCTGCCAATTTTTTAAAAGAGTTTAGCAGATGACATTTATTTTAGCAATTGAATCTACAGTTTCAACTGCATTCACCTAGTAGAAGCATGGTTGACACTGCTATTCTATCTCATTTGTATGATTTTGTTTATTTTTCTTGACAGGATCTTGCATAGCCACAGCTACTTCAGACATACTTTCTAGCCAAGGATTACCTTGGTGCCTCCATTTCCTGATGGTTGGGATTACATGAGTGTATCAGTTGTAAAATATCAGATAAAGATAATTCTAGGCTACCAGACTTTGAGGTGGTCATTTAAGGCAATGAATTGGGTTGAAATTACTTATTATCTAATGACACATACTGAAACTATAAAATATTGATTTTTCCCGCTGATTTTAGCAGTATCCCAAATTAGCTAGTGTAGGGTATCTCAGTGTTCTATATTGTCCCAACAGTTCAGAGGATCACATAGATTAATATAATGAAGAAACTGTATATGTTCTAATCAGTCAGGGTTTATCAAAACAGCAAGGAATTCTGGAAATTCTTTCACTGTTTCTCACTGTTTACTGAATGTGAAACTACATCTCACATGGTCACAGTAGGACTTAATACAATGTTCATGGTGATGCCTCCATGTGGAAATGCATTTAAATTTTCTCTCAAGCTGTGATTCCTAACTAATAGTTTTTTTTTCAGAAATTTCTTATGGAATCTTCATCTATTAAATAGAGTATGAGCATACAGAATATGGGAGTTGAGAACTGTCCATTTTTTAAGATCACTAGCCATCTCTTAGAAGAGAGGGCAGGGGGCATATACAAAAGGATACTACAAATGTAGAAAATTGAAAGGCTTCAGAAAACAAGTTACCATACCTTTAACAACAAAAGAATCAATGTTTGTTTAATATGTATCTAAAATGCATCCCTCAGGATATTTAGAGAGCATAACTTTGTTTATACATGATAAAATAATCTGTTCTCTCAATTTCCTGGTGTGACACCCTTCTCTCATGAGTACCCATTTTTCTCAAAATAAAAAAAAAAATGGATTAATTCCTGACAACTATTCTGAGGTCTCTGATCATAAAGTTCAGGGACCTTAAGGGGTCCTAACTTTTCCTTAAAAACAAGGAGAAAAATAACAACAAAAAAAGAACGAGAAATTTATAGACCATTTGAAGCTTAGGGATTAACTATAATCTTGAGTCATTTGTGAGATTATACATTAAAATCAAAAGTTATGATTAACATTGCCAATTCTGTGTGACTATGTGTAGATGAAATGTACTTTTGTGAATTTCGTGGAGTCATGAACTAAACTAATAATCAAGAGAGCAGAATGACACAAACCATGCAGACTCTGACTCCGGAAGCAGTCGGTGAAATGATGTGCACTTTGTATATTAGAAGTGTTTAAGATTATTTCCAATTTTCAATTATGTGTACTAGTGTGTGTCCTCTGTGACTCTGGGCATGTGATATATGCAGGCAGATAAGAAATCAAAGGATACCTATGGATCTTGTGAACCCGAAGTTTCAGTCAGCTTACAGCTGCCAAGTGCTGGTAACCAAATTCTAGTACTCAGAAAGAACAATAGATTGTCTTAATAGCTGAACAAGCATGGCTACCCCATTTTATTTTATTGAATATTTTATATATTTTACTTTATTTTAGTATTTTGTACAAAACATATGACCCTTTATTCTCTGTAATTAATAAATATCATTTTATTATAATAAGTGCCATATTTTGAAAGAATTTCTTCATTTAGTTTTAGTGCTGAGCTCCAATATTATTTATTTATGTAGTCACTGTTATATGTATATATATATATTTTTTTTTTTCATTCTCTCATCACATATTTAACATTTTTATTTGGATTCTACAAAACTCTACTGTAAATGTACAGCTAACGATCATTAGGCAGATTCATGGGAAGTGTATACACACATGTCCAAATGGACTAACTTGGTTAGCAGAGCTGCAGGAACACTTGTCTTTTGGAAAAATTGCTGTCATATCTTGGAAACCTCGAGAGGCCATGATTCCCAGAAAACATAAGTTTTAGGCATATACATTATATAAACAGCATCATGTTTATGTTAGAATGATTGTGACAGATGTTTTTGTACAGTGAAAAGTATCTTTAAAACTGTGAAAGACAGCCTGAGAGAGAAATTTGATAACTTGCATTTGTCCTCTTATAAGTTGCAGACACACATCTTAATCACTGGTATTCGTATATTTTAAGTCACCCTTTATTTAGAACACGTTAATAGGTTATACTGAAATTTGTTTGGTGAGTTTGTCCTTTTAAACTGATAAAATCTCTCAGCTGTCAAACTGCATCAGAGATTTTTGAGAAGGACTGAATTTTACTTGAGGAGTTATTGATTTAAAATATCAGAAAACTTACTCGGTTGTTTACCTGGAGCATCTCTTCAGGGTCCTCTATGGTCGTTGAGGGTTTTATTTGCCTTTTGCTGTTCAGCGCAGGGCCTGCAAGGTTTTAGAAGATCATGTGGGTTAGAAATCTATAGGCTTTCCCAGGATGCGCTTAGTGCTACTTCCCACGTCTTCCCCATGCCCCCTTACTGTAACAAAGTGGGAGGGTCCTTGCTGGTTTCTCTTGCTCAAGTCTCAGTCTGAGTTTATTGTGGTATCGGAACCTTCTAATTACAAAATTCACTACTCCTAAGTTTTTTTCATTCTTTTACATGTGAATTCAGATTATGATAATTCATCTAAATTCAGAGGGTAATTTAAAATATATTAAATATTTTGTAAGCTTTAAAAAAAATCTATAGGAAGACAAGCCCATCTTGACCTGAGCCTTTAGGAAAGTCAATTGCATTTGATTCTTTGTCCACATCTGGAGATCTTCAGTTTAGATGAAAGGCAGTTTTAGTTTTGCCCAGTAGTCAGTGATTGGCAGTTGATGAAGCAAATTGTGGATGGACATTGTACTGTGCCTACAGATCTTCTTTGGAGGAAATAGAGTGATGCTAGAAGGCAGATTCCCTCTGTGTTATATTCTTTTAACAATTAAACATTTAAATGCCATATTTCCCAGATCTCTGAGCAATTAAGAACTGTTTATTGGGATAGGTAAGTTATAACTACAGAAAAAGATCTGCTTGTGGAGCTAGGTCCAAGCTTGACTGTACTGGCTCTCAACTTAATAGGTAAGATTTATACATGTAAAAGACAAAGAAGAAAACAAACTGCTTGTAATAGAAGCTTAATGATAGAATTGACAATAGTGGAGAACAGGCCAATATATTTTTTAAGCAGGGTTAGATTACATATACAGTATTTTTGCAAGAGATTTAAGAGTACATACCAATTTAAAATATGAGACATTGTTTTCTTAGTTTGTAATGAGATATAATGAATAATTTTATCTAACAGTAAATATATGTACATTTATACCAGTTGAATTTAAATTTTATACACATATGCACATAGAGTTAAAGCTAACTTATTTTTATACATAGTTAACTCAAATCAAATGTACACACACACACACACACACCCATTAAACAGGAGTTAGGCAAAATAGGTGTTTTTAATGGACCCTACCAAAAGCTTGTCACTGCACAAAACACAAATGTAACAAAGTCAGTCAGAGGAATTTAGAGACAAAAAAGGTAAATAAATCATAAGACTAGGAAAGGAATACCTCAGTAAAGATGGTGGGATGTGGTCACCTGACCTGCCCTTAGTCAAAATGGTGGTAGTCACTGGCTCTATGGAGAAACAATGCTTTTATGAATGCATGTTTTATAAACAGATACAAGTAACAAGAAAGACATAGAGGCCATGTAGAACATACATTTAATGGTGAATGGACACACCATTCACACATTCGTCAATAGAAGAAGTAGAAAAGAAAATTACTCAGTACCATGAGCAGGCATGTCGCTGAGCCACTGTACCATCAGCAGTGGCAGGGAACAAGGGGCTGGAAATGGAAACATAGAAACAGCTATTTTATGGATCCAACTCATCTTGCCAGTTTCTGGGGGACCAGCTGTATCAGTGACAGACAGAATAGAAGGAATGGTAACAAGGGAAGGAATACTAGTGAGGAAAAGAGTGTTTACAGGTGGGTAGAGATGGGGCTGCCCAGGAAAAAGAAAGATGTAGCCAATGGGACACGGGCAGTCCTGTGCAAAAGGGAGAACAGGCAGGCATAAATTACAAGCAGGTGTGAGACACCTCAGGCTGGTGGGGGTGGGGCTGCCTAGGGAAATAGAAATGGAACCAGCGAGCAGGATGATGGTGGTACACGCCTTTAATCCCAGCTCTCGGGAGGCAGAGGCAGGCAGATCTCTGTGAGTTCGGGTCTACAGAGCTAGTTCCAGGACAGGCTCCAAAGCCGCAGAGAAACACTGTCTTTTTTTTTTTTCTTCCTTTTTTTTTATTGATAAAAGGAGAATAAAGAAAAGAAAAAAAAAAGATTTCCACCTACTCCCAGCCTCCCATTTCCCTCCCCCTCCTCCCACTCTTCTCCCCCTCCTCCCACTCTTCTCCCCCTCCTCCCACCCCTCTCCCCTTCCCCCCACTCCTCTCCCCCTCCCTCTCCAGTCCAAAGAGCAGTCAGGGTTCCCTGCCCTGTGGTAAGTCCTAGGTCCTCCCCCCTCCGTCCATATCTAGGAAGGTGAACATCCAAATTGGCTAGCTCGCACCAAGCCAGCACATTGTGTAGGATCAAAACCGCCTGCCATTGTCCTTGGCATCTCATCAGCCCTCATTGTTCGCCATGTTCAGAGAATCCAGTTTTATCCCATGCTTTTTTGGTAACAGTCTAGCTGGCCTTGGTGAGCTCCCAGTAGATCAGCTCCACTGTCTCAGTGGGTGGGTGCACTCCTCGTGGTCTCGACATCTTTGCTCATGTTCTCACTCCTTCTGCTCCTCATTGGGACCTTGGGAGCTCAGTCCAGTGCTCCAGTGTGGGTCTCTGTCTCTATCTCCATCCATCGCCAGATGAAAGTTCTAGGATGATATGCAATATATTCGTCAGTATTGCTCTAGGATAGGGTCATTTCAGGTTTCCTATCCTCAGCTGCCCAAGGAACTAACTGGGGACCTCAGCTTGGGCACCTGGGAGCCCCTCTAGGGTCAAGTCTCCAGCCCACGCTAAAGTGGGTCCCTTAACTAAGAATTGTGGTTCCGTGCTCCCCTATCCAACCTTCCTTTATCCCGATCCTCCTGTTTCCCCAAGTCCCCCCTCCTTCCCTTCTACCTTTTCTCTCCCCATCTCCCCTTACCCCCATCCCACCACACCCCCAAGATCCCACTTTTCTCCCCGGCAATTTTGTCTACTTCCCTTATCCAAGAGGATAACTATATGTTTTTCCTTGGGTTCACCTTCTTATTTAGCTTCTTTAGATTCGCCTATTGTAGACTCCGTGACCCCTATTTATGGCTAGAAACCAATTATGAGTGAGTACATCCCATGTTCATCTTTTTGGGTCTGGGATACCTCACTCAGGATAGTGTTTTCTCTTTCCCTCCATTTGCATGCAAAATTCGAGAAGTCATTGTTTTTTACCGCAGCGTAGTACTCTAGTGTGTATATATTCCATACTTTCTTCATCCATTCTTCCATTGAAGGGCATCTAGGTTGTTTCCAGGTTCTGGCTATTACAAATAATACTGCTATGAACATAGTTGAACAAATGCTTTTGACATGTGATAGAGCATCTCTTGGGTAAATTCCCAAGAGTGGTATTGCTGGGTCCAGGGGTAGGTTGATCCCAAATTTCCTGAGAAACCGAAACACTGACTTCCACAGTGGTTGCACAAGATTGCATTCCCACCAGCAATGGATGAGGGTACCCCATCCTCCACAGCCTCTCCAGCAAAGGCTATCCTTAGTGTTTTTGACTTTAGTCATTCTGACAGGTGTAAGATGATATCTCAAAGTTGTTTTGATTTGCATTTCCCTGATTGCTAAGGAAATTGAGCACGACCTTAAGTGTCTTTTGGCCATTTGAACTTCTTCTGTTGAGAATTCTCTGTTCAGTTCAGTGCCCCATTTTTTAATTGGGTTAATTAGCATTTTAAAGTCTAGTTTCTTGAGTTCTCTATATATTTTGGAGATCAGACCTTTGTCTGTTGCGGGATTGGTGAAGATCTCCCAGTCAGTAGGTTGCCTTTGTGTCTTAGTGACAGTGTCCTTTGCTTTACAGAAGCTTCTCAGTTTTTGTAGGTCCCATTTATTTAATGTTGCCCTTAATGTCTGTGCTTCTGGAGTTATACTTAAGAAGCAATCACCTGTGCCCATCTGTTGTAGGGTATTTCCCATTTTCTCTTCTATCAGATTCACTGTTTTTGGGCTGAGATTGAGGTCTTTAATCCATTTGGACTTGAGTTTTGTGCAAGTGATAGATATGGGTCTAATTTCATTCTTCTACAGGTTGACATCCAGTCGTGCCAGCACCATTTGTTGAAGATGCTTTCTTTCTTCCAATGTATACTTTTAGCTCCTTTATCGAAAATGAGGTGTTCATAGGTTTGTGGGATAAAATCCGGGTCTTCTATACGATTCCATTGGTCGACTTCTCTGTTTTTATGCCAGTACCACCCTGTTTTCATTACTGTAGCTCTGAAATAGAGTTTGAAGTCAGGGATGGTAATGCCTCCAGAAGATCCTTTATTGTATAGGATTGTTTTGGCTATCCTGGGTTTTTTGTTTTTCCATATAAAGTTGGTTATTGTCCTCTCCAGATCTGTGAAGAATTTTGATGGGATCTTGATGGGGATTGCATTGAATCTATAAATTGCCTTTGGTAGAATTGCCATTTTTACTATGTTGATCCTCCCAATCCAAGAGCAAGGGATGTCCATCCATTTTTTGGTATCCTCTTCAATTTCTTTCTTCAATGCCTTAAAGTTCTTGTCAAATAGATCTTTCACTTCCTTGGTTAGATTTACCCCAAGATATTTTATGCTGTTTGTGGCTATCATGAATGGAGAAGCTTCTCTGATTTCCCTCTCTGCTTCCATATCCTTTGTGTATAAGAGGGCGACTGATTTTTTGGAGTTGATCTTGTATCCTGCCACATTACTAAAGCTGTTTATCAGCTGTAAAAGTTCTTTGGTGGAGTTTTGGGGGTCGCTTATGTACACTATCATATCATCTGCGAATAACGAAAGTTTAACTTCTTCCCTTCCAATTCGAATCCCCTTGATCCCCTTATGTTGTCTTATTGCTATTGCTAGAACTTCCAGCACTATATTGAAGAGGTATGGTGAAAGTGGACAGCCTTGTTGTGTTCCTGAGTTAAGCGGGATGGCTTTGAGTTTCTCTGTGTTTAATTTGATGTTAGCTGTCGGTTTGCTCTGTATATAGCTTTTATTATATTTAGGTATGACCCTTGTATCCCTAATCTCTCCAAGACTTTTAACATAAATGGATGTTGAATTTTGTCAAATGCTTTTTCAGCATCTAATGAAATGATCATATGGTTTTTTTCTTTCAGTTTATTTATATGCTGGATTACATTGATAGATTTTCGTATGTTGTACCAAACCTGCATCTCAGGAATGAAGCCTACTTGATCATAATGGATAATTTTTTTGGATGTGTTCTTGGATTTGGTTTGCCAGTATTTTGTTGAGGATTTTTGCGTCGATATTCATGAGTGAGATCGGCCTGTAATTCTCTTTCCTGGTTGAGTCTTTGTGTGGTTTTGGTATCAGAGTAACTGTAGCTTCATAAAAGGAATTTGGTAATGACCCTTCTGTTTCTATATTGTGGAATACATTGAGGAGTATAGGTATTAGGTCTTCTTGGAAGTTCTGGTAGAATTCCGAATTAAAACCATCTGGCCCTGGGCTTTTTTTGGTAGGGAGGTTTTTGATAACAGCTTCTAATTCTTCGAGACTGACCGTTCTGTTTAGATTGTGCACCTGGTCCTGGTTTAATTTTGGTAAATGGTATTTATCTAAAAAAGTGTCCATTTCGTTTACATTTTCCAGTTTAGTGGCATACAGGCTTTTGTAGTAAGATCTAATGACTCTCTGAATTTCCTCTGTGTTTGTGGTTATGTCCCCCTTTTCATTTCTGATCTTATTAATTTGCAAATTTTCTCTCTGCCGTTTGACTAGTTTGGATAGGGGTTTGTCAATCTTGTTGATTTTCTCCAGGAACCAGCTTCTTGATTCATTGATTCTTTGGATTGTTTTCTGTGTTTCTATTTTGTTGATTTCAGCCCTCAGTTTGATTATTTCCAGTCTTCTACTTCTCCTATGTGAGTCTGCTTCTTTTTTTTCTAGAGCTTTCAGGTGGGCTGTTAAGTCTCCAATGTGAGCTTTCTCTGTTTTCTTTAAGTGGGCACTTAGTGCTATGAACATTCCTCTTAGGACTGCTTTCATAGTATCCCATAAGTTCGAGTATGTTGTTTCTTTATTTTCATTGAATTCAAGGAAGACTTTAATTTCTTTCTTTATTTCTTCCTTAATCCAGGTATGGTTCAGTAGTTGACTGTTCAGTTTCCATGAGTTTGTAGGCTTTCTGGGGGTAGCATTGTTGTTGAATTCTAACTTTAATCCGTGGTGGTCTGATAAGACACAGGTGGTTAGTAATATTTTTTTGTAACTGTGGATGTTTGCTTTGTTACCGACTATGTGGTCAATCTTCAAGAAGGTTCCATGAGCTGCAGAGAAAAAGGTATATTCTTTCCTCTTTGGGTGGAATAATCTATAGATGTCTGTTAAGTCCATTTGCTTCATTACCTCCATTAATTCTCTAATTTCTCTGTTAGGTTTCTGTCTGATTGACCTGTCCATTGGTGAGAGAGGAGTGTTGAAGTCTCCTACTATTAGTGTGTGTGGTTTGATGGCTGCCTTGAATTTTAGCAATGTTTCTTTTATGTACGTGGGTGCTTTTATATTAGGGGCATAGATATTCAGGATTGAGACTTCCTCCTGATGAATTGTTCCTGTTATGAGTATAAAATGTCCCTCTCCATCTCTTCTGATTGATTTAAGTTTGAAGTCAACTTTGTTAGAAATTAGTATGGCCACACCTGCTTGTTTCTTAGGTCCATTTGCTTGATAAGCCTTTTCCCAACCCTTTACTCTGAGTAGGTGCCTGTCTTTGTGGTTGAGGTGTGTTTCTTGTAGGCAGCAGAATGTTGGATCCTGTTTTCGTATCCAGTCTCTTAGCCTGTGCCTTTTTATAGGTGAGTTGAGCCCATTGACATTAAGTGATATTAATGACCAGTGGTTGTTAACTCCGGTCACTTTTTTAGTAGTAGGGTTTGTGTGTTTCCCTTCTTTGAGTTGTGCTGGTGAATGGTCTCTAGATGTCTGAGTTATTGAGGTCTTTGTTGGACTCCTTGGTTAGTGATTTTCCTTCTATTATTTTCTGTAAGGCTGGATTTGTGGCTACGTATTACTTAAATTTGTTTTTATCCTGGAAAATTTTGTTTTCTCCATTTATGGTGAACGAAAGCTTGGCTGGATATAGTAGTCTGGGCTTGCATCCATGGTCTCTTAGTTTTTGCAGTACATCTATCCAGGACCTTCTGGCTTTCATGGTTTCCATAGAGAAGTCAGGTGTAAGTCTGATAGGTTTACCTTTATAAGTAAGTTGGCCTTTTTCCTTTGCGGCTCTTAATATTCTTTCTTTATTCTGTATATTTTGTGTTTTGATTATTATATGGCGAGGGGATTTTTTTTTTTTGATCCAGCCTATTTGGTGTTCTGTATGCTTCTTGAACCTTCATAGGTACATCCTTCTTCAGGTTGGGAAAGTTTTCTTCTATAATTTTATTAAGTATATTTTCTGGAACATTGAGCTGCACTTCTTCTCCTTCTTCTACTCCAATTATTCTTAGGTTTGGTCTTTTTTTTTTCACCTTTTATTTATTTATTTATTTATTTTCCCTTTTTTTTATTGATAAAAGGAGAATAAAGAAAAGAAAAAAAACAAATTTCCACCTCCTCCCACCAGCCTCCCATTTCCCTCCCCCTCCTCCCACTCTTCTCCCCCTCCTCCCACTCTTCTCCCCCTCCTCCCACCCCTCTCCTCTTCCCCCCACTTCTCTCCCCCTCACATTCCGGTCAAAGAGCTGTCAGGGTTCCCTGCCCTGTGGTAAGTCCTAGGTCCTCCCCCCTCCATCCATATCTAGGAAGGTGAACATCCAGACTGGCTAGGCTTTCACCAAGCCAGCACATTGCTTAGGATCAAAACTGCATGCCATTGTCCTTGGCGTCTCATCAGCCCTCATTGTTCAACATGTTCCGAGAGTCCAGTTTTATTCCATGCTTTTTTTGGTAACAGTCTAGCTGGCCTTGTTGAGCTCCCAGTAGATCAGCTCCACTGTCTCAGTGGGTGGGTGCACTCCTCGTGGTCCCGACATCTTTGCTCATGTTCTCACTCCTTCTGCTCCTCATTGGGACCTTGGGAGCTCAGTCTAGTGCTCCACTGTGGGTCTCTGTCTCTATCTCCATCCATCGCCAGATGAAAGTTCTAGGATGATATGCAATATATTCGTCAGTATTGCTCTAGGGTAGGGTCATTTCAGGTTCCCTATCCTCAGCTGCCCAGGGAACTAACTGGGGACCTCAGCTTGGGCACCTGGGAGCCCCTCTAGGGTCAAGTCTCCTGCCCACCCTAAAGTGGGTCCCTTAACTAAGAATTGTGGTTCCGTGCTCCGCTATCCAACCTTCCTTTATCCTGATCCTCCTGTTTCCCCAAGGCCCCCTCCTTCCCTTCTACCTTTTCTCTCCCCATCTCCCCTTACCCCCATCCCACTCCACCACCAAGATCCCACTTTTCTCCCCGGCAATTTTGTCTACTTCCCTTATCCAAGAGGATAACTATATGTTTTTCCTTGGGTTCACCTTCTTACTTAGCTTCTTTAGATTCGCCTATTGTAGACTCTGTGAACCCTATTTATGGCTAGAAACCAATTATGAGTGAGTACATCCCATGTTCATCTTTTTGGGTCTGGGATACCTCACTCAGGATAGTGTTTTCTCTTTCCCTCCATTTGCATGCAAAATTCGAGAAGTCATTGTGTTTTACCGCAGCGTAGTACTCTAGTGTGTATATATTCCATACTTTCTTCATCCATTCTTCCATTGAAGGGTATCTAGGTTGTTTCCAGGTTCTGGCTATTACAAATAATACTGCTATGAACATAGTTGAACAAATGCTTTTGACATGTGATAGAGCATCTCTTGGGTAAATTCCCAAGAGTGGTATTGCTGGGTCCAGGGGTTGGTTGATCCCGAATTTCCTGAAAAACCGAAACACTGACTTCCACAGTGGTTGCACAAGATTGCATTCCCACCAGCAATGGATGAGGGTACCCCTTCCTCCACAGCCTCTCCAGCAAAGGCTATCCTTGGTGTTTTTGACTTTAGCCAATCTTACAGGTGTAAGATGATATCTCAAAGTTGTTTTGATTTGCATTTCCCTGATCGCTAAGGAGGTTGAGCATGACCTTAAGTGTCTTTTGGCCATTTGAACTTCTTCTGTTGAGAATTCTCTGTTCAGTTCAGTGCCCCATTTTTTAATTGGGTTAATTAGCATTTTAAAGTCTAGTTTCTTGAGTTCTCTATATATTTTGGAGATCAGACCTTTGTCTGTTGCGGGGTTGGTGAAGATCTCCCAGTCAGTAGGTTGCCTTTGTGTCTTAGTGACAGTGTCCTTTGCTTTACAGAAGCTTCTCAGTTTTAGTAGGTCCCATTTATTCAATGTTGCCCTTAATGTCTGTGCTTCTGGAGTTATACCTAAGAAGCGATCGCCTGTGCCCATCTGTTGTAGGGTATTTCCCACTTTCTCTTCTATCAGATTCACTGTTTTCGGGTTGATATTGAGGTCTTTAATCCATTTGGACTTGAGTTTTTGCACGGTGATAGATTTGGGTCTATTTTCATTCTTCTACAGGTTGACATCCAGTTGTGCCAGCACCATTTGTTGAAGATGCTTTCTTTCTTCCAATGTATACTTTTAGCTCCTTTATCGAAAATGAGGTGTTCATAGGTTTGTGGGATAAAATCCGGGTCTTCTATACGATTCCATTGGTCGACTTCTCTGTTTTTATGCCAGTACCACCCTGTTTTCATTACTGTAGCTCTGAAATAGAGTTTGAAGTCAGGGATGGTAATGCCTCCAGAAGATCCTTTATTGTATAGGATTGTTTTGGCTATCCTGGGTTTTTTGTTTTTCCATATAAAGTTGGTTATTGTCCTCTCCAGATCTGTGAAGAATTTTGATGGGATCTTGATGGGGATTGCATTGAATCTATAAATTGCCTTTGGTAGAATTGCCATTTTTACTATGTTGATCCTCCCAATCCAAGAGCAAGGGATGTCCATCCATTTTTTGGTATCCTCTTCAATTTCTTTCTTCAATGCCTTAAAGTTCTTGTCAAATAGATCTTTCACTTCCTTGGTTAGATTTACCCCAAGATATTTTATGCTGTTTGTGGCTATCGTGAATGGAGAAGCTTCTCTGATTTCCCTTTCTGCTTCCATATCCTTTGAGTATAGGAGGGCGACTGATTTTTTGGAGTTGATCTTGTATCCTGCCACATTACTAAAGCTGTTTATCAGCTGTAAAAGTTCTTTGGTGGAATTTTGGGGGTCGCTTATGTACACTATCATATCATGTGCAAATAACGAAAGTTTAACTTCTTCCCTTCCAATTCGAATCCCCTTGATCCCATTATGCTGTCTTATTGCTATTGCTAGAACTTCCAGCACTATATTGAAGAGGTATGGTGAAAGTGGACAGCCTTGTCGTGTTCCTGAGTTAAGCGGGATGGCTTTGAGTTTCTCTGTGTTTAATTTGATGTTAGCTGTCGGCTTGCTCTGTATATAGCTTTTATTATATTTAGGTATGACCCTTGTATCCCTAATCTCTCCAAGACTTTTAACATAAATGGATGTTGAATTTTGTCAAATGCTTTTTCAGCATCTAATGAAATGATCATATGGTTTTTTTCTTTCAGTTTATTTATATGATGGATTACATTGATAGATTTTCGTATGTTGAACCAGCCCTGCATCTCAGGAATGAAGCCTACTTGATCATAATGGATAATTTTTTTGGATGTGTTCTTGGATTTGGTTTGCCAGTATTTTGTTGAGGATTTTTGCGTCGATATTCATGAGTGAGATCGGCCTGTAATTCTCTTTCCTGGTTGAGTCTTTGTGTGGTTTTGGTATCAGAGTAACTGTAGCTTCATAAAAGGAATTTGGTAATGACCCTTCTGTTTCTATATTGTGGAATACATTGAGGAGTATAGGTATTAGGTCTTCTTGGAAGTTCTGGTAGAATTCTGCATTGAAACCATCTGGCCCTGGGCTTTTTTTGGTAGGGAGGTTTTTGATAACAGCTTCTAGTTCTCCACGTATGACAGGTCTGTTTAGATTGTTCACCTGGTCCTGATTTAATTTTGGTAAATCGTATTTATCTAAAAAAGTGTCCATTTCTTTTACATTTTCCAGTTTAGTGGCATACAAGCTTTTGTAGTAAGATCTAATGACTCTCTGAATTTCCTCTGTGTTTGTGGTTATGTCCCCCTTTTCATTTCTGATCTTATTAATTTGCAAATTTTCTCTCTGCCATTTGACTAGTTTGGATAGGGGTTTGTCAATCTTGTTGATTTTCTCCAGGAACCAGCTTCTTGATTCATTGATTCTTTGGATTGTTTTCTGTGTTTCTATTTTGTTGATTTCAGCCCTCAGTTTGATTATTTCCAGTCTTCTACTCCTCCTAGGTGAGTCTGCTTCTTTTTTTTCTAGAGCTTTCAGGTGGGCTGTTAAGTCTCCAATATGTGCTTTCTCTGTTTTCTTTAAGTGGGCACTTAGTGCTATGAACTTTCCTCTTAGGACTCCTTTCATAGTGTCCCATAAGTTCGAGTATGTTGTTTCCTTATTTTCATTGAATTCAAGGAAGACTTTAATTTCTTTCTTTATTTCTTCCTTAATCCAGGTATGGTTCAGTAGTTGACTGTTCAGTTTCCATGAGTTTGTAGGCTTTCTGGGGGTAGCATTGTTGTTGAATTCTAACTTTAATCCGTGGTGGTCTGATAAGACACAGGTGGTTAGTAATATTTTTTTGTAGCTGTGTAAGTTAGCTTTGTTACCGAGTATGTCGTCAATTTTCAAGAAGGTTCCATGAGCTGCAGAGAAAAAGGTATATTCTTTCCTCTTTGGGTGGAATAATCTATAGATGTCTGTTAAGTCCATTTGCTTCATTACCTCCATCAAATCTCTAATTTCTCTGTTAGGTTTCTGTCTGATTGACCTGTCCATTGGTGAGAGAGGAGTGTTGAAGTCTCCTACTATTAGTGTGTGTGGTTTGATGGCTGCCTTGAATTTTAGCAATGTTTCTTTTATGTACGTGGGTGCTTTTATATTAGGGGCATAGATATTCAGGATTGAGACTTCTTCCTGATGAATTTTTCCTGTTATGAGTATAAAATATCCCTCTCCATCTCTTCTGATTGATTTAAGTTTGAAGTCAACTTTGTTAGAAATTAGTATGGCCACACCTGCTTGTTTCTTAGGTCCATTTGCTTGATAAGCCTTTTCCCAACCCTTTACTCTGAGTAGGTGCCTGTCTTTGTGGTTGAGGTGTGTTTCTTGTAGACAGCAGAATGTTGGATCCTGTTTTCGTATCCAGTCTCTTAGCCTGTGCCTTTTTATAGGTGAGTTGAGCCCATTGACATTAAGTGATATTAATGACCAGTGGTTGTTAACTCCGGTCACTTTTTTAGTAGTAGGGTTTGTGTGTTTCCCTTCTTTGAGTTGTGCTGGTGAATGGTCTCTAGATGTCTGAGTTATTGAGGTCTTTGTTGGACTCCTTGGTTAGTGATTTTCCTTCTATTATTTTCTGTAAGGCTGGATTTGTGGCTACGTATTGCTTAAATTTGTTTTTATCCTGGAAAATTTTGTTTTCTCCATTTATGGTGAACGAAAGCTTGGCTGGATATAGTAGTCTGGGCTTGCATCCATGGTCTCTTAGTTTTTGCAGTACATCTATCCAGGACCTTCTGGCTTTCATGGTTTCCATAGAGAAGTCAGGTGTAAGTCTGATAGGTTTACCTTTATAAGTAAGTTGGCCTTTTTCCTTTGCGGCTCTTAATATTCTTTCTTTATTCTGTATATTTTGTGTTTTGATTATTATATGGCGAGGGGATTTTTTTTTTATCCAGCCTATTTGGGGTTCTGTATGCCTCTTGAACCTTCATAGGTACATCCTTCTTCAGGTTGGGAAAGTTTTCTTCTATAATTTTGTTAAGTATATTTTCTGGACTTTTGAGCTGCACTTCTTCTCCTTCTTCTACTCCAATTACTCTTAGGTTTGGTCTTTTTATTGTGTCCCATATTTCCTGAATGTTTTGTGATGAGAGTTTGTTGGACTTGCTGTTTTCTTTGATCAGTGCGTTTATTTTCTCTATGTTATCCTCAGACTCTGAGATTCTTTCTTCTATCTCTTGTATTCTGCTGGTTATGCTTATGTCTGTAGTCTCTATTCGTTTACCTAGATTTTCCATGTCCAGCCGGCGCTCTGTTTGTGTTTTCTTCTTTTCCTCCAATTCAGTTTTCAAGTCATGAACTGTTTCCATTATCTGCTTGATTGTTTTTCCTTGCTTTCCTAGGGTATCATTCACTGATTTACTCAATTCCTCGAACTTTCTGTTATACTTCTCATCCATTTCTATAAGGGCATTTTTATATGCTGTAAGGGTGTCAATCCCTGTCATGAAGTCAGTTTTTCTCCTTCTTGATTAAGGTGTTCATGTCCTCCTTTTGTGAGGTTGCTGGCTTCTGGTGGTTTCGTGCTGTTCTTCAGATTGTTGGGTGAATTCTTGCATTGGCGTCTCCCCATCTCTTCCTTCCAATATTCTCCTATGGATCTTCTTTTACAGGATCAGGTCTTCTTGCCGACTGATGTACCTTCCCAGTGATGTCACTCCCCAGTGCTGTTTCTCCTGGAGTCCAGTTCGGATCTCCTTGCTGCTTGGTTAGCTCGCAAACAAAGGGCCCACCCTGCTTGCTGCAGGCAGGTTATGGAGACAAAGGAGCTACCACCTTCCCCTTTGCACTCACCTTCCGGTTCAGTCCCAGCGCCCAGGCAGGCTGAGCAGGGAGGCGCTCTGCCACCTAAGAAGGGAGGGATGGAGGGAGACAGAGGGTAGGGGGATCTGGATGTAAGCTGGATGGGATAGGAAGAGAGAGGAGGTACCGGGCAGTGTAGCCCTGTAGGTTGATCAGGAAGTGTAGGTGGGCTGTTCCCAGGTGCTGCAGCACTCACTCACCAGGATGATGTCTCACTAGGTGCCCTGATTGCAACTCCGTGCTGCTTGATTCGCTCGCCTACAAAGGGCCCACCCTGCTTGCTGCAGGCGGGCTATGGGTACAAAGAAGCCCCCGAGCTCCCCTTTACCCTATGCTTTGGGTTAGGACCCAGCGCCCAAGCAGTCAGTGCAGGGAGGCGCTCTGCCACCAAGGAAGGGAGGGGGGAGAGAAAAAGGGGGTGGGGGGATCTGGATGTAAGCTGGATGGGATAGGAATAGAGAGGAGGTACTGGGCAGTGTAGCCCTGTAGGTTGATCAGGAAGTGTAGGTGGACTGTTCCCGGGTGCCGCAGCACTCACTCACCACAATGATGTCTCACTAGGTGCCCTGATCGCAAACTCAGTGCTGCTTGGTTCGCTGGCAGACAAAGGGCCCACCCTGCTTGCTGCAGGAGGGCTATGGGGACAAAGAAGCCCCCGAGCTCCCCTTTGCCCTACTCTTTGGGTTAGGACCCAGTGCCCAAGCAGGCAGAGCAGAGAGGCGCTCTGCCACCAAGGAAGGGAGGGGGGAGAGAAACAGGGGTTGGGGGGGATCTGGATGTAAGCTGGATGGGATAGGAATAGAGGGCTAGATTTGGTCTTTTTATTGTGTCCCATATTTCTTGAATGTTTTGTGATGAGAGTTTGTTGGACTTGCTGTTTTCTTTGATCAGTGCGTTTATTTTCTCTATGTTATCCTCAGAATCTGAGATTCTTTCTTCTAACTCTTGTATTCTGCTGGTATGCTTCTTTCTGTAGTCTCTATTCATTTACCTAGATTTTCCATGTCCAACCGGCGCTCTGTTTGTGTTTTCTTCTTTTCCTCCATTTCAGTTTTCAAGTCATGAACTGTTTCCATTATCTGCTTCATTGTTTTTCCTTGCTTTCCTAGGGTATCATTCACTGATTTACTCAATTCCTCGAACTTTCTGTTATACTTCTCATCCATTTCTATAAGGGTGTTTTTTATATGCTGTTTAAGGGTGCCAATCACTGTCATGAAGTCAGTTTTTTCTCCTTCTTCTTGATTAAGGTGTTCATGTCCTCCTTTTGTGAGGTCGCTGGCTTCTGGTGGTTTCGTGTTGTTTTTCAGATTGTTGGGTGAATTCCTGCATTGGCGTCTCCCCATGTCTTCCTCCCAATATTCTCCTATGGATCTTCTTTTACAGGATCAGGTCTTCTTGCCGACTGATGTACCTTCCCAGTGATGTCACTCCCCAGTGCTGTTTCTCCTGGAGTCTAGTTCGGATCTCCTTGCTGCTTGGTTAGCTCGCAAACAAAGGGCCCACCCTGCTTGCTGCAGGCAGGCTATGGAGACAAAGGAGCTACCACCTTCCCCTTTGCACTCACCTTCGGGTTCAGTCCCAGCGCCCAGGCAGGCTGAGCAGGGAGGCGCTCTGCCACCCAAGAAGGGAGGGATGGAGGGAGACAGAGGGTAGGGGGATCTGGATGTAAGCTGGATGGGATAGGAAGAGAGAGGAGGTACCGGGCAGTGTAGCCCTGTAGGTTGATCAGGAAGTGTAGGTGGGCTGTTCCCAGGTGCTGCAGCACTCACTCACCACAATGATGTTTCACTAGGTGCCCAGATCGAAACTTCGTGCAGCTTGGTTTGCTTGCAAACAAAGGGCCCACCCTGCTTGCTGCAGGCAGGCTATGGGGACAAAGGAGCTACCGAGCTCCCCTTTACCCTATGCTTTGGGTTAGGACCCAGCGCCCAAGCAGGCAGAGCAGGGAGGCGCTCTGCCACCAAGGAAGGGAGGGGGGGAGAGAGACAGGGGGTGGGGGGTGGGGTCTGGATGTAAGCTGATGGGATAGGAAGAGAGAGGAGGTACCGGGCAGTATAGCCCTGTAGGTTGATCAGGAAGTGTAGGTGGGCTGTTCCCAGGTGCTGCAGCACTCACTCACCACAATGATGTTTCACTAGGTGCCCTGATAGAAACTCCGTGCTGCTTGGTTCGCGAGCAAACAAAGGGCCCACCCTGCTTGCTGTAGGCAGGCTATGGGGACAAAGGAGCTACCGAGCTCCCCTTTACCCTCCGCTTTGGGTTAGGACCCAGCGCCCAAGCAGGCAGAGCAGGGAGGCGCTCTGCCACAAAGGAAGGGAGGGGGGAGGGGAAGGAATACTAGTGAGGAAAAGAGTGTTTACAGGTGGGCAGAGATGGGGCTGCCCGGGAAAAAGAAAGATATAGCCAATGGGACACGGGCAGTCCTGTGCAAAAAGGAGAACAGGCAGGCATAAATTACAAGCAGGTGTGAGACGCTGCAGGCTGGTGGGGGTGGGGCTGCCTAGGGAAATAGAAATGGAACCAGCGAGCAGGATGATGGTGGTACACACCTTTAATCCCAGCTCTCGGGAGGCAGAGGCAGGCGGATCTCTGTGAGTTCGGGTCTACAGAGCTAGTTCCAGGACAGGCTCCAAAGCCGCAGAGAAACCCTGTCTTGAAAAACCAAAAAAGAAGAAGAAGAAGAAGAAGAGGAGGAGGAGGAGGAGGAGGAGGAGGAGGAGGAGGAGGAGGAGGAGGAGGAGAAGAAGAAGAAGAAGAAGAAGAAGAAGAAGAAGAAGAAGAAGAAGAAGAAGAAGAAGAAGAAGAAGAAGAAGAAGAAGAAAAATGGAACCAGCGGGACACTAGCAGGACTGTGTAGGGACCAAAAAATGCAGGCTCATATCCTGTCTGTCTGGCAGTCATAGAATCGAGCAACTTAGAGGGGCAATTTGCACCTTCCACACAGGAGGTGCTCACCTGGCTCTTTTGAAGTAAAGCAAATTCGGTGCCATCCCGTGGTACCAGGATATGCTAATATAATTCTGCTCCTTTCCATTGTAACTATGAAGTCAACTGGGGAAGAGGTGTCTTCACACTATGTGACCACGTCGACATAATATGACTCAAGTCATTCCCACTACCTAGGAAACTGTTGCTGGAGCTCCTTCTGCTCCTTCAGCCAATAGCAGCTGAGATACCAGCCCACTGGGGGCGTGGTCTCTCTTCCTTTAAAAAAGCAGCCACTTCCCTCTGCTCTCTTGCTGGCTTCTGGCTCATCTTCCTGCGACTAGATTCCCTTCCTGATTGAGCAGAGGGCTGTTGTCTTGGATGGTGATCTGTAAGTTTTTTCCCTTTAAATAAATAGCTTTTCTATTGGTCATAACTCCAAACTGGTGTGGGATTGTTCGTGACTTACGCCTTCAGGAAACAGAATGTTAATGAAGCTTTTTGTTACCTTCTTCCCCAGTTTATGAAGATTTAAAAACTGTTTGAATAATAGACACAAGTGATTTGGGGATCTGAGTAATCCCTGAAACTCCTTCCTGATACTGTGGTCTGAATTGTGTCTTCATTTTTCCCATGCCTCTACGCAGGGAAGAAATGTTTTTGGTTGGGGCTGATCCCCAAAAGTCTTGTTTGCTGGTGGAGATTAGAAAGTTCACACTTTAGGTTGTCATCTGTGGGGTACATAGGCCATTTGTTTGTGTAAAGGCAGGTAAGGTTAGGAATCTGTAAGCAAAGCAGAGGATTTAGGATCTGTAAAAGACAAAATGGGGGATGTTGCATGGATAGTTTTTGAGGGCTTGTTTCACATGGCTAAGAATGTAAGAACAGTGAAAATGGTGAAAACACAAGAGCAACTAACCAGATATCTCTGAAATTGCGCGTGGGTTGGTAATCAAGCCAAACTGACTTCAAGGCCCATTGGCTCAGGAATCGGAAGCTAGGACCACTCCAAGAAATCTGACCAACAGTGGTAGCAGTGCAAGAAGACCACTTCCGAGTGGCCCGAGGGTGGGGGGGGAGAATCTGATCAGCATGAGAGAACCACTTCTGCTCACGTTTTTTAGCTATGGGAAGCAACTAGAGTTGAATATGAGTGAGAACTGACATGGAGAAAGAAACCTTACCATTTGCAGTGATGGAGCACACACAGGATGTTGGAAAGCGGTCCTAGTTCAGGGTCCCTATCTGTCCTCAGCTGTCCGCGGGCAGTAATGTGGAGAGAGCCTGGCAGAGTCATGCACCAATCTTATTGTTTATAAACATATGGTGAATGGTAAGGCTGGTTCCACGAGGGACAGGTAGTCCCACTAGGGGCAGCTGTGGGGCCACCTGCGACCTCATAGGGACAAAGATGGCTCAACTGAGGCTTTTGCAGTTCCCCACAGGCCTCAGCAGGTTTACTTGGTGGATGGGAGACCAAGGCAGATGAGAGACAGACAGATATATCATACATAGACAAATTTTGGGTATAGAGATTTTTTATTGGGTTATGGATGGGAAAGGGAATGGGGAAAGGAGAAATGAGGAGAAAGGAGAGAGGGAAAAAGAGAAAAAGGAGAGTAAGAGGGGGGAGAAGTTACCTCTTCAGAAGTGGGATGGGAAGGGAGAGAGTGAGAGCAAGCTAGAGAGGAGGCTGGGGGATCAGCTTGCCTCAGCAGAATGAAGGGTACAAGTGGACAGAGCTTGTCTCTTAAAGGGACAGGGCATCTAGGTAACAGGGAAGGTCAGCAAAATAATAACACCGCCTGCCAAGTATTTTTCCTATCTCCAGTAAACACAGCAGATATTGAATATCTATTATTCCAAATAATTGACAGAATGATGAGTGAAACTCATGCCCCCTTCCCATCTCCACCAAGATTAACAAAACAGTTAGACTCATAGGCAAATATGTTTGTTGAGCTAACTTCTTTGGGATTTAGAGTGATTTATTACTATATAATACACACAATGGAATAAAATAACTGATCTGAAAGGAATAACTATACTATGATTATCAGTAGCAATACCCAGGAAGACAGAGGACATATTGTTTACCCAGGAAAAAAGAAAAAGAAAGAAAAAACAAAGAAGCTAGTGGATTAACTGGAGTTGAACAAATTGTTTAGAGAATTCAGAAAAAAAACACAGCAATTTTGGAGTGCTAAAATGATTATACTATAGTCGTGTTTATATAAACATTGCTTTAGTGGATGCAAAGATTCATCTAAAGCAAACTTCTTTCATGATTGGATAAGATGATACTAAAGAAGAATCTAGGTTGCACTTAATTACCTATTGAAACATTCAGAGGAATAGTTTACAACTAATCCCAACTTTCTAAGGTTGTTATACATACTCTTAAGTTGAAATAAAAGCTTACTGTATCTTAATGAGAATATACAAGTAAAGTTGACCCTGAATTCCAGTACAATCTTTGAAAAGAGTAAGGAAGAGACCCTCAAAAACAAGTTTGCTAATTTATATTTTATACTAAATTATAGTATAGAATAAAGTATGAGGAATTGAAAATTGTAGCCAAATACTTCAGGTGTTGCTCCAAGTTCAAATATCACTCTTCAATAGTTTTATAGAACTTACCTCTCCGTCAACATTTTTTATGACATTATTCTATTATTTAATGTGAAAAAAGATATGAACTCTATCTTGAAACATAAATGCTTGGAAATTCTTTTCATTATCAATTTTGATATAGGACATGAATATTTTCTCTTCTACATGTGTAATAATTAAAATGTATGTATGGATTTTGTTGTCTATGTCATTGTAAACTTCTCTTAGTAAATACAATATGATTTTAAACTAAATTTACTCATGTAGAAATAGTTGTGTGAGTATTATAACACGCAAAAGTTTTTGGAACTTTAATCCCATATCCCTGGACATTGTGCTTAATAAATTCTTTGTATATCTGATACTTTCTCTGCCCTGGAAAATAATTTATATTCTGAGCAGAGAAATGATTTTCACTTTGATTTGTTATTTACTCAAATATATTCCCTGGGTATTCTTGAACCATGTTTAAATCAAGCAAAAACAATACAAAAGAAAGTGGTACACTATGTTTCTCCCTCTAGAGTTTAGATCTCCAATTCTAATATATACATATCAAATTTTCATTATTTTATGTATTCATGTTAAATCACATTATTTGTATACTTATCCATGCATACAGAATCACATGGCATATACATAATTAAGGAAACATATTTAAGTGAAAAATTTCTTACCACTATGTGTTGTTCTGAATAGTATTTTTTTTTTTACTACGAACTTAATCAATACAGAAACTTCATCCTAAGGGTCTTCAGATTTTTCAAATTTTAAAAGGCACCTTTGAATTTGCACAAATGATCGATGTGGGTACCCAAGAGCACAGTACTTTGGTTCCTCGTAGATTCTGTATGACATCATTTCAAAGTTTTCCTATAATTAATTTGAGAAATACATCCTGAAGACATGCTACACCGGTTTTCCTGAACTGTGTACATTATGAGTTCTGTGGTAATAGTACTAAATTTAAAAACTTTCATGAATGCAAAAGTAAATGATTTTCAGTTAAAATAAACTAGGTTTCCACTGTTGTTAATGGTTAAATGAACACTATGTTTCCTTTACGTTTTAATCTTTATGATGAAGAAATTTCAATAGCAAGGTGTTTTTCTTCACATTTTTTCTCATTTTTTATGTATATGTTTATAAAACAATATAATTAATAAAAAATAATTGTCTAAATGTAGTCAGAGAATCTCGATTTAAAATGATGATTTTTGAACTATTACAATCGTTTTCAATAATTTATTTCCATAGAAAACTATATTATCCACAACTTCCTCTGAGGCTGGCTTTAATGAGCATCCAATGATTATGTGGCTCTGGGTTCTCAGGTGAAGAAGCATATTATCAACCTGATTTGCATCTGTGGCTGTGTTCTGAAACTTTTTTCCAGTCACAGTTTTGTTTGTCCAGAGTATTTCTCTATGCTAAGAGGGCTACATAAACACATTCTTTTCAATCATTTCTCTGACCTTAAATTTAGCTTAATATACAAAGTGGTGAATAAAAAAATCTGAAATAGGACTATTACTGTATTATCTGTTTCCAATTAACAGGATTTGATCATTTTTGGCACATCTTTTAAGTTTTCATGTATATTACATTTGTGAAAAAGAAAGCTATTTTAGATATAATTTAATTAATCTTCAATATTCAGCACTGTTTTCTGAGAAATATGACATATTACACAAAATTAAACTTATATTATCCTGATAAAATGTGTTTTTAATGAAATAAAACACAATAAATGAGTGAAACTCACTATATTACTTTGATAATTTCTCTCATGTATAATCAAAGTTATTAAATTTCTCTTCTCAGTACAATCATCCTAGATCCATTGGTTTTTTAAAATTGCCATTGACTTTTTAACTAGGTGTGGAATATTCTGTTTTCTACAATATACACAATTAGCATCTTTATGTTGTTTGGGTTGAATTAAAACACTATCACTTTAGGCAGCATACAAAAATGAGTTTTCTCAATGCTATAAACACTACCTGACAAAAATTCACCTTAAGGGAGGAGATTATTGATCTGGTCCATGTTTAAAGGATGCTGTCCATCAAAGTGAATAAGGCGCAGTGGCTTCTCATATTGAATTCACTACCAAGAAGTAAAGAAACTGATTTTTTCTTCATCTGGCTTCATCATTTTTCTTTCATTTTTGTAAGTTTCTAGGCCATGCTGTGGTGTTGCTCACATTCACAGAGTATTTTTCCTTCTAAGAAAAATTTTATTTTATTTTTCCTTTGCCTCCTTGGATAGATGTGCTGGAAGATACCAACATGGATGTTTATTGAAGCACTATTCACATTATTGAACTAAAGTCATCCGATTAGGTTCCGCCATCATTTGAATGGACAAAGAAAATGAGTTCTATATACAAAATGGAAATGGATGTATCCTTACTATCGGAAGAAATTAGATCGATTGTTGGAAAATATTCAACTAGAGATAATTGCATATGTTCTCTCAGTGTATGTCATATAATTTTTGCAGATCTAAAAAAATGATACTTTTTAAGAATACTATGACATGGAGGTAGAAAGGAACCCAGGGCACATAAGGAGATGGTCAGGAGGAGGAAGGAGAAGAGACTAAAGAGAAGCAAAGCGAAGAATGGAGATGGTGAAAGCACGTGATATGCTTTTAAAATTGGCTGCACTGGCTTTTTCATGACTGTAACACCTTAGTTATATGTTTGCTAGAACATCTGTGAATATGGATCAAGAGAGTCATAAAGCATAACATGACACCATGCCCAAAGTTTGGAAGGCCCTGGATATGAAATCTCTGTATACACTGTATCTGTTTGTGAATATGTATGAAAGCACTCACAAAAGCAGACCAATGGGTGCGCATTCTGTGTGAGTATAGATCCAAACTGGTTGATTCGGAATATTAATCCCTTGTAATATTCAAATAGACCACCGTGGTGATATTTTGTCTTTGCTGCATCAAATAATGCTTGACTGAATATCACAGTGTAGAGCTAACTACACTACTTAGCCATAGAGTCCGGGCAGTGTTCATGCACACTTTTATTCCCAATACTTAGAAGGTAGAGGCACACAGTTCTCTGCGTTCAAGGCTTCCCTAGACTGAGCAATTCTCAGAGAAACAGTGCCAGGTGATAGTGGCTCATACCTTTCATTCCAGAACTTGGAAGACACATACCTTTAATTCCAACACTAAACAGGTGGAGACAGAAGTGATATAGCTGGGGGGAAAGAGGAATATAAAGTGGGAGGATACAGGAGCTTACTACATTCATTCTGAGTATTCCTAGAAATAGGCTCGCCTATTTGGTCTGAGAATTTAGAAGATGTAAGACTAGTGGTTGGCTTCTCTTCCTCTCTGATCATTAAGCATTTACCTCCACATCTGACTTGAAGTTTTGATTTTTAAGACCAATTAGCAATTATGCAACAGACCACTATTAGTTTATAATTCTTACCTCCTGCCCCTCAAAGCCTCCTAGTCATTTCACCATATAACATTTATTTATTACATATCTATAAGTCTTGAAAGTAATAAAAATATGAGCATCCTTTAAAACAAGAAATTAAAAAATTTCTTCGAAACTCAAGACAATGACTTCCTAGTGTCTTCTTAAAGGTAATCTTATTCAACCATGTACTGTGTATGTCTTTGCTTTCTAGAACCTTAGTGGAAGCCTCAATGACCACATAGCTACAAAGCTAGTATTTCACAGAAAATAATATAAACATCTTTGCAAGCTTGAGATATACCTTAGCTTCTTGGAATATAACTTCTGTGGTTGCAATGTGCTTTCAAGGAAACCTTCGGGAGATGCTTTTCTATTTTGTCCTATTTCTGCACCATATTATTTTTGGGCCTCTTTCTTCAAACTCAGTCTTTTGGAATAAATTTGCATTAGTAAACACTAGCCTGTCTTGTGCCCTAACTAGGCCTTCTGTGTGTGAATGCAAGTAGTGAATCTCGGTCTGTTTTTAGAGCTACTAACAGTGGCATTAAAATCTATCCCGGGAACATTAGCTGGCTTTTTGGGATCCATTCACTATGATAGAATGTCTTACTTAGGCTTGATTTGGTGGGCAGGAGCTTGGTCTTGACTCAAGTTGACATGGCAGACTCTGTTGACTCCCCATAGGAGGCCTTACCCATTCTGAGGAGTGGATGGTTGGTTTGGGGGCTCTTGGAGGAGGATGTGAGGGCAGGAACAGGAAGAGTGAAGGAAGAGGAAATTGTCATTAGTATGTAAAATAATTTAAAAAGTTAAAATAAAAAAATAAAAATATGCTATCTTTAAAGATTTTTTTTTTTTTGAGACAGGGTTTTGAAGACTGCCCTTGTTCTAGTTCTCTAGTTCTCTTGGGCAGAACATTGGTGGCTCACGCCTTTAATTCCAGCAATCAGGAGGCACAGGTAGGGGATCTCTGTGAGTTCAAGGTCAGTCTCCTTACAGATCAAGTTCCAGGACAGACTTCAAAACTACAGAAAGAAACACTGTCTTGAAAAACAAAAATGAAAGCAAACAAGCAAAGAAAAAGGATATTTTAGACAAGGATAACAATGATCATTATATAAAAATTAAAAATATTTTTAAATTTTATTATTATTAATATTATGAGAATGTGAATGTTGGTTTGTGGTATTGTATATGTGGTGTGTGTGTGTGTGTGTGTATGTGTGTGTGTATGTGTGTGTGTGTGTGTGCATGTGAGTGCTCAAAAGACAATTTTGTGGCTTTTGCTATTTTCTTTCACCTTTACATGAGTTATAGAGATTATACATGCATCAACAGGATTGAACAGGGAGTACCTTTATCACATGAGATATCTTACAGGCCACTCTAATTGTTTCCTTCCTTTTGAGTCATTTATACAGATATGTAAATATTGACACAAGTATATAAATATTAATTTAAAGAGCTGTCTTCAATTTTACAGAACATGTCTTCCAAAATATAACTTTCACTCTATTTTGAGAAATAAGAATTATATAATAAGCCAATTATAGAGATTCAATGACACTGTAAAAAATATTGATATAGCAATTATGAATATATATTGAGGGAATTTGAAAGAAAAGATACTTAATTGAAAATTGATCTGACCCCCACCCTTTCTCCCATTTTTGTATCCATGTAACATGTTGACAGATTTATTATACTAGAAAACTTTTCTAACTGAAGGTTTGATATGTGACAGATTTTTATATCTCTAATCAAAATAAAATTTTTTCCTTATGACCTTGACTCCTTTATCTGACTCTTTTCAGCTTTTCCTCTTGAAATGGAAAATGAAACCAAAGTAGAATCTTGGTCCCAAACAGATGCTTCATTTGGCTGAAATTGTCTTGGGTAAATTATAAAATAATAATTAATATCTCAGAGTCAGTGCCCAGAAATTACTCAAGCATATCCATTACCTCTGTACATAAACAGAATCAATTTTCATTAAATATGCTAATTCTACCCAGGCTTATTATCAAAGCTTTTTCAATGCCTGACTAGGCATTATGCCTTATTTTCCAAATAAAACCAAACAATTTTTCATTATTTGTTTTGATTATCTTCAATATGGCCAAGCCTAATTGTATTGAGAACAGGTGCATTTGTGTTGCTAAAGGAACAAAAATAACAGTTTGAATATGAGCCGTGTGTGTGCCATGTGGTGCAATTATTTCATAAGGACACACAGTGGGAAGGATTCTGCTAATAGCTCTCTTACTTAATATAATTATAGGCCAAATGGAGAATAAAACTGGAGCAGGGGAATTATAGATCATAATTTCCAGTGGCATCTTCCAGATAAATCAATAGATGAGAATAATTTTATTCAAAATTTTTAAGGGAAATCAAAATTAATTACCTCAAATATATTTCTGCAACACAATTCCACTTTTGTAATGTAATATACTTTATCAGAAAAATATAAAATTGGAGCATTTAATTAACAGCATAAATATGTTCTACACAATTTGTTAAAATTCATTTGTTTTAAAAATATGACCGAAACATAACCAAGCAGGTAGCTGACTAAATTTTCTGAACGTATTAATTAGATGTTGGATTTTTTAGAATATATTTTTGAGTTATAACAGCAGTCACTTGATTATATTTATTAGCAAAACTGTAGTCATGCTAAATGATTGACATCTTATTTAATACTTTAAATACATAAGTTGACACCATTTGCCATATCTGAAAAATGAAGCATCAAAGATTACCAAAACAAATCATATTCAAATTCAAATGCTTGCTAGAAGTCTCTAACAAGACATTTCAAAACAATTCTCTAAGCATTAACGTATCAGCTTTCCATTTTATACAATGGTATTCAGTAGTATTGAGCAATCTTTCAGATTATTAAATATCACATGTTAATAAGCAGAAAAGTCTTGTTGAGTTGTGAATATTTTGTAAATGATATTTTTAATCTCTTATGTTACTGGTTTTAAATATTTTTACTAGAAAAGATCATTGGCAACATATATTCTTTAATTATAATGAATTATCACTTAGGACATAATAAGAAATCATATTGAAATCTTAATTATGGATGAATAATAGGCACAGAGATGATTAAATATCTGAAGAGACTAGGCATTTTAAATGTCCATCTCTCCATCTATTTCAGTGTTCTATTCTCCATACAAATGATATATCTTGCCTCTAAAGTGTTGGAACTAACTATTTGTAGTTTGTTATATGATTTATTTGGTATTTCAAGGTTCGAATGAACTAGATAATATCATATAATTAGTAAAAGAATGAATGAAAAATGCCTTTTTGCTACATAAACACATAGGTGTGCACAATACATTTAAATATATATACAATACAACCTTGTTTACTTACCTTTGTTACTTAATAATTTAGCAAAAATGTTCTAAATTACTCAGAATTTTATATGTTGTATTTAACTTCTCTAAAACTTTAGTTTGTAACTGCAAACACTACTAATAGCTTACTTTTAATAATCGTATTTGTTTTTTTGTTTTAGCTTGTTTGCCTAGACATTTGAAATCTTATCTGCATACGCCAGAGAGGTCATTTGATTTTCTCTTCTATAACTCTCCAAAGATTTCTTTGATATCTCTCTCTCTCTCTCTCTCTCTCTCTCTCTCTCTCTCTCTCTCTCTCTCTCTCCTCTGAACCTAGAACCCCACTTTCTAGTCTAGGTCAGAAATAAGAAGCCACTCTAGCTTCCCTCCACCTACATGAACAAGTGTTGCTGTGGTTTCAGGTGTTTGCTGTGATGCCTTGATCTTGATACTGATGCTGAGCTCTGAAAGAACAATTTCTCTTAATGGCTAAGTTGTCTTTTCAGCTCCATATTTTGAATTTCATATTCTTCAAAAACTTAAGTTTTTTCAACTCATGTGTCACAGTTCTTTGGGAAATCAAATTTTCTAGTTGCATTCTTTAAATAAGTAAAGTTATTAGAGATGGAAAAAAATATTTCCTATTTAAGTTCATTATTAAATTTGTTCTTAACTTGAGAGCATATTTATATTTCAAATATAGACTAGTACTTATACTACATGTATGAATACATGTATGACATACATATATGTCACTAGATATATATTCTTAAGATAGGCACAATTACACTGAATATCATTTCATAAAAAACAAAATATGTCAAAAGACTTTCTTATATGATTATTGAAATTATTCAGATCACCAAAGTTAGAGATTTATTATCTAAAATTTTAAAATAAGGTATTTTAACTTCGAAATGATACTATGATAGAGTACACCAAACCCAATGACCAATACACAGGGTTTGAAATTAATATGTATATTAACTTTGCTCACTTGATATCCATTAGAAAGATCTCCAGGAAATATGGACTTAAGAATAATTGATTTTATGAACTTTTCTTCTTAAAGAGAAGCTGTCCTAACACAGATGTGAGGTGCATTATATTATATTATAAAGAAATAGCATTGAAATTTTAAACAATAAAATATCTTTGTAAACCTTGTTGAATGTTTACCAGGCATTTAGAATTTGGAAATTATAGACTATGAGTTAGGAAATCTTTTTAGCATAATTTCAGAGCCGCTATTTAGGTCTGAAAAATATATAAGTGATATCAGAAAGTCATAAATGTTTATATGCAGATCTTATAAGTTTGCATGATAGATCTGGACTGAGTGTGGTATCATTAATATCTACAAGAAGACAGTGGAAGAGATTACACAAAAGTCAACATATATTAAGGTATGGGCATGATATGATGAAAATAAAAGAGAGAAATAATTGAAAAATAATAACAAAATGAAAATTTTACATTTGCAATTGTTTTATTAGTTAATGAAAATGTCATGAAAGTACAAAGAATTTAAAATCATATATTTCAGTCAATCAGACAAATCACAATTTAACCAAACACTACTATGAAACACACTTGTTTTCTGAATTCTTAGTGTATTTAGTCCACATAATGGTGAAACTATTTTGTAAGAAAATGTTGAGAAAGGGTTAAGTGCCTTCAAATTGAACCACAAAAACAATCAGAGTAGGTCAAAGATTAATTAGAGGCCATCTTGGTCTGTGACGTGAGACTATACTAGTGAAGAAATGAATGAATGAATGAATGGATAAATAAATAAAGCAAGCAAGCCTTGGGAAAATTAAGATGAGAAAATATTGTATTTCAAAGTCTAGATGACAAAAAATGTATTTGCCTGAAGAGTGTTATTATGCAAAACTAGATATCCATATCAGCTTAAGTGTAGTAATTTTGCTTTTACGCTTTTGTTCTCATTCTTTTTAAAAAATACTATCTTTTCTCATTATACATACCAATCCAAGCTCCCACTCCTTCCTCCCTTCCATCCCTTCCACATATCCCCCAGGCCAACCCCATCCACTCCTCAGATAGGGTAAGGCACATTGCATTGGGGAAGGTCCAAGGCCCTCCCTACTATATCTGGGCATATGAACAAGGCATCTATCCAAAGAGAATAGATTCCTAAAAGACCAGTAAAGCAGCATTGATAAATCTTGGTGCCACTGCCAGCAGTTCCTCAGTCTGCCCAAGCCATGCAACTGTCAACCATATTCGGAGGGACTAGTTTCGTTCTACACTGTTCTTTACCAGTCTGGTGCTGGGTGAGCTCCCATTAGCTCAAGCAGACTGTGTCCCAAATTTTTCCTTGCTCTCATGTTTGTCTTTCCTCCATCTCAACTATTATGTTACCTCAAGTTTTCCTTACCCTCTCCAACTCCCCTTCTCTTCTGCTTCTACCCTCTTTTCTCTACCCACCCCCATGCTCACAATTTTGTCAGGCAATCTTGTCTATTTTGACTTTCCAGGTGGACCCATTCATGTTTTTCTTAGGGTGCAACTTACTGTTTTTCTTCTCTAGGATCATGTAGGATCTAGGCTCAATATTCTTTGTTTATAGCTAGTATCCACTTATGAGTGAGTACACACCATCTTTTTTGGGTCTGGGATACCTCACTCAGGATGGTGTTTTCTAGTTTCATCCATTTGCATGCAAAATACAAGATATCACTGTTTTTTTTCCTACTGAGTAGTATTCTAATGTGTAAATGTGCCACATTTTCTTATACATTCTTTGATTGAGGGGCATCTAGATTCTTCCCAGGTTCTGGTTATTACAAATAATGTTCCTATGAACATAGTTGATCAAATGTCTTTGTAGTATGATTGAGCATCTTTTGGGTATATGTCCAAAACTATTATTGCAGGATCCAGAGGTAGGTTTATTCCCAATACTCTGAGAAGCCGACATATTGATTTCCAAAGTGGTTGTACAAGTTTTCATTCCCACCAGAATTGGATGAGTGTTCCCCTTACTACATATCCTCTCCAGAAGAAGATATCATCCGTGTTTTTTATCTTAGCCATTCTGACAGGTGTAAGATTGCCATCAGAGTTGTTTTAATTTGCATTTCCTTGATGGTTAAGGGTATTGAACATTTCCTTAAGTGTCTTCTGGCCATTTGAGATTCTTCTGTTGAGAAGTACTGTAACCCATTTTTAATTAGTTATTTGGAATTTTGATGTCTAATTTCTTGAGGTTTTTTTTTTTATATATATTTTGAAGATCAGTCCTTTGTCTGATGTGGGGTGGGTGAAGATCTTTTCCCTTTCAGTGGGCTGCCTTTTTGACTTATTGACAGTATAGAATGTCATACATTTAAATTTCTTTTAATCGTCAACTTTTAAAAAATTATTTTACATCTTTATTTGTTTTAACTAATTCATTTATTTATTCTTCTCATATATTATATCCTGACTGCAGTTTCCCCTCCAGATACCTCACCTCTTTTACAGATCCACTTTTCCTCTGTATCCCCTCAGAAAAGAGCAGTTTTTACTAGCTTATTAGTCAAAGATGGTAAGTTACAATAAGACTGGGCACATTCCCTCATTGCAAACCTGGACAAGGTAACCCAGTAAGAGGAAATGAGTCCAAAAAGCATGTAAAAGAGTCAGACTAGCCTCTTTTCCCATGGTTGAGACTCTCACAAGAACACCAAATCTGTACAACCATAAAATGTTTGCAGAGGACCTAGATCAGACCAATACAGGCTCGCTAGTTATCAGTTCAATCTCTTTAAGCCTGTGAGAGCCCTGGCTGACTCTGTAATCTGTCTTCTTTTGATATCATTGATGTATCTGGGTCCTACAATGCTTCCTTCCCCTTTTCTGTGAATCTCATATACTTTTCAATACATTAATGTAGACACATATTTTAAGTGTTATTTTTATCTAATCCTCATATGATAAATATGTAACCTTAAAAAACACACTTTGAAAAACTTTAGGCAAAATGCCAAGTCTTATTGAATTAGAAAATTTGGTTTTATTATTTTTATTAAAAATTTCTACAAGAAAACTAATACCGCTTATAAGCACATCAGCAAAATGACTAGATGCAAGATTAGCTGAAAATGTAAGTAGCCCTTCAAATAGAAATGATAAATTGAGCAGAGAAAAAAAATAAAGGAAATAACACTTTTCAAAATAGGCACAGATATCGGAAAATATCTTGGGGTAATTCCAACCAAACAAGTGAAAGGCCTTTATGACAAGAAAGTCAAGGTTTTGAAGAAAAACATTGGAGAAGACATGAAATCATTGTCCATGGGACAATAGGAATAATGTAGTAAACGTATCTACCTTACCAAATCAATATACAGATTCAATAAAATCAGCATTAAAATCCCAAAGCAATTCTTTACAGACCTTGAAAAGACAATGCTCAATTTTATATGAAAACCAAAAACCCAGAATTGCTAGAACAGTGAACTTCCAGAGGTATCACCATCCTTGATTGTAAGTTCTACTACAGAGCTATAGTAATAAAAAAAAAACCCACATGATATTAACATAAAAACAAACTGATGGATGAATATAATCAAATTGAAGTTGTAGACATAAATCCACATACCTTGGGACATGCAATATTTGACAAAGACTTCAAAATTACACAATAGAAAAAAACAAAGCATCTTCAACAGATACTACTGGTAAAAGTGAATATCACCCTGAACAAAATTCTCTGTATTTACTTCCATCTGGTACAGACAGAAGCCTCCGAAATTTAAGAACCATATTTTAGCATTAATTGTTTTACTTTAATCAATTCCCTTTACATCTCAACAGCAGTTTTCACTCCTTCCTTTCTTCACAGTCCACCAACTCACCTCATCTCTCCCTCCCCCAATCTACTCCTCCATTTCTACTTAAAAAAGGGCATTCCTCCTACACTTATCTACAACAAATGGTGTATCGGTGGTGGCATATACCTTTAATCCCAACACAGGGAAGGCAGAAGGCAGAGGAAGGTGGATTTCTGTGAGTTTGAGGCCAGCCTGGTCTACAAGAGCTAGTTCCAGGACAGGCTCCAAAGCTACAGAGAAACTCTATCTCACCCCCTCCAAAACCAACCAACCAAACAAACAAAAACAAAAGCAAAAAACCCCACCAGAAACAAAAGAACAAACAAAGAAAACCCCACAAAAACAAAAAACATGATATATCAAATAATAAGAGTATCTTGCCCTGTATTAGCACTAAACAAGACAATCCATTATGAGAATTAGTGTCCCAAAAGCCAGCAGCAGAGTCCCACAAAAGGAGGACTCTGTTCCCGGTGTTAGGAGTCCCACAAAAAGATCAAGCCACACAGCTGTCACATATATAAAGAGGACTTAGATCAATCCCAGGCAAAGAATCCTATTTTTAACGAAGAAAACAGCTATTGTTTTCAGCTGTGAGTCTTAATCTTTAAAGACAGAACAATCTACTTTGCCAGAATAGAGAACTGCATTAGAAATGAGAATCATGGTGAGAAAGTTAAAATTTGGGATTTACAAAAAAAAAAAAAATAGGACAATGATTGGTTGAAAATGCAAAAGTGGAGATATAAAAATAGAGTCATTTACCAAAGGCTAATTGACTCTTCTGCATGACAAAGTCAAGTAATGTTTGGGTCTCCTTCAAAAACAATATACAATTGAGACTGAGAACATGAAAGGAATGATTGGACTTTAATTCATCGCCATGTAAAATGGGGCTTAATTATTTCATGACAATGAGAGGCTAGAGATTTTTGGATTGGAGCAGAATGAATGAGAATACATGAGTAATTAAAATCAGTCTCCCTGAAGTACTTGTATTTGTGTCTAAATGACCTTTTATCCATCCTTTTCTTCTCTTGAGAATTATTAATTAAACAATGCTCTGCTTAATCATTGGATTTGGAATCATCCTGGAGACTCATACCTGCGAATTTGTAGGAAAGTTTAACAAGAACGAAAAAAAATCTACCCAGAATGAAAGCTATAAATGTTAAAGAACAGGGTTTCAGCCTGAATAAAAAAGAGAAAAGGTAGAAGAGAAGCCAAGCACAAGAATTCATTATTCCTGGCTACCTGATTATAGATACAGTGTGATCACGTGCCTCAAGCTCTTGCCTGCATCCTTTCATTGTCATGATGGACTTTATCCTCTAACCTGGAGGAAAAACAATGTCTGTCTTTAAGCTGTTTTTGTCATGCATTTGTCATAGCAATTGACAGCCACAAGATAACTAGCATACGTAGGTATCATGTCCTCTCTAATAGAGATTCTAGTCGGGAGAAGTCGATTAAGGAGCCGAACATTTAGTTCCTCTTCAAGAATGAATGGGAACCAGAAATTGGAGGCTTGTAACCAAGACAGGCAGGATTTCGTCTAGCACTTCTCCCAGATTGTCAAGGTGCTGACTGAGGACGAGCTAGGCCACCCAGAGACAGGCCAGGCGGTGCCATTACCTGGCTTAAGGAGGTCCTAGAGTACAATGCCGTGGGAGGCAAGTACAATCCGGGTTTGACTGTGGGCTTCAAGCATTCCGGGAGCTGGTGGAGCCAAGGAAGCAGGAGGCCGAGAGTCTTCAGCGGACCCTGACTGTGGGCTGGTGTGTTGAACTGCTCCAGGCTTTCCTTCTTGCGTCAGATGACATCATAGATTATGTTCTCACTTGCCCACTTGCCGTGGACAAAACTGCTGGTAGGGGAAACTAGGCATAGGCATGGATGCTGTCACTGAAGCTCTGCTTCTGGAAGCCTGCATCTACTGCCTGCTGAAGTTCTACTGCATGGAGAACCTAAACCTGCTATAGCTCTTTCTGAGAGTTCTTATCAGACAGAGATCAGGCAAACCCTTGACCTCATGAGCATACCCCGGGGCCATGTGAATATTGGTGGATACACTGAAAAGAGGTACAAATCTTTTATCAAGTATAAAACAGCTTTCTATTTTGTCTACCTGCCTGTTGCAGCTGCCATGCGCATGGCAGGCATTGATGGGGAGAAGGAACATGCCAATGCCATGAAGATCCTGCAAAAGATGGGCGAGTTCTTTCTGATTCAGGATGACCACCTGGATCTCTTTGGTGACTGCAGTGTGACTGGAAAGTTCAGCACTGACATCCAGGACAACAAATGCAGGTGTCTGGTGTTTCAGTGTTTGCTACAGCCACTCAGCAACAGCGTCAGATCTTAGAGGAGAATTTTGAGCGGAAGGACTCAGAGAAGATGGCACAGGTGAAAGCAATGTATAAAGTGCTGGAACTGCCAGCTGTGTTCTTAAAGTAGGAGGAAGACAGTAACAGCTGCCTCAAGAGCCTCCTAGAACAGTACTCTGGGCCCCTGCCCCCAACCATCTTTCTGGAACTAGCAAAGAAGATCTGCATGTGTAAAAGTGACCTCGAGATTGCAAAGGCTTTGAGAGTCCATTTGCCAGGCTTTCTCAGAGGTGGAGTTTAGACTAAGGAAACCATCAGGGAAGGGGACTTGAAGAGGCGTTCCAGACCAGTATTCCAAAGATGGGTGCCAGGGGCTAAGATGAGGCCACTGATTATAATATTCCAGACTCTTTGTATAAAGGGGTTTTAGGGAGCTGGGGTGATGCTTTCGACCAAATAAAAAGTTTGTAGTTAAAGGTAATTTGGAATGCTTATGAAATTTATACTTAGTTTGTCCTTGCATCCACTTACTAAAATTAAGGCTGTATCATATATCCAGTGATGTCTTCTTTTTTTCATAGGCATATGCATGTATGTGTAACTGATGCTCCCTTCAGTCCTCTGCTTTTTCCATTCAGAATTATGCATTCGCAGTGCAGCAGCAATAAGAAACCAAATGGAAATCAAAACATTTGAGCGATGGAGAGATGGCTATGTGGTTAAGAGCACTGGCTGCTCTTCCTGAGGTCCTGAGTTCAATTCCCAGAAACCACATGGTGGCTCACAACCATCCGTAATGAGATCTGGTGCCCTCTTCTGGCCTGCAGGAATACTTGGAGGCTGAATGTTGTATACATAATAAATTTTCAACAGTTAAGATTCTAAAACTTGTAGAATTCTTTTAAATCAACCTCTTTATTTTGAAATTCAAAATCTTGTGAAAAAACAGATAAATCTGTGAATTTTATGTGTGTTACACTGGGATTTGATATATAGAAAGCAGGCAATAAATGGATTACGTTAATTGTCTCGCTGAAGGACGGAGGCAGCCTGGTAAAAGAGGAGGTAAGAAGATGGTAGAAATCAGGGGTGATGGGGGACACTAAGAAAATAAATCCTCAAAGCACAACAGGAGTGACACATTTACAAAATCACAGAGACTCTGGAAGCATGGACAGGGCCAGCATGAGTCTACACCATACTGGGAAAAACTGAAAATAAATAAAAGAGAAAACACATGAAAATAAATTTTTAAATTACCATATAGAAAAGAAAGAAAGATAGGAAAGAAGGAAGGAAGGAAAGGAGAAAGGGATGGAGGAAGGAAGGGAGGAAGAGAGGGAGGGAGGAAGAAGGATTTCAATAAAAAAGGAGTAAATCTTAATTTTTAGACTACCATAAGGCATAACCTTATGTTCTGTGTTTGTTTGTAGCTTGGTTTATTTTCCACTTGATGGAAGAACATATCAAAATTCAAATGATTCTTTGAACTGAAAGTCATAGAATTGCATCAGAATATTTCTGTTACTTAAGAAAAAGTGCTCTCACGTGTGGTGAATTATCTGCATTATCCACCAGAATGTGAAATCATTAAGTTTGTAATATATATTCACTCACTCTGAGGATAACTGTATCAAGCTAGTACTCAACGCTCAACTTACTGCTTTCACTGCTAATGATTTTCAGATGAAATGAAATGTTTTTCTTAGCATTAGAATCCTCAACCTGGAGAGCATCACATTAAAGACAGTGCCCTTACAAACAAACTCTCTGGGGTGTGCAGAGTATGTGTAAAATATACATGAAGGAAACACACAGTTTGAGCAGATTCTGTTGATATATTTATTATCACACAAACACACACACAATATCTAAAATGTACTGAGAGTTTCTAAAGATTTCATAGTTTCATCATGTAATCAGTTTTCCTTACACCTTTCAGTCAACATTATTCTCCAGGTTTGCTTTTCTTTGTGGTAGTTTTTCTTTGTGACATAAGACAATATGTCATTTTGTGGATGTTAAACGTCAAAGATGCTCTGGGTTCTCTTCCTTGTGGATTCTGAACCATTGTCATTGTTTGTGCCTTCACAGAATATGTTCCTATAACACTGTAATTAATTCATGGCCAAGTTGGCAGGATTATTTATTTATAACCTATCATGAAGAATAATTTGTATAATTTTTATAGCACTCATTAAAAGTGACATATGTTGGCAAAATACTTTCCTAAATTACAAGAACCATGTATTTGTATCCATTTCCCTGGTATAACATACCTACTGCAATCTTTCTGTTTTTCTACTTTGACTTTTTAAAATTTTATTTTAAAGATTTAGCACCTTATGAAGATCTGCTGTGTTTCATATTCCCTCCTATGTATATTTTTGTGTTCTGTTCTATACAAGATGTGCAAACTTACCCGTATTCTACAAATTTTTGCTTTCACTGTCATTTTATCAGTTATTTCTTTGCAAAGTGTATTACAATTTCAGGTAGGTGTTCTGCTTTGATTCAGGTAAAAAGTCATCATTTCCTGAAGGATTTAGTGAAGTCATTTCTAAAATTTCAATTTAAATATTAATAATCAAATTTGTTATAGTATTTACACTTTTACCTTTGTATCTGAAGTAAGAAAGTAATAAACAATTTATTATGTTGACTTAATGTGGCTTAGTGTGCTAATATTTTAAAATTTTCTCTTTTCTTCAGCTCTGTGTTGGATAGACGTTAAATGTTCTTCCATACGAGTTACAATGTCAACATAGGATCAACATATATTTGAATTAATGGCGTTTTCTTCTTTTATTCTAAGGCGCTTATGCTTTCTAAAATATTTTTATTTCTACATACACATTACATCCAGGTATCCGATGTTGTTTTATTCTCCAACATCTGTATTAGTTAGGGAATTTTTATTAATTAGCCTTAATATTCTACTCATGTAAGTAATTTAATGATACTTGTTAAATTGGAATTTTTATTATATTTATTTGGAAACATTTTGCATTATATCCCTTTTACTCACATTTTTAGAACAGTGTGTTTGTATGTATGTATATATATATATATATATATATATATATATATATATATATTAGATATTTTTTTTAAAAGTAAAGTATCCTTGTTCTGTTAATTGTACTGCCAAAGACCATTTTCTTTCTGTCATTGTGTTTTATTTTGTTTTATACTCACAGCATTAATTTGCAAACCTTCTTAAAGAGAAAAAGATACTGCCATGTAGAGTTTTTAAAGTACACAAATGTTGGTTGAGTCAGCATAAATCTCAATTCAAAATAGACAAAAGAATTAAATGCCATTAATTAAGTTCTCTGAACACCACAGGAAAACATAAAGGTAATTTGCAAGCCTTAGAAATGGACAGCTATTTTCTGGGAAAGACTCCAGAAACAGAGACAAGAACAAATATTGGTAAATAGGATTGTCAACAAAAGAAAGCAAAGCAAACATACTATCCCTTTTGCAAAGCATAGGAAGCAAGAGCAAAAGCTTTCAGAATGTTAGGAAATGTCTGTAACTTTATATGTGACATTTTTTAATGAGTATTTAGAGTAAAGAGAGCATTTAAAACAAGGATGTTGGCACTGTAAAATTGTATAGCCAGTATGGAAGACTGTGAAGAGACTGAACAGAACTATAAGGTTAATCTGTAAGTGGTACAATGTATGGTTTCTCCTGTTCACACATGTGAGCTGGTGTTGATATCATTCTGATCTTGTTCAGGAAACATTATAGTGAAGACTTCACTGGTACATGCTCCCTGTTATATCTACATAAAGAGCAAAAGTAGTTAACGGCTCTTGGGAGAGGGAACATTATTTGCCTCCAATGATGAAAGCACTCATACATATTCCAATATAAATGGCCAGCTCTGCACACATACACACAAACACTGTAATAGGAAGAGTTCATAAATTTGGGAGCAGAAAGGGAAGAAGAGAGAATGGAAGGACAAATAGAAGTTTTAGTGTGTTCCTGTGCAGCTTAAAATATTTTCCTTCTGTGTAGCTTCCATGGTTACAAAAATACTAATCAAGCTGCCTATGGAGGGACGCAATTAAACAGTCCTCTGTAACTAATGTACCAGTGAAACACCACAAAGACGAGCGTGGCAAGATACCTGAAAAAGTGCAATAAGGGCCACTCATGGCTGTGGCACACAACCACTGTATAATTAATCTTTAGACCCACATAAAAGGAGATAAATCATTCCTGATACTGAATGAAACTCAGCCAGCTTCCCATGGCTAGAGAGGCAATTATCTTATAAAAGAATCTAATCCTGCATTTCGTATAGACCAACACAAAAACGTATTGCATTCTAAATATTATCTTTGTATCCACAGATACGTGTAGCTAGCACTCTTTATCCATGACTCCTCTTTTTGCAGAAAACAGTGGTTATCACATGCATGCTTGAACACACACATACACACACACACACACACACACACACACACACACACACAAGAAAAAGTACAAATTAAACAAATTGTGGAAAGTTCAGTCCCGCTGGATATATCACAGCTCAATTTATAGTACTGCAACCTGAAGAAGAGGAGACAAGAAGATAGTGCAATATAGAATATTAGGAAATCTCCTGAGAATAATCTCTATTAGACATAGTTGCATAATCGAGACTGGAACAATGACAAGATGAATGGAAATGTTAACGTGGAAGAGGGAATATTCATTTGGGTACACGTTGCTTTACTAAAACATGTAATTTAATTAAAACAACACTGCAAGTGAATTTCAGATATTTGCTTTCTGAACAGGTTCCACTCGAAAGGAAGGGTTATAACTGAGTTTATAGTCAGTATATAGTCAAGCCATGTTGTTTATATGTATTGAAATAGAGAGGGAATAATGTTTACCTTTCAATGAGTCAATTGACAATAGAGAACAATGTGTTTTTTTTCACAGTTTAATATTCATTACATTTATTATACTGTTAAATCTTTATGACTTAAGGAATTAATTTTACTAATTGGTGTAAATGTAAAGAGTAATCATATCTTAAGATTTTATCACTTTGATTACACTCTTGTTGTTCCCCTTCATCGAGGAGTATTTCACATATTTGAAGACAATTGTGATGGAAAGAGGCTTCACTACCTGGTTCATATTTATGGGATCTTTTTAGTCTATGAGATTTTTTTCACATATTTCATAATATCATTAAAGACTCAGACATTAACCTCACTTACTCCATTGATAAACTTTCCTATACTGTGATTCATACTATGTTTGCAAAATGAATCAGCAAATACATATTTACACATTTCCAGTACTCATATGACTTTTCTGCAGTGTGCTTCTTGATGTATTGCCAATGAATCTGGAAAACCAATTACTTGCAAACCTGAATTGTATTCAGCAAGTCTATTCAATGTGGGTACTACTATATAACTTCTAATTATTTTTTGGTAGGGAGAGGTACATTTCTTCTTTCCATATACCTATACTCTTAGGGCTTGTATCCAGAGTGACATATGATTAAAGGAAGAAGAACAGATAAAAGGTTTCCACATTGAATTCACACATTGAATTTCTGGTCCACATAGACATGTTGTAGGGGAAAATGAGAGCAAAAATGGGTGGTATAAACATTAATCGTCCTGGATTATTCCCTCCTTGTTGGAAGATGATCCTTGGCCAGGTATACGTTCCTGGCCCATATTGGCATTGTGGCCGTCTGAGGAAAAATACAAGCATACCTTCTTCCATGGGTTAGCAGGGGATTGGCAGCTGTCAATGGAGGGAGATAAGGTCTCTCCATCACACCAGGGACAGTATATTCCTTGGCAGAGATGTCCAGTGCTCTAAGCTGAGGTGAGCCCTTTGTCATCAAAATTTATAAAGTTCATATGAAAAGGACCATTGTTAAGGCCAGATGAGAATCTCGCCTAGTCTCTGATGAGATAGACCTGGCCAACATCTTCTTAAGAGCTTCGTTGGTCCTCTCCAAAATGACCAACAAAATGATTTATTAAGAACAGAGAACCTTTGATTCCTAATTTTGTTGAAAAACTTTGGCATAATACAAAAAAAGGTTTTGGACCCTTCATGGATTCTTGCATATGCATTAATTGGTGGGATGGTATTATTATTCTCCTTAAATGTCTCCCACAGCAGGTCCGATATCAGCAGACAAGTAAGGAGACTCTTCAGATGTTAATGGCCTTTAGGCATCCTTCTGGCAGTCTTTGACATGTATGGTTATTGTAAATCAAAAGGCTACAACTGCCTAGTCCCCCACCCCGGGCAGCTCTCTGGGAATGAATGATCTTCAAGGGGTGGTAGCCAAAGATGGTTAAGAGCTTGTCTGGGAGGTCAAACAAAGACAGACAGTCCAGTTGCTGAGCCCTTTTAAGGTGGGATCAACAAACCTAAGAAAAACTGACTTCTGCTGAGTGCCCTATGTAATAAATAAAAAAAGGTGTAGATGTAGAAAGTTAAGGCCTACCAGGCCAAAAGGAGCCAATCTGGAGACTGCCTGAGCTGTTAGAGGTCCTGACCATGCCTAGCCAATAAAAAGTGACCAAACAGTATCTTGAGTGCCTAGTGACAGGTGCTGTCATAGGATCTGATCGTGCCTAGCTAATGAGGGACGAACATGAAATGTCAACTGTCAATGGATCAGAATGCCTGAGTACTGGGAGGGTATATAAGGTTTTCCCTGTTTTTAAAGAAAAGATCAAGTCACCCTCCCTCATCTGCTCGAAGAGCAATCAGGGTGGTTGCGGGGAGGAGGCAGAAATCCTTAATAAATAAATAAATTAAAAAAATAAAAAAAATAAAAAAATAAAATAAAATAAAATAGGAGAAGCTGGGTGGTGGTGGCACACACCTTTAATCCCAGCACTCGGGAGGCAGAGACAGGCAGATCTCTGTAAATTTGAGGTCAGCCTGGTCTACAGAGCGAGTTCCAAGAGAGGCACCAAAGCTACAGAGAAACCCTGTCTCGATCCCCTCCCCCCAAATAAAGTAAATGAGAAAGAAAAAAAAAAGAGTCTGCTGTAAGCCTTCTACCAGACTCTCAGAGTCTGAGATGTTGACACCATTCCTTTTCACACCTTCCCCCAAGGTAGTTTTTAGGGCCCAACAACTAAAGGTTTACACATGGAATATGAGATAAGTGTGTGCCCAAAAACTTCTAATAAGAAAATAGTCCATAGTAAAGTTAGTGTTACTCATGGAGTTGTTCTGTCTTGGCTAGGTTTAGAGAGAGGTTGTTAGAGTTAAAAGGAGGTTGTTGTGGAGAAAGCTTAATCCCTGTACAACATGTCTATGAGAACAATGTGTTTTGCAACACTTAGAAATATTGATGTTGTTGAATTTTGTACCTGAATTCACTTCTTAAGAGTATTTATCCCCCAATGCCTTTCAATGTCTACAGAGCTACTTATATTTAAAAATTGTTACATCAGAAGTTGAAGGAATCATCAAAACGGGAGTTGATGGAGAGAGGGACATGGACAAGAAGTCATTTGGTCATTTTGAATTGTATTTATTGTGTCATTTCTTTTTAGTGTAGATGTTTAGTCCTGAAGAATCATTCTGGGTTTTTACTTAGGTTGTAGCTTGGTGGTACAGCATTGCCTAGCATGCATGAGTCTCTGGTTGAATACCAGCACTACAAAATTGAAAATAATAATAGTTCTTTAAAAATTATAATTTTGTACTTGCATTAAAGCATTTGAATTTTTTGATATAAGAACAACGTTACGCATAATTGAGTTTAATGACCATGTTCAGTACTGTTTAAAACAGCTTAACGATTTTGTGGCATAGGATTCAGAAATAGAATCTCTGACAAGAATGCATATTGTTATTTGTTTATGAGTTATGCATGAATCTCTTGAAAAATTATACTAATATAAATTTTATTTATGATTCTTTCTATGGAGAAGAAAATTTCATGATCTGCTTTTACCAGTGTATAAATTATATTAATAAAATTAAATCATCCATATTTACTACAAAAGCCATTTTTCAATGCTTTAAACAACATAATTTATATCAGCTACTATTGGTTTGCCTTTTTATGTTGAGCCCAAATACATTCGTTATATTACACATATTCTCTTGTGTATTCAAAATGTCCTATTAGGTTTGGCATAAGTTACTAAGTAAAAATATATTAGCTTTTTAATTGTGTATAAATTGTTTTTCTCCTACAATTCTAAATAACAAATGAAAGTAATGTATTTTTGTTATTGTGAAATTTTGTGCTGCTTACTCCACAGCTAAATTAACTCTACAATGATTTATATTTATTCATGAACTATAATTATAGCTCATATTAAGCCATTTTCTTAGTTTGTAGTAGGCCTTGGGTTTAATCCCCCAAATTTCCAAAATTTATCTTTATGTTTCATTTTATGCCTGAGGTTAACATGGATGATATAGTAAAGTTTCTATATAATTGCCTTACTCCTAACATGAAAAAATACTGTTGATAATGGTTATTTGCTAAGAAATATTCAATTGTCTACATTTGCTGATTTATCTTGCACTTTTATAAAAGGATGTGTACTTCCCACAATGTATGTGAATACACACACAGCCATATGAACAAAAACAAAAAATTTCAGTGAAATTATAAAAATGAATTTCACTGCCTCAGTTTCACACTAGGCAGTGCTGAAGGTGTTTTTCAAAACTATGATGTCATAATTTCTAAATCCTTGTTTAGTGGGAAGAACTGAAGCCTGTTTCTTGCATCTTGTTATATCTAGTATTAGGACATATACATTTCTAAGCTAAAACAAACAAACCAACAAAACAATGAAAATCAAGGACTGTAACTAAACCTCTCAAGCCGTAGGAAACAGAATTTCATCAAATTATAATTGAACATGACCTCTTTCCATCTATGTCCATTTGCATGGAATTTATTGAGGTGTGAAAGCATAGTGTCCAGCTATGTGAAATCATTTTAGGCATTTGATTGAGTCACTGAACTTGGATTTCTAAGTATAAGAAGTCATTGCCAAATAAAAGACCGATTGATACCTCTTTACAATACAATTAATATAGAAAGTTACAGGGATTCTTTAAAGTTATTTGCATTCTCAGATCATAGCACAGTATTTAATTCTCTATTTTTGAATATATATTTTCATTTCTTTATTTAAACTGAATAATAGCTCTGTCTTTAAAATTTCATATAGCTCTAGCTAATATTTTCATTCCTATATATGTTCATGCTACACAGACACACACACACACACACAGACACACACACACAACTAATACAAACCCATTTTGCCACAAACTATAGCAGCAGAAGTATAAAGATTTTTTTCCATGGTGTGTATGTTCATAATGCTTCTGAAATCATATTTAATTTTACAGCGCATTCCTTCCAAGATGCTTTGCCTCCCACAGTCTCCCCATCTGAATAAAGTCATTGAGTCTCCTCTAAACTTATCTATGTTAACATTGTTTTAATTTATCCTCATGAGCAAAAAAAAAAAATCTCTGGGTGCTTGGAGGTTAGTGGTGATATTTCAAGTTTTTCCATATTTATTTCTATGCCCACTTATTTCTCTACCCTGGTTAAACAGTAAAAGTTCCAACTTGTTTTTATAAAAATGGAAATAAAGATATGAAAACTAAAAGAAGAATTTGCTAAACCCTCTCTTTACACTGGAGGCCAACAGATAATTAATTGCTAAGGCATAATTTGCAGAATGTGTACAATTCGATTTTAAGGATGGCATCATAGAAAATGTCTTCATTTAAGTCATATCCATACCCACTATAGCATTTTAGATATTCTACCTACATGTCTAAGAGAGTGATATTTTTTGACAGAATGCAGATGTCATTAAGTATCATAGACTTCTTCGTGGGTTTCACCCAAATACTTTCAAATTTCTCAGAAATATGGTTAAACTAAGTAACAAGAATATTTTCACTTTTAATAACTTACAATTACATCTATTGATATATATTTTTATTTCTTATTTTGATATTTGATGTTTTATTTCATTTATATAATATATAATACATAAAACATATAATATAGTTTATATAGTATATAAATAATAATTTCATTTTCAGATTTTGATCACATATAATGTAATTAAAAATCAAGTTAACTAAAGAGAATGTAAAAGGAAGTAATGAAATGTTGTATTTCATTTGTTTTGACAAATGATCAAATGATAATTTTAAATTGGAAAATTAGTCAATGGAAAACAGTTTCTTAAACTTCTAAACTTCTTCATGAACTAATTTGCTAAGTATAATGGTACAGTAGAAATGTAAGTTAATAGTAACTAATAGCAGCTACGTAAAATTCAGTTATATTATTTGGACCTATGATATCCAAGTTTCAAAAATACTTAATAACATTGAAAGAGACTTGTCTTTTAACCCAGGAAATTCAGGATTTTTCCTGTACTGTATGGAAACCAACTGTTTTTACAGTTTTTTTTATATTTTTTATTTATTATGTATACAATATTCTGTCAGTGTGATGCCTGCAGACCAGAAGAGGACACCAGACCTCATTAGAGTTGGTTGTGAGCCACCATGTGGTTTCTGGGAATTGAACTCATGACCTTTGGAAGAGCAGGCAATGCCCTTAACTGCCGAGCCATCACTCCAGCCCTGTCTTTAAATTTTATAAAGCTTCAAGAAGTGAGAGCTGGGTAAACTCACAAATATAAATGCAGATGTAATGTAAAGCCTGAGTGTAAAGGGAATATTGAATAAGTTTGTAGATAGTATGCAAATCCTTTTGTTATCTACAGCTATTTATTACTGCTATTTTTTCCATATATGTTCTGTTTCAAGAGAAAGAACTAAAATTGGGAAAAGCCTTAATATCTATAATGTCCTATTCTATTGTTGAATCTCTGGAATGAACTTACTGAAATTGTAAAAATAGTTTTTAACATTGCTAACTTAAGTATAATTACTAAACTCTGGTTCTAACCAGTGTGCTTGTAAACAACACAGATTATATTTCTCAGGACTGAATAGAGGTTTCTTTTCTTTATTTATAAATTTCTGTAGAATAGCATCATTATTTTGTATAAGAAACACTGAATTAATGACACAGGCTTTCAGTCTTTGAAAGTATCTATGACAGATAGATAATATAAACAGAACGCAGTAAAATGAAATAAGAAAAAGACCTAAATTAACCAATAATAAAGAATCAAATACATTATTGTAGGTGATACTCAGGTTGTTTTCCCCCCCAAGACAAGGTTTCTCTGTGGCTTTGGTGGCTGTTCTGGAACTAGCTCTTTTAGACTATGCTGGCCATGAACTCACAGAGATCTACCTGCCTCTCCCTCCCAAGTGCTGGGATTAAAGGTATGCGCCACCACCGCCCACAGGCGTGTATATACTATAGGAACCTGGAATTTTAAATGCATAGTCCTAAAATCCCAGCCCTCTAGGGGCTGGAAAAGGTGGATTGTAACAATGGTCATCCTGAACAGTGAAATTTTGTGCAAAATACATAAATAAAGGCACAGAGAAATATTTTCTTAACATTGTTCTAGACATAAAAGAAAATAAAGTTGAAATAATTTCATATTCATTAAAAAACTCATATATATTGCCAGTGCACATAGGTCAAACTAAACAATTTTCTGTTTTACATGAAAATTGTTAAATGTGCATTTTCCAGATATTCATATCAAATCCTCAAACCATTTGAGTAGCAACTTAATTTCAAAGACAGGAGCTCAGTCAGATCTTATGATCTGTAACAGTCTTATGAATCTCATTCCAGTTCTGTGGCACAAAGAAAACTGTGAAAGAATTTCTGACCACTGCTTTTTGTCTCTTCCCTGAATAGTTGGGAAAAGGGTGTAAATTCTGTCTTGAAGCATTGCCTTTCCAGATATTTCTATTTTTAAGCATTTATTTATGTATTTTCCAACAATGGGTATTTTGCCTGCATGTTTGTCTCCACACCTGCATCTGTGTGTCTACATCATGTGAATCAAAAAGAAGTGGATTTTCCATGCCATAAAACCAGAGTTGCACATGGTTCCTAGCAGCTACATAGGTTCTATGGCTGGGTCCTTTGCCAGAGTATCAAGGATTCTTAACCATTAAGTCGTCTTTCTAGCCAGTCTTGAGTTATTTCTTAAAGTATAATTCACCTTGGAGTTAATAATGCTCTAAGAACTGAATTATAATAAAGATGATGCATGTTTCATTTTCCTTTCATTTGATAGAAAATATTTTATTTTTATATAAATATGTATGTATTCAACTAAACCACATGTGCATGTGTGTATACATGCATGTGCATGTGGAGTATATGTGTCCAGATGCACACTGATGGTTTGAAAGAAAATGGCCTTAAAAGGGAGTGGCACTAAGAAGAAGTAAGTCCTTGTTGGAGAATGTTTTCCATTATTGTGGGAGGATGTATGTCTTTGCAGTCTACTACATTCAAAATACTCCCCAGCTGTCTGCCAGTCAAGATGTAGGGCTCTCCATCACCATGTCTACCTGAGTGCCACCATGTCCCACCTTAATGATTGCCGGAGAAAGTAAAGCACAGTGTCCTCCATGTGTGGTTCCTGAGATGTAGGAAGCAGTTCCCTCCAGGCAACCTAGTAGCAGATATGAATGTGTTACTTAAGAGCCAAGAAGAAAACACGTATGTGCCCCAAGCACCACTTCTATGCCACCTGCGTGTGCATTTGGCAATATTACAGATGATTCTGGTTAGACCAATTCTACCAGTGTACTTGTTCTTCATGTTCTTTTTCTCCTTCCACACCAGTGACTTCTGAGAATACGGATGTGCTGTATGATAATATGAACCATGAGTCTTCCTGATGTGATAGAGTGAAAAGGCATTATAGCTGTTAAAGCAGGTCATGGGGGAAAAACCTGATTTGTTAAAGAATTGGGAAAATTTGGGAAAAATGCAGAATTTTTTTCTTTGCCTGATTATGAAACTTAGCAAAAGAATTATACTGAAACAGAAATGAGCTTGACTCTGATGAATAAAGTTTCTGAAGAACCTAGGGCTTTAAAGCTGACTATGGCGTTATAAATCAAAATTGGAACTGAGAGGAAGAATGAGAAAGGTACGACAATGAAGTAAAACCCACTGAATTATGCTTCTGTAAACTTCAAGTAGATATCCTCAGAGGTGAAAGCCTCAGAAGTTGTTTCAGAATTAACTCAGTTAAGAATTAAGAATATAGTGGCTGGCATGGGGCTTGGGAACTGGGAAATATCATGATGAAGGATGATGTTCTGATTTCAAAGAATCTTCATACTTCTTGTAAACTGCTTTTCCCATGTAATTATCAAGATCTGACAAGAAAAATGAATCATTTTGCTTGTGTAAAATTTACAAGAGACTGAGGTTTGAAACTTGGGGCAGAAGAAAAGAACCTGCCCTGCTGCTCAGTTTGCCTCAGAAGCCTGGGTTCATGTACTCATTGCACCTTCCAGACATCCCAGATTTGAGACCCACTTCTCTGAGGTTGGTTCGCAGTAAATGATAATAGAATAAACCTCTGAACATATAAGCAATTCCATTAAATGTCATTTATAAAAGAAGTCATGACATCTCTTCATAATAAAAACCCTATCTAAAACAAAGTTGGTACCAGTGACTGAAATATTGCTATAATAGATATGATTATGTTTTTGTAGAAGAATTTGAACTTTGATACTTTAGTTTAGGAAAGTAGTGAAATGTTTCAAGCACTGTTTAATGGGCCATATTAATAGGAGCATGTAAGTCAATGGTCCTGAGAATGATTTGAACTCAGGGGAGCTGACTCAAGAGGTTTCAGAGGAGAAGAACTTTACTGTTTCCTAGAGAGAGTTCTTGCAATATTTTGGTGAATAAAGCACCTTCTGTTGTCCTTATTTGAAGAGTCTCCTGAGGCTAAAGTGAAGAGATTTGGATAAATTCCAATTGCAGAGAAAAATCTCAAAACACCCTAGCATAGACACTGTCTGGTAGTTACTTCTGTTTATTCTTGTAAAGATTCAATATAAAAAAAAAGAAGAAGGTTAACAATGAAAAATACAAGATGCAAAACAATTGAGGAGAAAAGGAGCACCAGAACATGGAATGGAGGAAATTTCTTTATTCTAGATGATGAGCAGATTAGAAAATGGAATAAAGGGAGTGGTCACCTCATGGTAAGATCCCAGCCATCTAAATTTCCAATTTGTGGAAAGGAATTCAAAATGATTTAATACCATGTCTAATTAGCAGAATAATAGTATCAATTTTGTCCTTAGAACCTATAATCAATCTAGTTACTTGCCAAGGACCTATAAACTAGATAGATCATAGGTTCTAGAAAAGAAACCAATACTAATATTCTACTAACTTGACATAATATTAACATGTTCCCTGTGATTTAGTGAGGAAACGATGGATTCCATCTCACGCAGTGGGTCTTAGAAGGAATCAGAAGGCAGTTAACTATGTCCAAAATAGTCTTATTCTAATATTCTGCACAGTTTTACAACTTGCATAACTAAAATCATAAACATTTTATTTGATAACAGTAGACAATAAACTAAAACACTAAAAGTAAATGTTTGCTTTTTAATAATTAGTACTCTCTTTTCTCCGAAAACATTTGATATCAAGTTTCAATAAAGCTGCAGGGCCCATGATCAGTCATGTTAAGTCATGTTCACCTATTTTTCCAATTATTTAAAATATATACAAAAACATATTTGTTTTATTAGTATTATTAGGTAGTAGAATATTGATGAAGTTGAGGAGCAGAATGCAGCTAAGCAGTTTAGAGTAGGAGCCTGAAAAATAAGCAGCTCTGTTTATAATTAGAGAAAACAAAGTCTGCCTTGATTTAAATCTAGATATGTCATTGATTCTATCAGCATTTTTGTTATGGTTGGAAGCCAGAGACAACAAATCTTATAGGGACTCTAATTCATCAAATGCATAATCTGTTTTCATGTTTTTTGGTGTAGTATACTTTATCTTTCTATACCCTTTACCTGAGCACTTTAATGGACCTGTGCTTGGAAGCTGTGAGTGACCAGAACTTACATAGGTTTTAGAATATGTAACCAACACTCCAAAGTTGACACTCAGACAGAGAATCACACAGACACCTCATGGCTGGGAGAATAAACTGAAAAGCTGACAACCATTCTGCAATCGGGTATTGTTTTATTAATTCCTAAATTGAGACCTTCAGTGGTAACCTATCCTTAGGAACTGTCCTTCTTCTGCATGAGGAGAGTTGTTTCATTTGTCTTAAATGCACACCTTTATTAAAACTACCTTCTGAAAATCAAGATCTTTTTTTTCTGTGAATTTCAATCTTCAAGTTAGTGACACAAGGTACCAGGAAGCGTTGGTGGCTCACATGAAGTGATAAAGTGATGCCTTCAAGTAATCCTCATTTCTTATTACATAATAATTTCTATTTCTAAATGCATATTTCAAGTATAAATAAGAAATTAATTGTCTATTTAAACTTGGGATGATGACCTTTCTAAAGAGCATGCTAGAATGTAGGACTTCAGCTAGAATTTAACTAGCTCTTCTAGTTAATAAAGGTTTACCAAAGAGAAAAGATTAACACTGATCAATACTTACTTTAAATTACAACAGTGATAATACTAATAAATATTTTATGGAATAATAGAAAAAATGTAACATACATTATTAAACATATATCCAGGATGAAAATTTCTAGATGCATAGAAGCAAATGAGAATTCAAAATAAGTTTGGCAGAAAAGCTTTTACTCCATAACTGTCTGTGAGCATGAGAATCAATGTGGGACTTTAATGATCAACTTTAATGTTGATCTAGCCAAAATTCAGTTCCATTGAGTGAAAATATCCTCTCTTTTTAGCATGGGAATTGAATGCAGATGTAGAATATGTATGTGTTGGGAGTTCTTCGCAAACACACTCATATAAATAGTGAATCAAAGGCCTTTAAAATGTGGAGACATTTCTACAGGCAATCCCCAGAAGAGATGTGTTTGCTTCCACAGGAAACAATCCCACTGAAAATTAGTTCTCACAAGTTTCCTAAAAATATAAATAGTATGACAGCGTTTCAGCATAGCAGCAGGATGGACCATTTAAATTGCAATAACTGGCAAAGAAATGCAGCCTCCTGAAAGATTTAAATGTAATTATATCTTAAATGTTAACAGAACATTCCAATACTAGCCAGGACATTGTTCTGAATTATACTGGTGTTTTGCATGAAAGTAACCTCAGAAGGTGCAGGTGTGATGTTTATGTGCATCCATGGGCATTCACATGTGAGCATCTGTGAAGCATCTTTTGAAAACAGACATTGAGGTAGCCAGTTTCCATGGGAATAAATGCAAATATTAAGAGCAACTGGAAAAGAGAAAGTGAAGTCCCAGGGAAACAAAGTGGAAAGAAATGCTTGAGGGCAAACACAGTGGGTAGTATTGGACTCTGTGAAAGGGAGCTTGATTTTGAAAACAAAAGAGGAACAAAGAGGATGATACAAGTAAGCAGAAATGTGTGAACCTTATTATCAAGGAATCTTTGCTATGTAGAAAAGAATTCAAAGGTATAAAATATGCTATCATTAACATATTTTAAAAACAAAATGTACATAAGACTTGAGATTACTGGAAACTGAAGATTTAAGCAATGTTCAATTGTTTAAAATGTGAGCAAAGGTGAAAGTAAAATTAATATAAATTCAAAATCCTTCATGCTTAGAATTTCAGATAAAGAGAAGATGGGAGTAAGAAAAGAGCTATTGATCAATAGACCAATTATGGGAGATATTTCTTGTTTTCATACATTTCCCTTTATATTATCCTTATTGATGGAGGTTCTTTGCCAATCCTAAACTAAGAAAAATCAAGGTGGCAGCTTTCACCCTCAACACATGATCACTCTGGTGTAGGGTTTGTTTGTTTTCTCTATTACATTATGTTGAAAGATGCAGATAAAAGAATCCCAGGCTAACTCCAAGATATTTTAGTTACATATTTTTATTATAAGGGGCAAACTTACAAAACAAGAATAAGAAGTCCAATTTTAGCTGTGTAGTATGGGAACCACAGAGCTAGAGAGCCCTCAGTAGGCAGGCCATTTTCTCTGGGTACCCAAAAGGTCACACCCTAACCTGGTACAACTTCTTAAAGATCATTGGCTGAAAGCTGATGGAGATTCCACTTCACCTTCCATTTTTGATTAAATAAGAGAGTTCCAAACCCAATAAAAAATTATATACCCTGTCTCGAAAATCCAAAAAAAGAAAAAAGAAAAAAAATTATATACACTAGGAAGAGATATCAAGTATAATATTAGGATTATTATAAACAATATTAAGCAGGAAAACATGCTAAATGTTTTAATAAATATTCTATTTTAAAGAGTTTAAGTCTTGCATTGGAAATGGCTTGACTAAATCATAAGAGGAAGGTAAATGCGACTGTCCTCTATCTCACCTTCAACCCCATTGAAAGCCAGAGAAGAGAGATAATATTTCTTGAGTAGGCAGGAAGTGCAACCAAACAGCTTCCAAAATGTTCACTATATGAAAGAGACAACTGGCTATCTGAGCAATCACCCAAAGTCACATTTGCAGTGTTGAAGCCACCAACATTGGCTATGGCCTAGCATAACTGAGAGACCATTTCCAGAGGCAGGAAAAATTTCAGAACAATCTTACCCTGATTTGGCAATGCTTAGCAGTCTTTTTCCTTCTGTCTGTTTGTCCTATTCAGACATTGTGCATTTTGTCAGTGGTTTATGCATGGGCAGTTCCTTGCCCATACTGTGCCAAGTTGTGCCAAGAAGAAAACAAGGCATAAGTGGAGTGTCTTTGATGTTAAGTATTCTCTCAGGAGTAGATCCATGCTGTCTGGAGCAATTGTGTTTCATGTCAACAGAATCCTAAGTTTTTTAGATCCTTTTACAGAACCTTGAAGTGGTTTTAGATTACCTATATATGCAGAATACAATCTCTATGTATCCAAAAAACCTAGTTAAACTGACTGTATGTACAACAGACATGAATAACTATTGACGTATAATACTTAAGACCTATATAAATTAAAGACTAAGACTTCATATCAGAATATTAAATAATATTTACTCAACTGTGCTGTTAAGGAAGACAATGACCTCAAAATGTAAACAATGTATAAGTATCTTGATCAAAGGTTGGGATATATATTAAAATATGATAAAAATATCCTAAAATTGTACCAATATAAAAATTTTCTTAAACAGAGGTATAAACATGCATGCATACAATCTGAAAAATAACTTTGCATAGGTGTACAAATATTGTAAAGAGAAATAACAAATATATAATTTTCTTTGTTTTAAAATTTTTGCCTCTTCTCTCCAATAACATTTTCAGAGAAGCTGTAGCCCATCCTCTAGGACCTCTGAGATTAATTGAAGTCACTCTTGTGACTTAAAGATCACTGGCTGACAAAGATTCCCCATCACATTGGTACATTCTTTGCTTTAATTTCCATATCTTTCTTTACTATGTTGTCTGTTTTACTGATCTACCAATAGACTTTGGCTTGGAATCTTAAATATTTTGAGGCCCAATGATATGTGCTCATCTAAATGAATTTGTTCTAACTTTTGCTTTTAATGTGTCTATGTCTCTTTGAAAGCAGCACCACTGAAAAGATGATTAGAATGCCCACTAGTAATCCCAGTACAGACTGTAATTGTTCAAGTGAAAAGAATTCATTAAACACAATCCAGAAATTATTAGGTGCTACTTCAATAAAATATGAATGCATGCAACAGTGGTTTTGCTGGTACAAAGAAACTTGTGGTGCTTATTAAAGAATACCAGATAAAGTATCCACAGGATACCATTAATGCCAAGCAAAACCTCAATACCCTTTAATTCTCTGAAGTCTAAGAGATGTTAAAGGGCACCTAATAGAATTTTGATGCTACATACATTTGTCCATAAAGTCTGAAGAAATAATCATTCTCATAATATATAATTGTAAAGAAAATTAGTGCTGATAGAGATACTGTATCAAATAATCCAGATGTAGATGAAATCAGTAGTCATTATGGTTGCTAGTCTAAAAAGCAAATTTTTAATATTCTAAAATTGCTATATTGTATATTAATATGCAATATAATTTAGGGGTTTCACATAATAAAACCCTGTCAATGTCTGGTCTCAGTCTTCACAGGGAAAGCAGACTTTCTTATTAGAGTTGAATAAATTTTTGTTTTGGCTTAAATTAGTGTTAATGCTTATTTACTGTCCTGAATATTCTTATATTCTAAGTATACTAAATATTAGCCACATGTATTCTAAAATGTAAATACAAAGGATACACAACAGCATCACTAAACATTGCTTACTAAATATTTTTAGTCTACTCTCTACACTTACAGTAAAGAAAAACATCAGTGTTTATAAGATATGATTTTAAAACTGCAGCATGCTTGAGGACCAAAAAAAACCAATAATGTAGATTTAAATAAGGTGTATGTCAGTGTCAGGATTCTTATAATAATTCTCATTTTGTAGCTTACAATTTTATGGGTAAATTAGTTAAGGTAATTTTTAATAAATATTTAATTTTGAGACATCTTTTTGATATATTTCAGAAGTATAATTTCAAAATCTTATAGTAATAATCTATCATTATATATTTTATTGAGGCAATTCAACAAATAATGCACACAAATACATTTAAATATTACAAAATATTTTGGAATACATTAATTACAATTATGAGAGTTGTTGACAAAGGTTTTTATCCTGCCAGGCCGTTCCTGAAGCCATTCAGTCCCAAATAAACACACAGATGTCTACATTAATCATAAACTGTTTGAACTATCAGCTCAGACTTCTTATTAACTCTTACATCTCACATCAACCCATAACTCTTGTCTGTGTCAGCCTTGTGGCTTGGTACCTTTAATCAGCGTGGCATTCTCATCTTGCTTCCTCTGCATCTGGGTTACGACGGCAGACTCAGGCTTTTCTCTTCCCAGAATTCTCCTGTTCTCATTGCCCCATCTATACTTCCTTCCTGGCTACTGGCCAATCAGCATTTTATTAAAACAATACAATATAAGTGACAGGGTACAAGACCATAGTCCCATATCAAGGGATGATCTTGGGATGACAGTATACGCTAGAGAATGTGGCTGCAGATGTGTCAAAAAGATCAAGCGAATCAGATTCAGAACATGAATGGAAGACTGAATTAATGCAAAATCCTAAAAATTGAGCTGATAAGGTATTATGGTATATTGATCAGAAAATGAGTCCCTTTCCTGAGCTAGAATGTCCTCCTGTTTAACATGGCATGCATAGTGTTACATGATAAAAGAGGACTCAAAGTTCTCCAATATCTAGATGCTAACACAGTGGCTGGTTTTCAGAATATGAAACAAGTTCTGAGGACAAATTCAATGAGGAATCATTCTGTGAAGGAAGAAATGTTGGAAAAGAAAAAGAGACAATCGAGGCAGAAAATGTTACCGTTTTTTGTTATGTCAGATAATTAGAAGCAACTCCACTTTCAGCCAACTTTTCCCTGATTAGCCCGTACTCCTTACCTCCCATGAGACTACACCATTGAAAAGATCAGCATTCACTAAAGGTGCTGAATGTGATCAGCTTTTGCAATGCAGCAATATTTCTAAATTATGATTTTTAAATTCTTAAAAAGCTGTGATGTATTCAAATATAAATTTTGTATATGCAGAGAACAATTTAAGATATAGTATGATAATTTATTTTAATATTTTAATTTCAGTTTTGATGGCTTGAAGTGGAGTTTTATTGTATATGAGAAGGATGCCTGTGGTGATAAGTCAAACTAGAAAACTCAGTGCCCTAAGAACCCATCTCTATAAATTACTAATAGGCATTGAACAAATTGAGTGTTTCTTATATTAAGTTGGAAAAACTAGAAATCATAATTTATAAGTATCACAAATATTTAAACATTGTCACAGAAATATGTACATATACAAATTATCCTCAGGAATATTTTTATGAAATATCTTAGCATGTGGTATCATGCTCCTTGAAAACAGTGGTCACAGCCCATTTAAATTAGACAGGTTAATATTTCACTTTTAAAAAGAATCAAAAGATAGGCTAGAAATGATTAAATATGAACTCATCGGTAAGAGAATCATTATCATATACAAGATGTATTAAAAAATTATCAAATGGCTAAACCTTTCAAGTTGGATGAATAGATTTTAAAATATTGAGATGATTTTTCCATCAGGAAATATTTTTGCACCTTGTGTTTAATGTTCGTTCATACTCTAGATTTGCTTATTGAAAAATATTGATATATTGTGTAAGTCTGGCAACACTTTATTTTCCAGCAAAAGCAAAGAGATAGCCAATGAAAGAGTTTTGATATGTGAGTGAGATATATATATATGCCATAATACAAATGGTCTGAGTTACAGTTTTTTACAGGCAGCTTGTATTTTCAAGAAAGACACATATTCTTCAAACTGTATCAAAGAAATAATGAAAAGTCCACAGAAAACTGGGAAGACATGGATTTTTCTGAAGTTCAGCCCTAACCAGTCAATTTGCATTTTTAAACTTCCAGAATTTAATAGTCAATATCTATTTAATAAAGTCAAATGGATATTTAGCCATTATTCTTTCTTTCTTGGCTTTATTAAATTTAGTATTTGATGGAAATTATAAACAGCTAATAATTAAAATATATTGTTCTCATGTGCATGTTATTGTTAATTGATTAGTACATATAAGCAAATTAATCTGTCCAGCAGAACCCATAGTCCTTGTGGCATGTTGTTTTGTATTGAGGCAAGAACCTAAATTTTGTCTCTAGCGTGATGTCTCATTGTGTTCACCAGTCCTATGAACAAAGTTTCTTCCTTTTAAACTACTCTTCCCTACTCCCTTCTTTTTCCACTGGTGACCCTTACTCTACTTAGTTTTTATGTGCATTATTTACTTTTTTAAAAAAGATTAACACATAAGTGTGTTTATTTAGTAAATTTTTCCTTTCTGTGCCTGGCAAATTTTTAAAAGATACTTGGGTTTCATTGATATTTTCATATATTGTATTATATGGTTTTCTCTTAAGAAGTTGAATAATATCCAATTATTACATAAGTGGTGTATAATCCCAACCCCCAGCATCCATCTTTGGAAAACCCCTCCCCTGAGCCAAGACCTTGACCCCTCCCAAGGAAAAGTCAAGACCACTCCGGCAGGCCATTTAAACTTCTCCCCCCAAAATAAACAGCTGGTTCTTTCCTCTTTCTCTTTGGTGGTGGTGTTGGCTTTTCATTTTCCCCTTTGGCCACCTGAGAGCACAGATGTCTAGTTAAACCTGGATATCTTTTAATTTGGTTTGATTTGGGCTGATTGGAATTATTTATGTCAGTGGAGAGGCCGGTTTTTAGTAATATTCCTAACATTTTGGAGGTCCTGTTAGGGGCCTGGTTTTGCACAAGTGCTCTCCACTGCTCTAAAATTGGCTTTCAGGCTAGATTAGCTTCATCTCGGTGAGTTTTTTTTTTTTTTTGCTTATGTTAATAGGGGTAGGGGACCCATTTGTTTACTTTTGTCGATTTTTGAGCTTTCCTTTGAAGTCATGATCATGCCATGAAAGTCCAATCCAAGATGCTAAACCAGGCTTAGATGAAGTGAAAATTGCATGGCCAGGGACGCCTATCATTCAATTTTCACTGTCCCGATTTGGCTCAAGAGTTGTCCAGGAGAACACACTGTGACAGACTTGAGCCACACAATTGGGCATAGGCTTACAAATGGGTTCTTGCCATTCAAAGCCAGATCCATTATCACCCCTGGACTGCCTCCTAAAAAAAAAAATCTTTATATATTGGGACTGTCAGATACAATTGGTCCCGAATTGCTAATTTCTATATGCACTAAGATTTGCCCTCAATATGACCTTGACAATGGGACGTGATGGCCAACAGAGAGAATTCTTGAGTTTTCCATCTTCTGGGACATTGAAAACTTTTGCCACCATGGGGATAAATGTCCATTGTTTCTGGGCACTCTGTTCTTGCCCATCTCTCAGTAGCCATTGTCTTTGCAATCAGTTCTATTCGCCAGGGTCCTAGCACCTCCAGATTTCTGGCCATATGGAAATTGGGACCCTGAAATTTCGGCCATGATCATGCAGCCACACTGGCCCCTCCTTCACTCCCTCCAACCCTTACTACCCAAACCCTCCCTGTGGATCAACAATTTCCACAGTCCTTCCATTACCCATCCTTACCTACTCCCTTCCCAAACAAACTGGAAGTTCAAGGTCAACTTCCTCTCTACCCACCTTCCTCCTCTTCCCTCCTTCCTTTTGCATCTCCCTACACCTCCACGTCTCAATCTACTTTTTGGACCCTCTCTACACAATAGACTGACTCCTCCCAATCCTCCCCTGTCTCCTCTCCTATCAAATCTGATCATAACCCTTCCCTTCTCTGCCCTCCTCAGGGGGTAGTGTGAGCCAAAGGCATAAGTAAACTCCATTGTTGCCTACTCTCTTCCAGATCTCTCCTGATAGAAAGCTCTGCTAATCCTTCTGTTTATATTAAGGAGCTTCACTATCTGTCCCAGGCCTACGATCTAACCTGGTATGACTTCTATGTCATCCAAGCTTCTACGTTCACTCCTGAAGAGCGAAGTAGAATTCAGGCAGCAGGTAGACAGTACACAGTCCAGACTCACCAAGTAGACAGTGCAGCCCCTGTGGAGGGAGTGACTGTGCCGGGCACAGAACCATACTGGGATCATCAGCCTTGCCAGAATGGATGACAGAGGCAGGACATCATGGTTCAATGCCTCCTTTAGGGTATGGAGAGGGTCTCAGAGAAAGTTATTAATTTTGAAAAACTTTGAGAGATCGCACAGCTAGCTGATGGAAACCCAGCTTTTTTTTTTAAAAAAAAAACTTATTACAAGAGACTATAATCTAATACACTAGACTGTACCCAGCCTTCCCCGTGGGAGCCACGGTCCTGACTACCCATTTTATTTCTCAGTCAACACCAGAAATTGGAAGAAAGTTTTAAAAAGGCTGAGGAAGGTCCCCACCCCCATACAGGAATTGGTGAAAATGGCCTTTAAATTTTTAGTCCTGGAGAAGAAACAGCTGAGTTTTCCCAACATATGAGGCCACAACTGGTGGCAATGCTCAGAGCCCAAGCCCTAGCAGCTGCCCTGAGGTTATTGGGACCCCAAGAATGGGGTCAAGGGAAGTCAGCCATGAGGCTCCTTCCCACTGGAATTCAGCCTAAGTCAACCTCACATGCAGGCTTCTTCAAATGTGGTCTAAATGGCCATTTGACAAGATATTGCTCTGGGCCTTGGTCTACAAAGCCATGACCTATCTGCCAGAAACCTGAACACTGGAAATCTCAGTGACCCCATTTGGGCTCCTCTATGCCATGCCACAGAGGTCCAACCTCACTAACATTGGCAAGTGAGACTGTACCAGCCTTTGAACTTCTCAGCCTTGTGGAAGTTTGATACAACCCAGACTTGGTGACTCCCATAGACATCTCCGAGCATAGGGTAATGCTGCAGGTAGTGGGTAAGTTCATTGCTTTTCTTTAGGACATGGGAGATACCTACTCTGTTTTAACATCTCATTTGGGCCTTACATTTCCCTCACCAATTTCAGTCATGGGGGTAGACGGGACCCGCTCCTCCCCACTTAAAACTCTGCCACTGCCCTGCATTATTGCAGGGTGATTCTTCTCTCATCCTTTCCTAGTCATACCTGCTTGCCCTGCACCTCTACTTGATTGAGATATTCTCAACTGCTTTGGGGCCTCACTCCCTTTGGTCCCCACACACTCTCCTGAGTCACACTTTCTTCTCACTTTAATAGCCTCACATGTTCCTACCCCAGACTGTTCTGTCCCTACCCTCCCTGATCCAGTAGCTCCCAAGTATGGGATACTTTCACTCCTGTGATTGCTACTCACCACCAGCAAGTCCTAGTTAGCCTTAAAGACCCTTCATCTTTCCCTTCCAGATCCCAGTTTCCTATTTCTGAAACCCACTGCTGAAGCCTTAATCCTATTATCACCTGTCTCCTGTCTCACGGACTTTTGAGTCCTATCAACTCACCCTGCAACACTCCAATCCTTTCCATGTGTAAACCCTCTGGAGCTTACTGCTTGGTTCAAGACCTCCACCTCATAAATGAGGCAGTTATTCCAGATAACCCACTGGCTAACAACCCATATAATCTCCTGTATAACGTCTCTCCTACCACCTCCTTCTTTAATGTTCTGGATCTAAAGGATGCCCTCTTTACTGTCCTTTTACATCCTGACTCATACTTCCTCTTTGCCTTCAACTGGAAGGACCCTGACTCCTGGTCCTCCACATAGCTTACATGGACTGTTCTCCCTCAGAGTTTTCAAGACATTTCTTTGGCCAAGCTCTGGTTCAAAATCTCTCAAACTTTGACCCAGGTCCTAGCTCACTCCTACAGTACATTGGTGATCTCCTTCTCTGCAGTCCTACATTGTCTCTGTCCCAACAGGCCACCTCTATGCTCCTGAGCTTCCTCAGAACCCTGGGATATAAAGTCTCCTGAACTGAGTCTCAGCTGTGCTCTCCTACAGTGGTATATTTGGGAGTTCAACTTAGCCAGGGGTCTAGGACCCTTACCTTTGACAGGGTCCAGTCCCTGTGGAATTTACAGCCCCAAACAGAAGGGCTCAAATCTTCTCATTTTTGGGCCTGCTAGGGTTCTTCCACCATTGGATCCCTAACTTTGCCATTATAGCCAAGCCTCTATACCAGGAAGCCAGAGAGACCCCTACAGGGCTTCTCACCCACCAGGCCATCCTCGGCTACCACTTCTTTCTACAGCAAGATGTCCTTCTAATAGCCCCTTCTTTTACTTTTCCAAACCCCATGAAGCCTCACTATCTCTATACAGATGAGAGATCAGGAGTGGCCATGGGTGTTCTAACCAAACAGATTAAGCCTTCGAATTAGGCTGTTGCTTTTTTTATCCAAACAGCTGGACCTCATTAACTGGGAATGGTAACCATGCCTGAGAGCTGTTGCAGCAGCATCTGAACTCAACTGGGAGGTTCTCAAGATCACTTTGTCCAGGCCAATCACGGTATATTCTACACACTGCCTCTCAGATCTTCTGAGACACCCCGCCGCCTCTTCTCGGACCTTCCCAATTCCAGGTATTTCACTTGCTGTTTCTAGAAAACCCCAAATTACTTTGGCTTCCCATCCTGCCCTAAACCCCACAACTCTTCTTCCTGCTCCTCCTCTCTGGTACTTTCTCTCACTCTTGTCCAGACGCTGTAGAGGCTTTAACCTCACCTCATCTGGGTCTTCTAGACCAGCTACTTACAGATCCCAAACTCACCCTATTTGTTGACGGAAGGTCCCTTATAGATAAATCAGGAAACTGCCAGGCAGCATAAGCAGTGGTCACTTCCACTAACACAATTGAAGCAACCCGCTAGCCAATGGGAACCTCTTAACAAAAGGTCAAATTAATTGTCTTGACTAGGGCACTCCAAATAGCCAAGAGTCAATGGGCTAATAGCTATATTGACTCTAAATATTCCTTCGTATTAGCCCATACTCATTCTACTCCTCATCCTGGCACCCTCATTTTTGGTGATACAAACAAGACAGGTAACAGCAATATTTTTTCTCCTATTCACCTTTAAGGAACAGATGCCTGCCATATCTGAGATGACAGTTAACAGGATGCCTCTCCAGGCATACCTCTCCCTGTGTGTAAACCCACCAACACCCAGCTTTCCTTTCCCCCATGTTGCCCCATGCCGCAGGAAGTAGCCAGACTTAAGTTGATGCCCATTTGTTCAAAGAGATCCTAAAATCTTGGTCATAAGAATGACCTCAGTTTCCTTTCACCCTTTATACAGAGTCTGGAATGTAATCCCAGCACCCCCAGCATTCATCTTTGTAATCTCCCTCCCCTGTGCCGCCAAACCTTGACCCCTTCCCAGGAAAGGTCAAAACCACTCCCACAGGCTATTTAAACTGCTCCCCAGAAAAATAAACACACAGTCTTCCCTCTTTCTCTTTGGTGGTCGTGTTGTCTTTCCTTTCTGTCTTCATGCCATCCAAGAGCACAAACAACCAATTAAATCTGGATATTTTTTAATTTGGATTGATTTGGTCTGATTGGAATTATTTGTATCAGCAGAGAGGCTCTTTTTTAGGACTATTCCTAACATGGGATATTTCTCTATATCACATCTATGAATTCTCAATCATGTGTTGATCTTCTATTAAAGTAGATCTGTCTTTTTTGCCTGGATATGTAAACTTTCATCCTACTATTTGAATAATGTTACATGAACATCAAAGTAAAAATATTTTTGTAGTTTTTAGGCATCCTTATCATGGGATTTTAGGTAGCAGAAAAATCACTGAGTTATATAGTAGTTTCATTTTTTTTGTATGTTTTCACTAATACAATGATATCATTCCCCATAGAAATGATAGTCCCCAGGGCAAAAAAGAATGAAATATTGATTTTAAAATAAATGTGCGCGCACACACACACACACAAAACCAAAAACAATCAATGAACTAATAATTAAACTCTGCCCCAGAAGAAAATTTTAGGTCCTGATGGATTCACAGTTGAATTTATCAACTTTCTTAATCTGTAGAACTATCCTATGGAACTCTACAACTCTGAATATTGATTGGTTGTAATTTTCTCTAATGATCTTTTTCTCTTGCTCCAAAATAAAATCTTCCCTCATGAGGAATGAGGACTACACTTATATGTGGGTATATGAACAAATATATAAACTGTAGTTAGGTGTTATGTCTGTTTATTCAAGTGGTGGATATAGCTTCTGCTCCACAGTCCATTATTTCCCTAATCCTGGAATGTTGGGATATTTCCAGTATCAGGCTTTATTTCCCTCTTGCTATTCAGGCTTATGGCCCCATTAGAGAGCTACCGGTTACTGCTAAGTTAAGCTTGCCACTAAAGGAGTATTGTGTCATGCTGGTATTTGGTATCATTCTTGGGTGTCATAGCTTAATAGGACAGTTGGTGCTTCCATCGTCTGGAATACCTCCTGGCACCTTCTAGTACCAGGATAACTAGTTCTCAGGGAGAAAGCTGTCAGATCAGTTTCAGATCAAATCATCTGGTCCTGTGTTGGAAATGCATGGCTTCTTCAGAAATAGGAAAAAATTACCTTCCACCTCTAGGGGCAACCAAGGACAAGAGTAACAGCATGTGATGTTTTTGGGAGTCTCTTGAACAACCCTAACAACTCAAAAGAGGATTTCTTATGCCTAGTGTTGCAGTTTTTGTTAGATCGTCTTTTATTCTTGGGGAAATATCACTAACCTAGGTGAAAATTTTTCATTTAAACTTTATTTTTATGTATAATCTTACAGTATTATAAAAGCATAATTTTAGACTATCGTAATGTTCTCTTCTTCTATATTTATCATTCTACAACACCCTATTAAAAGACTTCTTTATCTCATTTTATCAGATCACTTGTATCCTTCTATTAACATTTGTTTCTCCCATGAACCCACAATCCAGAGATGGTTCATTTTTACTTTTCAACTTTCTGTTTTCTAGAGCATATGTACTCACATCTGAAGACTGAGAGCTATGAAAACTCAGATTAGAGAGAACATGTGTTTGTCTTTTTTTGTCAGGATTACATCATTCGATATGAACTGTTCTAGCTTCAGATATTTACAACAGTATTGAATTGAGTTTTTTTTGCAGCTATGTTAATGTGAAATATCAGTGTGCAGCTGTTACCATTTTCATTCTATTTGCTTGAATTTATTTATATTATATGTGTATTTGAACACATATTTTCTGTTTTAAATTGACACTAGCAATGTAGAACATATTTCGGACTTAGCCTTCGTTCTCTAATTTTTGAAAATTATTTAAGAACTCAGTTGGAGGTATTTTAAAGTATAGCAGAATTCTGTCTGTAATCCATTTCAACTGGAGTTGATTTTTAGATACAAGTGTTTTCTTTTTTTTTGTATGTTTGTTTGTTTATTAATGTTTCAATCTTCCCATTTTCCAAAGCTTGTTAGGTTTTGGTCTTTTCTTGCAAGTTTGCATAAATCTAGAATTCATCCGTTTCTTTTAAATTTTCCAACTCCTTGGAGTATCAAGTTTCTACAATATTCCGTTATAGTAATCTTAATTTCTTTGATATTTGTTGTAAGGTCTTTTTACTCATTTCTGAATCTGTTTATTGAGGCCTCTCTTTTTTAAAAATTTAGGTAAATAGGTCCAATTGTCTTTTGTCCTTTTCAACTTTTTTAAAGAATGAGTTTTTAGATTCACTGATCCTTTGTACTTTTCATTATGTTTTACCTTTTATGATTTATTGTCATCTACTGGATTTAGGTTTGCTTTGTTCTTATTTTTCCAAATTATTGAGTCGAGTCAGTAAGCCATTTATTTGTTGTCTTTCAAACTTTTTTTTCTTTATTTTACATTCAAACCACAAAACTTCCTTTCACCCCTCCTCCCAAACCTTCTCATCTCCCCCACCAGCCTAGCCCCCATTTCCTCTTCCCATTGGGAGTCAACAAAATCTGGCATACTAACTTAGGGCAGGAACCACATGCACAGATCCACAATCAAGTACCAGGCTGAGATCGGGAATCCAACGGAAGAGAGGGAGGAGAAAATACATGAGCAAGGGAGATCAAGATCATGATGGAGAAATCTCCAGAGACAACAAAACCAAGCTCGTGGTAATTCATGATCTCTGGACCAAGAGCTGTGGAGCCTCCACGGGACTGAGCTAGGATCTCTGCATGTGGGAGAGAGTGGTGAAGCCTGGGCTTCTAAACTTTTAATGTAGGCTCTTGGAGCTGTGGGTTTCTCTTGCAGGACTGCTTTCAATGTGTCCCGGACCTTTTGTTGTGTTGTGTTGTGTTTTTCTCCATTAGCTGTAGATTGCCTTGTGTGTTTTTACGTTTGTACTCCAGCTGGTGGTGCTCTTTGCTAAGAATCTGGGGCAGTTAGTATTCTTAGATTTGGCGGAGAAAGCATGTGATGGCGGAAATGTTTTGAAGTTTTGTATCGTGGTTCCATGCATGTTCTACCCGCTTTCTGCTTCCAGGATGCAGATGCAGTGCAACCTGCCTTGCTTTTTCACACATCTTTTCTGTCTTGATGGACTAATTGATGAAATGTAAGAAAAAAAAATTAGTCTTTTGGCCTTAAATTTATATTCCCTTTGGGTATTGAAAAAGTAATTAAAACAGTGGGAATACAAATGACTGGAAATTTGAGAAGCAATATTTAAATACACACTATTTTTCTTGTTTTTAAAATGAATGTGGGTACTCCAAAGACGGATCCGAAAAAGGGGGGGGGGGAGCTGAATACAAAAGAATGTCAAAATGTCTTTTGGGTTTTATATTAGAAAGACAAACCCCCTGAAGAAATTTGAGTGTCCTAAGTAGTAAGACAAGCTTAAAGACACAGCAAGTTTCTGACTCGGGTGTTGTTTTCACTAAGAAATCTGATAAGAACAGGGTTTTGTATTGATTATCTGTCTTGGGTTCATTTATGTCTCTGCAATAAAGTAAATGTGACTAAAATATAAACTTAGGGGAGGAAGGATTTATTTAGGATCACTATCTCAGATTATATTCTCTCATCACGAGGGTAGGAGCTTGAATTTTCTTGACAAGACCAGGATGAAACGAATGCCTAATTTAGTACTCATCTTCATTTCTGACTATTGTTCCAACAAGGATCCCAAATCAGGGAATTGTGCCTTCTACTTTCAGGCTGGATCACCTCAGGTCGATTCCTGTAATCAAGGCGATCTTTCACAGCTATGTCAAGAGACAACATAATCTATACAATTTCTCATTGAGATCCTTATCCCGGGTGTTACTGTTTTTCAAGCAGACAACTAAAACTGTTACCATGTCAGCCTGTGAAATGCCGCACAGGTAGTTAAGAGGTTTAACCTAACAATTGACCAAGCAAGTGGGAGCTCACTGACTCAGGAACGACAGCTGGGGAACCTTCATAAGACAGAACTAAGCCTTCTGAATATGGGTGACAATTGTGTGTCTTAGGCAGTTTGTGGGGCCCCAGCGGTGGAATAAGTATTTATCCCTAGCATGTGAACTGGGTCTTTGTAGTCCATTCCCTGTAGAGGGATACCTTGCTCAGCCTAGATCCAGGAGAGGAGGGCCTTGGTCCTGTCTCAAGTGATGTGATAGATACTGTTGACTCCCCATGGGAGGCCTCACCCTCTAGGAGGGGTGGATGTTGGATGGGATGGGGAGAAGGTGGGAGGAGTGGAAAGACTGGAGGGAGAGGAAATTTGGTGTATAAAATGAGACTGTTTTAAATATTTTGAAAAGGAAAGAAAAAGCCTATACAATAGGAAGATTTCGTGATATGTTTGGTCACCTTTAGTTTTTTTTTAATTGTTCTATAATTAAAATATAAGCAACCATCAAGGTTAATAGATTTATTTCAAAATGTTTCTGTGTATGTATTATTGTAGTTTATCAACTTGAAAGTCAAGCAATCAAGATTTTTCAGGACGACTTAGCAATATCATCGAAATATAAACAACAGATTATTAGCAACAGAACTTTCCTTCTCTGAGTTACATCAATCAAACCAAACACACCAGTTTGTGAAGTAATCTGGGCTAGTAGTCTCAGTGTCTAAATACATTTGGGTAGTTATTAGAGAAGCCATTTATAATATTCAGTTCCAACGTACTTGCTTAAAATAGGCCAAGATCTCCAAAACATTAGGAGACTATTGACCTAAAATATATTATCTGAAACATTCCATTCTTTTCTTAGCTTTTTAAGAATATCTTGTTAAATTTCTAAAAATATGAAAGTCTCTAAATGATTAATACTTCATAAAACATTAATTAGTGGAGAACCCAAAATACAACCAAGTGTGGTTATCAGTACAGTGTGCTGGAAATAGTTAAATAGTTGCATATTAGTCATGCCTTATTTAACACAAATTTGCACATGTGCTATTGTGTTTCAATTTTAATAATTTACAATATCTGTAATTTATTCGATATTTTCCCATACATTCAAGTAAACTGATAAGACTATTCATCATTTTGTCATATATTTAACACACAAGTTTGAACCATGTGTAATATTACTCATGAATTTTAGTTATATCCTGATTTAAGAATATTTTAAAAATAACTACATTTTTAGCTTCATTCAGAATTTTGCATTTTTTAAGCATTAGGATTAGAAGTAAATAATATGTAACCATGTCAGTGAAAATTATTTATGTGTAGACCAGTATTGTAAATGTTAAATTCTGTCAGGAGCCGGTTCCTCCTAAAATCATTACAGGAACCATCACACTGGGGATTCTGCAGATCTGTCAGGAGCTATTTCCTCCTAGGATTATTGCAGGAACCATCACCCTGGAGAGTCTGCAGAGAACCCTACACCCCTAATTGTGTTAGGAATCCTAATTTTGTTCTATTGACAGAGCCTACCCCACACCCAAATTGGCTGTTAATGGAGAGCTATCTGTTAGGGGAACCCGCCCCACATTCCAAACTATCTAGAGAACTAGGTGTGTCAACCTGTGAATTCCTGGCCTACGTGACCAACACGAACCACGTGAACAACATGAACCACGCGGCAAGAGCCCAGGCCCCTGTGCCCACCCCCCAACTCCTTACCCTATATAAGCTGTACCCCATCTCTAATAAACGGAGGCTTTGACAGGAACCCCCGCTTAGCCTTATTCTTCTCTCTTAGTCCATTATCTTCCAGATAGTGCCTCTCCAGGACCCTGGAATAACTGAACTGCCAGGCGGGTTACAAACTCTAGACTAAGTAACCCGCCAAGGCAATTAACAAAATTCATTAATAAAATTAGTGAAACCTTATTCATGATATTCTAAAGGGTATTAATAAATTAGTTTCAACTAGTTGTCTAAGAACTTAATGAACTCTTGTATAGTTAAAAATTTATTTCTTTAAAAGTTCATCTTTATACAACTTAAATTCTTTTTATAAATGATGTTGGTTACATTGTATTAATTAAATTTATTATTGAAATTTCATTATAATACAACTCAAGAGGAAATGGTATTCATTTTTATTTCTGTTGCACATAACAGTAATATTACAAATTCAATATAATATATCCTGCTTAATGGGATACTAAAATTTAGCTAAAGGAACATTTACCTAAAAATAACTTAATGTAGCTGCTTATATTTATAGTGCCATAAGCTATGGTGTTGAGATTCAAAATATGCATTATATCAATACTAGCAAAAACTAAAAATCAAACCAATAAAAGAGAGAAAATAACCATAAAAGCATGTTTTTCCAAACTTGCGTATTGAGACCTTGTAAATGCATCAACTATGTCTTAAATCTCACTAATCTTGTTCATATTTTTCCTAATGATATCTTTTGTTTGTATATGATCATAATTTCATTTAAAATTTTATTTTAATAAACATTTTTATTAACTCTTTGAGAATTTCATACAAAGTATTTTGCGTATTTATCCCCAGCTCTTCCATGTAGCTCCTTTAAGATCCATTTCCATCACTCTACTCATCAAAGTTTGTATCCTTTAAAGATATTTTTTATTCATTTACTATAACCTTGACTCCAATTTGATCTGACCATATAATTCAGGGTGTGGGAGCATCCACTAGAGTGCGCTTGACCTCCTATGTGCCATAGCTAAAGAAAATTGACTACCCTTCCCTCAGAAAACATCAGAATTCCATTCCATTTCAGTAAATTTGGAGGTCCATGACCCTCTTCTATATTTTTATATTCAAAATGTTTGTATTCATCTTCTGCTATCTTAAAACTGCTGTGAGTTCATGTGGTAGCAGTCCTTGCCTGTGCAGAAGATGCTGTCTAACTCCAATCCTTCTCAAATTATGATCATCCAATTATTAAAATCTTTCTGTCTCTTTCCTGCAGTGGTCCCTTAACCTTCAGACAAGAGTATAATAAAGATGAGACATTGACGTTTGAGTGCTATTCAGTCATGTATGTATCCTCTTCATTTAGACTAACTGGGAGCTTATAAATTAATTACCAATGCTGCACAAATAAATTTCTCTGATGATGGCTGAAAACTTCACTAAGATGCAGTTAGCAAGTTACTGATTTACAAGGTAATTTTATACTAAGTTAGTTTAGCAAAATACTAGTAGTTTTATTCCTGGGACATACGAGTTCTCCAATCATGCATTGCCCATATTTGCAGAACAGAGACATGTATTTCTTCATGAAAGAAGAGATAGATGAAAAATCTAATTAAAAAATGAAGTTTCTGGTTTTCCTGATAGTATTCATGTCACTATTACTTCCATTGGCGTATCTTGCAGTTTTAGTCATTATTTCAAGTCACAACATTGATTCCTGAAGAAAACTGTTGACTTTTCTTCCCAAAGAATCACCACAGCACCTTCCATTACTAAAAGAGCTATCAAGCAGAAAGACAGCTTCCAGGGGCACACCAGCTTGATTTCTCCATGTTCTTTGCGCAATGTAGATACTGTCTTTAGTAATCAGTTTTTTTTTATCATGTTCTCATTGACAATTAAGAGCAAGATACAGCGTGTTCAGGAAAAAATGTAATGTGGGGTTGGAGTTTCAAGTGGTAGAGGGAAGAGAAAGTAGTGCAGTTTGGGGAAGTAAACAGTGGGGTAAGATAACTAACTCTAAAGTTATTTGAATAACGATAAAGAAGCTTACAATTTTATATGTAACAGAGAAAAGAGAGAGAGAGAGAGAGAGAGAGAGAGAGAGAGAGAGAGAGAGAGAGAGAGAGAGAGAGATGGAGACGGAGAGAAAGGGAGTTACCATACAAAAGAATTTATGCTCATCCCAGAAGCCTTGGGCTGCCAATAATAGATATAGGATAACATCCTTCAAACTATTGGTAAGTAGTTTTCCACATATCATAAAACAATTTAGAATATTGCCATTGTTCTTAATTTCCAACCAGTAATTGATGAATTTAGATGTTATTTTAGAGAGAAAATTTCAGAATACAGGACTGACATATATACATATATATACATACAAATATATATATATATATATGCATTGTGTCTCTAAAATTTTCAAGTAGTTATGTTTAATAATTCAAGTTATATTTTTTACATAAATATAATCACTATCCTGCAGAACTATAGCAGCTAAATATTTTAATTTTCTAAGCAAAATTTATTAGTAAGGCAGCAAACAAATATACAAATTATAATTGGTTAAGGGATCATATTTCCATGGATTTATGAAGTTAGCATGACTTACAAGACCTTCATGTGCCTCTGACTTTGGGAATAATCTCAACAGTGACTTTGGAAAGCACTTTTGTTACATTCTCACTGATCCATAAAGATTTAATTGCTCCATATGTTGCACATTCAGTGCTAACTGAAGTGCAATCAACAGTTTACATATCTCTGATTACCATATTTCTTTGGGAATAGTTAATTAATGTTTTAAAATAATTGAGCACTCTTCCTTTTATTGATAATGTTTCCCCTCATTCTCTATTTCATGAGCAGCTACCCCTCTTGTGCCATGCCATGTTATACTGTAGACCACAGAGGCACACGAATGGTTGTTTTACACCTCACTTTCTTGGTAACTAACTAGATATTTGAATTCTCTAAATAAACTAAAACAACAAAAGGTGTTTTTCAAGAAAGCACTATCTCACCAATGTGCTTTTCAACCAATTTATGTGAAAATTAACTTTATAGTATTTATAATAAGAATATTAATGCCACTAAATTTGTAATACCCAATGAGGTTTATAATTCTATGATCTTACACCTGTATACCATACTGTAAAAAAATTCTGACAGTGATTATCTATTTTTATAAATAGTGGGAAAAGACTATGGGAGCTCCTGACTATGTGAAGTCAACATGGACCTAGTTCCGTGCTTCTCCTATTAGAATGTTTTACGTAAAATGACACCATTTATGCAATGCAACTTTGAAAGAGTAAGTGAAAGAAAAGAAGAAAAAAATGAATTGTGTTGTTACCTTCTGTGGTATATTCTGATGTTATACAAGTGGAATACTTTGAGCTTGTTTGTTTGTTGGTTGGTTGTTGGCCAGCTTCCTGAAGCAGGGTCTTGAGATTCCTCTCAGACAAAGCTATAATTCCAACTTCCGCCACCTACCGAACAACATTACAGGGATGGACCACTATATTTATCTCTAGTGTTACTTCTTAATATTGAATTTAGTTAATTTTTGTTTTGTTTACAGATAAAGCTATGAATTCATAGTTTAATATGAAATGCGAGATCATGATATGAGTTATATTTTGACCAACGATCAGTAGTGTTGGCAGCAGTAAAGGAGTCACAGGTGACTGAGCTGCTGGAGATTTTGTTCAAAAGTGGTACACTCCAATTAGTTACAGATAAATACACCAGTTCCAGACTTAATACATCAACCAAAGCTTTAGTCATACAATAGGACTGTCCCATCAGTCAGTCTTGGGATTATTGTTACTGAACCTCAAATCAATAAAATAACAGGATGTTAGTACCTCTTTTGATACTTGAGAGGCATCATCATGAAAATACTAAAATATTCAACATGATTAGTGAATAAGAAGCTAGTCCACCAGGTTTAAGTAGTACCCATGGCAAGAATAAACTCTAAAGCAGACACAGAATGTCAACCACCCATTGTCTTGAACTATGCAATATAATTCAACTCTTAAAATACCTCTTACATTTCTCCTCTTGTGTGTAAATACACTAATCACTCAAAATTAAGGGTAAAGTGATTCACTCTCTCTGCTTAGATTATAGATAAATCTTTAAGAAAATAATGAGCCTGTGTGATTATCTAACATATTCTAGATATTACAAGAATTCATGTTTACTACTTATTCAAATTTTTAACTATGACCACATATGTATAATTTTCATGGTGAAAAAATCAGAAAAAAAGTTCACGATTTTTGAAAAAGAAGCTTGTCTTTAGCCAATAAAATGCCTTCATTCTGTCTTAATTTGAATGTATGATTGTCTTTAATACGTTTTACTGAGTATCTAGACAACAAGATTTTATCTTCGCTCATAGAACACAGCCAATTAAATCTTCTCTAGAATGTCATTTAAAAATACTGGTGAAAATGTGGAGATAAAAATAAAAGTTATATATTTTTTTAAAAAAAGTCATTTGCCATTGCATAAGTTTTAGAATTTAACAACAGTCACATAAATGCTACCATACTTTTATTTCCCTCTTTAAGGATGAGATAGAGGAAAATTTAAATTTCCAGGATCAGAGTCACTGAGAAAATATTAACTTCGAACCTGAGTCATGACCTTTGTCCATTTGCCATATTTCTTTAGTTTCACTGTTCTAAATCTCTTTGTATGAGTGTCTCTGTCTCCCTCTAGGACTCTGTGTCTCTCCACTCTGTTCCTAATTCTGTCTCTGTCTCTCTGTCTCTTTCTCTCTCACACATAAGCATATCTCTATTGTTCTTTCTTTAAATTCTGCCAATCATTTCACAACTACAACTTGATAGTTGGTTATGCATACTCTAATAGGTTACCTGCACAAACTTAAAAAGTTCTGTGTTGGTCAAATTACCTTGTCTGTGTAACTCCTTGGTAAACTAACTTTTACAGTCTGTGTCACACTCAAAAGGATGACAGGTGGTACCATGCTCCATGCTGCACTTGAATAACTAATCTGCATAAGCACAGTAAGAAAGCTCATTACACAGCAACATATGTGGACACATCATTTCAGGATGCCATATGCTTCTAAGGCACATATAAAATAATTATCACAGCTAGTCCCAGATAGTGTCATGTGTGTTTCATTTAGCTTTAGCTAGAAGGCTTGATTATGCCATCATTGCTCCATTCCTTTTATGTTTCTTCCATCTCCAGTCACTTTGTTCTCATTATCGCTAGTGCTTTTATTTTTTAGCAACAGTCTTTCTTCTTTATCCTGGCCCTGGAGAAAAGATAGAAGGTGTTAGTTACTTATCCCTACACCATAACTTTAATTTATTGCTCCCTTGGTTCCTTTATTGGAAACCATTACCTTCTGTGGAATGCTTTAGCAGATATTCTTTTTCCTTTCTTTTTGTTGTCTCCAGACTAACTCTCCTTTCATTATTTTTCATAAATCGTTGTGGCTTTTCTTTAATCTGGGTGTACAGAGTCACCCAAGGTTTTAAGGTTTTTATTTTGTAAGTCCTGGAATTAAAACTGCAATAGTCATAATCAACCCCAAATTTAGTCATATTGGTATAATATTTTAAAATAAACACAAAGAAAGCAATCACCTACTTTAAAAATTTTAAGTTTGAGATGCAATGCTGTCTTCTCTTCAGGAGTCTCAGGTTTGCTTTGGAACTGGGTCACATGCAGCAGGTGTGCAAGATTACCTGCAACTTTACTTTTCTTTTCTTGAACATTCTTCCTATTGTAAAATGCACGTGCCAGGAAGTTTTTCCTTGTGCTTTGCAAAGTTCATTTCCTCTAACCGGGACACCATCTCAGTTGTATGGAACGCTGTTTTCACATGTTTGCTAACATTATTGTAAACTAAAGTGCAAGATCCCTGGTACAAAATTGTTAAGATTCCCAAGATATCACAGTCTGTTAAGTGTGCAAGTTACACGCCCAAAAAAATGCACTTACATAGGGATTCACTTATGAGTCAGTGTTCTCAGACTTCCTTCAGTTGACCTAAGATAAATTCCAAGAACAACCATGCCTTATCATATTGCTATGTTACATTTTTGTATAATTGGTGTGTTGCTGAAACTGAAAAGAATATATATATGTATATAATTGGATTTCATACCTACTGAATTTTAATTCTCTAACCTCAAATATATTTCAAAAAGTCTAGAAGACTTTAGAATTTTTATACTTTTATATAGAAGTCTCCTAAACATTTTTATAAGTAAACTAAATATTCAATATAATATAATTAGGAACATAGTAAAATCATTGAATATTATTGTTTAAGAATCATGGTTTATTTCATTTATTTGCTTAAATATAGTGACCAGAGAACAAATGAACCATATTGAAACAAAGCAAACCACATTTTCTGAATGACTTCAGCAGAATAGACATTAAAGATATTTTATAGATGGTAGTGCTTTCTGAAGTATTCAGGAATCTGAGTTACCCATAAAATGATCCTAGTAGTAATTGGTCATGACCTATAATGATTACTGGATCACATAATAGACACACTCCCCTTTAAAACAAAGAATTCCAGGTAAGTCACAGCAGTTTGTTGATTAACTTAGCATATATGGGTAAGAATTAAAAGGTGTTCGATGTTTCCATGCCCATAATGGTTTGCCTAAACATAACTGGCTGTTTTTACATGTAGTTATCTATTTTATAAGATCTGATTCCAAATGCCAGTACAAACACTCTGGATGTATTTGATGCATCATCCCTTTCTCCCCTAAAGGCCATTTTCAGTTTTAAGTGAAGAATGATTTTCATTTGTTCATATAAACAATCTAGAGCTACATCATTTTGCAATTAGAATGTAATTTAGGTATTGTGAGAAGAGATCTGCTCCTCTCTAGTGCATTTTCCTAAACTACATAAGGAGTCGTTAGTTTCTGAGAATGGAGAGCCTACAAAAGAAAAGAACTGTTCAGGGAAATTTCTCTATTTCTGAATCACTATTGGTCTTGAGATTTTTTATTTGCATTTTTTTTTCATGCAATGAAGGCCTGGGCAGTAATTTTGTGACCTGGTGAACATTATTTAGAGGAATTCATTAAAACCAACATTATTTTTTTTTAATTTGATATAGGTCAATCTAATTCCATATTCCTATGAAACCAAATGGCCTATTTTCATAATTTAAGGTGAAGATTTGTCGGTTTGTTGATGTTTTCAGAAACGATGTCACTTCTAAGAATTAGGCAGGGGAATGAAATGGGAGTCCTCGCAATTAACAGTTACTGCTTTTTCTAGTTAAACCTGGCACTAACTGTTAAAAAAAAAACAAGATTATAAAGAAATAGATCCAAGTAAAAGCAAATTAGTCTGACAATAGATGGTACCTAGGGTCTAGATGCATTTATTCTAAATGTGCTTTGATCTTGGTCAGAAATGTCTATATTTTTGCACGAGTTAGAATAGACTTCATTTCACTTTATTAAAAATGTATTGTAAAACTGCTTTAGAAATAATCAAAACCATATTTCCTTCAACTAGAAATGTATGTTCATATTTTCTTATCATCCAATTAAACATTCAAGTATGTTGTCAATATAATGTGACATATTGCTAACGAGATCTCATATAGGAAAAATATACAATTGCTGTTTATCATGTTATGTGAATACCCTAAATAGAAACTGTCAAAATTTAAAAAACACATACTTTAGAAATACAAATGTGATATTCACTAAGGTTATTTTAATTCACACTCCCATCAGCAATATTTATATGAACTATCAAAAACTGCAAGTATTATTAATTAATCTTTTTCAACTGGTTAGTTTAAATTAATTCTGTATTTGTTTTGCTTTTATTACAGTGAATTGTTCTGAAGTAGTCAGTTGTATTTTTTGTAAATTTATATGAACAATATAAAAAAGTTTATATTCATTTCTGTATGCATTTAGCTATCAAAAACCTCAGTTGGTGTTTATTTTTGATATCCATAAAATGCTAACGTTTTATACACATACAAATCCGGTTATTCACTGAGAAGAGATTTGATCTCTTTAGAACTGCTTTATCTTCCATTCTTTATTTTCTTTCATTTTTCTCTTTATTGTTATGCATTAAACCCTGGATTACATACAAACTACTCAAGCTCTATATTACTAAACTATATCCCCAACCCAACATTAATTTTACTATATATATATATATATATATATATATATATATATATATATATATATATATTCCTTTTGGTACTTTCTTTTTTTTTCTTTTTCCATTTAATTATTTACACTTCCTTCCCTCTCACAATCCCCTCCCGCTCCCCTACTACCCCTCCTCCCTCTCCCACCCTGCTAGAGAGAGGGCAGAGAATCCTGCCCTGTGGGAAGCCCAAGGCCCTTCCCCCTACATCCAGGCCTAGGGAGCTCTGCATCCATATAGAATAGGGTCCCAAAAAGCCAGAACATGCCATTAAAAACAAGTCTCAGTGCCTTTTTCAATGGCTTCTCAGTCAGCCCCCATTGTCAGCCACAATCAGAGAGTCCGGTTTGATCACATGCTCATTCAGACCCGGTCCAGCTGGATTTGATGTGCTCCCATTAGAACAGGCACACTCCCTCAGTTGGTGGACCAACCCCTCGCGGTCCTGACTTCTTCGATCGTCTTCTCCCTCCTTCCTTTAAACTGGATCCTGGGAGCTCAGTCCGTTCCTCTGATGAGGGTCTCTGTCTCTATGATATTCGAGATAATCATCAGTGATAGTGGGGCAAGGACTGTTCAGGTAGTCTCTCCTCTGCTGTTCAAGGACCTAGCTGGGAACATCCCCGTGGACACCTGGGATCCCCTCTAGAGCCAAGTCTCTTGCCAACCCTAAAATGGATCCCTTAATGGAGGTATCTTTTTCCCTGCACCTATATCAGCCCTTCCTCCATCTCCACCCTCCCACTCCGCCAAGTTGTTGCCAGTCCTTCACTTCTCCCTTCCCTCTCCCCCTCTCCCCTTTCCAACAACCTCACCCCCCACCTCTACCCCCACCCCCATACTCACAACTTTTGCCCTGCAGTCTTGTTTGCTTCCAATTTCCAGGAGGATCTATACATGTTTTTCTTTGGGTTCACCTTATTATTTGGCTTCTCTGGGATTATGAACTATAGGCTTAATGACCTTGGTTTATGACTAGAGTCCATAAATGAGTGAGTACATAACCATATTCATCTTTTTGGGTCTGTGTTATCTCACTCAGGATAGTGTTTTCTATTTCCATCCATTTGAATGCAAAATTCAAGATGTCACTGTTTTTTACCTCTGAGTAGTACTCTAAGGCATATATATTCCACACTTTCTTTATCCATTCTTCCATTGAGGGGCATCTAGGTTGTTTCCAGGTTCTGGCTATAACAAATGATGCTGCTATGATCATAGTTGAACAAATGCTTTTGTAATATGATTGGGCATCTCTTGGATATATTCCCAAGTGTGATATTGCTGGATCCTGGGGTAGGTTGATCCCAAATTGCCTGAGAAACCGCTACACTGATTTCCAAAGTGGTTGACAAGTTTGCTTTCCCATCAGCAATGGATGAGTGTTCTCCTTACTCCACAAACTCTCCAGCAAAGGCTGTCTCTCATTGGTGTTTTCAATTTTAGCCATTCTGACAGGTGTAAGATGTTATCTCATAGTTGTTTTAATTTGCATTTCCCTGATTGCTAATGAAGTTGAACAAGTGTCTCTTGGCCATTTGTACTTCTTCTGTTGAGAATTCTTTGTTCAGCCGAGCGATGGTGGCGCACGCCTTTAATCCCAGCACTCCGGAAGCAGAGGCAGGCGGATCTCTGTGAGTTCGAGACCAGCCTGGTCTACAGAGCTAGTTCCAGGACAGGCTCCAAAGCCACAGAGAAACCCTATCTCGAAAAACCAAAAAAAAAAAAAAAAAAAAAAACCCACAAACAAACAAACAAACAAAAAAAAAACGAGAGAATTCTTTGTTCAGTTCAGTGCCCCATTTTTATAATTGGGTTAATTAGAATTTTAAAGTCTAGTTTCTTGAGTTCTCTATGTATTTTGGAGATCAGACCTTTGTCTAATGCAGGGTTGGTGAAGATCTTCTCCCATTCAGTAGGATGCCTTTTTGTCTTAATGACAGTGTCCTTTGCTTTACAGAAGCTTCTCAGTTTTAGGAGGTCCCGTTTATTTGATGTTGCCCTTATTGTCTGTGCTACTGGGGTTATATGTAAGAAGTGGTCTCCTGTGCCCATGTGCTGCAGTCTACTTCCTACTTTCTCTTCTATCAGGTTCAATGTGGTCGGGTTTATATTGAGGTTTATATTTATATTATAAATATATTAAATTTATATTATTATATTATAATATATTATATTTATATTAATCCATTTGTACTTGAATTTTGTGCATGGTGATAGATATGGATCTATTTTCATTCTTCTATAGGTTGACATCCAGTTATGCCAGCACCATTTGTTGAAGCTGCATTCTTTCTTCCATTGTATACTTTTAGCTACTAAATTTGGTATTGTTTTAGAGATATTCAGCAGGTTAGAGTATGAATGTGATTTAATTGTCTATATTTTTCTACTTATGTGTGTTCCTTATTGTACATGGATACACCATATTTGGGCAGTGGCCAGGAATCAAGAAAAAAAAAAGATCTCCTGGTGAGTTTGTGGGGAACCAAATCCAGAATCTCAGCAAGAGCAATAAATATTTCTAACTGCTAAGCCATCTCTCAAGGCTTTGTTTAAAATTCCAAAAGAAATATTTTTAAAAGTAAATGTAGAAACTCTTGTTTGTTTATAGAGTTAATTTGATTTGTATCATTTGCCACATAGCTTTTAGAAAATTATAATATATAAGAAGTAAATAAAAGTTTTGTAAAGTGCCTCCTATTATAAAACCTGTACACTTAGTTTATTAACAACTTAAATTGTATTTTTATATAAATGGGAAGATTTTCTGTTATCTGGGGAAAATAAATGAAATATTTGTGCAGTGTAAAAATTGGTATTCAGTATCATAGTTCTGTGTTTTGATGACCAAGTAGACTTGAATGAATGCTCGTCCCCCATGTCCTGCAGTGGTAATCACAGGCCCACTCAGTCAAACAAAGTTAAACCTGTCCAGCACCCTCTAGATTTCTATTTTCACATGCTCATTTAGTTTTCAGTGGTTTATCTATCGATTCCATTTCCCCATATTTTCCCTTTTTTCATATTCACAAGTTTGATACACAATTTTAACCTTATTAAGTGTCCAGTTAGTACTTGATTAGTCAACTGATGCCTATAATGTCTCTAAATTTCATAATTGCTGGAAGTTAAGGGAGCACCTTTATGAGAAATCATTCTTGCAGATTATTTGATCTAAAAATTGAAGCTATTGGCCATGTACTATTTAATTTATTATTGTAAATCTCTTATTTTTTCAATTGATTCTTCTCTTACACAGTCTTTTATGTTTTAATAAACTAACTTTTCTTTCATGTAGTAAAATCATCACCTCTTTTAAAATAATTATTCCTGAACTTTATAGTGATTCTAGCTTGAAAAAGAACTTCAAATCTACTAACCCAGTCATAATATGTGTGTTTGAAATCTATTATCTGAATAATAGCCTCAGTTCTATCCTCATTCATATTGAAAGAGATATTAGCTATTTCTTTCAAATGTCAAATAACAGTCTTAATACCTCAGAAACTAAACTTACTTATGACATAATAGAGAGGTAGGTCTTTTCTTTGGCAATTGTCAATCATATATAGGATCAACATGCAAATAACAGTAAATTTAAGCCTTTTATACATCAGGACAGGCAACTAGTACAGCACATAATTTATTTTAATAGGTGAAAGATATTGTTCTATCAGTAAGCAATAATTCATGTCAAAATCTGAATCCTCTTTACTCAGGATATTATGTTTCCCTGAACTTTCTATTCCTAAAGTATGCCATTTCTCTTAAAATTCTAGGTTTTATAATTAGAAATAATCTTCGCCTTTTGTATGGGTACAACATGACTCACATGCTATGAAATCATTTTGTCTCCATCATAAACAAAATATAGATATATCCATAAATCACCATGTCTTATATTTTATCAAAAGAAATATTGACCTACCGCTACTCTTTGGCCAATTTTCCCTCATGACATTTTATAATCATTTTATTTTATACTCAGTATTATTTGTTATTATCTTTCCCAAGTTAAAGGAGATATATTATGATATTGTTATAAAAAACACAATTTGAATTACTTTTTAAAATATAATATCTAGATTTCAGTTTGTAAAAATAATTTAATATCACTAAAATTAAGTAAATAATCTGAATTTTACATTGCGTGTATGAATGGAAAAATGCAAATATTAAACAATTAAGTTATTTAAAATTTGCCATAGAGCAATTTTGGATAGCTAAAGAGCTTCTGTATTACGTTTTAAGCTTTGAAAAAAAATCAAAATTTGTTCTACTTGATTCCTAATTTTTATTTGTGTTTATTTTGTTTTTCTTGATGGTCTAAACTGGAGTTAGATTTTTTTGGCTGTTCTTACACATTCTGTTTTTATCTAATTTTTTAGGACTGATAACACCATTTATTATAAACTTTATTAACTTGAATATTTTGCTCTATATTGGCTAGTTTTCATCACTTTTAAAATGCTGTTAAAATTTGTTTCATAGGCAGAATCATTTCATAGTGTATCTCATGACTTTCTTTTGTAATTACTGACATAAAATACTTGTTTTTTTCTCCTTGAATCAAAAACTGGTGGGATGAATGTAAATGTACGTGTGTACTGTGGCATGGTGACAGGAGTGTGTGTGACTTCCAAGTGTTGTTATTTTCTTGCAATTTAACTAAAATAAAATATATAATATATATTGACATTATAATTATTTAAAGTATACAATTTAATGCCATGTATTAAATGAACTAAATATGTCATGTATTTATTTACACACACACAGAGACACACATACACATATATATTTAATGTATAAAATGAACTAAAACTATTTTCCACTCAGGATCACTCTCAGTTTCTAGCATGTATATGGCATCGTCATCTACCCAACTTCTAGAAAACTGTTCCACTTTATTTTCTAGGACATTTCATGTATGTGAAATCATAAAGTATCTTCTTTTTTGTCTTTTTTTTTGTCTGCACCATATTTTCAAGATTCAGTTTAAAAACTTAACCAAATAATTGAATACATAGAATGAGCAACTTTACCTTACCATTAACAATATAAGCTGAGAGCTTCTTTTCTTGAACGTGTTAGTATTTTCCACAGGTTTGCAGTGTTTGGGTTTGATAAAAGTGTTGGGTTTTTTTTCTACTTTAGGGGATTAAGTTGTAGTTGTGGTTCTGCAATATGTTGTAACCTTTATGGAATTTGACCTTTAGGGCGAAATGACAGCATGCTCACTGCAGCAAAATGAAAAAAGGAGATATAGCCATTGCATGACTTAAGTTGAAATTGGAGGAATGCATTGCTCTTTAACTCATGACCTTTCAGAACCAGTCAGAATCCAGAAAGAGGAGGCACAGCTATCATCACATTCTTTTAGTATTCAATGATTCTTTCTCAGGGTAAAAGTCTCAAAAACTCTATCCATTTCTAAGATGAAATCCAATGTAAAAATATCCAACCAAATACATATTAGACAACATGTCCAGAACATGAGGATTCAATCTGCCCCGTGAGTCTATTTTACAACCTGTGTCCTATGACATCTAGTCAATCTGTGGATGCCTTCTAGAAGGCATATTTCTGAGGACTTACACGGTTCCATGGTATTGCTATTTGCCACCGATATATGACATCAAGATGTGGATGCCGTCACAAAGCTTATCTTAAGTATCAACACTACCCTTTGCCCGTCTTTCACTCAGCTGTGACTCATAGCATCATGCAAGCTTGCAGATGTCTTAGGAAGCCTGCACAGGAAGGTGCCAGGCTTCCATGTGTGTTTACTGCCCTGACAGAGCAATGTGGTATTAGGGATACTGTGGGTACCTTCAGAAAGCCTGGTTTGAGGTCCTTCTCTGTTCTGAGTGTCTTTCACCCCATTGGGACACATGGCACCAGTCAAGTCAGTGGATGCACTGGGGCAGCCTAGTTTGTGAGGAACCATGATGACCCATGGGTGTCTTTCCCCATTTGAGACACATGGCTTAAGGAAGAACTCGGATGTCTTTAGTTGATGCACTGACCTTGAGGACCCACAGTACATCATCTTTTGTACATCTGGTACTCAAGGCATCGAAGAGTCTGTGTAGACTTGTTATAATAGTTGGACCCATGGATGAATTCAGATAGTCCAAATGTCATGTGGTTGTCTTTCCTTACCTGAATTGCATGGCATCAGGCGATCCTGTGGATGCTTCTGGCATACTGGTTTGTGAGGTCCCACAATGCGCATTGCTGTCTTTCCGTACCTGAGCTGCATTGCAACAGTGAATCTGTGAATTCCTTCAGAAAGCCCATATGATGAGGATCTACACTGACATATGCCTTCCTGTGCCCCATGGAATGAGGTGTGCTTGTAGATGCCTTCAGTCAGCCATAATTATGAGGACCCAGGCTGCCCTCTGGTGTTTTTTTTACCTGAGATACTCGACATTAGGTATGGCCGACACATTCCCATACAGCTCAGTTGGTGAGGGCCAAAGCTGTCCCATGGGTTTATTTGTCCTGTTGAGCCCTATAGCATGTGACAGGCCCTAGAAGTGTTCAGGCAATATGTACCATGAGAAACCACACTGGTAATTTTGATCTTTCACATGCCTGAGCTTCATAACAGCAGGTAAGTCTGTAGACGTCTTCAGACAGCCAGGACCATGAGGACCCACACTGCCACATGGGTGTCTATTGCCTGCCTGAAACACATTGTATCATAGGCACCTTAAATTCCTCATGGGGCCTGTAATATGAGAACTTACTCTGGCCCTTATGCATGGTTCCCAAACTGAACCATATGGCGTCAAGCTATACTGTGAATGCCTTCAGGAAGGCTGGTTTCTCATGACTCATGTTGACCTGTGGGTATCTTTTCCTGTCTGATTTCATGACATTCAGTATAGATACCTTCTGACAGCGTGGTTTGGAAAGACCTACAAAACCCCATGGGTTGCTTTCCCTGCCTGCATTGGATGGCATCAGGGGAGACTGTGGGTATTTTCCGTGCCTAAGCCACATTGCATCATGGGATGCTGTGGATGCCTTTAGTCAATCCAGAGAGTGAGATTTCCACCTCCCCCTTAGTAGTCTTTTGCTCAGTTGAGATGCATTGTAGCAGGAGGCCCCATGGATGTCTTCATGTAGCATGGACACTGAAGACCCAGCTTGTCCATTTAGTGTCTTTTCCTGCCTGAGCTGCATGGCACCAGGTTGTCCTATGGATGCCTTCAGGCAGCCTCTTTAGTGAGATCCTGTCCTGCACAATTGGTATTCTTCCCTGTTGATTCACATGTCATCATGGTAACCTGTTGATGTCTTTAAGCATCCTGGATTTTCAGGACCCACACTACCATGTGGCTGTCTCTCCTTGGTTGCATGTCATTACATAGGCCCATGAATGACTTCAGTCAGCAGGAACCATAGGGCTCCAGGATGTCCTGTAAATGTCTTTCCATGAAGTTGCCTCATGGCATCAGCGAAGCCTGTAGATGCCTTTAAGAAGCTGGGATACCCAGGCTGTGCAGTGGGTATCTTTCATCCATCTGAGATGAATGGCATTATGTGGGCCTGTAGTCTATCAGAGTTCTTAGCAAAATAGTGTAAAGTAAGAGAGGATATAGATTGAATACTAGTGAAAAAATTTAATTAGACCCATAATAAACAAGAGGACCAAAATAGTAATAAGCATGAAAAAAATAGACCAGCATCAGGAGGATACAACATAGAATTATACCAGAATTTTAAGGATCAATCCTTATTAATATTATTCAATGTACTTTATAAAGCAGGAAAAGGGTATCCAATCTCATTTTTTATTAAATTTTGCAAAAATTTAATAAAAAATAAACATTTAGAAAATAAAATAGAAAAATTAAAAACCAAATAATAATCAATTCTCATTAATTGCATTGCCAATTCTCAGGGTGCCAGTGATAAGGTTTATGCCTTCCAAGGTGGACCCACCTGCCTCTCCCTGGCCAACCACTCCTCATCTTAACCCCTGTGCTGGTTCAGGATAAAGTCCACAGCCAGAACTGGCCAGGCCACCTTACATCTGTGTTTCCTGTGCCCCCTACACATTTCCTCTAAGTGAACTTTTCTGAGATTTCTGTTCTTCTCAGCCTCCTCCCTCTTCCTTCTTTCCTAATTTCTCCTGGACCTCAAGATAACCTGTTAGGTGCTTGACAGAATGATCAATTTAAAGCAGCCGTGCCAATATGCCACAGAGAGGTGGTGGTGGTGGAAGTGGTGGAATTGGCTATCCTGTTTTTCCTGGCTGAGGTGGTTACTCAAACAGAGGGAATTACAACAGAGGTGGAATGCCCAACAGAGGGAACTATAACCAGAACTTCAGAGGACGAGGAAACAATCGTGGCTACAAAAACCAATCAATCTCAGGGCTATTACCAGTGGCAGCAGGGTCAATTCTGGGGTCAGAAGCCATGGAGTCAGCATTATCACCAAGGATATTATTGAATACCCAAATAAAACAAACTGATACATATTTCTCAAAAAAAAAAAAGCACAATGAACTCCAAAAACATGCATGAGGCTCAACTGTTACAGCAGTTGCTGCTGTTGCAGAGAACCAGGCTTTGGATCCCAAAGCCTAGAAACCAGTGTGCAACCTTCCCTAACTGCAGTTCTAGAGATCCAATTATGTCTTCTGGTTCTTTATGTGCCATGCATTTATGTGGTACATATATATATATATATACACACAACAGCATGCACATAAAATTGAAAATATGTACATTTAAGAAAATTGCTTGTTGAGCATTATGTAAAAAAATCTCAAGAAAAACATAACAAAATGAATTCAAGATCTTATCAAAAAGATCATACACTGTAAAAAAGCTGACTTCATTCCATAGATGCAAAGATGGTTCACCATGTGTAAATCAACAAATTCTATTTTCATATTTATAGATACAATTATATAAATGGTATAAAATAAAACATGCTCTCTAAAGATTCATTTATCTGCAAAAATATCCAATAATTTTTCTATAATGCATTTGACTCTGATCATCTAAAGTTACTGCATTTCATAATTTAATGCTAGTATTTTAAGCTTTACTGTATATATTAATTATATTTGCTTAGTACCTTTGAAATCAAGTGCTGCCATATTTTTACAATGGCATAAACATGGACCAATTATTTTGTTTTATTAGAAATTTTAGTATAACCAAAGGTTTTTATCAATAAATTCTGTCCACAAAAATCTTGTAAACTCTTTGGGAACTTTTAATTATACATAATTATGAATATTTCTAACTCACTATAGTGTCTTACCTTAACTTAATCCATAGGTAACCCATTTAAAAGTGCCTTAATATGTTTAAATGTATTTCATTGCTAGTATTTTATTTGAATTTGTGAGGTGCAGTACTGTTTATTTCATGTGAAAGTAACCATGTATTTCTACACTAAGTGAAGGAAAGACATCAAGAAAATATATTATTGTAAAGCTAATGAATATATGGATATATATCTAAGTTTAGAGTTTTGTAAAGGAAGCAATTATGTTGGCTGGCTATGATTTATGATTTCCTCTTGATGTTTATACCTCAATAATAGATTATCATCCAGATGTTAAAAACCTCCCTATACCTCCTTCTAATTTTCAGTTTAGTTTGAAGTTTTGTCTTAGATCTGTTCTCAAGAAGTGTAAAATTTCTTTTGCAAATAGTAATATATATTGGAAAAGATAAAACTCTTCTTGGAGAGTTTTTAATTCATGATGAATATGCTGATGGCGTTCAACCACCAGTTGCCAAGAACACTGAGGTGATATTACATAGCCAATTTATCTACTCTCCTTGATAAATAATTCTTTTAATAAAACTATAGGCACAGAGTCATTATAAGACCTAGAGAGTTTTGTACATTTTTGTCTAGCTATCAAGCAGGCAAATGAAACAATAATGACTTAAATTGAAAATGTACTGTGTTTGAACATGTTGCAGTATAAAATTAAAAGTAAAAAATTCCACAAACATATTTAATTGTTATGTTTTCTTTGTCTTGCTACTTTACAGTCTCCAAAAGGAATATGTCTTAGTCAGACCAAATTGTTAAATTTAGTAGTTAAAAGCTGACTATGGAAAGGAAAGTCAGTTATCAAGAATAAGAGCGAGTATGGAGCAAGAGGAGACAACCACACCCAGCCTTACAGAGGGTAGAAAGGCAGAAAAGTGTCTTTTAAAGAAAAAAGACTTTACATTCCTGATTTGGACCCATATCGAGATCACCTTTGTTAAGAGAGAATCTATGTCTTAAAAAAGCAGATCTAATGGCATTAAAATTAAAATGTCTATAGGAAGAAAGGGAAAACGAACTACTAATATATGACTGGAAATTCAGAGTCCATTTTTGCTTCCCATGAATTTTGATAGTAAGGCAAAATTACTAAATTTCGCAGCATATTTGTATAAAAAGACATTTTGTTGAAAATACTGCATAAGTTGAAATAGCAGTACAGACTGCTTAGAAACAAGATTCTCTGCATTGCAATTAGATACTTATCCAAAGACTTAAGCATTCAAAAATGATTCCTACATTAATTTAGAAGATGCTATAGAATGGTTCAAAGTACCTCTTTGTGGACATTTAAATTTTAGTAGCATCAAATTGCAGAAGTAGAATCAGCTAGGAAAATGAACATTGATTAATAAAATGCCCACATCCAACTATGTGCAGGCATTTAACAAGGCCTTTTCTCTATTAATGCTTCTTATGGGATGGTCCAGCCCACCATGGAAAATGCCATTTCTGGACACCTGGTCCTGTGGGCTATAAAATGTGGGTTGAAAATTCCATGAAAAAAAAAAAACTAGTTAAATGCACTGTTCTATTGCCTCTGATTCAGTTCATACGTACAGGTCCCTGCCCCTTGCTCCTACCCTGGCTTCTCTTCATGAAGGACTTTAAGTTCTAAGGTTTCTTTTAGTCTTTTACTTTATCACAACAGTAGAAAGCAAATTATAATTGGTGCTGGGATTTGTAGAATATGAATAAAGCCCTGTAAAACTTTTCTGTGATATTTAGAGCTAAGATGCCTCTGAAAGTCTGCTACAAATTTTAGATTAACAATGTTAATTTAAGTATGTTTAGAAGATGTTTGAGTAGAATTATTTACTCAACTGTTCTCTTAATAAACTATGCCAAGAGCTATAGATGGAAGTTTCCGTCCTGCTCTGACCTGAAACCGTCCAGTGCTAAAGAAGCACACAGAGTCTTATGTATAAACTCTTCAGTCTACAAACTCAGGCTTGTTATCAGCTATCTCTTACAACTTAAATTAGCCCATAATTCTTATCTATTTTTAGACACATGGCTTGGTACCTTTTTTAAGCAAGGCATTCTCGTCTTGCTTCCTCTGCATCTGGATGGTGACTGCAGATTCAGCCTTTCCTCTTCTCAGAATTCTCCTACTCTGGTAGCCCCACCCATACTTCCTGCCGGCTACTGGACAATCAGTTTTTTATTAAACCAATATAAGTGACAAACCTTTACAGGGTACAAAAGCATAGCAGTTATTAAGACCAAAGAGTTTTCAAAACATATACTCAGCTGTTCACAAGGAATAAGGCATTCCTATTATGTACTTCTATGTATTACATAGTTTAGATACTTCTAATTGTTTCATGTTTACAATATCTTCCAATGGAGATAGTAAGCATATGTCAACTTTGATATTGTTAAGAAACTACATTTACCTTCTTTTGTTTTATTTTGTTTTTCATGAATTTTTAGTTTAAATTTTCAATTTCCTTTCTGCTATCTTTTTGTAATAAAAACTTTTATGTGTTTATTTTTTAAGAATTGTACATACTCAATTTCACATATATTACTTTCTTACAACTAATTTCTCCAAGATTCTCTACCATTCTATCCACCCAATTTTATTTTTTCCATCTCTTAAAGAAAAAAATCAACATGGCTAGCACATACACAAATGAAAGAAAATGATTACAGGTTTGTGTCAGCCATCTACTCCTGAACCTGAGGCCTGCCCTGGTATATGAACAATATCCCCAGTGCAACTCTATTGAAGAAAATTGATTTTCTCTTTCCCAGAAGCTATGAATTAAAAGTAGATTCCTGGCTAAAGTTGGTACTTTTTGCCTACTTATATTTTTCATGCTGGGATTTTGTCTGGGTTAAGATTGTGAAGTTCCCATGGTGCTGTCATGATCTCTGGGAGTTTATGTGTGAATCAGTCCAATTTGTCTATAAAACATTGCTATATAAACCCACCCTCTCACTCTAATCGTCCTCCTCCTCTTCTGAAGAGATCCTTGAAACTTAATTTTGAATAACCCCAGGTTCTCTTCAGACAAGGTGAAAATAGGCTCACATTTTTGGTCCTCCACAATTATGGTCAAGCCCATGATGTTGTGTTGTGTCAGCCAGGGGCCTTAAAGCTGTTCTGGATGCAGAATTCTGAGGTGGCTATATCAGAGACATTTTGAGATGCCGGATCACCTGGGGCACCCTTTTTTTTCTTTTTTGGTGCCTGGTCTTTTTGCTCTGAAAACACATAAACTTTTAAAAGTAACAAATATTACAAGTACAGAATATGCAATGTATACAAATCAATTAAATTTTTTTGTTTTGTTTTATGTTTGAGCAGGTAAAATAAATATCAAATGTCTTATAGTTCTATGTTTATTTTGTTATATTTATAGCTAGGATTTCAGGGTTCTTCATTAATCTCATCTGATCACCTTTAACTTTGAAAAATCCAAAGTCTTATATTTTCTGTGGAAATAAAAGCAGAAACTCTCCAACATGTAACATACCATTTGATTTAAATTTTGAACTCAAGATATGTTTTAAATATATAGGTTAGTTTGATCTATCAGTTTTCATAGCATCCAGACTCTCTGTGTATTTCTCACCTTAATGTGACTTAATATATTTTTATTACTCTATTTCATTTTTAAAGACTTTCTCTACCCATTTTTTTTTCTCACAAGCCTCTGTATAATGTTAAGTACACTGTAACCCATTTAGAGGAACTTTTTCTTCCAAATCTGTCGTTACAGTATATCTGCTTTGTAGTGTGATCACATTAGATCAATCTTAAACTGCTATTTCAGCTGCCAGCATTAATTAACTTAGCACATAGTGGTAGCACATGGTAGTTGGAGGCTGCTTCCAGGAGATGCATCTCTGTACTGGAGCTGACATAAGAGACACAAGACTAGGAAGCCACTCTTGGCTTCATTTATGTATGTTTAGAATCCTTCTAAAATATTTTTTTAGATATTATATGGATGTAACAGGATGGTAGATGGCCATTTTTAGGCAGAATGTTCTTATTCCAGCTGCCACAACAACTTCCTAAATTACTAACTTGGAGATTTAATACTAATTACAATATATATTTAGAGTATACAGAAAGATTTTTTTCACAGCATAACTATTCTTTCTTTTTTACATTTAGTGTTTGGATTTTTTTATCTTAAGAGTTACTTTGTTGGTCCTGTATCTTTAATATACTTTATGCCTTTTGCACCTTGAGAGGTTTGAAATAGAATTGTCTTTATAGGACTGGGTGTTTGGTCACAGCAGTAGAAAATTAGCTAAGATAGAAGAAGTTAGTATGACAAGCCTTACTATGGTGTTTCTCAGAGAAATATGCAAGACTTTGGGACTTAAATTACATTGGGAGAGAATATTCCAATGAATGGTTTCTGGGGAAGCATAAACTCTTCATGCTCCAGTTTGATCTTACAATGGAATTCAGGCAGCTGGAGTTATGGCATTTGTGGTGTTTCCTGGTGTGTATAAGTAGCTGTTTATTGGTTCTCTGTGTTTAGTCTTTTGGTTGCCATTACCTCAATATGTCAGGTTATAGATGAGACAACTCATTCATGATTCCCACTAGTGTTTTCAGGGATCAGCTTCAGACTTCTAACAAATATGAAGTCCTTATTGGTTCTCTTGGTTAGGACTTCAAGCAGCCCTAGCCCAGCACAGTGAGTGTGCTGGGAGCCAGATCACTAGATGGGAAAGTGAACTGTTCTGGAGGTCTCTTATATAGGCTTTGACAGAGATCAGCAGCCATAGAACTAAGAGTTCACTATGACTGAGCCATGTGTGGCATCACGATGGAAATGGGTTTGGGGAAAAGAATGAGGTGAGTGGCAGAGGCACTTATAAAGCATCTTTAGGGAGCTGAGTGGAGGGCATGAAGGATGTCAAAGATAACCTACTTTGGCTACTCCATGCCCACCAAATATGACTATGAGGGCCCTTAAAAAAGCAGTAAATAACAAAAGAATAGAGATAATTTGGAAGGAAAGGTTAAGTATATCAGAGGAAGAATGGGAGGATGCTAAGTCAGTTCTTGCTGTGAGGGAGATGCATACAGAATGAAAATGAACTTTCAGGGTGGGCTTCAGTAGCCACGCCAGCAAGTCAAGATGTTACCTAGAGATATGAGGATTCGGTAGGGCAAGGAGTGGATGGACAGTCTCTGTGGGACCCAACCAGGTATGGTGGCTATCATTTCTGTTTCATTGAAATCATGATTCTTTTTTCTCTTGATTTCTAACATATAAATTATTTTGGATGATATATTTTCTTACAAATGATTCAGATATACTCTACATAATTTATCAACGTAAGTTTGTAGAAAGCAATATCCACTTCTGTGACTATGAACACCTACACACTTAAACACACACACACAGATAGAAATTGTACACTTGAATCAAGAAAAATGTATGCATATATACATACATTTCCTTTGCAGAAAGCAGCATCAACTTTATGACATCTTTACTTGAGAGTTATTTGACCTCAACCAGATTTCCTACCCAAAACTGAAAGAATTAAATTGATGTGTCATTTTAAACTACTAAGTTGATGACAATTAACTTATCATGTTTGGAAATATATTACACAAAAATAAAGTAACACATGCATAACTGAATAGCAGGTGATAGTATAGTTTAAAAATTATGAATCTGTAGATTGAAAACCTATGTTACATCCCAGGAGATGGGGAACAATTTCCCTCATTCTAATTGGATAAAAATGTTTCACTTAAAATTTTAGAAAAAAAAACTTCTGAAAAAAAGAATAGAAATAAAGAAATGAATAGAAACTTAAATTATTCTCAAAAGTTTCCCAAGTAATGCACTCTTTTTGAAGTCAAATAAAATGTTTTACAAAATAGTCAGAAAGAAACCTAATAGATAATTGAAAGATCTGATGGAAGGACCATATTATCAAAGAAGTGAACCCAGAGTGCAGGTTTCTTTGTCTCATGCCATAGTTTTTTGTAACTTTCTCCTTTCTGGTGGCCATAAAGGGATCAATTATAGTCTTTCATCACTGCAGCTTACTAGAGGAAGGGCAGAGAAAAAAATAGGTTTTTATTTTTTAACAACACTAAGTGTGCTACCACATTAAAACCTCTGCATGAAAAACCTCAGGTACCAATCAAAAATATCGACTCTATACTCACAGTTCTGTGCCTGTCATTATGATCACCTTTAAAATAGGATTCTTGTTATAAGTCCACCTCATTGCCTTTGTTCTTAGTGGAATACAGTCAATAACAGCAAATTAATGTCACTTCCTATTTCTTGGGATTGTTATAAGTTAGACAACTTTGGAACAAGTATCTGTAGAGGGGTTGGGGAGCAGAAATGATGAAAGGGGGCAGAGAAGAGGAGGCTTTAAACAAATGTGAAAGTATGTTGAACATGTGTACTCATCTGTGCTTTATGGCAGTTATCAACTTCATCTGGCAGAGACTATGAAATAAGAAACTGTCATCTCCTTAGTGGAGAAATTTCTCTGATTAGCAAGTCTGAATACCCAGAATTCTACTGTTTTGGAGTTGTTTTGGTGTGCTTATAATAAAAGATTCTCTAGCTCATTAGCTGTGTTATGACCATTCCACTGTATAGACCAGAAATGCATACATACATATCTGTGTACAGAACGCCCCACAGCGCATGGATTTTTGCTCTGTCTGCTTTCTTTCATTTCAACAGTGCCAGATAAAAATTGGTTACCATGGTTAGTTAGGTTAGTTGAAGCTTCGAATGAATTGTGGAGGACAGCATATCCAGCTATTCCCCACAACTCTGCTAACTTATGCTGCCTAGCACTGAACACAAGCCTTTTGAAATAGATTGCAACTGAGAATGTTAAATCTTTTCTTGTACTTGGCTTAAAATCCATTGGGTTTTCCAGTTGTCAAAACCAAAAATATCAAGTAGTTAGGCAAGTAAAATGTATGCAATCTGGCAAAATATTTCAGTGGTGAGATTAATGACAGTAAATAACTGCATTTAAGTTTGATCTGTAGAAGTAAAAGAAAGCAAGATAATTTGAAGATATTATTCATAGAAATTCTGTGGAGCAAAGATAAATACCTTTATCTATGTTTTTGGAAATTATTTTATTTTATTACCTAAATTGAATGCTTCATTCTCATCCTGCAATAAGCATAAGACAACGCCAGCAATGCTGTCTTACATATGCTCTTTTAAAATTATAAGCCAAATAAGTACTTATCTTTCCTCTAAGTAATCATTGATGAACATGTATCATTTATTAAGGGAAGTGTAAACTTTTTCTCCTGAATTATGTGTACAATCCACACTCTAACTGCAGAGTTACTGAACATGGTTTAGATTATTGTATTAAGAGAACAATACTTTCTAATATTAATTCCATATAGCAATGAAATGTTAATTTATGGTTAAATAGCAATTAACTAAAATAAAAAAGAATACTTTTTTCTTTTTATTTAATGATACAGAGGAAATGAAATGGTCCAAGTGAGCAGCAAGCTCTATTTCACAATATCATCTTAGTTTATGAGATATTTCCCACTTGGACTCATTCCTAAGGGTTTTTGCCTAGTCTATTGTAAAACGACTCATTGTTTCTACCTTGTAGCCTGTATGGTTCAGATTAGAAGAATGGTATTTTTTGCAAGTATGTTTTCTATAATCCATACAAATAATTTTGATATATGCACCATTGACTATAATTAGTTATAAAGCCATTCAGTTTTCCTAACCAAACAAATAATATTCTTGCAAGAATATGTCAGACCCAGTGCTAAATAGAAAATCATGTCCTTGTCATAATATGAGAGATAAAGGAATTATTAATTTTTGGCATGTTTGAGTAATTCTACATTAAAATCTAATATTTTAAGCTATTTAGTATTTCTCCAATTCATATAAATGAATCTACATACATATATATCCAGATATTTACAGTTATATGCTTAACATAAAGATTTTTTAAATAATTATGCAATATGTTTATGATACAGAAAGTTTTGAATATCACATATATATAAACTGAACAACTTTAAGTTCTACATTTAAATATAAAAATACAAATATAAAATAGCATTTTTAATGCTGAGAGGTTACATTTAGACAACTATAGCAATTATTCAAATAAAATTTGATTAAATCTAGTTTGTAACTTCAAAGGTTATAACAATATTGAAGCAGCTATAGCCCACACAGCTAAAACTTTTCTGCAATTGGAAAGAATTCATCAGTCATGTTGTGCCAATGATGAATCTTATGTACTTAGTATTATAAAGTGTGTTCTGACATTGTGCTAAACTACACATGGTCCAGATGTGCCTAATGTACACTTTCTCTTCAACTATCATTTAGCCAGAATTCCATCTTCTAAGATCAGAAGTATGAAAAAGTTCTTACTGATGTTATTCACTCTCTTAGATATAAAGTGGTGCAACACAACAAAGAAATTCTTCTAATTAATTTGACAATATTAGTGATCTGATTATAAAAATATATTCATTCCTGTGGATTATTCATAACTACTGACAGTAATCTGAACTGAACTGCAAATTTTTCATTGGAAACTAATGAAGCTTTAGAGTTTTGATGAAATGCTATGTATGACAAAATCAAAGCATAAAAACCAGTGGTAGTTGCTGAAGATATAGTTCACTACGTGCATGTGTGTGAAGTGTGTGCTGTTTTATATGCCATTATATAAACATATGAAATACATACTATGCTAGTATACTTAAGGTGTTATGTAAAGCAGTTTTATTGTGATTTTTCTTTCATTCCATCACTCTGTTAAAAATGTTTATTACTTTTTAATACTTAAATTCAGAGCCTGAAAGCATTGAATATAATTTCCCCAAACACTATAAAATTAGAATAGTAATAATATCACTGTCCTGCTTTATGAGATAATAATTTGATATTCACTAAATGAAGATAGGGGCAGAATAATAAATTTAAGAATAAATGCTCAAAAATGTATCAGTTTTTCCCCTACAGTTCCTCATAAAATTTCCATTCAGGACAGGTTCTTAAGAAAGCTCATGTGCTAAGAATCCAGACCACATTTGTACCTTTGTAAGTACAATGTGGGAACCTCTCAATGACAAAAGTACACATCCTAAGTATTCAGGGGGTACCTTACTGTCTCCAAGGCCTTTAAGAACCAAACATGATTCCTGGGAATTTCTCTAGAGCCATGTTTCTTGCTAACCCCATAACTGCTCCCTCAATCAAGATATCTCTTTCCTTGTTCTCGTCTCTGTCCTTCTTCCATCTCGACTATCCTGTTCCCTTAAGTTCTCCTCACCCTTCCCCTTCTTCCCTCCACTTTTCCTTCCATCTTTACTTCTACCCCCACCCATATATTCCCAATTTTGTCAGGTGATCTTGTCTATTTCGACTTTCCAGGTGGATCTATATATGTTTTTCTTAGGGTTCACCTTATTACTTAGCTTCTTTAGGATCATGAACTAAAGGCTTAATAACTACATTCAGACTATGATAAGTCTTTATTTAGATACTCAAATCCAACATTAAATATATGAATTGTTTATAGTAAATATTTTGAACTGTTGGGTTTCATTTAATTAAATTATTAGAAAGAAGAATAACTATTAACATAAAGTCAAAGGATTAATATTCTCTAATAAAATGAAATAATATAAACATTGAAAATATTTCTGAGGGTTTGTAATTTAGATGTAAACTGAAAACTATAAATAAAATTTATTTTTATTTGATATTTTACTTGTAAGACTGTCAAAATAGTTAAATACAACCATGTATAAGTACAACTATTTATGTAATATTTTATTGTTAAAATTATAAAAGTTTCTTGGTGACATTGGTACATGCCAATGATCTCAGCAGTCTGGAGGCAGGAAAAGTCAGTTCTCTGTAATTTCAAGGCCAGTGGGCTCTACAGAGCAAATTTCATGACATCTAGCCTACACAGAGAAATCTTGTCTCAAAACAAAAAAAAATCTGTTAAAAATAGAGTGCTAATAATTTTAATATGCATGATACAGGATGAACACAAAAATATTCATTGCCATGATGATTATCATTGCACAACAATAATATAAATCATTGGATTAATGAGTTTCAATTTTCTGTGTATGTTTCCTTGCCTCATTTCCATTCATCTTAGCTTCTTTTTGACTCTAAAACAATTGAAGCATTATTTCACCTAATTCTCTGGGTAATAAAACTCTCTACACTGTTGAATGGTAATCTTTAAATTTTTATATAAATCATAATTTTGGTAAATTTAAATTATTAACAATGCCAAGAAGTATACATTACTCTTTACCTGTCAATAAATAATTCACAGAATTGTATAATAACATATGCTAGGTCTCCCATGATTTTGGCTTTGATTGAACTCAAGAAATTTGTATACTTACAGGGAATGCGGTGATTCAAACATCTGTCTCTTAACATCTGCCAGTCTTTTATTTTTATGATGTGGATAATACCTGCAGTTTATATCATAGGACCTCAAGAGTCCCAATAAAAATATATTTCTCCCTTTAGGAAACATTTCAATTGTGTGTGTATGTACACAGAGAAAGCAGCTCAGAAACATTCAACGCCCTAAAATAATGTACACCGTGAAAACAATCACCAATAATTCCATTCTTTCCTAAGTGGTATGATCACTTCTAATGATTATAAGCCTGATTATAAGTGATAGTGCCTGGCAGAAAGCTACATCTGAAAATTCTTCGTGTCATTTATTTTATGTAATATGATAAAATACTGCCACTAAAACAAATCTATTAAGGTAGACATGGTACCAAATATAAAAGCTATGTTTATTTATCTCTCACAAGGAATATACACAAAACTTGAATCCTTACCCAGTTGTACCTAAATCATTTGAAAATAGAAAGAGGTGTAGAACTTTGAAAAACTCTTGGGCTAGCACTTTATTTATTTCCCTCCTTTTTCTGTAGACACATTTCAAAGATTTCATATCTGAACATGTGAGTACATCAAGCCATTGAACTATAATGAGCTCATTTCTACAACTCTGATCATAAATCCTAAACATTCAACATGAAACCATTACATGTAACTGATGTAGCCTTGGGTTTGATGTATATTGCTTTGCTTTGTTCCCAGCCCACATTATTTTTCTTAAAAGAATAGTTTTAAAGATCCTACATGTTTTTGTTACAAGGTTCCACATAGTTGTATAGCTCCAAACTGCTAATTTAGTAGAGATTGACCTTGAATTCTTGATTTCTTTGCATTTATTTTGCAAACACAAGAATTACAGGTGCATATGACTATCATGCATAACATTCAGAGATCTTACATTTTAACATACTGCCAAGAAATCATTGTGTTTCAATTTACAGCATTTTTAATAGTTCTGAGTAATCATTTGAAGAATATTAACCAAAATACGCTTGGAAGAATTCTGAAAGAAATATGACAAGCTTGAAAGCAAAATAATCGAAAAAAACCTCACACATATGGCAGACCATTACTGCTAATTTGCTCTACTTAATTGAAGCTAAAGAGACATACTGTGCAATTCCAGTAGATAATTGAACCTGGGAACCTTGATTTAGATGTCGGTGCCACAAACTGCCATTTTAGTGACTCTGATAAGATATTCTCTTGCTCCTGTTATTTTTATCTTTCACAAAATGGGTAGTGTTGTATGAACCACTTAATAATTCAGATGGAAAAAACTATTACTATGCATAAAGTTTCCAAAGTGCCCTGATATTATATTATTTTAGTACATGAAATATCATTTTCAAATGATAGAGCATACCAGAAAGAATTAATGCTGGTAGTTAAGTTTATTGTATAATGATTCCAAACTTTGCCAACTTAGTTAATTAGAATGGTAGTACATGTATGCCCCTGAACTACTCACTGTAGTGAATTATGTTCAATAATAACTGGGAAGAATATGATCAATACCTAATGTTTTTATTAAACTTACAAGATTTCAGTATTACTAACAGTATGAGACTAGATTGTAAAGAGACTATATTGAAGCCATTGCAGTAGCTGTGGAGGACTTACACAAGCATGATAACAATTGTCATGTCTTCTCAGCTTTCTTCCTCCTGTAGAAAAAGTATCACCATCTGGGAATAAGGACAGAGATTAGTATAGCAATGTGACATATGGGATGTATTGTAATGATGAAACCACACACATTCTTTTGACTGACATGCAGAAATTAGTGAGGAGACCTAATCATATTAGATGATAGTAAATTCTTATCATTCTTTATGCTGTAATCTCATGATGAAAATTTCAATGGTTGTCTAAAAGGATTTGGCATGTTTGGGGGCTTGAGAAATAGTTGAGAGTTTAAATGTGCTTTTTCTTTTTTCGGAGGATACTTTAACCATCCAGGAAGGAAATCTCACAACTCCCTTTGACTCTTGAGTATTGTGTATTGTATGATCTCTTGGTTTATAAAGGTACTAATACTCATCTACAGATACCCACCCAGTGACACAGTTTTAAGTTGAGTGCTGAGGTGATTTTAAAATGGTAATGCAAATTTTCTGTCCAATTAAATAGAACACAGAGAAGAGAACACGTTTCAGAAAGCATTCAAATATTCTAGTACAAGAAAATGGAATCACATCATTGCATAACATTCTACACTTTTACCTTTATCAGAAATATTTAGTTTTATCTACTGGAAGCTGACAGATATAATAGGTTAAGATGCAAAACTGTTGAAAGAAATGACATAAATCCATATTATTGAATCTAGGATGCGTATTCTTAATGGAAACTTAGAGTATCTTGTGATGTGTTTCCACATAGTTGCCATATTGCTGGTTCTTTCTGTATTAGCAAGGGAATTGGAAAGTGCAGTTACTACTCAGAAAATATTATGACAATTTTAAAAAAGAAAATGAAAATGAGAAATGATGACAGTGTTACTAGAGGCCTACTAAGAAGTATGGAAAGACAAAAAAGAAGAAAGAAAACCATTCCCTTGTTTATTGGCAGGGTTGTTCCAATGTTTCTATCTATACGATGTGGATGTAGGAATTAAAGAGGCCTCTTCTAATACAGCACTCCCTGTCCATAGGTGTCAGTTTCATAAAGGTAAACCCACACAGTGTAAAGATTAATAAACATTTGAGCATATGTACAAATGTTAATGTGAATTCAGCAATACTTGCTAAGGTAACATAACTGGAGATTAGATGAGACAATTTTTTCCACCTCACTAGTTCAAAACAGAATCATATTTTCAACTTTAAATATGAATGAAATGCCTACAAAATATAAGATGTACTCATCATTGAAGATGGTGAATATGGATATGACACAGGGATTCAAATCTTTGATAATGATCCTCAGTGGTTGAAGTGGGTCACTAGTGGGATGTGTGAGTCAGATACCCTCTCTTATGAACAGAAACTATGAAAAACAGCTTATAAAAACAAAGGTTTTGAATTATAATTCATAAGATTTTAAAATCTACTACCCATTAATACCATGTTTTTAGCAGCATACATAATAGTTGAAATATGTGACAAATGATATCTATTCACCATAGTGCTGAGTGTGAGTATAAGAGGAGAAATAATTAAGATCCCGGTATCTCTTTTAATGTATGTCCGAAATTGTACACGCTCACCACACTTAAAATCACCTTTTATCAGTTTCAGTGGTATGACTAATTAGAGACCAATCATCTGATACATAGCTCTTTGAGAGATGTTTAAGTTCCTAACCAGAGCATGAGGAGTCATTATGAAGAAATCATGCTATAATGTCTTTGTTAACTAATATGACTCTCAAAATATATTAAAACAAATAGTATTTGTTTATTCACAATATTCATAAAAAGCATGACTCAAATTTTAATAAGAATTTGATTGTTTAATGAAAGTACTTAAATAGCACTAGAGAATTCTTAAAGAAGAATTTTTTAAAGAAGAAAAACTTTGGATAGCTGAGTCAACCCAAAACATTCTTGGATAAAAATAAACACAGACATTATAAGGAGTCTTATTGTAATATATCATATAATCTGAGATGCATTGATAATACAGTCATTGATGACAGTGGTTATTGACAACGTGAAAAAAGATGTCCCATTCCTCAACACTATTAGAAGACAATTTTACTTTTATGCTAGAAAGATCATTCATGTTTTACATTACCATTAAATTGGTCCTAGAATACTAGCTTGAGACAAAAATGAATGTTTTCTTGTAGAAAACATCATGAACATCCTAAACGAGATAGAGAGAGACAGCATACTAGGGGGTTGGGCTTCCATTATGTTCACAAACTAAGAGGACATTAGTCTTTTTTGAATGGTGATTTTTACTTGACTGTACAGACATTGACACTATAAATATTTTTATAAATATTTTATAAAAAATATGAATTTTTTTGCTTTGCAAAAGATTGAACTCATAGCTTTATGACTGCTAAATAGTTATTAAAGCAATAAAGAATATAAAGTCTTTTATTTAATCCTTGAACACAAAGCATGTTTCTCCCATTAAGAACTCTCTCCCAATGCAAGGAATGGTTCAGTTCATACAGTCAAAGTGCTGCAATCACAGCTTGCAGCTGGTAGGGTTTTTTGTAAAATTTACAAAAGTCCTTTCCCAGCAGGGTAAGAAGGACTTTGTGATGTGTAAAACATTTTAACAGGATCATTTCTAAGAAGGGAGAAAACATTTGTTTATAAGCAGAAGAAAACTCCATAGATGCAGGGACAAGGTAACATGGCAATTTGAAGCCAGCTCATTCCTTACACTTTATAGTAATATTCAAATTCTTTTTTTTTTTCAAATTCTTGACTCTCAGAAGGGAGTAAATACCTGGTCCTTAGAATAATCACTTAGGAAATCATTCATTTTTAGTAGGATATTGAAGGCAAAAGACCCCATCTACTGCCTTTATCTTTGTGTAGCTCATGTTTAGGTAATCATGTTGTTCAAATGTTATGGGTGTTGTTTCTATTTTACAAGGAGACACAGTCCCACCGCAAATACATTGATCCCCCGACCCTTACAATCTTTCCACATCCTCTCCTGCAGTGTTCCCTGAACCTTAGGAATCAAACTTGAATGGACGTGATGAATTCTAAACAAGCAAGGAAGCAGAGCACATTTAAGTAAACACCAAGACTCAAATTAACTCATTATTTTCTTCCCATTTTATTTTCATTTCTAAAATTATATTTAACAAATATGCTTACATATTCTTTTTAAGCTGTTAATCTTATATTATTTCCACGGCCAATGGCTCTCTCTTATGTGTTAGCAATGCAGCGATGGAATGTGACTGACACAAATGAACTGAAATATTGCAGTGAGCATTGAGATTATTGATGCCTTCTTCACAACTGAAAAAAATATATGATCTTAGATTGAATATTTTAAATTAACTTTTGCCTAGAATTTTCTCCCTGGGATTCTTAAAACTAAACCGAGGACTGTACATTCAAATGGATGAGAACTAAATCACTGTCTTCTCATCTCTCCTCAGATTCAATTCAAGTTAATTCCTGTAGTGGGGTGTTTATTGCTTAGTTATTTAAAGTAGCTGATAGAATTTGCCTATACTTCTTACTGGCAATGTGTTTTAACACAATACCTGATAAATACACACTCATTTGATTTCTTACATGGTGATTCTAAATCCTATCAGTCAGGAATAACCATCCCATTACCTAGCCTGTAAAAAAATAAATAAATAAAAAAAAATAAAAACAAACAAAAAAAGATCTATTCTCCCCTCTTCTCTTTTAATCTTCCATTTTGCAACAGTATTAAAAATAAGTATTGCAAAGACAAACTTATAAAATTCATTTTCTGTTAAATTTCAGTAGTGAAAGGCATTTTGAGTATTATAACTATATCAAGGATATATGGTATTCTGCCAATCTTAGAATTCATTGTAACTCATAGATAAGAAAGTTATACAGAATAAATTTGCTTTGGTGGTTAGCCACCTTTATTGGAGCAAGGTTTTGGTAACAGGAGCCATCTACATCAACATAGACCCTGACTGTAGTAGGGCCGAACACCACCAGAAACCACAAGGATCCCATGGTTCTGGGCCCCTAACTATGTCCATTTGTATTTCAGCTGTTTGACACATTGCAGCTCCCCAGGAGATTATGGAAAGGTGGGAAACATAGAGAAATGAACTGTTTTGTTTTTTTAAGTAATGTTTTTGTGATTTTTATTACATTTCTTCTGAACTACCTCAATATTATGGCCAAATTTATATCTCAGCTCAGGCTTGAAGTATTAATACCAAGTCATCAGTTAGTCCCCAAACCTCACTTTATATTTTCTTATTTATCAAGAGGAAGAATAAAGCATAAAGGGTAAAATTTGACTGTTCTTTGTTTAAAATTTAATCATTTTTTTCTTTTCTAATTCCTTGGTTTTGATAACAACAGCAGATAAATTGTAAAGCTGAATATAAAAGGGTACACCATCCTCAGCAAGCTAGAGTTCAATTCTTTTCTCAATTTCCATGATACAGTGAGTGAAAAATGTGAATTGAAGTATTAATTAAATGAAAATTAGTAGAGTCTAGCTATGATCATAGCATGCTTGTCAATGTTAAATAGACATAATGCTTCTATATTAGCACATGTAAACTCCATATTTGGGAGCATAGAATTCCTACCTACAGAGTGAATTGAAGAAAAATATATATATATACATATATTGGTTTTCCGAGTCAGGGTTTCTGTGTGGTTTTGGAGCCTGTCCTGGAACTAGCTCTTGTAGACCAGGCTGGTCTCGAACTCACAGAGATCCGCCTGCCTCTGCCTCCCGAGTGCTGGGATTAAAGGCTTGCGCCACCACCACCCGGCCCAAAGAACTATATTTTATTGCCAATCCAGGTCATCTGCCTCTTCTTAAACTAAAAAAGAAACATTTTCAATTTTAGAGTACACTTTTCTCTATTATTTAACAACTCAAAAGTTCCGAATGTTTGCTTTCACTTGTAGTAATAATAGATATTAAAATATATTAGCATAATTGTCAGTCATGTTTAAATACATAGAGATTTCTTCAAATCCAGTGTCCTCTACAAATGTATAGTAATCTTAATGACATTTTCTTACTTCTGTTCTCTTCAATGATGTTCCCAAATATCAATTAGTGTTTATTTTATCTTGTACAGTTTTAGAATATAGCAATTCAGATGGCCTACAAGTGTATAAAAATGGGATTAAAAATAGATGACTGAACATTGTAAATGTTAATATCCTAAATTATGTACAATAAGATTTTAAACTTCTTTAGATTGATGGTATCTCTCACTAGATTTTAGAGCTGTACTATTTGCCCACTAAGGTTGACTTGCTTGCTCTTATGGTATCCAGTAAAATCCTTTCATTAACAACATTACAGTCAGGAATGCGGGAAACTAATTCAGCTGCTTTCAGTTCTGGTAATTCCCATTAGCTGAGGTTAGCAGGACACTCCCTTGTATGACTTCAGTCTTAGACCTAATAAATTTTCAAAGATCCTTCTAAAAGAAAGAGAACCTTGTAAGTTTTTATATTAGTTCAGCTTCTTCTTTGTTCAATGAAAATTTCATCACCCTTGGTTTGAATTGTGCCATTGAACTTTCTCCAGGCACATCATTGCCACTAAGTGTGCTTCCTAGCAGAAAATCCACATTTAATTTGTGACAGAATTTGTCATAGGGAGTTTGAAATAATATTGTTTTAAGGTATTTGTTTGGTTTCATTGCTTTTGTTGATTAAATGGACTATCTGGTATTATAAATATTCCAATTATCATTAAAAATAATATGTCCAAAACACCAAATAGCTGCTAGCATTTTAATTATAGTATTAAAAATATGTTTATTATCTCCTTAATTATTTGAAATAATTATCTGATTTGGAATAACAATGGTATTCAGGATTCAACACTAAGTGCTCTCAAACATCGAGCCATCTCTCCAGACCCAAGACTTTTTTAAGATATAGTGAAAAATGAACGTGATAGGCATGTAACCTAAAAAAATAACTGTTTTGTTTAGTGTGGATAATATTGAATTAGAGTAAATCCATTATCTGAATTAATTATCTCATAAATTATAATGTGGAACAGTATTGTATGACTCCACATAGTAGTAAAAGAAGTACTATCATTAATTTTACGGGAGACTGCAATTCATACAATAAATTATTTCAAGTATTTGCAGCTAGAGAGATTTTTGTAATATTGAACAAATAAAGTGACTTCTTTGAAACATATTTTGTGTATTTTGGTTTCATTGGTATATTATTCTAGAGTTTTGTCTCACTGTCTTTGAGTTGGATTATTCCCACTGTCAAAAGAGCAGTGAGCTACTTCTGTCTTTATAAAAAAAGATTAAAGCCCAAGTTTAGTATCATGAAAAAAGAACAACACATATGAGGACTTTGATCCTCACCTTCTGGTGACATTGCTGCTGCACTCAGCACACGGGTAAGATGAATACAGCATTTAGTACAAGGCACTCAACTTGTTCACTTTATACTACTGTCATTTTTTTCTTTGTAATCTAGTAAATAGCTTATATCTCTTTTGTTAGTCAATATGATTTTGCTAAAACTTCTCATTAAATGTTATGACTGATCCAAAGACAAAGTAATTATGTCATTGCTAAATGTGGAAAAAAAGACCTGCTGATATTTGTCATTTCTTTAACATTTGTGTATGTGAATGCAGTATTTTCACAAAACATGATATAAGTATAGAAGAAGAAGAAAATAACTCCATTTTACAAAATTACCTGATCAAACAGCTTGGTAAGTTTTACTTCAAAGATGTACTCCTAATTATGTTAAATAAGATGGGACATTATATGAAAATTGCAATCATATTACAAACTTTTACAAACACAATGAGGATATTGTTTGTATGTATATTAGAGTAATGATTCCATTTAAGCTAGTAAAGGTATGACCTGGGGTTATGGTGTCTAGAATGCAATTGTGTACTGGTGATAACATAATTGATATAGGATCATTTATATTTGAATACACAAAGGTGTCATGTTATGCCATTTACACTGAAGAAATCTATTTGAAATTGTCACTGAACTATTAACTACATTAACTAAGTGATTTAGTTTTCCTTGACTTGGGCTTATCTTCTATAAAGTTGGGGAAGCACACTGCCATCTATAGATATTTCATGATTGTGAATGTCAGGTTGAATAATAGAAATATTTCCTGGAAATAAAATGCATTCCCTGACTATTAGATATCTTCGGAAAGTTCAGGAAATATTTGAAACCTGCAATAGAGTAGATAATTTTTTTCTGTCATATCCATGAATTAGTAACTGTAATTAATCTCATGTTTTCAAAACTGAAATGGAATGAATTTTACAGTCAATGGAGACTTTAGGGACATTAAAGAAGGAAATAAACAGAATGTAAAATTAAAAAATCAAAGTCTAGTAATATAAGTAATAAAATTGATATAGAGAAATTCACTGGAAATGTTGTTATCTTTGGCACTGATTTTATTCTATTTGGGCAGAACAGCAGGCTTCAAAATGATAGAAAATATGAATCAATTTTAAATTTTAAATTATTAAAATTAATGATTTTTTAATCTGACAATTTGAGTTTGTAATTTAAGGATACTGATAGGTAACCTTGACTTGACAATTTAATGCTGACTTATCAGTGAAAAAAAAGAGAAGTTACTCACAGTATCAGTAATAAAAATCTATGCAAGAAACTAAAGACCATTAAAATTAGGCAACAAGAAAGTTTACAAAATTTTGAAAAGATATTTCTAAGTTTTAGTTCATGTTAACTGGAAGCCAGTTCAGTCTATATCCCCTCCGAGTCAGAACTACTACCTTTCTGTCTCTCAATAAAGAAGAACAGGATTCTAAGGGATCATAATAAAATTTAACAAGATAAAATAAAGTAAGGGAAAACATAAACTATCACACAACTTGGCCAAGATACACCACCAGAAGGAAATGATCCCAAAGAAAGCACAATAATCACAGACCGACTCATTCACACTTAGAATCCCATAAAAAAAACCAGTAAACTAGAAGCCATAATATACATCTAGAGGACTTTGTACAGTCTTGTGCAGGCGCTGTGAATTCTGCTTCAGTCTTTGTGGGTCCATATGAGCTTGTTCAGTTGATTTAGAGACTTTTCTTCTTAGTGTACTCCATCGCCTCCGGCTCTTACACTCTTTCTGACTACTCTTCCAGAGGGAACTCTGAAATTGGAAGGGAGTGATTTGATAGATTCCATTTGGTGCTGAATGTTTCGCCAACTAATACTCTCTACATAATTCCTGCCTATGGCTCTCTGCACTTCTGTATTTGTTTGCACTTGCTGCAGGGGAAACATTCTCTGATAATGGCTGGATAAAGCACTGATCTATGAGTATAGCAGAATAACTTTAGTAGTCATTTCCTCACTATGTACTACTTATTTAAAGACTAGTAGTGTTTGGGTTTACTCTAGGTTCCTATGCTATTTAGTCTCAGGTTCTTGTTCATCCAAGCAGTGTCAGTATGGGCTCTGTCTCATAGAGTGTGCCTTAAGTCAAATAAGATGTTGAATAGTTATTCTCACAAGCTTGTGTCAACATTGTCCTAACATATTTTGCAATAAGTACACTGATGTAGATCTGTTCTTGGCTAGCTTGGTGTTTATGCATTTCAATTTTCAACATCTGAGTTGGGTTTACACCCAATTTTATTCTTGAAGTGTCAAAAAAATAGAGCCATTATATGTTGGGAGCAGTGAGACCCCAGATCCTAAATTTCTTGTAATCCCCTGATATGAGTGCCTACAGCTGCTCTGAGCACGAGACCTTCAGGAGTTCCTGATGGCAGGAGAGTGGTTTCTGGTGGGTTTGGCTGGGGAGTGGCTATCTCTATATAATCTGCCTCTGAACACAATAAAGTGGGCATTCTTGGGGAATTCAAGGATGATCGTGTCACAGTCTCTCTGTCTGTGTATGTCTGTGTATTTTAACCTCCAGCTCCCTTGCCCAAAGATCACGAACTGGGTGCGAGGGCAAAGAGCACAGACACGGGGGCACGGTGAGCGGCATTTGGAGGTCTCCACCGAGATACCGGCAATTATATATCAAGAAAAAATGCATCAATGAATTGAAACTGAACCCCCAAAAATCATAAGCCTAATCATGATCAGATACCTGACAACGTGAGAAGCAATGATAAGCTAAATGTGAAATCCATAGAAATTACTAAATAGAAATAAATAGAAAATTTGTAACTTCCCTAATTTGCTATGGAAGTTTATTACCTTTAGAAACCTCCAAGAATCCATGGGGAAAATGTAAAAACTTGCTGTTCATAGTCAGTGAGGCAATTGCTTTATTAACAAAATATTTCTTCACTATTGTGAGTAGAAGAGAAATTAATGTGGATAAGCAGGTAGCTCTATGGTAGGATATAAAATTCTTCAAGTGTGAAGAACAGTATAGCTGCATCATGTGAGAACTATTTCTAACCTTTATCCACTTTCACCAGCAGGGAATAAGTCTCTACTTCCTTATATCCTCACCAGAAAATGCTGTCATTTCTTTATGAATATAGTCTTTGGGGGGGGGGGTAAAATGATACCTCAAAACAATTTTAATTTGCATTTCTCCAATAGCTAAGTATGTTAAATATTTTTTAAAATGTTTTTCAGTGACTTATATTTTATTTTGTGATGAATCTATGCTTAGTTTCATTCCCTGTTTTTAAATTGTATTACTGGGTAAAATACTCTGATGAAAAGAACAAATAAAAATTAAAATGAAACATCTTTGTTTAAGCTCATGTTAAGCGTGTTAAGAGCCACATACATCACAGTGGAAAGCTAAAGAAGCAGAAATTTGAATCACTAGGTCATAATATATCACTACTTGGAAGAGAACAATGGTGGGATACATACCAGTACTAGGCTCTTTTACTCCATTAATACATTTCAGATGTACTAATCATTAAGACATTTTGCCATATAAGTTTATAAATTGAGATATTCCTCAATAGATATGCCAAGAATATTATTTCCTAATTTATTATAATTTTCATAAATTGGCGATTAACAATGACAATCACTTTTAACCGGAGTTATATAGTTCATATTCTTGAGAAAGGATGATAGGTAATGCAGGCATCTGTGAGTATATGCATTATTTTTATTAGTCAACCCATTCATTACAGAGTAAAGAAAAAATTTAACTGAATAGGAATATTTACTTTATCCTTATGTGCAACTGTGATGTGTATATATGTGTGTGTGTGCGTGTGTGTGTGTGTGTGTTTGTGTGTCCAGTCTGTATAATAGGACTGATGCTTGTTATCTTCTCCACTGACTGTAACAACACATTCTTATGATCTCAATGTGACAAGAATAACAGGATTTAAACTTGTTACTGACCTTTTGAAACTGGCCTATTATTCTAAGTGTGCCAATTCAAAGACCACTTCTGAAAGGCTCTTTTTTTTTCTTATCCCTTGCATCATCATAAAATACATGGACCCAGGAAAACAATTGCAGGGCATAAAGGTATGACAGTAGATCTTCCCAAGTCAATGCCCTATGAGATTAGTCACTGAGTGGTGATCAAGGTGACCTTAGCAATAATAAATGAATATTGTTACATGGTATAGGATCTTTTCCTTTAGTTAAATAAAGCAATTTTATTCTTTTTTCATTAAAATACAGGCAAATAAAAGAGTTCATTGTTAATCAACCCGGAGGCTGATAATTTACAATATTAACAAGTGAAGCTTAAAATTAGTTCCATATAAATTTTCCCAAATGGTGATTTGTGAACTTTATGTTTTGGAAATCAAGAAGACAAAACTATTATTTATTCAATAAATAAATGAGCCATGTGGGAAATAAAACAAATAAGCCATGGCGTTATATTATAAAAACTGCAGGGTAAATAATATTAAATTATTTAAAGAAATATGAGACATTATATCACCTTATATATAACTGTACTTAAGAATTCAATTTAAGAGCCGGGCGGTGGTGGCGCACGCCTTTAATCCCAGCACTTGGGAGGCAGAGGCAGGCCAATCTCTATGAGTTCAAGACCAGCCTACAAGAGCTAGTTCCAGGACAGGCTCCAAAGCCACAGAGAAACCCTGTCTCGAAAAACCAAAAAAAAAAAAATTCAATTTAAACAGGAAATATCTATGCATTTCACAGAATTTTCTGTGAAAAATGATGCTACTGGAAATCAATATTGGGACAAGAAGTATAAATTATTTGATTAACAACATTACTGAAATGTGTTTTCAAAATATTTTCATTCAAAGCAAAGTTCTTTTGATAACACAATGAATTAATATTGCATTGTACATTACCTTGACTTTCAATAGTCAGTGTACTTTAGTTATATTTTGTAAGTTCTAATAGCTCATTTTTGATGTTGGAATAAAAGAAACCCCTTCCAAGATATTCCAGATTTGAGTTCTTTGCAATCTATTAAAATGACAGTATATAACAAAAATGCAGATTTCGTATCAGGTGAAAATAAATATTTACATATATATTTTAATTCAGTTATTTTTGAATAAAAATATTTTAAATATGTTAATGGTCTAACATTTTGTACACAAGGATATTGTATGATTATCATTATCAAAGTGTCTCTTATCTTTTTAATTTGTTACTACACATTAATTAAACATACTGTTTTCAGTAAAAAAGAACATGGGTATCAATGATATTTGCATCACAAATGCTGTATTTTTCATAATATGAAAATAATAACTAATGCAAAGATTATGTAAAAATTTGATACTATTTTATCAGGAAAAATATGCTTCTGGAAAAGAAAATATTTAAGAAATTATTCATTTATCTTCATATGAGAATACCTTCAAAATCAGTACTTGTACAATGAGTAAACGTTAAGTGAAATTAGATACATAGTCACCCATAAGATTTAATGAAATTTTAAAGATAAATGTTATTAAATAATTCAGAGGCTATAGTTCAAAGTACATTTCAGTTATTTTGAAATCCAGCTAGCTGTCACCTTAAAACCCTGCAATTCCATGTACTTCTTTATTCAAGTAAAAACATAGTTCTAAATAAAGCTATCATTTTTTTTTTTAGTAACCCATTGTAGCACAATCATTAAATGAATAGGGTTGTTGAAGTTTGTCATATATTTGCATAACATGCAGAATAGACTTCTGATGATTATGACAGAACTGAAGCTCATAAACAATGCATTGTTTGTTTAAAAGAAAGCTCATGCTCAAAGTTGTAGCATTCATTCTTTATATTTTATTCATAAGGTTTTTAAGATTTGAAATCATATATATCCACTGTGTAGAAACATTCCTGGAGAGGGAGCTATTTCTTCAGGCCAAGTGTATAGGAAGTGTGAATGCTTGTGAGACCAAGTATCTTAGAGGTCCATAGACACATTTCATAAAATATGTTTTTATTTTACAATAATTTTAAAAATTATTCATCAATACCTAAATGAAATAGTCCTTACTTTAGGTCTCACTCCTGTGTTTGCATTCTACTTTTTTCTCCCTCATCTTTCACTACCTTATTTTCAAATTTATCTCCCTATTTCCTCAAAGTCATGATTTTCTTTCTTTTTTTTTAATCTAAAAAATGGCTAAGTATTTATTTTATAAAAGTAAATGAATAAATTATTTTAGTAGTATTTCAGTTAACCCTTTTCCCCTTCCTCCTCAAATTTTTAATCCCTCCAAACTCATTACTCAATTGCCGTTCACTTAGAAAACCAATATGCTCAATCCACGTGTCCAGAATATTCCAACATGTGTTGATCCTCAGTGGGAGGTCGCTTTAAGATACTCACAGAGGTACTTGGGTGAGGCTAGATGTGGAAGGTTGTTTTGGAACTGAAAATGAGCCTTGCTGAGCCTTTTTATGACCTGTACTGATTCCCAAAGACTTCAGATAGTTTGTTGAGAGTCTTGCTCCTGTGAGACCCCAACTCAAAAAGCCTGCTTGCAGCTGCTTTTAGCACATGCCCTAGATAGACGGTAATCAGCAGTGGAAAAGTACAACATTTCCAAAACAGCCCCGACTGCCACTCGAACCCTGACCACAGTACCCTGCACCACCAGCCTACCAGGAAACTTGCACCCTGACCACAGTACCCTACCACCAGCCTGCCAACAACACCTAGTGCCCATGACAGGGCTTGGGGACTTTCCAGGACAGGGTTTGGGGTTTTTATGGTATTTCTGGGAAACAGAAGAAACAAATAGCTATGGTCTAAAATTCATCCAAAATGCTAAATGTTGTATCCAATTGTTCTGTACCTTATACCCACTATTATAATGTTGTGGGTTTTGCCTATAATAAGTTGCTGGAATTGCGGTTCAGGAGGCTCTACCTCTTTGGAGACTAAAGACATCCGGTGGCACGATCGTAATAAAGCCTCTTGCTTCTTGCATCTGCTGGACTGGTTAATTGAGTCCTGGGGCTTCTCCCTCTTGGGCCTGCACCCAAATTGGTGAAGGTCTTTCACTCCTAAAACTGTTCATGGCAGCTTTTCAGAGCTAGGATTTGTAGGCAGAGACTGCTTGTTCATTTCCTAGCTATCCAGACTTGAAATAATCATACAGAAACTTTATTAATTACAAATCTGCATGGCCCCATTCTTAGTGTGGGATTGCTTTATTGAGTCCATCTATAAGAATTTATAGAAGAAATATTTAAAATGTCACGTTATGTTTCTTGCAAATTGTAATAATTAAAATTTTCATGGTAGTTTTGTTTGTTTTTGTTTGTTTGTTTGTTTTTTGAGACAGCGTTTCCCTGTGTAACAGTCCTGGCTGTCCTGGAACTAGCTCTTGTAGACCAGGCTGGCCTCGAACTCACAGGAACTCACCTGCCTCTGCCTCCCAAGTGCTGGGATTAAAGGTGTGGACCACCACGGCCCGGCCTGAAATTTTTCTTTTTGAATTAAACATATAATTTAAAATTTGGAAGGATATCTTAATAACTACAAATTACTTATAAGGCCTAAAGTGTATATGCATACAAATTGTAATTACCAGAACAAGACATTTTATTAATAAATAATGTCCTGGAATTTATTATTATTATTATTAATTATTATTATATTTTCAAGAAATGGTTTCTCTGTAGCTTCTGAGCCTGTCCTGGAACTAGCTCTTGTAGACCATCCTGGCATCGAACTTAAAATTATTTTCTTTCTGATATTGCTGTAAGAGAAGGAAATAACTATTTCCCTACATATTTTAATCTGCTCTTAAAGAGATATTCAGGATTCCTAATGAAATATTTTATACCCATAAATCAGTGAATCATAGAACTCTCATCAGAGAAGCTTCTTCCTGTGGTATATGCCAATTAGTTCAAAAATCCATAACTGAAGCTGGGAGGCAGAGGCAGGCGGATCTCTGTGAGTTTGAGGCCAGCCTGGTCTACAAGAGCTAGTTCCAGGACAGGAACCAAAAAGCTATGGAGAAACCCTGTCTCGAAAAAAAACAAAACAAAAAAACAAAACATAACAAAACAAAAAAAATATCCATAACTGAAAAAATATACAAAAAGTGAGAGACTGTGGAATACTTGGTCCAAAATGACTGATAGAGTGTTACATTCTGCTACTGCTACCTATATAAGAGTATATTGGAGAGGAGGAGAGATAAGTCCACATTTATAGCTTCATAATTTTCAAATACAAACCAAGTAGAAAACAAAATATATTTGAATACTAAATAAGGGAAGATAATATTGTCCATAATTTCTTAGATGCATGCATTATTAACTTTTATCTTGAGTTCAATATTGAACGTTATTTCTTTTTACACTTTTAAGGTTTCTTCTTCTTCTTCTTTTTTTTTTTGTAGTCTTGGGTATTATCCTACTCACAATCCCACACCTTGTTAAATAACAATCAATAGTAAGCCAAATCTCCAGAATGGAAATGTCTTTTCCCTCAGTGCTAGACAATTGACAGCAGCAATTTATAACACATTTGCTTTTTCTTTTATGAAAGCACTCTGCCTTTCTAACAATCTCTTAAATTTCTAAATTTAATTGATGGACAGACAAAAAGAAAATAAGTAAGAACAATTTAGGCAAAATTACATTATAGACAACATTTAACTAATATACAGGTGTGGTACAAAGAAAGAAACATTTCAAGAAGACACATATTGAAACGAGAGAAAGGAATATTTCCTATGAAAAGGCACATATATTATATGCAAGGAAACAAGTGTCAGTTAATTTAAAAGAAATAAAATATTATCAATTACATTTTTGATGATATTCTGGTAAACTGTACATTCATAACAAGAACAGTTTTGAAAAGTTTAAAGAAGAGTCCAGGACATACTTTTGAAAACACAGTGATGAAATAAAAATAATTAAGCAGAAAGTTCAGATTCATCTGGACATAAATTAAAATGAAGACACAGTTGCCCCGGATCTATGGAATTCTATCAATACAGTGGCAAGAAAGAAATTAATAGTTATTTGTACTCAATAAAACAGTAAAGACCTGTATGATACCACCTTAGCATTTAGCTAAGGGAACATTATAGAAGAAGGGGTGGAAATACAGTGAGGAAGTTGTGAAGGACTAGTGCAAAGGTTTGTCTTCTTCACATGCATGACAATTGCCTTCATGAATTCAGAGCAACTGTAGCTGCTTGCACAAGATAATGTTAATCGAAATACCAACATCCAAGGTGTTAAAATAATAATATCCAATGCCTAGCTTGAGGAGCTATTTTAGTTGAAGGATACTAAGATGAGTAGAATCTGTTTTCTTAAAAACACTCTCCATGGTAGATTGTCCAGACTCCATTGGATGGCTCAACAATCATCAACAAATAGACATCACTAATTGAACTTGATGAACTACAAAAAAGTGACATGTTAGTGGGAAGACGATATGATGATAGGTCAGATTTACAAGGATTTCAAATAGGAATAGGAACTTGACATAATCAAAATGTGTTGTATATGTGTGAAACAACAAAGAATGAATACAACTTAAAATAATAATAACAAGGGCCAAAAACCCAGGATAGCTAAAACAATCCTATACGATAAAGGATTGTCTGGAGGCATTACCATCCCTGACTTCAAACTCTATTACAGAGCTACAGTGATGAAAACAGTGTGGTACTGGCATAAAAACAGAGAAGTCGACCAAAGGAATCATATAGAAGACCCGAATTTTAACCCACAAACCTATGAACACCTCATTTTTGATAAAGGAGCCAAAAGTATACAATGGAAGAAAGAAAGCATCTTCAACAAATGGTGCTGGCATAACTGGATGTCAACCTGTAGAAGAATGAAAATAGACCCATATCTATGACCATGCACAAAACTCAAGTCCAAATGGATTAAAGGCCTCAATAGTGAGGCCTATCTGTCAGAACACATTGAACCTAATAGAAGAGAAAGTGGGAAGTACCCTACAACAGATGGGCACAGGAGATTGCTTCCTATGTGTAACCGCAACAGCACAGACGTTAAGGGCAACATTGAATAAATGGGACCTACTAAAACTGAGAAGCTTCTGTAAAGCAAAGGACATTGTCACCAAGACAAAAAGGCAACCTACTGACTGGGAGAAGATCTTCACCAACCCCACAACAGACAAAGGTCTAATCTCCAAAATATATAGAGAACTCAGGAAACTAGACTTTAAAATGCTAATTAACCCAATTAAAAAAATGGGGCACTGAACTGAACAGAGAATTCTCAGCAGAGGAAGATCAAATGGCCAAAAGACATTTAAGGTCATGCTCAACCTCCTTAGGGATCAGGGAAATGCAAATCAAAACAACTTTGAGATATCATCTTATACCTGTCAAAATGGCTAAAATCAAAAACTCCAATGATAGCCTTTGCTGGAGGGGCTCTGGAGGAAGGGGTACCCTCATCCATTGCTGGTGGGAATGCAATCTTGTGCAACCACTTTCGAAATCAGTGTTTCAGTTTCTCAGGAAATTCGGGATCAACCTACCCCTGGACCCAGCAATACCACTCCTGGGAATATACCCAAAAGATGCCTTATCATATGTCAAGAGCATTTGTTCAACCATGTTCATAGCAGTATTATTTGTAATAGTCAGAACCTGGAAACAACCTAGATGCCCCTCAATGGAAGAATGGATGAAGAAAGTGTGAAATATCTACACATTAGAGTACTAAGCTGCGGTAAAAAACAATGACTTCTCGAATTTTGCATACAAATGGATGGAAATAGAAAACACTATTCTGAGTGAGGTAACCCAGACCCAAAAAGATGAATATGGGATATACTCACTCATAATTGGTTTCTAGCCATAAATAAGGGTCACGGAGTCTACAATTGGTGATCCTAAAGAAGCTAAGTAAGAAGGTGAACCAAAGGAAAAACATATAGTAATCCTCTTGGCTGTGGGAAGTAGACAAAATTGCCGGGGAGAAAATTGGGATCTTGGGGGTGGGGTGGGATGGGGGTAAGAGGAGACGGGGAGAGAAAAAGTAGAAGGGGAGGATGGGGGGAACTAGGGGAAAAAGGATGATTGGGCTAAAGGAAGGTTGGATAGGGGAGCACGGAAGCACAATTCTTAGTTAAGGGAGCCACATTAGGGTTGGCAAGAGACTTGAACCTAGAGTGGCTCCCAAGCCGAGGTCCCCAGTTAGTTCCTTAGGCAGCTGAGGATAGGGAACCTGAAATGACCCTATCCTATAGCAATACTGACGAATATCTTGCATATCATCATAGAACCTTCATCTGGTGATGGATGGAGATAGATACAGAGACCCACACTGGAGCACTGGACTGAGCTCCCAAGGTCCCAATGAGGAGCAGAAGGAGGGAGAACATGAGCAAAGAAGTCGGGACTACGAGGGGTGCACCCACCCACTGAGACAGTGGGGCTGATCTATTGGGAGCTCACCAAGTCCAGCTGGACTGTGACTGAAAAAGCATGGGTTAAAACCGGACTCTCTGAACATGGCAAACAATGAGGGCTGATGAGAAGCCAAGGACAATGGCACGGGGTTTTGATCCTAAGTAATGTGCTGGCTTTGTGGGAGCCTAGCCAGTTTGGATGTTCACCTTCCTAGATATGGACAGAGGGGGGAGGACCTAGGACTTACCACAGGGCAGGGAACCCTGACTGCTCTTTGGACTGGAGAGGGAGGGGGAGAGGAGTGGGAGGAGGGGGAGAAGGGTGGGAGGAGGGGGAAAAAGGTGGGAGGAGGGGGGGAAATGGGAGGCTGGGAGGAGGTGGAAACTTGTTTTTTTTCTTCCTTTTCTCAATAAAAAAAATAAATTAAAATTAAAAAAGAAATATATATATATATATATATATATATATATATATAAAACAAACAAACAAAAAAAAAAAAAAACAAGGGCCTCACGGACACTCAAGCAATATAACAGATTAAAAACCAGACAATACAATTTGGACTTTCAAACCACAGAAATAACAAGATCTTTAGATGAAATGTTAAAGTTTCTGATAGTTAGGAATAATAATCAACAATTTTCTCTTGAAACTTCATTTTTCAGATTATAAAAGGAGTCAAAGGAAAAAGATATTCAGAGTAAATGAGACAGACTACTTTTAATTCCATTGTTACAAATCACTAGGTACATATTTCCAATTAGTCACTTACCCTATCTGTTCTTATGTTTATTACTATTTAACACCAAATGTAAATAAGATAAATTTGATCAGGAAGGATAAAATATGTTATGTATAAAAATAATGAGACAAATATTTCCCACACAATTATTAAATATCAATAGGAGGGAAGAGAAACTGATGGAAATGCAGATGGCTGAACAAAAAACAAGCAAAGACAAGTACAGACTTCACATTATTTGATTTTCTATTCTCACCACATATATTAATAACACACCTCTGAGAAATTCCTTCCATTGATCTCCAGTGGAATTTGTGGAGTATTTTTTTCCTTGAATGTTCCATATTTGTGTACAATGATGTATGCTTGTCTGCACCTTCCATTTGCCTTTTGAAATCTCCGTGTACCTGCACTGTTAAGTCCTCTCCCACTCACGGGCTTCCTTTATTTTCATAACCCATGAAGTATTGATTGAATTGATATCATAGTTTCCACAATTTCTTTATGCATTTATTCTCTTGTATATTCATATTTTATACATTTGAGAACATTGTTATATATTCATCAATGCTTGAATTGGCAGATCAAATTAATTTTATAAACATAACTACCACAACATTGTTTAGTATAGTATATTGTATATTTAAAGGACACTCCATGTGAGTCCATTTATGGTCTTATGAGATGAAGAATGTATTGGTGTTTGTCTATTCTTTACTGAATGAAGGTAAGAATAGTGGCATGCTAGCAAACATTAAATAAGTAAATTAATTCAAGTGCAGAGAAACAAACATTTTATAACTAAACTTGCCTGTAAAACATTAAGTTTAATGTGATTGAAAGTAGGGGACAGTTGTGATTTAGAAGCTGTGAGGATTAGAGGAAAGATGATGTGGGAGTGCCTTCTGTGTGCTATGATTACCATAAATGAATTAAGAAAATACCTTGGCCTGTTGATAGGGCAAAACTTAGGTAGGCAGGGTAGACAGAACTGAATGCTGGAAAAAAGAAGGGCAGAGTCAGAGGGATGCCATGGATCCTCCACCACAGTAATACATGCAGAAATTTTACCTGGTAAGCCCAGCCTTATGGCGATACACAGATTAATAGAAATGGCTTAAATTTAAGAGTTAGCCAATAAGAAACAAGAGCTAATGGGCCAATCAGTGATTTAATTAATACAGTTTCTGTGTCCTTATTCCTGGGCTAAGCTAACTGGGTGCCTGGGATGAACAAGCGGGCCCTCCCCCAACAGAAAGGGAAAAGAAATGACCGGTGGATATAATAGTTCAATTCTTTAGGAACGATTTTAAAAATGCTGTTCCTCAGTAGGGAATCTATACAGAACAGTGATGCACTGTGCAATTCACAAAGCTAAGAGGACAATTTCCAAACATTGTACTATGAACAAATGACACTTTTGAAGTTATAAAGGTGTTTAGCTCTATTAAGATTTGAACAATGTATACATATCTTAAAATTATATGACATTCCATTAATATATTCATTTTCTGGTACATTAATTAAATATTAAATGTGACATATCATGGGAGATAACAGGTTGGTGTTGCTACTATACACTTTCATTTTCTGCAATGTGGAATCTGAATGTGGCATCATCCCTATGTTCTGATAAGCAGAACACCTGCATAGCCTGATAAAAAAAGATATCTTAAACCTCAATTGTAAAGAGATAAGATCTTAACTGCAGAAAATCAATCTTTCTGAGACATCCCTATGTAACATCAAGGTGAAATCCCCCTTACTAACATGTTGCAAAACTATTTTAAATGGACAATTTCAGGCTATCCAATTAAATCTCTGAGAACATTAGTGAAAACAAGCAAGTGCCTTCAGACATAAGTGAGTGTATCTCAAATAATCAGTTTGATGTTTTTTCTGTTTTTCTATGCTTATCTTCACTTATGATAGGCCACAGAAATTGCTTAAGTAAAGAAATGCAACCAAATCTTAAACTAATGGGCATAGTGTGCGATGCTTTAACTTAATGATGTGGTACTTTTTGGACTATCCCACTTTATATGTAAATTTCTATAACCCTGGCAAATGGAAAATTTCATCTAGACTATGCAGCATCATTGTGCAGCATAAAAATTATATCAAAATGGTTTTTCCTGATGACATGCATCCATTAGGAAAAGACCATAAAATGTTATAAACAGACTTCGATCTGCTAGGTGATGATTTTTCCTGACAAGCAAATGTGCTGTTCTGAGTGGAAATGGAGTAATACTGTTCTAAGCAGCAAAATGATCTGAATGCCTTTTCTTTTTTTTCCAAGAATATCTCTCAACAAGCACAATAAGCTGTCTAAAAATGCAGTTCTTAGGATAGCCCCTTGATAAAAGTAAGTTTTACAAGATAAATCTAATATTTTTGAAATATTGATGGGAAATATATTGATGAAGATAGAATTCTCTAATAATTATATATTATAATATGATCATCTTGAGATGGTGAGTGGTTCCAAAAATATTATTATAGAGATAAATTTTCAATTTTAGTAATTATAGATTTTGGATGTTGTCCCAATTTGATACCTATATCTAAAATGATCTACATTCAGTTGTATTTTTTTGTTATTGAGAATATAGTCATATATGTTCCAATATAATATATAAATATAATTAAGACCTTTATGGTTAAATAATAATCATAATCCTAGTAATTTAGAAATAATATTTTAATTAAATATATGACCAAAAGGTATTATTTAAAGCATTACAAAAGCTGGAAATATATATGTAGATGCTGAGAATCTGTGATCATATCACAAGGCCCAGTTCTTATACTGTTCTAATTGGCAAAAGTTTAAGCAAAGATTGATAATGGGATAAATTAAGTCTTTAAATGATACTATTTATTTGCAAATACAACAGTAAAGTTAGAAAATACATTGATGTTGAAAAATTGTGGCAATTTAGCAATATATATATTAATATATATATTGATATATGTATACATATGCACATATACCACTAAAAAGCAATATTTTGTAATAAAAAGAAATAAAGTAATTTGACTTAAGATACACCCCAGAACTTAGAATCCATACTAAACACTGCTAGTGTGTCCAAGAACCTAAAACTAGATAGCCCCCAGATATAGGGGAACAGACAATGCAATATTCTACCAAAAAATATAGCAATAAAATGGTTTCTAATGACATGCAACTGTATTTATAGAACACTTCCTTGTTCAATCATACTCAGAGACTCCTCCTTTTGCAGCAGATGTGAAAAAATGCAGAGACCATCAGCTAGTCAATTTAGAGAGAGAGTGAAGTATTGAGCCATGAATGGAATGTTTCTATCAAATCCCACCCCTTAGGGCTCAGTGAACGAACCCTGATGAGGAGGAGGTGCAAAAAGGTAATAGATAGAGGGGATGGGGAGCACCAAATAAACCAGGCCATCTAAATCAACTTGATTGATATGCTGTGAACTCACAGAGGCTGAAGGCAGCACATAAACAGGGTGTGCTGGGTTTGCACTGATTGGGTAAGCTAAAAGGAGATGTTGATGGATGCCCCTATCCTTAAAACAGAAGCAAACTCTATTTTTAAACATTTGCAAATAAAACTTTTGTTTCCTACTATGAATGTTTTTGGGGAAACAAACAACTCTTAAGGGTAGGCTGTATGCACAACAATAGACGGCCAAGTTTTAACAGCTCAATGGCATTCATAGAGATTTCTAGTCTCATAATGTCATGTCAAGGATTTTACTTAAAAAAAATACCTCATCTTTATTTCATTTTATTCTATTTATTTTATTTGTTCTCTCTTTAAGCCTAAATGTATCCGGGCGGTGGTGGCGCACGCCTTTAATACCAGCACTCGGGAGGCAGAGGCAGGCGGATCTCTGTGAGTTCGAGGCCAGCCTTGTCTACAAGAGCTAGTTCCAGGACAGGAACCAAACGATACAGAGAAACCCTGTCTCAAAAAATAAAAATAAAAAAAAGCCTAAATGTTTTGGTGTATATTTTATGGCTTCCACTCTTTGGATTTCATGATGATCCTGAATGTTCAAAATAGTGAGTCTCTGCTTCTAAACTTGTGCCTTTACCTGGGTTCTTTTTCTTCTATTTTTTTTTTGTTGTTGTTGATTTTTCTGTCCTATTGCAGTGTGTTACTTTTAGTTGTACCTTATTTTGTTTTCTTATTATCATCAATAAAAGCGTGTTTGTTTTTTGATGGAGAAATGAAAACAAAATAGATTCTGATGGGCATGGAAGTGGCAAGAAACTGGGAGCAGAGCAATGAATGAAAATAATGTTAATGTTACCTCACACAAATGGACAGCACTATTTATAATTAGTTAGAGAAGCAAAACATAATACCCATGATGGATGAAATATAACCTGGAATAGACTTGATTAGTAACAGTAGAATGATAAAACCAATAAAATCTATAGTTCTAGAAAAAATATGTGAAATGTTTCTATTTGACAAGTTTGTCAACCTCCATTAGTGAGGATAAAATTATAAATCTAAATAATCACTAAGCTTTACTGTAGATATTTTAAAAACAAAATTACACACACAGAAAATAGAAAGTACAACTCTGTTTGGCTAATAGCTTAGGCATATTCCTAGTTAGCTCTTCCATCTTAAATTAATTCAGTTTTACTAATGAGTAAATTACTTGTGTATCACCACAGGGCTGTGGTCTACACATCAAGTTCCAACATCCTTCTCCTTGATAGCTACATGGCATCTCCAGACTCTGCTTACTCTTTCTCTCTTTCTGTTCTGATTTCCCACCTGGCTTTACTCTGCTAAGTCACTGGTCCAAACAGTTTCATTCATCCACCAGTAAGAGCAATACATATACAAAAGGACATCCCATATCAAATGTCAAATAAAATTATTGCAGAATTTCAGAGAGAAAAACTTTTTTTATCAAGAAGAGAATAAAAACTATAATGTAAATTTATATAGTTCAGCCTTAAGTATATATTATAGAAAATTTAGTTTTAAATGATACAGATAAATATGTCTCATATTTTTGAAGTTATTTTAGGCACTACATGCCTGGTCAATTTTCCAGTACTGTGATTTCAATAACTATAAAGATTACATTAAAATGTATTTCTTCTGTCAGAGACAAACCCAAAATGGACAGATGACATGAAAATTTGTATTAGTGACAGAAGTGGCTAAATGACCAGGGACACTAATTCTTTCCCCTCTCCCTAAACACAGACATACTTTAACATGTCAGCAATAGTACTAATCATATCATTTTTTCTATTGAGTGATAGTCTATTGTTTCCTTTAAGGTGAATGAATTTTGCTTTTAGGAATGTAATTTAGGTAGGAAAGATTTATCAGTGGATAAAACAATTATGTAAGTATGAGGGCTTGTGCTTAGATAACCAGTAACAAGTCAAAATATGAATGGGAGTGTTCTCTAGACACTTTCTCCAGTTTCCACTACTGTACTGAACTCTCCTCACCCATCCTGATCTCTTGCTAAACTTCTTCAAAATGGTAAGCTAATTCTTAGATAAATTAAGATTCTATGTCTCAAGATGTTCATGTTTGCTCACTGAGAACTTTCAAACTTCAATCCACCTAGAGAATATCAGAAGTCCTTCTGCATAGGTTAGACCAGACTTGGCTTGCTGTTTGATACTTGTTTACCAGTTTGATATCTTCTTCAGATAAATGATATCTTTATAATTAAATAATTTACATAATTTTAAAATTTCTATAATGGGTCTTGAGTCATGACTATTATTTTATTTTTTCTGTTTTGTATACCTCATAATGTTAGTATGTATGTAAAATGATTTCAAATCATTGTTTGATGAGAAAATTCAAAATAAAATCAACAGCTTTTAAGTAGTAATGAAAAAGAAAAGTCAAATACTCTTAATAAGATAATGAAGAATAGATTTCAATTAAATGGCACATTTATTATAGTATATAGCCAGCTGTTTCCCAGTAATGCAGCATTCTGTTATGCCTCTGTGCTGATGTATGCAAGTCTCAATGTAGTAAGAAGTATATAGAAACCTTTTGAAAAATTGAATTATTAATATAAGTGACTTCATGATATAGTGGAGCAAACCCTGCTTTTAGAAGTAAAAGGCTGTAGTCATAAATTACACCTATGATGTTGAAAAAAGCACTTACACCTTCTTTGCTTCAGTACCCACATTTACATGATGAAAAGTGACTCCTCTTACTCTGTTTATAAAATCGGTTGCAACAGGCTTTGCAGAGTATGAATAAATCAGCTTAAGGCAATACATCTAAGCCTGGGTGCTGGTCTACTGCTATCGTAAGGACACAATAATTTTGGTGTAGAACATTTAAATGTGATTAGAGGCATAAGCTATTGTTATTTCTGGCTTCATCTCAGTGATAAAGATATCTGGAAAGAACGGATCATTTTCCCCTACAGAAAGAAGGTACATAGTATGAAGCCATTTCATGAACTCATCAGATCACATAAGTTGTACAGAAAACCACAAAGAAAGCTGGAACAAAAGCTAGATGATATATACATATCCTGAAGATACCATTAACGTAAATGTATAAGATTGCATTATGTTCTCCCCTGCATCTGACTAAACTTTAGTGTCCTGAAGAAAACAAACAAACAAAAAAACTAGCCCTTCACCTCCATGTTCAGAAAATATTTATTCAACCAATATCATGATTATCTTCTCTTTTTATTCCACATGTAAATCTGGAGCCATTTATCTGAGTCACAATTATCAAGGTAACCTGGGAACTTGTTTTCAACTCTGAAGAGTGTAGGATGCTCCATATAGATGACCTTGTCAAGTCAATGGAACTCCCTATTCATGGGTTCCAGTATTTTATCAGTTCAGCTCTGTGTTTCCAACCCTCCTCTCATTATTTGAGGAAGCCACAAAGCTCAGAGAATACTTCTCACGTTCACATTTGTAGTAGAAAAGGTGAGAAGAAATGAGGGAAGGAAGGAAGAAAAGTTTGAGAAGCAGATGAAAGGTGCTCACTTAAGAAAATACTTCTGTTTAATCAGCAGTACAGTCTTATGGTTAGCATTATGAGTATATTACTCTCGTGTGAATGTTGGCAATATGATTAAATTGTGCATTAATCTGTTATGAATTATTGAATGAACTATACATGACATATTTCATGGATTTTAATACCCAACTAAAGAATTAGAAATAAATGATGGAGTAAATTATAATGAACATCTTATATTAAACTCCAGTGGGGCATTGATTGCCTTGGCAGGTTACTTAGTCTAGGGGTTGTAACCCGCCTGGAAGTTCAGTTATTCCAGGGTCCCGGAGAGGCACTATCTGGAAGATAATAGGATAGGAGAGAAGAAGGAGGCTAAGCAGGGGTTCCTGTCAAAGCCTCAGTTTATTAGAGATGGGGTACAGCTTATATAGGGTAAGGAGTTTGGCTTGGGATGGGGGTGGGGGCATGGAATCTTGCCCCGTGGTTCACATTAGTCACATGGTCCAGGAGGTTACATTTGGTCAGGTCACATAGGCCAGGAAGTCACGAGTTGACACACCTAGTTCTCTAGATAGTTTGGAATGTGGGGTGGGTTCGCTAACAGATAGCTCTCCATTAACAGCCAATTTGGGTGTGGAGTAGGCTCTGTCAATAGAACGATCTTAACACAATTATGGGTGTGGGGTTCTCTGCAGATTCTCCAGGGTGATGGTTCCTGTAATGATTTTAGGAGGACATGGCTCCTGACAGTGGGGGATGTCTGTAGTAATAGGAGCGGTGGGGCTGCGTCCCCAACATCCCAGCCACCTGGCTAGCTTATGCCCCGAAATAACAACACACAAACTGTATTCATTTAAACACTGCTTGGCCCATTTCTATCTAGCCTCTACTATGCTAATTCTCACATATTAATTTAGCCCATTTCTAATCATCTGTGTAGCACCGGTCTTACCAGGAAAGATTCTAGCCTACATCCATCCTGGGTCGCAGCTTCATTGCGTGTGTCTCAGAGAGCAGAGCTATCGCATCTTGAGAGGGGAGCATGGCGTCTCTGAGTTCACTTCCTCTTCCTCCCTGCATTCTGTTCTGTTTACTCCTCACACCTATGTTTTAACCTATCAGGGCCAAGCAGTTTCTTTATTGCTTAACCAATAAAATCAACAGATTGATGTATGACACTCCCACATCAGATGTCGTCAGTAATTCTCATTTAAATTAATGTAAATTCAGATAGGCAAAAATAATACATATGCAAAAGAACTTTACAACTGTAATTATTAATGCATAAGAATAGAATATAGATGAAATAAAAACCAATAAACTATATTCTAATAAAGCTAGCCTGTATATAAATATATACAAACAACAAAAAGGTTGGTATTAATTTCATACCTTAAATAGCTATGAGGCAACTTAGAATCACCAATTATTCAATTCCCAGAAGTAAATACATTCAGAGAAATTTGTTAGCCAATAAATGTACTTTAAAAAAAAAAAAAGAACTGAAATTCTTTTCTGTTAAAAGCTAAATTAAACATGGAGCTGGAGAATCCAATTTAGGTTGAGTTAACTGGGAGTGCAAGAAAGTCATGGGGGTATGCCAGGATCACACAGGCCTCCTGATGGACAAAGCTGGAAAAGATTTAACTGAATAAATAATGTTACCAATTGAAATACAAACAACATAAATATTAATAGCTCTATGTTGATAGAAATAAATGATTTAATACCTTGTTGAATACTGAAGAAGTTGCAAACAACTATTAGCATTCCAAGAAATATTCTAAGATTGAAAGAAAACGGATAATAACTCATTATGTAATCAAAATAATTACCATAAGTAAATCTGCACATGACTGGAGAAAATACGGGTTCTATATACAGAAGAGAAATAACTACAAATCCTCATATTGTGTTTTCCCAGATCTCCACTTTATGTTTTTTAACAACTTTCTATCAGCCATCTCTTTTAAATAATAGATCAGTTTCTCCTATTGAGTATGGTTTAGTTTTTATGATGTACCTTTAATTGTGCTTTTAAATACTTTTTTGATAACTTTCAGTAATGCATTTTGATCCTATTTATCTCACTTCCCCACACCTGCCCTCCCATTTACAAACTCCTTATCTACCCTCAAAAGTCTGGGTCTTCTCCTTTTTTAACACAGCAGGCAAATATATGTAGGACCCCTTTGCTCTTGAAATTATGACTTTACCTTGCATGGAGAACTTACTAAAAGATTTTAAATATAAACTTATTCACACATGCCAGCAGTTATTCGTTCTCCATGGCTCTTCAGTTAGTGCTGGGATTTATGGCACACCTACTTTTTTTTATGATGGGATTCGCAGGTTTCATCACATGCAGATCTTGTGCCACAACTGGGAAGTCTTTTTTGTGCAAATACATTGCTCTGGCAGGAAATCACTTTCCCTGTAATCACCTACACCTCTGCCTCTAAAACAATGCCAAGCCTTGAGTGGTCGGTTTTTTATATTTGTCCCTTGTGATTCTGGAAATTCTGTAATATTTTTTATTTTTATTTTTTTTATTGAGAAAAGGAAGAAAAAAAAATCAAGTTTCCACCTCCTCCCAGTCTCCCATTTCCCTCCCGCTCCTAAGACCCTTCTCCCCCTCCTCCCATCCTTCTCCCCTTCCTCCCACTCCTCTCCCCCTCCCTCTCCAGTCTAAAGAGCAGTCAGGGTTCCCTGCTCAGTGGTAAGTCCTAGGTCCTCCCCCCCTCTGTCCATATCTAGGAAGGTGAACATCCAAACTGGCTAGGCTCCCACAAAGCCAGCACATTACTTAGGATCAAAACCCCGTGTCATTGTCCTTGGCTTCTCATCAGCCCTCATTGTTCACCATGTTCAGAGAGTCCAGTTAATCCCATGCTTTTTGTTTTTTTACCGCAGAGTAGTACTCTAATGTGTATATATTCTACACTTTCTTCATCCATTTTTCCGTTGAGGGGCATCTAGGTTGTTTCCAGGTTCTGACTATTACAAATAATACTGCTATGAACATGGTTGAACAAATGCTCTTGTCATATGATAGGACATCTCTTGGGTATATTCCCAGGAGTGGTATTGCTGGGTCCAGGGGTAGGTTGATCCCAAATTTCCTGAGAAACCGAAACACTGATTTCCAAAGTGGTTCCACAAGATTGTATTCCCACCAGCAATGGATGAGGGTACCCCTTCCTCCACAGCCTCTCCAGCAAAGGCTATCATTGGTGTTTTTTTTATTTTAGCCATTCTGACAGGTGTAAGATGATATCTCAAAGTTGTTTTGATTTGCATTTCCCTGATCGCTAAGGAGTTTGAGCATGACCTTAAGTGTCTTTTGGCCATTTGAACTTCCTCTGCTGAGAATTCTCTGTTCAGTTCAGTGCCCCATTTTTTAATTGGGTTAATTAGCATTTTAAAGTTTAGTTTCCTGAGTTCTCTATCTTCAACAAATGGTGCTGGCATAACTGGATGTCAACCTGTAGAAGAATGAAAATAGACCCATATCTATCACCATGCACAAAACTCAAGTCCAAATGGATTAAAGACCTCACTATCAGTCAGAACACATTGAACCTAATAGAAGAGAAAGTGGGAAGTACCCTACAACAGATGGGCACAGGAGATCGCTTCCTATGAGTAACCCCAACAGCACAGACATTAAGGGCAACATTGAATAAAATGGGACCTACTAAAACTGAGAAGCTTCTGTAAAGCAAAGGACACTGTCACCAAGACAGAAAGGCACCCTACTGACTGGGAGAAGATCTTCACCAACCCCGCAACAGACAAAGGTCTCATCTCCAAAATATTTTTTATTTTTATTTTTGTGAACTTTGACCAGTTGCATACATTTGTTTTTTTTTTTGTTTTTTTTGTTTTTTTTTGCTAGCTGCTACAGGAAGAAACTATAGGGAAGATTCTTCCTGTACAGTTGAGCCATGAACTAATCTGTGGGTATAATGACTTGTCCGTAGAGTCAGTTTAATACTGTGGCCTTTTATAAGAATTTAAGTAGCCATTTCTCCCTTAGGGCCTATGACTTATCTTGCTCCAGGCTCCTGTCCCTGATAATCACCAGGTATGGATTTTGTCTTGAGCAGTCCACCTTAAATCCAATCACAAAGTGGCTGATTTCTGTTAACAACTCACTTCAATAAATACAATATAGGGTGAGAAAAAAAAATCACTTGACTTGTCAAAACCTGGAAATGTGGGTATGTTAAGATAGTGACCAATATCAATCAATACATATCAATTCACACTGATCTTTCTAGGAAATTTTTTTCGTAAAATTCTTTATCAAATAATTAGCCAAACTTAAATATGTCTAAGAAAAAACAAAATGTACAACTAAAGAGAGAAATATTCTACAAAAATCTTGACCAAACTTTTTAAATTTTTTTTGTGAAGGGTTGAGGAGGATAAGGAATTATGAAGATTGAATCTACTTGGCATCTTCAGTTTGAGTCTCCACCTAAGTAATTAAATAAGTATAGGACTTCTTAGGAGGAAAACTCTAAAATCTGAGTTAGTAGGGATATTGGTTAATACATTATAAGAGAATTAATATTTCACTTTCACAAATATGTTGTTATTTTCTTTAAAAAATAAACCACCTTAGGAATAACTAGGAATATTAGCATTTGAGTAAGCTTTGTATTATTTTGAAACTTTGGTGTTGAACAGTTTATTTTCAAACGAAAAGATATAAATTAAATATATTTTCATAGAAATGTGTATAGAGTCATAAAATGAGGAGTTATAGCAAAAAAATATAAGAAACACATGAGTTAATGATGCTGATTTGAGTTTAAAATGCCAAGAATATTTGAAGAGATTCTGTTGGCAAAGAGGATCACTTTGGACACCACAACCAACAAAGGCTTTTTAGCAAGGGGACTGGTTGCACTCCACAAATGGACACTAAGGTCTTATTGCTGAAGACAACACATACACAACTCACAGAACATGGAAAAGTCTATCTGGTGTCTGTCTATAGTCTTTTGTTGTTGTGACAGGTTTCACTGTAGCTTTGGGGCCTGTCCTGGAACTAGCTCTTCTAGACCAGGCTGGCCTCAAACTCACAGAGATCCACTTGCCTCTGCCTCCCAAATGCTGGGATTAAAGGCACCATCACCACCTGGCTAGAGTCTTTACCCCTACAGCCTTCTGTCCATGGTACTTGAATGTGTTCTGCATTCTACCAAAGCAGAAAGGTAAACATCAACTTAGCTATAAAGACTTCTATCTAAAACAGTAACATGTCAGCAAGATACACTGGTTCAATAGTGGCATAAAGTTCATGGAATAAGCCAACAAATATGTGATTTAAATAAATGCCCATTCAATGAGATTCCTCTTGCTGCCTTGTTGGTCAAGAACCTGACACTAGATAACCAGAGGACCTGTGGGAAAACCAAATACCACAGTTCAAAGAAGGAACACAGCAATAACTACATAATGCTAAAAGCAGAGCTAAATGCCTTTCCCCAACCATCACCATAAAAGTTTCCTCCTGCAGCAGATGGGAACAGAGACACACAGCCAGACAATATGCAGAAAATGAGAGACCATGGAACATCCAGTAATAAATGGTATGTCTCAACCAATTGCTTCCCCTCATATCTCAAAGAATTCTGTAAGAGAGAACAAAAGAGTGTATGAGACAGAAGGGATGAAGGACAATAGGAATCAAGGCCTTCTAACACACAACACAACTGAAGAACATATAGACTCACATTCACAATGGAAGCATGCACAGAGGCCTGCATGTGTCTGCCCAAGATGGGCTCCTAAAACTGAAAGATGTTGAAACATGACCAGAATCTCTTTACAACTGATAACCACTTGAAATTTTAAATTTATTTCCATCCATTTGCATGCAAAATTCGAGAAGTCATTGTTTTTTACCGCAGAGTAGTACTCTAATGTGTAGATATTCCACACTTTCTTCATCCATTCTTCCATTGAAGGGCATCTAGGTTGTTTCCAGGTTCTGGCTATTACAAATAATACTGCTATGAACATAGTTGAACAAATGCTCTTGTCATATGATAGGACATCTCTTGGGTATATTCCCAGGAGTGGTATTGCTGGGTCCAGGGGTAGGTTGATCCCAAATTTCCTGAGAAACCGAAACACTGATTTCCAAAGTGGTTCCACAAGATTGCATTCCCACCAACAATGGATGAGGGTACCCCGTCCTCCACAGCCTCTCCAGCAAAGGCTATCATTGGAGTTTTTTATTTTAGCCATTCTGACAGGTGTAAGATGATATCTCAAAGTTGTTTTGATTTGCATTTCCCTGATCGCTAAGGACGTTGAGCATGACCTTAACCCAGACCCAAAAAGATGAATATGGGATGTACTCACTCATAATTGGTTTCTAGCCATAAATAAGGGTCACGGAGTCTACAATTGCTGATCCTAACGATGCTAAGTAAGAAGGTGAACCAAAGGAAAAACATGTAGTTATCCTCTTGGCTATGGGAAGTAGACAAAATTGCCGGGGAGAAAATTGGGATCTTGGGGGTGGGGTGGGATGGGGGTAAGGGGAGATGGGGAGAGAAAAGGGAGAAGGGGAGGACGGGGGAACTTGGGGAAAAAGGATGATTGGGATAAAGGAAGGTTGGATAGGGGAGCACGGAAGAACAATTCTTAGTTAAGGGAGCCAACTTAGGGTTGGCAAGAGACTTGAACCTAGAGTGGCTTCCAGGTCCCCAGTTAGTTCCTTAGGCAGCTGAGGATAGGGAACCTGAAATGACCCTATCCTATAGCCATACTGACAAATATCTTGCATATCATCATAGAAACTTCATCTGGTGATGGATGGAGATAGAGACAGAGACCCACACTGGAGCACTGGACTGAGCTCCCAAGGTCCCAATGAGGAGCAGAAGGAGGGAGATCATGAGCAAAGAAGTTGGGACCACGAGGGATGCACCCACCCACTGAGACAGTGGAGCTGATCTATTGGGAGCTCACCAAGGCCAGCTGGACTGTGACTGAAAAAGCATGGGATAAAACCGGACTCTCTGAACATGGCGAACAATGAGGGCTGCTGAGAAGCCAAGGACAATGGCACGGGGTTTTGATCCTACGTAATGTGCTGGCTTTGTGGGAGCCTAGCCAGTTTGGATGTTCACCTTCCTAGATATGGACAGAGGGGGGAGGACCTAGGACTTACCACAGGGCAGGGAACCCTGACTGCTCTTTGGACTGGAGAGGGAGGGGGAGAAGTGTGGGGGGAGGGGGAGAAGGGTGGGAGGAGGTGGAGGGAAATGGGAGGCTGGGAGGAGGTGGAAACTTTTTTTTTTTCTCATTTTCTCAATTAAAAAAATATGTTAAAAAAAAAGAAATTTTAAATTTAATTTAGTTTGCTTATTTGTTTCCCAAAGGAATCTTACTGGGAAAAGAAACCACTCAAAAGGGTATGCCTGATCCCAATCAATAGGCATCCGGGTTAAGAAAATGAATGCAATGGCAACATCGCAGGTTCTTTGTCTGAAAATCTCGAGTCACGGCATTTTTAAAAAACGTCTCTTGCCCTTTGCCTATTAATTAAGTCTTCTGCATTTGTGTTTGGGTTTTTATGTGATTCCTGCATATGAGCACATGTGTGTCTCTGTCTCTATGTTTCTTTTGCTTTATATTTGGCTCGTTTTCTGTTTTGTTTTCTTTGAACTTTTAAAAGTTGTTTGGTTTTTATTTTGCCTTATTTTCTTTTATTATTATTCCTTAGATGTTTGTTATATTTTTAATGAGAGACTGGATAAAGGTGGTAGGGAAGTGGGGAAGAAGCAGTGGGGAAACCTGTAATCAAAACATATTTCTATGAAAAAAATATATTTTTACTATATTTTCTTTTATTTAAATAAAAGGAAAAAGATTCCAGAATTACTTGATTTTTATTAACATTTTTGTATTGGAGATGATGCATGTGTGATGGTATGAAAACCACAGTGAATGTGTGGAAGAAGGCAACTTTGTAAATTTGTTTTTCTTCTTATATGTTTATTGGTGATCTGGAGATCAGAGTCAGTTTGTCAGTTTTGTTATAAAATTCTTTTGTCCAATGAGCCATCTTGCAGAAGAAAATATATTGTTTTTCGCATAACTTTGGAAATCTAAGGAGAATCTAGGAGATGGGAGCGTGGAAGTGCATGGCATTATTTCAAGAGTCATAAGCTATTAGAACATTTTGACTTCATTGATTTTGAGTAAATAAAACATATTTAGGAAGAGTTAAATCCTAGTATAATGCTCAAAATTAAAGGCAGGACCCTTGACTCCTCATTGAGAAAAGCTTCAGGTTTTAGCAGTTAATATCTGACATAAAGTTTATATTATTTATTCAACTAGCCATTCTATGGCATAATTTGTCACCAAGCAGGAGAAGAAAAACAGACATCTTCAGCCATTCTAAATCATAATCTAAATTTTCTTTATGCTACAATCCTTTCAACTCACTGTGCAAGTCTAATAACCATGGACATTTACACTAGTTTATTCAGTCTTCTTCAAAGGCAGTCATTATATTTGTTCAAAAAAGAAAGAAATCCCATGTTTGAGTATATTTTTGACTTAAGGTGAAATTATTGAACCTTCTGATTATTTTAAAGTTTAAAACTGGATTTTTATTGGATCACAATAATACATTTAAAGGTCTCTCTCTGTAATACTCTTCTAGCCATGAACTGAATGGCTCTATCTTAACTCTGCACTGTTAATTTTATTGCAGTGATTGATAAACCTTGTCACTTTGCCTTTATAAACCTGCTATTTTCAGGGTTGCATTTACTGCCTGCCTTTTTACAAACCGCCACTGCATATGAGCAGTTTAACGAATGTTAAATTTCAGAGACAGATAATAGATAATTACACACATTTAAATGATGAATGTTAATTTGATTCTAATAAATGTCAGGTAAATTAAGGTCATGTCTGTAGAAGACAGTGATTCTAAAGCAAATTTCATTATTAGCCAATAAATATGTCTCCACTCTTACAACCTCCCACTATAACAGTCTCCTCAGAAATTAATATGGCATTTAAAGAAATGTTATGTATAACTATGTAGTCCACAGTCCACAGTAACACAGGTTTGAGATACCAGTTAAATGAAATATACCAAAATAATAGGAGAAAATACTGACACATTATATGCTCTAAAGTAATATTAAATTAATTTATAAATTTCACAATAGTAGACACAGGATAAGAATATTAATTGCCCTACTTTACCAACAAGTAGAATTTGTGTCTAAAATTAATAGTTAATGTCTTGTGTGCAGAACTCATTTGCAGCTATTTTTCATGTTGGCCAATTTCTTTAGAAGACTTAGATGAAGTAAAAAGAATTTCTAAGCAGCATGCTGTAGTCTGAAAACTCCGGCCCAAATTCTTGACAATTGCAAAACATTACAATAAAGTTTTAAAAATGCTAAGGAGAAAATAACAGAAAGAGTATGGTACATAGATTTGATGTCAAATTCACTCTGATTAATATTTTCTTATTTTTTATGTTTTTAATAGAAATAGAAAAGAATTTAAACATTTATCCAACATTCTTTCATCCCTCCAGCCCCAAACAGCTACCCTGTCTTATATTCTTCCTATAACTCCTTTACTCTCATGTTAATAACCTCTTTTTTCTTCATTAGCTTTGCATGTATTTTTGTGCATACATACAAACTCAATGTGTACATGCGTACACACACACACACAAACTTATATCTGCTGCATCAATTTGTGTTTGTTTGTATATGGTTTTCAGGACTGACAACTCAACATTGAACAATCCATAAAGGGGGTAATCTCTAAGAGTGACTGATTGTCCTTTTCCTAATAGTCCTTAGTTGCTTGCTGCTTTTGTTCAAGAGGTAGAACCCATGAAACTTTATCCTTTCCATGTTAGCGTATTCATGGATATTTCCATTGTTCTGATTTTGTTTATGCACTCATTTCTAGGGAACAGTATTTGACATTAGAAATTCCGGGACTCTGACTCTTACAGTCGTTTTACCCCTCTTGTCTGAAGTTCCCACAGTCATAGATGCAGAGGATCTGATGTAATGCAGCGTTGATGTAGAGTGTGTGTGTGTGTGTGTGTGTGTGTGTTGAGACATGAATGGTCTCTTGATCTTTTCACTGTGGTTTTCTGTGATGTTCTTCACATGCTGAAAAGAGTTTTCTTAATGCAGGAAGATAGCTTCACTTAATTGTGGATGTTAAGGAATATAAGAATAACATTTCCAGTGTTCTAAGGAATTATGGTTCTCTGGCAAAGTGGTGGTAGCAGATTATTTTCTAAGTTCAATGACCTCATTAGCCACAGAAATAATGCTAGGTTTCCAATACTGGGCATGATTTTCCATTGTTAAAAAGGCCTTACATCAAATTAGAGAGCTGTTAGCTGTCACCTCACCGACCTGTTTGTCAGCTGTTGAAATTTTTGCATATCCTGTCATGTTAGTAATTGTCATGATTCATATACCCAAACTGGCTCATTTAGTAGATTCACTAGTATTTTCTGGAAACATTTTATGGTTCCAGAAATTGAACAAAGGAAAGAGGTTTTCAGGTCTGATGTAACTTGAAATAAGTGCATGGATAATACTGTATGAGTTGAAAAACACTTTTTCTTCCTTGAGAGGAAAAAAGGAAGTTTATGTAATCAAACTTATGTACTTAATCTTTTATTATATTATTGATAGTATAATTTTATCTACTGTCTGATTTTTATTTTATCAAGCCAAGGAAAATATTAACTTAATGTGATGCCATCTGTTCAGGAGCTACCAATATTTCATGAAAATCTCTCACTGGAATTAATCAATTGTTTAATCAGGCCCAAGGGCTTAAACACAATAATACAAATGCTATCAAATTATCTATGGAATCATTTGAAAGGCAGTGGGCTTATGTTTACTGAAACAAGGGTGTAAAATTTGCAAGAGTAATTTCTGTGGTAGGGTTCTTCAGAGAAAGCCAAGAGTTACAATGAGTGTCTTCTAACCACCTTCTTTCTGCTAGTGGCCACATAACAGTATTACCAATATTTTCATATTTTCTAATTTTCAAACAAAATTACAAAATTTTCATTCTAAGCTTTGATTTTCACTCAAAGACAGGTGCATCTCTCTCCTCACTTTTACAAACTTTCTCTTCTTCCTTGTTATTGAAAACTATTACTATGAAAAAAAAAGCCACTCAAAAAAAGTTCTGAAATAGAGACATTGTTCTTCTAAACTTGTGAATTTATCAAAAAAAGAAAAAGAAATGCTTTGCTTACTTTTTATTTATGAGAGTAACAAGCCACTACTAACTGTGAATCTCAAGTTTAGGCACTTTCTCTTGATTTCTAAAAGCAAATTTGAATAATTATAATTATTCTTCAAGACAAGGTTTGAGATTTATTTGGTCATGTTTAAAATGTTTCTTCATTTAAATAATTTTATGAAAGAAAATATAGCGATTATATTAGAAAAAAATCTTTATGTAGTATAAATTGGAACAATAAACAACTTTCTATTCTGCAGTTATTGTACAGAACCAGATTTTTTTCAAGTGAAGTAAAAAATAAAATGATTTAACAACTCAATTCTTATTGCTGTATAAACTGATATTAAAATTTAGCATTCATAAATCTGATATAAACAGTCCATTTTCTGCTTTTTATGAAAAACTTACACTATAAAATTTTGCGTCTGGAAGGCATTATAATTATTTAAATCTAATGTTTAAAGTAAGAAAAGAAAACAAATAATTTTACTGGAAGATATAAAGTGCACTGACTGTCTAACAAATAAGCTAATATAGAAGCCACAAATGTAGAAGTATGTGTTTTTCAATTTATAAATAAAAAACAGAAGTGTTCATTTGTAGGAAAGAAATATAGGAAGTTCTTTCATAGAAAAGAGATGACTTGGAAGTTTTAAATAAATGGATTGAGCAAATTCAAAGAAATACTACAAACATTTAATATATTCAAAACAGCCTTTATGTTTGCACATGTGTATGTATATAGGTGAATGTGGCATAATTCACGACATTAAGAAAAGAAACTATGATAGGATCAAAAATGTTTTAAAGATGGAGAGGAATTGGTATCAAAATACTTGGAGCTTGAAAGAAGAAAGGGAACTATTGTATTAGGAAGGTATAACTGTTGGGAGCAAGAGAAAGAGAGGGAAGAGTGGGAGGAGAGGGACTATCAATCAAAGCAAAACATGTAAGAAAATGCTATTACGTGTTGTCTTTCCTTTAAGTAATAGTAAAAAAACAAAATAGGAATAATAAAGAGGGAAAGAAAAAGGAACAGAATATTGGTAGTTCTTAAGTTAGAATAAATGTTTTATTGACATGGTTTGTAAATTCTGGGCACCCGAAACTTGTTTCTGATGCCCCTCAGAATATTGCTGTTGTACATTTCAATTATTAATCTGAGAGAATGACTCAATGCATTATTACAAATTCATAAATTCTTTATACCAATTACAATTTATAAAAATAAATGTATGTTACATTTATTAAATATTTCTAACCAGTTCTCTTTATGGAGATACCAGTTCATGGCTTTCTATCTTATATGAACTTCTATGACCTTCTATCTTCCAGAAGAATATTTATTTTGTTTAAGTATGACAGTGAAAAAAATACCTTGATGTTAATTTTGTTGTCTGGATATATCTTTAACTCTCCTTCACTTGTTTTTTTTTTTTTTTGTTTGTTTATGAATGGCATTTTTTTAAATTAATTTATTTATTTATTAAGGATTTCTGCCTCCTCCCCTCAACCGCCTCCCATTTCCCTCCCCCTCCCCCGATCAAGTCACCCTCCCTCATCTGCTCAAAGAGCAATCAGGGTTCCCTGTCCTGTGGGAAGCCCAAGGACCGCCCACCTCTATCCAGGTCTCCAAAGGTGAGCATCCAAACTGCCTAGGCTCCCCCAAAGCCAGTACGTGCAGTAGGATCAAAAACCCACTGCGACTGTTCCTAGAGAAGCTAAGTAAGAAGGTGAACCCAAAGACAAACACATAGTCATCCTCATGAATATTAACCTTCATCAGGTGATGAAAGGAGACAGAGACAGAGGAGCACGGGACAGAAATCTCAAGGTCCAAATCAGGAGCAGAAGGAGACGGAGCACGAGCAAGGACCTCAGGACCGCGAGGGGTGCACCCACACACTGAGACAATGGGGATGTTCTATCGGGAACTCACCAAGGCCAGCTGGCCTGGGTCTGAAAAAGCATGGGATAAATCCGGACTAGCTGAACATAGAGGACAATGAGGAATACTGAGATCTCCTTCACTTGTAAACTGTTTTCCTGAATATAAAAGTATTAGGGCTATATAGTGATTTTTTTTTTTGTCTATCAACAAAAAATACTTCAGATTTTTTTTTATTCAAAATTTCTGATGAGCAGTCTGTGGAGTATTTGTGTTTGTCTCACTCTAAGTTAGCAAGACACTTATCATTTTTATGTCATTTAGCTTGTGTGTTTTTGTATTTCTGTCTCTGTCTTTCTCCATTTCTGTTTTTCTGTAGCTGACTCTTTCTCTCTCTCTCTCTCTCTCTCTCTCTCTCTCTCTCTCTCTCTCTCTCTCTCTCTCTGTGTGTGTGTGTGTGTGTGTGTGTGTTTCTCATTGAGCATAGTAGAAACATCAAATGTCATGAAAACAATGTCTTCTTACCTTCAAAATAATGGAGATAATACATCTCATGTGTTCCTTACTTGGTGTCTGTGATAGAAGTTACTCTGTTCTATTTTGTCCTGCTGGTCACAATGGACTCACCATGGCTAAATCTATGAGTCACATTAAATTTTTCTCTTTTAAGTTGTTTATTTTAGGTTGTTTGGTTAGAAATAAAAGGCTCAAGAACTCCAATCATTTTATATTGTATTGTGGAAATAAACTTGACTACATTCCATAATGAGGTGACATGGAATGTGATTTAAAGAGAATAAGATATTTAATAGAGTACAGCAAGTCTCAATGATGCCAAGAATCAGTCAGTAGCATATTCCTTGTTTGCTCTGAAGAAATTGTGTAATAATAATATACTGAGAAAAAAAAAACAAAAAAACAACAACAAAAAAAAAACAGAGGTGAAGGGTTTGGCATTTTTCAGTTTGTTCCAAAATAAATTACTTTCTTTGTTTGGAGCCAAATAAATTGTAACTGATGAAACTAGTATCATTAAAACCAAGAAGTTAAAAATAAGAAAGCTTTTCTGAAGGCATCTCAGGAATTGATTAGGCACCACTCATCAGAAGCACAAATTTCTAAAAGAGATTTTACTTATTTGAAAGATGATTTGGTGTAAGAAGACATCTCTTAAGGGTCCTAAACAATACAGCCTGAGGAAATATAGCTGTCTATTCATGCATACAGGAAAATACAGCTCTCAGAGACCCTTTTGAAGGGTTCTGGTTCCAGTTGAAGCTGATGAAAATCCTTGGCATCAAACATGTTATGCTGGATTAGCAGACATGCATAAAGCAAGAGTTATAAGATCATGGTGTGTTACATCCAAGTTTCAAAAAATTGGCTAAGAATCCATTCAGTGAGGGAGAAAAGGTCAGGGCCCCTGTAGACAACCCACAAGAGAGAAATAATTGAAGCTGGAAAAGTGAAATTGAAGGTTCAATGAGACTAACTAAGAATTGGAGATGAGAGGTGAAATATCTGCCAGGAAAAGCTGCAAAATATCACCACATATAGCCCAAATAAAAGTCATGTGGTTTTTGAAGCATAAAGGTTATTGGAGTAGTGCTGAGGTAGATAGTTCTTTTGGCTTAGGGAGTAACTCCATAAGTTGTGTAGAATATACATAGAACTGCAAGATTTATCATTTGGATTACTGAATTTTAGTCCTACTTTAGTTGCATACCTATCTCCTTTCTAGGTCATAGTCTTTTCTATATTGTTCATATACTTGCTTGCTTTGTGATTAGGGTTTTGGAACGTAGAGGTCTCTCTTATATATTATAAATATTCCTAGATCAAAGTTTTAACTAAAGAAAATACTTTAGATTTAGACATTTGAAAAATATTGAGAACTTAAGGTATAAAACTATTTCACATGTACTAAATCACTATTCCCTTTGAAAGGTCCTATGAGTCATTAGCTGCTAAGAGTGATTAGAATATTATGGTTCAGCTATGAAATTTGGATCATGCTTAATGTACTTGGTGCTGGACTGCTAGCAGATAGACTTCAAGGAAGAGATTTAGTTCTTAATATTTAGACATAAGAGAATTATATTTTGTCAGATTTCTAATGTGTTAACACTATTAAGAACTGGTCGAAATTAGAAGACATGGTCTTTTTAGAGGGAAGTAATTCACTATTATTCTGCCATTAAAAGTAAAATCCTGTCTCAAGAAGATTAAAGGAAAAAGATATATCATAGGTCAGCCACTTTGTATTCTCCCTGTCCTGAGGTGAGGAATTGTATCCCTGCATTTTCTATTGTCATGATTTCAGACAAACCTGTGGAGCTGTGAACCACAATAAGTCCTCTGCCCACTATCAACATCTGCACGCACAGCAGGGCAATGCTTTGTCATCCTTCTGAATCTCACCTGGGGGAAGGATCGCTTTTCTTCCCATGTGTCTAAGGCTATGGTTCTTGACGTATTTGGCTCATGTAGACAGCATACATTAACTGAGACCATCATACATTCAGGGTGTCCTCTGTTCCACATTCATGTGAGCTTCTGGTATCATCCATGCTTATGTCAGCCTGCTGGTGATGGATGGTCAAGTCCCGATGCCCAAAAGATGACAAAAACTCTGGTGAAGTTATAGGCCGGCTTCTGGGATTGATCTTCATTATGGTGATCTTTCCTTTGATCTACTATTCAGACTTGTCTTATGAAGGACAGTTTAAATGAAAAATCAAACTAAAGCTATATGATAGGATTTGCCTTTAGCAAAAAAAAAATCTGTTAATCCAATTGAACACAAAATTCTTATTGATCTCTAAACAAGTTCATCTGTTTTTTTTTTTTTTTTGATCTGCTGAGCTTGAGCTTGTGGGTTATTTGTAATGAGATGCTTTTAATAACTTTCCATTTTTTGGGGGGGGGAAAGGAATTCGATTAGTTTGGTTCTATTCTGAAGTCATTCTACTCTACTGCAGTAACATGAATAAAGTGATGTTCTAATTTTAGAAGTGATTACAACAAAATATTTTATAAGTACTATTGACTGAAGTATTGAAACAAAAAATGTATACTTCAAACTTTATACTTAACCAATAGCTAAATTTATTTAAGAGTGGAATTCCGTCTTTGAAATGTTAGCCAAAATACTGAAAAATTAGGCTGCCAAGATCAACTGTTTTGTATTTAAATAATATTAGGAGTAATATAACAATAAGATTTTTTAAGGAACAAAATATATTGTTTTTTTTCTTTATTGTATATTAATTTATTTTATACATCAGTATGTAGAGAGTATTTTTTACATGTATGTGTGCTCTGTGAAAACACATTTATTAAAAAATTCTGTAATCAAAGAAATTTTGGACAAATTATAGCCATGAGAGCCTAAAGTAGATGGCTAGATTTATCTACTAGTTTCTCTGCAAGAATGATGTACTGAGTTTGAACCAGAAGCATGCACATAACAATCTGGGAACATTGGTGGTAGATAACTAAAATACTAGTTCTGATGAGGTTGACACAGTAACATCCATGGGGCTTGTAAGCAAAAAAAAAAATTAGTAAAATTGATATGATATAGAATCATTAGATGTGGGTTGCCCTGTTTACATGGTCTGTGGTGTATATTTGCTGTGGGAGAATGCTCTTGTACACTGTAAAGATTTATAACTCATATTGGTTTAATAAAGCTTTGACTGGTCGGTTTCCAGGCAGGAAGTGTAGATGTATCAACCAGACTAAGAGAATTCTTAGAAGAGATAAGACAGAGAGTCAGTCACCAGGCAGAGTAAGCAAGATGAAAAATGCCTCATTGATAAAAGGTATCAAGCCACATGGCTAAACATAGACAAAAATTATGGGTTAAGTTGTAAGAGCTAGTTAATAATAAGCCTGAACTAATATGTCAAAAAGTTTATAAATAATATCAGCCTCTATGTTTTTATTTGAGGCTGAATGACTATGGGACCCAGTGGAACATAAATTTCTGCTTACAGATATTCTTCATTCAGATGATGTTGGATGACCCGGACCTTGATGGGTAGCACCAAATTCGAAAGGGAAGGCTGACTCTTTAACAGTGCAAAAATCAAACTGAACACATGCAAGCAAGCTCTTGACAACTGATATGATGCAAAGTGATTGGCTGTTGAACTTGTTACCCTGATTTATTGGGGTATTTTACTACACTAACAGAAAGGAACCTGTAATATTCACTACTCATTTATATAAAAATATTTAATTATATATTTTGATTAATTCAGAGCATATTACTAGGAATTCTTCCTGCATAATAGTAAAAGCATTATAGTCCAACACAGTAGAAGATGTATTAAATTTATGATATCTTGCAGATATAGCAAAGCTGATTTTATTTTTAAAACATAAGAAAGAAATTTGTGGGCTGATTTAATACAATGAGCAGCAATGTAATGTAGGGCACATAAAGTATTGATATTACAGAGAGAGGAGACACTTATAGTAAAACACCACTGGGAATTAGAAAAATGCAAATGAAAGTCTTAAGAAGAAAGCATTTTGACTTCATTTGACAGTAGACATTAGTACTTTTGAAGTTGCCAGATGTTCAAGTCAGTACTGGTGAGTTTACAAATTCACACAGATACAGGGAGAGGTACTGTGGTGTTCCAATAATATGCTAGAAGAAGCTTATTACTATATTTTAGATGAATAACAATGCATCAAACTACCTTAAATATTGTTTTTACATATTTATAAAAGTATAATGCCTATCAGGTTTTCTTCAGAGAGTCATGCAAGTATATGTCTAGCAACACTTTTCATAGTATTTAGATTAGTAAGCAATGTATATGATTATCAAAAGAAGACATTTTCACAGTTAAAATGAAACTCACATAATAAAAACCTTTACCTTGCCCTTGTGAACCATTAGAGTCAAATACCCTAACAAAAATATAAATAATTGAGAAATCTCATTATAGAATTTGCAAGATAGTTTTATAAAAATAGAAAAACTATGCACAAATATATAAAATTCAAAATAAAGTTACATGCAGCAATCAGACATTTTAAGAGTAAATAAAAGAGTTTCCCATAATGAGGCAAAATTTGTGGTAAACACTGAAGGGAGGCACATTTATAACTTTACATCTGTTTTAAGCTTATAAGATCTTTTATGGTATGACACTTAATATTAGTGAATAGACATACGTAAATAATACATATGTAGATAATATAAAAAATACAGTAATTGGATTTTGAAAACTCATGGGGTAAGAAAATGTTCTCATATTTTAAATGGGATTTTAGAACCAAAGGTTATATGAAATGCACATATTTAAATTATTTCTGTTTCCTTCACACACCACACAAATAGTCAAAGGATTTTCCTTAGAATATATAGATACCCTATTCACTGACAATTGCTTTGATATATCCATTAATTCTTCCATATATATTTTAAATATTGAAAATACATATAAAATTCATTTGAACATGGTGTTTCATCTTACAGTCGCATGCTGCACCTGGCTTTGCTTTTGCAGCTTCTTGGATTCTGGAGTGTTCTCATAACTGCATGTGGAAATAACAGACTCTTAACAATAATTTACTCCAATATGTAAACTGACTATGATTTATAGGAACTTCTTCTTCTAAAAGGACATTTGAGTTGTTTGTATGTTTATGGCATTTCAAAACAATATTGTATACATTAATCATTCCTCATGGGTGAGAGTGTATCAGTAATGTAAATGCAGTCACTTCTAGCACAGGAATTATGTGCATGTCTAGGTTGAGTAGATATTATCAATCTTCCTCCTCCAGGTTGCATAAGTGTGCCTTTCCACTGGTGACAAAAGACATCAAATCTTATGGTATTTGATCAGTAGAATAATCACCTTCAATTTGACCTACAGATCAAGAAATTCCTTCAAGAATTCTAGGTAATTCTCTCTAAAAATATTTTAGTTAGGTATGGTTTGTGTATATTGAAAGATGATTGTAATTACTCTTGTGGGGTGTGGCATTCATTTCACACGATCAATTCATTTTATAGATGTGTTTATGTGATTTTAATTTTATGGTTATAGGAAAATTTTGACAAATTCTATAATGTTTATAAAATAACATATTTCAATGCCGTCAAATTCACTTCTATCCTATGTTGGAAGCTGAGAATTACTTTAGTCTGGAAATTTAAAAATTTCTAGACATCTTTATGCATGTTTCCATATACACGTTATCTATTTTAAGAAAATTATTTGAGACCCACATTGGAGTACTGGAATGACCTCCCAAGGTCCAACTGAAGAGCAGAAGGAGGGAGAACGTGAGCAAGGAAGTCAGGACCGCGAGGGGTGTGTCCATGCCCTGAGAGGATGGGACTGATCTAATGGGGGCCCACCAAGGCCAGTTTGACTGGGATTGAAGGAGCAAGTGATCAAACCGGACTCTCTGAATATGGTTGACAATGGGGCTGACTGAGAAGCCAATGATAAAGGCACTGGGATTTGATTCTACTTCATGCACTGGATTTTTGGGAGCCTAGTCTGTTTGGATGCTTACCTTCCTAGACCTGGATGGAGGGGGAGGACCTTAGACTTCCCCCAGCAGGGTAACCTGCCTTCTCTTAGGACTGGAGAGGGAGTGGGAGGGGGATTGGGGCAGTAGGAGGGAAATGGGAAGAGGGGAGGAGGTGCAAATTTTTAATAAATAAAAAAAATAAAAATATATAAAAAAACACGAATAGCAAGAAAATTGAGGGTTTGATAACTAAAATGACAAAAGACAGCCCAGAGAAATATATGTTTTGTAAATAAACATTATCCTCATATAGAATCTTAGGAATACAATAAATAAATAAAAATGAAAATTTTACTTATCCCAACTTTTAATTTAATGTTTTTCAGTAGTTGTTAGTGTTTGTCTAAAGTAGCATTATACTATTTTTATCTAAATTGCATAACTGTGGCAAAATCAATTTTCATTTTATTCTATAATTACTTAGTAAATATTAGAGTGAATCTTTTATTTTTTACAATATTTTTATTCAATCTTATAATTACATACATAAGATTTATTTTTATTTTATTTTGGGCTAGAATAACAAAATAAGGATGACTCAAATTAAGAACACTGAGAAAGAAATGTCGATTTCTAATCATTTAATATGCAGTTTGTAGCATTGTGGATGTGGGATGCTGTGCTCTTAACTGATGATGCTGAAGGTCATTATAATTCCTCTGACACCTCTTAGAGCCTAATTGAATGTGGGCAATCTGCACAATAAGTAAGGAACCAAATTTCTAAACTTAAGAGCAGAGTTAGAACTTGAGTAAATACTGGGCCAGATGCATTCCTCAAGATGTGGAATGTGGAAATACTGACCTCTCCTGTGGGCAGATCTCCTTAAGGTCAAATGCTGACTCACCATGCAAATGGGAATCTTTTAAATGCAACATAAAACCATTAAGGTGTCTCAGTGGGTGCACCCCTCGTGGTCCCGACTTCTTTGCTCATAAGCTGATCTACTGGGAGCTCACCAAGGCCAGCTGGACTGTTACCGAAATTGCACGGGATAAAACTGGACTCTCTGAACATGGCAAACAATGAGGGCTGATGAGACGCCAAGGACAATGGCACGGGGTTTTGATCCTACTTAATGTGCTGGCTTGGTGGGAGCCTAGCCAGTTTGGATGTTCACCTTCCTTGATATGGACGGAGGGGGGAGGACCTAGGACTTACCACAGGGCAGGGAACCCTGACTGCTCTTTGGACTGGAGAGGGAGAGGGAGAGGAGTGGGGGGAGGGGGAGAAGAATGGGAGGAGGGGGAGAAGAGTGGGAGGAGGGGGAGGGAAATGGGAGGCTCGGAGGAGGTGGAATTTTTTTTTTATTCTCCTTTTATCAATAAAAAAAAGGTGATATATCCTGTGCAATTTAAAAATCTATGATCCAAAGAAATGATCAACATGGATTTAGAATTTATAGCATATGTAAATAATAAATACACATTTAAAAAATCAAAGGTTACCTAAGATGGTGTTTTAAAGGAAATTGTAGGTGTAAAACTGATAGTAGTAAAAAAGAAAATTATAAAAATTATCAAAGTAAAGGTATTTCAATTAAAATAAATTAAGGTGACAAAAACAGTTAACAATAAACAGATAGCCGAGGAGATGAACCCCATTTGAAAAGTTCTTGCTGTACATCAATGAAAATCTGAGTTCTGACATATGACAGTCATAAAAATCAACATGGGACATGTTTCTGTGAACTCAGCCTTGAATCAGCAAAGACAGGAGGGACACAGAGACTTCTGGCCTTCTAATGTAGCTGAAACTGTAAACCCATGTCCAAATGAGGGGTCCTTGTCTTTAAAAATAAGGATGTAGTATAAATATAAACATACTAAGAGAAGGGAAAGAAGCAGAGAGAGGGTTGTAAAGAGAGATAGGGGGAGGGAAAGTTGGAGAAAAATGGGGTGGGGTGAGAGATAGAGACAACAAAATAGAGAACAACAGAGGAAGGGAAATATATGAATGCAATAAAATTACTAAGTAAAATGAAAATGCCTTATGAAAGGCAAACTTTTTTTAAAAAAGAATGTAAAAAGCTATATAAGTGAAATAAAATTTTGAGCTCCTACCTCCACACATATGAGCAGTTAAATGCACTGAACCATACTTGAACAAAGGTGCATATACCACACACATGCATGAATAAAAGCAACCATCAAATAGTAATCAAGACTGTATAAATCAACATGAAACCTAAAACAATACAAAGTAGAAATGTAGAAAGCTAAAAGCTATTGCTCTGCAAAGATAAAGTTCTTAAGTATCTAGATAGTTAGATCAAATAAAAACACACTGAAATAATTGCCAGTGTCAGAATGAACATAGAAGAGGGAGGCATCACTGTAGGGATGTTAATATAAAATATACTTTATTAAATATTATAGATGACTTTTTAGCAATCTTTGCATGTGCAGCTCTCAATAGTTATATCAAAACATTTGGTAAATTTTGGTTAACATATTTTTTTTTTAATTTATTTATTTATTAAAGATTTCTGTCTCTTCCCCGCCACCGCCTCCCATTTCCCTCCCCCTCCCCCAATTAAGTCTCCCCCCCAGCCCGAAAAGCAATCAGGGTTCCCTGTCCTGTGGGAAGTCCAAGGAACCCCCACCTCCATCCAGGTCTAGTAAGTTGAGCATCCAAACTGCCTAGGCTCCCACAAAGCCAGTGCGTGCAGTAGGATCAGAAACCCATTGCCATTGTTCTTGAGTTCTCAGTAGTCCTCATTGTCCGCTATGTTCAGAGAGTCCGGTTTTATCCCAGGCTTTTCCAGACCCAGGCCAGCTGGCCTTGGTGAGTTCCCAATAGAACATCCCCATTGTCTCAATGTGTGGGTGCACCCCTCGCGGTCCTGAGTTCCATGCTCGTGCTCTCTCTCTTTCTGCTCCTGATTTGGACCTTGAGATTTCAGTCCTGTGCTCCAATTTAGGTCTCTGTCTCTGTCTCCTTTCATCGCTTGCTGAAGGTTAATATTCAGGAGGATGCCTATATGTTTTTCTTTGGGTTCTCCTTATTTAGCTTCTCTAGGATCACTAATTATAAGCTCAATGTCCTTGGTTTATGGCTAGAAACCAAATATGAGTGAGTACATCCCATGTTCCTCTTTTTGGGTCTGGCTTACCTCACTCAGGATAGTGTTTTCTATTTCCATCCATTTGTATGCAAAATTCATGAAGTCCTTGTTTTTTATTGCTGAGTAGTACTCTAATATGTATAAATTCCATACTTTCTTCATCCATTCTTCCATTGAAGGGCGGCGGAACGCAACGCGGCCGGACCACCGGGCGGCGGAACGCAACGCGGCCGGACCACCGGGCGGCGGAACGCGGCCGGACCACCGGGCGGCGGAACGCGGCCGGACCACCGGGCGGCGGAACGCAACGCGGCCGGAGGACGCCCAGCGCAGCCGGCGGGGACCCACTGGGACCAGAGCCGCAGCAGAGGACACAGGCTGCTGGTGGCGGGAACCGTCCCAGCAGGAGAAGCAGGCTGCAGGGACCGCGCGCGCAACACCAAGAACAGATCGCCCCACTACAATTAAACCAAAGAGGTAGGCCTTCGGTTGGGGAGGTCCCTGGCAAAGGAGGAGCCGGGTCCTATTCCTGAAGACCTTTCTGAGGGGAGAGAGGGATCTTGGCCCCCGGCAGGATCCAGGAAACAGAGCAAGGGCATTTTGTAAGAGGAGCCCCTGGCCAGCAGGGGAACCTGAACCAGTTTTAAAAGACCCCTTAGATAGCATCGATAGGAGGAGATGGGCAGGCGCCAAGGAAAGAATTCACCCAATAATCTGAAAAACAACATGAAAACACCAGAACCCAACGATCTTACAACAGAAGGTCTCCAACACCATAACACAGAAGAAGTGGAAAAAATTGACTTTATGAAAGCTGTAGAGTCCCTTAAACAACATGTGAAAAATGCCCTTATAGAAATGGATGAGAAGTATAACCAAAAATTTGAAGAAATGAGTAAATACGTACATAATACCCTGGGAAACCAAGAAAGAACGATCAAACAGGTAATGGAAACAGTTCAAGAATTGAAAACTGAAATGGAAGCAAGGAAGAAAACACAAACTGAGGCCCAGCTGGATATGGAAAATCTAGGTCAACGAGCAGAGCCTACAGAAACAAGCATAATCAATAGAATACAAGAAATAGAAGAGAGAATCTCAGATTCTGAGGACAACATAGAGAAAATAAACGCTCTGATCAAAGAAAACTGCAAAGCCAACAAATTCTCATCACAAAACATTCAGGAAATATGGGACACAATAAAAAGACCAAATCTAAGAATAATAGGAATAGAAGAAGGAGAAGAGTCACAGCTCAAAGGCCCAGAAAATATTTTGAACAAAATTATGGAAGAAAACTTTCCCAACATAAAGAAAGATATTCCTTTGAATATTCAAGAAGCATATAGAACACCAAACAGACTGGATCAAAGGAAAACATCCCCTCGCCATATAATAATCAAAACACAAAATATACAGGTTAAAGAAAGAATACTAAGAGCTGCAAAGGAAAAAGGCCAAGTAACTTATAAAGGTAAACCGATCAGACTTACACCTGATTTCTCTATGGAAACAATGAAAGCCAGAAGGTCCTGGATAGAAGTACTGCAGAAGCTAAGAGACCATGGATGCAAGCCCAGACTACTATACCCAGCCAAGCTTTCGTTCACTATAAATGGAGAAATCAAGACATTCCAGGATAAAAACAAATTTAAACAATACGTAGCCACGAATCCAGCCCTACAGAAAGTAATAGAAGGAAAATCGCAACCCAAGGAATCCAACATTGCCAACACTGCTTACAATAACTCAGGCATCTAGCGACCCTTCACTAGCACAACTCAAAGAAGGGAGACACACAAATTCTACTTCCAAAAACAATAAGAATATCTGGCGTAAACAACCACTGGTCATTAATATCACTTAATATTAATGGTCTCAATTCACCTATAAAAAGGCACAGGCTAAGAGATTGGATACGAAAACAGGATCCAACATTCTGCTGTTTGCAAGAAACACATCTCAACCACAAAGACAGGCATCTACTCAGAGTAAAGGGCTGGGAAAAGATCTTTCAAGCAAATGGTCCTAAGAAAAAAGCAGGTGTGGCCATATTAATTTCTAACAAAACTGACTTCAAACTAAAATCAATCCGAAGAGATCGAGATGGACACTTTATACTCATAACAGGAACAATTCATCAGGATGAAGTCTCAATCCTGAATATTTACGCCCCTAATATAAAAGCACCCACGTATGTAAAAGAAATATTACTAAAACTCAAGGCAGACCTCAAACCACACACACTAGTAGTAGGAGACTTCAATACACCTCTCTCAGCAATGGACAGGTCAATCAGACAGAAACCTAATAGAGAAGTAAGAGAACTACTGGAGGTAATGAAGCAAATGGACTTAACAGACATCTATAGAACATTCCACCCAAATAGGAAAGAATATACCTTCTTCTCTGCAGCCCATGGAACCTTCTCGAAAATTGACCACATACTCGGAAACAAAGGAAACCTCCACAGATACAAAAAAATATCAGTGTCCACCTGTGTCTTATCAGATCACCACGGATTAAAGTTAGAATTCAACAACAATCCTACCTCCAGAAAGCCGACAAACTCATGGAAACTGAACAGTCAACTACTGAACCACACCTGGGTCAAGGAAGAAATCAAGAAAGAAATTAAAGTCTTCCTTGAATTTAATGAAAATAAAGGGACAACATACTCAAACCTATGGGACACCATGAAAGCAGTGCTAAGAGGAAAGTTCATAGCACTAAGTGCCCACTTAAAGAAAACAGAGAAAGCATACATCGGAGACTTAACAGCACACCTGAAAGCTTTAGAAAAAAAAGAAGCAGATGCGCCCAGGAGGAGTAGAAGACTGGAAATAATCAAACTGAGGGCGGAAATCAACAAAATAGAAACGCAGAAAACAGTCCAAAGAATCAATGAAACAAAAAGTTGGTTCTTGGAGAAAATCAACAAGATCGACAAACCCCTATCCAAACTAATTAAACGACAGAGAGAGAACACGCAAATAAATAAGATCAGAAATGAAAAGGGGGACATAACCACAGACACAGAGGAAATTCAGAGACTCATTAGATCTTACTACAAAAGCCTGTATGCCACAAAACTAGAAAATACAAAAGAAATGGACATTTTTTTAGATAAGTACCACATACCAAAGCTAAACCAAGACCAGGTGAACGATCTAAATAGACCTGTTAGTCGCGAAGAGCTAGAAACCGTTATCAAAAATCTACCTTCCAAAAAAAGCCCAGGACCAGATGGTTTCAATGCAGAATTCTACCAGAACTTCCAAGAAGAGCTAATACCTATACTCCTTAATGTATTTCACAATATAGAAACAGAAGAGTCATTGCCAAATTCCTTTTATGAAGCTACAGTTACCCTGATACCAAAACCACACAAAGACCCAACCAAGAAAGAAAATTACAGGCCGATCTCACTCATGAATATCGATGCAAAAATTCTCAATAAAATACTGGCAAACCGAATCCAAGAACACATTAGAAAAATTATCCATTATGATCAAGTAGGCTTCATCCCAGAGATGCAGGGCTGGTTCAACATACGCAAATCTATCAATGTAATCCACCATATAAATAAACTGAAAGAAAAAAACCATATGATCATTTCATTAGATGCTGAAAAAGCATTTGACAAAATTCAACACCCCTTTATGATAAAAGTCTTGGAGAGATTAGGGATACAAGGATCATACCTAAATATAATAACAGCTATTTACAGCAAGCCGTCAGCTAACATTAAATTAAATGGAGAAAAACTCAAAGCCATCCCACTAAAATCAGGAACACGACAAGGCTGTCCACTCTCTCCATACCTCTTCAATATAGTGCTTGAAGTTCTAGCAATAGCAATAAGACAACATAAAGGGATCAAGGGGATTCGTATCGGAAAAGAAGAAGTTAAGCTCTCGTTATTTGCAGATGATATGATAGTATACATAAGCGACCCCAAAAACTCTACCAAAGAACTCCTACAGCTGATAAACACCTTTAGTAATGTGGCAGGATACAAGATCAACTCCAAAAAATCAGTGGCCTTCATATACACTAAGGATAAGGAAACAGAGAGGGAAATTAGAGAAGCATCACCTTTCACGATAGTCACAAATAGCATAAAATATCTTGGGGTAACTCTGACCAAGGATGTGAAAGATCTATTTGACAAGAACTTTAAGTCTTTGAAGAAAGAAATTGAAGAGGACACCAGAAAATGGAAAGATCTTCCTTGCTCCTGGATTGGGAGGATCAACATAGTAAAAATGGCAATTCTACCAAAAGCAATCTATAGATTCAATGCAATCCCCATCAAAATCCCATCAAAATTCTTCACAGATCTGGAGAAGACAATAATCAACTTTATATGGAAAAACAAAAAACCCAGGATAGCCAAAACAATCTTATACAACAATGGTTAACATATTTTTGATTAAAATCTCTGGCCAAATTTTATTTTGATGAAAATATGCATGAACTTTTCAAGGATGCTTCAAAATTTCTATAGAAGATATACAAATAGTTGTAGAGTTATTAATAACTTTTAAGATCACAAGCAAATAAAGTATGTTTATCTTATTCACTCTCATGCAAGGATGAGAGTACTTCACTTAGTACCAAAGAAGTCCTAGACAGTTCATTAAGTTGAGGAGAAATTACATAAACACAAATATGTGTTTTTGTATAAATATAAAACAAGGACATGGATAGCACTATTGACACTTTAACAAAGTTATGCTATATGACATTGATATGAGTGCACATATCTCTGTATTTAAACTAAAGGATGAAACCGATATGAAATATTCCATTCTGTTCTTCCACAGTTCCTTTCTTCTACCTGAGTTTCTCCATGTTCCAGTTACTTTATGTCTCTTAAATAACAGGACTGATTCAAATTGTTTTTCAAGGACCCAAACTCCTCTATGCAGTAGTAAGAACAACTATCACATAATAGATATCTCTAAAGGGTTTGCTGAGCAAGCCCGCATTTCTGTCCTCGGAGCCAAAGTGTTCCTTACCTGTTTCTTTGCTAAACCCCTCTGTGTAGCCCAAATTAATATCATGACAAATCAGGTAATAAGTGCTCGTACTCCGGGGGCAAAGGCAGCCTGTTTTCTGTGAGTTCGAGGCCAGCCTGGTCTACAAGAGCTAGTTCCAGTACAAGCTAAATAGCTACAGATAAACCCTGTCTTGAAAAACCAAAAAATAAATGAATAAATAAATAAATGAAAGAAAGAACAGACTGTGCTGTTATCTTAACATGATTTTTACTTCCATCCACTTTACTGCAAACAGCACGTTTTATTATTTTATGTCTGAATAAATCATTTTTATGTGTATTACATCTTCTTTATCCATTTTTTATTGTCCCAGCCTGTGCAAAAATCAACACTAATTTTCTTAAAGGCCTTTATATAGCACAAGGATATTTCAAGCCATTAAGAGAAATAGTTCAAGGTCTAGGCATATTTACTATCTGATAATAATATTGTAGGTCAGAAAATAAAATTAAGAACTGAAAAATAGGGTTGCATTCAATTGAAAAGCTTCTGCACAACAAAAAACAACATTCAAAAGAGTTGAGAAACCACAAAATGAATGAAAATCAATGTCAGTAGTAGATTTTGATTCTTCCATGAAGATAATTACACTAGGCATCACTGACATAATTTGTTTAAAGTCCTTCAAAGAGTGACTGAGTTGTTCTTAAAAAAATATGATCTCAATCTGGACACAAAGATGCAAACAGTCATGCTGTGAACAGCCTATGAAGATGGGCAGCCTCCAGGCACTGAGAGCTTCTAGCCAGTGAACCATGCGCAAAATTCCAAATAAACTTGAAGAAAATATCAAACTCCAAATGAGAACACAATATATCAAGCACCTTAAAGGTACTCCTGTGAGACTGAGAAAAGAATCCAGCTAAGTTTTTCAAGGGACGTTGACTCATAGAAAGAAAAGTAGCAAGTTTTACCAGAAGTTAATATAATAGTGGACATGTGATATATAACAGTTATTAACAAGCACTGCCGCGCACCGCGCCCCCGTGTCTGTGAGCTAGAACCCAGTTAGCAGGCTTCGGGCAAGGGGCTGGAGGTGGAGAATACAGACACAGAGACAGACCGACATGCAGATCTTTTAACAGTGATAACAAAGCCCCAAGAATGCCCCCTTTATTGTATTCAGGGGCAGATTATATAGAGATAGCCACGCCCCAGTCAAACCCACCAGAAACCACTCTCCTGCCATTAGGAACTCCTGAAGGTCTCGTGCTCAGAGCAGCTGTAGGCACTCAGATCAGGGGAAAACAAGTTGTTTACAAAAATTCAGAATCTGGGGTCTCACTGCTCCCAACAAAGCACAATAGTTATATGTATATATAGGATTAGTTACTACCTATTACTAAAATTTCTAATTTCAGACAATTCAATGTGTCAATCAAGGGTAATATTAATAAATAAAATACTTGCTAATGGTGAAATTGGAGTCCTTTCCATTAGTCTGCTTTAAAAAAGAATTGAACAATGGACTAAGAAGGAAACTCAGGTGCAATTTCACTTATAAAGGGTAAATGAATTTCCCTCAATGGTCCTTTACTGCTACTATAAAAAGAGGTCTAGATAATCTGAGTAAGAAAGCCAAGAGTGAAAGCATGCCAATGCGGTAGAGCTTCTCTTAGAGAATTTTTTTTATGAAATGATCACTAATATGTTACAGGAAAAAAAAGCATCAATTATGATGAGACCACATGAAAAATTTAGATTTCTAAATTTCTCTTACTTTTTTTAAAATTTTGATAATATGACGTATTTCCTCATGAGTATGTCAGTGCAATAAACACTTTACAACTGTTGCATTTGTTGAAGGTATTATATTAGTTTGAGAGGATTATCCAAAAATAGAGCCTGGAAACAACCTGGCTTGCATTTACCTTGAATACTAATGTTAAGAAAAAAAGAAAAGTTAAGCAAACAGATGACCAATAAAAAATTATCTAGAGTATATATGACAATATAATGCTTGAAGGGATTTTACATAATATAGTAGGAGGTAGGGGTTCTAGTTTTAAAGAACTGACTCACTGCATTTATGAATCCTATGTATTGATAGACCTTGGAAGCAGAGGAGTATGGCTTTCATGGTTGCCCCCCATTGCTTGCTCAGCCTGTTATAGAACTCAGGACCACCAGACTAGTGATGACATCACCTACAATGGACTGAGCCCTACTCCATCAACCACAGCTTAAGAAAATGCTCTACATACTTGTCTGCATCCTGGTCTTATTAAAGCATTTCCTTAATTGGGAGTTCCTCCTTTCAAATGACTTTAACTTGCATCAAGTCTACATGAAACTACCCAGTAGTGTCATCAGCAACCAGGGCTTACCATTTAGCTTTAATGTACAATTAATATCAATGTCAGAAGCCTACTCTGGATATGTGGGGGGCAGGAGACTATTTAGTAATTTTCTTGCCAACACCTTGTTGGAAAGTAACGCAATGTACTCAGTAAGTTAAGACTTCTGGGAATGTCTCCTTATATACATGCATGATGCCTTGATTAAATCACTTAATATTCTTACTAAATTAAATGATTGACTTAGAGGGGCAGTGTAAGTGTGCTTCAGGGCTAAATCAGACAACCCTACATAATTGATTTTCTTCTTCCATTTTCGTGACATTCAAGTTTCCAGGTCATCAGCAGTGAATATAAGCTATTTTTTCCTCCCATAATTAAAATTTTTAATTGCTGCTCTTATTGCTCTTCCTAATATCTTTCCAAATCCGTAGAAACCCAAAGGCATAATAAAACCCTTTCACAAAAGATGGGAAGTGTCACTGAAGTTCCACTGATATCAGTTTCAAGAAAATATGAATTGGATTTTGGACCAAGCACTTAAAGGTATACTATCAAATGGCAGCAAGAGGCAATGTAGCCGAAAAGTTTCTCACCAGCTGTACAAGTTGTTTGGGATAAAAATAGCAATGCTTGAAAGAGTGAAATCCAGTGTGTTGCCCCATATTCCATAACCGTTCCCATAATACAGTTGGCCTTCTCATCTACCACATCAGGTTATTCAAAATGCTCTACCTATAATAATTAATGAGTTCTGGTGATGAAAAGAGGAGACAGAATTAGCTACTCACTTTTGATGAAAGGATCATAGAAACAAAAATCCCACAACTCCGATGGATGTTCGTTTCTTTTTTTTTTTCCTAGAATTGCCAGAATGGCACCTTGGCTTCTCATCTTCTAAAGAAACAGCACTGCTCAGGGATACAAGTAATGTTATGGAAAAACAGATGCTCCAGTGAAGACAATAATCCCTTCTGGATATGTCTTTGGAACTGGATCTCTGGATTTTCAAAGTTGAAATCGGTCATAACTATTCTCCAACTTCAGTCCAATCCCTAAGTGATTCTGGAGCTGTGACTTCAGAAGAGAAATACTACAGTAGGCTCGATTGAGGCTTTGATGGAGAAAAAACAAAAACAAACAAACAAAAAAAAAAACCCTAGTCCAAAGGGTAGAGGGAGTGAAATCTAAGTTTTTCCCAAGTAGAGACCTAACATTCCAAGCTAACCAAAACATTAGAATTGATCAAATTATAAAAGTCAGCTGTTTGGATAAGAAACAAGACTTCAAAAAGATGAGTTCAGCTAAGTGATAGAGAAACCTGAGCTACTAGGACAACCAGTTTATAACGTAATGTAGACCTCTGTGTATTTCTATGGGATTGAATGGCTGCAAAACCAGGTGGGACATAAACTTCTGTCAACAGTTGGTTTCCAAGAAAGCATGTTCCTGGTGCAGCTTTGCCATGGGCATCTACCATGCCATCAGTTTGTCTGCCTTTCTGAATGCTGACTTAGTTCTTCTTCAGAAGAGTGAAACTTTTTACATTTCTTCTTTTCTATCACTTTTTATCACTTAGTCCACAGATGCTGGCCCAAGTTTAAGCATGCTTTCCTTAGTATTTTGGTTGGTCTTTTTGCTCTTTACTGAAGTTCCATCTACTTTTTCTTTTCTTTCTTTCTTCTTCCTCTTCTTTTTTGTTTGTTGTTGTTTGCTTGCTGAACTATGTCTAACTCCAAAAAGTTTTTGGCTTCCTCTTCTCCATTTCCCTCTTCTAGGCAGCTGCCAAGATTTTCTTGCTGTTTGTCTGATCTTTGGTTTTTCTTCTATACCTCTGTTAAAATTGTACTTGAGCTTCTTTCTAACTCCATTTTCAAATTATTTTATAAAGTATCTTAAAAACCCTCAAAGATCCACATTTTCTAAATAGCATGTGCTATTATGGGTAGAACACATTGATTTCGGTAGCAATGATAAGCAAGGTGTATGCCTTAGCTATGCATCTACCTAAGTATGCAATCACGTGGAAAACAATATGGCAGTAAATTCTTGAGGACTTATTCCACTTTTAGAAATATCTATTTCTTGTTTATTTATTTGTTTCTTTGTTTGTTTCTCAACTGTACTGTTTTAGGTCAATATTTACTGACTTCTGTCACTGTCCCTGGTGCTTTTTAATACGTTAAGGTAAGAAAAGTATTATGTGCTTTCATATTGTTATTTATGCTGACATAATTACCTTTCCCACTATATTTAATTAAAAATTTATAAAGAAAGAAGAGAGGGGAAGAATGGAATTAAGAAAGGAGGGACGGAATGAAAAGATGAGGGAGGCGGGAGGTAAGGAATGAAGAGAGGAATACAAAAAACTATTAGGAGCTATATTCTAATTGGAAACATGAGTAAATGAGATGATTACTCTTTACCAAATTCATTCCTCTAAGAAGCAAAAGGAGTCAAGTTAAAAGATGATACTTCATTAGTTTTATATTTCATTGCTGAGGAAAATCTTAAATGAATTCTTAAACAGAATAATTTGTTTCAACTGATGGTTTCAGCGGTTTCCATCCACTGTGCATGGAAGTAATGAAGTGAATATGCTCACATCATGATATTTAGGACTCAGAGTGAAAGCAAGCCTCCACTCTAATTTTCTGGGCTTCTCACCTGTGGAACGATGTTGTTAATGGTCATGAGTGGTTGTTGATGGTCTTGCATTACTCAGTCATTCCTGTAATAATCACCTTACAGATTCACACATACATGTGATTTCCTGTATATTTAGATACCTCTCAGTTGAGTCAATCATCATCCTTACTAACCATCACAGATACCCTGTTATTTGGTACATAAAATTTTACAGTAGCTTGGAATGTATAACATAAAATATTTTAAGATAATAAATGGTGCTAAATGTACCTTTATTATAATTCCTAATATTCCTTTTCATTTAATTGTTAACATGTTTACTATGCCTTATTTTAATATTGTTACCCATGAATTTATATATTCTTAATTTATCTGAAAAGTATACAAAGATTCAGAGTAAACAAGTAGAAACAATTTTGCTCAAATACTAAATATATTACCCTATTGTTCAACACTTCAAGTATCAATAATACTAAAGCATTGTCAACATTATTTGAACATACACTCTTCTGGTATGACAGATAAAAGGTTTAGAAAATTTTCAAGGTGATAGAATCGACTCAGTAGTTAAGAGCATATTCTGATCTGTGTTGCCTTTAATTACAACTCCAGGGCTTGCAATGTCATCTTCTAGTTTCTGAGAACTGTTTTACTCATAATATAAAAAGACACACACACACACACACACACACACATAATTATAAATTAAACTATTATTTTAAATAAAAGTTATAGTATATTAATTGCCATGCTTTCATAAAGAATTGTTATCCAACAAAGTCACATCTGCATGATTTTTGTATATTCACACATTCTGTAGTTTGTTAGCAAATATGTATGTTTTATATCTTGACAAGGTTTTGATTTATTTTAACTCAAATGAATTTCTTTACACATTTCTTACAAAACACATATACAAATTGTATATGAAGCAAATCACTGAGGTCTTTTCACATTATCAAACAAATTCACTGACAATCATAAGTGAACCATGAATAAATAAGGCAATTGAGAGAATATCTTCAAGGAATTATATGTAGAGTTCATATTTAACAATTTATTCAAGAGCAGTAAGAAAAAAAAACAAGCATAATGAGCCTAGTAAATTAGTAATGAAAAAAAAAAACATAAAAAAGAACTAATGGATCCAAGGAATATCATAGATCATGACATGCTCTTTCCAGACTGTTAACCATGGTTATGATGAACAATTGCAGGTGCTTAAAATCCCCATGACCTCATAAAGCAATAATTAGACAATGAATGTCAAAAGAAAATCACGAGCATAGCTATTCAAACAGAAGGTGCTTGACCACCTCTATTAGAATCCCTCCCCCAAGAAGAACAGTAAAAGTATAATTTTTTTATCAATTACAAGAGACTTATTATATTGCTAAATGGAGATGCTTGAATTCTACCTTTATAAGTAATATCCAAAAATTCTGTCCACATTCCAATATTAGTGCACTGAATTAAAGGAGAGAGTATAGGAATAAAATTCCCATAATCAATTGTTATGGGGAATTAGAATGCCACCTTTGCTGCAGAGCCATGATCACATTCAGCTACATGACCAAATCCTGCCCTGAATTTTTTTTCTGGATGTTTTTGGATGAAATTATGATTTAAATCAGTGTATTCTGGATGAAGGAGGTTATCTTTCAGAATGTGAATAGACATTACTATTGAATGAAGATTAGATAGGACCCTGCAAAACCATGATCTGTTGACTTGAATGTCAACATTGGCCTTCCTTAGTATTTATTATAGCTGTATATACTAAAGGACTGTGTGTGTGTATGTCTTTTTATATGTATGAGTAAAACAGTTCTCAGAAACTAGAAGATGGCATTGCAAACCCTGGTGCTGAATTAAAGGCAACACAGAACAGAATATGTTCTTAACTACTAAGTTCTCATCTTTTGTGGAAACAAAAACAGAACCTCTTTTCCAAAGTAATTTATCCTTAGACTCATATTTTGAAGTCCATATACCTTTAAAATATATTTTTAATTTTATTTATTGAGTTAGCTTAGTAGCCCTCTGAAACAAATGTCTTTCTGCAGTAAAAAATTTCAAAGAAAATATAATAACAAACAAAATCCATACTCTTTGGTATATTTTATCTTTTTTTTTTTTTTTTTTTGATTTTCGAGACAGGGTTTTTCTGTAGCCTTTTTTTTTTTTTTTTTTTTTTTTTTTGGTTCCTGTCCTGGAACTAGCTCTTGTAGACCAGGCTGGCCTCGAACTCACAGAGATCCACCTGCCTCTACCTCCCGAGTGCTGGGATTAAAGGCGTGCGCCACCACCGCCCAGTGGTATATTTTATCTTTATGTGGCTTATTTTTTATTCCTTTAATCTATGACAATATGAAATCTTTTATATTACTTTTACTGTCTCTTTAAATACTAATATTTTTTATAACTGTCTATACTCTTTTTTTTTTCTGTCTTCCAAGCCTGCGTACATTTTAAAGAACACTGTGTATTGTGTAGAGGTCTTTTATGTCTGAATCTGTCCTATGGTGTATCTGGAATCCTTTTTTTGACAAGGATTATTTAAAATGGTAAGCAGTGTGGTTGCAGCAGCCACAGATACAGGCACCACCTCTCCTGGCCTTTCAACATGGTAGAGAGATACGTTTACTGCGAGATCTGGAACTGCTTGATGGGACCTATGCTCACAACCTCAACTCTGGGAAGCACCGTGCTACACACAAATCCTTTTTGTCTAAGTAAAAGTTAAATTTGCTATGCAGCATGTTGCACAGATCTGATTAAACTGCTTTCCCAGGTGAGGGTGCTGAGTGGCAGGAAAGCTCTCAACTACTTTCCTCCAAACTCTGAGTAGGCATACAAGAACCCAGACCTAAAATGTGTGGCTAGCTACATGGGTTAGCCCTACGTTGGGTTCCGTTTTGTAGTCAGAGACTGCTTGTTTATTTCCTAGCTGCCTAGACCTGAAACAATATTAATTACAACACTCTTTGGCCAATGACTTAGGCATATTTCTAGCTAGCTCTTACATCTTAAATCAACCCATTTTTATTATTCTGTGTATTGCCACAAGGCTGTGACTTACCAGAAAAGTTCCGGGTCCTTCTCCTTCAGAAGCTACATGGCATCTCTTTGACTCAGCCTACTTTCTCTCCATATCTTTGATATTTCTGTTTGGATTTTCTGCCTCCCTTTGCTTTGCTAAATCATTGGCCAAAACAGCCTTATTCATTAACCAATGAAAATAAAATCTATTCACAGTATGTAGAGGGGAATTCCACATCACATCACTGCAGGAAAATTTATAGTAGAAGGAGCTTAAGGCAACTGGTTTTCTACCATACACTATCAAGAGCAGAGATAAATAAATGCATATAACCTACTTGCTTGATTGCTTCTACTCAATTCTATTTATCTGCTCTTAATACAGTTCAAAGGTACCTGTGCAGCAAGTAAGGATGTTCACACTGAAATGTCACTTTCCACATCTATTAACTTAAGTAGGAAAATCCTCTCAGGAAAACACAATATAGATAATGCCCAATTGAGATTTGTAACCGGTGAGTTTAATTGTCTCAAGTTACAGTTAATGCTAGCCATCACTCTGGTTAACAAAAATGTCCTTTTGTCTTGTGGCACATTGTTCATCTACATCTTTCTATGTGGTCCAGGAACTATTAACTGGCACCCAGTAAACTCACTGGTGGATACTCTGCAAGCTCAATGTAGGGAGCCAAATCCTCTGTGATACATTGATTTTGTTGCTTCTAAAAGGATAACATTTTTGAGCCTTCCCCCTGTATTTTGTAAAGGATATTCTTTCTGCCTCATAAATGTCCAATTCTGAACTCATCACTTAACCACTACTAATTCTCAGAACTAGAAGGCAAACATTTGTTAGCATTCATTGAAGAGAAGGGCATCTGTGATTACAGATAGGAGTAGCATTTGTTTGGTGGTATAGGTAGTATAAGCTTATAACAGTTTAAATTCACCTCTAGAGCCTACATTTACAGGCATAGCTTTCTTTTTGACTAATTTTCATGCCAACTGTTAATTCTCCACTATGTAGTGGGCTTTAAGTTGGAAGAGTAATTAGTTACTCCCTTAACAAACATGACAATATTGCAAGAGTTGGTATATCTTGGCTGTCAGCCAAAACAACTTTGATTTAAAATTTTTCTTATGAGGAAAATGGGATCAGATTAGTCTCAAAATTTTATGTTAGAAATAGTCATCTTTTTGGAGATTGATAAAGAACTCTAATTCCTTCAGACATAACAGGTTTTTCTCTTATTCTTGTTATTATGGCAAAGAATACAATTCTCATCTTAAAGTCTACATGAAATAATTTTGTGTTGGGGACAGGTAAGGATGACCATAGCTCAAGGATATACATATTCTGGTTTTCACAAAGACATGAATTCTATTTGGTACTATTTAATTCTATCTGACTTCAATTATCATAATAATTTCATAAAATTTTAAAGTAACAAAACAACCAAAAATTAAGATACTTTAAGAAATACATCTATAGAAGCATTGGATAAAAAAAGTCAAAGCAAAGAGGGAGTATATGTAGGCCATAATGTTGATATTTGTAGCTCTTTGATTAGCTGATATGGTTAACATTGCAGAGCATTGACATTATAGTTATTTGGATGGTAAGTCATATACATAATGATGACTAAAATGAGTAAAAATAGACTCAGAGGTCATTATTAGGCTCTGGAACCACAATATTCTAATTTATGCACAACCATTAATGTTTTTATAAGTTTAAAAGCTTTGAAAACAGTTTGCTGTAAAAAAAAATATCTTCTTTTTGAGAACTTATTATCATGTTAGGCAACACTTATTTATCTTCTATGGCTCTAAATAAAGAAATTTTAGCAAATTCTTAGGCTCAGACTATGCAAGAGATTCAACTGAGTTGGAATCTTCCTGGATACTTTAGTGAATTCTCTCTGATTCCATGACCCAAACCAGTATTGAGGTAACTCTATTGGCATTTTTATTTTCTCATGTACCACCGATGACATTCTGCAATTGCAGCATTAATTCTACTAAGCAATTGCAAATGATACGACTTTCCTGTGGGTTATGCAGAAATAAATAACTTCATGTGCACTTTTCTTGCCTCTTCCCTGTAATCAATGTCCTGCTTATTATTTTGTGATGTAAGGTTATTGGAAAGTGACTTTCTCGACCTAAATTCAATTAGGCTATTCAATAATTCACAGCATCTTCTTTGTACCTATTCAAACTCTAAAGGAAATTTCATTCTCCCTAAATATTGATCTTTCATTAATTCAAACTTCAATAAAGCACATTCGGGTTCTTCTTTATACTTCACATGCTGCAAAGCCATTTAAGATATATTAACCCACCCAGGTCCCCTTAGAAGATTTTCTACACTGAGACAGCCTTGCATATTGTAAAAGGAAATAATATTGGGCCTTGTCTATACAAAAAGAGAAATTCATTACCTTAACAGACTTAAGAAATCTCAAGAATTTGCATCTGCTGACTTAAATATTGTTAAGTACAATGGATACAATAATCAATGAGTACTTTATCAATCTTTGAAAATAATACTTTGTCTTCATTATTTTGTATTTCTGTGACAAAACATCATCACCAAAGTATCATAAAAGAAGGCATTTAATTGGGTTTATACCTTTTGATGGTAAGAGTCCTATATGGCAGAGAACAGTCATTTCAGAAAGAACAACTAAAATTTATGTGTTGATCCATAAGCAAGAGGCACAGTGCACATTGTTAAAGGTACAAGTCTTCTGAAACCTCAAGCTGGCCTCCAGTAAAACACCTCCGTCACAAAGACCATACTACCCCACCCTTCCCTAAGTGTTCTAGTAGCTAGAAAACAAGTAATCCAATTAATGAGCCTTTTCAAACCATTCTTATTCCAACCCAAGAAACCATTAATATTGTCTTTAAATTTTTCTTATCTGCCTTTAGTTCTTTAGGTTACTCATTCAGTGGACACATAACTTGCAGCGCATGATTGGCAAATCATGCCACATTATGTACTGCCATCAGACTAGAATGAACATAATAACTATAATCCCCAGTAATGTATTAGAAATGTTTTTATTTTTTCTTGATTGAGAATAACTGTGAAGGACAAAATCTCAGTAAGTTAAACTCTTGTATTATCACTGCTTAATAGACTTGGCAGATAAAATATCTTTGTCTCTCTCAAATCTCATCAAGTATTTTAAGAAAGTACTAATGCAGAACACAGCTATCTACACCCTTTGGTCTTTTGGAAGTACAGAATTGGTAAACTTAGCATGTATTAAGAAATCATGGAAAATGAAAAGTGCCCATCAAACCCTCACCTAACTGTATTCATTTATTTTAAAATTTTAAAGAAGTGAGTATGTAGGATTCTATTTTCCAAGTATACCTACTAAAAGCTCTCTCCAATTTTGGCTTCTGTAATATCCTACACTTATAGTAGAATGATTTAATTATTAGGTGTGTAAACTACTTTTCTTGTGTTGTGTGAAATCACCACGACCAGTGAAACTTAAAGAAAAAGGTTTATTTGTGCTTTAAGTTCTAAAGCGTTAGGATCAATAATTGTTGAATTGAGGCATTTGGAGACAGAAATAGGAGCTGGAACTACAGCTCAGGAATCATATCTTGAACCTCAATAACAGAAAGCATGAATTCAAAATGGCATGAATCTTTTAAACTCTGCAAACCTGCCACCAGGGACTAATCTCTTCCAGCAAGTTTATACCTCCTAAGCTTGCTAAACAATACCATGAGCTGGATACTATGATTTAAATGCCTGAGACTTTGGAGAAAAATCTTATTTAAACCACCACATTAGATTTCATTGTGTAAGAAAACCATATAACTTGTAGTGTTTTTTCACTTCCAAATAAATTTTAAAGAAGTGTTAGAGGGTGAGATTCTTACTTAATTTAGAGAGTAATAAAGGCCAGTTAGGACTAGGAGTGGCTAGCTGGACTCTGTGGTGGAATAAAAATGACAAATTCATCATCATTTCCATCACTATTGAAAATATGATAAGAAAACCTGAAGAAAGAACGATTTATTTTGAGTCACATCACTGGAACTTGTGTAGCAACAGCATGGGACAAACGAGAGCTGGTCCTTGAAAGAAGGCTAGGAAAGAGAGGTAGAAGGATAATGAAAGAGAGAATACATCCTTTCATTGATCAACTTTCTTCCAATTTTACCCCATCTCCAATTTTCACTTCTCAATATTAGCAAACTTAATCTATCAGTAGATTAAAGAATTGATTGTATTAGCATACTTACAATCCATTTAATTTATAGAAACAACAACTTCGGAGCCTTTGGGTAATTTTTATTTGATGAGTAATAAACCCCAATAGTTTATGGGTTGACAGTTCTTGGTTAACTATTTTTGTAGATTCTCAAAACCATAGGAATTGAAGCCTAGTCATAAGAAGTAAATTATTCCTGTGCAAATTCCCCAGCTGTCAGTCTAGAGTCAGTGAGCTCCCACTAGCTCAGGTAAACTGTTTTTGTTAGTTTTCCCATCATGGTCTTGACTCCTTTGCTCATATTATCGCTCCTCCCTCTCTTCAATTGGACTCCAGATGCTTATCCCAGTGCTTAGCTGTGAATCTCTGAATTTGCTTCCATCAGTTCCATCAGTTGTTGACCAGTCTGGCTTTGAAATACAGAAATATGCCAGCCTTCATATGTACTGAAATTTAAGGTGTATACCAGCATGTATGGCTTTTATCATTATTTTAAGTACAATGCATTTTAAGAAAAAGAAAGATTGATTATTCTGCATATAAAACCCAAGAATGCTGGTAACTTCCCCCTCCTCATCCCATTGGTTCAAAAAGGAAACTTCCCTCCTGGGTTTTCTAGCCAGATCTGTGACTCACATCTACAGTATATCCAATCCTTCTTCACTTAACCTCCAGATTGTCTTACCATTCATTCTCATTTTATTTTAATAAGATTTTTGCAAAATTTTAAGTTTCAAGCTTTTGTTGTGGTTGTTTAATAAGCTCCTTTTAAAGTGACTTTTGACATGATCTCCTCCCCACCATATTTATAAATTTTCTAAGCTGCTTACCCTATCCATTTTCATCACCAGAAAGTTTTCATATTCCACAAAATGCTAGAGTATAAACACTTTACAATCTGCATCTCTAATCAGGAGTTATATATTTCAAATTGAACCTTGTCAGAATATCTTTTCTTGTACATTAATTTAATATACACACAGAGACACACACACAACCAAAGGTAGACATTGTTGCAGAAATCTCGGTGGAGACCTCCAATTGCCAAGCACCGCACCCCCTGTGTCTGCTCTCTGTGCGCTGACAACCAGTTCACGAGCTTCGAGCAATGGGAATGGAGGTTAAAATACACAGACACACACAGACAGAGAGGGTCATCCCTGAATTCCCCAGAATGCCCCCTTTATTGTGTTCAGAGATAGAGATATAGAGATAGCCGCTCCCCAGCCAAACCCACCAGAAACCACTCTCCTGCCATCAGGAACTCCTGAAGGTCTCGTGCTCAGAGCAGCTGTAGGCACTTAGATCAGGGGAAAACAAGTTGTTTACAAGAAATTTAGGATCTGGGGTCTCACTGCTACCAACACATTGTCAAATTAGTTGATAAATTAAAATTAATTAAGAAATAAAATACATAAAAATGTATTTCCCATTTATCAGCATTTTATAGATTATATGAAGAAATCTGAATGTATTATTATTATATGTAAAACAATTAAATTCCTGAAGGTACATGTCTTCAGGAAAACACGGATTTTAGTGAAATATGGTGGAAAACCAAATTTAAAATAATAGAGACAACCAAATATATATATGTGGAACACATTTTATGTGTAATAAAATAGCACACAAATGTGGAAATGCACATACTTATTTTCTCTACAAAGGATATAATACCAACAACATGGTTGCATGCCTATTTTTTTTATTTTATTTTATTTTTTTTTCGAGACAGGGTTTCTCCTTAGCTTTTGGTTCCTGTCCTGGAACTAGCTCTTGTAGAACAGGCTGGCCTCAAACTCACAGAGATCCGCCTGCCTCTGCCTCCCGAGTGCTGGGATTAAAGGCGTGCGCCACCACCGCCTGGCTGCATTCCTATTTCTTAAATGAGGGAAGGGCATCTAACATGACAGACTGTAGAAGGTTCTAGAAACAATGTTTCAATGTGACAATAGATTGTGTCTAAAGAAACTGAATAAAATTATCTTATGAAACCAAATAGAATGTACTGCTTCTCACAATATATGAAAAGCCTGGTTTGCTAAAACTGTACATAGTACAAAAATGTAGTTTGTGGAGTTGAAACATAGTTTGAGCAAGAGAAAGATGGTTTATTCCATTCTTTCCAATTCATAATGTCAATCTCATATACGTCACAGTCTAGAAATGCTCATAACTGAACTTCATCTTTAAACAGGCATTGGCCAGTTCAATAGGGATGGTAATTGTGTACATTCTTATAGTGAGCAGAGTATTTCCATATAGAGATAATATGTCCACATATAATTTAACCATAGCCTTTGGATCATTCTTTCAATGGCATTTTTACAACTTGCATTCATCAAAGTAGACACAGTGTTTTGATAGAATAAACATATGTGAAAACTATGTAAACACATAAAATTTGTGCAAAAATTTCTCTAAATTTGAAATCTCACTTTTCTTCTTCCTATTTATCACCAACTCACTTGTGATCATTTTTTAAATATCATAGAGAACAACGCAGGTTACTTTAGTGTGTTTTTACTCATATTAAAATTATTTATTTTATTAAAAAAAAAAAAAGCCCGCCAGAGCAAGGAACATGTAGTGACTGAGAATACAAAATGCTTTTAAAATTTTGGTTACTCCTCTTGCACCATCTTCTGGTAGCTTTTGAGAATGCAATTCGTGTCCTCAAAATGTTTCTACTCCAAATATGTTAAGGATCTCATTGACAACATTTTTATTTTCTTGCTTATTAGCTACTTAATTATTAGATATGAATTTATGTTCATATAATATATGAATTTATATATAATTATATATAATACACTGTGTGACTGTGCATTTTTATGTTTTCTGGCAAGTTCAGCAGTCTGGGTAATGAAAACTAAGTAACTTAATCAGTAGCATCTACTTTTCTCACCGGCCTTTGCTCTGGAACTCTGAAGTCAAGGTCCTTCTATGGCCTTCTCTATTGAAGGCTGCTTACAGGCCTGCAGCTAGCAAGCAGTCCTCCAAGCATGAGTGAAGCAAGACGAAAAATACAGTGGTTCTTACTCTCTTTAGCAATCTCTTTTGTATTAAGACTGCACCATGAAAATGCATTGATTGTTCATTACCTTTATAAGGTATCTATCTTTTAAAAAGCTATATCTGGGGGATTAGATTACTATGAATAAATTTTGAAAGAACACAATCATTCTATTACAGTGCATGACATGATACAAACTATTTAGAAATATTTATTTAGAAATGTGTTTCTAAATATATATCTGCAATATCTACCATGTACTGATTACTACAAACCTTTTATTGCTTTTGTAGTCATTTGCTCCTAAATATTTATAAGTAAGTGTGGAACACTGAACATATTTTGCTTACAACCATTTTCAACAGGTTATATTTCTAACATTAGCATTCAAGTAATGAGTTTCTGCTCTTCTCATGTTTAGGTACAGATGGAAACTATAATTTGATATCAGACTATTGTAATAAGTAGACAAGACTTTGTAATTAAGAGGCCATAAATTCCCAAATCATTTCCAACCAGTACCAAAAGCACGGCCATAGGGTCACAACAATAGTATGCATGTAGCTCATCTAAGCTACCTTGGAACCTTAGGCACCGAAAGACTCTGATAAAGTGGATCAAAACATAGAGTGAGGAAACCCTGACTGATTATACTATTGTGCTCTCTTCTATAGAAATAAGGGACCTCAAGAAGTCACGTCATTTAGTCAACTCACATTTTGTAGCTCTTAGTCATATTATATTTTAGAACCTTTAAAAAGCTTTAAGTGAAATTTATAGCTATAAAATATATGATTTAACAGTTTATATATTTTTAATGGTAAAATCAGTATTAAAGCATGACTGGAAAACCCACATTATTCCATTAATCACCTGAGAGTAAGGTTGAATATAATTTGGATCCTATTAAGTTTTTATATATTTTCTCTTTATTATAAACTATTTATTTTTTTATTACTTTAATTTTTCAAGAAAGGATTTCTCTATAGCATTAAAGCCTGTCCTGAAACTAGTTCTTGTAGATGAGGCTGGCCTTGAACTCTGCCTCTGCCTCCCGAGTGGAGTGCTCAGGTTAAAGGTGTGAACCACCACTGCCTAGCTAATATAAATCATTAAGTGTAGAAAACTATTGTGAAAACATACATGTTCATTTTTCATTTGATTTGATCTGTCACCCACCTGCTTTCCATATTCATATGCTGAATCGCAACATTATGTCTACTTGTATATAAGACGGGAGTCATTATGGGGCTGGATCACGTAAATTTGGCCTCAAATGTGAAACTCTGTTTCGACAGGCAGTGTTCTTTCAAGTAGAGGGACAAAAGCAGAAGAAATATGCCTCTTCTGGGGCGGTGGTGGCTCATGCTTTTAATCCTGGCTCTTGGGAGACAGAGGCAGAGGCAGATCTCACTGAGTATGAGTACAGACTGCTCTACAAATTGGGTTCCAGGAGAGCCAGTACTGTTACATAGAGAAACCCTATCTCAAAAACCAAAAACAAAAACAAACCAAAACAAACCAACTAAATAAACAAACAAAAACCCACACAGAACAAAGGAAAGAAAATGAAAAAAAAAAGCAATGTTATTCCTCTCTGCCATGTGAGGAAGCCGCAGGACATCTATAGGTCTGGAAGACTGTGCTCACTCCACAACTGTATCATGTGTTCAGGATAATATTTGACATATGGATACAGAGCTGAGAAAAAATGCAGTTCTGTTTTGTAAACAGCTCAGCCTCTGACATTCTGTTATGGCCATCTGTAATAATCAGTACAGCCTTCAACCTTAAAAAGTTTGGTACAGCTTTTAATTACACGTGCATCCCCCACATGCACAAAACCACATTAATAATATTACTAAACTATTGATATTCAAGAAGAATTTTGCTAGTAGGAATGTATAATTTCTGAAGCTCTTTTAGATTTGGGAAACCTAAAAATATCACCGAATACCTTATATTTTTTCAAAAAAAAATTAATGATATCTTTGCTCGACTTCTTTGCAAAGAAGTCGGGACCACGAGGGGTGCACCCTCCCACTGAGACAGTGGAGCTGATCTACTGGGAGCTCACCAAGGCCAGCTGGACTATTACCAAAAAAAGCATGGGATAAAACTGAACTCTCTGATCATGACGAACAATGAGGGCTGATGAGACGCCAAGGACAATGGCATGCAGTTTTGATCCTATGCAATCTGCTGGCTTGGTGGGAGCCTAGCCAGTCTGGATGTTCACCTTCCTAGATATGGACGGAGGGGGGAGGACCTAGGACTTACCACAGGGCAGGGAACCCTGACTGCTCTTTGGACTGGAGAGAGAGGGGGAGAGGAGTGGGGGGAAGGGGAGAGGGGTGGGAGGAGGGGGAGAAGAGTGGGAGGAGGGGGAGAAGAGTGGGAGGAGGGGGAGAAGAGTGGGAGGAGGGGGAGGGAAAGGGGAGGCTGGGAGGAGGTGGAAATTTGTTTTTTTTTCTTTATTCTTTTATCAATAAAAAAAAAGAGGAAAAAAAAAGAAAGGAAAAAAAATTAATGATAATTTATGGTAATTGTTGCCACTTTATCTGACATTGACACAAAAGGTTAAGCTTTTGCAACAGTGTCACACTTGCCTGACACCCTTCTAGGATTACTTTGTCTCCTAAAGGATGTGAGCTCCATCCCAGAGGCTGACATTTTTTGTGGCTGACATTTCTGTGTCTAATATCAGAGCAACCTCATTCTGACCCTGAGAACACAGACAGCATTTTGACACGTTGTTATGGCCTTTGCTCTGATTCTTCCTTTCTTCCACTATCTCAACTCACTCTATACAGGTGTGCATTGATTTGACCATCAGGATATTTTCTGAAACACTGTAATCTACTTTATGAATGCTGCAATCAGGTTAATTTATTATTAAGGCACAAAGCCAGTATACCAACTATTTCAATTATCTTTATTGTCCCTATTCTGTGTATGTATATACCACATAAACAAAAACATCTATGTTGAGGTACTTTCTATGTGGCTTACAATGACGAAATTTAAGTCAGTAAATCCATGCTGCTTGAATTATGGATGCATAGCCCTGACCACTGTGTTATAAAGATTCAGTGCACTGATACATCCTTTGAAATGAAGTGACTCAAATATATTCATTTTCCATATTGAGAAAATAAAAACCAATATCATGAAATTTGCAAGAGAATCCTATCAGTGTCCTATTAAATAAAAGTATAGGCTCGAAACACAAAATATGTTTAAGCTGAAGCCAAAGTGGCTGTTAGTCTCCCCTTTTCCGAAGGTTGTAAGGAAAGGAAGAGCTCTATATTTTACAAATTCTAGAGGATTTCACATTTCATGATTGTGGCTCAAGCTCTGGGACACTCTTTTCAGTAAGATATTTTCCCAAAACCAAAAGAAAGATGAAGATTACTTTATCTGTCACTGCTTTTATGGAAGACAACTGAAGTAAATTTTCAATATTATCAGGACCCACTTGAATACTAAGTAGCCACTTCACCTTAGTGAAATCCCTTAGCTTATTCCAACTTGTGAATACATTTTGTCATATAAGATTAAATACAGTGCTGAAGGATAAAGATGGAGCTGCCTTTGGCAGGGATTGAGAACATTATCCTTTCTGTCACAAGAAATATGTGAAAAATTCTGAAAGATGTGAATATTTTCTTACTTCTATCCACAAAATATTTCTATCGCAGCCTGTAGAAGATAATTTATTTTCCTCAATGTCATCCTACATCAAGCTATCTGCCTATAAAACAATATTTGTCATTTCAACATACCTCACTTTTTTTCATGTATTCTTTCTTCTTGTCTTAGCTGAATACTGTATCTTCAATGTGTCCACACACATACATGTTTCATCACTTGATGGTTATGAGATTCATCACTTGATTGTTATGAGATGTTCTAGTAATTGAGTGAGATATGTTTATCTTAGGCTCACATATTTTAATATTTTTTACCATTACCTCTGTTTTTAGATCCTTGCTGTGGATCCTTGCTGCAGGAAACAGTCATAGAGGGAAGTCAGGGCAAGCATTAATAATTTATGGCCTCACACCACTTCCTGTATGATCACATATGATCATCAGCTTTCTCCTATTGCCATGCTCCCCTCACTATTACGGACTCTGCTTCTGGAGACATAAGCCAAAATACACTTGTTCTTCTATAATTTGCATAAAGTCATGGTGCTTTTAATCACAGCTTCAAAAAACAAAATAAAACAAAACAACGAACAATAGAGAAGTTATTATCAAGGAGGATGGGTTTGCTTCAGTAAAAATCCTAACCATGTTTTGCTGTTGTTGTTTGTTTATTTTTGTTCGTTTCTGAAAATATGGAAGACCTTATCAAGATGAAGTCTCAGCCCTAAACATCTATGACCCAACAAAAGAGCACCCACATATGTAACTAGTGACTCAACAGGACATCTGTAAGCTCTGGAACAAAAAGAAGCAGAGTCACCCAGTAGGAGTAGATGACAACAAATAATCAAATTGAGAGCTGAAAACATCACAATTACAAATAATCTAATTAAAATATTGGGTAGAGAACTAAACAGAAAATTCTTAAAGGAAGAATCTCAAATGGACAAAAGGCTCTTAAAGAAATGATCAACATCCTTAACCATCTGTGAAATGCAAATCAAAATGGCTCTTTGATACCAGCTTACACCTGTCAGAATGGCAGATAAAAAATGACATTTTGAAATTTGCATGGAAATTCATCTCAAAAGGTAACCTTATGTATAAAATATTATAAGGGTTACAAACCTAAACTTATAAAGAAAAACAGTTACTTCTACTTTAAGTCCTCAGAGTACACACACACTCATCAACATTTTCTATTATTAACCCATAATAGGGCACAAAGGGTAAAAATTGGTACAGGAAGTTTATCTTCACATTTTGCCACCAGCCCACCTTTCCCAAGAAAGGCACATCAGCTAATAATAGCTGGGTTGCCTTTGTCCTTGGTCTATGACCTCAATGAATCCCTTATTTAACTATTATAAATGTGCCTTTTTAAACTTTAAATTGTTCTTAAAGATTATCTACACCAAAGTCATTAACAACAATATTTTAGCCTAACTTTTCTAAAGACCTCTATCTCTAAATTCTTTCAACTGGGGGTCGAGTCATTAATCTGCTCCAGCAGCAATGCCTGGAAAAAGACAATCACTATTATTTTAAATACCTGTGATGCTGTCCATTGGATAGCTAAAACTCCCCTTAGAATTTTCATGCAACTTTTAGATTATGGAAGACAAGTGACCCTAAGAGCAATAAACAGATCTCTGCTCAATAATAGCATGGAGTTCTCAGGAAACTTGGAGCTCTGCCTCTCCAAAGCTCATCCACTGTAAGCCATTTTCTGTGAGTTGCAAAGCTGCTGACTGTTCCTCTCACAGGACCTCCGACAGTTACGACAGCATAACACTGAGTTTGTAGTAGTTTTTCACTGATGATATTTAGACTTTATTACTCACAAAATAAAAGTGTAATAAAAAATGCAAAGTGTAGAGTTTAGTGGGGATGCTTAATGTCACAGCCATGGTATATACTGAGAGACTCATGCTTAAAGAGATTAGTACCAGCAGAAGGAAGATTTTACTACATTGTAAAGATAGGATTATAATATGTGAAATAGAGCCTAAAGAATCACTTGATCCTAGATAGCATTCTTTTCAATTTATATCAATCTTTAAAGGCTATTTTTGGCAATCAAACTTGGCAGTTTTGTCTACACAGTATTGAGAATCACACAAAAATGAAAGAATTAGTATTTTTCTTATGCAATTCCCGAGCAGCCCTGAGACTAGACAATGTATGATATGACTGGAGTCCAGGTAGACTTTACAGGCCATCAAATAAAACTATGAAGGCGTGGCCTGGATTGCAGAGGAGAATCTGTGATTTTAGTCATGCTAGAGCCATGAAACATCTATATGAAAGGGCATGGCATGGAATCAGGCAAAGAAAGAGATATATGCTATAGGTAACAAAGCTTTATGGGAAAAGATCTCTAAACCATCCAAAAAAAAAAAATCAGAAACTGGTCTTGGAGCTGCAAGACTTGATGTCTGACCTCCTAGATTTTGGTCTTGTTTTGATATTTATTCACTACGCCTCATTTTTCAGTCACTATATTAATTGCATCATTGTTTGACCGATGATTTAGGCATAATTCTAGTTAGCTCTTGCATCATAAATTAACCCGTATCTATCAATCTGTGTATTGCCATGAGGCTATGACTTACTGGTAAGATTCTAGCATCTTTCCCCTTCAATAATTACATGTTGTCTTCCCAAATCCACCTCATTTTTCCCTGCATTCAGTTTAGATTTCCCATCTACCTAATGACCTGCCATAAACAAAAGCAGGTTCTGTATTAAGCAATGGTAATAAAACAGATTCCTCCATTCCAAGCACAGGCTATGTGATAGAAGTAATGTTGGTTTTGTGGAAGGCATTGTCCTCAATGTTTACAGTTAAGTTTATTCTAGATATTTGGCATGAGAAGGGAAACTTTATAGAATCATTTGGCTCCTTCAAGTTTGCATTTAAGGAAGGACAATCATGCTTACTTTCATAATGTCATAGTTCTTTCAGGTCATGTGTCTTAATGATGATCAAGAAGTTGCTCATTTCCTGAAACTACAAATGTGGTTCAGTTGGTAAAAGGAGATAATATTTACCAAGAGAATTCTGGAACTATATATTTGGGATGTGTAGTAATATCTTATGGCACCCATGATGAAAGGTAAAGATGAAACTTTCAAAATATGAACTCCAGTTTATTTTCTTCTGTAGGAGTGAAAAATTAGTAAGAAAAGATAGTGGTTAATTTTAAGTGTCATCTTTACTGACTGAGGAATTCTACGGCTCTGTGATAATAGTATTTCTTAGAGAGACTGGCATCTGAATCAGTGACATGAAGAGAAAATATATTCCTTCAACCAATGAGGGTAGGCACTTTGCCAGTAGTTGAGCACATGGAGTATAGAGAGAGTACAAAATACAGGAAAGAGAATCTTTGCTCCCTTGTCTAAAACTATACAATGTTATTTACTTCTTTCATTCAGTAATCTTCAGTGAATTTCAGGCTTTGCTCGTCCAATGGTTCCAATATTTCTTGGACGTTTAGCCTCGGAATTGTACCACCATCTTCCCTCATTCAGATGATCTTAGGTTAAACTGGGCTCCAGTATCTACATCTGGTGTTTATCCCTTCAGAGACAGCATATCATAGGCTATTTCTGAATTCATTGACACATTAGAAGTCTATGATATATAGATATAGATATCACTCACACACATGTATCTATATTTCTAATTATCTGTCTAACGTCTAATCCATGTTTTCAATTTGTGATCCACTAGGTTTTGACTCTCTGAAGTTCCCTGATAAAATACAGCATAATTTTGGGTGACCATGTTTTAATCCTATTGCATTTGATCATTCACTTCATTTGTGAGGCATCCTCTCAAAGGGTGAGGTCATATTTTAAGTCAATATATACTACATTAAACAGATTTGAAAGAAAGTAAGAAAAAAGTATATGTGAATAGCAAGCATTTCTTCTCAATGTAAAACAAACACTTGAAGCATTACTAAGAAGTTTAAAGAAATATACATAATCATGTACAAGAGGAGTTTGAATAGAATTCCCCTGTAATGGGGGATATTGCCTCTTTCAGAGAACAAAGATAGTCTAACAAAGGCTTAATACCAGGTTTGCATTGTCTGATTTTGAGACATTGACCAGTAAGATCCCATAGACACCTCCAAGTATCACAAGCTTTTGTCATTTCTCTTTATTGTTAAAAATATGAAATTTTAAAATTAAAGAACATTGAGAAATCAGTTGGCACAAGCTGTAAGGTTTATGCCTTATGGCTAGATTTCATAGTTATGGAATGTTCTATGTGTTACTTAGGGAGAGGGGAGTCTTCAAAAGTTTTGTCTAGCTTTGAAACTTGCAAGTTCCAATTATGGATGACATATGAATATATTTCCACAAGTGCAACAGAAATGAATATGTATGACTAACCAGACACTTTCTGATTATATTTAAAGCTGATTCCACAAAATGAAATTCAAGCTTAGAATTGTTAACTGGACCAAGAACACATAGATGGTTAGGCTAAAGACCCTATGGGAGAACCTAATGTTATTCTTCAGTTAAACAAACACAGCAAAAAACTTTACATTCATAGATTGGTATACATCTCAAGCCTCCTAAATGAAACTACTTTGGCAGCATATTGTGATTAATACAGATTCATACCTGGATAACATGCAAAGGACAATGCTCTGTGGAGGGCTCAACACTGCATGGGGCATCCTGTATCACATTTGCTAGAAAGCCAGAAGCAGTGGTTATCTGAACCCAAATGGTATTTGCTGTACATGATGAGACAATTTACATATAAATTCACCACAGCTCTAACTTCATACACAATTTATGCACAAGATCAAGACTTCTATAATACCAGGGTGAATGACAGTAGAAATTCTGAAGTCCCACCCCTCACTGATAAATTGTTGATAATTGGTGGTTGCTTGAAGGAGGGGAAAGTGGGTTTTAATTAGGACAATACTCGTGTTCCAATAGATTATCCTGCATGTGTGAGTTATATATTATTATGTGTAATCATTTAATTTTTTAAAGAACACATAAATATTGGGGGGAAAGTGGTATGGGAAATAGGAGAAAAATGAAGATGAAGAAATGGGACACCCACAAATATATATATATATATATACATAAATATATAATTAAAATATATTTTGTGCATGAATGAATACTCCAGCAATAAGTTATAAATATGTTGTCAAGTGAATATAATCCAAAGTGGATGAAACCAGTATATTTTAGTGTAGTTGTTTTAGAAGTTCTAAGAACTGAATGGGAATATTTCTGGGCTCCATGATGTTGAAAGAACCTACTTTAATCTCCATAATTTTCATGAGACAAATTTAGAGAGCCCAAAGCAATATGTCAGTGAGAAAAGTTTGAACAAATTATGTGGGAAAATAGTCCTGCCATCTAATAAGGCAAGGACTGAGTGACAAGCAGACATAATCCTTTGGTTTACAGCCTTAGCTCCACACACAAGACAACATACAAAGATGAGATGCAGAATAATATTACCAGCTATCTAATTAAAAGAATAATATAAAATAATATTGTATCACTTGCATCACTCCCCCCTTCCTCTTCCTCCCTCTAGTTCCTCCCACTCCCTCTTCTCACTTCAAATTCCAGACCATTTCCTGTTCTGTTTAGTGTTGGATGCTCAACCTATAAAAATCCCTAAATGTTGTCAGAAAGTTCCAGGGATGATTTAGATATCTGCATTCAGATATGTCAACAAAAGTTCCCATGAGTACAAGTATCATTACATGTGTATTTATTTAAACATACTTGTCATCCCTGGAACTTCACCTAAATGCGCAACAGGCATCCAAACTGCATCTAATTTTAGAATGTACAGTGTAGCAGAGAGTACTTATATATTTGGCTATGGTAATTACAAATCTTATAAACTGTTTAAACATATAGATTAATAATTTCTTATATAGTACCACTGTGTAGAGTTTGTAACAGGGGATGAAATCTGTGGCCAAAGCCTGTCAATGCAAACGGGAAACAGCAATGGGATTTTTCCATTTTTATGTCATGATACTAAACCATGCAAACATCTTCACATGTAAATGCAAACTCACAAACACAAATATGATCAATTTAGACAATTAATTGTGATCGCAACATTTTAGCATTTTATTTTACTGTCTTTACTTTTTAAATTGTCTGTGTGCATGTGTGACTTTGTGATACCTGAGTGAAGGGGCCTGGGGATTTGGGCAGAGGAGGGAATTACATACCCTGAACTGGTGGTACAGGCAATATGAGTTAACATTGGTTCTGTGACCCAAACTTGGGTTCTCTAGAAGAGTAGGAAGCACTTGGAACAACTGAACCCCTGATATCAGCTGTAATTCATGTTTATGTAGCTGTCTTTGTACAGTCTCTAGTTCTGAACCTATGTAAACTGAACTCCTGTCCTTGACTTTTATTTACCTTTGTAATATTTCTGTTTACTTATAATAACTACATAGAACTCCAGTGTTTATGCTCTGCTCATTTTGATTCTTTTAAACATAGTTTTTTTTATTTTATAAACAACATGAGGATATTAATTTTGTTAATTTTATCAGGGGTGCAGCGAATAAATGCTAAAAATGATCAATATATAGTTTGAAAAATCAGGTCTTGTATGTTGAACTTTAGTTCAGTAACTAAAAAGTTTTCAGTTTGAATCATTGCTTTTATCTCTTATTACTCTTGGTCAAGAGTTAATTTTCACATGAACTTTTAGGATAACTTACATGAAATCTTCCAAAATAATGATTTAGACCTATAATATTTTCTTCTGTGTTTTCTGAAGAGTCTGTCGACATTATATCTGTAAAATGTGCCTGTGTATTCTACTGCTTTTCTATGCCCATCTCTGACACCATTGTCCAGCATTTTCATTTTGCTGTGTCAACATAAAGGGTTAAGTTCTCAATTATTTAGTCACTGGAGTTCTGGAATTTAGCTATGTTTTTATTATTATGTCTTCATTATATAGCAATGAAGCCAGAGGCTGAATTTTGACTGAAGTACATTTTCTTTCTGATTGTTATGGCTCAAGGGTTAATTACCAATACTCACTGTAATGCAGACATGATTTCTTTTCTGATATTTACTGACTCTAACGGTAGTCTTATTCTGTGTTATAATCTTATTTGGACTGCTCATTTCTCTGACATGCTAAAACGTGCTTTACACTGTGCTTGCCCTCTCTTTTACCACTAGATGGTACTCATATATTTTTAGTGTATTTCAAGTATCCAATTTTGTTGCTTTAATAAATGAAATTGAAGTATTTCAGAAATGTAAATGTTTCTAAAAATCTACTCTAGTTCTGTTAAATGGATGCTATCAAATGTAATTATAACTTTATGATTCATGTAAAAATCAAATACTAAATGCTGTTTTGTTTTTGTGTAGGTTTCTTATAAATGATTTCTACTGTACATCCTAGAAGATCAGAACTTAGAACAAAATTACAGTTACTGAACATTAAATTTAATAATTGTTCAAATTACAATACTTTGGTTTGATGTATGTCATATTCCATTTGCATTTTCTGTTAGTTATATTTAGTTGACTTTCTTTTTCCATATCTACTCTATATTTTTCCTGAATATTGAAGTTTTATGCAATATAACTGTTGTGAATTACTGCATTCTGACTATTATTTTAAATGCATCTTTATTAAAAAAACAAATGAAGTATTTATAACTTATTTTATATATCAGTAAACTAAAAATGATAAAAGTCAAGAAACCTCCCCATTGTCATGTAGCTAGAAATTTATTTCAGTTGGTTATTGCTTATCAAATTCCTTTATTTATTTATTTATTAAAGATTTCTGCCTCCTCCCCGCCACTGCCTCCCATTTTCCTCCCCCTCCCCCCATCAAGTCCCCCTCCCTCTTCAACCCAAAGAGCAATCAGGGTTCCCTGCCCTGTGGGAAGTCCAAGGACCACCCACCTCCATCCAGGTCTAGGAAGGTGAGCATCTAAACTGCCTAGGCTCCACAAAGCCAGTGCATGTAATAGGATCAAAAACCCATTGCCACTGTTCTTGAGTTCTCAGTAGTCCTCATTGTCCGCTATGTTCAGCGAGTCTGGTTTTATCCCATGCTTTTTCAGACCCAGGCCAGCTGGCCCTGGTGAGTTCACAATAGAACATCCCCATTGTCTCAGTGTGTGGGTGCACCCCTCGTGGTCCTGAGTTCCTTGCTCGTGCTCTCTCTCCTTCTGCTCCTGATTTGGACCTTGAGATCAAACTCTTTCTTATCCTCCATTCAGTGTGTATTTATATGATAATAAAAACTGTTTCTAGAAATCTCTCTGCATTTCAAAGCAAGTGTAAATCATTTAAATCTCTTAAAGGATAGTAATAATTCAAAAATACTAGCTGATACATTACTTTTTTGAATCCCCTACTTTCTTTTCTGTGACTTTGATAAAATACTCTGAAAAAAAGCAACTTAAAGGAGAAGGGATATATTTTGGTTTGCAGCCCCCAGTGGACACAAGTCTATCAAGACAAGAAGGTGTGGCAGCAATGGTGAGATTCTAACCTAGCAGACAGGAAGCAGAGCTATGGGATTTTCAGTACTTGATTTAATGAGGTGGAGAGGATAACCTAGAATGGGCAACACCATTTCATGGTCTGCATTCTGGAGTAAAGAAAAAACCAGAGATCTAGTTAAGAATTTGTGTGAATGAAGGCATGTGGTTTAGTATCTGGGTCTTCAATTTAGTTCCATTGATCCTCCTGTCTGTTTTTAATTCCAATACCAGGCTGTTTTCAGTACTGCAGATCTGTAGTAAAATTTGAAGTCAGGAATGGTGATGGCTCCAGAAGTCCCTTTATTGTACAGAGCTGTTTTGGCTATCCTGGTATCCTTGTTTTTTTTTTTGTTTGTTTGTTTGTTTGTTTTCTTTTTCTTTTGCCTTTCCATGTGAAGTTGAGTACCATTCTTTCAAGTTCGGTGAAGAATTTTGCTGGGCATTGCATTGAATCTGTAGACTGCTTTTGGTAATAACGCCATTTTTACTATTTTAATATACCTACCCAAATCATGGGATGTCTTTCCATGACCAAAGAATGGAGACGGAAAATGTGGTTCTTTTACACAATGAAGTACTACACAGCAGAAAAATAATAACATCCTGAAATTTGCAGGCAAAGGGAGGAATCTAGAAAATATCATATTGAGATCCCGAAAGACAATTATCATATGCACTCACTCATAAGTGGTTTTTAAACATAAAGAAAAGAAAACCAGCCTACAAATCACAATCACAGAGAACCTACACAACAAATATTTAAAAGCTTTGTTCTGGCAGACAAAACCAAACTGAGAATTAGTTTCTAGGTTCCATCTCCACGAGAGAAGTCTGTTTATTATGCACTTCTCTCTCTCTCTCTCTCTCTCTCTCTCTCTCTCTCTCTCTCTCTCTCTCTCTCTCTCTGTGTGTGTGTGTGTGTGTGTGTGTGTGTGTTTGTGCGTGTGTGTGTATGTGTGTGTTTGTGGGTATGGGTGTGCACACATGTGTGTGTGTTTGCATACGTCTGTGTTTTTCAATAAAACTTGGCTTCTTGATGAGTTCTTACTTTTCTCCCTTTTTATTTTGTGATATCACCTAAGAAATGGAACCCATTCTTGGAATCCTCAATGCCCTTCCACTAAGGCATGATCTGAAAAATGAAAAAAAATGTGAATGAATGTGTACTTTATTTTTTTAATCACCTCATCTCTTTTTTTCTGCCATAGTCTTTATTGTGTATGTAAATAAACAAGGCACACTTTAAAAAAAAATCTAGATACTTAAAACATAAACACCCCTGTAAAAGGTCTTGGTTACTTTTGGCATTTTCTACATTTCTAGTTTCCTCTTCTGTTTGTTTGTTTGTATGCTTTTGGATTTGTTTTCGAGAAAGTGTCTTTTTGTATAGCCCTGACTAGCCTCGAATTTGCTACAAAGACTAGGCTAAACTTGAACTCAAAGATATACAGCTCCCTTTGCTAGCTGGTACTAAATGGGAGAACCAACATGTGCAATTCTATGTAGCCTCCTAAATGAAACTACATTCGGCAGCATATTGTGATTAATACAGATTCATACCTGGATAACATGCAAAGGACAATGGTCTGTGGTGGGCTCAACTCTGCATGGGGCATCCTGTATCACATTTGCTAGATATCTATGATTCTGATTTGCATTATTATTTAACATGCCTTATAATATAGACACTGAATGGGTGAATTTATAGATGTGCTTTTTGTAACTTTGGCCCTGTGTCTATAAAAATATAGTTTCCTACTGGGGTAGAAATAGATGTGTTTTGATCATTGATAGTTGCACTGGGAATTTGAATCTTGGGGATTCCATTTTTTAGAACTTTTTTTCTCTTATACATTACATCCCTTGTAAACTGAGACTGCTTGCTTGTTTCCTGGCCACCTAGACCTGAATAATCACACAGAAACTACATTAATTACAACACTATTTGGACAAAAGCTTAGCTATATTCCTAACTAGTTCTCTTATCTTAAATTAATCTATTTCTATTAATCTATGTATCATCAAAGTCTGTGGGCTACCAGTAATGTTCCAGCAACTGTCTCCTTCAGTAGCTACCTGGCATCTCCATTGACTCTGCCTACTCGCTCCATATATCTCTGTTCGAATTTCCTGCCTGACCAGCATTCTCACATGCAACCAGTCCACCATCAAGAGCCACTCTATTTTTCAGGGAGATCCTCTTGACCTTGGGTTCATTCTTATGTTTTTTCTTTTTCTGTTAGTTAGGCTAGGGAAAATACAAAATATCTACAACCTTGTTCATTTGACAAAAATATTCAAATATTACAAGCAATGATCATTCATATTTTAGCTTCTTTTAAGTTACTAACATAGTTATAATAGTCATATTTTAAGTATCTCTATGGCTAAATTACAACACGAATATGTTACTGCTAAGATACATATTTTTTTCAGTATCTGTAAATCTTATTGCATCATATATCTAATTCTATTTTTTTTGTTTCTCTTCTTTTTTATTTATTTATTTTTAATTGAGAAAAGGAAAAAAAACAAGTTTCTGCCTCCTCCCAGCCTCCCATTTCCCTCCCCCTCCTCCCATCCTTCTCCCCCTCCTCCCACCCTTCACCCCCTCCCCCTACTCCTCTCCCCCTCCCTCTCCAGTCCAAAGAGCAGTCAGGGTTCCCTGCCCTGTGGAAAATCCAAGGTCCTCCCCCCGTCCGTCCATATCTAGGAAGGTGAACATCCAAACTGGCTAGGCTCCCACAAAGCCAGAACATGAAGTAGGATCAAAACCCGGTGCCATTGTCCTTGGCTTCCCATCAGCCCTCATTGTTCGCCATGTTCAGAGAAGCCGGTTTTATCCCATGCTTTTTCAGTCACAGTCCAGCTGGCCTTGGTGAGCTCCCAATAGATCAGCTCCACTGTCTCAGTGGGTGGGTGCACCCCTCGCGGTCCCGACTTCTTTGCTCATGTTCTCCCTCCTTCTGCTCCTCATTGGGACCTTGGGAAATCAGTCCAGTGCTCCAGTGTGGGTCTCTGTCTCTATCTCCATCCATCACCAGATGAAGGTTCTATGATGATATGCAAGATATTCGTTAGTATTGCTATAGGATAGGGTCATTTCAGGTTCCCTATCCTCAGCTGCCTAAGGAACTAACTGGGGACCTCGGCTTGCGCTCCTGGGAGCCACTCTAGGTTCAAGTCTCTTGCCAACCCTAAGGTGGCTCCCTTAACTAAGAATTGTGCTTCCGTGCTCCCCAATCCAACCTTCCTTTATCCCAATCCTCCTTTTCCCCAAGTTCCCCCCATCTTCCCCTTCTCCCTTTTCTCTTCCCATCTCCCCTTACCCCCATCCCACCCCACCCCCAAGATCCCAATTTTCTCCCCGGCAATTTTGTCTACTTCCCATAGCCAAGAGGATAACTATATGTTTTTCCTTTGGTTCACCTTCTTACTTAGCTTCTTTAGGTTCACCAATTATAGACTCCGTGACCCTTATTTATGGCTAGAAACCAATTATGAGTGAGTACAACCCATGTTCATCTTTTTGGGTCTGGGTTACCTCACTCAGTATAGTGTTTTCTATTTCCATCCATTTGCATGCAAAATTCGAGAAGAAAACTCACACTATGAGTCAATTTTACAAATTACCCTGTCAGTTAGTTATCTATATGATCTCTATGTATATGCATTCCTATAGTTGAACATTTATTTTAAGGAATTAGATCAAATTATTGTGAATGGTGGCAAGTCCAGAACCTACAACACATATTGATAGAATGGAAAGCTAGTCAATATCCAGAAAAGACCAGTGTAAGGTGTGAGGTTACTGCCTTTTGGAATCTAATGAAGAAGAGAGTTTAGTTACAGCTAGGCACTCAGCTGATGGGATCAAGCCCTTAACTAGTAAATCAAGAAATCTGTCAGGCCCAAAGTTTAAAGATTTAAATTTAATATTATCCAACAAATTCTTCTGGGAATTTATTGAATTTACATCTTATCATGTAACAGAGCACTGAGAACCTAATAAACTGGCAGATGAATGTCATCATTACATCTTACCCTAGCAGGCAACATAAAATATTATTATTCTCCTGTATGCCAGATATTTTCTTTCTTCCACAAATGTTACTGTATGTAATATATTTGCACAGGATTTTAATTTTAATTGTTATTAAATTATTATACCTATTATCCTTTTCACCAATTGAAGTGTAATAAAATATTTATTTTATATAAATGCCAATATCACATAGATTATTCAGTTTTCTGCATAGTAACAAACAACTCTTACTCTTAATGCTTAGAAAAAGAATATTTCTTCCCCTGTGGACTGTAGGCTTATGGGTTTAACTGGATTCTGGGATATTACACTTTTGTTATTTGTTTCTTTTGACTCTAGGGCTCTGGCCTCAAGAAGCCCCTGCTCTGTGGGAGGTCATACAGTTATTGGCTGGAGCTCAAGAAGAACAAACATATTGTTGTTCTGTTTGAAAAATATTTTATTGGGTTTGAGTTCACTCCCAGATTCCATTGCTAAAAGACATTCACATGGATAAACTCAGAGTCAACAGGGTTGGATGTCTGCAGAGATTTGTCCACTTTCTGCTCTGCAGGAAATTATTGGAGTCACATATCAAAGGGCAAGAAAGAACAATAAAATGCCCAGTGGGAAGGCTAACCCAATGTACAACTGAATCTCTATGGAAACACTTTATTCACAAAACAGCATCAGAGTAGAGAGGAGGCTAAACTATTAGAAATTCACCCTCAGAGCCTGGGGAGATGGTCACGAGCATGTATGACTGTTTTAGATCACCCAAGTTCAGTTCCTAGTATTTTCATTGAGTTGCTCACAGTGGCTGAAACCTCCAGTTTCAGGGGATCTGCTAGTATCTTATGACTATGTAGGCAGCTATATGATATTGAATTCCCCTCTGTTGCTGTGAATATCATTGGTAAATAAAGAAACTGCTTTGCGCCTATAATAAGCTATGAAGTAACAGAGCTAGGCAGAGAAAACTAAATGGAATGCTGGGAGGAAGGCGGCAAAGTCAAAAGGAAGCCATGTGACCCCACCAGAGACAGAAGATGGAACATTAGCTAGTAAACCATAGCCATGTGGTCATACATAGATTTGTATAAATGGGTTAAATTAATATGTCAGTGTTAGCCAATAAGAAGCTAGAGCTAGTGGGCCAAGCTTTAGTTTGATTAATACACTTTCTGTGTGATTATTTTGGGGCTAAGCAGCTAGGACCCAAGAAGTGGCTCTTTCCTCCAATACCTATACTCTTATAGACAGACATACAAACAAGATTAAAACAGAAAATATATCTCTAAGAAACTTACCATGATTTCTATGATACAAATGGAATTATCCCACAGCAATTAATATTGTAAGCATATGATCATGGTTAATGAGAATTAGTTAATATACAATAAATTATGTCTGAAAAGGACCATATAAATGAGTGATAAAAATCATCAAAAGGTATAAGATATAGCACAACTGCAAATTAAATTCATGCCTTACTTATTTTAGTCTTTCTAAGTGTTCCTGGCTTTCTGCTTCCATATTTTTCAGAAAATTTATATGAATAAAAAGATTGTCATTGTCTGCGAATAAGGATAAGAAAATGATGTAGGAAAATTTACTTAAGCATTATTTATTAATGAGAAATTAGAAAAATGTGACTTCAATTTTAAGCATTTAAAAGGCAAGCCATACTATTTAAATAGAATACAACACAAGAAATTTTAAAAAATACATTTTTAAAAAATAGTACTGGATTATTATTTGAACATACAAATATATACCAAAAGTTATTGTGCTATTTGAATTATTATTTATTATAAAAAGAATGAAAATATGCATGCAAAAATGTCTCTGATAACTTTTATGCACTTAGTATATAAATATGGTTATTCATAAGTATAAGATGTCCTGATGGATTCACAAGTTTAAATTTAGGTTATAGATAATTTGTTCCCAATCAAAATCCACAAGAGTTATTTTTAAAGACATCCCTATCATTCATCTCATCAGATTCTCTCAGGTATTCATGTTGTGAATTTCTTTCTGCCATGTAAATTGATTAACAGACAAAAACATCAGTCCTAAATATGTTTTCAAGATTATCTTTGGAAAAAAATATTTGCACGTGTGCTGATGAGACTGTTTTCTTAAAGCAACAGTTTTTTCTTAAGAAGCTAAGAGCAGAATGTTTAAACACAGCCTTGAAATAAAGATTCCATGTGGTAAGATATTCTTTGTGCATTTAAGTTTGTTAAATTACATAGAAGATGTACATAAACTATATTTTTCTAAAAATTGGTATAAAATGTCCTAAATTATTTTCAACTGCAACGAAAAATTCCTGAGGGCTCGAGATAATTTTTGACAAAAACACATTCAAATATACAAACACTTTAGAATATTCTGTTGTAAAGTCTTTAAAAACTTGTCTATCTTATCCAACATAACATTTGTTGTCATTACTCAGAATCAGACGAAGTAAATAGCTCTAACTACAGCAGTTTTCTTGTGTAGTACAGAGTAGTACCCAGAAAATGACTCAAAATACACTATTTTGGATTTCACAAATGCTAGCATAGGAAAATATCTCCACATCGATGGCTAAGAATGGGTTTCAAAAACAGGCTTTGAACAAGCAAATTATGTATTGAGGTGTCCTGCCAATTCTACAAAGACTTTTTTTCTAAACTTTTAAGACTTCTTAAATATTCTGTCTGATCTGATGAATCAAACTTTCAGAGTTCTTACCCATGCTATAGTTACTATCGTACACATTAAATTGATTTAGAAAACTCTGTAAAGCATCTTCACATCGTATTATTCAAAATGAGGAAGCATTATAGCATTCCTATAAAGAAATAAAACTGAGTTATTTTGATTGCAAATCATTAGACAAAGTTAACATGTGGAGAAAAATTGCACTAACTTTTATTACACTGAGTAAAATAAGTATCTGAAGAAGGCATTCATTCGAGACTTGTTAAGCATGCAAGGGGTGATTATACTGCATAGAACAAAATTTCTATTCAGTTACATTCCTAAAAGCAACTTTACTTGTTAAAACTTAGCAATGACATTATCAGGATTAAATTCTGAGTGTCCTTCCTCCTGGTGTAGCAGGGCAAGGAGAAATCTAGGGTGAAAAAGCATTGAAAATGGCACACAAAATGAAATATACATATCTGAAGACTCATAATAAACAGACAGTAATGAGAGAAAACATATTTATCTTTTAACATGTGGATGAACTCACTGAGAATGATTACTATCTGTTTTATGTATTTTGCTATGAATTTCATATTTTTATTTTTATTAACAGCTAATTAAAATCCAAACCACATTTTCAATATCAATTTCTCAGGTGAGAGACATCAAAGCTATTTTATTTTTTAGATATTGTGAATACATCTGCAATGTATATGAATCTGCAGGGATCTCTATGCTAAGACATGGAGTCCTTTGGGTCTGAAGAGTGGTACCATATAATAGATATAGTAGAGTAGATAGTTCTAACTCTTTGAGAAAACTACATATGGATTTCCATCATGGTTTCATGAGTTTTCATGCCTACCATCAATGAATAAGTACTCCCTCTATTTTCATATCCATGCTTGTATCTGTTTGTGTGTTTATTTGATTTACCTACTCTGACTGGAATGAAATTAATTATCAAAATAGATTTAATTAATGATTTTCAAATGACTAAGGATGTTGTATATTTTAAAAATGATTCTCAGGTAGTTGTAGTACTTTAAAATTCAGTATTTTATCATTAGTTGTTATTACACACATATATGTACATGCAGATATATACACGTATGTTTTCTACTCTGGGGAAAACTATTTTCACTTTCTCAATATTTCATAGTTTCTTGTAGTAATACATCCATTGTGTCTAAGTTTTAAATATTTGTTCATACTTACAGAGATAAGTGTAGTCTCCACTCCTTATCAACAAAACTATTCTTTGCAACAGGTGAAGTTTTCCATTACAAAAAACTTAAAAATCAAAATGCAGGATTGTAGAGTAAGTCCCAAAACAATTCCAGAAAAAAAGGTTCAGTGATTGAGTGGGGAAATTGAAAGAACCAGAATCAAGGAGCCTGCAGTTATTCATCTGGAAGCTTTGGCTTTATTAGCTAGCTTTTATAGTAATAGAATGTGTTACCCTTACTACTGGCACATACTGTGTATGTTTAATCCCAGCCCTTGGGAGGCAGAGGCACTCAGATCTCTGTGAGTTCAAGGACAGAGAGAGTTCCACAACAGCCAAAGATACACAGAGAAAACCTGTCTCAAAAAGTCAAAAATTAAAAATAAGCATAAAAAATAGTTTAAAAAAGCCATGTAAAAATGAAAAATACACAGAGAGTCTGGATGCTGTATGTTATTGTTATCATTAAATTGTTTGATGAGGAAGGAACAAAAGCTGCTAAAAGGCATTTGATTATAAATGCTACTGGATTAATCCAATATATATTTTTTGAAAATGCTTTGACTTGAAAAGTTAAGTCAAAAGATATGTTACTTTGGAGAGTACTTACTCTGTAACCCACTATTACTATCTCCTTTATTTTTGAACAAACATAGTTTTCACCTCAACCCTCTATCTAGTACAAGTAATAATCAACAACCCCTAAACAGTGTTCCCAACCTTATGGACAAACTTTTTTGGGATAGGGGTCATTGTCTTTTAGAATTGTTTCCCGCTGTCATGTGGGTGATGTTTTATAAAGGAATCCTGAAATACTACAGAGGTTCTCTGAAATGTTGTGTTATCCGGGTCAACTGTTCTGATTGATGATTTTTCTGGAGGTTTTCCTTGATAAAATCTTATTTTTCTTAACCCAAAATGAACCCACTGCCTCTCATTTTCTGTGAAAACAAAAACAAAACCTCTTATCTAAAGTAACATACATTTTGGCTTAAATTTGGAAGTCAAGTCATTTTTAAAACATATAGGTTGAATTAATCCAGCAGCATTTATTATCAAACATCTTTTAGCAACTGTTGCTAATTCCTCATCAATCATACAATTCAAAGACAATTCAACATACAGTATCCAGACTCTCTGTGTATTTTCCGTCTTTATATGGCTTTTAAAAAACTCTATTTCTTTTATTTTTTTTTCAAGGTAGGGTTTCTCTGTTTTCTTTGGTATTCCAGATCTCAGTTCTGTAGACCAGTTTGGCTGGGAACTCACAGATATCCACCTGCTTCTGCCTCTCAAGTACTGGGATTAAAGTCATGCACCATTTTTTTTTTTCTTATCTCTCCCTAGCTTATCTATATTTAGAAGATTTTTTTACTCTTTTTCCCTCTGAATTTGTCCTTACTGTATATTTCTACCTTCTTCTGACCACATAAGTCTTTAATTAGCTAAGTCATTTAGCTAAGATTAAAACCACGGCTTTGGTGGCTGGATCTCCCCTACCCCTTGGTTTTCTGAGTGTCTAACTTTATGGTGGAGGTACAGGTGGAATCCACTTTTTTACCACAACTCAGTGAAGTTTCTAGGTCCATGCCACCAGCAAAAATCATGGCAGCAGCTGACCATTAAAGTGTTTGGTAGCAGAGGCAATTAAAAGACCAGAGAGGTGTTTCCTGTTAACACTGAGAGCAGAATCTCTGTTAAACTAGATAGACTTGCCTCTAGCAAACAGATCCCACCCGAGAAAATGCTGCTATCAAGATGTCGTGTTTAACTCTCTTCTTTTCTATATAGAATTCCTTCCCACGATCTCTCAGGTTTTATGTGGAGGCAGTTGCCACATGTTGACACCATTATGTAACCAGAGTTTCTGTCACGCCTAATCTTGCAACCATTCAGTCCCATTTGGCCAATTAGCTCAAACTTATCTTTAACTAGCACTTACAACTTATATTAACCCATAATTCTTATCAATGTTTAGCTACATGTCTTGGTAGCTTTTCTCAGTGCAGCATTTTCATCTTGTTTCCACTGTGTTTAGTTGGTGACGACAGACTGAGCCTTTGCTGTTGCCAGAATTCTCTAGTCTGGTCACCTTGCCTATGCTTTCTGCTTGGCTACCGATACAAGTGGCAGATCTATACAGGGTACAAGAGTATTATCCTACAGCGAGGTGGGTCTTCTAGCAACTAAATTGATAATAAGTTTAAATATATTTCAGTAATGAATATAGTCTGTTGTCATATGCATCCATCCCTATTTTTTAGGAGGGTGAGAAGCATGTTGAAAGTCTCAAGAGGGAAGGACTAAACAAGGATATGAACCTTTCAGCTTGGGTCTCATGGAACTCCTCTAGAGATTTCCTTTAACTCAACTTTCATCTAAATAAGTCTAATTCTTAACCATAGTATGTAACTCCCAATATTTATGTGTCAAAATATTTTGTTTTTTAACTTGCAGTTATAAAAATGTATTCACATATTTCTTATCAAGAAGTGCTTTTTGATGAGCACTATAATATTTCTACAATTAAATATTTCTTTAGTGACCTGTTATGTGATAATCTGGCATTCAATGAAGAATCAATATTTTATGAGTTTCCTTGCCTACCTTACCAAGAAACTTTCTGATAAATTTTAAGAGAAAGTCTCTCTGATATTATATTCTATTATTTAATTTAGCTTTATCTTTCACCGTTGGATAGAATAAGTGTGTGTGTGTGTGTGTGTGTGTGTGTAAAATATAAGATATTTAAAGCAGAAACACTACCTTAAACATAAATTTCCTAGATATATTTTATTTAACATATAAGAATAATTCAAAAAAATGTATTACTGATTGAGTCATGTCTTAAAATGATATGACTGTAAATGGAATGCAAGCTTATTTTGAACCAAGCAATTTAATATGTAATTTTGTAATGTAATCTAAGAAACACTAAACTAAGAAGATGAATATTTTAAAAGATGTTTAATGGTTGTTAATTCAATGCGCTAAAAATTGCTTCTAACATAAAGAAGTGTATTTCTCTGTAAATAGGGTTTGTTTTTATTTAAAAAAATGTATGCTTTAAATTAAATCCATCATCAAATATCACTATCTTTCCTCTTTTATTTTTAATAGCAATTTGTTCAAGTTTATTAGCTGTTCTAAATTGCTTTTGAAAGTGTATAAGATGAGAGAATCATGTATCAGAATAAAAAATATTGACATGTAAATTGAGCTTGGTAATAAAAGAAGCAAATCCTTTCAGCTGAAAAAAACATCACATTTAATATTATCCAATATGAAGGAAGAAGATGGCTCCAGACAAATTACTACCATCTCTGTGTTGCACAACAACAGAAATCATTAGGGCTTGCAAGCCGTTCCTTATATTTATACACAGCTTTGAAGTTGTTATCTTAGCCTATGTGATTTTAATCATTCAACACATATTTACTGATGATAATATGTATACTTTAGAATATGAGTCCAAAATTAGATGCTCAAAATTGTGGGCAGATTAATATAAAAGGGCTTTTAGAAATTCAGCAAGTATTTTCTATAATGAAAGTGATGTTTTTACCTGGTTAGATGCCAACATGAAATTCTTACAAGAGTAGTACTTCATTTGAATTGGTTTATAAATGTCATGTTAGCTGTGAGCCAATGAATTGGGTAATGGAATTTTAGAAATCCTTTCTTCTGATTTATGTAAAACACCAAAGAGTTGAAGTTTCAAAGTCATTGAAACTTTATATCAGACTAATGTTAGTGGAAATTTATAAAATTTTATCATTGATGATCATTTTAATATTAAATAAATTCATACAAATGTTGCATACTTTTTATTTATAGAGTACTTCGTTTTTAAATACATATTGGTATTTGTTCAAGTTTTCACTTTAACATCTTTGCAAAAAATTTTTAATGTGAATTCAATAAGGCTATAGTTGAAGAACACAAATATCTTTGATTAACTAAAAAGTCTCATTTAATCACAACTATTTTTATTACTAAAATAGAACAGAATATTTGCCACTCTTGGAATAATATAATGATAGCTTCCTCTTGTACAATTTTAACAATTTGGCTTACAGAAATTATTTCAAATGGATTAACTTAAAAGCATAATAATTATATTCACCCAGATAGCAAGAATAAAATTCTGTAATTATCAAAAAATATGATTTTCTTGTGAAAGGTAGGTACTTTTTTTAAAAGAAAACAAGAGATTTTTACTCTATCTAACAAGTTCCGCTTTTAATTAAAATGTACAAAGAAAGCAAAAGAAGTGCATGAATATTTCAGTAAAAAATAATTTATAAGTATCATGTGAAATTGAATTCGGTAGATTGTGCTTTCATCCTCTTTCAAGCCTCCCTTGTATTCATATTGGCTAATCTATGACTTTGAAGTTCTTCCCACCAAATGTGGTCTTATGTTTTTGATGCTGGCATTAGTCTTTGACCTCCTTTCAGACTCTCAGGTTCACATATCACCTGAAACTGATCACAAGTAAACTCATCCCAGCCTCAATGGCAAGAGATGAGAGATTTTGATCTTTGGAGAAGTAGAGAAAAAGGAAAGGGAGGAAGAGAACTTGAGGGAACTGGATGGTCAAGATGGGGGCAGGACAGAAATGGAGAGCAAGAAAAGAGGTATCTTGAGAGAGGGAGAATTTATGGGTCTAATATGAAAACTGACACTAGAGAAATTCCCAGAAATCCACAAGGATTAGCCCAGCTAAGACCCGAAAAAATAATGGAGAGTTTGCCTGAACTGGTCTTGCCTTGTATTAAGATCGAAGACTATTTTTAATGTCACCATAGAACTTTCATCCAGGAACTAGTGGAAGCAGATGCAAAAATCCACAGTGGATCACTGGAGAGAGTTCTAAAATCCAGTTGAAGTGTGGGAGAAATAAGAATATGAGCAAAGAGGTCAAGACCATAATGGAATTACCCACTGAAACTGCTTACCTGAGGTGATGGGCACCCACCAACCGTGCCTTGACAGCAAAGGAACCAACATAGGGCCGAACTAGGCCCTCTGAATGTGGGTAACAGTTTTATACCTGTGTCTCTACTGACAGTGAGACCAGGATTTATTCTTACTGCTTGTACTTGCTTTTTGGAATTAATTCTCTTTGGAGGGTTTACCTTGCTCAGCCTAGATATAGAGATGGGGTCCTTGATTCTGCTCAAAGCAATGTGCTAATCTTTGTGGACTCTCCACAGGAAGTCTTATCCTCTGTGAGTAGTGGTCAGGGGTGGGAGATGGTAGGATGGGTTGGAGGTGGAGGTGTTGGGAGGAAGGAAGGGAGTGGCAACTGGGCTTGGTATATAAAAGGATAAAAGATAGCTTTTTTAATTAATAAAATAAATGAAAATAAAGACATGTTGAGGACAGAAGGCTGATTTCTGTTTCCATTCTGTGACTTTTCCTTGTAAAATATAAACATACAAGTTTTCACCATTCTTCCCCTGTTGACAGACCAATACATTTTATTATCCTTGTACAATATGAGGGATCAATGAATTTAACAGGACTATTTATAGAATGTGGGTGAAGGTTTACTGACTGAATAGGTCACTCTATGGTAGTTATATCCCGCAAAAAATCATCTTGGGTGATTGACTCAGTAAATTTGCATTCGCTGGATCTTGATACTTAACTTGCTAATATAAGCTTCAGCAGAGAGTTTCGTTCTTACAAGAAACCATTGACTGTTATTCGGATTTTGGAAGGGGCTTTGCCTTTTTTTACAAAAATCTTACTGGGTCTCCTAGGCTTCATAAATTTCATTCTATTTCTGAACTGATATTTTACCTTCTTTGCTTTTGTAAGATTTCTTCTTCAGTCCATGGGGGAGTATATCAATTTAGAGGAAGTAGTTACATAAAGTCCACAAGTGGTTAATCAAAAGGGAATAAGCTTGAATATAAAACAGTTACAAACATTCATAATTGTCTACCTTTTTTGGGTGAGTAAATTGAGTTTCCCTTGAGTATATGTGAGAAACATATTTCAAACTACATATTTCTCTGGGATATTATTTTTCTCTTTTGTTGCAATTGTGTTACATTCGTTGAGCACCAATAAGGTTATGCAGTCCTGACATGATGGTAGTTTTGGTCTAAGATTTATATATACCATCATTGTGAGAACAGAGAAACATTTATTTCCCTGAGCCCATGTTTATCCCAGACACATAGGGGAAAAGCAGTCTCTTTCAAAAATGATGCTACATTAACAATATTTACATGGTATAGGGGGTCCTTCTTTCTATGTGTTGCTTATTTTGGTAAATGAATAAAGAAACTGCCTTGGCCATGATAGGGAAGAACTTAGGTAGGTGGGGAAGACAGAATTGAATTTTGGGAGGAAGAAAGCAGAGGGAGAGATTCCATGGATCCTCTGCCTAAGAGGGACACTGGTTAGAACCTTTCCTGGGAAGCGACTGCCACGTGGCGATATGTATAGATTAATAGAAATGGGTTAAATCAAGATGTGATAGTTATCCAATAAGAGGCTAAAACTAATAGGCTAAGCAGTGATTTAATTAACACAATTTCTGTGTTGTTATTTTGGGGCTAAGCTAGCCGGGTGGCTGGGACGAACAAGTGGGCCTCTCCCCTACAACACTTACATGCAAAATTGGATCTTTATGAAATGACATATGCCAAAATCTACTTAAAATTAATTAAATAAATAATAAGACATTAGAATATAAAAATTTAAGAATTTATTTTTTAAATAATTAATAAGTTAAAATAAAATAAATAATTTAAATAATTTTTTTAAAATTAAGAATGGGAATTGGAGAAAGACTTTTTGACTTGGAGTTTGACAGTGATTTTTTTGAGTATACACTAAAGCCATAATCAATAAAACAAGTGCAGACAAGAGGTACTACGCCAACTAAAAATCTTCTGCACAACAAAACAATTGTCCATAGTCCATAAAGTAACTTCATAGCTTACTGAGCAGTAGATAATACTTGAGAAACATTTGTCTAATGTTGCTCTTATATGTCAATGGTGCATGAACCTCAGCAACTTAATAGCCATGAAACCTGATTTTCAAAACAGCAGAGGACTTCAATAATAATTCTCTAATGAAATGCAAGTGTCTAATTTAGCATATGGATGATTTTCATATGAACCTTAAGGACACATATTCTTATGTTTACCTTAGTTTCTTTTATAATCCTCTTAAATTGTAGCAGGCTTCCCTCCTCAGAACTTTGTGGTATATTTATTTCAGGTTGAAGCACAGAAATATAAAAACTTCTTAAAGTAGCTGAATAGTGTCAGCTATCCAAATTCCACTCTCTTTCAAATAAATGTATATTTGTCAGCAATTTCTTGTGCAGAATTATAGTGATAAAAAGTACAATTGCCAAAAATTGGGCAAGAAGTAGTAATCTATCTTCCGATCAAAAATGTGGATTTATTTTCTTCCCGAAAGATTCAGTTTCATAAAATGATTAATCCCATTAAATTTGTTGTACTGTTGCTTCAGTTTGATTTACTTGAATTGATCTGACATAAGCTACTATAGTTCTTTGGCCAGGGTGGGGGTTGAGAAAAGGTTTCTCTGTATAGCTTTTGAGTTCCTTTTGGAACTCACTCTGTAGACCAAACAGGTTTTGAACTCACAGAGATTCACCTTCTTTTGCCTCCCAATTGCTGGGATTAAAGACATGAGCCACCAACATACAACTAAGCTACTATAATTTTTGTGTTACATACTCTTCAAATAAAATCAATAAATGCAAATATAAATCATCAGTAATTAACCAAGCAGCTTACTAGGCACATAAACTACTCATGACTTACATTGGTAAATATGAATGATATCATTGGGTATATTTAGTTATTCTTTTAGGAAATAAATGAGGTTAGGAATGTTCTTCATGGCTGGAGAGATGTCCTGAAAATGCTAGAACTTAGGTCTAATCAGCAGCCTAAGAAATTAAGAAATGAAGAGATGGAAAGAGAGAGAGAGAGAGAGAGAGAGAGAGAGAGAGAGAGAGACAGAGACAGAGAGAGAGACAGAGACAGAGAGAGACAGAGAAAGAGAGAGACAGAGAGAGAGAGACAGAGACAGAGAGAGAACAAGCAAACAAGCAGTGTGGGACAGGGGAGAGTAGGGTCACAAGAGCACTGCTCCCACTGAGCTACACTGCCACTACTTTCTTATATTTTATGGACACTTTCACAGGATGGCTTCCCTGAATTGTGGAAACATATCAATATTCCTTCATTTTCTCTTGGCAAAGAGAAGTCAGCAAGTTATTCTACAAAGAGTCAAGCCACCAGGTGATTACAAAGTAAAAGTTCTATGGATATAAAGATAATAAATCACAACTCAAAAGCATTTAATCATTCCTACACATAAATTATTATATTTAGTCATGATTTATATTGGTTTGATTTGTCTAGATCAATGGAGGTCATATTTAGAAAGTTTGTCTAGGTGTCATTTAGCTAAAATCATGTTATAGCTATGATCAATGTCCATTTTATGTACTTCAAATAGCAAACAGCAATTTATTTCTGCATTTAGATAGGCTAAAATATGCTTTGCTGTTTTGTATTTTCTATTATTTTTCAGGGAAATGGTGATTTACAAACGGTGACAAGTTGCAGAGTAGGCTCTGCTGGAATTTATGCCTTGCAAAAATGCTCTTTAATAATAACCAATGACAGAATCAGTGTTTACATTTTCTCATTTATTTGCAAGTTCATCCATTAAAGTTCTGGAATGAGAAACACTCCCACCTAAACTTTCCATACATTAAAAAATGTAACTTTATTACAAAAGAGCTCAAGTTAAGTAACTTTTGTTAACTTTTAGTTAGCTGAGTTAAGTAAACATTTAAAATAGAGATTATCTGTTCTCCTCACATAATATGGAAGAACTTTTTCCTGCCCTTATCATAGGAACATTAGCCAGTGGCCAATGCAGGGAGAACATGAGATTTTAACACACAGAGAAAGACATATCCCTTTAAATTTCTCACGTATGCTTACATATTTCTGCTATAAAGCTACCCTCATCTTTTCCAACTTCACAACTGTATTTTTTCCTTCTTGACGCAAGTTTTCAGAATACATTGCAGGTTTGTCTCCAATTTTAGATTCTCCTACCTCAAGCTCCCAAGTTATTGGGTGGCAGGCAAGTGTCATCACATCCTTGCCTTTTAGATTTTTTTTTCTCATTTCTTCTGCCATTGTTCAAATTCCCATTGCTGAAGATGAATGCTACAAAGAAATTCCATGCTAGCTCAATATTGAGTATAATAAAGGATTATTTATTTAAGGATATACTTACAGACCAAAGTCCTTTGCTCAAATGGGGAATAGTAACCAAATCCCAAGGCTGGAAAAGAGGCCGGTCGCATGTATTACATCAGCATTTATATGTCAAAGGCTATAACTTAAAGGCTACTGGCTGTAGAAATTCCTATAGCACCTCCCCCTTTTGTTTAAATAAGAGAGTTCTAAGCCTAATATAAAATTATACACAATAAAAACAAATATCAGGTATAAAAATTAAAATTACAACCAGCATAAAAAAACAAGCAAGAAACGTGATAAATATTTTAACAATTATCCTATCCTAAAGAGTTTAAGTCTTGTATTATAAACAACTTGGCCAAGTCATGAGAAGAAAGCAACTACAACTATCAAGTCTTCAACCCCGTCGGGGTCTTTCTATGTCTGGGTTCCCTCACTCAAAATAATGTTTGCTAGCTCCATCCATTTTCCTGAAAAATTCAAGATCATTATTTTTTTTTATTCTATGTAGATACTATATTGTTTAAATGTACCACATTTTCCTTATCCATTCTTAAGTTGAGGGGCATTTAGGTTGTTTCCAGATTCCGGCTATGACACACAAAGCTGCTGTGAACATAGTTGAACACATGTCCTTGTGGCACGATTGAGCATCCTTTGGATATATACCCAAAAGTGGCATTACTGGGTCTTGAGGAAGGTTGTTTCCAAATTTTCTGAGAAATCACCACACTGACATCCAAAGAGGCTGTAACAGCTTGCGGTCCCACCAGCAGCGCAGAAGTGTTCCCTTTTTCCACAACCTCAAATGGGTAATGCCACTGACAGTCTTCTTATACTCTCAGAATTTCAGTGGCTCTATTCTGTCAAAATCAGTGCTAGCAGAATTCAACAAGTCTCTACCAGAAACAAGTTACCTACTGTGTTCCATACTTCTATTATACATGTTATTTTCTGCTTCATGGAGTAGGAGATATGGTGGTTGAAGTTCATAATCAAAAACAAGGCAAGAATGTATAAAATCTGTTAGGACAGTTTGTCAAACTGAACAGGAGATAAAATCCCAGAAAAAAAATAGGACCCAACATCAGAAAGGAAGCTCAGTTATTACCTACCCTTTTAGATTCTTAGATGTAACATTTATCATACATGTCAATATTGCCTTAGAGTATATTTTAAACAAGCTGCAAGTCTGCTTTTTGTAAGTAGAATTCAGAACCAAATTATTATCTATAATAAAACGTTCAGTATAATTTATCACATCAGTTTTGCTAATCCTCAATTTTCAACAGTTCTTGCCAGGTAAAAGGGTTATAGGTGAGCTCTGATAAACTCAACAGGGAAAACATAAAGCAGTCTCATAGAGAAGGACACTTGACCTGACTGTTCATCCTGTTGGGTTTTGAACATGTAATGATGTAGAGCCAAGGGCACAAATACACATCAGCCTACACTAGATGCACTACGCATTATCTGATTCACTGAATCATAAAATTGCTTTGTCCAGCAAAATTCTATAGTCATCTGGAGTGGTATGTACTAACTTGAGATCTTCAAGTCTGGAAGGTGTCTCACTTAAATCCTACATTCAAGTGGATTAAATTCTCACATCACTCACTTGCATTTCTTTTTGACATCTCTCTCAATTAACAGCTATGATATCATGAGGCTTTCTATGTATGATCATTGTAGCTCAAAAATCACATGACTATTTTATGAATCATTACACACACACACACACACACATATATATATACATATATATATATATATATATATATATATATATATATATATATATATGATAAAAATCCTGAACATAAACATTATGACTCTAGCTAAGGAGTGTTTACCTGGAAAAATTCTCTCTGTGTATAAGCAGAGACTGGCCAGACATTACAGAGAGAGAGGGCCTTCGAACACACAAATCATTCACCACAGAGCTAATGGAACCCAGGGGAATAGGAAGCAGAAAAAAATGTAAGAGCCAGAAGGGATGGAGGTCACTAGACCAGGGTCTTTTTGATCATCTGAGCAAGTTCACACAAACCTACAGAGACAGAAGAAGGAATCTCATGGATGATAGGAGTTAGTACCAGATCCTCCGCATTTATATTACAGCTTTCTGCTTAGTATTTTTATGGGAATACTGAGTGTGTAAGCAACTGGGTCTCTATTTTTTCTTCTTTTAGGACTCTTTTCCTTCTGGTGACTTGCCTTGTCCAACTTCAATGTGATGGCTTTTGTTTTGTCTTATTATATATTTTATTTTGTTAAAAAACAAAAATGGATTAGAATATGACTCCAATTGTTTTACTGTATATGTATGATACAGCAAGATGTTCATGTTCATTAAAAATTAATAAATCTTACTACCTAGAGGGCCAGGACCCAGAAGTTGGACAGCCCGGAGACCTAGGATAGAATGAAATTTAATTCCGAAAACTGAAAATATAAGTCAATAAAATGATTCCTAATGATATATAGCAATACTCATAGATTGCTGCCTTGCCCAATTGTCAACAGAGAGGCTTCACTTAATGGAAACAGATGCAAAAATCCACAATCATATATTCTATAACTATATAAATAGAAATAAGTTTAGAGGAGACTACGTCCACTTATTGAAAGGCAGACATTTATAGAAAATGACGAACAGAAATTCATGCATTGTGTGTGTGTGTGTGTTGATGATAAAGTTATAGGAAGACATTAACTGAGGAAAGTCAAAAAACTAATTAAGTATTAATTACAGAATTAAAGTTATGAGATATAAACATTATTTTGGTGATTACAGAAATGTGGAATTTTCTCCAAACTCAAAGAATCAATGATTAAATAAATATACTTTTGAATATCAGGTAAAGTTTTCTGAAGGCTGAATAAAAAAAAAACATGAGTGAAAAGATCCTTAAAAAGAAATAATTTCAAAAATGAGAGGGTTTGGGATTTACTATGAGAAATGATCAAAATGAATGACAGCAGGGATTTAAAACCCTTGAGTAGATAAAACATTGAACTTGGAAAGGGTGATTCACAGTATGAAAAATCCAGGCAATAGCATAGACCATAACCTACATGTAGAGGCCTGAACTTGAGAATAAAGAAAAATCTTTAAGCAATATGTGTATGGGGGAAGAATTAGAGTACGAAGGGAATGAATTGTATCAGAAGGTCAGTACTGCTTACTTGCTTCCCTTCCTTGCTGGATGACACCTTCTGCAGAATCACTATGACGGAATTTCCACAAAGCCTAGAAAAATCCAGGGCTCAACTTACAAAGCTATAAAAACTGAGATATATATGGCTCATTTCTTGTAGAATATTTTGTAGTGGAAACAGAAAATGGACAAAATGACATAGGATGTAAGAGACTGAGTACAATTAAACATAGTTCAACTTTATTAGTAGAATAACAATGTTTTCCATGATAGCCATTATAATAAAATGGTTTGTGTGGCTGCTTGAAGGAGAAATCTCCACAGCAGCTGTGTATGTTTGAACCAGGAAAGTAGGAGAAAAATTATATGTTGGAGCAGGACTGAAAGAATAGCAGAAGACAGGTGATGTGAAGGGGCAAATGAAAAATACAAGGAGAAGGAGGTTGCATAGGTGGCAAAGGAAGAATAAGGGATAAATAGCATCAAAGTTGTTTGATAAAACCTCAAGAAACCATATTATTTTATGTTTACATGAAATCATTTCTTCCTATTTCTCTATGTATATCGATATAGATATATAGTTGTGTCTGTGTGTGATATGTGTATGTTTGTGTGTATACAAACACACATAAATATAAAAAGCTAAGCCACTTGGTCAGACAATACTCCCTACAAGGGTCCATAGACTAATGAAATTTCAGGCATGACAAATCTCCTTTTGTACAGTCCATAGAGTAGTCTAAGTGTCTTCCTATATAATGTAAATTATTAGTGTATCTTAGTTGCCTCTCAGGCTTTGAGAGTGTACTCATACTGCTGAAGATACAACATACTTAGGACTGAAGGTATACATGACTCGATCTTAATCTGACTTCAACGTCTCATTCCTATAATCTAACTTCAAGGACTCCAGAAAATACTATACAAGCCACAAAAGGAGAGAAGCAATGCCACCAGATGCAATATCTATAGATCATAAAATTAGTGCATGACACGATAAACATAACGGCACAGGAAGTGGCATTCACATGTCAGTGGCAATGAACAGCTGCCTAAGTAGATTTAGACATGTGAGAAGTCATGCTTGGTATGGAAATTTAACAGTTTTTCCAGATATAAAGAGGTCAAGGACCTAGGAAATGATCTTCTACTGCCTCTTTGCTAGGCCAACATAATTTCTTACTACATTCTAAATCTCACTTTCATACACACAGATAAGTTTAGCTTCAATGCCCAATCAAAGAAATCTTTCTTTACAGCAAATAGACCATCACCAAAACCTTCAGCTGGACACTAACCACAGACAAACCAGCTGAGGAGATCCCACTCCACAGGACACATTTACATCACAGTGCCTCCCTTTGTGGCTCAGGGCACATCACAGAAGATGGGAAAGGAATTTTAAAAGAGCTGGAATACCAGGAATTCTGCTATGAAATCACCTCTTATGGAAACGGCTACACAAGCAAAACCAGAACAATGCACTATCTATGAATAGTTATCATCAAAAAATACAAATGAGGGAGATTTCTCAGATTTAAGTTCCCAATAAAATAAGTACAGTAAAAGACAGTAGTATGTCATTATAACAATTGAAGAAGAGACAGGGATTATTGTGTAAATTATCATCTTTGGTTTAGCTGAATTTTCATCCCTATCTTAAATCTGTGGGGTCTGCGTCTGCATTTCAATGCTTCAGCACAGCTGATGGGAAGGTTGGCAGAGGACCACTTTATAAAAGTGATGAACTTCATTATGTGGTCTTTAACGTTATGACCAACCCCTCTACAGCTGTCACACTGGCCATCTTTATTTTATGTGCTTGGCATGACCAAACATGTTTGAACATGAACTGAGGTTGAAAAGACTTTCATATATACTTCTAGATAAGTCAGGTTATTCTTGTTAATACATGAGCAAGATATTGTGGCCAGAACCTGAGGGTCATTTTATTGCCTTTCTTCTGATAACTCTTTCTTACCAAAAGATACTACCAAGTTTTGTGGTTTATATCAATACAGATTTAGTAGCCTAAGTTCATGTGGACAAGCTCAGATCATTTGAATCAGGACTATACAAGCCTGCAGATGAAGTTACAGTTCTGTTTCCTCCCTTTCTTTTACATTCATAACTATAAAGTAAAATCGAATAAATATTAGTTTTTCCAATAAGTTGGCCACTTTGGTTCCTATAAAGAAATCTATGACTACAACTCTGCTGGCATCATACCTCCAATTATTTTTTTAAAAAGTAAGAATACACCATTTTACTGTGCATTTTCCCTAAGGTATTATGAGATGGAGTTTTTACAAATTATTTATGATAAGAGATTGATGTTGTGGCTTCAGTGTTTACAATATTTTACACAATTGTGTCTATGAAGAGTTTAAGCATAATCGCTGTATCTTAATTCTGCAGTAAAGATCAAGTTTCAATTCCCAATACCATCACCTATTAAATTGGAAATCACCTAAAATAAAAATTATAATATAAGCATTTTATAAAAATAATAATATAATACTGCAGTAAATACTTGATGATTACAATAGTATAGTTCTTTTTTCTCTATTTTGTTCAAAAATCCCCATTAGCATATCCTTATTGCCAAAGACTATCTACACACACTAATATTATTGCCCTGAAAATTACTATAGTTTCCCTATTTTTCTTTTATTACTCAGTATATATTGAGACAAATCTATTTTCTACACTTAAGTGTTATGAAATATAAATTCCAATTCAGCTTTGCATTTTCATGCATGAAATATCCATAGCCTCAGGGCAAATGTAGAAATGCTTAGCTTGTCAGAAAATCCTTTATGACCTCTAGCAAACTTCAGTACAACTTTTTTATTGTGTGTTCTTTTAGTACTAAAGGTTGAAAATATTCTTGCAACCCTGGCATGGTCCTTATTTCTATTTAGTTTTAGAACTCTTTACTAGATGTTGCAATAGTTTCTACTGAATTTGTTAATCTTGTTGAAACATTGAACTGCAGTTGTAGTTCACTGGAGAATGCATGACTACAATGCACAAAAGTTGATGATTTTTCATCACAAAAGAGAGGCATTATATTTGCATATATATAAAACTATCCTGACTAAATTTCATAATAATGTATTTATATTTAAAATACCCTTAATACTTTATAAAGTAATGAGTGAAACATATCACTTGCAGCTACACACATCTCTTTTCTTATCAAAGTCTCTATCCTAGAGGTAAAATAACAATTCTTTACAGTCCTAATCATTGATAGTATTTCCTTTTTCTAGCCAGGAAGGGTATTACATTCTTCTTTTAGTATGATAATCCCATTTATTTTGTTGTCATCACCCAAGAAAACCCAATAAGAATAGACACACCACAAAATTGTGATGTCAAGGTCAGTTGACAATAAAAGGAACTGTATTTGGTAAAAATAAAGAAACACATCGATCATAAAGCCTTTTATTTGTCTTTAAATTGTATATATTAAATTATAAAACACGAATATAATAGTGTTAGGAGGTGGATCCCCTATAAGATGGTGAGAAAATGAGAAAAGAGACTAAGAATTGAAATTACTATCCTCATAAGAGAGGATACAGAGTGCTTCTTTACATCAGGCAAAATGTGGGATATGGGGAGACAATGTCTGTGTCTCTTTGGAAAGGTTTTCACCACATTATCTGTGAGAGATTTACATTCTCCAGATGGAGAAAAAATAAGAACTAAAGGTATCATAGTTCAAAGTTTGTGGAATTCTGTGCTAATATCTTAAATTGATTAAGGTAGAGTATGTTCAAGTATATATGAATGAAAAAATCATAGCTTGGGTAGACAACACATTAAGGAAGACTGACAAAAAGAGAGAGCACAAATAGATAATGTGCAAGTAGTCCCATTTCATGGGCCTTTAGATGAAATAATAGGGTTAGGGTTATTTAGGCATCTTTACATTCTGTTGTTCAGAACAGTACTAAACTTGGAGTCAAGGATTTCATAGCTACATCTGGGTTAAAAGTAAGGGTATAATGGATCTAGTTCAATGTGACCCTGTAGTTACGAATGAGTTAAGAATCAATATAAAGACAGCAGGTCTAGAACATGTGGGCATTTGAACCATGCTGTAATTTTTCTCATAAAGAAGTTGAGTATTTTTAGTCTCTGCAAGACTTCAGTGTTTCAAAGGATAAAAAATAAAATTACTTAAAACACAGAGGACTCTCTCTCAGCTAAATTAGTAAGAGGTCTCACTGTGTAGGACATATCACAGTATCCCTTTTAGGGTGAAGGTTGTAAGTTGTTTCCCTGGAGCCCTGCTAGAATCTCAATGTGGCTGAACAGAACAGTCAGTTTCTTGAGGTCCTAGACACGGCACGTGCTTTTTTGGATGTTGGCCACTGCCCACTTTCGTTGTGCCCTGACTAATTGCCCATTTTCAGTAGGCATGGAGAATGAATCTCAGCTCTGGTCCACATCGCCTGGTAAGTTGTTCCTCCGTTTGCAGTGTATGCTTCAGCACATCTCATTGGACACATTGTTTACAGCTGTCATAGACATGCATAGCTGCTTTTCAGGATTCGAGCTTCACAATCATTCTGGTATACTGTCACTACCTTACTAAGAAACATCTTTTGCCTTGCTACAGCTATCGAAGATTAAATGGCCAAATTGCCCAATATCCTTAATTGTTCAGTTGGTACAGAAATGTCAATGTGCATATTTGTTAAATAAAATGAATTGATATCTAGCAAGACTAAAAAAATAATACAGGAAAATAAGAAATTTCAAAGTAATTACCTTGAACAGAGGTTACACGAGTCATAAACATTTAATTTATGAGATACTATAGACAAATACATAATTAAATATAAGTATACAATTAACACTTGAAAATCCTTACAAAACTTGAACCTTTATAGATTGTTACAGTCAGTAGTTTAACAAAGTAGCCTCCTGAAGGAGGATATTACCATAACAAAACATGAATCTTTAGTTGTATTTTGAATCCCATCACCAAGTGTATACATTTGAAGGTGGTTTACCATATTAATTAAATAGCTTTCTTCTTCTCCAGGCATGTTAGCACAAAACTTATTTTATTATCCACTTCTTTTCATTAGATTAGTTTTTTCCTGGAAGGCCACAGAAAACAGAGGGCCTTGTTTTTTGAGTTAGTGAGTGTAAGTTATGTTCAAATACAAAACAAACAATCAGATAATTACAGAAAACATCTTTCATTTCTCTAATTGAAAGAATGATTGTGTAAATGAAAGTTTATTGCTAAGTGCTTTATCTCAGATATAGATTTGGCATCAATTTTAATGAAAAGTTTATAGAAGAATTAGACTATAAATTCACTTCTGCTGGGTATTGCCTTCCCCCGAAGTAAATAAAACCACTTAAAGCCCTGTAAAGGCTGTTTTACACAGTAACTAACAATTACTGATATGAAATTCATCGTAAGTGTAATGGTCACAATATTTAACCTAAGGTATAGTAAACTTTGTGGTTTTGTTTTTGCTTTAAATTGGGTATTGACTCACTTACAGGACATAAAATATTTCTGTAATCAGGTGCTATTGGATTTTTCACTGCTTTATTACTGAAGTTTATTGTTCAATCAAAAAAGCATATATTTTAGTGCCTGCATTGACAGGAAGTAATTCCCAATCCTTCATGCTGAAATCCCTCTTCCTATTTCTCCAGCTGCCCTTTGCAAAAGAAAGAGAATAGTCAGCAGCTTCTGTATTTTCTTAATTCATTTTCGTGCCTTATGTTGTATAATGTAGAACATTACTAAATACACTTATACAAAATTTGATGACTTTAAAATAGCATAAAAATCAATTTAAAATATAAGCACTGCAGTTTTGTGCAAGTTATCCCTTTTGAAAACTACTGATTTTGCTTAGTACTTGGAAAAGAAAAAAACTAATTTAACAGAAGTCGATTGAACATGAGATTCTTGTCCCTCTGTATTATTAAATGAGGAAGAAATATTCTTCTTTATCTAATCTCATTAACTTTTATTTTAAATCTATTTTGTCTATCATTAATTGGCACCTAATTCTTGTATCTGTCATTTGCTTGGATGTTTTTGCTATCTTTTCATTGTAAGGTGGTTCATATCTCTGTAGGAAAAATGAGTTCCTGAAATATGACTAAAAATAGATTTTCTTTCTTAATTTAATTAATCTGTATCTTTTTACTAGATAGTTGAGGCAATTACTATGTAAAGTTATTATTAAAAGGAGTGAGCTCACTGCTAGTATTTTGTTCTTCTTTTTCCTGTTTGTACTCTTAGTCCTATTGTGTGTCTCCATGATCACCTGGATATGCTTAATCCTTTTGTAATTCCAGTTATAGATATTTGGGTGACAGACACTTTCATTCATTAGTAAACACAGAACACAATGGCAAGGATTTCAGATGCCCCATATCTTCTCAATGTATATAGGAGGTTGGGAAAAGATAGTGGAGGACAATACACATTATTACTGGATAATACTATAAATGACTTGCTATGTGTCCTCCAATTTAGACTATATATATATATTCTTGTCACAACCTACATAAAAAAGCAACAAAGAACAGCATCAAGGAAATAGAAAGAAGGAACACTTACCATTATTATTTTTGCTAAATGGGTATAGTATCAAACTGACTTCTAATCACTGGTCAATATATCCATAGATTAGTACAGCTTTCAACCATCAGGAAAGCTTGTTCATTTGGAAGAGAAATCTACGACAAGCCAAGCTGCAGAGAATAAGCATACTGTGGAGTACTGAGCCTACGGTGGGGCAGTTAGGTCATACCCCATTCAAATGAGGCTAGGGAATCATTGTGGAAGAGAGGGTAGAAGGATTGTAAGAGACATAAACAGAGATACAAGAAAACAGGGTATTCCCGGACATTTCAAGGAACTGCTCAAGGAGCTGACAGTGATTATAACAACAGTTAGAAACTTGTTTAATCTCAAACCAAAAAAACATCGTAACACGGGGTAGTGCTGTGAGTATGCATCCCACATCTAGCTGAGTTGTTGAGGGGTATTAACAGCTAAAAGCTGCAGTAAAGGAAGAGTCGGTTTTACTTAAGGGTGTGGCTCCTGGTGAGCCAACGGTGCTCCAGTGAATGACCCAGCATGCAAGAGTATAAGAGTGTCACAAACTAACCCTTTTGGTGCTTTGTTTTGTTTAAAAGGGTTCTATCGTGGTTTCATTTTTGCTTGTTTTTTAGGTGCACTTTGATTCTTAAATGGAGAATTGTCGGCAAAGATGGAAAATTTTCATTTAAATTATATGTGTGTATTTATACACAGATTGATGTATACTGTAGGATTTTTAGACAGTTGTTAATAGTATGATTAATTATTATTTTTTTCAGGCATCCTTACTGCTATTTGACACTCAACATTCCTAGTTTTGGATTTACCTCTCTCCCTGCTTTCCAATAGCAGGACAGTGTTGGTCTGTGGACAGCTGCCTGGGGCAATTTAAAACATGGGAGAAAGGCTTTGGGAGTCTAGAAACTACTCCCTTTCATGATTGCTAGGATCTTCGAGGTATATATTTATCAATCTGTGTAACTTAAGTGACGTCAGTGTCTTGTACAACAAATATCCATAAAAAATGTTCAACTAAAACTGAAAACTAAAAAATCCAAAAAGACTCAAAATTGGGTGTATATGGAAGGAGACATAGATCTGAGGGAATTTGGGGTAGAGGGTAAAATAGTTCATAGTATGTTGTATAAATTTTTTTAAAAAGAATATAAATAATATTTTGAAAATAGAGTTGGTCTTAAAAGCCATGTACTTTGAATCTCAAAATGAACATACTTTGTTCTCCTTTCATGTGATTATACATAGTAAAGCACTGTGCCAAACTATGAGCCTTCATTCTTCACCATTGGGATAGGAGGCAACAATGAGGAGTTCAGTCTCATTTGCTGAGATAATACAAGTTGATGTTCTTCCCAGTAGACAGAGGTTAACCAGCACTTCTAGAAGAGTATGAGGAAACTGAAACATCTCATCTAGACAAAGTATCTAAATAATTACCTGGCTCCTAGGAAATACATGGTTTCTGTATAACAAGAGTATCTTGTACATATTTCAAATGAATAGATTCTGTACAATCCCCTAACATCCTGTGTGTTCTGATAATTTTAATCTCCTAAGGAGATGGGATGATCCAAAAACATTAAAAGACAATGTAAAATGGCCAAAATTAATACAAATATAGGAGTTGATTTTCTGCTTCTACCATTTAGATCCCAGGGAACTTCAATTGTCAGGCTTGGCTGCAAGCCTCTTTGGTTTGCTGAGACATCTGGTCTTTTTAAAGATGCTTTCTTATCTTTTCCTTTTCACCATTGGCAGTTCTGTGTGTGCAAACATGTGTGAGTGTGTGTGTGTGTGTGTGTGTCTGTGTGTGTGTGCATGCACATGCGTGCATGCATGTGTGATTTGAAACAAAATAACAGATTGGCCAATCTGGTATTAAACACTTTTTTTTTTTTTGGTTTTTCGAGACAGGGTTTCTCTGCAGCTTTGGAGCCTGTCCTGGCACTAGCTCTTGTAGACCAGGCTGGCCTCGAACTCACAGAGATCCGCCTGCCTCTGCCTCCCGAGTGCTGGGATTAAAGGCATCCGCCACCACCGCCCGGCTTAAACACTTTTGATAATGGAAGATGACCTGAATTTTATCTCCTGCCACAACTTTCTGAGTGATGGTGGCCCAATTGTTTGAAAGACTTTGAAGCCAAATAGAACCTGTTTAGTGAAATAAAATTTTCTAATTCCTTGGCACAATTCTTTTAAATTATGAGTTGCAAAAGACTCATCAAGAGATTTGAATGTGTCAGCATAAAATGTTCATAACAGTCCAATTGGTCCATATATGTTCATTGCAGTTTTTAGTGAACACTAGACATTTTCCAATATGATAACTAAGATCTCATTTTTTAAATGTTTTAATCATTTTTATTCTTTTAAAATGAAGAGTTGTTTTCCTTGCTTGTACATCTATGTACTGTTAGTGTGCAGGGCCCACAGAGAATAAGAACAAGTCTTCAAATCCTTTGGAGCTGTAATTATTTAATTAACCATGTGTGTTCTGAGAATCAAATGTGGGTTTTCTGAAAGAGGAGTCAGTGCTCTTAATGGCTGAGCCATTTCTCCAGCCTAAGATTTCTTGTTTCTCATGGAGTCATCTATACTGAAATTGTTCAATTATTTTATTTTCAAAAATGATGCTTACCTTAGTTTCATTACTCTTACTGTGATAAAAAAATACACTGAAATAACTTAGGGAAGAAAGAGCTTATTCTGCTTACAATTCCAGATGATGGTCCTTCAGTGAGTGGAACTCAAGGCAGGAACTTGATGCAAATCACAGCACTAGCACAGTCAAAAGCACAGAGAAATAAATGTATGCATGCTTGGTGATAACTTGTTTATGTTATTGCTCATGCTGAACTCAGTTTCTCTATTCTGGTTGAGGATCCTCAGAATAAGGAATGGTGCTGCCCACCAGGGGCTAGATCTTCCCATATCAATTGACTTAATTAATTCAGTACCCTCAGTCCAATCTTATATAGACATTCCTTCATTGAAATTCTCATCTGAGGTGATTCTAGGTTCTGTGAGGTTGTGAATTAAAGCTAATTATCACATTTTGTGGGGATATTTTATTATTTCTTTTTTTTGTTTTATTTCACTGACTTTTTGTAGTCAACTTATTTCTTTTTTGAATGTTATCATACTTTGTGAATATTTGCACTAATATATGATTTCCTCAGGAGTGTCAGAGCAGTTAGTCTTTGTTCATTGTTATTAACATCATTATTTTCTAATGCATCACTAAATTCACTTCAAAAATTATATATATGTCACTAATTTTGTATAGCTTGTTTTTTACTTATCTTCATGCTTATATTTTTCTTTCAATTAAGACACACATTTATAATAGTTATTTGAAAACTTGTTATTATGATTTGTGATGGAGGAAGGTCATTGGTTAAAAAATAAAGAAACTGCTTGGCCTCATAGGTTAAAAAATAGGTGGGAGGAGTAAACAGAACAGAATGCTGGGAGGAAGAGGAAGTGAGCTCAGAGGCCATGCTCCCCTTTCCCGGACAGACACAATGAAGCAAGCTGCCAGGTCAGACATGCTGAATCTTTCCCGGTAAGACTGGTGCTCACAGATTATTAGAGATGGGTTGATCGGGATATCAGAATTAGCCATTATGGGCTAGAGCTAATGGGCCAAGCAGTGTTTAAAAGAATACAGTGTCCGTGTAATTATTTGGGGGCATAAGCTAGCAGGTGGCCGGGGTGCTGGGGACGCAGCCCCGCCGCTCCTATTACAACAGATTTGCATTATATCAGTTATTTTTTTAAGTAACTGGCTTATTTTCTGTGTGCTACGTGCTGCAATATTTATTATTTCTTGATATGTGCATATCATATTACTAATTTTTGTTGGTTCTTTTAAATAGTATTGATTTCCTTTTGGTGGGTCTAATTTCTATATTTAAATTGCATGAAGTTATATGGAACTAAACTTAGTCTTAAGTTTGGGAGTCCTTTAGTAGTATTTCTGAACAGTCAGCCTTCACAGTTATCTATTGCTATTCCCAGGCCTGAGACAGGGCTACACCCAAAAATTTCTACAGTGTCCTTCTTTCTTTATTGTATTAGTTCAGGCACGGCTTAGTTCTAAACTGTCATGAAAAATTTCACTTACTAATAGTTGTTCTTGGCACAACTTTGCAAGGTTTTAACCTGCATATAATAACTCTCCAGCAGTGGATTAAAGTGAGACTCCAGGGGATATTTTGAGAATTTTTTGCTGCATTACCATGTTTGTTAGACAGTAGACCCAATGTTTCCTCTTCCCCTCATTCACCAAACATTGACCTTTGCCATTAGAACTATGAGACCTTAAGTTTCCTCTCCCTAAGTGCAGAAGGTCCTCTCATTCTGGAATCATAGTGCACTGTGTATGGCTGACTGATGTCTGAGTGCAGTTATTTCGTATGCTTTGCCTTTTTACTGGTGCGTTAAAGGGAAGAGTTTTCAAGTATTATCATTTCTTTTCCAACTGAATTCAGAAGGCCCTTCACTTAGGGACTTTGTAAACTAATCTGTTTCTGTCTCTCGTCTTCTCTGTCTACCTCCCTCTATTCTCAGTGTCCAATGTGTGTGTAATTACATGCATTATAAATAAAAGTTACCTATTACAGATTCAGTGTTATTATCACCTTCTCATTACTTTTCATTTAATACAATTGATCACACTTTCCCTTTTACACAGACTTTTCCTTTGAAAGGGTAAACTGAAAGCCAAGGTTAAATCAGCTCTTCACTGCTTTCTTTGAGTTAAGATTCTTTAACATTTTCTTCATTATGAATTCAGCTCCTAGAGAAATAAACATATTTTGATTGATCTTCTACTTAAAATTTCAAATGATTTCTCACTTCAGCATTTATCTCCCTGACATTTAATACTGTTTAAATGTGGGCATTTATCTCCCTAAGCTAATATGTCTTTGGTTACAACATGCAATTTACTTGTCTAAAAGAGGAATCCTAATATATTTTGATTTATTTATCACATAGTACTTTCTTCTTCATGGCTTTTCTTATCAAAATACTGTTTTCCTTGAAATCCAGTAGATCATCAAGGAAATCCACGAGATTCAGAGAGAGTCACATTTTACATAGAAAGCATACAGTTTGTGCATGTTGTCTGTTGACTGGCATGTCAGTCCTCCGGTGCAGCTTTAAATCAGTAGATCATCAAGGAAATCCACGAGATTCAGATAGAGTCACATTTTACATAGAAAGCATACAGTTTGTGCATGTTGTCTGTTGACTGGCATGTCAGTCCTTAGATGCAGCTTTAAATCAGTAGATCATCAAGGAAATCCACGAGATTCAGATAGAGTCACATTTTACATAGAAAGCATACAGTTTGTGCATGTTGTCTGTTGACTGGCATGTCAGTCCTCCGGTGCAGCTTTAAATCAGTAGATCATCAAGCAAATCCACGAGATTCAGATAGAGTCACATTTTACATAGAAAGCATACAGTTTGTGCATGTTGTCTGTTGACCGGCATGTCAGTCCTCCGGTGCAGCTTTAAATCAGTAGGTCATCAAGCAAATCCACGAGATTCAGATAGAGTCACATTTTACATAGAAAGCATACAGTTTGTGCATGTTGTCTGTTGACTGGCATGTCAGTCCTCCAGTGCAGCTTTAAATCAGTAGGTCATCAAGCAAATCCACGAGATTCAGATAGAGTCACATTTTACATAGAAAGCATACAGTTTGTGCATGTTGTCTGTTGACCGGCATGTCAGTCCTTAGATGCAGCTTTATCTAGCATAAGAAAATGTCTTCTGCTCTTAACATGACTCTGGACCCAACACAGTGTATCCTTAAAGAGCAACACTAAGTCTTGCTGGGACTTGCCACTTTAGATTTTTGAAATTCAGAGTGATGTTAATTAATTTTTTTTCTGCTATCTGTTAGTGGCATCTGAAAACTCTTTCTCATCCTTTTATACCATTTCAGCACTTTTCTAGCATAACAATATCACTTTTCTCCCAAGTTTTATTCCATTTCAAAATGATGAAATTGGGGAAGTAAATGCTGTTTATATAGCATTGACTTCCATTATGATGACTTTCCATCAGTAATTTTCACAAACATCCTCATTTACTCTTCCAATTGCTGTGAAAACTACTAAAATGGTCATTTATTCGCTTAGTCACTACCAGTAATCTAGGCAATGTGTCTTTTCCAACTGCCAATAAGACTGATTTATAGGTCCTGTTGGGTGTTTTCCTTGTTACAGTCAAATGGCAATTTTATTTCCACTGAGCAGTAACTTGCTGAAATTAATAGAATTTGTTTATATGTAGTCTAGACTGGAACAACATGAGCTTTAGGTAATAGAAAAATGAATATTTGTTTTAAAGCTTCCATGCAGATAGATTTAGTTTTTTTTAAGACTTCCTCTATCATTAACTAGAAAATCAATTAATCTTTTCATGTGGAAATGAGACCTGTTAGTAGGATAAATGATGAGTTTGTGTAGTTCTGGATTTAAGATCATATTACTTATAATCAAATGATATCTTCAGAAAGACAATTTAAGCAATACAGTCACCTAGCAACTATGTGATGGAGTCCTTACACCACATGGGCAAAAGCACAAACATTTCACATTGATCACTACTACAAATATTATAAAGTGATCATTAGTTACATGAAAGTTTCCCAGGAGTGTTTAAAAACCCAGAAATAATTTTAATAAGAAATTATATTTCCAAAAACATCATTCCTTTCCACAGAATAAAATTAAATAAAACCAATTCCTTCAACATCTAATATTATGCATAACTATAAAGCTAATTTTATTTGAAGTAAACTAAACTAAACACTTCTACTGATTCTTTCACCTCTACTAGCATTCTTTGTACTATGAAGTGTTAAAAAATGATTTTTTTTCCTAAATTAAATACATGTATAAAGACTCAGAAAATATTCTTTTATTTACCATATTGTAATATAATCTCTAAAACAGAATGAGTAATTGGAAAGATTTAGAGGTCATCAAAAGCAAATTACCTGCCAATCTTCCTTCCTTGTCATTTAACCAGGGGAAAAAAATTTCTTGTACCTTGTAACTGAATACCTTGGGGCATGTACTGTATTGGATTTTATGTCAGGTCATGTGAAGCTCATAATGGACTTCGAGCTGCACAGTGCTGACATGACAGAGAATGCAACTTTGAGTCATTAAATTAGTTTTCTGTCATCTAGGCTCATACTAAATGACACTTGTTTTTTCAAAGTCTTTAAATGATTGATGGTCCAATATTTTAAAATACTAAAAAAGAATCTATAACTACTCAAGCTAACCACATGCATCAGTAATAACAAATTCTCTGTCTCCCTTTCCTGCCTGTTTCAGTAAACCCTGTAAATCTGTTATTGGTAAGTTACATATTATATGTATATTAGGAAATATATTTGCTTTATAAACCCTGTAATCAAATGCATATTTAGATTATGTATTAAATATGAACTTACAGTAATTTATACCATACATTTTTGGTACTATAAAACTATCCACAAAATCTAAAACTTCACTTTAATATAAATTATTAATTTTTTTAATTTTTTTGTATACCAACCACAGTTTCCCCTTTATCCTCTCCTCCTGTTTACTTCCCCCACCTCTTTTCTACCCCTCCTGCTACTCCTCAGAAAGAATAAGGCCTCCCGTGGGGAGGCAACAAATTCTGTCATATCTAGTTAAGGCAAGCTCCTCCCTGATGTATCAAGATTGAGCAAGGCAGACCACCACAGGGAATGGGATCCAAAAAGTCATCTCATTCTGGTCCCACTGCTAGGGGCCCAGCAAACAGAACCTCTTCAAATGGACTCTGGAAGTTTGCTCCAGTGCTTGGCAATGAATCTGTGCATCTGTTTCCACCAGTTACTGGATAAAGGTTCACTGATTACAATTAGGGTACTCAACAATCCGATTACAACAGAAGGCCAGTTCAGGCACCCTCTCTACTATTGCTAGGAGTCCGATTCCTGGGAATTTCCCTGGTGCCAGATTTCTCTCTAATCCCATAATGGTCCCCTCTCCCAAGATATCTCTTTCATTGATCTCCCTCTCCATCCTTCCCCCAATGCAACCATCCCAATCCCTCTTGTTCCATCTTCCATTCCTACCAATCCATCCCCTCCTATCCTGAGTTTACCAAGGAGATCTCATCTGTTTCCCCTTCAAAATTGTAAGGAGATTCATATACAATACATTCCAACTGTAATATTTCCTCCCACACTCCTCCTAGCTTACTATATCTCCTCTATAGATCAGATCCACTCCCCTCCTTTTCCCTTTTAAAAGAGAAGTTCTCCAAGAGATTACAGCCAAAGAAGATAAAACAACATACATTATTATTTTTTTTTTTTTTGCCATGGACCATGCCACTCTCTTTATTTATTTATTTTTATTTTATTTTATTTATTTATTTATTAAGGATTTCTGCCTCCTCCCTGCAACCGCCTCCCATTTCCCTCCCCCTCCCCCGATCAAGTCACCCTCCCTCATCAGCTCGAAGAGCAATCAGGGTTCCCTGACCTGTGGGAAGCCCAAGGACCGCCCACCTCTATCCAGGTCTCCTAAGGTGAGCATCCAAACTGCCTAGGCTCCCCCAAAGCCAGTATGTGCCGTAGGATCAAAAACCCACTGCGATTGTTCTTGAGTTCTCAGTATTCCTCATTATCCTCTATGTTCAGCTAGTCCGGATTTATCCCATGCTTTTTCAGACCCAGGCCAGCTGGCCTTGGTGAGTTCCCAATAGAACATCCCCATTGTCTCAGTGTGTGGGTGCGCCCCTCGCGGTCCTGAGTTCCTTGCTCGTGCTCCGTCTCCTTCTGCTCCTACAACATACTTTAAAACAAGGTAAAAAGCACTCACATAGAGGCTCAACAAGGAAACCCATTGGGAGGGAAACAATCTAAAAAGCACTCATTGATACCCTGTTTCCCCTTTATCAAAGACTCTAAATAATGCAGAATTGCCTGGCTCCTCAGCAGAGAGGGCTGAGGCAGATCTGATCCAGCTGGTCTCTCCCTGTGGCTTAGCAGGATGGTAGGTGTCAAGACCCAGACTTTCCCCCTAGCCACTGGGAGAAACACACTGAGTTGGAAGTCAGCTGAAGCAGGATCTTATTTAATTGCACTAGGCAGAAACTTATATAGGGTTGTGATGGGGGTGGGAGTCTTGGCATGTGATGAGATGGAGTAAGGAATAAGGGCCAATAATATTCTGCCATATTAGTGGTGGCTGGTAGAAGCAGGTTTAGGTCGGGCTCTATGCTCATATAGGGAAGTCATGGCCAAAGACAGATCTCCAAACTCAAGTTAGGCTCAGGAAGTTACACTGGGCCTCAAGCCCAGGCTTTAGGAGGCCCAACACAGAATAGCATTTACATACTGGTTACATTAACTCAGAAACCTGAAATAGCATTAAATATGAGAAAAATGTATAGAAGTTTCATTCTGGATATCATTTAATAAAAGAGGCATGAGCCTGTGTCAGTTTTAGCATTCAGAGAGGTAGATTTTCTGTAGATAGATTAGGATGTTTGAAATTCTAAGTAGTTTCTTCTCTTTGTTAACAGTGTTTGATATACTTGACTACTTTTAATATTCAAACTATATTTGCTTTGGAAGGACATGTGTGTCTCTGTTTCAAATAAAAGATAAGCAAATGTGCATTCTGTTTTAGTACAAGCAGAGAAAAACAGTTGCTTTAAGGCGTCATAGAGAAAAGTGTGGAAAAGAACTTTCTGTTAGCAGCCATCCACATTTTCACTTCTGAGAAGGCAGCATGATCATCTTTACAACTTTCATAAGAGAAAAATGTAAATACTAATAAAAGAACTAGCTTGCTATCATGATCTCCTCAGTGAACTTCTATATTTAACGGTCCCCAGCTGCGATGCATCTATTTCTGATTTTATAACAGGGCTGAGTAGGAAAGTGCAGCTACTGCCATACATTTCCTTCTCTGATTGCACAGGAATGCCACCTAGTGTCGCAACAGTTCCTGAGTTCTGGCTGCTTTCTGAAAGATGCTAACATGCTCTAGCTCAGTTCTTTGACTCTCCAAGGTCATACACCACCGCAAACGTGCAGGACAGCCTGACAGGGCCTAACAGCATGGGAAAAGCTGCCCAACTAGGCCGTAGCAATTTGGAATTTCATATTTTATAGGACATAATTTAAATTTAATTTTATAAAAAAAACTTATCAAGTTATTTTTACCAAGGCAAGAGCACTAAAAGAAGAAAAAATAGAATGAATTTTTATGCATTCAGCTTAATATTTCATTGAATAACATTTTATTTTGTTTTAGAACAATCAAACATACAGCAAAAATAATCTTTGCTGTTCAGACATCAAAAGAATCATAGATTTCTGACGAAAATGAGGAAAAAGCAAAGATAATTGTAATCAAAATATTTTCTGGGATTAACTATTTTAATTGATATTACTGTTAATTTATGTTTCATGATTAGAATATTTATAATTTTTAATAGAACTACATCCATCTTTGATGAGTTAAAATACAAAATGCTATTACGAATTCAGTGATATTCAGACAAAGTTAATTTGTTGAGATTGTCAGTCTCTGTTTTGTAGCTGATTTATGTAAATACTCTTCTCAGTTATGTACTTTTCATCTTTGCAAAGCCAGATTAATTATACTGTAGTCTAAAGAGATGCTTTATTAATTGTTGCATATGAAGTAGACCAGTATTTTTTTTAATGGCAACATATACTTGAGTGGGAAGTGAGCAGTAGCAAGTAAAAGTGAAAAGGGCAAAGGGAGAGTTATGTCACAGCGAGAACAGAGGGTATATACGACAGAGTGTCTTAATGTCTGCAACCCAGTGTCATATTTTTCCATGTTTTTGTAATACATCCATATTTACCATTACTAGAAGCTTGACTGTATAATGACAGCCTAAACAAGCATTTCTAATGCCAACACAACATTAGGCTGTAGGATGCTTCTGTGAAAAGAACATTGCTCAGTAGTAAAAACCTCGGCTTCAGGCATCACCCACAGGAGTGTGCCTGGCACCCACTGTCCTGATGGAAATCCTCAGGCACAGACGGAGTCCTTTTTAACTCAACCTGAAATTGGAGAAAGCAGATTTAAAATTCACTTCTAAAGTTAGATGCATCTGTTTGTTACCTGTTATGTTCCTAGACACAATATGCACCACACACACACACACAAAAAATAGTTGTCTTCAAGATTAGCTGAAAAACACGTGTTTTGATCACTGTGATCATACTACAAGGTAGAATTATTATATTTGGAAATTGGAGATGATTTCACGAATTTGTAATAGACAAAAATCAAGACTCAAACATAAGTCTTGAAATTAGTATATCTACTAAAGGAATACAACATCCCTTTAACCAAATTATGTCATTACTATTTATATTTAATAAACCAATATTTTTTACTTTCTTCCTTGATAGAGTGAGGTAAGGATGTTAACTATCTATGAATTTGTTCTTTAGTCATTAAGGAACTTGAATTTCAGAAGTGTAAATATTACATATTTATTTCTCTACATTGCAGAAATGTCAGTCTGAAATAAGTAGTTGGAAGAAGATTTTTATTAAAGAAGACATTGGCACTTTTGCCACAGAAATGAGAAGACTATGAATTACTCAAATCTTTAAAAATTAGTATTCACAAGGGGGCATAAATAAAATAAAATTATTATAAGTTGAAAAAGCAGCATTTGATGGAACCATGGATGTGTGGGAGGTCCTTCTGTCTGTATGTTGCTTTTATTGGTTAATGAATAAAACACTGCCTTGGCTTGTTGATAGGGCAAAACTTTGAGGGGTGGGGAAAACTGAACTAAATGCAGAGAAAAGGAAGGTGGAGAGAGAGACGCCATTGAGCTGCTCGAGATAGACAAGGTAAAACTTTGCTGGTAGCCATAATCTCATAGTGATATACAGATTAATAGAAATGGATTAAATTAATATAAGAGTTAGCCAATAAGAAGCTAAAGCTAATAGGTCAAGCAGTGATTTAATTAGTACAGTTTTGGTGTGATAATTTTGGTTCTGAGCTAGTCGAGCTGCCGGGAACCAAACTAGCAGCCTCCTCCAAAACATGGATTAGCATGACATAGTGTATGGACTAATTTATGAAGATACTGAGATTGTGAAACATCTAGGAAAATCCATAAAATAAACATTTAGCTTAGTTCCAGTCATAGTAAATATGAGGGTTTTCTAGATTATATAGTAATATGCTCTTTAGCAAAAATACTAGCTGAATGCAGTACCAAAAATAATGAGAAAATCTGAAAGCATAGTCTTGTTACATAGTTCTTTACTTTTTTATTTAAGTAATTGAAAGCCATGAAATAATTCTGAGTTTAGTAATACCAAAATGAAGATTAAATAATACAAAAACCACCCTAAAACCGGTAAAAAAAAAAGTAGCTTAAATGTAAATGTTATTTTCATATTTAAAATAATCCATTTACACCAAAAAGAATAAACAATAGTCAGCTACATACATTATAAAAATGCTATCACAGATTGTCTTCAAAGAGAAATAAATGGAATACATGCAAGAATTCCCAAGCCACATTCCTGGGATAGGGAAAGAGCAAAAAAGGAGGTGTTCTAGAAAGTGAGTAAGGCTCAACATCCCAAACAGACGTCTAAAGCAGGGAATGCTCCTGAGTGTTTCTCCACAATATATGTATCTTGATTTCTCTTTAGTACTGCATACACCTCCTGAGTCCATACTCATCTCAGAGTGAACTGACAGACGAGGGATGTCTCTTGCTAGTTTTCCCAGAGCCAATGGAATGAACTAAACTCCAGCAAGAAAATAGCTTCATAACCATGCCCCCAAAGCCACTTCTCCATCTCCTGCAACCTAAAATGCTATTGTCAGAATATCTTATGCTTGGTCAATTGTCCAACAGAAGTCATTCTTATCATGGATATAGCCAGCTTTCTGATTTTTTATATTCAAAAATGTCTACCATCTGAACTTTCTTATGTGTCCATTTTGATCTCTCTCTTAAAAATAGTTATTTTAAGCAAGACATTTTTTCCATATGTTTCTGCTCTTAACCTGCTTCCTACATTCTGCAAAGTTTAAATTGTACCAGTTTTAATTGGTTCTTCAGCAACATTATATTTCAAGTTACATTATATTCTTGCAGCCAGGTCTTTCTCTTTTGTTCTCAACACAAATTTGCTAAAGTAGCCCATAACAGGTTTTTTTTTTTGAGATTTTCAAGTCATGAATTCTTTTTTTTTCATCTCTATGTTCTTGTGAAGCTATAAGTATATTATATTTGGTTCCTCTGTGATAACAGCTATTATAAAGAAAGTTAAAAGTGGGTACGCAGGTATTCAGAATTAAACATTGGATCTTTCATTTTTCTTTTATCTACAACTATTTTTCTCATTCTCATGTTCTTATTTGCCTATTTCCAGAATAGAAATGATATTATCACCTATTCAACCTTCATTTGGACTTGTTTTTAAATAATGGATGTCATCATTTCAAGAAAATTATACACACACACACACACACACACACAAATACATACAAACACACAAGTTAGTTTTCTTATTTCAGTAACAAAATACTTGGCAGGAACAACTTAATGGAAAAATAGTTTCTTCCTGCTCAGAGTTTGAGGGAAAAGTTTTTCTGTTTGTTTGTTTGTTTTTGAGACATGGTTTCTCTGTGTAGCTTTGGAACTAGCTCTTGTAGGCCAGGCTGGCATTAAACTCACAGAGATCTGTCTGCCTCTGCCTGCCTAATGCTGGGATTAAAGGCATGTGCCACCACCACCCACCTAGGTGCAGTTTATTGTAGAAGGAAGGGCAAGGCAGCAAGAGATTGAGGCAGCTGGTCACTGAAAGAGGCCTGCGGTAATGAAAAGATGAATCCCAGTAGCTGGAGGATCATTTTTTTTTCTCTTTTCTTTCTTTTCCTTTTTTTTTTTTCTGAGATCCCAACTCATGGAATAATTCTGCCCAGAATTAAGGTGAGTCTTCCGACCTTAAAAAAAATCTCAGGCTAAGAATTTCCTCACAGAAATGGCTAGAAGTTTGGTTCCAAGTTAAATTTCCTTTCTGTCAAGTTGACACTATTAACTCTCAGAGAAGTAATACACAGTATTTAAGCACTAGAACTGATTAATAATTGAAAAATATTGGAGATGCTGAGATGGTTCCTTTTTTTTACATTTAAGAATTAAAATATACTGAACAATCATGTACAGGATTGTATGTGAAAATATTTCTTTTTGTTTCTTTTTTGTACTTTTACTTTATTTTTTAAACAATCTTTTTTATTTTACATACTAATCCCAGTTCTCTCTCCTACCCCTCCTCCCAACTCCACCCAACTTCCCCCTACCCCAGTCCCCATCCATTCCTCACAGAGGGTGAGGCTTCCTCTGGGGAGTCAAGACAGTCTGTGTACATCACTTGAGGCAAGACAAAGGCCCTTTACTCTGAATTTAGGCTGAGCAAGGTATTCCTCCATTGGGAATGGCTTCCAAAAAGCCAGTTCATGCATTAAGGATCAATACTCATTCCACAACCGGTTGCCCCACAAACTACCAAAGCTGCACAACGGCCACCCACATCCAGAGGGCCTAGTTAGATCCTACACGGCTTCTATGCTGTCCGTCCAGAGGCAGGGAACTCCCACTAGTTAGAGTCAGCTGTTTCTGTGGTTTTACCCATCATCAGCTTGACCCCTTTGTTCATATTATTGCTCCTTCCTCTCTGCAATTGAACTCTAGGAGTTCAGTCTAGTGCTTAGCTGTGGACCTCTGCATCTGCTTCCAACAAGTTTCTGGATGTAGGTTCTAAGATGACAGTTAATGTAGTCATCACTCTGCTTATAGGGGAAGGGCAGTTAAGGCACCCTCTCAATCAGTATGGCAGTTTCCCAGAAAATTAGGAAAAAATCTACATCAAGACCCAGCAATACCACTCTTGGGCATATACCCAAAGGACGCTCAATTGTACCACAAGAACATTTGCACAACTATTTTCATAGCAGAATTATTTGTAATGGCCAGAACCTGGAAACAGCCTAGATGCCCCTCAACCAAACAATGGATAAAGAAAATGTGGTACACTTAGAAAATTGAGTAGTTTTCAGTCATAAAAACAGTAAAATCTTCAAATTTGCAAGCAAATGAATATAACTTAAAAAAAGCAAGAACAACAAGAACAAAAAATCTTGAGTGAGGTAATCAGACCCAGAAAGATAAACACAACACACTGTCACTCATAGTCGGCAATAGACATAAAGCAAAGGATAACCATGCTGCCTATGGTCCACAAACCCAGAGAAGCCAGGAAACAAGGAGGACCCTAAGAGGAGGACCTTAAGTCCAATCAGAGAATTTACTTCCATATAATCACACGTCTTTAGGTCTTTCTAAGGATAATAAGGAAAGTTTCATTTTATATATATATATTCCTAAAATATATTGTGTATTTTATATGTATGTATACACACACACAAACACATATATAGAGAGAGAGAGACAGAGAGAGAGAGAGAGAGAGAGAGAGAGAGAGAGAGAGAATTCGATCTAAGAATATTTCAATATATCCATGATGTTAATAAAGCATTTCTTGAACATTCTATGATATTTAATATTAATTTTTTGTCTCATTGTGTAATTTCATCTGCAGCCAAGTGTGATGACCTGTGTTCAATTGCTAGTCACTACAAAATGGGAGGACAGAACCAACGCATGCAAGTTCTCACAAGACTGTCACCCTAGCAGAGTGGCATGCACCTAGTCATTCATGAACACAAAATAAGTGAAAAGATGAAAATAAAATAAGTTAATTTTGAGACTGAAATGACACTTAAAACCTTTTTTATTTAATTTCCAAGGTTATTAATTAAACATTAATATAAGTAGTGTTTGATCTTTTATTTATCTTTATTAAGTAGTATTATATAATAATAAAGCCATAAGCTTCCATAAGGAAGTATTTTATTGTTGATCTCACCTTTGACTCATGATTCAAATTTCCTTAGAGAGTTCTCTGGGATGATCCTGTTTCCCTCCAATTTCCTTTATGATCCAAATTTATTTGATTAAGCAATAGAAAGCATTCTCAAAAAGATGCTAAGGAAGCATTATTTTATTTTCTATTCTTTCTCCCTTAGCCATTGGCAAGGTTTTAAGTTCTGCAATCTCATTAACTGCAAGAAAAAGAAACACAAAGAATTTCAGATAGCTCCTTTAATAGTTATTAGATGCCACTATTTTCAAAAACAAATATGTACACTGTTATTTTCAATAGCATACCAAATCTATTTATTTTGCCTTTGCAATTTAGTTCTGCAATTTGATCTCTGGTTTATCATCTCTGCTAAACCACATCTCTCTACATTGTTTTGTTTCATTAGACCTCTTTTTTGTTAATGTTTCTTACAACCCAATTTATGAAACATGTTTTTTTAACTTGCAAGCGATAAATGGCTCAGCTTAATGTCTTTCAAAATGTAAGTCAAACATAGTACTAGAATTTGAATTGTTTAATATAAAAATGATTAGACTGCTCTGTATCTCAGAATGTGATTGAACATGCCTGTAGGGCTTCAGGGTATGTAATACACTGTCAAAACTTGTCATCATTCTGATCCATTGCAAAATGAACATTCCACATCTTTGCCTATGGCTTTTTATCCATTAACCCCTCAGTGATCTGATTCTAATCACTCTTTTCTGCACTGCAAATTTTATTTACTATAGACAAAAGCCAACATTTCATAAAGCCTACCAATCACACTGTAGCAAGGAAAGCTCTGAGGCAGCTTATTCAATCATTTTCTGGATTTACCTTATATCTGCAATTGCTTTTCCAAATCTTATCATGTTTATAGTAAAAAGGTAGGAAAATATGTAATCACATGAATAACTATCACAATAAAACAAGGTAATTTCCTAAGCTATGTTCATTCAGTTATGTAGCCATTGGGTCATGAAATTAATTGTATGCTTATAAATGAGAGTATTGATATCACATCTGCAAATGAGAAGCAACCAATATCTATGGTACTCAGTGTTATTTGATCCCTTTTGATGAAAGAAAAGGGTGAAAAATCAATCGTCTCTGATCGTTTTTAATAATGTTGGGCACACATGAAATCTCAAAACTTTTGCAAAAAAATAGCTGCAGTATTTATTTTGATTGTTTTAAATAGGAAGGCAGTTCCACTGGTAAAATTATCAGTTATCTTTGTGTTAGACACTTTTTGTGTCTGGTTAGGAAATGTTTACTGTGGTGCCTGGTTCGAGAGGTTTTTGTGTAAGTTTAACAAATTCAATTATTTGTGGAACATTGTCAAAGACAACATCATGGAGGCAGGGCATGAGGTAGCTGGGTTGGCAAATGCTGGGAGAGCAGAAAAACAGATAGAATGGATGTATTTCCCATAGTCCTTTTATTCTATCCAGAATTACAACACATCAGCATGACACTGCCCACATTCAGAGAGGTATCTTCCAACCCATGTAATCTCTTGAAATGAGTTTATAGAAACAACCAGAAGTGTCCCTTTCCTAATTTCCACACCTACAAAATTTAATTTTTATATTGTCTACTATTTCATGATAATTCCCCAAAACATACAGCAACTTGTACAGAGAGTTTATTCTGGCTCATGGTTGCAGCGGGATAGAAGCTCATCATGGCATGGAGGGGTGACACAGGTGTCAGCCATGGCAGCTCAAATAGGAAGCCTTACATTCTCAACTGTGAGCATGAAAGAGAGACAACAATCTAGAAGTGACATGTGGATTTCAACTCTCTCATTCCCAACCCCCATGATATATTTCCTCCATCAAGGCCATATCGCCTAACCGTCTCCAAACAGACTCATCACCAGGAGACCAAGTGTTTAAATATCTGCACTTATGTGATGGGACATTATAATTCAAACCATTACAATTTCCAGAATTAAATCTCAATAAAATCACTTTCAAACATAACACCCTTTAGCTTTCTTCATTCTTTTTATTCAAAAATGGTTGCTATTTTTAATGGCATGCATTAATAATCAATGAAATGAAAATAGAGGCTTACATTAAGCCTTATCTATAACTGGGTACTGAAATTTGACAAAATATTTCTCCCACAGTAAATTGCAGTCTGATTTGATGTGAAAACAATTTATAGCATTACCAAAGAGTCGATGAAGTCAGAGTCACTGAGTCTCAGCCTGGTGTAGCAGCTGAATATCTAGCTACTCGTTAACTGAAAATGGTGATAATAGGAACACAAAATATCAAAATTATGAAAGTCTACTAGTTTTTATCTGGATGTCACATATGTTTCTCTGGGAACAAATAAAGTGAACACATTCTCAGTCACCATTGGGTGAAAATTTTACCCATTTTCAGTCTTGCACTTGAACTGATCTTAGAATCTTACTAGCATGTGTTGTCTTGAGTGCCCATCTTTAGGTTTCATGGCTTGATTGCCTTTTTATAACATTCAAGAATAAAAGCATTTTCAATAATAAGTCAGGTAAGAGTATTCAATACCAAATTATAACATACTTAAAATATTGTTGGAGTCAAAATTGATTGTTTCAGGAGAATGCTGAATTTAATAGCTGCTTTAGATTTGGTTTTAACAGTTCATCATATATTGAAAAAATACTTAAATAAAAAATGATATGTACTCTAATTGAATTATCGCAGCTATCTTTAACTAATATGGTCAAAGATTCCCTGAGCAGGAAATAGATACTGATCTCATAACTGAGGTGGTAGAAATTAAGAATGATATTTGAAATCAATATTTTATATTTATATTAAAGAAGGAAACATGGCTTTGTTAACAAAACTGTTGCTATCTAAAATAAAAATGAATTGATGAATTTATTTAATCCTCCACTTCTATACACAAAATAAGGACTGTTAAAAATTTTATAGCAGTCTGGAGGAAATATTTGCTTGGCTAAAATACAAAAGTATTAATTTTGATTTAGGTGTGTTCTATAATATTTAACTTATCTCTTTTGAATGTGTTTTATGATTTTCCTGAGCAAAAAAAAAAAAATACCAACAGAATCTTCTTTTAGATCTTTGCTAGTCGGAAGACTGAAAATGAAGATGGTGTTGATTATTTTGGACCATGAGCTAACATCATTCTTTTGCAGTGGTGTATGAAGAAATGAAGTAAACAATTGCAAAGAGGGGAAGGAAAAATAATGAAATGCAGCCCAGCAAATTCTTTTGCTGTTCAATCTTTGAATCTATAATAGGCACCTATGCAGAACAGAAGAAAAGATGGTAAGAGCCAGAGGTGATGGGAAACAATATCTTCCAGCTGCCGGAGGACTGATGCACATATGAACTCACAGAGGTTGTACCAGCATTGCATAGGGACTGCAACATATTGGGTTGCAACAATACTGAGATGGGTAAATGAAAACAGGTTTATATCTACAATGAAGTACCTCTTTAAAATCGATACTTATTTATAAAGATATAAAAATTAGTCTTCTCCAATGGTGTCTCACTGAGTAAAAAAACTACTCTTCAAGGTGGGCACTATGCCAAAGAGTAAATGGGAAAAAAAAAAGAAGAACTCAATGGTATTTTGTAGACACTCTTCCTCATATAGTTTTGCTTGAACATTCTCTTTTTTATACATCTCTTGCTTGTGTATTTTATTTTCCGTGTGTGTGTGTGTGTGTGTGTGTGTGTGTGTGTGTGTGTGTGAGAGAGAGAGAGAGAGAGAGAGAGAGAGAGAGAGAGAGAGAGAGAGAGAGAGAGAGTTTCAAAAAGAGACAAAGAGAGAGGAACAGGGAGAGAGAGAGAGAGAGAGGAATTTCTAGGGAAAGAATTTCTTAGTTTTCCAGTGTTTTAAACATAGATTATGAAAGGAGACAGGGTTGAATGAGTAGTAGAATGATTTGATCTGGGAGAATGTGGCAGAAGAGAAATCCATGATAGGAATATATTGTATAAAACCTTTTCTCAGTAGAAACATTTTTAAAAACAGAAAATAAAATTCAGTTTAATGTAAGTCAGAAGCACTTTAATGCATAGCATATTTTCTGAAGGAGAGATATAATTGCTCAATGGCCATGATGATGAGTCCAGATTCAGGTGACATTATAAATTGTAGCTTGATCTGGAATTAAAGAGCAATGATATTGCTATGAAATTTTTTAGATTGGATCACTTATTAAATTTTCTCTATTATATTCCTTTGGTGTAATTAAAAATATTTGGCTTCCTTTTATTTAAATATATTTTGAAACTTCTTTTATTTTTGTCAAACCATATATAATCATAATATGTAATTTTTATATAAGTAATATATATTGTTTATATACAATAAATGTTTACCTTTTTCAATTCAGGTGTTCTTAAGATTTTTGCTCTAGTTTGTATGTGGGCATTTTTAGTTTATATGACATAATAATAGTAGATACTATTATGTTTTCTTTAAGTATAGTTGGTAGTAGGTAGTCAATATCATCCATTGTTCATTAAATTCTATTTTAACAAGGTAACAGCTTTAAAAGTTAGATCTTACTCAGCACCTAGTATATGAAATAGTTTTCATAAAATCTAGGAACAGGAAATAAAATTATTTTCATAAGATTGAGGAAAAGAAAGACAATACTTACAAAGGAGATTTCAACCATCTTGAAAACCGTGTTTATGTGTATCAGTCTCATTAGCTAGCATTCCATAAGTTTTGCTGAAAGTGATGTCACATGACCCTCAGGCTTTAGGATCTAAGGTGAGTACAAGTTAGTTTTTCCTCCACAGCCTCTGAATTGGATTGAGAGTAGGTAATGATGAAAATTCTAATATTCTCCATGGAAGGTTTTATTAACTCTCCAAATGTTCTTATTGATTTAGTCATTAGTGTGGTTATTACTTCTTGAAGTCCATTCTCAGCTAGGGAAAATGAAAAATTTTATGAAATATTCAACATGTTTTCTGTTAAGGATATTTTCCAATGCATCTGTTTGAAGAGAAATTACAGTGAAAACATATATCAATTCTGTACATACTTATATTTAAAGTACCATATATCATTTTAAAATATTTTATGCAAAATTCCTCTTAGAAGAGAACTTAAATCTTCTACCAAATTCACATTAAAGGATGAAAAATTTATTTCCTTTTTCTCTCAGCACTTGATAATGTATATAGTTACATAACTCTAATTTCTCAGTACTGAGAGGCAGTACATAAAAGATTATGCATAGATGATATTTCATAATAATGATTTGTAAGTGTTCTAAATAAAAACTTAAGAAAATTTCTGTAAAAATTTGAATAATGAAAAATTTTTGAAGTCATAATTTGAGGCACTACAGCATTAGGTTCCCACTGGGTTTGATGTTGATTACACCCTTCACAGAACACATTACTATTCTTTTACATCATATAGATAAAACAGCTATAGACTGTATTTTTCTTTTTTTGTAAGAAGAAGATGCCTTTCTGGCTGACAATTTAACTATTGCAATGAGGGAAACAGGTTTTGAGTCAATAATTATTCTTAGAACAAAATATACAAGTTCCTATGACTCCATCAATTTGTCAGAAAAAAACACCCTGGAACATGAAATTACCTTGGTGCCCAACTGTATGATGAACTTGCCAGGACACTTTCATAGCTTATCATGCCTGCAAAACTTTTGATTTTCTCCATTTTCCTTGGTTTACTAACTTTCCACAAAAGTATTTTTTCCCTTTCCCAAAAATTTTGTGTAGAACCAGAGACTTTTTTGACTGCTAAGTGAGGAACCTAAGTTCATGTTGACACACCTTGGGCTTTTATGTTGGCTTAAGCAATTACATTCTGTAGAATATCATTGCACACCAGGCATTATTTTGGTGATTTTTAAATTGATTTACTTTGAAATACTTTAATTCATAAATGTACTTTTTATTTAATGATTTTAAAAATATATAATTAATATCATATTGTAACACAAATAAATGCATTCAATTTGAACTCTAGCCAATTATAAAAAAAAAAACTACTCTGAATCACTTTGAATCAAGTCAATGTGAATTAGTAGCCACTACATAGAAACCTTCAAAATATAACTTGAGGTATAGCTATAATTGCTAATTACAATATACTCTAGGGTAATCTCTTAACTTTTCATGTGAATGCATTTGTTGACTTTGAAATGTGGAAAAATCTTTTATTTTGGACATTACACTTGTAATTAGCCACATTTTAATTATGATATTGCTTATTATGAGCTGCTGAAAAGCATAGCTATTTTAATAACAGTTTATTAAAGGAATGGTAAAGGTTTGTTGACTATCTGTAATATTAAACAGCCTGGAAAATAGTTTTAAATTTATCATCACAATTATTAAAACTTTTGACTAATCCTAATTTTGATGGTGTAAGAAATTTAATATTAATATTAATCCTTTGTAAGACAATACTGAAAGATAATTTAAGACAAACTTATTAGAATAGATAAGAAACCTGTCTGTTTTAGTATTGTGGCAACATAAAAATAAATGCAACAAATATTTTCAATTAAGATTTTCATATTATTTTTATTTGAATATGTTCTTTCTTTGCTTATAAATAGTGCTTTTATATTTCATTGTTCACAGCTTTTTATTAGTCTGTATATTTGCATAAGTAGAGTTTATGATGTATTTAAGATGTTTTAAATTTTAAAATGCATTTGTTTACTTTTATTATATATGACAGCCATTCATATAGTACCACAAATTAGTTTCAAAATATTCGCTAGGACAGTTATTAACATCAGTCGACAAGCAACATTTATTATTACAAATACAAGTTTAGAAAGTATTAAAAATAGCAAATTTATGTCCTATAATGCAATATAATAAGCGCACTTGATACATCAACTTTATTAGACAATTTAAATGAAACATTTTACTGCTCAACTGTGTTACAAGCTTACTTGAGCAAGGAACTCAGGACCGCGAGGGGTGCATCCACACACTGAGACAATGGGGATGTTCTATCGGGAACTCACCAAGGCCAGCTGGCCTGGGTCTGAAAAAGCATGGGATAAATCCGGACTCTCTGAACATAGCGGACAATGAGGAATACTGAGAACTCAAGAACAATCGCAGTGGGTTTTTGATCCTACGGCACATACTGGCTTTGTGGGAGCCTAGGCAGTTTGGATGCTCACCTTACTAGACCTGGAGGGAGATGGGTGGTCCTTGGGCTTCCCACAGGGCAGGGAATCCTGATTGCTTTTTGGGCTGAAGAGGGAGGGGAACTTGATTGGGGGAGGGGGAGGGAAATGGGAGGCGGTGGCGGGGAGGAGGCAGAAATCTTTAATAAATAAATAAATCAATAAAAAGAAAATTAAATCATTTATTTTTTGAAGTTCTAATATAATTGCATCGTTACCTTCTTGATAAAGCACTTTCTAGGGTGGGCTCTGCTTGCTAGAGAGCTTCCATGGAGGGGGAAGTTTGATAACACAGTCCTACACCTGGCCATGGAATGATTGACAATTGTTAGCTACTAGGGCAGAGAGAAAGTCAGTTTTCTGTAAGAGGGTTTCCTTTGGTAGTAGATTGGGATGATCAGAAGAAAGACCATAGAGGAAGTGCAAATCAGTCATTGCAGAAAAAAAAAAAGACATGTAGTATGAGACATGAGAAACACCTCATCATCAAAGACAGATACTACCATAGGGTGAGAGGATGGGAAAGGTGTTCCAAGAAAGTGCTGCTGTTTTTATATCTGACAAAACATATTTCAAACCAAAGCTAGTCAGGAGAAACAGAGTTCATTTCACACGGGTCAAGGAAACAACCAACCAAGAGAACATTACATTTAGACAGACACACTCAATACAAATATACCCAATTTCCTAAAATGAGTACTACTAAACATAAAGTTACAGATTGACCCCAACACAATAGTGTGTGACTTCAGTACTCAACTCTCACCAATAGACAGGTTACCCTGACAAAAACAGAGGAGCATCTGAATTGTATGAAGTAAGGAAATGGGAGTAGATTGGGGAAAGCTGGTGGAATAAATAAGATCAAAGCATGTTGTGCAAGACCCCCAATGCACAAAAACGTGAAAAGAATATTATGGGGTTTTAGGGTTCAATTACCAAAATGTGGACATTACAGTAGATTTATTTCCAGTCCATCCTGTTGTTTTTCTACATGCACAGATCCAATCAAGCTTGGAATTAATACACTCGTAATATTGCAATAATTTCTACAGTGGAATACTTTAACTGTCCATGTTGTGATTTCTGTACAGAATCTACCTAAACAAAGCAATGAGATGACAGCATAATACCTTATTTGAAAATCGGCACCATATTTTAGATACACTGCATCATCTATGGATTTTGATGCTGGTATAAATCTTACACAAATACAGGAACATCTCAAACTCAAAACACTTGACAAATAAAGTGTATAAACCACACTATTTGACTTTGTGTTAGATACTTTTCTATTTTGCTGATAAAGCACAGTAACAAAAAGCAACTTATAGAACAATAATTTATGATAACCAGGGGGAGAGTCCATCATTGCATGTGAATTGTTAGAGTAGGCAGCTGGAGCAGGAAGTTGAGAAATTATATCTACAAGTTACAATATGCAGTAGAAATCAATCTACCAGAGTGGCAAGGTAGTAAACTTAAAAAAAACCCTCCTCCTTCTGGAATGTAATTCTTCCAAGGAGGCTGCACCTTCAGTGACCTCTCCTAACAACTGGGGACTTTATTCAAACACAAGAGCTTATAAGGGGACATTTCTCATTCAAACCAGCTGAGATGATTTTGTATGTTCAAAAGAAACAGAAAATAAATTGTAAAAATAGTTACTGCTCTTCAAAACATCTAAATGATATTTTCATCTCTTGGACAAATAACGAATGTGAAAGGCATTCAAGGTCACTACAGTATGAACAGATATTTCATTTGGCTGAAATAAAACAAGCTTTACTTTAGTATATATTTCACAAGAGGAACGAAACAAGAAGTTTAGTAAGAATGGGAATGAATTATACATGGAATATAGTAAAATTCATGAAGAGGAATCAAACTTGATTTTGCAAGAAACCAAAGAATACTCAGAAGAAAATGATTTTTGCTGTTCTTCGTACACTTGTCTGAGTGGCAGCACATAACAATATTTATTTTATTTCAAATATCAAGGTAAATCAAAAGTTCATGCCTTGTAGTAACAGATAAGCAAATATTATATAATAACACACACCTATGCATATGTACACACAGATATTCATATATGCTGAAATTTAGAAGCTGCATGACTTCATCTGTCTGTATCTGTGCATACACATGCTTGCATACACACACAAACACACATATATACACTTGAAAAAATATTCAAATTATTATAACTATACATTGTTATCTGTTTATATATCACAAAATATGTATATAATATAGTATATTGTGTAATATATAGTAGAATATATTATCATATATACATATATATTTTGGTATCCAAGATAATAATAATGTATACATACAAGAGCATCTATCAGGTGGTGATTAGTAGAATACTCATTTGTAGAAAAATAATGGCACTATATTTAGCTTCTATCTTTGTAGGAAGAATGACACATCACAGAGGTCCAAATTAATTTTCAAATGACTACATATTATCAATGGGCAATCGTTTCTACAAAGGCATGATGCAAATTGTTTTTCTCTAAATAAACAAAAAATCCTGAGTCAAAGGGAAAAAATAGAAATACATATGCTTGAAGGCTATTCTTGATTGTAAACTTGATTTCTTCAGGAATTAACTAAAACCAACAAGAAGACACCTGTGAAAGATTTCTGCCTAATTTTCAGTGGGAAGGTCTACTTCCAGTCCAGATATTTGAGGTAAGAAGACACAGCTTTAATCAAGATTTTTAACCCGTATCTAATTTGACCTTGCCTTCTGCTCTTAACCTTCAAGGACACAGGAGAAGGTTGTTTTTTGTTTTGTTTTGTTTTTTTTGTTTTTGTTTTTTTTTTTTTTTTGTTTTGCCTGCTTGTTGTCTCCTTGAAGGCAAGGCAATTCTGTCATTGGTATTAAAGCCAACTTCTATGGGATTCTTGCTATACTGAAAACCAGCTTAGACATCCAACCTCCTCTTTCTGTTCTTGCCAGCCATTGTTGGATTAGTTGAATCATATCCATTAAGCCATTATATTAATTCCCTCTTCTCTCTCTCTCTCCCTCTCTCTCTCTCTCTCTCTCTCTCTCTCTCTATATATATATATATATATATATATATATATATATATGTAAAGATTCATTCTCTAAGTTGTGTTTTTCTTGATAACCCTGACTAATACAACACACATAAGAAGGAAATTATATCTCTGTCACTTAATCTGCTAAAAACCACAAGTCCCTAAAGACTATAATGTAAACCTGAAAAATGTAAAACTAAAATGTAAATATCTGAATGTAAAATCTGAAGCTACTAGAATAAAAATAGAAAACAGTGCAAAATTTTGACCAAATTAGTGAATTTGTGAATAGAACATCAATATCAGGATATTTGCAATAACTGACCTGTGGGGTTTCCTCAAACTAAAAATTTCTACACAATGAAAGAAACAATAATCAGAATATCACAGCTTTCAGAATGGATGATATCACTGCCATACCCACTCAACAGAGGACTAATATCTAGAATAAATAAAGAACTGCAAACTTAAACAAAAAATCTACTTAATAGTACAAAATCACAATAAAACTAACTCATTTCTTTCAAATGAAGGAACTCAAGTAAGTACATGAAAACAAAATTCAACAATATTAACCAGCAGAGAAACAGAAACTACTCTTTTTAAAATGGTTATTATGAGGGACACAAATGACCGAGTCTAATGTTATTGTAGAAGAACTTTTACTGTATGAGGGGATTTAAAATTGTTTAGCCATTATGAAAATAATCATGTAGTTTCCATAGGAAAAAAAACAAAATAAAACAAAAACACTCACAAGTGTTGTCCATTTGTATATTTCTGGGTATATTCCTAACAGTATCCAAAGGCAGTTTAATACAGGTATACCTGTATGCTCAGACTGTTACGTACAGATCAAACTAGCTATGTTATAGAATCACCCCGAGTGCACATCAGCAGAGGAACACACTTGAAATGCAATACGTATGCACAGTCTTACTGCAATAAAAATAAAAAATAATGTTTTCTGAAAATGAAGAGATATTTAGGTGAATTTAGAGGACCCATCCATAATAGGGAATAAATGTTAAACTACTTGTGATTCATTTATGGAATATGAGAGAAAAAAATGGATCCATTTGAAAGGAAGACAGGAATGTAATTATGGATGTGATGGGGAAAGAAAAAGAGAGAGGGCAAGACAGAGTCATGGAGATGGTGAAGAGACTCAAATTACACAAAATGCACAGTCTGCACATGACACACTGAAAGCCCTTCATTTGTACAACTAATACACACTGGTAAAACTTTTATTTGTATACATATTCTTCATAATAGTTTTTAAAATTGTATTTCACAATTCAACGGTTCTCTCTCCCACCACTCCTTCTGCCCCCACTTGCCTCCCCTCCCCGCATCCACTCCTCTCAAAGAGTGAGGTCTGCTATAGGGAGTCAATAAAGTCTGGCACATTAAGTTGATGGGTAGACGCATCTCTATCCATTTAGCTCCTGTCAGTGACCATTTCTCACTTCTATTATATGTCTTTATATTTTATGCATCCCTATGATTAATATTAAACAGCAAATTTTCCAATGTCATTATTATCTTAGTAAAGAATAAACCATGACTAAGTTCAACTACAGGCCATTATGAAAAAAAGCAAAGACCATGAAGACACTGAGATAAAAAGCGAATTCCAAAGACAGAGAGAACATAGCGTCAGTGAAGAGCCAGTGCACATGAATTGGGAACAATGAATCTGCCAAGTATATTACTATTTTGGGTATAACTCAATATGCATTGTTGGGAGCAGTGAGACCCCAGATCCTGAATTTCTTGTAAACACCTTGTTTTCCACTGTTCTGAGTGCCTACAGCTGCTCTGAGCACGAGACCTTCAGGAGTTCCTGATGGCAGGAGAGTGGTTTCTGGTGGGTTTGGCTGGGGCGTGGCTATCTCTATATAATCTGCCCCTGAACACAATAAAGGGAGCATTCTTGGGGAATTCAAGGATGACCCATGTCGCTATCTCTTTGTCTGTGTGTGTTTGTGTATTTTAACCTCCAGCCCCCTTTCCCGAAGCTCGAGAACTGGGTGCCAGCGCACCGAATGCAGACATGGGGGCGTAGTGCGCGGCAATTGGAGGTCTCCACCGAAATATCGTGAACTGGCAATTCATTTTTAAAAGTTATACAATGCAGGCATGAAGTATAACGTATACCATGTACTTTAGAAGACAAAGATTAGTCTGTAATGATTAATCAGCTGTTAGAAACGCACCATCATTTGGGAATGATGGTAATAGCTAATTACTGTGGAGGGACAGGCTATTAGGGGATTCTTCATGTCTTCCATTCAATAGTCCTGGGAAATTAAAGTTGCTCTTTCTCTTTTTTTATTTTTTTCTTCTGTCTTTCTTTTCTTTGTGTGTGTGGGTGGTTTCGAGACAAGGTTTCTCTGTGGAACAGCTCTAGCTGTCCTGGCACTAGCTCTTGTAGACCAGGCTGGCCTCAAACTCACGGAGATCTACCTACCTCTGCCTCCTGAGTCCTGGCATTAAAGGCATATGTCACCATCGCCTGGCAAGATTGCTCTTTCTAAAAAGTCCAAGTCTAAATAAAACAGAAATACTCATTATTTTAAGTTGTATATAAGTTAGCATTTAAAGATTTGTTTTTATTAAGATGGATTGTTTTCAAGAACTCCCAAATATGAACAGTTTTGATAGGGGACATGAAAGGGTGGAGTCTTTGAATTCTTTATCTCTTTCACCAGCTGTGTTCTTTCTCTGCTCTTGTTTTCTCTTCTATGTTTTTCTTTCTACTCTTCTTTCTTTGTCTCTGTTGGACTCTGTAGGAGAAAACATATCCTCTTAACTTTAAAGTGATCATCCTGTGGTGTCTGAGCAAATTATTCAAAATTCTGTGTGAGAAAATATCTTCATTTTCAAAATATGGGAGGGAGAGTTGGTAGAACCCACTCCCCATGATTTAAAATATAAGTATCCACTTTGCCAAAGCTTTAAATACATCTTCCTAGTAACTACAAAATGACATTCCATTGGATTTTCACTGATTTTTTTAATTTAATTTTATAACAAACTTTATTTATGTAAATCTTTCTTGAAAATCACTATTTACAACCAAGCCTAGTGTGAGATCTGTGTCGATCATTCCATTTCATATCCACTATTAATGAGGTTACCCTATTCAACTATCCACATCCTGATGGTCATGAAACAGAGTTCTAGACCACAAGTAAAGTAGGGGCTAGCCAAAATTATTCTGCCTCACAAGGATTCTTAGAAATGTTCCCTATTCTGTCCTGTTTGCCAAATATACTCTCTCCATAGCTCATGTTTACCCCTTCACATTCAAAAAATGCCTGGCAGTATAAATCTTTTGAAGCTATAACTCAAATGATTCTCTTTCATCTGTGATTGCTCTTTTTCTTTCCATCAAAAGCATCTTTAAATGAGATCAAATAAGAGGGACTCTTAGAGCAATTTTCTATAGTTGAAAGGCACTGATCAGTAAATTTCCACTTACCAAATAAAATGGCCTGTTGGGCAAATTAGTGGGATAATGTTAATGAACACTGGGAACATCTTAACGACAAAATACGCACTTGAAAGCAACACTACTTCAAAGTCAAAAGAGGGCAGCTGTGATTATATATGTATGTTGAATATTTGGGTTTATTTTGATTTTTTATTTCAATTAATATTGTCTTCTTAGAATGGAGAAATAGTATGTGAAACAAAATAGCAATTGGCAGATGTTATAAGTAAATTTCTCACACGCCTGATTTGAGACCATGTGATAATTTCCCAAGGCAAGTTGAAAGTGACTCTAAGAAACATAGTTCCAAATAGATAAATTTAGTTCTTGGATTGCAAGGAAGCTTGATATGCTGAAGCTCTATTTGTTAATTTATTTTCTACCATTAACCTCACTATCCCTAAAAACTGCTCTGTGGGCATAGAAATTCATAATTTCCCTGCATATTTAATTTCGAAGCTTACCTCTTCCCTAATTCCAGTTTTCACTATGCATTTGCTATATTTTAGAGATATTGTTCTATAGATGCATTAGCTTATGTTATTGATTTTTCCTTTATTACATGAAATTTTAGTTTAGCTGAAATTATGAAATAATAGAAAATAGCTATTTTCTCTACAAGCAGAAGAAAGACACATCAAACAGATGCATGCATCTCCTATGTTTTTCAGCTGCACCATAAAGTAATCCCATCCACCCATACAGAAAAGAGGTAGCCATAAGACAAATAACAGCAGCCAGGATTATCATTTGGTACCTACATTAATGAATTACGGTTTCTTTTGAGTCTCTGAGAATTTAGTAAATTCTACGATATCGCTGCCTTTCCAGAATGCAGAAGAAGCTGGAAAGTCTATACACTCTACAAATTTAGCCAAGTAGGGTAGTCTCTTTGCTACCAAGTCCAATCTCTTCATAGCTAAGCTCAAGTGCATGAAAGTGGTCAAATTCACACACCGATCAACATTTTTAACTCAATATATTTTTGTTTTATATATCCTGAAATTCATACTTTGTTCATCAATACTGTTAAAATTTCACTTCATATTTACCAATATGGTCATTCAGGTTAATATCATTTTCTTTTCTTCAATTCTAACACGTTGGAATATCTCCAGTATTCTTCACTTTTCTCTAGAAAAATTTTCTACTTCATATAGTTTGGATATATCTTAAATGTTGTTTATTCATTTTGATGTTGTAAAAATGTGAGAATGTTCAAAATATTTATGTCATACAGAAGAAGTAGTTCTATCATACGAAGCAGCTAGCTTAGCCATCTATTCACAATCATTAGATCAAACTGAGTTGGTTATGTGCTACAACAAAACAGAAAAACTGAAGCAAACTTTAAAAAATAAGTGAAGCTTGAATAAGAAAAGTTTATAACAGTTCTTTATAGAAATTTAAAGTTATAAAATTAATATAAGAGATGATACAGAAGCAATCTGTTAGGAATACAAGCTTGCAGAGTTGTATTCATTGAACACAGAAATTATAAACAAATAATCACAATAGGCAACATTAGGACACTTTAACAATGATCCATATGCAAAAGGAACTCAATATTACTGGGTATCAGTAATGTATATTTGAAAGGAATTTCATAATTCAGATGCAATAAAAATATTCATATACTAGAAAAATAAAAGGTTGGCTATAAATAAAGTTGTCTTGAAAAAAATTAAAAGGTACTTGAGTCTAAAGAAAAAATTCTGAGATATATAGGACACAAAATGTTAAGGGAAAGGAAAACAAACATGTAGAATACATATGAAAAATAATTAAACAAAAAGAGGAGATAGATGGTGTTATATGGGGGTATGTAAAAATCTTATAAATATTAGATATGAACCTCAGCATTAGAGATGACTCGAGTATAAAAAAGCTGGCCACTGAAAATACAAGGTTGTTGACTTCAGTTCAATTACTCAAACAAAATTTAAACTAGAAAGAAAGATAAAACAAAATGTGCTCTAACATTCACATAAGTGTCACAACACATTCCTGATCAAAATGAGAGAAGAGAGAAAGAGAGAGAGAAAGAGAGCGAGAGAGAAACCACAATAACAAAATAAAGATTAAAGTGAAAGAAATTTGATACTGAAGACCGCACATTATGTTTATGTTATTTCCTAAAATGGCCCATTTTTAGAGACAGAAAATAGTCACAAGGGAAAATGAATTGAAAGGGCATTAACTGTAAATGGAGATCTTACTGGAATAATGTGATTGTTCTAAAAATATCTAACCACCAAGTCACCAGATCAGTGTATTGCCTCCATTATACTAACTATACATCTGCCATGTACCCCATATGGTCAGTTACGACCTCTTGCTTTGTATTATATGCTCTTTTTTTTCATTTAAGATTGTGATGCCATATCAAATTAATGTTATTCTCTCAGAGTATACTTTAAAAATGTGTGTGTGGTTTGTGGACGAGAATGCTAAAAAAATGCTAAAGTAGCAGAATGAGTGTGAACAAAAAGATCATTAGGAATTCTGGGTAGAAATGCATTGTAATGACTATGGTGGGAATATGACGTATCTGTTAAGTTCTTAAAATATCTTCTTTTGAGTAGTTTGAAGTCAGAGTCAAGGATGGAGTTGAAATTGGTTTTGAATACAATTAGGTTATTCAATTTAGACAATAAACTCACCTTTACCTAAAGAATAGACTAAATAAAAGTATAATGTAGTAATAAGGAGCGGCAGCGGGGCTGCATCCCCCAACACCCCAGCCGCCTGCTCGGCTAGCTTTTGCCCCGAAATAATTACACAGACACTGTATTCTTTTAAACACTGCTTTGGCTCATTTCTACCTAGCATCTTCTAGGCTAACTCTCCCACCTGGACTAGCCCATTTCTTATCATCTGTGTAGCACCGGTCTTACTGGGAAGATTCTAGCCTAAGTCCATCCTGGGTCGGAGCTTCAGAGCTTCATCGCGTGTGTCTGCCCAGGAGCCGGGAGCATGGCGGACGTCTGCTCCCGAGAGGAGAGCTGTGGAGTCTGACCTCACTTCCTCTTCCTCCCAGCGTTCTGTGCTGTCTACTCCTCCCACCTATCTCCTAACCAATGAGAGCCAAGCAGTTTCTTTTAATTCAACCAATGACCTTCCTCCATCAGTATAAATAACATAAAATTGGATTATATTGTTTCTTTTCTAATTTAATTTCATATATTGAAAATAGATTTTTCCTACTATATATCTTGATTATAACTTTCCTTCTCTTTATTTCCTTAAGCTCTTCCCCACCTCCTCTTCCCTCTGAATCCACTCCTTTTTTGTCTCACATTAGAGAAGTACATGCTTCTAGGAGATAACAGCCGAACAAAATAAAATACAATACATTTCATTTTATTTTATAGTATTTTATACATTTTATAAACAAAATAAAATATAATAACAAAACATCCATCCTCTCTGGCATTCAAACTCTCTGCCTCCTCTTCTGAGAGGTTCCCTGAGATGTAATAAGAGGGTTTTTTTTGGACACATTTAGAAGTGTTTGTGCATACATCTCTCTCTTTCTCTCTCTCTGGGTATGTCTCAATGTCTGTGGGTCTTTGTATTTGCTCCTATCTGCTGCAGGAGGAAGCCTCTTTGAGGATGACTGAATAAGGCAGTGACCTATGAGTATAGCAGCATATCATTAGGATTCATTTTATTGTTTCTTTTTTATTTTTGGACAAGTAGTATTTGGGTTTACCCTAGCTCTATTAGCTACCTAACCTCTGGATGTTAGATTCCCAAAAAGTGTTGAGTATGGGTTCCTTCTCATGGAGTTAGCCTTAAGTCAAATCATACAGTGGTTTGCCATCCCCACAAGTTCTACACCGTTATTACCTTAGTATCTCTTGTTGGCAGGACGTATTGCAGGTCAACTGTTTTGTGGCTGGGTTGAGGATTACATTTCTCTTTTGGAATCCGAAGAGTATCTTCACATACCAAAGATTCTAGAACATAGGGTTGAAGACTCCATGCAGGGTCTAGCTCAACTTCTCCTAGGAAATGCTGCCTTGTGTTCAGTTCCTGGTTCTTGAGCTAGATCAATTCCCAATTATCTAAGGACCCTCCATATTGATATCCATGGTGGCTGTAAAGTTTACACTCCCACCAGCAATGGTTCTCTGCTGCTTCTAGTGCTATTTGAATTTTTCCTTGTAATTGAATTGACATTCTTACCTTTTTTTTTTCCACACTGACTTTAGCTTGGTCTGTGATTTTCTTTAGTAGGTGGGCTATTGGCCATATATGGACCAAGCACCAACTTAAAAATGATCTTATACACTTCTGCATATGTTCTTACCTTTGCCATTGTTATAAGAGGAGCACATTTGAGACAGCCGTGGAGTTCTAATACAGAAGACACACACAGAACACTGTTGGGCCATTCCCTTTGTCAGTAACTACACAAACCTTCCTCAATTCTTATACTTTCCTCTTCAAAATTTGTCTAAACTCATTATCAACACAGACACTTAGTCAAGGTCCTAGATATGTTTGCAGTATGCTTCGTTTTGTAAGTAACTAAGGGATTAACATTATTTAATGTTAATTGTCATGATATATTTAGACACAAGACCATTTCATTCTTTAGTCAGTCACAATTCATTATTAATCATATATTAACTTGCAACATCATAATTTTCTCTTTAAGAAGCCAATGATAATGGCATTGGGTTTTGATTCTACTGCATGTACTGGCTTTTTGGGAACCTAGTCTGTTTGGATGCTCACCTTCATAGACCTGGATGGAGGCGTGGAGGGCCTTGGACTTCCCACAGGGCAGGGTACCCTGACTTCTCTTAGGACTGGAGAGGGAGGGGGAGGAGAAATGGGGGGATGTGGGAGGGAAATGGGAGGAGGTGGAAATTTTTAATAAATAAATAAATAAATAAATAAAAATAATTTCCTCTATAATCATATATAAATAACTCAACTCTGAAGTCCTCAATGTATTTTTCTTCATCTTAATAGTCTTGCATCTTATATTTACTAGTGAACAAATGAATATTTTATACTGCTACTCTTTAGATAGTTCATACTTTGCCATTTATGTGTATAAAATGATGGATTTTAAGCAGAAAAAAGTTGCTCAAGCATGAAACTGTTTAACAAAATATTTCTTCTCTAATTGCAGGTATTTAGTTTTCTAGGAAAGGTCACTGAGCATGAATATGACATTTTGCAGAGTATGGCTGTGGCAAAACAAAATCCATTTTAGACCATTTATCAAGGAGTAATAACATCCACAGCCATTCCATTCTCATTATCAGTTAGTTCAGACAAGCCTGCATTATTAATAATTCTGAATATGACCTTTTTCTTTTCAGACAATTCATATTATATTTACTGGTATGTAAGTTATAGTTTCTTTTTTCTTTGATTTTACACTAAATTTTTCGTTAAACTGGTTAAAATTCTTTGGTCTATTGTGAATATAAAGCCTGTTTTCTACTCTTACATTTAATGTGTATTGTTAGATGTTTCTATCTACCATTCCACATTTCAAAGCTGATTTATGACACATTTATAAATAATTATATGTGTGTTCATGCTGTTACACACACCTGTGTACATGGGATGTTCCTTCAGGCTTATGCAGACTAGAAGAAGGTTTTGGGTTTCTTATATTTTTCTGAATATATACCACTGAGATATGTATCTCCATGAGCCTGTAACTGATAATTTTGCCTAAACTGAGGACAGGCATGACCTAGTAATACTTCTTTTTATGTATCCCTTATAACTGTAGTTATAGGACTAGGACACGCTACTTGTTATAGAAGTGATGGAACTCAAACTGTGTTTCTAGTGCTTGGGCAGGAATTTCTTTTAGCCATGAGCCATCTCTTCATCCTCACAAATTCTGGACGGCAAGTCAAACACTAAGTTCTACATAAAATGAAAAAGGTATTTTCTGCCACTGTTCCTTACAATTTGTACTTGTGTTTTAGCTACTGAGTTAATTTATTCTTCTATGGGAGGCCTTGGGGTATCTTTCTTTGCACTCATTTCCACCCCGGCACACTGGGACAAACTTTGTAATTTTCCTACCACCAGGAGTGACCCGGTAACAAGCAGATCTTATCATCTTTGCTCACAAACCCTTCAGGCTTAAGGAGACCCATGCCAAGTGCTCTGAATAATTAACCTACAAATTGCTATTTCAAACCTGGAATTGTTTATCCCCTAGCTGATCATACATCAGGCTGTAGAGTGGGCCCTCCATGCCTCACTCATAGTAAATCTGAGTTTCTAATTCAGCCAGTTGCATAGCAGCCAGTAGCCACTACATGCAATTATGCCAAAGCACTAACTCCAAGAATTATCTCATAATCTCTCTGAGAATTCTGCTTACACAGGCAGAAGAGAGCAATTGGTTGATAGGTCACTTAATGAGGTAAGATGTCTTTTAATAAATCATGCAGATGTCAGGATCCAATAATCTGAGGCTTACTTTAAGATGAAATACAGAACTTATATCTTCTGCTTAGCATCATAGTTGCCAGTTCATAAGCAATTGAAAGATCTTATTATCACTTATGATAAATCCAAAAGTCAAATTTTCAGTAATGATTATTTTGAAATAATATTTCTGCCATTATAGCATCTTTAAAGTATTATTAAATAATACAAATAGGACAAAGTAATGTCTTAACATAGCTAAAATATAAATTGGAAATATATTTTATTTATTATCTACATCTTCTCATTGATTGAACCTTAGTTAAATCTAGGAAAGCCCTTTTGATACATAATGAAATGTGCATATTCTAAGAGCTAGAAAACTGACATTTTGGGGACATTTGTTTTATCTTCTATGGACAGTTTAAGAAGCATTATTTGCACAAAGAGAATAAAAACAAATGGAAGAAGTTTTACAAAGGGACAGGTATCTTTCTGGACACAGTGTAATAGGAACTTCAGTGTTGAGTTTTCATGTTTCTACTGCAACCATTACAGAGGATTAATTAGTTGGCAAACGTGGGCTCATATATGTTATGGTGATTAAATAAAGACACTATTTGGAGAAAAATTAATAATATATTTATTATAGAATCTTACTTGAAATATTTTTCCATTCAAACTTAACTTGCTACAGAAAACGTAAAATGTGTGTCTATCACTTCTGATTTTCATTGAGCTATTGACAGACTAGATCTGACAAAGCCAATGGTAAGGTTAGATAATAGTGACAAAGGAGAAACTTAAATATCTGAGTCAAGTTTGGGAGAGCAGATGGGAGAAAGATGAATGACTTGAGGACAGTGTACCCTTGGATATCAACTTTGGGAAAGTGGGTGTACTTAAAACTCGCCTGTAAACTATAGAGGAGGAAACCAACAATAAGGAACCTTAGTTATTGCATCTGGAAATGAAATGGCTTAAGTTTTGGAATGAAGGTGTACAAACGATGCACACCTGGCTGTGAGACTGCTCTTTCCTTAACTGTGAGAGGAAAATTAGGGCATAGCAAAATTTGTTGTTCAATTCTAAGACTCACCCCTGGAGCATATATATAAATGAAGGGGATCTGATCTTTTTGTTCTTCCACATTGATTGCTTCAACCTGATATTTCAGAAGAGAGATCGAAATCAAAGACATGTATTACATTTTAGAAGTTAAAAAGGCTTTATACATGCTAATAGTGAGTAACAGAACTTCTGAACACTATTCTTTTGAAGTGTTCAAAGGAAACAATCAATTTGTAATGAAACTTATGCTTTATGACATAGGATGATATAGGGTTTTAGGGAAGTCTGAAGTTCTCAAGTTGCAGACCAAGAGCTACACACAGATCCACCTAATGGGAAGCCCTCAGAGAAATGCAACATTTAAATGTGGTGTGAAGCATACTGGAAACAACTTATGCCATCATTAATTCAGGAAATTATAAGCATGCAGGGAATGATAAGTTTGGTTTTTGATGGAAAATAAAAGGTAAATTGGTAGGGACTGATTGATGATAGTCTCTATATAACATATAGTAACATTTTCTGTACTACATATAATAATGTTCCCCATTCCTGAGGCATTTTTTGTGGCACTTAAACTATTAATAGAATCTTAATAACCACAGGTTTCTCCAGGGGTATCATCTGCTAATATGCATTGACTGCATGGATATTGAGTCCATAGCATAGTTACTAGCAATACTATAGCGAAGTGGAAAGGTTGTGATTAGTCTGGACCTTTGAATGCTGTGTTATGTCACTTAGAGTCCACGTGACTAAAAACATTAATTATGGGGGAGGGAGCTATGATCTCAGCTAGGGCTCATCCTTTTCTTTTTTTAAATGGGGGAAGTGCTGTGGAACAATGGCCTTTTATCCTGTTACTTGTATGATTTTTAATAAAATGCTCATTGGCCAGTAGCCAGGCAGGAAGTATAGGTGGGGCGACAAGAATGCTGGGAAGAGGGAAGAGCAGTCTTCAGTTGTGACCCAGCCACAGAAGAAGCAAGATGTGACTGCCTCACCCAATAAGGTACCGAGCCACATGGCTATCATAGGAAAGAATAATGGGCTAATATAAGTAATAAAAGTTAATAAGAAGTCTTGGCTACTAGTCCAATCAGTTTATAACTAATGTAGACTTCTGTGTGATTTCTTAGGGACTTAACGACTTTAGAAACCGAACCGAACAAAAACCTCAGACAATAGGTTAGATTTACAAGTATTTTTTGACAGTTTTTGCATGTGTGTTCATAAGGGGTATTCGTCTGTAATCCCTTTTATTTTTTTTTATTGTTCTGTGGTTTAAGTACCAGTATAAACCTGGTCCTTCAAAACAAATTGGGAAATATTACTTTCTTTCTATTTTGTGAAATAATTTGAGGAGTATTGGCATTAACTCTTATTTGAAAGTCTGGTAGGATTTTGTTCTAAAACCACGTGACCCCGTGCTTTTGGTTGCTGTTGTTTCCCTTGGTAGTCATTAAACTTCTACTTTAATTTCAATAGACACTCTAGGTTGGCATTAAATATCAAATTCACTAGTGAATCCACCCAAGAAGAAGTAGCTATTGGATTTTGCAAGAATTTTTGTCATATTTTATTATGCAAAGTATTTAATTATTTCTTTGATTTTTAAATAAAATAAATAGCTTTTTGAACAGCCATTAGTTACTTTCAAGTTATTAAGTAAGGAAAGAACAGCAACTGTTCAGTGTAGAGTATGAAATGATGAATTTAGGAAGAATACCTTATACTTTAGTCATGCTTACTTGTAAAGAGAATAAAAGCTTTGAAAGTAGTAGACCATTATTATATCTAGTTTCTAAGCTTTTAAATGTCAGAAATTAAATACTGTTAAAACTCTTATTTTGTGATATCTGAAATGTTTCAATCTTTTTGTACAAATTCTTCTTTGTTCTATTGATCTTATCAAATTAGCAAGAGCTTTGCATTAGGACATTCCTATTTGTGTGAAAATAAGACTATATTTAATGATGGAATTTCATACATTAAATTGATTATTAAAATATAAATATATGTTTATAAGTTTTCCTTATAGAAAATAAATTTTTCTCAAGTGTTAAGTAAACCTTATATATCCAGTACTTGATGACAACTTAATACTGCAGGGATGTTTTTTTCAGTAATATGTTAACATATTTGATTAAAAGTCAATCTAGCTTAGTTATATTAATATTTCGCTTCACCACAAACCCCTGGAGTGAATTTGTTGCTTAAAGTGTGGAAAGGTCACACATGTGCAGCATATTACTCCGTTTCAAAAATAATTACATTCTCCTTGTCTGTTGGGAAAAAAGAAAGAAAGATAAGGTCAACAATATACGCAATTAAACTTAACCTTCTAAATGGAACATTGGTGATCTGGGTTTACTTCCAGCATTCATTAGGAAAGAACACCTTATATGCATATGCATACATATTATGTTTATATAATCTTTAATGCAGGAAATGACGCTGATCTGTGTAAGTTATAGGTATGAATTATCTCATGCATTTTAACAGATTGGATAATATCAAAACACATAACAAGAAAAGTAACACTTCAGGATTCTTTGTCCCTGGAAACAAGGATGGGTGATGAGGTAAACCGGGACCACTGGAGTTTCATTCATTATTTATGTAACAATACAGGTACAGACATGTCTTTGACTTTTGAATCTGGTTTAAATTTATCTGTGAGAATAATAACTTTTATTACTGATTATTAGAATCATGAATTCAGATACTGCTTTTGTACAAATGTTCTCTACTTATTAATTCCTTCTCAAAGAATAAATTTGCATCTTCTTCAAGTCTGGGGCAGGAATGTAAAAGTGAAATTCACAGTTCCATGCACATGTAAATCTTAAAAAAAAAAACCTGCAATGTAATCTAAGACAAAGTTTCCAATAGCAGAGTGATCTTTCTATGTAGACAGAAGTTTGTGTCCCACCTGGGCCTTCATGTATTCAGTCCCAAAGAAACACACAGAGCCATATATGAATTATAAAATGTTTGGCTTATTAGCTCAGACTGACTGTTAACTAGCTCTTACAAGTTGCATTAACCTGTAATTTATGTTTAGTCATGTGATTGGTGCTTATTCTCAGGGAGGCATTCTCATTTGCTTCCTCTGTGTCTGGCTGATGACTGCATCTCTTTGCCTTTCCTCTTCCCAGAGTTCTCTTAGTCTTCTTGCCCTGCCTATACTTTCTACCTGGTTACTGGCCAATCAGCATTTTATTAAACTAATATGAGTGATAAATCTTTACATATACAAAAGTATTATTGCACAGCATTTCTTTGAATTGTTATTTAAATTCAATAAAAAGATGTACCATGGTTTAAAACCCACACAAACTTGGTAACTCTAACAAATAAAATGTATTATTATTGGGCATGATGAGTAAATAAGTTGCCTGACAGAATCACTGTATGTACAAGTGAACAAAAGTTTCAAGACCATTAAGATGAAGCAATGTCTTTGTGATGTGTGCTCTAGACTTCCCACTGCCACCATTGAGAGAAAGATACAGATTTACAGTGTAGGAATGACAAAATAATATGTCTACCTTGTTGAGCACAAGAGACAAAATTTAAACCAAAGATTTAAACCCATAATTAAATCAAAATTATGTTGAAGGAAAAAAAGCAAGATTTTAATCTGATATTGTAAATGTCACATGTCTTTGAAGCTTTGCTGAACATCTAAGCTGATGTTACATTATGGGGCATCAACTTAACACAAAGGATAATATGGATGCTTAATGTTTAATTATGATTAAAGGAACATTTTACTTAAATTCAGTGGAAAAAGCTATAGATTTACATTTTAATTAAGTTATCAGTTTAAAATATATGAACCAATAAATAATGATTAAAGTTTCATATGCAGAGTAAGTTATGTTTTCATGTTTTATTGAAACATTCTCTAATACTTATCAAAGTTCTGAACAAAATTTAATATGTGCAACAAATAATTTAAAAGATTAAAAAGTATCTAAAGATCTCATATATAAAAATATGTTAAACTACAGACAGCAAAAATTTAATTACTTTAAAGCTTGTAAGCATTAAATATTGAAATAATAATATAACACCAAGAAAATATTAATGTAATTCAAAAATAAGAATCATTCTGAGAGGATTTACCAGCCATTTTGGACAACTTCTAAGAATGACCAATCGAAGGAAGCACAAATACATGAGGATGGTCTGAGGTATCTCAGATTACCCTGGTATTTATCAGATGGAATCTAATTCAGCATGCCATAGAGTTGCCATCATATTCATGTTATCTACGACTCTATTTTCAATATCCAACATAAATAAGCAATTTACAGATTTATCAATAGGTAAATAAAAAATTGGCACATGATGTATGTATGAGTGTGTGTGTGTGTGTGTGTGTGTGTGACTTGTGTATCCATACTGGATTGTTACTCAGGCATAAAGAGAAACAAAGTTAAGCCATTTGCAGGAAAAGGTGTGGAAATTAGTATCAACATATTAAGAAAAATATGCTAAACTCAGAAGCACATAATTTGTATTTTTATCTACCATATGAAATATCTAAATTATGTTTTTATGTATGTTTGAAATTCAAGTTGTAAAAGAGGGAACAGGTCTATCATCAGGAGGTCGTGAGAAAAGAGGATCATTTGTGTAGAAAGAAACACAAACATCCTTTCTCTCATATATGAAATATACATGTATATATATTTAGATTTATATGCACCATTTATACATGACGTAATAGCTAGAGAGATATTTTTGTGGGTAAGGGGATCAGTGGGTTGGGTTATGAACATGTGAAGATAATTGAGGAGGAAATAGTATAGGACAATCATATATGTTTGAAAGTAAAATATAAGAGCCATTATTTGAACACTAACAAAAATTTTAAAAGACACAGAATTAAAAGACACCTCATGTTTTAATTTTTTAAAGATAGTAAACTAGAAGAATTAATAATAATTTACCCAGTTCTACCTATAAGAATTCATAAACTTGTATATTCAATGTTTAGCTTTGCATACTATAATTTGTATAGGAGTGTTTTCCCTGGGCGAATATCTGGGTCCTCTGGGAGAACAACAATGCTCTTAACTGCAGAATCTTCAGTAACAATACTGTATAATCATACACAGTAAACGTCCAGTTCAAAACCATTAACATAGAAAACACAAACTTTATAATAGATTATCAGTATAGTTAGCAGGAATGTGTCCTTTCTATGCCATTTTTCAAGGTCTTTAGAAAAACAAATCATTAAAATGGAAACAACTCATTTCAAGGAAAATTTTTTGCTTAAGTAAAAAGCTAACCCAAGACTATTATAAAGGCACTGGTGTTTGCTTCTTTCATTGTCCTCTATCTATACTGTGAAGTTTTCCATATCTTCTTAAACAAATCTCACTGCTTAACATTTGACTTCATTGTAATTGTGTAATTCTTCTAATTTTTACACTACAAGAGCACAGTTCTTAAATATAAAATATATGTAACTTCGTAACTACTTACAACTAATCTTGACCATCAAATTATTTTTTTCTGTTTAATCACATTGAAATCTTACTGTATGAACTTTATCCTTTAATGTTATTCCTTTATAAAACCATCAAGCCCACTCCGTATCAACCAATTGTCACGCAGAAAGTCAAAGCATCTCAGGCTGACTAGTTCAAATAGTAACACTAATTTAACTGAGGAACTGTGTATGTTCAGTTCTTTCTTATATAAAGGCATACATGACAGTCAGGTATCCTTTTAGTCCCACTTATCCGGAATGTGAAACGTCAAATACTCTTATGATGGTTTGTATGAGAATTCCCCAGAGGCTCATATATTTAAATGTTTGTTCCCTTGCAGGTGGACCTATTTTAGGAAAGATAGGCAGCAGCTTAGTCTTATTAGTGATGTGTTGCTAGGGATGGGCTTTGAGGCTCCAAAAGTTAAAGACTAAGTCCATGTTCTCCCTCTCCCTCTCCCTTTCCCTCTCTTTCTCTCTTTCTCTCTCCTACTTATAGATCAGCCCTAGCACCACGCCTGCCTGCCTGCTGCCTATCAGCCCATGGCACTCATGGACTTAGCTTCTGAAAGTGTAAGGAAGCTCCCAGGTAAATCTACGCTTTTACAAGTTGCCTTAATAATGATGTATTTTCACAGCAATATAAAAGTAACCAAGAAACTGCCCATGCAATATGTGTTCTACCCTCAAATTGTTTTTCCCCCAGGGTGGATCTATGCACATTTAAATATCTATAAGATTATATGCTTGTTGTCCTGTTAATCTGACTACTATCAGTTTATGTGGTCAGACTTCACTATTACACTTTGAGAGTTTTGTTTCTTGGTATTATTAAATAGGCATAATTTTTTTCCTTTTTTTTTATTGAGAAAAAAACAATTTCTGCCTCCCCCCAGCCTCCCACTCCTCCCCCCTGACTCCTCTCCCCGTCCTCCCACTCCTCTCCCTCTCCCCCCCTCCTCTCCCCCTCCCTCTCACAAAGGTCTGATCTCCAAAATATATAAATAACTCAAGAAACTAGACTTTAAAATGCTAATTAACCCAATTAAAAAATGGGGCACTGATCTGAACAGAGAATTCTCAACAGAAGAAGTTCAAATGTCCAAAAGACACTTAAGGTCATGCTCAACCTCCTTAGCAATCAGGGAAATGCAAATCAAAACAACTTTGAGATATCATCTTACACCTATCAGATTGGCTAAAATCAAAAACACCAATGATAGCCTCTGCTGGAGAGGTTGTGGAGGAAGGGGTTCCCTCATCCATTGCTGGTGGGAATACAAACTTGTGCAACCACTGTGGAAATCAGTGTTTCGGTTTCTCAGGAAATTCGGGATCAACCTACCCCTGGACCCAGCAATACCACTCTTGGGAATATACCCAAGAGATGCCCGATCATATGACAAGGGCATTTGTTCAACTATGTTCATAGCAGCATTATTTGTAATAGCCAGAACCTGGAAACAACCTAGATGCCCTTCAATGGAAGAATGGATGAAGAAAGGTGGAATATATTCACATTAGAGTACTACTCAGCGGTAAAAAACAACGACTTCTCAAATTTTGCATGCAAATGGATGGAAATAGAAAATACTATCCTGAGTGAGGTAACCCAGACCAGAAAAGATGAACATGGGATGTCCTCACTCATAATTGGTTTCTAGCCTTAAATAAAGGTCAGTGAGTCTCTAATTGGATATCCTAAAGAAGCTAAATAAGAAGGTGAACCCAAAGAAAAACATATAGCTATCCTCCTGGGTAGGGGAAGTAGACAAGATTGCCAGGCAAAAAATCGGGATCTTAAGGGTGGGGTGGGAGGGGGGTAAGAGGAGATGGGGAGAGAAAAGTGAGAAGGGTAGGATGGGGAGAACTTGGGGCAACGGGATGATTGGGATAAAGGAAGTTTGGATAGGGGAGCAGGGAAGCACATATCTTAATTAAGGGAGCCATCTTAGGGTTGGGAAGAGACTTGGACCTAAAGGGGCTTCCAGGTGCCCAAGGCGAGGTTCCTGGGGCAGCTGAAGATAGGGAACCTGAAATGATCCTATCCTATAACCATACTGATGAATATTTTGCATATCACCATAGAACCTTCATCAGGCCTAAAATGTTTAATCAGAAGAAAGTGAGAATTATTATTATCTTCATCTAACATACATAACAACAGGATTCTTTATGATATTGTCATATATGAATGCAGTTACACTTTTCTAATATTTAGCACTTATTGCCCTCCTCCACTTCCTCTTGAGCCCTTCACTTTCCAAAAACCTCCATTATGCTTTAAATATCTGTATTTTTATGAACATGTCTTTACTCTAGATTCTACATGTAGTAGGGGAATGTGGCCTATGACTATCTGAGACAAACTTCCTCCAAAAATATTTCTTCTCTGATTCTTCTCTCATTTTCCTATGAAACAGACACAAACAAAGCTTTGGTTATGCAACACATAGTTATATAAATTCACATAAAATAGGTAGAAAAGTAGTCATAAAATAGGTTTCTACTAAGTGATAAATTAGCTTTTTAAGGAATGTAGAGAAATGAAAGTTACTATTGTACATATAGAGAGCTATTTTCATGAGACAACATGGGCTTAGAAGTAAAACTGAAGGAATTGAACATTCAGAACAAAATGAGAGACTAGAGACAATTAAGTTTGCTAAGTAAGAAAAATGCAATTTGAAAGGTTGTGTTACTATGCTTGGTGTGCATATTGATTTTATAATTCAATTAAAATCTATATTTTTGAGTAGCTTGATTTTTATAAAATAAAGATCGAAATATGAGGTTGTCAAGTACGTTCTTCCTTGTGCTAAATCTCTACTGTGGCTATCATGTTGCATAAAGATGATGCATTTGTTATAACCGATGGAATTTTAAATGTAAGAGGTCACATGGTGCTTCATTCATTTTGTGATTTTTTAAAATTCATCTATTCATAATTACACTGCACTGTCATTCTCTGTATGCTTACCCATGATTCTCTTTTCATTCCTTCCCCTCCTCACTCTAGTAATAACTTTTCTGTTTTGTTTATCCCACATAACAGGTGTACAAGCTGGATTTCACTCGCCTCCAGTACTTTCTGCTACTAGGTAAGATAAAGAATATTCTTTAGTTACTCCCTGGAGCTTGGTTTATGCAGTCATTGTCCTACCAACATTAATAATAGGAACAAGATAAATAAAGTACCAGGAAAAAGGTATGCATGTATGTGTGCAAATATCAAAATTGTTAAATAAATACACTAGAGGCTATATATATTATTTGTGATTATATTTTTACTTTGTAGTCACATTCTTCTGTGTCCTACAGAATGTCTAGAAGACTGTTTCAGGAATCAGGAACCCTGAAGGATCATCTCATTTTTAGGCAAGTTTAGCAGTCATTTCTTATGATCCTATTGGTTTGATCTTATTCTATGCAATGAAATTTATAGCATTTTAGAGATCTTGAGACAATCATATTATTCAAAAATAAATTTGAAATTTTAGCACGTGGCATATGCTGTTACAACCACAGGGGAAAATATTTAATGCAAACATCCTGATGTAGTCTCTTCTAAAGAATTAGGTAGATATAGAAATGCAAACACATAGAAAGTGCTCTATTAGATGCTAAATAATATGTTATGGATAAAAAACTCAGACGCTGGAAAGGTGTCTATTGGGTTCAATATTAATACATCTTGATTGAAAAGCCCTTATGTTGTAGCAGCATGTCACTGACACAAGCAATCGAGGAGAAAGCAAGCTCTCCAGAAAATGGGTGGAGAGCATACTAGGGGTCAATTATATGCTAATATGGAACTGGATGGTTTTGCTATGCCTGTGATTATTAAAAGGCAAAAAAATAATGAGCCCAGACATGGAAATGTTTACATAGTATGCCCTGATAATTATTTTCAAGAATAGCTGTGCATGTTCATAATTTTTCTAGGACCATTATGCTTGTGTTTTAAAGTTATAAAATTTATTAGGAATAACATCAGTTGTTAAACAACGGCATGGAAGCACTTTTAAACCTGGACTATAAAACAAGGGGCTGAGGTATACAATCTTTCTCCATGTGGTATTTTTGAATCTATCTGAAATTTTACAATCAAATTTTCTTCCAAATAGGAGCATTTTATGAGTAGTGACAATAATTGAGGATGGCACAGGTGGCCCTGACTGTAGAAGGACACACTGAACTTGACACTACAGAGTTCCTCAAAGAGATCTCCATGGGTCCTTATCATTACAAAATGCCAGCTTTGCCATGTTCTTTCTTGGACAGGGCCTTTCATAAGCTTTTCTTCTCCCAGCTTGATTTCTTTGTGCCTGTAACATGTCATGTGGTGCACATTTTCTCCCCTGTTGCCCATGATTGAGAACAGATGTTATATGCCTTTATAATTGTCTTCCCGAAATCGCAATGCCTTTAAATGGCACTTTGCGCCTTTTGTAATCTGAAGGGTTAGTGGCATGCTTAGAAAGCCATGAAGTATAAAACTTCACTTTATTGTAGATAGTCATATACAATCCCTAGGCCTGCTGTTCTCCATTCACTGCTTGCTGGAACAGTTATCACTGGTAAAGGTTTTTCACAACAGGTATTAATGCTTTACTGAAAGATGCAAGGACATTTGGGGTTTCTTCCAATAGGCAAGCATTGAGCTTTGGAAGATAAAAGGTTTCCTGATGCAAGAAACTTTTTATTTACTTTATCTCCTCTGGACCAAACAAGTTAATTATTAGTTTTTGCCTACAAAATGTGAACAGGTGAATAAGACATTTCCTCAAATATGCATTATCCCATAGAATAATATGCATAAAACTAAGGAGAAAGCCTTCCATGTCAAAACTGACCTGTTTGTGATGGAGAATTTCGTATAGATTTCTCTTAAGGTATGATTAGAATCATGATAACGACAAGAAAAACATATGCCTGAAACATTTATTTAAATATAGACTTGAAAAAAAAAGCAAAATGGCTGTTATTGTGTTTCTCTGTTTTATTTCTTTTAGGTAGAAAAATAACCTAAAACACAATTTGAACCTGGGATGATTTCACCACAGTGATGTCAACAATTAGGTAGAATAATTAAATGATTCCACCTGAACACATAGTATTACTTGACAAGTTTTCAAGGTTTTGGAGCCCTCCTCATGTTCAGCACTAGTATCAATAATTTCAATGCAATTCACTGAATGCACATGCCAAATATTGTATATCCTCTACAGCAACCATGTCCAGCGATAAAGCTTAGGATCCAGACTCAAAGACCTCAACAGCGTAGGTTACTTAATTCATTGGACTGTTTTGAACATCTCTTCTGCAGCACAGTTAATTATTTTATTATTTCTGTATTTGGAATTGAGCCCAGGTACGAATGTTTATTAGGTTAACATTCCACTTCTATGCCAGCCCTTTTCCTCTCTTGTTACTTTTATTTTGAATTAACGTCTTATGTTGAACCACTGCCCGGCCAGAGAAGACTTTAATGTTTGATCTTCCTACTTAAGCTTCACAAATAGTTGGTATTTCAGTTCAGTTTGGCAGTAAGGACATCTCTTAATTCCTATGTTTGAGGTTTTCAAGAGGAGTAGGTAAATTTAAAATCATCTCCTGCTTGAAGAGAATGGATGTGCACTTTAATTGATTTTCATGAATCTTTATTTTTCTTTATTAATTAACTAATTAATTTATTTTTTAATTTATTTATTTATTAAAGATTTCTGCCTCCTCCCAGCCACCGCCTCCCATTTCCCTCCCCCTCCCCCGATCAAGTCCTCCTCCCTCATCAGCTCGAAGAGCAATCAGGGTTCCCTGACCTGTGGGAAGTCCAAGGACCACCCACCTCCATCCAGGTCTAGTAAGGTGAGCATCCAAACTGCCTAGGCTCCCCCAAAGCCAGTATGTGCAGTAAGATAAAAAACCCATTGCCATTGTTTCTGTGTTCTCAGTAGTCCTCATTGTCTGCTATGTTCAGCAAGTCCGGTTTTATCCCATGCTTTTTCAGAACCAGGCCAGCTGGCCTTGTTGAGTTCCTGATAGAACATCCCCATTGTCTTAGTGTGTGGGTGCACCCCTCGCGGTCCTGAGTTCCTTGCTCGTGCTCTCTCTTCTTCTGCTCCTAATTTGGACCTTGAGATTTCAGTCAGGTGCTCCAATGTGGGTCTCTGTCTCTGTTTAAAGAAACTATCTTTTTTCATTTTACATACCAATCCCTCCCTCCTTTTGCTTGCTCCACCATCCCTCACCCACCCTCATCCATGCCTCAGAGAGGGTAAGGCTTCCTATGGGAAGTTAACAAAGTCTAGCTCATTGTTTTGAGGCAGAACCAAGGCCCTCTTTACTATATCTAGGCTGAGCAAGGTATCCATTCAAAGAAAAGAGGTTCCATATCCAGTACAAGCAGCGGGGATAAAGCCTAATCTCACTGCCCATAGCCTCACAGTCTACCCCAGTCATACATCTGTTACCCACATTAGGCAGACCTAGTTTGGTCTTATACTGGCTCCCTCACTCTCAGGCTGAGTTGCTGGGCTGTTTCATGTTATCCCCACCATAGAGTTAACCTCTTGGCTCAATTTCTTCATCCTCCCACTCTTCCAGTGGACTTTGGGAGCTCAGCTCAGTGCTCCACTGTGGATCTTTGTATCTTCTTCCGTCAGTGACTGAATGAAGGTTTTATGATGACATTTAAGATAGTCATCAATCTGAGTACAGGACAAAGCCAGTTGAGGCACCCTCTCCACAAATGGTTAGGCTTTTAGCTGGGGTCATCCTTGTGGATTCTGGGCATTTCTCTAGTGCCAGGTACTTGCTAGTCTCATAATGGCCTCGTCAATCAAGATATCTCTTTCCTTGGTCTCATCTCTGTCCTCCCATCTCAACCATCACATTCTCTCCTCACTCCTTCTCCCCTCCTCCCTCCCCTCTGCCATCCCTTCTCACTCTACCCCCACACTCCACCTAGATACCCCTCAACCCAAGAAAGGATAAAGAAAATGTGCTACATTTACAAAATGGAGTACTACTAAGTGGTATAAAACAATGACATCTTGAAGTTTTCATGTAAATGGATAGAACTAGAAAAAACAACCTGAATGAGGTAACCTAGACCCAGAAAGTCAATCATGGTATGTACTCACTCATAAGTGGATAATAGCTGCAAAGCAAAAAATAATGAGCCTATAGTTCACAACCCCAGAGAAGCTAAGTAACAAGTACAACCCTAAGAGAGACATACACAAGATCTCCTGAGAATCCTTAACTATCAATAAAATATTTAATACATAATTTCCCTACTTAATGTAACTCTTCATAAGAAACTTCTAAATTCATACTGTATTTTTTGGACTATATAGGACAAGTTGAAAGGAATAAACACTATAAAATGATTGATTTTAGTTGAAAGACATAAAATGTCTGCCATCTTCTCCTTATTCATTAAGCATCCTTTCATAGTTGTTCGTCCTAAATAACGACATGTCTGTGCACCTTTTGCTTTGTTTTGTTGTGGTATGCTGACTGTGCTTTATAAACATCCAAAAGACGTGACTTAAAATTATTCTTAAAAAATATTACTTAAAAATTACATTCAAATTTAAATTTTCTTCCCACTAAAAAAAATATTTTATTTTCCTTAGAAGTGCAATTTATCTCAAGATGAATAGCAAATCTATAGTATTTTTAATACTTATTATGCCAACTTGATAATTTGTAACTTTTGTAGTAGTTATTTATTTATTCTAGCAACAAAATTGTTCAATATTTTTTCCAATCATTACGTTTTTAATGTTCATGAAATTGACAGTTTGGATAAATATTTTTGCTTGAAGTATCAGTAATTTTTCTAGTAAACCATGAATATAGAAAAACAAAAACCTAACCACATATTTGTCCTGAAAAGTTTAATAACTTATTCTACATTTCAAGCAACACTCCATCTTTGCTAATGTTTTATGCATTTTTTATAAAAATATATATATATTCACTAAAGTAACTATAAAAAATGATCACATCTCCAATAGTCCTACTAATAAACTTCATAATTTTTGTTTACTCACAAACCTTCTCTATTGTTTTTTGCTGGCCTTTGAATAATGCCACACTTCTTTTGTAAGATTTGATGTAGGTATCCAAAATAACAGTAACAGTTCTTTGATCGTTTATCTTACACCTTGTCAGACACTTTCTCTTAAATTGTAAGACTCCTGCACACTCAATTGCGTTTGTACTCACTTATCAGGACTACTGCCTTGCATTTTAGTGCTTTATAGATTACACTGTAAAAGGAGCTTCTGGCAAAATGTTTTGGATGTGATCCTCTCTTCCTGGATCTCAGCCTTTTGGCTTTCTTTGTTCATTGTATCATACTAGTCGACAGTAATATGATCCTGCTTCGCTATTGAAGAAAAAATCACATGCAAATTATATTCTTGTGGTTGGAAATAGAATAATCTTAAACCATGTTTTCCTTTCTACATGATTAGTGAGATATTCATACAAAACAAAACAAGTAAACAAACAAAAAAGAACTTATAGGATTATGGATATTGATAAACATAACTGTACAGGGTAGCTGATAGGCTCAAAATTCAAAGCAAATTACAATTCTGCTTAGTAGTGTGAGAGACCGAGGCCTGCCAGTGTGAGGATACTAATGATTTCCCAAAGCAGACTGATGAATTTAATTACTCTCCTATATCCCTCAAACACTTTTCTTTTTGTGTTGTATTATGGACACAATCTGTTGAAGGCAGCCAAAATTAACATGTGCTTCTGATTACAGTGACCATGAAGAAGTAAGAAGATAGTGTTTCTCAATGGTGCCACAAAGACATGGACTCAAATATGTTCATAGCAGCATTGTTTGTCATAGCCAGAACCTGGAAACAACCTAAATGCCCCTTTACCAAAGAATGGATAAGGAAAATGTGATACATTTACCCAATGGAGTACTACACAGCAGAATAAAATAACATCTTGAATTTTGCAGGCAAATGGAAGGAGCTAGAAAACATCATTTTGAGTGATGTAACCCAGACCCAGAAAGACAATTATAACATATACTCACTCATAAGTGTTTTCTAAACATAAAGCAAAGAAAACCAGCCTACAAATCACAATCCCAGAGAACCTAGACAACAATGAGGCCTCTAAGAAAGATATACATAGATCTAATAGACATGGGAAGTAGAAAAAGATAAGATCTCCTGAGTAAATTGGGAGCATGAGGACCTTGGAAGAGGGATGAAGGGAAGGGGAGAGGCAGGGAGGGAAGCGGGAAAAAATGTAGGGCTCAATAAAATTTAAAAAAGCAGATAGTGTTTCATAAAACTCCTCCTGATTCTCAAACCCTTAAAAATCTGCTACTTCTTTGGCAGCATTTCCTTGGCTTTGAAGAGACTGATGTAGATTTACTACTTAAGACTGAGTACCAAATATTCACTTATTCATAGTGCTTTGACCAGCTCAGTCTCTATTCTAATTATCACCCACAGTAAATGAAGCTTTTCTGACAAAATGTGAAAACCACAGTATTTGGAAATCAGTTTAAATTCGCCATTAAAAAAAAAAAAACTTACAAGAATCCAAATGAGTTTAGTGACTTCAATTACATTTTGAATCATTTCATATAGTTAATGCTAATTATGGTTTTTTCAAGCATTTAAGTAATGTATCAGCCTTGTAACTGGAGATTTGTATTTGTTTTAGCTTTCCTCTTTATTTGTTGTTGAATTTAGGAGCTTTTTTCTATTGTAGATGATAATTCCTGCTTAAATATTAAGCTTGAACACATTTTCTGGAAGTCTGTAGGATGCCTTTTCAATCATTTTGCTGTTCACAAGATTTTATTTGAAGCAGTATAACTTGTCAAATTTATGAGTTATATTTTGACCATCCTTTTGGTGTTACATACAAGAAATTACTGCAAAAAAATGATCTTGGTTTGCTTCTAAAGGTTTTATAGTCTCAGGTGTTACAGGTAAGATATATTCTATTTTCAAATGACTCTTTTTTCATTCTAAAAGAGTCTCCACACCAAAGCCTAGTACCTTTGAGTATTAAAAAAGAATTAAATTTTTCATAGCTATATACTTAATTTTTGTAGTTATTGTGTCTAGTTCCAAATCCTAATTGAAATTTTATCTTACCACAAATTCTAACTAACATCAAGGATCCCAATAGTAGTTGAACACTGTAACAAGCTTTTAATTATTTTCAGTTAAATCCTCTAGGTTTATTAATCTTATCAAATTGTGCATTATCTTAGAATTGTACAGTCCACCTGTTTAATATGTCTTTTTATCTTTAAACTGAACTAATATTACAATATATAAAACTCCAGGCTGTCAGTTGAAGTACGTGAATTTGAGCAACTCAGTGGGTCTAGGCACCTGGTGACTACTGCATTTGGGATAGATACAGAATATTCAAATATCACTATGTGCTGTATGACTCTGATTTATAAATTTAAAAATTTTTAAATTTGTATGTTTTCAGCCAGATTACTAGGTTGACCTAGGATTCTGTAAGAGATACAAACTACCCTATAGGGTGAAATGATCTTCATGTGACCCATTAGTTATAAGCGCATGCAACAATACCTGGCTTACAGGTTGTTTTTGTTTTTTTTAAACGGCATTACTGTTGTTTATATAGTGGAATTAAGGCATTGTTGGAGAAGACAGACAGTTCTGTGGACAGTGTTATGACATTCTGCTTAGAACCATCATTTAACATCATTGATTTGAGATTATTTATTCATTTGTCCAAGCTTGAGAGTGGCAGGCAAGAGTATTGTAAAAGATGTAAAAATACAGAGCTCTGCATGTGTTTTAAAATAAATCTGTGAAAGAGCAAAGAAAATAATTGGCCTCAGTTTATAGTATTTTGCTGCTATCTACAGGTAGAAATGTATATAAACTACTATAACTCTATTCTTTGAGACAAAATTCATTATTACTTTTGGGAAAGTGTACTCAATGCATATAATTAGTATGTTAAAATACACAATATTAATTCTTCATAACAATTTCTATATAATAGAAGAGATATTGTCATTTTAAATTGAAAGGTAAAATGTGTTCAGAACAAGTGTTATTAGACTGCTCAAAGAGAGCTGAACAAGAACAACAGCAGACAAGATAGCCTTAAAAGGAAAATGCCTATGAGGCCTCAACCATCCACAAAGACTATAGGTAACCAAGAAATACTAAGAGAAAGAGAAATAGTATCCCTTCAGAGAGCATGCCAATAGATTATTCAATACTAAATGTTTATTCCTTATATCTTCAAGATATCTACAAGAAACTTTATGCAGACTGAGCAGGTTGTATTCAGGTATACATATACATATTATGTAACAACAGATAAAAACCAAAGTCTATGAATGTAAAAGAGAGCAAGGAGATATTTATTAGAGAATTTGGAGGGAGGAAAGGGAAGAGAAAATTAATGTAGCTATATTGTAATCTCAGTAAATTAAAGAAATAATTAAAAGTCAATATACATGGCCTATTATTCTTGATATGTATATATGTCATTTGGAATGCCCCTGCAAGTCAGGGAATTAGTAAGTGATGGTGGGAAATTTAAATAGAAGGAAGATAGAATACAGTGGTAAAAGGGGTTATAAAGTGGAAAAATAAAATAGGAAGTATTAAAGTAGGTTAGGGGATGAGAATGGATGGTAAAGAATATAGGGATGTATAAATAACACTTAAGACCTTTCAAATCACATGGACCTACTGTAAGATGTTCTTAAAATATATACACAAATGCAGGGACCCCTGATCGCTCTTTGGGCTGATGAGGGAGGGGGAATTGATTGGGGGAGGGGGAAGGAAATGGGAAGCGGTGGTGGGGAAGAGACAGAAATCTTTAATAAATAAATAAATTTAAAAAAATAAATAAATAAAGGAAAAAATAAAATGTACTGATAACATATAAAATAAAGCCAAGTAAAGATGAAAAATGCAAACAAAAAAAGAAAGATTTTAAATGGAGTTAGCCTATAGCAAGGTAGCAATAACCATACACAACAGCTGAGGCTGACAAATGAAGTCCAGCGACAGAAAGGACAATTTTTTTCAGAGATATTGGCCAGTGAGTTCCAATAAACCCACAAACGTTAGTTGTTATTGCCAATGCTTTATTGTCTTCAAGAACTTTACAGCAAGACTTTATTTCTGAAGATACCTCATACTTGAATCATAAAAGATGGAGAAAAAATTTTATATTCACATGGACATTGTGTCCCTACTGTTTACATAGGACTGCAAGGCACTCTGTACACTGCGGGAAGAGAAAAGTAATAACCAGTATTTTTTTGGAATCCTGAGAGCTTTAGTAATGACCACCAGACAGGTCAAATGCACTGACACAATACTAAAAAAAAAAATTACATGACAATAACCAAGCCCTTTCTGATTGCATTTTTCACTTGCTCTAAAAGATGAAACCCAAGCCAGACACTGTGATCAGGGGTCAAGAACCTATGGCTAAGTAGGTCATAAGCTCAATGTGAAGGACCTTCTATTCTTATTACGTTAAATGAAAATAGTATTAAACCATCTTTTAATTAGTTATCATTATTCCCAAATTGAAACACTTTTCAACCCTTATCAGAGAGTATGTCTTATGCAGAAATGGTGAGTAACTCAGTTCTGGAACTCATCAAAGTATAGACAGAAAGAAATAATGGGCTGATAAGGTCTAACTAAGATATTGGAGCAACATCCTGTGGTGGTTTGAAAGAAAGATGCCTCAAAATAATCACTCAGAACTATATTATTTAAATCATCGCTTGGCCAATCACTTAAACGTATTGAAATTGAGCTCTTACATCAAGAATTAACCCATTTCCATTATTTTGTATTTTACTATGAGGATTGTGGCCTACCGGCCAGGTTCCACCTGGCAGCTTGCATCTTTCCCCTCCAGCAGCTACATGGCATCTCACTTGACTCTGTCTACTCTCTCTCTCTCTCTCTCTCTATATATATATATATATATATATATAGATAGATAGATAGATAGATAGATAGATAGATAGATATAGAGATAGAGAGACACACACAAATAGGGACACAAATAGGATATATATTTTTTTTTCCAGTATATATTATATATATATATATATATATATATATATATATATATATATATATCTTTTTCAGTATAGCTATATTCTGTTAAGCCATTGGCCAAAAGTAATTTCTTTACTTATTAACTAATAAAAGCAACACACATACAGAAGGACTTTCCACACCAAAGCCTATCTAAAAATATGCTGCTACAAAGAAGCCACATTTAATTCTATTCTTTTGTTTTTAGAATTCCTTCCCAAACTCTCTCCATTTTTATGTGCATGTAGTTGCCCCATTCTGGTGATATTTTGTAAATAGAGACTGCCCTTTCATTCATTCCCAGCTTCCCAGAGACAAACAATCATATAGAAACTGTATTAACTACAACATTGCTTGGCCAAGAGCTTGGGCATATTCCTAGCTACCTCTTATATCTTAAATTAACCCATTTTTGTTAATCTGTGTATTACTAAGCAGCTGTGGATGAGTGGGTAAGGTTCCAGCTTCTGTCTCCCTCAAGAGCTAAATGGTTTCTCCTTGACTCTGTCTACTTTCTCTATCTATCTATCTATCTATCTATCTATCTATCTATCTATCTATCTATATTCAAAAATCCTGCCTGGTTTTGTTTTGCAATGCCATTTGCTGAAACAGTTTATTCATTAACAAATGGTAATAAAAACATATTTACAGCATACAAATGGGAATGACACATCAAAATGAAATTTGGGAAAAAATGAAAGTAGAAATTATTATAATAAGTGAGATATTCAGAGTTAGAAAAGCAAATTCCACATGTTCTTTTTCATATGCATACCCTAGTTCTAATTTTTTTTATTTAAGGGAATTTACATTCTCTTGAAAGAGGAAATGAAGCTTTAAGCAATAGGAATTAGTATCATGAAAAATTTGAATTGCAAGCTGAAAGGAGATTGTTGGGGTAGAAATGCATGGAGGAAGGGAACTTGGAGAAGTAGTTGGGAAGACATAGTAATGAATACACAAAAGGGTTCAAAATCATCAAAATGAAAGTAATCAATTTGTGTGTTAATAAAAATACTAAAATAAAAGTTAAAATGATTCTCTTTATAAACAAACATATCTGCTTTGTTTATTATCAACAAAAATAACTTTTGTCTTCCACTCTTCCACGAAAATATTTTTCCTCAATTCTTAAGTTGTTCAGAATTCTTGTACAAAAAATATTTGATATTTTTCTGACTTTTTCAAAGTACCCAATATTGCAAACAGCATTGCTTGCAGAGTTTTTGGGATAATGACAGAGAAAGTGAGACCCTATTTGTGTCGACTTTCCAGAGACAATCCCTACCTTAGGAATTTTGGGAGTTGATAAGTAGAGACAGATAATACTACAGTTAAATTAACTGTTAAGTTAAATGAACTTAACAATGGAATGTTATTTAGTTGCCTAATGCTGTCTTACATTTACTTATTACATTATTTCATAAATTATTTACTTCCATTTTATCTATATGGTAAAAATAATTCATGACACTATTGAATACTCCTAACTACAAACCCAGTTGATTTTGGACTAAATAGCTTGAAATGATCCTAATAAAGGACTTAGTCTATAAACTGTTGCTCTGGCAATGAACTTGAGGCTGGGAAAGTTATAAACAAAAAAGTTTTATTTAACTCACAGGTTTAATGATTCATGAGCATGGCCCCAGCACGGACTCAGCTTCTTCTCAGCATTCATAAAGAAAGGAGCAAGAGAAACAGGTAGAAGACAAGAAACTGATGTGAGATATCTTTTTGTTCTCAATTAGGCCAGAGTAACAAGAGTTAATTTTCTCCTACTAAAGTAATATCCACACACTGAAAATGTGTTAATTTGTCAAAGTTCCAATGAGTTTTATAAACTTCTTTGTGCCTGTCAACAACAATGTCTATTGTAACCAGCCTGAGCATGCACTTTGGTAGAGACATGCCCTAGATAAATCACAACAGTGACCATACACAATTTACATAAAGTAGAACAGCAAACGAGTATAAATCAGGACCATACCTACTGTTTTGTTAAATCTTCATAAGTGTTAATGAGAAAAATGTTGATAATATTCATTAAATATAAAATTGTGTTATGTCTGTAGAGAATACATTAAAAGTAATATGAAAATGGTGAAAGTGAGTGTTATTGTGCTGACATTATTAAGACTTCATTGCTATTTAATTGCATGGTTGACAATAACATAAATGTTCCCCGTGCATTTGCATTTCACAAGTTTGTTTTACTCATCAATGTTCATGAAGGTGCCAAGCATCAGTCATACCAGGATCATAGTTTCAAATATTCAAACTTTACAGAATGGAAAGTAGTTCATGATAGCCATTTTGCTTCATTTTTTTATAATAAAGTTGATGGTACAGATAAGTGGAAAGTTTGAAGTAGATATAATTTTGTTGATTCAGTTTATTGGAAGCAATATAAATTGTTTTATACTCATTAGAAATATATGCATAAATGGGAAAGAAGTGAAGAAGGAATGGTAAAAAAGAAATATGAGGAGAAGATACTATTAAAAAGAATACAAATAAATAGAAATATCAAACTCATGGTAAAATAAAGGTCTTTGCCAAAAGATGTGGATAATGAGTTTCTATCATGAAAAGAAGGAAAAATAAAATAATTAGCATGATTGCAAATACTTTTTAATGGCACTGCCTTATATTGGGAGAATTTGTGGCTCATTTCTATAACTAAATTTTTCTTTTCCTAATTTTGTTTAATTTTAATCATTTATGTGTGTGTGTGTGTGTGTGTTGTTTTGTACATATGAGGACAGATGCCTATGGATGCCAGAAGTGCTGGATCCTTCTGGATCTAGAGATACTGATGTTTGTCACACTCCTTATGAGAGTACTGGGATCAGAAATTAGGTTCTGCTGAACAGTGCAAGCTCTTAACCCCTACGGCATCTCTCATTCCTATATTTACCACTCATCTACAATAAAGGGAAGGGAAAGTGAAGGCCAAAATCAACTTTGGATTTAATGGAGTGCATATGAACTAAACAATGTAGATGGAAGGGAGATTAAGAGCCACATTTAGGGTCTTGTATGAATTTAGGATTTGATGATGGGTCAGTTATTGGACTTGTCTTTTCATCCCACGCACAACAGAAAGCAAGGGTTAGATTTGCTTAAAGTTTACTATTTAAATGGAATAACTGTGGAGTCTCATATATCATTGAGATTACCAACTAACATTTAAAAGAGAGACTGTCAGGAGTGAGGCGAAAATAAATTGAGGACAGGAAAAGAATAGAAAAAGGGAGAGTACCATGTCATGGAGGGAAGAAGTACATGAGGGAGGATGGAATGAAAGATAGAGCCTATAAAAACTACACCTGTTCTAAGACTCTGATATTATATTGCATCCTAGACCTTCTGTTCTGTTTCCTCCACCATTGTCCCAAGTTTTTGTAGTTTCTCAGATCAGAAAAAAATAAAAATATATCAAATATACTCCTTGAAATTGGAATAAACATTCAGATCATATTTAATCTATTATCACAATGATAGTACAGCAGATTGGAATTTGAACATTTGGTCAACACGGAATCAATAATTGGTGAGATGATCAGGAGATGATTAAATTACATCCTTAACTATAAAAGTCTTAGCTAATTACCTATGTTTGCATCTCAACATTACAGTGGGTGTATTTATAGATGATAAATATATTTTTGTCTTACTTCATACCAAAACCTAACAGTTTAGTTTTTAAGAATTTTACTACTGTGACCCCTTTATAAATTTGTAATGACCTTTTATAAATTTGTAAGATAAACCAGGCTGTATGATAAGATGTTTCTTGGAAGAATATATAAGATGCAAAATCATGAAAAACACTTATACTTTAACTCATGCATAATTGAGTTAGAAACTATATGTATTATCATTTCTAGAATTTAAAAAGTCTGTAAAGTATTTTACAGCATCCTAGTGCAGCATTGAATATTCTTTGGAGCTCTACACAAGCAAGCAGGGACCGGCAGACTTTGAACTGCTGTGAGCTGCTGAAATCCAGAAGATGGTGCTGTTTCCATTTCTACTGCAGTTTGCAACTGCAGAGAAACAATTCATTTCCATCTCGGCCACTGATGGTGGTGAATTATTGAGCTTACCTTCGCAATAGGAACAGTTAATGCGGCTTTGCTCTTGAGGGTTTCACATTTACAAATAATTTGCATAACATTTCCACACACCGGGTATGAGAAAATGTACTACTTCACAAGCAATCTCACGTTAATGGATGCTGATCAGTTGCAACAATCCTAGTTATCTTTTGCAAGGAAGTACTCTCAAATGTGAAAACGCATATTAGATAAAAGACCTATTTAATTTTCTGGTTACTTATACGGCTATTAAAATGCAACATGCAGACCATTAAAGTGGTGATGATCCTTATTTAATGGAATGTGAATTTATTCTTCCAAATGCTGAGCACTTTTATGGTGACGTGTTAATTATGCACTAGCCAGGCACAATAGATTCAGCCAGTTAACACAGATAAATGGGGTATGTGATATCTATAAAATATCAAGCCAATTCCACTTCATTCAAACTTCAATAATGAATCCTTTACACAAACTTACAAGTGTCTGTGGTGTTGCTGAAAAGAGGAATATGTTTTGAAAAGTCCCTTATGAACCAAACATACCCTTTTAGTGAGTGCTCAGTGCTAGCCTCTGCTGGCATTACCGTATTGTCTCTCAAACTCAAACAAAATAAAGATGGCAAATCTAATTTTTCCAATATGTTTACCAACAAATCAATGAATAGTAAAAGATGAAAATAAATCTAAAATTGTGTATATATATTTTAGCACAGGTCATAATTTTGATGGTTTAATATTAAACTAGCATTATAACTCTGAGAACTAAACTTTTCTTTGTCCTAATATCTGTTTTTATTGAAATCAAGAGTATAAGTGTCTGTATAAACTATGACTTTTAATTTATATGATAATTTAAATAAATTATGCTTCCATGGTATGTTTAAAATACAGCATGAACACATTAAGTTACCAAGCAAATGAGAAATCTGAGAGAAGAGTCACAGAACTATTATTTGCATGTGTCTTGGGTAGGAGAGGGAAGCATGGGATGAGGATGCCCAAATGAAGGCATGGAAAACAATTCATCATATTGTCCCTCATTTGCTAAACAAAATGTTTGAACCATAGTTCATTACACATGTTGCTTTTTAAAAGGTGAAAATTATCCCCTGGAATTCCAGTACCGAGACTTCAAACATAGAACAACAGATTGTCTATCAAAATCATTTGAGAGTAGTTTTGTGTTGCTGTTGTATCTTTTAAAATATATTTCCTGGGGCTGGCTAAAAACAGAATTGCTTAATTAAATCCTGTCGGAAGAGGCTTGGGACTACATTTTTACAAACTTTTTTTTTTTTTTTTAGAAACTTATAAGAATAGCAAAAATTCAGTCCTTAGCCAAAACTTAAACTGGGAAATTGTCAACACATGGAGGCACAGAGAAATAAATGATGATAGATACTGCAGTCTTAATAAACAAAGGATAACATAATGATGTTAGCAAACGAAGTTTATTAAATAAACCAGGAAAGGACACAACAGATATAGAGATATGATTTCTTTTAAACTTGCATAGCCCAGGCTTTTAGTGGGAGATACCCTCTCCCCAAACGACAATTTTTTCCCCGAGCTACAAGAACTTAATTCAATAATTAGTTACCTCATTTCATTTTCCTACATCCCTTTCCCAAAAGTACTTCTAACACTTATTTGCCTGCAGCCAAAATCTAAGGAGGATCATTGCAACTGCTTCTTCTGATGAGTGCAATTTAGGGAAATAGTCAGTATGTCTGGAAATATAATTGTGTGCCTTGTGTTTTTTGATAAGGTCTTTGGTGAACCAATTTGAAGTTTCAATGCCTTTTCTAGAAGGTAAAAATGAAAAGAATATATATATGTGTGTGTGTGTGTGTGTGTGTGTGTGTGTGTGTGAATGTGAGACTCTCAAAAGAAATTGTTCAACTGAGCATTATAATATCATTATACATGTTTAAAATTACTTAAATAAAAAAATACCTGAATCTTTTTATGATGTCAATGTTTTCTTAACATATGATAGGCCTCCCTGCAATTTCTGCATAAATTTTCATAATATGAGTTACTCACAATTTCTTAAGCAAACACCAATCTACTTCCTAGATTATAGCAGATAAACACATACAAAATCCCTGGAAAAAGTTGTACTATTTATTTCAGTATTTGATGAACAATTGGTGATATAAGGGCAAGCCCATTTTTACTTTGCATCATTTGCATAGAAAGGGAGTAAGAATATGCACAGAGATTTTAGATACTAGATTATCTGAAACAAGTAACACATGTACTAAATATACATTTTGGAATCCATGAACAGAATCTATACTTACAAAGTTGTATGAGAACAAGTAGTCTAGAGAAAAGACAAAAATAGGATTTGAATCAATTTTTTGATTTCCTTTTAATCTTTTATGAATGTGATTACAAAATATATGACTTGATGATATACAGTATATATTTGTAACCAATTGATCTTTTGCAAGTGTTGGCTGTGGGAGAATTGTCTGTAATCTCTCAATCATGTTTTAAATAAATGCTGATTGGCCAGGCAGAAAGTATAGGCAGGAAAACCAGACAGAAAGTAGAAATGATGTAATGAGAACAGGAGAATTCTGGGAAGGAGGAAGTTGATTCCTCCCACTCCTGCCCAGATCACCAAAGCAGCAGGATGTGATCTGCCTCACTGAAAAGGGTACTGATCCACATGGCTATTAGGTCAAAAAATGGGTTAATCAAGATATGAGATTTAGCCAGTGAGAGACTAGAGCTAATGGGCCAGTCAGCTTATAATTTATGGAGACTTATCTGTGATTGTCTTTGGGGCTAAACAGTTGTGGGGTACCTGGCAAGACAGAAACCCAAACAAACAGGCCTGGCCCCCCTCCATGTTACAGTTGGCGCCTCCTTCTCCCTCTCAGGCTTCTATAGTAAAGTAGCAGCAACTAGACAGGTTATATATCGTGGAATTTTAATTCTCACACAACTGTAGGCTGAGGAATTAAAATTAGGGTGTAGCCTGATTGGATGAGTGTAGAGAATTACAATAAAGTGGTCCCATACTTTCTCAGAATGGAGTGAGAGACAGTGACAGTTTTACATCTGTTTTCATAGTACTCAAGGCCATGTCCAAAGTGGTCCAGCATCTCAAACAGCTGTGCAACAAATGAAGAGAATGACTTCAAAATCTAAACAATGTATAAGTATCTTGATCAGAGTTAGAAAAGTATAGTGCAACATGATAAATATATGCTAAAATTGTATTAATATACAAAATGGCTTAAGAAGAGGTAGAAACATGCATGCATACAATATGACAAAGTAACTTTGCATAGGTACACAAATATTGTAAACAGAAATAGGAGTATATTCAATATAACAATTATAATTTGAATTTGGATCAAGATACAAAAATCTATACCAATGTAAATAGCTCAAAAGTATTTACTCTATTAGTCATTATTATTATTAGTGTGAGCAAGCTCACACTAATCTACCTATTAACCCGTTCAATTTCCTTTCTTTTTCTTTTTTTACAAAAGAGATCCCTGAGCTTATATAATTTAGTATCTGAAAGGCCATTGGCTAAAGGAGTTTCCAGAATACATGAGGTAGCTCTTATTGTTTTTATTTTAAGTTTTATTTATGTCCTGCTATGCTGGCAAAGAGTAAGTCAACTGTGTTGACTTTTTAACAAGGATTAAATCCCATTTTTAATGTCTCCCTCTCATAATCTAATTATTTCCAAATAAAAGACTCTGGGTAATAGATATCAACATATGAATACTGGGAAGGCCAAGAACATTTATTGTAACAGCTAACATCTGCTTTCAGTTTGTAAACTATTTCATTTTTCTTTTTTCCATTCTCACTATTGATATTATGATAAAACCACAACAAATGTTATTCATTTTTCTTTTAATATAAATGCCAAAATGAAGGCAAACATTAACACGAAAAGTTTGGGAAAAAATGTAATGGCAATGATAAACAAGCAATGCTTCTTTCTTCTCCCCAGAGTCTGTCTATGATTTAAAGTGAGACAATGACCTATAGGAAGTCCTACAATGTACCTTTTGATCAGAATGGTCCTGCTTTTGATATGTTTTACTTGTTTTTACTTCTAGGTAATGCTATGATGGAAGAGTTCGTTTCAACATTACAAAAATATGAAAAACTTTTGCTCTAAGGCAATATCACAAATGGAACATCACAACCCAATTCTAGTGCTTTTTTCAGCAATGTAAAAAATATTTCTGAACACTGGCCTTTCTTTTTTACTGCTTGCCTTATCTTTTCTTTTCAATTATTCATAGCCTCCTAAGGACCACTTTCAGTAGAAAATAGTATCAATGGGAGGTAAAGACAGCAAGGCATGTATTTTTGAATGGATTGTGGAGAATATCTATTTAGAAATTTAAATGTATATGATCAACATAGAAGATAAAGGTACCTGTTCAATATCACTGTTACCCACAGTGTTCTGCATCAGCCTATTTTAACCTTCTGATGTTCTTCCTAGGGCATTTATGTTTCTTTCTCTTTTATTTCTTTTTATGCTGAATTTGCTTTTACATTATGAAATTTGACATGAAGTGAAAGGATTTATTTTTTAATGTTTTACTTTGTATTATATGTAGAAATATTTTGAAGAGAATTAGGACACGTATAGTCTCTGTTATTGTTTGACTGTCCTTTATAAAAGCTGCCCTGCTCTTTCTCTTACATTTAAAAATATTTAGGACATTCCAACTCTTGAACCCGACTTTTTAATGACATTTTTATTTATTTTTATTTTCATGGTCTGCTTTTTCAAAGTTCTAAGTTTAAATATTCATCTATAAATTAGCTTAAAGACAAAAATGAACAAAGGTAGTTCACTAAATAAAAATAAACTTATACAACCGTTGCTTAGAATTTGGTTATGTCACATATTTTAGATATATGTAAATATATATAAGTAAAAGAAATTTGTCTTGAAATATGTGTAACTATGACTTATAGGCAAGTCTTTTAAAATTTCACATGTATTCATATATTTCTAATTCATGATAGTATCAATCAAATTTTTCTCTGTAAAGGTTTAAGCTGAGCAAAGCACCCCTGGGTGACCCTAAGAAGGGTATGAGAGGAATCACATGGCAATATGGCTACCTGTCTTAAGTAGCCTATAGGCATGGTCTTGAGCAAAACCAAGGTGGGGTTGAGTTTTGGCAGGGTTTCTCCTGGGCACAGTTTGAAGAAGGCAACTCCATCAGAGGGGCTGCCACTTGTAGCATTGAGTGTGGTGAGAACAGCTCCAGGGGAGATGCTGCTCAGGGTCCAAAAGGTGGCTGTGTGGAATGGGACTCCAAGTTGGAGATTCTAAACATCACTTTTGGAGTATATATGGAGACAGGTAAGGCTTCACCTAAACATCCATATTCCTAAGAACACCTGTTTTTTCTTTACATAAATAAATAAATAAGCCAAAATTAAGGAGCAGTGGAAAAAAAAACAATATCTCAAAAAATAATGGTTCTGGTCAAACTAAGTATCTGCAAGCAGAAGAATAAAGATAGGTCCATATCTCTCCCCTTGCATAAAACTAGACTGCAATGAATGGAGGGCCTTGATATAGGACCAGTGTCCCTGAACACAGTATAAAAGAAAGTAGCAAATAGACTTGAAATCATTAGGATGTAAATGAACTTTCTGAACAGGACCCTTTTACCACAAGCATTAATGCTAACAACAAATAGTATATTGGGCCTCGTGGAGCTAAAAAACAAAGGACATCATAATTTTATCAAAGCAACCACCTATAGAGTGAGAAAAAATCTTTATACTGTACATCTGGCAGAAAGTTTCTATCAAGAATATACAAAGCCGGGCGGTGGTGGCGCACGCCTTTAATCCCACATTCAGGAGGCAGACATAGGCAGAACTCTGTGATTTAAGACCAGCCTGATCTGGTTCAGGACAGCCAGTGTTTCACAGAGAAGCCTTGTCTTGAAAAATTAAAAAAGAAAATTTAATAGTAATAACAAAACTTAACAAATTCAATTTTAAATTAGAGTATAATTCATTGGTTTCTGAGAGTGGACATTGTGGTATCATGTCTCAGTATGCCCTGGGCACCTTGGGAAAAGGAGTATATGTTGTCTATGTTTCTTCCTGGGAAGGAATTTATTAACATCAAATGATATTTAATTACTGGAGCCTTTGGTAATATATTTGTAAACTTTATGAATGTGCATATCTAATTGTTTTTATAAAACAAAAAATTTAAATATTAATGTGATTATGTCAAATAACATATAGTAATAAACAAGTGTTCTCAAAAGGTGAAACACAAGTGGCTGAGAAACAATTGAAATATTCAATATTCTTAACCATCAGGGAGTTGAATATTGAAAATACTTGGAGGTTTTATCATTTTTCAGTGAGAATGGTTGAAATTATACGAAGTAGATGTAGGAGTACAAGCAAGTACACTCACAGTGGAAATTATTATAGTAGCATCTCAAAAAGCTGAAACATAACATGTCATAACATCCAGACATATGACACTTTCACTATTGGTCTGTTCAATTCATAAGTCATAAGTTAGAAACAGTTTAAAGTAGTATAAAGTTATTTTAGCCAATGATTCCATACGTAAGAATATGCAATAATATATCAAGAATTCATATGGAGCAGAATTTTGATTCGTACTCCAAGAGATATTTTAAATTTTCAGTTTTGTTATGTACATTTCTTACTAAAGAGTCCTTGTTTGTTTTACTGCTTGTCATGGAGGAACCATAAAGTGAGAGTTCTAGATAAGACATTCATTTCTAGCTCAAGTTTTTTAAAATGACAATCTTCTTGGTGAATCAATCTGCCTTAGCCTCGTACTACTATATTTGTTATAGTTATGCCCTAGTCAGAGGTGTGTGACTATACTAGATTATAGGCAAAGTCTGATCCTATGGATTCAATAATTTACTTTGTCCTGTACTGGGCCAAAATGCTAAATCTTGGAGATTACCAGTCACTTTTTAACCAATAATCCTATGACCCCTAGTGACTTTGCCATGGTCTTTAAGAAATAGATTTAGTGTGTTCAAACCATTTGCAATTTATGTAAGAAAAGATACAAGAAAAGTCCATTTTTATAAATCACAATACACCCTTATACAAAACAAACAAAGAAACCTACAAGAAAAAAATGAATAAGGTTTTGGTTTTGGTTTGGGGTGTTTGTTTGTTGTTCTTTAAAGTTTATTCAACACAAGACAATAACCGACTTCATGAGATAGCTGACCATGTCCATTACCAAAACAGCCTCTAAACTGGAATTCAGTCATGGAACCAGTTCCAGCTTAGACTTACTTGTCGGCACCAGGGGTCAGAGCTCTCCATCTGTTGGCATCTCTTTCAAATGCTACTCTCTTATGAATGTTGCAGGTCTCTTACACTCTGGACCTTTCAAATGCCTATCAATGTGTCTCTTGTCTAAAGCATCAGAAAGAAATGACTCTCTTCTTCATCCCTGCTGTAGTACAGGAACTAAAAGATTTTAATTTATACCACAGAACCTTGCTATTTCTCAGAATAAAGGCAGTTAAAACATCTATCAATTAGGGTCCATTACTACCCACCAAAGTGTTAGCAAGCTTTTGGTCCAAACTAAGACATTTACAGTACAATAAACGTATTCTGGGAAATACTTGAAAGATCTAGATTTCAGGCCAAAGAGCTGTCTAGATATTGGCTATATGTCAAAGCTTTCTTTGTTGGGATTGACAAACTGTCACTAATGTTTCTGTGGCTTAGAACTATGGGACTGACCATTTGTCACGTGTAGCAATAGCTATATGCTGAGCAGAGAAAGAGGTGTTTATTATTTTAAAATAATATTTTTTCAAAAACAATTCTGATTTCTATATTGCAACAACATGATATAATCAAAGTATAAAATTTCCTCTTATTTTTCAGTCTTAAACAACTTAAATATTGATATTGTCAATCATGAACAATTTCAAAATGGTTATAAAGAAAACAATTGATTCAGAATACTAAATTAGATATTTATATCAGCCAAATACATCTTGATTTTCATCTTGATTTTCTCCAAATATCTAGCTCCAAGGAAAAAGTATTTTTTAAATGTTGTCTGTCTGACCCCAAACTGTTAATATATCATATAAATAAAAAGAAGAAAGAAGATGAAGAAGGATAAACAGGGAGAAGGAAAAGAAGAAAATATAGGAGAGTAAAAGGAGATAAAAATTCTCAAAATTGAATAGTATAAAATCTAGCAGGTCAATCATAAAAAGTAATAATTTAAGCACTGCAGAAACATGTGTAACTCATGCTTTTCCTTTTCTAGTATATTTGTTTGTTTTGCCCTATTCTAATTTAGTTATTTTACTTTATTTTATTTCATTATTATTCTTTGGATGACGGTTTCTAATTAGGGGCAGAAAGAGTATTGATTCCAATGGGAGGGAAAGTGTGGAGGATCCGGGAGGAACTGGAGGAACAGAAACCATAGTAATACCTACATGAAAAAAATCTGTTTTCAATTAATAAAGGAAAGAAAAGGGAAGGGGGAAGAAGGTCTTACCAGTGTTTCTCTTGCTGACCTAACAAATGCATGATGACTAGGTCATTTAAATTTGAGTTAGAGAGAGTTAGAAAAGAAAATTACAGCTCACATTCTATGCAGCATACAAATATCAATAGTATACAAAAATAAGGTAAAAAGAAAACAAATGTCAAGCCAGATCAATGAAAACATAAACAAACAAACAAGTAAATAAATAAGGAAAAAAACACTTTATGTGTTGGCTTCAAAAGTTTTCCATTACAAAATTGAAGCAGCCATCCAAGTCACTGCTGGAACTTCATTTACTCATCAATAACCCACAACTAATCTAAAAAATGCCAGCTCTTGTTTTATTCTCCATAATCAGCCAAACTTGGTATTTGAAGAATAAGATAAAACCAAATAACTCTCAGCTTGTCCAATTACAAAATTAAAGTAGTAAATTTATTCACTCTTCTGAGAAAGAGGAATTGAGTAAAACGATACTGAGTCAGAGAACAGCCAGAAGCCTGCATTTTATGATCGCTTGCTTACGAAATTCATTGTGATAAGAGAAGCTTTGTTCACTAATTTATTAATAAATCGTGTCTCAAAATGCTTTGTAGGTAAGTTTTAATTATATTGTTCCTATGTCTTCAAAATTTTTAAGTTCATTGTGATCTTATTAATATACTAGCAAGTCTTTAAAGTATTACCTTTAGTCACATACACAAATTCATTCATATAGCCCACAGACATGTTCACACACATGCATGTGATGATTGTGAACACACATGCCCACATACACACACATGCATGAATAGGCACAGACACACATTCACACCTCAGCACACTTATAGACACACATGCACACAGTATGATTATATTACTCTGTCCACTTGTAACTTTCTTTTCACATGAAACAAAATATTCCATGCAAGATCTGTCTTTTCTGGTATATTTATTTTCACTCATGATATTCTCAATAAAACTGCCTAATAGGCCTATTTCTATTAAAGAAAACTGAACATTTATTTATAGGCTATCAATTACTTTGCTTCATGAAATATAAATGTCAAACTCCATGTATTTTTCTCCTGACCTAAATGACTTAGTCAACATTGACACCACTTCTATGATAAGGACATCTGTTTTTAATGGATGCTGAATTAGCAGTTTTTCTCTTTTGCTTCTCCTCATATTACTTGAGGTGTGTCTTCTTAAATGTCTTTGTTCAGCTTATCATGTATTACAAATTTCTTTTATTTTTTATTTTTTTTTCTTTCTTCTTTACTTTTCTTTTTTTTTCTTCCTTTTTTTTTTTATCTGTTTATCGAGACAGGGTTTCTCTGTGTTGCTTTGGAGCCTGTCCTTCCTGGAACTAGCTCTTGTAGACCAGGCTAATTTCGAACTACTTCTACCTCCCAAGAGCGTGAATTAAAGGCGTGGGCCACCACCACTCAGCCTCTGAATTTCTTTCTTTTGGAATGCCCTAGGAATCATCCTTTATAACTCTGGCATACATCTGTGCTCCCTTTCTGTTTTTACTCCCTTTCTGTTTTTACCAACTTCGGTTTCAAAACTGAAAAATTACTTTTCTGGGAAGGTTTTAAATATTTTTCCTGACCTTTCGTTATTGTCCAACAACAACAACTATTTTTTTTCTTAGTTTTGCCAGAAATGGAATGGGAGAGGGCTGTACACTACAGGACATCATCTGCTTCATCTTTTTATCTCTAACAATTACCTCCATTGTTACAGTCCCCATTTATTTGTGTACCTATATTCTTCTGTGTACCTCATAAGGAAATTTATATTGGCTTTAGAGAGCATCTTAATTAAATTAGTCCACTCAGATAACATCATAGTAAAACAGAGAAGCATACACTCTACAGCCCTTATAACTTAAGAGTCTAAGATCACTACACTGGTATAATCATGTTCTAATGATAGCTACTTTGTAAGTAGCAGTAACCAAACTTCAGAATCTTCGCCTAAGGGCAAACCAACTCCATATGTCCTCTTGTGCTCTGTCATAATCATATTTAGAAAGACCCTGACCTATGATCTAATCACTTCCCAAAGATCCTATCTTTGAATAAAATTATAATGTGGAAGATGAGTTACAGTATGCAAAGTTTTAGAGAAATGCGATCATTCAAGTTTTAAGAAAAAAATCTATGATGACAATTTCATCAAAAGGTGCTAAAAATATCTGCAAATATACTTTGGACAAAAAAGGAAAATAGTTGCTATTTCAAAAAAGTGTGCTTTTGGAGAAAATATGTCATCCCACAAAGACTAAGGATGATGAACCTATTTTTTTATCAGATATGTTTCCCAAGATATGTATGTAATTGTACAAACACAAAATGATAGATGGTAGACGACTTAATGAATACTTGCATAGATGATGTCATAAACATGGATATATGTCATTAATATTCATTATATGAGTAAACAATGTAAATGGATATTAAATGAAATAACTTTACTTATGTATAGATATACTAAATTTAACAAATATAATTTTTGAAAATAATTACAGTTTACTTTTTACTGAGGTACATAGTTGAAGTCTAATTTTTAGAAACTTATTACAATTAGTATTTTGTCAGTACTTAATATAGGTAAATCGTACAGTATTTTATTTTCCATTCATTTTATGCATGTATATTTATATAGATCTTTGTATTAGGTAAGACTGTAAAAAAGAACAAAAATTTTTCAAAGTTTAAAATGTTAAGAATCATTTTATAAACCTTTGCTCTTTTCTCTAAAGTAAATTCTGCAATATAGATTAATTTGAATTTCACTGTGAATATATATGAGATTTTTTAATATCTACCTTGACTCCAGGCATTATTGACATTTTAAATACTTTCTGCATTGTGATTCCAATTTAAACATTTTAAAACTAGAAATTAAAAGTAGTAAATATGTGTTTTTATAGCAGAACATAACTCATTGATGGTTGTCATATTAAATATTCATTGTCATATCAAATCTTCACCGACTGTCATTTCTGTTCCTGGAGAGCCCTGACCACAGTATTTTAGGATCGGAGAGAGATAATAAAAATAATCAAAGTACTATAGAGAATGTCAGATATTGTGTTTTTACTTTAATTTTGAGGCAATTAGAAGAATAAAATGTACAAAATGGTTTTTACAGTTTTCTCGAACTTGAAGCAGTTACAACACTCAGACATTTACGTATGAGCAGAAAAGAAAATTCATTCCAGATTTCTATTTATATGACAATAGTGTAAGCAAAAAAAGGGGACATGTTCTGGAGCAAACAGTTGGACCAGGGCTTTTTCCATAATGCAGAGCATTGACAATTATTTTAAGTTGTTGCTTTTTACTTTGTGATGTACTCAGATTTTCTGGATAATGTTTAAGGTCTAGTTACATGATTCTCTTAAGTTTGAAAATATAGACAGCAAATATAAATAGCTGAAGAGTGACTGGGCCAGAAAGTAATGATGGAATTGTGGGATGTTAAAGGGAAGGAAGACAGAGTTGGATGAAGGGATGTTAGTTTAAAAGAAATCACTTTTGTGTAAGAGATAACAGTGCATTGCTTAGTGTTATCACTCTTGTGGTGCATACTTTATATGATACTTTATTTTATTTTTATATTAAAATTTCAAAATGAAAAGCCCAGAGCCAATTACATCTAATCACAATGGATATGAAGTAACATTTATTAACCTCCCACATACATGAGATTAATAAACCTGCAAATTTAATAACTGACTAATAACTCAGTATAACAGTTATGATGTACAGTCATACACAGCTTTCCATTGTAATGGAATAGCTTTAAATTCATTTCAATGGACTATTTACAACAGAGTTAAAAACTGTAGCAATGAATTTGATCTCATAAATTTTTCATTGTACTTTAAATGAGTATATCAACATGATTAGAGTTGAATAAACTGATAAATGAAAGAATTTCTCCACCAACACTAAATTTCCTAATTATACTCAAGTACTTTTGAGGTCTCTAATCACTGTGTACTCTTTTGTAATCATAGTATAATTAGCCCAGTTAAAAGATGTTTCCAAAATTATTAATATTGAATAAAAAACTTGTTATTATAAACATGAGATTCTCCTTAAAAATATTTATGTTTGTAGGGTGTTACTTAGACATCATTAAAATCCACATTGCAGGTGGGTAAATGTTCTTTGGAAAGAAAGAGAGAACTTAGCTATTTGTTAAATCTCTAAATTTTCTAATGAGGAATGAGTCATATCTAAAAGAAATTAATTTAAACAGATGGTAGTTCTTGGCTAGGTCAAGTGAATTTGCTGCAAACTCGGTTCCATAGTTTAATGTAGGCCTTATATTTAGTTTGGATTGATTTTTATTTTTGATATAGTATAAAGTAGAAGTCTCTTCTCCATGTGAACTGTCAGTGTTTTCTCATTTCTTATTGAATAAGTTATTCCTTCTCCATTATATGTTGTTTCTCTTTTATATGTTTATAAATTGAGAATCGTGTGATTATAAACACATAGGATTACATGTACTTTCTATGTACCTTTCCATTCTGTCACATTCTCCTTTGTTTGTTTTCATAACAATACCATGCTGTTTTGAATATTAAACTGACATTAGTTTGGAGACAAGCAATTTCAATAGCACTGGGCTTGTTCAGATCAAAAAATTAAGAAAGAAGGAAAATTGTGCAGCATCCAAAAAGACTGCGTGGTGAGATGACAGATAGAAAGAGAAGCTAAGGGGAGGTCAAATTCTGTCATCAGCAGAAGGAGCTGTGCAGGTGGGGGTAGCATGAGATTATAGGAAATTTTCCTTCAGATTCAGAACTCAAAAATAGAATTCTGAGCAAATTGTTGTTAAATTTTCTCACACTGGCTAAGAGACTTTGAAGTCTCATTGATGGCTTACAGTTAATGGTTTCTGCAACTTTCAAGATTTTTGAAAGGCTGTTATTGAAAATATGGTAACAATGAGATCTGGGAAAATACACAAAGATGGACTACTCCAAAGGAACATAAAGTGCAGTGACTCACTCTGTAACAAAGAGGCTTATGAAAAGGAATGTAACAAAGAAGAACTTCAATCATCAAGTGAACAAGTTTGATAATTTTATAGTCCTTTACTTTTCTTCTTCCTATTCAAGCAGACTGTTAAATACATGGTCGTGTTCGCAAGAATGGAGGTGATGCTTCAGCTCAGAAATAGACACGTACTCAGATACGTACTCATGGTCTGGTTAAAGCAATAGAGGAGTATCAAACAATTTTTACCACTCCACTACTTCTTAGCACTGCATGTATGATTATGAAGGGTAGTTTGAAGCCGCAAAACAATCCCACAGCAGTTAAGAATTATGGATAATAAAAAGGTTATTTATTTGAGAAGAAAAATTTACAGATCACCATCCCAAAGAACAAATCTCTCATCACAAACAGAAAACAGAGAGTCTAGCAGCCAGAACGGGAGCTGGAAGCAAGAGAGAGAGTGCACAGTTGCCACTGCTTTAGAAACTATAAGAGAGCATGACCAAGTAGGCTGGTATCTTAAAGGCTATTGGCTGAAGAAACAGAATGTGCTCCCACTGCACCTCCCCTTTTTGTTTAAATAAGAGAGTTCCAAATCCAATACAAAACCATGTACACTAGGAACAGATATCAAGTATAATTAGAATTACATCCAGCATAAACAATATTAAGCAAGGAACATATATTAAATGTTTTGATAAACATTCTATCCTATGGAGTCTAAGTCTTGTATAGGAAATGGCTTGGCTAGATCATAAGAGTACAGTAACTACATCTGTCTAATCTTCAACCACATTAAAGGGCTAAGAAGGGAGATAAGTAAAATATTAAGGATAAGTCTAGAAATTAGGTTACCATTCATAAAACATACACTTAAAATGGTCTTTGAAAATAGCACGTATGTCCATGATGTGTGTGTGTGTGTGTGTGTGTGTGTGTATATATATATATATATATATTTCTTCTCCCTATAATCTCTTTAGAGCTCCAAACACACCACCCTCCCAATGTCATATTCTCCTTATTTATTTGTTCATTTTTTTATTTATTTTGACCCATTGAATACAAATATTCTGCTCATATGGGTGTGAATTATCCACTGAGGTAACCTTCAGGTTTTTAACAGAAAGTATCGTTTTCTTCTGTCAGCGGCAAGATGATCCAACTAGTAAAGATGCCTGTTGCCGAGCCGATCAACCTTTGTTGCCGAGGACTCACATGGTGAAGGGAAAGAACTGACTCAGACACGTTTTCACCTCACTTCCATACAAGCACCATGGCATGTGCCTGTCCACACACACTCCAGTTCACATGTACACAATAAATGAAAATAAAATGTAAAACGTTAAAAAGATTATTTGGCAGGATTAAAGGTAATTTTTACTTTAAAGGATATTGATGTTTAGCCATGAAAAATGGTTTAATTTCTTGGAGATGCCAATTTTTTGCCATCCAAGAGTAATTCAATGTTTATGGCCCTTATTCAGTATCATTTTCTGGTGGGCATTGTATTAAAAGGATTAACACATTTTCAATGTCCCTTTGACAAAAAATTTCAGGATGAGAGGGAAATTGTTATCAAGATAATCTTCATTTATACTGGTTTTTTCTTACAAAATATTTTTATAATTTGGTTTGCTTTATTTATTTAATTTTACCAACTCCAAATATTTTAATAATTTTCTTTCAAGCCAATATTTAAAGAAGTAATATATTAAGTGTATAAAATTTTTATGTAATTTTGTAAATTTTCTAAAATGTTGATTTTTACTCTTCAATTTAGTTAGATAATACATCTGAAGAAAATTTACAAATTGAAGATAGGATTATATATAGAGAGACAGACATATATCACTTTTTTCTAAATATATTGTCATAAGATATAGGCCAAAGTAATGTATATATACATATATTTTCCTTTGCCATCTATTCAATTTACTGCATGTTGTAATAAGGGCAGTGGCGGGGTTGCGTCCCCAACACCGCAGCCGCCTGCCCAGCTAGCTTTACCCGAAATAATTACACAGACACTGTATTCTTTTAAACACTGCTTTGGCCCATTCATATCTAGCCTCTTCTAGGCTAATTCTCACATCCCGATCAACCCATCTCTAATAATCTGTGAGCACCAGTCTTACCGGGAAGATTCTAGCCTAAGTCCATCCTGGGTCAGAGCTTCATAGCTTGTGTCTGCCAGGGAGCGAGGCATGGTGTCCCTCTGAAGGCGTCTGCTCCCGAGAGGAGAGCTGTCGAGTCTGAGCTCACTTCCTCTTCCTCCCAGCGTTCTGTTCTGTTTACTCCTCCCACCTATCTCCTAACCAATGAGATGGGCCAAGGCAGTTCCTTTATTAGCCAATGACCTTCCTCCATCATTTCCCCTTTTTCGGTTTAAAAAAAAAGAAGGCTTTAACTTTAACATAGCAAAATTACATATAACGAAACAGTTATCAAGTAAAAGTTACAATAATCTTTATCATAACTAAGGAAAACTATAACTAACTATTCTTAACTCCATCAAAGACTCCAGAAAGATACAATACTACCTAAGCAAACAAGAAAAAAGCAACTTTTAAAACTCTATAAATGACAGAGACATCTCACTGCCTGGACAGTCACCCAAAGTTCCTCTGTACTGTTGGGGCATCCATCTTCAGCCTTCAGGCCCATAGTATCCAGTAGACATTTCCATAAAGCAGGAAAATTCAAAGTCAGTTCAGTCACTATCTGTTGTGTCCTGCAGAATGTCTCGCAGACTCTTTCATGAATCAGGAACCCCGAAAGATCATCTCACCTTAGGCAAGTTCAGTAGTCCTCTCTCTGTGGGTTCTCTGTGTCCAGTTTATGCAATAGTTCAGGCAAGAGCAGTTTCTTGCCCAAATGGCTATCAAACTCCATAAGGATCCTCTTCGATGCCCATCTTCCTCTTGAAGTAGATTGGTGCTGCCAGGAGCAGAGTGTCTCATTGTCATGAAAAGTCCTCAGTTATTAACACATTAAATGTCCTATTCTGTAATCTTTGAAAGACATGAAGAATGTCTATCTAAAATATATCTCTATATATCTAGAAAATCTAACTAACATGACTACAAGCTTTACTATTATCGATGATTATCCATTAACAACCTATATTTCTTAATTATACAGTACATATTTAAATGAACTACACAATCACAATACCTTAATCAAGATCAGAAACACTTATACATATAACAAAATTGACCTTAAATCTCTATCAATGCAAATTATTCATACCTATATCATTTCCCCCTTTAAATGTAAAAGAACATTTATAAACAATATTTGGGAACATGGGCAGTTTTTTCTCTCCAAACTGCTTCCTGCTGAATGGGGGCGTCGTTAATTAGGTCTTTCATGGTATAACCTGTGTGCTAGTTTCATCTCAGTTGGCAGTTGAGCGAAGCAATTTTCTGAAGATGTTCACAGCAACCCTTCAGGAGGATGTGGTCCATCATACCAAATCGGAATAGAAGAAATGAACAGGGTCTCATCCTCTGTGAAAACAAAATAAGAAACTCCTTTCCAAAGCATCATGTCCTTAGACCCAAATTCTGAAATCATACCCTCATGATATCCGTTCTGGTTCCACTTGGCAGCCCATATAATGAAATGTCTCTCTGTACTTAGCTCCTTCACAGTCAAAAATTTTAAAGAAAACACAATGTACATAATCCAGACTCTCTGTGAATTTTCCATTTTTGCGTGGCTTATTTTTCTTTATTTCTCTTAATCTATAACTATCTGTACTTTGTCTCTTTAAAGACTTTATCTTTTTTTTTAACCCATTAACTTTATTCTCTATATTTTTTTTCTTCTCTCTCCCAAGCCTACGTACATTTATCCAACAGTGTGACTCATTTAGTGGTCTGAATCTGTCCTATTGTGAATCTGCAATTTTTTACTATCCAGGAGCACTTTTGATTTGTGCCTTTAAATCACTAGGCGCTTAAGAATCTAAGCTAGGTTAACTTTTTGCTTTTTGAGCGTCTATCTTTGACCTGGAATAGCTCTGTAGACCAGGCTGTCTTTGAACTCTCAGAGATCCGCCTGTCTCTGCCTTCCAGGCATTGGGATTAAAGGTGTTTGCTACTACACCTTGAACTCACAGAGATCTGTTTGTCTCTGCCTTCTAGGCACTGGGATTAAAGGCGTGTTCTACCACACCTTGAAGTCACAGAGGTTTACTTTAAGAATTTTAACTTTTAGTCTGCATATATTTTTAACACAGTTTAAACCATTCAGAAATTTTCTCTGTCTTTGAATCTCTCTTTACTGTATATCTCTCTTTTTCTGACCACATGAGTCTTTAATTTACCAAGCAATCTCAGTAGGACTAAAGGCGTGGCTTTGCCGGCTGGATCCAGCCCATTCCTTAGCTTTCCAGCCTCATGGCTGAGGTACTGGCTGTAGCCATGTTTATAGCCAACACTCTATGACGTTTCAAGGTCCCTGCCAGCTAGCAAGCTACAACAGACAACACTCAAGTCCTCTCTCTGTAGCCGGCCCTCCTGCCTCAAACAGTCAGAGTTTGCCCTGGCAGGATGGCCCAGAAAGTCGGCATTTTTAAACGGCACAGCTTTTTTCCTGCTACGGCTGAAAACCGAAAAGCATGTGTTCAGCTTTTCATCAACACCGTTTAAGTGTTTCGTGGCAGGACCTCTTAATGAGCTGAAGGCTTTGCAGCTAAAGCTGAGTCAGGAAGCCTTTCTTAGATGAGGCACTTGCTTGCCTCTAGCAAGCAGAGTAGACCCAAGAAATTGCCACAAGAAACATGCTTTACTCTATTCTTTTCCAAGCTTTCTCAGGCTTTCTGTAGACTCAGCCACACGTCTGGGCGTCAACTGCATTTATCTGATTTAAAACATTATGTAAAGACTGACTCAAATTTACATAATTTATCAGTAAAAAGTAACTTTCATTCAAAAAATAAAGAAACCAACATGTAGTTGAAAATTTTATAAAATGTATAAATAGGAATTCATAATTGTTTTAACTTGATTTATTTTGTAAATGTTGTTCATGTAGAATATTAAACTAAGTACTATAACATCACAGAAAGATATATTTGCTTTGTACATTATGTCCAAGTATTTCTATCTTTAGTTTGCTGGTTTTTTAGAAGGTCCTACGCCTGAACCTGTTCAGGGTATCTTGGTTTGGCTCCATTGAATTCCCTTTTATATCCGTTTATCTCACATAGCTGGCAGAATTCTGGGAACATAAAATTCACTAGCTGTGTGCATAAAGGAGTCATGTTGGCCTTCATGATGCCAGGATGAGTTAGTCACAGGAAAGGGCTTCTTTAGAGCTGATATATAATAAAATTAATGGGCCAGGATTTTGAGGTCTAAAACTTATGAACTAGCAAACAGCACACCTTTGATAAGTCTACATACACCTATGTAGATGCATCATTGTGTCTCAAAAGATATAACTGTGGTCCATTACCCAGTTAACTTGAGATCTGCCTATGCCTAATGATCAGTGGTTGACTAGATTCTAGGATTTCATTCATTTTAGCTTCTGTGCATGAGGCAGTGTCTGGTCCACAGTTTTGCTAAATGATCTTCCATTAATTAAACTGCCTGTAAGTAAACTCACAGGTGTCTTTCAAGTCAAATAGAAACATTCCCTTTGGAATCATTGTTGAGTGATTTTCTGGATTACTTCATTAGCAGAAACTCAAAAATTGTAGAAAAATTTCTGTAGTACAAAATACTAAAATTAACTTTCTTCTAAGAAAAACAAACTGTTGTAATATTAAGACTTTCGAGTTAGTAAAATATTTTGAAACAGAGGTTAGCTATTGTTCTAATTTTTTCGCAGGTTTGTAGAGGTAAAACAAAATTGCAAATGCACACAGGACATTCATTTTCATCTTCAAAATTACTATCTCATTTTATAAATTTAATCACAAATGGTAAAATATTTGTCTATGTGAAGCATACTTATTCTGTGTCATACAATTTTAGAAACATAGTGTTGAGTGGATAATTTGTTTCTTGGTTTTTCAAGACAGAGTTTCTCTGTAGCTTTGGAGCCTGTCCTAGAACTAGCTCTTGAAGACCAGGCTGGCCTCTAACTCACAGAGATCCACCTGCCTTTGTCTCCCGAGTGCTGGGATTAAAGGCGTGTGCCACTATCCCGGCTATGTGGATAATTTTTAAAGCAGAAATTCTTTGTTTCACAGTGAGTGAGAAAGTAGAAATGTTATAGATAAACGTTCTAGAATCTTTTCTTCTGAGGCTTGTGTTGTTTCACACCAACATAGCAAAAAGCAAAAACAAAGGCTAACCAAATGTTATATAATTGTCTTTTATCAAAAAGCTTCTTACCCAGAGTCAACGCCACACGACCTAACCAAATGCTAGCAGCTATTTTTTTCAGTGATATCACATTGGCAATGATTGAATTTAAGAGAGCTGTCATTCAAAACAAAGAAAATACCATAGAGGCATACACTTTTCATAACAGTAAATTCAGTGAGCAGTGTAACACCTGGAAGGTGTTAGTAAATGTCTAAAAATGTCATGACTGTTGGATTTCAAACAAATCCATACATTGTGGATGGGGATATCTGGTATTATTAATGCACTAAGTATCTCTGAAAGATCTGCATTTGACCTCTTGATTACCCTTTCAAAATAACTTCCTTGTCTTGTATCAAAATTACTATAAATTTCTGAAAGTTCACAAGCTAAGTACTTCATTGCCCTATAGCTGTTATCTTTTCAATCAGACATGCTTTATGCTGTAAGAACTACACTTGATCATATAATTTCTCCTCCATTAACCTGAATATTCAAAATGCTCTCAAATGTTACATATGGAAGTGAGCTAGCAAGCATAGCAATAATACTCAAAATGGATTACTTTAAAAAAATCAGTCTTATTTGTTTTTTTTTAAAGATATAATAAGATTCACGTGGAACATTTATGTAAACCTGCATTCTACAATATCTGATTTTTTATATAGGTGAAACTTTATAATATATATACATATATATTTATAATAAAAGTAAATATGTTGCCCTCATTTGCTTAAACTTTAGCACAGCTCGAGATTTTAAATTTTAATTTACAAATCTATAAACCATGGTAATATAAACTCAAAATATTAAATGTTAATAAAGTCAAATATTCATTGACTAACACTGAGATACAATATGTATGTGAGAGTGTCTGTGTGTGTGAGAGTATGAGTGTATGTGTGTGTGTGTGTGTGTGTGAGAGAGAGAGAGAGAGAGAGAGAGAGAGAGAGAGAGAGAGAGAGACAGACAGACAGACAGACAGACAGAGGGTGATTTCGGGTTTTTGCTAATACCTGTGATCCTTCCAGTTGATAAGCTGACTAAGAAAGTTTTCCATATGATCAAAGCCAGTTGTGGCTATATAGTGAGAACCTATCTCAGGGGGAGGTGATGGGGCAGAGATACAGAGATAAAGAAAGAGCTGGGTTAAATATTTAGTGATAAGAGAACGAAACTGAATAAAGGAAAGTAAAATTTTATGTACAGTGAAATTATTTCTCAAGAGAAAAAGAAACATAATGACAGTATATTTTGAATTTTAAATTTCTGAAATAAAAGTGACCTGAAAAAAAAATTCTCATCAGTTAGGAGATATGGGAATGAGAATTAGAGACCATTGTGCGCTACAGAGCTAGCCTCTGTTTCAAGTAGATATATCATGGTAGATATATGATGATGATATAGTTGATAGATAGATAGATAGATAGATAGATAGATAGATAGATAGATAGATAGATAGATAGATGATAGATGATCGCAGTATGTGTCCTCATGTTCCTTGATAACCCGTGTATATAGAATACTATCCAAGTTTTAATTTTTTTTAAAATCATGTGTAGGCAAGAAGAGATGAAAATGAAGAAAAAGGCAGAATTGAGAAAGGAAACTGAGGTAACATGTGAGCCTCAGATTTTGCTTTGAGTAAGTCAATGGATTTAATTCATTCCAAACTGAACATAATGAAACCAGAAATTTAAAAAAGATGTATTCACTAATTCTTTTTTTTCCTTTTTTTTGATAAAAGAATAAAAAAAAAACAAATTTCCACCTCCTCTCAGCCTCCCATTTCCCTGCCCCTCCTCCCACTCTTCTCCCCCTCCTTCCACTCCTCTCCCCTTCCCCCCACTCCTCTCCCCCTCCCTCTCCAGTCCAAAGAGCAGTCAGGGTTCCCTGCCCCTGTGGTAAGTCCTAGGTCCTCCCCCCCGTCCATATCTAGGAAGGTGAGCATCCAAACTGGCTAGGCTCCCACCAAGCCAGCACATTAAGTAGGATCAAAACCCCGTGCCATTGTCCTTGGTGTCTCATCAGCCCTCATTGTTCACCATGTTCAGAGAGTCCAGTTTTATCCCATGGTTTTTCGGTAACAGTCCAGCTGGCCTTGGTGAGCTCCCAGTAGATCAGCTCCACTGTCTCAGTGGGTGGGTGCACCCCTCGTGGTCCCGACTTCTTTGCTCATGTTCTCCCTCCTTCTGCTCCTCATTGGGACCTTGGGAGCTCAGTCCAGTGCTCCAGTGTGGGTCTCTGTTTCTATCTCCATCCATCACAAGATTAAGGTTCAAAGATGATATGCAAGATATTCGTCAGTATTGCTCTAGGATAGGGTCATTTCAGGTTCCCTATCCTCAGCTGCCCAAGGAACTAACTGGGGACTTCAGCTTGGGCACCTGGGAGCCACTCTAGGGTCAAGTCTTTTGCCCACCCTAAAGTGGCTCCCTTAACTAAGAATTGTGGTTCCGTGCTCCCCCATCCAACCTTCCTTTATCCCGATCCTCCTGTTTCCCCAAGTCCCCCCTCCTTTCCTTCTACCTTTCCTCTCCCCATCTCCCCTTACCCCCATCCCACCCCACCCCCAAGATCCCAATTTTCTCCCCGGCAATTTTGTCTACTTCCCTTAGCCAAGAGGATAACTATATGTTTTTCCTTGGGTTCACCTTCTTACTTAGCTTCTTTAGGTTCACCTATTGTAGACTCTGTGATCCCTATTTATGGCTAGAAACCAATTATGAGTGAGTACATCCCATGTTCTTCTTTTTGGGTCTGGGATACCTCACTCAGGATAGTGTTTTCTATTTCCATCCATTTGCATGCAAAATTCGAGAAGTCGTTGTTTTTTGCCGCAGCGTAGTACTCTAGTGTGTATATATTCCATACTTTCTTCATCCATTCTTCCATTGAAGGGCATCTAGGTTGTTTCTAGGTTCTGGCTATTACAAATAATACTGCTATGAACATAGTTGAACAAATGCTTTTGTCATATGCTCGGGCATCTCTTGGGTATATTCCCAAGACTGGTATTGCTGGGTCCAGGGGTAGGTTGATCCCGAAATTCCTGAGAAACCGAAACACTGACTTCCACAGTGGTTGCACAAGATTGCATTCCCACCAGCAATGGATGAGGGTACCCCTTCCTCCACAGCCTCTCCAGCAAAGGCTATCCTTGGTGTTTTTGACTTTAGCCATTCTGACAGGTGTAAGATGATATCTCAAAGTTGTTTTGATTTGCATTTCCCTGATTGCTAAGGAGGTTGAACATGACCTTAAGTGTCTTTTGGCCATTTGAACTTCTTCTGTTGAGAATTCTCTGTTCAGTTCAGTGCCCCATTTTTTAATTGGGTTAATTAGCATTTTAAAGTCTAGTTTCTTGAGTTCTCTATATATTTTGGAGATCAGACCTTTGTCTGTTGCGGGGTTGGTGAAGATCTTCTCCCAGTCAGTAGGTTTCCTTTGTGTCTTAGTGACAGTGTCCTTTGCTTTACAGAAGCTTCTCAGTTTAAGTAGGTCCCATTTATTCAATGTTGCCTTAATGTCTGTGCTTCTGGGGTTATACCTAAGAAGCGGTCACCTGTGCCCATCTGTTGTAGGGTATTTCCCACTTTCTCTTCTATCAGGTTCAGTGTTATCGGGCTGATATTGAGGTCTTTAATCCATTTGGACTTGAGTTTTGTGCACGGTGATAGATATGGGTCTATTTTCATTCTTCTACAGGTTGACATCCAGTTGTGCCAGCACCATTTGTTGAAGATGCTTTCTTTCTTCCATTGTATACTTTTAGCTCCTTTATCGAAAATGGGGTGTTCTTAGGTTTGTGGGATAAAATCCGGGTCTTCTATACGATTCCATTGGTCGACTTCTCTGTTTTTATGCCAGTACCACCCTGTTTTCATTACTGTAGCTCTGTAATAGAGTTTGAAGTCAGGGATGGTAATGCCTCCAGACAATCCTTTATTGTATAGGATTGTTTTGGCTATCCTGGGCTTTTTGTTTTTCCATATAAAGTTGATTATTGTCCTCTCCAGATCTGTGAAGAATTTTGATGGGTCTTGATGGGGATTGCATTAAATCTATAAATTGCCTTTGGTAGAATTGCCATTTTTACTATGTTGATCCTCCCAATCCAAGGGCAAGGGATGTCCATCCATTTTTTGGTATCCTCTTCAATTTCTTTCTTCAATGCCTTAAAGTTCTTGTCAAATAGATCTTTCACTTCCTTGGGTAGATTTACCCCAACATATTTTATGCTGTTTGTGGCTATTGTGAATGGAGAAGCTTCTCTGATTTCCCTCTCTGCTTCCATATCCTTTGTGTATAAGAGGGCGACTGATTTTCTGGAGTTGATCTTGTATCCTGCCACATTACTAAAGCTGTTTATCAGCTGTAAAAGTTCTTTGGTGGAGTTTTGGGGGTCGCTTATGTACACTATCATATCATCTGCAAATAACGAAAGTTTCACTTCTTCCTTTCCAATTCGAATCCCCTTGATCCCCTTATGTTGTCTTATTGCTATTGCTAGAACTTCCAGCACTATATTGAAGAGGTATGGCGAAAGTGGACAGCCTTGTCGTGTTCCTGAGTTAAGCGGGATGGCTTTGAGTTTCTCTCCGTTTAATTTGATGTTAGCTGTCGGCTTGCTGTATATAGCTTTTATTATATTTAGGTATGACCCTTGTATCCCTAATCTCTCCAAGACTTTTAACATAAATGGATGTTGAATTTTGTCAAATGCTTTGTCAGCATCTAATGAAATGATCATGTGGGTTTTTTCTTTCAGTTTATTTATATGCTGGATTACATTGATAGATTTTCGTATGTTGAACCAGCCCTGCATCTCAGGAATGAAGCCTACTTGATCATAATGGATAATTTTTCGGATGTGTTCTTGGATTCGGTTTGCCAGTATTTTGTTGAGGATTTTTGAATCGATATTCATGAGTGAGATTGGCCTGTAATTCTCTTTCCTGGTTGAGTCTTTGTGTGGTTTTGGTATCAGAGTAACTGTAGCTTCATAAAAGGAATTTGGTAATAACCCTTCTGTTTCTATATTGTGGAACACATTGAGGAATATAGGTATTAGGTCTTCTTGGAAATTCTGGTAGAATTCTGCATTGAAACCATCTGGCCCTGGGCTTTTTTTGGTAGGGAGGTTTTTGATAACAGCTTCTAATTCTTTGCGACTGACAGGTCTGTTCAGATTGTTCACCTGGTCCTGGTTTAATTTTGGTAAATGGCATTTATCTAAAAAAGTGTCCATTTCTTTTACATTTTCCAGTTTTGTGGCATACAGTCTTTTGTAGTAAGATCTAATGACTCTCTGAATTTCCTCTGTGTTTGTGGTTATGTCCCCCTTTTCATTTCTGATCTTATCACTAATTCTTTTGTTTTAATCATTCATCGTGGTAAAGGACTGACATTCCAGACTCAAGAGATGAGACTTAAATGACAACCCGTGTTGAGAATAGTCTATCCCTCTGCTTCAAAGTACGTCATTCTGTTTAATGACTTCTTTTTAGGCTGTGCTTACATAGAGGCAATACATTTGAGAAGCAACTTTTGAAATAATTTTGAAGGCAAACAAGTAAAGGACACCACCATCCAGCACCAGCAGTGCAGCAAAGACTGACTCATGCCTGTCAGCAGAGAAGTGCCATTCTACAAATGTGCGAGATTGATATCAGACCACAGGACACATGGGTGAAAATCATATCATAGAAACCAGATGCAAAACCACATTAGACATATCAGAATGTGGAGAGGGCAGAGCTCCCTCATTGAACTTTCCCATAATGAACACTTAACATTTTAATGACAATAGCTTGTTACCAATCTATCATCTGATGCTTGGTGTGTGTCTCAAGAATCAACAGGTAAGAACTCAATCTCCCTGTGTCTTTAGCTCAGTCTATTGCACACATGCTGACAGGACCTACTCAAGTGCCTGCCACCTACTGTCCACCTGTTCATCAGTATCAACCTGAATAAAATTCTTGCTTTTCTAACCCAATTCGGCTCACCATTGTTTGCAGCTGACTTTACTCTCTAACCATAGTTCTCCATAGCTTAATCTCTACATTAGCAGCTTCCTTTTCACAATGGCTGCTCTGGATTGGTTATATTAACATTATAAACTCTTCTTGTCATTCTTTGTTCCCAGTTTGAAAGCCTCTTGAGCTCTTCTGGAGCCTCTTTCACTTGAATTCATTCTTTAAACAAATTACCTAGATATATTTACTGTCCTAAGTGATATGTGATATGAGAGTTAGTAACTGGATTGTGAGAAAGCAGGCTTTTGTACAATTGTTTAGATTACCCCTTCCCCAACCCTTGGATTTATCCCATACTTCTCTGTCAGTTTCTTTTCTACTTAAGCCTTTCTACTTCCAAGTGTTTCTCTTCTCCACTTCTGTTTTACTCTAAACCACTATCCTCATTCCCTTAATGTGTTTTTCACAAAGCTCTATTTCTAGTTTTCTGGCTTCTAGTGACTCAAGTTAAACTTACAAACATGAGATTTGAAATTGGAATCCATGAGTAAGAGAGGACATTCAGTGTTTGTCTTTTTGACCCCGGGTGAACTTACTCTATCAATTCACAAATTGTCTTCCATATGTGGTTCACAGGTGTAAATGTTTATACTTACTTGCTTAAGCTACAATCCTCTGCACAGACCTGGAAGGAAGAAAGTGGTCAAGGTGCTAAAAGATGAGACTTTATTGTGGCAGGGATGCTAGGGAAAGGGTATTCTGTGAAAAGAGGGAGAAAATAGTGGGGCATGGCAAGGGTCAAATAAGAGTGGCAATGGATTCAGTGAGAATATGGTGTTCAAGTGCGGTGTTAACCAGAAGTAGGATATTTGAAGAATGTGCAGGGACACTTATTAATTTATAAACTAATTGTACAAAGAATTCAATTGACAACACCGAAGAAAGACTTTGAACAGAGGTACCACACACAGATAATTCTGATTCCAGAAGTCTTGGATTATTAAATGAAAAGCATAGTACAAGGTTTCAAGTATGTCCCTGGGAACTGTTGTCCAGGAAAGCCCCCAGAGACTTTCAAGAACATCACTGGCAAACACATTGCTCTTTATTGCTGGCCAGAACTAGATGATTAGATGTTCATAAGACAGCATACGCTTTGTTCAGGATGCAGTGAAATCATAATGATACTGAGCCTGAGAATTTCTGCTCTACTATCTAGTCATCACAGAGGTAGAAATTGCTGGGGAAGAAAAGTTAGCGATAGTCTGCTCTTCCTTAAGATCACTCTTGTTATAATTCTTAATTGCCATTTGAGAGATGCTGCTCACTGATGCAATAGGGGTTTAATTTTTTTATAGAAATACTCAATTGATTTCTGATGAGATCTGAGGCCTTCTGTATAGAAGGGAGCTTGTGATCAGTATTGCATATTTAGTCCTTGAAGGCCTGTGACTGAGCAGATCAAAAACAGAGAAATGAACCTCATACTTCCTTTTTTCTAAGAAGACAGGATTTACAACCCCCTCCTAAATATTTATACCTATACTATAGAAGTGTCCAGTTTTGTTTTATAGTTGTTATTTGTTTGTCCAATTGAAATAAACTAGAGCTCACTAAGAATAGCACCCTCAGTTGAAAAAATACCCCCATCAGATTGTCTGTAGGCATTTATTTGTTTGATGGTCGATGTGGGAAAGTCAAGTTTACTGTGAGTGGTACCACCCCTGAGCAACTAGCCCTGGAAAAAAAAAAACAAAAAAGCAAACTGAGTGATTCAGGCCAGGATGAATTTGCCAATAAACAGCGCTCCTTCGTGGCTTCTGCTTCAGGTCCTACCTCCATTTTCTTTCCTTGAGCTTCTGCTTTGATTTCCCTCAGTGACAGATTGCTATCTGGAAGTATTGCAGAAAATGAACTGTCTCTTCCATGAGTTTCTTGTGTCCCTTGTCTTTATCAAATCAATGTAGCACAATTAATAAAAATCCAGAGACAGATATTGGGGTTCAACCTGAAGGTCAGCAAAGGAAAAGAGCTGGTCACTGACTCTTACCCCTATCTCAATCCCAAATGGTGATCTTGGACTCAGAAATCCTCAGAATGAGACTGTGTCTGAGAGCTGCCTCCTCTGGTCTTATATTCCTCTCTAGAGTAGGAATTAAAGGCATTCACCAGTACCCCTTGGTTCCTATGTCAAACTCATCTGGCTATGGGTATTAAAGGTGTGTGCCACCACTGCCTTGTCTGTATGACTGATCGTGTGTAAACTCTGTCAGAGAAACTTTATTTATTAAATACAAATGAAATATCATTACACAATAATAGAAACCTAGCTGAAATGACTAGTTAAGTTTTTAGCTTTGATCCAGGAAAAAAAACATCGTCAATGCAAAGGTAGATGTTTAGTCACAGTCGTAAGAGCAAGTGATTTGGGAGTTCTCAGCCTCTAGTGAAACAAACGTAACACCGTCATGAAAATCCAAAGAGTATCAGAAAAGAGAGAGGTGAAAGAATGAAATTCCCTAATGATAGGCATAAAAGATCTGTAACCTGGATTTGGGAGCTTATATGGGCCTACTTCAAACCTAAGGTCATTTTTGTCCTGACATGTCACGATAGAAGCTAATGAGATTATGACAAATACAAAATGTACCCGCACAAAATAAATGCAATGCAGATATCAAAGAATATTTACCAATTTAATGATAAACTTACAGAACCAAAGTTCCAGCGTAGTACAGGTAGGGAGGAAAAGAGAGCGAGCGGCCTCCCTGCTCATTTATTGGCAGGCATTCGCCCGAGGCAAACCCCGCCCCTTTGAGGGGTTGTCTTAACCCTACATCTTCCCCTTTTGTCTAAATAAGACACAACTAAACCAAACATAACTATAAACAATAATAACAAATGATAAATATAACAAACAATATTGAGAGCAAAAGTTTTGCTAAAGAGTAACTACAATTAAATAATCTTCAACTCCATCAAAGATCTGAGAAGGGAGTAAATATTACTTAACAAAAGAGAGTTATCCAAAATGTGCAACAAATGACAGAGACAACTGACTGCCTGGGCAATCACCCAAAATCTCGTTTGCAATGTTGAGTCAACCAACTTTGGCTAAGGCCTAACATAACTGACATACCATTCTCAAATGCAAGGAACTTTCTTAGGATTATCCTACCCTGTCTTGGCAAGATAAGACAATCCTGTTTTATATCTTAGTCAGTAGTTGAGGTATGGGTTTTTCTTAACCCAAAGGCCAGTTCTGCCAAGAAGACAAGCTCCCAGTGGAGTGTCTTTGGTGCTCAACATTCTCTCGGGAGTAGAGTGGTGTTGCCAGGAGTAAATTGTGTCTCGATGGCACAGAATTCTAGGTTAGATTAAAGGCCATTTTCTACAGCTCTTCAAAGAGGCTCAAGATTATAGTATCTATACTAAAAATAATCTCTATGTATCTAAAAGACCTGATTAACCTAAAAATAATATGACAAACATATAATTCTCAATACCTATCTAATTTGAAAACTAAGAGAATAAACAATTGTGCAATATATGAAGACAATGATCTTCACCTGTAAACAATGTCATTACTTATCAAATGTAAACAATGTTATTACATAAATAGTACCAGAGGTAGAAATGTACATTGTGATATGATAGATGTATCCATACAATATAAGCATACTCTTATACCAAAATAGAGGTAGGAACACTCACATTCAATATTCAATATATCAATATACAAGAAACAGTACCAACATAATTTTCTAAAAACAGTAAGTCACAAATACCAATCATCCCATCAACCCAGTTAATCCCCCTCTTTTTTTTTAAAGAATATATCCCTAAATCCATACAATATCTCCCCATCCCCTCAACTCTAAACCAACCACTAAAAGATGTCCCTAACCCTGTGGGCAAACTCTGTTGGGAGAGGAGACATCGTCCTCTTAGATTGCTTCTAGCTGACATGGGGGCGATGTTCTTCTTAGGGGCCTCTGTGAAAGCAAACGATGGTAAAATTCCTAAATTAACCTTTGACTTAAGAAAAGTATAACTAGTCTCTGTGTGTTTTGAGAAGGTCCTGCCAGAGCGTTGTCAAAAATGTGCATCATATGAAATTGTCTCTTGCAGTTGGTACCAAAATACAGGTCTAAAATTAGTGCTTAAAAAAAATTCATGACGTCATAAAAACCAGATTGAGTTGATGTTGTGGGGCCCCATCTTCATCCTGGAAACTTCAAAGATTACTGTAGGAAAATATGCTGCTTGTTATGGGAAATTTAAACATTAACAACAAGGACATGTACTGACATATAAAGAAAGACACAGATGTGAGGGAAGGCAAAGAAAGTTTATCAAGTATAAAATTTTTCTTATTCTGTCCCATTTCATGGCTCCTGACCTGAGACAGAAACTTTGAAATATCTCTTATCAACAGGCTTGGAATTGAAGAAGGACTGAGCCATAGTCCAACTCCAAAACCAGCTCTACACATTTATAAAGAAGTGTTCAATAAAACACACACACACACACACACACACACACACATATATATATATAAAATCAATACTTACAATATGTATAGAATTTTATTGTTGATGTTTAGTGGGTCGTAACTATTTTCCATCCATCAGTAATTAAATATTCAGGGTCCCTCAAATTCTTTGGAGATGAATATTTTCCTGTGGAGATAAGAAAAGAACCCTGGCCCCATCCTATCAGTAATCCTTACCATCTGAATGTCGGTCATCCTTGTGAATAAATTGTCATTTATCTTTTCCAAGTGACTTCTCTTCCTCAAACCGAACCTTTATTAATTTTGACGGTATCCATAATTTTTCCTCGCCTGTGGAGATAAGAGCAGAACCCCTTCCCCAACGCAGCACATCTCCTGGCTTCCATTGTGAGGTCAGTACATCCTTGAAATAAACTGGTTGATTTAGTTCAGCAGACTTTTCCATTATCCAATGTCTTTCTGCAGCCGTCGTTCCCTTCTCCTTAGCGTTGAGAAAATTCAAGGTTAACAAAGCATTATGTAACCTATTTCTGGGGGTGTTTTCCACCCCTTTCTGTTTGTTCAACATATCCTTTATAGTTCGATTTGATCTTTCTATGACTGCTTGACCTGTAGGATTGTATGGTATACCTGTAACATGCTTGATATTGTAATGATCAAAAAACCGTTTCATTTTCCTAGAGACATAAGCAGGACCATTATCTGTCTTTATTTGTGTAGGTATACCCATGATAGCCATGACTTCTAATAAATGAGTGATTACTGAATCAGCTTTTTCTGAACTCAAAGCAGTTGCCCACTGAAAGCCTGAATAAGTGTCGATGGTGTGATGAACATACTTCAATTTGCCAAATTCTGCAAAGTGGAACACATCCATCTGCCAGATTTCATTTCTATGAGTGCCCTTTGGATTAGCTCCTGCTGGCAGTGGCGTTTGGTTATAGAAAGAGCAGGTAGGGCATTTCTTCACAATCTCCTTAGCTTGTTGCCATGTAATAGAAAACTCTTTCTTCAAACCTTTGCTATTAACATGATGTTTTTTATGAAATTCAGAGGCTTGTAGCACACTACCAATCAATAATTGATCAATTTCTGCATTACCTTGTGCTAGAGGACCTGGCAGACCCGTATGGGATCGGATGTGTGTTATGTACATAGGGCAAAGCCTGTTCCTGATCAAATCTTGAACCTGGATAAACAATGAAGTTAGTTCTGTATCATCAGGTATAAATTCAGCAGTTTCAATATGTAAAATAACTCTTTCTGCATATTGTGAATCAGTAACTATATTAATAGGTTCTTTAAAATCTCTTAGTACCATAAGAATGGCATATAATTCTGCCTTCTGGACAGAATCATAAGGACTTTGTTCCACCTTACCCAAGTCTTCTGATTTGTAACCTGCCTTCCCTGATTTATTGGCATCAGTATAGAATGTACGGGCTCCAGTTATTGGAGCATCACGGACTATTCGAGGAAGGATCCAAGAAGTTCTCTTTATGAAGTTGAGCCGCTTGCTTTTTGGATAGTTGTTATTAATGTCTCCCCAAAAATTAGCACAAGCTCTTTGCCATTATCTTCCCATAATTTCTTTAGTTCATCAGCAGTGAAAGGCACTACAATTTCTGCTGGGTCTATGCCTGCTAGTTGACGAAGTCTCAGCTTGCCTTTTATAATTAACTCAGAGACTTTTTCCACATAAGTTTTCAGTTTCTTACTTGGTTTATGTGGTAAAAAGATCCATTCCAAGATAATATCATCTCTCTGCATTAAAATTCCTGTAGGAGAGATTTTTGATGGTAATATGACGAGAATACAATCGAGCTCTGGATTCACTCTATCCACATGTGCCTGTTGTAATTTCTCCTCAATCATTGTCAGTTCCTTTTCTGCTTCAGCTGTTAATTCTCTGGGACTGTTTAAATCTTTATCACCATCCAAGGTCTTGTTCAAATGAATTATTAGATCAGGTGTTATCCCAATAGTTGGTCGTAAACTGGAAATGTCTCCTAACAGTCTTTGAAAGTCATTAAGAGTCCGTAGGCGATCTCTCCGAATTTGTGCCTTCTGTGTCTTAATTTTTTGCAAACCTATTCTATAACCTAAATAATTAACAGAATCTCCCTTCTGAATCTTTTCAGGAGCAATTTGCAATCCCCATTTAGGTAACAGTATCTGTATTTCTTCAAACAGTCTGTTCAAGGTATCTATGTTTGAATCAGATAACAATATGTCGTCCATGTAATGGTATACAATAGATTTGGGAAATTTCTTGCGTATTATTTGCAATGGTTGGTTCACAAAATATTGGCACAGGGAGGGGCTATTTAACATACTCTAGGGGAGGACGGTCCAGTGGTACCTCCTCGAAGGTTGAGAATTGTTATAAGTAGGCACTGTGAAGGCAAATTTTTCTCTATCTTCTTTTTGCAAAGGTATAGTGAAAAAACAATCTTTTAAATCAATAACTATGAGAGGCCATCCTTTTGGTAATAAAGAGGGCAACGGAATTCCAGATTGCAGAGGGCCCATAGGTTGAATAACCTTGTTGATGGCCCTGAGATCTGTCACCATTCTTCATTTACCTGATTTTTTCTTAACCACAAATACAGGAGAATTCCAAGGGCTGGTAGATTCTTCTATATGTCCAGCATCTAGTTGCTCTTGTACCAGCTGTTCTAAAGCCTGTAACTTTTCCTCAGCTAAAGGCCATTGCTTTGTCCATATTGGTTTCTCAGTCAACCATTTTAGAGGCAAGGCTGTTGGTATTTCTGAAGGGACATCAATTGCTTGTTCTTGCACAGCCCTAATGGCCGGTTTTGTCCGTTTGTAATAACTTTTAATATTATTTTCAGAAATATGGGCTCTAGAAGTAGCAGGAATGTTAATTTGAGTATTCCATTGTTGTAATAGGTCACGACCCCATAAATTCATTGCAATATTGGCTACATAAGGCCTTAATTTTCCTATTTGTCCCTCAGGCCCTATACATTCAACTCATCTCGTGCTCTGCCTTACTCGAGATAGGGTTCCAATTCCCAGGAGCTGAACATTTACATTCTGAAGAGGCCAATATGGATGCCAAGATTCTGGGGTAATGATACTTACATCAGCACCTGTGTCCAGTAGGCCAGTAATAAAAATGCCATTTACACACACTCTCAGCTTAGGTCTTTGATCATTTATAGAAGTTTGCCAAAACACACGTAACTCATCTGTCTGATTACTATTGCTTGTAACAGTAGGCATGTGGCTTTCTAATTGTCCTGATGAGGCATGTTCTCTGCAGAAACTGGAAATGACTGAACCATGTTTGCCATGGGGGCCTGAGAGGCCCCCCCTCTCATGTTTCCCGTCTGTATCAGGTTGCCTTGTCTATCTCTTGTAGACCTGCATTCATTCGTCCAGTGTCTGCCTTTTCCACATCTTCTACATAAACCTGAAGGCTGATTCCTTCTATTCCTGTTATTTCTAGAAGAAGCATTATTATTGTTTCTGAAAACCCGTTGTTTACAATTCCTTTTCATATGACCCATTTTGCCACAATTAAAACATTTGGTATTCTGGTGTCTCCTTTTACCATTGGAAATTGCTTCTTCTACCCATGCTTCAGTGCCATAGTCAAATGTGTCAACATCTAGTGTATGCAAGACCCATTCTTCCAAGGACGCTGATCTGAACATTAAAGGCCTCAAGATCCTTTTGCATTCCACATTAGCATTTTCGTAAGCCAAAGACTCAATTATTATACATCTTGCTTCTGGGTCAGGTATCCCTATTTGTACAGCCTTAGTTAATCTTTGTAAAAAGTCACTAAAGGGTTCTCTCTGACCCTGTTTAACTGTGACAAATGATTCCATTCTCTGTCCTGGGTCTTGTACTCTGTCCCAAGCCCTTAAGGCTGCTGTAGTACACATGGAGAGTATGTTTTCATCCAAATTAGCTTGTTCCTGAGGGTCGGAAAAGAGCCCTTCACCTAGAATTTTATCTAGGGAAACGTCAATTCCCTTCGCCTTTTCTTGCTGTTCTAAAAGTCTAGCCTCTTGCCTGAATAAGCATTTCCATTTTAATTGCGGTCCACTCTCAAGGACCGCGGAGCTCAGCTGGAGCCAGTCCAAGGGGGTTGCTCTGCTTGTTGTGGCCCAAGATTTTAGCATCTCTTTAAGAAAAGAGGAGTGCATCCCAAAAGACATGATGGCCTGTTTAATTTCTTTGAGATCATTCATACGGACAGGCTCCCATGTATCTTCCTTGATGACCCTAGGGTTTCTGGAACCAATCACCTTTTCTGTTGTTATTACAAGAAAGGTATGTAGGGCTGTAGGTAGAGCTTTGTGGAAATTGTCCCAGAGGGATTTATCCACAGATGTAGTTAAAATTTGCCTTTCTACCCTTTGCTCTTCTTCATCAGAATTTAGAAATTCCTCAATCTTTTCAATTCTTTTCACCATTGCTTTTTGTAATGTCTGAATCTCCTGCCCAGAATTATGTTCTAAAGCCTTCATTGAGGATTCTAAAGTATGAAATTTGTCCAGTAGAGATAACTTGTCATCTTTGGACATAATTTTTATGGCATAAACCGTGCCTTCTTGTATTGACAATCTTTCCGCCAATCTGTCATAAGCTTTAGACAAAATTCGATTGTCACATTCAGCAGTTTTGATTCTCTCAGTTAATGTTTCAGTTCCTACAGAAAGGGACTGCTGGAACTTACGATCTAATTCAGCTGTTCCTTCTTCCATAGTAATGAATTTCTCCTTAACATCAGCCTGTACCTTTTCTAGATTTTGCTCAGTTAACCGAGTCATGTTAAACAAAGATTTGTTTTCTTCCTGGAGAACTTCAAACTGATTCTTGAGAAGATTGTTGTCGTTCTCAATAGTTTTCAAACGTTCAACCTCTGCCTTAAGACATTTGATCATTTTCCTATTATCAAACCAAATAGTGCTAAGGAAAATTAAGAATCCCAGGAATATCCATATATGTGGTGTGGTAGACACCTCTTGTAAGATCTCCCAAATGGTGCACTCAAAAAAGCTATTGAAATCTGAAATCATCACGTTCTCAGACATTATTTATAAAAGAAAAAATTCTCTTACCTGTAATAACTGGTTCCTGCCAGTGGTGGCGAAAGAGTCCAGTTGAACCCACGTGTCCTAAATCTGAAATAAAATGACTCAAAAACAAAATTGAAACAGACACCAGGCTGATAAGTAAAGAAAAGCCAGCAAAGTAAACAAATCAAAGGGATGCAGGCGTTTTTTGTGCCAGGGCTCTCAGGCCGCTGTCACGTGACCCGAGCGCTGGCGGAGGTGGGAGGGGAACAGACAGTCAGGTTAGGCAGCACGCACGGGAAAAAGGTGGCTCTGGCCGGGGCAGCTCGGAACAGAGACTTAGGCGCTGTTTAAAAGGCTCTGTCGATTTCAAACCCGCTGCTTGATACTCTAGCAAGCAGCAGGGAAAATCGAGTTGCTCAGAATCTCAGCTGTTTCAGCGCGCCCAGAGAGACTGCTCAGAATCTCAACTTTTTCCGTGCGTGCCCAGAGAGACTGCCACAGCGGCCCGGGGTGCAAGAGACTCCAATACGGGGCTGGTTCTCAGCAAAGCCCCACAGGGCAGGCGCCAATTGTACCCGCGCAAAATAAATGCAATGCAGATATCAAAGAATATTTACCACTTTAATGATAAACTTACAGAACCAAAGTTCCAGCGTAGTACAGGTAGGGAGGAAAAGAGAGCGAGCGGCCTCCCTGCTCATTTATTGGCAGGCATTCGCCCGAGGCAAACCCCGCCCCTTTGAGGGGTTGTCTTAACCCTACAACAAAACAGAAGGCCATGTACATAGAAAAAACATTAGTTAAAAAAAAATAGGGAGGCTGGCAGGTTGGTGGGGAAATAAGAGAAGCTAGAAGAGGAGTATCCAGAAAGCATTATATCCATCAGGAAAATGCCAAAGAACAAAATTTATCAATTAAAAATTTAAAAGACAAAATATGTAAAATTTCTACAAACTAGAGCAAAATCAAGTATTCTATATTAAATCTAAGTGATCCTCTCATATACAAAATGCTAAAATAAAAATAAAAGTATGCCATGGCTTAAAAGATCATATTAGCCCTATAATAGCGATCAGGCCACCAGTACAAGCGAAAATGAAAAATAAATGATAGGTCTGTTAAGCAAGGAGAAGGGAGAGATCACAATGGTTTGGGGGTCAGAAAAATAACACCACAAATGTTTGAAAGGACCTATAGAATAATTATGTTTATGTACTTATGGTGTGGGAGGTCCTTCTGTCTCTGTGTTGCATTTCTTGGTTAATGAATAAAGAAGCTGCTTTGGCCTGTTGATAGGGCAGAACTTAGGTAGGCAGGGAAGATAGAACTGAATACTGGGAACAAGAGGCAGAGAGAGACGCCATGGATCCTGGATCCATGGCCATAGATAGATGTGCTGAAATTTTACTGATAGGCCACGACCTCATGGTGAGATACAGAATAATAGAAATGGGGTAAATTAATATCTAAGAGTTAGTCAATAAGAAGTTAGAGCTAATGGGTCAAGCAGTGATTTACTTAATGCAGTGACTGTATGGTTATTTCAGGGCTAAGCTAGCCAGGTGGCCAAGATGAACAAGTGGTCCCCTACCTCCTACATATATATAGTACAAGTGTACCTGTATCTGTATAGATAAATAGTTTAAAGAAACTGTCCTACTTAGGTAATAATGCTATCCCCAAGGACCATGAACTATCTTATTAAAGAAAAAAAAGAAAAAAAAAACATTACCACATCTAAGAAACCTCCTTTCAGTAGGCAAAGACAGGAGGATCTTTGTTAGTTCTTGGCCAGTCTGGTCTACAAAGTGAGTTCCATGACAGGTTCCAAGGCTACAGAAAAACCCTGTCTCAAAAACAAACAAACAAACAAAACACTCCTCTTGAATTTTTTATAAGACCAGAGGAGTCTACAAAACAATATAGTTTATTGCTATTACCCTTGATTGCCTCTTACAATTTAAAGGTAAGGCCTTACTGCTGAGAAACTGTGTACCCCAGAAACAATACTCAGAGGAGTAGACTTGGAACTGACGTGGAAGTCTCTTCCTGAGGATTTGCTCTCAGAGTAGCAGAAGGTGCTCTATGAGTTGCCAAGGGAAAGGAATCATCTGCATTCCTACATAGCTGTAAAACCTATAACTACAACAATGACTGGGCTGGCAAAATATCAACAATAGTGATATAATGGCAACTTTGTCTTGGGGTAACAAATGGCTCTTTCATTTTACTGACAGTCTCCTCAAAAGAAGATGCATGTCTTGCATTGAAAACCTAGTTAACTTCCTATGGCTAGAAAAGTTACAGATCTAATCCAACAGGAAAGCCTACTTTGGCCAGTTTCCATAACCAATGCAATTACTGTTTCCTCTTTACTTATCTTAATTACTTTAGACATGCATATGTCTCAACCCTCCTGAAACAAGCTTATTTTGTCAACAGCTTGGAACTATTAAAAAAAATACACGACTGTTCAAAATGCAGAGAACAAGTGGCTGTGAGTTTGTGAGTTGTCCAATCCCAACTGAAACAGCAGTACTTTAACCCTGATCCTAAATTTCAGAAGGCAGAAAGACTTTAAGAGCTAGAGGCTTGGGATACCTATTGATAGACCATGTCCCTTATATATAGCAGTGAAAATATAACAACAAATTCTCAACAATAGTTGAATGAACAGGCAAGAATAATAACAACATTCATTTATGTGCCAATGAAGATAGAGAAAATTCCATGTGGACCAACCCATAGAGGCTAAGCTCCAGAATGGAAATTGCTGTTGATAAAGGGAATCATTTCCCCCTGAAATCAATTACCGTAAAGGTTGGCCATTTCCAGGTGCTCAACCATCATTGCTCAACACATACAAGTTCAAACAAAGGTAAATGAACTCGGTGGGTTTTATATGTGTTTGTGCATGTGTGTGTGTGTGTGTGTGTGTGTGTGTGTGTGTGTACAACAATAGCAATTAAAGAAGTGCTCATTAATTTGCAAGTGAAGAGAGGCAGAACTTTGAGAGTATAGTGCCAATGAATGAAACTCCCCAAAAATGAACCAATAAAAAAGAGAGGAAATACACTCAAATGTATCGTATCATGTTACTAAAGCAAAAAACATCCAAAAGCACTCAAAAAAAAAAAAAAAGAAAATAAGAATCCAAATCTATGTCTTTAAAATAACAAATGCTTAATTCCCTAAGCCCATTCAAAAATGCTATAATTTTGTTTTGTTTCAGAAAATCTGTATGATCAGTGATTTAGAGCAAAGTTCACATGTAAAATACAGTAGTCATGTGTAGAAAATGGAAGAAACTACTCCTGTAGTCCTCACTTAAGGTTTGGAACAGTTCATGGAGTTACAACTGACTATAATGTTAATTAATGATTTATTAAATGCATGTTTCATAAATTAATGTTTTGAAATTTTCAATATCCTTTATTTTTTTTACTTTTTCAAAATTTTCTAATAGCATTGAATGATGCAACTAAAGAGTTTTGAGAAACTCTAAAAACTGGATTTCATATTTGGTATTCAATTTCAGAATTTTCACTAATATGGCCTACTATCTTCTATTCACAAATACAATTAATTTAGAATAGTCTTTGAATGAAATAAACCTTCTATTGAACATCTTTATATCAAACTATATGCTCTTCCAACAGTCAGTGAATGCAAATGTTATTGGAATTTCCAAAGGCCAATTTGTTAATGAGGTTGGTAGAAGCAAGTAAATCTATTGAACACAGTATTGATGGAAATAGAAGCTAATTTTCCTGTAAAATCCTGTTCATTTAAAATAATCTGCCACCTCCGGCTCTTAAAATTTTCCAGCCTCTTCTGACTAGATTCTTAAACCATGAGGGAAGAGGTATGAGAAAGTTTACCAAATCCAGGGCTAAATATCCTAAAGTCTATTATTCTCTGCATGTGGTCTAGATGTTGATCTATGTGTTAATTACCATGTACTTTAAGAAGTTGCTTCTCTACTGAGGAAAGAGTGATATACTGAATGTATGAATATAGTAATATGTCATCAGGAAGCACTTTATTACTATAATCATTAGGCAGAGTTATAGCAATAATAGCAGTAATTTTTCCCTGGTCCCATAATCCATCTAGTCTCATTAGTCTTGGGTTGTTTGTCTCCTTAACAATATCATTTTTGGCCGGGCAGTTGTGGCGCACGCCTTTAATCCCAGCACTGGGTAGGCAGAGACAGGCTGATCTCTGTGAGTTCGAGGCCAGCCTGGTCTAGAAGAGCTAGTTCCAGCACAGGAACCAAAAGATAAGGAGAAACCCTGTCTCGAAAATCAATATATATATAATTTTTGGCTTTCATCTCATGGGTTGGCATTAAGCCCCATCAAAAAAAATTGTTGGTTGTTTTAGTAATACTTGTGCCACTATGGCCCTAATGGGCATATCTTTCAGATAAGTCATTATAGCTCAAAGGTTTCATATCTGGGTGAGAATAATAACAAATTTTCTTATGCTGTTGTATGTTTATCACATTCTAGCACTGTGAATGCTAGCCAGTAAAGCTGATGCTTCTAGTTTGGTACTGGCTCAATTTCTCCATGTTTGATGTCATGAGTGTGTGGGAAGGAAGAAATGTAATTTTATCTATCAATCAGGAGGACTGATTTGAGAGAAGGAATGTAATAGAATTTCAGGAAAAAGTATAATGCAATTTGGTTTTCCCCAAATTACCAAAGTGAATCTGATGCAGAGAGATTGTCACAAGATAGTAAGATTTAAGATATTCGGATCTGTAAAGTATTGTTTTTATTTTCATTATTATATTTAAAAGACCTTTTTGTATCAAATTTTTAACTTGCATTGGAACCTTCAAATTTGGGGCGTGTTTTATTTTCATTTTTCAGGAACAAATATGGTAACATAGAAAAATGACACAAAAAAGGTGAGGATTTTATTTTGTGTTTGTTTTTGGTTTGGGGGTTTTATTTTTATTTTTGGTAATACTGGACAAAGTAAAAAAAACTAATTTCTTCAAATTGTAAACTTTTGCAATAAAGCTGCTTGTGGACAGACAATATCAGAAATATAAATGATAAATTCAAATGGGCAAAAGTTCTCTGGAGAAATCAAGGTCTTTGCTGTATTCTCAATAGCCTGTTTTCTGGGTCTGTTTTCAATGCAAACTAGAATTGGAAACAGAGAGCCTTCATCTTTCATGCTTTGTGTGTTAAAGAGTTGAGAGCCATCTTCATGCTGTCAGGTAGTCAGAAAAAAGGAAAAGAGAAAAAAAAAGGAAACGAAATCAGATTGGTTTCCACTGAGAAATTCCCTCCTCAATCTTAATCAGAAATAAGGTTGCCACAAGTCTTGGCTGACATCAATATTTACCCTAACATCTGGACAATTGTCTCAGTTAACCACCTTGTAAGTATAGCTTTTCATCCAATACAGAGTACTTAAAATCAGAACCACAGGAAAAGATGTCTAGACTCTCACTGTGGGAATCACAAAGCACATAAATTATATTTCACACAGCACAGCTGGAAATGTTTGAACAAGTCAAGGGAAGTGCATATCCTGTGCACACAGAAATGAAACCCTAAACAGATAGGCTATTCTTGGATCGACTCTGTAGGCTTGCTGATGTATCCAGACATATGTCTCTAAATTCAGGGGGTATTTATTGTGACTTTAGCTTCTCATCTTATTTCTCTGAAACATTTTAAGTACCGCACAATGTAAAATACTTATAGAGAAGTAAAAATCACATTTTCAGAACCCTTTAAATTGTTCCTGTCTTTTTGTCCCTTATAAATGATATGTGCATTTGTCTAAATAAGACTTAAGGCATCAATGTAGTTTTTCTATTGTTTTAAGTTATTAATGAGTTTGTCAATTTATGTTAGTACTCAGTAAAGTCTAATTAAGAATGTTCCTCTCTCTGTGACCCATTATTTACCGCAATGAACTGATAAATTGAAATAAGAACTTTCAAAAAAAGTTCTCTTTTGATTTTCTCCTAAAATGACATTTTAAATAACATCTGTATTATGATAATAAAATTGAAATAGAATTTTATTATATGAAATAATAAGTATTCACAATGGTATACTTTCTACAATGAACTACAGTATATACTATTTTGAGAAATATAGCTATTCCTTTTCTGGTGTTTTTTTTTTTTTTTTTTTTTTTTTGGTTTTTTTGAGACAGGGTTTTTCTATGTAGCTTTGGAGGCTGTCCAGACACTAGATCTAGACAAGGCTGACCTCAAACTCACAGAGATCCACCTACCTCTGCCTCCAGAGTGCTAGGATTAAAGGCATGCACCACCGCCACCCAGCTGAGAAATATAATGTTTATAAAAGATTGTAAAGTTATAAATAAATATCTTTGTATGATTACCTCACAAAAGTTAGTCCTTGAAAGTTTCCTTTCTACTTAATACATCAAATTTGAAAGTTTTTATTAATAAAGTGATTTCATTCTCATAATTACCTTATGAATATTGAATTTCATTAATTTGTTTTATTAAACACTGACATGAATAAATTTTAATTTTATCCCTTTACATACATGGTAAAACGTTAATATTTAGCTATTGTCTTTCCATTTCCAAAAACTACCATCTAGGCATCACCAACTTGAGTAAAAGGAAAAAATGACTAACAAAATGAATTAGAGGTCTATAGATCTGCCAGAAAGGTGGTTTTCGCACTTAAACATGAAAATTTTACAGTCCCTAGAATAAACAGAAAATTTGCTGCATTAAAACTTAAAATATGCACAAACGTGGTTGGCTCTTCAAAGAGAAAATGAAGCAAGTGCTACTTACTAAGCTCCAAATTTCCCTAGTTTCGCTGCATGTGGTAGATGTCCCTCTATAATTTAGAGGAAAATCTGTTTACTGAAAGGCAGACTTCTGGACTGAGGTTTCAGATCTCTGTTATTTGAAACAAAAAGAGCAGTATCCCATTGGAAATGTATCAACTATTGAATACAAAGCCCAATATTTTCTTCAAGTAAGGGCAGAAAGCACACTAACTGTCAGTATTCCAATAATTTTTCTTGGTTTATATTTAAATGTTGCAATTGTAAATGAAAATAAAAAATAATTTCAGAATTGAGCTAACTTAGTTGTGCTTGCTCACACCTTTAATTTCACCATTCCAAGGTCTTTCTCTATTAATTCTTTCTTGTATTGACACAGTCCATTCTTTTTCCAATGATGATTACTTCCTATGTAGAACATAATGACTACTAAAAGAGATTAAATAAGTTACCAGAGACCAAAAAGAAAAAATAGTTTCAGAATCATTATATATTAATTGTAAATAATTCATGTCAATGGAGTAATTATGGAAAGTTAATTTTTAATACTTTAATTTCAAATGTACTATTGACTGGGAAGATATAATCAATTAGCTTTGGACTAAAGAAAGAGCAATTCATAATGTTATCTATGTGTGTGTGATCTTACATTCTGTATAAAGTTTCTTAAAAATAATCTTGAAATTTATTGAATTATTAGCTTACTGAAAAAAGTATTTTCTAACTCTTGTCCCATATACTTGTCCTTCAGTTTAAATCTATCCCTGTCTTAGCAAAAGGGTTTATCACGTTAGTAATTAGTGGTTGCCTGGAGTTTCACCATGAGGTACCCATGTACATATATAATGTTGATACTGTCTTTCCTTCATTCTACCTGTCTTCTGATACCATTTTTTTTTGTTAAGCACAAATCCTCCCTGTCCTATTCATAGCTAACTACTAGAAGTCCATAAAATCAAGCATCCTGAAAGCTAGTTATGCCCACAGATTGTTTTCATATGGCCTTTGCATGTAATGCACATGTGTATGCATCTAACTTAACCCTTGTTTTTGCTTCTGGTGATGTCAAGATACTACTTAATGTTGCAATAAAAGATAATGGCATTTATTTTCAATCACAAGGAAATAAATTAAAACAGTATTGAGGGCCAGAGAGAAGGCTTAGAAGTTAAGGATTTGCTTCCAAGTTTGAAGACAAATTTTAATCTGAGATTAACTAAAGACGAAATGAGAGATTTTAGCAAATTTTTCTGAGATCCACATATGTACCTGTGCAAAATAAATAAATAAATAAATAAATAAATAAATAAATAACAAGAAAATAAAAATCTTATCTTAGATCTACGAGAGAATTCTAATTTTACCAGATTTCACCCACATTCTTCAATTTTTTTCATAAAATAGAAACAAAGGAACAGTATATAATTCTTTTTAAAAAGCCACACTTACCCTAATAATACATAAACCATACAAAGAAAGACCAATTTTCTTTAGGAGCATATATGCAAATATTCTCAACAAAATTCTTGCAAACCAAATCCAAGAATACAACAAAATTTCAACACACCCAGCTTCACTCCATTAGATCTACAATGATGATCTGTCTGGAAGGTAAAATTTGTACAAGAGTAGCACAGATCTTATGGCATGTCTGGTTAGATTGAAGTCACTGCTTGAGATTGAACCCATGCCTGACACTCTTTTGAAGCTGCCAACGAAAGAAGACTAGATAGACTGGGGCCTTTAAAGAATATCAAATACCAGTGCTTTACTAAATGTTTGTAACATAATAGAATGACTCCTAGGGACATTCTGCTATACTTATAGATCTTTGATTCACTCTGCCTTCTATATGGGAAGAAACATAGAGATCCACAGCCAGATAATGCACAGAAAGTAAGAGATCTTGGAACACTCAGTCACAATGGGACATCTCCACCAAACACTACCTGTCAGGGCTCAGGGAACCCTGTGTTGTAATGAGGCTGCTTGTTCCTTTCCTATATGCTAGGAAGCTCAGACACAAAATAATTACACAGAAACTATATTATTTATGCCACTGCTTAGGCCATTAGCTCTAGCTTCTTATTGGCTATCTCTTACATCTTATTTTAACCCTTTTCCATTACTCTGTGCATTACCACAAGGTCATAGCCTACCTACAAAGGTTCAGCATATTTCAAAGTTTCAGCTCCAGCAGCAGCTCCACAGCTTCTCTCTGACTCCGCCTTCTTATTCCCAGCATTCATTTTAGCTTTCCCTGCCTAGCTAAGGTCTGCCTTGCTAAAGGTCAAAGCAGTTTCTTTGTTCACAGCATATAGAAGGGAATTCCACAATTTTTCTGTTTAAATAAAAAGGTTTTAACTTTAACATAGTAAAGTTACCTAAACACTTATCAAGCAAGAATTAGAGTTGCAATATTTATATCTATTTTATCTTTATCATTACTAAAGAAAACTATAAATATATATATATATTTATATCAAAGACTCTGGAAGGATATAATATTACCTAAGTAAACAGAAAGTGCATTGTAAGCAATTTCCATAACTCTAGAATTGACAGAGACAGTTCCACCTATATTAGCAGTGAGACAGTTCTGCCTATATTAGCAGTTTGTCAGTCACTTTCTTCTGTGTCCTGCAAAATGTCTAGCAGACTCTTTCTATTCTTTCATGAAACAGGAATCCAAAAAGACGGTCTCACCTTTAGGTAAGTTCAGCAGTCATTTCTTTGTGGGTCCTGCATGTCCAATTTATCAAGCAGTCCAGGCAAGAGCAGTTTTGTGCCCAAATGGCCCATTAGCTCTAGGTCCTTATTGGCTAACTCTTACATCTTTATTTAACCCATTTCCATTAATCTGTGCATCACCATGAGGTTGTAGCAAAGTTTAGCTCATCTGTCTCCAGCAGGGACTCCATGGCTTCTCTCTGACTCCACCTCCTTTTTCCCAACATTCAGTTTAATTTTCCCTACCTAGTTAAGATCTACCCTACTAAAGATTAAAATCAGTTTCTTCCTTCACTAATGGTAATCACAGCATATAAAGGGTAATCCCCCATCAACCATGAGAAAGAGAAGGCTTGCTTATAGATTGTAAGGGGGGATAAAGGGCATCAGGAAATAAAACCTATATAAAGTAGGACCAATGTACTTATAAACTCACAGAAAGTATGCCTGCATGAACAGATGCTGCACCTTTTTGCCATATATAGATTCCAAAAGCTGTGAGAGGTAATGAACACATACTCCACCCTGATGCAGAGGCTACCTACAATTGATTCTGCTACTAATAATAGTTTACAAATGAAAAATAATTTTTTTCAAGAGTACACTGGGTATACAAACCACTATCAGGGACAGTTCTTTTACCCAGCAGATGACAAACACAAATAAATTCAAGGGCATCTTTGGAGGTTCTTTGTCTCATAAAGATTTGACAGAGCTTATATTGTTTTGTTTTATTTAACATTATTTGTCCTTTGTGTATATATTATTGTTCCAGGTTTTATGTTTTCATGCAATTTTTGTGTTTGCAATCCTGTGTGTCTCTGTGTTTATATGTTTTTTATGCTTTTTTTGACCCTTTTTCTTCCATTTCTTTGTTTTGTCCTATTCCAGAATAGCTTGTTTTGGTTTTGTTTTATTATTTATATGTCATTTTGCTTTCTAAAGAGAGATAAAATTGGGTGGAAACAGAAGGTATAGAAGGAGTTAGGGAGGGAAACCATGATGAAAACATGTTGTTTGAAAAAAAAATCTCAATAAAAGCAAAATAGAGAAAGATGGAATATTACAAGAAAGATAAAATTATTTTCATTTAGATGAATTGAATTAAACAAAAAAGAATTATGATTTTGAATACTAATTAATTTTATAGACCTTAACAACTTCTCAAATATCATTACCAGAGTAATTTAATTTTATCTCATTAAAGAAATTAAGAAAAAAAGTAAATAAGAATTAATGAAATTTCTCATAAGACACTACACTGTAAATCAGTAGAAGCAGATAAGAGTGCAGTCTTCTAATATTTGTGCTGACATAAATAAATGTGTTTTATGCTGAAACTTTATAATGATTTCTCTACACTGGATAATAATATTTGTGATGGTTTAGAAGAAAATGACCTCCAAAGGGAGTGGCAGTACTATAGTTGTAGCCTTATTAGAGGAAGTGTGTCACTGTAGGGGCAGGCTTTGACATCTGTTATTCAAGCTTCCTTCAGTGTGACTGTCAGTTGATTTCTTGTTGCCTGCAAGATGTAGCCCTCTCAGCTCCAGCACCACATCTACCTACATGCCTCTCTGTTCCCTGCCATGATGATAATGGACTGAACCTCTGAACTGTTAGTGAGCTACCTCAGTTAAATGTTTTTCTTGTAAGAGTCACAATGAGCATTGTGTCTCTTCATAGCAATAGAAAAACCTTAACCAAGGCACTATCACACAATCACATTTCTGCTAACCATGTACTTACAATTAAGGTATGTTCTTGTTTAACTAGAATATATAATTTCTAGAAGAAGGAATATAGTCAATCCCTGAATAAATTTTTATGGTATTGTCAAAAATGATTTTAGTTCATGGTGATCTTGTTATTTTAAATGAACTCTTACTCAAAATTCGACTTGGTCAAATTTATGCACAGAATTGTTTACATGCTATCTAAAGTGAGTTACCACTTTCTTCTTGATTATCATTCCTCTGTTCATCTACTTACTTGTACATTTTTCAATTCATTTTTGTATATTACTCATACATATGATATGATTATGTTGAAAATATTTACTGAAAATCTTGCCTAATGATATCATTTCTTATCTTCTTATGTCCTTACACCAAAACAAATAAAATCTTCAAATGGAAATGCTACTACCCTAATACAATCTTCCCGTCTCCCTTATGAAACTGAGGTCTATTCAGTTAAATCTAATGTGGAGTAGTATGGTTGACATTAAAAAACAGTTTGATAAATTCCTCCAGAGTTAAGTCAGTGAGTCAGATATTCTCCTAAAATGCACCATGCAACAACCTTTCATTGTGACAATGAATAGAACAAGAGTTATAATATAATATTAAAATAGATAAAATGAGACTTAAAAAATTAATCAAACTTTTTTAAACCAAAAAGAATTATCTATACATATATATACAGTTCTCACACTGTCCCTGAATTCACAGATCTTGCCTTTTTAATTGGTCCATACTTACATAAATATCACATTGAATATGTAAATGAAAAACAACTTTAATTAAAGAAATTATCTGTAGATCTCAAAAAAATCAATAAAAAATTTTAAAAAAGAAATTCTCTGTGTATCATATGAAACACAATCTGCACAATACTCCTCCATTGTAATTTATACAACAAAAAGATCAATATATTTCTTATCTTAGAATTAAAGGCAAAATCATATTAATTCTGTTAAGGTACTCTTAAGCTATGAATTTACATTTACTCAAACATTATTTATATTTAATAAAAATAATTGCTTTAGAAAATTACAAATATCAGGACCTGAGCAATAGAAGATATAATTGGATTAAAAGAAATTGTTTTTTAATTAAAGATATTCAAAATGTTAAGGTATATTAGGAGCATATGAAGTATCTATTTTCTGAAATTATCAGCCTTGTTGATATTGTTATATTTAAACTCAAAACTTCTTCCCTTTCATCTCTAGTGACTACTTTGAAAAAAGTACAAAAATAATATAGAGTAGCTCCAATTTAGATGCAACCATTCCTCTCACAGTTTCAGTTCCCTGCCATCAATCACGGATCAATTATATTGAATGAGAAATAAAAAATTCAGGTGCTTTTAATTGTATTGTACAGTACTGCTAGAATTGATCAATACTTTTTTCTTAGGGTTTCTATTACTATGAACAGACACCATGACCATGTCAATTCTTATAAGGGAAATATTCAATTGGGGTGACACAGTTACAGTTTTAAAGGTTCAGACCATTATCATAATAGCAGGGAACATGGAAGTATGTGCGTAGACAGGATGTTGGCTGTATCTTGATCAAATGTCAGCAGGAAGTGAACTGAGGCACTGAGTTTCAGAGTTTTTAAAACTGTAAAGTGGGTGCCTTGGTCTGTATTATTTCTAAGTTGGAAAGTCTTTCAAAACATAATTACTGCCATCCTCGCTCTGTTCATCTTCTGATATTGTGACAGACTATATAGATTGAGAAATTTGTAACAATAGTCATTCATCAGACTCAGGTTCTAGATGGCTAAATTAAGAAACATGATCTCTACATTTAGTGAGAGATATTAAGACATGATACAGTTCTATAGAAAGTTGGTAGGGGAAGGAAATGGTAGAAAATGTTGAGGGTTAGACAGGAAGTGGATTAGATCAATTCAAATTACATGCATGAATGAAATTCTCAAATAAAAATTGAAAAGGATAAGAGAAGTGTGTCTTGGACTCATCCATTTTTAACAGGAAAAAACCTTGCTATTCCTAATAACAGATGCGGCCCAGTCCATTTTTGTGGTCAGTGTATCTATGACCTAATCCCTTTAACCAGTGTTTCTCAACCTCCAGAACTATGAGACCTTTAATACACTTCTTTATGATATGACCCCAAAGCATAAAATTATTTTCATTGCTACTTCATAATAGTAATTTTCTACTGTTATGAGTCATAATATAAATATCTGTGTTTTCTAATTGTCTGATGATACCACTGTGAAAGGGTTATTCAACCTACAGTAGGTCATGGCCCACAGTTTGGAAACCACAGCTTTAAACATGTCATCTCTTAATATTTTTGCATTATGTTTCCATATTGTAGTTATGGTGAAAAAACTCAAACCACAGTAATATCTTAGGGAATATCAGTAATTCTGTTTCATTTTTCCTTCTTATCCCTGCATTCCAGAAAGGGTAATCCATAATTATTCATTTCATTAAAAGAATAAACAGTATTTAGTTGATTTTGTTGTAACACTAGAATACATTCATGATCAGTCTCTGTCATAATAATTTTTAGGTATTGGAAACTCCTGAGAATTTAAATTTATCAAATTATGACTAAAATAATGCCATAAAAAACAAACTGATTTAAAATATTTAAGTCAATTGTCTACTCAATATTTTTTCTTTTGTTGATGCAAGGAACTTTTTCAAGATAGCATTGCACTCTTTATTAATAGTCTTTGGATTTTTTTGTGACTTATTTATTTCTGCTATGACAATATATTCATGGAAATTCAGCAGTCTGGAACATATAGTACTAAATTTATATTGTCAATAATTGGGACTGGACAAGAAACATAAATTAGCAATCTCTCAGACCAACTCATTTTATGGGTATATTTTACAATCAGATTACCCGTCTACAACTTTAGGATAATTGTCACAACTAGAATTTTCTCTTTAAGTGTTGTTCATATCTAAAGTTGTAACGTTGCATTACATTCAGCATATAAATGGCAAACAGGATTGTAAGTAAATTTATTTTATATTGAGAATAGGTGAAGATAATATCCAGATTTTCATAAGTTCCTAAATATTTGAAAAGAAGAAGATGACTTTATTTCTATCCACTCACCTTTGGTATTAGCAGACTTTGTATGTGGTGTTTTTTGATATCCCTCCCTTTTCTTTCATCACTTGGCTACACTTATATAGCAATGTAAGTGCATGCTTGTGTCACACACAATAAAGAACTTCCTGGTTTTTATAATGTACAGTTTTGTCCTCTGTTAGGTTCTCATCCAGGAGCCACACATCATTTGAAACTTGTCATGCATGGTGATCAAAGATTATAGTTAGTTTCCTCCAGCCTTGGCACTCAATGACACTCTTGCTGTGACAAATACCCTGAGCCATAACCCACCTGGAAGACTTAGGTTACCATCCCACTTGGTTCTTGTCATTTGTCACTCCTGTGATGGCTCATCTAAATCTTGGCTCTTCAATCCTCATTTCAGACCTTCGTGTCTTTCTTCTAACCCAGCTCGGCTTACTTGGATGAGGCCATTTCGGATTTATAAACATTTGTCAAATGGGTATTGGAAGACAAATGATTTTCCCTCAGGATTTCATCACAATCACCCAGTCATCTTATGGGTCATCAACAGACTCCGAAGAACTTCAAAATAAAGAAATCTGAAAGCTTGTTATTCTTTTAGAACATATTTCTACCTACTACTTGTGCTTGCTAACATTCCTTATATCACCAAAATAGTTCAGAATCTCCACACAATGCTCAGTTGCAAATGATGACATTTTTTTAGTACTTGTTTAAAATTTTACCCTTGTCTTTCAGTGCTTTTATGTTATGTCCATATGTAGCTGTCTTTTAATTTAACATAATTGGAGTTTGTTGAATTTTTGAATGTATGATGTTTTGTAGTAAACTGTCAACATTTTAGTCTTTATTTCCAGTTTTCTTGTTTCTTTATTCCTGAACTTAACCACGATTATTAATGTTAGTGCTTTTTGTAAGCTCTATTCAAGTATTTTTAACTGCTTTCTATTTTTATTCATTGTAAATCAATTTATTTTGTTTTCATTTCTGCTGCCAATTCAAAGTTTGAATGAGTTCTACTGATAGATTTTTCATTTTAGTTCTTAAGAAATATAAATTATTCTACTTATTTTCTTAAGGAAAGGTACTGAAAGTAATATAATAAAGAAGCCATTCTGTTGCCTACATTGGCTGTATATATTATATCCTTCCAAAGAAAAAGGATTTTTGTATGATTTTCTTCAAAAGCAGGCACAACTTCTTTTTGTCATCTTTGGCATTTTGTGTTAATCTTGAAATTATTGGAAACCTAAATGGAAATACCCAAACAACATACATGACATTGATATGCTGCATGTATCATGTTTATTTCCACACAGAAACCTATAGACTGATACTCTTAATAAACTATTTTCTTGATAATAGTGAAAATCAAAGTACAAATAAAATTACAGGTACAGAAGTGTTATAAAGAATTCATAATGCATTATTTGAAGGGAAAAATCCAGAAGTTTATTCTTGTTTAGTTTTACCCCAATCCCAAACTCATGTGCACTTTTTAAAATACTATTTTGTTTTTTAATATCTTGACACTGATATAACACTATATGTTTAATTTTTTAATTGTAATTATTCCTAATTTATTTAGATTTTAGTTCATTCTGTTTATCAGCTTAAAGAAGTATGTTTGTTATTATTGTGTGACAAAATTTTTTGGGGGAGTAACAACACATGTTTACTCATTCCAGACAGGAAACCCACAACAGACCAAAGAACAGATACCACTAAAGTTCAACTTGGTAAACCAATGAGTGTTATCAGAATCGCTTAGGAATATGAGTTATGGCTTACTTACAAAAGCAGAAATGAATCAGACAGCTGCATCACAAACCTGGGAACCTGGAACACACTGCATACCCTGTAGTAACTACTAGGCTAGAGTGTACTTTTAAAGCTAATTTTGTCTGAAAGCTCCTCTAGGCACCTCAACTGGTCTCTTCTTTTTCCAGACTGCTTTTCTGGCCTCAAACTCTTTTTTGCACTCTGGTTTGTCTAAATCTTTCCCACTTTATTTCTGACAGGGAGGCTCCTAGGAAATCAGTTTCAGGAACTTCCTGACACCATCTTGAGCTATTTACCCCACTGAATAAAGAGGTTCTCATTAGCATGGAATGTTTCACTCTTGTACAAGAGTTTAATAACCCAATTTCATTTCTGTTCACTTAGGTACTTTTAAATATACACAGGTCATGTATAACAACTTTGCAATACAAATATTCTAAGCCCTGCTTATTTTTGCAGTTTATTTTTTTCTTCATTTTTTTTTCTTGTTCACTTTGGAAAGTTTTAGTAATGTTATTTAATCAGTGTTTCTTAATTGTCCAATTTTTGTCAAGTTCATGAATTGATTATAAATTGTATTTTTTCAAGAACATAATTTCCTTTTCATTTTTTATTCTTCTTAGTTTCTGCTGAATTTGCCAACCCTCCTTTTTACCACATTCTCCTCTCACTGTTAAAGAATTAGTTGCTTCATTTTTTTCAAATATAGCATCGGATTTACGGCTTTCACATTGGTAATTGGACATTCATCCCTTTATATACTCTTTTAATTGTACACTATGAAATGATTGTTACCTTTATACATACGTGTTGACTTATACTTTATTAATCATTTTATTAGCTCAACAGCTCATTTACTGATGTTTGCATGAACCTTTAAAAGTAAAAGAATACTCTCCCCTTATGTTCATGCCACTATTGTTCCAGTGGGCAAGTCTTTTCAGGCCAGTCAGTAATGTGGCTTACTGGATGCATTATTGGGTAAAATTAATGATAATTATTCTCCTTAACTAATATGTACAGAATTACTCATCATTGAGAAAGGTAACTAGTAGGAATGAAGCTTCCAGGTCATTAACAGCTTGATTTCTCTTTGCTCTGAAACTCAGATATAAACTATCTTCCATCTGAGTGTTTGACCTTCAAGTTCTTAATGTAACTAAGAGCATCAGGAATGACTGCAATGTTTAGGGGTCATTTGCATCTCACTGACAAAGAACTCCAAAAGTAGTAAACAATTTCTGGCACTGAACTTTTTATCCATTACTGTATATTATCTACTAGGGGATTTCTTGCTTTGTTAGAGCAACACCATAGTAACTATTGTTATATATGCATATATATTTACAAGTAGCTACAAAAATAGGCTTCTGTATGACATTTTATGAAGTCTTTTCTTGCTATTTATCATTCCCAGTAATCTCCCTGAATCCTGACCCAAACAAAATTTATTTTACTCCTGCTATTTCAAGGGAGTAATTAGTTATTTTCTGATTAGAATTAATGCCTGATTTTTTATTTTTATTTATTTTATTTTTTTAGTTGTTGCAAAACAAAAATTTCCGCCTCCTCCCCGTTTCCCATTTCTTTCTCCCTCCTCGCACACATCGCCCCCTCCCCCTACTCCCCTACTGCCTCCCTCTCCCCCCCACTCCATTCCCCCTCCCTCTCGAGAATGAAGAGCAGTCCAGATTCCCAACCTGTAACTAGAACCATCACCAGGCCAGCCTCCTACGTCTTAACAGATCATAGATCTAAACAAAGAAGAGAACATGTCCTTGGTATTTTGCTAAATGAACATAGCAGTAAACCAACTCCTATTGACTTATAATTATAGCCATAGAGCAATGTATCTTTCTGCCCTCACCAGATAAGCATCTATTTGAAGAAGATGATGATGAACACAATGACCCACAACTGTCCCTGGTTTAGGAAATGAAAGCCTGTAGAATGCTCAGCTCTACATATTAAAAAGCAGTAACAACCCTAACCAAACTCATAAAAAGAGGTTGCTTTCTGGTTCCACCACCTACAATTTTACCAATTAGCTAACAGCATTTTCAACTTTTGATTGAAATACGTATTGTCAATTTTAGTGAATAACTGACTGAATTATAGGATAAGAATATTTTTCTGGAAAATCAGTTATTATTTTCATTATTGTTATAATTATTATTGCTTGTATATATAATTCATTCTAAATATTAGTTCAATTATTTTTGCCAAACAAATGCCAAATACCTAAACAAATTTTGCTTGATGATACAAAAATAATAAATACATGTTTTGCTTTAAGAAACGGGAAAAATAATGCCCAGCCATAAACAACAGATATACATATACTTCACTGTGTCCTACAAAGTGCCAAGAATCATTGAACAAGAAAGGGCAGGAAGAATGCAAGAGCTAAAAGTGTGGATAACTACAGGGAAAGTGTTGGCCTAAAACTACAAGATCACAGCAGGGAAGATGCATCTATGAACTCACAATGGCTGTGGCACCCTGCATAATGTCTGTGAAAGCCCAAGTCAGACAGAAATGTAAAATGGAGAAGGGAGTTGGGCACAATGGCCCACTCTTACCTGAAGAGTTATTAAAAGCTGTTATCATTGAGAAATTGGGAAGTCAATTTTTTTCAGTGTGTTGCCCCTCATAAACTGGCCAAGCTCCAGTAAGAATTTGTCTTGATGTATTTTGTTTTTGTTTGTTTTGCTCTTTTAAAATAAAAAATAAAAAAGGACACAGTTGAGTGAAAAGAGAAGAAAAGTAGATCTAGAGCGTCTGGTAAGAGTTGGGAGAGGACGAATATGAATAAAATCCATTTCACAAAACTCTCACAGAACACACACAGACAAACACATACATTTTGTTTTTGACAGTAAAATAAAAAGAGTAATATGTGTAGATGCTTATGATGAAACCTCCTCCGGAAGGGAATAATGTTGCAAAGAAGAGAGCAAGGTGAGAATTTTAATCATGCTTTCTTCAGTCAATTCTATCTTTTTGCTAGTGTGGTTTATTCTGTAATTATATTTCAAAAACAAGGAAAATATAGTCTAACTGAGAAGTTATCAAAAGATGGAGAACAAGACTCTTTAACTAAGAAAAAGCTACTCTTCAATCCAAATTGAATTTCTAGAGATTTTACTTAGGTGTGTCCATTCAGATTTGTTGTTTTTCTAATCCCTTTTGACAAAGTATCATCAGAACCACCATTTAGCAGAGAATAACCTTGATCTTGTGATGCCCCTGCTTCTGCCTTATATTTACTGAAATAATAGGCTTAAAGGCTTCAAGTATGTCAAACAAGCATTGCATCAACTGCATCATATTCTGGTCCAGAAGACAATTATTTTGCTAAATTAAAATCAGTTATGGCATAGGTTATATAAGGAGAGAGGAGGAAGAATGGTGGAAGGTGGGAAAGAGGAAGAGAGAGAGAGAGAGAGAGAAAATGCTTAGTGTAGGAGAATTTATCTAAAACAGAAAAAAAAAACAGGGTATTTGAAAATATCAATACTTTATTTGAGGCTGAAAAAGGGTTTCAAAATCATATAGGCTATAAGTTACTGCTACTTAGTGATAAAATCTAGAGATTAGTTTATGCAGTATTGTTAACACAAACTGTTTTTATAGCCATAATAATTCTAATACTAATCTCAGACAGAAATTTCTCTGAAGAAAATTCTATTTTCAGAATATCTGATTGCAGATAAAGTTCTGAACATGCATTATTGCCTCTTCTCCTCAACATATATAAGTTTTATATGTAAATCCAAGAAAAGGGAAAAAGGTTCGCCGCTTGTATAAAGCCCTGGGGTTAATTTTAAATACCAAACAAATAAAGACAAAAATAAAATATATAAGTAAACAGATTGTATTCCACGTGTAAAACCAAACAAGCAATTCTTACCCTCTGATGTAGAAGACCAATACAGAATCAATAATCTCTCAGGTCAATATTCAAAGACAATTTTAAAAATCACCATATACAAAACACTGGAGGTTAAAACACCGAGAATCCAGAGATTGCAAATTGATACAAAATCAGACATTGCCATTATCTGACAATAATTCAAGCATTCACCACGGTAATACTGGAATGAATTATTCATCACATTCCCTAACAGATTGGACAAAGTTCCTTCTTCATCTTAGCTCTTTGAAGATATTGCTTTTGCTTCATTTTGTTTGAAATTAGTTCTCCCTGCATAGTCTAAGGCAGAAAGAGTAGTCCAGTAACACCCTGAACTCACAATTCTCCATCTTTACACCAGAGTGTTGGGATTACATTAAATGTATCACTTATCACAATAAAAGCACAAATTCTTACATAGGTCCTTTTTAAGTAATTCATTGAATTTTAGCCTACTTGTCTCTCTTCTGTAAGCCTGAATGATTGGTAGACATCGTTTTTGTTAATGTTAAAATGTTAAAGCACTTGATTGGTAGTATAGGAGTTCTCAGATATGTGTGAATCTGTTATGTTGTTGTTGGTTAATAAACTATGAATTCCTGAGTATTTCAATAAGCTAAAAATAAAAATACCTGACACTGATGAACAGCATCTATCATTTTTATAGACTTTATCTGAGTGTTACAAATATCTAGATATGATAATAAAGCAATATTAAACCATGAACAAGAAAGAAAGAATATTTAGTTGCTGTAATTCCTGAGTGATAGAAAATCTAGAAAATAAAGTATTTAGATATAAAACATTAAAAATATATACTATACATACATGGTAATAACATTTCAAAGGGGATGGATAATCTCTCAGATAATGAAATACTATGTAAATCAGTTTTCCCAAGCCAACAATCTTCTTACATAATCTTGTCGATAATTTAGTACTACTGAGTTTACTGAGTGTATTTATGCCACTATGGGCATCTCTTGACGTTGAACAACTGGGGACAGAAGAAGCCTAGAATTCATTAGAGAATAATAGATTGTAAGTGTAATGTATATAGTATGATCTTTTAAAATATCATTTAAAAATATTTAGAAGTAAACATCTTAAAAGCCAATTAGTTTCTATCCACTTAGTATCACATATTGTTTTTAGAATCATAGGAGTCTACTGACAATGGGGAATAATCAGTTACTCAGAGTGTGGCTGTGGTAGAAATCGGTTTCAGTTTCTATTGCATTTAATTCAGTCCTTTATTTTTTATGCAATAAATGTTTAATTATTTCCTTTTTATAAAAATTATAATAACTTGTTTCATTCAAAACTGTACTATTCGAAACACTTCAGTGATTACAAGAACTTGTTATATTGAATAAATCTCTCTCCATTTAGCAACTTGCTGTGACTTGCCTGATTTGCTTTATTTTTTTTTCCTTCCAGAGTCTTCTATTTATAAAGATTTTGCATAGGAAATTTTGTTCTAATACTGAATGATTATTAATGCAAAACACTAAATTCAAACATTACATGCAGTAATTTACCATCTTTTTTCTTCTATATTTAAGCAGTGCTAGCATTTTTTAAAAAAATGGAATTATTTGCTCCTTTAAATTCAGCCTTTTATTTGTTTTTCACTTACAGCATAGCTTAAGACTCACAGAAAAATTTTAAATATCAGGCATAGTGAACCATTCTTGTTCATCTTTCTGACAGTAATGAAACATTTTGTCTACATAATGCTTCTGTGGATTTATTCTATTCCTGGGAATACAAATCTATGAAGTGTTTCTTCTATTTTTAACTTTCTAAGTCTTTATTCAAGAACAGACTGAAATTTCATCAACAGTTTTGTCATCTATTGAGAATAATAGATAGAGCTGAAAAATGAATAGTTGTACCAAACTAAGAACTGAGCTGGATATGACTTTCCATTAGATTATAGATTTTTCCATTTATATGCATAAAGAATGATCAATGAGAACAAGCGTGAATTTTGATTTTTCTCATAACAATGAATGCTATAGTGTGCACTAATGTATATGGGCTACATGTACCTCTAAGGGTGTATGTGAGCCTTTGCAAGTATCTAATGATACCTTTTAATGTAGGGGCCACAGGATGGTGCCAAATCTCTTCCTAAATTACTCTTTATTTTATTTTAGCTTTGAGACATTGAAACTGGAACTCATGCATTTGACAAAGCTGGCAGGCCAATGATCTCCAGGGTTCTACCTGTCTCTATCTCTAAGGTTCAATGTTAGAGAACCTATCACTGCTTGTGGATTTTATGTGAATCCTGAGGACCAAACTCTAGTCCTGATGTTTCACTGTAGGCTTTTTCTTGACTGAGTCATTTACCTAGCTCTAAACTAACATTTTAAAATTCTTTTCAGGCCTATCATTTAACATTATAAAATATGTGTATTGGTATGGAACCACTAATTTTTAAAATTAACATAGTTCATTTTTTTAATTCTTGAAATAAAATTTTGTACTATTTAGAATTTCTCTTACTTCTTAAATCAATTATAAATAATTGTATGTTGCTCAAAATTGTATTTCATAATATATGTGCATAAATACATAAAATCTAGTTAGTATATACATTTATAAAACTATGAATGGACTAGTTTGTACATTCCATATTTACACTACTACCTGATAAAGCAATTTTTAACATATTACAATATTTTCAAGTGCACATTTTAAACTTTATGATCAGTATTGATATTTTTGTCTTTCTTTTATTTAATTTCTCATATAGTAACAAGTATATTGGAAAATGTAATTATTAAAATTTAATTATCACAAAAATTTTATAACAAAGAAAAATCACAAAATTTAAATTTCTTATGGGAATGTACAACATATTTTCCACATAAATAAAAATGTAGGGTATTCAACATTAAAGGTATTGAGCTTTTGTAATTTGATAAAGCTATCTTAATTCTGAAATTAATTAACAAGTTACAAATTGCACTGCTTTTATAGTACATATTAGCGTTATAAGGCTTATTGTGTATATTTTAAGTGCCTGCCTTGCTTTCCCTGTGTGCTTTCTTACTTTAATTATATAGTAAAAAATACCCTTTCAACTGTTTGTATAAACAAATCTACCTGTATACTCAGAGAAATTTTATTAGAAGTTAATAAAATCATAAACTGATATATCATAGTTTGCTATATTGCATTAATATTGATGCCACCAGGATTGCTGTTGAATATTTGTAAAGATAATACTCTAACAATTCTTATTAATCAAAACATTTCTGCACATTGTCATAAAACTATGGTTTTGTGTCATTCTAAAATTAATAATGAAAATGCAAAGCTTACTTTAAGATGAAGAGATTATCAAAAGTGGAAAAATAATAAAGTGGAAGACACCTGTGAAGATGATAAATTAAAAGACTAAGTTCTTTATCTAACAGGCAAAAAAGATCAAAGCATTTGAGGGCCTGTTAGCAAATAAAAGTGAAAACTCAAAGCTGGAAATACAAAAATAATAATGTCATCCCGGTTAAAACAGAATTCATGTAGAGATAGGTAAGAAGACAAAACACTGGCATTCAAAGTACTCTTTAAAATGGGAGAAAGTTTAATACTTTATAGATTTTTAAACTAGATAATAAATGAGTACATCAGGAGACTTTATTTGAAACTCAATTTCTCATCTAATCATGAAGTGAAGATATCCTTTGTTTAAAATGCTCTCCACTTGTTATACCAAGATATTATAAGAAACTAAAGCAAAAACATTTAAGGGATTATGGTAATGACATTTGAAATAGCATAAAGAAAATGAAAGGATTATCATGAATAAAAGCTGTCATGAACTGTACTTGGAAATCTATTTCTTATTTTATGTGACAGTTTTGTAATAGCAAAGGATATCTTAATGGGACTATTTGGGGACTTCAATTGCTTAGAACTGTTACAGAGAATTGTTGTCAGATATGACTGTCGATTACCAATTCCTTCCGTATGATTTTTTGGTACTTCTTTGGTTCATTTATATATGTGATTTTTGCTTCAGATATACTCCTTAGGTGTCAACAAAGCTACTCTCATTTATATTAAAATAATCTCAAATGTTTGATATTAAAATCAAGTGGTAAATAAAGCACAAATAAATGGAATTAATTGGGCTATGTCCATTTTTATTAATTATAAAATACTATATTAAAGAGATACAGCTTATTTTACTGTTTTTCTGTGTATGTAATGATATATACAGATCCGTGTGATCATCCACAAATATGTGACTGAGAATTAAAGATTTTTCTACATGCATATCTTTCTCCAAACTTTATTCTTCTAAACAACTGCAGCAATTTTCTTCAGATTATTAAATATATTTGTGCATATATATATATATATATATATATGTCAGTTGAATTTATATATGAACTTTCTACATAACTGTAATTGTTAATTTTCATCAATTATGCATAAAATATTTCCCATCTTTTTTAAGAAAAATCTATCTATAAATAACAGCATTTGTTTTCTAAACAAAACAAATGATGGATAATTATGATTATGAAGTATGGCACTTTTTAAAAAATGTAGATGAATAACTGTATTTTCAACAAATCCTAAAGTTACAAATATACATGCTTTCTTCACAAAATAGTAATATATTTAGTCTAACTAAAGTTTTAAAGTTTCCAATTTAATAAAAATCTTATATTGTAACCTTTTCTTGAAAGAAGCAAAAAGAAAATTTTATATTATACAGAATTTATACAGAAAGCTAAAAATAAGGGCAGCTCAACAAGGTTATAGAACGCATGTAAAAATCGGCAAAGTATATAATTTCTTCTAATGTTTGGAAGTATGGGTGCCTTCAAGGACAGACACAAAGGTGTATACTGGGAAAACACAGGTGAGTGACACATTACACAATCTCAGAGATGTCACTTTAAAGAAGAGTTTTGATTTGTGAACTACTACAGTATGCATTACAGATTCCTTTAGAGCATTTGCAGAATAGATGGCTGACTTCAACTACAGAAGAAACAAACAGACAAAGACCTTTGTGATGGAACCTTCAAACAGTACTGTACAACAGACAAGACTTAGATTTTAAAGACAGTAGAAGACAAAAAGTGAAAGTAGAACAGTTTGGAATTGATATTTATAGTAGTATTTCTCTTGTGTGTTTTCCCACCACTTTATTTATTTATTTTTTAATAATAGAAGTGGGTCAACCAGTTGTTCCTTTAAATATTTTGTCTTTCATGAGCATGAGTTCATTGAGAGATCTTTCAAATCGATCATTTCATATAAGTATTAAAAGTATTTTGTACCTATTTTATGAATGTGAAACTGTGGTCTAAATTAATGAAACACTTGAGAAAAACAGTCAAGAAGTAAGAAAGTTATGAAAGTCATTTTAAAAAACTTCTCAGTAAAAGAAGTGGAGTGAGAGAATCAACAAGAATCCTAACGTTGCATACAGAGGTAGTGGGTAGAAATTGAAGCATCAGAAATATTAATTTTGCTAGTCAATAATGTATAATTTATAGGGAAATGATTACATTTTTTTAAAATAATAATAAAGGTACTGCTCATTATATGGAGTAAATGAAGTGAGTGTACAAGTAAATTTTGGCCTTCAATTAAAATAAAGAAATAAAAAGTTACTTCTTTTTTTTATTGATAAAAGGAGAATAAAAATAAACAAATTTCCCCCTCCTCCCAGCCTCCCATTTCCCTCCCCCTCCTCCCACTCTTCTCCCCCTCCTCCCACCCTTCTCCCCCTCCCCCCACTCCTCTCCCCCTCCCTCTCCAGTCCAAAGAGCAGTCAGGGTTCCCTGCCCTGTGGTAAGTCCTAGGTCCAAAAAGTTACTTCTTAAAGAATAATTTTGCTGTTCCTGTTAGTTACACTGTTCTCTTATGAAAAGTTTTCTGTCTAGTCACAGAAACCATTTTGGGAGCCACAGTAAATAAGCAAGTAGATGGGGAGCCAACACATCAAATATATGAGAAGCAGCAGATAAAGTATGAGTGACTGATGTAATATTAATTTCCCAACACAACTCTTCCAGTGCTGCCTATGATACTTGGCAGGTTGGTCATCTATAATCCTTTCGTTGAAACAGGTACCTGCAATTGATATTTGTAATAGGAAGAGTGAGCCCTTGTTCTTCCTGGCCACCCTGCTAGCTTATACCCGAAATATTCACACAGAAACTGTATTCATTGCCTGACCCATTAGTTCTAGCCTGTTATTGACTAACTCTCACATCTTAATTTCACCCATTTCTGTTCATCTGTATATTACCATGTGGCAGTGGCCTACCAGGAAAGATTCAGCCAATCAGTAATGAATGATTATGCTTTTTTCCTTTATTCAATATTTCTCTATTTGCAACTCACTGACACTGAACTAAAATAAATAAATAAGCTTCTTTCTAACATTTGGAAAATCTTACTGATATCACTTAAAAAACATATCTTCTGTATTACCAAGTGCCTATAAGTACTCTGAATTCCCTTTATTTTGTTTTTATGTGAATCACAGAAATATTTTTGTTGTTGCTTTTTGTTTGTTTGTTTTGTTTTTCAAGACAGGGTTTCTCTGTAGCTTTGGAGCCTGTCCTGGAACTAAATTTTATAAACCAGTGTGGAGGCCCAAAAATGTGAGCCTATTTCCACCTTAACCAAAGGTCACAAAGTTGGAACTTACATCTATTCCTTCAAAGTATTGTCTGTTTCTACCTCAAACAAAGGTCCCACATATATTTAGATCAGATTAAATTAGTTCTGCTCCCTCAAGGTTATTGTTAACACCTGTGGCTAATAGCCAGACCTTGTATTTCAGGAACAGAGAATTTGAAGTTTCTACCCTTAACAAAACTCTAAGGATGTAACTAAGATCCAATTCCCTGAGGGAGATAACAATGGATTCCAGGGATTGGTTTGCCCATAAAATGTTTTGGTCTAGGGTATGAGTATGACTTATTTTCTTCTAGCAACAGAATGTTTAACTATGAATGTAGCATGCAACCTTCAACTGGTATGCTCATTTCCTTGTTTTTCTTTTATTTATCTTACTCCTACCTTTTGGGGTAGGGGTTTTTTAAGCAATTTGAAATTAAATGCAGATGATTTCATTATTCACTGGAACTCCCTCCAATTGCTATCCTATGGTTTCTGTTTTCTTATTTTCACTCATGTCTTCATCCTCTTTCCTACTTTTCTGATCCTCATGTCCTTACACTGGCAAGTGGTAGTTTTTGTCAAAACAGGTTTCCAAACTGTAAGCCTAACCTTAAACTCACAGAGATTTGCCTGCCACTGCGTCCAGCATGCTGAGATTAAAGGTGTGTTCAACCAAAGCCTGACTACAGAAATATTTTAATGCTATAGGTGGTTATAACACCTTTCTCATCAGTAAGATTTTCCTGGAATCATTTTGTTTGTAGTACCCTCTTTCACTCCCATGCCATTGTGCCAGAGAGAGAGAGAGAGAGAGAGAGAGAGAGAGAGAGAGAGAGAGAGAGAGAGAGAGAAGTCATTCAGTGTCCCAATCTTTTGCCCTAAACTCCATGTGGTGAAACCATAGAAGCTGGTTCCCCATGTCAGTGGAAAACGGCATCACCATTAGCAGCAGAGTAGGTATATACATCAGTAATGGGAAAAGGCAGCCAGAACAAAAGCAACCACTTTTCTTTCAGTTCTAATTTGAGCTACCAATGGAAACTATTAACAGGTGAAAAACTTTCATCTCTCTGTTAATCTTCCCAAGAAATATTCTTTTGCATGCACAAAGAGACATGTCTCTTATTTGACTCAATGTGGAATCAAATTTGCAACCAAGATTAACCAATCATAGGACAATATAGGGAGGAAGGTTTATTTTGTTTTTATATTAGGTTTTTGTCAACTTGACAAAAATCTAATCATTAGAGAGCAGAGAACTTCAGCAGAAAAAAAAAATGTTTCCATTGGTTTGGCCTGTAGATCTTTCGAGCATTCTTAAATAATGGTTGATATATAATGGAGGAAGGTCATTGGCTAATAAAAAAAAAACTGCCTCGGCCCATCTGATAGGGCAGAATTTAGATAGGCGGAGTAAACAGAACAGAATGCTGGGAGGAAGAGGAAGTGAGCTCAGAAATCATGCAGCTCCTCTCAGAGCCAGTCACGATGAAGCAAGCTGCCTAGTCAGACATGCTGAATCTTTCCTGGTAAGGCTGATGCTACACAGATTATGAGACATGGGTTGATCGGGATATGAGAATTAGCGTGTAAGGGCTAGAGTTAATGGGCCAAGCAGTGATTAAAAGAATATAATTTCCGTGTAATTATTTCAGGTAAAGCTAGCCGGTGGCGGGAGCTGGGTGGCAGAATGCAACCCGCAGCTCTGTACAACAGATATAAAATACCTGACTTCATTATAACCAAAGGTCCTGGGTGCTATAGGAGAAGAAATTGAGTAACTCATGGGAAATGCTTAGCAAGTCTTGTTCCTTCTTGGATTCTGTTTCAGTTCTTGCCTCCCGGCTCCTGTCTTGAGTTCCTGTGACTTTCCTCCAAATGATTATAATCTGTTAAGAGAAATAAACCTTCTCCTTCTTTATATGATTTTGGGCATGTTATTTTAGATCATTGAATAAAAATCTCAGGTTTACCTTTGGGATATTTGCCTTCATGTTTTCAGTGAGAGAAGCCTAAGAATGCCCCCAAACAACACAGGTTCCATTTTCACTGATCTCAGTTAATCAGCATATCCAGATGCTAAGATCATATTGGTTTAAGCAGGACCATATAAGGTTTGAGGAAACAGAAAAATCAATCTGGAACTGAGAGGCACTCTTCCTATATGGTGACTAAATATCATAGTGCTCTACAGGATGTTGGGGAGTAACACTTCTCTGTCATCAGTATTACAATACTATGGAGGCTGTGAATTTGATACTGACCAGATGTGCCAACTGCTGCAGTGCTAGCATGACTGTTATGGGGGACTCTCCTACTTTCTGATAGGGTTTGTGGCCCACTTCACAGGGGGAAATTCATGCCTACTACTCCAATCCTGGGTCAAAGGCAATGCACACAATAGGGCATATGTCTCGAGAGGAGGACAGCTACTACTGCTGTTTTCCTAACCTGACACCAAGAAAATCGAATTGACTCTTATTCCACAGAAAATCAGTGCTGCTTTTAGTTTGGTGAATCTTTTCTTTTTCCATAATTATAGTTAGCACAGAAACACATAATTAGTCAACGTGAATCAACCTACAAATGAACAGTTATAAAATTTTCCTTCTATGTCAAAACTTAAGAAAAATCATGGAAGAGGGTTTACAAAGAATGTAAGAGCCAGAGTTTGAGGAAGCCAGTGTCTTTGACTATAACGTGACCAATGCACTTGTGAAGTGGTTAATTGAATAAAATATGCACAAAATGTGGTCCATCAAGGAAAGTTCAAAATCTACTTGAACAGTTCTTAGCAGTTAACACTTTCTAAAGGAGAAAGATGATCATTTCTTTGTGTACCTGATGTCTGTAAAGGGTAAAAAAAAAAAAACTATTTTTGCCATGGTATTGATGACTACAGATGAACAGTTGAGAAAGAGAGACATAGAAGGCTTCCTTGACAACCCCTACTGCCACTACACTTCTCCCCAACGTAATAGCCTAGACAGAAAGTTACTAAAGAAAAAAAAATCTTAAAATTTATGCTAAGGATGGTAAAGGGTAGGTTGTCACAAATGAAGGTTTCTGCCGGAGGTGCAGAAAGGAAAGAACTCAATTTTTTTTTCTCGTGGCTGACCACTGGGAGTTTGACCATGCTCCAATGAGTACATGGGCAATACAAAGTGGGCATTTTCTTTCTTTTTCCTTTATTCTTTTGGTGGGAAGGGGAAGATCCCAGGGGTGGCAGGAGACCTGCGAGGACTTGGAAGGGAGTGTGTTCATGGTTCATAATGTGTAATTTCCAAATAATTAATAAAAATATTATGAAAATAGGTATTTTACAGGGACATGTATCCTATAAATATATGTTCTTCTTGGGCCTTAAGAAGTCAACTGTATTACATTTTTGAAATCCCCTTACCATTAAACACACTGCCAGTGCATGTCTTGAAAATCTAGGGTTTCTTTTGAGAAGAGGAAAGAGAAAAAAATGGATTCAGATATGAAAGTAAAAGTATGCTCTAATGTTTGTGAAGGAGCCGTACAAAAGTGGGATGAGTTTTTAAGAAGTTGCTGCAGGAGTCAAAACGCAATGTGCCTTCACGTTTTTTTGGGATTGTAGCCAAGGCAATCAGAAACCAAGCTCTGTCTGTGATGTATGTTAAATGTGAGATCTACAGGACTTGGTGTTTTAATAAGGACTCTGGGAAAAGACAGAGGAGGGTTGCAAGTGCAACTCATTGTATAAAGATGGTGATAACTAGAGAGAGTATATTCCAAGGAAGAACTTGAGAGTTTGCTATGGAAATGGTAGATAAGAAATGCCTTTCATGCAAAACAATGATAATGAGTAGCTGAATGATCCAGCCTGAAATTTCAAGGAGTGTGTAAGGAACAGGGATCTTCAGAGGTCATTAAACATCATTACAGCCACAGAAAGGAAAAACGTCTCACTGTGGAAAATGTTTAATATGAAAACATAAAGATCTGAATTGATATCCCTCAAATTTACTCGCAAATGGAACTGTATACATCTGTAATCTCAGTGATCCTTCAGTGAGACAGGAGGCAGAAACAGTGAACTTCCAGGGACATTGGAGGTCCACTACCTTGGGACAAACAGTATAAAAACAATGGGGTTTTCTTTAATAACAACACAGCAGTCAAGAAATGAACTTGTATTTGACCTCTGTCTTCTATATGCAAGCTGTGACAATTGAATCTCTTCACTCATGCACATGAACACACACACACACACACATCTGCATGTGCACACACACAAATAATATAAACTCAGAAGAATTTTAAAAAATGACAAAATTGGTGAGTGGCATTCATGGGAGGATGAGAAGAGAATAGAATTATTTCTAAAGATTCTGAATTCTGTCATTACTGACTCAATAACAAGAGGTTATACAAACTGGAGGATTATAAAGACAACCTGCAAAATAAGATGGCAGCAACAAGTTGCTTACATTGTCTATGGAAAATGGAATCAAAGTGAGAAGGAAGATTGTCAAAAACATAAACAAATATCTGTAGACAGTTTGCATAAGACAGAAAGTCAGTCCTGTCACTAGAGGCTTTGGAAGGTAAAATTCAACTTACACAGTGTGCAGCTAATGTAAAAACAAGCAATAAATTTACATTTGAAAGACTAATCTTAAGGACTTTTATCTATGAAACAGTTAGGAGGAAATTGGGACAATGACCTGACAGGTTGTGATTATTAGGAAGGATTAACTTTGTGTTCATTATGTGATAAAATGGTGTAAAGGAATTTATAGTATAATTCAACAGAGAGTAAGAAATGTAGAGATATTATCTTTCACAAAGACACTCAGGCTTTTATTTTGCAAATGTGTCATATCTGAGAGAGTTAAGTGCCATCCAGTTCTGCAGCCGGGTCATGAAGTATCTTGTCCAGAGACAGCAAAGAAGCCCATGATTTGCATAGCTATGTGGACTTCTTGGCATAAAACCTACTAATGACCCTGTTGAAATGCAAATACTTTATTACATTGAATTGCATTAAGCTTCATAAATAGCATCATGCACATAAATCCTATAAAAACTGTTTGTGTAGAAGAACTAAAATGAATTAACATGAGCGTGTGCATATATTAGATAATGCCTGCAAAGCAGCTTTGTGAAGACATTGCGTTTTATTTGCCATTTAGTGCTTTCATTTTCCCAGTTTGTTATAAAATAATCCATTCCACCAACATCAACTGGCAGATAATTGAAGCAGAATATTTGCATCTGATTAGCTACGTAGAAGGGTAGAGATAAGTAGATTTATCAGATAAGCAAACCATTCAAAGTGTTTATTCTCTTCTTCATCCAGTATATTTGTATTTTCATCAGCTTTGGTTTTCAAGACATTTTTTTCTAATTAAGAATTAAGTCATTAAAAATTTGCGGCAACAAAATTTGAATGTAAGTATTTTTGCATTGTGTAAAACAGTCTGCATTGTTTAATGTAATCTGGAAAATTATAAATAAATGGGAGAAGATAAACTTTTACACCAGTAATAGTCAACTACAGAGTGGGTTTCTATGACACAGATTTATATATTTTGCTACATTTATTTATTCTCTCTCTCTTTCTCTCTGCGTGTGTGTATACGTGTGTGTGTGTGTATGTGTGTGTTTGTGTGTGTGTGTTACATGCATACTTGCAAATAATTTACATGTAGGAGTTAGAGGATAATCCTCAATAGTTGGTTCTTAGAGTTTATGGAGAGCACCTTTATTCACTGAGCTGCCTTGTCAGCCCTATAAATACCTTTTGGCATAGTTGACATAAATATTCTCTAGCCAAGGGGAATCAGAAACTCACTTTTAGTTTTAAAGACTGAATTTGATATTGTTGTACTGAGGAGGAACACATACTGTTGAGAGTTTTACCGGACATTATAAGCACTGACTGTAGGAAGGGAACTCTCTGGCAGGTGTTTGGGAAGAAGTATTAGTAACGCAAGGTTTAGCTGGCCTTGGATCATATGGGAGAGTAAGTTTATTTCATTGTTGAAAATGATAATTTCTTATTTAGAATAAGGAAAGGTTAAACCAGAAATAGAAAAATCCATTAAAGAATCAACAATTACCTCAGCGAGGAAGAGCAAACATGGGTGCTTTGAAAAAAAAATGTTTCAATTCATTTTAATTATTTAACTTTAACATTAGTTCTTCTGATTTACACAGAATCAAAGATGTATAATGCAAAACTATCTTTTATACCCTACTCCATGGTTTGGCAAATTATAAGGATTAGTTCATGTAAAAACTTTTACTGATAATGTGTTGATCCAAAAAAAAAAAAATAGGAGGAGGAGGAGGAGGAGGAGGAGGAAGAGGAGGAGGAGGAGGAGGAGGAGGAGGAAGAGGAGGAGGAGGAGGAGGAGGAGGAGGAGGAGGAGAAGGAGAAGGAGAAGGAGAAGAAGAAGAAGAAGAAGAAGAAGAAGAAGAAGAAGAAGAAGAAGAAGAAGAAGAAGAAGAAGAAGAAATCCAGCAAACAAAGTTATAAATTTAAAACTCATGTTTTTATTTAAGAAAATGCACAGGTCATGAAACTAGTGTTTTAATCTACATTATTTTTCATCTCTCTACATATCTGTGTATTTACCATATATCCATCATGTATTTGTCATCTATCACATAACATATATATATATATATATATATATATATATATATATATATGTAAAAGAGAAGTTGGTAAAGAACCCAACACAAAATAAGTTATTTTAAAGGTCTATAAAAGGATTCCCATTGCAGTTATCACTTCCAGTTGCTCTGATAATGGGTTTGCACCCCATGCACTGACAATATAAAGAGAAAAGGCATTTGCAAATGTAGCAAGTATCACTTAGAAATGGGACCACATGTGGTAGAGCTGAAAACTATTCAAAGAAAATCTGTAATGACTTTACGATTAAAAGGAGTAAAATTATCCATAAAATATACTAAAATATTCCAGTTTCGGATAATAGATTTAAAAATAAATATCCGTAGTTATCCATAAACTAGTCAACACTAAAAAAAAACAGGACCAATTTTGTAAAGGTAATGGAAGCAAAAATCAGGTGCCTAGCTCAAAATTAAGTAGTGTGTAGGGTGGGAAATAGCAATAGTGGAAATCTTTGCAAAATTTGCATCAGACCAACTTAAGATAGTCATGTCACACTGAGAAGAAAATGATGTGGTATCATATTTTTCATCCTGGAATGACCTTTCTGTTGCAAAGTTGCACTGATATAGTCTTGTTTTACATTAATGTATTCTTATTTTACACTCATGAAGACAGCAACTCAAGAGCTTGGTGGGAGCACAGAACTGTGAATTTTGTAGAACTGCCCGGGATAGCAAATTCTTCTCCATTGCTAATCAGCAGAACAAATGCATGATTGTGGACCACTGTGACTTGCATAAATGTGTGCTTGAAATTTTCTAGGAGGATTTTAAGCCTATTTTATTTCTTGTTTCTATTACCTATGTTAAAATTTTTAGTTTCAGAAAATACTATAATGAGTAGAGTAAGCAGGTTCAAAAGTCAATGCCAAATGTTCTCTCTAGTACATAGACTATAGTGGCATATTTTTGGATTTACTTAACTTGGAATGTGCATCAAAACCTAGAAACCTTAAAGGGACAGTGGCAGAGAACAAGAGACATTAAGTGTTTGGAGACAGTGGAACACACCTGGTACAGAAAATAGTGACGAGAAACGCTGGATAGGGTAGTGTGTAAATAGGGATCAGAGTGGATATGGGGATACGGTGGAACGAAGAGACTTTTAGCCAAACTAAAGATGTGTGAAGTCATATGGAAGCATACTAATTTATAAGATAATTTTAGAACACTTTTAAAATACATTGTTTGAAAATACCATGTATGAGTGGGAAATGCCTATCCCAGAATGCATGAGTTATTAGGAGAAACTTCAACTACTTGATATGGGGCACCATTTTGGAGGATTTGTTGTCCATAAAGGCCTTAGATATTCCTTAAACCATACACATTTTATCCAGAGCTGTAACCACATCTTTAACCTTAGCACTGAGAAGCCAGATACATGAGAGTGCCCATGATTTCCAGTTAAAACAGGAAGCTCTGAATTTCCTGAGAGATGCTGACTCAATAAAAATTTTACAAGGGTCTTGAATAATAAAGAAAGAGAAACAAATTGATCTTTAAGCTCCACAAGTCTATATGTTAGGATCTCACTGGCAAATACCCCGTATAGTGAGACTGAAAGAGAGAGACATTGAGAATTTCTTGATTTGTTGACAAGATCCTGTGAACTTTTGATTTTTAGTTAAAATAGAATTGCAGCAGTTCTTTCCCCTCTTTTTTTTTCTCCCCGAGTCCCTCCCAACCAAATACTTTCCTTCATACCTTTCCCACCTCTTAAATGAATAGCCACTTTTCCATTGATTATAGGGTGTGTGTGTGTGTGTGTGTGTGTGAACAAATACAAATAAATACAATCTTTTGATGATTTTTGCTTGATTGTTGTTTCTGTTTGTATATATATGATTTCAAGGATGGCTACTCTGCACTGGACAAGCAATAAGGAGGCTCATCCCTAGGAGAGGCTAATTCTCCTTCTACCAGTTGCCATTAGCTACCCATAGTTCTTTGTTTAGGGGGTGGAACTCCACAAAAATTTCTCTCTTCCACAATAACATGTCCATTGATATTGTTATTGTTCAAATATTTTTTTCTGCAGCCTTTTGTAGGAAAAAAACTGTTTCACAGCCCTTGTCCTGGTATTCTGACTCTTAAAATCTTTCTACCCACCCTTCGACCGTATTTGCTGAGCCATAGCTACTATAGGGACAGTGATTTGGGCTGGGTTTCTGATGATGTGCTTTTATGTACATTGTGCTCACTTATGTTTTTTTTTTTTTGTAATTTCATTTGCTGTGAAGAGAAGTCTCATTGAGGGGTGGTACCTACACTTGACTGTGAAATTAATGATAAGATTTATAATGTAGTAAGAAATTATCCTGGCCTAGCAATGTGATGGTAGTAGATTTTCTTCCCTATGGACAATAACCACAGCAGCCACAATAACCTAGCTAGTTTCCCAGTTAAGAAGCATCATTTTCCCTCTTGTTGAATGTGTCATAAGTCCAAGAAAACAACTGTTTGTTGCCAAAGATGTGAGTACCACTACTATTACCTTTTTGCATATCTTGCAATATTGGTAATTTCCATGGTCTATCAATGTTTAAGCTGAGTAGGACAGTATAATTGCTTTCCTCTCTTGGCAGCTTTCATAATTTTTTTTGGAATTAAGGAAGTTACAATGCAGGAAAAAAAGCTTTCAGGGAAGATCCAGATACAATCTTCTGAATCATGTACCCTAATAAGCTAAGAAATGGAAAAAAAAAAACTAAATATCTTTCAACAGATGAAGGAATAATGAAAATGTAATACATTATACAATAGAATATTATTTGACTGTAAGGAAAGATAAAAGTTGAAGGTAAGTGAATAAACCTAGTGAAGATTACATTAAGTTAGGTAATCCAGTTCCCAGAAGACAAATGCCTCATGTCTTTCCATCTGCAGTTCCCAGTTGCAAATCCTCAGCTATTAGCATAGAGACTACAGTAACAACAGAAACTGGGAAAGTATACAGGGACTGTAGGCAAGAGATGAGGGGGCTTGGAAAGAGAACAGTACACAGGAGACATGAACTGGCAAATAGAATAATGGCTAGGAGGAAGACAGGTCATTATCCAAGGAGAAGGAGGTACAAATAACACCGAGGTTGTTTGATAAAACCTCAAAGTATCATGTTGTTTTATATTTCCTAAAATGTCACACTATATATGTTTGTGTGTGTGTGTGTGTGTGTGTGTGTGTGTGTGTGTAGGGTTTTTAGCGAGAAAGAGAATGGGAGAGGCAGAAAGGGAGAGAGAAAGAGTTAAGTCACTTGACCTGATAAAGTGCTCCAAAAGAACTATAGACTAACTAAACACGAGTAGAAGACACGATAAACCTTATGATTACATAGTTTGGTTAGTCCAAGGAACTCCCAAACAATATAAATTACCATTGTAACCTATGATTTCCTAAGAGAGGTTAGGATGAAGCCCTATTGCTGAAGACCTTATCATTATTAATGAATGTATTTAATGCTCATATTAGCATACCAAAATATAAATTAGCAGAAAAGAGTTATTTGAAAGCTGGAAACTAGACAATTTGTATCAAGGTTCTACATAAAATGCTACACTTGTCTCTGATGGTAAAGTACTGATCTAATTAAGATGCCTAACTAGATTGAATGCCTACATATCAAGGATGAATTTTGTAAATGATTTCATGTGTTGGCAGTTGGGAAATATAAAGACCACAGGGAGATTGATCCAATGACCTAAGCGTCGTTAGCTGAATGCATTTAATGAACCAAGTTAGCGTGGTCCTAGGAATGGCCAGAACGCTTGTCATCATTGCTCATCAACCCACATATATATGCCTCACCATAAAGTTAGCTCACTGATCTTATGCCTGGGTATGAAAAGAGTAGTTCATCTCTGGGTTTTTGATTTAACTTATGTATAAAATTTCTCCAATATTCTTTGATCTGTTACAGGTGATTTTCACTTCACTGCATAAATAATAGTTGAGCAGATTTCAATGACCCATTTGAAAGAGTAAAGACATTAAAGCCAAATATTTCTGCACATTTTCTTCATGTTTCTTATTATATAAATAGTAAGTCTTTGTTTTTATTTCTATCACCAAGAAAATGGTATTATATTATCATAGATACATTATCAGTGATAAATTCAAGAAATTATCAAATTTAGTCACAGAGCATAGAAATCTTATATACAACTCATATGAAAAAATTAGAAATAGTAACTGGCATAATATTGGTATTACCAACTTAGCTATCAAATACCCTTTATTTACAGTGACTAAAATAAACTATAGAATATTGAGTATTATCAAAAGGTAGGCCAAAGATCACCAAATTCAAAAGTTGCTAACAGGTTACCCTCAATGAATTTGTAATGATGAAATAATTTTATTATATTAATCTAATCCCATAGGATTTTCTAGTTTCCAGAAAAGTGTTTAGTGTCTTATAGTGTATAGTACTGTAATAAAATATTTTCTTGTTGATATTGGTATTTATCACCCCAACCAGTACAGCAACTTGCTTTTCTCTCTGTGGATTAATTCAGTGACACAAGACAATTGAGAGTGGAACTTGTGTGAAGAAATCTGTTGGAGGAGGGGCCACTTGTTTATTCCCAGCCACCTGGCTAGCTTAGCCCTGAAATAACTACACCAAAACTGTATTAATTAAAACACTGCTTGGCCTGTTAGCTCTAGCTTCTTATTGGCTAACTCTTACATCTTAATTTAACCCCTTTCTATTAATCTGTATATTGCCACATAGCAGTTGCTTACTGGCGAAGATTAGGCATATCTGACTCTGGCGGCCCCATGGTGTCTCTCTTCTAAATCTGCACTCTTTTTCCCGGCATACATCCTAACTTTTTCTATCTAAGATCTGCCTTGCTATAGGTCCAAAGAAGTTTCTTTATTCATCAGTGGCAATCACAGCACTCTCATATCAGAAATCACATGACTGTTCTCTGGCTGCATATTTTTACCTTTTAAAAAAAGGTCTCTGGAGAAAGAAAACCTAACCGGCATGAAGACAAAAGACAAATGCCTTGTCATTATTTCACTGGGAATAATATTGACAGAAACCACAGAAGATTCCCAAATAGAAGATGCATGTTTACAACTCCTGTAATTGGTTTTCCTGTTATAAGCAGAGGGCCTCAATCTGACATCACTGTTCTGTTCCCTTGGTCATTTTAGTAGAGATGTATGCGTAGTGCCAGATGAAAGGCAGGAGTCTATATGAAAGACAAAACATTTGACACTGGAAATTTTATAGTTGCTTCTTGTTATATTCTTTTTATAATAATAACATCTCTTCCTTAATATGAATTATTTAGATAAATATTCTAAGTGGACATTTCTACTTAACAGTAGCAAAACCTAGGCATTATGAGATATAGCAGGATCATGTGTTCAACAAAAGGTTAGTTTGTTTGTAGATCTATCTATCCTTCATCTCCAGTAGTGTGTTTTCAGAATTAAAATGATTGCCTCTAATATTTCAGGATAATCATTATATTTGATAATGCCATGAATCAATCTGAAGAAAAAAATTACTTAAGTGTGTCTTAGTTAGAGTTTATATTGCTGTGATAAGACACCATGATTGAAAAAGAAGTTGAGGAGGAAAGGATATACTTGGTTACATTTTTAAATTGCTGTTTATCAACAAAGGAAATCAGGATACAGGAACTCAAACAGGACAGAATTCTGGGGCAGTAGTTGATGCAGAAAACATCGAGAGGTGCTGCTTACTGACTTGTTCTCCTTGGCTTGCTCAGCTTGATTTTTTATTGAACTCAAGACCAACAGGCCATGGAATGCACCACAATGGGCTGGGCCCTCCCCAATAGATCACTAATTGACAAAATGTCCTACACTGAATCTCATGGAGGCATTTCCTCAACTGAGACTCCTTTCTCTCTGATGACTTTAGCTTGTGTCAACTTGACACACAAAACCAAACAGTACATTAAGCTTCATTGGGAAAAGATTACTTTAAGCATTATTTATAATCAGAAAAGTAAGACTGGAGCCAAATATAAACTTACCTAGATGGTGGAGAAGAATAGCTCATTAGCATCCTGGAAAAGCATAGTACTCAGTTACTTTTTAACAGATATGGATGTTTTTCAGCACAGTTAAAAGAGAATTATGACTTATGATGATCTTAACTTTTATTTGCATTTTGAACTCATAACTTAAAATAATATGGGTCCATGACAACATGTACTTTGAGGCCAAGGTAACTCTGTTAATGAAGATAAAACATAGGCCGAGTTGTGGTGGTACATTCTTTCAATCCCAGCACTCTGGAGACAGAACTCTGAATTCAAAAGCAGCCTAGTCTATAGTGAGTGGTAGAGCAGCCAAGACTATACAGAGAAACCCTGTCTCAAGAAACAAAACAACAAAAACAACAACACAAGAAATCAAACAACAGCAAAAAGAAGACAAAACATGGAAATTAAACAGTCTCTTGAGGCAGGTGTACAAATTGGAAGAAATTTTGGCCAGATCATTCATGATATTCAGATCTACAACCCTTTGGGAGTAGGGTTGTATGAACTCAGAAGCCTTACCTGGTTCTTCATTGCCTTCTTCCAATGTAAGTAGTAAGACACAGGACATGATGGATGTGATAGGATCTTGCCCACCCAGGCCCCTCTCTCTTACTACTGAAGATGAGTAAGACAGTATTTCTATCTAGGTAGTGTTGGTTAATTTTCTATATGATATTCTGGTTCATTTTCTTCAGTTCCTTGTATATATTCTTCTTACTTGACATCTCTTGGCTCTACAGTGAGATAAACATTTCTTTTCTTCTGCATCACACTCTTGATCCAATCCTTTAGTACATAATGGATTTTAATGAAAGAAGCTCCATCATTTTTCAAATATTTTCATAAGAAAATGTATTAGGTTAGATTACTGGTACTCAGATAGCTTCTAACATCAAGAGTTCCAAAGAACAAAAGGCCATAGTCAATCTATGAGTTGTAAGATCTTCAAACGATCTCTCATTGTCTCTGGCTTTTTCTTGAGGCTGATCTTGTTGTTTGTATGTGTGTCCTACAGGACAATAGCTCACTGCTCACTTCTAATCTCCAAAGAACATTGTTGAACCCCAAAAATCTATTCTTTTCAAGGTACCAGAAATAATCTAGGATTCATTTATCTTCTTTTATCCTGCTTTTATATGTTTTTGTTTCTTATGCCTTCACCCAAATTCTTTTAAGACCCTTTTGTGAATACAGCTGTGACTTTAAGTGTCTACTACTTTATAACCCTTAGAATATGAGCATCTGCATTTCAAAGATTTTTTTAGAATAATTAACATGCTAAGTATAATAATTAGATTTCCTTGATTTAAAGTACTAACATTTTTCATTCAATACTAGGAATTGAACTAAAGGCCTGTCACATGCTAAAAAAGTATCTTAACAGTCACGGTACTTAAGTTTTTTTTAAGTTTTATTTTTGAGAGAGGAACTTGTCAAGTGACCAAATTGGCCTTAAACTTACTCTGTATTTGAGGAAGATCTTGAACTTGCCAGAAGCTTGCCAAGTAGTAGTGAATGCAAACCTTAATGATACTTTTGTCGTTGTTGTTGTTTCTACATAGGGTTTCTCTGTAGCTTTGGAGGCTTTCCTGGAACTAGTTCTTGTAGACCAGGCTGGTCTCAAGCTCCACCTGCCTCTGCCTCCTGAGTGCTGGGATTAAAGGTGTGCAATCACATCCCAGCTCTGACACAACCCTTTTAAAATCTATATTTTTAAATAGATCAAATGAAGGTTTGAAAACTTTTAAAAGAAAGAATTTGATATCTGTGTAAATAAATGTGCCACATTCATAAAATATCATTTGGAGAGTTCCACTATTCCAAGTAGCTAATGCAGAGTTTTCACATTGATTATTTTCTATCATGGCATGTAGGCTGCCCTGTTATGTGAGCCTGTTCTTTCTGCGAATCTGATCACATGTGCATTCTTAAGAATGCCCAGGTTCATTGGACTTTTTACTACAGTTTTATGTCTCTAAAACTATTAGGAGAGCATCAGTGTTGCTTTGAATTGGCTTTTGGAGAAAATGTAATATGCTTGATGAAGTAAAGTAAAATGTTGGAAACATAACAGTATATTGAATTGTGTCTTAATCTTTCCTTTTCCAATGTTTTATACTGAAGGGGACTGATTTGTGGACATACATTCTAAAGCAATTTCACCTTTGTTTCTAAAAAAAACTACATTCTGTCCTAGAAAACTATTGACATTTCATCAGAGGAAACAGATTCAGATTTGCTGCCCAGTAAAATCTTTCTTAGCAGTACTTTCCTATCTTTCACCAAAGACAATGCAATTGACCTTGGGTCAGAGGATAAAAAGCTGCCATTATGAAGTGACAGAATAAATGGTTGTCTGCCTCTGCTAAGACTTTCGGCATCACAGAGCTGCCTGACTCATGCTTTTATATATTAGAAGAACAAATCCAATAACCACAAAGATCCAAATTATAATATTAATTTATCTCTGTCAATTTAAATTGGTAGGCTTATGAGAAACAAAACAGTACATCAAATGCATACAGAGATCACACAAATAAATGAAAAGCCTGAGAACTAAGTGTCTTAGCCTCTGAAAACATTATAAGGCAAGTTCTTGTCCGCCAAACTATTTATTTTGGACGCTGTCTTATTTAAGAATAGGAAGCTAGATTTATTTAAATTATAATCATTTCAAAATGCCATTTCAAATTAGGCCCGTTAATATTCTTTTTTCAAGTAGCTGTTTGAAATAAATATTTGACCACAAGCAACTATTTTATTCCTTCAATGAAGTAGCAACTTGAATCTGAAACTAACATAGACGTTTTTATAATTCTGTTGTATTAAATAATCAGGATCATTCTGATATAGTTTTTTTCAATTTTGTGCTGTCAGAAATTGAATACAATGTCTCTCACAGATGAGGTAAACTCACTACCTCTTACTTACATCTCTGGCATTGTTCTTATACATTCTATAATCGAAATCTTGGTAACAAAATCTTATAGCAACACCCAAAATGAAATAGGTTTATCGAAAAAAAAATATTGAAAAAATATGTTGGCAAATCTCCATAAGTTGTTTGTTGTATGTTGAGTTTAGCTTAATTTCAGGACATCACTTTTCACATCAAAAGTACAGCAGAGGTGACATAGTTCTTCTGTCTATTCAGTCAATGATAAAGTAACTATCATTGGTGTGCATTTATTTTCCATAAACCTGTGCTTCTCCTGCATTACAATGGGAAAAGTTAACTGTATTTCTCTCAAAAGGACCTCTCACTTTTAACTATTTCATTATTCAGTTTATTCTTTGTAAGAAAAATAATTTGTAACTGTAGTTTATGTGTTCTATTAGTTTGAAAAATGTATATGAATTAAGTAAGCTTGCAAAAAGTTCTCTGAAATTAGTATTGATTTTTAATATAGTAATTTCTCTATGAGTCAAGGATTTCATTGGATAATGATAGTGAGCGATTTGACATGGCAATGTTTTAAAACCATTTGACTATTTTTGGGAAAGTAGTAGGCACCAAAATGACCTCAAAAATATTTTCATATAATATATGAATCCATGAATTAACCATTTTCAATAAAAGGTTTTATAGATGAAATTAGCTTGATAACATTAAGGTGCGAAGATATTGTCTTTATCTGGGTGGAAGCAGTGGGTGATTTTATATATATATATATATATATATATATATATATATATATATATGCTACAGTAAAGAGCAGGCATGGAGAAAGTCATTTAAGAAACAAAGGATGTTGACAGAGGTTTCTGTCCCATTCAGTCCTGCAGCCATTAAGTCCCATAAAAACATACAGAGGTCTAATTTAATTATAAATTTGTTGGCCTAATTGCTCAGACTTCTTATTAACTAATTCTTACATCTTAAAATAGCCCATAATTTTGTTTGTATTAGCCATGTAGCTTAGTATCTTTTATCTGCAAGACCTTCTCATTTTATATCTCCCGAATCTGGGTTAAGACTGCGGACTGAACTTTTTCTCTTCCCATGATTCTCCTGTTCTGGTCACCCTGCCTATACTTCCTGCCTGGCTACTGGCCAATCAGCATTTTATTAGAATACAAGTAACAAATCTTTACAGGATACAACAAGACCATTGTCTCACAGCAAAAGGAGATCCTGTAGAGAGTTGCATGCTACCCATAAAGACACAGAGGTCTGTTGAACCAGGAACATGAAGAGGCTCAAGAATCTTGAAAGGAACAAAACATACTCTACTTCCCTCCAACTCTATCTAATGCTTCCCACAGGATCTCCTTTTATTTTCATATCCTTTTTGTTTTTCTTTAACTGATATTAATAACCCCCTGTGTCTAGTCAGTGCTGTCCCTACTTCTACACATGAGTGTTCAGCCATCTACTGGAACCACCTGCTAGTGGCCAATTCCACAAAGAAGAATGACTCTCTCTCCCTCAGTAGCCACCAACTGTCAATAGAAATAAAATTATATAGATGTACAAATATTTTAAATGAAAAAGATATCCATTGATATTAAATTTAAAAAAATTAGGGGAGGAAGCCAAAAGAGTCTTCAGATAGAACTTAGAGGGCATACAATTGGAAGAATATAATTTCCTTCTTTTTTTTCCACTAGGAGAAAAATTTAGAAGTCTTTTTTCTTGAGATTTATTTTATATTTAATCGTGCCAATGGACATAAGAGAGTAGAGGCATATATGAGTGCAGGTGCCTCTGGGTTCTAGAAGAAAGCCCAAGACTCCTGGAACTGGAGTTAGAGGCCAGGTGATTATGAGACTCCTGACGTGTGTGTGGAGAAGTAAACTGGGGTCTTCTGGAACAACAGCATTCATGCTTGCTTTGGTATCCATCACCCATACCCAATTTATTCACTTGTATATGTCATCAGTAGGTGACTGATAGACATTTTTAACAACTACTATTATTTTTCTCCACCTGGAAGCAATAAACAAGAAATAATAAAACCTGGTTGAGTTTCACTGTGTGATTGCCATTTTATTGCACTGTATCTTATTATGCCAAGGTCCTAAATGAATACCAAGAAAATAACATCCAGAAATGAAAAAAATATGGAAACAGAAATGTAAATTAGTTATAACTCCTGGAAAATAGATATACAGTGTGAGTAAATATTATCTCATTATTATCTATGCCCCTAAACCATATTGTTTACCATAATTTATTACATCTTTTTCTATAAATAATTTTCTATAGACCTTCAAGTTATATACCAAATTCCATACCATATAGTAGATCAAATTAGAATATTAGGTTTGGAATTTGTGTATTCATCTTCAAAACTGTAAAACCGGAGTTGTTTGGCTTGGCAAGAATGGAAAGAGTAGGAGGAAAAAACTTTATACTAAACTAAAATATCTTTTAGACAGCTATTTGAAAATGTCTTATAAAATGTATTGCTTACCCAGAATCTACCTTTTTTTATTTTTTATTAAAAATTTCTGCCTCCTCCCCACATCCGCCTCCTTTGTCCCTCCCCCTCCCCCGCTCCCCTCCCCCTCCCTCTCCCAGAATCTAAAGTGGGACCTTTTATGACTACATTTGAGAAAATTCTTAGCATGCATTTTGTATTTAAAACTAGTGACATTGATAAGATTACCTGCTATCTTAGTTAGGGTTAATATTGCTGTGATAAAACAGCAAGACCAAAGAAACTCAGGGAGCAAAGGTTTTATTTGACTTACACTTCCACATCATTGTTCATCATGGGAGGAATTCAAGAGAGGAACTCAAAAAGGGCATGAACCTGAAGGCAGAAGCTGATGTAGAAGTCGTAGAAGACTACTGCTTACTAGGTTGTTCTTCATGACTTTCTCAGCCTGTATTCTAATAGAAACCAGGACCACAAGCCTAGGGATGGCATAATACTTCATGGATTGGGCACTTCTCTGTATATCACAATTTAGGAAAATGCTCTACAGGCATGCTTACGGTTTGATGTTATGAAGGCATTTTTCCAAGTGAACGTCCCTCCTTTCTCGTGACTCCAGCTTATGTCAATTGCACATAAAAGTATTCCGTATACCTAGATAGGATTTGTAGTTTGGAGAAGAATACATTTCTTGGGTATGGCACGGCTAGCAATTTGAGGTCATGAAAAAATTAGCAGAGAAGTCAGTGAGATAGTATCTGGTGAAAAAAGGAAACTTGAAATATTGGAATAATCATTTTCATTGATGATTTAATGAATGACTGTCCCAAAGGATAATAGGTGAGATGAAAATCAGTTCAGATAGATCATAATTTATTAATGTGGAACTTATTAATTTTCTTCAAAAAATATTAAGGAACAAAGATACAATTAAAAACCTTTAAAGTGTATCATGGTAAAAATGAAAAGCAAGGTCTGAGAACTTACTTTAGAAGGGAAATGATTTATGGGAGTTTAGCTTTTTGTTTGATGTTGTCATTGTTGAAGTAAGACTGTTCCCGGGTTATTATTACTTTCCAGTTGATTGCCAGTTAGATAAAAACATCATCACTAGTGGAAAGTCAATGAATAGGGGCGAGAATGTAAAAGACAGAGCACAAGAAATAGTTAAAATCATAACTATTCTCAGAATGTTAAGTGTGAAGGACAGCTTAGGTACATTTGGACATGTGGGTGGGACAGATGACCAATTGAAAAATAATTTCACATGTATTTTCGATTTTTTTACCTAAAAATGAATATAAAAGCAGCACTAGGTATGAGGAAGTATTTCTGAATGTATGAAGAGGAAATCTGAAACAGCCAAGGAAGAAGTAGGGAGACAGACTGCAGTAGAGATGTCACATCAAGCACATTATGAAAAATAATAAGCAATTATTGACAATTGGACAAACCCTTAACATTCAGCAGAGCTACAGGTAAGAGGTGGGCAGAGAGAAGCTTTCTCCTAAAACAGACTGTTGCTTAGCAAATTGTAGTGGAAATAAGTGCTGAAGATATTTGCTAAAGATCTATTCTGGCAGAGCATACCTAGATGCGAACATTTCTTTGTCTTTACTTGTTTGGAGAGAGATGATATACCGACAGTAGCCTTCAAACTGCTCATTCTGATTCTATTCTTGTCCCTTAAACAGCTATATCCAACATGGCAACTAAAATACTTCTTTTAAAATTTAGGTCAGATCCTCTCATACCTTAATTCAAAGACCTACCTATTCCACTTTATAGAATCTAGCTACCAAAGGTCCTTCCCTCTTTTTCTCTGCACCAGTCATGGCTTCCTGATCGCTTTAAATCTTCTGCATATGTTTCTGCACTAAAAAGATATGCCTGAGCAAATCCCATGGAAGTATGTAATCTGACAATTATTTTCCTTACTAACTGAACAATTTCTTCCATTGTTCTGCACAAATTTCTGGTTTCAGAAGTGTATACATAATAACCCTGGTTAACTTTACCTTATCCTCCTAAATACCAGTGTGTCGTATCTCCAACCTTGAGTGTCACCTTTTTGTGTGTTTCAAAATGTTATTATTATTTTTAGGGATGCTTTAATTTTCTCCCATATATTCTAGAATGTCAATCCTAGAAAATACAGACTTTTCTCCATTCATAAATGCTGTATTTCAATTGTTTAGACATTTCCTAGAATGCTAAATACTTAATAAGCTCTACAGTGTCTGTATTATTCGTCAATGTGTTTTTTTTCTGCTGTATAATAGTCTGACCTCTTGAAACCATTCTATAAGAAATCTATTGTTTTGATGTTCTGTTAAGAGCTTCCATCCAAATTACTATCCCATAATTAAAATATTTCTAAAAATTCATTATTCTGATATAACAATTTCTTGCCTCAGTTTTCTTACCAAAAACTGATACATGTTGAAGTTATCACCTGTGTATAGTTCTAAAGATGTTGATGTAATTGTATTCTCTTAGAGCCTAGAAATATTTTAATTTAGCAAGATCTCTCCAAATACTATTCTATATATAATTACATGTACAATATAATTAAATTGAAGTATTGAAGGATTAGGCAAGATAATATTTACTAAACTCTTAGGTGTTCAGTAATTAATTTATTTTGATCTCTTTTCATTTCTATGTTAGTCAAGATACCTAGCTGTAATGTGATTAGAATGTTTAGTCTTATTTAGCAAACATGCAAATTCTCTGCGTATCAGTTCCTTTTCTTTTTCTAATGTCCATTTTTCTATAAAAATTGAGATAGCCTCCTAACACAATAACATCTCCCAAAACACTGGATCAGGATAGATCATTCTCCTAACCCTAAACTCACATATTCAATTTAGCACTGATCTTTTATATGACTGCCTAAAGGATCTTTCAAAATTAACTTGTCAAGAAAACATATATCTTACTTCCTTACTCTAATTTTTTCTTCCAAACCTTCTATCACTCTTCCAATTTAATAATTTCTATTTTAGCAAATAACACTACAATCCACTTACTAAATATGAAAGCACAGAGAACTTTTATATTTTCCCTCCTCTAAATGACAGTACCTCCGTCTTATCTGTCAGAAGCCTTATACATGTTTCCTCTTAATAACACAGCATATTTTCCCCACTTTGTATCTATTTCCAATGTTTTGTCTTATTGCAATCAGATATCATCTGTTATTTTCATGTTATAATACTTAATGCAACTGATTTAGTCTTTCTTATTTATTCTCTAACTTTAAAATTATAATTCTTCCAGAACCACATAACTGGTTATAACATTCTGCTTCAAAGAATTTCAGAGTAACATAAGACCTGAGCCTTAAAAAGGTGGCTTATGGAGAGGGAGGAAAGGGCAGGCCTTTGATGGTAGATGTTGTAAAGAGTCAGCATTTGTCATTTGTCTTTAGTGAGGAATAAAGATGATATCAAATATACTGAATATTTCTTCCAGCTTATCATGCCTACTCTGATGGTGAAACCAAGAATATATTTCTTGGGATTTCGTGATGTTTGTTCTCTTTGGAATTTTCTTCAGGAGAAGAAAATGTTTTAACCACTGTGGTGAACAAATAGAGAAGAAAGATTAAGTGGTAACACCAAATAACGCCTTGAAAGGTTGGCCCAGTCAAGTTTCTCTTCAGTTTCAGCCTATCTTGGTTTCTCCAGTTAGACTGCTAAGTGACAAATGAAGAAACAGAAATGAGGCTTTGGTTCTTGTCTATATTATTACATCCCAGAGGAATCACAATGATGCTGGCAGAGCACAAAAGAATTCTGAAGCTATAGGCAAACTGTATTCTTAAAAAAGGGAACAATGTAAGAGGGTACTGGGAAAATACAAGCAGAGAAAACAAGGAACATGCTGTTAAAAAGCCAAAAGGAGGAAAAGAGTAGAAACAAAAACCTCCTTTTAAGTAGCATCACCCAAGCTGTTCAAACAAGCAGTGCTCAGACTTGGGTGAGCTGCGAATTAAAATTAAAAACAAAAATAATACCCCAAAAATGCATGAAAGAAAATGCCAAAAAAGAGACTGCAATTGAGGAAGTGGTAAGTGGACAGCAGAAACACTAAGGTCAGATTTGAAATGACTAATACGGACAGCTTGTGAATGAGCATAGATGAGAAGATACAGAAGAAAATGTAACTTTCTGAGAGCACAGCATACAAAAACATTCAGCTGACACCCAACAGTAGAACCTCAACGATCATCCCTTTCCATCCTTGAAGGTCTCACTCCTGCCTCCAACTTCTGCTCCAGAGTGGTATAGCCTTTTCCTTTTAGTCTCTTTTGTTTTTCAGATCCACCAGAGTTATTCTTCTATGAGCTTACAAGAAAGGCCACGTTTACCATTCCTATAAAGCAGTCAGGATTGGAAGATGTCCCACTGATGCCATCTTCTATTCCCAAAAACGTCACGTGCAGTCATCTTTTGTCATCATGTGTGTTATCAATGATTATGTGCTTTAGGTAGTAACAATTATTGGCAAAAAAAAAAAAGTATACCACATTCAAAAATCAGCCAATCACTGCTTTCTCATTGCTCCTAGAATAAATTTCAAACTCTGCCGGCACTCACTATAGGTCTCTCTGTAGTTTCTTCTTTATTTGGTGATATGGGATTTTGGTCAGTTCTTTGTGCACATATTTCTTGTTCTACCCTCAGGAGTTTTGCACCTGGCATTTTCTCCACCTGTAATTCTTCCAGTCCTCAACGTGACTTGAAAAACACCTCGTTCATTAGATGATATATCGCGTCTCTTCATCAAGAGGCTTTCCCTCACCAGATTGCCTGAAGTTGTCCTTGACTCTCTCTGGTTCAGTATGCCTTGCTGCCGTCTTCTGTGCCTTTAAAGTATTAATGCAGCATGTCAAACATATTGCAGATCTTCATTCTCAAGGTGACTGTGACTGAGAAACACCATTCAAAAAGAACAATGTTTTCATAAAAAGAATCAAGCTTCTATTGACCTACACAAGCTTATCAAAAAAGCCTTAATATATAGCAGGCAGCTAACTCATGTTAGCTAGTAATAATAATAAATTCTGTGCTAAAACTCATTAATGTGTTCTATTTTAATAACACAGCATTTAAATAATAAAAATTATTTTACTCTTTTAAAAAAATCTACTATATTTTTACAGAGGGTAAGTCCTTGTATATATTAATATATGAATTCTCTTGCTGCATGCAGTCTTCCACTGATCAAAATGACAAAATTAAAATATAAATATATTTCTTTGATGTCATACACTTCACTGGATTTCCTGGAATGAAAATAGTGCTTGCAGCAGAATAACAGACTGCCTTACATCTGTGAGCTTTCAAATTTTGACCAATATCAGTGTGGCTTGAGGCTGTTGGACATCTGGCAAGTTTCACTCCTGTATCTTGGCATATACTTCTTTGCTATCTTTGGGAAAAATAAATGTTTGCAACACAGTCTAAACCTGTAAACTAGAAAATTTATGAGAAATTCTTCAAATAAATTTAACTCTTTTAATAACTTAGTACCACACATTTTTTTTCATTAAACTGATAAGAAATAAGTCACATATATCAATTTAATTGCTATAACCCAATCTAAAATCATGGAAAAGGATTTAGTGACCTTGTAACATTTTTTGTGATTTTAATATAATTACATGATTTCTTTCTTTTCTCCCTCCCATATATATATATTCTTTCTTACTCTTGTTTTATCAAATTCATGGCTTTTTTTCCCCACTAATTGCTATTACTTGCGTAGATGTATATATATGAGCATTCATGTGTTCTTGTGTGTGTGTTTGTGAGTTCCATATCTATTACTAGATGGAACCAGCTCAGTCTCCATAATGCTACTGGTATTTACATTGTTAGGGCCAACCAGTTGACATTGAATGACAGGTTGATGTGAACTTGTATGGGGAAGACTCTTTACATTTCTGGGAGACATAATCTCACACTAAACTCCCTGGTATTACAGTTTTGCATCTTGGGCTTTTAGAATCTTTCTACCCCATTTCTGCAATGTTCCCTAAGCCTTGGATGTGATACTTGTTTTGTAGATGTTTTCTATGGGACTGGGCTCCACAACTCTGCAAATCAATTGGTAGTGATTTACTGTAAAGATCTCTGTTTGTTGCAAAGAGAAGTTTCCTTGATGACGTTGTACAACCTACCTAGTAGCAGTTTCTCATTCACTTTCAAACCCTCTAGGTTGAGTATTTTGTTCTGCGATTTAATTAATGCTTTCTTGAGCCCCAGGTTTGCAGATACAAAGCTTGGTTAGACTCTCCTCCCCTGTTCTTTGTTCCACCATGAATTGTACACCTTTGGTTTTTGATCTTTCTATAGTTACCCAATGTATTCATAATTTAAAATCTCAACAGTACTGACTATTCTATTTCTATTTCAAGAAGTCACTTCCTATGCATTAAATCAAACTCCCCTTTGGCAAAAATCAACAAACCTCCTCCAATTTCCACTTTGATACAAATGGCAGCATAATTACAGTTTCTTAACTCTTATGCCCAGCATGTGGAATGATTCTTTTAAACCCCAATTCTGACCACTCTGCTGACACGCAGTCACTGAATTGCTATCATTGCTCTTCATGTCCTAGTTGGACACTTTCTTGATTACTGTTCCTGCTAATTCATGCTGACATTGAGGCCATTTTGTATGAATTTCTGGTTCTCTGGTTCTGAATTGAATATATTGTTTTGCTAGTCCCTAGAATCACCTGCTGTTATATGCTGTCCTGAGACAATCAGCATTTCAGTAGTTTGAGGGGGAAAAATGGAATCTTTATAGAGTCCTTGTTTACCTTATCAAAAGCTCCTCAATCACTGTTTTCTCCATCCTCTCCACAACAAATTACAGTGCCTATGAGAAGTTAAATATAAAACGTCTTTAAAATTTAATAGAACAATAATTTTTATTTAAAATTTATATATCTAGATAACTACTTCCTTTAGGATTTTCATGGTGATTAAACTTTCTAACTTGTTGTCATGAAACTTGAGGAAGGAATCAGCAATTTGAGCAGAAATTTTGTGTTTAAGAGTGGCACCTTAGTGACATTACACTGATGCCAACCATCAATGATACAGAGACAGGTGCCACTGTGACCCCAAAAGAAATTATCTTTACTTCAGATTTTTACCTTAAAAACCTGACATATATTTATATGCCATGGCTTAACTATGGGCCAAGTTCCTTTATTAAATGGCTTGAAAAATCTCTGTTTTGCATACTGAAGAGTAATCTTTCCGAGGAAGTGATCATTACCCTCAAACCAACTAAAGGAGTTCAGATTACTTCTCAGATACTATGCAGTGCTTGGTCACTAGTTTTACAATTCAAGTGTTCATTCTATCTATAGAGTTTCCCAATGTCCGTGTGTGTGGTGTGTGTGCATGTACGCGCACGTGTCTTATTTCATTTATATGAGCCTCTTCTTGTTTAAGATGGTTGTGAATAAATGTTCAGCTAAGCAAAGGTCACACAATAAATTAGAGTTTTGTATTAAAAAATTAGTATCTTATACAATTATATTTTAAAAATACATTTAAAATATCTCCTCTTGCTAACTTGCAGGTATGATTTGATAAAAATGAACTAAAATTACTTTTAATAATCCAAATCAATTATGGTGGTTCTAATTCTTAATGAAGTACTAATATAAAGACATTCACCCAGTTTCAAGTTAGGATATTATAAGGAATGAATTTCTGAGGAGTGATTTATATTAACGCTGAAGATTTTATGTATAGCAAATTACCCAAATTGTGGTAAACTGCATTCAGTAAATCGAAGGTATTCATAGGAATTCTCTCTCTCTCTCTCTCTCTCTCTCTCTCTCTCTCTCTCTCTCTCTCTCTCTTCACATTTGTAACTTCCTCTTATTCAGAACTTTGGCATACACCGATAATGTCATGCTCTATTTATAGATATTTTGAGTTTTTACTCATTAAATAGCATTCTAGAATAGTAACAACATCAAAGGAAAATAACAGGTAATAGGAACTTGCTTAATTAACACATAGTTAATTTACTATGAAAATCAGTAGGCTGACGAATGGAAAATCCTTTTCATGATTCTAATATGAAGTAATGTATTGTACACAAAGTTAATTTGCTTCATGGCCTCTAAATAAGTCACTGAGTATTCTGAGAAATACAATGACATTAGTAGAAAATCAAAATTATTCTCCAATCTTTCCCAGAATGAGCTTACGTAAAAGCTAGAGAGAGGTTCTCATATCTAATCATATACCTCTCATTTCAATAAACAGGAGCCATCCATATGAACAAAATTGAAAATAAACACTTTATTCCACTTTCTAACAAAGATTTTCTAGTTCAAAATTTGAGAAAATGCCTATTTAAATTTTGGGGAAATGACTGGGAGAGAAGATAAGGATCGACTGCTTTGAAGTCCTTCTTTACCCTTCTTATTAATAGATTTTGTTTTTACAGTGAAATCAGGTTCGCCAAGGACAAGCATATGGATACCCTAAAAGAAGAGTTGCATAGCTATGCAAGCTTTTCTATGATTTGGTTTTCATTTTAAATGTGTGAAGTATTTGAACATGGAGGTCTATCTTATAAAAGCCTGATTTGACATATGTGTGGTCTTTTTGTTAAGTAGGGAGAGTAGCTATTTGAAGATATTTTTCTTCTAAGAACCTTTATATAAAGTCACTGATATAAAAGTTTTATATTTCCATGGTGGAGAAATACTGTTAACCAGTCTTGCTCTGATGAGTCTGAATACACTTTACCATTACCTAGGAACTAGAATATATTTCATGGGATTAAAAGACTCCATCTACCTCTGTCTATGGTGAAGAAGCTCTCATAAAATAGAGGATCAAGGAGGAAAAAAATCTCTTGATGGAGGAAGGTCATTGGTTAATTGTAATAAAGAAACTGCTTGACTCTCATAGGTTAAAACATAGGTAGGTGGAGTAAACAGAACAGAATGCTGGGAGGAAGAGGAAGTGAGCTCAGACTCGACAGCTCTGCTCTCTGGAGCAGATGCCATGCTCCCCTCTCCCGGGCACATGCGATGAAGCTCTGGCCCAGGATGGACGTAGGCTAGAATCTCCCTGGTAAGCCACCTTGTGGGCTACATAGATTATTAGAAATGGTCTAGTCCTGGTGCGAGAGTTAGCCAAGAAGAGGCTACATATAATGGGCCAAGCAGTGTTTAAAAGAATACAGTTTGTGTGTTGTTATTTTGGGGCATAAGCTAGCCAGGCGGCCGGGGTGCTGGGGACCCAGCCCTGCCACTCATATTACAACAATCTCTATTGGAAAAAAACTGCCCCAGACATGTTAATTATTTAGAGTCCTAGATGGGCCAAGACCAAATGCAAGTTTCATGGATTTTAACAAATACAGAGTAAATAACATACTCTAAGGGAAAAGGGAAAATATCAAGACTTTGCTACTGCTTTTAGATAATAAAATATCTACTTTCATATTGAAAGTCTGTATCTGTTCATAATATGAATATTAATTTAATGTGGTCAAACTTTCATGTTTTCTACACACTTGTAAAATATGGAAAGTATGTTTTTATTAACAATAAAAAGACAAGACTACACTGATAGGGATAATATATTTGTAAACAGAGTATCCACAGCATTTATGATTTAAAAATTATGGTGTTCAAGATTATAAAAAAGCCAGGTGATGGTGGCGCACACCTTTAATCCCAGCACTCGGGAGGCAGAGGCAGGCGGATCTCTGTGAGTTCGAGACCAGCCTGGTCTACAGAACTAGTTCCAGGACAGGCTCCAAAAGCCACAGAGAAACCCTGTCTCGAAAAACAAAAACAAACAAAAACAAACAAACAAAAAAAAGATTATAAAAAATGTGAAAGATTCCTTGTTAAGAGTTTTATATATTAATTATATAGAATAATCAGCAGATGAATATGTCTGCTGTGTAAGCCTGACAGCTGAATTCAATATACAGATCTAATAATGAAAAGAACTGACTGTCTTCTAAGTATGTTGTCTTCTAGTGTGTGCTCACACACATACACACACACACACACACACACACACACACAATGAAACCAACTCTTCTAGGATTCAAAAAAAGCAGGAGTTTTTCCTGATCATTTAATGAATAAAAGTCATAAAAAAATACAGTCTCTGCATCCAGCCAAAATGTATTGGGAACAGGAACGCACACAGACACAAACTGAGGAGCACAAAGAGACAAACTCTCCTCAAGTGAGGAGGGGATTTCTAAAATCAGAGTCTCCCCTTTCTGGAGGCCTTATAATTTTTTAGTGGCTTAAGGTGGCCCCCGTTCCTCTTATTTTTGATTGGTCATTTTAAACAGAGAAATGGGAGCTGATAGGCCCATGGCTTAATGAAAGCTAAGACAAGCATAGGCACAGGTTTGACAAGTCTTAGCAAGTTGCCAGACAGGAAAGTGTACAGATCACGGTTTTCCAAACCTTTGTCCAATCTGATGAAATGGGAAGTTTAACAACTTGCTATTTGTATATGGACCCTTTTTTTTTCATACGTTATTTTATTTTATTTTTTTAATTAATTTATTTATTTATTAAAGATTTCTGTCTCTTCCCCGCCACCGCCTCCCATTTCCCTCCCCCTCCCCCAATTAAGTCTCCCCCCAGCCCGAAAAGCAATCAGGGTTCCCTGTCCTGTGGGAAGTCCAAGGAACCCCCACCTCCATCCAGGTCTAGTAAGTTGAGCATCCAAACTGCCTAGGCTCCCACAAAGCCAGTGCGTGCAGTAGGATCAGAAACCCATTGCCATTGTTCTTGAGTTCTCAGTAGTCCTCATTGTCCGCTATGTTCAGCGAGTCCGGTTTTATCCCAGGCTTTTCCAGACCCAGGCCAGCTGGCCTTGGTGAGTTCCCAATAGAACATCCCCATTGTCTCAGTGTGTGGATGCACCCCTCGCGGTCCTGAGTTCCATGCTCGTGCTCTCTCTCCTTCTGCTCCTGATTTGGACCTTGAGATTTCAGTCCTGTGCTCCAATTTTGGTCTCTGTCTCTGTCTCCTTTCATCGCTTGCTGAAGGTTAATATTCAGGAGGATGCCTATATGTTTTTCTTTGGGTTCTCCTTATTTAGCTTCTCTAGGATCACTAATTATAAGCTCAATGTCCTTGGTTTATGGCTAGAAACCAAATATGAGTGAGTACATCCCATGTTCCTCTTTTTGGGTCTGGCTTACCTCACTCAGGATAGTGTTTTCTATTTCTATCCATTTGTATGCAAAATTCAAGAAGTCCTTGTTTTTTATTGCTGAGTAGTACTCTAATATGTATAAATTCCATACTTTCTTCATCCATTCTTCCATTGAAGGGCATCTAGGTTGTTTCCAGGTTCTGGCTATCACAAACAATGCTGCTATGAACATTGTAGAGCATATACTTTTGTTGTATGATAAGGCCTCTCTTGGGTATATTCCCAAGATTTATTTATTTTTTCATTGAGAAAAGAAAGAAAAAAAAAACAAGTTTCCACCTCCTCCCAGCCTCCCATTTCCCTCCCCCTTCTCCCCCTCCGCCCACTCCTCTCCCCGTCCCTCTCCAGTCCAAAGAGCAGTCAGGGTTCTCTGCCCTGTGGTAAGTCCTAGGTCCTCCCCCTCTGTCCATATCTAGGAAGGTGAACATCCAAACTGGCTAGGCTCCCACCAAGCCAGCACATTAAGAAGGATCAAAACCCCGTGCCATTGTCCTTGGCTTCTCATCAGCCCTCATTGTTCGCCATGTTCAGAGAGTCCAGTTTTAACCAATTCTTTTTCAGTCACAGTCCAGCTGGCCTTGGTGAGCTCCCAGTAGATCAGCTCCACTGTCTCAGTGGGTGGGTGCACCCCTCGTGGTCCCGACTTCTTTGCTCATGTTCTCCCTCCTTCTGCTCCTCATTGGGACCTTGGGAGCTCAGTCCAGTGCTCCAGTGTGGGTCTCTGTCTCTATCTCCATCCATCACCAGATGAAGGTTCTATGATGATATGCAAGATATTTGTCAGTATTGCTCTAGGCTAGGGTCATTTCAGGTTCCCTATCCTCAGCTGCCCAAGGAACTAACTGGGGACATCGCCTTGGGCTCCTGGGATCCACTCTAGGTTCAAGTCTCTTGCCAACCCTAAGGTGACTCCCTTAACTAAGAATTGTGCTTCCGTGCTCCCCTATCCAACCTTCCTTTACCCCAATCCTCCTTTTCCCCCCCAATTTCCCCCAATCCTCCCCTTCTCCCTTTTCTCTCCCCATCTCCCCTTACCCCCATCTCACCCCACCCCCAAGATCCGACCCTTTCTTTATCCGTCTGCCACAGTATTTAGCTGTCTTCACACACATATTTTTAAAAGAAAGAAAGATAAGAAAAAAAGTCAAAAGAATTTATCAAAATCTCGTTAGAACTATGCACATTTCACCAAGCATTTCCTCAAGCAGTGGACAAGCTGCAAGGAGATGATTCTTTGAAATGTACTTTTATACTTCCCTTTAACAGTGCATTTAGATGCCTAGAATTGCAGGGTTGGCAAGAGAAAACACACCATAGCTCAAAGTTTTGTCAACTGTGTCCACACACAGTTTACCCACATTTAGGCTTCCTTGTGAAGATTATGAAAACCTGATGCAATCACCTAACATAGCATAAATATCACTCCCAGAATTAAATACTACATCTGGGAACATAAAAAAATATCATTTTTTGCACCTTTAATACTAAAAAAAAGTTTAAAATATCTTTCACAAAGTTTACTCAAATAATGATATTTGGTTACTAAGTTGTATTTAATGAAAAATATAAAATTGACTACCATATATAAGTATGGTAAATTATAAAGAAATGGAAATCAGAGAGGAAAAAACATTAAATAAATAAAATACTTGTATCTGCATAAATCTTCTTGTCTTTAGTTAAAATGGTAAATAACATTTTGGCATATGCACTTATTTTCTTTGGACACATATTTCATGAACAATCAATTCGATGGGTAAAGAATCATAAATCAGACTTCAATTGCTCAAGTCTGTCATGCTTGCCACCCCACTGGTATGCCTTAGTAACAATTACAATCAGATATGTGACATGTCCCCAACACCCATTCACTACTCCAGCTTAATATTGAACATCTTTTATATTACTGGAAAAGCTTGCCTTAATTCTTCTCTAGAATCACTGTTTCTTATGATAAAGTAATGTTTTAATTTACATTTGTAAGGTTGTTCTTTTACATTTCCCTGAAAATTCATTCTAAAATTGGTTCCTTCCTCATTGTGAAACATTTGGAGAGGGTTGAAAGATAATCCTGCACAAAGTATATACACATCCAAGTACTACGGAGAGAAGAGAAGGGGCTCAGATATCTGACAGGTGGGAACGAACGGCACAAGTCCCACCTGCAGTCATACTCAGAGATCCACAGAGACAGACAGCTAGAGATGTGAAGTTAAATAAGCCACAAGTCAAATGCTGAAGGTGGAAGCTTCCAACATCAATGGATAGCATCATACAAACTGAGCAGCTTACCTTAAGGATTTCTATGTATACACATACACATATATGCTTTAAATCACAATTAATGAGAAAGGAAGGCCATGGATTTGAAAGAGAGCAAAGAGGGAAACTGGAAAGCTCTTAACCTTTCTGCCATTTCATGGAATTTCAGAACTTATAATTGTAGTTATGAATCAGATTTGCTTTTCTGGACAATCCTTAAATCCAATGGCAACCTTTCAGGTAGAGGAACACATGAGAAGCACAAAGAGGTCACACAGTGATAGAAGTAAAGTTATTAAGGAAGTCTCAATGCATAGAAGAATTAGAGCCACCAGAAGCTGCAAAAGAAAAGCAAGTATTGACCTTAAGGTGTGAACTTGACCCTGAAAACCCTTCAAATTGGTATCTGTGCCGCTAGAATAATGAGAAGTTCAATTGATGTTTTAAGCAACCAAGTTTGTTATAATTCAAAACAAAAAATACAGCATTATTCCCTCTTTTCATCACTACACAGAATTTCCTAGAGTTTTCTTATGTACTGCTATCTCTCTGATCTCTCCTGGATGAGAACAAACGAATGGAAATTCAACATAACAGATGCAGTAGATACATTGTCTTCATTGATACTGGCTTCCATCTCATATATTAATATATTGTCTGAGTGTAAGTTAGGGACTCACTTAGAAAAACCCCATCTTGAAGACACAGAAGAGAAAGCTGAATTTTCTGTATTTTAGTAGACTAGCATCTGCTTGTATAAGTTCATAATTTATTTGCAGGCAGAGGAAGCAAAATTAGTCTTTAATGAATTTTCATGAAATAGGTAGCTTAATAGGTACTAAGCATAAATGTAAAACTTGCTTTTGATTTATATTTATATCGATTTATATTTCACAGTGATTATTTTATAAATATTGCCAAATACATCGGTATAACATCCATTTACTTCTTTACATTTCTTTGACCCATGATCATGATACTCCAGATAATAGTTTTGAGTTAGGCTTGACTATTAACCCCTTGATAATGATATTATTATTCACAGAGCATATTATCCTGTCAACAGTAAGACATTTGAGTGAGATAGAAAGCAGTGTGATGAAATGATTTAAAATATCTCTACAGGAACTACGAGCATGCTTTGTCTTGAAAAATCAAGCAAACTCATAATTCATACTTAAAAGTTCCAAAACATAATTTCTACTTAGCTATATTAAAAGCTGTTGAATTTCTGTTAGAGCGATGATTTCTTAGCAACTTAATTTCACATGTCAGAACACGAATCTAGTGTGCTTTGTATGAGAGGATAAAAGTCTAAATCAAAATGATCTTCAAGTTACTCCCTCATGCAAGATCTTTTTCTTGAAGGTCCTATGTTCCTTGGGCCCCAGAGAAGATTAAACAGATGTTGCTGCCAGTTGTTGTCTGGCTGGAGGGAAATTGAAACCATTACATCTTGAGCACTGTCCACAGATCTGTTTGTTTCGCTGGTCTGAGGCCGTTTTTATGAGAGAAATCCTAACAGTGAATTTTTACTTTGAGGAGAAGCAATATATGCTAATACTCGATGTTTTTAAGCATTAATGTGATAGTATACACTTAATCAGCATTTAAGGAAATTATTAATTAAATTTCCACTTGATGCAGAAATGCACTGTTTTTCAACTGGTCATGTAAGTCTTACTGGTGCGAAATGTGAAATAAATTGCTTTTTAAAACATTTTATTTAATATCAGACTCAATTATCTTTAGAAAACAAAGCCAGAAAAAGATAATCGTAATTATAAAAAGTAAATTATTTAGAACTTTAAGTTATGCAAATATGTACAATTCTTTTCCTATCTAAAGTAGACTGTTTTATTTTTAAAAGAACATACGAAACAGAGTGGAGAGATACCTCAGCATTTAAGAGCACTTGACTACTATTGCTGAAAACCCCATTTCAGTTGCTAGCAGCCTGATAATGGTTTAAAACCCTCTGTAACTCTGTTTGCACAGCATGAAATGCCCCATTATAGCCCCCTTAAGGACCAGACATTCATTATATTTACATATATACATGCAAACTAAGAACTCATACACATATAATTAAGACAAATACATTTTTAAAAGTAGATTATGTAGAATCTGATCAATATGTGATATATTTTATACAGAATTCTTTGCATGTTACTTTTAGATATAGTCCCTATAAAATATTAGAGCATATAAACTATATGTAAGATTTCCAAAGTTTAACTTATTTAACTATTTAAATATTCCAAAGTATATAATTTTTGCAGTTCTCTAAATTAAATTATACTTAACAAAAGAAAAGATAAATTTATCAAAATGTTTTGTTATCCTTGATAACAAATACAAAGTAAACCAAAGCATTCAAGATGTGACATTACATATTATTGAAATAAAGAGTAATTTAAAAATATGTTTTAATATCTTTAAAAAATTATACTATTAAGAACACTCATAGAAGCTACTTATAAAATTATCTACTAGAAATTTTCTGTGAATAAGTATATATACAAAAATATTTCTAAGCTTTGTTCATATGCACATTGATTGCTAACAACAATCACAAAATAGTCTACAACTAATAACATTGTTTTATGTTTGACAAGTCTTATAGCAGAGAACTTTTCAAATGGTAATGAATGCAAGCATTTTCAAAAATTGGTTCTATTTCTGTCTTGAATATAAAATGTCTGGTAATTTCAAATTTGTTGTGATAAATGTCACATGTGATTAATGTTAAACACAGTTTAAAAGATTATTCAATGGTCCATTGTTGTTGTGTCAGAAGTTTCTCATGAGTCAGCAAAATAGTCATTATATATTTCTTACAAGACACACACACTAATTACTAAACAGCAGTAACTTCTCTTAATTCTCTAATGAGAGAGAAAGACACCTAAGTTTTTAATCATTAAACTTAAACTCATAGTTATAACAACTGCTCAATGTTTCCTAAGTTAATGAACTCTTCTTCCATCTAGAGAAGTTCAGAAGATGCATCAATGCAAGCATTTCTTTTCGATTGCAAGCTGAACTAGCAACTTCTTTCAATAGAGTACTTTCTTAGGGAAATTAAAAAACAAAGCAAACAATAAACAAACCATGGTCTCTCAGTTTTGTTTAGTGTGCAGAATTTCTGCAAAATTTCATCAAGTGATGTCACTTTAGTGAGGATAAGAGACTTATAGGATGCCAATGGTAAAATTCAAACTCTTAGCAAAAAAATGGAAATCTGGAAAACTTATCTCTGTCACTGTGAACTTGGCAGCATCCAAAAATGTACTTCTTTGAGGAGAGTCAGTCAGAGAAGTTTAAAATGTGAATTTCTTAAAAGCATTACATGGTGGTCAAAATTAAGAAAATGTGTACAATAAAGTAAATAAATATTTTAGAATTAATAATAAATACATAATACTTCAATAGCATGAATGAATAAAAGATCTTTCCATGGTACAAGATAGAATACTGTGCTTTATTATGGCACTGAAAAGCAAAAGAGGCAACATTTTAGATTTTACAGTACAATTAACCTTTAAGAAAGTGTCCCTTGCCAAAAAGTGGTGTAATATCAAAGTAGATTATACATATGTATCTGAAAAGTCTATTAAAATATCTTCCCTTTTCTAAATACATTTTTGTAAGGGTGAATTTGTTCATATTAGTCAAGCCAAAGTCATATTACAACACATGAAGTTCATAAATATAGGAATCCAACTCTTTTGGGAAAGGCATTTATTAAATGCATCAACAAAATATGCAAAAATAATGTCACTGTTTTATTGTGTATAAGGGATCTTTTGGCATAAATTTCTGGGTACTACTTACATGCAGTGTCTTCAGAGTCCAGAAGAGTGTGCAATTTTCTGGAAGCAGAGTTACAGAGAGTTGTTAACAACCATGTGGTTGGTGGGAACCCAAACCCAAATCCTTTGTAATATCCTCAAGCTCTTTTAACTATTGTGCCATCTCTCCAGATCAAAATAATGCCACTTTAATCATCAACTGCTTAACATTTTATTATGAAGTAATTTGCATAAAATATAATTGTATTAGCCGGGGCATTTTTTAACATTGTCTCCAATGAAATATTGAATGGTCCAAGCTACTTAAAGTCAATTTCTACAATGGTAAATGTTCATAGCATTTACCTCATAAAACATTATTAAGCCACTCAATTACTTTTAAGAATTTACAAAAGTCTTACCAATGGAAAGATTAAGCAACTACCTTTTTTATTTCTTTTGGTGACATGTGAGCACAATCAAATATAAAAGTCTGTGGTTTAACAAGAAAGATACTAAATCTTCAAGAACTTCTTAATAGATGCAAACAGAAGCACTCTGCGGTGTACAAGATCTTAAATGAGAAAGGGAAATCATGGCTGATAATAATTTAAGAAAAAAATCTCACATTCTCCCTTGAAAACCTCATCTTCATTTATTTTTATCCACTCAAAAAAATTAAAATACTTGTACGTTTTTTCAAGTTTGTTTTGTTTCAAGATTTGAAAATGGTTTTATATTCTTCAGGCATGCCTTCTAAGCAATGATTGGTTTAAAATAGAGGATCAGAACAGCCCTGTCTTCCTTCTGAAGCCCAGGTCCAGCCACAGGATCTTTCAATGTGCCTTCTTCCATGAACTTTGCCAGCTGTGGAAGATCAGAGTCCAGCTGCTCTCCTAGATGTCAAAGTCCAGGACATCTTCCTCTAACATCACAAAACATTACAGCTCTTTTTGACACATACTCTTTTCTCTGAAAGTGAGTCTTTATATCAGAGAAATTATATTTTAATGGAAACATATGGGCACCAAATGTAGAAAGATGAGCTGCTTGTTTGTCCTGGCCACCCAGCTAGCTTAACTCAAAAATGACCACACAGAAACTGTATTCATTAAATCACTGCTTGACCCATTATCTCTAGCTTCTTATTGGCTAACTTTTATATTAATCTAACCCATTTTTCTTAATCTGTTTATCACCACATGGCAGTGGGGCTTACTGGCAAAGATTTGGCATGTCTTACTCTGGTGGTGGCTCCCTGGTGGCTCTCTGACTCTTTCCTTCTCCCAGCATTCAATTCTGTCTTCCCTACTGACCTAAGTTCTGCCCTATCAACAGGCCAAGGCAGTTTCTTTATTCATTAATGAAAGCAACAGGTAGACCGAAGGACCTCCTACACCAGTCCTTATGAATCTAAAGTAGAACCACAAATTCACTAAAGTCATATAAGTTTAATAGCAAGCTACCTTATTTCTCTTCTAGTGAGTCTAACAATTTCAATTGACAAAGATATTTCACAAAATTTGGTTTGACAGCAATTATTTTTAATTATCTACAAAATATGGTTCACTGAAAGGTTACTGTAAATGGAATTGAGTTGTTGGCCAAAGGGGTCCCATTGGGAACACCTAAGATACCCAGGCCATTGCCAAGATTAGGATTATCTCCGTAAACTGACAGCAAGGCTCCATTACATAGCGGGAATGGTCACTTATTCACATAGATAAGGTGGTCTGTATTTATAAACTATTCTATTAGCATAGGCACAGAAGGGGTAAGTTTATGCTCCCCAGTGAGAGGAGGAGGAGTGATAGGAGGGAATTTTCAGCCCTTGTGCTTTTCTTACAATAATTCACCTTTTGATGAAAGATATGAAAGCAATCACTGCAATTTTGCTGTAACAATAGCACTTCTGTGATTTCCAGACACCAAGCAGGATTAAAACTTTTGATGACTGCAATAATCTCCACTAACTCCGTACAAAGATGCAGATCTTTCAGGGTCACAATCACAGGAAAGAAACTGGAATTAATTTCCAGAGGCACTTGGTTTGGCTTCCTGTACAGAGTTTCATTCCTCTAAAATTTCTATCACTAGGGATGTTGCAGTAAACGTCAGAAGCTGAGTAAATTCCAGCAGCACTAACTCCACAGAAACCCGCTTCTTATTCATAGCCCAAGCTTCTTGTCCTGATAAGCACCGTGACAGGAGGTATATTTGTGCCTCTTGCGCAATTGCACAAATAATTATCATGCAAGTCAAGTCCCTGTGAGTTCCAGAACATCATAAAAAAAGTTGAAAGATGAAATTGGCTGTGCAAATGTGACTTTAGTAACCATGGTAGGCAGACCAGTTGTCCTCCTGAAGGAACAGAAGGTCACTGGGGATTGACTTCAGCAAGTGTTATCTGTAAATGGCTTATGGGATAAGAAACGAGGAAACATCTTCCTGAGAGGGGAAGTTATTGCTAAGCCATGAGGCCAACTCTTGTGCTGTGGGGCTCTCAAATGAAGGTTTCGAAGGAGAAACCTCTGAGAATGCAATTTTCTTTGGATTCTCCCGAAGGCCAGATTTGGCTGCAACATTGAATTTCTGGACACTTTTATGTATGTAGCTTTGGTCCAGCTAATTTTTAGCACATGAATAAAATATTGCAAATCTCAACTTTTGTGGATTATCAAAATCAATCTTAGAAATGATTTGCCATTACTTAGGGGTAGCATAAAGTTTAATTTTATGCTATTTAATGTGTTTAATAACTCAGGAGAAGAAGTGAGAGGCACAGTTGAAAAAAGATATTAAAAATTTACAACAGAAGAAATTTATAGGTTTTCAGTAGAGTCATTTCATGCCTTAATGTGGCAGTGCGTACCTTCCCTGTATATTTATTCTAAAGGATGGGAATTCATCTTTCAAAAGATTTAAATGATCATGTTATGGCTACTATTTATCTCTATTATAAAACTTTTTATCTCTAAAGAGACAGTCATGTAATCTCAGTGTAAGTTATACTAGAATTATTTATAGCAAAGTAAATATCAAGACCCATTAAAGCAAATGAAAAAATAAAACATGTCTGAAATTGCCTTCTCCTTCCTATACTTATTCTTCTATATCCTTCACTAACATCTCTGCTCTCAGTATTTGTTCTCCACTTTCACTATTTCATATCTATGCTTCCCCTAAATAAGATAGTGCTGTTATAATGGTTGATTATGTTTAAAACTATACTGGCATGTATCTATTAATGAATTCTCAGATACCTAAATAGTCACTCTCATTTATATGTCTCTTTAGTTGGCAAACATTGCTGCTTGGGATCAAACCTAGGACACATAACCTTTCCAGCTCTAAGCAAAGGAGCAGAGGCTGTAAAACATCCATGGAAATTTCTTAGGTTGTGATGTTCCTGAAGACTTAAGAGATTTAAAAATGGAGATAACAGGACATGTGTCTCATTGAGTCATGTGACTAAAGTAAATCTTTGCATAGGAGGAATAAACTAATTTGTTGGAGTGATTTTACTTATTCAAGGAATTTCATTGTCATAGACTCTCTCACATTAAAATGCATGTTCAGAAGACTTTAGGAATTTATATTCTTATCATGAACATTTCTGTATAGGATTCATCTACAATAATGTAGCTACAATCCATCCCTTTCTTTGTGTATGCAATTCTCTCTTAGTTCATATACTATTACTAGAAACAACGGTATTGTTGCATCTTATGAAAGTAATACAATGATAGTTCTTCATGACACTTCATTTTCTTTATTTATTTATTTATTAAGGATTTCTGCCTCCCCCTTCATCCGCCTCCCATTTCCCTCCCCCTCCCCCGATCAAGTCACCCTCCCTCATCTGCTCCAAGAGCAATCTGGATTCCCTGACCTGTGGGAAGCCCAAGGACCGCCCACCTGTATCCAGGTCTCCAAAGGTGAGCATCCAAACTGCCTAGGCTCCCCCAAAGCCAGTACGTGCAGTAGGATCAAAAACCCACTGCGATTGTTCCTGAGTTCTCAGTATTCCTCATTGTCCTCTATGTTCAGCTAGTCCGGATTTGTCCCATGCTTTTTCAGACCCAGGCCAGCTGGCCTTCATATCTATTATGTGTAAGAGTCTCCGTTGCTCCAAACCCCTTGACAATAATATGAATGTTACATGTTTTAATGCACTGGGGATCAAGTAGGTCTTGTTAAGATTTTTCATTTCTTCAGTACAAATTAGTTCGGGTAAATTTGAGAAAATTTTATACACAAACACACATATATAAAAATACATATATATTGAATAATATATGTGATATATATATATATTAGAATAATATAGACCTGTAAAGAAATTATCCATGGAACTTGATCATTATTCTATAGTGTTTTGTTTTACTTTTTAATATATAAGATTTTCATGTAATCTAAATGTTAATTATCCCATGCTTTATACATAAAATTCTTGCAATTCTTGTTTTTACTTTCCTTCTAAATATATTGTTAGATATAGAATAATTTAACATATTGATATTTAGTAATTTATGCCTTTATTTAAAAGTTCTACTATATTAAAATATAAAAATATGAACCACTCATTTCTCTCTGAAGATTTTAATGATTAACATTCATTCATATCATGTTTTTTGGTATAAATCTTGGTTTTGGATATAAGGCCATAGTGAACTATTTTTTATTCATATAAATAATTTTTCTGCATTTTATAATAATATAAATTTACTTAATATACTAGTTTGCATTTAGTATTAATTTATGTAACACATATATTTTAATGATCAGAAAATGTTTTTCTTTAGACATTTTCTGTTTGTTTTGTGAAACTCTTTTACTCTCTTCTTATCCAAAATAATTTCATCTGGTAGGCCAAACTAGTTCATCAAATTTTATTCAAAATTCTGCAAGATGCAATAGTTTCTATTTTTCTCCCTCAAATAGCTCTTAGGAATAGGTTGTTAAATTCTACAAGAAAAAAGTGTTGATTATCTCATTTTGTTGCATGGAGTCTTCTTTTTTTTAGCTACACAAAGGGTTTAATTGTGTCTAACCAACGAATTTTTTCAATTAACACATAGTCCATTAGAATCTTCTCCAACACTATGCCAAAGAAAAGACAGCAAAAGCTTCCAAATTTTCAAAAGAAAAAAAAGCATTTCAAAATATTTTTAACAAAATTTAACCATTGACCCATTCATCCACTTGCCTTCATCTAAAAAGGCATGCCAAATTCTTGGTGTCATGATTACACCAAGATTTATATAGTCCCTGGACTGAGAGTCAAAAAAAGACTATACTGTAGTCATACTGAATCCTATCTATTAAGGTTGCTCAAATGCTTTTTCAGTAGACAGAGCCATTTCCAAACCAATTTAAAGAAGTATTAAAAGGATATTAAAAATGCTCCACATATTCTTTTTTTTACACGTTTTCTTATTCATTTTTGATGTTGTATAAAGGTTTGATTTGGTTTCAATATATGTTTCTCTACATAGACCATGAAAATTCACTCTTTGTTTCTTAGTAATGCACAGTATTTAAAATTAATTTTGATTTTTTTCTTCTTTAAATTTAAACAAACGTGACTAAAATTTGGGCAAGTTCTTTTAGTTTGAAAAGCTAAGTGATTTGATCATTATGCCAGGCTTGTTAACGTTCTACTTGGCTCCAGATGGAGTCTTCAGACACATAGGTAAATGCTCTTTCATCTACAAAATACCCAAATGGAAAGATCAGATCATCACACATTCCAGAGCTTCCTGCTTTCTTCAGACTGTGCAGTGCTCTTTATATTTCCCCATGTTCTCATTGCAACTAAAAGAGAAACAAGAGAATTCAAAATAGAATCTTGGCATCAGCACAGTAGCAAAGAGGGAAGTTAGGAGAATGCTGATTTACAGGAAAAATCTGTATGGAATTGATTGGTATACAGTAAAGTCACACATATTTTGATTATTTTAAAGATTTTATTTTTAAATTAATCAGACCCATGGAAATGTGAAAATAATGAGCATGGTTTTGTACATGCCTTATGCTTCCCTTAATCATGACATCTTAAAAACCATAGCACATTTGTTGAAACTATGAATCTCACTCTGACACAATAGGGGTAATTGAACTACAGATGTGATTCAAATTTCATCAGGAATTTAAACTGATATCTCTCTATTAATATCTAAAACGCGAGAGGTGGATGCTATTGATGCAGTAGTTCTAAGGGGACAGGGCTTGAGGACTGGCTCCACTATTAAAGACCCAGAGTCTTTTGAGGACCTAATCATAGACACCCTTTGAATGAGGTGTGCATTATATATCTAATGAGCAAATGAATTGCAGGGGGCAATGGACACACTTTATAGAAAGGTAAAATCCTGACCTGCAGATACTGGAGGAAGCAAATGCACAACCCCTGCGGCAATTGGTTTTTGAAGATCAGGGCTTTGTCAATTATTGCCAGCATTACCCTACTGCAAACTTAAGCTCACAAGCAACCAGAGAAAAGCAATCATAAAAGATTCCTCTCATTATTTCCTTCTCCCAACTTCCCATCACATGAAGCTCCTCTTCCTTCTTTAACTTCTCATTCCCACCTCACTGTCCTAATGATTAATATTTGTTTAAATGAGAAGGCAATGTATTAGATATAATGATAACATTGTCTGAAAGCAAGTGTTTTAGTGTTCCCTTGGCAGTTGTCCCTTCCCTTTCTCCCTCGATCTCCTGCTGCTTCTCTTCTTCCTTTGTCTCCTCTTCCATTCGATTTTCCTCTTTCATGCTCTATGTGGCATTCTATCCATCCCTTATCCTCTTACCCTGGCACATATGTATTTTTAATGTCTCTTGGCCTATTTTCTAATTTTATAGGTTTCACACACACACACACACACACACACACACACACACACACACACACACACAGGCTAGGATCCAAGAATATGAGAATGAAGTTACTTTTTGTCTTACTGAGATTGGATCATGTTGTTTAATATTGTGCTTTCAAGATCTATCCATGTTTGTGCGAAGTTCATAAGTTTCATTACATATATACACTACATTATCATTTTTCATTCATCTGATGATGAACATGGAGGCAGACTTTGTTTTCTTGCCACTATGAATAAAGTAGAAGTAAACATGGATGTTAAACTATGTCTATAAAGTGGTATAAAGATTTTTAAAAATATGCCCAAGAAGGATAAAGCTTAGTCATATGATAGTTCTGTTCTTAAATATTTTCACATAGATTTCTATAATGTCTGAATTTTTTTGCATTCCCAAAAGCAAGACAAAAGAGTTCCTCTTCCACCAGAGTCACAGTAACATCTGTTGTATGATTTCTTTATTATAGTTCTTCTGAGATCTGCGTCTCCCAAAGTCCTTCTTATTGTCTTTTCCATGATGTGTAGTGATGATGAAGACTTTTGAAAACATGGGTCTGTTATTGTGATTTTTCTTTTGAGAGCTGTCTGCTGAATTTTTAACCCATTTCCTGACTGGCATTTTTGTTTGTTGTGAAATGCTTAAACCTTACTTCCTTGTGAATTATGCGTCACCGTCCCACCTGAAATATTGCTTCTGAAGGTTGTCGCAAACACTGTTGTTTTTTTATTCATCTTTAATTTGTTTCTTTTTCAGAAAAAAAATAATGTATAGAGTTGTATATGATGAACATCAGGGCTTTTTCCTGTGTTACTGAAGTTCTATTAAGAGAACTCATCTCCATATATGTCTTGATGTTCATTCCCTTTGTCAATTTGCTGAGATTTACAATTTCCTGGAATCATGACCTTTTTTGTTTGTTTGTTTTGGTTTTTCAAGAAAGCGTTTCTCTGTAGCTTTGGAGCCTGTCCTGGAATTAGCTCTTGTAGACCAGGCTGGACTTGAACTCTCAAAGATCTGCCTGTCTTTGTCTCCCAAGTACTGGGATTAAATGCATGCATCACCACCGCCCAGCAACTTCTATTATGCCTATAGAAAATTACCTTGATTACATTGACTGAGAAGGAACAGTCCACTCAATGTATGAAGCAGTATTCCATGGTATGATGTTTGGTACACCTTACAAAGGAGGAAAGGAGTTAACCACAAACACTGATCAATCTCTATTCCATGATTACAAGTGTATGTAAAGACTAGACTAAATTTTTACTTCCAGGAATTTCCTGCAGCAATGGACTGGACTCTTAAGCTCCAAGTCAAAGCAAATCCTTACTTTTCACATTGATTTCAGGGACTTTTTTTTAATCACACAAACTAAAAAAAAATAATAATAATAATAATTGACTCTGCCTGACTTAATTTCACATACAAGCAATAGTGACTGTTTTAATTCAATTCTGCTCCTTCTCATTTGGGTGGTCTTAGAGTATTTCAATATTAAAATATGATGGCATAATAAAACAAAGAGGATATGTATTAATATAAATATAACATGCAGCAGTTCTATTGTCAATTTACTATAAAAAATTTTGAAATAAGAGGTATGTAAAGTTCATCAGAAGCATTGCTATTTTAATTTACACAGGTTTTAATCATAAGTGCAGGCTTCAGACCTAAAAATACTCCATCCAACAAAAAACAGGAAGCAGTTTGGACAGAACTATGCCCATTTCACAAATAATTTTTATAAATGTTTGTTTACATTTAAAGAAGGATATGATGTAAAGATTAATGCTTTGCATTGGAATTGATTTTTATTGATACAAATTTAAAGTCAATTGTGTTATGTATATACTTCTACTCTTTATTAAAGTATTGTGTTTATGCAGCTCATTTTAAAATGTAATGTATAATTAAGAAATATAGGTTAATATATAGTCATCTATAATAGTCAAGCTTGTAGTCATGTTAGCTAGGTTTTCTAGATGTCCAGAGATATATTTCAGATGAATAGGTATTTTTCAAACCTTTCAAAGACTAACAGAATATGGCCTCTAAAATGTTTTAAGGACTTTGGACTTTTCATGACAATGAGACACATCTGTTCCTGGCAGCACCAATTACTTCAAGAGGATGATGGGCATTGAAGATACTCTTTATGGAGTTTGCTAGCCACTTGGGAAAGCACATAGCTGCTTGATGCTATGCTGTATGAACTGGACATGCAGAACTGACAGAAAAATGATTGCTGAACTTGCCTAAAAGTGAGACTGTCCTTCAGGGTTTCTGCTTCATGAAAGAGTCTGCCAGACATTCTGCAGGACACAGAAAATAGTGACTGAATTAGTGCCAATATAGGCAGAACTCTCTTTGAAATTTCCTGGTTCATAGAAAAGTATGCCAGACAATATTGGCCTATAGTTACAAGGTCATATTGACATTTGGCGAAATTTAGTTTGCTTGTATTTTATTGGAAGGGTTTGAATTCAGGTTCATTAAGAAATTAAACTCAATTTGGAGGATAGAAATTATCTGGCTTCCTTTATAAATTTCACATGGAATTTTGAAATTGGAAGGCAAGTTACCTCCCTTTCAATTTTATAGAGTAATTTAAGGATCGTAGGTGCACTTCATTAAAGGTCTGGTAGAATTTGGAAAAAAATCCCCTGAGCCTCAGCTTTTGTTAGTTAATAGATATTTCACTACCACTGCACTCGTACATCTTGTCATAGATATACATAAGTTGTTATGTTTTCGTTGTTTGATTTCAGCAGCTCATATGTGTCTAGATTTTATGAATTTTTTCTATATTTTCCAATTTATTGAAATATAGTTTCTTGTTATTTTTAGATTATACTTACAAATTTCCCCCCTTAGGTAGGGTTTTTTTTTTTTTTTCTGAGAAGAGACACCATGATCAGGGAAACTCTTACAAAGAAAAGAAAAAACTTTTAATTGGAATATCTTACACGTTCATAGATTTAGTTCATTATCATCATGGTGCAGCATGGTGGCGTGCAGGCAGATACAGTGCTAGAGAAGTAACCAAGTATCCTACATCTGGGCTTTTAGACAAGAGGAAGAGGTCCGTCTCATTGTGTGTGGCTTGAGCATGTATGAGACCTCAAAGCCAGCCTCCACACTGACACATTCAAGCAGACTACTCCTTTCCCAACATGGTCACACCTACTAATAGTGCTCCTCCCTCTGGTGGCCATTTCCTTTCAAAACATGACAACCCCGTCCCTTCCCCCACTTCAAACTCTTCCATAGAACATTCTTTTTACTTTTCCAAATTAATACACTTTTTAAAATTAAAGTTTACTATGTACATATATGTACAGGTACATAAATATATATTCCTAAATATATGACATAGCCTGCTCAATTTGTATAATTTTATTTGTATAAATGTTTTCAGGGTTTAATACTCAGGATTGCATAATCCGTTGGTGTTTTCTTCCCTTTGAAAGACTGTCAGGAGACAATTTCCCCCCCAAAATTATTACAGGAACCATCGCCCTAAGGGGTCTGCAAAGAGTTCCACACCCTGACAATTGTTCTATTGACAGAGCCTACCCCACACCCAATTGTCTGTTAATAGAGAGCTATCTGTTAGCGGAACCCGCTCCATACTCCAACTATCTAGAGAACTAGGTGTGTCAACCTATGAACTCCTGGCCTATGTGACCTGACCTTTTGTAACCTCCTCGCCTATGTGACCGTGGACCAGGCGGCAAGATTCCATGCCCCTGCCCTCATCCCAAGCCAAACTCCTCATCTTATATAAGCTGTAACCTGTCTCTAATAAACGGAGGCTCTGACAAACCTAGCATGGCCTTCTTCCTCTCTTTCCCCCCATATCTTTCAAATAGCGCCTCTCCAGGACCCTGGAATTACTGAACTGCCAGGCGGGTTACAACCCCTAGACTGAGTAACCCGCCGAGGCGGTTTACAAAAGACTATTACTCTTCTCAGAATTCTAGTAGTCTTTTGTTCTTTGTACGAGTTTGAAGCTTCTTTCGTTTTCTCTTGTTTAGAAATTAAGTCCATTTAATAGTGATTTCCAATACCTCTGATACCACCTTGTTGGTTTGCTTTTGTCTTTATGTCTTCTCTATACTATTATTGAGTTGAGTTCAATCAGTGTGCTTGCATTCAGTAGTGTCTGTGAAGCCAAGTACTCGAGGTTTCTCTGGATAATAATTAGTGATTTTACAGCCTCTGATGTCACTTCTAATTGTCATTTGAAGCCGAATACTTCAGAATTAGTGTGGCTATGCTTTTCTTCTAGTGTCATTTGTTTAAAATGTCTTTGCTATCATTCCCAGTGTGTTCTGTTTTCTGTTTCTTGGACATAACAAATGCATGGGAACTATTTATAAATTTAATCTACCATTGATGCTATTATCATTTAGAATTATTGCTGAAAGGCATATATCAAATTTTTTCATTCTTATTTTATGTTATAATTGCTTCATTCCAATCCTTATTTCTTTATTTTCTGCTCAAGTATGATTTTACCTTCTCTGGGGTCTCATTGTTTTGAACTTCTTCAGTATGTAGGAATTCTTAAGTATTTTTTGCAGTGCTGCCTTAATGGTTACAAATTCTTCCAGTTTGTGTTTCTCATGTTAAACTTTCCTTTCTCTTTCAATTATGAAGGATAATTTACCTGGATTCAGCAATCTGTATTTGTGATTATTATACATGAAAGCTAAAATGCATTTTTTTTCCAATTCCTTCCTTATCTTTGGAGCTTCTGTTGAGATATCTGCTCTTATTCTGATGTGTTTGTGGTTGTATTGGACAGGCATTTCTAGCTTGTGCTTTTTAATGTTCTTTCTTGTCTCTTGATACATAATGTTTTAGCTATAATACAGCTTGGAAGGGTTCTAGTTTTCAGATTTATTTTTGTGTGTATGAGTATTTTACCTATATGAATGTATGTGCATCACATGTGTTCCTAGTGCCCATGGAGATCAGAAGTGGGTGTCAGATACGTTGGAACTAGAACATAGATGGCTATGAGCCATGATGTGTGTGCTGAGAACTGAACCTGGATCTTTGGATAGGGCAATAAGTGTTCTTAACCACTAAGTCATTTCCAGCCCTAATGAATTTCTTTCTTTCATTCTTTTCTTTTTCTGGGATAGGGTTTTTCTGTATAACCCTGGCTCTTCTGGAACTTGCCCTTAGACCAAGCTAGCCTTTAACTCAAAGAGGTCTACCTTTTTCTGCCTCCCTGAGTACTGGGTTTAAAGGCCTGTGCCATTACTACCTGGTCGTGTTGGGGGGTGGTGTCAGCAAAAAAGTGTTTTCTCTACTTCTGGAGGACCTAAGTTCACTTCTCAGCACTCATGTCAGAAGATTTACAACTGCCTATAACTACAGCTACAAGGAATCCAATAATCTCTTCTGGCCACGGAGACCACTTCCACATACATGACATACACAAAAATACACAGAAGTAGAAATTAAAATAATCATTTTAATAGCTCTTGTAACTAGATATCTATCTCTTTCCATGAATTACATATAGAATGTGTGTCTTATGCCCTTGGTTTGAACTTCTAGACTATGATTCATAGATTAAATGTCTAATGGTGTCACTTACACCTCACTTGCTCTGCTCATACTTATTATTTCATCTTTATTATTATCTATCTGAATGTTATTTTTTTCAATTTGATTGAACTTTTCATTTCCAAACTTTTAATAACATTTTCCCTCAGAATTTCTAAGTCTTATTAAATTCCTCTTTCATGCTCTCTACTGACTTGTTAATTTCACTTAACTATTTCATTGTATTCCCTTTTAATTCATTTGGAACTTCATTCATGTAAGGGCAAGATGGCTCATTTTTCTTTTTTTTTCCTAATTTGAGATAGTGTTAGTCTGTGATCATGTCCGAAGTTGAAGGTCAAATTGGGGTTTTGTTTTGTTAACTGGCTATTCTTCTATGACCTTGTGATTTACACATTGTTAACTGTTTCGTAGCATGTTACGAGAATTTACTGACCATAAAATATTTCATGGTATGTTTCCATACTATCTGACCATCAATCCATAACACGTACCTTTCCCAAGCTCATAAAAATAACTGCAAGATTCCATTTTTTAATCACTTGCTCTCCTGTTCTCCTGCTACTCTGCCTTTATGCTCTGCTGTTTCACTCTCCTTTTAGGGGAGACTGAACGATTGGCCCAGCCATAAATACATTTTTAACTTGCCACATCTTGGTGTTAGGTTTTGTATTTTGACACTGTAACAACTCATGCCCTTTTGAATTTGCTGTAACTGCCATTTTCTGTGTTTTATGTGTGGGGATGTATTTGTGTGTTCCAGCATAAGAGGTCAGAAAAAGAAAAAAAAAAAAAAAACCTTGGCGCTGTATCACTGGCACCATCCACTGTTTTTGCTTTTTTTATTCTTTTATTTTTATTTTGAAAGGTCGCCTCGCTACCTCAGACTCATCAAGTGGCTAAACTTGCTGAACAGTGGATTCCAGGCATCTCTCCACTTTTGCCTCAGCTGCATTTGAATTACAAATGAGCTCCTCCTCACTGGGCTGTTTTAATAGGGCTTCCAGGGTAAAGCTCAGGGCTTCATGCAGACATGGCAAACTCACTACTGAGCTATCTCCACAGTTCTTGAATATGCTTCCCATCATATTATTACTGGTTTCCCTGGCATTTCTTGCTGTATTTGGTTTCCCATAAAAGGAAAGATTAAAAGCTTCGCTGCCAAAATGCAACAGGAGAGTTCGAGAAGCTGAAGCACCACAACATCAGAAACTGATAAAGAAGAGCTGAATAGAGGAGTATTTACTAGGTGTTTCTGTAGATCTAACACAGTCATATACTAATGAACTTTATAAGAAACATAAAGCCTCCTAGGAGGACAGATGATAAGCAGGGGAAGACACATATTCTTTGCACCAGCTTCCTTCACCTCTTAAAAGTTTTTCTGTATGTGGACTTCCCTTCTCCAACCCAGAGAATGCTTGTCTATGCTGAGTTCCTATGGTATTGTAGAATATTCCAATCAACAGAGCAGAAAAATGGCATACACACCCCAATGAGAGAGAATCAATAGTCAGGGGACATGCAATCTGGGCTCCCAAACTGCTCATTGTTATGCAGACATCTGGGAGAACTGAAGCTGGTAGATATAAAACTACAGAGACAGGAAACTGGTAAGCTGTTAAAAGGCAAGAGAGTTGAGCCAGTTTAACTTGAATGACTTATAGGAGCCAATGTGTTTTAAATTAACATCCATTACCTAATCACACTGAAACCTCCTATGGAAAGCAATATTTCCAAGTTAGTACTGTAAAGTTCAAGCCAGTGGCATGGCCTCAAAAGCAAAGAATTCACTCTAAACAGAAGACAGAAAGGGAAAAAACAAGCAGAAAAACCAGAGTAACTGACAGAGGGTAATGAAAGAGCTCCAAAAGAGATTTACAACACGAAAGTGAATGGAAATTAGGTGAACACAACCACACATAATAATTGCAAATGTATCTGTGAAATAATGCTTGTCTCTATCTGCCAGGATTCCTTATTACTATTCCACATTTTTTTTAAAAAGCATATGTTTGAAATACGATGGGATGCAAATAACTACTTCTAAAATGGAGCATAATGATCTGTCTTTACCTCAGTTCATTAAAATTAATGTTTAGCAAGTTAGATTAATTTCAGGTTAATATTGTTATACCAATTTAAGAATTATATTTGTATTAATTACAAACAAAATTAATCATAAAACCAATTTAATGCAGCTTCCAAATATAGGCGCATCTTTCTCCCCTTCCTTTTTTCTCAAATTATTATTTTTTTTTACTGCTCTAAATGTTACATTTTGCATTTGTGTTTTCCTCCTGACTTGGGTCCTAACAATTAACTAATCCTGCAGTAAAGCTTAATAATATACACATTTCTTTGCATTATTTTGATTGATTTTACTCAAAATAACTTTTTGGAAAACTACTCAGACTTTTTAAATTGTAGATAACTAGGTTTGTAAAATCACAGCCAGTGTCAAATGATTAGGAGTAAGATTTTTTTTAAATGGAAAGTCTTCCAAGATCAATGGTCATTAAAATAAATACTTAGCAGAAAAAGGCTAATAACATAACTGCATGATTTAAGTCAGTTTGAAATAATGACAGCACACAATCTGACTTTCATGTAATTGAAATCCTCATGCCTTTCTGAGGACATTCATTCAAATCACACTGAAGTCTATTAAATCACGTAAAAGAAAGAAAAACAAGCAAATAGAAATAATTTTGGAAATCTGTGCACCAGATATTCACATTTACACTACTTAAAACCAATGATAAAACCTCTGAGATATATTTTCATGAGGATTTACCAAGTTGAAACCACTGACATTTTCCACTGGACTTGGTTTGGTTTTGCCTGAATTACAGGTTCTATTGCTATGAAGAGACAATATTACATAGCAACTCTTTTTTGTTGTTGTTGTTGTTGTTTGTTTGCTTGTTTGCTTGCTTTTGTTGTTTTTCTGAGACAGGATTACTCTGTGTAACCGCCCTGACTGTCCTTGTACTCCACTTGTAGGCCAGGCCCTCAATGAACTCAAAGAGATCCACCAATATCTAACTCCTGAGTGCTGGGATTAAAGTGTTCATTACCACCGCCCATCTCCATGGCAACTCTTATAAAGAAAAGCAGTTAATTGGAGAGACATTTTAGAGGTTCAGTTCATTATTATCATGATGGGAAACATAATGGCATATAGGCAGACATCTAGCTGGGTTGGCTTGGTACTTATAGATATGGAAACAATAGGAAGTAGACTGAGACCCTGGATGGTATCTTGAGCATATGAGACCTCAATGTCCACCCCCACGGTGATACACTTCCTCCTATAAGATCACACCTACTCAGACAAAGACATACCTCTTAATATTGCCAATCCCTATGAGTTTATGGAGATCAGTTACATTCAGACTATCACAGCTTAATGCATATCTCCAAGATAACATGGTCTGGGGGGAGTTTATTCCTGGGATTAGCTAGATTCCTTTGATCTTTTATGTGACTTGTATGCTATGACTTATAGTATGTCTCTACAGTTGATAGCAATATAACAGAAGTCTTGAGATAAATTTGAAATATTTTTAAATGTCCAGGTTTCTATTAGGGCAGAGAGGGTGTAGACTAAGTCAAAGTGGTGTATCCTTTCCATTGAAAACTGATTAGTCACTTCCTATCTCTGATGTTGAGAAAGTAAACAAGTAAGCCAAATGTAAAAATATACTTTGGAATTATTTTGATATATTATTTTCCAGATTCTTACTTTGTATATACCTCATGACAGATTTCTAAATTATTTTAGATATAATGATTTTATTATTCTGTATGCATTAGTGCTCTTCCTGCATGTATTTATGTATGTGCACTACACAGGGTCAAAATAGAAAGTTGGATCTTATAAGACTGGAATTATGGACTGCCATGAACTGTCATGTACATGCTGGCAATTGAATCCAGGCTCTTTGCAAATGTAATGAGTGTTCCTAACCCCTGAGCCATCTTTCCAACAAAGAAATGAGTGTTTTTAACCACCAAGTACACCATTGAAACTCCATGATGGCTATCTATGTAACATTTATCAACATGTTCTAGAACCTTGGAACAAAAATTGCTATCTTTATACTTTTGCCATCCTTAATACAGAGATATATTCATTGGAATCTTGGTAAATGAAGAATTGAATTTGCTAACACTGTAACCACGTATAAAAATCATTAATTCCCTGATCCTTTTAATTTTTCTAAGGCTGGACTGAATAAAAGAGACAGTATACTTAATTTTTCCTTTAATCTTTCATGAGGTAGTTTTACCACTTCTCAAAGTTTATCAAAAAATAGATGAAATAGTCTTAAATAAGTACAAGCAATTTTGATATTGTAAGATAAAAAACAGTGGGCTAATCTAAGTAACATATTCTCTAGAACTTTTTATTTATTCATATATTCTCTTCTCCCTGCTCTTTATTAATTCTTCCTTTATCTTAAGGAAGTCTGTGTTCTTTGAGAGTTTTATGTTAATGTAAGGATTGTTGATGTCTCTGTGTCTAGTTGATCTTCTAAGTAGCCATTTTTAAACTTCCATTAAACTATTCTCTTCAACTTTATATTTTGGTTACTATAATATTGTCATCTCTAAAAACCAATAGAAAATATATAAGTGCAATAAACTAGGTTGAAATTCATTATTGATCATTTGAAAAGCATTCAACTTTACAAAAAAAACTTAAACAACAATATTTATATTAATACCACATATGTTTTATGTACTAGTAGTATGTTTGTCTTGTCACTTTTAGCAAATTAAAGAAAATCAATCTAGGGATATTAGTAAGATTTGCACAAGATTCTCCCTCATAGAATAATCAAAACTTTATTTTTCCTACACATTCAATACTTTTATGACTTAGAATTTTATTGTACATTTTTGAGAATTTCATAGAATATACAGTTTTATCATATCCATCCATTCTCTATCATTTCTACCTCTTCAAAAAAAAAAGTTGAACTCAGTAAGATAGTAATAGAGGAAGAGGACATTAACTTAAAAGAAGAAATGGGGAGATATACTGAAGGAGTTATAAAAAAGGGATGGATGTAAAAACCCTTACATTAGAAGTGTATTAAGCACTTACCAAGCAGAAGAAAAATAATCTGAACATACATCAAACCTTACATTTGAACTCATCACAGCTAATGCAAGTCTCATTTATCTTGGAATTCCAATATAACACATTTTAGAATATGTTGAACTACTTATGTCTTTCCATTGGAGAGGAATTGAGGGATGTTAAGTCAAATCCAAAAGAAAAGAATATTCTATGAACATTTTTGTGTTTTATGAACATCATGTATTTTACACTACAAGCTTAAACTAACAGTAGATAGAGGTGCACACCTTTAATTTCTGCACTAGGGAGGCAATGGCAAACATATCTCTGTGAGTTCAAGGTCAATCTGGCTACAGAACAAGTTTCAGGACAACCTGGACTACAAGGAGAAAGTCTGTCTCAATGAAAATTACGCTGCTTCGAGTTATATTATTAATATCAGTACGTAAGAGTTACACATTTTAAAAATACTGTTAAATTTTAATGCTTTTTTTGCATATGGCATTTCAGGGATAGTAAGCTCAAATCTATTTTAGATCTAGATAGAAGAAACAAAACTGCTGAAATCAATAATTCACAACGATGAGATACATAATGACAGAAATGTTTGGAAGTTCTATCTCACTGTTACCTGTGGTCATGCTGTATGAATTAAGCACTCAAGCCTAAGAAGGATGTAAAACTACTGATATATATATATATATATATATATATATATATATATATATATGTATCAGGCAAATAAAGGAACTCATTTAATGAGTACTTATTATTCTGATATGTATTTTTTGTATCTGAACAGAAATTATCTTTTGTAGATTTGAAAACCCCGTAGATCATTTGATAGAGATACATACATTCTGTCCAGATCACCACATGGAATTTTTCCAGTATGTGCTCTGGAGAGACACGAACCATTTTTCTTTTCATATTGTATGACTGAGCTTAAAGAGCCTTCCAAGGGCCTATCTGCGCACGTCACCTAATTGCATTTATTCTCTGCAGACTGTTATGCGTTTGTGATAGCTACATGGAACATTAAAACACTGGTGTGGTCCTCCAAGGAAAAGGTATCTCTGTGGCATCCATTCAAATGCATTGTTTCACTTGGGATGTATTTTAAGAAAGGGCAGATGGTAGCATTTCCCAGAACATCTGTTACCCATCATTCTTTCACAGAGCAACCCAGATGCTGTTGACAACTAGTATGTAAATCATGCTGACAATTTGTTCAATGTCTTTCCTGCTGAGACTGAGGTTGTCCTGGTCAGGCCATTTATCAGATATAGAAGGCGCTGGGTCCCACAAGAACAGTTCCAACTGTGTTTTGACCAGGGAACAATAGCAGACATTAAATCAAAGGAACAACTTATCTACCTTGAAGTAATCTTCAATTTTACCTCAAGGATTTCCTTCCTCTTGATTTTTATCCTAAGAAATGCATTAGATATTAAATGTTCCTCAGAGGAAAAAAAAAAACGTTCAAAATTGCTTCCTGATACCTGTCTTTAGCTTCTTTTATTATTATTTGCTAGGGGTAACCATTTTTTTGACCTTGCATTTTAAAATTACTTTCATCACAGTGAAATGACATGTAAGAGGGAAATTATGCATGTGTTGCTGTATAAATGTCAGATTTTTAAGTTTGAAAATGCCTGCTATAAAATATTCACAATACTGAAAGAAAGTTGATTTGCCATGCATTTCAGCCTGTTATATATCTCATTCTAATTTGTACCTTGTATCGAAGTACATTTTATACAATTGTAATAGGACAACAAATGAATAATATAATCAGTTCTTTAATTAACCTACCTATGTGAGTGATAAGCCCAAACCATTGGCATTTATTAGATGATTATAGCTTTTCTGAACAAATTTAATTAGACTATAACACCAGTTATGAAAAAGTGAAAATGCATAATTAAACTTGAAAATATCCAAGCTTATGAAGGCACTATAGACGTTAATCTTCCTGTTAAAAATAATGAAAATGAAAACAAAAAATGTATTAGGTAAAGTAAATGTGAATTTTGCATATCAAATAACCATTTAATTTGCAAACTAAATAAACTTCATTTTGGGATATTAATTAATCTGCATTTTAAAGTAATTTATCTGACAAGTACTAGGTTATGCAATTACAGATTAAATGAAAGTTCCAGAAAATATGCTGTTGAGTGATTTTCTATTTATGTTGTGTTTATATAATTTTGTGGATTATAACATTTACATAAAATATGATACATAACAATGTAAAACTGCAAATTAAAAAGTAGCATTCTAGTCCCTCAATTTAACAAAGTCAGGTCTGAATATCAAAATCCTTTTTATTATAAAAAGAGCTTGATATTAGCTTAGTGCAAGTTTTATCAAAACTTAAGCCCAAATACAAAATTAGGAATACATTTAGATACCTCATTGGACAGAATATTTAATTATTTTTGTAAAAACATAAAGACACTGCAGTTTTAAAACACTTTTTTGAAAGCTTAAAAGTTCAACAGCATATTCACTTTCCACTGTCTACAAAGTGGTGTGATGCCAACTCAAAGCTGGTAAGGTCAAGCAAACTGCATCAAGCATATGTACACATGTCTGCACTAGTGGATATAATATTACAGAAAACTTGTGCATATAACATGAGAGGAAAGAGGTACCATCACAGCTAAGGTCCAGTTTTAATCTCAACATGTGGGAAATTTCAAAGCTAACTGTAATTTAAACAAGGAGCATTCCGAAGAAATTCACCTGGAAAGGACTAATTATCAAAACCACAAAGAATTGGACTTTCAGCGTTTCACAGAAGTGTGCAACCTTAATTGGTTCTGATTTTGTTATTCCTATTTTTAGTGAACAGCACACAGTTTCCAAATTTAGACAATAGTGTCTGAACAGGACGCAGTTACCATATGAAGCTTTAACTTAAATTTTGAGGAAAAAAAAAAAAAACAAAATAGTGTCCTCAATTTTATTACCCAAGAGTTGAAATCTGAGTTACCTTAAAGAGAAGTTGATTCTACAATTTTTAAAACCTATAAGTAATCAGAGGCCCAACTACTATATTAAAACAGATTCTCTAACAAATAAAAACCTTGCAACTTAAACATCCATTTGCAACCACTTCAGATACAACAGAATGCTCGGTTTTGCATTGGTCCCATTCTGGACATGTGTGATTCCCTGACTGGTTTAGAATTTTCCTTAACTCTCTACTTCTTTTTGTTGTTTGTTCTTAACTCTTTCTTAGTGCCACATTCTAACTGAAGTTTCCAATTTAGAGCACTCCTTAGTGGTGGCATGCCTGCTGCCTTCTGTGGGTTCCTTTTTTAGGGAGACAAAGCTATTAATAACAAGTCTTTTGACTCAGAGTTTTAAGTCTCAGTTGTAATCTAAGATTGAGCTTTCTGGTCCCATAATTCAGGAACACTTTTCCATATGAAATGTCTAAGTTTAGACAAAAGCTTGTTAAGGTTTTTGGTGATGTATTACAGTTGTGAAGTATGAATTCATCTTTACTTTATATCTAGCATGCTAGAATGTCCACGTTTGTCACACCTAGGAAGAATATCCATCACACATTATCTGCTCCTGAGGTAGAATTACTGTTATGATCAACCAAATCATTTTTAACAAGTAATATACATATATATGTACATATATAATAAGCATATATATGATCCCATCTTTGTTATATAATGAATATTTGACAAAATTGGCAAATAATCTTTAGAAAAGTATTTATTGAGCAACTTTACTGTATATACCTTATAATTCTGTTTATTAATATAATATGTATTAAAGGCAGGCATCCAAGTTTGTTGCTTTCTATTATGAAAGTGGTTTTCAAATAGTAAATCACTGTATGTTATTACATACATATACACATATGTATTTCTACCATACATATGTTGTATGTTTCATAATATTGAGTAAAATTAAATACATAGAAGTTAAGACAGCATTTAGCATGCATAATTTTACAGGCAAAATTTGGTCTAAAAAAGGGGAGCTTGTGACTGTAATTATTGAAGTGAAAAACATCATGATAGCCTCTTACTTTGGGCAGAATTCATGATATTGTTTGTTGGTAAAATCACTCTATCTAGACCAATATATTTAGCATTAACTATTTTCCTTCACATGCCTCTGTATCATAACTCTAAATTATGTAGTTCGTATGATAAATATATGGCCATATTGACTCACCACCCTAGTGCTGAAACACATCTGAGTACCAACTCATATCTAGGATTCCTTTGGAGCACCTCAAATTCTCTTCTCAAATGCTTGGATCTATTTCTCAAATTCTCTTCTCAAATGTTTGGATCTATTTTTCAAACACAGATTTTAGTGGCTTCTTCTTAAATGTCTTTGAAAAGGGATTAAACTGTGTAGTCCAGTTAATATTAACATTCACACTGTGATTATAACAGTAAACTATAGATACCTCCTTGCACATCAGAGAGGCATGCTATTTCAGGATCATGGAAAGCATTATATAGAGGAAGTCTGCTTTCAGTTGTGGCTGACAGCCTTACTAAGCTCAAACACTGAGAATGATAATTTATGCAGAAAAGCATTTAAATGGTAGCTATCCCCTTTCCCCCAATTTTTCAGTAGCTTTCACTAGTGAAAAATGAAAGATTCCAGGAGGTAGAAGGGAAAAGTTATTGATCAAACTTGACCTACATATGTGTTCTGATATGATTGCCAGATCATCTCCTGAAAATTTGTTCAGCTGCAAATCATTTGCTTTGGGTATGTGACACATTTCTCTAAACCCTGGAATGGCTTTATCTTGTTTTTTTTTAGTTCTTTGAAGACATTCATTTCTCATAGGTCATAAAAAGTCAAGATCATTTGCAAAAGCATGTATATCATTAAGTTAACTGTAAAACAACCAAACAAACAAACAAACAAATAATGAAAAAAAACATTTGTTAATCATTTACTTTTCTTTTTGGCCTCATATTGAATGCATGGGAATTATATTCTATGTTATATTAAAATACATAATTTTCTTTTTCAAACTCCTTTACAATATACAAAAATAAAACACACGTAATTTAAGTCTGGGTAGATCTACAGTGATAGTTTCCTCTTTAGTATTTTTTCTAGGTCAAGTTTTAATATTTCATTCTTTAATCTACTTTGAGTTGATTTTGTATAAAATGATATTTTATTATTAAGTCAATCATCAGTTGAACTAGTTTCCATTCCTAGGTTAGCAACATAGTAAAAGAAAAATGGTCATGTTTTCAATGTTTTGCTTAGAAGTTTTCTCGGGGCAAAGTAGCTTACCAGTTTTATTTCTCTATCAGTGGTAGATGATACCTCAGCTACTGTCTTTTCTCCATTTAAACAAATAACCCTCCCTACAGTTTCCAATAACATATTTTTTTATACACACTTGAAACTTAAATCAAAGAACCTTTCTGATATTTTATGATATTCTGATCATGAATAATTCTGATATTAGTATAAGCAAAGAAGCAAATAAAAAGTAGCACTGATTCTGTGTCAATATGATTGGATTTTTGCCATAAGCATTGATTTCAATAACATCTTTGCTCGGATTTTAGTTCTATGCCTAATCTAAAGTAATCCTGGAAGGCTGCACAGTCTTTCTCATTAGGTGTAAGGATTCCTCACCTAATACTGATTTTCCTTTAAGTGCAGTATTTAATCTATTCCTCAGGTTGCTCAGAGGCTTCTATCACAAAAACCTGAAATGACCTTATTAAATACATCTAAGAAAAATTTTCTTATATAGTAAAGAAAATTGGGAAATTTGGACCCCTCTTTTTTTTGTTTCTTTGTTTGTTTTCTGTTTTTTGTTTGTTTGTTTGGTTTTTTGTTTGTTTGTTTGTTTTTGATAGGATTTCTCTGTGTAGCTCTGGCTGTCCTGGAATTCACTCTGTAGATCATGCTGACCTCAAACTCACTGAGATGAAACTGCCTCTGCCTTCCTGAGTGCTGAGATTAAAGGAGTGCACCATCACCACCTGGCTTGGGGTTCTTGTTGATCACAAAAAGTGACCTTCTCAATATCCAAATGTGTACTTTCTTACACTAGTAATATATGGGAACCACTTACTGGGTTTCAGCACAAAAAAAAAATGGAAATCTCACACTCTATCATGCCACGCTAAGTGCTAGTCTAATTCGTCAATCTTATTTAATTCAACAGATACTGATTGGTTGCAAAAGTCACCTCAGCTCCCCCGCACCGCTTTATCTAAAAAGTCTGGAATGTTGGCTTGGGGGCTACATCCCAGCTCCTGGCATCCATTTTGAAATGTTGGATGTAGGATGTAAAGTTCCATTTTAAGCCCCTTCCCCTGGGAGTTACCTCAGTCCAGACTCTACCTCTGAGAAAGCCCTCCAAACAGTAGCCCCTCCCCAGGAAGACCACTCCCATAGAACTGCTCCCCAGAGAACGAAAATGTGGTCTCCCCTTTTTCCTCTCCGTGTTTTCCCAGAGGGTTGCCTGGGAGTGCTGACATCCATTAAACCTGGGCTTCTTCTAATTCGGTCTGACTTGGTTTGATTTGGATTATTGCACTGGGGTGGAGAGGCTTATCGGACAGAATAAAAAAACTTAACAGATACTTAAAATATTCAAAAGATCTTTAAGCAGAAGTACTAACTAAAAGAGATGCTACTGTAGCACTCCCTCTACCAATCAATTAACATCAGCCACAAGTCTCTATACTTTTGATACTGGCATTTCTATAACTTGATAAGAAATGGTTATGTAAGGCAGATTTCCTGGATAGCTCAATATACTTAACAGTATTCTGAATATGATGTATCGATGGTCCTAGAAATTCCTTTTAGAATATCCTGTATTTATATTAGTCTTACTTAATTTTCTGTTGTTGTGGAGAAATACCATGGCCAAGGCAGTTTATAAAAGAAAGAATTCATTTGCAGCTTGCTTAGAATTTTGGAGGGATAGCCATCATGGCAGGGAGCTTGTTAGGCAGATAAGCATGGCACTGGAGCAGTCGCTGAGAACACTCTAACCCAGGCAGGAAGCAAAGAGATGTAAAACTGTAAGTTGTGTAGGCTTTGGAAATCTCAAAGCTCACCACAAGTGACTCACCTCCTCAAACAAGCTCACACCACAAACTCATTCCCAAAGTGTTCAACTGTTGGGAGTCAGGCATTAGAAACAAATATATGACCCTATTAGGGTCATTCTCATTCAAGCTGCAATATTACTGAAAGATTTTAATATGTTTCATGATTGTTAAAACAGAAATGTTAAGACACATGCAACATCAAAACCATATGAGTATTATTCTCTCAGACTTTTGCCTAATAAATATATTAAAGATACAAATCCAAATATTCATTAATATATGCAATGGCATTTTCATTGCATTTATTTTATGTTTGAAAATTAAAAGGACATATTCTTGCATCCTTTATGAAGCAACTTAATGCAATTTTTCAACGTATTTTTTGTTTACTGTTGAAGTTTGAATATAAAATGTCACCTATCTGCTCATATTTTAAAATCTTGGTCCATATGCGCTGAGAATTTGTGTTTTAGTTAGAGGAAGAAGATCACAGGGTTTGTCAGCTGAAAAGTTGTGTGCTGTCTTAGTTCTCACCTCCTCCTCTTCTCTTCTGCTCCTCTCCTCTCCCCTTCCTCCCCTCCCATTTCCGTCACCTCCTCTTCCCTTCTTTCCTCTTCCTTCTCTCCTATTCCTCATCTCCCCCTTCACTTCTCTCTTTTTTTCTTTCTTATACTATCTTCTGCCTCACTTCTCCCTTAATGGCTGCAGTGAGCTACTGTAAGCAAGCTAAGCCTACCCCCCAGCACACACACTCTGTCGTGATGGTTTAACCTCATAACCGCCTAGAACAAGCTAGGCTAGATAATAATAGAATGAAATCCAGCACAAATATTTTCTCTTTTGTTACCCTTGGGCATTTATCAAAATGCATTTTTAAGGACACAAACATATTCTAAATACGCCAAATACATTACATAGAAGATGTAGAGTAAGAATCCTTACAAAAATTTATGAAATCTCTGTCTCTAGTCTCTTTCCTGTGATTTCTTTAATTGGGCAAAAATAAAAAAAAAGTCATTATTTACTCTAAATAAGTTTAATGGGTTTCTGGGATATAAAACCAAATGTTTTTTCTTGCTTATAAAAGAATTTATTTAGTTTATATAATTTATGTCACCTTATAACGCCTTTAGTGATATAATATACATCTAATCTTTGGGTATTTCTATCAAGAACCTATAAAGCTATTTTGTAATGAATGTTGAAGCAAAAAAACATAGTGGACCTGTCAGCATCTAAATTCTTATTTTTAGAGGAGAAAAGATTCATCTATTTTTAAAATTTTTATACAAATTACTGTCATGCTGAAGTGTTTGTGTGCTATTCTCGTGCAATTTGGAGCAATTACAAAATTCTTAAATTGTTCAGATAATAGAGAGTTCTCAAAAATTTAGAGATGGTTGCTCTCCATAACTATTTTATTATAGCAACTAAGAAATAAAGGAGATCAGTGCAAATATTTGCAGTGAAAGTATTTAGTAATCACAGCAGAGATGTGTTGTTGCTTCTCCTTCCATCACTGTGCTGTTCTAGGGAGTTCATCCAGCCCCCGTATGTTAAGAGTGACCTGTAGCTATTTCACGGACATCATTTTCCCAGCCATTTAAATGGACCAGGATATCCCGAGCTCCACCCTCTTTTCAACTCTGAGGAAAGACATGGCTCCAGAGATGGATTTAAAGACACTACAGAATATTTTTACTCTAGGAATTTTAAAAAGTTTTCTGGAATATTGGTATGTCTGAAAAGTTTATGGCTAGTATAAATTCATTACTTCAAAGAATTCATGGCATTAATTTTTACTATTTATAGTTCTAGGAAAAACCTACATAAAATACAAGCTTTGTTGTAGATTATATATGCAGCAAACTGTTTAATAGGATAAGGGCTAATGCCAAAGAAATTATACCACTTGACATGGTTTTGGAGAAAGTGGCTTTTCTCTATCTCCTTTGGAACTTGGGGCTTAAAATGCATTTAACATCATGAAAATTCACTGAAGAATTCACTGTTTTTTTGAGAAAAATAAACAAAAGATTTTATGAAATTCATCAATAACTGCCTTTATTTCATAGAACCCAGAACATCCTCGAGGATAGAACTAATTTAGAAAACAGTTACACCAACTCTAACTAAAATGGCATGGTCTGATACACTTTCTTATGATGCCATTGTATACCTCCCATCGCACCTCACTCCTGTCACTGTATGACTTAGGATGAAGCCCCTTCTTTAAAACTGAGTCTGTAAAGTCAGGTCCTCACAGTCCAAGAGAGGGACGAGCGATAATATGCGCAAAGGCGTCATGACCATAGTGAGGAAACCCACAGAAACAGTTGACCTGAGCTAGTGAGAACTCACTGACTCTGGACTGATAGTAGGGGGACCCGCATAGGACCAAAGTAAGCCCACTGAATGTAGGTGATAGTTGTGTGCCTTGGGCAGTCTGTGCGACCAATGGCAGTGGCACCAGGAATTATCTCTAGTGCTTAATCTGGTGCTATGGAGCCCATTCTTTTGGTGGGATACTTTGCTTGGCCTAGTTATAGGTTGGATAACCTCCATTCTGCCTCAAAGTGTCAGACTTTGTTGACTCTCTGAGGAGTGAATAGAGGACTGGAGTGGGGGGAATGTGGGGTATTGGGAGAAGGAAAGGGAGTGGAAACTGAGATTGGTATGAAAAATGAGCATATTGTTTTAAACATAAATTAAATAATAATAAAAATAATTTGTTCTTGAGTCATTGATGTAGTCAACCCATGAGCAAAGAGTGTATGTTCAGTTTCAGGCATATATGTAATTTAAGTTGTGTCTTCCTGAAAAACAACTTAAATACCATAAAAGGAATATCTTTTGATTTCAAATGACAGTTTGATGTATTTCAGCATGTTGGTTAAAGGCAATAGTAAAATATGATTTATTTGTTTGAGTCAAATTTTAATTTTTAAAATCTTTTAAGATCTCTCCTTCCTGCTCACACAAAGGAGTCCTCCTTAGGAACCCCAATGCCACAAAATGCTCAGACTGACATCTTAGAAAAAGATCCCCTTTGTGTCTCTGCCACCTGCCTGTGTGTCTTGTTAGTCACTTTACCCTTCTACCATCTGGCTCTCTACCTAAGTGACCTGTAATTAAGAACGTCAGAGAAAATACACTCTCAGCTATGATTGGATTTCTTGGCATTCAAAATCAACATTCTGCCCCTTGCTGGTATTAGTCACCAATTCCCCGTACACAGACACGTGAAGAAAATTGTCATGTGCACAGAATAACCTTACCTACTCAGAGTCAGCTAATTTTCCATTTTAGTTTTCAATAGTCACGGATAAACGACAGCCAAAGAGCTGCTTCACTCAGAACTAAGAAAACAGGTTCTAGCAAATGATTAATCTGGAAAGGATACTTTGGTTGTGAAATTTGCCTGCAGGAAATGTGATATAATTTGGAGTTTATTCCACATGATTTCCCTGTCCTTTGAAACCACTTTTAATTTTCAGGAAAAAAAAAGTGCAACAATCTCTTATCGGTATATTTTTCATACACTCTGAATGCGTAGGTCATACAATTCTATTTTAAAAGCTGGCTAATTTGAAAAACTTGCTTAAAAAGATCAATTATACATTGTGAACAATATTGTAAAATTGCATGAACTTTATTTTAATATTAAATTCCAAGTGCCAGATGTTCCACGATGATAAATCCTGTAAGAGGAAGGACTTTTCTCACTTTATTTTTAATGATTTCAAAATTTATTCAACTCACAGATTTGTTAAAAACACTGCAGATATCTTCCTGAATTTTCATATTTTCTGCTTCTAGAGACAACATGTTGCCATTTGGAATGTATTTAAGGCAAATTATGCTATATCTTTTGGGAGTGTAAAGGCAAAGCTCACTAAAAGGGAATTTGGGGAAAAAATCTCTAAATTAAATAATTTTAATAAACTTCTACTTTCAAAAAGTGTTATTACATGCTAGATACCTGCTTAGATATCATCATACTCACAGAACACTGGGACTGGATCCCTCCCTTATCATCAATGACCTATAAAATCAAGATCCAAATCCTTAGGACTCTAATCACTAATCAGATAAAAGGACTTGAGTCCTATCTCAACCTGTTTCCAGTAGTCCTAAACTTTATAACATTGTTACCTAGCAGGAGGTTTTATGACAAATAAAAAGGCCATAAAGTTGTCTTCTCCTAGAAGAGTCATTTTAAGTGGGCCTGTTAAACACCTGGACAACGTCCTTGAGAAAGCAGATTCCTCTAAAGACTTTAGAAATAACATAAAGCCAGACTATTCTCTGAATTCTTTTGATGAAGATCATAAGAACCAGGGAGCAGAGGGGAGTACAGAGTTAGACCCATGACACAAAGATGTCATTTTCTAAAGCAGAGGGTGTACTATTTTTGCTGGACTACCATCTGAAAGATGGCAAATACTTCCACCTACATAAGGGTTCCTTAGAGCTTCCTTTGTCCCCAACTCTGCCCTTGAGCACCTGCATAGAGAGGAAATTGGCTACTTCTCAAGTATCCCAATCCACTCTTGGATAGCTATCTTTGTGAGAATAATCTTACTGGGCACTAAGTCAAAATCGCTTGCAGCTCCCATCACAAGGCAAAGGATTTAAGAGCTACGCAGCAAGACCACTCAAACTCAGCCTTCTTCTCTCGCAATTTCCATCCAAATGTGAAGATGAACGCTACTGTCAATGCTAGCCTTTTTTAACTCTTCCCACAACTCCTGAAATGACAAGTTTTTAAACGATTTAACATCCTGGTGTTACCCTCAGACAATTTTTAGAGGGGAGTTTCTGTGTAGCTTTGGAGCCAGTGCTGAAAACTACCTCTTCTAGACTAGGCTGGCGTCGAAATCACAGAGATATGTCTGCCTATCTCTGCCTCCTGAGTACTGGGAATTAAAGGCATTTACCACCATTGTCCAGCTACTCACAGATATTTCTTATAACACATTAATAATTGTTTTTAAAATGAATAGAGAGTTACTACTATAAACCATTATTGGTAATTATATAAGTGAAGGTAAAAGAATCTCTGATGAATAAGACATTTGTGGTATGGGTAGATTGTAACAGCAGTTCTGTGTCATTGTCACTCCTTAGTATTTCTGTTTTTCTTTAATGCTTTACTAGGGTGATAATCATATTGATCAGCAAGTGTCACCTACCCATATGGTTAAAATAAATAAATATTTATATAAATAAATATATTAAAGAGGAGCAAAACATTATTTACTTCATTCGTTCAGTTGTGAATGACAGTTGCTAGAAAACGTTTTACCTTATTCTGAAGCTTCTGCCATGCTGATTAAATGATTAGAATTTCTGTGATTGTGGTAAGGTTGGAATATTGCAGGTTCAAAGCCTAACTGCAGTTTCTAGGGCTATCTTTTTGTTTGTTTTTGTTTTTTGTTTATTGTTTTTTGAGACAGGGTTTCTGGAGCCTATCCTGGAACTAGCTCTTGTAGACCAGGCTGGCCTCAAACTCACAGAGATCTGCCTGCCTCTGCCTCTGCCTCTGCCTCCTGAGTGCTGGGATTAAAGGTGTGTGCCACCACCACCCGGCTCTAGGACTTATCTCTGACTAAGAATTAAACCCATTTGGAATGAATTAACTCATGAGACCACCAGGTTCCACTAACCAAAAGGCTAAAAATATCATCTGAGGCCTACAGCAAAGAATTCCCACTTAGCTTTAACACTTCTGTGTCAACACTATCTACTTGTAAAGTTATCTATGTCTTCTTATTATGTGTATACATATGCATGAATACATGTAATATACACATCATACATATATGTGTACATAATATGTATATAAACAGACACGCAAAGTACATCATACAATTGTAAAATCTGTTATATGAGGAAGTCTATGAAATCTGCACACCGACATAATAACACATAGACTTATACTGGAATAGCAAAAATGAACAGAATAAATACAATTAATAAACAAACATACATTCTCTTTTCCTTATTAATGTCATTCTTTCTCACTCATACTGCTTAAATCAGTTGAGCAGAAATGAAAAGAGCAAGTCAGACTTTTAAAGCCCACCTGGCACTGCTGGCATGGATTTGAAGCTAATGGCTAATCTTCAAGGAGAGTCCTAATTTTGTTAAGAACTTGACTGCTATTTTATCACGACAGTCCCAGTTGCCTTGCCAAAATCAGGGGCCATTCTTTGAATGCCCAATTCTCTTATTTCAGAGTAGTGTAAAATAAAGAAAAATGTGTAGGATAGAAACAAATGTCATTTTCCCTGTCAGTTTTGAATGATATTTAACAATTAGTTCATACTATTATCTTAAAACAATGGACAAATATACTGTAACATCATTGTAAAACATTATATATAATGGATACAATGTAGCTCACTTGGAAATTTTGGCATTGTGACAATTCGGTTTTTTTTTTTTGTTATCAGTTATTTTTCTTCAACTGAGCAAAGTCTGCAGAGCAAAGCTTTATCATTTTACAGTGAGATATTGCACTTTGCCAATTATAAAGTGGTATATTCAATTTTAATTATAATGGCAGTTAGACGCTGGTTTTCAATTTTTCTGTCTTTTAGAAGCATATTTATAAGTGCTCAAAAGAAGCAAACACATTGAACCTTTTGCTGACAATTTAATGAAATAAACTGTTCAAACTGATAGCATTTGGAATTAAAAAGCAATCAGTCTAGTGAATTATGTTAGACTGTTGTGCAGTCCACTTGCTATTTTACTTCTCTTGAGAGCTGATATGAGTTGCCAAAACAGATGGGTAAGACCAAGTTATATCTCGGGAGCAGTATATATGAATATACATAGTTTTGCATTGAATATCCATGTGCATATCTACATATGTAGGCTTATTTCAGTGTTGATAACAGTAAATATGTGCATTTCTATGTATGCACTTTTCTGGAAGACTGGAGATGTAAGATATAATGTGTATACAATATCTATATATGTTCAGAAAGAGTTAATTCATGTTCATTTTTACCATCTTGAATACCTCATAAAAGCCTTAGGTGAATTCTCATTTCTTAAATGAATACAATATAAATTTAAACAATAAAAATAAATATGAATAAATTTCTTCCACTTGAAAATTATTTAGAAATTAGTAAGATAGATTAAACAAACATGTATAATAGGTTCACAAAACAAAGTCAAAGAATGTGTTTGGGGGAAAATATATATATATATATATATATATATATATATATATATATATATATATATATATTTGAGATTTCCTTTACAAAAATGCTTGGGGAGAAAAGTGTTTCAACGCTAAAGTATTAACACAGGTAAACAATAAAAGAGCTTATTAAACTTTGAACGCTGAAATAGTTGCATAACTTTTCCCAGTGGATCATGCTTCACCTGAATAAATACATAAATTTAGTACAGTTTCAGTGTGATTTAGCTGCTCAAAATGTTCTTGATCTTGAAGAATTTTGTATTCCACAGTATTTGGAATGCTCAACATGTAATTATGGTACCAATGATGATATATCAAACAGAACAAAATACATACACAATTAAAATTGAAATGGAGTAAAGGCATACTATTTTCACTAGTTTTAATTTGTTAGAGCTAAGGCATGTAAGAGTAATTAAAAAATACACCCAGGAGCTTCAGATACCCCTCTTATGCTCTTCAAAGCATGCCTCCACCTTTTTCTATCCCATTATTGTTTAGGATGTAGCAACCTAACTTTTGGATCATTAGTTTCCTGATCTGCCATACCCAGTTTACTCAGCATTTTAAAATATTGTATTACAAATCCACTTTTTGCATAAAAACTCATTCTACATCAACCACAGTCAGAAATTATTTTCTGTCTTCAAGACTGGTCCATGTCTATGCTCTGATTTATCTTCTTTTGTAGAAATCTTTCTTTGTAGAAATCTAACTCTATTGCTTATTATTAATCTCACCCTTGCATTCTTCTTTCTCATTTTTTGAATAGTATAACATTATTTTGGATAATCACCAACCTTAGATTTATGATTTATGTTACAATCCATGCCTGCACCTAAATGTAAGAAGTAAATTTGTCCAAATGAAATGAATTAACATAATAATCTAAATAGGAAATACTCTAAGCAATACTCAAGAGCATTTTTCAAAATCATTTTTTTTTCATAGCTATTTGGCTCTTACAGTTTTGTTATTGTAAAAGTGAACACAATTTATGATTGAATATTCCCTCTGTATGTTATGAATTTGTTTTATTGCTATTGGTTAATAAAGAAGCTGTTTTGGCCTTTGACAGACCAGAATATGGATGGGTGGGGAAAAGTAAACTGAATGCAGGGAGAAAGATGACAGAATCAGAAAGATGCCATGTAGCTGCCCAAGAAGCAAGATGCAAGGTAAGAAATCATGAACCTTGTGGTAAAATATAAAATAATAGAAATAATTTAATTTAAGATGTAAAAGCTACCTAGGAATATGCCTGACCTGTTGGCCAACCAGTATTGTAACTTATACACTTTTGTATGATTGTTCAAGTCTGGGTGACCGGGAAACAAAAGCACAGTCTCGATTTACATAATTACTCCACTTTCTTTCTGAAAGGTTTTGTATTGCAAGGGGACCCAGAAGGTGATTCTTATAAAATATTTGAGCTAACTGCTTCTCCACCACTTCTCTTCATTTTCCTGCCCTCTCTTCCTTCTTTCTACCTCTTCCTTTCAAACACAAAGGTGTGCGCACATCTTTCATACATAAACACAATGTGCAAACATCTTTCATATGTAAACAGAAATGTGTATGCATCTTTCATTCATAAACAGAAATGCACATGCATCTTTCATACACAAAGGCAAAGGCACACACATCTTTCATATACTATCACAAACACATATGAATAAACACGGTGTTACACTTTCAAAACAGCCTTCCTGGTGATAGAACAACTAGATAGATAAAAGTAAGTTCTTTTGTAATTTCAGAAGCTGATATCATATATATGTATATGAAATTCAATAAAGTCAGCCTTAAAACTGAATTTTTGTCTAGTATAAAGTGATTTTTTTTAATATTTAAATGATTGGAAAATTTTATATATAATTATGGTGTACATAATGTCTACCCTACTCCTTCAACTTATTCCCATTATACCTATAATCCTCTCCCTCTAAAAATCATAAGCTAGTGACTTCTGTATATGACATCATAACAGTGAAGCTACCCCAACTGAAAATTTAACAACATGGCCACCTCAACAACACTTGTACACTGACAGTACCTTTTGAAATGCCATAGTGGATCGGGGAAGATCTCCCCAAGTCCTACCCCTGAAAGAAGAGCTACAGCTACAAGCTGCAGAGAAAGGAAGAATCAGTGGATTCTGAGAACCATAGGTTTGTTCTCTTTATGAGAAATCAGTCTTAACCACTGAGCCACTTCTCCAGCATCCAGATTCCTGACATTATTCTTAGAGACAAATTCTCTCACTGAACGAGACACTCTGATGGGTTAGACGGTCTGTCCAGAGAGTTCAGGGATCTAGCAACTTTACCCCTCTCTGTACTAGGTTACAAATATACAGGGTCACTTCAAAAATAATTTTACATGTTTGTTGGGGATTTAAACTCAGGTCTTTATTCTTATGCTGCAGGTACTTTACCAACTGAACAATATCCTCCCTCTTGTTTTATGTATTCAAATGCAGTCTTGCTTCTTTGAGACTAGAATAACATTTTATCTCCCATTTTAAAGTATGACCCATGTTTAAAAAACAATTAAACCAAGAATACACTGTCCAACAGTATACACTGTCACAGTAGAGATATAAAGTGTCCCTGGTTCTCACTTAGTCCGCCATCAGGATGATGTGCTGAAGCTTTGGTCTCTAGCTCTTGGTGATGTTGGGAAGCCATGGAAGTGTTCACAGGTGGAACCTAGTTGAAATAAGCCAGGCTGACCTGGGCGATTCTTGGTCTCTCCTGGTTAAGCAATTCATAGCTGCTCTTGGACTCCTGGATTCTTTTCTACCCTATCCTACCTTTAAGATCAGAATCTGAACATTCCATTGGTTGCTGTCTGATTTATGACATCATTCACTCTGCAAACCTATTAGCACCTGGTAGAACCATGGAGTTTCCATGGAGCTACCAATAAACAAATCATCAGTCACCTGTGACCAGTAACCAGGGAGTGCTGTCTGATAATGGACACACAGACCAGCAGATCAGACCGTGAATGACTGACTCTTCCCCTGACCATGTCAGGTAAGGAATGAAACTTAAAAAATTTTGGTTATCAAATGAATATTAATCGATTATATATCTTCAGCCACCCTTGGGAACCGGGACATGCTTGTCACATAACAGATTGGAAGCTCTGGGCTTGAATATCACTCTTGTTGCATTTTTAAAAAGACTGTATTGTAAACCCATCCAATACACAGTCTTCTTAGAACACTATAACTAGGCAGAAATTGCTTAGTAACAAATGGCATTTAGTGAAAAAGATGAGTTAAATGCACTATTACTGCTAGAACAGCAAAGGCACATTAATGTGTACATTGAGTAGAATCTACACATGATACAACCCTGCTATCCAGTTACCATAGAAAGGTTGAACAGGTAATTACTCATGCCTAGAATAGAATGAATTGATCATTTCTTTCATGTTTCAATATTTTTTTTGTTTATTTTATCTTCTTTCTATGTTCTTTCTGTTGTATATTTTCTTAATTTGGCATTTAAATTTTGCAAACCTTCAGGGTTCGATTGTAATCCTTTTTCTCTAGATAGCATATTTATAGATGAGGCTAACACTTCTTTAAACACATATAGTACCTGCCCCTCTTGAGGTAATGCACTGGCTCCAATCAGGCAAAAGCCAAAACAGGGTAAGTGAGGCCCCATTTTCCTAGTATGTTAGGAGGGTCTCCTGCCAGAAAACTTCCCACCTGTGGCTCTACCTGGGCCAAGACTTATGCAAAATAGATATATTTTGGGACCAACAGCAACTAAATCAATATTTTGAGTATTTAATGTATGTCAGGACAAACTACAATTAATACCTCTTAGCAGGGATAAACAAGAAAAGTAACACAAGGAAAGCTTTTCAAAATTCTACTTCAACCTTTAAAGTAAATTTCTTAAAGATGAAGCCAAATGCTACTGTGCCTTCTGGATAAAGCACAGTGTTATAGCATCCAGGACAGCCTATATAAGAACCATCCCCCATCTGTGCCAACCCATATCCTTCTCAGTAAGGGGCCACCTGAGCATGTTCAGCCAGTACTGGCAAACTGGACTAACTGGTCACATTGGATGATGGATAAAATTGCTCCCGTATTGCTGAATATGTTTGCATTAATGAAGTTAGTAAGACTTACTGATTTAGAGGAAAACAGAAGCAAAATTCTCACACTAATTTGTTTCCCTTTATATTGTGTACTGAACAGACTTGCTTTAATATACTCACCCTCCTTTAATTCCATCAACTCCCCATTCCAACCAAGTTGGTTTCTTTCTGCTGCCTGGATATATAATATATAATGTTCATTCTGACTCTAGCTGCCTGTAGAAGCCTGTGTTGAGAACATTGAACACAGAAGAAATAAAGTGAAGGGATAACCTTTCAATATAGATTCTGGATAGGACCAAGAGATTTGGAGATTAAATATATTTACTTGAAAAAATGAAATTGTAGTTAGAGAGGAAAGAAAAAGACCACTGGGGTACAGTTTCCAAGGAAAGAAACAACAGAAAAGAGAAATGGTACTATCTGCCACCATCGCCTTTATCATTGGGAAGAAAGGACCTCGTGTTCTTCTTAATATGGATAGAAAAATGAGAAGAGACATGTCTATTCATATCTCATTTTCATGCCACTCCTCACACCTCAGCAAATAGTCTGGTCAGTAGAAAGTAGAAGGGAACAGGCCTCAATATATATGCTGTACTACATACACACAGCATGTTTTATTCTTTTATATACAAATATTTATAATTACTAAATAATATTCTTATAAATTAATTTAGTGGGAAAACTGCACACAAGTAATGAGAAAAAATACTAAGGTAAAGGTTTGTATTAGAGAGCTGAACTAAGTATAATCATTATAAGCAACAACACAATTCGCAAAGAAATTTTAGATTAACCTAAATTAGATGTGACTTCTTTGATACTATAACTTAGAGCATTAATATGTAACTACTGAATATTATTTTTTATTTATGGAAATGCCTAAAAATGTAAAAATAATCATTTAAACCCCCACCAACCCTTTTCATGAAATATATTTTGAAAACTACATTTGCACAAAATGGCAAGTAAATTCTAAAACTTATCAGTTTAGAAAACTTGAAACATGTTGAATGTTTAGTAACTAAAGAGAAAATTCTAGAATGTTTATTTTTTTTTAAGTGGCAGTAGTATACAGACAGTTTCTTGGTGCAAAGACTATTTGATGAAACAGACTGAACAGAATCTACAGACTAACTCCCATGGTGGCCACCCTATCAGTCATTGTTCATGTGTTTATATTCTAAGTTGAAACCTATGTTGGATATCTCTGTTTATAACATATCATCATTACCAGATAAAAAATTAGCTTTTAATTTATTCACTTTGTCCTTAATTCCCACTGGTATCCTTCTTTTGGCCAGTTGGTGTTTTATATGTTTCTTGCACTTTGATGGGTGCCTTTTTCTTTAGATTAGGTAATTTTTTCTAATTATGTTAAATATTATTTTCTGGTTTTTGACTGTTTTTTTCTCCCTTTTCATACCAACTATTTGCAGGTTTGGTCTTTTCATTATGTCCCACATATCCAAATTATTTTGTTTGATTGATTAATAGATTGTTTTTATTTTTGAGATTTAATATTCTCTTTGAACTATCACTTTTTCCCAATTTTATCTTCAAAATCTGAAATTCTCTCTTTGATGCCTTTTTCTCTATTGGTTGAAGTTTTCCTCTGACTTTTTTTGTTTGTCTTCCTGAGTTTTTATTTCGAGTTCTATTTTACTTTGGCTTTTCTTTGATGACTAGATTTGTTGGTTAAACTCTATTTTTACTTCTTGAATTATTTCATTCAACTGCTCTCCCGCCTCCCCCGAAGTCTTCGTTGAGATGTCTATTCCTGTCTTCTTTAAGGTTTTTGGACATATGCATAATTACTATCTGTTTGCCATTTCCTTGAGCTTTAGTACATTATTTTTATTCATAATCATTTTTATTATTCCTTCTCTCTCACTTCAGCTAATTTGCTGAATTACAATACTATTGCTGACTTCCAAAGGGATACAATGTCTTGGCTGTTCATGTTTCTGATTTTTCACCGTAATCCACACATCTGGATGTCTGGATTTGTGTTATATATATCATTTCAATACCTGCCTTTGTTGAATGGAAGTTTTGTTCTTAACTTGATGCAGCTCCAGTCTTACTAATTATGGACCAGAAATAATTCTAATACTTGTTTTTTATTCTTTAGGTCACTCTGGCTTTAGGAATATAATTTTACTCTTGTACAGGTTGATATTCCATTTTCTCAGAATCATTTCTTTCAAATAGGTCATATTTATTATAGTATACATCTTTCAGTCAATTAGCAAATATTAGTTAGTCATGACGAATCATACTTATTTTAGTGTCCTCTATCCTATTTTAATTGTTTACCTCTCTGTTTGGGTGCCACTATCATGCTTTGTTGATACTAAATATCTATGGCATTACTTGAGCTTACTAATACAGGAATGTTATTCTTCCTGGAAGAGATTTCCTGAGATTGTTTCCTTTAAAAATATTTTTCATCTAGTATCCTTGAATATACATAATATGGAAGATCCACCAGTTGTTCCTACTTTATAACTCCTCCCATTTTCCTTCCAATCACTTTTTTCTCCCATCTTTATTTATTCTTTCTTCTTTAAAATAATGTCTATTGAGTTGACTTACAAGTATGCCTGTGCACGTGTGTGTTCAGTAGAGCCATCTACTGTTGCTGCAGGAAACTGCCTCTCCCCCACTCTCACCCCGCCCCAGAGCCATCAGTACCAATGGATCTTCTGGTGGTTTGACAGTATAAAAGCCTATGCATGCATTCCCAACAGCTATAAATTCATACATGCAACTGTGATGTCATCCTAAGAAATACTCTTATACCTCAGAATTCTAAGATACCTGGCCCTTAAAATATTGTTGTCCCTTCTTCTGTGATGACTCTTGATCCTTGTGCAGAAAACTGGATATCTCATTTAGAGCTCAGCACTCCAAAGTCACTTAAGCTGCACATGCTGAATGGTTGCAGGTCTTTGTAGGAATCTCTGTCTGCTGCAAAAAGTAGTTTCTCTAATGAGATTGAAGAAATGAACTACTCTATGGATACAAATATAAGAACTTCGAGTGGCTCAGTTTATTACCACGACTATTTCTCTGAGTAATAGGAATAAGTTTTCCCCTAGGACCAATGACCTACCCAGCCACACATTTTTATTTGAGCTAATGCTACCAGGCATGGGCTCCCTCCTGTGGATCAGGCTTTAAATCCTGTTAGAAAGTGGTTAGTTATTCCTATAACATTGATACCAGTTTTGTTAGGCAGTGTATATAGAACCTTCTAGCATTATGAAAGTTAGGCAGTGGGTGTGCAACTTTTACGTTAAATAATGAGTTGATTTCTCCATATTCTGAACTTCAGATGTGTGTCTTGTTCAGCAACAGGTTCTTAGTATCAACCTCCATAAGGTAACCAAAACTCATTAGTAATTGCCTACAGTGTTTGTGGACTCTGTAGATCTCCAGTCATCATAAAGGAAAGAGCGGTAACCTATTCCTGGAACTTGGCTTTTTATTTGATATGTTATGACATCTGGTAAAGGCATTGTCCCCCCATTATGAATAATGTCAGTTAAATTCCATATATACCTATCAGTAAACTTCTACAGTAGTAGATATTGACATTTTCAAAGGTTTTTAGCTATTGTTCTAATATTCCCAGCTCCAGCATGCACCCTGCCCTCTCATCACCCACATCGTTTAACCTTTTCTGGTCCATAGTTACTCCTAGCCTTCATCCTGCCAGTGCCATAGCCTTCTTTCCTTGACGTTCTTCCATATCCCTTTGTTAATTTCTTAATATTGGGGGTGGTAATCAAATTTTATCATGCATATCTCAAGGTCAAAAGCTAGTATCCACATTCTAGAAAAAAAAAATGACATTTATCTTTCTTCTTTCTTGATCTGTTACTCCATTCAAGTGATTGTGTCTAGCTCCAATCAATCACAATCTCACTTAACAATTTTTAATTACTTTATAGCTGAATAATAATTCATTTGATAATAATGTTTACATTACTTATCCTTTTATTGAAATCATACACACTTTCCTTTTTCAGAATGTTATGGATAAAGAAGTGACAAATACAGATGAGGAAGTACTACTATATATAGTAGTATATAGAATTCTGCATACAATTGTCAGGATTAGCATATCTATTTCTAGCTTTTGGAGGGAATCTTTCACTGACTTTCATGGAAGTGCAATGGCTTATTTACAAACTCACCAATGGTGAATTAGTCTCACACTTCTACCGCATTCATTCCACACACCCATGCAGCATTTTCTTTTCCTTTTTCTTTTTCCTTCTCTTTTGCTTTTTAAATTCTACTTCATAATCTTCCCATCTTAAAGTAGTGGAAATTTGCGTTTCCCTGATTGTTAAGGCTAAATAAAAAGTTTTAAAATTGTTAAAATAAAAAGTTTTGGCCATTTGTATTTTTTCTTTTGAGAAATGTGTCTAGTTTCCATTTGTTCTGATTTTTAATTGGGTTGTTTTCTTAGTGTTCGGTTTTCTGCATTTTTCATATATAGACACAAAACTTCTGTCGGCAGTATAACTGTTAATGGATTCTTCCCAGTGTGTAGGGTTCAATTTCACTCAAATGATGGCATCTTCTGCTGTACAAAAGCTTTTTAGTTTCGAGATCCCACTTGACAAGTGTTGATCTCATTGCCTGTACTAATGGGATGCTGTTCACAGTGTCTTTCCCTGAGCCTATAATTTGAAGGGTATTCCTTAGTGTATTCTCTACTTTCTTCTATGTTTTCACACTGGCGTACTAGGTTAAGAATTAGTTTGAGTTTTAGGCAAGTGAAGGAGGGGACTGTCAGATCACAACTTCTGTTAGCCATCTACTGCTGGTAACTCAAGATTTATTGAAGTGCTTTCTTGTGAAAAAAAATTCAAGAGAGGGAAAGGGAGAAAGAGACAAAGAGTAAGGAGGAAGAGAAGTAGGAAGGAAGGGGGAGCAAGGAGAGAGGAATGAAGTGAGAAACAAACCAAAGACAAAATACAAAACAAATAACACTCCCCCCACACCCTGATTTAGGAGAATCTGCAAACGCATGTAGTTTCAGTTCATTTTCGGATCACTATTTTAATAGACAATCTTATAGTGCCAACTCAGTTCCCTTAATTAGTAATAAAAACTCCTTTCAAGTATTCCTACATAACGTCCTTACAGGGAAAATAAGAAGTCAAAGAACTATCTTTAAATTTAATATTGTTCTTATTAACATCATAATGGGTACAGTCTGCCAACTTTAAAATATAGCCAGTGAATTATGTATTTAAGAAGACTACTGTATTTTTTATATAACAGCAATGCTCATTTGAAATGTATACTAAAAATATCACTTAAAATAATACATATTCATCTATAACACATATTTGTTGGTGAGATAACAAAGGAAGAAGGTTGTTTACAAGTAGCTAAAGGCATCTAAAATGATGCATTTTTAAATACTCAGAAGAAATAAAATGTACTCAAAGCTAACTCACATGAGACAATCCAAAAATGTCACATTGTAGGGACAGCAACTAAAAATTCAATTTGGAGTGAGGTGGTAAATGACTTACAAAGCAGCTCACAAAAATAGAATTCATTCTCCTGTCCGTGCTGAATTAATGAAATAAAACATTCAAATTTACATTTAATGAGGGAGCAATCCCAGGTTAATGGCATAGACCAGATCTTTAACAAGATCATAGGAGAAAAATTTCCCAAACTACAAAAAAACTTACTCCATCAGACAGAAGAACAAAGAACTCTAAGCAGACAAGGCCAAAAAAGAAAGAAAGGAAGAAAGAAAGAAAGAAAGAAAGAAAGAAAGAAAGAAAGAAAGAAACTCTAAGTCATATAGTATTTAAGACAGTATTTACATCGAACAAAGTGTACTGAAGAAAAGAGGGGGAAAAGTCACATATGAAGGAAAGCCAAAAAGAATAATAGGTGGTTTCTTAATGAAATCTTTAAAAGCAAGAGAGCCTAAAGCAATACTTTCTAATATCTAAATTTGAAAGAAAGGAGAGCCTGGAGCAATACCCTCCAAGTTCTAATAGATCAAGCCAACATAGTCTAATGTACAAAGAAAAAAAATTCTTCCATAGTTGAAGTATAAAGAAATATTTTCAATGATCTAAACAGTCTTAAATTGTATAAATAACTAATAGACCAAACAAAAAGAAAATATAGTATGTTAATATTAAAAAGAGAAATGAGCACAGGCAACGGGTTCAAGGGAAATTACCTTGAGTCATGGTGTACATGGGCTTAAAATCTTTTCTATCGGGTCCAATCATGGGCAAGCAAACCTCCTATTTCCTACAAACCTCCTATTTCCGACCTATGTACCCCGCTCCATCTTATGAATGAGCACATCCAATGCAGATGGTTCCAACTTGTTTGGGGGAGTGAGAACATGTGGCTTGTCATCTTCCATAAAGAGCAGCCTCCAGCATTTCAGGAAGTATCTTTCCTTGGGCAAGGGGCTTGAAGAGCAGTAGCAATTTTGTTTTTTGGGCCTCTTAGGCAAATAATTAAGACTTAAAATGTAAACTTGACTCTCACAAAAATGGGTGGGTCAACATTGCTGTTACAATATCTGACAAACACCAAAATCACATTAATTAGAAGACAAAGCTAATACTTTATTCTAATCAAGAGGTCAATTGATCAAGAAAATATTGCAATTTTAAATACATATGAACAATACTCAGGTTAACCCAATTTCATAAAAAAATAAACTTTTGGAATTAAAGACAGATTGACATCAAATCAGTAATAGTAGGTGATTAAAAACTTCACTTTTTCCAATAAACACTATTATTCTGCTCAAACATGGAAATCTTAAGAAAAAAAAATCAAACAATAAGCTCTTCCTACTGGAAATGCCTCTTTTCTAGGCTCTTTGTAAAAGCCAGACTAAAATTAGGTTTCTCCAGCAAAATCTCTCTGAGTATATAAGCTACACTTAAGGGCAAGTCCCAAGCCCCAAAGCCCAAAAGTAGATGGCCAAAACAAACTGAAATCACTAGTATTTTGGGGGATTGTATGTCCTACAATATTTTATCTTTCTTTTATTCTTCCTTCTTTGCTCACTTACTTCAGTTTTTCTTTATTGTTTTAATCTTACAGATCTTTTGCTTATATAATATTATCTCTAATTTTATTTTTATTGGTAATCTGTGTGTGCAAATGTGTGTCTGTGTGTGTGTGTGTGTGAGCATCTTGCAAGTGTTTCTTGTGCATTATCTTAGGCTCTTTTTACTCCCCCCCCCACCCCATTTGTATTGTCCTACTCTGATTTTTTTGTTTTTAATCCTTCTTAGTTATATTTTTTTCATATGTTTGTTTGCATTGTAATATGAAAGATAAAGTAAGGGTATGGATTCATGTGAGTGGGGATGTCGGGAGGTCTTTAGTGGTGTTTGATGGAGGGGAAACTGCAATCAGAATATATTATATAATAAATTTTCTTATCAACAAAAAAAAATCCAGGCTACAACAAACACCCTGCTCAGTTATGCACTAAGAGCAAGAGCAGGAATTGTTTTCCCTGAAATGATGTTTATCCTGCCCTTCAGTGGCTTGGAGTTCCCACCCAAGAGAGTATCTGTCTAAGGGTTCAGCCTCATGAACGAAGGCTGAGATAAGACATATCACAAAATACGGGTACATTTTCTAGATCCCAGGGAAGTTTCAGTTAGATACAAGGTTTTGTTTTTGTTTGTAGTTTCTTTTTTTTCCCCCCTTGCTGAGTATATTGCTTCATGTTTTTAAGATAGCTATGACAATTATTTGGTAGACCTGCAGAGAATAATGTAACTGGCTGACTGCCTCCTCTTAGTCCCAGGGATCATTTCCAGACTCAATTTTACAGAACTGCCCTTTGCTGAGGGTCCAAGGAATCATGTGGTAGTTGCAACACCAATGAATCCCATGGTCATGAATTGATTCCTCAATCCTTTAACCAGCCATACTTATTTTCCTTCTTCTGGAAACCAAGGTTATGCCAATCTCTTGATCATAATCCAAGAACTAGTGTAGGTGTAATGTTTTTGCTTTGCTTCAGTGGTTCTTCAGTGTCTCCTTCAAAGTGCTAACATAGAACTGTAAAATACTAGCATATAGCAACCTATCCTAGATTCTATTTTTCATGGTTTGCATGAGACATAAGTCTTAGGCATTTGAACACTTGGCACTCAGGTTCAGGTTGGAGCCTCCGGCTTGCCCTCCTGGTCCTGGAAATCACATTCCCTCTCTCTCTCTCTCTCCAAAGCCTGACCACTCAGAAAGTCTCCAAACAAAAGTGACAAAATGCTCAGTACTGCATTCTTGGCAATGGTTGCCAAGTTCTTCCCCTGGTGCTGCCCACCCAAGCCTGCCCACTCCCCAGCAAGCAATGACTTTTTAACCGTACTTGGGCACATAGCCAACTTGTGGAGGACACATCATCACTCCCTAGCCTAAAATCTGTAAAATTTTCCTGCTCTAGCCTTGGTGCCTGCTTTCTCTGGCCTCAATCTTTGGGACTGGTGAACTCGCCCAGGAATTGTTTAGCTCAATAAACCTGCTGTTATACTTTTTGAATTTTACTTAATCTGACTTATTTAGTAGATGGAGAAATGGGACAGAAAACATATTACATCAGATGGTGGCAATCGGAGGGATTACGAGTTATGGATTCAGAGAAGGATTCTGTCACTGGCAAAGGGCTTAAGTTTTCACAAAGATTCATACAATTTCAAGTTAGCTCTGCCTACTGCTTGTAGTTTAAGATTCAAGCTCTTTCTGTCATAACACAGATTTCAACCTCTCCCCTACAGAATAGCTTGAATCAGCAAAAACAATTGTCATCGCCATCATGGGCACTAACCCTCCAAATCTGTAATTCCAATTCAACACTTTTTTTTGCCCTAGTCATTGTATTTAATCACAGCAAGAAAAAAGTAGCTAAGACACTACTTGTCCCACGGTTTACCCCTGACATTTTGAATTGAACCTTGACATTTTTTTCTTGTATCTTTCTGTTTAACTTTAAAAGTATACTTTGAAGGGTCACTCTTTTTGTATATGGTGTCACTAAAAGAGAGGGAATGGAAGAAGTACCAGTATCTCCTGAGGCTGCTTGAGCAGACCTGAGTCTCTGGAATACTAAATGACCCAAAATGGAGGCACAGCTAACTGGAGACCCTCTAATTTGGAGCCATGACTCGGCACTGTCTGCTTCCTACCCTTTGTCTGCAGACACATAGCTTGGATATATTGCCAGATGTACACCTGCACATAGTGTGGATGTGCATACCATTTCAGTGAACATACACAATAGACCACAGCTGCTCCTCGATTCTGGTCTCTGGAGTCTGCTACCCAGGAAACTTGTTCTGACTGTCTCCCCTACTCCACCTCCACTGAGCCCCAAATGAGAAGGAGAAAACATCCACAGTTCTCTCTGGAAGTTTCCATTTCATGGCAAGTGTGAATTCCTCACTTTCCATGGGCTCCTGCATGGAGCTCCACTCACTATCATCTGTATAGGTTGGTCCTGGAGACCTGACTTGGGTGGCAAGGGAGTGAAAATGGAAAAAGAACATTTAAGAAAAACATGCATGCAAAAGATAGCCAAATACCCATAGCTAAAAATGTCATGGGCTATTGAGGAGAAAATACAACTTTTGTGTCAACTTGACACAAGCTAGAGCCATCAGAGAAGTAAGGAGCCTCAGTTGAGGAAATGTCTCCATGAGAACCAGCTGAAAGATATTTTCTCAATTAGTGATTGAGGTGGGAAGGCCCAGCCATGTGTGGGTGATGTCATCCCTGGGCTAGTGGTCCTCGGTTTTTTGAGAAGACTGGCTGAGTAAGCCAGGGGAATCAAACCGTTAAGCAGCACCTCTCGATGGTTCTATGTCAGCTACGACCTCCAGAATCCTACCCTGTTTGTGTTCCTATCCTGACTTCCCTCAGTGAAGAATAGAAATATTGAAGTGTAAGCCAATTAAATCCTTTGTCTCCACCTTACATTTTGTTTCTAGTGTTTTGAACTAGCAGTAGAGACCACAGCTAAGACATACCCATAGAGAAGCATAGCTCTCAGCCCGCTTCAAAGAAGCGTCACAGGAAAGGAGAACATTATAGGAAACCCAATCAACCTATAAAGAGCAAGAGATTGTGAGGTGCCTAATCCCTGCTGATATTTCTGTAACACAGTTCCTCACCAAAGGTTCAGAGATCCTGATGAAAGAATTGGTGGAAAGATTGTAAGAGCCAGTGAAATAAGAGGTTAGCTGTGAAATGGTTTCTCCTGAAATTTCAGAGAAGTTACACCCTGAATTCAGATCAACGTGGTTGCCTAGATCAGTCTTCAACAATGACAGCAATACAAATGCTAACTTGAAAGAACAAAAGCTGAGGAGACATCAACCCTAGACATAGAAGCAACCAAGGAATCCTGAGAGCAGAAGAATTAAATAGTCTTCCCCAGAGAAGTCTCTGTAGTACTCTGCATGGCTTCAAGGACTGACCTAAATGGACTTATAGGTGGATGAAGAAAAGACAGAAACATCCACAGAAGAGGTGTTGTGTGGGACTCATGTGCACTCTGATGAACATGCACAACTATGGCAACACCAACTCAGCAAATCTGTGTGCTGATTTTGTACATCTAACTCAAGAAGATGGATTTATTGTATGATGAGAGATGAGGATATGAGTTCCTAGTATACAGTAGAATAAAGAGGCTAGTTTAGATAATCTAAGTAGGGACTCTGTAGAGCAGCAGTCTCAGGCTGCAGTCATCATGAACAAAGAAGCTGTGGTTGATAGCTCCAAGGTTTTGCCACTTCTATTGGTCTGAGATGTTGAGGTCCTTGACATGGCTGTGCTAATACCAAAACCATACCTTCACCTGTGTATTTCACACACTCTTTACACATTCACTCAAGGCTGCTTCTGCTCCCCAAAAGCCCCCAAGTTGGTTATTCAGTCCTGAAATCATAAATACATATGTAGTATTATATGGACTAAGCAGATTTTGCACGTGTGTGTGTGTGTGTGTGTGTGTGTGTTTTGATAACAAAGAAAATGAGACCATGAAATTGAAAGAGCTCCAGGTGCGGATACGTAAGAGGAGTTAGAAGGAGGAAAAGGAAGGGGAGAATAATGCAATTATATTGTCATTTTAAAAGGAACATTTTAAACAAATTTTTTTAGAAACATATTCTCATGGAAGCATGTTTTCATGAACAGACTCTGTCAGGATGAGTCCAGAAAGAGAAAGACCATCCAAGCGTATCTTCACTCTACCCTTTTAACTTCAAATTAATAGGCATTAAAACTTTCCTAAAATTACTTTTGTAGTCCATAACCATTTAAGCAATGTTGCTCTTAGAATATGCATCATGACAGTATTTTGCTTTAGCATATTTATTATTATTGTAGGCTATAAACTTCCTCGTACATCTTCTTAACATGGCAATCACCACTACAGAAAACCTCTGCATATCTTATTAATATTGCAATAACCATTGCGGCAATGCAGCATATATCCAAGTAATATGGCAATAACCATTAGCTTCTTTTAATGCTAATAAAATATATAAACATGTCAGAATAATATATATGGCTAAGTTCATGTGCATTCATTAGTTGATAACTTTAATACTGTAAGGGAGAAGATAAGTTGCAAAGCAAAAAAAAGTTATGGCCTTTGCAGGCAAATGGGCCTGAGTTTAATTTCTGGCCCTTCGGTTTTCTAATTGGAAACCTTAGTGAGCTTTTTGTTTGTCTGTTGTGAATTTAATTTTCATCTGTTTGCAAGTATTTATTGTAGGGCCAATCAACACAATGTGCTTGGATGGCTAATATGAGTGGTTTATAGAAAGTTTCAGCTCATTCCTGACACACTACTACAAACTACTGCCCCTAAATAATGCCATCTCCCATTTCATTTCACTTACCACCTCAAAACAGAGTGAATGGGAGAAAATGTATGTCAAAATTCCGTTTCTTCTGTGTATGGGCTGAAGGGTAAATTTCAGGCTGAGTAATGAAAAATATTAAAATGAGAACTGAAAAAATTAATTATTTATGCCCAATATATTCAAATAATTGAAAGAGCATCAATGATTGACTACAGGTTTTAGCAGTTATTATAAATCACCAGTAATACACCAGTAATATAATCTGAATCCCTAAACATGAAATCCAAATGAAATTTCTAAAAATAAAGTACAAAAATTGGTATATTAAGAAATTATGATAGTGCCTACAAGTACTATATAATAATATGAAATTCACAAAGTATTAATATAGTTTTGTGTAATATTTTATTTCATTACAAACATAATATTTGTACTGAAGAATATTATTTACACCTCACAGAAATGACATAGACACATAAGTCTGTGACTTGTAAAAGTGTAGATTTTGATAACACCCCTTCATGATAAAGGTTTTAGAGAGCAGGGATACACGCAATATATCAAAACATAATGAAGGCAATATACAGCAAGCCAACAGCCAAACCTCAAACCAAATGGAGAGAACTGAAAGTGATCCAACTGAAATCAGGAACAAGACCAAAGATTTTCCGCTCTCCCCATATCCACACAACATAGTTCTTGGGTTTCTAGCAGGAGAAGCAAGACAAAATTCTACCAAAAACTCCTACAACTCATAAACACCTTCAGAAATGTAACGTGTGCCAGTTAGATCCACATAAAACCCGAGAAAGCTCGAAAAGGAATTCTAGAAACAAAAACCAAATCAAACAGCTCCTTGATTTGTTTGTGGGAGGTTCCTTTAAGAAAGGTCTTCCTGGTTCAGTCAGTGGTACTAGAAAAAAACAAAACAAAACAAAAAAACCTTAGCAGTTTCAAAGCTGCAGCTTCCTGGTTCACCAGCACAAAAGGCTCTGACTCTTTTGGCAAGTTTGGCTACAGAGCGCTTGAATGGTGCTTCTGGGCTCAGGAGCCTGTGTGACTGCTTGGGGTTAGGAGGAAAGTGGCTGCGACCATGAATGTGGCTTAGTGCCCACCTCCTGGGTAGATAATGGGATTAGGTCTTTCAGGAGAGCATAGGCAGGAGTGCATGTCAGATTATGGCAGCCATACACATATTTTCCAGGTCAATCAGGGCTCTGCATGGCATATTTACATGTTACTCAGATAAAAAGGATTTAAGTGATAAATGCTCCTTCTCAGAGTTAAAGTGGTGAGTTCTACTCCTATCTGGTGGTCCAGAGTGTTGCAGGGAAAGGCCTCTTGCTGGTTCTCAGCAGCTCAGTCCCAAAGTAATCACACAGAAACCATATTATTTAAATCACTGCTTGGCCCATTAGCTATACCTCCTTATTGGCTAACTCTTACATCTTAATTTAACCCATCTCCATTAATCTGTGTATCACCATGAGGCTGTAGCTTACTGGGTAAAGTTCCAGTGTCAATATCTGGTGGAGCTACATGGCTTCTCTCTAACTTTGCCTTCTTCCTTCCTGAATTTAGTTTTGTTTTCCCTGCCTACCTCTATTTCCTATCCACTGTATACAGAATACTGGAGCTACTATTCTGTCCTTTGCTAAGATTAGTTTATCTTGAGATAAATCAGATAAATCTCTAGTACTATCAATGGCACAACTGCATATATACAAAATTCAAAATGAGTAATTCAGATTAATGACAAAAAGAAGTACACTGTGTTCTCTATTTTCTATGGATTTGCCCTCTAAGTTCATCAGAGCTTTATACATTACAGTCTTTGATTTGATGAGTTTACTATTCTGTAAGAATAATGTTGTATCTTTCCATAGTGCAGCACTTCAGATATGCGTTTAGAAGGTGAATTAACTGGCTATGAGACATGTGTGGTACTTTGAATTTGTTTTTAGAAGGTGATTCACTTGGCTATGAGACATGCTTCTAATAGTGCAATGAAGACTGAGCCCTGCCAAATCAAACCCATTGGCTCACTAATGTCTGAAGGAGGATAATGAAGTCAACTGTTCAGCTCATGGCTGGGGGACTTTAGAGTATTACAACAGAGACTCACTTTGAGTTTTGCTTGGTTTAAAGAACAATCATAGTTATATTTGTACAATTTATTTCTTACTGCTCACATGGCCTTATATTCTAAAATAATCATTTCACTGGCTTAATATATTTGTATAATAATTTCAAAACTTCTAAAAAAATATAGTAAAATGTTGAGCTGGGCCTCAGATCGACAGTGCCAGATGAAGAAAATACACAAACTACAAGTGTTGTCACCTTAACATTTCTTGTAGTCATCTTTTCCTCATTCACTCACTGTTTTATCTAATGCAGCAAACTACCTACTGCACACATTGAACTCCAAAGAGACATACCTAATGTTTGTCTAATAAAGAAGTTTCTAGACATGGAAACTTGGCTATATTTTTGCAATTATGCCAGTTAAATATCCTATCTTATTTGATTTTAAAGCCAACATATATAATTCAGAAACACGTGAATGTTTAGAGATTGTAGCATTATGAATTTCAATAGCCCATTATTGCTATACATTCCACAGTAGGATGCATACAGAAATGTGTTTAAATAACAAAAACTATAGTACATGTGACTATATGTTTCCTTGTTAATGAATCTATTAATAAAATAGTAACCAAGAATAATGTATTTGTAATATTATTGTAGCTTTAAAAAAAACTTGAAATAATATTATCCAGCATTCAGACCAGGCAAAAGCCTCATGAGTCTCTCAACAATAACCCATTATTTTTTACATTCACATTTTCAGCAAAACAATAAAAAAGATCAAAGCTTATCTGCTGTGGGACAATGGCTTTACCCTATAAAGTGTTGTTTCTTGCACTTGTTTAATAAAATGCTGATTGGCCAGTATAGGTGGGGCAACCAGGTCAAAAGTAGATGCAGAAAAAGTAGAACAGGAGAAGTGGTAAGAGGAAAGAGTCAGTCTGCATTCATCACTCAGATAGAGAGGAAGCAAGATGAGAATGCCTTGCTGATGAAAGATACAAGCCACATGGCTAACGCAGAATAATGGGTTAAGATGTAGGATGCAAGAATTAGTTAATAAGAAGCCTGAGCTACTAGGGCAACCATTTATAATTAATATAGACTTCTGTGTGCTTATTTGGGACTGAACTGCTGCAGTACTGGGTGGGACATAAATCTCGGTCAGCAGTTATCTTCTGCATCTTGCAGATAAGTTAATTTTGTGTGGTTTTTGAACTTCAAAAACCATATTTTTCTGTGTGTGGCTTATTTGCACAAAATTTATGCAAACGATTCTTTTCATACTTGGATGTTATTATTCCATTTTCAAAAATATTTTCAATGACATAAATGTGCAATTGTTTGATCTATTCTGTAGTCAAAGAACAATTATTGGGTTAGAATGATTAAGAATCTGATGATTATATTTTCATGAAAGCTTACAGGTTTTAATATGTTTATTTTAGGGGATAGGTATAAATAAATTTATAAATAAAGCTGTTGAAGTGTCATGTCCATCATTAACATATATTTTAAAAAATCTATGTTTATTAAATATGTGAGATCTAACCAGATTAATAATGTTTTCAAAATAATAAATTTTGGTTTTGATATCTCTCTACTATATATCTGTATTTATTATTAGGTAATAATACATAACCTTTAATTAAATTCTCTTAGAATTTTGAAGTTATATTTTCTTTTTTTGTTTTTTGTGGTAAATATTATTAGTTCGTTGACTTTAAGCCTCTTTTGTTTGTAAAACATTTTCATTAATAGTTTTTAATTTTGTGGATAGAGAGATATATCAGGACTTAAGAACCATTATTTTTCTTGTAGAAGATCAGGATTCAGTTACTAAATTCTATAGGGTGTCTCAAACCTCCTGTAATTCCACAGGAAATTTGATGCCAGACCTCCTTGGACACCAGGCACACACTCATAAATACAAAACAAAAATATAATCTGAATATAGTTTGCTCTTCTTCTAGTCCTCCCAGTTTCTTACTACCTCTCCCATTTAGATCTACTCTCTGTCTCTCAGAGAACAGGCTTTCAGGAAATAATAAAACAAAATAAAATATAATAAAACTTAACCATTTTGCTGAGGTTGAACAAGACAAACCAACTTAAAAATAAAAGAACTCCGAAAGCAGGCCCAAGAGTCAGAGATTCACTTCTTGACACACTCTGGTTTCCCATAAAAGTACTAAACTGAAAGTTATAGATATACATAGGACCTGAAGCAGTTCCATATAGACCCTTTGACTGCTGGTTCAGTCTCTGTGAGTTCATACAAGATTTTCTCCGTTGTTTCAGAGGTCCTTATTCTCACAGTGTCTTCTGCTCCCTCTGGCTCCCCCACTCCTTCTGGATCCTCTTTCGTGGAGTTTTCTGAAATTTGCGGGGGATGAAATTGATGAGGACATCTCATTCATCTCATTTAGGGCTCTGTGTTCCAAGGTCTCTCTCTCTCTCCCCTCTCTCTCTCTCTCTTTCTGTCTCTCTCTCTCTGTCTCTCTCCATCTCTGTCTCTGTCTCTCTGTCTCTGTCTCTCTCTCTGTCTCTCTCTCTCTCTGTCTCTCTCTCTGTCTCTCTGTCTCTCTCTCTGTCTCTCCCCCCCTCTCTTTCTGTCTCTCTCTCTGTGTCTCTCTCTCTCTGTCTCTCTCTGTCTCTCTCTGTCTCTCTGTCTCTCTCTGTCTTTCTCTCTTCTGTGTGTAATGTTTTGCTGTGGGTCTCTGCATTTGTTCCCATCTGCTGCAGGAGGACGCTTCTCTATTGAAGTCTGAAGGCATTGAACTGGTTTTCTGGCAGGCATGGCCTTTCAGAAATCCAAGTGTTATCATATCTACAGTAGATAATAATTTAAAAGATGATCAGTTATAATCTTTCATTTTCATAAGAAGTTAATATATCAATTTTCATACAAAATTTTACATATGAAATTTGACTCAAGTTTACTAAGTTTTATGGCAGGAATATCCCATGTGAAATTTATTTTCTCTGATGCAACAGTTAATAAGGATCAATGTCTTTTCTTCTCATTGTAGATTAAGTTGTTACCATTAAGTTATATGTGCAATAATTTATATATTTTATGCTCTGTTAGTGTGTGACATCAAATTGAGATGCAATACTTATCTTTGTTTGACCTAGTTAACATTGTTCTGAAATAATGAGGCCTTATTGTATTCTTATGTAAGAAAAATTATATTAATAAATGTATTTTCTTTCTTTATTTTTTGAGACAAGGTTTCTCTGTGTAGTCCTGGATGTCCTAAAATTTACTCTGTGTACTAAGATATTCTTGAACTCAAGAGATATACCTGCCTCGGCCTCCCTAGTGCTGGGATTAAAGCCATGTGCTACAACCGCTCAGCTATGTTTTTTCTTAAGGTGATAGTTCTTTTTAAAAACCTTTTTAAAAGTTATGTATAAAATGAAGCCTGATTCAGTATATTACTAAGACATTTTACAGCATAGAAATCTCTGGGGATAATTTGCCTGAAATGTATAAAGTCCTCTCAGCATAAAGGCAAGAAAAAATATTCACTAAGACATATTTAAAGATTTTTAAAGAAAATAAATTACTAAAACAAACATACTGGAATGATACTATAAACCCAAAATTAAACAAAATACTAATTGGCATCCCACAGAGATACTGATATGTGTTTCAGCTATAATTAATAATTTATTTTGATAACTATTTACGTGGGTTTACATATATTCTTACCAGCATCCTAGGGACAGGTCTATGGAAATGTTATATATCATAAAAGTTTAATTATGTCTTAGAGCACTAAAAATATTACTGAAAATATTAGTATATTTAAACAATACACAATTTCCACATATAATCTGAAAATAGTTTGTTAATTAATCATGTTTTACAATAGCTGAATGCATAACACAGCATCAAATGACACTTTATTTTGGCTATATTTCCAGAAAGATACAGTGTTGTCTGTTTATACTGAATTTAATGTTGTAAAATTAATTTAAGGAAAGGATTTATGATAGCAAACTTGGTAAATTTAAAATTCATTAATATTTGGCAACTTTAATACTTGAGATTATAGTAATATTTTGTAGACATAAATACATTTTGTATAGTTTTTTTCAAGCCACCATTTTTTCCATAGCACTTAATTTTAAGATAAACAGGCAAGTAGATTTAAACATTATCTATTTCTTACATTGCTGTTCTGAATAGGAACTATGCTTCTTTGCACACAAATGAAAGTTTCTGATTTAATATCCCTATAGAGAGAGAACTTGAAAGTTTACTTAGATAAGATTATCTTAATCAGAAACACTTCTGGAAGGCTGGGGAAATATTAATTCCTAGTATTGTTTAGGTGAAGATTTCTTATATTCATAGCAATATTTCACACATTAAAATGTTATTTTATGGTAATTTTGATTATTATGTATTAGCCTGTTATTCCCTAGGTTATAAATATTAAATACAGAGATTATATTAGTTCCTCTTTGAAGAATAGTAAAAATAATTAAAATAAAAGTAAATATTTTAAAACTAGCAGAAATAAACTCTTAAGAAAACTTTTCTTCTTGAGTGAGCATTAGTTTTCATTCAAAAAATACAGACTCGGTATTTATGTACTCCAGCCCAAGTCTTAAATTTTGACCATAGGCTGTAATTTCTTCATCCAATCTTGAGAGGAAACGACTGCAAGGTTAGGCTAATAAATTGATTCAAGACTAATGCCAAGTGTATGTCTCCTGAGTCTTATATTTTACTTTGAGGACATTTAAGAGCACGGAGAATGGTGATATACACAACGGTGGCACTGAAGACCTACAGATGGATGTAGACATATTAAGCTAGGCACTTAAAGCTATTGCCTCCAGTCATCTCAGAGGCAAGAGATAGATATGTGCAGTTTCAACGAAAGAACTTTGTGTGAATTTCAATCAGATCCAACATCTTACATTTAACTCATTTTGATAGGACCCCCCCCCCCCAAAAAAAAGATGTATTAGAATTGAGAAACAAATTTAAATATTCACGATGAGCTTTCAAAGATTTAAAAATTCTGAAGCTGTGAAGAAAATTGTTGGGGATTAAAAGAGAAGTTAGAGGAAAGAAGACTTAAGTGAATTAAAATATATTATTTGTATGTACAAAATTCACCTAAGTAATTTTTGTGATATTTAGAAATTATATACAAGAATTTTCCTTAAGGTCACTTTAGAAAAGAAAATCAATATTTTTTTTTTCTGTTTCAAAAGGCTTTATTTTTACTTGGTCCAAGACTTGAGAGGGGCTTCAGGGCGTTACAAAGCTGCCTAGTGGCTTCTTGAGAGGTTCGGGTGAAGGTCCTGAGGCCGGCTGGTGCAGAGCAGAGGTGGGAGCCCCCCAGAAGGAGAGGCCCCCTAGTCATGCTTGAGAGTGAGCCGTTCAAAGAGGTATTCGCCCAGAGACGCCTGGGCCCAGCAGCCAACATGCAGAGGTTGGTTAGGTGGTTGCCCATCTTCTTGATGACCTTCACCTACTCATTCAGGAAGTGGTTTTCAAGGAAGTCACAGGGATGAAGAACTGTGCGAGCAGAGCCCAGGGAATGAAGATCCAAGAGGGCCTGGTTTAAGTTCTTCTCCAAGGCCAGGGCAGCTTCCATGACCTCCTGGGTTTTACCCCACTCATCTTGAGATGGCTTCTGCACATCCTGAAAGAGTGCACAGTCTCCGCGTTCGTTCTGCAACTCTCCTTGGCCAATTCGCAGAAGAAGTGGCCTACATCCTCCAGAGCCACATCATCCCCATCAAAATAGTAGCCCAGAGAGATCCACGGGATCTCCGAAGGCTCCTGCAAATCACTAATTTTACATAATACTACTTATTTATTTAGTGAAGGCTAGTCTTGAACTAAGTAAATAAAGAAATAGTATTTGATCATCCTGGCACCGCTTCAGCTTCTCCTACTAGCACGAGCCACCACAGCCAGTGGGATTTAGAATAACAGAGATCATCTTTAGTTTGAATTATACTAAAGATCAAACATAAGTCAATCATTTTGTTCTTCAATTTTGAAAACAAGAAGGTTGATCATGAACATAGAGAATGCATTTCTAATGCAATAATATCCATTATTTATCACAATACAGAGCGGATGCAGAGGACAGAGGGCCAGAAAAGGGTGACATTTGAAAAGAACGATCCTTCAGTTCCACTGAGCATAGTGTACAAAATGCAAACTGCTGTTTTTGCCCCTCATAGGACTTGGAATCTAGACTTTGCAAGGAGATCTATTGTCTTTAAGTAGTAAACTGCACCCAGTATCTTTTGACAGGGAAATCAGAATGGAGATGGGAAATGAGACCTTAGAAATTGTGATAAGGTATTGAGGTGGTCATTTGGTATTTCTATTTTTGTACATGAAGATCTTCAGGCTGTAAATATATCATTGGAAATGATATCTCAGGTACACATCCTGAAAAACTACAGGAAAGTGATATTTTTACTGTGTGCAGCACCTACATAAGGAATTATATTTACTATCCAGAAAACAGAACCCTTTCCCAAAGAAAGATTCATGACTGCACTTTCACCATGACTGTAGCAGGCGCAGAAGGCACTATTGTTACCAATATTCAAGAGCAGTCTTTTAAATGACACTTAACAATTATTCTGTCAACAGTGTCTCATTTTTAGTGTTGTTTGATCGATATCAAGTCTGGAATGTAATTTTAAGTAATACTTTGGAAGCAAAAATCCTTCACACCATTCTGTTAAGTTTGACTATAGTTAAATCTTAAGGCTTGCCTTTTAGTGCTGGACATTCATCATCTCATCAAAGACAAAGTAGAGATTTATTCAATTTTAGCAGTTATAAATTGCTGACTGCTATATGGTGACAGAAATATGGAAGTCCAGCACTCAGCGGACTGATGCAAAATTATGAGTTCAAAGCAATTGTGAGCTATAGGGTGATATAATTTCCAAAACTAAGCATGAGGAATGATGTGCAATGTCAGATTCACAGCTAGTATGCAAACTAGTAGGGGCTTACTATATATATATATATATATATATATATATATATATATAGAGAGAGAGAGAGAGAGAGAGAGAGAGAGAGAGAGAGAGGGAAACTATTTATTAAAATGATGGAATTTCTATTCAAAAGAGAAAATTTAAATCTGAAATAATTTATTCTTCCAAAGGCAATTGTTCCTGCTATTAGTGAATTTGAATGTCATAAATATAATCTCTATATGCTTTACCCTTGGGATGAATAACCAAAAAGGTCACCATTACAGAGGGGAAGCCTGTGAACCTACTCTTCCACAAGTTCACAAACTTTGGCAGATATGGTAACAGGGTAGAGATAAAAGTGTCTATTACTCACAGAACAATAGGTAGCCTGTTTTTAGAATTGTTCTGGGTACCACTCACTGATCTTGTCCTTGGTTGCAACGGGAAAATAATCTTTTAATTTATACACAATAGGTATCTTTACATATAGGGAACTGCAAACACAGGAGAAACACTGCCAGGAGGACTGCCTGAAACTTGTTAATTATTGCCCAGATTTAGAGATTAACTTTATCTCCCAACACAAGAGACATTACTATCTTCCCAAGTTTTTTGCTTTACAAAAATATCACAATAAAACAAGAAAATATTTTGGAGTTAAAATTTCAAAGATAGTGCCATTTCCAAATCAAGTTTATCTTTCTCCCTTGTACAATGTGTGTTTATGTGGTGTGTATGTGTGTGTGTGTGTGTGTGTGTGTGTGTGTGTGCATGCTGAAAGCAGAAAGAGATATATTTAAGAAGAGGTAGGCATTTAGGAAGAAGAACTTGAAAAAAAAGAATGTAATAGGAAAGGAAATATGGTGAAAGTATATAACACACATGTGTGAAACGTATAACTTTACAAAATAAGTATGCAATAATAAAGGGGGAAATAAGATAGATGGAGAAGCACCTTCTGATGACAAACATAATAGAATATACTTGGAAATCAACATAAAGCATAAAGAAGTAAAGAACATATCCTGAATGCATAAGTGAGATCAAATAGAGTAGGAAAATATTGTAGGACATCAAATAAAAGGAATCCCTGTTTTCACTGACGGTTCAATGAATACTGTGATAATTAACATCTTCTGCATAGCATGACTCTGTGCTTGTGGGTGCCCTCTCCTTAAATGTGGTCTTGCTCTCTGCTTTGGTAGGGCATCTTCAGAGATTTACTTGCACTGTGGACTCTTATTCAACTCATTAATCATGGCTTCTACAAACAGCTGTTATCGTCATTGAAAAATTCTTCTGCTATGGCATGCAGATTAGTGGCACAAATCTTATTTTAGGAAATTATATCCTTTGCTTCCTCAGGGACTTTTAATTTCTTTAAAGAAACAAAACGCAGTTTACAGGTAGATAAACACAAACATTGAAAGATATGCAGAGAATATAATGGGTGACAGATAGAATAAATGCTACAGAAAGTAAGTCTCATTCATCCCAGATTTCATCACTGTGCAAAACCACCTTTCCCTTGTAAACTCCAAGCAAGCTTTTGTTTGTTTTACAATAGCAGACATTACCTACTTTTACTGGTTTCAGCTACTATAGATTTGTAGCTTTGCCTTAAATATATGTGTTATTTAACCTCATCGGTCTTATTTTAACTTTTCCCTATGGTGTCTCAAAATAGATTTTCTGCAATTTACAACTACCCTGCTCTTGGTATATTGCAATTCACACGGTGTACAATATCTCAAACAGTAATTCCTATCGCCTAACAGTCCAGACTGAAAGTAAAGAAAATCCATTGTCCTAATCAGGCAAGAGGTTTCAGGCGGCTCATGAACAATTGAATATTCCTCTTGTTTAATGCTTCTACCATCCATTGTTCAAATTTTATAAAATTAGTTTGCTTACTTTCTCAACTGATGTTAAAATGAGGAACAGATAAAATTTCTTTTATTAGTTATTTGATTCTACAGACAGAGTGGTGATATTTTATTTATTTTAACATTTAGCACAAATATTTTTGACCTTTAATAAAATTTATCATGTTAATAAATTCTACTGGCTATTTGTGCTAATTGGTTTCTATGACTACCAAATTGATCCTTATTTTGCCTTATTATTCTGCTCTGTTGACTCATCAAGAGGGTTGAAAACAAATATTTTGTTTTCCAGTTTCTCAGAATAAATAATGACATAATTAGTTTTAGGTTGCTTGGCTTATTTATTAGTGAAATAACTAATTATAGCATCTACATGGTATGAGTTTATGCGATATTAGTTTATCAAAGTCATGCTGCATCAAGTTGATTTTAAGTCTGTTTATTTTACTTTGACACTTTGAGAGCCTTTTACATACACACAGCTACACCGAGAAATAGCCAAAGAACTTTAATAATGCAAAGGCCAAGTAGAAAATGTTATAGACCCACTCATTAACTTAAAATCATGTTTAAAAATAATGCCATAAATATTGACTTTTGTTCTTTTTCTTTCTTCTGTGACTTTTTTCTTCAGTGCTTACTTCTGCCTCAATAATTAATTAGAAAATATTCCTTGGTTGCTGCAAAATGTCAGTGTGCAACATAATTAGTTTATGATCTTCTCTACAGAGACAAGATTGTTGCCTTTATCAGCTAAAGGGAGGTTTAACCTAAAGTTATTTCATACAGTACTTTGAAAACTTTTTTTTTTATTATTTCTATAGCATGTAGTTTGAAATCAGGGAGGAAAGCTTGTGCCACGTTCTGAAGGCTGAGGAGTTTAGCTCTGATCTCACTTCTTACATCACTAATTATTCTATTTTTAACAACAACAGCCTTTGTTGTCCAGCACCAAGGCTCTCTTCAGGGTTCAGATTGGATGGAACAGCAAGCAAAAAGCACCTTTTTCCTTGAGTATCTGAGGGTGAACAAACTCTCTCACACGTGCTTTCCAAATCAGTCTTTTTACTGTTCTGCTTTCATTCTAATTTTTCTGTCCTCTTTCTAATTCTTCCCAGCTTCTTCTCTTCTCCTCCAGCCTAAAAACTATTCACTTTACAGGAGCCTTGAGATCATAAAAAATTGGAAGAGTTACCTCTCATTGGTCAAAAGCATTTTCCTGGGGTAAATAATAGGGAACTGAGCCATTGCCAAGGCAAAACAGGTTTTTAAGGTTACAGGAGTAAGAACATGCACATACATGGGGTGGGGGCACAGTGCCCAGTAATAAACTTTGAGACTTATTTCTATTATTATTAGACTGGCAAGCGAAGAATTGGCATACTTATCTTAGGGTACTTTCTGCAACTCACCTTGTGCATAGCTATATACTTTTAAACTTATGATCTAGTTTTTAGTATTTAGTCTAGTTTGAACTTTCTTTGAGGTGAAAGTGAGCTAATTGTGTGCAGCTGGTCTGAACAAAAAGAAACAAAGCAGGTTTTTAAGTGTCTGCTGTTATAGGAAGTTTGTTTGTTTCCCAGCTATCCAGACTCCTGAAATAACCATACAGAAATTGCATTAAATCACTGCTTGACCAATCACTTAAGCATATTGCTAACTAGCTCTTACATCTATAATTAACCCATTTCCATTATTTTTTATTTTACCACGAGGCTTGTGGCCTACTGGCAAGATTTCAGCGTGTTTGTCTCTGGCAGTGGCTCCATGGCTTTTCTCTGCCTCTGCCTCCTTTTTTCCAGATCAATTTAGTTTTTCTCACCTACCTAAGTTCTGCCCTATCAACAGGCCAAGACCATTTCTTTATTCACCCATGGTATTCACAGCATGCAGAGGGGAATCCCACATCCCCTTCAAATAGTTCTAGCTATGAAACATGTATTCTATATATCAAAATAACATAGCTAATTGGAAAGTCATTTTCCTGACTACCCACAGATATATGTACTTATAAGTTTGAAATGTAATCTCATGCTTACATATACACATCACATAAGATTACACACTACAATGCATGTATTGGGAAGACATCAAGCTGCTTTAGTAAAATAAGCAACAATTTTCAGAGTCAGTAATTCTGAACACCATGAATTGAGAGGATTAACCTCCATCAGAGTCACTTCTCTTGTGGGTGGGCGTCTGAAATATTAATTGCTATATGATGAAGAATTTCACAGTCTCTGACACATTTTTATTTTAACGAAGACTTACTTAAAACAAAATATGTGCAAGTGAATGTTTGTGCTTTAATCAGAAGTTTAACATACTTGATTTTATCTCAACATATATATACATATATATATATGTGTATATATATATATATATATATATATATATATATATATATATCAAACTTGAATAAAGCAGTCCTGAAACTCTCCACAAAAGAATTTTGATTGGCTTAAAAATAGTAGTAAAAGTAACTTAAGATTTTAATGCAACATGTTTTTTTACAATCATGGGAATGATATACAAATTTAATTTATATATCCTGACTTCATGTAGGTACATTAAAATAAAAGTATGATTTCTGACATATACACACAGAGAGATGCACAAAATTAAAATTAAGACACGTTTGGAAACCTGAAATTTTACATGCTGATGTTCTAATTGCCAACAACCTGTATTTATGCCTTATTATCTGAAAACTATATATTCATTGTCTTTGCAAAATTCTATTTTCTATATTTTTGAATAATTTCGACTATGGCATATTCTTTATTATGACCAAAATTTTATGCTTTTAGAATAAAATAAAGTCATGGTAATTAGTAAAATACTTACTTTTGCCTGGAGTTAGAAATTTTTATTTTTCTTCTTTTTATGACTCTTGGGTCAAAGATATAAAGCAAAGTAGAAGTTTGTATAATTATGCATTGAATTTCAAAAGTTCTAAATTTTCCATTGAATCTATTATATGAAAGAAAGTTTTATTCATGGTTAAAAAAATATAAAGCCCTTTGGGCCTAAAATTAATACAATACAGATGCTACATTAAATGTCATTTTCTTAGCCTAATTATATATATATATATATATATATATATATATATATATATATATATATATATATATATATACTATATATATATACTAATTTATACCATGGAAAACAATAAATTAAAATCCTATTTTAATCACATTTTTGTAAATATTAACAAACACCATTTTTACCACTTGCTACCTATTTATTTTTTTATTTCTATTTTTTTTAAATTTATTTATTTATTAAGGATTTCTGCCTCCTCCCCACCACCGCTTCCCATTTCCCTCCCCCTCCCCCGATCAAGTCCCTCTCCCTCATCAGCTCCAAGAGCAATCAGGGTTCCCTGACCTGTGGGAAGTCCAAGGACCACCCACCTCCATCCAGGTTTAGTAAGGTGAGCATCCAAGCTGCCTAGGCTCCCCCAAAGCCAGTACGTGCAGTAGGATCAAAAACCCATTGCCATTGTTCTTGAGTTCTCAGTAGTCCTCATTGTCCGCTATGTTCAGCTAGTCCGGTTTTATCCCATGGTTTTTCAGACCCAGGCCAGCTGGCCTTGGTGAATTCCCGATAGAACAGCCCCATTGTCTCAGTGTGTGGGTGTACCCCTCGGGGTCCTACCTATTTAAAATGCATTCAACAACAAAATATTCACTTTCTGTATCTTATATACAGTTATGTACTTGAGTAAAAGGCAAATAGGATGTGTCTTTGTTTTCACTTGATTTCCTCCCAAGTCTAGAGCAATTGACAAGAGTAGCCAGCACAGAATCCGATTCACAAGGCAGTAGATTTGGGCCTGAACAACGCCAATAGAGCAAGGATGACGCACTTTTCAGATGGATTAGCTGGTGAGGAAACAACCTTACCAATCGGGGTTTCAGCAGAATGTTACAATATTTCAAACCTTTCACAGATGATTCAGACAGAAATGTACAGGCAAATGAGAAAACTCAGACTTGAAAGGGTGTAGATAATTCAAATAAATACAATCTTCCATGAACCTAGTAGTGAAAAGTGGGCAGAAAGTGCAAAAGAACACACCACAGCTATCAAACGATTTTAAAAGCCAAATATAAAACTTTTATAAAGTTTGGAAGAAATGAGGTAGATTTTTGCTTAAATCTTAATTCTGTTAATATGGAATAATTATTTAATATCTACTAGCTTTATTATTTTCTATATTCAGACACAGAACTTCTAAACTCCATATATGCATCTATAATTTAAATGAATATTTTGCATTTATTTTTTTAATTTTGTGATGGACTGATCAAATTTTGTGATGGCCTTAAATTTCCCTATATTTTGCTTTATTCTTAGTATTGTTTAGGCTTTCTACAATGATCATTCTTGCAGCTTTGTAGAGAATCAATTTAGAAAGAGGGCACTCCATTCAGGAGTGCCTTGTCATGGGATATTACATCATACAGCCCAAACAACAAAAGAAGTAGAATAATATTTGTAAAAACAATAGCCTTTGCTCACTCAATATATTTAGTGTCTTGCACCAAGGTAAGAGCTGTATGAGACTTATTTTCCTTGTAAAACTCAATAGTCCTGTGTGATGTTTCTCCTTCTGCCTTTCCTGTCCACATTCATTCTTTCAATAAAATGTCTTCAATAAAAGACATCTAGACAACACCTCCAAGGCTCCTAAGGTTGAATGAATTAAGCACGGTAAGATTTTCGAGTAGACATATAAAATTAATCATCACAGCAGGGAAATTGGGAGTGAGATATTTGTGATGAGATCATAATATGTAGTGATCCAGTCTCAGGAGAAAGATAAGTAGCTACTTAAATATGTGACCGCATACTAAGGATCGGGAAAGACATGTGTGTGTCTGTCATCTTGTAGACAATAAGGAGAATAGAGACCTCTTGAGAGAGCCATGCATGTATACAGGAAGTCCAAAAACAGAGGGAATATGTATTTTCACGCTACAGTTAATTTTAAAACAAAGTGTATGAGAGAAGGATTCTAAAAAAGAGCTGTGGTGAGAAGAAAGAAGTATATTTTAAATTGATTTAGCTTTAATCCTACAGGACTTGCGGCAAAGATCAGCATGCTCAGTCTTTAAGTAAAACTCTTTGATGAAAAAAAAAATCGATTTCCAGCCTCTTTCCTTTTCAAGTGTCATCTCTGCTGCTAAAAATATCTTTTTACATTTATCTATTCATAACACCCAACTCCTCTTTCAAGATTTAGATAGACTATATGTTCTCTGTGAAGCTGGAGTCTGTGGTTTCCACAGATTATAACCATGATTGTATAGTATACACGGTGTTCATGTTGTCATACATGATTATGAACCACACCTGACTCAGGTTGCCTACTCAACAGCATGTGAGGCTCCTGGTTCCTAAAATTAAGCAGAAATCTGTTGTTCTAAGTGAAACACAGTTATCTCATTTTCTTAATGTATATACTATGCATACAGTTGGCAAGGGAAAAATATTATGATAGATGCATTGATCTCTTAAATATTAAATTGATGATAAACAAAATGATAGATTTTTTTCCAGCAATTGTCCTATTTCTGTTTAATGTGTCTCAATAACAATTTTAAAAGACATTAATATACATCAATATTGACTGTGGAGTAATTGAAAGTAATTCTAAAATAAATAACTGAAGTAAAAGAATAGAACTTTTATTGTTACAGTAACAAAAATAATCTTTTTATTTAAAACATATTTGCTCATTTTAGAAATGATAAACAATATACTTTTCTTTTTGTCAGCATCTCATCCATGTGCTCCTTCCATCTGTTTCTTTTTTAGAAGAAAACTAAGCGGTTATCTAAATTTATTTTGATATGGTGATCTGACATTTTCAGAAATTTAAGCATTATAACTGTCAAGTTGATATAAATTCTAATCATTACAATTTAATGATGGTAAATCTGGAAGTTTATGCTTTCATCAAACTCTACAGAACAAGAACTTGTGTTTTAGTGTGAAGGAAAAATCAATTCCCCATAAAATCAGATTTATATCTTTATTTCTAATACTCTAGCATTTCATCTGACTGTGTGACATGGAATAACGTATCAGGAAGTTCATCGTGTTTCAGAAGCACCAAAGTACACACTCCCCTCATAATTAGAATGCTTTTATTACCTATGTTTGAATCATATACTTCTCTAGGCCTCTGAAGATTGGATGGCCAGAGAATAGAAGAATAAAACACCTAAACAATGAAGATAAACCTAGTTACATTTATTGTGCTATCTACTATTGAATAGCATTGTTTGAATAATGTTGATGCAGAAAATTCAAAAAGAAATTGAATATTTGATAGCTTTCATTTAAAAACAAGTCTGTGCTTGTCCCCAAATTAGACATCCCAAACACATACCACAATAGGGGAACATTGTTAAGGAAGAAGTAGAAAGACTGAGTCAGAGATTCAGGGAGAGTAGAGCAATACTACTTTATTAATGTCACTAGGTTGCTCCATCCAATAACTTACACCCACTTGGCTGCAGACACAAGACAGTCACAAGAATCCTCATAGCTGAGGACTTTCTGGCACGATGGCTCCTGGGAAAAAGAGTCACTTTTCTTCAGTGGGGTTTCCTGATAGATTGCCCACGCTCCAGTCAAAGTCTTTGCACTCATACATATATAGGCAGCACCTATTGGACTTTTTATTTATTTATCTATTTATTTATTTTTATTAAAAATTTCCACCTCCTCCCCTCCTCCCGTTTCCCTCCCCCTCCGCCCATTCCCTTCCCCTTCCCTTTCCAGTCCAAAGAGCAGTCAGGGTTCCCTGCCCTGTGGGAAGTCCAAGGTCCTTTCCCCTCCATCCAGGTCTAAGATGGTGAGCATTCAAACAGACTAGGCTCCCACAAAGCTAGTACATGCATAGGATCAAAACCCAGTGCCATTGTCCTTGGTTTCTCAGTCAGCCCTCATTGTCAGCCACGTTCAGAGAGTCCAGTTTGATCACATGCTCCATCAGTGCCAGTCCAGCTGGCCTTGGTGAGCTCCCAATAGATCAGCCCCACCATCTCAGTGGGTGGGAACACCCCTCACGGTCCTGACTTTCTTGCTCATGTTCTCCCTCCTTCTGCTCCTCATTTGGACCTTGGGAACTCAGTCCGGTGCTCCAGTGTGTGTCTCTGTCTCTATCTCCATCCATCGCCAGATGAAGGTTCTATGGTGATATGCAAGATATTCATCAGTGCGGCAATAGGATAGGGCCATTTCAGGCTCCCTCTCCTCAGCTGCCCAAGGAACTAGCTGGGGACGTCACCATGGACACCTGGGAACATCTCTAGATTCCAGTCTCTTACCATCCCTAAAATGGCTCTCTTAATTAAGATATATACTTCCCTGCTCCTATATCCACCCTTCCTCCATTCCATTCCCCCAATCTTATTCTTAAAATAACTGTGCTTGTTTGTAATAAACTGTTTTTTTTTTTTTTTTTTTTTTTGGCTGAATGTTCTTTTGTAATAGCCTCTCCAGACATAATTTCTGTATTTTCCCCAGGAAACTACTAATAGTATCCTCATCTTTCTGCCTGAAAGACAGTTTATGATTCTTTAAATACTTGTGGAGGTTATTCTCTTCTTCTGTTTCCCAATCTTATTCTAACATAACTTAGCAAGGATTTAGTGAGTGCCCACTAGATGTCAGGCAATCTCTTAATAATTTCAGAAGAGCATTCTGAAATCCACTATAGGTTGAGAAGAAACTAACAAGAATGACTACAGGATGTAAAGGAGGTAATTTTTTACTCTGTACTTTAAAAATATTGAAGTAGCAAACTTCAGTATGCTCCTAGTTGGAGCTAATTCATGATTGCTTTGACTGCATCTGTTAAGTTTTTCTTAATGTTTCCATGCAATAGATTAGTTCAGTGAGGTGATTTTTGTTTCATTGAACATTGCTGAATCCATATATAATATAGACATAATCCTGATTGCTAGAAAATTACTCTTCCAAAGAGTAAGATACTTGCTGTTTTAAAGTACCATTTCTAAGAGATTTTGCATTATGGAAACAAAACAACAGATTTTAAAGAAGTTTGTAAGCAATCTTTCTTTCACTAACTCTTAAACCACTGACTGTCATATTACCAGTTCTGTCTGCCTTTTTTTTCATTAAAATGCTGCCCATTCATTGGATATTACACTTACCAAGAGAGAATTAAGTATCAGAAATGAGTACTGAAATGTAAATGCTGTAGATGAAGTCAGAACAGGGAAAACTTAAACTTCACTATAGGAGTTAAAGTTACTCTGTTGTGCATTTATATAGTTTTATATAAAACAACCTTTAAGATTTTACTTCTTTTAACAAAGCTGAAAGCTAACAAAGAAAAGTAAGTTCAAGGGATTTTGGAGAGTATCTTGGTATGATATTTTAAAATTTATTCCTTTTGACAAATATGTAGGTACATTTTTTAAAAAACTGAAATAAATTCTAACTTAGAAGAAGCTATAAGTGGATGAAAGGTTTTCTTAGTACTTTTGAACATCTACTGCTCTTTCAGAGGAAACAAGTTAAGATCATACCACATACATTAGGCGGCTTCCACTGTGTAAACCCAGTTCCAGGAGATCCCTGAAATGATCCAAAGATGCATGCACTGCAAGAGTGAAGAGTGCATACATATCTAGGTGTCGTTGTTATACCTTCAGGGAAGAAAAGAGAATGAAGAAAAGGTGATGAACAAGAGGAAAGGGGGGAGAAGAAGGAAGAACACAATGAGGATGAAGAAGAGATTACAGACAAACACTAAATTTTTGTCACCAAAAGGAGACAAGTGTTTTAAAGATATAGATTATGAAAATGTAATAAAATCTATAACTTTGAAAATAATTTATTTTTGAAAATATGATTTAGTCTCTAAGTTCATTCCTGAGTATTTTAGTTTCAATAACAGAAGATTATTTTGAAAAATTTGGTTACATTTAGTTGAACTTCCTGACTTTCCTGTCTACATTTGTTTAATTTTGTTACTTTGTTGGCATTGATTTTGCTTAGAAAGTTTCATTTTATTTGCAATTCATCAGTCATATTCCAGTCATAATCCACATTGTTGTGATCATTCCTTGATCATATGTGAAATAGACAGTCTATGTTGCCACAATTTATGTGCCAGGGTCTTTTGTCTGGGTGTGAGATGTCCCTGTCTCATGAGAATAATTACTTCCCAAGAACAATCTCTGTGTCTTTGTTCCCAGTTCTGACACTCACTTCTTCAGCTAAGATCAAGTGCCACTATTTGTGGTACTGAGAAGAAAGAGGGAAGCGCTAATAGCCTTGCTGTTCCAATTTATTTCCCCCATTAGTCACCTTGACAACAAATATTTCCAAGCTTATTGCAGTGTCTTGCATCCCTTGATTCTCTCAGCGTGGTATGCTTGGCGATCTTCGTATTCGGTAATAAAGATCATTTCCACATATTCTCTGAAGTTTCCTTGACCAGTTTCTTTAGCACCTTTCTTTCTGAACTCCAGTGTTGCCCTTAGTATTCTGAATATGTCTGTTCAGGGTTCAGTTTTTACCTATTCACCAAGGTATCTATACATTTATGCTCATCTTTCCAATATGCTTACTGCAGTCACAGAATGCTGTGAGTAGACAGTACATACTCCTCAATTTATTATGTTATTATAACGGTTTCATTATTACCACCATTTCAATGCTTAATGTATACTCATATTCATCTGAAAATTATGTATATTGCATTTTTATTTTATTCAACTTAACTTAGCAATGAGAGATTTCTTAATTTAGATGTTTGTCTCTTTTCCTGAAATCAATTCTATTTTTCAAATAGCAATATCAGTATTCTCTTAGTGTCTCTATGAAAAACTTTTATGCTCCTTTTCCTTTTCCCCCATCTTCCTGCATTTTAACTGTTACTTTTTAAAACCCATTTAACAATTTGGAGTATTTTGTCTGTGCATTTTACTAAAATCTCTACATTAAGGATTTCATACCTATCATTTTTAGGTCTCTCCGATTATGCCTTTTCTTTCCAAATCACTTCAGTGATCATTTCCTTCTTTAAGATGTCCACCTAAATAAGAATATTGTACAGGAGACAAACTACTTTTAAATTATAAACTAGGCTTAATTTTTGTGAACATTTAATGACTCTTGAGAACAGCATTTCTCAAGACGATGTACAAGGCTATATTTTCAGCTCAACTGTTTCTGATTCTTGAACCTGACCAAATTTCCAGTTCTTCTATCTCATCCTTCCAGCTCTTTTTGATATTCCTGACTTTATATACCCAGGTCTCAATGGGTACATCCAGTTCCCTTAATTTATGAGTCAATATCACCCCCAAATAGTATTATTCCAGTACTTAGTGAGTGCATACCTGAAGGCAGAACCCGATGTCGAGAATGGGAATTCCTAATTACACATTTTAATCTCTCTTTTAGTTTGTCAAGTCTTACTTCTGGGTATTAATTATTTTTATTACTTCACAATAAATAAACAATCAGCTGGTCTCATCCTCATTTGAATCATTATATTAACCAATGCTCAGTTGAAATTGAGAAGAAGAAATTGTGAATGTAAAAATTCTAGTAAGCTATATAAAATTTTTTGTTAATATGTGTTTTGGCAATTTTCTTTATTTTAATTTAATATATGTAGTATAGTGTAGTGTTCAATCCTTGAAACATCTGGCCAAAATGTTTTCTCTATTTCATAAAACTCCCATTAATCACCTTTTCATAGGTTGACACAGAAATAGTTGGTATAATGGTCCACTCTTAATTTACATTTATTTCTAATATTTTTCTTGCTGAAATATTTTATCACCTTTGTATAACAGAAGATACCTTCTGAAAAATTTCATGTTCAAAGCAAAATTGAGGAGGCAGTCCCAATAATTTGCTGAAATATTTTATCACCTTTGTATAACAGAAAATACCTTCTGAAAAATTTCATGTTCAATATATTCAAATGCCATGTTTTTGATAGCTAATGATATAATAATGATATGCAATTGTCTCCAAAGTTTCCCATGGGTTTTGACAAAGCTTTAATGACAGGTATTCACTATTACAATAGTGAAAGCTCAGTTTCACTGAATTAAACACATTGTATGTTCCACTTGTCTGTTTTCCTGTCCCACCTGTACAACCTATGACTGTTTTTTATTTGCTTTCACTCTTTTCTTTCCACAATTTCTCAAAGAGAAATCACACAGATTGGCACCTTTCACTTAGGATTGTGTGTTTTCATAATTTGTTGGTTTAACTTGGAATATCCCCCACTCCATTGCCTGTTTATATCTAATTGTCTACTGCAGACTAAATTGCCACAAACATCTCAGTGCAGGCTTAGTGTGGAGGGTTTTCAATGGGTTTCTGATCCTATTGCACGCACTGGCTTTGTGGGAGCCTAGGCAGTTTGGATGCTCAACTTACTAGACCTGGATGGAGGTGGGGGTTCCTTGGACTTCCCACAGGACAGGGAACCCTGATTGCTTTTCGGGCTGGGGGGGGGACTTAATTGGAGGAGGGGGAGGGAAATGGGAGGCGGCGGGGAAGAGACAGAAATCTTTAATAAATAAATAAATTTAATAAAAAAAAGAAAAAAAAGAAATTGCCACAAACATCTCAGTGCAGGCTTAGCATGGAGGGTTTTCACCGTTTGGTTATTAGTACACAGAGGTGTCATATGGAACATGCTTTCATTGCCTAAGAAACAGACAGGTCATCTTCCAAAGCGAGTATAATGATTCCAATCCCATAATAACACAGATAACAGTGGATTTGAACTGTTCCTTGGAGTATATTTTCTCTTTTGAAGTCACTTGCAGTGGGATAAGAACTGTTCAGAATTTACCATGGTCATCGATTATTACATTGGACCTTGACAAGCATTGAATACCTTGTCTTCATTGGTAAAGGCTGAAGCTGTCAAGTGCAATGACAGCAAGCAGCCAAACACCACAATTACCAGATGTTAGTAATCCTGTTGTCAGGCACAAGAGCAGCTGCTCCAGGTCAGGCAGAGTCTCAGGTCATTACCGAAATTGCCACAGCCTTGGAATCGGGGTGAGCAGCATTCTCCTACTTCAGAAATCCCATCAAGATAGTCTCCAATTTCAATTTTAGTTTAGCTACTTTGATGGAAGATGGGGAGATTTCCCATCAAACTACCACTTTCTGCATGTTCCACAGAGATGTCTTGATGACAGCCTAGTTGATTTAACTCCTCAAGATTCAGCTCTATTCCGGTTATGGAAACCAGCAAACTATCAGTAAGCCATAGCCTCTGGCCACAGCTTAAAAACAACTTGGACTTTGGGAAACAACGCCTTGTGGATAGCTATGTCAGTCACTATATACAGACTCTAGGAGACTCTAGTTCAGCCAGCTTTGCCTTATGACTAGTCAAATGCCTTCACCTGATCTCACCTACTTGTCCACTTATACAGGAAAAAGAATCACTTTGATTCCAAAAAGGCTGGCCAATGAGACTGTGAAGAAAGATTAAGATTGTTGAACCTCTCTGAGGAGAGTTTGCTTTGTATCTAGATATGAAGAAAAATTGTTATAGGAATTATCCAAGTGTAATGAAATGGAGAAAGATACCACTGATCTGCACCCACGTTGAAGTTGAATCAGGAGGGTTGCAAGTTCCAGATCACATGGGCTAGCCAGTCCAATGTTTTTTCACAACAGTAAATAAATAAATGCATTAGCAGGTCACGATTTTGGTCAAACACAATCTCACTCTTTAGTTAATGATGGTATCAAATCTTTGTATACTGTGCTGTCTGTCCTCATACATTAGTTCCTAAACTCTCCCTTTTTCTCCTGAGTGATGAGATGAGAAGTGTGTATGTGTGTGTGTGCGTGCATGCATGTGTGTGTATGTGTGTGTGTGTGTGTGTGTGTGCGTTTGAGAGTGTGTACCCACCTTTCCCCAATGGCTTTTATAACAACAACTGTCTGAGGCATAAGGAAGTTGGCACATTCTCTCAGTTTTATCTTCTTTTTGAGAACCAGAACCTCGAACAAAAGATACCCACAGACATGAAGATTTGTAAGACAGCAGTGGACTTATGTAGAATTTTTAAGACTTGAAGTGTGTTACAAATTTCCAAACCTGGGACTCAGGAGAAGACAAAACACCATAGAGAAGTAGAATGTGTGTATCATATATATGCTAGGAAAATACTACTCAACTTTAAATCCAGATCCAAATACAATGTTCCTCATGCAGATCAATCAAAAATATATCACTGAATTTTGAAGTATTGTGATATTTAGAAAGTAATTGTTTATTAAAAAAGGCAGTGCTGACACATGCCTTTAATCCCAGCACTCAGGAGACAGAGGCCGGTGGATTTCTGTGAGTTTGAGGCCAGCCTGGTCTACATGAACTAGTTCCAGGACAGCTAGGAATGTTACACAGATAAACCCTGTTTCAAAAACAAATCATATTTGTTTATTATTGAAACAAGTATCTTATAGCTATATTTAAAATTTCATGTTACTACATTTTAATTAAGTTTATTTAGTGGCCTAAGTAATAATAGTACAGGAAAAGCCTCATTGGTCATTTTTATTTAGTATTCAAATTCAAATATGATTATCAAATTGAATTTAAAATTTTCTGTAATAATATTTTATTATTTTTTCCATTTTTGCTATAAAAGAAAATTTGTGTCCATATATTTGTGTTGACAACTGACTTAAGGAAATGAAAGAATTCAGTAAGAATTTGTACATTAGAAAAAATGCCACCTATTTTAAAAATAGTCGTATGTTTAAATACTTGACATATTGACAGTAAAATTTTAAACATTATGGTGTTTTTCTTATAGTAAACTAATGAAATTGACCGAAAAGAGACTGTGCCAAGAAGAAGCATCTCTATTTCCTGCTTTAGATGATAATTGAACAATCACACCCCAGAGAGTGAAAGTTAAAGGACAGTTTGACAGTTTGAATTTATTGTTTTATTATATATCTTTAAAGTTTTGAAATATTTTACTTATTTTACTAATTATTTTAGCTTCTTTAGACAAGGTTTCTCTGGGTAACTATCATGGCTTCCTGAAACTCTCGCTGTAGATCAGGTTGTCCTCAGTCTTACAGAGAGTCAACTTCCCGAGTGTTGGGATTAAAGGCATGTGCCACCACCTCCTAGTTGGGAATATTTCATTAATTAATCTTTAATGACCTAATTATAATTTTGTCTCCCTCTCTCCTCTCCTTCCAGCCCCTTTCTCAAACCTTCCCCCTTTCCACTTTCTTAGGCCCCTAATCCACTCCTCCTTTCCCTTCAGAGAAGTGCAGGTCCCTCGTGTATATCAGTCAGTCACAGTTGCAATAATACTAGGTACCTCTTCTATGAATGTTAATTGCTTATTAAACTATAACTCTTCCTCTTTTGTTGACCACCATTATTTCTTATTGTCAACAGACCCTTGTGTTAGAAGTCTTTAGAATGTTTTATAAACCTTAAATTATTTGAAGAATATTTGAAAATTAAGATGCAGAAGAGTTTATCAAAAATGCTAAAACTACCAAAATCTTTATAGTTCATATTTATCTAGTTTTAGATTCATAAGAAGATAAATAAAAAATTGAGCAATAATTATCAATTTTTACAAAACTCTAGAAGCAAAGTGTTGGCAAATTTTATATTTGTCCATAGAACCCAATACGTGAAATTTTCAAAGAAAACATTTTAAAGAATAAAGAACATATTACCAATTATAGTTTTTTCAGAATTCTAGATATGTGTATTTAAGTTCACCTATACATATATATCTGGAAAATTTTCAACAACATAAAATACAACAAGTAGTAAGACTGCTTACTTACAAGAAACTAATAAGAACTGTAAGACTAAAACCAAGGCTCAGACATGGACAAGGAAATAGCATAAATATTCGTGTAGATTCTTCAGAGAAACAAAAGAAATCTGCATTAAACTGGGGCAGGCATTTATATGTGCATATGGGAGATACAGAGATGAAGACTGATTTATTAGGGATTCATCCATGCAGTTAAGAAGGCAGGGAATTCCCAGTTTATTGTTTGCAATTCAGAGATGTAGGTGTATTATAATTTAGCTTGTATCTAAAGTCCTGGGGAGCAGAAGAAATGATGCCTAAGAGTGTGAGTGTTCAAACTCAAACATAAGTACATTGCTCCTTCTTCTGAACTGTGCAGGACTTCACTGGTTTGGATTATACTTACCCTTAGTGATGTAGGTTCTTTGCTTATCCTATCAAGGCAAGTACTCTTTTGCTCCATACACTTACTCCTCAACATACCCATAACCACATTTTCTAACTTTTTGTTAAATATTTAACCTAGACAAGTGGACACACAAAGTTAATCCTTACAACATACACGCCTTTTCTGTACTGTATAAAATTGATAAGATTCCACCGAAAAGGAGGAAGTTGGGAGGAAAGAGCAAGGATGTGAATAGCTTTTGTGTGTGTAAAAGGTGACCATCCAAGTGATTCTCATTATATATAGTTCCCAAGAATAGCAACAAGTGCATGATCTCCATTTAAACCACCAGGCATGAATCCAGTAATTATGGCTGTATTTTGAAAACTGGTGAATCCAATTATTATTGCTATAATTTGAAAACCGATAATAAGCATATGCATCTTCCCATAAAGCAAATTTTCAACAAGAGTGATAAGAATGTTGTCTACTTAAGAAATTTTGAGCATTGACCACAAGTTATTTTAATTAGGAACAGATACATCATCAATTCAAACCAGCTACTATTAGCTTACACTATTAAATACTGTATTCACTATTTAATTCTGTACATGAAAAAAAGCCATAAAGTAAGGCAATTAAATAAATGTTTTGTAATTTATTTATTATTATAACATTCAGTAATTCAAGATCAAATATTACATATTTTTAAAATATATTATTCATTCTTCAGTTTGATTTTCTCAAGTTCAGCAAACTAGCATGTAATACTTCTCTCATCTTAAAAAATCAATCTGTCTCAATGTTTTCAAACTTTAACACCCAAATTATGGAGAGTTATAACTATGCACTCAGTATACTTAAATAAAATTATTCTATTTCCTGTATGTAGCTGAATTTCTTGAAGACAAAATTTTCAAATGCAAGTTTCAGTCATCTTATGAAATATAAGTTAGAAAACCAGAACGCAACTATATTTCCCCAAATCATCCATCAACTGTGTAGAATTAAGAAGAAATCAAATCTACATATTGATAAAATATATATAAAGTATAACTTTAAATGGCAAAAATAATTAACCGTATTTCTTATATAGTTCCAATTTGAATGGCTCCTCAACCCTCCCTAATTTAGTTTTTCATTGTTTGGTCCTTTTGAAGCCTTGGAAACCATCATCTCATTGATATGAGTTGCTGGTTCATTTTTTTAAACCTAGGAGTGAATAAGTTTGAGACTGAGCCTGTCATATTTCCACTCTTGAACATATTTCATCTTTATATAATTCTCATACTTTCAGCAATCTCTTTACTTCCTGGTCATGATCCTCCAATCTGGCATCAAAGCATGGTCTTCTCATCAATAATCACCTTCCCTAAAGAATTAATTTAATTTTAGATTTAATTTTCACAGATAAGATAGGATTAAAAGCCTAGTGTGTAGAGACAGATGGCAGCCTAATGCGTAAATCCAGCTCTACTTGTTATTACAATTATGATATATGGAAAGTCACTTAATCTTTTAATATTTCCATTTACTCATATAAAATCAAAACAAATATTACTTTATCATCTTACAGTCCTTTGTTTCTGACACATGTATTACATATTCTAAGAAAGAAATGATGAGAGAGAGAGAGAGAGAGAGAGAAAGGGAGAGAGAGAAAAAGGGAGAGAGAGCGAAAAAGAAAGAGAAAGAGAGAGAAGAGACTGGGAGAACTCTGGGCTAGAGGAATAAGCTGAAATTATACTTAATTTTTGGGCATGTGTAAATTCAAATGAAATTAAATTTTTATTAGGAAGCCTTAATGAGCAACGCCCGCATCTGGCAATGGAACATATCAAAGCCAAGACAACTAGTATTGGAATCACTGAATTATATAAAATTGCATTTGGTAAAGTGAACTCAAGCAGACAAGATATGTGCAGTTGTGTTTTAGAAAACACAGTCTGATTGCACACTAGCATGAATTTATGCTATGTGGATATGTTATTTTCACCAGGAACCTGGAAAGTTTCAAAACCTTAAATAATTTCAGAAGGCTTGTTTTATTTGACATAAAATGAATGAGAAAATGTATATTAAAGGCCATGTTTTTCCTACATACAGTTTTCAAATGCAATGACCAAATACACATGGGACAAACCCATGTGATCCTACAGTAATACTTTCTGCTCATAATAAAGATTTTGCTTTGTGAAGATGTAGCATCATGATAAAAAACACAACAGAAATACCCCTTCACCTAGACACACCATAAGAAGAAGTAAGAACTCAGTGTAGAGAGAAAAATCTATCACTAATTGAGAAAAATATAATAATAGTTATAACATCGCTTAAGTAAATAAAACACATGAAAACTGCTCATCATTCCCCATAATCCAAAACTTAAGTTCAGTATATTGATTTGATTATATTATAATTACTTTATGTTAAAAATTAATTTTTTAATATTTAATTTAATCTTTTTTATATCTTTTTTTTTTTATTTCAAGACAGTTTATTTCCAAAATGGGTCACAACATTAGCTTTTGGCCCATTCTGCCAAATGTACAAGCTACAAATGCTTGCTTAGCAGCTGAGAGGCACACGTTAGTATCATGTCTAAAAAGTGATAAAAATCCATATAAAACAAATATTCAAAGTTTCCATAGGAACACAGATAAGTGTGACCCATCTTCTAGCATTCCACACTGCATCCGTGCCAACCCTAATCTTACAAAGACATTCCCAAACTAGAGGTAATTAAGTTAAATGGTCCCCCAAGATCCCTTAATTCAAGCTAAACTTGCAGGTAAGAGCTACAAGAATGGCATCTACACATTGATACTAGTGGAAGCACAGGCTGCTGGGTGACGGTCCATGCCGCACTCCTGGGCACAAGCCATGGGCAGAGTGCCAACATCCTGCTCCGCCACTTCTGGTGGGAAGCCATGGCTCTGGATCTGCTTCATGAGTTGCCACATTGGCCTCGACATTACATAGTAGATAGAAGGCCTCTGGAACCCATTGAAAGCAGATGCAGCAGCAACAGTGTATGCACCCATGTTCTCAAAGAGCATCCAATCACCCACATGCATTTCAGGCAGGTTACAGCGCTCGACGATCCGATCAAGGCCATCACACGTTGGTCCCCAAATGCTGGACGGGTAATACTTCTCATCTGGCTTGGGTCTCTTTGGCAGCAGGGCCTTCACATGTGCATGATCATACAGAATGCAGTTAAATGATCCATACACGCCGTCATTCACATAATACACGAAGGTTTGCTCGTTTGACTCATCTTCATCGTCAGAGCCAGTCTGTATAAAACTGCCTTGTGTATCATAGTCCTTCTATTTTTCATACCAAATAATAAGCTAATAGTTGGAAAAAATATTATTACATCTGTCTTTAATTCTTTTCTCCCCATAACAACAAACACATGAGTCTTATTTTGAACTATTGATGATCTAAGGTGTACACTAGCAAATTTATACTTGATTTTGGTGTTAGTTGCTTTAATGAAATAAAATAATAAAAATCATTTTATTTTGCTTGTGTGTGTGTGTGTGTGTGTGTGTGTGTGTGTGTTTGGTGTATTTGTGTGTGTACAAATATATGGGAAGATCTTTATACCTATCTGTCATCAAGCAGAAGCCAGAGGATAAAGTTGAATGTATTTCTAAATCCCACTTCACCATTTTTTCTTGAGATAAGGTCTGTCACTAAAACTAGACCTTACCAACTCACTAGACTGCTTGGCTAGTAATGACCCAGGAGTCTTTTTTCTTTGTCAATAAAAACATTTTATTGCCCATATTTTTCTTGTTGATGCAATTATTTCTAATTCATTAAACACCAAGGGTTTTAATAAATGTGTCTAATAAGATGTTTTAAATTCTAAATGTGAGATAAGCTAAAATATAACAGAAAAAACCTACACTGTTCTAAGTGTATTCTTAAATGTTTATTTATTAATATTAATTCTGATGAAAAATAGATTGTGATGACCAAAATTCTTACAAACTGGGAAAATATTAATATACTATAAACAGCAGTGATGTACAAGGATAACATATTACCATTTTAAATAAAAAGTCATCATTCAAATTAACATTATAGAGAATAAGCTGTTCATTGTCGTTACTACCATAAGAGGTGAAGTTTGACATTTAAAATTTCTCCCCAGTAGTAATTGTTTGTCTAAGAGCAAGACCTAAGTCTACTTGGGTTCCAATTTTATTTGGTAGTAGTTGGACTTTATCTAATTTCACTTAACTCTTCTCAAGAAAGTAAGCATAATAATAGTATTTATCATATTGAGTCATTGTAATAATTACCTGTGCCATTTTATAAAAGTCAATGCAAATTCTGGAGTAGAGAACGCAAATCAATTTCAGCTGTTATAAACATTGCTGCCACCACCACCATCACCACCACCTCAATCACCATCCCTTTTTATCTTCAACTACCTCCACCACCATCACCACCATCACCACCACCTCAATCACCATCCCTTTTTATCTTCAACTACCTCCACCACCATCACCACCATCATCATCCCTATATATTCTCAAATACCTCCACCACCACTACCTCCATCACGGTCCCTATATATCTTCCACCACCTCCACCACCATCACCACCACCTCCACCATCATCTCTATATATCCTCAACTACCTCCACCACCACCACCACCATCATCACCACCTCAATCACCATCCCTTTTTATCTTCAACTACCTCCACCACCATCACCACCATCATCATCCCTATATATTCTCAAATACCTCCACCACCACTACCTCCATCACGGTCCCTATATATCTTCCACCACCTCCACCACCATCACCACCACCTCCACCATCATCTCTATATATCCTCAACTACCTACACCACCACCACCACCATCATCACCACCTCAATCACCATCCCTTTTTATCTTCAACTACCTCCACCACCATCACCACCATCATCATCCCTATATATTCTCAAATACCTCCACCACCACTACCTCCATCACGGTCCCTATATATCTCCCACTACCTCCACCACCATCACCACCACCTCCACCATCATCTATCTCTATATATCCTCAACTACCTACACCACCACCTCCACCACCATCACCACCATCATCATCCCTATATATTCTCAAATACCTCCACCACCACTACCTCCATCACGGTCCCTATATATCTTCCACCACCTCCACCACCATCACCACCACCTCCACCATCATCTCTATATATCCTCAACTACCTACACCACCACCACCACCATCATCACCACCTCAATCACCATCCCTTTTTATCTTCAACTACCTCCACCACCATCACCACCATCATCATCCCTATATATTCTCAAATACCTCCACCACCACTACCTCCATCACGGTCCCTATATATCTTCCACCACCTCCACCACCATCACCACCATCTCCACCATCATCCCTATATATCCTCAACTACCTACACCACCAACATCATCACCACCTCCATCACCATCCCTATATATCTTCAACTACCTACACCACTACTACCACCTCCTCCAACGCTTCCATCACCATCCATATACATTCTCAGCTACCTTCACCACCACCTCCACCATCACCACCACCTCCACCATCACCACCACCTCCACCATCACCACCACCTCCATCACCATCCCTATGTATGCTCAACTACCTCTACCACTACCACCTCCTCCACCATCACTTTATATCCTCAACTACCTTCAGTATAAATGAGTCAACATTTTATGTGCAGGTTTCTTAAGCACACATGTTGGTTCTGTTACTTGACAGTGAGATTTACTCTGTTACTAAAATTATCCATTATATGTTAAATTATTTGGAGTGTACCCTTTGCATTTGTCTTCGTTTTTTATTCTAATAGAATATGAAGGAATATAAATTGGACTCTATTCTCTATTATAAATATACAGAGTTATAAAATAAGTTTACCTTTAAATATTTGAGAACATCCAGTTTTCTATTTTAAACACCTTAAAATTTAATTCAATTTTCTCTATTTCTATATTAAAAATAAAAATTTAAAGAGTATATCAAATTTTTGTTTCCTTCCAACCAATCCTTACATGCTGTGTTCCCAAGTTATCATTTTTGGTAAAATGATGTAAGAAAATTTCAATATATAGCTGGAATAATTGTGCTTAGTTGCTGTCAAGAATTCCTAGGCAGAGACTGTCATCTTTAAAGGTTGCTGTGACATTTCTAGAACATGCTTTTTCAAATATGAATGAAACATGTTGCCTTTTTGGTTGAGGGTGGGGAAGGTATGGAACCTGACATTTTCCATGCTGCCGAATTTAGAAAACAAAGTATTGGAATGCCAAGATTAATCAGTCACTCAACGAGCATATATATAAAGCTATTTAGATGCCCAACGTGCAATGGGAACTAGTGTTTTATCAGGTTTAAGTGTTTAAACCAGTAGAAGGATAAATTCAGAGTTTCTTTTTTCTAAATTACATAGACCTGTCAGCATATTGTAGTGTTCATGCATTGGGATCACAAATGCACCTGAAACCTTGGGGTGCTCACACAACCAAACTTAAAATTTATAACCCTCTTTTAAAAAAGAAATTTGAAATTTAATTTTGTATTTAAATGAAAATTTTACACAGTAATTTCATAAATCTAAAGTCCTATTCTGAAAACGAAAAGAAAAAAATACATTAAAATACCAGCAGAAATAATCACTGGATTTGTCTAGCTTTTTATTTAACACAAACCTGGTCATGTTAATGCGATCTTTTAGAAGACATCACTTTTCGGGAAAATGATGTAAGAAAATTCCAATAGATTAGTAGTGAGAGCAACGAAAAAGTGGAACTGTAAGAGTTAGGCAGGGTACACGCTGAGATGAAAACTAAACTTCAAGCTTTTTGACTGTAAAAAGAGAGGCAAAACCCATGCTAAGACTCTCAGGGCTGATTCTAAATATTTCACAACGTGTAGGAGGCTTGCTCAGATAAATTTGGGGATGAAGTTGCTGTGTTACCTTCCTGTGGAGTTGTAAATGTCACGTTCCCAACTCAGGATAACTTCACAACTGGAAAAAGAATTCGCAAATAGTCTAGCAGGCTTCCATTATGTGCTTCCTCAGCTTTCAATCCTCTCTCATTAAAATAAAGAATGTCCATTTTGCTAATTTGCATATGTTCTAAAGCAGATGCATTTACAACAGAAATGCAAACTTGTATCTGGAAAATATCTATTTCTATTTTTCACTTTTTTGGTTTATTAATCATAGATGTGAAAAGTGACTTTACCGCTTTTCTATTAATAGCTTGTTCAGCATGGAGGTAAGCATTATATGCATATTTTTAAATAATTAATGAGTTTTGCAGCAGTCTCCTGAAAATTAAGATTCATATGATAAAAATAAATTCATTGAAACAAGTACAATAGTGCTGATATTTACATGTTTATATGTGGCTTTTATGACTTAAAATAGACAGATGTTTAAAATATATCATTTAAATTTATTTCATTATTATAAAAATCAATAGTGTCTGTATGGCTCCTAACACATTCATTCACCACTAGGTATTTTGCAATTTCTTTGTCTCTGTTTTGTTTTGGAATTATAAATCAAGCTAGTCCCTAACGTATATGCCTACATATCTTTGAAGGTTCTCCTTGAATGCCAATAGCTCAGTGCATCTTGGTGATATTAGCAAGTGAAACTTGTACCAAGTACTCTATAAGATACAAATATATGCAAATATTATGGTTTGAAGAAAACAAAAAATATATATGTGGAGATTACTTCAAAATTAAACTTTGGCCTATTAAAGGGGAGCTTTCATTGAAGTCTATCTTCCTTTCATTCATTTCAGAATTCCTATTCTTCACAATCTTCCTCCCACTTTCCCTAATCACCTGCTTCACTAGGCAGTCTTTCCACAGTATTAGACTAAGTTCCCTCTCATGACACAGACTCCAAGACGCCAGAACTCATTGTAAACTGATAACTGTCTTCAGATGCTACCATTTAATTTAGTCGTGTTTCCATTAATATGATCCTTGGTAGCTTGCATAGATTTTAAAAACTTTTCCAACATTGTTTCATAGAAAACAATTGGACATGTATGCCCTGTAAAATGATTGCGCATTACTCTACCCCAGAGGCAACAGCTCAGAGGTTTGAGTGCCTGTTAAAACTACTGTAAATTCCTCTTTTTCCATTTCCCAGTTTTGAAGACTGAAACTAAGGCTTTGTACATGCTAGGCAAGGACACTGCCACTGTGCTACACTTTTATAATTTTGTTTTTTTAATTTTCTATTTTTGCCCCTTTTGAGACAAGGTTTCCAGACTGACTTTGAACTCACTTCTGAAGACCAATACAGCTTTGGTATTGTGATGTTCCTGCCCCAGTAGGTGGGATTGAAGGTCTGTAGAATTGTATAATATTAGAATGATGTCCAAAATGGTTGCCATTAAATGAAGGGATCATGAATGCACCTCCTATAAGACTGGATAATCACTGTGAAAATAGAGATTTCATACAAACTTTTTTTTTATTGAGAAAAAAAAAATTTCCGCCTCCTCCCAGCCTCCCACTCCTCCCCCTCCCCCCACTCCTCTCCCCATCCCCCCACTCCTCTCCCCTCCTTCTCAAGTCTGAAGATATGTTATAAGCATTCTAAATGATTACCTCTTAGTTAAAAAAAATATTTATTTTAATTCTTCCAACAAATGTTTATTGAGCATCAGTACAAGCATAGAGTTCTATACACTGGGAGAAAGTGATAAAATCCATGCTCGTGTAAACATATTCTGATTAAAGGAGAAAGAAAATAACCATAGGGATAAAGTCATTAAAATAGAAAAGAATATGTAGGCATATAACAAAGCAAGTGAATACAACCAATTTTAGTCATGATCACAGCATTACCAGTTCCATGATGTAGAAATAATAGAGTAGACCTCAATTTAGCTAACTGATCAAAATTTAAACAGAGTAAGAAAGAAGGAGTAGTAGCCAGTGAAAACACATGGCGGAGGAAAGGAATGAAAAATCAAGTCGTAAGGTTTGTTTGTAAAAGGTAAGAACAGATGAAGGACTGTGGAGAGACTGTCATATTGCAAATCTTGTCTTCTACTCTGATGAAAATCAGAAATCATTCCTGAGTTTAGGAGAAGAAAACAATGGCAAAGAAAACCCTAGGAGAAACATTCTGCTGACCTTGATAACTGGATATGCAGATAAAAGGAAAGAGCAAAGTTAGGAAGATAATTAACTTCTTCCAGTAATTGTGAAAAGAGTTGTCTCAGACAAGAGAATGGAAATATTGAGATGTAGAAACTCTGTATAAAGTCAAAGGATCAGAGGTGCTATTTGCAGTTACATGCACGGTCACACTTGATAGGACACATTTAGAGAGGTACAATTTTGAAATATAGGGTTTTTTTGCCATTTTTGTTTTGAAAGTGGTAAAGAGAACAAAAGCAAAATTGGATGGATAGGCAGTTTGGAATGATCTGGGAAGAATTGGGTGAGAAGAAGAAAATATAATTAAAATAAATTATGTGACAATTTTTTTCATTAAAAAAGGAAAAAAGACAAAAGACCATAAAGAACTCTAAGAACTTGGAGACATCATCTTGTTAGAGGTCAGTGTTGCACCATCAGTGGGGCAGATATTAGGTGCAACAGGCTAAGAAGTTTGATTGAAAATGCATGGCTATTTTCTTGACATGTCATCTATAAGATCCTCTTATTAAGAAGCAGCCTTCCGTAAGATTCCCAGAGAACATCAGATATGAATTGTGAGATAGCAATCATTCAAATAAAAATAAAAGTTCTTTTGGTAATGAGGAAGAAAACATAAATTTAACTATTTTTTAAATGAGAATCAACATCTTTTGGTTGGGGGAGTTATTAATACTGAGTAGAAATTTAGAATTAATCTTAAGATAAAGGTTTTAGGGAAGATTTTAAAAACAGAGTAACATATACATTAACTCCTAACTTTAGAAAGATCAGTGATGTACTAGAATGGACGAGTGGGTAGTGAATAGTGTATTTGAAGAGGCAGAGAGCTTTTGAGGCAATTACCTTAGTAGCTGTCATAGAGGAAATTATGAGGTCAGCTGTAAGAAAAGTACATACTTATAAGGCAGAATATAGTTACTCTGCTCATAATGCTTTCCTTGGAGATCTTAAAGTGTTAGGTAATTTAATGCAGTGATTAAAGATAAAGTGATTTGCGTATGTGACAGAAAGAATGATAGAATGATCCTTAATAGGGATGGGTAAGCCAGTTGGAAAAATGGTGGCAGACACTGGGAAGAACAATGACAGAATTAAGTAAGACCCATTTCTGTTTTGGACACACCTGTTTTACAATAAGGTAATTTTATAAAGGTGAAGAATATGTGAATGACTACCACAAACCAGTTAGGTATGTGTATTGAAAGCTAAACATAGACAGACAACCATTCTTTAACCAAATATGCCATATTTTCATTAGTAGTTTTCCTCTGTATTTATCTTATGTGCTGTTTTGTCATATTTAGCACATGTATGTATCATTTGTTGTATATGATTTTGAGAAGTGCCTATATTTATTTCACCTTTTCAGCATCCTTTGAAAGTTAATAAATTTATTTCATTTAATTCTTCAAACAAACTAGATGTAACTATTAATTCACAACTAATGAAAGAGTTGAGATTGTGGACATTCCCTATTTTTGCTTTTGTCGTGAAGATACAAGAACTCATAGTTATTTCGGTAAGTGACTCAGCTACCTGTGTATGCTTAGATAACATTATTTAATGGACAATTATACATGAAAACATAAGTGAATTTTTCTGTCTATTCATGAACTCTAAAATATATGATATTCTTGGATGTTTAATGAAATCATTTTATCATAGTCTTAGTTATTATACATACAAATGCACATAATGTATAAATAATGCATATCTAAAAATTTACATAGATATATTGATATATTAAGATATATAAGTTTTAATATTAGCATCTTCTTTTAAACAAAATTCTAGACATTAAATCAGCATGGTATATGTGGATTAACCTATTAGCACATGTCCACCCAATATTTTTGAAGTTATATAAATTGGATGTATGTGTGTCCCTACATATGTGTTTGTGTGTGTGTGTGTGTGTGTGTATGTGAAGAGAGAGAAAGAGACAGAGAATAATTTCAATCTCAGACCATGAATTTGTAAATACATAATTTGATACTTTGCTGCAAGTAAAATTTATATATACTTAGCATTTCTAATGCTCCAAAATTTAGAAGTCAATTTAAAATGTCTAATTATACAATCATGGAAAAAAGAGAACAGAATGATTCTGTTCCTTGAAAATTAATCATAAGATCTAGGTAGTTTCTTATAACCTCAGTGGTTTTAATAACACCATAGTTTTCCCCATCTTTTAACCTTATAAGTAAAAGAAAAACACAGCTATAAATAGAAGAATTATATATAATTTATTACATCTCTGGGTGTCAGAACATTCCTTGTATTTTTATAATAGATGCTCAATAAACAATTTATTCTGAAGATAAATATGGATGAAGAAATTTAAAACATCCATTGTTTCAGTTACATCAATAATATTTGGAGAAACAGTAGCCCCATTGACACAGAACACTAATGTTGGAATAAACTATGTACTGGCCATTCCATTGGGCAAGCACAATACCAGAAGGTGACTGAGAGACTGGAAATAGATTTTCTTAACATGTTTTAAATTCATGGCTACAAGAAATAACTTTAAGATACCATCTTCATTAACAACAATATTGGCAGTTTGCTACTAACCAATTTCTCCACAATTGGCAAATAAACCTGCCCATCAGTTGTACTGAAGCTCATTCCTGAAGTTTGGGTTATGCTAGAGATCACTGCCACAAATCTTGGTTTTTAAAATAATGGATGGCTAAGAAAATGCCAGAACAATTTAGTGTCGCTTGACATTTCTGAATGAAGATAAACATCTTCACATAAGAATTGCATTATAGTCTAAAGAATCACATTACTGATGTCTAAGATTCACACAAGGACCCTACCTGTGTGGGATAGTTAAAATTAATTCCAACAAAAATTTTATTTTAAATTATGACCAATTTGAAACATTCAATGGCCTTTGTTTTTCTTTTCTTTAGCCAATTTATTCTTATATTAATGACAGTTCTCTCCAGGAAATAGTATTTTATTTATTTCAATTCATCACAAAGGGGAAAAGTTCTTTCTTAAACTTAGTCTCTTTTGGAAGCCAATATATGATATACATTAGTGGTTTCTGTCAAATTCAGTGTTACTCTCCATCCTGATGTGTCCTTAACACCACTTGGTTGTGATTTTAATTGGGCCTCATGGGTTGTCTCTCTTTCATAATCAGACTATTAGACAAACTGAAGCATCAGTGGGCAGAGTGGTGTGGGCCCTTTCAGCCTGGAAATTAGAAAAAAAAAACACCATCCAAAAACACTGACATAATTAGTTCTGCATCAAGGATATATCAACATAGAACACAGACCTACTCAAGTCATATAGCATTTTTACTAATTAGCACATGAATCTTTGGTATTGTTTCCTATGTACTCAGCAGGGACGGTGACTTCTGTATCTATTAAAATTATTCCGTTTGCAAAGAAATCACGGCCGAGGAGTTGAACAACAAGTAATGACATTGTTCTCACGGCCAGGATTCTCAGTAACATTTTGTGATCGACTACCAGCACTTTAAAGTTTGTTTTTCAACTTGTGCTTTTACTTTCTATCAAGTCATTCTTCTTACACAAAAAGACTTTGTTACAATAATGTGTGATGCATCTTCTAAAGCTGACAGAGTTGTGAACCCGCATCTTAATGGAATATTCAGTGTTATTACTGTCATTACTAGGCATTTTCAAAGACACCATGGGAGGTAAATAGAATTCCATTCAATGATTATTCCAGCCTGAGAGCTGCCTGAGCTCGTATCACCTATAAACCTCAACAACACAAATGTCATCCAAAAATTAGAAAATGTCTTATTCTTTCAGATTTAGTAAATATGGGCAAGATGAAAATGCTGTACTCCCGGTGTATTTAGCACAGAAACCAAGAATGGCAATAATTTAAATTCGAGTGTGATTGACTCTGCAACTCTGGGGTTAGAGCACCATTCTTGTAAATTTTTCAAACAATAATTTATAAGTGGTTTATAATTGGCAGCTGCTTTTAGTGTGAAAATTTCCCCATATCACAGCACAATGATTTACTGCAGAAAAGCAATGCTTACCTGGGATATCAGTTTGGTCAAGGCTTTCAACATTGCATAAAATGTGTTTTTCTTCCTGGGCATTTAATTCGATTTGGTAACAAGAATTTTAATTTATGGAGAGAGAAATTTGCTCCTAGGGAAAAGATAAGCTAGAGACAAAGTAGTTGTAAAAACTGGTTTATTTTTTTAAAAATAAATACAAAAATATAAATATAAAACATTAGCAGATAGAATTTGATGAAATGAAATTGCACAAATGCTTGTATACCAGGCTGCATATCACACCTACGACACCACATGTACATTGCTTTTAATTTAATGTACAGAACAGGATATATCTTAAATGTTTTCTTTGCCTTTTCAAAGCTTCATTTGCAAGGGCAAGATGTGTATCTAACAGAAGCGGCTTGTTCATGAGGTTGCTTAAGGGAGAGCTATCCTGATCAGGTTTCCTTTATTTACTATGATGGACAACATTGAATTTCCATAGCTTTGGCTCTTGGAAGTGATTAAATAAAATGTCGTATATATTCCATGAGACATTCTACAGGAAAGAATTAATATAATTAATGAACAAATTAAGAAATAAGTGGAAAACTTGTGCTGAGTGGCAGGAAAAAATTCTCCTGAATATCAAAGATTGTGAAGTGGAGACAGTATCTGCAAAGTTACTTTCTTTGAGCAGAGCTCAGGTGCCAGGCTAAGCGTCTTTGTCGCTCTCGCCACCACCATACATTTCTGCTAGTTTATTAAACCGAGGTCCCCATTCTCGGAGGTAATCGTAGTTTTGGTCTCCTTCAGTGGTACCTGATTCTAATGAGCTCAGAGATTCAGCGATGGAGTCGTTTCCTTCATAGGCATAGGTGGCCAGTGAGTCGTAGGGAGGCGCGGTGGGGTCCAGATCATGCTCTTTGAGCCGTTCATTAATGAAATCCCGGACGTCCGTGTTATCAGGAGCTGTAGGAGTCCTCCGTGGTATAAATAACGTTTCAGGAATAATATCACGACGGAGCTTTTTCTCCTCGATAGCTGCAGGATTCCTCAAGGTACCAATATCAAAAGCCTGCGTGTCCTCCTCTCCACCACCTTCATCGTTATAGCTCACAATGTTGTCTCTGATATCCTCTTTGGATAAGATCAGAGGCTCGGTCTTCCGCTGCCTTTTCAGAGCTGCAAAGAGGACTACTATAACTTAAACAAAGACAAGAAGATGCGTTAGAACTTAATTCCCAGACTGCTAATCCAAAACTCAAGCGCTACACAGGTGGGAAGGTGTTTATATTCTTGCATGAGAGGCCAGAGTTTGGGGCTATTTTTGTACTTTTGTTCAGAAGCTGAGAAGGGCTTAGCTGGGGTGGCTAGTATGGTGTTTGTGATTCATTTTGAAAGCACTGTAGACTAATCCCTATCTACAATGACTACCTTTTACTTACTTTTCTGAGAACTAAAGTATATTCCTGACAGAATGGAAAAATATCAATCTTTTGCATTAAATACTAAACTTACATGAAGGGACTATCTTTCATGTCCTGTAAGAAAATTCCCTATAAAACTGTTAAATTGACTGAATTCAGAACAAAGAGTAAACTCAGATCACACTGAATTAACTCTAAAACACAGCTGTGATCTTCAGAGAGTCGACGTGCACGGGGAGAGACACACATCGCAAAAATTACAGGAGAAAGTAAATGCAAATACCACTCATGGAGTTGGGGTTCTCCTATGTACTATCCTTAAACATTTTGTTATTGATCTCTTAAGACATTTGGAGAAACAGATGTGAATTCATTCAGGTGGAAAAGATAAAGCGAAAAAATTAATTCCCTAAATATCTCTACTTAGAAATGTATTTATTTTTTAAAGTGATCAACTTTTGTAAAAAATATTTATTAATTAATTTATTTAGTATAAAATATCTGTCTGTGTGTATGTCTGTAGGCCAGAAGAGGGCACCAGACCTCATTACAGATGGTTGTGAGCCACCATGTGGTTGCCAGGAACTGAACTCAGGACCTTTGGAAGAGCAGGCAATGCTCTTAAGCACTGACCCATCTCTCCAGCCCTAGAAAATGTATTTAAAGCAAGTTGGAATCACTATTTACTCAAAATATACTTTGTTTTTTATTAATTATATTCATTAACATTAAATGCCCTTACGTCATTTTTCTTAGTTCACAAAGCCTCTCACACACAACCTTGTGTAAGGTAAAGGTTTTCAACCCTAAGTTGACAATACACAGCTTCCGATACAGAATATAGTAGAAACCGTAAGACTGACTCTGTCCAGACTCATTTCCCTGAAATGCAGCTACTGTGTCTATCCTTAAGGTCAATAGGGAAACGGGAATGCAATGGAGAGTAAATAAATTATTTTCTTCTCAAGATCAGCTAAAATCATTCTACTCAAGGTCGTAAAATCAACTAGTATTATTTGTGACCAGTTAAATCAGGTAAAGGGTTTTTGAGCAGATTCGAGTAAAAATGATAGCTGTGAAGCCCTCCTTGCAGTAATTAGGAGACAAAATGAAGAACGCTATCTGCACATTCTACAGAGAACTGGGCAATGCACTCTGGTTGCTCTGCCTTCAAACATGTTGACAAACACTTACTCCTAGCACCATTCTGAGTGAGGATATTAAATTTCAACAGTTTTGACAATGTTGTCTCTTTTTGCTGTTGTTTGTTTATTAAAAAATAAATCAAGAAAAAAACTTTGTGGTAAAGTGTTCGGTACACTGATAAACAGTAGATCATTGTTAAAACATTGCTATTAACAATTTTTATTAGATTTTTAAGTTGATTTTTTTTGAGCTCTACATTTTCTCTGCTCCCTCCCTGCCTCTCTCCTCCCCTTCAACCCTCTCTCAATGTCCCCATGCTCTAAATTTACTCAAGAAATCTTGTCTTTTTCTACTATTCATGTAGATTATATCTATGTATGTCTCTCTTAGGGTCCTCATTATTGTTTGGGTTCTCTGGGATTGTGATTTGTGGGCTGGTTTTCTTTACTTTTATGTTTAAAAACCACTTATGAGTGAGTACAGTCTGCCCCAGCCATACAGCTGTCAACCACATTCAGAGTGACTAGTTTGGAGTAAGGGGAGCACCCATCCATTGCTGGTGCTATTAACAATTCTTTTTTGATTTTTTCCTTTTTATTGAAACTAATTATTTTCATACACTATAGTCTGAGTATGTTTCCTTACCCAGATCTTTGCCTACTACCTACACACATAAATCCATAGTTCTTTTTTCTCTCATTAGAAAACAGACATCATCATCATAATTAATAAACTGTAATAGGAAAAAGCAAAGAGAGAGAGAGAGAGAGATACACAAAGACTCAGAGACACATAAATCCGCACACAGAGGGATCCAAAATCAGAAACTATAATATAAAGTAAAAGGTCTATAAGGTAAAAAGGAAAAATGCTCTGACAAATCCTTGAGATCAAAAACCCTAAAAATTCCCATTGAGTTCTTTTTGTGTTGTCCACTACTAGGTTGGGGTTTGCTCTTAAGTGTGGCGTTTTTTTCCGAAGGGGGACTCTTTTGGAGAAAATAATTATTCTTTGTCATCAGTTATCAGCTGGAGAGAGCCATCAGGTTAGGGGCTGGGGGCCTGTGTTACCATATTGCTTTTATTTTATTTTCGGTGTGCATTTTTATGTATATTTGAACAATTCCCACAAATAAGAGCCCTGCACTTCTATTACCCCAAAGACTCCTTTAAACATTACATATTCTGACCAGATAAAAGGTTTCCTTGTTATTACTGTTTCCCAGTTAATTTGTGTGGTCTTTAAACTTGAGAGGTGGTGTGTTCTGATGGTAACGCTTCCTATTCAATAACAGACTGAATTAGTCATCCTGGAGACCATCCCTTTTCCTCTAACACTTCTTACCCAGCAGAATTATGATGCAGAGGAGAATGGCTATCAAGGCACCCGTGCTGAGACCAGCAGGCAGGAGCAGGGCTTCCGCACTGCAGGACTGCATGTTGCCTTGGCTGTCGCAGGCACACACTCGGATGGTCAGGGTGCCAGTGCTGCTCTGAATTGGGTAATCATTATCAGATATCACCACAGGCAATAGATAGGTGCTTATTTCGTGTCGGTTGAAGCCGTTTTTTCTGGTTAAAATTCTGGCAGTGTTATCTAAAATAAATCACAGAAGTATTACAAATAATTTGAATCAATCAATGTGTTTTTGTTGCGAATGATAGGTTTAAATAATCATCAGTTTATTTAAACTATGAATATTTCTATTCAATATGCATAATTGAATTCAAACTAAACCACGTATACTAGAAAATACAGAGAATCTAGTATCATGTATTACCATTTATTTATCCATTTATTATGAGCTCTTATGCTCACTCAGTTTCAAAATGGTAAACATAAAAATTCATATGTGATGTCTGTACAAACGATAAATATTCTGGAGATTTGCAAAATATGTCTTTATCAAGGATAATAATCCATATAAATTTTTAAATTTATACATGTCTGAATATGTATTTCACATGACAAAATATGCTTCAATCAAATAATTAAAAGAAAATGATACAATGTAGTATGAGCACATAAAAAACAAAGTATCAAGATTCATTAAGATTTAAATGTATAATTAAAGGTTAGCAAATTTTGAATGTTTCTGTACACTGTTTCTGTGAATAAAAACGTTCCTCCATTGGAGTTACAATTTGGTTGGAGTGCAAACTTGAAGAGCCACTTTGGAAATCAGTATGGCGATTTTTCAGAAAATTAGGAAACAATCTACTTCAAATCCCACCAATACTGCTCTTGGACATATACCCAAAGGATGATAAATTATACCACAAGGACATGTGTTCAACTATGTTCATAGCAGCATTACATGTAGTAGCCAGAACCTGGAAACAACCTAGATGCCCCTCAACTGAGGAATGGATAAAAAAAAAATGTGGTATATTTACACAATGAAGTACTACTCAATGGAGATATATATATATATATATATATATATATATATATATATATATATATGACATCTTTAAGTTTGCAGGCAAACAGATTGATCTAGAAAACAATATCCTGAGGGAGGTAACCCAGACCCAGAAAGACAAATATAGTAATATAGTATGTGCTCACTCATAAATGGCTTTTACACATAAAACAAAGAAAAACCAGCCTAGGAACCCCTCTAGAGCCAAGCCCCTTGCGAACCATAGGCTGGTTTTTATTTTTTTTTTATGTGTAAAAGCCACTTATGTCTCCAGCTAGGTCCTTGAGCAGTAGAGAAGAGGGTGCCTGAACTGGCCTTGTCCAGTATTCAGACTGATGACTATCTTGAATATCACCATAGAACCTTTGTCCAGAAACAGATGGAGATAGAGACAGAGACCCACATCGGAGCACTGGACTGAGCTCCCAAGGTCCAGCTGAAGAGCAGAAGGAGGGAGAATATGAACAAGGAAGTCAGGACCGGGAGGGGTTCGTCCACCCACTGAGACAGTGTGACTGATCTAATGGGAGCTCACCAAAGCCTGCTGGACTGGGACTGAACAAGCATGTGATCAAACTGGACTCTCCGAATGTGGCTGACAATGGGGGCTGACTGAGAAGCCATTGATAATGGCACTGGGATTTGCTTCTACTGCGTGTACTGGCTTTTTGGGATCCTAGTCTGTTTGGATGTACACCTTCCTAAGCCTGGATGGAGCAGGGAGAGCCTAAGACTTCCCACAGGGCAGGGTACCTTGCCCTCCCTTAGGACTGGAGGGGGAGGGGGAGGGAGAGTGAGGGAGCAGGAGAAAAATGGGAGGAGGGAGGAAGTGGAAATTTTGAATGGTATTATTTATAAAGCAATAAAAAATAAAATTCAATAAGAAAAACCAGCCTATAGCCAACCACCCCAGAGGACCTGGACAAGAAAGAGGACACTAAGAGAGACATACATGGATCAACATAGGAAGGTGAAAAAGACAAAATCTCCCGAGTAAACTGGGAGCATGGAGGTCACAGAGAGGGTAGAAGGTGGGGGCAGAAGGGAGGGGAGAAGAGAAAAATGTATAGCTCAATAAAAACAATAAAAAAGAATATTTGTATATATATTATATGATTAATGAGAAATTTGTTGTCACTGCTGTGGACTACCAAATAACACTTCAAAAAATGTAGAATTTTAATGAAGTTTATCATCCAATTGCCTACTACTCTGCTAGTAAAGTTTTTCTTAATCTAACAAGTAAACCAATTCTCCTCAATGTGGAGTTGTGGGGGAAAGTACGTGTAATTTCTTCTAGTCTCAAATAATCAACTTTTAAAAATCACAGATTGTTATCCTCTCTCTCTCTCTCTCTCTCTCTCTCTCTCTCTCTCTCTCTCCCCCCCCCCCCTTTTGGTGGGGGGGGGAAGCAGACGAATGTAGTCTTGATTCTCAAACAGCTGTCTGCAAGGCCAATATAGAAACAACAATCAATCAGTTGTTAAGTGAAAACAACAGGACTGAAAAAGAAAGTGACAATTGCTTACTGGTTTAGTGGCTGAATATAAAACAGGTGCTTTCTCCATTGTTAACTACGTTATAAAAGCAGAAGTTTAAACTAATAGAAACATGAAGAAATTCAAAGACCTACCTCTCAAGCATTAATATCTATGATAAAAATTCACATGTGTGGGCATTTTTAGAATCTTCTTTGTTTTATGTCTAAAAGCCACTTATGAGTATAGTGACGTTTAGACATAAAGCAAAGAAAAAACAGCCTACAATTCACAATCCCAGAGAACCTAGACCCTAAGAAAGACATACATGTATCTAATCTACATGGGAAGTAGAAAATGACAAGATCTCCTGAGTAACTTGGGAACCATGGGAGAGGGAAGAAAAGAAGAGAGGTAGAAAGGAGAGTGAAGAAAAATATATAGCTCAATAAAAACAATTAAAAAGTGATTGCAAGAAAATATGATAAACATATGTGTCTATACTTATATATGTATATCTCTAATGGATAAAAATAATATAACAAAAAATCTTCTTGTCTAGGTATCTTTTCACAAAATTTAATCTTAATTTTGTAATTTTGTATATAAGATCCAAAATAAATTTTTATTTTAAAATATATCTTATCCTTTAAATTTTATAAAACAACTGGATTTTAAAATCATGATATATATTTGACTTACCACAGAAATAAGTTAATTTTTAAAGGATTGTTATCATTAAATAAATATTTAAGAGGAACATGTGGATAAACAAGAGGAAACCTTCACAAAATGTATCCTTTAATTTCTATATAATTACAATTCTTTTGAATTTTCACCCAATAACGGAAAACAATGTCATATCTAAAATTAGATAAAATATTACATCAAATTATGCAGAATGCACCTCAGTGAACTCTTCGGGTTGATATTTGTATAAGTTTATTTCTCGCATTGAGTAATTTATATAGGTTCAACAATTCTTTCTACATAACAAAATCATAATCTATGTCAAAATTTAATGAAGGTGAGTCTTAAGTGGTCTCTCTGGGGCCTCTGTAAGCAGGGCTATGACAGAAGCAATCCTGTTCTACATCACTTTTTAACAACTAGTGCTCAGTTTCACAGAAAAATAATCAAAATTAAATAAACCCAGAATCAGGCATTGTCAATTTGGTACTGAGTATTCAATTTAGACAGGCAGCAATCTGAAGTCTATGTGTAGATTGCCAGGTTCAGCAAATTGAAATTACGCTGAGGGGTGTTTACCCGAAATTCAGACTCAGCTTCAACATTCTGTATGTCAACTGCCAACTCTACGTTACTCTTTTCTAATCCAATTACTCGATGTGTCTAGAGTGACAGAAAACATGGACATTGCAAATCCCAAGATTTAGTGAAAGCAAAAGTCTCAAATGGATAACTTCTCTTGACTCATTTATGTGAACATTCTACTGGATGAAATTTCTTGGTGAGTAGCTAGTGTGACGTAAAATGATCCAATGCCTTATGCATTTTTATGGCATATGAAAACCATCTGCAGGAAAATACAGCCAATTGGTCTTGCTAACACTTCCCAGACACCATGAAGGAAGTATTGTATATTTGATAGTGTGGTTACCAGATTCATTTGAAATACATCTGCAGCCACAGTAAGACAACTATATCTTCTTTATGCCTACCTGGCTCCAACAAATCTGCTGCCATTCTGTTGCATCAAACTTTGTGTAATGCATGCACTAAATCTTTCTTTCCTACAGCCATTCACACGTTATCATGTTTACAATATTAACTAATTATCTGGAGCCCTTCTAATAATTTTAACATTAACTCTTCCTCTGAACACTCATAGACTGATAATTTATTGTATTATTCTAAATTTAAGAGAGTAAGTAACCTCAAAAAATACTATAGGAATACATTACTAAATACAGAGTGGACAGATTTTTAAGCTTACATCATTAAGTTGATATGAAGCATAAATAAATGGATTGTTATATTGCAATAATTATTTTAGGGGAAATTCCCATTCATGCCATATTAGATAAGAAAGGAGTTCAAAAATGACCTTCATTATCCTGTACTGTGAAATTAGGATTAACAGCAGCCAAACTGAAGAAAAACTTCTGACCACCTAAGGGATCATCTTTGTCAACTGCACTTATGGTCTGGATCAGCTGTAGAAGAGAGAAAATTAGAGCCATCACACTCCTGTGGGTAAAGCAGGAACCATATATGTCATTTAGAAACATTTTACAAATAGCATTATACAGACTAAGCAGGTTATATTTAAATGCTTCTGTGCACTCACATACGTGCACACACAGCCCCCCCCCCACGGGCAGTGATTATGTAATGAAATTTTGAAAGAACAAATGTGAAAGCATAGAAGAAGAAGGGATGGGGAAAGATGCGATTATATTAAAATATCAAAAGTAAAAGCTACAACAAAACTTGTAAAAGTAAATTGGTTTTGACCCTCATGCATGAATATTTTAGTCAACACAACTTTTAATAATTGCTTTGCTTTTTGTGAACACTGACTTGTCTTTCAAACTGCCATGTAACATTCTTTGAGGTTTTCAAACAAATGTAAGGAAATGCTTGCTGTAACTGGGTTATTTGACATGAATTAAAGCAATGATCTAGAAGATTTCATCCAATTTGGAAACTTAATGTGTGGTAGGTTTTTTGCCTTGCCAAAATATTAAATATAAAAATATTGAAATGAAGCAGAAATTTTAGGGCTGGGTGTGATGTCACAAAACTAATCCCAGTACTAAGAATCCAGAGGAAGGTGGATCTCTGTGAGCTCAAGGTCAGTCTGATCTACAAAGAGAGTTCTAGGACAACAGGGTCTGCCTCAAAACAAAATGAGAAACAAAATAAAATTACAGAAAAAAGGAAAAGAAATAGAAACTTTATAGGTAATACATGATTTTCCAAAAGAAAAAACTTTTAATTAAAAAGAAAAGGATTATCTATTTTAAGTACAGTTTAAGATAGACTATATTTATACATTAGAGGAATGACTATTATAAGGATCAACTTTGATTTTAGAGGAATAGACATTTTAAGCAATAATCTAGAGGGCTAAAGATATGGGTTGGCAATCAAGAGCCCTTGTTGCTTATCCAGAGAACCTGTGTCAAGTTCACAGAACAAATATTCAGCATTTCACAAACACCTGCAATTCAGCTCCAAGGGATGTGATAATCTCCTTCTGACTCTGTGGGCACTCAAATACATATGTTGTACACACACACACACACACACACACACACACACACACGGGCAGTACCATATCTTGTTTTAGACGTCTGTCACGTTCCTTATATGTTTAACACATGGGACAGTACATCAGGAATGGATATTTATATAATCTGGGAGACTATTCTCTAATTATTTTCCACTTACACACATAATGTTTTAAGAATTTATTTCAGAAAAACATCAAAAGGTTACAATCACTTGCATAAGCATTTGAACTTATTCTTAGAAGAATACACTTTTAAAGCAGTTCAACATTGTATGCATACTTGGTAAAAAAAAATTCTTGAGTTTGGTTGATTTAGCAAGGAATTTCAAGCTTAAAACATTATGTAAAATTATTAGGCACATGATCAAATTATTATTATATTAAATTACTTTCCTTTCAAAACATGTGATAGCAATAACAGTAAAAATATTCTACTTATTATAATTCTAATTATTTTTAAATGCAATTCAAAATTTTAATTAAACCACACAAAGCAGTATACTGTTTTCTATAAATAATGAACTAGAATAATCATTTAAGTGTTGAAACAATTTTAAAACATCATTAAATCATGGATGACTAAATATTTATTATAAGAACAAAGAAAAACATATTATAATAGAATAAAATACAGAACAGATACTTGAATATATTCAAGACAAAAATGCAAATAATGGTAACAGGCTTGTGGTTCTTAAAAGTTATTAATTCATCTGTTTCTCCTTGCCTAACTTTACTTTTTTTTCCTTTTAAAAAGTGATTCATTGATGTATTGAAGAAGAAATAAATACCGCAAATGAAATAAAAAAGATGAAAAAACCAACGGAAATTATTAGTCACTAGGATATGTATAGGTATATGTAGATCTAATGATCCTTTATAGAAAAATTACAAGATCTCAAAACAACATTTGTAGTTGTGATTTCAAATTAAAGTTTCAGTCTATTTTTATAGAACAAATCATATAATTTTGAGGACCAATGTCTGCTTGCTTGTATGTGTGTACAGGATATTACAAAATTTACCTGACATTAAATGAAATGTGTATACTGATTAAGGATTATGGTGCCAATTAATTAACGATTAGTGGTTAACTGAATCACTGTCTTATAGAAAGAGCAATAGTATTAAAGGGACAATAAATAAAATGACACAACTGAGTCTCTACCTTTCCTGAACAAAAGGTCATGACCAAAATAAAAATTAGATTTCCTCTGGCTCACCAAGGACTCACTATTTCATTGCATCTTAATACTACAAAAAAAAAAAAGAGTGCTTTTGATTATTTATTCCAAGTACGAGATAGAATACATTCAGTTCAGTCCTTAGCAGTAACAGAGCTGACTTCTATTTCACATCCTACAGGAACTTCAAGGCTGTTTCAAGGATCCTAACAAAATGAAGCGTGGGTGGAATGTGGGGAGGATTCTTAGATGCACAAAGGAATGCAGTATATGTGTTTGAAAATACTGAACTTCTCTGAGAAGACAAATAATTCTTGGTGAAAACTTTCCTTTGCTTTGGTCAAACCCAGGGCTCCTGGTTGTGAGGGATGGCACCTGAACACTGCTCTTTGGAGAACAGATGTTGCATATTTTGGGTCTGATAAACCTTGGCTGCCACTTGTTATGTAATGCCAGTTGATAATCTTGTTTGGTACCATCCACTTTCCCTGGGAGACTCCTTCAAAAGGATGCTTTTAGATGTAAATGCTCATTTGTTCCCTTGGACATGAAAATATTCTCACCAGCAGGAGGAGAGGATATGAGGGAGGGAAATGCATGGGGAAAGAGCCAGCTCTCCTTCTTCTCACTTCTAACGACTTTCTGTTTTTAAGGGTGTGAGAGTTTAGTATCCAAATTTAGGCGCGGAAGAAGCCAATTAGCTTCATCTCAGTGGCATGTTGCATCCTTCAAAAAGGAAATGCACCTTTCTTAAATCAAGGAACTGACAAGACCAAGGGGCAGGGATGTAAAGGAATATGAGGTGGTTCTCAGTTTTACGTCTGACTCACCCACATGTCCACACACCATATGAGTGGGATAATACCCCATGCTGTAGATCTAAGTGTTACTTAAAGAACACCTAAATTATAGGGCTACTGTTTGAAGTAAGGCACTCAATAAATAGTAGCTCAAGTATAATCAGAAGACCTCACACTCAATTTTACTAGAAGTTGGGGAGACCTAACTGGTAATCGGATTTCACCCAAGGTTTAGTGAAAAGGTCAATGAATAACCACTTTGTCTTATTCGGATGCCTTAACTTTTAAGTACAAATTCACTCCCGTTCCTCTTCCTAAATGGTTTCGCTTTTTGAGAAATAATATGTAGCTCGGGCTGTCCTTGAGCACACCATGGAGGTGGGAAAACTTTGAACTCCTGATACCCTTGTCTCAGTCTCACAAGTGCTGGGAGTACAAATACCTACACATTCTACTAATGATTTCACATATAAAACCTTTGTTCCAACGAAAACCTTTCTCATGCAATCATACTAAAACAAACTAGTCAGAATAGAAAGAGTTAATCTGGACATGTGTGCACAAGTGGCTAGTTAGAAAAAATTAGTCATATTTTTCATATTAAGGTTCTCAGAACTCAGTAAATACTTTTTTAATGCAAGTATTATATTCTTTTCCTGCATTAACTATTTTTTAAATAATCAAAATGTCTTGAGACATTGTGGGTTAGGTACAGTGAACAAGAGAGAAAGCACAAGGAAATACCATTCTTTTTTGAATATTTTGAATACATCAGTATTTTAGTATTTATGCCTCCACTGGTCTGAAAGGTATCTCTTAAAAAATCAAATTCAATAATCATGGAGGAAGCAATGCATGTAGTAGTAGCAAAGTGGATAATTTATCACTCTCAGAAAAGATTTTAGCTTAAATCATGCTGAGCCTGTCGGTCAAAGACTGGCTGGAATGGTATTTTTAGGGTAGACGCTGCTTCGCTGCTTCATTAGGAATGTTAAAAACACCTAAATTATTTAAATATTCAGAAATAAACATTTCCATAACATTGAAATAAAAAAATCCAATTGCAGTAATTCTATCCTTTCAAACAATAGACAAGCTATTGAATTCTCGTTAGAATATTCACAAGAAAACTTACTCGACAATGCAATTTGCATAAAAATATAGCAATGACATTGATGTTTATAAAAGCATTAAATGATGTCAAAACACAACACAGTTTCTCAATGGCTTCTCTATCTCTAATAAAATGCTTGTGATTCCCAATTATTATTTATAATATGCAGCTTCCTTCTGTGAAGACAGCACTCAAGACAATTAAGAGCATTTCTCTCAGCCATATATGCTGAAGCTTTTCAAACAAGAAAATGAGTCCACTGAGGAAATTATTTAAATAATTCCAAACAAAGCTGATGTGGAAAGAATGCTTCAAAGAACTAAAATGAAGTCATTAAGTGTTTTCTGTGCTGCCACATGTAGGAGAAACACAGGAAACCCATAGCGGTGAATGTGGCTGCCTTACTTCAAAACATGTTCACATACAACTCAACACTGACTGTTTCAGTGAACCTGTGCACCTGTCTCTGCATTTCCAGAGTCTCACTGCCAACATCCTGCAGCAATGAAGATTTCTTAGTAGAAATTTGTGTCACCAGTTATATTAGACTACTGAAGCAGTAGTCACAAAAAAAATGAAAATTTTTCAGGAATCTCATGCTGGAGAACAAAAGGCTAAAAACTAGGTACTTGCCACAGGAGAAACTTGTCTCCCCAAAAGAGCTCAAATAATTGGGACAGTCACAGAGAACACCTCACAGGAGATATTGGAACTGAGACAAGGCAGTGTCGATGATAGAAAGGATGACTCTTGACGGGTACTTCTTTATGATGCATGTTCCATGAAACTGGTTTAACTAAATCCTTATGCTGGGACTGAAAGATGGATCAGTTGGACAGACACCACTGGCTTGCTTGCTTGCTTTATTTATTTATTTATTTATTTATTTTTCCAACCTTGCCAGGGTAAATAGGTCATGTTTCTCTGAGTTTCACTCTTGCATGTGTACTTAATTGATTTATTGAGAATGGGTGGTGAAGTCCACCTGATTAGAGCTGTTAGGGCCCAAGCTCTGACCATTAAAGACTAGACTATGTTGGTCATGGTAGTGCATGCATCAAAGCACTCGGGAGGCAAAGGCAGGAGGATGTCCATGACTTTGAGGCCAGCCTGGTCTACAAAGTGATCCCAGAATATCCAGGACTGTTACACAGAGAAAGCCTGTCTTGAAAGCACAAAACAAAGAGACTAATTAGCGAACAAGTAAAAAAAAATAAAAATGATAAACTGTACTAATAACCATCCTCTATTCCTCCAAATGGTTACTGATGTTGAACCAATGGCATGCCATGGAACACATTCTGGTATTCTGATTCTGAAATTTTTAAAATTTAAAGCTATTTCCCACATCTCAACTTCTATGGGAGAGACAATATCTTCTTCTTACTACTATATGGTTCTAATTATAATGTAGAATAAGATCTCATTATTTTCTGGCATTATAACTTTAAAAAGGAATTGAGAAATCTAACTGCTAAAATACTTTCAACTTTATAAACATCAACCACTTTCTAAACTTTTAATGAGAATATAAATAAATGTTCCTAACTCCATTTGTCTCATCTTTTCCAAGATTTTGACAAAACACATTTTACACACAACTGGATCATCCTGAATGGGAGTTGTAGAGATGCTCACCTGCCCTGGTCTGGCATTTTCACATACAAATGTGTCATAAAACACAGCAAATTGTGGAGCATTGTCATTCACATCCAAAATCCTCACAAAAACAGACACACGAGTTGTCTCTTTGGGATTATCTAGAAGGAGGAAATGAAAACAGTGTTTAGGGAGACAGAGTTTGTGCAGAATTCAATTGAGATAAACATCTTGTGGACATTGAATGTCACATACAAATAAACATCATATCCACTTTCCTGATACAATGAACAAATGCAATAAAGAAAATTACTATAGAGCCCAGTTAACTAGTCATGAATTCTGTTATAAGTAGGCACAAGAGGACCATTATTTTAAACATTCCTTTTAAAAGTACAATACAACGTAATTGACTTCATATTATATGTGTGTCCCTAACAACCAATTATGAGATTGTATTATATAACTATTAAATTCTTGCTATACATGGCCGTGTCACTTAATTATGAACCACTTTTTTATTTCTATTTTTTTTTAAATTGAAAATAGATTCTTCTCTCATAAAATATATTCCAACCACAGTTTTCCTTCCCTCTAGTGAAGAAACAATTGGAAATAAATTAAGTACTTGGTCAATATCACCAACTCCTAAAACTCACTTTATTTATTTCTATAATGAAAACATTTTCAAACATACTTTAAAATCTATCTTCATTTGGAAACTGGACTACATGGATATGATTTAACATATTTATTAGAAAAAATATAGTAAAACATTTTTGATATATTCATCACTGATAACATTAAACAGAACTTTATTGTTTTTATTCGTTTATTTTATGTGCAGCATGTGTGTCTATATTTGTGTTCGCATGAATACCACAAGGTAAGTAGTAGACAGATGATACCTGTGGTATGAAGGTTTTTCCTTCCACTGTGTGGGACTCAAGTAATTGAACTATGGTCATCACGCTTGTCACTAAGTGCCAAGGCACCACACTAGCTCCAAGAATATCAGTTTATTCTATCCAAACCAGCTTCCAAACAATAAACAGTGAATTTATTACATCTGCTTTGTTAAAAATGGTGAAATTAAAGGCGTCACATTTGTTATGAAGAACGATAAATTTTATTTATTGCTTTGATTGATGAATGAAATTTTAAAACCTGTCTATTTAGCTTGGCTTTAATATCATTTTTGTATTTGTCATAATGGCATTATGCGTGCCATGTGTATTCTAGGCAGTCCTACTAATGGCTGAGTGTTTTACATGATGGATTCAAGTTAAAGTCATTTAGACTTCATAATGCTGGTTATATGAACACAATGCAATTTGCATGCAAATGTGGCCAGTCACAAGCAGAAAGTCATATAAAAGATATTTGTGCTTCATGTTCAAGGCAGTATTATTCACAAGAATCAAGAAATGTAATATGCCCATCAAATTGAGCATGCAGAGATAAAATGAGGTACATAACCACAACAGAAGGATAAGTAGTTATAAACAGAATGAAATCATTCATAAAAGACAATATGTATGGAACTGGAAAATATTGTAAGTAAGGCAAGTATACACAGGTACTATGTGATTGAACTCATATGTTGAGTCAAAACATTGAGGTCATGGACACTGGAAGAATCATGATGGTTTTTAGAGGTATTGGAAAATAGAATGCATGAAGGTTAAGCAAGGCCGATGAATATATCCTAAGAGACAGGTGTATTCTTGTGTGCAATTCCACAGTAGAGATATTACACGAATAAGAAAATAGTGCATACTTTAAAAATCAAAGATTTTAAAAGTTCATAATAAAGATAATTAGAAGCAATTCAAGAACTGATCAAAACAATATGCAGTAGATACACATATAAAACAGTACACAGTAATATTAATATGTAAAATTTATTCTTGTATATCAATAAAATAAAAAAAATTTAAGAGGTTAGATAGTCTATAATTAAAATGAAGAAATAAGGTTTAGCGCTATTGTTAAATATTTGGACAAAATGATTGTGAAAACCATTGCTTACTCTACAGATGCTCATTTTTTCCAATATTTTTCTTTGTGTTTTACAAACACAAAAATAAAAAACGTGATTGAGTCCAAATGTAATATGTATTGCAGTTTGAAAGAGTTTACTGCCCTTTTTATATAACTATACTTTCACTAAATTAATGATTCTATGCAGTTAAAAGCTGCTCTCTGATCAGGAGGATTCATAAGGCTAATAGGAAAAGCCACAGGGTTCTACATAATTTGAAATATAATTATCTTCCCTTCTTTCCACAAAAGGAAAATATCAATCTAAATTGATAAAAATCAATTTATTTTTAGTCTTGCCAAAGTCTTAATTCACATGTATTCAGCCATCAGAATTTATTTTAGGAGTTTTCAAACTCTTACTGCAGACAACACGAGTTTGGGCCCCAGAGACAAGTGAGCTGTGTCTGTCTCAATTTCACAACTTACTCAGTTTAATTTTGGTCCATATATTCACTCCACTTCTCTTCTTCCCTCAGTTTATGAAATACATATCAAGTAGAAAGTCCAATCTCATATGAGTTATTAGGAAAATTAGATAAGAATTCTTTTTATCAGAGCATCAATTTTGAGATTAGGTCTCAAAATATGCTAATTATTACCACTAAAGTCATCTTTATAACCATTAACATAATGTCATTTCCTTCTGTTACTTAGGATTTTTGTGCTAATGTTCCTCACAATAAAGTATACATAATAAAAATATATGAATAGTGCTGTCAGTTACTTTCCACTTACATAAATCTGATGAGTACTTAGGCGAGAAGTAGAAAAGAGAAATGAAACATAACAAAACAAATGAACAAACACACAAAAATAGAAAAGCAATGCTGTTCTTCCTTATTCCTCATAGTTAGAGGTAGGTATATCCAGCTACAAATGGACTCTCAGCTCCGTAGTTACTTGTTGGTGTGGAGAAAAATGGAAAAGTATCTTTCTGGAATATGATTTTCTTCCTATTGATAGAGTGAGATGTATACAAAATATTCATTTTTACTATTCTTAAAACAAACTCTACTCATGTTGGAAGGTCCACTTTCTAATTATGCTAACGGAGACCAAAGAGACAAAGAAGTTTCATAGCTAAGAAACTGCTTCATGAGACCCTTTTCTATCACAGTAGGAAGACTCTTCAACCTCTTTCCAAATAACTTTGAATCAAAAGCTAAATCCACAGGGATGAATGTGCTTTATAAAGCGTAAGGCCTGGAGTCATCTATTCAGAAGACAGTGCTTACTCTAATCTTTTTTGCTGGCAGATGCTACCGCTTATGTATAAATAAAAGTATAAAGCATTCCATGGAAGAATTATACTGAATAGCAGCTGGCTTGTATTTACCACCTGAATCTCCCTCAGAATCCTTCGGGGAAACTGTACTATAACAAGGATGCATGAGCAATAAAGGCTTTCAGGATGTATGTCCTCAAGTAAGGCCATTCCTATGCATGCATAAGCTTTGCCAATCATCCAAAAAGAGGCAAGCTTGAATCATTCTCTTGAATCTTGAGGCTTCCAAAAGTTGTAATTTCTCTGTATGCATTGAACAATCTTTTTCTCAGTATATATATAGATATATATATATACTGAGAAAAAATATATGCAATATGATCAGTTTCTAGATGGACTTATAGGAACGCTTTGGCTTCTTGAGTATTCTAAGATCCCAAGTTTATTATGAAGTCACTGACTGTGACATTAATTTTAGAGTCTAGCATTTTCCACCTGGTATTTTAAAATATTTTTTTAAAGAAGGGGAAAAGAATTACGCCATGCTATAATGCACTGAATAATTACCTGAGGGAAACTGCACTTGTCACATGATGTGACGTTTGCAACATAGAATTAAACTGTTAGAGGCGGACCTGGAAGCACAGCAGTAAGAGGTTCCCTTACACATTCCACTGTCCTGCTCAGGACTTGGTGAGGGACACACTTACCATCAACCCAGTGTTTAATGTCTAGTGAAACAAGTCCCTGTGTGTGTTTTGCTTCCATCCTCATTGCATTAAATGCCCAGAACAGCATAATGGGACCCTGGCTTCATGTGCTTGGCAGGTGGGCATTTCTAGTACTCACTGCACAGATTGATTTCACTTAAGGGCGAGAATAGGCTTAGCTCTTAAGAAGTAATTGGCTTAGCTTTTTACAGAATCATAATTACTTCAACTAGCTTTAGAAGTTAAATTTCTCAAAGTATCTGAAATAGAAAATGCAATTCCAAGCTCAGTGAGCTTGAAGAAGGATCTTGAGCGGAGCAGACAGCACAAACAATCAGATTCCAGAAGCTCCAAATTGGATCTCATTAGATACAGAAGACAGAGAAATAGGAGTTTTCCTTATAGGAGAAAATATGTTTTTAAATTGATAGCCTCAAAAGACACTACCATTTATAATTTCCTAAACAAAGCACAATTTGGGGAAGGCGGAAGCGAATCTCTATTTACATCCCAGCTAGAATGCTGAAGCTAAATCCATTATTTCAGTTAAAATCCTGGAATGGCTTTCTGACTAGACTACTTGCACAATTCTGAAACATTGGGTGATTCGGATCTGATTTTAGTCTGCAATATTTGGTTTCAATAGCTCTGTTTAGACAGTTGCTTGTAGACTCAGTATGGCATGTATGGAATTTATAGGCAGTTTCTTGTAAGTACAGACTGTTCTTTTGTTTTCAGGCAGCCCAGATGCGAATAATCACACAGAAACCATGTTAATTACAACACTGTTTGGTCAAAGGTTCAGGCTTCTTATTAACTAACCCTTATATGGTAAATTAGCCCATTTCCATTAATCTGTGTATCGCCACTTGGCTGTGGCTTACCTAAGGTTTTGTCTGGCATCTTTCTCCTTTAGGAGCTACTTGGTGTCTCCCTATTTCTGCCTATTATCTGCATATATTTCTGTTCATATTTCCCACCTAGAATTATTCTGTCCTGCCATAGGCTGAATTAATTTATTAATCAATGGTAATTAAACAGCATACAGAAGGGTAAACACACATCAGTTTCTTACCATGGCTCAACTGAAACCTAAAACTTCTTATTATAAGTATACAGAGAGCCACAGTTCAGCACTGGGCTGTACTCCTGGCGTCCAGTCATAGAGAGGTAGGCGTGATATTATGAGCAAACGGCCCAAGACTAAGATGGGGATACCCACAGAAATAGCTAAGTTGAGCTAGTAGGAGTTCATTGAACCCAGAATGACAGCTGGGGTGCCAGCATAAAGTCTGAACGAACTAGATCCTATGGATGTGGTTGTTTGAAATGGGCACTTTGTGGTGCCACTAGCAGTGGAACCAGTTTTTATCTCTAGTGCATGAACTGGATCTTCGGAGCCCATCTCCTGTGGAGGGATACCTTGCTCACCTACATAAAAGCAGGGAGAACCTTGGTCCTGCTTCAAGTAATATGGCAGACTTTGTTGACTCCTCATGGGAGGCCCCACCCTTTCTGAGGAATGGGTGGGAGTGTGGTGTTTAGAAGACTGGGGGAGTGGACAGGAGAAAGGGGGAGGAGCTGGGATTGGTATGTAAAATAAGATGGTTTTAAAAATAAAAAAAAAAAACCAATGAAATAAAGTGTACAGAGATGCTCTGCCTTATAATGGGTTCAGCAAGGGATTGGGCACTGAGAGGTTTTCATTAGCATGGGTATGTGACTTTTCCATGTCTTTATGATGTAATGGACTGCACATTTGATTTAAGGCTCTGTTGCTACTGTCTCAAATTTCTTAATACCTTTTGTCTCTTGTTTGTTCTATCAGATATGATAATGCTCTTGTTCTTTCAGGCATTTCCCCAACATCACTTTGATTTAGACTTCTTGACTTCTGAGTGCAGGGATTATAAGCATGTGCTGTCCCATAAGAACCCATAACGATTTTCAACAGTCCACTAAAGAATTACAACGGCATCCACAATGATAGAATTCTTTCTGGAAGCAATATCTGGAGCAGTTTTAGAAATGTATTGTTCTCAGATTTTAACTTGCCATTTTCTAATTGGATAAACTATTGATTTTTTTAAAGCATGTATAGAATTAAGTGTTAGATCTAGAAGTCAAATAATCAATTTGATTCCCAGTTTACTGCTTCTAGCATTGTGAATTTTTAAAATTATAAAAATCTCCAAGAACCATGATCTGCAATAAGATGAGGTTGATAAAAAAATTAGCAAGAGACATTCTAACTTAAAGATTTTAAGAACAATCCATACCTCTACCCTGATTTGTTGTGGGCATGTGAACTTGCTGCTAATTTTAGCTATGCTATACTTCATTGCATGAGTGTAGGAAAAAAATTGTTGCAGGATTAGTCTTGGACTTTATAACATGAGTGAGAGAACCATCCAACACTGAATTTTGCTTGGCAAGGAAATGCAGTACCCGATATCTTATCTCTAACTTGCTTTTTCCTCTACCTAGACACTTCTGGGAATGCTGTGAATTCAATGCAGGACTGATCCCTCTCAAGACAAATTATTAGAGGAAGTTAGTAAAAAGGCCACATCACAACAACATGAAATGATGCCCATCTCAATTTACCAGCTATTCTTTTTTGTTTGTTTGTTTGTTTGTTTGTTTTCGAGACAGGGTTTCTCTGTGGCTTTGGAGTCTGTCCTGGAACTAGCTTTGTAGACCAGGCTGGTCTCGAACTCACAGAGATCCGCCTGCCTCTGCCTCCCGAGTGCTGGGATTAAAGGCGTGCTCCACCATCGCCCGGCTCAGCTATTCTTAAATATAAGAAAACTGAATAAAAAATACAAACAAGTAAATTAGGAAACACAACATGTCTGAAAGAGAATCTGACAAAGATCACCCAGGAAATAAGAAACACCAAAGCTCAGAAAAAAAAATTAGTTAACAGTCTCAATAAGAGATTAGACTAAACAGAAGAAAAAAAAAATAGCAGAGCTTGAAAGCACAACATTTGAATTATTAGTGTCTGATAGAAATAAGAAAAGAAATTCAGAAAGCATTAAGAGAAAATGCAAGAGCTGTGGGGTGTTCTTAAATGAGTGAATATTTTCCTTCTTGACTTACCTGAAGGAGAAGGACCACAAAGGAAATTTAGACATTTAGACAATTAACACTCAAACAATGTCAAAATTTTTGAGTGAGAAAACATTTTACTATAGCTGCCATACGCTTAACTATTCCTCAGTTTAGAAATAAAGGAATTACTGAAACAATTTGACATTTGAAAAAGTATTTAAAAAAAACACAGTAAAACTTAATTTGAATAAAGAGAATATTTCAACATAAACATACAAATATTTTGAAATGCAGGAATCAAGACATTCACAAAATAAAAATATTCATTAACTCTAACTCCTTACTGATCTCAGAAGCTATAACGGTAAGATTGTGCCATTGAGACAGTTCACGATCCAGGGGCTTTGAAGTATAAAGCGATCCATTTCCAGAATGAATGTTAAAGATTCTGTCAAGGTCAGTATGGCGATCCAAAGTGAATCTAGAAATAGATGGTACAGAAAATACAGGGCCATAATATTGATGGTTTTCATGAGCAACTCATAAAATACAAAGATAAACACTTTACTCATAATCATTGGAAACCACAGAGCTAATGTAGAATATAAACTATTTCACCTGTTAAGAACAATGTGTATGGGTCATTCAAGGCTTCAACTGGCATTTTGTTTTGCTTAGATAAACAATTTCTGCAAATGTTCACTATTTTAACCATTTAAACTATTGCTGGTTGCCATAAAGTCGACTAATTTGCATGCATTTGGTACACAGAATAGGGTTATCAGATGTAGTTTCATTATCAACTGACTGTACTCAGTTCCCAAGTCTTATGATGATGAAACACTGCCATCGTCCATCATAAAATGTCAATGTGGGAAACTTAATTTTGTTATTAATGAGAATATTGAAGACAAGATTACTTTTGTCAAAGCAGTACATCATCAGCTTGTGGTAATTTGTAACTTTATATGTAATATCCACCAAGCTTCAGGTTCTTTATTCACATGAATTATTATTAAATAAATGCCTTAATGTATTTTAAAATTGCTACAGCACAGTGTAAGAAATGCTTATGCATCTATAAAGAATAAAGTCTTTATGAATCAATGAAAACTGCTCTGCTACAAACCGATAGCAGGCATCATGTCGTACATCATTTGAAAGCATAATCCCAGCATTTGTCACACAAGGAAGCATAATCAAGGTAAACATTAATATGTTTGTCAAACCACATATTTTGCCATAATCAAATAAAACGAATCTCGAGTTTTCTGCATCTAGAATAATTTTCAAATAAAAAATTTGTTCACTAGCCAGGGGTTGGACATACCGTTAATCCCAGAACTCGGGAGGCAGAAGCATGTAGATCTATGTGAGTTTGAGGACAGCCTGGTCTACAGAGCTATTTCTAAGATAAACCAATGCTACACAGACACACACACACACACACACACACACACACACACACACACACAATGTCTCATGTTCCAAGGAAAGAGAAATAATTAAGATCTCTTGAGTAAACTGGGAGGGTGTGTAGAAGGAAGTGGATGGGAATAGGAACATGAGTTATCCAAATGGCAGAGTTGGTGGAGGAACAGAAAAAGGGAGAATAAAAGAGTTACCTTGATAGAGCCAGTCACTATTGGAGTAGGGAGAAACCTGGTGTTAAGGAAATTCTCAGGAATCCACAAGGATGACCCTAGATAAGACCCCTAGCATTAGTGGAGAGGTTGCCTGAACTGGCTTGCCCCTGTAATCAGATTAGTGACTTCTCTGTCACCATAGAACCACCATTCATTAACTGATGGAAGCAGATGCAATGATCCACAGCCAAGCACTGGACTGAGTTCTTGGAGTATAGTTCAAGAGGGGAATGTGGGATCATATGAGCAAGTGCTGTTAAGATCATGATGATGAAAATCACAGACAGTGACCTGAGCTAGTGGGAGCTCATGGACTCTGGAATAACAGTTGGGGGACCTACATTGGACTGAACTAAACCCTCTGAAAATGGGTGACAGATGTATGGCTTTATCTGTGTGTGGGGGGGGGGGGCCTGTCAGTGGAACCAAGACTTATCCAGGGTGCATAAACTGACTTTTTGGAATCCATTCCCTATGGGGAAATACCTTGCTCAGCCTTTATGGAGGAAATAGGGGCCTGGTCATGCCTCAACTGGTATTCCAGAGTTTGTTCTTGCCCTATGGGAGGCCTTACTTCCTTTAAGGAGTGGATGGGGATAGTATGGAGTGGAGATGGCGGGTAGGAGAAAGAGAGGGGGGAGAAACTGTGTTGCTTTATAAAATGAAAATAAATAAAGAAATAAAAATTTGAAAACAAAATACAGCAAAATATACAATGAAACAAAACAAACAAACAAAAAATTACTGAGAGAAAAAACGTAAGGAGAATTTTACTATAAAAGAATCTTCCATGATTATCCATGGTAGAAGCTGTCTTCAACCTTCTAATTTAAATCTTTCTGTATTAATCCACTCCACTTATGACACTGTCTATTAAGTTGTTTCATCACAAATTTAAAAGAAGAAATAAGACATGAGATTATGAAGCCTTTTGCTAGTCTTGGTCTATCCAACAGCAGACTCCAGCTGAGACTCACTGAATACTACTTGATTCTCATGAGCAAGCTTCTCTGAGTGGAAAATGTATCCAAACATGAGAACAATCTGCCAATAATTATCAAATCAAAGAAAATACAGAACTAATTGTCAGGTTAGAAAACTGGGACGTCCTTCACATGTTAAAAAAAAAACCTTTAGTTTCAGTGTGTTGCTTACTACATAAAATACATCCAGAATAGTGTATCACTGTCTGCTCTCTGTCTTATGTGTGTTCTATATTGTGTACGCTACTAAATTTGAAAGTAAACAGAAGAATGTGGCAGATTATTTGGCAGTATCTTATAGGCAGAGATCAGACTTCTACATTACAATTAGTATTTATGTTAATATATTTTTCATGTGTGCACATACCACAGTACATATTTGGAGATCAGACAACCGATGACCTTTGAATATCTTTGGACCCAGAAGAGCAATTGTAAGACTTGAGCTCTTGTTATCAGACTGTCAGGTAGACCTCCCTCACACCCTGGGTCATCTTGCCAGCCAAGATCTTTCTTTCAAACATAATTTATATTCTGACTGTATTCCTATCTCTTTGCTGGTAAATTATGTGGTACCTTTCATTTTCTTACTTAAAACTATTTCCAGAATATGCTTAAACAATTCTTATTTATGCATAAATAATTCATAATAAGTGACTACATTTATAACACGTATAATTTGAGTTTCAACAAAAGTATTAAACTGTCAACTATATTCACTTTGAATATCTATAATATTTCCTTGATATAGCTAGAGATTAATTCTGTTGATACAAAATCTCTCAGAAACTGAATCCTTAATATAAGGTGATAATAGCATTCAAACAACCATAGAAACATATATTAAGTTTTGCCATTACCTTTACATATCTGACTCCCAATGATGTTGGGATTAATGAGTCCTGACCTTCAGCTGCTCTTCCCTCTTAGAACCTTCTAATTAAAGTTACTAGAAGCTGTGCCTAGCTTAGAGGATCAGAGGATGGGATTTTCAACTGTTGGCCATTGACTACATGGTGCTAATAAAGAGGGGCTTTTGGTAACAGTGTTTAAAGGTCTGCATCTTCGTCTGTCTCTGCATCTGTGTTCTCAACCTCCAGCCCCTTGCCCCAAGTTCGCAAACTGGGGTCTAGTGCATAGCACAATATAATCTAAAGTCATGGTGATATGCATAGAAAAATATTTATTTTCTCAGTATAACCACAATATCTTTTTCCAACTATTGTCTCTTTCTACACCTTACATCACCTCTGCATGTCTTACAATTCCTAATATAATGTCAATATATGGGATATACATAAAAAGCCTGACCATGTCAGTAAAAGCAGATTTTTTTAATTCTGAATATTTTCTTTTTCTGCCAAGATAATAATGAATCCATAAATATGGAAAGCATAACCCATAATATTTAAGTGTGTGTTTATACAAATATATTTATATTTATATAATATATATATATGTATGTGTTCTATTTAAACCATAACATCTAAAACTATCTGCATTTCCTATATCTAATGTAGAACAAAGTGTAAATATACCACAAACAGCAGCACTAAACTTGCCATATAGAGCATTATAGCTGGTATAGTAGTTTGAAAGAAAATGGCCTCCAAAGGGAGTAGCACTATTAAGAGATATGGACTTGTTGGAGTAGGTGTGGCCTTGTTGGAGAAAATGTGTCACTGTGGAGGTGGGCTTTGAGGTTTCATATATGCTCAAATCATGTCCAGTGGGACAGTTCAGTTCCTATTGCCTGCATATCACTATGTAGAACTTTCAGCTACTTCTCAAACACCATGTCTGCTTGCATAATAACATGTCCCACCATGGTTATAATGGGTTAAATGTTAGACCTGTTAGTGAGCCACCATAATTACATGTTTTCCTTTATAATCATTTTTATGTTCATGGTGTCTTCACAGCAATAGAAACACTAAGAGTTTTCTTAGTGGGGGGGGGGGGCAGGTATTGCTGTGATAGACCTGACCGTGCTTTTATTTGAAGGAATATGGACTATGGAACTATGAATTAGAAAAACAGCTGGATTCTTTAAATACTACTTAATTGACCATTCTAGTAGGAACATGGAAGACAATGGTGCTGAGTGTGATTTGGACTGTGGGTTCCTGGATCAAGAAGTTTCAGTAGAGAAGAACATTAATATGTGACAAGACCGGTCAGTCTTGTGATATTTTGGTAAAGAATGTGACTGCTTTTTGTCCTTGTCTAAAGAGTCTAACTGAGGCTAAAGTAAAAAGTTTGGGAGTAATTCTGTTGGTACAGAAAAATCTCAAAACAGCCTAGTATAGACTCTATCATGTGATTATTAGTGTTAACTTTGATGAAGATTTATAATGAAAAGGATTGAGTTAAGCAAATAACAAATGAACAGATGAAAAAAAAGGGGGAACAAAGAAGTAGAATCGAGCTAAATCTTATGTCAGGGAGCTAAGTGGATTAAAAAATGGGATAAAAGGAGTGGTAACCGCAGGGCAAGATCCCACTTAGCTAAGTTTCCTACTTGTGAAAGGGATTAAAGAAAAGTTTAGAGCTAGGTGTAGTGACATGCCTTTGATCCCTGTACTCAGAAGACTAAAGCTGGTAGATCTTTGAGTTTGAGGTAGGCTGGGTCAACAAAGTAATTTCCAGAATACCCAAGCTTAGGCAGTGAGGGAAACCATTGAAAAGAGAAAGTTGGTGGAAATGTAATTAAGTGAGGCAGCCATGTTTTAACCCCAGAAGTAGCAAACCTTGGCAGCTTCAGCCACATGGCTCTGAAGTTAAGGACAGAAGAAAAGGGATATGGAAATTGTTTCTGTGACTAAGGAAAACCACTAAGGCTAGGCAAGTGACAGGGTTTCCATGAATGGAGGCATGGAGATTGTCTCTGAGTAGAGGCATTGGGTGAAGCTGTGAATTTGAAACCTGGATTGCCTTGGAGACCCAACATGCAGGAGATGACAGAGCTCTGGGATACCTGCTGAGTAGAGCTGCCTACCAGCCCAAGAGAAAGAAGTGTGTTTGAGTCAATAAAACTAAAAGGAGTTGGGGATCTGAACAACATTTTGACATTGACATTGAGAAGCAGATTTTTTAGTTTGTCCAGCTGGTTTTTGAATTTGCTTCTGTCCAGTATTTTCTCATTATACTCTGATGGAGGAAGGTCATTGGCTAATAAAGGAACTGCCTTGGCCCATTTTCTTGGTTAGAACATAGGTAGGTGGAGTAAACAGAACAGAATATTGGGAGGAAGAGGAAGTGAGCTCAGACTCCACAGCTCTCCTCTCTGGAGCAGACGCCTCAGAGAGACGCCATGCCCCAGCTCCAACCCAGGATGGACTTAGGCTAGAATCTTCCTGGTAAGACCGGTGCTCACAGATTATTAGAGATGGGTTGATCAGGATATCAGAATTAGCCAGTAAGGGCTAGAGCTAAAGGGCCAAGCAGTGATTAAAAGAGTACAGTGTCCGTGTAATTATTTCGGGGCAAAAGCTAGCTGAGTAGGCGGCTGGGGTGTTGGGGACGCAGCCCCGCCGCTGCTCCATATTACTACAATACTCTCTTCCCTATGCTTTGATGTGGTAATCCATATCCTGTGCCATTTTATATCAGAAGTATGTGATTTGTTTTTTGGTTTTGATTTTACAGGGAATTACAGTTAAGAGATTGCATGAATCTCAGAAGAGACTTTAAACTTGAAACTTTTAGATAAGTGTGAAAATGTAAAAGACCATGGGAACTTTTGAACTTCCAACTGAAGATGTATATCATATTGCATTATGATATACATATAAGCTTTTGGTTGAAAGAAAATGGCCCCCCAAAGGAGTGGCATTATTAAGAAGTACAGCCTTTTTGGAGTAGACATGACATTGTTGGAGAAAGTGTGTCACTGTAGATACAGACTTTGACGTCTCATATATGCTGGAGCCAGCCCAGTGAGACAGTTCACTTCCTGTTGTCTGCATATCAAGATGTAGAACTCCAAGCTACCTCTTAAGCATCATAACTTCCTGTTCCATGTCATGTCCCAAAATAATAATGGACTACATCTCTGAATTGTAAGTGACACCACCATTTAATGTCTCTTCACAGAAATACAAACCCTAACACAGATAGCTGGTACTTAAGACATGAAAACGTACTTATTCTCTCAGTACTTAGGAAAGCACCATCATTAAACATTTTAATTTATTGGGACATGTCCAGAGATAGATTTGATATAATAATGTCCAGTCTGTATGAAGACACAAATTAATTTTACATTCTTGAGAAATATTTTGTTATTATATTAATATCAATTGACTGGTATTTATCCCTCTTAAGCAGTGTATAGGTTTTGGGCATGTAGTCTATTTGGGCAAGGTTCTTGCATATCATGTATGAGGCTCTGAGATTGACCTCAGAAGTGCATAGTGTGGGCATAGTGGTATAGGTTTAAAATCCCAGAACTTGGGAGGTGAAGTTAGGAAGATAAGAATTTCAAGGTCATCATTGGCTACATTGTACAGTTGTGATTAATGCACATTGCAATAATCTGTTTTAAATCAGACAAATCAAACTCATCATATTCTAAAATCTGTTTCTAAAACAGGAACCAAGAACATAGCCTACTTAGATTGGTTCTTTGGCAAGAAAATGTTAAGTACTTAATGGGGAAAATTAAATAACCATATTAGTTACTTTAAGAAAATTCAAAGAAAGAAAATGCATAAAATGTAGCAATTTTAATAAAGCAACAAGAAAAGAGCCATTTATGGCAAATTTCATCTGGCATATGGGAGCACTTGTGTGATTATGATGCACAATTTTCTTTTGCTTCTGCCAGTATATAACTTGTGGTAGAATGCATGAATATAAGACAATGTATTTGCATAAAATACATGAATAAGTGACATACAAAGATACATTACTTTGTGACTAGTACAATTTTTTAAGACTAGTAGAATCTGCAGAATTGTTCACTTGAATCCACTCAGAATCCCATGGAATATAAAACCTAAGGTTCTATATATCTTAAAGCTGAAAAATTCAAAAGAGTTCACTCAGAAACTGCAGAACAAATATTGCAACTCATATTTAACTGTGTCACACAGATGCAAACTCAACTTACAAAGTTTTGGCAAAGGAATAAAATCCAAAATCCACAATAGACTAACAGATTAAAGGAAATATTCGTTTTGATGCTGAACAATGTAAAAGAAATTTATTATTTCTTTAATACACCAGTTCAAACGCTATTGAAAACTTTGAATTTTGCTTATTTTTATATATCTATCAGACCTCATGTGCCTTTAAAATTGCATAGAAAGGGGCTGGAGAGATGGTTCAGCAGTTGAAAGCTAGGCTTACAACCAAAATTGCATAGGAAGAAAAGTAAAAAAAAAAAAATGTACAGAAAAGATTCTCATGTGTCTAGATATTCAAACCTTTTTTGAAACAGCCAATTAAAAGAAAATAAAACACACACAATCATGAAACAAATCTGAAACAACAATCTCCCCATTTGTGATAGACTGATCATGCCTATCCGAAGCATCCAACTATATATTTTTTATCTATATCAATGATCAGAATAACCAATGTTTTAATGAATCAAACTCATGACATAGTCCATTAACATAATGGAAAAGGCAAGGACTAGAAAATCATGAAGGAGGTAAATGCTTTGCCCACAACATTTTGTCAAAATATCTCTTAAATTCTGGGCACACCAAATTTATGTAGAATTTACATAGAAACTCTTGTAATCAAGCAGAATTTCATGGTTCCAATATGCCTTCAACTCTGTTCCTTTTCATCTTTAACAGGGACATAAGTACCTGATGGAACTGGAAGTAGAATCGGGGTCTCTTGCCATGACAGTGCCAATGATTGTGCCCACTTCAATGTCCTCATGAACTTCAAACAGATAGGAGGATCGGCTGAAAACAGGGGGCTCATCCACATCTTCTATGGAAATTTTCACAATTGTCGTATCTTTGAATGGCCCTAGGTAATAAAAGCGTGGATCCACATGGGTATTTTCTGCCTCGACCTTCAGAGTGTAAAGTCTCCGGCTCTCATAGTCAAGTGGCTGGATAAGACAAAAATTATCAAGTTAAATTCTGGGGAGTGGGAGTCTGCCCTCCTTAGTTTACACTAGGATTGAAATCCTGCATGTTGTTCATTAATAAGAAGTAATAAAAATTAGACACTTTTTAAATTTTTCTATTTCCCATTAGTATTTATAATTACAGGTGTCCAATATGTAGTGCTTTTGAACATATGAAAAATTTTAATTATTATAAAAATTTGAATGAATATTTAATTTAATCTCATAAGGGTGATAATTCCATACAAACCATGGGTTGATATGTTATGCACTTCTGTGTGTATATGTACTTGATGATATAAAGGTTAGGACTCAACATTTTAGACAAAAATTCTATGATTTTAAACATTTGAGGTTTTAAAATCCAAGTATTTTCATCAGTGTAAAGGGTCCAGGAAACTATGAAGTCTTTGTAGAATTTCAAACATCAGCAGTTATAAGAAATATTCAAGATAATCAATGCATTGTTTAATGAGAAAAAAACATAGCAATTTCATTAGTAGGATGTATTAAAAACAAAAATGGACTTTACTATTGATATAATTTAGATATCATGATTAAAATAAAATGGGATAAAAATCATTGCTTTCTCAAATTTGCTCATCTTTTTATTTCTTTTTTCTTTTTTTTTTTTGAGAAGCAAATGATACTTTTTCCATTACTGCTACTTTCTGGTTAGTAATTGCTACTCTCTGGTTTTGAGAAGTTGTGTTTTAGCATTACTAGTCACTGAAAGTGAGTTTGTTTTGTGTCTTGCGCTTCAATATCATCTCAGGAATACTATATTAGTTACCAGTACCTCAACGGTTACTCTTTACGCAGCCTATCAATTTGACCTAAATAAAAATGTGCCTGATTTTTCTTATAATGATAGAGCCAACTACAATAAAACCTGGCTACCTTTAAGTTCTTTCACTGAGCATATGTTAGAAGAAAAATTTAATTTATATTGCAGAAGGGAAAATGTGAACAATTAAATTATGTTCTAATCCATTCTGTCTCTTTTTACTAGCAACTCTAATTATTGACTCATACATCTGGATACCATGTTATTTTTATGCCTCCAACTGTGATGATATCTTGCCATTATTAGTTATTAACTGCTCTTTAAGAAAACATTGTTAGGGTTCGGACTGGAAAGGGAGGGGGAGAGGAGTGGGGGGAAGGGGAGAGGGGTGGGAGGAGGGGGAGAAGAGTGGGAGGAGGGGGAGAAGAGTGGGAGGAGGGGGAGGGAAATGGGAGGCTGGTGGGAGGAGGTGGAAATTTGTTTTTTTTTCTTTTCTTTATCCTCCTTTTATCAATAAAAAAATTAAAAAAAAAAAGAAAACATTGTTTTTACAGGGGCTTTTAATAATATGACTAAGAAATATAATTACACATGTATTAAACTGACTGTTCAAATTTTTGTTCAAGCCTCAGGTTTCATGTTTCAAATAAGAAGAATATATTGTCAGAATGTCTAAAAGGCTCTCTGGCATCAGAGTCTTCTTATTTATTGTGATGCAAAACTCAACTGAGCATACCAATGCTTTTTCTTTTCGTAGCTAATGCAAGAGCAAACACTACACAATGAAATTTCTCCTTGCTAAACACAAGGATGCTTGTTTATGTTGAAGCTGAACACCTTTTTCACAGTAATGATGCCTTCCTGTGTGTCCTTTTCAGTTATAATGTCAAACATATCTGTCCCGTCTCCATCAATAATGCGGTAGTCTACTTCAGCATTTTTTCCCATGTCAGCATCGGTTGCTTTTACGCTTCCAACAGCTGTTCCAACTGGAGAGGATTCAAGAACTCGAAGATGGATGGTATCTGTACAGAACAAAAAAAAATATAAATTCTAATATAAATATACTTATTTATATACATCATTTCTTTCTCTTGTATATACATATAAATACATATACATATATGAGAAAAAAGTGATTAAGTAGATTTTTCTAGAGAATGTTCAAAAGAAAAGTCTGTGCAAAGGAATATCATACAACATATAATCTATGTTAGATGTTGTTGAATTAATATTTTGAATATATTTCTTAAAAACTGGGAGAAAAATGTGGAATTTTAAGGGTGCTTTCCTGGATATAGCAATCTCTATAGTGTCAGCGGTTAATTCTGATTTTGAAAATTAGCGTATTTCATTTGAATAGATGTCATCTGAGTGCATAAAGGCACCTGAATCCCTGCATGTGTTTACATAATCACAAGTCACCTGAATCACAGTGAATATTTGTACTCTACATTTTCCATGCTATGTGCAGTTATTTACATCTCTTACTTTAGCTGCAGATCAAAACAGCTCAAAAATCCACAGAATCAGTCACGATGTATAAAGAATCTCATCTCTATTTGTGACAACTAAAACAAAGACTGCTCTGTGTTGGAAATAAAAAGATGTCCTTCACAGTGTCAGAGTACAAACATTAAATTCTGACAATGCCTCTTTCATTCTGGAGCAAAACACATATACAACTAAGCCCTTGGCATACCTGTATGTGATTCCAGCACGAACCTCCCCTACCACTAATGAGACTTAAATTTTAACACCTGGTCATAAACTACAATTTCGGATGGGTTAATTGACTGTAGGCATGCTTCTGATTATAGCTCCATGTGCCCATAAAGCTTAATTCTCTGTATTAGACATCATAAGGTCCCGTCCTGTTAAGTTGTCCTGGTATTACATTCATATTTCTTTCTTAATATATTTTACCTCTATTCGCTTCTATGAAAGATTTGCATTAAATTAGACCTTCATTTTTTTTTTTTGACTAAAGAATTTTCTATGTCCTTCACTGTAGTTTTATCACGTTAGGTCTTTATCATGAATTATTTCCTCATTATCCCCATATATTATCATAGAGTTCTCCAAATACAAGATTCCTTGATGTGTGCTCATTCAGGGGCCATGTAATAGCATAAAGGGGTCTCTCAGTACGAGTGTCTTTCTTACAAATGGCATTGGAGCTCAGCGTGGTCTCCTCCTATGATTTTAAACATATTCTTTTCTGTTCTGGAGGTCTTGCAAAGTTGACAGCAAAACTCCACTACTGACTTGCTTACTCTCATATGGATGATCTTTGCTCCAAGTCTTTCTTTCCCATGGAACCCCTGAATCCTGAGCAGCCCAGTGGCTCAGTTGATCACTTCCTTCAGGTTCCCGCTCAAATGTGAACATGTGAGGTTGATATAAAGTAAACTAGATGAAAACAACATAACCAACACCTAAGCTTTCTGGCACGCTTCCTAATCCCATTCCATTCCTAAGTTTTTAATTTGTGTGTGTAGCATCAAAGAATACAATGAAATACGTTTTTGGTACTTCTTCTATCTTGTATTCCCAGTTGTTTCTTTTCTTCTACTATTGTCAAGTACATACATTTCTTTGTAGTAGGGTATAGTAGTTGCATATTGGATAGAATCTTTAGAATGAATTTACTGAGTTGTATGCCTTCCTAAATTGTATCACTAGTTGAAATATCTCTGTCCACAATGCAATCCACATTACACACTTGATGACTACTTTGAGATGGTTCATTAGTTAAGCATGTACTGTCCAGCCTATAGATCAATATAGGAAAAGACAGGATCTTAATATTGAAGACCTGCTCCCACATGCTTCTGTCTCCCTATTGTAAGTACACACACATGTTTACCACACACTTACACGAGAGTAGATGATCACCAATACATTCTTGAAAGGTTAAAATAGAAAATTAGGTTCTTTATGCCTTATATAAGGCTACAAATCTGAGGACCAAAAACACAAAGCAAAGCACCAAAACAACCATCAGCAGAAAGCTCCAAAAGGCTTATAACGGATGCACTAACGGAAGCTAAACACACTATGTAGAGAGAAAATAGGTCTACAGAGGAGAAAAATGTATTACTTTACGCATTTATGAACAGGGAAAGATGGAATGAGTGACTTGAGTATTAAATGTAAAATGATGCTATAATAAAATAACCTAGCACTCAAAGAAATGAGTTAAAATAAAAACAAAGAATACTGGAGTTTTAAACAAATCCACAAGAGAAACAATAAAAATACCAAACTCATTTTAAAAGACTTCTCCAATAAAGCCGATATTTTGCGAATACGATCTGACCTGCCTTCGCTAACTTTTCTGTTATTTTGAAAAGAGCATTTTCCTTTTTTTTCATCGTGAAAGCATACTTGTTAAATATGAATAGTTTAGTGTTTTCCCTCTGCACAGTGTTTACCTGCATTGCATGAAATCAGGTTGTCTTGTGACTGAGATGACTGATGATTACTACATTCCTGTGCCCCTGCCATTTTTCACTAACGTTAAATTAGTATATATTTATTTATAATTGGTGCAATTGATGGCTTTCTTACAGAAAATGCCTTGATTTTGTACAAATATGTTTCATCAAAAATCTTCACCCTAATTTTTGCATCAATCAGTAATATAGCCAGCAAAATACACACTGGGAACTAATGATGGTGATCTTGATTTTCTATAGTGTCATAATTATTATGTAGAATTCTCTAAAGGGAAGCTTTTTTTCACCCCATTCATTTTTAATCATTTTTAATTATGGAGATGACTAGTGGCCAGTGAAGCCTCAAAAACCCTGATTATTTTTTAAAGTCTGCTTTTTCCCACGCTAGAATAACTTCATTTCCTCCTGTAACTATTCCATATTTGACATTGGTAATCTAGCCACTTGCCTTCAGTGCCTATGAATTCTCCTTCCTCATATTTTCCCCATCATTACTTAAATCTAAGGAACAAGATGTTCTAGATTCTTCTTATAACTTTCCAGTCTAAGACATAAAATCAACTAGGTATTCATATAATTTTAGTTAACAAAAAATATACTTCTAAAAAACTTGATCAAGTATGGTGTTCTAGAATCACAGACTATTAAATCCTTGAGTCATAATGTGTAAATATGTTAAGGACAAAAGGAAAATAATTATTTATACTTGAAATAAGAATCTAACACATCTAAATAACACTTTAATACAACTTAAAAAGTGTAATTTCACTAGAAGTCAGTTAATATCTTTCAGCACATTATCTGATCTTTCAAAAAAGCAACATATATATCCTTGAGAAAAGATTTTTCAGTGCAATGGGTAGTAATGTAATATTTAATAATATAATTTAAAAAGATCATGCAATACAATGACAAGTTAGAACTACTTAAGCAAAGAGCATTGTTACATTAATACTGATAATATGCCTTGATTTCTAAGCTTTAATGTAACAGTTGCACATTTTTTCTGAATGTTATTGCTGAAAAGGGTGTAGAATTCCATTCCCTGACATTAACATGCAACTCAGTTTGACTTCCCTAATATTGCTTGCTAATGCTGGTGTTTCTCCACTTATACTCTGAACATAGTCTTGATGAAATTTTATAATTTTTAAATCTGAGGAATTAAAAGGAAAATAAGGCAAGAATTTATTCATGGAACAATTAAGTGAGATATCATCGAGTAACTCGATTATAGACGAAAACAACAACAACAAAAACTAATCAATTTGTTGCTGGAGGCTACAGCATTAGATAAAAGTTAAGAAAATAAAAAGCTTCCATCAATAAATTTTATATTAAATTAAATCAGGATTCGTTTCTTACAATGTTAGCTTGTTAATTCAGTCTGATCTAATACTAAAAATACGTTAAACACTTTAAATTATACAAAGATACATATATACATATATGTGAGAGCATATATACACATATATATCTATACACAGAGGTAATGTATGGTGGTAAAATAATAAGTCATCATACTGCAGGAAAATGAAGATCACAAGAAGTGGACAATTATATTACTTTTGCCTGTGAATAGTTCTCATTCTACAATAAATTTATCTTATTTTGGATTGATTCATGAAGCTATAAAGATGGTGACCAATTCCGTGAAACTCACCAGACAGTTACTCAGCTAGCAGATAGATATGAACTAGGACTAGCTGGATGTCTTGGCTCACACCCATAAATGCAGCACTTGAGAGACTGCAGTTAGGGAACTGCTGTTGAGTTCAAGGCCAAATAAGATAGGGTAAAATGGAAATTACTGGGAAAGTTACTAAGTCATCCCTCTCTCAAAAATTTCTAAGTAAGAGGCAATGCAAGGAAAATAAAGTATGTTGTCCCTGATGAGATGATAGTTTAGTGGCTGTATTAGTAAACATATGTCTAAAGGCCTATAGAACAATAAAACCTAGATGGCTAAGTGGAAGCATTAGGTTGGATGTAGAAAACCATTTACAGATGCATACACCAGTAAAATAAAAAGTATGCCAAAGCAGAAACAGAAAAATGTAAGTTAAAGGCAAGATGTGAAATCTTTTTATACCTATTGAACTTATAAATATGAAGTCTAATAAAACCAATATAAAGAACATTTGTACAATAGAAATTCATGTATGGCCTAGTAGAAGGTAACCTATGAACATTGGTTTGGGGTGTACCTGATTCTGGAGGCTTTAATAAAATGAACCCAGCTTTGTCAGCTGATTGTGTACATATCACCTGAGTACTATAAGGGCTATTTATTATCAGAACCCTAGAAATAGGGACCACAGTTGTAATGATCCTATATATTTAAAATTTGATTAAGTTCTCCTATTTCAAAGAAGGTCACAGTTTGATAATCTGGGTAGTAAAAGCTTGAACTCAGCTCACAAAAGGGATAAAATGAGAATATATGTTTTGAAATTAAATACTGTATAATTAGGAAACATTGGTATTTACAAAGATGCAAATGTAGAAACAAAACATAGACTTATTTTTTAAAATAATAATAATAGCAACATCAACAATAACAACAACAACAACAATAATAATAAAATACAAATAACAAAACCAAGTCAGTGAATGGACTAGCGCATAGCCATATATTCTTCTCCTATCTGAAAGGAAATACTTTTAGCTATCTTTGTGTGCAACAAAGGTAAATGATCAGTAGGAACATAACATTAAATTGAAAACTTAAGTTTCTTATACTCATAAAAATATTTTATATATTGCAAAACCACGTTTCTGAACTTTGATCAATAAGATAAACTTGGCATAAAAAGATAAGGACAGGATGTCATCTATGTTTGACTGTAGTCTGTATTTTATAAAGACCCAAAATATTATCTTAAAAACAATAAACACGCCAAAGAAAACCAGGAAGCCTGAGCTCTAACAAAGAACTACAGGCAACTGAGTAAATCTGGGAAGGGAAAAGATGGCCATCCCTGAGATAAACACACTATTAGTGCACAATGACAGTCAGCTCTGAATACATGCTTAAAGATAGAATTATATGGACCAAAGTGGTTCCATTTAGGAACAACATGTCTATGCAATGCATATAAGCATGCAACAGCAATTAGTGAAAAAAAGAGGCCGTGAAATTAAAGGAGAGTTGGGAGGGGTATATGGGACAGTTTGGAGGGAGGAAAGGGAAGGGAGAAATGTAATTAAATTATAATCTCAAAAAAATTCACTGAAGCTGAAAATAGCAGATGGATCAACACAATATTAATAGCAGCCAACAAGAGACTAAGTGAGCTAGAGGAGAAATAAAATTAATATATAACTTAGAGGTTCACAAGAGGGAATGAACGCAACTGTCAGTGAGCTTTTTAAAAGGCAAGTAAGAAAATTAGCAATGTCATGAAAATTTGATGATAAAATTATTTTGGCCCCTCAATGTTTACTCTAACCAACATATTAATTAAATTTGATTCCCAAAAGAAGATAGTTTCATATTCAGCCAATTCCATTTGGTTCTTTTTGAGTAACCTGGTGAAGATTGTATCCCATGAAAACAAAAGAGTAAATCAAGATCCATGGGTCCAAAGAATGCATAAGACATACTGTCCACAAAGAAAGGAGAAAATGCCTGAAGCGGGAGATTTCCTCAAATATAGAAAGCTACAGAAATTATCCAAACTAAGTTAGAAAAGCCACACCAAGGTTATAGGACTGCTACTGGAGACCTGATCTTCTAAGTGGAGAAAATGAAACATCAGAACTCAGTAACCAAGTTTGAGCAGAGGTACCCAAGAGGTTAAAAGAGGTCTGGAAAGATGGGTCCATGGGTAAGAGCTTTTAATAAGCAAGCATGGGGATTTGGATGTGAGAGGTGGAGGAATGAGGTGCTCTAGGGCATTTTGGCTGCCACTCTTGCTGCAAGCTGCAAGTTCAGAGACAATCCATGTCATAGAATAAAGAGTAAGAGCAGGCGCCATGGACCTGTGCTCACCAGCTTGTTCTCAGAGTTCCTCCTGTACAAAGCAATGTGCATGCACTCTTAACACTTACATGCATATGAGTAAGCATGCACATGTGTGAGCATACACACACACACACACACATGCACACACACACTTTTCTATGATATTAGATTGTAGGAACTGATATAGGATGAGGGAAAAGGGAAAGAGAAAAAGAAAGGGGGAGGACAAGGATGTGTGTTCTTTGTTCCACTAATTTTAATTTCATGAAGATTTCACTGTGGGTATGTCTCTGAGATTTTGTCCTACGTTTTTATTTTTGGCTTGGAATTCTTTTGATTACTTACAGCATATGTTTACATCTGAAAGTCTGTTCACTTCATGTTGCTATTACATGTGTGTTCAAGCATTGAAGATTATCAGTTCACTTCATTTCTCTGTTAGTATAGAGACAATATCCAATTTGAGGTTTGATATTGTTGGGTTGGTGTTATTAATGCTATGCTATTTTTCATAGTTTTGACAATGTAAGCATGAAAGGGAATAGGTTTTATTGGTTTACAATGAGCCTGATAGTTCTGAAGATATTGATATAGTTATATTGATTATTAGTTCTCTAGTGATTTCTTAGGAAGTATTTATGTAAATTAAGATGGAGATACATTAATTTTCTTCCAGCAATAAAAATGAATTTTTCTTCAAAGTATTCCAGAGTTTTCTAAAAAATTATGACTGAGCTCATTCATTAAAGTAGCATAGATATAGTTCTGACAAATAAACCAAAGAGTTTTGTAAGAAGTTACGTATATTGTTAAACACTCCTCACACCTGCCTTTTTCTATGAAGTTACTCGTTTACTCTTTGGAAGCCGTTTTATTCAGTGATCTCTACGCATAATATCAGGATGCTTTCTTTGGAATTATACTTTGCTCAGATCCAATTTTAGGTCACACTTTGTTTGGTCTATTTCAAATTTTAAAAGTTCATTTTCATGTTGTAAACGTACAAAAGGGTGATTCATTAACATTCTACTATTTATGTTCTAATTGCTCATACTGAATACAAATATCTTGGTTTGTCATGCAAACTAATACTGCATTAATTGAGAGCCAGTCTGTTCTCCTTCCTGGGGTAATTTCCACATAAGCCAAGAAGCAGAGAACTGAAGCACAGATTCTTAGATTCTTATGTCCACACTGACAAAGGCAAAGGAACACAGCCCTGGCACCCATCACCTTTCATTTCTTTTTAAAGGCGCCTATTTGCGTGCTACTTATTTCTTATCGTACAGTTGATGGAGCTTTAATTATGTGGTGAGCTTTCCTATCAATTCCAATTTGTAGTTGTTTGAAATTCATTCCCAGGTGTCAGATTGAATCATCTGCTTCTCTTTTAATGATTAGAGCACATAAATATTTCTTCCCGGTAAGTATTCTTCTACCTTGGTTGCCCGCGTAAGCACCTGGATGTGAGAAGACGTGCAAGTGAAAATCTAGAGGTGATGTTGCAAAGAGGCCTTTCAAACAATGGAGCAAGCAATGGCTGTGGTGACTTCAATAAGAGTACTTTCAAACTGATACTGAAAACCTCACATGACACCCGAATTGTCTTCATGAAAGATTTCAGACAGCTTTGATGCATTTCATATTTTCTGTCTTAGGGAATGATAGACTGGTCACAGACTCTCCCTTGCACTGAAATAACAGGGTTCCTATACTGCAATATCGAAAATTTTGCAGATTTTTGTAGTGAAATTAGAAATAATTGGCAGTTCAATTTAAGTAAGGGACTTTGGGGAAAGCATAGTCAAACTAAGAGATGTGACAAGTGACGTCCTTTAGAACAACAAAAGAAATGCCAGAAATTAACCTGGAGAGGAACAAGGGCAAATTGCTTTTCTCCAGGTTTTGAGCTTAGCAACAAATAGCTGCTATTTTGTTTTGTCACAAACAAAAAAACAAGGTTGAAAGAGATAATTTTTCTTTATCCTTTGTCCTCTGTCCTTGTTGCTATCACATTTACATAAGAACCTTCTACTTCTCCAAGGTGGAGATTTTTCAAAATGCCCCACACATACGAATCAACAAAATAATTTAACATTAGTCTAATTTTTTATTTGCTTTGTGTGTAATCTTCTTGCAACATCTCAGTGCTGTATAATAATCTCAAACAATACTTGCTTTAAGAAAAATGACACAATTATGCACGTTTATAAAGCATTCCATTGTATAATGCTCAAAAGATGTTTTTTAATGAGCTTAACAGGAAGAAATTAAAAACAAGATAAAGCTCCTTGGAGGCAATGCAGGGTAGTTAAGGAAATTATTCCGTGCTAAATGAGCGTTTAGGAGGAGGCAGAGGAGAGTTGAAAGTCACACTGGAGACTGACAAACTGCTATGGTTTCGGAATTGAAGACTTTCACCAGAGGAGACAGAAAACTAAATCTCTGAACACCAGAGACAGGATCACTGGCTTATTTGGGGGGCATTTAAGTTAAATTAGAGCAAAAAGCCATGCTGGATATTTTATTTTATTTTTTCTTATGTCCTTTGGGAAGGCATCACGACAGAGCAACCATTGATCTCCTGAGTCTATAGGATCTATCTTGGCATTTCTTTGAAATTGTCTGCCAGTATATTACATCAATTCACAGAACCACAACACATGAAAACAGAAATATGTAGCACTGGCGGGCGGGATGGGGGGCGGCTTCTAGAAAAACCTCAAGTCGGTTAGCCACAGGCGAAGGATTTCATTGCACTTACTGTGCAATCCCTTTACGTCTCACCTGAAATTTAACTGTCTTAAAAAATCATTAAGGAGTAAACATATTTGTGCAGCAAATGCTCATCTATATTCCAGTACTCGGAGTGTGATCAACGCTAATTTTGTAAGGCAACACAAAACAGGGACTCTGATTCCCATTATAACATATGTTAATGTCAGGAGCCAATTTCCTCCTAAAATCATTACAGGAACCATCACCCTGGGGAGTCTGCAGAGAACCCCACACCCCCAATTGTGTTAAGAAACCGTTCTATTGACAAAGCCTACCCCACGCCCAAATTGGCTGTTAATGAGAGCTATCTGTTAGCGGAACCCATCCCACATTCCAAACTATCTCGAGAACTAGGTGTGTCATCTCCTAGTTGTGACTTCCAGGCCTACTGTGACTTGACCGAAGATAACCTCCTGCCTACGTGACCAACTCGGACCATGTGACCAACGTGAACCACGCGGCAAGAGCCCAGAACCCTGTGCCCATCCCCCAACTCTTTACTCTATATAAAGCTGTACCCCATCTATAATAAACGGAGGCTTTGACAAACTTTGCATGGCCTTCTTCCTGTCTCCTAGCCCATATCTTCCAGGTAGTGCCTCTCCGTGACCCTGGAATAACTGAACTGCCAGGCGGGCTACTAACCCTAGACTAAGTAGCCTGCCAAGGCAATCAACATGTTAATATTAAATTGGCAGAGAAAAATGTAGAGCTCAATAAAAATAAAAAAAAAATGGTTACTCTGAGGCAATTTCCACGGGAATAAATAGGGCAGTCTAGAGGGACATAGCTTTCCATAGGATGCCTCTTAAACAATTATATTATTTCAACACACATGAAAAAAGGGATAATTATCCAGGTTCTGTCATCCTAAACATGTTATTTCACTGACACTTTACATGATCGTTTACTTAAATGCCACATCTCCGATTCACGTCTTTCTCCAACTAGTATACATTTACAATCTGTAATTTCTGCAATACAAAAATCCAACTTGAAATCCTTCAGTGTCCCTCCCTCCACCTGCCCTTGCCTGACTCCCTCCTTCCTTTTCCCCTCTCTCTCCAACAAGCTCTTCTGGTAGAAAGCCTCAAAAGCTTCAAAGTACCTTTTTTATTGGTACCTCTGCCTTTTATCCCCTGAATCTTTGCTTGACCTGGTTATTCACTCCTGTGAATCTCACACTTAGAGATGCTGTGATCTCCCTTCCCTCCTCCCTTCGGCATTACTTCAGACACAACTCCAGTTGTGTTGAGTCCTGCGGTCCATTTTATTGAATGCTACCTTTGTTTATTTGGTCTTAGTGTCTTTTGCTTTTCTGCTTTGAAATTTTGGCTATATGTTAGAATGACTTTTAAATAAGTTTCTTGCCTGATCCTCTCCTATTTAAAATAAATTAACATTTTTTGCTTTTAGCATTAATCAAAGCATAGTACTCATTTTAATCTTCATTTATGTACACTCATGGATGTACTTATATGTATGTATATTTATAACATAAACACATTTTAAATTTATATGCATGTGTCTAAACCTTGTATGACCCCATGGAAGCCATCCTGTTGAATTAGATCAGAACCTGTTGAACTAGAGTCACAGAGATTTGTGATCTACTACATGGCCCTTAGGAAGTGCATACTGGGTTCTTTGAAAGAAGAGCAAATTCTCTTAATTACTGAGCTATCTCTCTAGCAAGAAAAGTAGTAAGAGGAATTATGCTGTTAAAAAAATACACAACAGTAAAGTAAATAAATATGAGAGATGAGAAAGATATTGTATCTGTAAACTGACCAAAATGCAAATAATTTAAATTGTGTCCTGTGTCATATTTCAGAATTTAAGATTATATTATTGACATTCTCAACATATATCATGTTAGACAACAAAGGTCTACACATAGTAGGACTTAATGCCCTTTTACTAGATCAAAGGCTTTACCAGAATTATTTCTTTCTAATTCTTGAACAACAAGTACTCAGACAATGTGGGAGGAGGGAGGAGCAAATATCTGAAAGTATTTTAGTGTGTATAGTTAAAATCAAAATCAACGCAATGTGTACAGCTACAGTGCTTATTGTAGGTATACTTCTATTTCCCAGGTAATCAAAGAAAGAAAAGAGACCTTTTAAACTGCATTTTCTTCTTCCTTAAGTTGAAGCATCTTCCTGGGGACACACCTGACAGTTGTTCTTGTTGAAAACTACTTGATAACTTTAAATATGCAGATCAGCCTGGGGCTGACGTTACCTTGGGATCCTCACTAGAGGAGAGGTTGATGCTATTTACAAAGAGAAAATCAGCGCTTATTAAATCAAATCTCTCTTGTACCAGGCAGGGATTATGGCAGTCCCACAGCTCAGTGATATACGTGCCTTAAATCCCTATGTACATTATAAAGAAGTTCCTTGAAAGACCTTGTCTATTTTGTACATACTTGCTTGTCTATCAGCCGAAAAAGCCAAGGATGGTTTCATCCTTCTTGTTCTTTAGCATCACAGAAACACCACCAACAATAGCATCAATTTCCTTTTCCTTTTTCTATGAAAATGAGTTAACATGATTCTCAGTGCCAGGTATGAAACCGAATAAATAATTCATAAATAAAACATGGAGTCAGGGATTTAGTTAAAGGTAAAATGAACAAAATAAGTCACAGACTATTTCTATTATAACTTTTTTTCATTGAAACATTTAGACACACCAATTTAATTACAAATGAAGTGCTTTTTAAATAGGTTATTATATCCCCGCAAAGTAGTATCTCCATCAAGTAACATTAGTTTACCACTCGGGTAACAGTTTACAGATTTCAGTTTTTCAAATCATAAAATGGATGAAACACCTAATGTAGATGTTGTAAGGATTAATTGACTTTGCACTTATAAGATTCAGATAAGTTATAATAAGGCTTTTTATAATTATTTTATACTGCTATTATTTTATATTTTTAACTACCATTATTTTTAATTTTGGACAAAACATTTAATTCTTATTTACATTTTTGGGCCAATGACATTAGTCAATAAAGAGAATTCTGATAAAACATACAAACATGCTTGCTATGAAATCATTTTTAGGTTTTGAGTGGGTCGGTTACCAGTTGTCATTCTTTTAAATTTTTTATCACTATATATGATTTTTAGATAGAGCCAGAACAGAATTATAAAAAGATGGTATGGAAATCTTAAGAATTATTAGCTGTGTTAAATTGATTTGCAATCCTAAAATATCTTCTATTACCTATAGCTTATCTAAATAAAAACTTTTCTCTGAGATACTTTGCATTATAGATATAGATACGGATATATAGATATGTGTGTCACACACACACATGTAGGCCCATATTTCGATGTGGCACAAAAGCCATTAGCCCGGTCCGAGCTGACCACGTAGCTCTGCAGACAAGCTGTCTCTGCCCTTAACAAAGGCCAGGATGCCTGCTCCTAGCTTCTTTTGTTAAGATGTGGATTACCTGAGAAAAGATGTTTGACTGAAGCTGATGACTTAAGAGTTCAGATATTTGGTGCTTCCTTTCTTTTGTAATTTGGAAGGATGTCTTATAGAGATGCTAATTCAGGGCCTACCTCACTGCTAGATGTGGATGTGATTTGAGCCCAGGCACTTGGCTGCCTAGGTGATGGCGTAATGTGTTTCCCCCCCTTCCCGGCTCAATTTGGTGTGGGTATATAAAATGTTTGGAGAATAAACGGCGATCTGGCCATTTCCATGATGATGGTGTAAGCTGTGTCAGTTCTTTTCCTCGCGACTCCGTTCCAGCCGGTTTGAGGAATTAGGGAATTTATGTTGGACCTTCACGGGCCATGACACACACACACACACATATGTGTGTATATATATATACATACACACACACATATATATATGCACATATATATATGTATGTATGACAGTAATCAAATAAGGGAGGAAAGTTTACTTTGCTACTATGCCGAATAACTTAGTGAAATAACTTTTTAGTTGCAGAATATAATTAATTAAAATATTTGAGTGAATTTATCAAGAAATTGGAAATTCACATCATAAACACATCATTTTTCACTAACATATGGTTTTTTATCTACAGTCATTAGACCCCACAAGCAAAGGAGTCTTGCAATTATGTTTTGAGTGATCTTTGGAATTCACAGTTCTCCCTTCTTATAAAAGCTTAGCTAAACTGATAGGACATAAATTTATATGGTACTAGTCCTTGATTTATCAATGTAAAATGTATGCTGAAATTACATTGATTCAATTCAATGTAAATATATGGTTTTGTGAAGTCTGGGTTTCCAAATTCCTGTCCTCCTTACTACAAAGAAAGTAAAAATATCTGATTTTTTTTTTTTTTTTGTCTGTGTGGTCCCTGTGAATAGAGACTTAAAGTCTTTTAAATTACATGGAGGTATTTGCGAACCATCATATGAAAGTTGGTATTTTTCATCTTTATCTTGCTCTCAACTGGAGGCTCAATTATCCTCCTGGCATATCTAGTCCCTTCAAAAACTATATTCCAGTCACAGACCACATGCAAATCATTATTAGTCTCTAGTGCTAGAACCTTTTTCTGCTACTAGCCCTTATATAATATATTTGAAAGAATTAAATACTGGTCATTCTTTCTCTTGGAAGAAGAATGTTGCGGTCAGTTTAACCCCCACTGAGGATATCCCTGCCTTCTGACTCTGGGCTGCAGGAAAACTCAATTTTGCAACATTTTCACAAAGGTGTCTGTTTGTTGATGTAAAAACCCATTCAGAAACAAATCCTCTTGCCCCAGTTTTTCTTTTCTTTCTTTCTTTCTTTCTTTCTTTCTTTCTTTCTTTCTTTCTTTCTTTTTTTTTTTTCTTTTTTGGTCCCTTCAATGATCCCAGCAGTTAAATCTGAAAGTCTTCTTTCTTCTTAAAACTTTAGGAGAAAGAATAAAAAGAGGAGGAGGAGTTGATCTGGGGGAATGGGTACCCAGAGGGGAAGCTAGGAGGAGGGGTGGGAAGGAAAACTGTGATGGGGATGTGTTATATGAGAGGAGAATCTAATTTTAATAAAAATAAAACTATGGGAAGAAAAGGAAAACAAGGGCTGGCATAGGCAAATATAAAGTAGGTATATTAGGATTAGATGTACAAAAATGAAACATAAGTCAAGGAACACGATTTAATTTTTCACTAGTTGCAAAGGAGTTGCTCTGTAGTCCTCACTAACATAGTGTTAATTGGCTCTTTTAGGGCACGTGCATTTTATTGCTGCTCTCAGAGCTGGAAATTCCTCCAGGTTTATGGTGTCTTCAACTGGACATGAATGAAGGGCAGTTTTTAGTCTGAGAAAAAATAGAGAATTAGCAGCACGAGGAAAAAACAAAAGGGAGGAAAACCTTATGTAAGGAGGATTTGTGTTAGGTTACTATGACTACTAAGGACATTTTGGTGTCTTTGTATTTAAGTTGTAATGCTATAAGAAATAGGTAAAGCATTTGTTCAAAAAGGGGTCTCAAAGAAGCCAAAGAGCCTAATTTGATGCAATTTCAATTTCTGAAGTTAGGTGGTGATCCACAGAGAAATATTTTTAGATAAAAGAATTTGTGATTTGGTTTTGAAAATTTTTGTTAAACATTAAATAATAAAAACTTTATTAAATATTTTATTTCATAAAACTTGAAAGAAGTTTTAAGTTTGATCTGGCTTCGATGTTTAAAGATGGCAGAGCATCACTTACAGAAATAAACATTAGTGCACCACAGAGTATGCCAGCTACTAATGAATCAATACTGCCTAGACCATAGACATTGAATTAGACATTGAATTATTTAGTCTTACATCATCACTCTGTGAAGCACACGCTACAACCCAGTGTTACTAATAATAAAGAGAAATGTAGAGCTTAGTTTAATTCACCACAATAGAAAGCTACTAAATGAATTACACCATTGAGACTCATGCAGGGTCTGTTGTAGAGTTGTCCAGGAAGCAAACCACTGACAGGCCAGGAACCCTTAAGAAACCATGGACTGGAAATGTAGTTAACCTAAATTGATTAAATGTAAGTAGAGCAGGGTTCATATAAGATTTAGAGGGAAACTTTTACATATCTCCGTATTATATTGATTCCATACTTTAAAGATAATATTAAAGAAAATAATGTCCTTAAAATAAATTTCTCAGCCCTTAAACATAACAAATTGAATTTTCTGAGAAGGAAATGGGGGAGGATCTCAGTGGGGGCTGGGGGGTGAGGCTGCAAGGAGGAGTGGAAGAAAAGGAAACAGTTTGGGATGAATTATATGAGAGAATAATCTATTTTCAACAATAATGGATTCTTGGTAGGGTGGTGGTCCCTGACTCCAGCACTCAGGAGACAGAGGAAAGCAGATCTCTGTGAGTTCAAGGCCAGCCTGTTCTATAAGAGCTAGTTCCAGGACAGACTCCAAAGGTACAGCGAAACATTTTCTCAAAAACCAAACCAAAAAAATAAAAATTCTAATGTGGTAAATATTTTTGGTTTATATTACAATTTCTATTATGTAGTGTCTGCTTTGTTCCCCTTGTTTTATACATTGGGGAATATACTATGGTAGTTAAAATGTGTGTGAGTATTTATATATTCACATATACATATTTATATATTACACATACCTCAGTATTGAGGCTTTACTGATGTGTTGTATGTGGACATGTTCAAAGATAGTACAGCAATTTCTAAATGATGAATATCTAATCAAATGGTATTACACACTAAAAATCAGTTTTTCACATTCTAGATGTCCTATATTACCAAATAATATCCTATTTAGTCTGAAAGAGTATCCTTAATTGATACTGTTGTTCTTTTGGTACCTGCCCTAGCCATGCCCACTCCTTTTAACTCCTGACCCCGCCCTTGTTCTTTTGGTCCCTGCCCTAGCCACGCCCACTCCTTTTAACTCCTGACCCCGCCCTGACATCGCTCTCTTTCTGCTTTTCCTCTCACACGGGGCTTTTGCCTCTCTCTCTCCTCTCTCTCTCTCCCCCCTTCTCTCTCTCTCTCTCTCTCTCTCTCTCTCTCTCTCTCTCCCTCTCTCTCTCCCTCTCTCTCTCTCCTTCCCTTTATTTCTTTCTCTCCTTGTTAATAAATTCTTAAATAGCTATTTCCTGTGTTTATATGTCTGACCCACTGCCACCGCCACCGCCACCGCCGCCGCCGCCGGGACCCGCCGGAATTTGCTGCCGGGCGGGGGGACCCCAGAGATTAATTAATTAACAACAATTGGTGCCGCCGTTTGACTCATCTAAACCGACTGCCTGCATTCACTTCCAACTGTTTACCACGGCCATTCACCTCATCCTCATCCTCATCCGTGAGTTAACCTAAGTTGGCTTCCCTTCGCCCGGGGCGCTCAGAGACTGTCCGGCCGGCTTTCTTTGGTGCGTCCTGGACTGGGTCGCCAACCTCCCTTCCCACCCCCGCCTTGCTTCTTGCCCTTGGCTTAGGCCTGCGTCACCCGCAACCGGGAGTTCGGTGCTTCCGGCCTTTTTCTCCTTTTTTTCTAAACTTTCCTGTCTCCGGCCCGCTACAGTGCGGTGCCTCCGGGCCGTACGCCCTAAAGAGCTTAATTGTCTCCTCCCAACCGGGGTTTCTTTCTCCCCCGTACGGTTGTTGGGTTCGGGTCAATTAAGCCTTAGCACGCCCCAAGAGCCCCGGGGACGCCCAGGTTCTTGGCCTTGCCGTGTTCGCGGTACTTTTTGGGTACCTTTTTTGCGGGTGAGCTGCGCTTCAGCTATGGGCTCTAAGCATTCAAAACCAATCCCTCCATCCTCCCCACTCGGGCAGCTTCTGAAAGCTCTGGAGCCTCATGCCCTCATTCAAGTCATGGGCTCTGTAACCAACCCCCGCACCTGAAAGGCTGGTGCAATGCCATCCCTCCAGGGACCCTCTGCTCTCGCCGCCATGGATCCCGGACAAACCTCAAACTCCATACCCCCCCCCCACCGCTCCTGGAGGGGCCACTCGCTCTCGCTCCGCCCAGTCGAGCGATAGCGATTGGCTCACACATTCCTCCTCCTCCCAAGGTTTACTCGCCTGCACCTTTCTCCCATGTCACCTGCACCTTTCCCTGGTCGCCTCTGCGCGTGTTGGTAGACTTGGGGTGCCACGGTTTTTGCGGGTGTTTTCACGGCCTTGACCATGGGAGCCAAGCCATCCAGACCTCTCACTCCGGCCTCATGCTTTAATGCCTTACACTTACACAGCCATTTTTTTTCGGTTCCAGCCTTTTGCCCCTCCCCTCTGTGGCTTTTTGTTATGGCATGGCGGCTCACCAACAGAGCAAACAACACGTGGCAGTCGCCATCTTGGCTAAAGGCCAGATGGGTCAGGTGACTTTTTCCGCCCTCTTGGCTGAGGGCCAGACCACATGACCACACTCTCCCGGTTTTACTCCCAGTTTTACCCTTCCTTCTCACCCGGTTTTCACTAAAATTCTCCTGTTAACTCTGTTACATGTGTTTTGAGCAATGGCATGTCTCTGATAGGGCCCATCAGAGTTGTCCACTTGCCCAATTCCTGTACACTCTTTCTATACATAATAATACATATATTTTAAACTGCTATGTACCTTTAAGTCTCTTAAGCTGTTCTCTACCATTGTCAGTTCTGCCACTAACCTTATATTACAAGCAGTTTTTTCCCTCTATCTGCCTTTTTACAAATGTAAATCTTACCTGTTGAGAGCCAAGCTCAGACCCAACTTTCCAAACGAATTCTATACTATAGTTATACCTGATAAACAGCCCTCAACTGCTCAGAGATCTGGGGAATGTGATATTTAAGTATTTAATTTTTAAAAACTTTTCACAACAATAAAAAAGAGACAGGTTGGCTCCTAGCAGCAGCTCTCTGCTCCCTCCAAAGAAGTCAGAAGACAGACACACACAGAACAACGTCCTTCTGCATTTCGCTTCGACTGCAGAGCGCTGACCATTGGGAAAACCTGCCTTTCATCTGAAGTAAAGACCTCTAGACGTGGACGGAATCACTGGAATCGACAGCCTAGCTGCTCAGGTCAAGGTGGGCCTGTCTTCCTGCAGATTTCTTAGCCCACAGGATATTCTGGAGCCTGGCAGGCCCTGCGCTAAACAACAAAGTTCAAGTGCAACCTTCAGCGACCATGGAGGACCCAAAAAGAGTAGCTCTGGGTGCCAACCAAGTAAGTTCTCTGTTATTTTCTAATCAGTAACTCAAGTAAAATCTTATCCTTCTCAAAGATCTCTGACAGTTTGACAGCTGAGAGGTTTTGCAAGGTGACCTCACCAAACAAATTTCAAACCAAATTTATCTCTTATGCTACAGTCATTATGTGTCTAAAACTTCTGTTTTCACAAATCCAAGGAGTTCTCGTGAGTTCCAGGGAGCTGAATAAAAGAATCCATCTTAAACAGGTCAGATACCCCCTCAATCCCCTGGTCCTAAAAATTTTTTTCCCCCTTAATTTAACTTTGTTCTTTGTTCTGCCAATACCTTAAACAGGGTAAGAGATACCAGACATTTCCATGCCACAGACATCGGTCAAAAGCAAAGAGACCAGCTATGCCAGGATGTTCCCAGCACCCAGCCTTCTCTCGCGCCCCCCCCAAAGACGACGCCCACAATCAGCTGGAAGCAGTCTTGAGAATTCGCCGCCCCAATTCCTTCAAACTGGAGTGTCTAATTTGCTTTTTATTAAAAGCAAGATGTGGGAATGTTGTTCTTTTGGTCCCTGCCCTAGCCACGCCCACTCCTTTTAACTCCTGACCCCGCCCTGACATCGCTCTCTTTCTGCTTTTCCTCTCACACGGGGCTTTTGCCTCTCTCTCTCCTCTCTCTCTCTCCCCCCTTTCTCTCTCTCTCTCTCTCTCTCTCTCTCTCTCTCTCTCTCTCCCTCTCTCTCTCTCCCTCTCTCTCTCTCTCTTTCCCTTTATTTCTTTCTCTCCTTGTTAATAAATTCTTATATAGCTATTTCCTGTGTTTATATGTCTGACCCGCCGCCACCGCCACCGCCGCCACCGCCGGGACCCGCTGGAATTTGCTGCCGGGCGGGGGGACCCCAGAGATTTAATTAATTAACAACAGATACATTGTAAATATTTGTAAGATAAAAATAATCAGTAAACTATATGTTCATTTAAAATTTAAATTTACAAGGTAGGTTACAGGGTATATTGACAGTTTTCAAAATCTATTCTGCTATACATTTGGTGTTGCATACTGAGATCAACACATCAATGTTGCTACTCTGACTGTATTATTTAATCTTGAATCAACTCCTGAATTGAGATTGTCATACTGAGTAATCATGATTTAGTAAAAGACACCAGTAAGTATGGTGTCACGTAATTTTTTTCATTAGAAAATTATGTGTATTCTTTTTTTCAGCTTCTATTAATTAATATCATGACAACTACTCTTGCCATATTTTTGTGTTTTATTTTGTGTAGTAAGCCTAAATTGTGGTAGTCATAAATCTTTAGTGGATAAAGACAAATAAATGCTTATTAAATGAAGGGCCTAAGAGGGAAAACACATAGTAACAAAGGTTCATTGATCATTTTTAGGCTTAAAATGTCTGATTTTTAAAACAATTATAATCTATGAATTACTTTATTGAATGTTCCACTCAAAAACAAGCCATTAAAATTTCCTGAGAATTTTAAATGTAATACTACTCCAAATTCCCATTCAAAAAAAAAAAATCCTTTGAAGCAGTTATTTTTCTCCTTTCTGGTTATGGAATTAGTTATACATAGTTCATTCCCCTCAATTACTATGTTCATTCTCTTAGACTTTTTTTATTTTATTTTATGTGTGTGAAGTTTAGTCTGCATGTAGGTATGTGTAACACATGCTTGCCTGGTGTTCTCAGAGGCTCGAAGAAGGCAGCAGATTCCCTGAGACTGGAATCATGGACTGTTGTGAGCCACCATGTAGGTGCTGGTAACAAAGCCCAAACGTGCTGGAGGAGCAACAAGGGCTCCTAATGGCTGAACTCTCCAGGTCTAAATGTTCATTCTCTTGATAACAGATTCAAGATGAACGTTCAAGAACACATGTGAGATGTGAAATTAAAATTTTATATTTTATTAAATTCTTTTCATATTACCAAAACATTCAAAGAGATATTGAGGATTACTATACCTTTCCTCCTCTTTGATCAATAACATAAATAACATTGGTTGAAATATAACTATTTGAAAAGTGTGGACATGGATGCCTTTTTTCTCCCTATGCTTAAGGATAAAAACAAAAATCAAACATCCATTCCTAAAGCCGCATTCTGATTTGTATGTAAGTTAAATGCCTAAAAATAATCCATATATATGATACAAACATATAAACTCACACATACACATAATACATTCAGACAAGCAAGTTCAAATAATTCTATCTGATTTTATAATTCTTTACACATGCAGTTTAAAACAAATTAACCCTAATCATGAAGGGCTGACAAGAAAATCTAGGATAACAGTATAGAAAGAATTACAATTCTTCTTATAAAGAGTAAAATTACAGTGCAATATTAAAATTCTTTCTGGGTAATCATCTTGCATAAAGTTAAAAATAACATAAAAACATTTTATAATTCATAATTTATTTTTATGATGAAAAGATTCAGTGGAAGGCAAAAAGGAAAATGTGATCAACCTTGATGCTGATATCAGAAACTGATGAGAATTAAGAAGAGAGACCAGGATCAGCAGTAAAGACAGGTACACTCAGGTGACAGTGAATGGATCAGCAAGTTATATTCATATGTTAATTACCTTCTTTGTGTATGAGAAAACGATGCTGAAAGAAGAGGAGGCCTTGAATTTAGGGGTTTTTGAATATGGCAGAGATGAACAAAGTTATGGAAGAGGGAGAAATGATAAAATTACATTTGCAATTTTTTTTAATTAAAAGTAATAGAACAGAGATGACACTATAATGCGCTTTTTATGGTTGATTCATTACAACTCTATGTTCCGTCTTGCAGTGGGGACCTAGTGAAACAGAAGGAATCCTGCAGAGTCCTGAGAGCACAGTAGCATAACTGTCATCATGTCTATGCTGCACACATGATAATCTACCAAGTTTTATAAGAGAGAATAAATAGATGTGTTAATCATATGGTCAGAAGAGAATGTCTTTTAGTGGATTCTTAATTGATCCTGGATATTTGGAGAATTAAATAAAATGCATTTAACTAATGTGGACCCAGGAAAAACTACCCACACATGTGACTGAAAATGTAATTCAAGTTCTGCCTGCCTTGCCACTTATAATAGAGTCTTCATGATTAGATGTTTTATTAAAATTTTATCTTCAAGTTAGGATCTCTCTTATTAGTATCTAAGTAGAGAAAAATATTCATTATATATTATTAGCTTTTAAAATGAACACATTCATTTTGCTGGATTAAACAGTTATTAGGTAATAGCTACACACTGTGTGTATGGGTATGTATGTGTGTATGTGTGTGCATGTGTATGTGAGGGAGAGAAAGTGAGAGGAACAGAGAGACAGAGAGAGGTAGTAGAGATGCAAAGTCCCCAGTTCTGTAAGAGGTATTTGTAAAGTATTTAGTTTTACCTTATGCTGGCAGTTTGGTAGTAGGCTATCACCATCTTTAGCTGATAGGTGTCTTAAGTCAACCTTTTTACTCTGGATCTTATGTTCTACAGAATGACTGTTAAAGGGCACTTACTCTGAGGGAAGCGAGGCGGGTTGTCATTGACATCTGTTAGTGTGATGTTCACTGTGGTGGTACCGGATAAACCCCCCATCTGGCCACCCATGTCCTTGGCCTGTATGACCACCTGGTACTGTTCCCTGTTCTCTCGGTTCATGTTTGGTAAAGCTGTCCTGATGATACCTTTGAAAAAAATACAAATAATGTGTTATCACACTATGTTTGTAGGCTGCCAATTTAATCAAGCACCATACTTATGACATCAACTTATACATATGTAACCATTCAACATTAAATTCACACAGATCTTTGGAGTTCATTTTGTTTTCTATCGCCCGGGAACCTCATGTGGACTATAGTGATCTAAGCTTACAAGTAAAGTCTAAGTTATATTTCTATTAGTTCAATCAATTGTTTACTTTGAGTTTTTAAATACACAAGAATCAGACTGAGGACACATTAAAGGAGTGAAGTAATTCCTATGCAAATATGAAGGCCCAGTTTTAATCCCCAACCTCCAGATAATGACAGTAAGGGCCTGCCAACTGAACTCTTGCAGGGCACTACAGAATGGTTTCTGGGATTTAATGGCCAGGTTATTTAGCCAAACTGTTGGGGTTCAGGTTCAATGGAAGACCTTGTTAAAAAGCAACACGTATATCTACTGAAAAGTACACTTGATGCCCCAATATGACCTCCATATACATTTGCACAAATGTGCATATATCAAGTATATATATGAACACACACACAACAAATAAAAATCCAGCATGGCTCTGCTGTTACTCTCCTGAGTGTGTGAATACTTAGGTTTTATTTTTGTTCACTCATTTATACTTGTAAAGATCACAAACATGGTAACTTCAGCAAACACCAATACATTGTTTCTGACCTGTTTCTGGCTCCACGGAGAAATAAGGCTGCCCTTGAAGTATGCTGTATATGACTCTGGCGCTGTTCCCGTAGGAAGGGTCGTCAGCATCGGTAGCTGTGACTTGCACCACAGAAGTACCTGAAGTATCCAAATTCAGCTTAGTTCTGCACAGTACCAGAAGGAGGAGCAAAAGTGCTGGTTTTCATTGAAGACTTGAATGATCTTTGACTTTAAAAATGACCACTTTAAGAAACTATACAGTTGGACGATAGACATATAGATAAAGGTATATAATGTTGGAAATGAATCTTAAGTTCAACTTCACAATATTTATTTAGCCAAGAGGTGTATGTTTATGCACCAAATAGATAATTTTGCAGTATTTCAGAATATAACAGACATGGTTCCTTTATAAATATTGAGGTCGATATTAACATGAATTTTCATATAATAGTCTTATATAAAGGGCACATCTAAATCTCAAAGGAGTAAGTATATTCTTTCTCCCTCTGCACTAATTAGCTCTAAAAATAACCAACTTCTGCTCTAGAATACAATTTTATGAATAGATTGAATTCCAAATATAGAAAAATCCAAGATGATCCCACGATCCCAGAACAACTAAAATCTGTCTAGTAGGGTTCATGATATCTGTAAGGACTATATGCTTGGTAACTGTCCAAAGTCTTTGGGGTTTAGCAGAGTGCAATAACACTCACAGAACAAATGTTCTGAGAAATGTAAGAGTTTGGTTGCTATTATCAAAACAGCAATAGTTACTATTTTGAAAAATGCTTATATTAATCTAAACAAGTCCACACAGAATTGGGACATTTGGTTTTCTATGAAGCCAAATATATCTCAATCTAAAAATATTATCAAGATTTCTAGGGGTTTGAATATATTATTATTAACTATTTAATAAAAGTAAAGTATTTTCAACTTCCTACTCAATATATTACACTTAGTAAGATTAAAAATAATTCCATTTTCTTAAAATTATACTTTTACATTTTATTTTATATATTTCACAATCCAATGTTGTTCTTCTGTATAAAATTTTTGTATGACTATGAGGTTTCAGTGTGATATTTTTAATATGAGTATATAAGAGCAGATTTTAACTATGTGAATGTTAAAATGCAAAGGTATATGAATATTTAAGAAAATAGAAGATAATCTGTCTTTTATTTGAATATGTAAGCAATCTAAGTAAAAGCTTTTGATAAATTGCGATGTGTATACCTAAATAAAACCATATCATATTACTGGTACTCACTGGGGTTATGTAAATATGTGGATTATAGCAGCAGAGTTTTGATACATAAATATTAAAATACGAAGGTATTTCAGTATTTAAGAAAATGAGAGTTAATCAAAGTATTAACTTAAGCAAAATCTTTTGATAAACTGTGACAAGAATATATAAGTGAAATCGTATCTTCCTGCTGCTACTCTTGCTGTACCAATCTATGGTCTATAGTTCTGACTAACTCTCTATTGGCCTATAGTTGCCTTTTTTCTGTTGGAGGATTTCAAATGTTTTTAAAATATATTGGTGTTGAGCATGTACATAAAATTTTCCATGTTGCTTCCTGTAAACAACACAGTATAGCAATTATTGAGATAAATAATAGGTTTCATGACTAGTTTAACATATGCAGGAAGACATTCATCAGCATATGTACATACTATGCCACTTAAGGGACTGAATATTCAGTATCTGTAGGGGGCTCAGATGTGGGCCCTGTGGACAGTGGGAAACAACTCTAATCCTAAAATATTTGTCTTCAGGCCCTTACAAAATTAAGATGACAAGTGCCATCTTAATTTTCTCTACTAAAATGTACCGGCATATTCTTGATTTTTGAGATCTACCTAAGTGTGCTGTGCAGATTTGCAAATTCACAAGACATTTAAAATACATTAATAACCTTTTTATGACTCATTGCTTCTGTATTCAAAAATATGTGTGTTTTGAATAGGGAATAAAAACGGTGATGTAAGCTAATTGAAGACAATATCACAAGATTTTTTTGCAATTGCTTTCATACTTTTCATACCATCTTAAAAACTGTAACTGCACTTACCTACGACGGACATTTCAGGAACACTAGCAGTATAAATTTCCTCTGGGAACGTTGGCTCATTGTCATTGATATCATGGATTTTGATCACAAATTCAGACTCTGGTTCTACTGGCCTCAGAGTTCTTCTGTTAATAGCTTGAGCACGTAGAGTATAAAAGGCCTTTTCCTCCCTATCAATTCGTCTTGTGGCATGAATATCACCTGTTTTTTCATCAATAATAAAAAGAGTACCAGCTCCGTCTCCAGATAAAATATATTTGAGCGATCCATCTCCTTTATCTTGGTCTGAATGAAGCTAGAGGAAATAAAAATGAGCATATCTGTGATGAAGTCTAAGGAATGGGCAAAAGAATTCAAAGGTGGCCCTTCAAATCCCATCACACATAATGGGGTCAGTAATCTCAATACTATAAATCAGAATTGAGTAACTATCAGTTCTATCACACTCAAGAACCGCCAAGGGTTTTTCATGTAGCATTGTGATTCTTTATTCTAAACAGAAAATAATTTCCCACATTAAATTAAGTTCTCTCTTCCTGCTTGGTATATAACTATTTCTTTGAACAAATAAATCCTGATAAAGACATAGCCATGAAGGTATCAACAACATACTTTCAACTATTTCTGGAAATGTTAGGTTATTTTTCTCTCATATTTGACCAGGAATTCAGCTCTTATCAACTTATTATTGGTTGCTTTTTTCTGCTTGGTAATTAGTAACATCTTAGGATTTCTAACTCTTTCAAGCAAACATGAGACAGACTCCAAATCTGGTAACAATAAATGTAATGTTTGGTTTCATATAGAAGATGCCCACTACCATGCAGATATTTGTGTATCTTAGAATAGAGCACAGATATTTATGAAATATTAATACATATATGCTAAACAATAAATAAATGATAATATAAAATATCTCCTAACTTTGTACCTTGCCAAAATATCTTCTTAAAATCTGCAAAGGACAAAAGAATTCAAGAGAAGATTATGACTGACTTTCCTGTGTCTATAGCAAAATCACACCAAAACTTTGGGTATTGTTTTATCATATTAAGAGATGTATTTGTGATCTTGTGCACAGAACATCCTAGGGAGCGCATTGTTGCAGCTGAGCTGTGGGTCCAAGAACTTATGTGTACTGAGAAAATTCTATTTTTCTATTTTTCAAAGGTATCCCTAAAGGAAATCAGCCAGGCTTACAGACACATGGATGAGTAAATTCAGACTTTGAGAGAATAAACTGGAAGTCACTCTAAGACTAATACTTAAATTCTAGGCTGTTGAATAGTGGAGAGTAATGTATCCTAAGCATCTTCCAGATAATATGACTGTTCCTAGGCAATATTACTCCATCTCTACTTGTCATTGGATTCTTAGCTTGTGGAAGAAGCTTGTCCACAGAAAGGACAGAAATTTGGAATAATTATGATTATAACTATGCCTTTAGTTGTACCACAGAACCACTGGTACTGACTATGCCATGACTATAATTTTAATATTGCAATAATATGCACTTTTTTACTTACTGATACTTCTACTTATATGGCTTTCTTATTCTTTAGAGCATGGCCTACAAATTTTATATGAAGGGTAAAGTAAATAATGGGAAAGGAACCTTAACAGGGGAAAGGAATGTGAGGGTAGGGTGGAGAAGGGCTTGGGGAAGAATATCTAACTCTAAGAATGTATTAAAAGTCACATCGAAATTTGCTTCTTAAAAAACTTTATACATGTGAATATTTATATAAAAGTGTTTAATTGGAGATACACTATGTAGGGAATTATGTCCATTTCAGAAGTCCCAGTTTTCCAAATTAAAAGCCCAGTGATAGATATGGATACCTCTCTTCAATTCTGTCAAAAGTGTCTTAAAGACTCCCAAGGCGAGAAACAATAAGCATGTTGCTCTTTGTTTTGCATCAGAACTTGATAGGAAAGATCTACTGCTGAAGATCTGCCCCCCACCCCCCCACACACACACATTGATTGTAGGACATGGAGAAATCAAGATGATACTGACTGGAAAGCTTCCTCCCGGCTGGCTAGCTCTCATTATTGAGAACTTGTTGTGCAAGCTTCTGAACAGGAGGAGAGCTAGCAATCTTAGCAAGCTGTGAACCTTGAGAGCTTAAGTAATGACCCGTATGGCAAGATTATCCCCATGGATGCAGTAGTGCATAAACTATGAGGCTACCCAACCATTTTTATGATTGTGTTTAAGACCTGCTCCCTAGAAGGAAACTCATGGCCCTTTTGAAAAATGTACCAAAAACCCACAGTTGGGATGCTCATAGGTTCAGGGCGGAACTAATAACTATTAATTTCCAAAAGAACACAGTATTAAACTGCCCTCCAAAATCACATTTCTCTAGTCATGGGTTAGTGCAGGTCTCAGACTTCATCTGAAAAACTTTCAGCTGTGGAAGGTGGTTAACAGAGAAAAGTATAACTCACCAAACTGCGGAGAATAAGTGAAAGATGAAGGCTGAGCCAAAGATGAGACATTGTATCTCATCTTCTCCCCAAAGATGAGGTGTATGTATCACAGTAGAAGGACCAGGTTTTAAATGGCTAGCTAGCAAAGACCAGAGGAAAACAGTGTCTTCTGGACATAGCAGAATCCCTGCACTCATGAATTCATAGCAGCTGTGGTTGCCTGTGCAAAATCTGCCCCAAATCAACCCTGTCAATATTTTGAAATACAGTTGGAAGACTTTCGTGAGTCCACACTGTTAAATGAGAAGTTAAGGGGAAGTGAGGATTAATCTGGAGGGAGTTAACGTGAGCAGCTAGGGAGAATATGATCATAATACATTCCACCAATACTTAAAAATTTAAACTATTTATGGAAATAATATATATCCACAAATGTTAGACTTTTAATAGTCACATAAGATATCAGCATAAATCAAAAGAGCCATGCCACTCTCTATTCTGGATCATTAAAGTATAGCAATAACAGTTATTTACAAAGATATAGAATGTGAATTATACATTTATTTAAATAAATTGGATTTGCTCTTTAGGTCATTTATATCAAAACACAAGACAGTCAAAGCTAGGAATTTTAATTTGGTTATTTCCCATTTAACACAAAAATGTATTATTTAACTGAGGTATTTTTGTTAATGACAATTATGTATGCTTATTTTATATTAATGAACGTGAATGTTAAAGATTTGTGAGTGCTTATGTCTATGGATATTTGAGTAGTGTGCTCACGTGGAAGACAGGACAACATTCTGTGTCTCTCTCTACTGATCTCTACCTCAGTTTTTAAACCTAGAGCTGGCTGCTCCAGATACACTGCTAGCTGGGCCAGTCTTGGGTATCCCAGAATTACAAGCTGCCGTCCGTGCATTCTGACAATGGAACCTCAGGTCTTCAAGCTTAGAATTGCAGCCACATGACCAACTAAGTCATCTGTCTAACCTCCAACTTTATGCTCATATTTTGTTATAATGAGCATAAAATAGTCAAACTAAGCAAGAATGAACATATTTACTCATACTATTGTGCTGCTAGTTCCAGATAGATTTACAAGAGTAGTTTACTTTGTAAAAATGTTTATGCTCATTAGATTTAGCAATCCCCTCTATATATGACTCTGTTCTTCTTATTCTTGGGCAAATAATTCATTATTAGTGACATAATGGATGTGCATATATGAAATATGTAGGTACTTTAGTGATAAAAAGAAGCTTCAGAGCAAAGAGAATTTTACTGTGTATGTAGCTATTTGGAAACAACAATATGAGTAAACTCAGGAAGTATCTGTTATTAATCAAAAAACTCTCACAAGTCGCATATGAGTGTGTAGTCCAGGAATCACTCTTAAGTAGTCAAGAGATTGATGGTTATTAGCATCCAAAAATGTACTCGGCTGCTCGGAAACACTCCAATTACATGCATTGCAACACTGTGGTCATCTTCCCAGTGTCACTCTAAGCATTACAGATTTCTTACTCTGTCTGAGAAACACAACAAGCCAATGCTATTGATATTATCAATCACTTGACCAGACAGCACTGTGGTTCACAGTAGTCAGTTTCTATTTCTATTAGCTATTCATCCAATAGCTTTAGTTTAAAATTTCCATAAAATCAGGTGCTTTTAAAAGCAAATGAAAAATTCCATCTGTGTTCCATGGAAGACCCAAAGGAGACATGCAAACCATATATGCAGAGAAAACTCTACAGCGCTTGCAGTAGTGAAAGTGGATCTACTAAGCTTGTACTATCTAAGCTATCAGATATAAACTGAATATGGTTTGGGAACTGAAAAAATTCTTTTACAAATTTTGTATCTCAGAACATTCGGTGAATGTAGAGTAACCACCTGAGATGTAGCGCGTAGAAATATACAAGGCAAGAAGCGTTCCACTGCTCTAAGTTAAGCATGCGAAAGAAAACCTTCCCAGATTATATATGTATACATTTATATAGTAGGATTTGGGTTATTTGAAGCAGACTTTAGACTAAAAATCACAGTTGATTGTGTTGTTTTTCTTTCTGCCCTTTGCTTAGGCTACAGAGAGTGAAAATCAACTCTTGTACATGGACCACATGCTGTGGGAGTTTCTGTTGGATTAGAAAGTTGAACAAGGTAGCAGCAAAGGTGAAGGAGGACGGCTGGAAGTCAGACTGTGGTTTTAAGAATCTGAGAATGAAAAATTGTCTACTTTATTCAACAGGAATATAATTAAGAGAAGCAAATGCCAGCTGCAAATGCAGGACTTTACTTGTTAAGAAGCTACAGACAGAGTAAGTGTTTCTTCAACCATTAGGTTTAAGATTAGTGATGAAACAGTTTTTTTTTAAGCTCTGTCTTTTCTTACAGTGAGGAAGGATTCAACACAACTGACTATTACAGTGGAATAAAAGATAAAGGTGGGGGTGATTAGGTTCTTATTCCTACTGTATGGTAATAAAACAGTATTCAAAAATATATGAATTAGATAGACAGGAAATGTAACCAACATTTTGACTGTGATAAACTTTTATATCTCCTGAGATGTGGGTAATTAATCTATTTCACACATAAAACTAAAGGGTTACAAGGTCTTTTCTAATTGTTATATTGGTGGCAATGGTTTCATTAGATTCAGAAGGAAAGAAACAACATAATTCTTCAGTTTGCTCTTATCAAGTCTTTCTATGTTCAAGTCTCTTTATTATTAGTTTTCATAACAGTTTTATTATTTGTTTCCTTTGACAGAGTTTTTTATATCAACTATAATTTGTCGTGGAGTAATTTTACATGAGTACACAATGCATACCTACCGCTCTCACTCCCCAACCATCGTTACATTGGTCCCACCCTCTTCACCGAAAACCTGCCTGTCTCATTTTCAAGTCTACTCATTTTTATTTATGACTGACAGGTTTTTTTTTTCCAGGACTATCTGTTTGAGTGTAGGTTTGAGGATATTCTATGGAGCTAAGTAGACTCAGTAGTGGGTGCGGAATTCCTCATCTGTCACTAGGCTGTAGTTAGTTGTCCAGTAAAATGTGAGACCCTATGAGTTCACCCTCCATCTGTGATGTGCTTGTAGAGAGGGTCAGGCTTCTGTGAGAACTGTGTGATGGACAGGTATGTTATGTATGTAGTTATGCATGATGTAGTTATTGTGTTATGTATGATGTAGTACACCAGTTGTACTGAGTCTAGAGGGCAGCAATAAGAAGCTTTCTTTATTGGTTTACTTTACTTTCTGTGAATAACTTCTCCACATTCTTCCTGGTATTGTTTCTTTCTTATAATCTTACACATGGTACACGATGACATACACACTATTTCACAAATCAGCTTCTTTACTGAGATTGTACACGGGTTTATTCCTTTAGAACTACGCTTTCTCAATGCCCTTTTTTGAGTATTAGGGATCGATATTTACGCTTATTTAATTGAATTGAAAAAGTCAGGTATTTATGGTGAAAAGAGATCGAGTCGATTGATCATATGCTCAAAAGCTCATAGCATCAACCTTCAAAGAAAAACAATACTTTGTATGGGTTGTATTTTGCTATTTTATTATGTGAGACATAAAATTTTCTTTAAATACAAAGAGAAGAAAGAGAGAGAGAGGATGGAAAAAAGGAAGGAAGGAAAAGAAAATAGATTATTGTGGCTTTAACTCTGCAGGAACACCTGCTTTCCGGTGTGAAACATTTGGCCACAAATCTTTAAGAAGAATTTTATGTTAATACTGACCTTTCCTTTCCTTGAGGAAAGCCTATTAAAAATTCACAACCTGCTGTGTTCCTTGTAAATTCTCTATAGATAAAGGACATGGCAAGATGCATGGCAACTAATGAAAACAGGACAACTGCTTCTGTACTGCACATTAAAATCATCTCCCAACTCCCTAACTTTTAAACTCGGATAAGCTTAATTAAAATCTAATACTGTACCAGTTTACGTCAAAGAGTTAATAGGCTAAAGAAAATTCCCAAACAAACATTAAAGAATGCTTGATACTTTGAAATGTAGACTATTTCTGACTATTCATACACTCCTCATAAGTTTCCATGAAATAAAGTTTGTAAGATAATACAAAGGGCAATAGAACTTGTTTCAAAATACCTTTTTCATGTATGAGTCCAGGCAATAAATGTTTATTGTAAAAGAGTTAAATCAAGGTACATTTCAGGATTGATAATGTATATCCAAATTCTATTGATTGGGTGGCTTCCAAAGAAAAGGAAGGTATGTCTTTTGATTCTAGATGTGGATTAGTGGTTTGCCTGATTTATGTCCTCCATAGGTCCGCATCTTTAAATATCTGGTCTTCAGCTGGTGATTACGGACTCTTTAGTAGTCCGTCCGCTGGAAGAAACACATCAACAGAGGCAGACACAGAGGATGGGTAGCTTTTTTCCTGCTTCCATTTGGCTCTCTAAATTTTGGTTTTGGATGAACATGTGATTTCTCTTCTTCCTACTCTAGCTGCCAAGCCTTCTTCCTGCTATTCCTCTCTAACCTTTATGTCTATCTCTCTAGAATCACGAGACAAAGTCATTTCCTTTTCTGGGAAGTCAAGGATCACTGTGCCAGAGTCCTTACTGCAGGTGAGGGTTTGTTATATTGAGCATATTTGTGTCTACTAGCTGCTTTTCTCCACTGCTGGGAAAATGGAGAGGGTTTTCTTGGGCAAGAACACTGACTTAACGCATGAGAAATTGTGCTATTCCAACTTTTTAATCACTGTGAAAAAGTGCTTAAGCGTCTTGACACTTGCAGAATTGCTAAAAAGTGCAAATGTAAAGGATTTTGGGACTTAGAGCAGAAATTAGCAGCAAGCCTCTATAAAACCATTAAAAATCCAGTTATGTAGCACCAGATTACAAATGGTGGGATGGGGCACACAAGAGAATAGTAAGGAAATATTAGAATAGAGCAAAACTAAAATCCAGCACAGACCATTAAATCCTGTGGCTGTGGTGGCATTTCCAGCATCTGAAGCAAGGGTGGCATGAGGTAGATTTCGCCACCCCTGTCACGGTGCAATTCCTATTATAGTCCCCCGTGCCTGTCTCTTGGCTATATTTACTCATTGTTTTCTACTTTCCTTGGCAGACATTTTTAGGTTTCAGAGATTGTCAGTGTGCTAGGATTTCCATTCATTCCTGGTATTTATCTCGGTTTCACGCATTGCCTTCTCAGGGATTCTGAGCCTGACATACATTCGCTGACCTTCTTAGCTTTCTTTGGGATTTTGAGTCTAAGGTGCCACAAAGACACACTTTTTACATTCTGTGTATTTCCCAGGTGAGCAGGACCTTCATCTTATCAAGGCCAGTGCTAGGTCACTGCCAGCTATATCCCTTGGAACATAGTTCAATCCAGCTCGGGGTGCTTGGGTAGAAATCAGAGTGAACAGGATTATTGTACACAACTTCCTTCATAACCTGTGTGTGCTGTTCACTGTGGAACTCTATATCTTTTAACTGAGAATATCTTTTAACTGAGCATAGACTTTTTCATATCTTTGAGTCTGCAACGGGTAAGAAAGGCTACACAACTTTCTGAGATGTACTTTTCCCACTGTGGTGTTTTAAGCCACTTGGCTACAAGTAATCATGTACTTCTTTTTCCAAGAGACAAACAAAACAAAAGAATACACATAAACACTTTTAATAAATTCAAATAACTATAGCCATTCCATAGTATCAATGATTGATTAAAATAAAATAAACACCACCTTCAAATTCTGTCTCTCACAAAGCCTCATTCCGTGGATACAATGTGTAGAATGTCATTAGTGTAGTAAACCTAAGAGCCAGGTTCAACTCTCTATGGAATATTTGCTGCCATTTGAAACTCCATGAGCAATCCTCATTGTCTATATTTTATTAGATTTTTCTTTTCTAAATTCCCACTGAATTCACCCATTAGACATTGTTTATAATTTGCTTAAAAAACTTTTATTCTTCTCTCATACATTACTTTCAGACTGAATTTTTCCTCCCTCCACTCCTAGTCCGTCTCAGCAGCTCCCCAGATACAATCAATATTGGTTTCTCTTTTTAAAAAATCAAAACAAAAACAACAACAACAACAACAACAACAAACGGCCTCCCAGGGCAGCCTAACAAGATACAACGTAACTGGGCACAAGCCCTCATATCAAGGCTGGCCCAGGCAATCTAGTAGTAGGTAAAAGAGTCGGACAACCCCAACTCCCATTGTTGAGAATCCCACAAAAACACCAGGCTAAACAACCACAAGGCATTTTCAGAGAACCTAGCTCAGACCCAAACAGGGTCCATTTGCTGCTTCTGTCTCTGTAAGTCCCTTTGAGGTCTGCTTAGTAGATTCTGTGGCCAGTGCTCTCATGGGGTCCTCTCTGATGACGATTGGGGTAGGCACTGATCTATGAGTATAGCAGAATGTCATTAGGAATTGTTTTCTTTCTTTCTTTCTTTCTTTCTTTCTTTCTTTCTTTCTTTCTTTCTTTCTTTCTTTCTTTCTTCAGCTGTGCTTGATTCCTATACTCACTTGCATCTAAAAGGCTATCCATTTTTTTCCCCTGTTTTCAAAGGCTTTTGAACAGCATGGCCGGATAGTCACAAGAAAAATTTCACTTCGATACCAACTCCTTAAATTAGTCAGACCTTTGAAATGTCATGAAAAAAGAACTCCCGCTGACACCAACTTAAATGAATGAAATAGCTCCTTGTTCCCTGTTTTTAGGGTTTCTAGTAAATTCAGTTGGCAAGGGTGTACTAGGGCTGAGCTAATCAATTCAGGTGACCCATGCCACATCTACCTTTCATAGTTGTTATATCTACCCTCTAACCCAAAGGTTCACAATCTGTGGGTTGAATCCCCCTTGGGCATTGAATTACTCTTTAATAGGTGTCACATATGACCATTGGAAAACATAGATATTTACACTACAATTTATAATAGTAGCAAAGTTTCAGTTTTGAAGTAGCAAGGAATATATATATACACACACACACACACAAATATTGGAAACTATATATATATATATATATTGGTTGAGGGTCACTATGACATAAAGAACTGTATTAAAGTGTCACAGGATTAGGAAGACTGAGAACCACTCTTCTAACCAATCGTCACCTTTTGCTTTCCACATCTTCTGTATAAACTGTGCTGTGTCCATGCATGGAAGAAACAATTTATTCTGTACATTCAAGCCTCTATGATCTGTCTTAGCAAACACCTCCAAGATGTGTATGTAATTCACTCAACTTCCAGAAAATAATCAATAAATATTACAAACCTCTTTCATCCATACATCACAGGCACCTCTCAAAGACCCTATCCCTAACATCGTCACCTGGTAGTCAGAAATGAGAAACGAGAGGTGAAACACACCTTCAGAGCATAGCACGTCTTCATCTTTCAATTTCAGGACATTATTTTTTTAATTTTCATGTCACTCAATTAAAAGTGAATTTAATGTAAAAACACAAAATATTTACCAATTCTATCCTAATAATGTGTTTAACTCATTATTAAAGAGATTAAAAATAAAGGTTTACTAAATAATTATTAAAAAGTGATGTTCTCGGTAAAGGACAAGAAATTCAGAACAGTTAATTAAACTACTTTTTTGTGGAAATATTTAATATTCAGAATAGTTGACAACATTTTAGATATTGATAATTGTTTACATTTGGCTCTATTTAAAAGACTGAGGAAGGACAGAGGAGATCAGAATTTAAAACTGTAACAAAATTTTGATAAATGAATTAAGAAAATTATAGTAAATACTATGTCAATTTAACAATTTTTCTCTCTATGCCTCTTACCTCCCCCCCTCGCTTTGTGTGCATGTGTGTGTGTGTTTGTGACTGCATGCATTAACCTAAAGCATCAGAAACTATTGAGTAGATTCTCTAACATACACCCTTAATTTTATGCTCCATTTCCTTTCAAACAACTGAGATACTTTATATTTATTTTTAAACCATCAGGAATGTGACAAATATGTCATCCTGTACAGGTGTCACCAACATTGGCATAATGCTCTAATTACTCCAGAAAGAAACAGTGCAACAATAAAAATTGAAGTACTGAATCAAAGAGGCCAATTTGCATCCAATAAACAGATAAAGAGGATCTAGCAACGGAACACAGCTGAAAGCACGGGAAAGCAGCAAACACCTGCTCGGAAATAAGTAAGCAGCACTTCATTCGGTTAGGGAAGTAAAAGGAGAAAGGGTGAAAGATCCTGTTGCAATGTAGAAAGTTAGCAAATTAAGTTGCAAAATGATCAATGTGTGTATCTATTCCTCTCGAGAATGCTGTGTAAATATTCATGAGACAGGAATGCATAGGTCAGCTTTATAAACCTCAATGAAACTAGTCTCCATTCAAAAATAGAAACAAAAAGGAGATAAAAGAGCAATAAAAAGATCATGAAGGAACTATAATGATTTTTAAATGTACCATATGTATTTTATTTAGCTTGATAAGTACATTTCTGAAAAATCCTTGGTGTCGTGAGCAGAGATGAGTACAAAGGATTTAGGAGTTAGGCAACGGGGTATTTATAGATCAGTGCTTGGAGGGTGTGGGGAACCATAGAACATCACCAAAAATAGGGTTGGTTTATCATTATAAAATCATGCTCCAGAGATCTGTTCAAACCATATCAAACCAACCAAACACTCCCCAACAAAAACGAAGCAAGCAAAATACAATATTAGGTCTAGATTGAGTAACTAGGAAATTGCCACATTTGATTTTCTATAAAGTTAGCCCATTACAATTATGACTATGGATCCACCTTAGAAGACACGGGAGATGTGAGGTCTCTGTGTGATACCATGGAGAATTATTAAGAGTTTGCTGATAAGGTGTGGAACTAGTAGGTGGATGGGTATGGAGTGCAAAATGATAGAGCCCATATCAGAAGTTTCTTGGAGAAACAATCCTCTTTCAGCATGAGGAGTTTCTCTCTGAGGCAGAAAACAAGTAGACTTTTCTTTTTCCCATTAAACAAATGAGCAATCGTGGCTGAAGTTATCAACTTGACATAGACTAACATCACCAAAGAGGAGAATCTCAGTAGTTGGCTTGCCCATATCAGATTGGCCAGTACGCATACACATGGAAAATTGTCTTAATTATTACTTGATGTAAGAGAAAGCCCACTGTGGGGGGCACCATTCTTAGACAGATGTTCAAACCTTGTTTAGGAAAGCTCGTTAAGCACAAGCTTGTTAGTGAGCCAGAAAGCAGCGTTTATCCAAATTGCTGATGCAAGCCACTGCTTGAGTTCCTTCCCCGACTTCCCTCAGTGATGGGCTGTCACCAGAAAGTGTAAGGCAAGTAGACCTTTTCCTCCTCTAAAATTCCGCATACCAATGAACAAAAACAGCAACTACAAGAACTAAAGATAAATACCAGACTCGATTTTACTGAAGATAGTTTTAAAGGTACTAGACAGAATATTCTTTCCTCCACCTTGAGGAGTCTAATACTGATATTGGATTATAACAAAGGTATCACTTTATATAATTAATTAATTAATTAATTAATTAATTGGTTTTTCCAAGACAGGGTTTCTCTGAGTTACAGTTCTAGCTGTCCTGGAACTTGCTCTGTAGACCAGACTAGCCTTGAACTCACAGATATCTGCCAGCCTCTGCTTCCCAAATGCTGGGATTAAAGGCATGTGTGCGCCACCCGTACCCGACTGCTTAATTTCTTTGCTTTCTTGTACTCATAGCTACACAAGGACTAGAACTGAGGTGAGCGAAAACATTAAAGGATACTAAAGGAGCTAGCTAGGATCATGACATTCATCGAAAGAGTTTATGTAAAATTTTAAATTGTATTTCTTTATATTAAATTAAAGAGAGTAAAGTGCTTTGAGGCTCTAAAGGTTTTGACGAGTGATGTTACAGAATTTTTATTAGAAGGTCTTTGTTTTCTACAGTTTACAGAGACACTTTCCCCATGGTAGCTATTGGATATCAAGCATATAACCTGATACCCCAAGGACCAAGCTAGAGCCTGCTATCTCCCTGGCTATCACAAAGGAGAGAAAAAAGGCATGGTGTTTAGACGAATACAGTCTTTGTTTTTGCTTTTGTTATGAGACCCTAAAAGAAACTGAAAGAAAGAATATCAATGCTATCCTTGAAACAGCGAACACACGTAGTATGTGCATAAAAATGATGTAAAGGACAGTATAGAGAGTACAAAGAGTCCCTAAGATACAGTCTTAAGTATTTCATTAAAAATTATTTTTCGTCAATTTTCTGTGTTTTCCGCAAAGAAAAGACGGGGGAATTGCTTCAGAAAAGGTGGTTGGTTGCCTGATCCTCTAAGTGACATCTAGAATTTCATCATCGGGCACTTATCTCTGACTGCTTTCCTTGATTTATCCTCATTTGTAATTCCAGGTAATCTGTAAAAAGTCTGATGTAGGTCTTATTAATAAAATAAACCAACTTTTCAATCTCCATGTATAGTTGTTTCATATTTTGCCCTCTGTATTCAGACTATGCCTTTTAATGTGTATGCATATATACCTAAAATTATCTATGCATTACATGTAACTGCATAAACTTTAGGGCTTCCCACACATATAATTTTAAAAACTTTAATTATTCTGAAAGACTACTCTTGCCATACTTTTCTAGAGAAACGTGTTTACTTTGTGTCACTATAGCATTTGCATTCTTTTCAACTCCTACTATTTATAGTACACGGCACACATTTATTAATAGACATCAATGGACATAAAGTCTAATTCTGCAATTGCATCTTTAAGAGGATCAAAAATTGGATGCATTTTACGATATTTATTTTAAAAAACATGAAGATTTTGTGTTAAATTATAAAAATTGCAGGGTGGAAACCATGAAGAGTTATTATGTTAAAACTATAATTTTTGCATTAAGAATATCTTGTTCTCTTCTAGCATAGAGGCGGATGGCAGGAAGATTATGAGTATGAGGCTAATCTGGGACACATCTCTAAATGCTGTCATAAAACAGGGAGAAGTCATGTGGGAGAGAGTAAGGCAGGGAAAAGAATGTTACTCTTCATATCTAAGTTTAAATAAAGTATAAAATTAGAATAATTGGAATATGATGTATACATGGTTTAACAGGTGAAACCATAAATGAAAACTTTCAAAGTTGTATTTCAGATAAAGAATTTTCTCTGTGTCATCGTAAACATCTTCAAATTAAGTTGAATAAAGCATTAGTTCTATCACTAAATGGATGCTGCCATTCCCAATGACAACTTGTAGAATATCCAGAGTGTCAAAACAGGAAGTAAAAAAGAAAAAGAAGAATAAATAAAATATGAGGTAGTTATGACTCAATCATTGCAAATATAATAGGAATTGAAGTAGAAGGAGGGGAATTGTAGGCATTTCCTAAAATGTATACTTACACATGTATAAATTAAATCAATGCCTTAACCAGAGAATAATAACCCATTTAAACCCACATACTAGCAAATAAAAACACTAGTACTTGGAATGGTTTATGTTATTTTGTGTGGTTTGCTTGTAGAATACCAAAGAACCACCAAACATTACTGGCTATTTCTAAAACTATTGGGTAACATTCAGAACTTGACAGTAACACCCTAATTTTGAAGACATCACACATATCAGCCATAGAACATATAGTAATATAGTATTCTCACAATATCTTCACAATCTCAAACCAAGTAAAATAGATGTAAGCATAAAGCTCCATCCTGATTTGAGAAACTCTTCGTATCGGATAGATATTGAGAAAGGAAGAGGGAAAGTCAATTGTCTTTAAGAATAGATCCGATCCCTGTAGCTGTGACCACACTCTAGGTCAGGTCCCATATCCAAATCTATTTGGGTAAAATAAATTGTACTAAGATGGGCTCAAAGAGCAACAGTAACAAGGAGAGAGAGAGAACAAGAAGCTGGGTGGATAGACAAATGAGGGTGTATCTGGGTAAAGGTGGATTAGAGAAGTGAATATGATCAAAATGCATTTTATGGAATTCTCAAAAAATAATTAAAATATTATTTTTAAAAAGAGAATTTTCAGGAATGGTGGTACATATGTTTAATCCAAGTACTTTGAGTAGCAGAGGCAGGAGGGTCTCTGTAAATTTGAAGCCAGTTTGGACTACACAGCTAATTTCAGGACAGCTAGTTTCAGGACACATAGGCACCCCATCTTTAAAAACCAAGAAAATAAATAAAAAAATAGAAAAATTAAAAAAAAGTCATAATGGTATAGATGTATCTGATGATTGGCTGCTGTCCAGGAAAACAGTCATTTGGGGTCTGTCCTTGTTAAGTTTTGGGTAATTTGACCCAAGTTAGAATCATTTCAGAATAGGGATGCTTAGTTGAGAAAAAAATCTCACCACTTTGGTTTGTGGGCAAACCTGTGGGCATCTTCTTGATTAACGGTTCATGTGAATGGTGTGGTGCTAGTTGTGTGGTGTTATCCCTTTGCAGGTGTTCTCGTGGTGTATAAGATCATGAGGGCGTGGCAGGAAGTCGTACCTCTGCTTGGCATCACTTCCTGTCTCCAGTTTCCTGCCTTGAATTATTATAGCCTTGAATCCTTCAGTGAAGGTGCTTATGGATTATGCAATAGAGGTGAAAGATGAAAATAACCCATCCCTCCCCGATTTGCCTTTTGTCATGGTGTTTTAGCATAGCATCAGAAACTCTAAGAGGGACATAGTGTTAAAAGTAAAAATCTATGGTTTATGAAGACAGTATTCCTGAAGAAATAATAATTCAAGACTGAAGTTCACAAAGTGGAAAAAACTGAAAGAAAATCCAACAAAACAAAATCAGGTACAATTGAGGTGCAGTAAATCTCATAAGGTGTGCAAACTTACAAACTATAGGTCATGCTAAATGCTATTCTGACAATTTCTGTATCATCATGTGTAATCATCAATTTTGTTAATGCTTCTCAGTTTCAAAATATAACAACCAAAAGAAAGCAAGAAAGACAATAGATGGACTTTGAAAGTCTTGTAGAAATGTCAGCCAGAACTGTAGGAGTTATACATTTTTCTACATGGGCATTCCACAGGTGTTTTAGAGCATTGCTTTTATCCCATTTGTCTATTAGCAAGCTAGTACCACTATTGTTGGAGTATCTCTAGCAAGAAGCATGTGGTGGGAATTTAAACCTCGCTGCAGCTATGTTGAGAGGTGAAGCCTTAAGAGAAGAGATTAGGACAGGCGCGTTCGAGAGTGTTGCCCTCCTAAAGAGCCTGATGCTGTTATCACAGAAGAGTGCTCCTCGTCATGGGAATGGCCTGCGAATAAAAGGACACATTTGTTTCTTTGTTGATCTCACATCCTCTGGAGCCTCTACCAAGGGAGAGTGCATCAAAATGGCTCTTGTCAGATGCCAACAGGTTACCAATGGACTTCTCACTTCTCAGAAATGTGACAATTTTTTTTTCTCTTAAGTCTCTGGGCTACATCAGCAAAAACAAAGAAGGGCACCATTGTCAGATCCCAGTACTCCAGTTTCTAAAGACCTACAGCAGTCAACGAAAATATTCAAACAAGTATTCTTCCTTATCTGTATTCTAAATCAGGACTTTCTGGTTGCAACATGGATTTTTAAATATGTATGTTACCTTCTATATAATAAGAAGAATCCTTGGTAAATTTTTAATCAAAACTGCAATCAGTTTACAAATTACATTTAAAGTATGTGATTGTGAATAATTTTCCTCTTCAAATACTATTTATAGCTCTTTTATGAATATATTTCATTAGCTTTTGATATCATATTTTTTGATACTCTGATATGACATGGCCATTCCTATTTTGAAATCTAAGTGATTATGTTTAAAAATTGAAGACCATCCCAAGATGGGCTCAATTATCATTCCTCTTGGAAGAGCCTGAGAACTCATAAATCTTTTGAGCAAAATTCCTCCAAATCTAGACATAAGTTGTAGACAATTGCTGGAGCAAGTGGATCACTCAGAGATTTAGATTAATCTAGGTCCCTATAATTAGCCCCAATTAAACTAACTGGTTCACCAAGCTAATATTAGATAAGATCATTTCTATAGTCTGCTACTGTGATACATATTTGGGTAAATTGGAAGTAGAGTCCTCAGAAAATATGATATAATCTAATCTTACTTTCCTTATAATTTGCTCAGTTTTACTGTCAGGATTTGTGAGATCTTTTGCTGTCTGTAGAAACTTTGTGAAGTTGCCAATGTGCTTCCTGTTTACTTCACTAAAGTTTCATAAAACATAATTTTCATGTATGTTTGCTTATGATCTCGTAGAAATCTGATATTACTTTGGGAATTATGTTGAATATTTTTATTCTGTCTGTTAGGTTTTTATTAGTATGCAGCTCTTCACCCATCAGTCAAACTTTCTCAACATCATTAGGGTTGACTACAATACAAATTTTGGTTCTGTTCCTCTATATAATCAATGGTTAATTTTATTCACCCCCCGCACACACACCAATACTATAGTCTCCTTTTCATAACAACTACATTTTAAAAAATTCTTACAGGCAGGATAAATTGGAGCTGAGGGTTTCGTGACTGGGTTGGTGTCCGGGTTTCTCTTTCTGAAGTCTACAGAGTATCTTCTTGCTCCAAATAGACTAGAACTTAGAAGTGTTTGCTCCATGCAGGCACCAGCTCTGTTTCTCTACATTCAACAAGCTGTGTGGATGCTAATCTCAGCAATGGGGCCCCACTGTCAGTTTTCAGAGAGACACCTTCTGTCCTAGCATCAGCTGGGATTGTTTAGGGATCTCAGGGGAACTTCTTCAGCCAAGAATGCAACTGAAAATGTAATCCAGCCCTACCACTGGGAATCTTGCCTGACTATAAAAAGTGGTCAGTTCAGACTCCAAATTCCCCATTACTTGGAGTCCTCACTACGATCACCATCATAGATTCCAGGAAGTTTCAACTGTACTAGGTTTCCACATCATCTATCAGTGCTTCCCAGTTCTAACTCTCTCTCCCAGCACTCTCTCCCTCCATTCACCCTTCCAGTACTTGTGGGAATGGCCAATCAATGTTTAACTTGAGTTTCATGCTACAAAAGGAAGACCATGCACAATCCTGCCTGGATGGCTACGAACCAAAAACTGGATAGGTCAGAGACTCAGGGTAGAATCAAACATTACTGGCAGTGTGTGTGTGTGTGTGTGTGTGTGTGTGTGTGTGTGTGTGTGTGTGTGTACGCACGCGTGTGCACGTGCGTGTGTGTGTGTAAAAGAAAGAAATGATTCCTAGTGATATTCAACTATATACATAGATCACAGAACAGAGCCTTGCCCCATCATTATCAGAAAACTTCCTCTGGTAGCAGATGGGAGCAGGTACAGAGTGGGTCTAAACTGGTGCTCTCCTTAGGGTACCTAGACTAAGAGGTTAGGCAGCCCTGAGCAAGGGGGTGAGAAATGACTGTAAAAGTCAGAAGGGACAGAGGACATCAGTAGAACAAGGTATACCAAATCAACTAAGCAGGGATCATAGGGGCTCACTGAAGCTAAAGCAGCAAGCATGAGGCCTCTGCATATCTGTTATGGCTCTTAGCTTGGTGTTTTCATGGGACTCTTGACAGTGGAGTAGATGTATTGCTGATTCTATTGCCTGCCCTAGGGACTATTTCCTTCTCATTGGATTGCTTTGTCCAGCCTAGATATGAGGGCTTTGCCTTGTGTTGTTGTGTCTTGGTTTGCCCTGTTTGTCTACCTTCTGCTAGAGGCCTTCTCATTTCTGAAGAGGAAATAGAGAAGTGTATCAAGGCTAGAGATGTGGTGGGGGGAGCTAGGAGGAGTAACGAAAGGTTATACTATGGTCCGGGTGTATAGTGTGAGAGAATTTATTTTCAATTAAAAAAAATAGAAAGAAACATTCTTAGATGTAGATGGGTTTTTTTTTTTTTGCTCACTTTATTAATTAAGGAAACCAGCGTCCATCCCAAATTCTAAGGATCTAAGAGTCTCCAGCATTTTACCACATATCTCCCAACACTGGTGTGGTTTCTAAAGCCATGTGTGATATGTACAGTGTCAAAGTGTTAATAGCTATCATCTCGTGGTAGTTCGTTATGAGCTCTTTGCTCTCAACTCTTCTGCACCTTAAATACAACTCTGTGTGAGTGTGTGTGTATAAATACACTGTATACCCAGCAGGTATGTGGTGTACAGAACACAACTTGTGCATCTACTCTGTAGGGTTTGTGGATCAAACACAGGTCCTCAGACTCAGCAGAAAGTACTTACAGGCTGATTCCCTTCAGTGGTCCATGTTTTATTCGTTTTACTGTTTGTTTACTCTTTGATTTTTTTGTTATACCCAAATAGAAGTGTAAAGATTTCTGTGATTCTTTGTTAAAAGAAATCAAGACTTGTTATTATTTTTCAGGATAATGTAGAATATAACTTTGCATTATCTTCTTTTCATATTGCCACAAGTAAATCTGTAGTCTTCCTAAGGTCTGATTCTTGTAGAGGATTTATGCATTTCTCTCTGAACACGTACAGAACAATTCATACTGTCGATTTTAAAATTTTAATTTATGGCAGAGTTCTTTGTTGTGTTTGCTCTTTCTGTCAAAACTGCAGTGGGCTCACAGGGCACTCGTACTTTGTAATATCGGTGTTTCTGCCCAGGGTTACATCAAAAAAATTTTCATTGATGTCCCTCATTTTCATTGCCCATATTCCATTTTTCGGGAACTCCTATTTATTCAAATATTAATCCCATAGGAATTTTCCTTCAATTTCTTTGTGTCTTGGATCCTATATTATCCCTTGTATTCTGCTTTATTTCCTTGTGTTTTCTACTATTAATGTGCAAACTATCTATTGTGATTTTAACAAGGCTATTAGATTTTCAGTGCTCACTGATAGTCTTTCACGTATGTGTGTGTGTGTGTGTGTGTGTGTGTGTGTGTCATCTTTCATTAAGTTGGCATCCTCAGATCAATAGGAACAATTTAGTGCTCTCATTATATAACTCATATAAAGATATGGGGCTAATTTGTCCACCTAGGCTCTCTTGAAGTCGATAGAATATTACCATGATGAGGCCGTGTGACTTTCCAGGCTGGCTAAGAAGAGGTATTAAAGCTTCTGCATTGTAAGCAGAATTTGTAAATTTCCCCCCGTCTGTATAAGAAGAGTTAGCTGTGTTACTCTGATGTCACTAGAGTGTTACACAAACTACTGTATACAGAGCCAACAAGAAAAGCAGAGACCACATAAGAACAGGGGGCCAGAGAGAAGGTAAATGGTAAAGAAAGACAGAAACAGTGAAATGTAGTGAGCCCTAAGATGTCCAGTCTCCTCCTGCCCAGTGTATCTGAAATTTCTTGAGAAATGTTTGTTCATCTAGACACAGACAGGTAAGTATTTCCCAGTATCATAATCTAAATATGTACCCAAATGATGTTGTTCAAAAGCATTGGGTAGTGTTGGGTAGGTATTGCTGCATTGAAGAGTATTACTAAATAATATCAAAACCTATATACCTGGATCTTCACCTGATACAACGTTTTTATCTCTTCCAAATTATTTTTTTTCACAAGAGTTTTTCCTTCTTTGATAAATATTAAAAGGTTGCCTCAAAATATCTTCATTAGGAACTTAACTAGTTATATAGTGTTATATTCAAACTTTATTGCAAAAAGTATTAAATGTGCTACATTCTTATTAATATCCACTTTTCCTTTGTAAAACTGTAATCAATTATAACATTTATTAAAATACAAGTCAATTTGAGAATACAATGAAAATCTTATTTTATTTTTAAAATCTGATAAAAAAATGTACAAATGAAACTCTGATTCTAATAAGTCCTCTTATTTACAACATGGCGATTTTTCCTGAGCTTTGGAAATTTTATCAGTCATTCATTTTCCTTGCCTTTCATAGTCATTCTTTTTACCTCTTCTCATTGATCTACCCCATTCTCTCTCCGTCAACTACACTGTCTATAAAGATTTACTAGACATCAAGTTTTGTTTGCTGCTTCTTTCACACCTCCTTTTAATCGTTCTTTATATTTCCCCATCTCTTTAAGGAGGATACGACTTAATCAACCTACTTTCTCTGCTCTCTATCATGTGTTCTCCATGAGCTGATGTTCAGTTTGCAAAGAAACAAAAAATTCCCAGCCTCCCTTTTTGCATTAGAGAGGCAGGGTCTGCAGTGGAATCCAGAAACAGAAATACAGTAAGCATGCGGCAGAAAGGTTCACATTTCACAAACACTGAGCCCAGGTAAACTTCTGACATTACAGGTTTTCCTATAAACAGATTCTCTCCGGGAATGCAGGAAGAGATTTTGTATCTTTGTTTCTCAGATATCATTGGGGAGTATGTTGTTTCATATTTATATCACTCTGGGTGTGGATTAATCTAAGTGAATTGGTTGTTAATACCCAGAAATGAAGAAATGTGAAAGATTTATGAAAAATTGTCTTCTAGCACAGCTAGCATATGTCTGTTGGGATTGGAGAACTTCAACAAAAACTGCACAAATGGGAAATATGAAAATGAGATTTCATACCCAACACACGGCACAAATATTGGACTCGACACTAGGCAATCCTATCCAATGGGGAAGCCAAAATCACTTCTAGGAAGATATATTGTTGGTTCTCTTCCTTATGTTAAAAGTAGAGTCGGTAGTTGGCGAGAGACGAGGGGCAATCTAAATAGCTCAGCTCATGCTGCAGGAAACCTGAACTGAATCAACTCTGAGTTCGAAATAAAGGTAGAACTACCCACTTCTCTCTCAGCTTTGCTGAGCATTAGTCTTATAAGGATATAGTACTACCATGATTGAGGTAAATTAGCATGCTAATCCCATCCACATATACTTCTAAATAAACCCTTTATATTTCTCCCCTCTACATTGGAGATGTGATCAACATTTTTTTTCCGGGTAAAAATCCATAACTATTGTAGTCGTTTCTCTTAGAGATAAATAAAATATTCAAGGGTAATTGGCAAGTATGGTAAAGGAAAGTTTCCCTCTCCTGCACAGTGTGCAGATGGAATATAGCAGATTGAACTTTATGTCTCATTGCACAAAAGACAATAACAGCATCCTTTATGTTATTAAATGAAATGTAACAGTGAAGGTTGTGTTAATTTATATATCTTAATAAAGAAACCCTAAATGCCAAGGTTGTTGATAAAATATAAGCTTTACTTATTTATTAGACATATTACATCAGGAAAATTTCTTTTTAAGATTTAACTAAAAAAAAAAGTAGCCTGGTTGTGGCCCCCACTTTTAATACTAGTACTCGGGAGGCAGAGGCAAGCAGATATCTATGAGTTTGAGATCAGCCTGGTCTACAAGCACTAGTTTCAGGACAAGCCACAAGGCTACAGAGAAACCCTGTTTTAAAACAAACAAACAAAAAACAACCAAAAAATAAGTAAATCAAGTGGCCAAAAGATACTTAAGGAAATGTTCAATAACCTTAGCTATCAGGGAATGCAAATCAAAAGAACATTGAGATACTATCTTACACCTGTCAGTATGGCTAAGATCAAAATCACTAATGATAGCTTATGCTGGAGAGGATGTGTAGTAAGGGGAACACTCATCCATTGCTGGTGGGAATGCAAACTTGTACAAACTCTTTGGAAATCTGTATGGCGGTTTCTCAGAAAATTGGGAATCAACCTACCTAGGATCCATCAATACCACTCTTCAACATATACCCAAAAGATGCTCAATCATACAACAAAAGCATTTATTTGTTCATCTATATACATAGCAGCCATTATTTGTAATAACAAGAACCTGAATACAACCTAGATGCCCCTCAACTGAAGAATGGGTAAAGAAAATGTGGCACATTTCACATTAGAGTACTACTCAGTGGTAAAAAAACAATGACATCTTGAATTTTGCATGCAAATAGATGGAATTAGAAAGTGAGGTAACCCAGACACAAAAAGATAAATATGATATGTTCTCATACATAAGTGGATACGAGCTATAAACAAAGGGCATTGAGCCTATAGTTCATGATTCTACAGAAGTAAGGTGAACCCAAAGAAAAACATATATAGACCCACCTGAATATTGGAAACAGACAAGATCGCCTGACAAAACTGGGAGCATAGGAGCGGGGGGGGGGGGAGGAAGGGTAGAAAGGGAGGAGAAGGGGAGGGCTGAGGAGAACTTGAGGAAATGGGATAGTCAAGATGGAGGAAGAACAGATATGAGAGCAAGGAAAGAGATATCTTGTTTGAGGGAGCCATTATAGGTTAGCAGAAACCTGGCTCTAGAGAAATTTCCAGGAATCCACAAGGATGACTCTGCCTAAGACCGAAGCAATAGAGGAGAGGGGGCTGGATCTTAACTTGCCCTGTAGTCAGACTGATGATTATCTTAAAAACACCATAGACCCTTCATCCAACAACAGATGGAAACAGAGGTAGAGACCCACATCGGAACACTGGACTGAGCTCCCATGGTACGGTTGAAGAATGGAAGGAACGAGAGCATGAGCAAAGAGGTCAAGAGCAGGAAGGGTTCATCCATTGAAACAGTTTACCCAAGCTAATGGGAGCTTACCAACTCCAGCTGGACTAGGAAGGAATATCTCTCTAAATGTGGTTGATAGTTGTATGGCTGAGGCAGACTGAGCGGCCACTGACAGTGCACCAGGATTTATATCTACTGCATGTACTGGCATTGGGGATCCTGTTGTCTTTGGATGGATACCTTGCTCAGCCTAGATGTAGTAGGGAGGGTCTTGGACCTTCCACAAAGCAAAGTGCCTTACCCTCTGTTAGGATTAGATGGGGATGGGCTTAGAGGGTGTGTGGAGGGAATGGTAGGAGGGGAGTAAGTGGGAATTTGGAGTGGTATTTTTTTTAAAAAATCTAATACATTTAAAAAGAAAAAAAAGATTTTACTAAATTACTAAATTATAAGTATAGTCTATGTACACTTCTTTATGGAAAAGTAGTTTAAATTCTTTCCATTAATGATTAAACACAATTTATAATTTAATGAATCTTTTATAAATTAATCACCAGGAAATACTACACATATTTCAGTGGATAGACATTATTAGTAATAAATTAAAATGTTATAATATTTTAACAAATTAAAATATTAATAAGAACTCAAAAATATTTAACATACCTATTAATATTAAGCCACCCCTTTCCTATTATTGTCTTTATAAAAAAGTGGAATTAATTGAGGATAATTTGTTTTTCTACTCTTATGTCAACTATAATGTTATGTATTTATTTGATGCCTGGAGTTATTCTGAAGAAGTATTGTATATATATAGAGAGAGAGAACATATATATGCATTTAAATTAATTGAAAAATAAATCAAGTGGATACATATCAATGTGAAAATGTTTAACAAGCGCATATAATTGATATTCCCTCCATCTCACTGTGTTTGTCAAATTTCATGAAAGAGTTTGTGTGCTTATGTGAAGACAGATTGTAAAACAAAGATAAAACTGTAAATATCCATTTTACGGCGTAGGAATGTAATTCAGTTGGTGGAATGGTTGCTTAGCTGTGGTTCCATTTGAAGCTTGGCTCAAAACCCGTCCTGCTGACATAACCAATGATCTCAGCATCCTGAGCAGAATTCTCACATACAAAATGAATCCTTGAGAAGCCTATGCCATATAAAAAATATCTCAAAAAAATCTGTCCACTTCTTAATATTGTTCTTATTTCTTACACCTCAATTTATGTTTTTTCATTGCCTCAAATAATTCCTAAATTGTTTCATTTTTTAAGATTTTGGATGATTTATGTGGGGAGTTTTGTTCATCTTCTTTTTGAGACAGTTTCATTATAATTGCCAAGGTTGACCTTAAACTCTCTATGATGTTGCTCAGCTTGATCCAGAACCATTCAGTCTCACCATAGCTTCCTAAATGTTAAGACTATAGACATGCACAGCCATCCCTGGCTTTCTAAGTTGCTCTTTAGGTTTTCAATTTCTGCTTTATTTTGTATGATTTTAAATTTAATTTTATTGCCAACATAATATAATTTTTTCTGTATCCTGTTTTAATATCCTCAGTTTAATCTATGTTCTTTCAGTATCCTTAGCTTAATCTATGTTCTTTCACAGTATCTGATTTTCCACTGTCATTTGATGCTTTTCAGTAAAATACAACAAATTGATGGCTGAAAAATAAGTTCTGAAATTAACCCTATATAATTTCATGCTTAATTTCATTTATGATCCCCAGCCATTTCACATACAAACAAAGACAACACACCATTAAAATTCCATAGCTTAATTTTAGTTTTTTTTCATCTAAATTGTTCGCTTGCTTTCTTTTGTCATTAGTCAAGGGAAAAGCGAATGAGATGAAGTCTAGTGCTAATTTCTAGTAAGAAAAAAAAAAAAGCCCGAGGTTACCAATAAGCATCTCTGAGAACAAAGAACTACTTCAGCATCTGCAATTGATTTTGTTCCAATAAATGCCTCCCTGCTGAATTTAACAATTACTTAAAAATTGGCATAGTCACTAAGCAAAATAAGATGAATGGAATGGATTAAATATTCAAGTAATGATGCTTATCAACCTCTCAGGCAAGAACAATGTTTCATTGTTTTAACCCTCAGAGATCTTCACTGAAATTTATGCTGTGTATAAAACTTTGAGCCTAACTTACAATTAAAGTTACTGTTTTTTTTTTTTAATAAAACAAAACACGAGAACAAAATGCTTTCTATAATTCGGCTTTATGCAATTCTAAACAAATCAAGTTTTGTTTGCAAAAAGGTGTGGGAAGAAAGAAATGATAGTTTTTAGATTGAGAGTGGCAAGTACATTGTGTGCCAGAGACCACTCACTGCTGAAAGAAAATTAATAGGACTTAGAGTAAGCAACCTTGACAATTACTCAATTCCAGGGTAAACTTCAAGGCTCGATGTTTGTATGATAAGGCTCACATGCTTATCATTTCTTACATGGTAATAAAGAGACTCTTGGTATACAGCTACATGCAGGTATGATGAGTGATTTTTAACATATGACATCTCTTAAGTAGCTACTAATTTTTCATGGGGCAAAGAGGTAGTGGGCTTCTTATGGAGTTTTAATATTTACTTTAAAAGTATCGAAGTCAATGATTTTTCTCATAAAAGTCATGCACCCAGTATTGGATCACCAATTGGGACGCTGTTTCCCAGAGACCACTTTCCCCTACTGTCAGCATTCCATAGTAGCCCTTAGCTCCTTGATTAGGGTTGATGCCAGGAGCATCCACCTTTCCACGTCCAACATTCTGTTGGCGACTTCATTGTTCAGCCAGGGTTGGAGGTGGGAAAAGAAAGGGGAGTTTTTGTAACGATGATTTAAAAAAAATAAATAAGTCATGCTTTTGTTTCCAATGCCAGTGCACACAAATTAAAATGCTGTTAAAAGGTGAGTGCAACAGGCTATTCTCACATTGTTACAAAGAATTAAATAGGTAAATTAAATAGGATGTTAATATTTTACAACTCAAGGAAATTATCCCACATTTTTATATTTACTAGAATACTTGTGGCACAGGATTTGGATGGGGTAGATGTTTGCTGAAAATCACCCAGGAATTGGAAATAAGCTTGAGAAAGCAATGTATTCTCTGACATATAGCAAACATTTGTAATGAGTTATCTTTATTTTTCTTTACAAGTAAATACATGCCTACAAGGTCCATAGGTTGATCATTGATCAATATCTAATCTTCACTTCCTGTGGACATGCTAGCCTTTTCCTTGGGAAACATATGTAGAAAATAATATTCTAATAAGACGTGCAGCCTTTTCCTCATGGGGCAGAAAGAAAAAAACAACTATGTTTGAAAATGAAAGAGAAGAAAAAGTAACTAGGGTATTTTAAAGAAAAGTGATGCTGACAAGTTTTATAAGAAAGAAATGTCACCTTATAGTTAAAAAGTAGTAGTAAAAATGAGAAATGAATAGTTTTGACTTTAAATTGTTAACTGACTAAAATGTTTTTTTAAACAAGTTCCTTTCTTTTACAAACTCATTTATATTTGTCTGTATATTTCTCCTGGCTGGAAAATGAATTAAATGAATGAACATAGCTCCTGTATTTTAACATGTGATATTTATATGTTTGCTCTTCTTCTATCCCTGCTCTGAACAAAGCTTGTCAGCTTTCAATACTTTATCTATTAATCTATAAACATGCACTATTCATTTCCTATTTTTAATTTACAATATCAGGTTATTTTTCCCAGTAATATTTGATCTCACTTGTTCAAATGACTGCAGCATTTATTTGCATTCAGTTGATTAATGGAAATAGCATACTGATGCTTCATTTGAAATGATTTTTATTCTGTGTGCTTCGATCTTCTACAGATTTCCTTCAGTTTGCACATCTCTGGAATATTAAAGAGGCAGAAAAGACATGCCACAAATGAAACGAGCCAGGAACGCAGCACCTGCCAAAATTGCAATTATTACTAACATCGCAGCTCTTAGTTCTTTGGATTTGACTTCCTATTTGTGTAATTAAAACAGTATCAAGTCCTACAAAATTCCTGATAAAAATGGTACATATTTTCGTGGATGTATGACAAACATATTAATAATTGGGAGCCTCTGGATGAAGCTTGAAAAACATTAAAGTATTTTTTTACATTCGCCATCAAATTTTGATTTCCAGAAGTAGAGCTTGCATGAATAGATGTGATTGTTTTATTTAAAAATATGGAAAGTTGAGACTCAAAGATTAGGTGTTGGGATCTCTGAGTCCCAGTCCCAGATCAGCATATGTCCAAAGGGTTTCCTTGGGGCAAAGAACATCTGGAAAAGGATTCTTACTTAATTAGGAGCAGTAGTCCATGGGACAGTGCGGGATTTGCAAAATTCATCCATCTTGCAGTCTCCTTCCTCTCATTATTTTGGTGATTCTTTGGGTTTTACTTTTAGTTTTACTTTCTCAGTCACACATGCAACAGCTCTAATTTTCCTGGGAAATTTCTTTCTTTTTTGAATATTTTATCCAAAGATTCAGCAGTGGACTAATGCTTCTCAAATCTCTTATTTGAAATTATTAATTACAACTGCTAATCCTAAAAACTTTTCTAATTTAATAGAGACAGGTGCATATGTGAAAACAACACTTGGAACATTAGCCATTTCTCACAGTAGAAATTAGAGTAAGGTATACATACACAGAATAGAAAAAAGGCCTCAGGGATACACATAGTGCCAACTGGTGAGAGTAAGTTCCCTGGACACCAAAAAGATAAAACCAATGATAGGATCTAGTATGATTCAATGAGAAAAAAATGCAATGTAAAATATGGGAGGCATCATTCCATCTTCACCATACGCAAGAGCTTATATTGTTGGAAGAGGTAATGGTATGTATAGTGGGGTGGGGAAAGAGTGCCTTAACAAATTCTGACTTTTACAGAGACATTGAGACATGGGAACTATATAAAAGTTTATCTGCAGACATGAAAGAATTGTTTGGGTTTGAATAATGTTGTCTATTACTTTTTTAAATTTGTAATGACAAGTAGCTGCCAGATGACATAAGTTCTGCAAGAGTGGGATATCTAACTCAATATTTAGTTAAATCGACAAAAATGCTGAACTCTGTCAAGAATAAGATTATGTAGGGGGTGGGAAACAGTATTTGGGGAAGCATAATGGGAAACAATGGAGCTTTTATAATGATAAAGATGTATTTCTTAAAAGTAAAATCTAGAAGCCATTAATAAAGCTGTTCGTGTAAGCCTGGTAAAAACAAACAAACAAACAAAAAACTCTGTTTATGTATAAGTAAAGATGACTCAAGTTTTTCTGAACCACTTGAATGCAATCTACTTGGTGTTTAGAATCTTTCCTTGCATTGACGTCCCTTCCTATCTCAAGACCTGAACCTGTGCTCAGGCTCACTCATGTTGTGGCTAAAAAATACAAGGGACCATCTTGTACAAATGGTCCTCTGCATGTTTTTAGGGTTAATAACCTTCGGGCTGAAAAGTTACAAATCTGTACACATACACAGATTTGTATATTCAGTATGTACCTTGCAAGTAAATCAAATCAAAACTGCAGTTATCCTGGAAAGTTTTATGCATATTTACTAATAATCTAATAATACTTGTTCTAGACCTGAAAATACCCTGAAAAATTAATTTGATAACTAGATAAATATTATATAAACTTCCTAAATTTTAATTTTCCTTTTATAGAGTAGATATATAATCATTTTCTTTCAAAAGTTTAATAGAATTAACAGGAGCATTTTCAAAAAACTCAGCAATTATAGGTTTAAATGTTTCAATAAGCATCAACTTGTTTAGCTTTAGTATTTTGTTCTATAATAAAACACATTTTATTTGTAAAGATAATGCTAATGTGTTACAATGTATTGCATAGGATAAATATGAATATTTATGCATAGGATATAAATGAAAGAGAAAATACATTATTTTTTAAAGCAGAAATTTTTGGAGAATGATAATGAAGTTTGTGCTCTATATTAGAAGTTTTAAAAATAAGTGTCTCATATAAAATTATTTCCTACTTCTGAAGATTATTATTTTTACATAATTCTATTCAAAATTTTGAGGACGAGCCAATTGTAAGTAGTACCGAATTTCTAATACAAATGCCGAAGAGAGTCATATATTCACTTGGATTGATTTAAACCTAATTTCCCTGGGGTTGAGCTCAAAATGAACCTTTTGTATTCATCTGCAGTCTTATCTTCCCTAAAGTCATTCAACAAGAACTATTCTAACCTCTAGCCAATCCAGCATTGGCACAAAGCCATCAAAGGGGAAGGGCGTACAAACATCTATAAGAACAAGTTCTCAAGAGCATATGTGAGCATATTTTAGGATTAACTCCAGATTGTAAAGAATTGTATGAGATTAAAGCAAAATAAAAACCCAACAGAAAATCACAGCCAATAATATCGGTTCATACACAGGTCATTCTGAAGAAGCTGAGGCACTGAGCTTCAGAAACCATAATATGAAAAAGAAGTCATAAGGCAATAAAAACAGTACATTATGGAAGACATCATTCACACTGAGGGAGGGTCAGACTCAGGTGTGTTTTTCTTTTATGGATTTTGCACAGGAACTGAGAATAAAAAACCAAAGTAAACAACAAACCAACAAAACATCTCCTTGACAATAACTGCAGGCCTAATGAAATTTTGTTCATTTTTGTTTTTGTTAGATATACAGGCAGAACTTTTGCAGAATGATCAAATTCAACAATATAGAACTGGAAGTATTATAAATCTATATGTACCATGAAGAAAAAACTTTTGCCACTTGAAAAATAAGCAAAATATTAATAACTATTGATCAACTTTAAAACCATTGCCCTGATTGCATGGTATTTAGGGTTACCTTTTCAGTGGATGGAATGATAGGAAGAGGAACAGAAACTAGACAGAAAGCTCAGGGCTCAAACATCAACAATCCCTGAAATGCCCTTGCTTCTAAAGCCAGGAATGCCGGGAAAGTGTTGTGGTTTCTTAGTCCTCCAAAATGAACACTCTAAAGAAGGATTACATTGGGGAGGGAGACTAAACTTTTATTCAAGATATTAATATTCCCTTCATTTTTAGCGTGGAAATGGGTTTTTTTCTATTCCCAACTTTAGTTCATTTCCTTAAAGGCTGTTATGTTACCTCTTCAGAGGAGGGATTGCTAGATAAGTGATAAAGACTCATTAAGAGGAACTACTGTTTTAAAGAATATAATCAGTTGCCTGGGTAGAGACCGACTTGGATTAAGTATCTAAATCACCTGGACTGCCCCTCAGAAGGGAGGGCAACCACTAGCAACACAGGAACACCTTACCCCTTGAAGAAGATAACATAGGATAAGAATTCCTTTAATGAGCTACTTGTGCTTTTTCCTTCTAGAACTCCTGACGTCAAGCACAATCCAAGCAAGCCAGAATGAGGTGGTCATGAGGTTCACTGGGTCTGCCCATCTTTGAATGGGGTGACTTTTCTGTTCTTCCTTTGCAATGATAACCAGAACCTGATAATGCTGCATTGTTTTCTTAATGTGGGATTCCCTCTGTATGCTGTAAATATCATTGGTTAATAAAGAAACTGGCTTGGCCTGGTAGGGTAGAACAGAGGTAGGTGGGGAAAACCAAACTGACTACTGGGAGAAAAAGGGGCAGATTTGGAGTGAGGCCATGGAGCAGCTGCCAGAGACAGACATGCTGAAACTTTGCTGGTAGGCTATGACATCATGGTGATGCATAGATTAAAGGAGATGGGTTAAATTAAAATGTAAGAGTTAGCAAATAAGAAGCTAGAGCTAATGGGCCAAGCAGTGATTTAAATAATATGGTTTCTGTGTGATTATTTCAGGAGTCTGGGCATCCGGGAAATCAACAAGCAGCCTCCTTACAACAATTTCTAACATATTAAGCTGTCTTAATTAACTTTCTCTAAAGGCCCCCTCCTCTCCATGTGGCTGTAATCTGCCATGTGAAGGAATGAATACTTTTCCATCTCTCCTCTGTCTTCCTGCTCAGGACAGCTGCTGAGATTCTGTTTGCCTGCCTTGAATTGTTTTACTTTTAAACACTAATACAATTTTTCTCTAGTATAGAAGAAAAAAATGGTTGAGGGAAGTAGAGAAATGTCTTAGTCATCAAAACTGCTTATTGTGTAAGCACAAATACCCGAGTTCAAACCTTCAGCACCACCAGAAACAATGTGAGCATGGTCACACGAGCTTATGTCCTTAACTTTGAGGAATCCCAAGAGCTCAGTGACCACCTACCTTAGCCATTATGGTGAATTTTAGAGTCAGTGAATGTGCTGGCCAGCTTTATGTCAATTTGATACAACTTGGAATCATTTGGAAAGATAAACCTAGAGCAAGAAAATGTTCCCAACCAATTTGCATATGGGCAAGCCCATGGTGCAATTTTTAGATTGATGACTGATGTAACAGGGCCCAGATCACTGTGGGTTGTATCACTCCTGAGCTGGTATTACTGGGCAAAAGAACAAGTAGTAATCAGTATTCTTTTATGCGCCCTGAGTCACTTCCTGCTCCAGGATCCTGTCCTGTTTAGATAGCTGCCAAGATTTTTCTTAGTGATGGACTATACTGTGGTAAGGCAACCTGAAATAAACCCTTTCCTTTCCATGTTGCTTTTGGTCAAAGTGTTTTTATCACAGCAATAAAAATCATAACTAAGAAAGTAATCGGCCTTATCTATCTTAAGAGAATAAGGAAGATAACTATATTGAAAAATATACAATATTCTTATTTGTTCTCTGCACAACTGAACACACACTTGTAAACACACACACACACACACACACACACACCATGCACTTGCTTTCTTTTTCTCTTTCTCCCTGTCCAGCTCCCTCATGCCACCTTCTCTCTCTCCTCACCTCTCTCACAACTTTACTCCTTCACCATTTGACAAGTAGCCTTGACATGACTATTCCTGAATTATTTTTTCAATATTTCCAACAGATAAAGGATTATCTAATACAATCTCAATATACAAATTGCAAACACTAACATAATATAAAGAGTTTTTTTTTAAATATTTTATTTATTTATTATGTAGACAATATTCTGTGTGTTTGCCTGCAGGCCAGAAGAGGGCATCAGATCTCATTTCAGATGGTTGTGAGCCACCATGTGGTTGCTAGGAATTGAACTCAGGACCTTTGGAAGAGCAGGCGATGCTCTTAACCACTGAGCCATCTCTCCAGCCCCCAAGAGTTTTTTTTTCTTATATTCTTACCTACATATTGCTATTAAATTCCTAGAATTTTCTAGTAACTTTTGTAATAAAATTAGCAAACTCAGAGCATGAGGTAGACTTAGTTTTCTTTTCTTTTGAGCATTTTTGAGACTTCATCAGTATTTATTGGACTTGGAAATTCAGAAAAATTTCAAACACCATAAGCACTTGCTAATTTTCCTCAGTTTGGGTGTAATGTTTCTCATATATACACACAGGATTATCACAGAAAATTCCTAGTATCCTCCTTCTGTTCTGGCAACAGGCAAAAAGTTCCAGTTTCTCTCATTCTCCAATATAATCACTTTGTCTTCTCAGTTATGACTTTCAGGCTGCTAAGATCATATTTTACATGTGCAGTTAAAACGTACATTCAAGTGAGCTTGAAAGTGTCTAAGCATTTATTCCTCATAAAAACTCATAGACTATTAGTCAGTTAATGAATTACAGCTTCATGAAGAAAGGTCTGCCCATCTTTTCCAATGGGTAAAATTCATCATCATGAATGTTATTTTGATGTTCAAACCCTTTGGATCTTCTTGCTTCATGGTGCTTATGTTACCTTTGTTCTGTGAATGCTACCTTCCTCTCTAGCACATGATGAGTCTAATTTGTACAAGGCACACCCTGCTTCTTTGGGGTATTATTCTTTCAAACTACTGAACCACCTTAGTCAAAAACGTCCCTTAAAAGAAAAGATTAGAGAATTCAAGACTATTGATTACTATTAGGATTTCACATGTCCAGCAATCAAGAAGAATTTGTATATGCATATAAAATACATATTGGTATTTTAATATAGGTATAATAAAATGTAAGAACTCACACCAATATCTCCTGTTGCTTTGCAAGACCACAAAATTGACTGTCATTTTCCTCCTTTCCTTATTTACTTATAAGAAAAAAAAGATGGATAAAGTGTTCAATATATGTACTTGATCAATCTTCCTGCATGTATAAAAACATCTTATATCTACTATCATCTCTAGTCTCAAGTGATGCCATTTTTTATATCCAGATATCAGATTCTCATACAGAGTCCCAGAGTGTATCTCACCATCTTCACTTGGCTCCCCATCAACCCTCACACTGGGACACTATGCATACAGTGGATATATGCATTTCTTCTGTTTACAACTCATCTCATTACACCTCTACGAGGACTTCCAATCCCTTGCTCAACTTCTGAAACTCTGCATCATTTTACATTGCCAAAATATTCTTCATTACCCAAATGTGGGTCCAAAATGTTCCTTCTTTAATCCTCAAAGTGAGAGTGTAGTTTAATCTATATTTAACAAGTTATGAACTGAAGTGTTTGTAAAATTCAGAGACATGTGAGGAGTCATCTGGCAGTAAGCAAGCAATAAAGAACGTGATTTCCACAAACTTACCAAATACACCTTGATATGGTATTTGGAGAAACCAAAAAAACAAAAAAAACAAAACAAAAGAAAAACCCACAAAAAAAAACAAGTTGTTTTTTTTTTTTTTTAATTAGGAAACTTGATCTATTTTCTTAGGCAAAACCAACAAAACAAACAGAGGGTGTTAAATCATTCCATTTTTATTTTTATACTTATTAAAATTTAATAATACTCCAGTATATTTCAGTGAAGCCATATTCACACAAAGATGGAAAAATGCAAAATTACTTCCAAGATAGGAGAAGAAAAGAGAGGGGAAGAAGAAGGCAGCAATCACAGCAGCAACAACACCACCATCTTATGGAAAATCAGTTTGTGTATTTGCTGAAATTCAATTTGCCCTCAAATATATGGCTAATCCTGTGGTTGTTTCTTTCTTTCTTTTTTCTCTCCTTTACTCTTTGCTCTTTTGGCATTTTTAGGTGGCCTGACACCTAGGTCCCAACTAAATTATACACAGATGCTTATTCTTACTTATTCACCTTTCTTTTAAATGACTGGCCTTGTTTTTAGTCAGTTTTTTTTTTTTTTTAGCTTAAATTATCCTATCTTTTGCCTCTGCAATTTTTCCTTTTTTTAGTTCTGTGTATCTTTCACTCTTACTCCCTGGCAGGCTGGCTGGAGATCCCCTACCATCCTCTTTGCATTTTTTTCTTGCTCTTCTCCCTTCTTTTTCAAGATTTCTCTTCCTATTTATTCTCTCTGGCTGCCAGCACTACCTACCCTTTCTGCTGTCGTGCTATTTAACACTTTATTAGGCCATCAGGTTTTTTAGACAGGCAAAGACTCACAGCTTTACAGAGTTAAACAAATGCAGCATAAACAAAAGCAACACATCTTTAGATCATTGAATAAATGTTCCACAGCATAAAAACATGTAACACATCTTAAAATAATATTCTACAACACACTAAACTTTTACCTAAGGTGTGATTATTTGGATAGTTTGCAAAGCAACAAGGTATCTTTTATATACATTTTTAGAAATACTGTAGAAACTATTTTTGTTCTGGAAAATTTTCATTGAAAAATATTTTAATGAAAACATTACACTATGTAGAAATTATTCAGAGTATATGTGGAAAAAGTTGAAAATGCAATTTATAGCATCCAAATCAGAAGGAATTAGAAACAAATCATAAACAAGAATTATCTACCTTTACTGAAATAACTGAAGATTTGTAGAACATGCAAAAAGGCACCAAGCATGAAATTATGTGTGTGTGTATGTGAATGTGTGTATATATACAAACACATATATTCACACACACATATGCACATAATGTATATATACATGTGTACATTATATGTATGTATGTATGTATATGTGCATATTATCCTCAAAATTAAAACTTTCACATGCAAAACAAAGTGACTAAGGGAAAAGATATTATTCATATGCTAATGCCAACGGAACTCTCCTGACTCATATAAAACTCATCAACCCAGGAAAAGTTTTGAGCAAGTGTTAGACATAAGCTACATAAGGAGACACAAAGCCATTAGATAATTGTATGTTAAACAAGCTGAGCAGTCATAGTCATCAACTAGAAGCAAATACAAAACATTTTGAAAGTCCACTACATTCCCTTTAGATGGAATGAGAAGTCACTGACATATCAACACAATCATTTCTTCAGAAAGTGTAATTCACTGAGTTAAGCAAATACCAAATCCATGACCCAAAATTGAACATTTATGCATTTTTGAAAATATTGCACAGATATAAACTCCCAAATGCACATGAACGGGAGTAGAACAATAAACAAAATGTGATAAGATATCAGCATGGAAGAGATTTCATCAGGAAACAGGAAGGAACCACTAACACATACAAGGGTGTATATTTCTCCCAAAGCCAATGCTGAGATAAAAAGCCACATACAAAAGAACATATGCTCTGTGAGCCTATTTCTATGAAGGAATATTAACTTTGGTGAGAGAAATCAGAAATATTTTGTCTGTGGGGAGGTAAATTGCTTAGACATCATGACAGACAAATTTCTAGGCTGTAAGGTCATGTCATACATGAACATGGAGAGTGAAGGACCATGCTCTGTCAAAATCCATCCAAGCATTTGCAAGATGAGAGTTGGCTGTGCTCAACATAAGGATTCTTAGAGATGTTTCTAATAAGATTTCTTTCAGACTTTCAAGTAAACCAAAATGAGCAGGCTCATTTCCTTAACTGTATTTTTCCCTTTCTCTTTGTCATCTATTGTTATAGAGTGACGGGATGTGATGGTGTTTCAAATGGAGCTGCATTCATATACATAACTAGAAATTACACGACTTCCCCATAATTATTCAGAGCTAGCTATAGTGCAAACAGTTCAATGGGCCTCGTAGTCTACCATGTAGAAAAATACCTTAAAAATTATTGGCTATAATTGTGTATTTTTACATTTAGTTGTTACCATGAGAACCACAGAAATGGTTCTTAAGGTAAAGTTATTATAAAATAATAAAAAATAAACCAGAAACCAGAGGGAATATGTTAATATAGTAAGAATATTACTTCTATAAAGAAATATTGAGCCCAGAGAGCACAAAGTCTCAATTCATAAAAAATAAAAGCATTCACAATAAAAGAAATTTAAACAAGCAGCCTAATTAAAAACCATGCAAACAACTATAGAAGGCATTTCTTCAAGGAGGACAAAGAAGTAATCGGTAAACATACATAGACACACACACACACACACAGAACACACACACAAAATATTACTAAGCATTTGTAAAATACAAATTAAGTGAGAGAGAAGTCTCATTTCACCCCCTTCCTATCGGACAAGGAGATAAGTCAGTTGGTAGAATCCTTGCCAGGTGAGAAGCAACACTGGGTACCGTTCTTCACCACCAACACACACCCAGAAGCAGCACCTCATGCCTACAATCCTAGTACTCAGGAGACAAAGACCATGTCATTCCTGGAGATTTCTGGACAGACATTTCAGAACATTGGCCAGTGCAATTTTAGTACCTTGTCTCAAAATATGATGGACAGAATCTGAGAAAGACACCTGAGAACAACCTCCATTCTCGACTTGCACATGAGTACCACTGCCACACACATGTAAGCAGACAAGAACACACAAGCAGTACATATGTACAACACACACACTCACAAACACACACACACACACTGATGTAAACACTAAAATCAGTGATACATCTTCATAAAATGCTTAACTTCAACTTGCTGTTAGTGAAAACCAGACATTTCTGAACATATTTAATAGGCCCGATTTTCCTGGCAGGGCTAAAAATTGATGCAGGTCCATGGGATCTCTTAAGAAAGACCTCTGTAGCCGGGCGCACGCCTTTAATCCCAGCACTCGGGAGGCAGAGGCAAAAGGATCTCTGTGGGTTCGAGGCCAGCCTGGTCTACAAGAGCTAGTTCCAGGACAGGAACCAAAAGCTACGGAGAAACATTGTCTCGAAAATCAAAAAAAAAAAAGAAAAGAAGAAAGAAAGAAAGAAAGAAAGAAAGAAAGAAAGAAAGAAAGAAAGAAAGAAAGAAAGAAAGAAAGACCTCTGTTTCCCAGGCCCGTTTTACCCAGGACTGTGTCTCACAGAGTACTGGGAGAGAGCAATGTCCTTGCCATTGTGTATCCAGAGATGACAGTTCTGATGGAATATTTAGGGTGCAGAAAGGACAGGAGGTGGCTGACGCTGTGTTTACTGTATTGCTTCCTAACTCTTCCCACTTCTGAGATATAGTTCTCTTCTTCCACATATATTTGTTCCAAATGACATTCCCAACAATACCCTCAAGAGCTGCATTGTGTGAAACAAACACAACTGCAGGTTACTTGACTATTGCAAGGTATTTAGAGTTGTGAAATTCAAACTAATCCATTCTCAAATTTTTAAATATACCTTAGCCAAATGTGGTGGCTCACACTGGTCATGCCAGGACTTAGAAGACTACAATATATGAATTCCATGAGTTCAAGGGCTAAATAATAAATTTCAGCTCAGTGTATCATGGCACACTGACTTAAACAAACCTATGAGGATTAGTTGGGAAAAGTTTATGGATAGTTTATACTTCCACATTTTAATGGAATTACTTTGTTACAACATATATTTTTGTGTCATAATTAAGTTCTTTCAGTTAATAATTTGCACCTGAAACCATTCTATTTTCTAAACGAATTTAGGAAATGGCTCACGTGTGGTCTCGTAAGTGTGAGCAGACCACAGGTTCATGAGAGGAAGCCCCACACTTTAAGGCCTAAAATAATGGGATATGTTTCTGATGTCTTGTTTTCAAATTTAACTTGAATAAAAAGAGTGTTCTATTAATAGATTCTCTCATTTACAGATTGTATATTATTCAAAATGGGATTCACTATCATGGGAATTCCAATCGAAATGTTTGAGAAAAGGAAAACATTCCACCTTATTGTGAATTCTTAATGATATAAAAGTCAGGATGAAACATTGAATGGTATATAGAAGGTATTCACTCTTTTAATGCTTCAAGAAATCTTTGCAGTTAGTCTGATGATGAGGATTGAAGACTGTGGAGATAAGGAAAAAAGTTTTTACAGGGTTGAGGGGAAAATGAACTACAGGATGTCAGAAATAATAGGAACAGCTTCAATTAAATCAGGAAGAGATTGATTAATGATAAAAGCCATAGGGGTCAACAGTAAGAAAATGCCTCAGAGTAAGGAGTAACGGAGGAGTTATGTGAGAAGAAAATAAATTAATTTAACTCAGAAGCCAGTAAAGCATCATTATCCAGTGTTGAGTCAAGGTCAGTATAAAAACAATGAAATACACTCAGAAGAAATTTCAATTTGGCCTGAAGATCTGCAGTGAATAAAACAATTAGTAGAAGAGCAGGAACAAGGAGAAAGGTGAAAGAGATGTCCTGAGCTTTTGTAAGATGCCACCACACAGTCTCCAAGTTACCATGCTCAATTTTAGTTTTAATTCTATAATAACACAAAGTACATTTTTTTATAAAGCCAACTAACTCTTCTCTACCACATCTGATTTGTAATGTTCTCCAACTTTTGTGGTATCAATGCTCCACAACACTCAACTTGAAACTACCCTAAGGCATCTGCTGGCATAGAAAAAGCAATAATGGTGTCTTTATAAATAGGCATAAGTTGGCAACAGAACTGCACTATTTATATTAGACAAAAGGAGGCACTAAATCCACAAAGGCATATTCCAATTTATGTAAAAATTTTCTGGCTCAAAAATCCATAACTGGACTGGATGTGATGTTATATGCCTGGAATCTTAGCCCTAGAGAAATTATCATTAAGAGTTCAAGGCCAGCTGGGCTACTTAGGGAAATAGTCTACCAGTGCAGGGATGGAAAGGAAGAGCATTTAAAAAATGAAACTTAAAATGCATATCTTTTTTTAAAGTCAGTCTTCAGGAACCAGACTACCACAATAGCAACAAAATATGTCCAATAGTATGGGTAAGCCAAGATTATCTTGGATCTCATAACTGGACAAGAAATCAAAGTTAAAAAGGGAGTTTGAAAAGAACTGGAAAACAAATAGGGTAGAAGTAGAAAAGTAGATTTAATCATTCCTTGGAATTCTAATGTAATGCTTTGGATAGTATTAAGTAGTATTAAAATGAATGAAAGGTCTTTTCCTTTCTTAACAACCAAAGATAGAGCGACCACCAAATCTAAGCATCCTACTAGGGTGTCTAGAAGCAAGAAACCAGACAGAGACAAATAACATAAATGCCCACAGTTGGATAATTATAGAAAGGTGATAAGCACATACAATGTTATTAATTCAGCTATGAAGAACAAAATCTTGACATTTTCAATGAATTGGTTTGAAATACAGAACATTATTCTAAGTGAATTAAACTAAATAAGGACAAATATTGGATATGATTTTTCATATGTGGCACTAAGCAAACCTGATGTGCACGAAAAACACCGAGTAACGGAGGCTGCAGGGTTCAGGGATGTCTATGAAACAAGGCTACATCTGATCACCACTGACTATATGAATTCTGAAATTCTGTCCTGAAGCTTGTTCCTATCTTTTGCTAAAGTAGATTAGCCTAAATGTGAATAATATGTAGCAGTGAAAAGAAGATATCCACAAGCAATTCTACCTCACCTCTTTCAAAACATCAGAAAAGGATTTCATAGATAAAGCTCAAGAAACACCACAGTGTAAAAAAATAGATATTTCAGGGCCACACTCATGCTGTGAATATTTAATGACGAGGAAGGAAAGAAAAGAAGAAAGTAGATCCAGAGTCGAGACACTCAGAAAGGGCTGGGAGAATTCAATTTGACAAAACAAACTTGACCTTTGAATAGTATTGCTTTGAACTCTGCAGACTTTCCTAAATGTGTATTTATTTTCTTTTGGAGAGATATAACCATTGGGGTTGGCAGGGGGATCCCGGTAGACTACAAAAGATAAGAAAAAACTAGGTATTTCATGTGTCCATTATCTGTGAAATATGAATAGAAAACAGTCTTCTATAATTTTCTACACTCATGGTTATGCATACTATAAAAAGTTAAATTTCCGGGCTGGAGAAATGATTGAGTTATTAGTAATGCATGCTCATTTTTGCTGAGAATTGAGTATGGTTCACAAAACCTAAGTCGGGTGGCTTAAAATCACATATAATTCCAACTCCAGAGCAATCTGAGCTGAAATCACACTCTGTCCTTTGTGGATACCTGTGCCAATATTAACATAACCCAACATAGGCGTAGATACATAAAGAGGGGAAAATAAAGATAATTTAAAGATATTTAAAATTTGTGGAAACATTTATATATACACATAAACTTTTCATGGGACCATCAGTAACAGAGAACCTAAAAGAGCATAAAGACACGTATTAAATCATTATTGCAGAAAAGTAACTGCAGCTCCAGGTGTATTGCTGACAGTAAAATGGAGCTATCTTCTGGGCTATAGTAATTTGCTCCTGTTGCAGGTGTGTTTGGATGCCTGAGATATTAATGGATCTGTGCACAATTAAGGTCATGCCTCCTGTAAGTTGTATCACAGGGGAAAAAAATGTTTTTCTTGCTTCTTGCATAGAGTAAACATAGAAGTACATAAATTGAACTAGATTATCAGTTAAGATTTCCTACAAATAGTAAGCTAAATTGGGAAGAATCAAAACTTATAATTGAATGTCTGACTGCATTAATGACTGCCTTTAATTCCCATATGGTGTAAGTGTCCAGCATAATCAATATTTGTGTCATGAAACATATATCTAAACCAAAATGAATAGTTTCATTGCCCAGTGGAAACAACAGACTTTGAGATAAAATGGACTAAAATGAACCAAAAGGAAAAGACCGTTTGCAAGAAACTGTATGTGGAAGGTGATAGAATATATACACACAAATGCACGAACACACACAGATAGGATGGAGAGAGAGAGGGAAAGAAAGAGAGAGGTGGATGGATAGATAGAACAAAAGTGATGGAAGAATATTGAAGAAAGAGAGCCATAAAAGATGGTGAATAACAAATATAATAGCAGGGAAAGCCACACCAGTGAAAAAAACCATCCAGTCACAGCTCTTTCTTCCAGAAAAGGGCTGCTTGTCTGGTGGATTTTAGTGTTCAGTTTTGTTCCACACCTCAGACAAGAAACACACAATCAAAATCAAGGAGGTAGAATCACGAAGCAAAGATTAATAAAAGCACCCCGTTTGTCTGAAGATATGCTCTTTATTTAAATCATTTCCATTCAAGCCAGATGATTAGAATTTTGATTCCCTAAGCGTTGGGACCAATTAAAGTCCTGGCCTTCAGCTGCTCTTCCCTGCTAGAGCCTTCTAATGGGAGTTACTAAAAGCTGTGCCTTGCCTAGAGGATCAGAGGATGGGATTTTCACCTTTTGGCCATTGACTGCTGGGTATTTAAGCCTCCATGGTGCTGTTAAAGAAAGCGCTTTGTACCAGTGATTAGACGTCCCTGTGTCTGTCTGTCTCTCTTTGTGTTTCCTCAACCTCCAGCCCCTTGTCCGACGCTTGCGAACTGTATTGTAACGCATACAGCGTAGACAGGGGTGTGGTGCGCTGCACCTAAGACGCACAAAACTACCCAATGTTCTTGGACAGTAATATGTAGTCAGTAACTTGTAACTTCAACTTCAGAAAATGGGTACAGGAGATCTTAAGGGGAAGCCAGACTAGTGAGACTAGCTGTATGAGTGAGCTGTGTTTAACTAAGGGATGCTGCAAAATACTACTACTATTACCACTAATACTAATAATCTGGAAGTTGGATGGATTCCCAATATTGTTCTCAGGTTTCCATATGCGGATGCTCACGTGTGCATGCCCATTCGCAACGAGCACACATTCATGTGAAAATATAAAAGAAAGCAAAAGAGTTGCTCATTCTATACAACTTGAGTGAGAAAAATCATCCTTTTAGTGATGCTTAATAGATAAGGAAATAAAGAAATAGCTGTGCTTAATAAATACTCTAAAGATCAACAGCGGGTGATAGGCTCCATGACTGCAGTTTGACTGCCGTCAGTTCTGAGTGAATTTAAATGTGCGAGTAAACCAGAGCCAAAGTGTAAAAACATAAAAAGCAATCAAATAAATGTAACAAAAAAGATACAGTATCTTCAATAGAAGGGAAAATAATTAAGTGCATTTTCAAACATAATAATGCATTGATAATATAAAAAAACAAAATCAACTGCTTCCTAATTGACAGTGAAGTGTGAGTGGTATAATATAGAAGACGTAGATACATGTCAGTATGAGCAAGCAGGGAGAACACAGGGTGTCTGGAACTTTATTCAGATGGGGGAATGAAAACACTAATACTCTCTGGTGCTTCTGCTATTACACGTGGCAACTTCATTTTGATAAATGGTGTGGTTCATAATGTGATTTTTAGGATAAACCATAAAAAATAAGCAAGTAGCAACTAACGCAATAATAGCAAAATTGAATTCATAAACTTTTAGAGCAGGAACGTGAATGATAAAAACTTCAATTTGAAAGAGAATTAAACGATTCTCATTGTGTCTCATTTCGCATAACTTCCGTTGCCTTCTAAAGCTGTTTCTTTCTGTAATATCCAATCAATAATCACGTCTTCTCTACCTTTCATTATACACACTGTAGTTTCCAAATGTAGAAAGTGGATGCAAACCTTTCATGTATGTAGTGATCATACTTAATTTTGTTGTTGTTGTTATGTGGAACAAAACTGTTATGCATTCACATCCTCTGCTAATTTCCCATTTTAAATTCTGAGTGACTTTCCATGGACTGATTCAGTTTTTTATTATGGGTTCCTATTGGTGTTCTGCAAGACTCATGTCTTTTTAGTATTATTAGATAAATATACTGCATTTGGTTTCTGGGTATTTTGAAACCAATATTGATAATATTAGACTTTTTCTAGTATATGACCCTTTGAATATTCTTAAAGATTAATTATTCATGGAAAATCAAAATATTAGGTGTTGAGTTAACCTCTCTCTGCCACAGAATCATCATGGTATTCATGTAAAATCAATTATCCATAAGCCTGATGTTTATTTTTTGGCAGATATGACCACCACCATTCCTTTGTGAACATGAGGTACTAAATTTCTTTGAGAGCTGGATATGATATGAAATATGATATGGCTTTGTTCCCATAGTGTGAATTACTGAGGCCAGGATTGTGACAATGTATATAATTTTTCTCTGCTTTCCTGTCTTTGCTACTGGAGGTTGGTAATTGAGATGTAAGAACAAAGATTACCTCATATTTCAGAATTTTAACAATTTATCCTTAAGAATGTTTCAAGGCACAACACAGACAAAACAAAGTTTTAATTTCAATTGACTCCTGTTTCTTGGGAATGCTGCCTTTATCCGAAAAAATGGAAGAAAAGGAAAATACTAGGCTCATACTTGTTGCTAGACATCACAAACTAAAAGGAAGGGATAATGTGGATTAGTTAAAGACATGAATGTGAAGTCCCTATACTGTGTTTCTCTTCCTGAATAGATTTGGATTATTATAGCTAACTTACATAACAACAGATATTCAAGAACACTTAAGTTTTTGATTATCACAGCACACCAGCTAGAGAAATTATATAAAACGTAAGTATTTATTAATTATTGTATTGCTATTAATACAATAGATAAACACACAAGAAATAAAAATAATTTTTCCTAGCAGCAAATTATTTCAATTTTCTCAAAAATTTTGTTCATGACCACACCATAGAATTTCCCAACTGTAAGATATTATAACATGTTATTTTTTGGCATTTCTTTCCCAGATGCCTCACATACTTTCTGATAAATGAGGTGATTAGGAAAAAGTGTGAGACAGTAATGACTGAAATGTACTGAACAAAAACAAAGAGCATGAGATCTTTAGAAGTCAACTACATATCAGATGAAAGTGTACCTCCGTGAGTGTATCTCACCAGAGGGAGAATTGTCCTTACACAACAGAAGAAACAAAGAGGGAAGCTTGCTGCCGTGATGAGGAAGGTGTCTAGGAAGAAAAGAATGACATGCCGCAGAGGAAATGACAGCAGTGCACACACCCTATTAAGGAAGCCCTCGGAGATATTCCACAGCAATGCACTCAGCTAGGAGTGTGACAGTTTACTCTGCTATGACAAAGATGATCATTTTCTATCATGGTCTATGGACAAAACTAATCTATTTAAACTGCTCTTACTTATTATTTAATTAACTTATTTATTGCTTGGTAAGCACTCCAGTTTTCTTGCTGCTTTCATTGATTGCTTACTTCACAATATTAATTTACCATTTGTTCCCATTTTTATACTTTCCTTTCTCCAAGAGAACAGTGCCAAATCTTTGACAACAGCATCTTACTGTAGAGGAAATAATTGATCATTGTAGGATTTCATTTTGTACAGATATTTTTCATGGTCTAGTAAGGTGAGATGAAAATACTTGAAATCTTAGGCAACAATCAAAGTCTTCATCACTAAGAAGTAACAATCCTATGTGTGCATGTCATGGTATGAGGTACAGAGACAGACTTAATATTTTTTTCTAATAAGAATGCTATTTAATGTAATTTCAATCTAATTTGAAATAGGACATTGAAACACCACAATAGTTATTTAAATGTATTGGGAAATATGACTTAGTTGTTCAAGAGCAAAGCATAATAACACCCTAGAATCAAAATGTAATTCTTTATTATGATAGAATAAATATTATAGCAATATTTAAATTGTTATTATTATCAGGTAAGGTAGCGCATGCCTTTACTCCCAAAACTTGGAAAAAGTTCAGGAGGATCTTTACACAGAGAATTCCAGGACAGCCAGAGGTATCTAGGAAGATGCTGTCTCAATAGAAAGAAAGAAAGAAAGAAAGAAAGAAAGAAAGAAAGAAAGAAAGAAAGAAAGAAAGAAAGAAAGGAAGGAAGGAAGGAAGGAAGGAAGGAAGGAAGGAAGGAAGGAAGGAAGGAAAAGAAGGAAGGGAGGAAGGAAAGAAAAAAATAGAAAGTAAGAGAGAAAGAAAGAAAGAAACTTGATAAATTATCAGTAGTACTGTAATGCTTTCTCTGAAATGAAGAAAAATAAGAATCATATGTGTCATTCTATTCCTTACTGCACTGAGGTGTAGCGGCATTTCAATTGTATTTTAATAAATAAAGCTTGTCTGGGGATTGGAAAAGTTAAACAACCACACTGGCCAGTCTTAAAGACCAGTCAGCAATGACATGAACCTTTAACCCAGTATCCACACTAGTTGCCATAGAAACCGGGCAGTGCATGCTTTTAATCACAGTGGTGCAAGCCTTTAATCTCAGCCCTAAAGAGGATTATAAAACGGGAAGAAACAGCTCTCAAACACAGTCTCATTCTGAGATTCCTGGAGTCAGAATCACCATTTTGGGGCTAAGGTCAAGGTGTTGTATAGTGTAACAGGACAAAATGAGAATGATGCCCTGGCACTGCCCATAATATTGCTCGTAGTGAAAACTTACACAAACCAAATAATAGCTGTGTATACATAACCATAAGCCAGAGTGAAAGCTTTAAGACATAATAACAGAAGAATTAACAAAGAAGCTGACATGAGCTAGTCACTCACTGACTCCAGACAGACATCAGGGGATTCCTCATAGAACCAAATTAGGCCCTCTAAATGTGGGTGACATTTGTATGGCTGGCTGGAGCAAACAGGAGAGCCACTGGCAGTGGAACCATGATTTATCCCTACTGCCTGAACTGACTTTTTGGCACCTATTCTCTTTGGAGGGATACCTTGCCCAGTCTAGATATAGCAGGGAGGGCCTTGGTCCTACCTCAAAGTGATGTGCTAGAATTTGTAGACTCCCCAATCGGAAGCCTTATCCTCTCTGATGAGTGAAGGGGGAAATAGGGAAAGATGGGTGGAGTGGGAGAAGGGGAGGAAAGGGGAACTGAGATTGGCATGTAAAATGAGAAAAGATTGTTTATTCAAAGTCAATAAATTTAAATTAAAAATGAGAAGAAAGCTTTAGCCATATAAGAGTAAAATAAAGAAGCAAACATTAAAATGTATACTATAAGTTTAAAAGTTATGTCTTCTATGATTTTTCCTTCAAGTCTATATACTACCAATTAACAAAGAAAAAATAAATAAGAATTCATGAAAATATTTATTAATACCCTGCACTTATACAAAATTAATACAATCAATTAATTGAACTAATAATACATTAAATTTATTTCTGTAAATTACATTTTTAAAATTTACCATCGACAGGAGATATCATATGAAGGTTTGTCATGAATTTTACAGAGTGTGTATTCCTGGACTTGTGGCTGCTTTGTCTTATTTCAGAGTATATCATTTCAACCTCTGGCTCCGTAATCATGTCTCTTTTATTTTTCCTGAGGTTGCCGCCCTTGAGTTCCTCCTTTAAGGATCCATGTAATTATACCAGAATTTACTATGTAATCCAGGATAATCACTTCACATCAAGAGTTTTAGTTTAATCACATCTCTATAATCTCTTTAAGACATTTAAGCAGTGTTTTCAGAATCTGGGTAATAGGACATGGTATCTTTGGGAGCATTTACTCTGGCATTGACTGGTGATAGCATCTGTCCTATAGGACCTGGCATCCATCTTCCATTACATCTTTGTTTGATTTTGCTACCTGCATTGCTGCCTTCCAATTCTTTGATCTGGTTTCACTTTCAGCCTCGCCTTCCTCCACTGCTAATCAGACACTCTCCACTTTAATCTTCTCCAGTAACTGTTTCCTCTTCAGGCAGAGAATATCACATTGATAATGAATAATAACTCCATTTCTTCCTCCAAGTCCTTTGCTCAAATGTCATCTTTATTAGCCACTACCAATGTTCTACCTCATCTATCCCAATACTGATTAGCTTAATAAGTCTATTATATTTTAATATCATTTATCAACTAATATATCATAAGAATAATGTTGTATATATTTTACATCCCTTACTTTTTCCACTAAACATGAGAGTTTCAAGACAGGATACGGTCTTCCATCTAAAGAGGAGCCTGAGAAAGTATCTGAAAACAATGATCTCTTTTTACTTAATAAGGATTTGAGAATGCAGTAATCTAAAAAAAGAAAGAAAAGAAAGAAAAAGGACTATATGCTCAAAAGAAGCAATTGGTAAAATGATAGCCAGACTTCTTCAGGAAGATAAATATTAATATTAAATTATTATTAATATTAAAGAAATATAAGAAATTTTTGTAATCATTGAACATTTTTAATTTTATCATTTAGTATGATATTAATTACAGAATTTTTATAAATACTCTTTAATTTATTGGGATAAAATACTTTTTGACTTGGATCACAAAAGGTACTCAATTTTCTGTGATCACATAACTTTGAAATTCATAATTAATATGTTACATCACTTTTATTGATTTGTGTATGTTGAACTACTCTTCCATCCTTGATATAATTCTCATTTATTCTTGATGAATGAATATATTTGGGTATTAAGTTTGCTAGTATTACATTCATGATTTTTACATGTACATTCATGGAAATTATATCCTGCAGCTTTGTTTTAGCACCTGTCTTGCTTTGATATAAAAATAATGCTAAAAGTGATCTTAAAGTGATTTTTAGAAGTTTTCGGTTTAATATCGCAGAAGACTTTTAAAATGACTATTAGCCTTTCCTCTGTTTTAGAAATCCATTGTGGAATGAGTATAGTTCTATACTTTATGGGATTTCTAACACAGTTTCTTAGCGTACTATGGAGCTGATCAGTTTTACTTATTTTTCAGGACAGCAGACTATATATTTCAGGGAAAGTGTGCAATTTTTTTAGCATATGCACTTGGCTTTGTAAAGATTTACATTGTGATTTGTCTTGATCTGTTCTATTTTTGGGTCATTTGTTATAATATCTATTTTAAATTTCTCATTGCGTTTCTGAGTAATTTCATCTCCTTTTCTATTTTCAAATAAAAGGTTGTTAATGATGTTCATTTTCTCCAAAGAGGCAGCTCACATCTTCACTGTCCTATTCCGCTTCCTTTCATACTTGGTTTCATTTATTTCTTCTCTGATCTTTATTATTTTCATTTTCAACAGCAATTGGTTTATTTTTCTCTTTATAGTTTCCTGACTTGCACATCTTTTGAGGGTGTTCTTTTTTGATGTGCAAAGTTATATTATGAGCTTAATCTTTTGACCTTTTCTTTCTGTGAGCTTCGGTATGCTGTGTTTGCATTTTCATCACATTTACATTATCACTCCTTTAACAATTCTTTGTTGGTTCATAAACTATAGAATTACCAAGTATTTGCATGTTTTCTAAAATGTTTCTTTGTATTTCTGGTTTTATTCCATTATAGTAAGAATAAATACTGACTGTTACTATGTACCCTTGTATATCCTGTGACTTATTCTCTACCATAGGTAATGCTTCATGGATCCTTTCTGTGGAGGAATGGCTGTTCTGCTACTCTCAGACAGGATGTTTTAATATACAGTTGGGTATATTTCATCAAAGTGTTGTTATAAACCCTTTATCACATAATGACTTTATATTTTAGTTTTGTGGTATCTTTCCTATTAGAACTTTATTTCTGATATATTAATTAAAAATAGTAACAGGTTAGGACTCTTGGATTTTCTTAATGTTTCCCCCCAAAGTACTCTCAGAATGTTACAGCAATAGTAGAGACATAAATATATTTTCCATATGTAATTCTTGGATCATATAGTATCTTCTTGAGAACTTCAGAAATTATATGTATGTAGCACACTATAATCCACTTTCTTGTTTCTTTGCAACTGATTATCAAGCTCTGGAAGCACATGTTCCCACTTCATTTTATTTTTTAACATGAATGATGTTTGTGTATGTACTTTATTAGATATAGATTTTTAGACTGACTTTTTTCTAGCAATATCTTTTGAAATTTTTCCAATTATGTTTCTGAGTTTATAATGTAATTTAATTGTTTCTCTTTTCCCTTTTCTCTTTTCAAATCTTTCTATAACCCCCCCCTTTGCTCTGCCTCAAATTCATTGCCTCTTGTTCATTAATTAGCATTATGTAAATACATGTTTGTGTTATTTTATGTTTTTCATTTTGATGTAAACTTCATACATGAGTACCGCATCAGCATCACTCTCTCCATTCCTCTCGAACTCCTCCCTTGTTCTACCCTTTTGCACCAAATACGTCAACTCTTTCTTGATTATTACTGTTACATGCATCACGCATACACATATTGTCCCATGGCTCCATTTTAAAATTCTTTTATTATCATTTGACTGACAGTTATAGAAAAAGCACTGCAGATGCTTCGCAATTTCCATATTAAGTGTGGTCATGATGTATCAGAGAAGGGATATCTCTTTTAATCCAAATCCCCACACATCTGGGAGATATTAACAAACACTTAACCAAAAAGAGTTTCTTCCAATACCTGTTAGAGTGTCCTGATTTCTTCTCAAGAATTCTTCCTTTATGCTAATATTACCTAGTACATTGTGATTTTTTTTTTGTTCCATCTGTTCTGTGGCTTCAGTTCTTAGCTTTAAATAGAACTGACTATATTCCAATAGGCCCTGTCTTTTTTATTCTTATCTTTATGGTAAGGTCCATATTTAGTACACAGCACAGGTTTTAAAGTAGATCCTTCTACTTATACATCACAAAACTTATCCGGTATTTTTGTTCATAAACAAAAAATTTCAGTAATTATTTTTTATCCACTGAGTTCTTGTATAATCTAAAGGATTTCCACACTGCAATTTTCAGGTCTGCTTTCTAGGAAAAATGCAGTTTTTTGTTTTCATCTTAGTTCTAACCTTCATTTTAGAGCAATCGCCAGCTGACTGGATCCACATAATTATGGTTAAAAGGACTCAGCCAAAAGTAATAGGAAGAGCTGGTATTATGAGGCTTTGTGGTATTTAAGTTGGTCTCTCTTACTCAGATCAACCTTCCCTAAATTTGGAGAGACCCTCCTCTTGATATTCTCTTACTCAGTTGTTATGAAGAATTTACTATCAAAAAGAATGTCCCAATCTAAAAAGGGAATGCAAAATGGAAGGAGTTCCTCTGTATGGTCTTAATATCTACTGGCATTTGTTCACAGTTTTCCTTTTCCTTTCAAGTGCTGAAAAAGATGAACATAGAGATATTTGTTTTCAATTGTCCTGTACTTGTCTTCTGGGATATATGTTGTTTCTGAAGCAAAAACATATGTATAACATACTATCCTTAAGTGCATCCTTTCCTGAAGATAGATACTCGAGAACACGACGGTTCTATTTTCACCACTGTACAGTTAATGTCAAAGTAGTAGCCAGAAGTTCTTCCAGCTATCTATTAAAAGAATCAATACTTGTTTCATTCATCATTTTGTGTAGAACATACAAATTAAGAGCAGACCAACTAGATACTTAAGATGAGGCAAGCCAGGTCTTCAAAATATCAAAATTGAATTAAACTTTAACGGCTAATCACACATAAAGGAAATGATGATAATTGGAAATGCTTTTAGATGTAAGAGCTTATAAAACTATAAATTGAGTTGTTTATAATTCTACAAGCAACTTTGAGAAACTGTGGTCTAGTAAAGTTTTTTCAATGTTCACTTAACTGACACTGGAAACTGAGCAATTTGAAAGGTATTTGTCCCATGCTTTAAGAGATGGTTAGCTGGATCACTGTGCAGTAATGCTGAGGAATAGAACTCAGCAGATTTCCTAAAAGTCCTCTAAGCACAGAGAGTTTCCTGAGGATGGAAAAGTGACTTTTCAGTAGAATCGCTGATACAGTGTATTTTTAGCTCATCCCATTCAGGGTTCACATTGAATGCTACAGGAAGTGAAATGAATTTAGGTATCTGAAAGTGAATGAATTCTCTCATATCGTGCATTTTCAAACAAGTCTCTGTATTCTGCTTGTATTCTAATTTTCCTTTCCTAATTGTAATTTCTCTTAGTTTCTTCTTCTGTAAACTAAAAACTCTCTTTACAGGAGGTTTGGAGCAATAATTAAAAAAAAAGAGTTATGTGTCATTTGTCAAAACCACATTTCTACTGTATACGATAAGGAGCTGAACCATTTACCAAGGCAAAATAAGGTCCCAAGGTTACAGAAGTAAGGCCAGGACCAGAAGTGGGGTGGGCAGAGGCACAGTGCCCAGTAGTAACAAACCTTGAAACAGGTCTATTGTCAGTAGACTTGGCAAGCAAAGAAGCAAAGAATTGGCATGCTTTTCTTAAGGTATTTTGTGCAGCAACTTTCTTTGGACATCTGCAACTCTGACCTTGTGCATAGCAGTAATGTTTTAAACTTATGATCTATTTACAAAAAAAAAGTCTTTAGTTTAAATTTGCTCTGAGGTAAAACTGAGCTAATTGTGTGCAATTAGTCAGAGCAAAAAGAAACACAGCAAGTTTTTAAGTATCTAAAGTACTTGTAAGACAACATATCTAGTTATGAATCATGTCCTAGTAAATTTTGTATATATGGAAATTATACAGGAAAATGAAAGTCATCTTCCTAACCACCTACAGTTATATGTGCTCATTAGCTTGAGAAGTAATCATGAGACTACATATACATATCACATGAGATTACACACTTCAATGCAGGTATTGGGGAGACACCAAGCTGCTTTAGTAAAAGTGAGCAAAAATTTCCAGAGATGATGATTCTGCAGGCCTTTCCTGGACAGGATTTACCGCCATCAGAGAATCCCTCCTCTGGCGAGTTGACATCTGAATTACCAATTGCCATATGCTCTATATTTCCACTGCCTCTGACAGGGGATGTAGGTAAGTAAGGAAACAGTCTGAAGAACAGGGAGGACTGACAAAATGAATGACTTTTTCCATCATATTCACTCATTAAAGACATGCACCACTGGGATTAAAGACATGTACCACTCGGTTTTAAGAGCAACTGGTGTGACTACTGGGATTAAAGGTGTGTGTTACCACTGTCTGGCTAGAAGGCTCAGCAGTGTGCTGTTTTACTCTCCTGATCCTCAGACAAGGTTTATTTCTTAAAATGCTATTGGAATGCCACTGCAGATAAACAGCTCAAAATACCTTCAGGAAGGTCCTGAAACTGACCAGATTCCCCAGACTCCTTGGTGCCACAGTAAGCAATGAGAGCTGGTAGAGAATCTCTCAAACAAGCATCTTCCAACAAAAAATGGCAAAACTCAGAACATAAAATAAAACAAACAAATGAACAAATAAAAACTATGCTGCAAAAGACACTGAGACCAGCTGCTAAGGTTCTTTAGAGGAGACCAGATGCCGCTTGGATGAAATAGAATCCTGGAAGTGTTTTAGAACAAATGGAACACCTGAAAATTACATTCTCCAAACCTGTAGAGCTGTCTGCAAGCTGTTCAGTGTGCTCCAAGTTCCAGATTTGTGACCTGCCATGTGTGCTGGGGGTGGGGGCACCTTGGTGATGCAACTGTCTTTGAGTCATTCCTGCTCCTGTACTTAACCTCTCACCCATACTGATGTAAGCAAACCCCCAAAATTCATTGGTTCACTATCTTGGACTTTGGTGGCATGGGATCCTGATCTAGGGAGAACAGATGTTTGTTGTGTTTTGTCACACAATAAGTTCATGGGTTTGAGGCCAGGGCTACATTGTAAGATGGTTTCTCAGGAAAATATATATGACTCCTCTCTCTCTCTCTCTCTCTCTCTCTCTCTCTCTCTCTCTCTCTCTCTCTCTCTCTTTGTTTCTCTCTCTCTCTGTCTCTTTCTCTCTGTCTCTTTCTCTCTCTGTCTCTCTCTGTGTCTCTCTCTGTCTCTCTGTCTCTGTCTCTGTCTCTCTCTCTCTCTCTCTCTGTCTCTCTCTGTCTCTGTCTCTCTCTCTCTCTCTGTGTGTGTGTGTGTGTGTGTGTGTGTGTGTGTGTGTGTGTGTGTGTGTTAGTTCCATTAGAAATATGAAAGTGTCTGTTAAAGGACAGTGTTTTGTTAAAGGACACAGAAAGTGATTGTAAACAGACAATCAATAAATAAGCCTAAGAGTTGATAACCATTTTTTTTCTGAACCTTAAACCTATTGAAAAGAGGGAAAGGTGTTCAAATGATAATGGTCCCTTTATTTAACAATCTCCATGAAAAGGTGACGACAGGGCAGCTGCACTGCAGATACATTGGCCTGCATTGCTATAAATTCCTGAATGTAAGAAGTGTCTAAGTTACAGTGTCACCATTTACTCCTGGGAAAGGGAAAACAAGAAGGTCTTATGTTGAGTATGTTTTAACTATGAACCACTTGATTGTGTCACGTAAAGCAAAATCCTTGACTACTGGGACAAGAGCAAAGAAATGCTTTGACTTCAGTGTTTGACATTTACAAAGTCATGGCAGTGACAGTTGAGCCTCTGGCCTGTCTCCCCTCTTTCTTTTCCCTTTCTAAAGAGGATTTAAATACCCTTTACATTCATAATGTATTAGTATTTGTAAAAGTGCATTTAGGATCTATTCACTGGTATAAACATCCTCTTTGTTTACACAGACAGAGAAATGAAGCCTAAATAAATGCAGTAACCAACTGAAAAAGAAATGGTTGAAAGTAAGATGTTACTTCAAGGTCTTTTTTGCTAACTGCATGCTTTCCTAAATTGCCTTCAACTTCAAAGCTATACAGAATAAAGAAAGAGTTCTTACTTGGGAAAATGTAACTGTCTATAAAAAAATACCTTCAGTCTCTATATGTGTGCTTTATACTTGTGTCCTCATCCCACCAGAATCATTCTCTTTATTGCTTCCTGTTCTCAGCCCCAAGACATTCCTCCTACAGTGGGATGTCTGTCACCATTCCCCCATATGCCTTCAATTAGAATGCATATTAAATTTACAGCCAAATCAATCTAGAGACACTGAAACCACTAGCATGTTTAGCACTTGTCTGTCTTAAAGCACGTAAAAATTGAAAGATAAATTTCCTAAAGAAAAATGACAGTGTAATAGCTTTCACCATTAATACTAGAAATAATATGTAGAGAATTTGAGGAATTTTATATTTTATGAATAAATATATATTGCAATAAAATTTCATTCATTAACATACATATATAATATCAAAATATTATATATGCTATTTAATGTCATAAATGATATATTTAATATATTATTATAATATTTAAAGTATTTTGGCATATATATCTAAAATAAAATATTTATTCCATGAGTAGCTGATACAATGCAAGTTAGGTCTGAGGTATTAACCTATGAACAATAAAAAAGACTTCAAACATCTATATCTTATGCTATGAAATGAATAAACCATGTAAATTATGAAACAGATTTGTAATGTGGTTTGAATGAGAATGGCATCCAGAGTCTCATTTGTTTGAATTGTTTGTCCCCAGTTCATGGAACTATTTCCAAGGATTATGAGGTTTGACCTAATCGGAAGAGATGTGTCACTGTACTGGCTTTGGTATTTCAGCAGATGCTACTTATACCCAGTGTGTCTCTCTCTTCTTCTTGGGTATCAAGATGTGAGCTTTCAGCTGTTTCGGCTGCCATGCCTGTGTTCATCCATCATGTACACTACACTAATCCTCTAAACCTGTCAATTTTATTAAACATTTTCTTTCAGAAGTTGCATTGGTTGCAGTGTTTTGTCATAGTTATATATAAAGAATTAAAACAAAACAGAAGCTAAAACAGACAGTATTGAGAATTAAAACATCTGCTAAACTTCTATGGAACAGTAGGTCTTCAAATACTCTTAAAATAGGAATTGTACACATTTTATAGAATCTGATAAAATTCCATGAAATCTTATTGTTTTTTATATAACAGAGTAAGAATATCATATTTGTTATAATTGGGTTCTCTATTATTATGCATATATTGTAAGTAGATGATTCTAACTTTAATTGTCCAGACTAATATTAAATTAGAGACTAGTTTTCTCTGCCAAAAAGCCGAATGGCACCAGATGGCTGAGGAAGTGTTATTCAATATGACTAGCAATAATTAAATTAGCTAAGGAGTTAATGAGCAGTAGACAAAGACATGAAGTACAAGTTTTGAATTCAAAGTATTGATATTCTGTTGGTTGGGGTGGGGAGAGTATCATGAGAAAGCATATACTATAATAATAATGTAATTTGGCAACATTTATTAAATCCCCGTTAAAGACTAGACGAGGAGAAATTGATGGAAATCTAGTAACTGCTATGCCCACAGAAAAGTAAACAAATTGACTTATAGCTTCATAGCTTGATTTTCTGTTACTTTATTTTTATGTGGTTGTATTTACGGCCTGAGTTTCCTAGTTCAGCAAATATGAAATTTACCTTTACATTGCGGTCAAGCATTAAATCCGAGCTGGAAAGTCTGCTACTTCCTGCCTTCGTCTAAGTTTGCGAGGTTTGTTGTTTGTATTCCCACTCCTTTTAGTTTCATGTTTTATGTCACTTTTATTCTGTTTATCACATATTTAACAAGTCTAAAATTATTCAAATGTCCCCAAAATACACCAAAGTTCTAAAAATAATGGAAACTTATTATCTCAAAATATTATTTTTCCTTGGGTGAAAGCTTAGCATAGTTTCACCAAATATCTGTCTTTTCAATCTTATACTGCAATGCAATAGCATATATATATATATATATATATATATATATATATATATGTATATATATATAATATCTTGCTTTTAAAAATTGTGTTCACATGTAACTTAAGAAAAATAAAAGAATAATTTATGGAAATACATTTTCTTTTAAGCAAGCTATATAATTGCCCTTGGGACAATTATATTATCGATGTGTATCTCATTTTATAAAAAATTAAACATGCCTTTTATATCTTTGCTGTAGTAAACATTAACACTAACTTACATACAGATGGTCATTTAAAGAAATGCATTAAAAATAGTTTACATAAAAATTTACTTTCAGTATCTTCTGAATTTTTGAGATCAAAAATTGATGCCTCTAATGAATTCTGACAATATTATTATAATTATTTATAATTACATTACTATAATTATTATTAAATTTATTCACTTATTTTACATCCATACCTCAGTTTCTTCTCCTTCAACTCCTCCCATTCTGTCCTACACTCTCCACCCCATCCACTCCTCTGTTTCTGTTTAGAAAGGGGCAGGCCTTCCCTTGGGTGTCAACAAAACATGGCATATCAAGTTAAAGTAGGACTAAGCTCCTCCCTTTTATTAAGGCTGGGCAAGACAAGCCACCTGATTAGGGACAGGCTCTGTTCCCACCACTAGGAGTCTCACAAGTAAATCAAGCTACATAACTGCCACACATTTGGAAAGGGCCTAGGTAGGTCCCATGCAGGCTCCCTCACTGCTGGTTCAGAGACTAGGACTTCCTGTGAGCCCATGTTAGTTTCTGTAGGTATCCTTGTGATGACCTTGATCACCCTGGCTCATCCAATCCTTCCTCTCTCTATTCAACAAGATTCCCTGAACTCTACCCAGTAATCGGATGTGGAATTCTGCATCTGTTTCCATCAGTCACTGGGTAAAGGCTCTCAGATGGCTATCTGGATAGTTACTAATCTAATTACAGGGGATGGCTTCTTCAGGCTATCTATCTACTTTGCAAGATGTTGCATGCATCTCTCAGTTTCTCAAAGTACAGTTGGTGTTACATGAATAAAAAGGAGTTGGGAATGTTTAGATTAACAAATTTACAGTCACCGAATCTCGATGATCTTCAATATTCTTTTGTTAGACATGTAAGTCAAGACTATAAGCATTTACCTTTTCAACACATATTTACTTACCTTGCCTACATATTGATAATCAGATCCTGTATATTCTTCCAGTAAGAAGAACTGGTTCCACATCCAGCCACGTTTTTGGCGGTGAAGGATTTTACCATCACTTCTTGGGACGCGGGCTTCTGCAATCATTTGCTGAAGCCCAGGAGTCCTTCTGAACATTAACTCTGGAGAGCAGAACTGGGGTAGGCATGCCCAGAGAACAAAAAGTCTCAAGAACTGATAGATCGTCATAGTTCACTTCTTGAAAAATTCTAGTGTAGACGATTAGAAAGTAGTTCTCCTTATGGCATCAGATCTCACTGGGTCTCAGCTGGCCTCCAACATTTGAATAATGCTGTGGACGTATTTCCAAGAGCTTCAAGCAAACAAACATTAAAAATAGTTAGTGGAAAACAATTTGATCGTTTTTATTACAATTTTAACACGAAAATGATTTAGTATAAGTGCAAAATAAAATATTCTGTTTCTTTTATTTAAAATGATGATCAGTTTTAGAAAGCATTATTTGTCTGATAGAATATCTAAAATTTAAGAAAAATAGTGATAACTAATTTCTTTCAAGTACACTGTTTAAAGACTCTTTATCTGATGACACTGTTTTAATGACTTATAATTTCTAAGTGAAGTAGAAAGACACCATTTTGCATGTCAAGTTTTTGAGAATTTAGCATACAATTAAACTTTGAAAATAACAGTTTATTCAAATAAGATATAAGAATTATGAAGAACATGAAATGCAATAACAATATTGTTGAAATTTGATCAGATATTACAGAAAAGTTAAACAAACAGAAAGAAATAAACACATGCAAAAGTCTTCTGCTGAAAGGATCTTCCTTTCTACTGAGTTCATCCAAAGGATCGCTAGGGTTTCCTTAAGTATAAAAGGCACTACTCTAGTGAACTGGTTTTTAATAAACTTAGCAATAGAGACGAGAAGGATCTACTCGTAGCAGATATATGTGTAATACAATGCAAGATCTGAACACTTCTTACCACACTTCTGCCTTCACCCTGGACTATGATGTCTAATATCTACTGTGGTAATAGCCTACTCCCTGCTCTCTAACCTTATACCTGTCACTCTTTTCTATATGGCATCTCCAAGTAATCTCAGTAACATCAGTTGGATGATGTCTTATTTCTGCATGGAAGGCTCATTAAACTTTGAGCAGAAAACAAGATCTACCCTAATATATGGTGCTGGATTTTACAATGGCTTGTTACTTCACACAACTATTTAATTTTAGTGCTTTACTTCAACCCACTATAATGACTCCTATAAGGCTAGGGCTCTTTTAGAGTTATGTTCACTAAGGATCCTGTGCTTGCTTTTGTTTTGGGCTCTCTTTCTGTCATGCTTTGCTTTCAGACATCAGCTTAGATCCCATCACCTTTTAGGTCCTGCTTTGATATGTACTCTGGATTTAAATGTACCACCTTGAACTCTATATGTTTTAATTTTTACCAATTATGCTTTCTGTTAACACATGAAAGTCTCTTGCAGAAATTAGATAAGTATATTTCTTCCTTACTGTTATATTCAGTCTCTAGAACAGAGCCTTTTGCTTAAGAGAAATTCACTGGCCACATTCAGTAAAAAAAATATGGAATATAATGGTACAAACATCTATCATTTTCTATTCTATGATCTATGCCAAGTAGGTACACATAAAGACCTTTGACAAGAACAATTACTTATGTTTTATTATTATTTTAGGCCATTTTTATTCTGTAAATTTGTGTAGATTGTTAAAGCTTTCTAATAGATACTTATTTTATTTCTGAAAATCTTAACTGTTGTAAATTGTTTAGAGACTAAGAGGATTGAATTCTCTGTGTGTTCTATGAGAAGCACTCTAAGTACTCTGTGATCCACATTGATGCTTCCACTCCCATATTTGGTTGCGCTCTGTTTGGTTTCCTATTCCTTTGTTATTAAAAAGATTGAAACGCTAATGCAAATGTGCTTTAGAAATAAGATTAATGATGAACCAATGTCTCCCTTGAGTATATTAAATGATAGTGAGCGCATGAAGTCATACAACATGATCGATGTGAATGCTATTATAATATGCCATGTAATACTCCACCTGAGTTTAGCAAGGATCTGATGTGTAAAGTAGTTTTACAGCCCAGACCCTTGCCTTTCAGACACTTATATTGATTGAATTCTAGGTTGTAGGAACATTAACTAAACTGTTTCTATTTCTATGATATAGGATATATTACAAGAGTTTGGCCAGCATCTTACAGCATTTCTAAGGACACAGAAGTATATGAATTAATATTTCTGCTGTGTTCTAAAAATATTAACATTTATTGAGTCAACAGTATACTACCTCAACGCCTGTGATCATTAATAAACTTGACCACAACTATATTCAATATTTCTGCCTCCTCTATATACAACAATAAACAGCTAATAATTATAACACAACACTGACATTTTAGATATTAATGAATAACATATATTTAAACTCTGTTAATAAATATTCAAAACTCTGCGTAAGAAATGGAATCATATTTTCAAGATTTTTCTATATGCAACTGTTTACTGTTTTAATGCCTTAGAAATCCCCAATAAGATGCATGATTTAATAATTATAATGTAAATAAAAGTATATTTTAATATAGATTACATCCAAACTATTTGACATAACTAATTCAAAGAAACTGAATTTACTCATTATTACATTCTTCCAAAGTTCACTTCCACTACACATGTTCCATGAAGTTAGGGGTCAATATCTAGACATTTGAGAACATTGCTTACTTATTTTAAATACTACTAAAAATATTTGTCTGGTAATATGACACCAATTGTGAAAAGTTTCTATCAAAATAATATTTAACAAAGTCAGTCAATATATTCTTTTGTTTGGGGAGGTATATTTCTTCATAACTCTCAGATACATACATTTTTCTTCCCCATCCAATATGCCATCACTGTGTGTGTGTGTGTGTGTGTGTGTGTGTGTGTGTGTGCGTGTGTGCGCGCGCGCAAACGTGCACCTGAGCGTCTTTGGAAATTTAACTTTACATATCTCCCCTGATTGCTCCTGACCTTACTTTTTGAGACATGAGTCTTCTTGAACCTTGAGCTTGCAGATTAAGCCAGGATGATTGACCAGGGAGTCCCAGGGATCCGCTGTTCTCCATCTTCCCCCATGCTGGAGGTATAGGTTAAGACCACTATTCCTGGCCACTTTTAGTGTTGTAGCGATCTATACTCATGTTCTCATGTTCACACAGAAATCACTTTATGCACCGAGCCATCTGGGTAGCCCATCACACCATTTTAGACAATCATTTCTCACAAAAAAATTATAATGTCTTCCAACAGATTTTCTTAACATCAGAATTTCTTACTTTAAAAAAGTCCTGCAGGGCATTATCTAAATTAATTTGTCTTAACCCAATTCATCAAGAATAAAGTCAATTAAAATATTTTAATATGTCTGCAACTAAGGAAATACTACTCCAACCTTTTATCAAAATTTGGGATCAACTATTTTAAAATATTTTTATACTATTTCCAGTAATTTTAAATCTTTATATGTAAATCTTTTGATTTGTGTATTTCTCCATTAATGTGTAATTTTAAATATTGTTCAGGCAATTATAGCTTGTTGAATTAGATTCACTTAGGAAAACCATAATATTATGATAAGCAATTGATATGTCCTTCGAAATTCTTAATGAATAAGCTGGAATCTATGCTTTAAACTTAAAGCTAAATATCGTAATATAAAATTATATAAAAAGGAGATATTGTACTAGCTAGAATTATAGTTTTGCAATTAAAAAGGAGGTAGAGATCAAAGAAGTGTAGTAAAATGAAGTTTTATAATACAATTTCTAGGTATTTGAGAAAACAATAAAAATTGTTTCATTTCTTAGTCTTAAACATAATTAATATAAGTTAACATTTAGTGAGAAACCACCACTTGTTTTGAAACCATCTTTCATCATAATTCACTGTATTCTCTTCATACAAGAACTTTATAAATTTTAATGTAAATTCGGATTCCTGGGTAAGTTCTTATTTGTCCATGCACTGGTGGAGTAGGGATGTGGTAGGGAAGATGTGCAATATTTGTTTCTCTGCATGTGTCTATATTTCTGTCTGTTTCTCTAACTGATCTATTTATGTATTTACTTAAGGTAAGATTTGGCTTTATTTGTCAGTCTACTCTGACTTTATTATTTATACCGGACTGGCTTGAGAATCATTGCAATCCTTCTGCTGCAGCCTCCTTAGGTCCTGAACTCACAGGTGTATGTGTGTGTGCCTGTCAATATTTTCTCTTTCTAGTCCTAGTGCAGCTAGACATATGCAAGGAATATCAGAAACACAGACCTCCTTTATATCGGAAATATCCTTCAAATTGTTTATGAGATTTTGAGTATAGTGCTTTAGAGACAAATTTATGTTTTACTGTATATATTGGATGATAACCAAAACTCTAATGGGAAATACCAGAACAGTATCACTAAATATTATTATTACTGTTATTATTAATATTATTATTTTAATAGAAAGTCTTTGTTTCTCAGAATAGTACTCAACAGCACCTCTTTGTCTGGCCATGCTATAAAATAAATCCCTTTGCAAGTACACATGAATGAGGTTGACATACTGACTTCATTTCAGTTTTCTTATCTAATAATTTTTAATTCTTCTGATGAAATGGTTATCAAATGTTGTTTCCTCCAAAACAAGTTAACATAAGCATATAGCAGGCAAGATCAAAAATTATAATGTAATAAGCACACCAGTGAATTTCAATTACTCATTGTCTCTACACATCACTGCTGATCACTACCATACATTGTTGGCTGAAAAAAGAAATTAGTCATTCTTCAGTCAATTGGTTATAGTCATTAGGATAGTAATGTAATAGATTTTAATCTTTCACCATCTCTAAGAATAATACCAATTGCTAATGATTATTGAGAACAAATTTAAGCCAATTTGGGTGGACACTTTAAATACTTTTAGAATTCCATACTATTGTATACAGGCTAATATGATTTCAATACAGGCTAATATGATTTCAATATTAAAAAACAGACATTTTTCAGGTGGGCTTTTTACAATTCAAATGAGTCAAAGCATATTAAATACTTCCTTTTTTATTTAACTAAGGCCAATTTATGCATATTAAATAAAGAATTATGAGAAAATTGAATCAAAGCATTACACTAAGGACTCAAATAAAAAGAGGCCATATGCTTGATCATATTTTCCAAGAGTTCATTACACACTACCTACTGTGCTCTAATGTCAGAAAATGTGGAATTTTACATTGAATATTTATCACTCTATTATAAGTATTATGCACATGCATTTATTTTTAGGTATAACTTAAAACAAGGTCTCATATTGTCTAATTTTTTACTAATGCAAGGATCCACACAGTGCTCAATAATTTTTAAACTAGACAAAATATTATAATCACTCATAAAATATTTCAATATGAAGGAATATTGGTTCTTTTGCCTTAAGACCAAACTAAATTATAATCTTATATTTACAAAATCTTATTTGCATATTAACATGGCAGACCTTACATTAGCTGGCCAAACAAGCAATGGTACCTTTTAAATTGAGCAGTAAGTGCAAGACCAAGATTGCTAGTTTCAAATAAGCCATCACTCACTGCAAAGAATGCATAATGACATACAAAAAGCTTAGATCATTGCTATTTCTATTCAAGAAAAAGCATAATTTTAATTACATGGATTTTCAGATCCTGAATGTGACTAACACAAACCTTTTATAGATGTCAGCATCTATACTATGTGTTAATATCTTCACAAAACCATTTTCCAAGCGAGACACAATTCACTTAAATTTGAAAGTTTGGTAAGTAATACAAGATTCAATGACTGAGGTATCCCATTCTCTAAGATTCTGCTAATAGGTAAAAGAAGAGCATTCAAGAGTTTCCCCTCCTGTTTCCTTAACTTTTTTTTTGATTCAGCAGCAAATGAGAGTGTCCCAGATGTAACTTAATCCATGACCAAGTTAGCAGTACCAGTACAGCTGTGACATTACAAATGCAACTTCCTGGAAATCTCATTTTACTGTAGCTGGAGTTTATTTCATTATATGGAATGAGTAGCAAGAATGCTCTCAGGGGATCTTAAAGATGTTCAGATAAAAGCCATCAGCTACCAAATTTTCTTAGATCTGGGACTTATATGGGTTCTGTAAAACAGCTAATATGTGTGTATACTCACATATACATAAATGTGATATATAATATCACATTTTATCAGTACTGAACTTTCACTTCTGTTCAGTATGTCACATTTTTGTGGGAAACTACTCCATAAAATACAACAAAAATAACTTCTATGGAGACTGGACAAGGCAACCCAATAGGAGGAAAAGAGACTCAAGGGCAGGCAAAAGAATCAGAGATACTCCTGCTCCCACTGTTAGGACGACAACAAAACACCAAGCTGACAGTCACAATATATCCACAGAGGACCTTCAAGACCATGTAGTTAGTCCCTGTGTATGGTGCTTCAGTTTTTGTGAGCTCATGTGAGCCCTGACTAGTTAAATTGGTATGCCATGCTCTCCAGGTTTGACTGTCCTCTCTTGGAGGTCTCCTCTTTTCCAAAGAGTAAAGGGTGGAGGGGCTGAATCTGAGGGAGAGGGAAGGTGATAGAAAAATAGGAGAAAAGGGAGAGAAAACTGAGTTTGGAATGTATTGAGTGAGAGAAGAATCTATTTTCAATGGGAAATAAACAAATAAATACAAATATCTCTTAAATTATTCACCTGTAGGCAACATGTAACACTAAAATTACCCCATAGATATTAGCTTTTATTGTCTTGAGTATAGACACAGTTCGATCTGGATAACGCTTGGCTCAATTTTAATTTGTACTTTCTATCATAGTTTGCAATTGAACAAAAAGAAGCAAGATTTATATATTTATATTTAAGTGTTTTTTTATTAATGTTAAGTCCCCATTGATGTGGGATTCCCCTCTGTATGCTGTGAATATCATTGGTTAATAAAGAAACTGTTTTGGCCTGTGATAGGGCGAAAGAATAGAGCTAGGCAGAGATAATATACTGAATGCTGGGAGAAGAAAGGTGGAGTTTAGAGAATCCTTGGGGCTGCTACCAGAAAAAGACATGCTAAAACCTTGCTGGTAGGTCATGACAAAAGATTCATGGTAAATTATAAAATAATAGAGATGGATTAATTTTAGATGTAAGAGCTAGCTAGCAATATGCTTAAGTATTTGGCCAAGGAGTGACTTAATTAATACAGTTCCTGTTATGTTATTTCGGGAGTCTGGGCAACTGGGAAATGAACAAGTGGCCTCACTACTTCACTTTTCTTTTCCCTTATCTCCCCCCCCCCCTTTCTTCTTCACTCTTCTCCATTCCCCCACCTTCTCCCATTCCCTTCTCCTTCCATAACCCACTAAATGAACTCTATATGCAAACTGTCTATGCATGGTATATCTATCTTTCTGTCTCCTATGTGGCCTCAGGCCACCTTTCAGGGGACCCACCAAAGCCTTGGTCCACCCACTACCACCCCACCACCCCTCGTGGGACCAGCCTCACAACCACCCGCCTTCATGGATAATAATAGTCTTAGCTATATAAATTCCACACATTGCTTTTTTCTTAAATATACCACTAACATGACAGAACTTCAGTAAAAAAGAAGAAAAGCCATTTAAGAACAAAGATTCAACTATTTTTAACATTGAGTTTTTAAAGGATTTTGGTAGTAGAAAGGAAGGTTGAAGTATTTAAAACTGTAATGTGCCTAATCAAAACAGACTTTGATGAGTATGTACGTGTTTCCCTTTTTCATCTTTGTACTCATTAACTACAAACTAATCCCCACTCTACAATTACCAATTGCTAGAGTACATTCTTTGAATTCTAAGTGAAATTCTGCATGCAGTCTTTCATTTGATAAGAATAGCCAAAACACAAGTTGAGGAGATCATTTATATGAAATATTGGAGTTCATAATTCTGATTCAGTGAATTATTTGGTGCTTGAATATAGTGTAATATTTATCACTAAAACAAATATAACAAGTGTAAAAGGAAATAATGTCTATATCTCCCAGATTCTAAGAGAATCTCTACACCTTATATATTTCACTTATCACCAGCCACAGTTACTGTGGGTTCATTTCAGTAAGATTATAGTAGTCAAAGACATGTACCAGAAATAAACCAAAGCAGCTGTTTTCTGGATCATTAAGGCCTAATCTACAAAGCGCCATTCATTCACTTAGTTGAAAATTATTCTTGTAAGCAGATTTCCGTTCAGCATTTCTTCTCCTATATAGTTGCTACAACTAGTATATATTCTGTGTTAAGTTTAATCTTTCAAATTTTTGTACTTGATACCATCCCTCACTACTTTTCCCAATTTGTTAGATGGCTGCATAATCTTATTGTCTGCTTTTCCTTTGTGTGTATGTGTGCACACACACACACATACTCAATACCCTTAAATTGACTAAGTTAATTAAACAAAATATTTCTGTTGATGACACTATAATTTATTATACTGACTTTTAACATAACTGGGTGGATGTAGTAAGAAATATGTGGAAGCAATGAAGTAGAGAGTATGCATAAAAATCTCCAGTGTTTTTGTACATCATGCATTCTTGCTTTCTTAACCCCATAAAATATCATGGAATAAAAACAGTTAAAAACAAAAATTAGATCACAAGGCATAATTTTTCTATAATTCAGGTTTTTCACAGCAATTTAGTAGTTCTTTTGGTATCTTCTATTATTATTTTCCAATTCTCTCTTTATTCTATAATTTAATCCTCTGTCATATGTATAGGTAGCAAAGATTTTGTCTGTTTTGACAAACCATCTCTTCACTCAGTTACTTCCTTTGCAACGAGGATCTTCAGAATTTCCTGCTATTCCATTCCTCAGTTCTTGGGGTCATTTCTTAAGCTATTGATTGGGTCTCGAGTTAGAAAATTCTCTGTCTAGATCTTGATGTGTTTTCTCAAATAACTAAATTGAACACAATTACATGAACCCCAGGCCAACTGCTTCTGGGATGTAGCCAAAGCACTCAAAGTCAACATAAGAGATATTTGGACACCAATGTTTGTCTCAAAGTATTATTTGCATTAACCACATATTAGAATCAAGAGCTGAGAATAAATTGAAAAAAAGAGAAAATATGACATTTTATGCATTTACATTTATTATTTTAATATACATATATATGTTATACACACACACACAAAATGGAGTCTTTTTCAACCATAAGAAATTAAGTCATTTGGTAGAAAATGAATACAATGTGAGATCATCATACTAAACAAATAGTACATTTTTTATGTCAGTTGTAGATCCTACATTTTATAAAGATAATTACATGAATATGGTAAAGAAGTTATATAGTAAAAAGAATAGGAGGAAGATGGAGGAGGAGAAAGTGGGAGTAGATAGTATTGTGTGTGATTATGTCACAGTGTAAGAAACTGTTTATGAGATTTATCAGTATTACAATGAGTATACCAATTTATTTTAATTATTATGTTTTCTTTCGTAAACATGTGTATTCACTTTTAACTTTTAACGTATTTTCTGTGAACAGTATCAAAAATGTATCCTGAGTTAGCAGTTTTCTCTAATATAGAATACCAAAAGACAATTTCATTTTGAATCTGTAAAATTTGTATGTTATCAAAATATAATTAAATATCTCCCTTTCTCTTCCTTCCCATGGCTCTCACTTTTTAAAAATCATTTCCTCTTTTTCCTTAATTAATTTTGCTAAATCTTTATGCAAATAAATATATAAATAAAGCTTATTGAATCTCTTTAGTGTTGTTTGTAAGTATATTTAGGGCTCTCTTTGGGATTGGATAATCATGTAGGGAATTTATTTCTGGGGAAGCTAATTTCTACCTCTCACTGAAGCTTTGAATTGCTTGTAGCTCTTCATCTAGAGGTGGGGCTTTATGTGAGCTCTCCCACCTACATTGGCATTTCAAATGATATTGTAATTGTTCAGGTCTTTTGTTAACAGCCATACTGTTGAGATGCCATGGGTGTAGATTCCCTACTGTACATTTAGATAAAAAAATCTTGCAGTGACTAGCTGGTAGAATTTCAGGTTTTTAAAGAAACAGAAGAGAGGTCACGCAAATAAAATAAACAATGAAACAATTGTGCTTTAAGTGAAGGGATATCGGAAACAACAACAAAGATCACTGGCAGTAGATTACAAGTCTAGCATAAAAATCTAAGTCATAGACCTTCCAGAAAGAAATATCTTAGGAAGAATGTTGTGTGATTTTAATAGGCAAAAACTTTTTAGAGATGATAGTAAATCAGGACCCTTGAAAAAAAATGACAAATCTATTTTTGTCAAAATTAAATATAATACCACTTACTCGCAAATTAATGAAATGGAAAAATAACAAGGTCCTTAGAATCGGAACAGAGTTGTAAAACTTTAATATGGTAAAGTATCTCTACATTAAATCTTCAGTTACATACACTATTAGGTGCAAACACAAAATTCAAAGGCACGTGACTGTTATCCCAGGAAGGATGAAGCAGGAGGACTGTACTGAGTTCAAGGCCCACTGAGTTTACATTATTAGTTCCAGAGAGCCTGAACAACCAAAGGAGACTTTGTCAAACAACAATAAATGCAATTAAACATCTGAAAGCAGAGTTGAGGATGTGGCTCAACAGATTAAAATGTTGGCTGTATGAGCCTGATGACCTAAATTCAGTCACCAGAACCCATGGAAAATGTCAGATGCTATGAGACACAGCTGTAACACCAGCATTTGTATGGATGAGGGAGGGGCTGAGATAGAACTGTCAATAGGTATCATGAGCCCACTAGCACTGAATAGGCAGCACCTCTGCAGAAATATATTCTGTCTCAGAAGACGGAGGGTGGGAACTCACTCCTGACAGTTGTATTCTGGCCTCTACATGCATGCATGGCATAAACATGACTACTATTACATGCCTACACATACTCCCATGATACAAAACAATACAACATCTTCCAAAAAGAAAAAGTAGATTGAAAACAGCATGTAAAAAGTTGTTCAGTATCATTCATCATCTTGTGAACAAAATGTGAATATTAGAGCTATAATGAACACCATATCACAAAATTAAAGCCCTACTATTTTAAAATGCACCCTCAGAAGTTCACAAGAATAGACTATTGAAAGCTGCTATACCTTTCCAATGAGAATGTAAAGTATCAGCTATTTCATGAACATATTTTCTATTTCTTAAAATTTTACATATAGACTAATTTGATCAATTTGGTTTAGCAGTTTCATCCTAAACATATTATTTTTAAGTTTTAAAAACCCTTAACATAAAAGTCTATGGAAATGGAGGATTGGTTTAGTAAGTATTTTCCATAACTGAGAAAAGAAGTATAAGCATCTCAAATGGATGAATGAGTTAACAAATTGTAGTGTATCCACAACACAATTTAATTGACTGTTGACAATGATGTAGCCACAAATACCACCAAATATTAAATAAACAGTGTTAAAAAATAAAACAAGAAAAAATTATTTCAAATGTCTGGTTCTACTTAATATAGCCTTTGTAAAACAGCAACGATGTAGGGATATGAAACAGATTACAAATTATAACATCAAAATGATATGAGAAAACATTAAAGGACTTGCAAACACGTCTGTCTTGACTGTTGTAATAATCACTGCAAGGACTGGTTAAAACTCACAGAACTGCACACAGAAAGAACATATTTTACTATCGGCTAATTTTGTCCCATATGAACATCCAACAATTACATAAACGTACTCAGTGTCAAAGTGAGGTGTACTTAAACAAAAACTACAATGCAATACCACCTTCTGTTTGCAATTCTATAGAAGAGGAATGTAAATTTAAAAAAATATTTACCTTTCTTTTATTTCATTTATCACATATTTAAATCATTTAGAGTACTAACTTATGTGTTCTTTGTGTGTTTCATATATTTATGGAATATATTTTGATCCTCTACATCCAATACTTCTTTCCAGTTCTACCCAATGTCCAAACCCTGTCGTCTTCCCAACAGCATGCCTCTGTTGTTTTGTTATTAGAAAGCCTCTGAGTAATTAAAAGCCTTAAAGAATATGTAATTTTATTAATTAGAGAATATTTAAAATCAATATATATTAATGATATATCTATTGTGGATCCAGGAACTTCTCATTGTTTTAAGTGTTTATGTCAACCAATTGTTCCTTTGTGCTAGTCTAAGAAATTAATGCTTCCCCACCGGAAAAAAGAAAGCGATCAATCCATTGTCCACACTACCTCCCTGTCTTATTTTTCACCTTTTAAATTCTAGCTATTTATCTCTTATCCAAACAACAGCCTAAATTTAAGATTTGATAGTCTAACAAATACCGTGTTTTATAAAAAAAATCTATTAACCTCATGAGACCTTTATATTCTCTGTTTGGCCTGGACACCTTTAGCTTGAGCAAACAGGGGGTGAGTGCAATAGTGCATAAACTATGAGGACTCTGAGAGCTCATGCATGCTATGGGAGTGTGTAATTTAATAAAGTGTTCATTGATGTCAGCACACTGGCTCATCAGACCTGTGCAGATGTCGATGCCGGCAGCAGAGAGACTTTGACTCCTAATTAGATGACTGACGGAAGATTACGTTTTCCCTTGGAGACAGACACAAGGGTGGGAGAGGTGTATTTTCCGCAATGGGATTTCTATTTACAAGTATCTGATGGAACAGAATCCAAACAGGAAAAGGCACACATTAGGCACAGGCAACTAGGAAAATGAACTTGACAGGACTGTATTATTTATAAGTAACTTATGAAAGCTAACACCGAGCTTCTTTTGTTCTTACTTTATTCACATACAAATTTCTGGCATAAAATTTTAATAAAGAACAATATTTTGTGACTTGCTGGCTAAGTTTTCTAACAATTCTCTAACTCTCAAAGAAATTTTTGTGTTATGACTTGGAATTCTTTAGAGTATAAGTGACATGTTATAGGCTCTGTAGGTCCACTCCATGGAAGGTCAAATTAATTACAGATTTATCAAAAGTAATTGAACTGTATATCCTTTAGAGAACTAGGATTTCTGATTTGTGATCTTGTTCATGAAAATGTATCTCATAAATAAAAACATATATGACTTTCATAATCGTACTAATTCTTATTTACCTTAATAAAATGGTATATGTATTAAGAATTTTCTAAGGAACAAATATTTTAACTCAGCATTGTTACTGATATAATGTTATAGTTGGAATATACCTTCTATTTTTCGATTGATGCATTCCACTTGTATATTTTTAACTGTCTGAAAACATTTGAATCTTCAAAGTTTGAAACTAAAATACCTTTTACAAAAAGTGTTCAATTAAGATTAAAGGTCAGTATATTATATATATATATATATATATATATATATATATATATATATATATACACGTATGTATGTATATATGCTTAAAGAAGACTACAAATTTATGACCAAATTTCAAATTTTCATCCAGTTGTAATGAAAAGAATATGTATGGCCCAGGAGGATAGCTTTACCTGTGCTTTCCAACCTCTCTAATGATGCAAACAGGTTCTTTTGTTGTGGTGACCCAAAATCATAAAACTATTTTGATTGTATTTCTTTGCATAATTTTGTTACTGCTATAAATTACAATATAAATATATGATACCCAAGACATTAGGTATGTGACCCCCCCCATACACACAAAGGATCTTGACACACAGGTTGAGAATGAATGGCTTAGGAGTTTGCCTTGGAAGCTCATGAATCTAAATTAAAACCCAGATGTTCTAGCACTCATTTGTAAACCCAGGGCAGGCACGATGAGGACATACGGATCTGGAGGGCTTGTTGAGCAGCCAATATTGCCTAATCCTGTGAGACTATGCCTGAAGAAGTAAGAAGAACAGCTTCAGAGGAATAGCATTGGAGGTTGATATTAGGCTTCTCCATGCATGTGCACAACTGTGTGTGTGAACCCATGCTCATGCATGAACATGCACATACACAGAAAAAACGAAGAGGGCGTTCCTGAAGAGTGATACCAGAGGCTGGTCTCTTACTCCTGCATGTATGCACATCCATATGCAAATATGCAAAATGTTTCACATGTGCATGTGCACCACAAAAAAAAACCCACACGTGCATACATGCATACACACACACACACACACACACACACACACACATCAACCAAATAAAAAGTATCTACTAACAACTGAATCTGGGCTTGTAGTTAAGGATTGAGTGATTGTGTAGCAATCAATCAACTGTATAAATTGAAGCTCTGCAATGTAAATAATCAAACTATAAAATAATACATAAAATGTAAAATAAAATTGCATTGTCAGAAGCAATGAGAAAAAAATCCTTTAAAAGAAAACTATCGTGCCAGCACAATTAATTCAGTCAGTAAGCATTTAAGTTTTTTTAAAACAATCTTCTTCTTTTTTTTTTTTTTTTTTTTTGGTTGTTCGAGACAGGGTTTCTCTGTGGTTTTGAAGCCTATTCTGGAACTAGCTCTTGTAGAGCAGGCTGGTCTCGAACTCACAGAGATCCGCCTGCCTCTGCCTCCCAAGTGCTGGGGTTAAAGGCTTGCGCCACCACTGCCTGGCTAAACAATCTTATCTTAAATACCAATAGCAGTTCCTTCTCTCTTCACTCCTCATGATCCCCTCACCTTCCCCACCCCCATTATCTCCTCAAAGAGAGTAAAGCTTTCCTTGGGGAGTCAACAAAGTCTGTCAAATCACTTGAGACAGGACCAAGGTCCACCTCCCAGTATCTAGACAGAGCAATGTATTTCTTCATAGGGAATGGGCTCCAAACAACCAATTCTTACCCCTAGGGTAAATTCTGGTTCCACTACTATGGCCTCACAAACAATCATTTAATATTTTATCTGACTCTTATTGTGCTATGTGATGAGGAAATAATGGCAAAACAGTACAATCGTAAACAGATCTAAAATTCAGCACAGTAAAAATAGATGTGTTTGTAATATTAGCTGAAAAAAACAGCATTTTACTCCCAATTTATTATTCTTCGCATAGATCACATATGCAAGTCATTGTGATGCAATCAGACATTTTGTCAGCTGAGCTATCTCCCCACACCTCTATCTATTTATGGTGTTAGAACTTGCTGAAAGAACATATGATATTTTCTTTCAGTTGTGGCCTATCACACTTAACAGGATAGTATTCAGGTCTGTCTAATTTCTTGTAGAGGGCAGGGCTTCTTTTTTATTTTTAATGAACATCTCATCTGTTTTCGCATATTCCCATTTTCTTTATTCCTTTACTGGTCTTCAGGCACCTAGTGACACGCTCTGTCTAAGCAATTGCGACTACTATAATCAATAATTTTAGCTATTTGTCATAGATACATAGCTATGAAGGGAAACTAGCTCGTATAGTGTTTTTATTTTCACTTTTTGAGAAGAATTTCCATAGTATTATCCATACTTTTTATATTAATTTGCTTTCATTTCATCATTGTTATAAAGGGTCCTTTTTTTCTAAGTGCTCTTCATTCTCTTTTATTAAAAATAATAGTCATTCTAAAGGAGGTGTAAGAGTGTGCTGTGGGATAATACTCTTGGCCACTGAAAAACTTGGTGTGCATATTTTAGTCTCTTTATTGACCATTTAGGTTTATCATTCTGTATTATCTCTTCAAGTGATCTGCTCATTTTTATTGGAACAGATTTTATTAAATTTTTCTCAATTCTTTATGTATTTTGGTTACTGTTAGAAGAGTAACCAGTAAATGTTTTCTCCCAGGAATGGTTTCCCGTTACTGGCTGATTGCTTCCATTCTTGCAAAGCTCCCGAGTTTGATGTAAGATCATTTGCAAACGATGTCAGAGTCCTATTCATAAAATCACTTTCTGAACCATATCTCCAAGTGTTTTCCTATGTTCGCCTGCAGTACTGTATGTATGACAGCAAAACTCCTTCATTGATTTGAGTTGATTTTCTACACAGTGAGAGACAGTGGTCAAATGTTAATCTGTGAGATGTAGATACCAGTTTCCTAGGAACCTTTATAATATAAATCATTCTCTCTTCAGGGTATGGTTTTAGTTTAGTTGCCAAGAATCAGTCACCTTGAAGATGCAGCTTTGCTTTAAAGTTCTCTATTTTGTTTTGTTTGTTCTCTTTCTGTTTTTATGAGAGCACTGCAATGCCCTCTTGCTCCACCTGGTCTGCTCAGCCTGCTTACTTATAGAACCCAGGACAACCTGCCAAGGGATGGCCACACACACACACACACACATGCACAGAGAGAGAGACAGACAGACAGACAGACAGACACACAGAAACACACACACATAGGCACAGACACACAGAGACAATTACACACAGAGACACACACACAATGGGCTGCGCCCTCCCCCATGAATCACTAGTTACAAAAATGCACTACAGGATAACTACGACTAGGTCTTCTTTTGACAATTGTTTTTCTTTTTTTTGTTTTTTCGAGACAGGGTTTCTCTGTGTTTTCGCCTGCCTCTCCCTCTAGGAGTGTTGAGATTAAAGGCACTACCATCAACTGGCTAGGAGACATATTCTTAATTGAGGCTCCCTCCTCTATGATAAATCTAGCTTGTGTCCAGTTGACATAAAATAGCCATTGTGAAATTAATAAATTAATAATAAAATAATGATTTCACAATGCAATTATTTTGTTTTTGTTTTTTTAAGTCTTTTTTTTAATTTATTTATTTATTAAGGATTTCTGCCTCCTCCCCGCCACCGCCTCCCATTTCCCCCCCCTTCCCCGATCAAGTCACCCTCCCTCATCTGCTCGAAGAGCAATCAGGGTTCCCTGACCTGTGGGAAGCCCAAGGACCGCCCACCTCTATCCAGGTCTCCTAAGGTGAGCATCCAAACTGCCTAGAGCTTCTGTAAAGCAAAGGACACTGTCACTAAGACAAAAAGGCAACCCACTTACTGGGAGAAGATTTTCACCAACCCCGCAACTGACAAAGGTCTGATCTCCAAAATATATAAAGAACTCAAGAAACTAGACTGTAAAAGGCTAATCAACCCAATTATAAAATGGGGCACTGAGCTGAACAGAGAATTCTCAACAGAAGAACTTCAAATGGCCAAAAGACACTTAAGGTCATGCTCAACTTCCTTAGCGATCAGGGAAATGCAAATCAAGACAACTTTAAGATACCATTTACACCTGTCAGAATGGCTAAAATAAAAAACACCAATGATAGACTTTGCTGGAGAGGTTGTGGAGAAAGAGGTACACTCACCCATTGCTGGTGGGAATGCAAACTTGTGCAATTTTTTTTTAAATTGCGTCTCTTGATTTCTGTAATACACATTGTGCCCGGCTACATCTCAATTGGCCTAACACTATGTTTGGGTGTGAAGCTTTGGTATAAAACTCCAAGTGCTGTTGACAGAACAAGAGTGCTAATGTTCCGAAGTGTACTTTCATCAGTGTGTCTGAAAAGCAACGGATGTAGTGTTTAGTAAATGTTGAGTTCTTAACACTTTCCTCAGTGTTTCACTGAGAACAATGTACAATATCAGGCAAGGAGCATCCCCTCTCCACTGTGAAGGAAAACCATTTTAGCTGCTGAGAACCGACTAAAAAGAAAAATAGAAAAGAACAGGGATGATGCAAGAAGTTCAACCCACTAAAACATGGATCTTTACACCTCATTACCATTTAGTCAGCCTCTCTGAGACTTGACTGAGGGCTGCCAAGGAAGAATGTGAACTTTTCACTTCTTGGTAGATAAGAAACAGTTGATGGAAGTGGATATGTGGGAGGGCAGTTTCAGAAGCCCCACCCAGCCCAGAAAGTACTCAGGTAGAAATTCAGCAGACACAAGAACTACAGAGAGAAATAAAGAGAAGAAGGCCAGTGCTATAGACCCCAGAGGCTGAGTCAGATGGGAAATATTGTGGCAGTCACAGGACATCACAGTTTACCAAAACCCATACAAAATACAACAAATAAAGTGTATCTGATAAATCAATGCAGGTGTGGAAAGGGAATAGTTACTGTGCAATAGGAAACAGCAGACACTCAAGAGAACACTGCTGCCAATATATAGTAATGTCAATTCCCTCCCAACACTTTGATTTCACCTCTCCATGAACTCTCCCATGACTTTCAAGCCTGATTATGACTTCCTCCAAGTAGCTGTCACTCTCCTAATTCCCCTGCCAGTTGACTTTGCTTCTGTCTGTTGTCTTTTGTTACAGTTAGACCTCCGTCAGAAATGCTAGTCAACCTAATCATGACATGTGCAGGGTCCATGAATTTTCTCTCCCACGATTCCCAGAATTGAGACTGAAGCATCTATGGTAGGAACCCGAAGAAAAAGCAATAGGAAGGGGACCGTGTAACACCACTTGACAGGATTTAATAAGTAGGCCCAGGTACAGAAAAGTCCCATGTTGTTATTATTCATAGACTGGAGACCTCACTAATTGATCCTTGTTTAAAGAGCTTAATTTTATATTGAGACAGTTCTGGAACATAAACATTCACATATAAGCAGCTATTACATGACAGTCGACGAGATGGCACTTTTACAAAGGCTGAATTAGCTTATAAAATAGTGTGAAGTAGATTCCCACTTATGTAGGTGTGGAAAGAAATGCTACAATTCCTAAACATACACGTGTTGGGCTACATATTAAGAAGATTATTATATTAAGTAGCTTGTGTAAATAGAAATTGAACTTCAAAATTTTCATTCCAATAAACAGTAGCTTGCAAGTCCATTTAAGATAGTATTGACTAGAATAATATATTTTTGTTTCCATTATGCTAATTGTATTTGATTAAATTTAGAGGTAGATATTTAAATATTAATGTAGAACTTTTTCCATATTATAAATATGAATGTGTGGCCTCTATTTCAAAAAAAAAATACCCACATGAATAAAACATTAGGTTTTCTCTGAATGACAAAGTTAAACAGCTCTACAAAATGGAGTTACGATCCTTGAATATAGTGATTATATATTGATTTATTCTAGTGAAATATTCTTAATAACATCAATAAATATTTCCAGGCAATACTCCCATGCTAGGTTTTATTTTCTTCAGTCAAAACTGTCAAAAGATTTTAAGTATTGGCACTTAGGAGCACTTAAGAAGCAAGGAAACTTTTTTTTTTATTATTTATTTATTTATTAAGGATTTCTGCCTCCTCCCCGCAACCACCTCCCATTTCCCTCCCCCTCCCCCGATCAAGTCACCCTCCCTCATCTGCTCAAAGAGCAATCAGGGTTCCCTGACCTGTGGGAAGCCCAAGGACCGCCCACCTCTATCCAGGTCTCCTAAGGTGAGCATCCAAACTGCCTAGGCTCCCCCAAAGCCAGTACGTGCAGTAGGATCAAAAACCCACTGCGATTGTTCCTGAGTTCTCAGTAGTCCTCATTGTCCTCTATGTTCAGCTAGTCCGGATTTATCCCATGCTTTTTCAGACCCAGGCCAGCTGGCCTTGGTGAGTTCCCGATAGAACATCCCCATTGTCTCAGTGTGTGGGTGCACCCCTCGCGGTCCTGAGGTCCTTGCTCGTGCTCCGTCTCCTTCTGCTCCTGATTTGGACCTTGAGATTTCTGTCCCGTGCTCCTCTGTCTCTGTCTCCTTTCATCGCCTGATGAAGGTTAATGTTCATGAGGAGAGGCAAGGAAACTTATGTGGAAATGAGAAAGCAGCAGAGAAAGGAGAAGTTACAAGTTTTAGTGTTGGGCAAAGAAGATGGACCAGGCTTGAGTTGCTGTGCTCTGAGGATGGACACTATTGGTTGCTCGTCACTAATGGTCCAAAATACAAGTAACTCTGATGCTTAGAGAATACTATTTAGAAAATATCATCGGAAATATATACACATAAAAGGAAAAACTTCTTCCTTAAGGACCACACATTTTCCTACATCACTGAACCAGTTTCTCATTTAGGTTAATTAGGGATTTGGGACAGGACAACTCTCTTTTAGTCCTGTTATTGAACATAGATTCTTTAGATAGATAACTGTTTGCCCAGTAAACTCCAGGAAGGTGATATATCTTGCTATTTCCTCGTAAAGAAAGTCCAATACGTGGTTATATTAAGTTAAAATATCATTTAACCAATACATCTGAAAATGCTGAGGGATTAAGTAACACAGTTAACATAATACAGCTGGTAAGTGGCTACCCAGGGATTTAAGGTGAATTCTTTCTTCTTTATTATTCTGTCTTCAAACAACAGAAAATTCATAACTTAAAATGCCAAGGACACAGATTCAAAAGAGAACAAAGCTTGATCACCAGAAAAGCGGTTACAGAAACTTGTACCCTATGCTTTAAAGTAGATTTTTTTAAAGAATTATTTTTATTGTTTTTCTTTATATGTAGGATGTGTGTACATACGAGTATATGCAGATGGAAAAGGGGTGCTCTTAGAAGTCAAAGGCATTGGATCCCCTGGATGAGGAGTTATAAATGACTGTGAGCTTCTTGACATATATGCTGAGTCCCAAATATAGGTCATCAGAGAACAGCAAGTGCCCGTAACAACTGAACGGTAGTCCTGATTTCCAAAGTAGTTTTTTTTTGTTTTTTTGTTGTTGTTGCTGTTGTTTTGTTTAGTTTTTTTTTTTTTAATTAAGAATTGGATTTCCAGCAAGTCTACAGTGCTCTTTGGGCTTGATGGGTGAGCTGTCATCTCATCTTCCTCACTGTGGACTGTCCTGATTCTAACCTTTAAATCACAACATAGTTGACAGTATTCTATCATCTGGATTACAGTTAACCATCGCTGTCTTGCTAGAAGCCAACCTCCATTGCATTTTTGGCTTACAGGATTGGATGAGCAAGCTGCCATCCTATAGTAGTTGCCAGACAAAGATCTGACAGTGGCCACAGGCCAATAGCCAGTGGTGAACTAAGGATCTCATTCCAGCAGTCAACAAGGAAATGAAGCCCACCAGTACCCAATTGCTCACCACCAATCAGACTACACCTTGATTGTAACATGTGAGAAGTTACATGAGATCCTCCCTCCAAAAAACCTGAAGATATCCATGGTTTTTATCACTTCAGTTTAGAAATAGTATGTTAGAAATTAGTGAACACCTACTGTAATAATAACCAAATTGCATTAATTAATATCATTATAAGTCATAATTTCTTTCTTTCCTCCTCCTCCTCTTTCTCCTCCTCCTCCTCCTCTTCCTCCTCCTCCTCTTCATCCTCCTCCTCCTTCTTTTGTTTTCTTTGAGACAGGGTTTCTTTTTGGGACAGTCCTGGGTGTCCTGAAATTTGATCTGTAGACCAGGATGGTCTCAAACACTCAGAGATCTGCCTGCCTCTGCCTTTTTCTCTAAAGAATGTCAGATAGCAATTGTATGTAGGAAAAAAAATGCCTAGTGATCTTCCATAAGAACAACGTCTTAAATCATGCAAATTACAAGATGTGATAGTAATTGGAATGACATATCTGAACAAAGGACATTTTAAAGAGGTTTGGAAATGTCTTTATTATGATCTTACCTTACCACTACCAGAACTTCATAATATACTGAATTTCCATATTTTAGCACCTGTAAATGTAAAAAGCTTCTCAAATGATTTTCCTTACATCCTTATAATAGGTACCCGAGTCTTAAAACTGAAAATAGGTAAGTACAGATCAATATTTAAGACTGTCTGTGCAGTGGCTTAGGGATCAGAGCTGGATGACTGCATTCTCACGTTTATGTGACGATAGCTACAGTAAATGAAGAAAAAATAAACTCAGAAGGAAACAAAAACAGTTCATTTGGACTGTGTTGTTAATACATCTGTTAAGAAATACATATACCATGTATTTTTATGGCAGAGTGACTCATCTTTAAAGCCTTCTTAGCTAAAAGATTAAAACTTATTTTCTGAGCTTTCTCTTTCATGTCTGTGGGAATGATTTCAAAATATGTTTCATTGTAGTCTTTACGGCATTGCCTGGCTTGCAGTTACAATCTTTATAGAGCAAAAGGAGGTGTGGGTAATAGCAGATTTTCATTTACTGTAAGCATGAAAAAATAGCCTGAGGTGATTTGGGCAGCTGTTGATGACATTCTTAGTTCTTATGAAAAAGTATAGAGTTACTAGCTAGGATATGGTTAAAAAAAAACTATTTCAAGATTTAATATACAAATTAAATCTTTGGGGGACTAATATTTATTGTTTAATGCAGAAGTAGTCTGTAAAGACCATGTATCACAAGGGATAGACTAACCAATACACTGTTTGCTAGAACATTCTAGAAGAACTTGGCTTTACGGAACTGTCCATTGTCTTCAGTCAGATCAACTAAAACCATCTTGGATGACATTTTCTCCCAAGTAAATGCTTATTGAGCTAAATGTGCTTAAGAGTGGAAAAATAACAGGTGATAATACTTAAATGTGTGGAAACACCTGTTACCATGCCCAATACCATGTTTCAGTTTCTGGCTCAATCAGTAGGACACACATGATGATGACAGAGGACCAAGTCCTGTAAGTTGCCCTCTGACCTCCATGGATACATTGTGCATATGCACACCCACACATACACACATTTTCAAAACAAAAGTTAAAAATAGAAAAATAAGCTCAGAACAGGAAGAATTATCATTCCTAGAAAGACTCAAACCTTTAAACAAGGCTTTGTAAGTCAACTGCTGGAAGGGTATGGCTAAATCATAGCAGAAAGGTAAGAAAAATGCTTTGATAACCACACACATCCCTAGGAGTAGATTCTAGAGACATAGTGTGATCAGCATTGGTAAACAACAATAATATAAGCTTCCTTGATTCAGATTAGTCAAAGTTCCTCTATCATCACTACAAAAGTTTGCAAAATCTTTTCAAGAAAGTATTTTTACACTGGGTTAATAAAAACCTGGCAAAACACTGCAAGTGATAAATATATATATATATATATATATATATATATATATATATATATATACACCTTATTACTTCTAGAAAAGATAAATAGAAAACATCTCATTAGTGTGGTTGATTCCAGCTCTGGCAAACTTTCATTAATAATCAAAATTTCACATGAGTCATTTTTCTGACTAGACAAAAGTACGAGTTTTAGAAAAGTAAGAATCAAGAAATTACAAACTTATTTGACATAGCTGTGGATGTATAAATATTTTAAACTATAAGTAATAATAAGCTAATAAACTCCACATCTGACAAAATGACTGGCATGACTTTGAAGAAACATAGGAAATGACAATGGGTTAATCATAGCACGATTCCCTGACTGCACAGCCTGTTTACACTATTCAGCTTAGTTTAGGTGTCCATACCACATACGGAACTACAGACAAATACTAGGCTAAAACACCTACAACATTCTGTCTGAAAATATTACTAAAATTTAATATTGGAGGAAATTAAACTTCAATTATATATGTATATTTTTACAATGGCTTTTGAGTATTATAGGTAATTTACTAGAAAGATATTTAATAGTATGATACCTTGTGACTTTTATAAGCATCCCTATTGTTAAATTATCCTCCTTTTTTATTACATTCCTCTCTTTCTTCTGCAGGTCTCTCTCCCCAGGCTCCCTAATTAGAACCCTCTCCCATTTCTCCCATTTTTCAGGTCATTTGTACCCCATTTCTATTGCTCCCCATTCCTTTCACCCCTACAACAACCCCTTTGTACTTATCTGGTTTCTGCATTTACTTCAGATTATGTACTCACATCTGAAGATTTGGAACTTGAACTTGAGGTGAAAGAGAATGTGTGGTTAATGCTTCTTCCAAGAACAATAGACTGTATAAGAAAAGACTTTACCTAGTAATTGATAGAAGCAGATGCAGAGATACACAGCCAAGCACTGGGTCAAGCTCTGGGATTCCTCCAGAGGAAAGGGAGAAGGGATTGTACCAGCCAGGGAGTGGGGTCAAGGTCAGGATGGAGGAACTCACAGAGAGAATTGCCCTGAGGTCCTGGGAGCACAAGGACTCTGGACCAACACGTAGGGAGCCCCTAGGCAACCAATGTAGGCTCTCTGCACGTGACAGGTGTGTGTAGCTTCATCTATTTGTAAGACTTTTAGTCCTGAGATCAGGATCTGGTGCTTAGAGTGGCTTTGGGGAACCTGTTTCCTATGTTGGATTACCTCACCCAGCTTTTATACAGGGCAAGGAGCTCAGTCCTACCTCAACTTGCTTTGTTAAAGCCCATGGGAGGCCTGACACTTTCTGAATACATAAGAGTAGTGTATGGGGAGGAAGGCAGATAGTCGAGGGGAGGGGGAACAGTAGAGGAAAGAGGAGAAGCTGTGCTTGGTGTGTAAAATAAATAAATATTAATAGAATAAAATAAAAGAAATATCCCAACATGAGTCATGTAAAGCCTACTTTTGGCTGTTTGTTGAGTTATTTAAGAGATTCCCAAAATATTACAGGGTACTGCTTTTGCTTCAGTTGCTCCTAGAGGCACAAGGTAACTCCTTATTTCTTCGTTTTTGTTTGTTTTCTTTTTCTTTTCTTTCTTTCTTTTTTTTTTTTTTTTTGAGACAGGGTTTCTCTGTAGCTTTAGAGCCTGTCCTAGAACTAGCTCTTAGACCAGGCTAGCTTTGAACTTACGGAGATCTGCCTGCCTCTACCTACTGAGTGCTGGGATTAAAGGCATGTGTCACCACTGTCTGGTTGGTAACTCCTTATTCCTAAAATCACCATGTACCACAAACACTGGACCCTGAGAATCTGAGTTGAAATGACCTAAAAGCATCCTCCCTTTGACTAGTTCTCAGAGTGCCAGAACTAACAAGCGGCCTCCTTACTACAGTCAATAACATTGACTTGCATGGCATGATAACCCAATAGATGCAGTAGCAGCACATATATCTTGGCAGTAACCAATAGCCCGCTAATTGAACTTAAGACCCACTCGACAACAGGGACATCCTGCTTGGTACTTGAAACCTAGCCAGCCACTCATGGCTAATGATGTCATGAATCTTGAAGGAGAAACAACAACTGCTACATTAATAATCTATAACAACATTCTAAATATTTATCTGTATTCACATAAGTAAGTATAGCCCTCATCCATCATCAAGGAAACTTCTCTTTGTAAAAGATGGAAACCACAACCAATAAAAAATAGTGCTGATTATAGAGTCCAGTTCCAACACATACACCTACAACACAACTCCTATACATAAAGCCCAGGAATCATTACCAAAGTGTGGGTGAAAGACTGGAAGAACTGGAAGAACAGGGAATTTGCTGTAGGATCATGTTTTTAGGAATTTCAGAAGCTATACCCATAAAGTCTCCCCAATATGCCTGAAAATCATAATCTTAACAAAAGGGAAAGCAATAAACATATTAAATATGGAAGGGAGTTGGTGGAACACTCAAAAACCTAAAACCTAAGAAATAGTATCCTCCAGGTAAGAGCTCAAAATTATTTATCTATTATCAAATGGTCAGGCCTGAAAATATACGCATTCAAATAAAAATATATAAACTGAACAGATTGTATTTATGTATTAAACTATTTAGGAGCACATACACACAACAACAAGGGGATAAAGAGGAAATATTTTGAAAAAGAGCAAGGAGGAAAATGTGGGAGGGTTTGGAGAAACGGAGGGAAATGATGTAGCTATATTATGATCCCGAATTTTAAAAATGTGATTTTTGGGTGTTAATCTTGAAGAATGATAAGGATACACAAACTTCAAACTTATTTGAATTGGAGGATGCTTAACTTAGCTTTGTTTTTCATTTTTTCACCATGTTTTAAGAAAACAAAGAGAAGAGAACTCAATTTTTCTCTCCATACCTATTCCCTAGGAAAGTATATTGGTGGTGACCTGTATTCCAGACATAGTCAGTGGTACCATTTGCAGCTGCTGAGACTAGCACCTGGATCTCTCCCACTGATGAGTGTGGGTGCTGCTGTCACAATGCTGAAATACACAACTAATATGCTTTCTAACTGATTGACTGACTCAGGATACATGCTAGCAAAGACATGCATTCCTTAAATTCTTAATCCAATTTCCCTTGAATGATTCTCTGGTGCAATCGCCCCTGTTTATTTCTGTCACTGTATCAAGTCCATTTCTGCAGCAGAATCTTTCCGATTGGTGATCTACCTCTATGAAATCCCTGCTCCTCAAATTTCACATAGTTCCATTGGTTCGTATTTCAGCAATATCAACCAAGACAAATTGGCAGCTTATTACTACTCAATTTATAATTGTCCCTCAAAAACATTCTCATTTATTTTACTCTTCCTCTTTTATTCCTTTATAGGTCTTATCACCTTGTAAATTTTTCAAAGACATAATTTAATGGTTTATTTTTTTCATTAAGAAACTATATATATATATATATATATATATATATATATATATATATATGAATGAAGCATTCTGTGGTGTGTCTGTGTGTGTGTGTGAATGTGCATTGCAATCCCATAATCATAAAGGTACATATGAAACTAAAGGTTGTTGTTGATGACTCCATCTACTATTCACCTTACTGACTTGAGAAGAAACCTTTCATTGAACTATAACCTCATTGTTTTGGTTACGTTATCTGACCATAGAGTTCTTATATCCACCAATCTCCACTCCACTTTGCTGGGCAGAATAGCATCCATAAATATGTTTGGCATTTATATCTGAGTGTGGAGAACTTATCTTAGATCCTCAGACATGCAAACCAAGAACTCTTGCCCATGAAGTCTTGTCACTGTCAGAAACATATCAGCATTGGTCTTGAATGAAGTTATCCTGCTACAGTGCAAATGTATTTCTTAGAACAGTGTAGTGAGACCCCATATAGAAGAAAGAAAGGGATAAAATAATAGCTTGCCTTTAAAACTGAGAAATATTTTTAAAATTTACATCTCTCAAGAAGGCAGAACTCTCTGTTCAAGTTTAACTTTTGGTGAATACCATGTATTTTTGATGTTTAGTTAAAAAGAGGGAGAAAGAGAGAGGGGAATATTCTTTACATAACTTGGCTTTATTTTTTTAAGCAGTAATATTTTAAAAATGAAGATATTCAGAAGGACCATCATATATAATCATTCATGTTTGGTAAACAAAAGAGACTTTAGTTGTCTCATTTTTCTTATATAAAGACCAGATAAAATCTAAACATTCACTATTAAAGTCACTCAATAAGGAATAAAATTTGTGTTTCCCAAGGCTGATGAGTAACCATAGAAATCCATTAGCTTATCTGAGAGATGTTAAGAGGATGTATATATGGTATGGCCTAATATTGGTTGCAATGATGTAGTACTTGTACAGCAGGCACAGTATTGACAAAAACAATATCCAGCAAGAGGAATAAGGAGACCCTACAATCATTTGTTTCTATCTAAGTGCACTAAGATAAAGAGAAAACAATCTTTAATTCAAAAATGTCTGGGCAAGCACTCATATGCTTTCAAACTTCCAGATAAAAAGAAGAACAAATTCACATTTCTATTAAACTCTGGACTGAGGACAGACTATGTCTTTATCAAACAGCATGAAAGCTTACTTCATTGTGTGGTATGGTTGTAAGTGACTCTTCTCCTCAGAGTACCTCCACTGTTGTTCTTTGAGCAGCAATCTTACAAGTATATTTCATTTTAAATTGTGAATTGGGAAAAACAGAAATGTCTCATTATGTTTATTTCAATAAATGTAACATTTCACCTATTTGAAAGACATAGCCCTTTAATCAAAACTCAACATCAGTTATTGCTGAAACTGTATGATCAACAGAGCCCTTTGTGAGTGCATCAAGTTGTATTCAATGGATTTGTGTTAGTTTTTCCACTGCCGCACTCCTGATATTCTGGACAAGATAATTGGTGCTCTTTTGCTGCAGATGGTTGGTCATGCTGTGCACCAGAGGAGGCTTATCATTGTCCCTGTCTACTACTCCCTAATTTTCAGTTTCAATACCTTCTATGAACAAAAATGTCTCTAGGCATTGTCAAATATTACCTGCTGGTGGGGTAGGGGGGAAATAAAATTGCCTTGGAGTGCAACGCAATTTAGGTATCTCCCAGAATATCTCAACACATGTAGATAATTTAACAGAGCATTGAAAGAAAACTCTGAACAAAATGCACAAGTTTTAAGCAGGAAAATAAGACCAAATTTAAGATCAGGGTTAACTCTGGGAAAAGAAATGGGCACTGAGTACATATTTGCCAATTAGCTTGTATGCAAACTCAACTTGTGAGTTTAAGTTCAGCACCCTATTGTTTTATACTTATGCCTGTCAATGGAATGATGTTTTGTTTCCCCAAGTCTATGCTTAAATAAAAACAAACAAACAAACAAACAAAAACCCTAAAAGTTCACACACACACACACACACACACACACACACACACACACACACAAAGTGGGTGGTAAATTATTTACCCAAAGATTTCTAATAAGGTAATTTATCTTAAAACTCTAAACTATAGATTACAATCTCACACTAAGTTCCATAAATGCCTTAATGTTCTCAAGCATAACAATAGTCTGTTCCACGCTGTAGGAAACCAGCACACAGAAATAAAAGGGAAAGGAACACACACACTCACAGATTTAGTTGATCCAGGAAACTGAGCCCATTTTAATCAGGAATAATTAGCAAACAGTGTGACTGCAATTAGCAGTATTTGAGATAGGCTGGGGAGATAAATACAAATTCATCCGTTCAGAGGAAAAGGAAGACACATTTTCCAAAAGAGCAATGGTATCCAATGGGAAAAATAATGGTTGCTAGAGATTCTATAATGTGACAGACTGCCCATCTATTGCCACTACTTCACCTCAATTTTCCAAAGACTAACAATAATAAAATATCAGTATTATATTTTTATCAGTTCCCTTTATTCATTTATTTTACACTCTGACCACAGTTTCCCCTCTCTACTCTCTTTCCATTCTCTCTGCCCACCTCACCCTCACCAATGTACTCTTCCTCTGATTCTGTTCAGAAAGGGGCAGACCCCTTCCCCTATGGGCATTAACAGAGAAATCTGCAACAGAGTCAGACATTCACAACTAAGGCATTATGATGCAAATTTTAAAAATTCCTAATGTATAAACACAAAGGCAAATGCTATTTTTAACATTTTTCATAATTATTAGGAAAATATAACAAAATAATAAAGACATCTCTGACCACAAATAGATGAAGGATTAAACCATTTTTTTATTGAGAAAAGGAGAGAAAAAAAAAAAAAAACAAGTTTCCACCTCCTCCCAGCCTCCCATTTCCCTCCCCCTCCTTCCACCCTTCTCCCCCTCCTCCCACCCTTCACCCCCTCCCCCTACTCCTCTCCCCCTCCCTCTCCAGTCCAAAGAGCAGTCAGGGTTCCCTGTCCTGTGGTAAGTCCTAGGTCCTCCCCCCTCCGTCCATATCTAGGAAGGTGAACATCCAAACTGGCTAGGCTCCCACAAAGCCAGCACATTACGTAGGATCAAAACCCCGTGCCATTGTCCTTGGCGTCTCATCAGCCCTCATTGTTCGCCATGTTCAGAGAGTCCAGTTTTATCCCATGCTTTTTCAGTCACAGTCCAGCTGGCCTTGGTGAGCTCCCAGTAGATCAGCTCCACTGTCTCAGTGGGTGGGTGCACCCCTCGTGGTCCCGACTTCTTTGCTCATGTTCTCCCTCCTTCTGCTCCTCATTGACGAATATCTTGCATATCATCATAGAACCTTCATCTGGTGATGGATGGAGATAGAGACAGAGACCCACACTGGAGCACTGGACTGAGTTCCCAAGGTCCCAATGAGGAGGATTAAACCATTTAATGGTTTAAAAAATTTCCCTAACTCTCCATTTATTCATTTTGTTAGGATATTTGTCATGAGTTTCCCAAGCCTCCTCCTGTACAACACTCACATCCCACCTCAATCATAGTTCTCGTTTTGAGGGTCGATGGACAGAATCAAGAATAAAATGAATAGCACAATTTTATTGATTGCAGTTGTAATTTTAGGCTAATTATTTTGGTTGTGTTTGTGTGCGCGGACACACATGAGTGTGTGTGTGTGTGTGTGTGTGTGTGTGTATTTATGTCATATGTATGGGGATGCTTATGGAGCCCATAAGGGCATGTAGGATCTTCGTAGGATCTTCTGGAGCTGGAGTTGCAGGCAGTTGTATGCCCTCTGACATTCATGCTGGGAATTGAACTCAGGTCCTCTGAAAAAGCAGCTTTTGCTCTTGCCAACTGAGTCCTCTCTCCAGCACCCTATTATTTTATCCTTATGCCTATCAATGGAAAAGCACAAAGACACATTTTGAGGACTTATTTATGGATCTAAATTACTTCAAAACAGGGAGAAAACATAACTATGGTGATTTGTGAAAGATACTTGGAGAAAAAAATAGAACTTAAGGATCCACCAGAGTCAAAAGGAAAAGAATCAGAGGGCAAATTAAAATATCATATCTATAACAAAAGCATGAAACATTTAAAACCTCTCAGAATATTTGAGTCATGTTACTAAGAGGGTAAGTGCAAGAAAATTATAGATTTAAGAAATATTAATGCTTTTAGAATGATAACTTAGTATGTTGCATAAAAAAATTAATCCTTCTAAGGAAGAAAGTTGCATGAAAATTTTAAAAAAATAATAAAAAACTACAAAGAAATAAAAAGCGGTAGCATAGTGCCCTCTTGAGGAAGAGACCTGGTCAGTTGTTCGCATCATTTTAGACCATAAAACACAATATAAGGACACCTTCAGCAGAACCATCATAAACGGGTTGCCTATGCATGCATCAGCATTGCCAGGGCAAAATAATTAAATTCATAATCAGAAATAAAAATGATTTGTATCTTAAATCTGCACCCATTTATTCTAGTAGCTATTGAACATGTGTATTTCAATATTTAAAATGCTAAGTGGATAGTGCCTATTCCTAACGCCAAAGGAAAAGTATCAGAAAAGAGTTTGCATAGCCTTGTTTGAGTAATACAATTCATGCGTAAATTTGGCCACATGAAGTTTACATACTAAAATTCCGAGTTAGAAGCTGGAAAGAAGGCCTGATGGTTAGGTGCTCTTGCTGCTCAGTCATAGAGACCAGAGCTAATCATGAGAACTGAGGTTCAAATCCCCAGCACCCATGTATCAAGAGTATGTCTCCTCCTTCAAATACCTGTAATTTCAAACCCAATGGATCCAATTCCCTCTTTGTCCTATATGTGCAAAGATGCCTATGCCCTCAAAACTGTGTGTGCATGCACACACACACACAAACACACACCTCTTTAAATGGTAAACAACTTGGTAGAAGATGACATGCTCAAAATAATATCACAGAAAATAAAAGAAGTATTGGCTTTTCATCAGTACTGGGAGACATTTTGCAATGTCTTTCTCTCCAAACTTTCAGTGGAAATTTTAAAATGAGATTATTTCTTGGCAAAGAGTATAATAGCTAATTGGGTTGTGACCTACAGTAACTGAAGATTACTGAATGCAAGGCTGGGAGTATCAGGTGGCTGCTTCAATACAAGAAACTTTGAAGAAAATAGAAGGTTTTGGAAGAAGAGAAGGACATGAAAATTATATAATCATATTATAATCTCAAAAAAAGAAAAAAAATGAATATTGCAAATAAATGCCTAAAACCTTCACTAAACCATGGGTAGAAAACAGGATAATTTTATAACTTGGGTTAAATAATCTTGTATAATTTGCAGTTGTCGATGGAAAGTAAAGTATTGCTTCTAAATACAGCCATGCTGGTTACAAAATGCCAAAGTCATGGCCATACAAAACCTCACCACGGTGATTGAAGACACAAGATTCCTGATAATTTTTGTACACCTGAGGATTTGATCAGCAAAGAGTTATAATACAGATGGTTCGGTGTACTCTAAACTCTAGATGCAGAGAACAGTACCCTTTTATACATTTTTCCACCCCTCGTGAAACCCACTAACAACTTCTCCAACAGAGTTACCTTACAAGGGAAAAAAATCCCCATTATTTCTAATTATCTGTAGATTTAAATTAGAGATGAAATTCAACATGCCCAAAGGAGACAATTGCAAACTCAAACTTCAGAAGACATGAAGCGTGAAAATATTACTAAAAATTTTAAGGGTTGTATCAGTAAAGAACTAGAAATTGTGTGTAAGATCAAAAGTAGGATGTGCTACAAGGGGGTCACAGAATACAGTCTTTCAATATATCTATTGCTGTTGGTGTCCTCAGAATTTGTAACTACTCTGCTAGCCTGAGCACAGAAGAGGGGGGCTTCCTTAACTGCTTAGACAGCTCAAATATCTGGGATGATTTTGTGCATTTGCTAAAGAAAAATTCATTTAATTAAATAAATGAGAATGGTAGTTGTTTCATCATGATTAGTTAGCACTCTTTATAAATATTTTGAGAGAGGAAATAAGATTTTATATTTTGAGGACGACACAGATGGTGGTGTATCCAAACATTTGAAAGGTGCTTCACAGGCTGTTTTCCCTTAGCTAGGAGATGCTGTGGTCAAAATAGGCATCCCTCAGGGCTGAGAACAAACAATACTGATGAGCCATAAAGAGGAAGATGCAATTTCTGTAATTAATAATGATCATTCAATAGCATATCTCCCATTGGCTAACTAATGATACCGCCTGTGGGATGGGACCTACAGTATTCCATGTCCTACGGAAATGGTACAAGTGAGTAACCTCTCTATTTGTCAAAAAGAGATGTCGATCTTATCGGGCAGTTCTTAGTACTAGAAATCAGTTCAGGGACTGGAGCACACAAAACAGTGTAATGTCTGAGGAAGCCTGAGGAATGACCCTGAAGCACGCACCAATATAACTTTCCTAAAAAACTCTGAACACTGGACAGTGGGGTTAAGCTGATTCAACTAGAAATAGAGAAATAACTACATATCTTAAAAACCACTTTAAAAAATTCAAGATCGTGACGTTACATAGGCATTCTGTTAGCTTTCTGTTGCTGTGAGAACATACTGACCCAAAGCAAGTTGGACAGGGAAAGGCTTATATAAGCTAGAGCTCATGGCAATCATGACTGGAAGTCAGGGCATCAACCTGGAGCTAGGAACTAATGAAGAGGCCATGGTGAAGTGCAGATTACTGGCTTTCCATCCATGGTTTGCTCAGCCTGCTTTCTTGTACCATTTGGGTCTCCCTGCCCAGGGTTGGTACTTCTCAGAGTGAGCCAGGCCCACCAGAATCAACCATTAATCACAAAAATTGTCCCAGGTTCCCCTTTCCCATATTCTTGCTCAAGTTCGCAGATAACAAACACACATACATGCAAAACTAACCAACACAAGGAGGAGAAATCATGATCTACTCTCCATGATAGGGTAAAAATTGTGTTACAGTGGAAATCTATCTAATTTTACCTCATGATCAAGTTAGTGAACTACAAATGTTTCTGATACTAATTTAAAAGTTTTAAGTATGTTAGTGGGATAAACGGATTTGGAAACTGGATGAACAGTCCTTTTAGCTTGCTAGCATGCATTACTTCCTATATTCCTCTAAATTGCCTCCTTCTTAAACCTTGCATTTATATTTTTAGGACTCTTCCAGTTTCAGTGTATAAGACTAAAAAGAACACTGGACTATATCTACATTTGCAAATTCCAGTAATTTCATTCCTTTTTGCCTTTTTGAATCAGAATGACATTTCCCCCAGCTCTCAGTAGTACCCAGGCTTTGTTCTCTCTCTCTCTCTCTCTCTCTCTCTCTCTCTCTCTCTCTCTCTCTCTCTCTCTCTCTCTCTCTCTCTCCCACTTGTTAGTCATCAACATGAAAGGATGTAACCTAGGATTGATTCTATTGGCTTCCTTTACAACAGCGATGTTATAACTGTAGAGGAAGATTTGTGAATCATAGGAAAGATTCAGGGCATCCGGCAACGTCAAGGGACCGTTAGCAGAGGCAGTGAATTTTCCAAATGTCTTATTTAGATTTATTAACTCAATGTTCACAAAAATTCCCAATCAAAATTCTTCTAATTTCTTTGACCAAACTACTGCTCTGGAGATGAAAATAATTCTACCAGCTGAAGTTTTCAAGTAGAGAATGGTGTATTCTTTTGCCTGTGACTTTTTCTCATCACATTTAATATTTTATTAGGCATCATTGAGGACAGTTGATGGACTTTTATGTCAGACTTGTGTTTGCTGGGAATTTACAAATTGAATCTAACACATAGGTTCAATGAGGTTACTGTCTTATTCATTAAAAATGCTCATATGAAGATTAATTCCCAATAACATTTATGAGAAATTTTCAACTTACCAGTGTAAACACTTAATAATACCATGTCATCGTTTGTGTTTCTCTTTGTCTCCAGGAGTAATTTTGGCAGAAGCTAAAAGGTATCCCAAGGAAATTATCATAGAAAATTCAAATTTAAAGTCAGAAAACTTTCTTCAAGTGTGACTATTTTTTATTTGTATATCTCAATATATAGTCTCTATTCCAGAATTTTATCATGTAAACTGTTTAATAGTCTCATAAGCATGATAAAACCAACATTATTTTATTTCCAAAGAAGGCTTCTCTCTTCTTTACATATTAAGTTATTCTGGTAACTGTTTTTGGAGAACAGAGCTAAAATAAAAAGACAATATCCTGCTAAAAAATACATTTACTTGCAGTTTATTGTCTTCTGTCTTATTTTCTTTGCTCTTGGAAGGAAATTGTCAGAGCTGCTGTGGGGAACTGAGAGAATTGCTCACAGTTTCCGTGCTACTGAGTGCTTGCATATTACAGGTGAAAATTATAAGGCTCAGCGAGATGAGTCAGTGGATCCATAATTACTTATTAAACTTATAATCCATCTCAGGAGAGTGGAGAGTGTGGCAGTAGATAAAAAGATAAACAAGAAACTGCAATGAGGCTATAATGGAGACATGAGTTTTTTACAAAGCACATATAGACCTGTACGTACGTAACTGGCTTTGCATGCATGAGTCAATGTTCTGATACCCAGCCCACATAAAAAGCATAGGCACATACAAGTATATTAAAACAATACACATTACAGTGTTGACGGTTGGAAGAGTGCTGGCCTAGAATACACAGAGATTGGGGTATGTCACTAGCACCATGTAAAACTCGGTGTGATGGTCAAGGTCTGCAATCCTAGCTGCAGGTGATAGAGGCAAGAAGATAAAAAGTTCAAGGTGACCCTCAGCAACAAAGTGGGTTTCTGGCAGTGTGGACTAAACGAGAAACGATCAAATGAGAGAGGGAGTGGTGGAGGGAAGAAAGAAAAGCATATGAGTACTGAATGACTTGCCAAGCTCACAGAAAATTTAGAAATACTTTCTAAGACTCATTAAGGACTTTATGCCAGCCATCAATCATACTTCCAATGAGAAGAACAGTGTGATTTTGCTGTGCAGTGTGCATGGGTAAAATGATAAATGTCATTTCTTGACTCAACAGCACACAAAGATTTGAATTCCCCCAATGTTAATAGAATATAGGCTGTTTCATCTCCTGTATTTACAAAGCCCATCTCAGAGAAATGGATGCAATTATAGCACAATTATGGATGAAATTGGATATAAATAACCTACTGTGGATATGAAGGCATACATTCCACGTCTCTAGAAACATAATTAATTTGTCCAAAGGCTGATAAGTTTTGAAGGCAGAAACAGGTTTTCCAACCAGCTGATCTTGAACAGTCAATAACAGAAGAAGCTAGTAAAGGCTTCATTACCACCTTCTAAAAATGTTTTCAAATAACAGAATATTTGCTTAATGATTTTATACAAATTGAGATAATAGTATATGAATTTTCTACTATTTTTATATACCTGAAGCTGTCTTGATCTTCTGTCAGAAAAATTCATGCAGACAAATTTTATATCTACTATTTTATATCCATACAGATAGGGACAAACAGAAATGTCTTTGCTATATATTTTGTTATACTTCTAAATATGTATTGATTATTTAATTTTAAATCTAACTTCCTTAATTTTAATATAATAAAATATACTTTTATTATATTTGCATGGTGATTTCAAACAATTATTGATTCCATTCAACTTATTGTTATCTTCCTGAGTCAATAAGTGTTCTATTAACTGGATTGGGCCACTTTATAGAAGCAAGGGGAAGGAAAAGGATTAATTTTGTAATTACCTAAATAATGCTTGATCTCCCTAAATAACTTTATTCATGATTATGAAATTCAATGTGCTCATGAACATTTTCCTATCCTTAACCTGGTTTCATGTTATCTTGTACAAATAAGTTTATTCTGGAAATGACATACTAAAGTGCTGCAAGAGATTTTATGTTTTATCAGGAGTAATTTTTATCTTTTTAGTTCACATTTGATAAAAATACATTTTGTTTTTCAAATTGTACATTTGTTACAGACTCCAGGGTCCTTTGCTACAATGTTTTTAATGCTTTTATTTGTCATTTAAAAATATATACATTTTAGTGTGTCCTTTGGAGTATTAAACAACATGGTGAAACAGTCCAATGCAATTGCTGAAAACATGGGATTGACTGACTTTTCAAGATCAATTATACACAGACACCATGAAAATATTCGAACCCCAAACTCTTGGGTGTGCACTGAGCTTGATTCCAAAGACCAAGCTCACAAACGCCGAGAGATTCTGCAGAGCACTTATGATCTAAAACAGCCAAAGGTGATTAAGCTTCACTGAGTCCTACCCTGCAGATAAATCTCAAGGTATGACAAGGCTGCTCAAAGGAATGAATATGAAGCCCCTACCCCATCGAATTATGTTTAGAAGGTGGGTTCTGTAACAATGACCTTGGTGTGTGACTAACACATCTTATGAGAAGTAATGAAAAGTGTGTAATTTCTCTGGGCCTGCCATTCCTTCCTTCACTCCGGTTCTTCCTCGAAGCATTGAGTCTTACTCCACCTTTCTACTTCAGGAGTGTATTAAATGTTCATATTGCACAAGTCCCCAGCTGAGGAACATGTTAAGGGGAAGAAATTCAACCTGAATCTCTATAGATGATTAGGCATTAAATACATGAATATTTAGGCTTACATTTTAAAGTCAATTCTTCAATAAGTTAGGACATGGGGGAGCTATTAGAGTAGGTTAATTTATGCATGAAAAATGAAATTAATTTTGAATGGCCAGAGATAGAATGCAATCGTTTCTCTTTCAGTATGTATTTCTCTATAAACATCTTATGTTGGAAACTCGGGAGACTGGGATTGAGAACTAAAAATCAAAAGCTGATGGGCCTACAGAATGAGTTCAAAGTCACTGTGCCTACATCTTGTCTCAGAACAAAAATTAGATATTGAACTGGGCATGTAGCTCAATGGCAGAGTCTTCTCTAGCACTTGCAAAGTCCAGAAACAATCCCCAGTGCCACAATAAATAAGTATACAGTATTAGTTAACGAAAGCAAAGTTCTTCATTTTTTAATAATTTATTTTTATGTGAATTAGTGTTTTGCCTGCATGTATATCTGTCTGAGGGTGTTGAGTCCATGGAACTGAAGTTTTGGGCAGTTGTAAGCTTCAGTGTGAGTACTTGAAATTGAACCTGGAAAAGCAGTCAGTGCTCTTAACCACTAAGTCATCTCTCCAGATCCCCAGAGTTATTCATTTTCAGTGAATCATTAAAATTCTTTCTAAGTAACAATACGAAAATTAAGTTTTCTGACTTTTCTCTTTCAAATCTAAAATTTTAACAAAAAAAAATTGATAAAAATTAAGGTGGGCAGAAATGCAGAAATGCATATTAAATAAATAATATAATTACTGTCCCAGACACACAGGAATGGAACGGTAGAGTATACACTAGGTAACCTTGCACTTTCTGACCTTTCTGCATTGCTTAGAATGATGCTGGACAATCACATCCAAAGATCTCAGTTACATATTACCAGTTACGAGACACCGTAAGTTTTTTCTCACTTTTTTCATTGCCAATTTTAGTTAGTGATGCCTGCAACAGTTGTTATTCATATTATTCATAAAAAATGTTGACAGAGGAGGCAAAGGCAAAATATACAAATCCTATAAAGCAGCAATCAATCGCAATGACTGATGGCTTCTGGACAGCTTGTTTCAACTTTTGAAGGTTTATGGCAAACTCTTTTTAGTTCCATCTTATCATCAAGGTCTCCCTGCCAGTATAATATACAAGACACTTGGATCTATCGGCATTCGACTTAATATTTTGGAGATTGAAACGAGGATATATCTGCCAGCATGCAGGAAATATCGGTAAAGCTTATTCAGTTTAATACAAGAGCCCCTATTAGCTGTCTCAAGGACAGCGAGACCTGCCAGTCATGGAAGCATTTGCAGAAACTACACATGCTCTTGCCCTTTCGATCACCCACAACACGGATGTGTTACTCGCAGCAGGAGAGGGAAGAATGAATAAAAGGAATCTAATCTCCCTGAAATTTCTGCAGTCAGGTGTCATCTCGAAACTAAGAAGATGTTCATGCTCCTTGATTTAAGATGAATTTAAAACATACCTATTGGAATCTTTTAAGATGGCAAGAGGTGAGTGAGATAAACCACCTTCTTGGAAGTGTCAATTTTTAATAATTAGGAAACAGATTTAAATAATGTATATAATAAAAAATAACACAGCAGAAACAAATTAATCAGAACAACTGTCCCATAAGGTGCTTAAATTTACTGGAAGACTATCAACAACAGAGGGAAATTAAATACATCATAAAATAAGAAGTTCTGTATGTGTTATGTGTTTAGAAAATGGCATGTGATATGTAGATAAGTGGTGTGGGAGGTGCTTCTGTTTATGTGTTAATTTTATTAGTTAATGAATAAAGAACTGGATGGCTGACTGCTGTGAGACCCATGACAAAAGATGGAGCTGAGGTGAGAAAGAAAATGTAGACCCCACAATTCAGGCATTGTGCTGCTCCTGGTTTTTATACAAAATAAAATAAAATATGTCTGCACAGAGACTAACACTATTATTTGAGTACCTTGGGTTGAGACACACTGAACTGAAGCAAGTGCAGAAACAAAGAGACCCATTTGAAAACTACCCCATGCAGGCCCAGAACCAGGATTATGTGATGGTCTTTCCCAACAGTAATCCCATCTATGATCTGATGGAGCATGTGAGGAAGCAGATCATGCAGATACAAAGTTGCAGGATCTCCCTAACACAGACCAACAACAGGATATTCATGGACAAGAGGGTCCAGCATTGACAATGTAGCAGAAACCAAAGGCCTCAAATCAGACCAATGCCTTTTGCAAATGAACGAACACTTGCATGCTTCCTTTGGTTGCCTCTCAGGGGTTGAAGGTGGGCCCCAATTGCTGAAACCATTACATACTTAGAAAAAAGAACACTGATGACCTCAGCTGGATCTGATGTGAAAGCCTCTCTTTCCTGTGGTCTAGCTCTCATGGTTCCAGAAAATACTATGCAAACTGCTTAGGGAGGAAAGCAATTAATCAGTGCTACCCAGATGAAACAAGCATGGACCATGACATTGTCATCATGGCAAGATATTCATAAAGTTTCAGTAAGCAGCATTCCCATGTTGGAAGCAACCGACAGCTGTCTAATTGAATTCAGCTGAGGGAAATCACGTTTTGTACTGGAAATCTAGACGGCTTCTCAGAGCTAGTAAGGTCATGGACCACAGAAAAGAATCAACTACTACCACTTTGCTGGATCAAGATAATTCTTATTGCATTCTTAATCTTTTCCTCAAACTCACAGATAAGTGTAACTACTACCCTCCATCAGAGAATCCTCTGTTTACAGCAAATGGATCCAATCACAGAAAACACAAATGGACACAATGCAAAGATAAGGGATATTGGGGAGCACAGCCCAAACAGATAGATCTATATCATTGCTTCTGTATCTATGGCTCAGGGAACATTACAGAAGGGAGTGGAAATATATTAATAGCTAAAATGTCAGGAAGTCTATGAAGCACTCTTTCCCAGAAATGGCTCCATAAATAAGACTGGAACAATAGCAATAACAATGGATGTGTAGATATTGACAGGGTAAATTTCATGGGTTTCTACCCTTATAAAAAAAAAAGTACAGGTAGCCATTGAATGTTGAGGGGGAGAATTAGTTTCTCCCAGGGATAAGCTCCCATATTGGTTGTCGAATGCAGAGTAGTTTGTAATACTTTAACTATAAATATACAAGCAACAAAAATGGAGTCAGCAAATTGTATTATATAGTGTATTATATTTATACATATTTTGATGTTCAAATGCATATGTGAGTGTGTTCAATAGGTACAGATAAAGAGACTGTGGTTTGGGTCTATGAAACATAGCCAGGAAATACTGGATTGGTGACAGGGAGGGAGAAGTGATGGAACTCTATTTCAATTAGAACCATTTAAACATTAAAATAAAATTTAAAAGTTTTCCCACTGTTGAAAAAAATACATACTCAAAAGAAAAATAAGTTACAGAAGGGGTTCTAGGTATGGTAGCTTGGAGGGGTTGGAGGGTTGATAGGGAGGACAAATTACGTAAATCTATTTAAATTAAAAACACTTAAAAATGAAAACAATTTTAATAAGTTATTCCCCATCTGGCACTGGGCTTTTGTTTAATAATGTTTCAGTAGCAGCATTATCAACCCATATGGTGCACCTCCCCTCAAATTATTTTTTCTGTAAATTAGACTACAAATTGCAAGTTTCACCTACCGCTGTTCCCTTGTCTTCTCTGTTACCTACCTCCGTCCCCATTTAAGTCTTTACATTTCCAGTCTCCCTCCCTACGTCTGCTTCTACATCACATGTGCTTTATGAGCTGAGGAACTCATATGGCCTAGAGCAGAACTTTCTACTATTGCTTAAGTTAACAGACACAGTGGCAAAATATTTGCAAATATTGTTGTGTATGCTAAATTTTGCCACTCTGAGCCTTGTCCAAAGAAACTTCTGGTCATCGTGTGCAATGGTTAATGTAGAGTCAAAGTACTGAGAATAAGGGGTTGTTGAATGTTTGGCCCTAAGCCCCTTTCCAAGGCTTACTAACATTGCTAAAGAAGAGTAGAAAGAAGGTATGAGCCATAGGAACACAGGGAGGAATGCTGTGATATGCTGTCCTTTGAGACATTCTGTGAGTATTACACACACAAACTCATGGCAGTAGTGACTGCTTGAACAAGATTTTCAGAGAACTCAATCCATTAGCATTCAAAAGACTCAAGAAACTCCACCCCTTTCTGAATAGTAATAGACAACCAATTGTTGTTGGGGCAGAGGATTATATCCATCAATAATAAAGCTGCTCTCTTCATAGTTGCCCTTGCTCAAGTCAACAAAACCCAACTCCTGCTTTTGAAATTATACCCAAGTAAATTAAATTAAATTCAGTGACACACACACACACACACACACACACACACACACACATACACACACACTACTAGTTGTGAATAAGGGATACAGTGAAAGGAGAGAGTGGATGAGAGAAGAACATTGGGGAAAAATGATGAAAATTAACCAGATCTACAGATGATGCCATGCGTTCCCGAGAAGGGGGCATGAATGAGGGGAGGGAGAGAAGAGCATGAACATTCAATGCAAAAGGTAAATAAGAGTGTCGTATAATATCTGCATGGAAGGAAATGTCACTGTAAACCAGATTATTTTATGCAATTAATATGATTTCTGTATCAAATGCCAACATATTAGTTTATTTCAGATACTCTGTCGATAAATCATGAACTGCAGAATTAGTAATGCGTTAAAGATATATGAAAACTTCCAGAGGCACCAATGGGTTTTAGGGAAATCACTCTAGTCTCTGATTTGAGGAAGAGTTGTCATTCGGTCCTGTCCATTTCGATAGTGACAATCACAATCTACTTCAAACTTGTAAATAAAACCATTTTCAACTTAGACTGTATCTCCCACTGCTCCCCGGGACAAGTTTGAGGATACAGGAAACACTGAGTGGTGGTAGCAGTGTGTGGTTCTCAATGTTCATGAAACAAAAACAAATGTGTCACACACTTTAACAGCAAACAAACCAGAAAGGAAGTAATTGAAGTGTGTGTGTGGGGGGAGAAACCCTCTGATATCAAGTGTACATTTAACCTGCTTATTTTTAAAGGAAAATATTTGTTTAGAAGCCATCCAGTTTTGTAGGACGTACAACTCTCTCTCTCTCTCTCTCTCTCTCTCTCTCTCTCTCTCTCTCTCTCTCTCTCAGTGTGTGTGTGAGACCCAGTAAAACCCTTCATTGTCCAAAAGGAACTGATAAAATCTACATGTGACTGCCATATAGCATTTGTGTTGGCATATATATATATATATATATATATATATATATATATATTAAGTAGTTTCAAATAGCTCTGTGTGTTTAACTAAAGTATATGGGAATACGAAGATGTTACACTTGAGCCAAAAATTGGTATTCTCTTTTTCATTTTTTTTCTGCTTCAGATAGAGATAAGAAAATTGGAAGCCATAGCTACTGTACGTGCACAGTCTCCCTTGTTCATTCTGGTGGCAGTTCCAAGCCAGTAGTCCTACAGAGACGGGAAAGCACTCTGACACATTCCTCGTAGGGACACTGGTTTTATTTAACAGTCTCGAACAGCTGGAGAGCACACAGCTAACGACCACTTGAGCATGAAAGTGTCTGATGACTACAAATAAAATATTGCATGCGACGAGGCACAGCGGTAATCACAATATACAATAGGAGAAGGTGCAGAGACAGGCTGGAACCTCTGAACTGGAACAAATGCCCAAGAAGTCTTGCCACTGGCGTGGGCTTCCAGACCAGAAACCATGTAAATCGTCAGAGAAGCCTATCCGCAGTCACTTCAGTATGTGTGAAAGGGAAATGATGGAAAGCCAGGTGTTGAAAATGAAGAAGACTCCAAACAGAGAGATTGTCAGCTTTCTCATGAGTTTTCAACAGCATTTAAGTATCCTGTCAGTAAAAATGAGAACTGAAACCATTCTCTGGCCAGAGGATTTCTAAAGTTGCAGAGCAGGAACGAGCCTAGAATCAAAGGAAGTAGAAAGCAAGGATGAATTCTAAACGTAACTGCAGGCTGGGCTGTGATTCTGAATAACTGCGCGTCCTTTAAGGAATCACTGGCCCTGCTCACTCCTGACATTTTTGCTTTTTGGTTTTGTTTTTCCTTACAGGTGACTGTCAAGTGTATTCAGTGATGAAAATAAAAACTGCGTTACTCAAAGGCATTTCTGCATCTTCTAAACTACATCTCATCATCTAGTGAGAAATGAGAGATTTGTTCTCTTTCATTGTGTGTAAGAAACACATTTCTGTTTCATTCCTACACCATCAAAGCATAACATACAGCGAAAGGAGAAAGAAATACCAATGCATGAAATACACACATACATTATTTTTTTTTTAATTTTACCATAGGTTTCAAGAAACTTATCATCAGGACAGGGAAGGAGCAGGCGAGGAGCCATATCAGTCTACACCTGGGTTTTCTTCAGTTTAGCAGAATCAGGGCACAGAACGTCTTTGTGTAACTCAAAGTTTTATTTTTTTCTAATCCTCAGTAGAATGGCACTCTAAATAAAATGAGAGACTTTAGCCTAGTTCATATTGAGATTTACCTCATGCTTTAAAACTGATGTTTACATTTAGTATAAATTTACCAAGTTTTGCTAAAAATCCTACAGTGAACGTGTGAGTAAAAGGCATTCAGTATGGAAAACTAAAATCAACTCCAGAAACGGCTAAAGGAGATGAAGATACTGCTGGACACAGTGGTTACCAAGACAGAATCGCAAGTTTTCGCTGCTCTTTCCCTGAGTCACACTCAGCAGAAGTGAAGACTAAGTCATTTTTACTTCTGAAATCAGCCTTTTTACTAATTTAACCTTAAAATATATATTTCTGCAATAATATCACATTACTAAAACAAGAAATTTATCACACTGTTTTCCAAGCTAAAGCACACACAAAAGGAACTCAGTCCCAACACATGATGGCAGAGTTTATTTGGTCGAGAGCAACAAGGGAATAGATGGAATTATAATGTAATCTAAAAAAAATTCTCGCATTTTTTAACCATTCTTAAAGCACTTACTTCTGTTTCAAAAACAACAATTTTGTTATTTCAATTTTGACACTCCAGGCTTACGCAATATACATGTAATTTCTCCACAAATGCCCTTTTTATGAGTACAAACTAGAAATTAGAAAGTATTAAGGAACTTGTTAAAGGTCCTTGGAGTGGGTGCAGTCGGAATAAGGACCTAAATGCTGAGAGCACACACTTTCTAATAATAACTTCTGTAAACCATGTGCCTCAGTGATCTCAAAGAGTTGAAAACATTACTTCAGAGAAACATACCACATCCAGAAAATGAAATAGAAAGAAAATATATCCTTAAAGAAGTCTGAGAGCTTTGTGTAGGAAGACATAGAGATTAGAATCTTCAATCTAGAAACTCTGACATCTATTAAATCATGAAGAAGGTGGAAAGTGTGAAAGCCAAGCTATATACAAACTCAATTACACAGGGTCTAAGGGTACCCTTTGAAGTTTAAAAGAGATAAATTTGGGGAAAATAATGGGGTGTGCCATGCTGTGTTATTTATTAGATGGAGTGTTCGTGGAAGAAGCAAACTAAAAATATAATAGGTTCATAAAAGGTTTAGATAAAAACATGCAATAAATCAATTCTAGACTATTAAAGGGAATTGGTAGAGTATACCGTTAATACTGCTTTTATCTTTGTCAAAGTACACAGCGTTTCTTGCTCTTTAGTTATAATCTGAGACCCAACTTGGACATTATTGCAAGCAAATCACACAACTAAAAGAACAAGTGTCTGAGAAAGAGGCCAAACAGCAGTAGCTAATATGGAGAGGTACTAAACAGATAGGTGTTGGATGAATTCACTTTCTAAAGTCAAGATTCAGATGATCATTAAAAGAATATGGTTCGATATACCGGTTACTCTCTGAAGGTTCATTCTCTTGTTTATCCCTTGAGCCTCCGTATGTAGATGTAAGAACTATTTGACTAAGATAAGTCAGATACTGGTACTGGAAAATGTATTTTAAAAAGTCTAAAAGTTGGAGGAAATTTTTTTAGTAAAATGACCCTCATCCTTTGAAACACAGAAGGCCAACACTCAAGAGGTAAACAGGACACATAATCATCCAAGTTAAAAGAAATGAATGAATATTATGGAGTCAATTCCCCTTGTTCAGAAAGATGAAGTGGTGGCTGACTCAGTATGGATGTACACAAGAGGAAGCTTTAGTCATTAAGACACATGGCAATATTAAAGTCGTCACCCACTTTTCTTTGTGGAAAACCATGCTCACGTAACTCACACAGCTCACCAAAATGTCAATTGATTCTTATTTGGGGAAAATAATCGTAAGATATCCACCCACCTTCTTACCTAGAAAAACACAGGAAATATAGAAGAGACAATGATCCACTAGAAAAATGGGTCCTGAAATGACATGAGAAAAATTTTTGAGAGTATCATCACGACTCTTAAACACATGACTATATTAAACCTATTCTTACTATCACCAAAAAGCCAGCAGTTTTTCTTTCTATTTTACCTAAATTATGTTCGCAAAATACTGATCAGCATTTTACAATTTTAATATGGTTTTCTAAAAATGAACCATTATAAAAATACAATATTCCTCTTACACTCGCAGTCATATGAGGAGCAGCAGTTGCTAACTTACTCTGTCATAATTTATCAGCTTTTTAAGGCTCAGTGCAGTGAGGTCACATGCGTATGTGCACACCCAGACCTCTTGATAGACAATGGGTGGGTCATCTTTTGTTACAAAACATCTGGGATCCTTGTCATTTTCCATGTCCGTTGGTCTTAAGGATGACCGAAGAGAATTTTAAAAATTTGTTTTACATGGACTCAATACTCCACAAAGTTTTCAAAAATAAATGTACAGACAGAAAATAGCCCTTAAACTGTAGACAGGTGCATTCCTTGACCCTTCTACTCACAAGTGACCACTGTGACTACTTTTATCTGTAAAGTTAAAAGGATATTCTCTAAACATTTCAGTATATACATTATTTGTTCAACTGAGAATATGGAAAACTAGTGCAGAGTGCCAGGATAAAACAGCGGTGTTTTGATTTGATGATTTTATCATACTTCTTTCACTTAGAATTTATTTTCTTGTTCTTTATTGCTCCTGGATTTTGACAACCCTTATGCTAGCTACATTTTGGCAAAAATCACACAATGTTTAAAATTGTCCATTACTTGCAATTTCAAATATTTCCATGCAATTTAATCTCATAGTTTATCCTTTTTATATTTCAGACTTTAAAATATGGAAGAAAACTATGGATGGAGAAACAAGGATGTATTAACAGATATATACTAGCTCTCTCTCATAACAGCTCTGTGATCTGTGAACATTGAGTAATGTGTCTGATCCTCAGTTCCCTAATACCACTGACTTTCTGAAACAGGACAACAAAAAGAAACACCACACACAGATCACTCTGCACACTATCTGGAAAGCAGAAAATGTTAAATAATTGATAGCTATCATTATCACACTATCATTATCTAATCACTTGCTTTAAACCTTTCTGTAAAAAAAAGACACTAATACTGATATATCATTTACATAAATGAAAGCATGATAGGATAAATTATAACCAATGTGTATTTTGTAGGACATACACCTGTTGTGTATAAATGTAAATATAGATAGATGATAAATGATATAGATAGATGATTATGTATGTATACAATCTCATTTGTAAAGATAAACTTGAAAAGTTGATATTTATTTATACTAATCCTTTAGACTTGGGGGACATTGGGAAAGGGGAAGGAAGGCATAAAGAATATGAGTTCAGGACTGGGAGAGCAACGATTAAATGCTGTATTTGAATCATGAGAGAGTCAAGAACTTATAGCAGCTGTGTACACTTGCACTGGATCAATGGAATCCAGGTTCTCCTAACGATCAGCTATGGAGGGAGAAGAGAATCCCTGTCACATACAGCTTATGTATTTCCAACTGACAGATTCTGGGGGAGGGGCATCATGGCATCCAATTGTATACCTACGCCCAAGCTTACCAGGCTCTAACAGTTAGTTCTAAACTCAAAGTCATCCAGGTAACTTGATTACACTCCACGGGACCCCAAAATAAAATTAATAACGGGTGTATGCTTATAGTGGAGGTAGCTGATTGGGATTGGGAGGAAATAGCAACTAAAAGGATTAAAATACATAAAGTACATGCATGAAATTACAAAATAACAAAATTTACTAATAAACTTTGATATTGTCTATGTTTTCACTTCATAAAGAGTTAAATTTTGACTACTGCTTTAGTATAGTGGTAATAAAAAGAGAAAGAAAGATTTATGCTTAAGCGCTAATTCACATGTGGCTGGTAACTGGAACCACGTATGACTATAGAAGCATGCAATAAAGTAATATCAGAGACTGACACCAATAAGTCATTCTGTGATCACACACATGAGTCTGAAGTAAATCAGGATTTAAAGAAACAGTTTAAATCAGTTTAAACAGTATGTCAGACTCCCCACACTAACTTGGCAGGGTGAACTTCTGTGCCTATATATGTGGAAAGCCAGACTGCCATCAGAAAGCATAGGCAGAGGAAAAGCCTGCCTCCGTCAGCAGAGGAAGGTGCTAGGCAGGGTGCAAATGTTGAGGAATTGGATCCCAAAGAGAAAACTGAAAACATCAAGTGGTAAATCAGAGTGCATGTGTATTTAAAGCTTTACAATAAAACAAAACTGCTGGGGTAGAAAATGGGCAAAGAAATACACACAGAGATCGCTGGTATAACTTCTCTTTTATCCCGTTTGACTGACTTCAAAGAAATATTAGATTTTAGTTGAATGACAAATATTTTATACACATATTAAATTGCTAGTTTATGTACTTAAAATGCCAAATATAATTTTTATTACCATATTCTTCACGTTGAGTTTTATTGCTGTTGCTGTTATATTTTGGGGAGGGGTCGGTAGGTAGGGCTTATTTGATATATTTTGATACAGGAGTTTCATTATGTTGCCTAAATTGGTCTCCAACCCTGGATTCTTTAGCTTCGGTCACCAAACTCCTGGGATCACAATTATGGGCCTTTGGATCCAGCTTCATTTGACATATTTTTATCTTAAGGACTTTTAAAATAATAACATATTTTTGAGCTTGTCAATCTTGTCTGTTGTATAGCTATTTTCTCAGAGTGAAGACATTCTCTCCCTGAAAGAAGATGGAGGCTCATAAAACACAGGCTACTGCGGAAGCTTAAAAGCCACAGTCTCCCTCGAGGGAGAGCACACCCATTGGGCCAAACCGAGTGGTAAGCCCTGAAAACATGCATGCAAATAACAATATATAAGCTTAGCAGTCTGTATTTAGGAACACACACACACACACATGCACACATGCGGGCACTCACGAGTGCACAAACACGTGTGTTTATAGCAACAATTAATGATAAAAAAAGACATCAATGTGAAAGAGAGCAAAGAGGGGTGTGTGAGCGGGTTTGGAGGGAGAAAAGGGAAGTGGGAAAATTATGGACTTATATTAAAAATCTAAAAAAAAAAAGGAAAAGGAGAATTTTTAAGTCATGGAAAGCCCCCTACTAAAACTATAAATGAAATAAACAATTTCTAGGGAAATGAAGTTCCATCAGGAGTGAACTGCAGGTTGGACATGGAGCTTCAAATAGGCAGCCTTCATGACGTGTCATTCGCCCTAGGGAGGCCTGTCAGTCATGGGGCTACTTTGAGAGGACTGTGCTATGTAATTAGGCCTTCACACAGTCCCGGAGGGCATTGCTATTAACTCACTAGGTCAAGAAAAATCTGGTCTTGTGGGGAATCATCTCTGTGGTGTGCCTGATGTTTTATGGGGTGACCTAGTACTTATTCACATCTCCCTAGGAAATGAAATACAACAAGCTCGGCATACCTGTCTTCCTTTGTCCTGGATTGAACACTTTCAATACAGGGTTGGAGACAAATTTAAGCAACATAAGGAAGCAAATACCCACCCCTCCTCAACAAAGGAAGACACAACAAGAAGCCTGCATACCTGTCTTTCTTTTGTGCAGCATCCTGCTCACATCTGTACACTGGCATGGGCTGTGGGTCTGCAGACTTGATGGGAAATTTGTCCTCATAAAGGCTAAAGGTTACGCAATAAGAGTAGCAGAATTTTTCAGATGTTCCCAAAAGAAACCTGAGAACTCCATTCATTGTTGTGAAACTGCAGTCTCCTCAGATTCCAGGGTCAGCAAAATCTCTCCAACAGATCTCTCCACAGTGAGATCAAGTCTGAGCAGGAACATCAACTCACAGACACCAGCTTGCCTCTTCAAGCAAAAAGGACTTCCTTAAACAAATTTACTGAACCAAACCTGAGACAACAATCAACCACACCAAATTTCGACCACAGATACTTAATATTCTTTATAGCTTGCAGGGGCTAATTAAATGGCTCAGAGATTAATAACACTGGTTATTCTTCCAGAGATCCTGAGTTCAGTTCCCAGCAACCACATGATGGCTCATGACCATCTATAATGAGATCTGGAGCTTTTTTTCTGGTGTGCAGGAGTACAGTAAGACAGAATACTTAATGCATAATAAATAAATAAGTAAATAAATCTTTAAAAATCTCACTTTTATATATCTTGCCACCAGCCCCAATTATTCTCTGATTCAAACTTAAAGTCTGTGTTAGCAGCTGGAAAAATGACCAAAATATTTAATTTGCTTTGTCTTTTCAAAATAGCTATTATTTAAAATCCTCTTCTGACATTTCTCCATTACTTCAGCTCACTTACATAGGGACATGAAGACAGATCTGACCTGTTTGGCTCCAGTATCACACCTCCAGCCCAAACTAAGTTACAGCTGGCTCATTCTAGTTTCCTTAATCACACATTAGGAACACTTTCTCAAAGACATCTTTTTCTTTTTATATTCTGTTCAGGGTGTAATGTGAAGGCTCTATGCAGAACATGTGCTTAGAACAAGACACAGCTCTAGAGACCTAATATAACTGAATTCAAAAGATCACAAAGATGGGTAATGTCCCTAACAATGAACTTACTTTAAATAATAAATAATTGCCATTGTAGATGTGCTTTGTAAACTCTAACTTAAATTATTTTAGAATCTGTGAGCTTATATGTGAAAACATTTTAGTAGTGTCTAGTTATTACTGTTAATCTGATGATCATACCAAATCATTCAGCAAGAATTTTTAAATATAGGTAGCCAGGACATATGACAAATATAATAATCTTATAAATGTAGGATGAGGTAAGTTGAACAAATAAGATAGACAATTTTATTTTTCTTGTAACAGGGTTTCTCTGTAGCTTTGGAGCCTGTCCTAGAGCTAGCTCTTGTAGACCAGGCTGGGCTCGAACTCACAGAGATCCACCTGCCTCTGCCTCCTCAGTGCTGATTAAAGATGTGCACCACACTGCCCAACTAAATTAGACAGTTTTTTTAAAAGAACAAATGTGCTTTAGATTTTTTTCTTATTAAAAGTGATTCATGTTAAAATGGACATAAGAAGTTGGCCAGGTGAAACAAGAAGAAAAAATATACCTTTGGATCTTCCATGAGTCCTTTAAACTTTCAATATGTATAAATTGTGAAATGGAAGCCATAATATACTTTTCCCCATGTGATCCTGGTATCTCCTTATCACACCTTTGCTAATATGTGAACATAGTGAGCTAAGTGGTAAAATTGTAGATAAAAACAAGAATGGCCCAAGCTCTGAGAGAACATTTGAAATGATTAAGCTCTACACACACATATGCTCATGTGTGCATGCATAAAAATATACACATACACACAGTGCTGTGTACACACACACACACACACACACACACGAGTCAAGTCAAAGCTAGCAGTGACTCCCATCAGGAAGGAATTGTAAACAAAGACTCTTTGGATCTATAAGAGTACCTCCAAGCTAAAGTGGAGACCTCAGGGAACATCTTAATGAAAAAATAATATCTGAAGCCTATTTGATTTACACATAAATCTTAGCAAGAAAGGCCTTTGGGTAAAGTGACTAAAATAAGAAAAGGAAAGAGATTAAAGGAGTTAAAATGATAAAGTAAAGCCTGTTTGTTATCCAAGAACTGAAAATGAATATCTTTATCTACTTATATTCCAAGGCAAGTTAATTTTAAGAGGTCTAAAGACCCTATAATGATTCAATAGAAAGAAGAAGGAATTTGGATTTCCTCAAGTGAGACAACAATAGTGCTAGGAACATATAGTAGACTTTGCAATCACAAAACCCCTTCCAGAGACCTTTACTAGAGCATCATCTAATCCCTGTAGCTTGCTTAGAATATGGCCATATCATTATCCCATGTTGCAAAAGATATAACTGAAGTCTACCTAAACTGAACACCTTTGCCAAGATTTCCAAGCTCTCCCTTAGGAGCAATGGTGAAAGTCTAAGTGCATAGGCCCCCACAGAAGGTATAGTTATGTGATTTGAGGAGTCATTTGAGATGCAGTGGGGAGAAGATGTGAACTAGTCACTAACAGAAGAATTCGCACACCTCTGAGGGTTTAATTTGCCCCATCCCTGAAGGAGGCGACTTCTATGAGACATGAAGTCTATCTGTGGTATGGACCTGCAGTCAAAGAGAAAGCACATTCCTTCTAACAGAGATGAAACTAAAATGCTATGGCGAATAATTATATTTGAGTGAGAAAGGAGTTAAGAGTCTACTCATGCAGCTACAGATCTCTGAAAATGGTAGGTAGCAAAGAGTGTCCTCAGTGCCAGCTAAAAGGGAGAATTCCCTTCTTCTTCATGATGCTTATCTTTAACAAATACAGTTATACTATATTTTAAGGGGAAAAGTTTTGAACAGATACTTCGATTAATATTTTGAGTGTATTTTCATGCTTCTCATTCCTGCGGGTGCTGACTTTCATTATTTTTCTTTCTACATTTGTGATCATAAATTGTCTATTTACTTAAAAACAACACTGTATCACCTGAATTAGAAAAATTAAATGGCACCACAACATCATAAAATGTTTTCACTTGACTTCGAACATTTCTCAACTCTAAATGCAGTACTTTATCTTTATTTTGCTTTGAGGATTTAGGTAAATATATACTCATTTGAAGTAACACTGTGTTTGAACCACTGCATAGAAAAATAACAGACTTTTGACAATAGAAGCAAATCAATAGTAATATCTTTAGAATAGGAGAGGTTTTGTTGATAGAAACTGTGTGGTTTAATGGGAATGAAGTAATCAGTGTTTTCAGTCTGTCATTTGGCCCGAGCATGAGAAATCACACATTCTGACCACTTGTTTATGTCACAAGGCTGTCTCAGAGGCTCAAGCAGAAAGAGAAAATGACTTTCTGCCAGCAATGAAAAATGCACGGTTTTAACACATTCCAGGGGATGATGTTCAGAAGCTGTCTTGAGACTTGTAGATGGACACTTTGGTTCCTGTCCAGCTCTATTCTCTTAATGAAGACAAATGATCCTCATTCTGTAGAGGGCCAACCCTTAGTGGTTCCCTTATACCCTACATTTGATTAAGCTACTTTGTGTCCAGTCTTGAAACGGAAATTTTAGGACAGGGATGATAACTAATAATTAGGACATCAGGTGAATGTATAGAAAGTGATGAAATTCTAAGTGTAGGTCCAACTAAATACATGGAAAACTTGGGACAACTTGATACTCATCTCTTGCTATGGGATTGGGATATAAGTAAGAATGTAATTTGCTGAGATTCCTCATTTACATTCAGATAACAGAGTAAATAATGAAAAGTTCATAGAAACAATCTATCTTCCAAATTCTTACTGTTCTTCGAAGTTCTGAAATAGGAGAGACCTGGAAAACAGTTATTAATTGTGGGGATTTATGGAGTTTTTTCACTGGGTTCACTGTCATTTCTGAGAGAAAGTCTGTGTGGTTCACTTTTTCATCAAATATTGTAACAATTTTTGTTTTCTTAGAATAATACACATATATATATTAAATATCAACTTTCCTTTACTTTTATTTTCATTGGATATAACTCTAAGTAGGCCTTCCTAATTTTGATATGAGAAACTGCTTTCTAAAAATAATACAGCTACATCCTAAAAACTAGATATCTGTGTTGACTATTTCAGAACTTTGAAGAACAGTGTTAACTGAAAAAACAATCTTAAATTAAGGTATGGTCTCTAATTCGCACAATATGATCACTAGGGGGCCCCAAACACCACTGTGTGTCACTCAAAATGTGAATGTAAATGTGCCAAAAATATTAGCTGCAGTTTACCTATCAATGGGTCAATACTTCAAATGTGAACTCATCTCAATCCTATCAGCATTTCCCTATCTAATTCATGTGTTTTTAAACTGAACACATTAAAAAAAAATCCCATCAAATACTTGCAAACCTTTACAAAGTCTGAACGATTTGGATAACTAACAATTCAATTACATTTTTCTTAAAGTTTTAAAATTAATTTCCCCACTAATATTTTTACATTTTCTCCTCATTTTCTTCAATTAAATGAAAGGAAAATATATGCAAGCTAATGAACTTTATCGCTAGTATGATTAAAGAATTCTGTAACTAATTCTTTAGCCTTGAGAGGCCTATTAATCAAGTATACTTAGGTAGTCAAGTAGACTAGCATTAAAATGTATATGGTATTTTGAATTAGCCTTCTTAATCAGTCAGCTATAAAGCAGGATCATTTACCCAAACATGAAAGTGAAGCTGTAGATGTAAATGCTACTGAATACAAGCAGGATTAGCACTGATAAAACAGGCTTCCCTTGATTAAATAAATTGTGCTGGATTAGAGGTCACCTATAAATATAGCACCATGACAAAAACTGAAAACCAGTTTTTCTGTGTTCTCTAAAATTACATCTGTCATAAACATTGGTAATGTGTGTTGTTGTTTTGCTTATTTTTACAGACAGGCAGGGAGAAGAATGTTCTTTAATTCTATGCACTTTGTAGAAAGCGTGGTTTGCCTTTTCTGTTTGTTTGTTTTTATTTCATTTAGCTAGCATTTTATCTATAACTTAATCTGGTCAGGACCTTCATTGTAGTGGGTGGAGTTTGATAGACTTCTGTTTTGGTTCCAGGTGTGAGGCACTATACTCAATCCAAGTGTAAGTTTATAAAATATATATAAGAACCTCTCTTAAGATTTAAGAAATATTGAAAGATAAAAACTGATTTTGAAAATCAAAATCCAAAAGTAAAGTCATTGGTGAATTTTAAGTTACCCTTCCAAAAGGAAGAAAAAACTAGCAACAGTGGTTTGTTGGATGGGTCTTTGTATCACCTTGAACATAAAGAATGACAGGAATGGATTAGCTAAATAAAACCTGTTCAGTTTTTCACATTTTGCAGCAGGTTATATTTCTTCATTAGACAATTTCATAAACCTAATCTGGGAAAACAGTAACTCACTGACCTTTCATCTTGTAATACTGACTGCAAAATGATTCTTGAGATTCATAGGTATCAAAACTTTGCCAGAATCATTCCTTGAAGTCATTAGAGTGGTGAACAGAGGCAGTGACCTCAAAAAGGAAAATCTGAGAAAACGGTGATTATTACAGAAGAAAAACGAGCTCATATTTCACTTGATTGAGTTTATGTGGCTTATGGAAATCACAATAGTTCATGGTCTTCGTTCTAATGCCTCCTCCCTCCTCTATGTCTGTTTCAGGCTCCTCACATCCTTTTCAACATTCATATCCATTAATGCCCTGGTTCTTGCAAGGGCCATCGGAAAATGCAATTTAAGTTTCCAGCTTTCATTCAACTCCTTATGCGCTGACATTTTCCCAATCGTTGGGGGATGGATATGTTTGTAACTCGTACGTTCAGAGCTCTTTCCAGTTACAATAATAGATAGAATGAGGCTATTCCAATTAAAATAGGCAAACGCACCAAGTCCTTGGAAATTTTGTGATTCAAACTCCCATTTTACAGAAAACAGTAAGAATGAAGAATACTGTTATTGGTAAAATTCCAGTACTAAAATCATAATAGCAAGACTCTCTCGACTTAACTTAATTACAAAATTAATATTTCATGGCATAAGTTAAAATATTTTAATTTGAAATTTAAAAATTAGAATACATGAAGCTGGTCTTCTGAGGGAAAATGAAACACACTTAATGCTAATGAAGAAGACACAGGTTACATGAACTTATATGGAGTAATTATACCAATAATAATAATATTTAACAATAACAATTAAAGTCATACTAGAACATAGATTGTATGTTAGCTAATGTTTGGTACATTTTTAGACTTATGGTAATTGCTTCTATTAATCATGAAAATTGTCATATTACAAAAGTATACCTACTAACCCCATTTAACTGATGAAAAAAGCTTCCAATGGTATTAAATATTAAGTGTATGATAAGTGGTGCAGCTACAATTTTAATTCAGACAGACTGGTGCCATGCTCCTTGCTTTTGCCATTAAAAGTCAGTAGGAGAATACACAGATTAAGGTCATTACATTTTCTAACAAAGAGAATCTCAATGTTTCTGATTTGCAGCTTTCTCTTCATGTAGACTCCTTATTAAAAATCCCCTCTACAGTCTTTGCAAGGGAATCCTTTCTGAAGCGACTAAGCACGCAGCTTTTCAGTATTTGAGGGTGTGAGAACTCCTATTAACAATTTTTAGTGATGGCACTTTGGAGTATAGTTTGCACTCATATACATCCATTTTCCGTTACTTCTCTGGTACGGGCCATTAGTCTCAGCATTGTACCTTCGTTTCGTTCCACAGAGTGTCCTGCATCTGCAAGGTGAAAAGTAGCTGCTGCAAATCGAACTGCAGCGCAGATCATCCACAGAGGGTCTGCTGCTGCAGAAGCACAGTTCATGGTACACTCTTGAGACTCCATCAGAAAAAAAAAAAAAAAAAAACTGAGGCTAAACAAAAAGGAATTGGAACCAAGCAGATAATTCACTCTGATAGTTTCTTAAAACAAGCGATGCAGTGTTCAATACAATAATAATGTTTAATGGAGGCAAAGGAGTCTCATCTTACGCAGTTTAAAAGTACCTAGTGTTTATCAGTCATCACAGCCAGAATAAGATAGTAAACTATGTAATAACGCATCTCACACCCACCCTCTGCAGCCTATGGTTACCATCAATTCCCCAACCCTGTCCTCTCTCCTCCTAATATTTATCTTATGATATGAGGAGAGCTATTTATCTTATGATATAAGGAGAGCTGACATTTATTAGGCAGCTAAAGGATGCTTGAGCTTGAGAATAAATTAGTGACTGAAATTAATAGTTAAGTAGTTTTTATTTTTTTAGTATGCATGCAATTGACAGTCAAGTTGAAAGACCAGTTGGGTATGGAGACACATGCCTATAATCTCAGCCAAAAAGGAGATGAGACAGAAGGACCATAAGTTTCTGTCCAGCACAAGATACTTAGAGATATTTTTTGGGGGGTGGGAGGTATGGACCACTAAAAACAACTGCATTAGATAAAGAACTAATTGACTTCTGCTTGATTTCATGCTAATTTTACAAATAGAACATAAAATGGTAAACTTCAAAGAACACTACTGATATTTCTATTTTAGACCATATAACTATTAACATTTCACATTCCTTTAAAGAGCCTATATGGCTGGCTATGACAGAAAAGTGGTGGCTCATCATCCTTCCCCAAAGGCATGAAATACTGCTCAAGAACGCAAGAAAAACTAAGAAGTCAGTACACAGATTCGAAGAAAGCATTCAAATTTGGAAGAGAAAATAAAAAAACCTAAAAGATGTACAATACACGAGGCCCTAAAAATCAAAAAGCAATTAAATTGATATCATAATATTATGCCATTGACAGTATTAAAGTAGAAAATATTAATAAATGATTGCCATGGGATAGTGGTTCATATGTAAAGTTTTAATTAATTTACTTAATGTGGGAGGCTTTTTTCATTCATACCTTTATCTTCCTTGGCCTACTAGAAACAGGCTGGATCTAACCTTTCACTTTAAAGTTAGATGAAGTCCTGTCTAAATTTTAACTCTTTATAGTTTCCATTCATAAAACTTGACACTTTCTGTGGGCTGGATTTTAGATTCTAACCACATATAATCAGATAACTCTAAGGAAAAATTAAACATAATTTTAAAATCATAATGTATATATATATTACAATATCTATACATACATATTCACCTAAGTGATGAATTATACAAACACATATGTACACGTACATATGTGTGCTTCCTAGCATTCTTGAGCACCTTTTCATGTCTTTAGTGTATATATTTATATGTATGTGCTCTCAATACTATGCATACGTGTGTGTAGATATACATGTGTATGTTATATCTGTTCCAGAATATTTGTGTCTAGTCTCAAGTTAGTTAAGGTTTATAAATGATTAAATATCATGTAGTACTATTTATTTCTAGTTAAAAATCAAAACTGTTTTATAAAGATGTAGGCTAAAAGAGAAAAGTTTCTTGTGGGTGTGGAATTTATTTATTTATTTGTCTGACAATACACCAAAAAAATTAGATTAGAAAAGGTGGAAATCATGTCCTTAGTGTAAGACTTTTGTAGAAACTCCACACATACAAGAGGTAAAAGGAACAGAAAACATAAGCATGTAGATATGTTCCTATAAACTCAGCATTCAGTAGGACAGAAGAGTTCATAGGAGCTGCACAAGTCACTGCCAAAATTATGTACATAGTGAATTCCAGGAAATTGACAGCTCCATATTGAGACCTGCCCCACATCAAACTTTCAACACAACCACCACAGAAAGAAAAAAAGAAAAATAGAGGAACAGGGAGAAGAGTTTGAACTTGAGTCAATGAGCATTTTTTCCCTTAAAATAATGAACCAAAAATTATTGAAGCAAAGAAATAAAAATCCTTCCCTACAAAACAATGTACTTTGGATAGAGCACATATAAACTCATGATGATTGGGCGGAATCCACAAAATCTGTGCAAGTTCAAACTATGCAAAAATCACAGCAGCTAATTGGTCACTAAATTCCACCACCAGCTGAAGACCTATTTGTTTTTGATGGTTGCTTGGAAAGAAAAAGTCAGTTTTCTTTAAGGGTGCACTGCCTGGCAGTTCCACCATTCTCTAGCATAGGGCTCCCAAACTCTGAATATTTGGGTATCATCAACTGGAAACTCTGGGGAGACAGACAGACAGAGAGATAGAGAGAGAGAGAGAGAGAGAGAGAGAGAGAGAGAGAGAGAGAGAGAGAGAGAGATTGGATGAGGAGTGAGGAGGGGTGTAGGGGGTAAATGTGGGGAAAGTTTAGTTCATGGTGAATATATTTCCTTTGAGTCATCTTGGAAAAGTGTCACTCTCGCTCATTATCAAAGAAACCTCACTTTACAGCAAATATGGACCATCACAGAAAACCACAGCTGGATACAATACAGAGATCAACAGAACCTGGACACCTGGCCCCAAAGGATACACCTACTTACATTACAGCCTCTGCATCTACATAGGGCTCAGAGAACACAGACAAGAAGGATCGCGAAAATAGAAAGCCAGAATACCAGGTCGTTAATTGGGAAGCTGAAGGGACTTCATAAATAAGACCAGAACAATGACGCCATCAATGAGCATGCTAGCTTGGAAGGAGGGGATTTTAAAGGGCCCCAGCCATAGACAGAGAACTAGAGGTAAATAATGACTGTGGAGAGAAGAACAAGGTGAGCCCCATTATTGCTTGTCCAATGCAGGCTATGAGCTCTGAAACCATATAGAGACAAGTAACAGGAATGGACTCAGCAGGTTCTATCTGCATATATATGCACATGTACTCCAAACAGACACATAAACATATGTATATGCAAGAACCATAATCAAGGGAAAAGATGGAAAAGATGCTAGCAAGTTGAAAGTAGGAGACATAGGAGAGGTTCCAGGCAGAAGAACTGAGAACTAGAGGGAGAAAGTGATTTAATTATATTTCTATGTTTTCAAAATAGTGAACAAAATTCTAGAAGAGTTAGTAAAAATAAGTAAATAAATATTTTTCAAAAAAAAAGGTATCTTTCCTATTGTCGCAATTTGTGGAGAGGGGAAAGGGACTTTCGGGAAAGACAGATTTCCATCAGTCTCCAGGTCCAAGCTGAAAGGAGAACTGACTCCTGCAAGTTGTCCCCTGACCTCCACATATGTGCATGGCATGCATGGTACATACACAATCATATGCACACATGAGTGCACAAGAACACAGTAACGAAATAAAAACATCACTCTGGTGGAAATAGGAACATCACTTTCAACTACATACTGAGCTGTAGGTCAGCACTGGCTCCTGTCTAAAACTAAATAGTAATGCTTTCATTAAGTTTTTATGAGAAAGTCTCCTTTACATTTAGGATACTAAATGCTGAAAAGAATCAGATCTGCATGGTGGTGGTGTCCTCTATAATACTTGGCAGGGTTCAAAACTACAGAACAAGAATAATCTCCAACTTACACTTTAGAAATAAGTAAAAAATAGAGGCAAAGGTGTTATACTTGACTACATTAATGGTTAAACTATGGGTCCTATTTTTTCAATTGATTAAACTATTCTAAATATACCTTGGAAATTTTTACCTTACATCATTGCTAAGCAAAGAAATGCCATTGTTTAAAACTGCTACATTCATGTTTTTAATTTAATTAAGAATTACTTTAAATTCGTTTAGTTAAATATAGTAAAATTGCAATGTTTTTATTTGTTAAAGAAAATACACTAGTAAAATAATTAATAAATATAACTGGTAGATTAATATAGAAATACAAAAATATATGGAAATACAAAATCCTGAAAATTTAGCAGAATTCAAATTTTTTAAATTTTCTAAAGTGTGGGGCTGTTAAAGATTATCTTTAGAAGGCAATTATCTTAAATTTGGAAGGTGAGTTAGAATTTTAGAAATATTTATAACTTTTAAAAATCCCATAACCCATACTGTTAAAACTGAAAGTTTATTTCCCTTGATTTTATTGGAAATGGAACAACAAGAAAAAATGTTTGATTTTTTTTAATGTTTCCATTTTATCTGTATTATATAAGTATGGGTGTCTGGCATTAAGCTGGAACCTTCTGAACATAGTAGAAGTCTGAATCTCCTGGAACTCCTCGAATTGGAGTTATTGATAGTTGGGAGGCACCATACTATATGGGAGCTGGCAATGGAGCCTGCATCCATCTGCTAGAGAAGAGCATGCAGTGCTCCTAACCATTGACCCATCATCTTTCCTGCTTAGGCTATAGTTGCGTGTGGTAATTCATACCTGTAACCCCAGCAACCGGAAGATGAGCAACATGAGACTGTTGCAAGAAACCAGAAGTTAATTAAGAGATTAATTAAACGTAGTAATGATTTTACAGAGCTTTTGTTAGGATTACACACAAAAATATGCTAAGAACATTGGATGTCCTAAGTAGATACTTTGACTGCCTTTGATCTATTCTGACAGCTCAATCAAATTTCTGTATTTATACCTACTGGGTTAACACTTTAGAGAATTACCAAAATAGCTCAAGTTAAAATATTTACTTGTTCATTAGTTCAGTTTGTCACACATTCTGTTTAACCTGGTTGTTGCTCTACTTTCTCACCAACCTTTCCACTCGGAGCCGAGGAGCAATGGGGATTCTTTTTATTTTATTTTATTAAAAATTTCTGCCTCCTCCCCGCCTCCCTTTTCCCTCCCCCTCCCCCCACTCCCCTCGCCTCACTTCCCTCCCCCTCCCTCTCCAGTCCGAAGAGCAGTCAGGGTTCCCTGCTCCGTGGGCAGTCCAAGGTCCTCCCCCACTCCATCCAGGTCTAGGAAGGTGAGCATCCAAACAGGCTAGGATCCCACAAAGCCAGTACATGCAGTAGGATCAAAACCCAGTGCCATTGTCCTTGGCAATGGGGATTCTTTACCTAACAATACGGGGATGGAGATTCCTCCCTACCCATCAGCTTCCTTTCTTAGGTTAGCAACTGGTATGTTTGTTTCTCACAGCAGGAAAGAATCAACACACTTAATGGAGTTCTGCTTTCTGGAAGCATGCAATTTGTGTTTGATTTATTTTTAAAATCAGAGCTCTGTCAAGCCACTTCAATATTCTCTTCTTTCACTAAATCAACACAGCCTCCTAATCAATAACTGATGGACTGAGAATCATAATTCATGACTATGCACTCTCCATTCTGATTATTTCCGGGAGGCATTCTTTTAATGAAAGCTGAATTCTCAGGAAACTGTGCTGCGCTGGTGTCGGTTTCCAGTCCTTAGAAGCCTCAGAGTCAAGCGGATTGCTTTCAGTTTGTAGGACATGCTCTGGGCAACAGAAGTGTCATGCGTGTTACAGAGCACATGATGAGGCCGAGAATCCAATATATGGTTCAGTAGATGTGGAAATACTGGCCATAAAGCTCACAAGAGCTGTAGAAACACGAGTGGGGATCAAATCACAAGCAATTGGACATTTGTGATGATCAGGAATGAGAGAAGAAAGAGAAAGGAAGGGAAATCAAAGAGGTGCCCAGGAAGAGAGGGAAGAAAAGAGAGGGAGGGAGCAGATGTTCTGTTGAATTTATGAGGATCAGCAATGCTCTGAAGTGTTTAGACATGTCATCTAGTGCTGGATTCCCTGATGAGAGACAATGTTGTATTACATCTCCCAGCCTACTGCTGCATTCTGTCCTGAAGCCTGAAATGTCATTTAACATTAGTGTGCAGGGCTGCAGCATATAGAAAATAAATAAAGAAAAATGAACATTGAAATCACATGACTTAGTAAAGTGCTTTATAGTGTTACTACTGACAAACTCCTTAAGAATATGAATCTTTTAGCTGCTTGAGGTTGCTACAGGAAGGCATTTCAGCCTCCCACAAGCCGGCTTTATTTCTCAGGAATGTTGCCTCTGAAATGGTGCAGGCTGTGATTTGATTTCACTCACTCATATTCAATGTTCATTTTTCTCTTTTTAACAGTCTACTTCCAGAATAGTTAAAGCTTAACAAAAATGTCCTTAGTAATAGAGAGTCTAGTACATCACACATCCAGCAACAAAGAAAGGGAACAAAACTATAAAGGAATCGGTGAGAATAATTTTCCTTTTAAAAAAATTCCACAAAAAAACCATCTTTCTCTGAGAAGCTGAACGGATAATAAACACCTGAGCAAAAGCTGCATTAGAAAGCTATGGTTAAGACCTGCCAGATTATTTTAAGAGATTGACGTTAATGTCTCAGTATATACCTCCACAGAAACCTATCACTTTAAAGTGATAGCCCTGCTTTTCCAGCTCTCTGGGTAGGTGAGGGTTAGTTGAACTGAATGTTGCCAAGCAAGGCTTGGCAAAAGGAGTATGGCCTTCTGCTTTAGGCAGCCACCCAGGGAGGCAAGACAAGAACTGATCTGGAATGGCTCAGGGCTTAGAGCAAAATGTCAAGTAAGGAGTAAATCTATCACCGAGTCCGAAATGACTACCAAGGTGACCCGTGCTGGCATTGCCATCATGGAAACAGGAATTGCTTGTTGACTAGAAAAGAAAAAGCTGAACTTATTAATTTGAAAGCAGTAGAACATGAGAAGTAAGTTCTGTGAGCATGAACCCACTGTTTTAAAGACACACACACACTATATGTTAGTTCTACAGATTCCAGATTTTTGTCAAGATGAACCCACTCACTTGACTGTCATTTATATACATCAATACAGAGCTTCTCGTGCCAACTTTTTTCTTTTGCAATTTTGTATTTAATAGTTTTCTTTTTATTCAGATTTTCACAATAGTTACTCTAGATGGTACTTGAATCAGTGTTTGGTCAGCTTCATCACCCATGAGAGCAGATAAGAGGCACTCACTCTTGGGACTGTCTTTTCTTTTTCTTTTTAACTTCTGTCCACTTCATTACAATCAAACACATAGCAAGTAGTCTCTTATTTGAGAAACTGTATTCTTCACAATATTTCAGATTAGTCAAAAGCAGTTATTAAAAAATAGGATTGAACTTGAAAAATTAAGCAACTGAGTTAAATTACCTATAACAGACATGAATGATATTTTCTCTATCTGCACTTGAGACTATTTAGGAGCCACATGTAGTGTGACATCAGCAGGATGTGACTTACAGAGTAGAAATAAGAAGACATGATGGCTGATGCTCTTGAAGCCTAAGGCCCAGACTAGGGTAGCTGAGTTTACATCCTGGGTGTGCACTAATGTCTTTCTGTGCCTTAGAAAGACTCCGAAGAACACTTCACCAATACGTGTTTCACAGCTGCTGAATCAGCATCATGTGTCCAAAGCTGTGCCTGTGCTGCCGCCTAGTGGTAAGATGTGATATAAAAAAATGACATGCTCCGAGAGAATGTGCTGTTATATCTGTGACTGCAAAGTAGGTTAAGAGGCACAGGAAACAGCGTTGCGCCAAGAGATCTGCCAGATCTATACACTTTACCTTCGCTATTTGTTTATAGGGGAAGCCAAGTAAAAGTCAAGAACGTCACCTTGTAGTCTATGAGGATTCACGTCTTTCACAATTAACCTTTCCAGTTGCACATATTACAATTCTAACAAGGACCTATAGATATACAGATAGGTATATACACCTTTTTCATATTCCATGAAGTTTCTTAATAGCGTACCAGAACTGTATCTCTTTCTAGACAGAAAAAAAAATCTTTTTTTCCAACAATGATATCCAACTATAGGGCTAATAATAATAATAATAATAATAATAATGATAAAAAAATTGGGAGTGAATCACTACCTTCCAGGTCTGCATATGCTGTACTTCTTAATAAACACTGGTTTTTGTAAAGATCAGAAAGCCTCACTTGGAGCATTAATCAGGCACCTGGCGATTTAACCATTAATTTCACCTATGTACAGGTAGATAGGTTCACAGGGGTGTCATTTGGTTTTCCCAGGTCGTAGACCCTCCACCCCCAATCAAAATGCATATCTCTCCATTCTCTGGAGGCAGAGAGAGCATATGCGTTCACCACTGAAGTCAAATGGTTAACAGAGACTATTTGAAATCAAGGAAGTGTCTTCTTTAAAGCAAGAAGACAGTGAGTCAGACTTTAAAAACATAGGCAAAACCCAAAAATGTTAAGAGCAAAAGGAAGCAATCCTCTACCTTGTTACCCTTGGGATGCTTCTGCAATTGATGTGCCCCTTGACCACAAACACAGGCTGCTTACATTTGTTCACTTTCCATCCGTTCACCATTCTCTGCCCAAATCAGCCAGCATTTCCTCTAGCCCTGCACACTGAATACATATGTGCCCCATTTACCACCCCAGGGGTGCAGATTACCCATGCAACTTATCATTTACCCATGTCTCTAGGACACCGTCTCTTCCTTTTCCTTCCTCACTGTAGCTAAAAATGAACATGCAGCTCTGTCAATGACATAATGTTTTCATGAAAGTTCCACTAATTAAAAATCCTCACCATACCAGACCTAAAAAATGAGCACACTCTTGCCAAGCGTTATCCACCACAGTGAAGCTCTTGTAACTACGTTTTTAGGGAAAGGCACAGAAGGGGGATGGTGTGAAGGGAGAAAGTCTCCTAACATATGCATTGAAGTATAACAGTTGTCAGCAGCGCAGGGACAGATTATTTTTTTAAAATAGATCTTTCAAGAGAGAAAAAAAAATGAGATAAAAAAATAATGCATCTCCAAAGAGCTGAGAAGAAATGCATGCACAGCTTTGGGTAATAGAAGCTTTTACTGGAATGAAGGACCACAATTGTAGGAAATAGATCTGCTTTTTGAAAGCAAGAGATGATAGGTCAGTTTTAAAATGATGTTTGTCTGTACCTGTAGACTCTCTCCTTTTAATGGTAAAGAGAGAGTTGGTTTTTATTGTGGCGGCATGGAAATACTTACAGACTGCTGCTTTGGCCCATGCTTACAGTGCTATAATACTTACTTGTTGGGGACGTTCATTTAGACTTGCAACATGCTGCATTAACTTAACACCACATAAAATATGGATTTTATTGCAGCAAAGACAACAAATGCTGCAACTGCTGACTGCGTGTATTTAATCTCCCCCTTTTTATTGTACCCCCTCATATTTCTGACTCATAGAAAATGTGAACCTAGGAATTGTACCCATCCTGTTTCTGATGAATGTCAATCTGTCTTTATGTAGATGCTTAGTGACCACTCACAGCTTCAAGGCATCTGTCCTCTGCCTGTCATTTCTCTTTCTACTGAAGGTACAATGAACTATGACTGTGAATAAGTGCAGAGGGAATCCGTTCATATGGAATGCAAAGTAATGTTATCTGATGCTAGAGTTCACAGCAAACAGTGTTACATGCTAAACTGATCTTTTAAACAGAGGTAAACAGAAATGAGCATGACTAATTACACTCCGTAAATATTTTTCAGCAGTTGCTCAGAATGAATGAATTCGAAAACTCTAATATCAAGACCCACACTGTTGAACATAATATATTATTCATCCGGCTTCGCATTACCTACATTCAAAGCAGTTGTTCCAGGAAACTCAAAAAAAAAAAAGAGTTGCATGCTCATTTGTTTATTAAAAGGCATTCTTTTTGGAATAATTACACATATACCTTAAGAAAAGAAAGAAAAAAAATATAGATTTCCCCCCAGGAGGGGAAGAAAACGCAAGACCTTAAAGGAGTTAAAAGACAAGAGGTGAATTCTTCCTACCTGGTTTCATCAGCTTCTGGAAACGGAAGTTGGTTCCAGCCAAAATAACCCTGAAGAGCTTGTCACCCTGTCCCCTTTTTGTTTGTTTTCTGCTGTTATTTTCTACCGTTGATTCTACTTCGGTCTAACTCAAGCTTTCTCTCAGCGTCACTTTTAACTCTGGACGGCAGGGAACCGAAGAAAACGGGGCGAACTCTCTCTCTCTGATTGGCTTTCATTCAGTGATTCTGATTAAGGAAGGTGGGGAGGGGAAAAAGGGGGTGGGGGTGGGAAAGCCCTTCCTCACTCGGAGAGAAAGGTTCTGCTGATGGAGCTGCAGCACTCGCCATGGGAAGGTTAGAGACTGGAAGTGCCGGCTCCTGCCAGCACACAGCGATTTGCAAGTGAATGCGAGGGAGGGCGCCTCTGAGAGGAGGGCTGCGCTTGAAAGGCGTCCCCTCCCCCGCAGGGCAGAAAGACTCTCTGTTTTCATCCTAAGGTAATCAGGCCCATCTGAAACGCCTGCGTCCCTAACACAATCCCAGAAACGCGGATTCTGCAATTGCTCCTTGCAATAAAATTAAAAAAATAAAAAAAAAAGAACCAGAAAGAAAGAAAGGAAAAAGAAAAAAAAAATACTTCTTTGCTTTTCTCTGGCATGAATATGCCTGCACCACCGTACTCCAGACCGTCCAAACACAAGTATTAGCGGAGCGCCAAGCAAATGACACACAGATCAGGTATATTAACAACCAAGAATGTGGGGTGGGGGGGCGCGGTTTTAGATATTTCTTTTGAGGGCAAGTGAACTTTCTTGATTCTCCAAATACCTTTATCCGTTGTTTATTGCCATAAGGAGAACACACCTTAACCATCATTTGGGAATGTCTCTGCGCAGTTTTGTCTATTTAATCATACAAGCTTTGCATATCAAGATATCATTAACAATTTACATATGTGATTAATGTCATTAAAATATTTAAATTGTAGAGTTGTCTTAGACTCTCTCTCTCTCTCTCTCTCTCTCTCTCTGCCTTTGTAAACTTTTTTTTCTCATAAATATGTTATATCCTGAACAGTCTGATACCAATACATCTGGATAATTCCCAGACCAGCCCTTTAACTGCCCATATTACTATTTATCTAACTCTGCATTAAATTTTGATCAAACAGAACCACCTAACCAAAGATGTCAGTATAGCTCCACAGAATTGTTAGCACCTTAACATTTCCAAGACTACATGGAGGGAGATTCCTTTTGAAAATGTCACCTATAAATAAATTTTACATTTGTAAACTATAAAAACATAAAGCCAGAGAAGAGATTATGAAGATTGTCTCAGGCAACTGTGATGGAAAAGCGAAGCCACACTAGTCTGCTGTTAAAGACCTTTGCAGTCACTAAGTGTACAAGTAGCAACAAGAAGTCTATAGAACTCACATTTTCTTTCCAGGCTGCTGCTATTTTAAGATGCCATAAGATGTCAAGAACTCAGGGAGAACAGGTTTGATAATTTTTCAACCAGGAGACTCTTGACACACGCAAAACAACAAAAGAAGGAAGGTGCTGATGAGGGAAGACAAGAGACATTCTTAAATTTCAAGGAAGTATTAGTGGATCGCAGGTTTCTAATTCACTAATTGTTTCCCTTTAGCTCACAGGGGAAAAAAGACAAAAAATAAATAAACATTTTCACTCAATAAATGGTATGTATAGTGGAAAAGAACTATTTTTTCTTAAATATTACAGATGAGGGCACCGCAATGGGGATAAATGTAATAATGACTATGGCAAAGTTCTGCAATGGGGTTCTGACAAGAGGATCTATAGTATTTGCCCACAATTTCCAAAGTCCCTTGCCTTTATCGTCTATCAAAAATAAGTATTACATATATCCTAGGGACATATGTATTTATGTCGCTCAGCTTCCTATGTACCATTGACACATTAAATTGACTTTCAAGAGAAATTTCAAAGTCACATGTTCTACAGGTGAATCATCCATTATTAAGTGGATTTCATGGCTGTTATCTATTCATGCAAGTTTAAAGGTACTCTTATTGGTTTTGTGTATTTATTTTTCTTTAATATCAAAATAAATAGCTGCATCCTGGGAGGAAGACTTAGACAAATTTTGAATGTGTCGAATTAAGAACGCAAGGACTTAGACCTAAAAGTCAAATCTCATTTGAATACTTATAACCCATGCTGCCATGACACATGACCAAGTAAATTTCCTGGCAAAACCTTTGCCTCCTCTTACATGAAGATGTAAGATTGCTTTGCATCATGTAAGAATCAGAAACTTAGCTCTGTCTTGTCAGCGTATTGAAGGAGTTGAGCTCAATTATAGAAAAGATAACTCCACATTTATCTTCCAAATGCAAAGGAAAGGGTGACAGGTCCATGGAAAATGAAGCCCAGGTGTTCATGTCTATGACATCACTGATGGGAAGGAGACACTGAGACATAGGATATTACTAGGAAGGCTTGGAGAAATAATTACTCTAAAAGAAAAACAAAACAAAACAACATTCAACCACTGGGCTCATGACAATGCTAAAGAGTTCAGTGACAGACTACGAATGGACGCAAGAGTTACAGTACTTGTAACTGTATCTCAGGAGAGTATATATTATATAATTTTAGAACACAAATAATTGTACCATATTTCAAATTTAGAATATTTTCCTAATGATATGGTTTTGAGGCCTGATACGATATTTAGTAAATAACAACCAGAATCCTAATGAACTTGTAAGATCAAATAAGAGATAGAAGAGGAAAAGAGGGATGGAGAGAGAAAGGGAGCAAGGCAGGTTGTGTATAAGAAGTCACCGTATTTTATTAATACCTTCTAGGAAAAGTCCTAAGTCCTTTATTCTTTGTGTTTGAAATCATAATCTAAACTGCTGAGTAATCAAAATTTAAAAATGATGTATCTACTGGCTAAAATATAAAACCTTTGATAATACAATCTGTTTTTATTAGACAATTCCATTCTCCAGTTTCTTATTTTACGCTACAAATTATGTCACCAGGAAGTCTGTAAGCTACTCTGGAAGCGGAATACAGTCAGTTCCAGATATGTGAAATAAGTGAAAATAAATGACTCGAGCCAGCTTTCTCCAAAGGGAATGGATGAGTTCCTGAAGACCTCAGGAACATATTTGTGTATATGAAAAGTCAGGAGCCAATAAAACTTGATGGAATTTAATATGTGTACTTCTAAATACAGATTTAAATCAAATATAAACTGCACAGAAAGTATCTTATCATGAGTATAAAGCATTAAAAAGATCAAAAGCATTCTTTTTGTTAGAAGACTAGATATATTTTAACAGTAATTATAGTAATAATAATGTGCTAAGGCTGATGCCTTATTACAAATTTGACAGACTCAATTATATGAAAACCAATTAAATAAAACAAACTTCCAATCTAAATGTCTAAAAAGTTCCCGAATTGCTATAAACAGTAATCCTATTCTTTAAGGTGCACTTACCTAACTCTGAATGAATAAATAAAAAAGTAATACATGACATCAAGTTGCTTCTGCAGTCTGCCTCAGTTTATTGAACTTCTTTGGGAGATGATGCCCATCTCTACATCCAGTTTCTCCTGGTGGTTGTGGTGGAAGCATCATGAATATCCACACTATTTATTCTCAAAAATTATTTCATACAAAATAATATGTCTGAGATGGTTTGAAACCTCTGCCCCCTTTTTTTCCTATTCCTTTCTACTTGAACTTTCAGGATAGTAGAGTTTAAGAAAATTTTAACTTGCATTTGTGTTATAGGTAATGTTCAGAGCAGGAGTGAAGAGGGCTTTTTTACAGGTTCTCATAGGCCCTGCTTATCTTTAAATAGAAACTGGTGTAAAGGAAAAGCAAGACATTTACATAAGAAATGAGCAAGGAATTTACGTTACTGTGAGACACTCAGTAGACAAACTTAATTTTGTGTTCCCCATTCCTGAGGCAATGACACAAGTCTTTGGGCCCCAGCTGACAAGCTAGAGCTGAATGTATTTCTTGTGTTTGTGTTGATCTTCTCTCTCTATTCATGGGATCCACTCTGTGCTATTCAAAAAGATGTTATGATATTAATAAAAGCATGAAGTTGCCAGAAAAAAAAATGTCTGTCATGTACCGGTGAACTGATCCTGATACCTTCACTTTTATCCATTGCTTTGCTCTAAGAAATTGGGATCATGAAGAGGGAATATAAAGCGAAGCTGAAAATAAAATGTTAAGAAGTCAGTGATGTCAACCCCTAACACTTGCACAAAAAGCAACGCTGAATGGACTCTAAGTTGGGAGTAGCCAGACAAAAAAAAGTTGGAGGAGTCAAAGAAGAGTAATAATATAAATAATATTCTTGTATAAAATTCTGGAAAAAAAAACAAGTGATTTGAAAGATCTGTGTTATAAAATGTGTAATTATTTTGTAGGAAACACCATATTTAATTAAAAACATGAGATTATGAATTTATTTCCCCCTGTTTCCATTGAGTATCAAGGTGGTAAACCACCATGTGCCATATGGAACAGGTAGAAGGGGACTCCTCGATTTCTTAACTTTCTTAGAAAAAAATCTGAATCACATACACAGATTTGTTGTGAGTCTTTCTCTGTCTAATCAGTCAGCTCCCAAATCAAGACATGGAGCCCTAATATTTATGAAAGCTTGACCAATAACTTAAGTTTGATTTTAACTACCTCTTACAACTTAAATCAACCCATATCTTTTAATCTTTGTTGTTTTATGTGGTTTGGTTACCTTCACTTTGTAAAGGCCAGCTGCTTGTTCTGCTTCCTTGATGCCACCTCCCTGCTTCTTCCCAGCATCCCATGTGACTCCAAACCCTGCCTTCCAATTGGCCGTTTAGCTTTTTATTAAGACAATCCACGTGACGCATCTTTACAGTGTAGTCAACATCTTGCAAGACAGCTGGATATTTTTGCTACTGTTTTGAAGGTGAAAATGTTGGTTGCATATAGAGATTTACAAGTGAGTTGAACACCATTTTCACAGTAAAATGTGAAAGAAGGAGTCTGAATAATTTTTCTGTTATTTGAAAATTAAATTCTCCATCACACAGACTGCTTTTATCCTTAACTGTCAAAGGTAACTGATCTGTCTAAAACTATCAAACAGTGATAGATTTTCTGTTTTCTAGTTGTAGGGAAATAAGTCAAAGAGAATTTTTTGGATAAAATTAACAGAAGAGAACACATTTTAAATCTCGTTTCCATTTTCATTTACAAAAAGTAAGCATAATCTTTAACTTTGTATTTTCTCTTTTTATAATTTTAATGTAGAGACTGTCTGAGCATTGAAAGCTACAGTTTAATCAATATTGCCATTCTGGAAACAAACTCTAAGAATTCTTAGAAGCTCTTTTAAAAAACACATCATTTTAAAGTAAGATTAACTATTTAATATAAAACTTAAGACAAATCATAGCTATTATTTTCATTTCTTCTTCCCTAAAGTATCTTTTCTTCCATCCTCCCCTTTCTCTTTACTTGTTGCTTATCAATAATTGTCAATTACAAGATATTCTTTCCCAAGTCCAAGCTAGCAAATAAGTATGGCAGTTCATTTATTCTGTCTGAATTCTTGAGGCTTCCAAGACAGACACAGAGCACAGAATACAAGACCATAACATTCATGTCAGTTTTCTCTGTTTCTTCATCTCCCAGGAGGATAATACCTGAAAACAGTTAGGCAGTTATTAGGTATACTCAAAGTTTGCCCCTTAGCTAAGGACCCCAGTTTAGGAAAACTACTATTTTATTCAAATTGTCTGTATAGAAAATAGCCAAAATTTTTGTTCAGATGGAGGTATTTTACTATTTTTTAAATCCCCTTCTCTACTCCGGTGGGAATCATATCAAGACCAATCCTCTGTAAATATCTTTTAAGCGGTGGTCAAAAGGAAAATGAGGACTATAGGATAGAATTGTGAGATGTATCCAGAATGTTATTTTTCAAGATTGTTATTGACAGATTCAATGGCTGGTAAGTTAAATAAATTTCAAATGTAACAGTGTTTACTTATTTGATGATTTGTTTCATCTTCCTTAGTCTTATACAAGTGAAGATGATCTTTTAAAAAAAATAAACTGTGAAATTTGTTATTCAGAGGAAACTGCCCCCAGTCCAAAGTCCCTTATTTTAGAAAACGCTTCATCCTCACTATCAAGTATACTTTCTCTTGATGACTATACCTTGTAACTAGTTTACTTAAGATCATAGACATTGTTAATGTGCCTTTTTTCACCTACCAGATGTTGGGTATCATACTGGCTAAACATAACAAAAGACATCACTCTCTGTAACTAATTCCTGTTACCATAAGAATTTCTGCCATCCTTTTGCTCCTGCTGATACACAGTTTTCTTGATTTAAAAGGCAGACTACTACTCTTTTGCTCATTTTATTTAGCTTTTCATCTGTTGATGAAAACATGAATTGTTATCAAATCTTGGCTACCTTAAACAATGCTGAAGGAACTGTGGGAGTCCACATCTCTCCCCATCACATTGATTTCAACCCTTTAGTGTGCATACCCAGTAATAGGACTGATTGATTATATAATTATAGTTTGGGTTTTGAATAATGTCTTTAGTATTTTCTGAAATGACTACACATGCCATATATCATTTCATTTGTCAGTGGAATTGCAAACAGTCAACTTAGAGCAGACAAAGAGTGTAACAATGTCAGAGCTTAGACAAGCATGGGTGACAGGGACACTTAATGGACAGGAAAATGGATATTGACCAAAGCTACAAGTGTCAGAGAGGAGAAATCAGTTTTAAGTGTGTGCAGTACAAAACAGACCACAGCTCATTGTGATATGTCTTATCGTTTATAGTTTCATAACAAAAAGTAAATGATAAGTGGATGATGTTGTTGATCTGCTGATTAATATGCATGAACTTTCCAACAATTGTACACCTAGACCAAAGTATATAATATACTCTATAAATGTTAACAGAACAGATTATGTGTCAATTGGATGAAATCCGTTGTTTTTGATTGGCACTGGTGTGATATACTTTTCCTGTGGAGTCATGAACAAAAGCTACCACTCCTATTAGGGAAGAATGAGAGGTCAAAGTGCACATACAGCTAAAGTTTAACTTGATGAACCAATGAGTTTTATTGGAGTTGCTTCCTGGAATAGGGATGAGGGGTTAATGTCAGGAGTAGAAATGACTCAAAGATAGAAGCATCACCAATGCCCACCCCAACATGCATGACATATCAACATAGCTGAAAACCTGAATCACACTGCAGCAGCCTGCAGGTAGTTCAACAGATCAAAGTGTTTCCCTTCTAGGTAGCTTAGTTGGTTTCATTCTCTTTTATGCACAACAGCTGGTCTATTTCTTCTATATACTTCAGCTGGTCTCTGCTCATTCTTGGTGCCTGAATTTGTCTGAGTCTTTTATGCAACTTTGCTGTCTGAGAATGATTCTCAGCAGTTTTGACATTAATAGATTGTTGGGGAGGGAGGAGCCTATTGAATCTGTTCATTTTCAGGGACTTCCTAGAATTCGTTTGAGTGGTTTACTTCCTGATTTTATTTGCTTCTGGGCAATATGTCACATCTCCTTAGAATAGACTCTCGTTTCACCACCCCCACGTATATATCTAGTCTCAAAGAGTTTCCCTCCAATAGCAGAGGTTTTCATCTTGGATGAAACTGCTATGCAACAGTATTTACATGTAGTAGTAAGTAATTTATGTGTAGTAAGGCACGCCTACAGAAATTGCAGGTGTCTTAGGGCAATAGGAGGCCAACAGTGAAAATCTTTGACAAGGGCAGGATGGGCTCACAGCCCATCATCACAAATGGTTTATGCAACAAAATTACTGGAACATAAACGTGACTTTATTTCCTTAATTTGTTTTAATTTCTCAGAAAGTACAACTCTTTCCATCATTTTAAGTCAGTAAAAGTACATTCAGCATCCTAACGTATTATTTCCCAGATAATGAATGTTCTTTGCTTCCTACAATTGAGGTAATGAGAATGAGAACGAGGTAGATCATTTTCCTAGAAGCTTGTTCTCTAATTTCTTGATTGCCATCTCAGACATGGACATTACCATACTGTAGCAATAAATAGCCACACCCACTCTCTGCAGCATCTTTAACTTCAGGCAGGGTTCGTAGAAGTCACAGTTCTCTAGAGGAATAGAAACTAATTGTGTGCATGTGCACGTGTGTGTGTGTGTGTGTGTGTGTGTGTGTGAGTGAGTGTGTGTGTTTATGTGGGGTCAATCTATTAGACTGTTTAAATGTCATTGACTGGATAGCCCAACCATGGCTATCTACATAGTTGAGAGAGTGAGAAGCCAATAGTTACTCAGTTCTTGAAACCGTATGCTTTAGTAATGCCAATCTAAGGCTGAAGGCTTGGAGGATACCAGGAGAATCACTCGTTTTCTGTCTACATTGGTAGGCCAAAGAAATTAGTCTGCAGTTTCATTGAAAGATGGCAACCATAACACCAAGTATTAGCTTTGGTACATTCACCAGGAAAGAATGAAAGTAGACAAAAATCACAACGCTTTTCCCTCAAATTCTTTGTATAAGGGTTACTGACAGAAGTTTCTGAACTTGAGAAGGAATATTTTCCATTTGTTTGAACCAGGAACACATGTCTTCACTGGTTCCAGAGGCAATTAAATTAACAACCAAGATTAGGCATTGTGACCATCAATTCTCTCTAGCCTCAGTTTGTGAATATACAATGTTCTTAATGTGTACATTGAGAACTCTGCTATACCAAACAATGGTCACTCCATTGCCAAAAATATTGAAGAGGGAAGGACATAGTAATTAAATTTTAAATCCCCTCACCTCTTTTTTGAGACAGGGTTACTCTGTATATCTCTGGCTGTTCTGGAACTAGCTCTGTAGATCAGACTGTCCTTGAACTCATGGCAACCCACCTGCCTCTGCCTCTTAAGTGCTGGGAATAAAGGCATGTGCCACCACCACCAATTTTAAAATATTGACAATAGCTCGAAAACGTATTTCAGGGGATGATAACATTAGCTCTATCTGACAAATTGAAAATGATCAGTATTTCTCTCAAGCCTACTGATTCAGAAACTGTGGGAGGGTCACTGTTCTGTTTTTTAAACACATTAACGTGATTATGAGATCTTACATTTAAAAGCCATACCTCTCATCCCTACACACACACAAAAAAATCCTTTAATGCAACCTAGAAAAGAAAAACTGAATTAAAGTTCAGAATTTATAAACAAGAGATGTGTTTATGCATCACTTATTATTTTCACACCTATGCACAATATTCAGTATTATTTCAAAACACCATGCTATTTATAAGATTGTGGGGGAGAGCTGTAATCACAGCGCTGGCTAAATAAGGGTTTAACCATCTAATGAGAGAGACAGAAATTAAGACAAATGAGACCCAAAAGTAAATGAAGGGGAAGAGAAGAAGGAATTTTGCCAAGTGTGTGATGAATGTAGGAGTTACTCTTGAGGTTTCAAACTACAGTATTACAACTGTTATGCATGTCAGCTTTGGTTTGCACTGCAGCATCTTGGAGCAAAAGGAGCAACGGCAGTGAAAACACCGTTGCTGGAATGTTCCATCCTAAAAGAAAGTTGGTATTGCAGTGTCCTTCCAGAGCTGCCAAGAGAACTGACCTGGGGGCGGGACTCTTAACCCTTTGCCCATAGACTGCATTTACTAGGGAAGCCTGCAATGCATACAAATGTCCCTCATCTGGTTCCTCTCGTGATAATACTTTCCTTGTCTCAATGCTGCTGTGTGACCCAATGGAGGAGAACGGGAAGGACTGAAACCCATGAGAGTGGAAAGACTTTTATAAAAATCGGATCCTGAGACAAACAAACAACAATAGGAAAATAAAACAAAACAAATGTCAGCCTTTCTGTTGCTCGAAAGAGCTAGCTATATCTGAGTGCATCTCACGCAAATCCACAGGACAGACTCTTGGTTTAATGGACGGTTGTCATATTTGAAATTTCTTAATGCATTTGAACCAGGAGCCTCACATTTTCTTTCTGTTTTGCAACCCAAGGTTCTGTAGCCCATCGCTTTATTGACTGCTTGACAGTGCAGCTGCTGTACAAAGGTACCAATGGATTGAAACGGTCCTTTCACAGGTGAATGTTTGAACAGTAATCAATGGTGACATTTAACAGACAAACACATTGATAAACCTGTTAGTCATCCGTAAACAAGGACAATAAAGTGTCGTTGACTCTTATTATGTGCGACCTAGCCCATAGCAACTTTTAGAGCCACGAGGCTGCATAAGGCCTATGTGAAATTTTAGGTAAAATTTCATTTTTCAGTACATTGTTTTTCATTCTCTAACTATACATTGAACAGTTACAATGCGACAAAGAAATTGCTTGGCATTGGGTAAAGTCATGATATTCGATAGATCACACAATTCCAAGTTTCATTTAACTCAGGCTCTAGTTGGGTAAACCATATTCGGTTCTGTAAATTATTATATTATAACCCACGGAGAGAAGTGCTGTGAAAGCTGGAACATGGATCTACTGCAAATTATAAAGAAGGATGGAGTTCTAATGCAAACAGAGATGGAAGGAAAAGGTGTGAAGAGGAAGGAAGAGTTTCCTTGATGAAGTGGACCTCGGGGAGAAATCAGAACCCAATTAGAGTGACATTTGCTCTGGAAATTTACTTTAGAAAGTTGTTTTTGCCTGGCAACACTCAACCCTAACACCAAGTTGGTTAAGTCTGTACTTCACAGAAGTCATCCTTAGCACTGCAAAGCCGAAAACTAGCTGATCAGACATTTTTTGACCTTTACATACTCTCTTTATTGCCCTAAGAATACCTGATGCATACTGTATGTCACTGGAATAGTGACAAGCAAAACAGACCCCACGATTACAATGAGCCAAATGTTCCTTCCTTGCTCTCCTTACAAAAATGTGTCATAGATGCTAATTTCTCATTTACTATTCAGCACAAGCAAAAGGAATATTAAAAAAAAAGCTAAACAACCATTTAACCATTCATTACTTCTTTGATATCAGCTCATATTTTTGGCTAACCATAGGGAAAAGTGCATTCAATAAAATTCACTTGTACAGTGAACCATGCCAATGTCTATTTAATATTGACATAGAGATTTATTTTTTAATTGTTATACTAAAAATTGACAAAAATCCAACAAGTCCTTTAATGGAAAAAATAACATAATCTGAATGAACTTACTATGAACACCACAAAGAATTGCTTTCCAATTTAGAAAAGCCCTATTTTTAGACACCAATTTGTATTTTATAAATTTCCTCATTGAACTGGTATAAGACCTATTTGCTATATTCAATATCTCAAGCTAAATATAGATGTTTAATATTCAACATTTCTCATCCTGACTTGATTAAAGCAAATGGATTACAAGACTTTGAAAAAAGGAAGAGAAAAGAAACACATAATCAAAGGAAAAATGCAGGTGACTTGTGTAAATCCTTATCAGTTTAATTACTGCCTGGTTAAAAATAATAAATTAAAATTGAAAACAAAACCTATCAAACCAAACAGAGTGACTCTTGCTGAAAACACTACTGTTTTATAGATGCTCCTTTCATTGTGTGACTGTTTCAGTCTGCTTACTCATCACCGTCAGTTTTGTAATTTGTCATTATGTCCAGAAAGGAATTTTTTCATTCTCCAGAGCAAGAAGAACATGACCAGGCTGGAGAGACTTGTCAGCAGTAAGAGCTCTTGCTGCTGTCACAGAGGACTCAGTTTGATATCCCAGTATCTCTTAACCACTTGTAATCCAAGCTCCAGAGGATTCAGTACTCTCTTCTGGCATCTCTATGCACCTGACTCTTTTCCTGTGTGTGTACCTATTCACAGATGCACAGGCACACACACGACTAATATACTATATCTCAAATAAATATACTGTCGCCAGTGGTTAAGAAAAATAAGAGTATATCTTTTAACACAATGAACAGGGGCAAACAGAATTCCAGGCAGACAGAATAAGTTAAGATCTCACATGGTCATTTCACCTCAGATGATACACTATTAGCTTTAATGTTACTTGTATAGATGTGATATTCAGGTAACTTGATACACTAAAGTCTATACAGACAGTTCTATGCTGACTTCACATCTAAGTCTTTATTCTGAGATTTGTTCTCTTTCCTATTCTACTCCCTCCCTCAGCACCTAATATCTACTAACCGTTTCTTAAGAGTTCGTGAACACTTTTATTAGTTTATTAAATTATTTATTATTATTATTATTAGTTCTTTATATCTTTCTATAGGGTTTGGAGGAGAGGCTGAAGGAAGAAATAATTCTAATTTTGGAGGAGAAACAGGGAGTCTTGAAAACAGTAGGAAAGACTTCAACTTGAATGGAGATCCCAGACCGTGAGCCTTTAAATTTCTTCCAATTAGTAGAAGCTTCTGGTGCTGGTTTGGTACAGCCTTGAAGATGAACGCTACAAAAGAATCCCAAACTAGCTCAGAATTGAGTATAATAAAGGGTTATTTATTTAGGGATAGACCCACAGATCACAGTCTTCTGCTCGAGTGGGGAACAGCAGCGGAACCCAGCAGCCAGAAAAGAGAGAGGGAACACACACTTTACATAGGCATTTATAGTATAAAAGGCCATGCCCAAGTGGGCAGAGCACAGCCTAACATAATTACAATGATGGCTGCCTCCTTTCAGAAGACATTGTGAAAATAGGATTACCAAAATAGGGTTTATGATTCACATTCACAGCATTTGATCATAAATCTGATGTACGCTATTAAGAGCCATCTTCCCATCTACCACCACTTTAGTCTATCATTTAATTTTTTTCATATTTTTTATTTTGCTAAAAATAAAAATACTAATAAACAGAAATCATTCTCTGCAGAATTCAGTATGTAATTACATATGTATTAGACAATTTCAATTTTTAGAAGTAACAATTCAATTATTGGAATTGTGAATAATAGGTAGATTTATTAAACTGAGCACAATAAGTAGTCATAGATAAAACTTTCACGTCATAAAGGAATACTCATCATAGATGACATATAATAAAACAACTGAAAATATTTCTTTTTGCATGGTTGACATTCTTTCCCCTTTACCTTCCCCTTGATGCTTCACATCTGTGATGCAGACAAGACAGCAGGACCCATTTGTTAGCACATTAGAAAGAGTAAAATGTTCTTTATAAAAGACTTCTAAAATACAATCATGTTGAAACAAAAGCCAAATTATAACAAATACGATAGATTTAGGGTCTACAAGGGTAGAAATCTACAAGCGTTTAAATAATGATGCTTTTGTGAAAATGTGCAATAGAGCTACTTGACAGGAATTTGGGATGTTAGTAGTATCATCCCTTTTCTGCAGTCTCTCATATCAGATATTGGGGCTAATAAATCAGTTTAATCGTCACATGATATTGTGATAGTATTGCCTCTTTGAAAAGAAATACCTGGCTACAAACATCCATTCAAGTATTGTACTTTTTCTCTATGATTTCTGAGGTAAATGGAAAACTTGGAAGTTTCCACACAAACTTCTTTGAGGATAATCATAAGGTATGATGATCAGACCAGTGTGTACATACTTCCATTATATGTTCAAGTGAACCAAAAAAAATATTTACTGCAAACTATGTAAGCGTTCTTCAGATCTTAACTTCTCCCCACCCGCCTCCAAATCCAAACCCCCAGTCTCATCCACACAGCTCCGACTTTGTGGCAGACCACCTGCTTCAGTCTTCCTTGCAGCCCTGACATCCCTACCCCTATTTCTAGTGGATCAACCAGATCTTCCCCTCCAACTTTTCTTCCCACAAGGCTTGCTTGACCCAGCCCAGGTGGCACTGACTCCAGCGGGCATTCCCTGGAAATCTGAAGGCCACTCCTAGTGAAGCAGGTAGGCTAATTTCAAATCCTCACTGTAGACGGAGTCTACAAATGACATCCAAGAAACTCCCTCAACACCTCACCCCTCCATTATTTCCTACAAGTTCAATGCCCTAAACTCCTCCCCGGCTTTATAGTAGATTCCCTGCTTCGACCTCTTCTTTCTCTGGACTCCCACCACGCTGATCTCCTTCAAGGGTCCTACCAAATAATTCAATAACAATATGGGGTAGAGAGATAAATAGAGAAATATCAAATGACTGAATAACGTTTAAGGAAATGCTCAACATCCTTTTCATCAAATAAATGGAAATCAAAATTACTCTGAGATACTATCTTATACCTGTAAGAGTTGCCAAGAACAAAATCTCTGATGACAGCCAAGGCTGGAGAAGAGGCAGAGTAAGGGAACTCCTGCATTGATGGTGACCGTGCAAACTTTTATAGTCACTTTGGAATCAATCAACTTCAGGACCTAGCAATACCACTCTTGGGCATATACCCAAAGGACACTCAACCATACCACAAGGACTTTTGCTCAACTATGTTCATATCAGCATTATTCATAATAGCTAGAACGTAGAAATATCCTAGACGTCCCTTGTTTTAAGAATGGATGAGGAAAACGTACATTTACAAATTGGAATACTACTCAGTGATAAAACACGATGACATCTTATTTGCAGGTAAAAGGATGGGAATATAAAAAGGCATTTAGTGAGATAACCTAGACTCTACAAAACAAATATAATATGTACTCACTCAAAAGTAAACAACAGTTTTAAAGCAAAGGTCACAACCCAAGAGAACAATAGGTAAGAAAGAGAACCTTAGGAGAGACATATGAATCCACCTAGGAAGAGGAAAAGAAAAGAACTCCTGAGTTAATTGGGAGCTTAGAGGAAAAGGGGAAGGGTGGGTGGTAGTAGGGGAGTATGGAATAATGTATAGCACATTCCTATCCAAACAATTAAAATGAGAAGGATTTAATAAAAATTAAATTAAATAAATACATAGGTAAATACATAAGTAAAGTCCATCTGTAACAATCAAGTATATGTGTTTGTTTCAGTAATTCCTATATGTGTGCTATGCAGAATATTGAATTATTTATTTTCAAAGTTCACTTTTAAAAATGAGGACAAAAATTCTAATAGGTGTCATTGATTATGCTACCTAAATACTAGTTAGTATGTTCAGTAAATGTTAACAGGCCATTTTGGTTTAATGATAGCAACACAATTCAATATTAGAAAATATCAAGAGAAAATCTTTTAAAGAGAAATTGTGACCTCTGTTTAAAATAAGATCTCAAAGACACGAAAAATCAATTAAATATACATATTTGAAGCAAGACATTAAAAACCATTGTAAGGACAGCAGTTGAAGCAAAAGAACATTAACTATAAATTTGAATGAATATAACCTTAGGGGAGGGATGGAAGCACTTTAGGTGAAATTCATTCATGTAATGTTTTAATCTGATTGAAATCTCTAGCAGATGAGCCAGAAGTTGGCCAGAAACCAAGGAGAAAGACACTGTTTTTAAAATTTAGCATTAAATAAAATAGAGTCCTACACTATCAGAGGGACTGGTAATTGAAGATGTAAGTCCTAAAAGAAAGAAGTCATCCATAGAGGACAACTCTATAACCTGCATTAAAATCATTTTAATATTTTTTATTCACACTGAGATGCAGTAGTTTAAAGGGGACTTAAAGGATCTTACAAGAAATAAGCACTGGCAGAAAAAAATAGGTGCTGGATTGTAGAAAAAACAACAGAACATGGAGCCTCATACTCTGGATATTAGAAGGTCTTCATAAATATGTCAAATCATCATTAAGAACCTGAATAGTTAAGCACCAAAACCATGGTTACATTGACAAAAGTAGCTATCCAAGATAAGAAGATAATTTCAATTTCTTTAAAATAGCATCCAGCAATTTAATTTTATACGAGAACTAAAGTAAATATGTTTTTGTTTGAAGCAAGAGTTTAGACTTTCTGCAACACATTATGTATACTATCCAATTCACTGTGGAAAGCAATTATATTAAAGTAGCAGAACTAAGGCAAGTCAAGAATAAAGATGGTTATTATAAATGGAAGAATAGATGTCATTTGTTTTAGAATAAGCTCAGAACAACTCCAAAATGTGAGGTAGGTTGAAATATAAATTGGTTGATTAAGTTTACCTCTTTTGTTTACCAGGTTTGTGGTGCGGGACAATTCTATATTATGTCAATTATGTTTTAAATAAATGCTGATTGGCCAGTAACCAGGCAGGAAGTATAGGAGAGACAACAAGACAGGAAGTAGAGGTGGGACAATGAAAACAGAAGAATTCTGGGAAAGAGGAAGCCTATTCCCCGCAGTCCTGTCCAGATCATGGAAGATGCAAGATAGGACCTACCCCACCGAAAAAGGTACTGAGCCATGTGGCTAACATAGATAAGAATAATGGGTTAATATAAGTTAAAAGAGCTAATACGAAGCCTGAGATAATGGGCCAATCAGTTTATAACTTATCGAGACCTCTGTGTGATTTTCTCTGGAACTCAATGGCTGTGGAACCAGGCAGGACAGAAACCCCAATAGGCAGCCCTCATGTTACATGATGTTTCTCTGATTTCTTTGTCAACCCACTTATCATCTTACTATTATATAGGAAGGCTACTCATTTTTTTTGAGTTAATATTGCATCCTACTACATTACTGGAGGTGTTCATCAACTGTAATAGCTCCCTGGCAGAATTTTTGGCGTAATATAAGTATACTATTATACCAACTGCAAATAGAAAAAATTTGACTTCTTCTTTTCCAATTTGGATCCTTTTGATCTCCTTTTGTTATCTTATTGCTCTAGCTAGAACTTCAAGTAATATATTGAATAGATATGAATAGAGTGGACAGCCTTGTCTTGTTCTTGATTTCAGTGGAATTGCTTTGAGTTTCTCTCCATTTAGTTTGACATTAGCTGTTAGCTTGCTGTACAATGCCTTCACTATGTTTAGCTATGTTCCTTGTATTTCTGTTCTCCCCAAGATCTTGATCATGAAGGGATGTTGAATTTTGTCAAAGTTTTTTTCAACATCTAATTAGATTCATGTGTTTTTTTCTCTCTCAGTTTGTTTATATGGTGGATTATATCGACAGATTTTCATATGTTGATGCAAATCTGCATCTGGCATGAAGCCTGCTTGGTCTAGGTGAATGATTTTTATGATATATTCTTAGATTTGGTTTGCCAGTATTTTATTGAGTATTTTTGCATTGATGTTCATGAGGGTGATTGGTCTGTAATTCTCTATTTTAGTTGTGTCTTTGTGTGGTTTGGGTATCGGGGTAACTGTAGCCTTGTAAAAAGAGTTTGGCAATTTTTCTTTTGTTTATATTGTGCAGAACAATCTGAGGAATATTGGTATTAGCTCTTCTTTTAAGTTTTGTTAGAATTCTGTGCTGAAACGATCTAGCCTTGAACATTTTTGGTTGGAAAATTTTGTTGACTGTTTTTATTTTTGTAGGGGTTATATGTCTATTTAATTTGTTTATCTGGTCTTAATTTTTTTTTTTTGGTGTGTGGTTCTTATCCAGAAAATTGTTGATTTCCTTTATATTTTCCAATTTGTGAAGTATAGGATTTTAAAGTATGAGCTAATAATTCTCTGTATTTCCTCAGTATCTGTTATTATTAATGTTGTTATTATTTTTTATTCATTTTACATACCAACCACAATGCCTCATCCTACCCCTCCTCCTGCTACCAACCCCCCAACATACTCCCCATCTACTCTTCCAAAAAGTAAGACCTTCCCATAAGGAGTCAACAAAGCCTGGCTAATTAAGTTGAGGCAGGATCAAGGCCCTTCTCCCTGCATCAGGTTTGAGCAAGGCATCCCACCATAGGGAAATGACCCCACAAGTAAACTCAACACCAGAGATAATACCTGGTCCCACTTCCAGGGATTCCTCAAACAGGCCAAGATACATAACTGTTGACTAGATGTAGAAGGCCTAGTTCAGTCCTATGGAAGCTTCTCAGCTTTCTAGAATTTGTGAGTTCCCAGAAGCTTGGTTCACCTCTCTCTGTAGATGTCCCTGTCACGATCTTGACTCCTCTTGCTCATATAACCCCTCCTCTCTTTCTTCAGCTAGACACCTGGAATTCTGCCTCGTACTTGGCTATAAATCTCTGCATACAGATGAAAATTTTAATATCTGAATATTAACCAACTAAGATTTGAATCTTAAATGTCCTCCATTTTTTTTTGATGCTTGGTCTCTAATTCAAATATTTTTTGAAGAATAAAAGTGAATTACTAATGCAGGGGTTTTGAAGTTAATAACCATTCATGATTCTGGCCAAATCTTCTGTTTCCTAAAGGAATTTTTATCATGTGGTTCCTCTATCATGAACCTAGCCTCTCTGTTTTGTTTTCTTTCTCATGAACTCCAAGTCCAAATAAATCCATTCTTCCTTTATATTCAACACACAGTCCTAGAAACAAAAACGAATAGAGAAAATTGCCACTGTTGAAGTGGTGATTTTGCAGTGGATAAATATCATTGTGTGGTTCTTTAGAACCTTGGAAATTATTTGTGTTCATATTTTGGAAGTTTGGGCCGACAGGATTGAGAAACTCTAAAATGCCAGAAGTTTCTATGGTAATTGTGGTGGGAACATTGAAGACATGAAAGTTAACAGAAATGGAAATTAAAAAGACTCTTTGTAAGATTTCAGGCATGAACAGTGACTCACTGGAAACTGAATAAGAGGTCATTTATGTTAAATTCTTGTGAAGAATGCATGAATTCCAGAAATACAGAGTAGTTCATTAGTAGAGGAAACATCAAATTTAATGGATAAAGGAAACCTCAAAACAGCATAGCAATCAGACTATACCGTGGACATTATTGACCATTTTTATTTAGGTTTAGAGACTTTAGCTTTTCAAAGTATGTTATATCCTGAGACTGTTGAGGTAGGAATAAATAAATTACAATGTGTGATGGATGCAAGCCTGTGAACACATAAGGCGGGATATCCTGCTTTTAGAGCGTGTCCTTGGCAAATGCTTTGAGTCTTCATTCAGTAACCGATGACTCCATGTTGATGGCTATATATACTTCCCACTGTGGGATCTGATTGACAGAAATAGGTTACTGCAATCAAGGGGACCTTTGAAAGTTGTGCTTGGCCCTGATTTCTGTTACACACATGATTCCCAGGCTGCACAGTAAGAGGAGTCTGCCATATACTCTGATTTCAGTGGACAGAGATGTGCAAATTTGCCTTTCAGTTCATGATAGACTGTGTCCCATGGAAACCATCAGCCAAAGTAAATCTTTTGAATTGGTTCTGCCAAGTATTTTGTCCCAGCAACAAGAAAGGTAATTATAGCAATACTTCACTTGTATTTTAGTAAATAAAGCTTAGTTGAAGATCAGAAAAGCAACTAGCCACTGGCTCTTACCTCTACCTTTGTCCAAAATGGTGATTCTGCCTCCAGGAATCTCAGAATGAGACTGTGTGTGAGAGCTATCTCCTCCCGTTTTTTGTTTCTCTCTAGTGTTTGGATTAAAGGTGTGCACCACTGCCACCTTGGTTTCTTAGGCAAACTAGTGTGGCAATTAGAATTAAAGATGTGTGTCACTACTGCCTGATCTATAAAGCTGACCAGTGGGACTGTTTTCCTGTCTGATCTTCCAGCAAGCTTTATCTATTAAAATACACATGAGATATCACTACATTTGGTATCTAATTCAGAAGGCATTATATACCTCAATTCAATTTCCATGTTCAAAATCAGTGTAAATGCTATTTGCCAAATAATGTATTTTAATTATCTAAATAATACATTTAAGATTTAATTTAATTTACAGCTTCAAACTAACATGTTCTCCAATGACTATTAACACTCACTGATGTTTGAAACATGATTTAACACTAATTTTATTTGGGAATATGTTTCTTCACTCTTTTGAGTCATGTACATTGGTCATGCCACCTCATCATGAACACAAAATTGTGAAGGAACTACATTTTTTTTCGAATCACAGGAGAATTTTAAAAGCTTAAGTTTACATGCAAATAAATGAAGTTCAGGCCTGATGTTTATCCCTTTGGTATTGATGCTTCCCTCTATTTTTTCTCTTCAATTTATCCTTTATAAGCATGCACTTGAAAAGGCTCTGAGGATTGTACTTTGGTCTATTAATGTTGTATTTTGTCTAGGATCATATCATGACATTGGAAATGAACTAGATTTTCAACAGCCATTAGTAATGGAAGCGTAAGCTTGTTGTCCCATGTGCTTTGAGTATGAGCATTGGATTTAGTCTGAGTGCTTCTATATCTTGCAATGTTTTTAGAAACCAAATGTTAACACTTTTGAATATTAATTCTAGCTTATATATTTTGATATAAATAATGATAGATGCACTAAATATTTTAGTAGAAACTATCTATAATCTCAGATTGCTTTTGTGGCTGAAAAAAAATCATTTTGGAGGAAATAAGTCTGTGAGAAACAAATTCTAAAGCTTTTAATTTGATAAGAAAGCATGCCAGGCTCTATAAGTTTGTACACTGTCTCAACAATCTGGATATTAAAAATGTATTTCTTAATAATCTGAAAAGTTAGTTAAACTGGGAAATTTGTTGCTGTAGGTAGAAAATGAGTCCAGGATACCCTCCTCTCCCCCAAGTTATTATACAACCTTCCAACTGTGAAATTTTGTTCTGCAATCATTAGATTGTGATTGTAAAGAACCAGGACTGCACTTTATTTAGCCCTGCATATGAAATAAGCCAATATCCCATAAATATTTTCCCTAGACACTGAATTTTCAGCATCTGTAAATGTGTGAAATTCTTTTAAAGCAACATATTATATTCAGCCTGTGATATAGATGACTTACCTTTATGATAATGAAAAGAACATAAAGTACTTTTCATGGCATGTTTGTGATTATTATGATGGGATAATGAAATTACATTTCTTTTATACTTATGCAACCCTAACTGTAAGGAATTTTAATCACACATGAAAGTTTTCAAGGATTCTGAATATAATGAAATGAACATTTCAGAGAGATATATCAGGTTTTGATCAGTTCATTTTTAACTGCTTAAAAGTATATAGTAGCCAGCTAATAGAGCTAAGGTAAATTTTGATTTAAACATGTTAAATATAGAAACTTTACTTTTTTGTTTTTAGTTACAAGGATTACAAAGTACACTTTGTTAATGATTATACAGAATAACTTTTTGTTTTGTTTTAATTTGTGTCTTTGTTTTTCGATACAGGGTTTCTCTTTGTAGCTCTGCTTTCCTGGAACTTACTCTTTAAGCCAATCTGGCCTCAAACACAGAGATTCACTTCCCTCTGCCTCTCCTGAGTGCTGGTGTCAAAGGCATGCTTCTCCATGCCCAGCTGTCTATTTTTCTTATCTATTTACAGCTTGTTCTTCTAAACTCACATCTTATTGTAAGGATGATGATGTGGAAAAGGACATGGTAGTTGATGACTGTAATGGGTGATCTTTGTTGTCAAATTGACTGGATCTGTAATCAACCAAGAGATAAGCTGTGGGAGACATCTGTGAGATTTCCTTGATCAGGTTATTTGAAGTAGGAAGCACTCTAGTTATGGCTGGTACCTTTCAGTGACATCCCATATAAATTGAATTTCTAAGGAAAATATTTACTCCTCCTTCTTCACCTTACCTTATTGTCTTGAGGTCTTGCTGTCAAGTTTGTCTTTTCCCTGTTTGCCCAAACTAATGCTTTTCTTCTGCTGCATCTACTGCCTTTTACTGATACCAGAATCTAATTTCTTCATATTTTCAATGTGGACTGAAGAAGCAGCCTCTTTTGGGATTATCCTTGCCTTCTGCATGAGACCAAGCTCATGAGGTATCAAAATCCATAGACAGAGCAAGGAAACAGTTTGTGGGTTTTTCAATGAGAAGAAGGCGATTGTTGGACCACATAGTAAGTGTCGTGTAAGCCAATCTAAAATACCCTTATAATAAATACCCATTCTATTGAAACTCTTCCTCTTGAAAATTCTAACTAATATATAAGAAGGATGTTCCTGAGTTGTCTTTTTGAGGGGTTTGGAAGGAAACCTGCAAGGAAAGATCCTCAATATTTAGAGATGATGTCCCTGGACACTGATTTCCCAAAAGTCATAGTTCTCTCTTCTGCTTATGTTCTTACTGGGCTGAACGGTTCACTAGAGCCTGTCCTTTAGAGCTCAAGAGGATCATAGAGTCTACTATCTTATTCATGCTATTAAATTCCTAGCCATTCTAGGATATAAGTTTGACATGTGTCCCTTTAGGATAAGGCCAGTCTGAGCATTAAAGGTAGAAGGATGATATCACTGATAAAGACCATAAATGACAAAATGATACTAAGTATGCACTAGGATGTCATTGGTGGAAGGGGTCTTTTTTTTCACCATCCCCTTGATATAATAATGTTGTAGGAGGGGCCGCTTGTTTGTTTCCTGGGCACACAGCATCTCGGACCCAAAACAACCACACAGAAGCTGTATTAATGAAATCACTGCTTGTCCCATTAGCTCTAGCTTCTTATTTGCTAGCTCTTACACTTTAATTTACCCATCTCCATTAATCTGCACCTCACCTCAAGGTCTTGGCCTACCAATAAAGTTTCAGCTTGTCTGTTTCCTGCAGCAGCTCCATGACTTCTCCTTGATGCCACCTTCTTCCTCCCAGGATTCAGTTTAGTTTTCCCCATAGCTAACTTCAGATGTGCTATAGGTCCAAAGCAGTTTCTTTATTCATTTAAGGTAATCAGAGCATACAGAGGGAAATCCTACATCATAATCACATTTGATAGTTTTTTCCAGGTTACATTTTTGACTGAAATGCTTGAGATAGACATGAAGATTTTCATCTGTGAATATATTTTTTTCAGTTCTGTTGTGAACTTTCACCAGATGCAACAGCACCATGGATCTAGTCATTGCTTACCTGAGGAGCTATGCAGGTCGTATAGTTAACAAGAAATAGCATCAAGATGTCATCCACGATGCCAAAATTGTTATGAATGTTCTTGGCAAAGTTGGATAAGCAATCTGTCACATAAAATACATTGCTAATAATCATGAGAAAGATTTTGTACTTCTAATTGTTTAAATCCACCCAAATATGGAAACATCAAAAGAAAGGGGCAGATAGGAATTTTTTGACTCAACACTTCAGCAAAGACCATTCTCCATGGTAGTAAAAAAATCAGTATACTCAAAACAAGCATAACCTCCACTCTAGTTGATAGCTGTAGCATGCTACTCCAAGAAGATGGATATGGCTTTTCCATTAATATCTTGGTTAAAGTTCCTAATTTTATCTAGATATAGAACATACAGTGAGTGGCAGAAACATGAAAACTGTTAGGGGTCAGTAGTGGCTACACTGTTTTTCTAGGGCTATAAACAAAACCTGGCCAAATCTGTAGACTTGGATTCTCACCATTGTGCTTCAAATATATGATTGGCACTTCACTGGGAGATAACACCCATTGTGTACAGTTGATGACAAGAGTGCCTAGATCATTGATTTATGGAAACATAATACATAACATTCTAAAAGCTCAATTTAAAAAAATTGAAAACATTTTGACTTCAGATTTTCTCCTTTTCAGATTTAGATTTTGAAAGTAATTCTTGATTCAATCATAAATAGTGAAGTTCATATATTTTTTAGGAAGAAAACCTACTTATATGTTTTGATGCCATTTTATATAATCTATTTCAGTTCCTAACTGTCATTGTAGGTTTGAATGCCTCTTTGCAGTTTTACACTTATAATTTGACAGGTAATGAAAATTTAAATGAAAGGAAAATATGAAATATTGCTAGATGGTAATCAGTTTATAGGAAATTGCCATGTAATGTGGTTAAATTGAAACAATATTTAGAAAACTTTATTTTAAAGAGCACAATTTTCCCTCAAGGCATGCATATGGAGCCTTATTCACATTGCGATAAAATTTTATTGAAAATATTATTTTAATTTTTTTATTAATATTAACTTTCAGAATAATAAAACTTTTATTGTGATAATATTATTGAATGGGGTTAAACATAATTTTGTTAAAATAACACAGTACTATATCTTTTTTTCATGTAATTCTCTTTAATTTCTAACTCAGGGTGGGTTTTTTGAAAGTTAAACATAAGCAAAACAAACAAATAAAAACAAACAAACTCTAACTTTTAATTTGTGAGCTAATGTTGTCCTTTAATTGTAGATGCTATCAGCACTCCACACATTAGGTATTTCCAAGGCTGAGATTTGAAAGAAATGAAGAAAGGGAGAGGGAGAAGGAGATTCAGAGAGAGAGAGAGAGAGAGAGAGAGAGAGAGAGAGAGAGAGAGAGAGACCGAGAGACCGAGAGACACAGAGAGAAAGAGACAGAGAGCTATTTTCTCTTTTGGTATGTTTTCCTGGGATGGTACGAAAGCAAAAGAACAGAAATAATAATAATAAAAAACTCTGTAGCTAGCTTTCAGTCTGTAAATGAAAAATAAAGGCCACTGTCCTCTTTTGGTCTTGTTTAGTTTCTTTATTGTGTGTATTAGACTTTTTTGAAAAACTATAAAGATTAAACTACAAATTCCATACTATTTTGACTTCTTTATGGACTTATTATTCTGTGCTTTATTGTGTTTTTGATAGATAAAGGAATAATATCCTTTTTGGGGACTTGAAACATATACTCAAACTAAAAATAATAATACTTTAGTGCTATATTTAAAGGAAAATTTTCATGATAAAAACATTATTTTATAATTCATTGACCCAAGTTCCTTAACCTCTGCTCAGCAAGTGACAATTCAAAAAGCCATAGTATTCTGTATTGTTTGTGGGAACTGGTTTCCAGTTATCAAGGTCACAGTAAATCAAAACAAAATAGGTAGGTTCATTGGTTCATTTTCCACTGTACTCAATATTCCATCCATCAAACATGGATTGTTCCTTAATTTCTGAAAGCGACTGTGAACATGCAAACATTTATTTCATTATATTTTTTGTGGATAAATATGAAAAGAAGTCTATCAATACAAATAATCAAAGTACCAATTCTACATACTTTTGAGTATCATATCCAGGATTTTTCCCAAATAAACATTTTCTGCACACAGACTTCTTGGTTTAAAGCTTCTACTGACAATATTTACTGCTTCATAGCAAGCACCTTAAACTCCATAAAAATAATACTTAGTACACTTTTAAAATTTGACAGCATGCACATGAATAAATGGGTATTTAATAATCCAATTATCTGTGAAGTCCTAACTGCTGCAGATCATCATTTTAATTGCTTTAGCTTTAGAATTTAATACATGTGTATAGTATGTTTTAATCAAGTCCAGCCCTATTCCCTCCTTTGCAATTCTCCTCTATTCCTGCCATCACTTTTCTGGGGAACTAAATTTATGTCTTCTATTTATAAACAATTCAAGCCCAATTATTGTTACCTGTATTTAATAAGGTCAGAAGACCATCTTCTCAGCTTAATGTTTCTTATAGAAAAACTGTCTCTTCTTTGCTCTGCAGCAATCAGCTGCATATAGCTCCTCAGAAATGGTACTTCATGAGCTTTTCCACAAACCATTCAGAGGACCTATAGCAGGGCAAAACAGAGGTAGGCAGGGAAAGCTAAAGTGAATGCTGGGGGGAAGAAAGAATCAGAAGAAGCCATGTAGTCCTGCCAGAGAAAGATGCTGGAACTTTACCCGTTAAGCCAGAGCCTCGTGGCCATACGCTGCTTAATGAAGATGGGTTAATTAAGATATGGGTTAGCCAAAAATATGCTTAAGCTATTGGCCAAATAGTGTTACAAATAATATGGTTTCTAAGCGACTATTTTGGGAGTCTGGGCAGCTGAGAAATGAACAAGCAGCCTGCTATAGCAATGCAGGAATTTTAGTTGGCTTGTTCTTATTTTATTTTTTTATTTTCTTTCTTTATTTATTTTTATTTTATTTTTTTATTTTTATTTTTTTATTTTATTGAGAAAAAGAAAAAAAAAAGTTTCAGCCTCCTCCCAGCCTCCCATTTCCCTCCCCCTCCTTCCACCCTTCTTCCCCTCCCCCCACTCCTCTCCCCCTCCCTCTCCAGTCCAAAGAGCAGTCAGGGTTCCCTGCCCTGTGGAAAGTCCAAGGTCCTCCCTAGTCCGTCCATGTCTAGGAAGGTGAACATCCAAACTGGCTAGGCTCCCACAAATCAGTTGGCTTGTTCTTGCGTAGGTCTTGTCCATATCTTCAAAGCAACTAGCTATGCATTCATATGTAAAACGATCCTTGCAAGCACTGACTGCTACAGTTATCCTTTGCCCCTGTCTTTTTGTCCCCTTTTCCTCAGTATCTTTGAGATTTTAGAAAATGGGCTGTGACAAAATGTTCCATTTAGAGCTGAGCACTCCGCAATCCTTTATTTTCTGTGTGTTGACCAATTTTTGACCTCCTTATTAGAAGACACAGTAAAAGGTAGTTTCCTTGGTGATGGTTGAGAGATGTATTAATCTATTTGCATAAAGATAGAAACATGGGAGAAGCCTTTTTATGTAAAATAAAGATTAACTTATTATTTCAGACTCACTTTATGGAACACCCAGACAATGTTTTTCGAGTAGTTTGCTCACAAGTTCCCAACTAGAGTTGGATAATAATGACTTAATTAACAAGGAATATGTACCAAAGTTTTGATCATGAAGTCACAAAATAAAGTTAGAGGAAAATATAATCACAGTATAATCAGACAACAGTGTTGCACGCCATGATTTACCCCTTCTCAAATGCTAGCCAACAGGCATCACAGGATGTTACTGGGATATGATAAAGAAACGCTCACTTACAAGACTCCGGTGTTTAGCCTATAACTAAAATGAATGTAACAGACACATGGAATGTATTCAGATTAGCAATCTGAGAAAAATAATAAGATTGTTTTCAAGATAAATTGAAATATTAACTGAATGTTAGGAAGCAAAATGTAACAATTTTAATTTGACATCTTTAAATGTCACAAGTTACTAAGGCTAAAAGCCTAGATTATGACCTTGGCACAAGCAGGCTTGTAATCTCTGCTACATGAATGATTTCATATTATACAGTATTTTCTTTAAAAATCAGAGCAAAAAATTTCTCTCTGTACCTGTTTTAGATTATTTCCATTAATTAACAGAATAGTAGTCTAATTCACAAATAAAATTCTAATTTTATAGACTGTTTTTCATTATGAAGCATAATGAGGTATATATTTTTGCATAAATGACATTTTCCTTTGAAAACTGATTAATATATAATATTGTTAAGAATATTTTCTAATAGAGCCTCTCCACTGGCACATAGAAATCCAATCAGACCAGATTAAACCTAATTAATGCCCTAGTTTAGTAGACGGTGGACTCCCTGGTGGCCAGGAGCATGGCAGGGGGAAGACAGAGGGAGCACACGTGCAAAACGAAAACCATGTGTTCCTTGTTCTGGTGCAACCATAAACACCCTGTGGGAGTGGTCCTGACCCTAACCAGGGAGGAGTCAGTGCTTGGCAGGCTGGGAGCTGGAGTCTAAGCACTTGGCAGGCTGGGATGACACATTCCAGACTCTTGGGATATAGGGGTTTGACAAGGAGCTGAGGTGATATTTATGACCGACATTTTAGGCTCTTTTTGGATAAAGGGGCATTGGCTCAAGTCTGACTGCTTCCTGCGGGCATGGGGAGATATGGGAGAGGGGAGAGCTGAGAGTGGGTGGGTTCAAGCTCAGCGAGAGGTGTGGCGGGGGCAGCATCCAGTCTGCTGTCATCCTAGAGTTCTCAGGCAGTTGCTTTTTGAGGGAGTAAAGAAGGCAGGGAGCTAGGAGAAAAAAAATATTGTTATTACTCGTCCTATGCATTAACTGCCAGAAAGAATGGAACAGGGAAGTGCCCTGATTGGACAGGTGAGGCTCTGGTGTATCAGTTACAACCATATTTTAGTTTTTTCAGTAAATGTCCTTCATCTAGGAGGATTGGTACCAATTGTGAAGTCCCAGGAGCGGTTACTGGAGTTTGCCATTATCTGGAGAGCGCTTTGTGAGTTTGTCTTTGCCCATGCAACCGCAGTGACCTGTAAAATATGATTGAAACTGGCTGGGGTAGCAAAAGGCTCTGGAAATTATTAGATTTTTTTCTTTTTTCTTCTCTCTCTCTCTCTCTCTCTCTCTCTCTCTCTCTCTCTCTCTCTCACTCTCTTTTTTTATTATTTTAAACAGACCTGATTTTGATAAGGCAGAACTTTTCCAGGAACCTGTAAGCGACCTGGAACAGATTTACATCTTGGTGTCATAGCTAAAGGCTATTGCTTTGATTAAGACAATTAAGTAATTAGAAACCCTGGATTTTTAAGATACATCTAAAACCTGTTAGGCACAACTGTGTGTATTTTTAGCAGGAAACTTCATTAAATGTCATAGAAGAAGTAATAAGTTAACAGTACCTAGGTTTTCAAATGCCCTTAGACAGATCTGGGAGGGATCAATGAGCAAAAATGAGACAGCTTTTTAGCTACGCAGGCAATCCCAAATCCTCTCCTTAGTCCTTGGAAAACACTGGTCTTAGAAGCAGTGCTTGACATTAACTGTTGTGTACAAGAGGCCCAAAATTTTTTTTGCGTGTGGAAGATTTAGCCTACCTAGCTTGGCAGAATAAGAAGATTGATTCCTGGGTGAAGCATCCAGAAATCTGGAGAGGTAAAAGACTACTTTTGCTGTGCGAGTGGCTATGCCAAACCCAAAGGCAAGGTGTGGAGGCAAAAGGTCTTTTGCCTTCTTGGAGGAGCTGAAGGGTGCTGCAGGAGCTTCACGTCTGTGTTAGATGCTTTTTGTTAAAATGCCATAATCTCAGATCTGTAAAGGCACTCGAGAACTAGGTACCATTACCTGTTTCCTACACTGGGCATATAAGCTAAATTTAAGTATGTATTTTATCCAATTAATTAGAGTTTATTAATGCTTGCAGGTGTAAGAAGATTAAAAGGAATATTTTGAGCACATCATGAAAACACATTTACACATTCACACAGATGTAGTGTGGTCACATCATTTTAACAGACAAATAAAGCACTTTTGGAATCCCATAGTAGAGAGCAACATAAAAATCCTGGTGTAGTTTCACTGGTAACCTGTGTCAGCTGACCAGCTTAAAAATACCAACACAGTTGGCCTGCTCAGGAAGCACAGCAGGCAGCTATAGGGGGCGGGATAGATAGGAACCTGTGTAAAAATTCCAGAGCAGTTAGACTCTGCTGTCCTTGGCCTATGGAAAGGGAGTTGGGTTTACATCCTTGCGTCCAAAACAGGGTATAAGGGGAAGAGAGTTTAATAGATGGCAGACTCATGGGTGGCCAGGAGCATAGCAGGGGGAAAACAGAGGGAGTGCACTCCCCAACCCAAAACCTTGAGTTCCTTGAGTTCCTTGTTCCTGGGCAACCCTAAATGTCCTGTGGGAGTGGTCCTGATTCTCTCTGGGAAGGGGTCAGCACATGGCAGACTGGGAGTTGGAGTCCAAGTGCTTTGCAAGCTGGGATGACACATTACATTATTAATTCAGTAAGTAGGTTAAGGTTCAGTTGGTACTGGTACTTAGTGCTAGTTATTTGGTTAAAAGGTTCTCAGTAGAACCTTTTTCTCAGTAGTTTAGTGATCTTCACACATGTGTTAGACAAATTGACCTAGACATGTACAATTATTTGAAATATTCAAAGGCTAGTAATCTTATAGGAAGACCAGTAATTTTGTAGGAAGTCCACATGTCTTCAAGGAATCACTTATTTTTTGGTATTACCTCAGATATTTGGCAACAATGTACAGAATTTATAATATTTTTATTACTTGCCATCAAAAATTTGCTGTCAGTAGATTATTTAATTGATACACATTTAACTGTTAAAATATTAATATGGTATAATAAAATATGATATGCACAGATTTATCTTAAATGAAGGCAATTGCTTCTTATACATAATTTAAAAATTTATATATATTCTTATTTCTTATGTTTTTAGATGTAGTTATTATTCAGATTTACATTTAAGTAGATTGTAATTCCTTTAACTATTCTAATTGAATATAGACTACCTTTGTTTTTTCCTATTAACTTTTTAATTTAATTTTAAGCATGAAAATTTAGGCCTTCCCAATATTAATGTAGTATTTGTGTTATATATAATTTATATCTGAAATTTGAAATCCGTTACCTAGCAAGACAGGTTGCTCAGTCCAATATAACGTAGTCCAAAAAAGAACTGAATTTTCTGAGTAAATGAAAGAGCAGAAATTTCTCATCTCAGTGAATTTGCATAGGCTTTCAAAGATCATTCTTATTTAGATTTTTAAATTGTGTGTTAGCTTAAAAAATGTTGGTCAGAAATTACTGAAGTGAAAAATGTTGTCTAGCAAGTTGGTGAGCAAGATGATTAGGCAGAAAACTCTCAACAGATGAACTTGTGGGTGTGACTCACAGCACTGATGATTTAAGTATGAAAATCCCAGTCTTCTTTTCTAAAGCAGCATTCTGAAATCTTTGAATTAATGTAAATAATATTGTGTAATGTTGACAAGGATGTATACACATGAGTTTTGAAAAAGAAAGAACTGGTTAAGTAGTGGTGGCACATGCCTTTAATTCTAGCACTAGGAAGGTAGACACAGGTTGATCTCTGAATTTGAGGCTAGTCTGGTCTACAGAGAGAGTTCCAGGACAGGCTCCAATGCTACGGAAAAACCCTGTTTTGAAGAAAAATAATAATAATAAAAAGTAAGAACTGTTCAAAGTTAAAAACAAACTTTTCACATAATTTTATCTTTATAAGTCTACTTTTTCGTTGTCAGTTCAGTATGAATCTCCAATTAGTATGACAATTTAATGTTTCATCAATTAACCTGTTTTATTTTTGTAACATTATCTGTGTGTGCTTCTTCTGGCTCATCTTATATTCTTGTTTCCACCTCCATTACATCAGTGATTCCTCTTTTCCTTTTCTTATTTTGTTTCATTATTTTGAGACAAGTATTCCACTAGGCCCTTGCTGTTTTGGAACTCAGGATGTAGACCAGGATGGGATTGATTCCACAGAGTCAGGAGCACTAGCACAACAGTGTTCGCTGCATTAGTTGTCTTTCCTTTCTCATAAAGGATGAGTGTTCTCAGGGCTGGTAGGAATAAAACAATCCTGAATAGCAGGTCCTTGACTTCCTACTTATCGTAAGCACTCACCTTATTATCTGGTCTTTTTTTCACTGTTGTATTAATATTAAAAAATACTATATCCATTATCTTCTTTAATTAAGCTTGTTTATGCCTCAAGATATTTGAATTTACTCTTCATTGCTGAGAGTAGGGTTTTCCATGTGTGAGTAGATGAATAACATTGTAATTCCATTTGACTCTGCTCAGACAATTTCTCCTCAGGCCTTCTTACCCAGCTGTTTGGAGAAATAGCATAACTTTCTAATCTCTCATAAATGCCACAATTCTCTTAGTTTTTCAAGCATTTAGAGACTGTGCTGGCAGCAGTGGGTGTAGTCTTTACGAGCTGCCATTTCATGGCATTTGTATTCAGTCTTCATTTATCTTTTTGATTTAGGATAGCTTCTCTACATTATGGATGTATATGATTTTACTTGAAACACCAGAATTGCCGGGCAGTGGTAGCGATCACCTTTAATCCCAGCACTTGGGAGGCAGAGGCAGACTGATTTCTGTGAATTCTAGGCCACCCTGGTCTAGAAGAGCTAGTTCCAGGACAGGCACCTAAAACTACAGAGAAACCTCGTCTCGAAAATTAATCAATCAATAAATAAATTAGAATCAGAAATGTTAAATATCAAGATCTTCAACTTAATTACAACTTCAAAGTTCCTCTTATTAGCTAATTTGCACTGTAAATAGGATGTAAATATGAAGGTGTGTACATATTTAGGAACCTTTATTGTGTCTGTCTATGCATCAAGTTTACCTGTAACAACCTTCACCAATTGAGTCAATGTTGCCTCAAGTAATGAAAAAATGAGGATTCCTCTAAGAAAGGTCTACAAGTAGAGAAGTCAAAGTTAGTGTTTTTTGTCTATTACTTTGTGGCCTGTGACATGTTTCCTGTCTGTCGGTTTAATATGATTTCTGTCTTTCTTCTTGTTTATCCCTAGGAAAGGGCATTGTTCTATACTTATTGATCAGAACAGAGTACATGGTGTGGAAAAAGAATGTGGAGTAATTTTTTTACAAAATTCTTATACAGAATTTTATAAGGGAATAAATTTCTGTATTGAATCTACCTAATCCAGAATAGACTCAAAACTACAGAAGATGTTATAAATCTATATTTACATGCTTCTTCCATTATTTATAAGGTATTTGTTTTTCTTAAGATTAATTTCAACCTGTTTGTTGTTTTCAACAAATAATAGTCACAATGTACTACACATAAATAAACACACACAACCCCCCACATTTTAACAGAAATTAAATCAACTTGAAAACAATAAAATAAAATACAAATCTTGAAATTTAAAAATATATTGAGTCTAACTAAAAACAAAATAGAAGGCATCAATAATTGAATAAATTAAAAGGAAGAGAGAATTTGGAAGTGCAAAGCAAGCCATGTGAGTACATTCAGCTGGAAACTAGAAATGGGTGGAATGAAGGATGCTTATGGAATTTTCTGATGTTACTAAACTAACAGATAGTCAAGGATAGAAAACTTAAAAGCACTGAGAATGACAGAGAGAATAACCAAGAGCCCAGCACCGCACCTGAGAGAATGGAAAGATATACACCTGAGAAGCGTAAAGTTATTGGTCAGATTTCATCAACATGTCTACGCCAACACAGGCAAAAATCATACTGTCAAAGGGAAAAGATTTAGAGAAAATTCCCAAGGAATAAAAAGAAATCATACAGCAAAGTAGTGTCATATCCACCTGACAACAGACTTTTCCATATCATATCATATCTGATGAGTTACTTTCTTGTTACTGACACTAAATACTAGAGAAAAAGCAACTCAGAGAGGCAGGGCTTTTTTTGCTTCACAGTTTGATGGGATATAATCCATCACAGTTGCCAAGGCATGGTGAAAAGCACATGGGTCAGCTAATAACCTCTAGCAGCTGGGAATGAGTGTGGGCAGGAAGTGAAGCTGAATTAAAAATCTTCAAAACTCACACTAATGACCTACTTCTTCCAATAAGATAGTCTTAAGGTTGTACACAGTCTTCCATAACATTTCCAGCAGTTAGGAAACAGACAATCAAAAGAAAATTTAAAAATTTACTCTTAAAAATCAGTGAATTAAGAGAGAGATACATAACACTTTAATAATTAAGACAAAGAAAAATGGAATTAGTCATAATGCAAAACTTAAGGGGAACAGAAAAAGGAGGTCTAAGATGAAAGCAATCTACATGTATATTAGAAAGTAGAAAGACACCAAACAGATAGTACATTGCCATATTTCAAGGAACAGGAAAACACCAAATCTAATGTATAGAAAGAAACAATAGGGGTTGGAGTGATGACTCAGTAGTTCAAAGTATTGTTCCATCTTCCAGAAGACAGGGCTCTAGTCCTAGAATCCACATTACACTCACAAACATTTGGAGATCCAGTTTAGAATGGGATACTCTGGCATGGCCCCTACAGGCCCATCTGCTGCACAAATATGTACAAAGTATAATAAATAAATAAATCCTAGAAAAAAGAAAAATATATAAACCATAGTACTAATTAATGCAGTAAATACTAAAAGCATTTTTTTAAAGAAATGAAGAGTTGGTTTGAAAGTAGAGTTAATGTCTCAGGCTAAGAAAAACATAACAATTCAAATTAGATCAAAGCTTTTTGAAAAGGGAAAATTTTCATGTGGCAGCTGAGAAATACAAAAGGACCATTTGAAATAATTATCAACTATCTGAGAATAAAGTTGATAACCTAAGAAATGAAGAAAAAAGAGAGCCACATACACACGGTCCAGTAAAATCTAAAAACAGAAAGATGAAGAGACTATAAGAAAAAGGACTGAATCAGTAATTGGAAGGCCCTGACCCCATCAATAAAAAAAAAAAAATCTAAGACCAGATTGGTTCATTGCTAACTTTACAGAAGAGCTAATGTAAATTTTTATGGTATTCCAAAATAACTGAGAAAATAATTTCTTGAAAAAAGTGATATATATGTAGCCATACCTTACTACCAAAAAAAACAAGACAAAAGCATAATAAAACATTATAGTCCAATATCACTAATGTATGTAAAAAAACAAGATAAAATGTGAATAAACTTTATCTAACATTATATTAAAATGATTTTACACTTAGATTAAAAGAATTTATCTCAAGGATGCAAACCTATTCCATACACGAATCATAAGCAAATGAAGATATCACATGAACGAATGCTACAAACCATGTGATCACCCCAATAGATACAGAAAAGCTTTGCATACAGGTTGGTGGTGGCACAACCTTTACTCCTTGCATTTTGGAAGCAGAGGCAGGTAGATCTCTGAGTTTGAGGAGAGTCTGGGCTATATATATTCCAAGTTCCAGGACAGCCAAAGCTACACAGACAAACACTGTCTTAAAAAAAATCAAAAAAGAATGGAAAATCTTTCATGTATGCCAACATACTTTGTACTAATATTCTGAACCAATTCATAGTGTTTCAATATACTTCCACATGATAGTGGATATTAATGAACCAAAATTGTATCATCAAATGAGGAAACTCTGAAGGCATTTTTCTTAAGCGATAGATCATGATGAGGATACACAATTCCTCCATTTCCAAACAACAAAGTACTCAATATTTTAGCAAAGACACTTAGGCAAAATCAGGAAATACATAGCACCAGCTTGGAAAGATGATATGACCTTACACAAAGGGAACCCAAAATAAGAATATAATCCAAACTACTAGAACTAACAATTTTATCAACATATTTATAGTATACAAAATCAAGTATACAAACCAGAATCTTTTTATATAAACTATTGCTTAATTTTCTCAACTAATCATTAATAAAGTAACTATCCTTATAATTACTATATAAGTGAAGTACACTACATAAGAATACATTTCAATAAGCATGCTACTTATCCCTGAACAAAATAATAAATAGTTTATGAAGGAATTAAAAAAGAACCCCAAAATAGGAGCATATGTGGTATATAAGAATTGAAAAAAATCAACATTATAAAACATCTATCATCTAATAAGACCTAATTCGTAAGAACAAATAGATCCTTTTTTTTAGAATACCTGATAACTTTGTTTACAAAACTAGAAAAGGTGATTTAACAATTTTAATGGAACCATAAATCACCCCTAGTAAAATAAGCAAATGTAAGACTGTAAGACACTATATTTACATGAACACACAGACCAATGATCAATTTTGTTTTTTAGGAAAACTTTTTATGTCCAGGCAGCTAATATTCCTCAAACACAATGGAATAATCTAAGCAAAGGTTTGAAGAAATAATGGCCAGGAACTTTTCAGAACAAAGAGAGCAAGGTATAAATTTATGAAATTTGGAAAACAGCAAGTGAAATAAATATCACTATGCACATATCCGTCCTATTCACACCTAGAAACAGAGTGAGGAAACTAAAAGAATTTCAGAAGCGTCTCTGGGGACAACGTACAAAGAACAGACAGATTTTTCTCAGACAAACAAAAACTGAAATAGTTAGCAAAGAGCTGACTTACGGCATGAGATAGATTTAAAAATGTTATTCTGAGAATGATTAAAATGATTTAAAATGTCAAATTTTCATAAAATAAAGAAAACTGTCAATGAAAGGATAACAGGAATAAAAATTTGTTGATTATTAATTAAACCATGAAATATGTATTTATATACATTTATATTTAAAAACAATAAAAAAAACATTGATCAATCACAGCATATGTATGGCTAAAATGATAGACAGCTGGGTGAGTAGGCATAGGAGAAAGAATTTTGGGAATATTCTGGTATGAAGTACCTACAGTACCTTTGAATGACACTGTGTTGTTTGAAGAGAAACTTAGTTGCTGCTAAAAGTGGAATGGATTTGAAAGAAGGTAGGAAGTCTAGTAAAGTGTAGGGAATTTTAGATGAAATTATGTAAAATATCAATGGTGTAAATGACATTCTGCAGTTGTTAAAACCACACAATGCTTAATTGTGAGCAATTTCTCTAAACACTGTCTAAGTTCCTGTTTTCATGATGAACAGGAAAACAGTCCCATTAAAAATCACAGCATACACAGATTGATTTAGACTAAAAATGAAGACTTTCTTAAAGATCTTCCAGACCAAAGGAAGAGAAATGCTTTGTATAAAAATAAAGGAAATGAGTTAAATGAATTAATACTTCTCACCTGCAAAGATTGTATTGGTTTTAAATATTCTGTAGCATCTAGTCTTATTGTGAAATAATATTCGTTGAATATTCAAATATCAAAAACTATCAGAAGTTTCTTACTAGGCAGATATAGACATACTCTAAACAATTAATTTTTATCTTTACTTAATCCAAGTGCACAATGTCATCCCACCAAAATCACCAAATCCAGTGACCATAATTTTTTTTATAATCTTTTTTCTTTTATTGAAAATAGATTGTTTTCTCATATAGTAAATACTGATATGTGTCCCCTTCCTCTACTCCTACCAGTTCTTTCTTCCCTTCCCTTCCCTTTGAATCTGTTCCCATTGTGTCTCTCATTAGAAAAGAACAGGCTATTAAGAGATACAATCAAATATGTCAAGATAAAATTTAATAAGGAAAGCAAAAGTTATCACATCAAAGTTGAACATGGCAACCCAACAGGAGAAAAAAAAATTCTATTTTCCATATAAATGACATTCTGCAAAAGATCAAACTATCAAAGCTGGAGAGTGATAAGTGGTTTCTAAAGATTCATGGATGGGTTAAAGACACACAGTTGGAGCCAAGGAAGTACTGAGAACAATGGATCTTCTCTGAGTAACAGTTTGATAGTCGCTACCTCACATGTATTTCTCGAAAGCCACAGAATTTAATGATACCAATCAATCCTAATTCCAGTTACGGGTTTAGTTAATAAGCATACATTTATTTTGAGCTCATCAAGTGTAACGAATAGGTAACACTATTGCAAAATATCAATTGCAGAGCTGACTAAGTAACTGAGAAATACCGGAGCCTTCTATTTTCTGAACAACTTTTTGCAAACCTAAAACTCCTCCAAAAAAATAAAGCCTATTCTTAAATGAATGATTCATATACACATATGTTTTTGGAACACATGATACCATCTGCAAGAGTTCCTAATAACCAGGACATAAAAATCCCACTCAAGTAAAAATATGTAATGTTATCATGTTCTTACTCAAAATGTACCATATAAGTCCATGAGTCCACTATAATATCAAGTAGACCATTGATTCATTAAATAATGAGGGAGAAGAGACATACTTTCACTGCCAAATTACTTAAAAATATTACACATGGTGGTGATTAAGCCCGTTTCTTAAATGTAGGCTCTGAATAGTGAATACCTTTCTAACAACAAGCATGAAACTGTGGAGTGAATGAATTAGGTGAAGTGCATATGAATAACTTTAAATACAGGAAGCAGATGCATATCCCTTGCCTTAGTCTTCAAAGACAATTTCAACAGCAATAAGTCAAGTCAGTAGTATTCACTTCTTGATGTAATAAATGTAGAATATTTATTACAATATTCTTTCCGGCTGGTACCTATGTTCAGTTAATCTTGAGAAAATATTAACCATAAGTCATTATGAAGACTTTCTCCACAATCCTCTCCAATATTGTTCCAAATCAGGTAGAGAAAAAAAAAATCAGGTAAAACTGTCACAACTAAGAGAATCTTAAGACTATTAAAGGCAATATGGAATAACAAATAGATACTTGGGGCAAAAAAGAAAGTGTTTAGTAGTTCTAACAGAAGCCTAAACAAAAAAAAAAGGATGAATTTATAATAATATGTTGTCTAGTCAATTGTAAGAAGTTGTTGATAATAAAGTAACATGCTAATAACAAAGAATAAATTTTATTTGGAGATACTTATACCATCTTTCAAACTTTTTATGTCTAAAATGAAATAGGTATTATAAAAACCTTTTAAAAATTATGTACTTTTTAAAAAATCACAGTATTAAATTAATTCAGAAGCAAAGCAAGTATTTATATGCCAGATATTTGTACTATGGGTATGTAAATCTTTTATCTAAGCCCATAATAATAATAAAGACAATGAAGGTGTTCTGTGAATAATCATGTCACCAAAAGTGAGATGAAAAGCCAATAAGCAGTTGAATGTGTACTAGTATTGATTTGATTTTAGATAATGAATTTATCATATACCCCCCCCCCAAAAAAAAAGCAACACTGAAACTTTAAGAAACACCAAATATTCTTGAAGGAATGGAGTTGTATCTCAAATATGTTGGTAAAGAAAATGTGAAGTTCCAAATAATTTTAAAAGTATTAAAAACACTTTGCAGCTGGGCGGTGGTGGCGCATGCCTTTAATCCCAGCACTCAGGAGGCAGGGGCAGGCGGATCTCTGGGAGTTCGAGGCCACAAGAGCTAGTTCCAGGACAGGCACCAAAGCTACAGAGAAACCCTGTCTCAAAAAAACAAACAAAAACAAAAAAACAAAACGAACAAACAAACAAAAAACAAAAAAAAACATTTTGCAAAGCTAAATATAAGCTTGTCTTCATTCATATTAGCATTTATGGTTCATCTGTAACAAGGTGTTTCATTATGACATCATAAATGCTTATAATGCATTTTATTCATATTCCCCCAATCCCTTCTCTGGTCTTCCTCTCTCTTCATGGTATCTTTCATCTTTTCAACCTATCCCTCTCTATATTCATGCATTATTTTGTTTATTTATTTTCTTCAATGACTCAAATAATTTAGTTAGGGTTCATTAAGTGAGTATGGGTGAATTTAGTTAGGGTTCAGTAAGGGAGTGGGGGTGAGGAATTATTTACAGCAGTATGGACAACTTACCAAAGCAAGCTTACCTTTCACTTTTACATAGGCAAGCACATACCTAAGAATTTAACCAAGCAAAGTAAAAAAAAATAATAAAACATAAGTTTATGTGCATATTAATAGAGACTTTACTAAAATTATAGACATGGGACTGGAGCGAGTATTAGTCTTGCAGAGTACCTGATATTCATAAGTAAATTTCTGCAAGTGGAATTATTCCTTGACTTTTACAAGTGTTTAATTAAAAGAGCACACATTTATGAAAACCATCAAAGTTAGATTTCTGTTATTTGCAGTAGGTGAAATTTACCTTTATATAATTAATTGCCATGTTTGACAAATGGCTCATTGCTGGTTGTTTTTGCTCTTTTTACTCTTACTCTTTGGGCTCTATTGAGGGGTCCTTAGTTCTTTTATTTTGGGGGACCCACCACCAAGCTCTCAAGTAAGTCACACAGGGAAGACTAATGCTTTATATATATAAAATGGCCTTTTCTTGGCTTGTTTCTAGACAGATTTTCCTAATTTAAATGATCCCAACTACCTTTTGTCCTTGGGCTTTTTTCTTTTCGTTTGTATTGCTTTCAACCTTACTTCAGAGGGTGGTTAGACCCTACCATCCTCTCTCCTTCTTTTCTCTTGCTCCTTCTTCCCTTTCAGATTTCTCCTTTTATTTATTCTCTGTGCCCACCAGCCCTATCTTTCCTTTCTCTTGCCTTGTTATTGACTGTTTAGCTCTTTATTAGACCATCAAGTGTTTTAGACAGGTCAAGAATTGCAGCTTCACAGAGTTAAACAAATGCAACATAAACAAAAACTACACATCTTTATATCATTAAACTAATGTTCCCCAGCATAAACAAATGTAATGCACCTTAAAATAGCATCCCACAGCAATGCATATATACTGTAATTTTAGTTGACTGTGTTAAATATTGCAAAATTTGTGTTTTGCTGTAGTTTGAATTTTTTTTAACTCATCATTATAGATACTTCTCATTTCCTTTCTTTGAAGCTTTCAGCCTACATCCTGACTTGCTTTCTAGGGTGTGCTATACAAGGACGGGAATTAAGATGTTTAGATATGCAAACATATGTGGGTTTTCTCTATTGTCCCCTTATAAAATAGCAGTACATGAAATACATATTTTCTCTTAAAAATAATCCTGCCCTTTACACGAAGGAGCTGACAGCATAAGGAAACAATGGGCCAGGTGTTCCGTTTTCTGTGCAGGAGAATGGTGTGTGCTGCATGCAGTCCAGGGGAAGAGATGTCAGAGTGTATCCAGCGAGGAAGAAAAAAGCTTCCAGATGAACTGCGAAACTGAGGGCAGCAAAGGGATAGCAGGTCTGGAATGACAGCTACGATTTGTAGTTTGCAGCACAATTTCCACATTCATAAGGGCTTACCTGGGTGATACTGCTATGTCCCTCAGGCAAGAAGCTTCTTGTGGAGGGCAGATGGCCTGCTATTTCCCTGGTGTCTGAATCTACGAATGTCTGTTTTACTCAGTTTATTTTAAAGAAATTTCTTCTTCTATTGAAATATTACACCATACACTACAGAAAGCAGAAGGGGTGATGATGCAGCATACACATCTGAAACTGTAATTAGAAGCCAGGGCAGCAGGTGCAGTTGGCTAAAAAATGGAAAAGGCACAGTGTGGCACAGACAGCAGGCGATTGGGAGAAATGTACAGACATTTTATAGAGAGAGAAAAGTTACTACCAAACAGATTTGAGAACAAAACACAATAATATGATAACGGAGCCAGTGCTGAGAATAGAAATGCTATAGTTAGTCCTTAGAAACGACAGGAAAGCATAAGGCAAATGAGGCAGAGGGGCTGTCTTACTACGCCATCTAACCACAGAAATCATCGCATCTACCACGGTATCACTGTGCAGGTCAGCAACCGGGACTCACAGGATGAACTGAGCTCATCATCTCGGCAACCTTAAAAAGAAAATCAGACTGACAAACTCACACACAGCAAACACAGCCAACTAACCAACCAAATAAAAACTGTAACTAAGAATATATCACAAAAACTCTGTGTTTTTCCATAATCTAAAGTATTTACTATCTGGCTCAAAACTGAAAGTTTGTCCTTCCACTTGGAGAGTTGATTGTTACTTATTTAACCAAGTCATTAATCTTGCATGAATCAGTAGCGAATATAGTCATTTTTAGTGCCTATCTTGAAGCAGATGTTGTATGTCACACCCTAGAACAACATTAAAGATTACAGTAAAAAAAAAGTCTGTCCTGTAGGTTACGTGAGAAAAAATCAATAATGTCATCAAACATAGGTGATTTTCTTAATAGCAGATTTGGAAAAGAAGTGTATATATTTTCTAGCCTAGAACAATGGATCTTTCCTAGCCTTGGAAAACTTGGAGCTACCAGATAAACGTAAAGTAGTTTAGACGAATAGAGAAGAAGAAAAACTTGCTCAGGAAAAGGAGGGGGAGAAACAAAATCTCAAAGGAACATAGAGAATGAGGAATATGAGAGATAAGGATATGCATTGTCACGTGAGAGGCGGGTGCTTCACAGGCTATGGGTGTTGAGCACTGTTCACTGTCTACCTAGCTCATGAGTAAAGCTACCTTACTTCTGTGTTCACTCTTCAGCCTTGATGATCAGGACAGCCAGGCTGAGTAAGGCTTGCAGCAGGAATAGGCACTTAAAATAGATTTGCAGATCTTGTGCCTCATTGGAACTTTTACAGGAGTGACCTATCAGAATGACTACTTCCTTTTCCTCTGGAAACGCAAGCTGGAAGGGCGTGTGCATTCGGAGATGCTATTGGGCATCATGAGTTCCTGTGCAGATGTCTTCCTGAAATAACGTCAGCAGGAAAAATGCAGAAGCGAGAAGGAAAACAAAAGTGAAAATATAGCTTGGCTGACATCCCAGAGGAAACAAGTGGAACACATACTCAGCTATGGCTGAACACATATTGTTATATCAAAATATTTTTAATTAGTGTGCACCAGGCAAGTTCCTTATCAATACGATATACACCTAACCCTTGCCAACTTTTCTAATCAAAACCTTATTTGCTAATCATATATTTGTATTGGATATGTCTTTTCAACCATAATTTAAACTATTTTCAAGCCTTCTTGACATTAAAACTTAGAAAAACAATGATGTTATCCTGTGTTTTCTCTAATCTTTTTCCTAATTTCTCATTTTTCAGGTGCACAATAAAGAACTGAAAACATGTAGAAAACATTGGGGAAAAATTTGTATTTATTCAAATGTCACACTTTGTCTCATGATTCAAAGGAATATAACATACGTAGATATATTGACTTATTCAGTCAGTGTATGAGTCACCTATTATGGGTATTATATTTTTCTAAGGGATAAAAAATGTAACAGCAATAAACATGTCTTCTCCCTTAAACTATATATGTTTGAGCTTAAATTTAATTATTAGGAATGTAAAATAGGTCAGGGAAATATAGTATGGTTCTTCAAGCACTGGAAAGGAAAATATAAATACTAACCACCTATGTCATTCCGTTCTAGAATATGACTTCCCCTGACAAAACAATCACACCGTCAGCTGTGCTCAGACTTCCAACATTACTAGATTTTAGATATAAGCATTGAGGTGATTTCTGTCTGCTTTAGGTTTCAAAAACTAGAGTTTTCTCATTTACAAAATAAACCAACACTTAAATATCACTCTTTGTTTTTCTTTTAATAAAACAGGAACTTATGTGACTCAGTCATTGTTCTTAGATGACCCAGGACAAAGTCTGCTATGACAATACCCCTTCTGCAGAAAGACTTGCTGTCTCTGTTGGATGACGAAGAAGTACTGTTGATGTCCTTTCTATCATAAATAGTAGACTACATTTTCACAGCTAGTGATCGGCAATGAGTGTGGTAGCATCTATTATTATCCATTAGTGTGCTGACTCTGAACACTTAAACACCTATGAATGTCTGAAGGAAAAATAAATATATTTTGTTATTACTAATACAATCTATTAATAAAATAGATTACTCAGTTATTTAGAAGTTTGACTAGGCTACTGGTTGTGATTCATATGTAAGTATATAAAAATAAGGAATAAAGCCGGGCGATGGTGGCGCAGGCCTTTAATCCCAGCACTCGGGAGGCAGAGGCAGGCGGATCTCTGTGAGTTCGAGACCAGACTGGTCTACAGAGTGAGTTCCAGGACAGGCTCCAAAGCCACTGAGAAACCCTGTCTCGAAAAACCAAAAAAAAAAAAAAAAAAATAAGGAATAAATGTTATTTTGAATTTTTGAGCCATTTTTACTATGCATTGTCAAAGGAGATTTTGAACTAGATACAAAATGAACTGATATTTACTCTTATGTATTTGTATTACCATGGAGATAACAATTTGAATAATAGGGAATTTATAATGTAATGGATTTATTTTTGTCTTGAGTTGCTTTGCTTTTATTCTCTAACCATCCTTTCTATCCCCAACAGATTGCAAGTCTCAGGATGCAAGGAACTTGAAATTTTTACTAAATTATGTCTTTATCAGAAGATCTTAAGTTAATAATGCATTTAATCCAGAAATAAATATGCAATGAGCCCATCACTTGGGATATTTCTAGATTGCCCATGGAGCTTGAATGTATCCAACTAGAGCAGTAACAATAGCAATATTCTCAGTGGAGACATGTCCCAGATCTTCCTCTGCAGATGCAGTAAATGATCCATGGCACCAATGAGTACAAGCATTTGGGGGCTGATGGTCCTCAGAATTCATCCTGTCACAGGCATACTTGTGTCATGCTCAAAAAGGGCTGGGCATCCATCCGAACCTACTTCTAGTGGCTTAGTGATCCTGCCATTTACATCATATGAGCAAAAATAAGACTTACTATGTAAGATGAACTCTAAAAGCAAGTATGTATCCTAGGACAGCATCATCGTCTTGGTTTCAGGCAAGATGAAGCACGTATGTCCATCAAATTGAAATAATTGTTTTGTGCACATATTTTTATGAAACCAATATTAGATGCTAATGTTCCCAATAAAATAGATATGAGACCATGTGTAAAGATTCTCATGTTATTGATATGGGTACTAATATATCTTTTTTAACACCACAGATGAATAAATTTGCAGTCTGTTTCCTTGGTCATTCAGCTGGTATCTGTTCTTTATTCTACTTTTTCTTATTTTAGAATTCAATTGCTTTACAGAGAAGAAAATGTCTTTTCACTTGAACAATGCTCTCTCTCTCTCTCTCTTTCTCTCTCTTTCTCTCTCTCTCTCTCTCTCTCTCTCTCTCTCTCTCTCTCTCTGTGTGTGTGTAATTATTATGCAAATAACTAAGAGAATGAAGACTATCTGTCTAAGATGGATTAAGTTAATATATGCAGTTTAAATATAATATGATCCTTAAGTATTGCAAACAACATAACCTTAAAGAAAAACTAGTTGTATTGTATTCTAGTAAGGACAGAGCATAAAACCAGCAACTAGTAAATACCCTGTCTTTATAATCCAAGCCGAAGATGTGCTTGTGTATGAATTCTTTGTTGTATTAGCTTGGCTGAACTTTATGTTCCCCCTTGACACCCTGTTGGTTTCCAGCATATGTGTGTGTAATTATGAGTGTGTGACCTTCTACTGTTTGCCACTTAAATAGCTTTTTCTTTGCCTTTTGCCAGCTGTACAAAGTGATGTTCCCAGGTATATTTTTGGTTCTGTCAGCAGTTTAAGTATCAGAACATAGTGTTTTTTCAAAGTCCTCCTTTCTTTTTCTGTTAAATTTCTGTGATTGGCTATGATTCATCATAAACCAAGTATGTGTTCTCACAATAACTTACTTTAACGTTTTTTAAATTTAACTCAGCATCCAAATGTGTATAGATCCGTGCAAAGGAGGGATAAGGCATATAAGAAATATGTGAGACAAAATGCATTGAAATAATTACTACATAATTTACTTATCCCTTTAGTACCCTTTGCCTAACAACCTGATCTGGCTACAACACTTGGAAAAGAATGACATTAATAGACTATTCTATACTCTGAACATGACAAAAGGGGAAGACAGATCTTAAAGTCTTAACACTTTCTTCTACAAAGTTAACTTCCTTTGGAACCTATATACACTTCTTTTGCCTTTGTGGATATTGTTTATTGTTAATTGGTTACTGATACCTATATGAATGTCTTCAAATTCTTCTAAATAGTGATTCAAACTGAAAAAAAAAACATGCCCCAGTTGTTAATGTATTTAGACACAATATCTTAGACATGTGAACTGTGTAGCTTGCCAAATCACAATGAATACTATTGTTCTTTAACTTTTTTTTTCTATCGATGATACTTTTCTTTCCCTGAAAAATGATAATTTCAAGTGGAGCCACCTTCAAACAATTGATAGCTTCAGTCTTATTATCAAATAATAACAATATTAAAAAGTCATGGTCTTGGACAGATTAAATTCTACATTTGTTTTAACTCTAGGAGTCTGGATGATCTGGTCTCTGGTTCTTGGTTGCCCAAGCAGTATCAAGTACGGATTACATTTTGTGAAGTAGGACTTAAGTCAAATATGACACTGGTTGGTTACTCCCTCAAGTTTTGTGCCATCATTGCGCTAGCATAATTTTCAGGCAAGACAGACTGTAGATCAAAGCCTTTGTAGTGTCTATGTTTCTTTTTGGTAGCCTGTAGAGTGTCTCCCCATTCGAAAGACACTAGAATATGGGGTGAAGTTTCTATGTATTACCTTCTTGACCTCTACATGTTCTCTGAGTTGTTTGCATGTTTTCTTCAGTAGCAGAGCTTTCCAGTCCATTTGCAAAGAGCAGACTATTACCTTGACAATATTTGGGTTGTTTATGGATTTCCATGGGACATCTTTGGTCATTACTTCCACTGGAAGCAACTCAGTCCTGGTACTGGTAACAAGAGATAGTCAGCTGGGACTCTGTCTCCCTCATTATTTGCAGACTTCACTAAGATCACCTTTTTATATTTATATATATTTTATATAAGATCACCTTTTTATATTTATATATATTTTATGTAAGATCACCTTTATATATTTTAAGAGATTTCCCCTGTATTACACCCTCAAATATCCCTCAATTCTAGCTGGCTCTCTCTGCATTCTCTCCCTCAATCTCATCTTCCCTCCTATTCGCCACCTGATCCTATCTCTCTCCAAAATCCCCAGTTCACTAACAAAATCTACTCAACAAGTCTTGCTCAGCCAGCATGGTATTGTAGTCATGTTTTGATTTAAATATTTACTATATTAAATGTAGTTGTTTTCTTCATATCTCAATTGTCTTTCAACTGGAGTAAAGAAAACTGGAAATCGTTGCTCCATAATATGATCCATGAGAATTCTCTTACAGTTCAATTCAGTGACTTCTCAAATTCCCAGGAGTAGATAACTGCCTGCCTCTCTCTCTCTCTCTCTCTCTCTCTCTCTCTCTCTCTCTCTCTCTCCCTCATTCACTCCGTGTGTGTGTGTGTGTGTGTGTGTGTGTGTGTATGTGTGTGTGTGTGTGCGCATGCGCATGCATTTGGGAGCTACATTCAAAGCACAGTATAGCAGTGTTACAATATCATTTTGATTGACATTCATGTGGATTATCATCATCCAATGAAAGCCCAGTAAAATTAGTCATTCAACTTTAATTCTGCCATAGTAGATATGAGTTATGTTGTTATCAAAATCTGTATCAAGCTTGGATTCTGTAACATTTTATAGAAACATTATTTGCCTTTGTTATATCATTCATAGTTTTGTTCTACAAATAAGAATTTTGGAAATTTAATGAGCTATGAATTTGCTTAATGGAATAATGTATTTAATGTTAAGACTTACAATGAATGGTCATTCTGTAAAATAGTGAAATGATTACTGCTTTTAATTCAAAACAGGTGAAAAAGAAGGCTGTGGCATATATGTGGCTATGTTCATATGACATATGCAGATTTTTTATTTAAAAAATTTTAACAGAGTAATAATTGATTAAATTTTATGTACAGAGTTAAGTAAGATTCATTTTACTTAGTTTACTATGAAAAGATTAAATTAAAAATTAGAGGTTCAGTGTATAAGTAGCAAAAACGGTGTATGTTTATGAGCACTTAATATATATTTAAATTACCCATTTAATAGATTTTTTTCATTCTGAAAACAATAAAAGTTAATGCAAGGGTGGGTATATCAAAATAACACATAATTACCTAAAGAAATGTTGTCACCGACCATTTGACATGTAGATATATGTGTTTTTAAATCTGTATGTAGAAAAGTGAGATGACCTTTTGGTGACAGCTAAGTAGTTTCTCCAAAGAAAAACAACTCAAGGATACAATTGTGTCTTATGAAGTCAGATATCACAGCTTTGTATGACACAATTGAAAGGAATTGTTAGAAATGACTATGGCTTGAATATGTCTTTCCAAATTGACACAAAGAGAACTTAGTTTCCTACACAAGTGTGTTGAGATTTTGGACTTTGGGGAGACATTTTGGTCATGAAGTCTCTTTCTTCTTCAGCATATTGATGATTAAGTCAAAGATTATGGGTGTAAATTCTTGCATTTCCTCCTACCCTGTGGAAAATAGCACTCAAGATACAATGCTACATACCTTTCTTGGACCCTTACAAAACACCAAACCCAATTTCATATTAAACTGGTGCTTCCTCTTTTCACAACAGTGAGTAAATGATTTTCTGCTGTGTAAAAATTATCCAGTCTGTGGTACAAATTTGCCAACAGAAACAATATGATAGAGTAGATAAGTTTACATAGTTTAGAAACATCACGATTGATAGCTGCTACTATTTTATGGTTGGTTCTTATTATATTGACTATTTGTGGCATATGTTCCCGTCACAAAACTCTGCATTGGGCCATTGGTAACAGTGATTCTCACAGTTCCATGGCTAATATTCTGCTTTCTAAAATTGATAGTTTCATGCTTGTTATTCATTTAATCTTTTCTTCTGTGAACTTTAGAAATTAAACTTTATCACAAACATGTAGATATAGCAGTAAACAGAACTGACAGAGGTTAGTGCTATACCAGGTGTAAGGAATGTGCTGATAATCACAGATACATTCTTGTAGAAAATGGAAAAAAAACGGCTCTTCACATGACTTTAAAAGAATTGTCATGGTAGATTATGTTATTTCATTACAGGAAACGCAGTAAGGGAAATAGTAAGAAATATACAATAAATTGTGTGTTCATAAGTGTACCTGACAACTGTGATTGAAAAACACAAATGTTTTAGCATTATAGGATTCTTCTTTAATCTCAGCACTCAGGAGGCAGAGATAGGCTGATTCATGTGAGGTTGTAGCCACTGTGGTTTACATCTTTACATAACCTGCTTTTGCCCAGTGAAAGCTAGGATCTGCTTCAAAAAAATACACACAACACAAACACTTAAGAACATAGAAAATAAAAATCTACATAGTGACATTAATTTAACTATTGAAAACCAGACTTTAAAAAAATGCTTAATGGGTGCTTCTTTCTTTCTTTCTTTCTTTCTTTCTTTCTTTCTTTCTTTCTTTCTTTCTTTCTTTCTTTCTTTTCTTTTTTTTTTTTTTCGAGACAGGGTTTCTCTGTGGTTTTGGAGCCTGTCCTGGAACTAGCTCTTGTAGATCAGGCTGGTCTCGAACTCACAGAGATCCGCCTGCCTCTGCCTCCCAAGTGCTGGGATTAAAGGCGTGCACCACCACCGCCGTGCGGGTGCTTATTTCTTAAGTGTCTCTGTGTGTATGGCCACTGAAAGGTAACGAAAAGGACAATGGTTAATAGTGATATTGTAATACATTATTGTATAACATTTAATAAGATAACCCAAAATCCACCTTTTGATTTCTCTACTTTCTAAAGATTAGTTTTCCTAAGTAATTTATGTGTATGACCTAGCAAAGAAGAGAGTTTTACAAACAACAGCAATACTACAGAAGGAAAGTTAAATACTAAATAAATAATTGTCAGAAAACCCAAAAGGTGTATCTCTTGTCATATAATGTGTATCTCAAGGTAATTGAGATTTCCACTGAGTGTTGAAATTAGAACACATTTGGAGGCTTCTGACAGTGTTCAGATTTTGTTTTCATCCTCTGAGATACTGCGATTCACTAGGGAAACCTAGCATTCCAAATGTGTTAGGAAATACATAATGTGTCAACACATTGTGACATGAAAGTGATGCTAGGAAAAGCTGTTTGGGCCTATTAATAACACAGAATCAGCTCATTCTAATAGTGGGAAAACAGGAGCACATTCGTTGATTTACTTTCCTATCCTTTCTTCCTACTCTATTGTTCCTGTCCTGTTCCTCCACCCTCTTCTCTATTTCCTTTAAGCCTCTTTTCCTTCCTACCTTCTTTCCTTACTTTATGTTTTTGTATGTTACGTTTTTTAAGTGAGTGGTACAATGAACTAAAGTTACGATGCTTTGTGTAGATTTTTTTTCTTCTGGGTAGTTATTTTCACAATATGTACGGCAATTCATTCACACGGTATTTTGGTTTTATTTACACTCCATCATTGTTCCTTTCTCAATGATCCTTCAACAATTCTTAATGTTGTCATTTAACTTAGAAAGGAAATAATAAACAACAAATGTCATGAACAGGTAACACAATCTTTCCACAAAATTGTAAACAAGCTCTGGTTTTTAAATCTGTTAGAGAAAGGAGATAATTGGTTTTAACTAGGTTTGTCATGGACTCTAGGAGAGAATCTGCTTTAATATAAAGAAATGTAACAATGAAATGGCTCTTAATATCACCTACTAGGCACGGAGATCAGTGTATCACTCAATCCTTATCAGAGACGTTTCTTACAGTAGATGGTTTTTAATGCACAGATTTTCAAAATGGACAATGTGCAAGGAGTGAGAAGGTTTAGAGCACTCAGCCTTAAATGGGACATCATTCTCCAACATCTCCTCCCAAAGCTCAAGAATCCATACAAAAGCGGAGGCCTAAATATTGTAGGAGACAGAGGCAGCAGATAACTCAAGGAAACTACAGCTTTCAGATACAACAAAAATGATGCACATGTGAAATCATAGAGACTGTGAGCAGACACACAACACCTGCGCATACTCAAGCCATACACAATCTCAGTACTGAGAAGGGGAAGTAGATACGAAGTCTCCTTTCTAATCAAGATGTTTGAAATTGATACATGATGGCAAAAGAGAAAATAAGTTTTCCACAATGGAGGGATGGCTCTGTGACCAGGTAAGCAGACAAGCAAAAAACATACTCCATGTTTTGTTTTTGTTTGTTTGATTTTTGTGTATCTTTTTTATTTGATTTTTATATTATTTGTCGGTCTGCCCTTGCTCTCATACCTGCAAAGTGGAAAAACGTCAGTCTGTATCATCAAGAATCAATACTCTTCTTGTCTTACTCATAGGTGACACCGCCTGCTATATCTTTGGTGCCGTTACCCAGACAGTCAAATTGTGCCGACATTTATTACCTTGATTCCATTACATCACTTGATTCCTTATGTCTATAGCACCCTGAATAAGGGACAAATAACTACCTTTAGAACCACCAAGGATATCACACCACAGCCTTTTTATGACTACGTCACCACCACAGGTCCTAAGCATGGTGTAAGCACTTTCTTCCATTTTATAAATAAGTGTTGTGGAGGAATGACATTGAAGAGGAAGATGACATATAACAAGGTGACCCACTGAGAGTGATAACAGTAATCACAAGCAGATGAAAACTCACAGCACACTTGTCACCTAAATTTAGTGCAGAAAGAGGAAGTTCTGTGGGATTTGGTTCCCCCAGAGCAGCTTGTTTTTCATTTAGTTTGCTCTTTCATTGTTATTATAAATTGAAATTAATTTATTTCTTCAATCACATCTTTAATATGCTAACATATGTCAAATGTGTCCAATTTCATTGAACAGTTTGAATTCATTCTATTTTAATCTTATTGACTATATTGATCTCATTCTACTCTTCAAACAACACAGCCAAAAATATGCTATCCATTTCAGCCAATGAAACCTCTGGGTGAAGGTTAATTACAAGGTTTCTAAATGAAACAACTGAAAAGAGACAATGATCAATTGAAAATAGGACTGACAGAGTGTGTGCATTTTCCTTCACACCATAAGGGGAGAATTACAAGCCACAGATGCCAGTTCCCTGTCACCCATCCCAGCTGGGGTTGCATTTAGTTCCACTGTTTGGTGCAACTTGGATGTGAAACTTGCTTAACTATCCTTGTATTCTGAGGGCTTTGCTTGCAGCAAGGATCCGAAGACTCCCTCGGCTATGAAGAAGAGTTCAATTTATTATTATTTGACTCATGTAATATGTAGTTAACTTTAGGATGGTAAGAAAAAATAAGTCATTTTTAAAATATCCTTCAAGCTAGAAACATTATAGTAACTGCTCTCTCTCTCTCTCTCTCTCTCTCTCTCTCTCTCTCTCTCTCTCTCTCTCTCTCTCTGGCACTTTTTCAGGGCCAATCTAGCTATTTGCTATTCCACAGTTGCTTCAGGAGTCTGCTGTGGCAGCTGGTAGCGCTTCTCTGATGGCCAGGCTTCCAGGAAACGGCAGAGCTAAAGCTAAACCTAAAACAATCAGCTCAATCCTATTAACACATTACTGCCCCTTCCCACTTTCTTCTATTGCTTTCCAGAAAGCATCTGTCTTTGTCGCCTCCATTTTCCATGCACAGAGTCATTTCTAAAGTTCACAGCTTCCTGGTTCTGTTCTCTATTTAAAAACGTGTTTTTTCACACAAGCATCTGGCTGACAACCTCTCAGATAGAGGTATTGTCTACCATTTAACATTAGTCATTCTTCATTTTTGTGTGTGTTTGGGGGGGTGTGTGATTCAAGACCTTCAGAGAAAACTTGAAACTGTAAATAGTACTGAGTCCTGGATGTGCTATTTTTGTTTTTTCTCTATATGCATACCTATGGTAAAATTTATTCAGCACAAATTAATCACAGGAACAATTAAAAATTTTAAAAATAGAACATTTATAAATATAGTCTCTAATAAACATTATGTGAATGTAGCTTTTCTTCTCTCTCTCAAAGTATTTTATTTTAGCCATTCATTTAATCTGGCGATAGGTAATAAAATGCCTGACAGATGAGATGAGGGCCCTCTGAGTACATATCTCCATGAAGATGTCCAAACTGATCTGTTCACGGATGCTAAGCAGACACAGACCTGGTTCATGTTTGGCTGAATGATGGAGGTAAGTGAGTGACTTTGGCATTGGTTTTAGACAGTTGCTTGATTTAAGCACTGTCATTCTGTGACAGTAGATCAAAGGGACTTCATGAAGGCTAATCTTATACAGCGTGTTTACATGGAACTCAGTCATGATTAATATGTCAGGTAGGGCATAGTGGGTTAATGTGCTGTATCATCATGCTACACAATACAGCAAATAATTTAAAACTTACATCAAGGATTTCCCATTTTAGATTTTCAGACCATGGTTGACAATGGTTAACTGAAATGACAGAAAGTAAAGTAATGAATAATTTGTCCTGTCTGTTGAGAATGTGTGGCTTGCATACTGGGCAGTGACGAACATACAAGAGGGATAGAAGCAAATAATAGAACATGAAGTCAGGTAACAGCCCTAGAGACACACAACTGTAATAACCTCTTCTTCTGCTAGATAGAGCTTATTCGCTAAGTTCTTAGGCTGTGATAGGATAATTTATGTTTTTCTAGAATAAGATTAACTTTCCTTTTCTGAATGCTTGCACTATTTAAAACTTCTTGTCTTCCATTTATATTGTATATTTATCTATTATGAGTAATAAGGTAGATTTCAAGATACTTGGACAACTACTGTTTCTTCAAAAATTCAAGTTCTTATTCAAATACATTTATACTAAGTTTTTAGATTTTATGTATCAATGTGATGATTTATATAAAGAAAACATTAATATATATTCTTCTTCTTCTTCTCTCTTAACACTAGGGATTAATTCCAAGGCTTTAAATAAACTACAGAAGTACTGTTCCAATGAGCTAAACTCTCAGCTCACTTATCCTTTCATATCACTTAAATTTTAATCAAATGTAATTACATAATTACTTTTTCCCCTATTCTTTCCCCAACTCTTTCTATGTACTGCTTCACCTTCTTAAATTTACAGCTTCTTTTCATTAACTTTTATTGTTACATGCACATGTACACACATGCATACATGCATGTGTATATTACATACTGCATGCCACAATCATATATTACACTACATATCTTACAACCTGAGGAGCCTCTTTGGTGTTGTTTATGTGTATCTTATTTCAAGACTGACCATTTAGTATTGAATAGGCCATTAGTGTACTTATGTTTGAGAGATGATAATACTTTAGTCTCAGTGGTAAGTAATTGCCTATAGTTCTTCATCTAAGGGTGGAGCCTCATGAAATTTTCTTCATTCACACTGAAATGGCAACAGGAGCTATCACTCCAGATTTTGTTTAAGCAGGCATATTGTTGATATTTCATGGGTGAAGCCTCACCATCACATATCTACAAGAAACAAACATTAAGCAGACTTGCTCCTTTGTGGCTCTCATGTCTGCCTTAAGTATTAGATATGGGGGTGGTGTTTTACATTCATAAATTGGGACTGAGCACCCCATTGTCAACTATCTGCGTTTTTAAACCTAACCTTTCACCGATGGTTAGGAAGTTCATACATCTTAGAGTAAAACATCTAAATACCACTTTCTTTATATCAGTATAACTGCAAAACTGTATTCTAAATACTTGACTCCACAGATAAACATAGCTCTCACCTTTTATCAAAAAAAAGTGGATAGACCATTATTACATTAAGAATTTAATCAGTGAGAGGGGCTTTAACTGGCAGTCAATATATAATAAGATGGAAAGAATATGAAACAAAAAATACCAGTGTTACTTAATAATGTTTCAAGGAATTATAATTTTATATTTATCAAAATTATTCTTATATTTGCATCTGGATAAAAATAAACACATATGTGTGACAATTCCTTCCACAAACGCAGAGACAAAACTAAAAATCATGAGGACCAGGTACGGGAAACCTCTGTTCCAGTGTTGCTTAGGGTGTCTGTTTGACTCCCAAAGCAATATAGAGTGCCAATATTGGCCTTGGGTGCATCTCAGAGGTTGAAAGGAAGCCCTCATTTCTGAAGACACATTGAATAAAGGACCAGGATTGTTCAAGTTGGATCGAAGCTGAAAACCCAAATTTTGTGGTCTAGCTTCCATAGTATCATAACACACTATAGAAGCTGCAAAAAGAGAAAAGCAATTAATAGTCCTATGACTATGAACCACAACAATGACCAATATATCCACAATACTACAATGGGTACACTCACATTTTGGTGGTAACTCCCACATGACTAAGTGAGTTTGTGCCATTCAACAGGGAGAAAAATAATGCCTGGTACTAGAAATTAAATAATTCCCAGGGCTGGTGAGATAATGAGTTTTAGAAGAGAATCTGTCTGCTTCAACCACTCCCATAGACCAGTATAGTTCCTCAGCTACATTTTTAATCTTATACAGACAGACAAGTGCAACTTGTCACTGCTCTACAAATGAGCTATCTCTATGGCAAATGGAGACTGTCTCAGAAAATGATAGCTATCAATGAACTGTGCTGTGCCCCTCCTCTGTGGATCCATGTAAATCACATGTCCTGCATCTGTGGTTCAGGGAGCATCACAAAAGAGGGTATGGGAAGATTGTGAGGATCAGAATTCCAATAATTCTGCTGTCGGACTGCTTTTAGAATTGGTACATAAACAAGATTCGAACAATAGATACATCAATAGACATGCTAAAGCAGAAGCAAGAAAGTTTCGGGGAATCTCAAACCTGGACAGCAAACTACAGGCAAATAAAGAGTGCCAAGAGCTAGAACTAGTCTTCCCAGGAATGAGTACTAGACAGACTATCTAATACAAGTGGTCAACTCAAAATTAATACACACATAATCCACTGCAATGGAATTAGTTGTTTATATTTATAAATTTATATATAATCACCCTCAAAGAATAAGAGACTATAAATTGAAAGTAGAGAAGCATTAGAAGGAGTGGAAGGAAGAGTATCTTATTAGGGTTTCTATTGTAGTAAAGAGACACAATGGCCACAGCAACTATTTTTTTTATTATCAAAATATTTTATTGGGAGTATTCATTGTGCATGTGATAAGTTTCATAAAGACAGGCTATTTTATTCTATGTTTGTCTCTGCTCCTTTCTCTTCCTTGCCATCCCCTTCAACCCTCTCCCATGGTCCCAATGCTCCCAGTTTACTAAGGAGTTTGAGCATAGGAGACCTCATAACCTACCCCCACTGTGACACACTTCCTCCAATAAAACAGCACCTACTCCTACTAGGTCTCACCTCATAATATTGCCATTCATTATTGGTCAACAATTAAAAAATATGAGTCTATGGGGGACATATTTATTCAAACCACCACAAAAAACATGGAAGGGACTAGAGGAAGGTGAACAAAATAATTGTACTGTAATTTAAAGTGAAAAAAAATTATTGAAAATTTTTCTTTTGGTTTTTTGTTGAAAATTTAAGTGCCCAAAGATTTTTTAAATTGATTAAAAAAAATCCTCCTTTATTTTGCTTGATGTGAGTGGAGTATAGCTCAGAGATGTTATAACTGGATGGTAGTCTTTAGTTCTCAGTGTATCATGAATATTCTTTCAATTTTATCTCCTCCTATTATGGCAAAAAAGAAATTCTGTGCTTCTATCTTCATCCTCATTCATGTTCAGTTGGTTGTTATTTCCTGGGAGATTGATGCTTGTTTTTAATCATGGAAGCTATGCATTCACTAACATATTGTTCATTTCCCACCAAGACTTAATACAGTCAACATAGAATAGTTAATATATGAACATATATTTGTTGAATGCCAGCTCATACTCACTATTTGGATACATATCAAACAGACCACACTTTTTTTTTCCAGAATTTATAACATTGTCATGAAAGTGATCAGTTTAACTTTTATAAACCATATCGAGGCAGACTTGCTTAGGAATCTCATAAGTTCTCTTTGTGGAAGTAATAAATGATTCATTTCAATAGGATATGTAAAATCATCTGAGACTTCCAGCAAATCACATTCCTTTCTTCCATTTCCTTGAAAATTTTAAACCACAAAATGACAGCAGGTCTTAGTCCAATAAAGGAGGGGTTCATAGTATTATTCTTCAATTTTGTGTCTTGGTTTCCTCTACAAATTGATCATGTTTGGGCAGATACTGTTAAATATACAGACAGTAATTTAAACTTGATGCAGAGCCAGCAGTCATATTAATGTCTAGACCAGGTTCACTTTTTGGGTTTGGCTAGGTTCATATTAAAAACCAGAAGGTTATAGGTTTAAGAGTTGGGCAGAATTAAAGAGCCTTGTAGCTAGGAGAAATACTGTATCAAAGAGCTTGCATTTCACAGAGCTTGGAATCTAGGGAACATGTCCTGAAGTAAATCATTCTAAGTAAAATAAACAAGTCAAACAGTGAAAAATGCGACCTTTTTTCCTCTTATGTGATCTAAAGACAAAAGATCTGAAAGCAAAAATGTGACATAAGTGGAAGCTGAATGGGGAGGTGTCATGAAGGACATAGGGATATAATAGTGGAGTTGATTCTCATTGTTTCTGCCTTTCTAATGTCGTCATGAATTGTATCACACTCTACAGGTACCAAAATCAGTAAAAATTAATATAATTAAATACTTTTACCTACAGTAATATGTGAACCCGAGCACAACAGATTGGAAGTGTTAGGAGCTGAATAAGCTGATTTTTCAATAAAGAGACCTAACAGTGATTGTATAAGCCCCCCAGACACCAGTGATGCCTGGCTATTCTGTTACTTCCTAAGTATGCTTAGATGAGTATACTTGTGATTTTCTTAGTCTTTTTCCATTTAAACCAGGACAATAGCAACTATGATCGGTGCCTAAAATCAATCTAATAGTGAGACATAAGACTATTTTTGTATTTAACTGTTCTTTGGCTTTGGCCGGTAAAAAACACTTTAGACTGTGTTTGGTTTGCTTTTTCACTTTTGTAAGAATCTTTTTTGAAGGCAGTTGCTGAGGTGTGGGTGGTTCACTGAGACGTGCAGGCCATCTGCTGTGACCATCACTGAGAAGATTGCCTTTGATAAGAAAATAAATCCTGAGAACTTTGGTCTGACCCAAATGGACAAAAATGTCTGTCAAAATAAGACAAGCTCTCTTTACTGGCATGTTTTAGTAGAGTTGTCCAGGAAGAGAAGCATCATCAAAATGCATTTAATTTGATGATAGGAACAACTTGAAAAGCTAGTATTTTCTGTTTCTTCAGAAATCATCATTTAGTGTACAGTTTAATGTTTCTCTTCAAATATCCTAAATGCAAATTAATGTTGGGATGTGTTATTTGAGAACACGCAGCTGTCTAACAGAAATATTTTAGGATTTCTTTACTGCTTTGAGAAGATCTCTGTCTTTAGCTATCAAAACAGATCTGATTGTGGTGAAGAGAGTGTGTTCTTAGCTTTCAGAAATGAGCTTCAACATGCCTGTGGTTAGTTAAGTTCTGACTATGGGTGAAAACATATTCTTCTGGGTTACATTGTTTGATTTTTCAGTAGATAATTTTTCAGAGCATAATTACCATCTACTCATTTACCTTAACACATGATGCTAATAATGATGGATAAGTGTTACTTATACCATACAACTTTTCTTTTTCAAAAATGTATTTGCATATTTAAATTGAGAAAAAGCAGTGTTCTCAGCATAAACATCTATTGTTTTAGATAGAAAGGTATTGAGCTTTAAATCTTTTCTTAGTTTCCTGAGAATTTAATTCAATACATTTTGGTCATATTCGTCTCCTACAACTCCTTCCTCCTTCCAGAATTTCACCCCTTCTCTACCCACTCAAATTTATGCCCTCTATAAAAAATCATCAATTGTGATTTGTACTACTAATATATTCTCGGCTGTGTATGGTTTGATCTACCTGCACAGTGCTACACCCTTAAGTAGAACTGATGCGTCTCTCTCAGAAGTTATCTATCGCCAATCAACCCCTTGGTGAGAGGAGACAACTTATGCTCCTCTCCCTTCTGCACATTTGGATCTTGAATAGATTAGGCTTGTCAAAATTTATGTACGTTGTTATATCGCCACCAGTGAGTGTATTGAATGTCACATGGTATCCGGAAGACATTGTTTCCTTTTAGCCATTCACCGCATGTCGCCTGATTTGACTGCTGGTTTGCAACTATCCCCCTTTACGTTAGCCTTTATCCCACTATTTTCTATCACATCTCCCTTGAAATGCCTCACCTATGACTTCTTACTAATGTCTTGATTTCTATGGGTCTTCCATGTGAAACGCACTTTTCTAAAGATTCAAAGCTGATATCCACAAATGAGAGAAATCATTGGACATCCTCATCCAGAGTGACTGTTGCTAACCTCTTCTATTTACCTGAAACTCTTATAATATTATTTTCCTAACAGTTGAATAATATTCCATTCTGCAATTGAACCACACTTTCTCTATCCATTCATCAGTTGATGTGCATCTGTGTTGTTCCGTTTTGAATTTTTCTTTAAAAATCTAAATTATTTAATTGCTGATATTTTCAGATGTGTTTTGAATGCTCTCTTTGAATAATTTATCTATTTTTATTATTTTATTGATAGTTTAAAATAACATTTTATTTAATTTATTATATCTCATTGCACAGTTTAACTTTTATCTCCATAATTTCTTCTTCTTCCTCTTCTTCTTACTTATTTGGGGTTTAATTTGATTTGCCATGATGAATTTCTTCTTATTTATTTTAATTTTCCAGAAATGAGACCCACAGCACAATATTAGGCAGATTTTGGAAATCCTGAGGAAGAGGAAAGGAAGGATCCTAGGAGTCGGAGGGGTGAAGTATATCATAAGAAAACAGCCCACAGGATCAACTAACCAGGGGTCATAGGAGCTCGCAGAGACTGACCCTAAAATGAGGGAGCCTTTGTGTATCTGATCTAGGTCCTTTGAGTATATATTATCATTATGCAGCTTGATGTTCTTATGGGACATCCAGCAGTGGAATCAGGGGCTATCTTTGACTCTTTTGCCTGCTTCTGAGACCCTTTGTTCCCATTGGGTTGCCTCATTCACCCTTAATGTGAGGAGATGTGGCTAATCTTAATGTAGCTTGCTATGCCAAATTTGGTAGATGTCCCTGGGAAGATTGCCGTTTTCTGAAGAGAAATGGAGGAGGAGAGGATCTGTGAGTGATGGCAGGTGACATTTGGAGGGAGGTACTGGGAAGGGAGGAGGGATGGTATTACATGGATGATATTACAGTCAGGATGTAATGTATTATCAAACAAATGAAAAAAATACAAACTTTTGTTTAACTGAAAAATAATGACAATTAAACTAACTTTTGTGTTGTGAAGAGTTCTTTCCATTTATGCTGTTTTCTGCATGAAAAACATCATCTAGCAACCTGTTATTCAGAACTGAATATATGGAAATGAATTATTATTTGCTGAGAATATTGTTATACCCTAATATTCAATATGGCTTTTATTTGTTTTTAGTTTCAAGTAGGTTTTTGCTATACTACTCATGCAATTGTGCTCATTGGTAGTGTAAAAATGAAACAATGTACCTTGCATTAGCAAAATTTTATATTTGATTATTTATTTCAAATATGTCTTAAAATTTAACTGACTTGTTTCTTCATGGCTTATTTGCTCTTATTCTAACCTGGTATATTCTTCAGTTTCTACAATTTGGTGTTCAATTATGAAAACTCAGTTTCTTCATCCCTGCTGACTCAATTACTTTTGTAAGATTGCCTTTCTTTTCAGTCGTCAGGCATTTTTTTTTCACAAAATTGAACATATTTGTAGTAAATTTCATAGCTTTTATTTTCTAAATCTATCTAAACCATATCCTGCTCAATTGTTCATATTATCACTAATAAGTTATCTCAACTGTGTTTGTGAACATGCTCATGTACATTCCACTCACCTGTGAGTGTGGGCTTGGGTGTGTGTTTGTTTACTTGTTCTTTTTATTCAGTTTTTTATAATGCACATTTTAATTGTAACTACAGTTTCTATTATTTTTACCCATACATTATATGCATTAAAAATGTATTCAGTAATTGTCTACTTTTTTAAAAGAGAACATTAATTTGCCAACCACACCAACAGTTGTTATGAAGATTGTCAAGTTTTCAACCCATCTCATTATTTTTTACTCCCATCCATCATGCTCCATGTAAGTGATTTGAGGATTGGCAATGAATCTGAAGTTTTATCCAGTCATTGTATGAAATTGTTATTTATCTTTTTTTATTTTTTCCAGTTGTATCTGGGTATTTTAAATACATACTGATGTGCACACATACTTCTCCTGAGGTATTTTAAGATAAATTAGAATATGAATAGTGAAATTTTGGAATGTTAATATACTCTGTGCCTCTTGAGTCAACAACAACCTTTACTGAATGATCAAATAATTTCATTTTCCTGGGTAAGCTTGCAATGAAAATTCAATTAATAAATGGGAAGTAGTAAATTAATTTTTATATTATAGGTATCTAATAGTTTACAAATATGCTTCTTGAAATCATATGAGATCAAGATAAATGCATAGGAGTGGATAAAGAATTCAATGAATTAGATCACTGGCTCTGGCTGCTATTTCAGAGGATCAGGGTTCAATACCGACCCCCACATGGTGCTCGGAACTGTCAGCAACTCAAGTTCACAACGTCTGCCTTCTGGTATTTTCTGAGATCAAATACATACACAGTGCATGAAAATATAGCCAGAAACACATGTATAATTAGAAAAAATAATAGAAAATTAATAACCTTTGAACATGAAGTGAGTGAAACTGCTAAAAGCATGTGAAACTGCATTGAAGAAATAAATACTTATAAATAAATAACTTTTGCTTTCATACTTTATTTTCACTACAGAGAACAAGAAGAAAGAATAGGTATTTTGGACAATTATGCTTTAAACACATAAATAAAAACAAATGAATGTCTGTTATTTGTAGATGAACACACTATGTTATGGGAAAATAATTAATAATTGCTTTCATTTAGCAATTATACAAGTATATTATGCTTTTACAAGAAATTTTCTCCAACTTGAGTTATTTTACAAATGTACACCAAATATAAATAATTAAAAAATAAATTGCAGTACAGATATTGGAGATTACAATGCAATGTTGTAAGGCAGTTGGAGTTGGAGGGTCTTCTGTTTATGTGTTGCTTTCATTGGTCAAATAAAGAAACTGCCTTAGCCTTTTGATAGGACAGCAGCTTAGATAGGTGCAGTAGAGTGAACAGGATGCTGGGTAGAATTCAGTCAGGCAGATGTCATGGCTCTCCTTTCTGAGACGGATGCAGGTTAGATTCATCCCGGTAAGCCACAGTCAAGTGGTGATACAGATTATTAGAAATGGGTTGAATAAATATGTAAGAGCTAGCCAATAAGAGGTTAGAACTAATGGGCCAGACAGTGTTTAAATAAATACAGTTTCTGTGTTATTATTTCCGGGGCTAAGCTAGCCATGCGGGAGCCGAGCAGGACGAAAGCAGGCCTGCTCGCCTCATCACTACAGGCAGTCAATAAATTGTTACTCTAGTGAGGCAAATTAATAGTTCTGTTAAGGCAAGGTAGCTTTGTAGTGAGAGTAGCTAAAGTCTTATTTAACAAAATCTCTAATATATTACAAATTAATTAGTTTCCACCATCATGTTTTACAATAGATCTTCTAACTTGTTTGCCAAACATATCTGTTATATTCTAGCCTATGACCTATATCTGAAATTCAGATAATTTGTAGTGTTGAATTACAAGAGCTCTTTTCAGAAGGGATTCAAAGACATTTTGTTCAATTTGAGATTCAGGAAATATAGATTTCGATGAAACCAATAAAGTGACCTTCAATCAACACTATATTTGTTTTCCTGGCTGATGCTGTCAGAAATATTGTGAGCAATAAAGAGAGAATAATCACACAGATAGACAAGAAAGAGTGAGATCTTAAAATAAATAACCATATGCTCTAGTTTCTGAGAAAGAAAATCAACATTTCAGATAGAATGAGAAATATCTTTAAGGAAGTAGGGCATGGCAGATAGAAGAAAGAGACAAGGAAATGGAAGGAAAAGCAATATTTAAATAGTTTTTTTGAAAATAGTGTCACATTAAATTAAAAATCATTATTGTACAATATAACAAATTTTCTTTTTACCTTTCAATTAAATGGAAAGAACACTATTGTTTTTTTTCCTTTTGATGAACGTTAATTATCAAGTAATATTTGTTACCCATCATTACAGATGAGTACAAAAGCCTTTTGAATTTTTGATTGATTTACATATGATTACATATATGATAAATTGATATTAAGGTAGATACAGAACTTACTGATCATCTCATCAATTTTCCAAGAAACAGAAAATTTCTATTGATTCTTGAATAGAAACTTGATATTTTCAAAGGATTTATTTTAGAGTATGATTTAAAATGTATTAATTCATAGAAAATGTGGAATCAGTTGATATTCTACCTAAGGCTGATTGTAAAGTCTGAATTTGTACATGGTAAATCTATGCATGTTTTCTTTGTCAATAGCCATGAGTGTTTGAGCTTGATAATTCATGCTAAAGCACAAGATCAATGAGAAAGAAAAATGGAGTAAATGACATGTTAGCTGTTGACTAAAGCAGCTGACCTGAATTTTTCAAAGGAAAAGGAAGAGTTCTAAACACAGGATCATGTAGGACTCAAGAAATCTTGTTTCTTTGGAAAGCATTGCCTCCAAAAAAATTATAGTTAATAATAGACATTAAGTTCAGAAATATGAAAGAATATTTTAGTCAGGGAACAATTGCAAAGTACCATCACAGGAAGGACGTTCACCTCATTTAAGGTCATGTTATGAGATTTGTGTCCTGAAGGATGGAAAATTAGGGGGAATAGCAGTGGGAGACAAGATAGAATGAGCAGCATTGCTACATGGTCCTTTCGAAAGTATGGCTGAATATAGAAACTAAAAGCATCTGGATTTTTAGTAGAATCTTATCAAACCATTTTACATCTGTGGCCATTGTACTCTTGATTCTCAAAACTGTGGTAATCTGTATTAAATCTTTTCAGGATTACGTTCTTTAACATTTTGTGATGGATAGAGAGACATAGTGCCAAAATGCCTGGGGTGTATGTGCTATTTGAGTGCCATAGAATTTGTCCCCTGACATTGGAAGACTTCTCATTGATGCAATAGTCCCCTGAGCTTTCAACACAAGAGACCAAAACAGAGTCCTTGCCTCAGGGTTCCAAAGCACAGAAGCCACAGGTAAAGGGTGAGTGAAAAGATAAATAAATGTATTGACTACCCAGAAAAGGAGCTGTTCAGATAGTAATCCTGAAAGCAACACAAAGTGTTTTAACTTGACTTGGACCAACAGTGGCTATAACTGCCCAGCAAGAGGAGTCTCCATGTCAATTTCTTTAGTTCAACCTTTCTTCTCTGTCATTCTCTCTGTCTCTCTCTGGCTCTGTCTGTCTGTCTATCTGTCTGTCTGTCTGTCTCTGTCTCTGTCTCTGTCTCTGTCTCTCTGTGTGTGTGTGTGTGTGTGTGTGTGTGTGTATGTATGCGTGTTTTAAAAGTTGTCCATGGTGGTGGCACACACCTTTAATCCCAGCACTTGGGTGGCAGAGGCAGGCGGATCTCTGTGAGTTCGAGTCCAGCCTGGTCTACATGAACTAGTTCCAGGACAGGCTCCAAAGCCATACAGAGAAACCCTGTCTCGAAACCCCCACCCCCCAAAAAAAAATTCCCTCATATTCTCATCCCCCTATCCCCTAGCCTATCCAGTTAGGGGAGGAATGGAGAGGAAGAGCAAAAGATAAAATGATATCTTGAAAAGGAAGCCATTATATACCCGCTGCAAGGTAAATCCCCAGAAATCCACAAAGATGACCCCAGCTGAGACTCCTAACAGCAGTGGAGAAGGTGTCTGAACTAGCCTTCTGTAATTAGATTGGTGACTACCCTCTCATCATAGAGCTTCCATCCAGTAACTGTTAGAAGCAGATTCAGAGATCCACAGGCAAGCACTGTGCCAACCTCCTGGAGTCCAGTTCAAGAGAAGAAAGTGGGATTATGTGGTCAAGGGGGATGAAGATCATGATGGGGAAACCCACAGAAACAGCTGTCTCTAGCTTCTGGAAGCTCATGGTCTCTGAACCAACAGCTGGGGAGCCTGCATGGGAAAAAAAAAGTTGGCCCCCTGCATGCGGGTAACAGTTTTATGGCTTGGTTTGTTTATTGGGCCCCTGATGGTGGTACCAGGATCTATCCCTAATGCATGATCTGTCATTTTGGAGCCTAATTCCCTGTGGTGGGATACCTTGCTCAGCCTTGATGCTGGGAGGAGGGTGTTGGTCCTGCCTCATTTTGATGTGCCAGGCTCTGTTGACTTTTCGTGGGAGGCCTTAAACTTTCTAGGGAGTGGGTAGTGGGTGGAGTGGGAGTAGGGGAGGGTTAGAGGGGCAGAATAAGGAGATGGAGAAGAAAATGTGGTTGTAAAATGAATAAAAATGTTTAAAAATAAGGGTGGCAAAGTCACAGAGGGACAAGCAGTCATGAGCTGCCAACAACCAGCGCAATGTAAACCATGTGTTTTCAAGTACTGTTAAAAAGTTCTGTGAAAACAGAGTTTAGAATAATAAGTCAGAATATGTGAAAAAAAACATGTTATCAATTAAAACCACAACGTTTTAATGACCCTGTCATTGTTTTAGTTTCTTCCTGTGTAAGAGGTGTGAAATTGGAAGCATTTCTCCAATTTCTTTAACTGATTTAATGCCTATATCTAACCCATCAGTCATGAATAGATGTGCATGTACTGAAACAAAAAGTTATTCGTGATTGACTGCAAGATGTCGTCACTGCAATACTAGGAAATGGATCAGATATTTTTAGAATAGAAAAAAAGAAACTTTTTGGAGGAGTTTTTGTAAATGTGGTAATGAGAGTAACTTGAAGTTCTGTACAGATTTTTCCCCTTATTTTCATAAAACTGAAAATAAGTGTCAAGTGAAAAAGAGGGCTGCAGGAATATGTAGGATTTGTCAAAAAAGTAAAACTTGAAAATGAGAGATTTTCTATCAAATGGGAGCATAAAACATGAAAAAGGAGGATCATGCGACCTTAGTTGGTGTAAATATGTACAATCATCTACACAGGCAGAATAATATAATCATAACAATAATAGTAATAAAAGTATACAGTTTTACATTTTAGGAGTTGCTGCTCCACAGGCAAATAAAAACAGGAAGTATGTTGATAAATGCATTAATGATAGGCCAATGAAGTAAACTTGGTACAAATTGAATTATAGATAGAAAAAAAGGACAGGCAGCAGAAAAAAAAATGGTAGGATAAATGTACAGTGTTACTTCTTTAGATTCAGAAAATTTTTGGAGTCAATATACTTGAGAGCACAACTTGAATGATAGCAATAAATATAAATTCTTGAGTTTGGTTCATGATCAAAATTCAGTTGCTGACAAAAGCAAGGTGTCCCATATGTTCATTCATGGTAGTTACGTCAGAGGTTAGATGAAACATCTTTGGGTTAGAGAATATCAACCAATAATACCAGAATGTCAAGTGACTACTGGGAAATACACTTTCATTTAGAATAAAAATGGTATGTCAGTAAACCATTTTGCCAAAATGTTTAAGAAATACACACACAGAGATAATTCCAACAGTATACATATACTTCCAACAATATTGACAAGTGATTGAATAATTTGGCAGCATTAGTTTCATTAGCTTCAAATGTGACATTCATACACTTCATTATTGCCATTGTAGCAGAGCTATTTCTTTGGGGTTGGGGATATCTAGTGCCATGTTGAACCACAGTAGCTCTGATCCTGAATGAGACCTTAATGAGATAAGGCCTATTAACAACCCCTAGTGGAAGGAGAAGGCTCACAAAGCTAATCATAACACTCATTTTCCTAGGACTATATAATACAAACAACTGAATAGATGGAGTTATTTAGAGATTCAGTTACTCAGGGACTGTAATTCAATGTTTAAATTCATTAATCCATTACCGGTTGGAGGAAGTCAACTTGTTGATTTCTGGCCACTCAGCCCAGAAAGAATCACACAGAAATGACATTATTTAAATCACTTTTTGGCTTATTAGCTCTAGCTTCTTATTGGCTAACACTTACGTATTAATTTAACCCATTTCTATTATTCTGTGTATCGCCACGTGACTGTGGCTTACCAGCTAAATTTCCAGCATCAGTCTCCAGCGGGGCTAGATGGCTTTTCTCTAACTCCTCCTCCTTTCTCCCAGAAATCAATTTAACTTTTCCCGCCTACTTCTATTCCCTGGGCAGGGCCAAGACAGTTTGTTTATTAACCAATGGTATTCATGGCATAGAGAGGGGAATCCCACATCAATTACCACTACTGGTTCATGCTCCTCCAAGGACATGTTTATGTCACATTATGTTTCTGGAGTGGAAATTCTTAGGGCTCCAACTGCCATCATGCTGTCCAAGTTTCACTATGTTATACTGAAAACTGACTGATTCATCAAGTTAGACATGGGCTAAATCTTATCATTAGTTTTTTTTTTTTGTGTCCTTGCTGTGTGAAGTAAATAGACATGCTTTTTTCATCTTTCCTTTAAAAAAAGGGCACTCACTATAGTTTGATTAGGTATAATTGATGTCAAACAAAATCATGTATTGACAGTTGACAGAAATGAACTGATTGACTGACACAAACAAGGACACTTTCTTTCCTTATTTCCCCATATTCGCTAAGAGATAAACTAGGTACAATGGTTCCAAGTGAAGGCAAAAAAATGCAAAAATTTAAACAGTGGCTTCAGTTAGAAAAAAATAATGAAGAACCTGAGGTAACTAAATGTTCAAGTAAAGGATACATAACTCTCTGCCAAAGATTTTCTACAGAAGATTTATTATTCCATAGAAAGATTTTCCCTTTTATCTTCACTTTCCACTTATGTAATGAAAAAATACAAAATTGAAATGTATTACCCGATGAAATATTATTTCCTTTTCTTTTTCTCTTTCCTTCCTTTATGTACCCTACCACTTCATTTTCACTGTATTGACTCTCTCCACCCTGCTCTCTCTCATTGCCTTTCAATCCATGCTAGGCTAAGAACTTCTAGAAATCAGTAGTTTTGAATTCATTCAGTGATTGTAGGTGTTATAATCCCAGCAGAGAGACAGAATTCAAAAGTTGGACGGATATGCATATTTTCAATGGATATGGTCACAGGTGCCTGAAAGCACAGATAAAGACATAAAGATAGCTTCACAAAAGAGAAAATGTGAGAATTGGCTGTTCTAAGAGCAGCATTTTCTGATTTTAAAAAGGGAAGCAGATTTTAGGTACTAGAGAAAGCATTTGCATAGATTTGGAGGCACACACACACACACACAAAGAAGAGTCTATGGGAATGCCACATTAACTTTAGTTGTGGAACAATATTTATTTTGGAGGAAAAATTATAGATATGGCTTGGAAGGACAGAGGCAGTGAGGGGATTATAAGGGTAACTCTATGAAGTCCTAGTATTCATGCTTTGCTGTCATGGACTTTATGTTTTGGTTCTTTACTTAATTGTTTTCCAGTTTTCTTAACAATGTAAATTGGGCATATTATTTCATTAGAGTCACATGCAGGTTCAACATGCATTTATCCTGAAGTTTCTTATAAATCCTACCTTTATCTACGCTCATCTTTTTCAGTGAAGATAAATTTACTTTACCTCCACCCCTATAAGATTTTTCTATTTCTGTTTTCTTTTCCCTAACAGTTCTTTTGGAGCTGTTACTTCTATTTAATACACCTGTCTCATTCAGTATCTGCTCATGACTCACAATCTTCAATCACCTCACTTTCACCTGAGAAATAGATGAAATATTAATTTACATTTAATCACCAAATGTTTGGTTGACTCGAGTACATTTTGAACTATTTCTGAGTTCTTTTCATGGGTCCGGGGTCACTAAAGTTGAGTTGTATACCTCTGATTGTGAGCTCCCCGACACAAGATGTACCATATCTTCTTCACTCCTGACACTGGGCAGGAAGAGTCGACATGGGAATAGATAGTTCAATGAACAGGAACATGGATTAACACTAAATTCTATGGGTTCCTTTCTGGAATTTGTTGAAATTAAAGTGGTCAAATAAATAAGTGACCCAATTTAATGTATATATTTGAAAAGCTTTTTTTATTCCAGAAAAAGAATATCAAAAATATAAAAAACCACATTACATGTGTATTCATGTGCTCTACAATAACTAGTTGGCTGCATCCTATGAGAAAACACAGTAATGCTGGTGTTGGAAAAGCGTGCATGATCTTCGCGAATTAATAGATGATGATGAATTTTACTGGAACAAGTTTTAAATTAAGGGTAACAGGTTCTGGATCAAATTAATAGGTCCAGCTTGAAATAATAATATACTGGTCACATACAGAAAAAGATATGATTTCTGTTATAGCTATTTCTTCCTTTTATTTTTGGATATGCAATCTCAGTTGTTGAATAAGTGAATTAGAATTCATGTTTAAGTAATAAAACCTAGTAAATTTGCCTCACGAAAAATGTACAATGAATAAACTGTGACTGAAAAAGCATGGGATAAAACCGGACTCTCTGAACATGGTGAACAATGAGGGCAGATGAGAAGCCAAGGACAATGGCACGGGGTTTTGATCCTACTTAACGTGCTGGCTTTGTGGGAGCCTAGCCAGTTTGGATGTTCACCTTCCTAGATATGGACGGAGAGGGGAGGACCTTGGACTTTCCACAGGGCAGGGAACCCTGACTGCTCTTTGGACTGGAGAGGGAGGGGGAGAGGAGTGGGAGGAGAGGGAGAAGGGTGGGAGGAGGGGGAGAAGGGTGGGAGGAGGGGGAGGGAAATGGGAGGCTGGGAGGAGGCGGAAACTTCTTTTTATCCTTTTCTCAATAAAAAAAAAAAAGAAAAAAAGAATGAGATAGAAGCTAGGCGTTGGTGTCATATGCATTTCATCCCAGCACTCCGTGGTTCTCCTGGTCTACAAAGTGAGTAGCAGGATGAGAGCTACGTAGAGAAACCCTGTCTTGAAAAGCCAAAACAAGAGAGCAAACAAACAAAAAAAGAATAAGACAGGAAATGTCCTTGTATTGTTTTAACAGAATGGCAGAGTATATCAATATGTACATTGTTCTTTCTACACTATATATATATATATATATATATATATATATATATATATATATATATATTCCCCTTATCTATTTTGATCTACCTCTCTATCTATTTTTTCTGCTTACCTGGCCACCTCTCTACCTACAAGTCCAAGCAAAGTTAAAGGACAAGCAGGACAGAAATTTTATATTGAAGCTAAGGGAAAATAAAATTTTCTGTTGCTAGTGATCAAAAATATCAAATATGGCATGAGGTCAAACAAAATAGAAAGTGAAAAGCATTCATTGGATTTCACCACACACAGGTTATTACTGCCTGTTGTTGGAGAGCATTCAGTCAAGTGGCCAGGTCAGCAAGGAGAGCATAAGAGCTGAATGACTAAGAGAGAAAAAAAAGTGAAAAAAGAAGATAGGCAGAGAAATCCAAACCTGTCCAGACCATAAAGGAAAGTGCTACAGGAATTCAAGTCACTGGCATGGCATTTGCTAAAATAGAATTCAAATACAGTGATATTTCAGAGCAAGAACACTTCTTTTGCATAATGAAACAATAACCCCTAAATAATTCCATTACCTTTAGAAAGCAAAGTGCCTATTCTAAAAATAGCCATACATATCCTGCCAAAATTTGTAGCATTCAGATTTTGTTTCAGTGTGAGTGCACCAGCGCTTGTACCCTAATATTTAAAACAGAATGTTACAGTGATAAAATGCTTTAATAAGTACTTACGTGTTCTGTGACTTTAAATGGACATTTAACTCTGAAGCATGTCTATTACTCTTTCTGGAACAACCGAGCTGGGTGCTGAATAGATATTCATTTCCAAGAGAGACACTTTGCAGGACTTGCATAGCATCAGCAGACAGGATTCTGTCCTGCTTTATCAGGAGATGATTAATCATGGGCAGTCACTTTCGTTAAGACTGCAGTCTAATTTTTAAACATCCCTGTCCTCACCTTCAGCTAGTCACAATGTCACTTTATGTATTAAGTCATAAATATTCCATGTTGGAAATTTGTCAAGAGAAGAAAAAAAAGTGTAATATGCACCTGGTTATTCCCTGAGGTGTATTCTCTAACAGCTAAAGTATTTTTACAATACGGAAATTAAGTAAATTATAGTGCATTAACTTGGTAGCATATTACATGGTCTTTGACATAATGGCATAAAAACCTGTGATGATTAAATATAATGATTCCATTGAAAGGTGGACTACAGAATATCTTGGTTGTTATAATTTATATCATTAAATACACTTTGATACTAACAATATTTTCAAGACAGAAATTGAAAACATAATATTTTGTATTTACAATATTAATCTGATTTTTTCCTTTATTCATTCATCATGTAATTGATGAATTATTCTGTTTTTTTGCATGTAGAAGTTAAGTCACAGGCCTTTTTATTTTGCTCTCAGTTTTTCCAGTTATGTATAGAAACGTTAACAAAATAAAATTTAAACCACTGACATTTCTAATAAAATATGTCTTGCATATTTATAAATGTCATTAAGGCAACTTTAAAAATCATTTTTTAAAAAAACAGTACCTACAATGATGTGTTCATGTAGAAGAGATTTAGATGCCTTTTTCTGTAGCTTTCTAAGTGGAAATCAGGTGACTTCTGATTTACCAAAGAAATCCAGGGACATTTTGGTTTTTAGAGGATTTTCTTGTGGTCACGTGTGATACACTTTCCAATTTTATGTATGGCAATTAGGTTAGTGTTGCCTTGAGACAGAACTAGTGTATTTTTCTGTATTATTGAAACTAAATGTGGCCTGACAAACGTCTTAAGCCAATGCAATTAGAAACAAAGCTTAGTTCCTTCCATTGATTAAAATAAAAATGAAAAATCTTAGCCTTTCCATCTGCTTATCATTTTTTTTTAAGTTCACTTAATGAGACTATGTTTGCTCAAGGGGCTAATTCCTATCAGTGAATTTGAGAAGTTTGGGAAAATAGTTCTAGGGACCTTCAAGAGGAAAGCAGTATCTCACCATGATGATGATATGGCTTTCCTGCACGTGCTTTTTTTTTCTTTCTTTCTTTAGCAAAATATTTCTTGGTGAGCAGGATTATGATGTTTATCTTTTAAACAATAAAGAGACATTCATTAGACACTACTCAAATAAATTTCTCAACAGTAAGGATTTGAATTAGTTTTGGGATAATTTTGGGGTGAATGAGTGAATATTCTTAGACTCATTGCAATAAGATACAAAAGAAGGTCAGAAGCAATGAGAAGACATTTGATCGCATTTAAGACAAGTCTGGTCGCGTTACAACATTTCTTCTGTGTTTAAACACCCTCACTTGGCTTTTCAAAGACTAAATTAAATCACTTTTATGATTCTCCTCTAGAATATAAATTTGTATGAAGTCACAGGCAGACTCTATTTTTATAGTTAGAAGGAGCTAAGATGTCTCTTGCCTCAATCATTTCTTTTTATAAATGAAAAGGTCAGGATATAGAGACAAAATAATTCGCCAACAAAGTATAGATTCATAAATGTGAAGTGAAAAGTTCTTTCTTTCAGTTTAATTGGGCTTCTATTACTTCTTCACAGCTCAGTTTTAATACTGCTCCAAATGTGTTTTTCCAGTAGTTTGACTTTGTAAGGGACAGACTTATTATGTATACAGAAGAGAACCAGCAACTTAATGGTTTGATATGTATATGCGCCTTCTTATAGCTTGTTGCTTATATGGTATATACTGGAATCCCCTTCTTTTTCTGTGATTAGCTTGTGTGGTCATAAAGGACTGATGGTTTGGTTTTCTAAGTAGGTATAAAAATTTAAACACATACAGTGGCTGAAAGGCCATTTTCCTTTCAAAATTGTCTTTCACAGAAATATGTCATCATAGAGGCAAAAATCTCAATATTTCTGAACAGAGTTCATGCACAAGAGGTCACAGTTAAGGTTTCCTTGGGAGTTCCGATTCTGAATTTCCTGACATTTGTGGCTTTAAATTATAATGCTAATGCCCCGTTAATGCAGTGTATTTTTTTACACTGAATTGTTTTATGTCTTTTATTCTGGTACTAATAGACATTGTGTTGATTTCTGTGAATATCGCGGAAGCTCAGTGTTCTGGTAAAATCTATTTTCACGTTTCATTTATAAATCCTTTTTATTTGAGTTTCACTGAAGTATTTAAAAGCTTTTATATCAGTAACTATTTTGTGGAATTTTATAAAAAAGCATCATATAATGTTGTTTGGGATTTAATATGAATATCTACCTTCTGAAAATTTGTGATTTTATCATTTGTTTCACTATTGTAGAGTATAAGATGTAGTTTTTGTCTCAAGTACACACATATACTACCAGGTATTTGTTTTTATTTCTAAAATAATTTTGACTCAATGAAAATAATAATTAAATATTAAAATAATGTTAATTTTAAAAAGTCTCTACAATAGTTTGCATTTCAATCCAAATTCTGTTGTCATACATATTTATTCAATTAAAATTTGCTCTCAGCTTTTAAAGCTTACTGCCCTTTCATTCTCTGTGCCAATATATATATATGAATTATATGACTCTGAGAAGTCGTAATCACAAAGTTCAGTTAATATGGCGTATACTTCTTGCAATGATCAATATCATGGCATTACAGAAAAAGAGATTTGTTCTGGTAATATGAAGACAGACTTCAAACATAGCACATGAAACATAGTATACTACAATGAACCAGTAACTTTAATGGAAATATTTTCCTATTGTTTTCATACTGTTTCTTATTATAGTACCATGTTCATCTCCTACAATATAAAAACATAAAATAATTCTCATACATGTTCATTATCCATAATTTTATCCAATAAGACGGATGCTAGTTAGACATATTAAGTGATATGTTTACTTTTTCTGATCATATGTGAACAAACATCTACTTCCTAAAATATAGCATTGATAATAGACCAACTTAACAAATTAATTAGTTTGACTTATTTACAGTACTCCCAGTAAAGAGTAATATACAAGAACATGGATGACCCCAAGGTAGCTGCACCACCACAAAGCCCCAATCCAGGGATAGTGACATAGAAAGTGAATCATGAAGCTACTTTCAGTTAATCTTCTACTTTATATATGCTCTAATACCTCCTAAGATCATTTGCAGTAAGGTGGAGTGGGAATGGGGAGGGAAGAGTGCATAGTGGCTGGGATCTAAGTGTAGATCTTGTCTCTCTTCTGGTATTCTACTTTTGTTTGTGAGCATCACCTGGCTCTCATTACATTGTTTTATTTGTTGAATGACAACAAATTCACAAGCACCATTGGTTTTGTTAGTTGTAATTCGTCATGTAGTTCTGATTTCTTTTGACAATTAACCATCAACAAGCACAGTTCTTTTATTCTAATCTTAATTACAAATATTAATTATCTGTTTAAACATTAGATACCACATGATAATTATAGATATCTATATATTAATGATTATTACTTTCTATTTACCTATTTAGCTATGATATATCTTCTACTTATCATCACTCTTATCTATACATCTATCTATGTATCTATGTATCTATCTATGTATCTATCTATGTATCTATCTATGTATCTATGTATGTATGTATGTATGTATGTATCTATCTATCTATCTATCTATCTATCTATCTATCTATCTATCTATCTATCTATCTATCTCTATCATCTACCTACTATAAGCCTTCATCATCATCTAATTATCTTCTATCTATTATATAACTTTCATCTATCTATAAGTCTATCATCTAGCTATTTATTACTTACAGAATGTTTACAAGGGGTCAAATAGGACAAAATATAGTTTAAAAAGAAGAGACACCTTGCTAGTGGCAGAAACAGACATCCTATCCAGATGTAGAGTCATGGTAGTGACTCTAAGATATTAGGTTACAAGACAACTGGAGGGGAGCAGAACAGGACTGCAAGGTTTTAAGTCTTTTATTTTTTTTTAATTTCCACCCCCTCCTCTCCTCCCATGTCACTCCCCCTCCCCCTTCCTCTACAGTCCAAAGAGCAGTCACGGTTCCCTGCCCTGTGGGAAGTCGAAGGTCCTCCCCCTCCACCCAGGTCTAGGAAGGTGAGCATCCAAACAGGCTCCCACAAAGCCAGTACATGCAGTAGAATCAAAACCCAGTGCCATTGTCCTTGGCTTCTCAGCCATGTTCAGAGAGTCCGGTTTGATCACATGCTCCATCAGTCCCAGTTCAGCTGGCCTTGGTGAGCTCCCATTAGATCAGCCCCACTATCTCAGTGGGTGGGTGCACCACTCACAGTCCTGAGTTCCCTGCTCGTGTTCTCCCTCCTCCTGCTCCTCATTGGGACCTTGGGAGCTCAGTCCAGTGCTCCAGTGTGGGTCTCTGTCTCTATCTCCATCCATCACCAGATGAAGGTTCTATGGTGATATGCAAGATATTCATCACTGTGGCTATAGGATAGGGCCAGTTCAGGTGCCTTCTCCTCAGCTGCCAAAGGAACAAGCTGGAAACATCTCCTTGGACACCTGGGAACCCCTCTAGAGTCCAGTCTCTTGCCAACCCTAAAATAGCTCCCTTAATTAATATATATACTTCCCTGCTCACATATCCACCCTTTCTCCATCCCAACCGTCCCATTCCCCCAAGCTCTCCCCATCCTCCCCTTCTCCCCACCTCCCCTTACCCCACCCCACCTCCACCCCCAAGCTCCCAATTTTTGCCTGCCAACCTTGTCTACTTCCAATATCCAAGAGGATAACTATATGTTTTTCTTTTGGTTCACCTTCTTATTTAGCTTCTCCAGGATCATGAATAGTAGGCTCAATGTCCTTTATTTATGGCTAGAAACCAAATATGAGTGAGTACATCCCATGTTCCTCTTTTTGGGTCTGGGATACCTCACTCAGGATAGTGTTTTCTATTTCTATCCATTTGCATGCAAAATTCAAGATGTCATTGTTTTTTACCGCTGAGTAGTACTCTAATGCATATCTATTCCACACTTTCTTTATCCATTCTTCCATTGAAGGGCATCTAGGTTGTTTCCAAGTTCTGGCTATTACAAATAATGCTGCTATGAACATAGCTGAACAAATGCTTTTGTAGTATGATAGGGCATCTTTTGGGTATATTCCTAAGAGTGGTATTGCTGGGTCCAGGGGTAGGATGATCCCGAATTTCCTGAGAAACCATGACACTGCTTTCCAAAGTGGTTGCACAAGATTGCATTCCCACCAGCAATGGATGAGGGTACCCCTTCCTCCACATCCTCTCCAGCAAAGGCTATCATTGGTGTTTTTGATTTTAGCCATTCTGACAGGTGTAAGATGATAAGGTTTTAAGTATTAACTTAGTGGAGCTACAGAGCACAGTAGTAGACGTGGGAGAGCTAGAGACATGCAAGTGTCAGTACAAAATTGGGCTTACAGCCAGAGAGTGCAAGGATCCACCTATAACTATTGACTGTTAACCCACTACCAGGATTGCAATCACACACCACTATTTCCTGTTTTGCTACCCAAATGTGGTTTCTATGGATTGAACTTCAGTTCTGTCACTTGCAAGGAAAGAATTTATCCATTGTTCCAACAATATACTTGTTTTTATTCATTTTTACTTAAAAATTCAATTTCTAAGAAGACAGAGCTAGAAACCACATCTTTTTCTTGTTCTAAATATCACCATTTTCACTTACATTTTTGTACATTTCTTTAAATTATTATTCTCATAGAAGTGTTATATGTTGTAACAATAAATGGAAATTATTATCAAATGATATATTAAGAAACATAAAGAGGAAATATCAAAAATATTGTTAATCTCTTTCAGTTTGAATCTTTTTTAAAGACTGGATTCTGAAAAAAAAAACTTAAATTTTTAATTCATTTGAACTCTCCATGGCCTCAAAGCAACTTGTCTTGCCAATGCCAGATGTTTTCAACAGCAACTTTGATATACCAGTTGATATTTATTTCATGAAAGACTGGGATCTGATGACTTGCAATTTAACTTGGAGAAGGGGAGGGGCATTGGAGAAAGAGGAAAGGAATGAGGGAAGAAGGGAGGAGAGGGGAAAGACTGAGGGGGGAGCAGGAGAGGAGAGAGATAGACAATGATTTATAGAAGTACATTCAAACCATTTTCATCCGGTCACAGTACTCCTGGGTAACATTAAGTTCTCTTGCATAAAAGCATGTAAATTCTTCTGTGTTCTGACAAGAAAAAGACACAATTTTTAGGATACTGTTTTTCATCTCTGAAAAAAGCTGTAATTTGTGTTTGACTCATGAGGTCTCTTACAGATGGATTTCAAGACACCAACTCAATAAACTTAATTATTATAATTGAATTAAATTGAGGTACATGTAAGATGGAGGCAGATTTTTCTCCTTCTTCATCCTAATATAAATGAGATTCCATTATAGAACTTGAGTGAATTAAAACTTAGGACTTTTTGATAATGTGGGAATATTAGAGAACAGTTAAGCCTAAGACCTGGATAGGTATCTATCTTATAGTTCTCAAAAGTTCTTAGAAAATAATTTCAGATGGACAAGATCAGCAAATATAGACAATAGCACTTAGAAGATGAAGGTTTCTTCATTTCCTTGATAATGAAGCCAATATGACGATGCAGATTCATAGAAAGTATCTACAGATATTATACTGACAATACACAGATGCTCAGTAAAGAAGAAATGAAGCACTAGTTCCTTCATCTATGATTCCATTCAACATAGACTTCATTTTTAAATTATATTTACAATATATAATTTCTCTTTGCATGCATGCACATATCATAATTTTATTTGTCCTATATAATAATGACTTGAGATGCTAGACAATATCAATAATAATAATATATGATAGTAATGCAAAAATAGCATGAAATAATAACCAAATGATGAAAAACGTGTGCTTAGGCAAGAATTTTGTTGGCTCTTTTCATTAGCACAGGATCATTTGAAAAACAAAGATTTCTGCGCTCTGTATCATAGTAGTGAGGTAAGAGTACTCTTAATGAATGAAACTGAGATTTTCCTAGTGTAGGTAATTTCTGTGATTTGATTGATTTAAGTTTTCCTGAAATACTCTTGTACTCAAGGCTTAGAAGCATGCTCTACTAATGAGGGTGGATGGGATAAAAAATGTTACCTAGCTGAAGGTGTTTCCTTGAAGATTTACATGGGACACTGTAATCTCTTTTCCTTGTTCCTTTTGTTCCTATCCCTGTCAAGATATTCTGCCTACCATGGACCCGAACCAAAAGCAGTGAAGCAAACAGCGATGGATAAAGCTGTACAAATTTTGAAGGAGAATGGAATTGCTGTGTTCTAAGTTCATTTTTCTTAAGTATTTTGTTGCTGAGTGGAAAACTGGCAAATACAATGATTTTAACTTTTGCTGTTACTATGTCCTGGAAAAAGAGGCAGTGTTGCTTCTCAGTGGGGTTTAAATCATGTGACTCTGGGCAATTGTATGAAGTATAGGAGGTTCTTATTGGTAACTTTCTAAATCGCTGATTTAAACATAATTGTATATACTCATATACACTTTACCAAGACAAACTTTGAATAATAGAAAAAATGAATAGTTATTGGAGTTATGGCTCAATGGTAAAGAGTGAATACTGCTCTCTTAGAGGACGGCTGGTTCCTATATTGGGCAGGCAAACAACAATTCGAGAGTCCAGTTGCAGCAGATAGATTGTCCTCTTCTGCACTCCCCACACAAATAGCATGCACACAAATATGCATAAAAATTAAAACAAGTGATTCATGTGGCTATGTATGGAACTAGACACTGATTTGCAAATTTTGTCAAGTACAGGCTTTTGAAGTATGGCCTGACGATTCTCTGGATTTCCTCAATTTCTGTTCTCATGTCCCCCTTCTCATTTCTGATATATATATTTTTTTAATTTGAGTATTCTCCCTCAGTCTTTTGTTTAGTTTGAATAATAATTTGTTTATCTTGATGAATTTCTTGAAGAACTAACTCTTTTTTATTGATTCTTTGTATTGTTATCTTTGTGTTTATTTTATTGAATTCAGCCCTCAATTTGATCATCTTCTGTCATCTACTCCTCCTGGGTGAGTTAGCTTGTTTTTGTTCTAGAGCTTTCAGGTGTGTTGTCAATTCAGTAGTGTGAGATATCTCCAAATTATTTGTGTAGGCATTTAGTGCTAGGAACTTTTCTCTTAGCACTGGTTTCATTGTGTCCCATAAGTTTGAATGTGTTGTATATTCATTGAAAATAAAATGTTCAAATTTTTGCTATAGGTCTTCTTTAACTCAACAGTGATTCAGTGAGCATTATTCAGTTTATATAATTTGTGCTGTTGTTGAATTCTAACTTTAAGTGATGGTGATCCAATAAAACAAGGGTTTTTTTTTTTTTGCTTGTTTTTCTGTTTTGTATCTGTTGAGATTTGCTTTGTGATAAGTATTGCTCAATTATAAAGAATGCTCCATAAGATGCTGAGAAGAAGGTATATTCTTTTGTGTTTGGGTGAAATGTTCTATGGATGTCTGTTAAGCCCATTTGAGTCATAATATCTATTAGTTCCCTTATTTATCCCTTAATTTTCTGTTTGGCAGGCCTGTTCATTGATTAGAGTGAGGTGTTGATGTCTTCTATTCTTAGTGTATGGGGAAACAGATTAAATAAGTGCTTATTTTTCTTCATCAAAATACAAAGGATGGGGTTCATATAAAAAAACAAACCTCTGTTGTCTAGTTAGAATAAAATTACTTATGTTTGCAAATGTCCTTTTATAATCCTTTTGTTAAGATCACAATAATCCTCTTGTTTTCATGATTCCCTATAAAGAATAGAAAGTCAAATTGCTTTTTTATTTCTTAATATATATGATAAAATTGGGATACAATGTTATCACAGGTCAGCAAAACATAGAGAAGAGATGTTAAAAATATCCTCTTCTGTCTCTTGCCACATCACCTCCATAAAGATATTGCATGGAAATGGATCTATACTATGTACTTTCAAGCACATTTCTGTAAATTACCTTGATTTTTACTCTTTTGTTTTTAAATAAGCCAGGTTAATGCTTTTGTTAAAGAAGAATAAATAATTGAGTAAGTACAACTTCAGCTAGAGCACTTAAGTAGGAATAGATACATTGTTTATGAAAGAAGTCTCCTTTTCGTTTTTGTTTCATGTAGAGTTCACTGAGAACCAGTAGAAGGAAACGGGTCCCAAGAATAGGCATGAGTCAGAGAACTCGCATTCACATTGTTAGGAGTCCCACAAACACCCCAAGCTAAACAACTGACTGACAGAGTGCTTGCTTGCTTTCCATCATGTTACTTTTCAATGTAGTCTTGAAAATACCTTTAACCTTTAGGTCTATATTCTGGAAATTGTACTTTCATTCTGTTTCTATCCATCTTGTAGATATGATTCTATTTTCTGTAATATAAATTGTAAACTTGTTACTCTAAGGTTTGTTTTACTTTTGTAGTTCTGAGTTTTTCAAAGAGGCTTTTTATATCCTTAGTTTTCATTTGTCATGTAAATTTACACGTATATTTTAAACTATATGTCCATATGGTCTTTTGCTTTCCGAGGATGACAAGTTTTTCTGATTGTGGTAAAAAGAGAAAAAAATAACAAAATTATTTTTTTCAAAATTTTAAGTTCATATTTGCTATATTTATATTGTGTAATAAATGTGGAGAATGATTAGATCATGATAATATTTTTGAATATATTTCAAATTTTTATACTTGCTTATTTACTTATTTGGTGTGTGTGTGTGTGTGTGTGTGTGTGTGTGTGTGTGTGTGTGTTATCGCTCTCAGAAGAAAACTTGTTGCAACTGGTTCCCTCTTTTCATTGTGTGGCATCAAATTTAGTGTCAAATCCCTTTACCAAGTGAGCAATTTTAGTGTCTTGAACATAGGTTACTTATCCATTTTAAAGACTTTCTGTAATTCTCACAGTTCCTGATAACCCACCCATTTTTCTGCTGTGAATTCATTCACTATAGATCACTTATGTAAATGCAAATTTACATTTTGTCACCTTAATTTGTAGCTTATTAATTTTTTTCATCTATGTTATAACAGGAGTCAAGTGTCTTTCTATGTTTACAATAAACTAATTTTCCTTTTAAACACATAGGTCAATTTATTTATGTATTAATCAGTTAATGGATGTAAGAGTTGGGTCTACTTCTTGTCATTTGTGGGAAGCAATTTTCTGAATATTTAGAAATCTCTCACTGAAACTCTGCTTCCATTTATTTTGAATTTATATCAATAAATGAGATTTCTAGATCATATAATTTTAATTTTGAAGCACATACTGTTTCCTGTATTGATTGCAACATTTTAAAGACTCATTGATTAAATTCATAAATTATAATTTCTTCCTATCTTAGTCAATTCTTTTAGTTTCATAATTCTTTGAGATGATGACAATCTGATATGCAAATTGATCTCACTGTTATTTCTCTCTGTATTTCTGTAATATTTCTGTAATATCTAGAGATTTTAAATCTTTTCTCATATTTATTTGCCATTTTGTTTGCTTTTTGGAAAAAAAATCTAATCATTTTCCAAATGTGTTATTGGGTTATTTGATTTTTGCTTTTTCTGTGAAGTGTAGGTGTTCTTCACTTGTTACATATGTTTTTACGTATGTGATTCACAAATGTATGCTCCATCTTCTAAGTGAATTTTCACTCTCTTCATAGTGTGTCTTGGAGCAAAATGTTGTAAGTTTGTATCATCCCATTAGCGTATTTTTTCTTTTACTTTTTTTTTAGATGTTACTCCTGACAATTCACCAAATCAACTTTAGGAAAATGTATTCTTTACGATTTTTTTGTTATTGCTGCCATTTGATGTCTTATATTTATATCCTTAATACCTTTTTCTTATTTTAACATGTTATGTAAGATAAATAGGCTCATTACTTTACAAATGAATATCCAGTTTTCTCAGCACCTGTGCTGAAGAAATTATTCTTTCTCCATTGATTGATTTTGAGACTTGGTAATAATCATTCAACTGTATTTACTATGTCTACTTTTATGCTCTTTTTAAATTCTATTATTACATCTCTCTGTTTTTTGACAGTTGAGCACTGTTTGATTATTATGCCTTTATAATATGTTTACATCCAGAAAGGGTAATTCCTCTAATATTGGCCTCTTCTTTTTTTTAATTTATTTATTTATTAAAGATTTCTGTCTTTTCCCCGCCACCGCCTCCCATTTCCCTCCCCCTCCCCCAGTCAAGTCCCCCTCCCTCCTCAGCCCGAAGAGCAATCAGGGTTCCCTGCCCTGTGGGAAGTCCAAGGAACCCCCACCTCCATCCAGTTCTAGTAAGGTGAGCATCCAAACTGCCTAGGCTCTTACAAAGCCAGTACGTGCAGTAGGATCAGAAACCCATTGTCATTGTTCTTGAGTTCTCAGTAGTCCTCATTGTCCACTATGTTCAGAGAGTCCGGTTTTAGCCCAGGCTTTTTCAGACCCAGGCCAGCTGGCCTTGGTGAGTTCCCAATAGAACATCCCCATTGTCTCAGTGTGTGGGTGCACCCCTTGCGGTCCTGAGTTCCTTGCTTGTGCTATTGGCCTCTTCTTAAATTGCTTTTGCTGTTTGTGACATCATGAAATTCTTTTTGTTATCTGTGATATTTTTCTACCATTGTAGTAATGTTGTAGAGATTTTTCTATGAATTGCAAAGTTACTTTTTTTATATTTATCTTTGTTGACTAATCACTTACTGGTATGTTGTTTTATGCTTGTAAATTTATCATAAAAAAAAGATTCTCTTAAGTGCTCAACATGCTGCTTACTCAGTATTTCACTTTCCCTTTTCTTTTCTAGATTTTATGTTTTGATACACTGTATGATAATACTCCTTGTGCACTGCAAACAATTTGTCACTCATATAGGTTTAATAAAATGCTGTTTGGCAGCAACCACCAAGTATAGGCAAGGCAACCATATTAGAGACTTCTGGGAAGGTAAAGGAAGAAAAAAAGTTGTCAGCCAAAATCAGAGGAAACAAGATGAAAATGCTTTACTGAGAAAAGATACCAAGTCACATGGCTAAGCATAGATAAGAATTATGGGTTAATTTAAGTTATAAGAGCTCATTAATAATAAGCCTGAGCTAATAGACCAAACAGCTTATAATTAATATGAGATTCTGTGTGTTTCTTTGGAACTGAATGGCTGTGGAACTGGGAGGGACAGAAACTCCTGTCTACTTTGATACTTTTTTGATTTCATTTCAGTCCTTGAGGAAAATGTGATATGAATGTACAATTCTCAATACAATGTCTGTTCCTATAGCCCAAGGAACACTGCAAAAGAGCAAGCAGAAAGCATATAAGAGTTAGAATACCCAGAAGTCTGGGGTGAAATAAGGTTCATAAAAATAGCTACATAAACAAGACCAGGACCATGGTAATATCAAAAAACAGGCTGACCTAAAAGAAGGGAATTTTCATGGGGTCTTAACAATAGATAATGAACCACAGACAACTGCTAACTACTGTGAGATAAATTTACTTTTGACCATGCGTGAGACTCTGATTAGTTACACAAAACAAAGTAATTAGTCCTAAAACCACATTTACACAAACAATAAAATTGACTCAGCAGCATACTTACCTGCATGTATTCATACAAATGCATAAACAAGTACACACACACACACACACACATATTTGTATGTAAAATCAAGGAATATCAAAGAGAAAGAGTCTTCCTCTTTTGAGTAATCTCCATAGTTTAAAATACATAGTCCAAAATTGCTTCTGAGATTCAACACAGTCTTCTAATTGCATCATTACTCTGTGAAATTAAAAAAACAAACTGTATACTTCCAACACATAACAGCACACGAATTCATTACCATTCCAAAGGGAAGGGATAAGTGTGGAAAAGAGAGGTGAAAACAAGATTACAACCTATCAGGAAAAATTTAAAATCTTGTACCTTCCTCTGATGTAGATGGACTTAAATGGTTTCACCCTTCCAGTTTTGCTGGAAGCACCATGCCTGTTATGCTGATTTCACCTCCTTGTGCACAGCTGTACTTCCCTGCACAGCCTGGCTCTAGCACCTCTAATGTTCTATAGTATCCACTGTTTTCCAGGCTTCACTTTGACTGACTCATCCAATGTGTTATTGGGGTCTTCATTCAGGGGCCCTCTCCTAGTCACCTGGCCTTAGAGGTGCTGTTAATTATGCTCATTGCTTTTCTTTAAAAAAAAAAATTGATTGATAGCAGGACAAGAAGATCTTGGCTGAGACTGCCTGAGAAGAGAGAATAATGGAAGGAAGTAGGCTGGAGTCAGGAGAATCAGGAGAGAAGCTAGGAAGCCCCTGAGCAAGCAGGATGTATAAAAATGAGGTAACAAGCCATGAGCCACGTTGCAAAGTATAAACAGATATATGAATTAATTTACGTATAAGAGTTCCCTTGAAACAAGTCTGAGCTATCCACCGAGCATTTATAATGAATATAACTAATATAAATTATTATTGGGGATCAGGTAGTCAGACAGGAAAATGGCCAAATACACATAGCCTCTCATGACCCCAAGGAAGATATTATAACCCCTTACACTTGTGTGTTGTGTCATTCGTGAATCTATACCCAAGTCTGACCATCAATGTGACATGAACCCTACCACCCTTGAATTGTATCCATAGCAGCCTTGATTTTTTTTTTTTATGCTTTTGAGGAACAGAAAATTTCTTAGGCCTTTTGTTATAACTAGATGGAAGCTTAGCTAGGTGGGGGTCTTTCCTTTATCTTTATTTCAATTTAGAACAGTCTTCCCTAATCTCATCTTTTTCAGTACATGCCTCGACACCAGCATTACATTTTCTGGTGTTCTTTTATTTTTTGACTGTTTATTTTTTATTCCTTCCCCATTTTCTATTTTTTTCATTATGACCTGCATAAGAGTGATTACATATAACCAGATGACAGAGTCAATTTTAGGATGTTTTGAAATCTCTCCCATCAAGGAAATTATTCCTGCACTTAGCAATTTTGCCTTAGGAAAATTGTTAGGAGAACAAAAAAAAACAAACTCTGAAAAAAAAAATCACAATTTTTTTTCCCTCTATTTCTGCTGTTTCGTATTGGTCCCCTCTAAAAACATTTGAGCTGGTCCATGTAGTCCATTTTTCACTCAGAACTACTGTCTTCCAACTTTTTGCTAGGATTTCTTAAGACCCATGTAAGAATTCAACTTATTGTCTCGTCCAAAGTCCCTAAAGATCCACATCCCTGCATAAAATAGGTTGATCAAGCCTATCACATTAATAAGATACTTCTTGGTGCCAACTTCTTTCCTTGGTGTTTGATTTTTTTTCTATTTCTGTGATACAACATCATGCCCATTAGAAGTTACAAAAATTAAATTAACTTTAAATTAATTTATGTTTAAATTAATTTAAAGTTTCAGAGAGTTACAGTCTATGGGGGTAAAAAAGAGGAAGAGCTATCATCTCACATCTTGATTCACAACCATATGACAGAGACGTAACACTGGAAATGTATGTCTTTTGAGATCTCAAAGCCCTCATCATCAGTAATACATCTTCTCAAACAGACAACACTTCGTAACCCTTCCCACACAGTTTTGCCAATCTGGAAACAAGTATTCAACTACAAGCCTATGGAGACCATTTTCATTCAAATCACAGCAGAATATGATATATTTAAGTAGATTATTTTTAAAATGATAAATGTATACTCCTTATAGATTAATGTATAATTTCATAAAAATGACTAAATGATTTATGAGGAAGCTAATATGCTATTTCTTTTAAAAGATACATTTGAAGAGCATTTATCTCAGTTATTCATAGCTACAAAGAATGAATCAATATTTGCATTTTGAAGACTACTGAAACTTGTTTTATTCAACCCATGCTAGATCTAGATTTAGATTATAATATAAATTCCCTTTTCAGGAAAATGTCATAGTTTTTATCTCCAGATGGCAAAATCCTTTGCAAATTAGTCTTTCTGAAACCGACTTCATTCACTGTGGTGTAATTCATTTTCATCTTAAAAAGAGTCTTGGAATGTTGCTCTTTCATCCATTTGAGTTTCTTGGTTTTATCACTAATCAAATAAAATAAGAATAAATCTCTGGACTTCTCATTAAAAGAAGCCTCCAGGACCCAGTGTCTATTCACTGAGCTATATCTTCATGAATATTTTGATAATTTTATTGGTCCTTTAATGACCTTGTAATGACCTTTTGCCCAATCAACCACTTTGTAATGCAAATAAAGTTCTGGCTTCCCAGTAGCAACGTGGCTTTTCAAAAAGTCTGGGTTCATTTTTTATTTTTACATATTCAAAATATATATCCCCTAACTTTATATAAAACATTTATTACTGTATTTTTTATTGTTACTATTATTTGCTTGTTTTGGACATATTTTGATATTTTTCACTCATAGTCATATTCCTGTGTCAGCTTTTCTGTGCCTGAATTACAAACATGAAATTTAATACTAATTTTGATAAGGCAATTTCAGGGTGCCTTTTATAAAAATTTTCAATCTTTAATTAATATAAAGATATATGTGTTAGAGAGTCAATATAAGCAATTAAATTTCCTCAAATTCATTGTCTGCTACTTCATGTTATGCTTAAAAATTATTTGTAAATTGTTGAGAATCTGCTCAAATAAGATCTGTAGATATTTGTACACAAAATATTTTCATTTTAGTAGAAGAAAATTTTAGTTAAATTATTTTATTTTATTTGATAACATTATTCACGGTCATTTGATGGTTCTGTATAATATAAAGCCATGACAAAGAGAAAAATATAAAATTCTGTCTCTCTGTTAAAAATAGAGTTATCATATTATATTGTCATTTAACAATAACTTACTATACAGTCTAGAGATCACTCCTTTTAAAGTGAATTTTTTCTCTGTAATGATCAGAGTTAGACTAAGTATTTAAAAATATCCATCATTCTTTTTCTTTATTTTTCTTTAGATTTTATCTTTTATGGATTATATTTTCATTCAATGATCATTATTTATAATTCAATGAGAAGACACAGTATGAGAAATATAATGAGTATATCTGGTTAGTGAACTTAAATTGATAATTAGATTTATTAATAAAAACAATGACTTTGAAATCTGTATTAATAGTCATCTCAAGGAATGTTATGTAACTATATGATCCAAATTTTTATTTTTCACGTTTTTATCTGCATCACAATGAAAGAAATTTATAACAAAGTTTATAAAATATAAAGTATATCCTGATTATCAGTTAGTATTTTCAAGTAAATATTATGAAGCCTTATCCAGGTGTTTTTGTGTCATTGCCACAGCATATCCAGAATGTGCTCCCAAGAATTCTTCCCTGTTTTCTTTTACTAACACCTTTTCTTCACTGTCCTCTTTTTTTTCCCTCTAGCCCTCCAGCCATCACTCCATTACAGCTGTCAACCTCATTGCCTCTTCCCTAGGCTATCACATTAAACTTCAATAGACTTCCTGCCTTCTGTTCCAATTCAGATGATGCAATAGTTCCAGATTAATTTTCTTAAAGCCACCAAAATCACGTTACAATTTGCATGAAATCTCCTAAAGAGTTTTCATTACATACCAAATGAAATTACCTCACTCTTTAAATGTGAAGGCCAAAATCATGTGTTCCCAAGCTGAGTTTTCTAATTTTATCTAATCTTATTTCTTGCCACAAAATCTCTCTGTTTTATTTTGCTTCTAACTAGAAGCCAATTAAACTGTGCAATATACACTACTTGAGTTTCTCCACTGGTCCCTTTTATGTTTATGAAGTCCCAGGGTCAAAATATTTGCAAATTTGCATAGTTATAAGCAAATGTTCTAAAACTAAGTCAACTTTTGTTCTTTCCCTATCAACTTCAAATTTAAAGTTGGGTAAAAAATTACTTATATGCATTCTTCATATTCTTTTTTGAAGTATGTATTCTCGGCTTATAGTATCTGTTTCAACTATATATTACCTCATAACCCATTTAAATCAATATAGCATCTATTTACATTTACCAAAAAGTAGATCTGGGATTTCTGTTTTATTCTACTACAACAGTGTCTACACTGATTATCTGTTATTTTTACTTAATTAGATTATCTAGAAATGTATTCACTAAATTTAGTATTTAATAAAAATATACATGTAAATTACTTTACTAGGAACTCTTTAGTTCATTAGATATAATTTATATTTATTTCATGGATTTCTTAAATATAATAAGCACATATAAGTGGACCAGGAAATCATTAAGAAATCTCATTACCAAATTACATCGCATTGCTTGTTTAAATTAGAATATCCCCATAGCCTCGGGTAATTGAACATTTGATTTCTAGTTCATTCCTGGTAGTATGTTTGGAAAGGTTTATAGAAAGGTGCAGCCTTTTGGGGGGAAGACTGTCACTGGAGGAAATATAGTTTTTCTTGTCTATTCATCTTCTGCAATAACTCTCTTTTTCTCATGTCTTCTCTCTTGCTGGACCATTTATTCCTACAAATAGAAACTTTAGTCTCTTTCTATGTAACAAGTCATCACCCCTACATCCCTTGTAATAAGTCTTCATCTAGTTACACAATACACCCAATCCATTTACATGTACTTTCTATACATTTGAGTAAAAATATATATGACAGTCTTTTCCTAAAAAGGCTGCAACTCTCTACAACCTCTCTAAACTTATTACCAACTAAAGGTCAAATGTTTGATTATTTGAGCCTATAGGGATATTCTCATTTAAACCAGCATTGAGATCTAAATTGGTAATTTGCTTTGTTTATAATTTCCTGGTCTACTCATATGGATTTATGAAAATAATACATACAAAAATATATGCATATATTGTCTTTTTGAGTTTGGTTTATTTCTTTTTTCCTTCTAGTTTTTGCTATCAAGCTGAATCAAATGTACACCCCATTTACTGAATTTAATTTTGTTGGTAGACTGGCTGAGGTAATTCCTTGTTGCCCTTCCTACTGTAACAATAGATATCAAAGTGCAGCTATCCTCATAGGCTATTGCTTCAGTATCATTCAGGTTGAAACAGTTAAAAACTGGAAAATGATGAAAGTTAATTACAATTGCATGTTTCAAATCAAACATTCTAAAAGTAGGGCAATAAAATTCTTAGTAAGCAAAATTTAAGTAGGGTTAAAGAGGGGGGGACAAGAGAAAATTACTGGGAGAATTTGGGCAAAGTGATGATAGACAACTGTAATATGTATATATATATATATATATATATATATATATATATATATATATATATATCTGTGTGTGTTAATACACTTTTGTCTTTACAGAATGCCTCAAGGTTATAGCTATTATTTTTTATAGTAAATATGGGAAATTTTCAATTTAGGTACATATAAGACTTTTTGTTAAAAAGAGAAGAATGTACATTTTATTAAAATAACTTTTGGTATCATTATTTTTGATACATATTTTAAAAGTCATATCATGGAATTGGACTCTGAGTTTTAAATTTTCTTCTACAAAGCTATATGTAGGTTAGATAGTGAAAATTTCCTGTATGTATTTCTTTGAATTTTTTTAATTTAATTAAAATACGTTGCCTTTTGAGTGAGTTTCACTGTGTAGCATAGGCTGGATTCTCCTTATTTTCCTAATTCAGATTCAGAAGTGTGCTGCAAAAATTATACATAACCATGTTTGTGCTTTGTTCATGGTTTAGCAAAATACCGTTCATTTATATATAGTTGTCATACTAAGACAGAGGACTAGAAGCTCTTGAAGGTGAGGAGTGTAGGCGCAGGAAAGAGCTCATTTTCAAATACTCTAACAGTGTAGAGCAAAGCAGTAAATCACATGATCCATGATGCCTTCATTTGCCTTAGGCTGATTTGTCTGGGTGCCCTAATCACACCGCTAATTAAGATATTTTATGAACACTTTTATATTGACTATGAAACGATGAAGAAAGTAAGTAAGGGAAGAGAAGGCAACATCAATTGAGCACATGGATGTGCGGATTAGTGACACTTCTCCCTACCTCAATTGGCTCACCACGCTTCTGCGTCTCCAACTTCATAGCTGCCTGAAGTAATAAAAAACTGCACACAAGTTAAAGCCACTGCTTTAAATTTGTTCATATTAATTTACTTTGGTCTTCACAGATTGCCTCAAGGTTTGAGCTATTATTTTTATAGTACATATGGGAAAATTGCACTTTAGAGAGATTTAATTTTTATCCATACCCTAGAGGCACTAACACGAGGCACTAATAAGGGAAGTGTGCAGAAACATAAAACAATTCAGAAAGTGGGGGACAATCTTATATAGTATGGCATCACTCACATTTTCTCTCATTTTTCTGTTACCCAAAAAGTCTGTTGAGGTTTCTATCTCTATAGCTCAACAAATAGCTATATTTGGAAACAGGATCAATACAGGATTAATTACAGAAGTTTAAGATGAGGTTATACTAAAACAGCGTGTGCCCTTAATCTAATATATATATATATATATATATATATATATATATATATATATATATATATTGAATTGAAAGAGAAACAAGGAAGTGTATAATGAAAATGAATGAGTAACATGATATTAAAGTGCTTGTGAGAAAATAATCAATACAGATATTAGTGTCCTGAATCTACAAACCCCAGAGATGAATGAGTCTGGAGGTACCAGAAGCTAGGACAGGTTACCATAGCTTATCCTAGTGAATCTTTCAGAAGGAGGTAACTCTAAGAGCTTCTTTAGTTTGTGTCTATGCTCCTATACAGATGAGAAAAAAAATCCATAATTTTAATTATCAATTAATTATTGTTTTTATTTAATAAAATGGCTGACTACATACATAATAGAAATTTAAAAATTATAAGAAATGATATAGGGATTAAATGGAATATAAGAAATATTAATAGAGTTAACATATCATACTTGTGGATTCTATATCTGAATCCAGCCACATACAAACTAAAATATATATGGAAAGAAACTGTACTGAAAATTTGCTGATGTTTTGTTGTTGTTCTCTAATAAGCACAATATTGTAAAAGCTACATAATTTGTAATACATTAGGTTTCACAAGTGCTGTAGAAATAATTGAAATCATAAATTAGTATACCTTTACGTATTTGATGATCCTTTCTTACTACACAATAGGAACATGAGCAACTACAGACTTTGGCATCCCAGTGTTTTAAGACCAATACCCACAGACTCCAATGAATCATGATAGGGATTTGGGACTTCATGAGTGTTTCCAGCCAAACTCACTTTTGGCCAATGGAGCTTTGAAAAAAGATGGACATGAGGTAGGTGAAAGGCAGTTAGTTATATACAAGGTTATGAAGAAATAACTGGCACGATGACACTTTGTCCTTATGCAAATAAAGAATAGACATTCTGTTTGCCATCAGAGTTCTGAAGTTCTGGAAGTGACGTTACCAGACATCTACAGCACACTGATGTTTGACTTCTAAGACCTCAGAAATGTTTAAATGCTTCTTTCCTGATCCATCTCTACAAGGTAATATTCTATCAACAGCAAGTATTCAAGATGGTAAGACTGAGCAGATGTACATAGCATTGTAATTTCATGAAGTTCACTACTGAAGAAAGGGGTAGAGAATGTACTCTGCCATTTTCCTTGTACCGCTATTAATATATTCAGCAAAAGGCATGAAGAACCAAGAAATGTGCTCCAAGAAGATAAATGTAACTGCCAAGAGTTTGCTCATATGCGGTAGGAATAACCAGAGCCATCAAGGAAGATTAAAACATTGTAACTAATTTCTGGAAAGGATAATATGGATGAGAAGTAAAAAAGATGTCACTCATATTTGTGCAACATCATAGGATGTCATCTTGAGGAAGAAAAATGTATAGAATTCCATATTATAGAAACATAGAGGACTTGGATAATTTCATGTTTTAAAAAGGGCGAATGAGAATAAGAGTTTTAGGGAGTTTCAGGCAATACATTTACCAGTAAATGTTGGTTTTATGGTGCATTGCAAGTGATGTAGACTGACAGAGAGAGATGAAGATGTCATAAAGATTTACTGGAAGTACACAGAAAGTTTAAAACACAGAAATTATAACCGCAGACCTCATTGGATGTCCTCCGTTTTCTCTACCAGGCAATGAAACGAGTTTGCAGACTTCTCATGAATAAATGAATGAATGAGTCAAATTTATGCTTTGGCAATGCTGAAGCGTGCATGGGCAGCTCATATATGGTGGTTCTGTTGAACTTGTGCATATTGAGTTTCATGGTCTAAGATGATGATGATGACTCACCAGGTCTCTTCCTTAAGAGGGCACCAGATCTCATTACAGATGGTTATGAGCCACCATGTGGTTTTGCAAACTGAACTCAGGTCTGTTCTCCTGTGTGACATAGCGCAGTAGGGAGAACTCCCATTTCTCATTTGGGATTGACATATATAGACAAAAAACGTAAGCCAGGTTACTTAGGGTCAAGAGGGTTAGTTTTGCTGAGTATAGGATATAGACTACTTCTGCAGTACAAGGTATGGGATACTTCTGCTTCTGTGCATGCCCCCCACCCTCCCCCCAACAAGTTATTTCAGCTCTTGTCTAGACCACAAAGCTGGGTGTTGACAGGTTCTAGCTGCTAGGGACAGTTGGTCTGCACTTTTGCAAAGATTCCTGTTTCTAGCTAACTCTTGATGCTGCAAAGAGCTCAAGGCATGTGTCTTAACCAGTTCCTAACCAAGCAAAGTTTTTTTAAACTTTTTATGTCCTTACAGGTCCTTTGAAGAAGCAGACAGGGCTCTTAACCACTGAGCTGTCTCTCCAGAAATTTTCACCAGACTTCTCACAGTCACGTCAAAATAGTACCTTGACCTGCATATACTAATATTTGTTTCATACATTTGTGAATATTCAGTACTTATTTTAATCAAAGTTATGTAAGCAGAAAATAATGAGTCAAATGCACATAAGGAATGCAGCTCAGAAAAAGTAACTGGTCTGTTTGCTATGTATTTAATATCATGTATATTATTATTTTGCAAATTCTGTTTCTGGCTACATAAGACATCAACATTTTCTGATTTACATGGCTATAAAACTTCTTCCACATTGCTAGGCCTAGAGATCATGTAGGTGGATTATTAATTTGGAGTGAAAAGAGGTTATGAACTTGAGTTCACCTAACATGTACATTCAAAGGCAAGGTAAAACAAGACAGTAGAAGCTAATCTGTCAGTGTGATATGTTAAATGGAGAGGGAAGATGGGAACAAAGCAGTAATGCTTGATGACAGGTTTAAAACATAAGTAGGCTTATTGATTCATGTATTTATAATTTTATTTTACTTTATTGAGAATCTATTTTTAAACCACTCTGGTCTTGATCTCATGGCCCTCTTGCCTCATTCTCTAGATTATTAATATTATAGGCATGTAATTCCCTGCTCCTAAACCAATTCTTTTGATGAGATTCACAGAAGTTTAAATAGAGATTCAGGAGATTTAGAGATCACATTGCTCTGTATATGTGAAGTAATACACTAAAAAGAGAACACTTTCTAGAATGAAAATATAGTTATTAATATGCAAGAATTTTAAAAAGAGAATAATTAAAGGTGACATGCTCTAGACTAGTCCATCATAAATTTGATAAATGTGTGGATATGATGCACATCATATAAAATGTGTTGGTCCTTTATAGGGTGCTGTATTAAACCAGCTCAGTGAAAGACCATTAATTGATAATAGCAGTGTGCCAGAAGGGACACACTCTTACAGGCATGCTATAATTCCCAGAAGATTCAAAGGCATAGATTCCTTTTTTCTGTTGCTTCCTTTAACCTGCTTTGACGTGCATGTGGTGGCTGTTGCATATCTGTATTTACTTCAGATCAGAATGAATTTCACTGAATTGAAAAGTAATTTTATATTTATTTGTATAAAAAGTTACTGAATTTTAAAGTACTCTGTGATCATGAGGAATAAAAATTGCTCGGTACATAAATGAGTGTAGGCTGAAAAGTTCTGACCACATATTCTTAATTCTAATTAATTCTATTTAGGTTTCCATATGTCCCAATAAGTATGATGGTTTCTAGTTTACTTTCAGTAAATTTGAGATCTATTTAGGAAAAAATATTCTTCCATTCGAATTTATTACTAAGCCAGATCATTTTGAGAACAATGATCATGATCCACCTTGTCATATTATTTGGGAGAATTGTGGAACCATGTATAAAGGAGTGATGTTGCCATGGTAGGTGTTCATCTATTCCCTTCTACAGTGACACTGAATTTTGTAAGGCATTCAACTGATAAAATCTCTAATTGTCACAATAATCTTTCTTGGATTGATCCTGCATGTCTTCTTTTGAAACTTTAGGATATTAATTCAGTCTTAGTTCTCAGAACATCACTGAAATGTCTAACCATTTTTTCATCCTTCCTCAATATTTGATTTCTTCTATTGGGGCCAAATGTCACTTTTCCACATATGTCATACCTTTCAAGATGTTTATAACAATGCATTCTTCTCATGCTCATTTTACTTTGTAATTTAGGATTTCATTTCTTTTAAATCTACCTTGTTCTGACTTTGTCATTTTACACTTTAAGACATTTTTTCTGTAACCTACAGATTTATTTATTCTATGAATATTCTTTATACATATTCTCCATTTATGACAACATTAATTAAGGCAACCCAATGAAGACAAAGGATTTTGTGCAGTGCTGATAGGCATTCCCTCTTTTCCCAGAAAATCGTCACATTATATTAACTGAACTTATTCCACTCTAAGACTTGAATATGCTGAATAACATTTGTCAAATACAGTTTTCATATGTAGAGTTGAGCTTCTAAGAAAAATGCAAAAATAACTGGGACACACAGTACAGAGGAGACTATAAGCCAAAATAGAGGTAGAAAATTAAAAATTAGCCAACTTTTTGAGTGTACGCATATGTACCATCTCCGGAGACATCAAGAGATACACATTTTAGTAAGTAATACAACAATCCAAGTTATGGTCTTTACACATTTCTCTTCTCACTGTTGAGGAGTGTTAGCTTGCATAAGATTTATTTCAAAGTTTTTGAGACGGCTTCACAAGTAAAAATGTAATGATGATGATGATGAATTAATGTAAAATAACCCCAAAAGCTGGGTAGTAGCAGCACACACCTTTAATCCCAACACACGAAAGGCAGAGGCAGGAGAATCTCTGCAAGGCTAGTCTGTTTTACAAAGTGAATTCTAGCACAACCAGTGTCAGAGAAACCCTGTCTCAAAATAAAAACCAATAAATTTTATTATTCCATATAATCATGATTTCTGCCCTATGCATGGTTGATAATGTTCATGTGATTTCCCCCTTTGTTAAATTTTATCCTAATATAATTTAATATTGATTCATTCAGGGAGTTCAAAGTTGTTTATTGAGTTTTTAAAAGAGATCTATAGATGCCACATCTCCACTTATGGCTAGTTTTACAATTATGGTTCTCAGTCCTATCCTTTCGAATGTCTAAAGTTCCCATAATAAGACTGTTGAATGATATGCCAAAAAATTGAGAATACATTCATTTCAAGGATCTTGTAGTTATGTTTGTTAATTTAACAAAAAGTTTCTGAATATTGCAAATATTATTTGACATAAAACAGAGATCCAGATATTTATACCCTAATTATTTTTATAAGTCAGCATTTTGATTAGAAGAAAATGTAACAACACATCCTGAAACTCAATTGTTATTGTTATTTTTTAAAACAGAAAGTGCTAACTCATCTGCTATTTTGTTTAATTACTTTTCAAGAAAGAACTTCTTAATTCTTGGTAAAATGCTTTTCTTCAAAAGAACATTAGCTTCTGTATCACTGCTTTCGTTAATTCCTCTGCACGGGAACCTGGTATAAGAATTACTCAGTAGAAAGTATCTGAACTTTATTTCATTGTGTGATCTTTGTTCTCTTCTTCGTTAAGCTTTTATTAAGCTGAATAAAATGAAAATTCTCAGAAACTTGTTTCACTTCTCCAGCTGGCCAGAGAGGAGAACTTACCATAGGGAGACATCTAGACATTGCACACAGATTGTACACATATTCATAATTACCCTTAATCAGCTTTATCCATGGGAGGACAGTCTCAAAATGGCTGACTGGACCTAGCTGAAGAAGAATATTTTCTGAAATGAATGTACCAAACCTAACCATTTTTTTCCCTCCATGAAGCCAGATTTGTATTCATGTACACCATCTGTTCCTCCAGAAAATGGAAAATTAGCTCCATGTTGACCTGGCAACAGTTTGTGCCATTATCTCCAACTGGCTCATTTAAAAAAAATGCTAGAAATGCCCATGAAAACATAACAATAACATGATGATACTTAAAGAAAAATAAATGCAATCACTAAATCATGTTTCCAACATACATTTCACTCTTCAACATATGATGTCATTATCTTATTTTACCTGTAGTCTTATCTAATATTTCCTCCACTGGCAAGATTGCTTAAATTCAGTCTTCCTGCTTACCTGGGAACGAAGTTGTCAGTTTCCATCAATCTCATTTAACAAGTGTCCGAGAAAAGGGTTTCAAAGACATTTTTTAAGCATTGTCTAGTTGTAATCTTAATTTGAAAAAAAAATATTTTAAAGATAAAGTAGCATGCATTTGATGGAAAGTAATGACAGATGGATTGGTAGATATTAAACATTTGAGAAAATAATCAATTTTACAATTTTAGTGCTCATCAAAATGCAATATGCATTTTTAGCAAAAATAATAAGAAAATTAACTTCTTTGTAAAAATTAATTGAAAATGGGTGTTTTGTTGTTTTAATATTTTAAAATTTGAAACATGTATATTTTTCATGAAGTTAACTTAGCAAAAGCCACCAAGGGAATGTAACAGATTGTAACAAATTATCTGACATTTGTGAATGAATTGAATTAATTTAATTTCATTTTCCCAGCTTCATCAGATGTCTTCATGACAAGTTTTTTAATAACTAGTAATATTAGAATTATGACACTTACAGCTAAGTTATAATGTAAACATACATGGGGAAAATAAATAATATTGACTGTGATATTATTTATTAGCACTTCAATAAGTATTATCAAAAATAATCTTTTAATAAGAGATATAAAACTTTTCAGAAGAAATATATTGGTACTACATTTTTCAATAGAAATAAATATTTTTTAAACATGTGAAAAATTTTAAATAGATACAAATCCCATTAAGACATTAAATAATATTGCACAACTTATTGAAATTATAATATCTTTGAAGGTAAAAGTATTATTGTTCACTTAAAAATATAAATGGAGAGTAGAGAGTAGAAGTTTTTGGGGGTTTCACATGCTGTGAACAGAACTGTACTGACAGTAGTTTAGTCAGCTTGTGAAAAAATAGGAAATCATCACGCATGCCTAATACAATTGTCACCCCAGGTTTGGGAGCAAAAATCATCTCAAAACAATGAGTAAAACTTGTATACAGGAGATCAGGGCCAGCTCCCAGAATATCAGCCATCAATGATGTCTCTCTGGTGCACAGACAAGAGTGGAAAGAGGAATGGGATGTGCATGTAAACTGTGCACACCAGGAATGACTGTAAGGTAGAGTATTATGTAGCAGGTTGTGTTTTCAAAACAACTTCTTGGTACTCAGCGAGTCTGTGTGAAACAACAAACAAAAACAAACCTATAGGAATTTTCTCACTACCTGAAGATCTTTGGTGACTATGAGAAGTTTCTTGTTGTAAGTCATCCCACTCTCCCTCTAATTGGTAAGTCTTAAGTATTTCCGTTTCTAGGAGGAGAGGAGACACTTTCCTACCCATCTCATCATATATGTGTGTGTGTGTGTGTGTGTTTGTGTATGTGTGTGTGTTTCAGTAATTTTATTTCTTAGACACACAGTTTAATATGTTCATGCAATATTTTCAGAAAAGAAATGTTCAAGTAATTAAGAAAAATGTGAATTGCATTATTTTAATCGATTACTTTAAAAGTGAAATACATTTCTTTTAAGGCTTTTTAACTTACACTTATTTGTCTTTGCATATGCCTAACTACCATTATGATGTGGGAGTGTCATATATCAATCTGTTGATTTCATTGGTTAAGCAATAAAGAAACGGCTTGGCCCTCATAGGTTAAAACATAGGTGGGAGGAGTAAACAGAACAGAATGCTGGGAGAAAGAAGCTGAGTCAGTGAGTCGCCATGATTCTCCCACTCCAGACAGACGCAGGTTAAGATCTTCTCTGGTAAGCCACGTTGTGGGCTACACCCATTATTAGAAATGGGCTAGTCCAGGTGCGAGAGTTAGCCAAGAAAAGGCTAGATATGATGGACCAAGTGATGTTTAAAAGAATACAGTATCCATGTAATTATTTCGGGCATAAGCTAGAGCTAGCCATGTGGGCGGCGGGGTGCTGGGGACATAGCCCCGCTCTCCTATTACAACACCATTATAGAAAATAATCATGTTTTCTCGGTTTGTCATGAGTTTACTTTTCTCTTCACAATGTGTACATTCAGAAGGACACATTCCTCTTCTGTTTATTTCGGTTTCATGTTCCAGGTAGCCTGACATGTAAGTAATAAGCTATGTTTTCACTAAATATCAACACAATAAATATCTATTTAATGGGTTCTTTTTGCCTTTTACAAAGGACTTATTACAAAGTCTGTCTGCCTAGACAAGCTTACAAGACAGTTAGAAATGAAAAACAGTATAATATGAAGACATAAAGAGCCCCTCCACAGGAGCAGAAAGTGATGTAATTCTCTTTTAATTAAAAAATTCTAAAGGACTTAAATAAGATTTAAAGTCACTTTTAGTTTTCTTTTCAATTACTTTGTTTTCTTCACTATGTGTTTTTTTCCAACCCTTAATTATCTCTTGACATTGTCACTTAGTTCTAGTTTTACTTGTCCATGCAAGGTTAATGGTAAATCATTTCAAATGCATAACATGTCATTATTCTCATTTTTTCTACTAAAACTTTAAGTCAATGATTTTTAGAGTTCATATTTCTCTCTTCTCCCTTTTATTTGCTTCAGTAGTTTCATGTAAATTTGAATATTTGAGCTCATCTAGCTATTTCTACGTTCATATTCCCTAATATCAAATGCCCAGTGACTGGTGACTGATAACACTGTCCTAAGGCAACTCTGCAGGCTGTTTCTCTAAGGACAGATACATGAACAACACATGTATTTTTTCACTTTTAACTCTCAAAAATTTTTTTGCTTGCCAATGTAGCTCTTCTGTTGTTTGAAATACCTCTATACATAATATTCTTGTCTTTCTCATGGACTTATAAAAATGTTTTATAAAGACTATAGTTAAACCATTAAATATGTGGTTATGATATAGTAATTAAATACACATATTTAGAAACAATGCATATTGAAATATATTTAATTCCCTCCTTGAGGCTTCCTGGAATTTTCAGAGTATACAAATGATGAGACGCAGCCAATGAAGGAAACTGTTACCATGCTATTTTTATGTGTGTGAGACTGTCGGGGAAAACCTGTTTTTTAAGAATCATTGTACAGAGACTGGGGAGAAAAGCACTTTTTCCCTTTTATTCTGCAGCTTATTTTTTTGTATTATCTTGCATGTACCTTGTTGTGCCCATGATATCAATTTATTTCTTGCGAGTTTACATGTTCTCCAGGTCCACACGTAGTCCTTGCAACTTTGGGGTTATTCCTTCTCACATAAAGATAATCTCCCAGATATATAGTGTAATTATAAAACTTTCTATTCTGACATCTTAATTTTAGTCGATGGTTAAAAGATAATTTTGTAATCAATAATAAAATTAATATTATCATCTCTATTTTTAGTGTATATTTCTTAACCTAGGGCATAGATTCACTGGGAAATTATTTTGTCTCATTCTGTGAAGCATATAGGTAAATATATAGATATCTATTTCTATATATAGTATAGTTTGGATAATAAAATATTCTCATATTAACTTGAAATTTCATCATAACTGTAAACTGAACTAATATAGATAGATATATATATTTGAATTCATTCTTCTCTTCCCAACTGAAAGAGTTATTATTGTATGTCAAATGGTGTTTAAATACTATAATAAGGTAAAATGTAACATATATTAGCATATTTGCATATATACATATATGGGATTTTAACATCTTTTATTTTTGTTTTTCCCTCTTCAAAACCTTTCCATGAGGCCTTCTTGCTTTCTTTCAAATTTATGTATACATTTCCTTTATTTTGATTATATGCACACACATGTACTTGTGTGCATGTTGCTATGTGCAGAGATGTGTGTGTGTGTGTGTGTGTGTGTGTGTGTGTGTGTGTGTATGAGAGAATCATTTAGAAAGATTATCAAACTAAGGAAAAAATAACAAGTAAGCCAGTATCTCTCTGTCTTTCCATTTGTGCCTATAAATATCTGTATGTGTAACCATAAATTAAAGCTACGAAGACAATTTTTACTAAAAATACACTAATCATTAAGTTTCAGATTATCTTTCTTAAATACTTCACTGTTTTGATAATTTATATATCTTTCTCCTGGCAGAATGATCATGGTCTTTAATTTAAGAGCATAGAGCCCAATCACCACAGTGTGAACACTGTTTCCTGGTTCTTTTTTCTTGAGTAAAATTTATTCATGAAACTTTTGTTCTGTTTTAGCAAGGCAGTTTAACATATGCTGGCTAAATTTTGTCTTCTTGTTACATCCTAAATCTGTTTTCATTCAGGTCGGTTGCTTTAGAGCTTCAAGCTAAAAAGGGATATTTAAAATCTTGAGAGAATTGATTCACACTCTCTTTGGCAGCTAAAGTTACAATCTTTGCCTTTTGCTCACTCCTTGAATTTGATGAACTAAAAGATTAAGACAGACTCACCACATGTGTAAACCAAATGCTTTTCATTCTCATATTGACAACACAATTAATTGCTTGTGGCGTCCCAGAAAAAAAGTCTCTCATTTCTGTTGGTAAATGGTTTCATAGACAAAAAGTGATGGGTGTTGTATTTAGAACACTATTTTATTTTTCTTCTTCGTTTAAAGTGACCCTGGCCTGGATTTTCCTGTTGACAAAATGGAAAGGACAGTCAGCAGTGATTGTTCTGTCATTTAAAGCACACGGCTTGCACTGGGCTTCTCTGGGTATAAACACTCTGAGCTCCAAATGAAGCATAATTAAGTTTGGTGCTGTCAAAAAAAATTATTTGAAGGTGAATTTGAAACTCTGACTTATCTACAGATATAAAGCAATTCCTCCCCAAAAGAATGTGAAATATAGAATTGTTCAGTTGATGTTGTGAACACATTAAATTTTTATGTTTATGTGTATATTTGTATCAAACGTGCATTTGTGTGTGTAGCTGTGTGAGTTCACACATATGAATAAAAAAAGAAAAAAAAGAAAGAAGATTAAGCATCCTTCTTCTCTATCAATTTATTTTCCTGATCCCAGAGTGTCTCTGACACTAGAATCAGGTCTTCTTCTCTGCCCTACATCTCTGAATGTCTAAGATCTGTGTTCATCTCTTTACAAAATATTGCAATAAATTCTACATAAATCACAGAGGCAAAAATTATAGAACTGAGATCCAATAGATGAAATTATTTTCCCAATTAGGGTAAACATATTATCTTTAAGCACAGGGTCTCTAACACAAATGGGTTACACATGTATTAGAGAAGAAAATGAGATAATTGATACATGTTTTCAAAAATAGCTACCTAGAATGAGAGAAAACTAGGCAAAATTAATTAAGGTTCATTGATTCTAGAAGCTTGTCTTGTCAAACCTTGTTTTAAACTTAGTAGAGTAAGTTCAAGCACCATTGGTCAAAATTTCAGTAATGTAACTTGAATGATAATAATGAAATTGGATATAATGTTGAGTCATTTAGGCCTATAGACACAGTTTCTTAAAACATTTATAAGGCAATATATAAAAGAATGAATGAGAAAGCATGGTCATAATTATAAAACCAAATCAATTTGTTATTTTTATTTCTACATGTTATATCACATTCCAAACAAAAGCCTGATATTTGCCAAGGAAGGTCACCATCACTGTCTTTAAGATTCTAAGAATATTTTGAAGAAAAATTCTGATAGTGAAATAAAAGAAGCGATACCTTGTAGGAAAACTGCTTGTTTGTTTCCGACTACTCAGCCCTGAAATAATCACACAGAAACCATTTTATTTGCAATACTGTTTGGCCAATAGTTTAAGTGTATATCTGACTAATTCATATCTGAAATTTACCCATCTCCATTAATCTGTGTATCACCACAAGGCTGTGTCTTACTGGGTAAAGTTCTGTACCTGGTCTCTGTTTCCAGATGGGCTATATGTCTTCTCTCAACTCTGCTTTCTTTCTCCAAGCATTCAATTTAGTTTTCCCCACCTACCTCTGTTATGCCCTCCTATAGATACAAAGCAGTTTCTTTATTAACCAATGGTAATCACAGCATCCAGAGGGGAATCCCACAACAATACCTAATGTTGAAGGTGTGTAATCGAAATTAGGTGGCACATACCTTAATCTTGGTAATCCTCAGTACTCATTAGGAAGAGGCATTCTTTTTTTTTTTATTGAGAAAAGGAGAAAAAAAAACAAGTTTCCACCTCCTCCCAACCTCCCATTTCCCTCCCCCTCCTCTCACCCTTCGCCCCCTCCTCCCACCCTTCTCCCCCTCCCCCCACTCCTTTCCCCCTCCCTTTCCAGTCCAAAGAGCAGTCAGGGTTTTCTGCCCTGTGGTAAGTCCTAGGTCCTCCCCCCTCCGTCCATATCTAGGAAGGTGAACATCCAAACTGGCTAGGCTCCCACAAAGCCATCATGTTATGTAGGATCAAAACCCCGTGCCATTGTCCTTGGCGTCTCATCAGCCCTCATTGTTCGCCATGTTCCGAGAGTCCAGTTTTATCCCATGCTTTTTTGGTAACAGTCCAGCTGGCCTTGGTGAGCTCCCAGTAGATCAGCTCCACTGTCTCAGTGGGTGGGTGCACCCCTCGTGGTCCCGACTTCTTTGCTCATGTTCTCCCTCCTTCTGTGTACCCTCATCCATTGCTGGTGGGAATGCAATCTTGTGCAACCACTATGAAAGTCAGTGTTTCAGTTTCTCAGGAAATTCGGGATCAACCTACCCCTGGACCCAACAATACCACTCTTGGGAATATACCCAAGAGATGCCCTATCATATGACAAGAGCATTTGTTCCACTATGTTCATAGCAGTATTATTTGTAATAGCCAGAACCTGAAAACAACCTAGATGCCCTTCAATGGAAGAATGGATGAAGAAAGTATGGAATATATACACATTAAAGTACTACGCTGCGGTAAAAAACAATGACTTCTCGAATTTTGCATGCAAATGGATGGAAATAGAAAACACTATCCTGAGTGAGGTAACCCAGACCCAAAAAGATGAACATGGGATGTACTCACTCATAATTGGTTTCTAGCCATAAATAAGGGTTACGGAGTCTACAATAGGTGAATCTAAAGAAGCTAAGTAAGAAGGTGAACCCAAGGAGAAACATATAGTTATCCTCTTGGCTAAGGGAAGTAGACAAAATTGCTGGGGAGAAAATTGGGATCTTGGGGGTTGGGTGGGATGGAGGTAAGGCGAGATGGGGAGAGAAAAGTTAGAAAGGAAGGAGGTGGGGCTTTGGGGAAAAAGGAGGATTGGGATAAAGGAAGGTTGGACAGGGGAGCACGGAACCACAATTCTTAGTTAAGGGAGCCACTTTAGGGTTGGCAAGAGACCTGACACTAGAGGGGCTCCCAGGTGCCCAAGCCGAGGTCCCCAGTTAGTTCCTTGGGCAGCTGGGGATAGGGAACCTGAAATGACCCTATCCTAGAGCAATACTGACGAATATCTTGCATATCATCATAGAACCTTCATCTGGTGATGGATGGAGATAGAGACAGAGACCCACACTGGAGCACTGGACTGAGCTCCCAAGGAAGAGGCATTCTCAATGTACGTTTGAGTACAGCCTGGTCCATATATCCAGTTCAGGCAATCCAGAGATACATAGCATGATTTTGTCTCAAACAAATAGCACAACAGCAGTGGTTAGCAGTTAGAGAAGACAAGAAACAATTCTTAGAAGCCAACAGAGGAAAAAAAACCCCAAATACTTCTTGACAAAGTGATATAAAATCTTATAAGAAATAGTGATCTTTAAGTGAATGCTTTAATATTGTACAAGAAGTGTTGAACAGGTCATGATTAAGTAATGAGGGAAAATTTCTGGATATTTAGAGATCTACAGTTCTGAGAAATATTTAAAATAATGTTTTACAATGACTTTGGATTGGAATATATAGACATTCCACTGTCCCATGGGAAATAATTTCTGAAAGGAAAATTTGGGAATATTTATTGATACAGACTGAGAGAAGGCAACGTGCCCAACTGGACTGTGACTGGAAAAACATATTATTATTAGTGGTATAAGCTAGAGGAAGCACAGCTTGGCATGAAAATTCCTTTGCAAAGTTAATTCTTTTGTGATCCACATCTTAAATTTTTCATACTTATTTGTTGCTAAATCTATGATAATGGCTACTATTAGCACATTTAAAATGGTATCTTACTCTAACATCATCACCCTAGACATATGGCTCACATTATAAATATATATATATATATATATATATATATATATATATATATATATATATATATATACACACACACACACACACACACACAGATTAAATTTCCTCTATATGTATTTGGACATTTTAACACGTCTTTTTGTAAGAGGCAATTTTCATGAGTTTATCACATTGGTCATAAAATTATGCATCCAAGGTAACCTGAGCTGAGGAGAATGTTGTAATAATCAGAAGACAATCACATTTGGGAATTCAGTGTTCCTAATGTAGCTCAACTCCCATTGTAACTAGCTTCATGAACTAGTCTTGGCCACCTAGGAACCAGAGAAAATTTTGTGATGATTTCTAAGAAAACTGTAGGGACAAGAGCAGGTTCTGGTAATATATGGCCACAAGACTAAAGTATTATAATTCATTTTATAAATTGACAAAGTGAAAAATTTAATATTTGTTCTATATAGATCAAGGAAACAAAAGAGGTGTATTATGAAACACTTGGTGGGACTCTTCAGCATCTTTATCAACTTTGTGAAACATGTATGTCAAGTTGTAGTCTTCCTTTCCTACATGAAGCAGCGAAAGTAATTTTTATGGAAATTGCCTTTCAAAGGAATGTATCCTAAGCCCTCAAATATTCTACTTCATGAAGACTTTTAAAAAGAGTACACGGCTTTGCCAATATTCATGTTCATCCTTATTCTCTGACATAACATATTTGAACACTGGTCCATGAGTTTTAGCAATGGGAAAAATTTGGAGAATTGAGCGGGTTAGAGATTCTAAGTTAGGAGGCTAAAACAAGATTCTTCATTTTTAACAAGATGTTAGGTGATAGCTTTTACTCCCTAGGGGTCACATTCTGTGTGTTTATATGCGAAAGATATCTTAAGGTTTGTCTCTTTGTAGAGGACATTATGAGTTACACTGTAAGAATCAGGCCAGCCATGATTACAGAATCTCCTAAACATAAGAATAAAAAATTTAAAAGATAATTTTAAAATGTTTTCCACAGATTTTTAGGTTTTAATGAATGCTTCTCAAAACCATTCTACTCCTATTATTTACAATTAAAAGTGTAGACTCATGTCTCATATTATATCTTACCTCTTACATATATTGAGAATTTAATGACCTTTACCTCCAAGCATGAAGTACTTTTGTATACTACCAAGTCAGTGGACATCTTAGCAACTTCTTCCAAGTTAATCACAATATTCTAAGTAGTTCCATTAATATTTCCTTTTCCCTTAAAACCTCTTTGATACATTAGAATCTGAGGTGAAGCATATGACTTTTTCCTCAGTACCATCACAATACCAATCTAATTTGGAATAGTTTTTGCTTTTCAATGTCTCCCAAGGTCACATATAATCTTGTTTCCTATACTTCCATTAATATGTCTTCTTTGTTTTCTTGCTTTCTTCTAGTCATCCTGTTTTGATATTCCCTTCAATAGGGTAGGTCCTGGAATCCCAAATAAATGTACAGCTGACAGATTCTTAGACAAACCCACAAGTTGTAAACTTGTGGGCGACCCAACATACAGAGCATTGGGAACACTGTCTTTTGGGTAGTCATTGTCAATTCTGTAGAAACCTTATAAGCCCTGACTCTTCTCCCTTTCAAAATGGAATTTATTCCTAAAATACTACAGCAGTGTAACTTCCTCCTACACAGGCAATGGAATGACCTTCCATGGAACTTTACAGTGATAATATTCACCCCTTTTATCAAAAAATTTATTTATTTAAAAATTATTTTTTCTCGTTTTCCATACCAATCCCAGTTCCCAGTTCCTCCCCTCCTCTCATTTCCTCCACTTTCCCTAACATCCCACCGCCCAATCCACTCCTCAGAGAGGGCAAGTCTTCTAGTGGGGAATCAAGAAAGTCTAGCATATTGCTTCGAGGCAGAACCAAGGACCTCTCCCTCCCCACTATATCTAGATTGAGCAAGTTATCCCTCCAACAAGAATGGTTTCCAAAAAGCCCTTAAAAACAATATGGATAAATCCTGAGCTCACTGCCAGTGGTTCTACAATCTGTCCCAGCCATTAACCTGTCACCCACATTCACAGGGTCTTGCTTGGTCCTATGTTGGTTCCTTCCCTATCACACTGGAGTTGGTGAGCTCCCATTATCTCATGTAAGCTATTTCAGTGGATGTCCCATCATTGTCTTGACATCTTTGCTCATATTCTCATTCTTCCTACTTTTCAACTGGACTTTGGGTGCTCAGCCCAGTGCTCTGGGGTGGATCTCTGTCTCTGTTTCCGTCAGTGGCTAGATGAAGGTTCTATGGTGACATTTAAGATAGTCATCAGTCTGACTAAAGTTCAGGCACCCTCCCCACTAGTGCTTAGGATCTTAGCTGTGGCATTTTTTTGGATTTCTGGGAATTTCTCTGAAGCCAGGTTTCTTGTTAGCCTCATAATGGCTCCCTCAATCAAGATATCTTTTTCCTTGCTCTCTGTCTCTGTCCTTTCCCCATTTCTATCATCCCTTTTCCTCAAGTCCTCTTCCCCCAACCCATCTCCTTTCCTCCTCAGTTTCTACCCTCCCTCCTCCTCCAAACCCCATGCTTCCACTTTTCTCAGGAGATCTTGTCTATTTCCTCTTTCCGGGTGGGGTCTATATATATTTCTCTTAGGGTTCTCCTTGTGACACGGTTTATAGACTTGTAATCCTTTGCTTTACAGCTAGTATCCACTTATGAGTGAGTACATGCCATGCTCATCTTTCTGAATCTAGCTTACCAAACTCAGGATGTTTTTTTTTTCTTTTAGCTCCATCCATTTACACGTAAATTTCAAGGTATCATATATTTTTCCTACATAGTAGTGCTCCATTGCACTACTTTTTTCCCCCATTTTTCCACGTGTTTTTTTTTTTTTTCCATTCTTTGGTTGAGGGGCTGAGGTTGTTTCCAGGTTCTGACCATTACTAATAATGCTGTATGAGCACAGTTGAACAAATGTCCTTGAAGTATGATTGAGCATCTTTTCCACTCTTTGTTATTATAGTCACAGCTACATAAAGTCAATCACTCACAATTACCTTTGCTAATTTGTAGGAATTTCAAAAAGATACCCATCCTTACTGACAAACAGGTCTGTGGATTCGCGAAGCTGATTATCACAATAAAGATTGAGGTCGAGGATAGTGGGTGATTCAGGGTTCAGGGAAGTCTAGTGATATTATCTAATGGTTTGGAATGTCAGGTATCCCCGTGGATGCTGTCCCCTCCTGGGTGTGTCAGCTATTCCTAATGCATCACTTTGTAGGAGTCTACCTGTTTATTTTTTATTCTAAAATGCATATTGATACCACTGTTTATGTCTGAGTGGATTACATAGACGGAAAATCTCATGGGAGGAGAAACAGCAAACACAGCAAGAACTACAGGAACAGCAAAGAATGAGGAACAACATGAGCATTAGAGAGAGCAAAAAAAAAAAAGAATAAATAGAACATGATGAAAAGATTTATGTGAGTTAATTTATTTCATTTACCCTCAGGCCCAATTAGCCAGTTTTCACCTGATAAAGCAAACTTTCTGAACCCTGAGAGGTTTAATGTGCTTAACCCCAAAATAAACCTCAATAGGTAGTTATGACCTACTTGCCATTACTTGAATACTTTATCATCCTTGTAATATTTTTTCATGAATCATTTTCTGAGAAACATGTATTAAAGCCAATCAATTCAAAATCATAGTTCATTACTTTGTCTCTCCCTTTACATTTAAATTTTTATCACAATTTCCTGATATATGATGTAATTAATTGACAAAAAATCTGTTAAATATTTGGTTTAAAATTCATTTTTTATTTTTCAAATTTCTATTTTATTGAAAAAATTTTCATACACTATATTTTGATCATATTCTTTTCTCTTCCCCTCCCCTATCTTCTCCCAGATTTATATATTTCTTTAAATTTCACTTTATTTTCCAACCCCAGTTCTTCCTCTCACCCCTCTATATTTCCCTTCTTTACCTTCCTCCCAGCCCACCAGATCCGTCCTCCCAAAGGGTAGTGCCTCCCATGGTGAGTCAACAAAGCCTGGACTACTGAGTTGAAACAGAACCAGATTTCTCCTTTTCACAATGAGTTTGAGCATGATATCCCATCATAGGAAATGGGCTCCAACAAGCTAACTCATGCACTAGGGATAGTTCCTAGTGCTACTATCAGAGACTCCCTCAGATAGACCAGGCTACACAACTGCCTCCAACATGCAGAGGGCTTAGTTGGGTTCCATGGAGACTCCAACAGCTGTTGGTTTAGGGTTTATTAGTTCCTTCGAACTTGGGTCAGCTGTCTCTATAGATTTATCCTTCCCAGACTACAAGCCACAGCTTCAGAGTAACTAGGTGACAAGGAAGACACTAAAAGAGATGCATGGATCACCCTGAAAGGGGAATTAGATGACTTAAAATTCTTAAAAACCGAAATTTCATCTGTTTTTTGTTGTATATTCACTGATTTTAAATAAAGTAAATAAATGATTTAGCATCTTTTAATATTAATCAAATACATATTAAATAATGTAATAAAAATATGTATTGTGAACCAGGCATAATTTTCTAGATACTGTATTAATTTTATCAGTAAGTAAGCTGTAAAATAAATGGAAAGTAAGAAATCAGCTTTATGGGATGAAAACAACATGTGGGAACTAGAATAAAATCATTTTCTTTTTTTAAAATGAAACTAGATGTTTGGGCACAGATGAGGTTATAGCAAAGAATCATTAGATATTAAGGTTTAATTGCTTATCAGGCACCTTTGCTAGCTTCAAGACAGCTAGAAGTTCTGATACACAGCCTGACCTCCAAGAAGCATGAGAATTGCATCCTTTCAGGAATAAAATGGTTAGTACAAAAGAAATATTCATAGATTAAAGGTCAAGAGTAAAGGAAGTCTACTCCAGTATGTCTCAACATTAATAATTAATGAAAGTTATGTGACTGGAATTGAGAAAAAGCAAATGAGAAAGAAAAACAACTGCATATGTTGAGATATTGATAATTAGCTTAGAGAGAAAGTTTTTGGAATTCTCACTGGCAAAGTCTGTACAGTCAGCTGTGGATAATCAGCAAGATGGGAAGCTGAAAGGACAACCAGTTGGAACTTTGAAGCATTCATGTAGTTGAATATGCAAAATGGTCAACTTGCCCCATTGTTATGACTCTACTTGTCAGGGATTTATAAAGCAAACAGAAAACATATCCAGTAAACATTTCAAATGTATTTTTTCTATCTGAGAAGATGTATGAGTTGCATTCAGAACCTGGAATGGTATACTTTAAGAGAACCAGAGCGACGAGGGATGGTATTGTAGTTGAATGACAATGTTGTAGGAGACGTTAGTGAACTGGAGATATAGAGGATTACGAGAAAAGAAAGGTCACTGTTGGCTTTCATTTACAAAGAGATGGAGTGCTTGTACCTCCAACTGTGTAGTAACAGAGGTCTCTGTGATTCCACACCTAAAGTAGTCATAGATTCCTTTGAATTCACGTGACTTTCAGCTTTGGTGGTACATTTTTGTTAAATGTATACGCTATGTTAAGCAACATTCTTTAATCATTTTTGAAAGTCTTACTCTCACAGTTAATAAGGTATGCTAAGTGATAGGTGACAGTTAAATGCAGCAAATGATAGAGACACAAGCCCTTAAAATTAGTCATCGTGTAAGTCACGCAGCCGCAAATGTCTCTCTGAATCTGTCATGCTTCCTTTGTAATTCTGCACCTAACGTCTACCTAAAGGAAAAGAAGAAGTATTCTTAGCTCACCCAGGATGCCCAGCCTTAGAAAATAGGAATGCTGTCACTACCATGATTCCATTTCTTTTTACTTAAGAGCTTCATTTCTTCAGTGTTTCTCATTAAAATGATTTTTAATATTTTGTCTGTGTTTGTTTGCAAACACCTGTTATATGCAAGGGCTCTAACACTGGGCTGTAACTCCACATTCTCTAGTGCTTTGGTTGTTTTTAATCAAAAGTTCAAGATTTCATATATACTAGTTAATATCAAATAGCATTGGCAAATTTAAATGCCAACAATGCCATTGTCTTTGATTCCCCCACCCAATGGTTTCCCCCTTATTCTCTACCTGCATCTTGTTGATCTCCTTTCTTCACCCAAGCAATACTCTCCTTTCATTTCATGTAATATGTATTTCTTTACCACTTTTTTACTAACTAATCAATTAATTTGTTTCTTATCATCCTAATACTGTTCCCCTCCCTCCTTTCTTCCCATTTTCTCCCCAAACTTCCCTAGTTCCTCATCCACTCCCTCTCCCTTCACTTAGGTAAAGTGTAAGCTTCTCATGTAAAATAGCCAGTCATGACATAACAAGTGGCAATTGGCTAGGAGCCTCCTTTCCTATTAAGGCTAAAAGAGGCGAACTAGTAGGAGGATATGCTCCCAAGAACAGGCACCAGAGTCAGAGATAAGGCACTGCTCCTTCTTCCAGGAGTCGCACAAGAAGACCAAGCCACAGAACTGCAACACATGTACGTGCAGAGGTCCCAGGTCAGTTTTATGCAAGTTCTCTGGCGGTTCATGTCCCATGAGTCCCTATAAGCAAGTCTAGGTCAGTTGATTCTGTGTGTTTCCCCTTGGTGTTCTTGGCAACACTGGATCCCATAATCTTTCCTCCCCCTATTACATGAGATTTCTGGATGTTCACCTAGTGTTTGGTTGTTACAGCTGTTTCCAGAAGTTGCTTGGTGAAGCCTCCCTGATGACAATGGGAATAGGCAATGGTCTCTGAGTATAACAGAAAATCATTAGGAATCATAATATTGATTTTTTGATAGTCATATTTATTTTTGGCCTAGGTTTCTAAGCTGTCCATTCTCTGTGTCCTGGCCGTGGAACATTTTTTTGGGGGGGGGGCATCCTATAGCATAGGTCTCAAGCTGGATCAGTCATTAATTGGCATTCCATTAATTTTTGTGCCACCTTTGTCTCAGCATATCATGTAGGCAAGGCAAATTGTAGGTCAGAAATTGTATGGCTGGGTTGGAGTCTTAATTCTCTGCTGGAAGTCTTTCCTGGCTACAAGAGATGACCATTTAGGCTCTGAATCTTCCATTGCTAGAGTCTTTGCTAGGGTTCTGGGAGTTTGTATTGCACTAGGTTTTGAACTCATCCTAGAGATGCTCTTGATTCCAGTTGTCTCCCCCATGCACATCGCCCTCCATCCTCTCTCTTCCTGATTCCTTCTGCTCCCATGTCCACCTACACCAAGACCTCCCCTTCTATCCATCTGTCATGTCTGTTCAATTTTCCATTTACAATGAGATTTACATGTCCCCACGTGAGCCTTCCTTGTTAATTAGCTTTTGTGGGTCTATGGATTATAGCTTTGTTATCTTTTATTCTATGGCTACGATCTACCTATAAGTGAGTTCATACCATGCTAGTCTTTCTCTAACTGGGTTACCTCACTCAGCATGATCTTTTCTAATTCTGATTGGCAGCAAATTTCATGATGTCATCCTTTTTAGCAAATATGTATGATATTTTCTTTATTTATTCTTCATTTGATAGACATCTAGGTAGTTTCCAGCTCCTGGCTATGACTAATAGAACTGATATGAACATAGTTGAATAAGTGTCTTTATAGTATAGTAGAACAAGCTTTGAGTATATGCCCAGATGCTATAGTTGGATCTTGAGGCATGTTGATTCCCAATTTTCTGAGAAACTTCCATAGTAACTTCTAAAGTGTCTGTACAAGTTTTCACTCCCACCAGCAATGGTGGAGTTTCCATTGCTCTTTATCCATGACAGCAATAGCGGTCACTTGTGGTTTTGATCTTAACCATTCTGACAGGTTTGAGATGGAATCGTTGGTCATTTTGACTTTCATTTCTCTGCTGGTTAAGGATATTGGACATTTCTTATGTGTTTCTTGTTCATTTGAGAATTCTCTGTTTATATATGTATATAAAATTCTCTATAATTGGATTACTTGATTTGTTGATGTCTAGTTTCTTGAGATCTTTAAATATTTTTTAAAATAAACCTCTGTCAGATGTGGGGTTGGTGAAGATCCTTTTGGCTGTGTCCTTTGCTTTATAGACATTATATAGTCATTATGCAGCAAGCCAATAGCCAGCATTAAAATAAATGGAGAGAAATCTAAAGCAATTCCACTACAGTTTGGAAAAAGACAAAGCTGCCCGCTATCATCACATCTGTTCAAAATAGTGCTTGTAGTTTTAGCTGCAGCAGTATGCCAACTAAAGGAGATCAAGGACATACAAACACTATTTGAAGCTGAAATAACAGTATACATAAGCAACCACAAATTTTCTACCAAGGAACTCCTATAACTGATAAACACATTCAGAAAAAGGACTGAAAAATCAGTAGCCTTCCTATACATACATACATTATAAATTGTCTGAGAAATTAAAAAAAATTCTTCACAATAGCCACAAATAGCATATAATACTTTGGTTTAACTATAACCCAACAAATGAAAGACCTATATGGCAAGAACTTCAAGTCTTTGAAGAAAGAAATTAAAGAAGGTATCAGAACAAAGAAAGATCCCCACACTCATGGATTGATAGGATTAGCATAGTTAAAGTGGATACATTATGAAAAACAATCTACACATTCAATGCAGTTCACATCAAAATTCCACCACAATTCATTACAGAACTTGAAAGATCAATACTCAACTTCATATGGAAAAAGAAAACAACAAGCAAAACCAGGATAGCTAACACAATCCTGTACAATAAAAAACTTCCAGAGGCATTGCTATCACTGATTTCAAGCTGTATTGCAGAGCTGTAGTAATAAAAACCTCAAAGAATTGGCATAAAAACAAAAAGATTGATCAATAGAACCAAATCAAAGACTCAGAAGTAAATCTCTACACCCAAGGACACCCTAAACTTGATAAAGAAGCAGGAAATAAACAGTAGAAAAAGGAAAGCTTCTTCAACAAATGGTGCTGATATAACTGGTTGTAGACTTTTAGAAGAATACAATTACACACACACACACACACACACACACACACACACACACACACACACACACACACCTCCTTGGATAATACTCAAATCCAAGTGGACCAAAAATCTCACATAAAACCAAATACACTGAAGCTCACAGAAGAGAAACTCAGGAATTGCACTGAGGTCAACAGTAAATGGTATCGTGTGGAACTGAAATGTTTCTATCCACTTTCTTATTCATATCATTTCTGTTAAGATTTCTTCATTACTTTTAAGGAATGCGTTATAATATCATGACCTTTAGCAATACACCTATCTATAAATTTTATTCTAGATTTTTCACATTTGAGAAAACAAGCCATTCATTTTTATGGAAAATGGCTTATTTTGTTTAACATAATGATCTGCACTTACACCTATTTTCCTACAAATGCAATGATTTAGTTTTTCTTTATACTTTAGTAAAATTACTGAACATTATTTATCCACGTATTTAGAGATAACATATAGGTGACACATTTTGAATACTGTGACAATAATCATGAATGCAAAGGCATCTCTGGAACACTGAAATACTTTGGGTATATATATATATATATATATATATATATATATATATATATATATATATATATACTTTTGTGATGTGATAGTTTCATTTTTATTTTTTTTGAGAAATCTCTGCATTGATTCAATATTTATTTATTAGTCATGCATTTCTTCTTTTGAGAAGTGTCCATATGTAAATTTGATTTCAGGGTACTTAATTTTTAAATGATTCTTTTTTATTCTAGATACTAATCCATTGCCTGATGTGTATTTGATGAAGTATTTCCTTACTTTCAGGGTTGTTTTACACTCTGGTGATTGTTTCTTTTGTTATACATGAGTTTTTTTTTTTTAACATACTATATTTGTTTCAAAACATTTAACTTTGTGTAACCTCATTTTTCAGGTTTTAGGATTGCTTCCTGGTATATCAGAGTCCTTTGCAGAAACTTCCTGCTTATACATATAATTTGAAGCATTTTAAAGTTTTTCAGCCTTTGCATGAACAACTTGGATATATTTTGAATTATTTTCTGTGCAACATGAGGACTACCAATCATGTTGCATTCATTTCATATATCCAGGGAGGGACCCCAGGGAGAGTCCATTACCTGCGGTGTAGCCGGCACCAGAGGGCTAAAAGCAGACCAATGACTCACGGCAATGAACGCTTGCAAGTAAAGATGTTTGGAGTAAAGGGTAAATTGTGGGACTCACTGGGAAAAACTACAACTTCCATGACAAGAATCTTCTTTTATTGTTGTTGTTTTATGCTTGCTTGTTTGGTTGGTTTGGTTGTTTGGTTTTGTTTAAATTTAGTTTTGTTTTAGGAAGACGTTACGATGGCAGAGAGAGAATTAAAGTGAATATGGAGATAAGTGGGGTTAGAATGAATGATGTGAAATCCACAAAGAATAAATAATTTTTATAAAAAATGTAAGTTCATTTCTTGTGGACTCCGAAGCAGTGAACATTAAATAAATACATTGAGAAGTTTATATACCAAATATTACAGATTGAAGCTATCAAATTTCAGAATTAGTCTCTGTTGCCTAGTTCTGTTTTGGCCACTGAGGTGATTTCTTTAGCCATTTACAGTTAGAGCTGAGCTGCCTAGTATGCTGCAGATGTAGCTTGCATTGTCCACCTCTCTTTCTTTCCAGGACTGCCTCCTAGGGACATATATTATCCTTTTTCTGGTGTGAAGTTACTATCAGGTTCTCAACTTGATACTCTTCACAGCTGTTAATTGACTAGTTAGTTATTTTAGTGCTTATTTTAATAATTGGTTGCCTATTATTATTAGATTCTATGTAGAAACAATAGTTAGAAGTTCTAAAATATGATATTAAAATGCATTTTGTATTTTTACCTTTTGAAGTTATAATATATTGCAACTTTCCCCCATTACCTTTTAACCCTCTAAACACTACTATGTAGCCTCATGATTTTTTTGATTCATAGCTTCTTTTTACATTAACTGTTTATAAATATCTATTTAATAGTTACATATATAATATTTATATATACAGATGATACATTATATATATACTAATATTTATCTTCTGAAATATATAAATATAAGTGATTGATTAGCATTGTTGTTTGTGTGTATATGCTTTTACTATTGATGATTTGTTATTTGATAAGCAACTGGTGTGCTCTTCCTTGGGGAAGACTATTTCTCCTGCTCTAAGCATTCCTTAACTGTCTGTAGAGATTTGTGTAGACTTGAGGCCCCTGAGCTTTCCTCTGTCCACATTACTTTGTGTCTTCTTGTCATCATTGTTCAGTTCATATTTAGATACTCATGTCAGTGAGATGGGTGTAGCTTCTGACATTCCTAGGAAACATATGCTTAAAGTAAATTCTGTGTTCTGACCGTTCTTCCCATAACTCTGCACCCACTTTTGAAATTTTATATATATATATGTATATATATATATATATATATATATTAGAGTGTGTGTGTATTTTGTGTGTTTATTCATATATGCCATTTTCTTAAATATAACCTGTTCCTGTAAATGAAGATTCTGCTGCTTCTCAGCAGCCCAGACACGAATAATCACACAGAAACTATATTAATTATAACGTATTTTGGCCTATCAGCTCAGGCTTCTTATTCACTAACTCTTAAATCTTAAATTAACCCATTTTATTAATCTGTGTATTGGCACGAGGCCATGGCTTGCTGATAAGTATTTGGCATTGTCTCCTTTAGCAGCTACATAGCAACTTCCTGACCTACCTACTCTTTCTATATATCTCTTTCAGCCTGGCAATATTCTGCCCTGCCATAGGTCAAAGAAACTTTATTCATTAACCAATAAAAGCAACATATACAGAAGGAGATCCCACATCATTTTCCATCTGTATATTATTACCTGTATGTATGTTTTCAGGAATGATCATTTGATATTGCATGAACAATTAGTTTGCTCATCACATGGGAAGACAATTGATCCAGTTCTCAGCAATCAATAGTTTTCTATAGTATTTTGTGTAGTGATGAAGTCATGTGGACTTTCCCAAGTCCATTTTGTCATGTAATTGGTGTATTCGTTTTTCAGCTGACATTGACATGCCTCAAGTGTTTTGTTGTTAGGTATGACATAGAATTCTCCTATATGGTTTTTAGTTACTATTTAATTCACATATACAGATTAAAATTATGTATCATTATATAGGTATATTTATATATTTTTACTTTGATGTTCATTTAAAAATTAAGTTTTTAAGCTTGATTTTATGTTCTTTTTCATTTTCATTTTATTTTATGTAAGTATGAATATATGATTCATAATATATGATTTAAAATCAAGTTCATATATGTAGCTGCCATTTTGATAGCTTCCCTAGAAAGTCAACAACATTTACTTACTTACAGGATCTAAGCAAAATATGATTCTTCCTTATCATACTTTGCAACTGCAAAATCAAACTGCAGTCAGTTCTTCTGTGTTTCAATTTCTTTATTACTGCATGCCTTTTCCAATATTGTATCATCTTCTGATAAAAGTACACTGAATTGTACCAATTGTTCTTTGTACATATAGTATTCATCTCTGTGTAGTTGCAATATTTATAATATGAATCGTTATTAAGGGAATGTGTATATTAATACTCTTGTTTATACTTTCCCTTGTTCTCAGGAAAATTACTGTTTCCATGTTTTGCTTTAGGTCCAGTTTTACCATATCACATCCTTTCTACACATTTTATCCCTGATGACTCTCAGTTAGTTTGAAAATAATGAATGGAGAGTCTATGCACACTGTAGAGTGTTTCCATTTTTCCTACTTTAATTACAGTCTCCTGTATATGCATATGGCTGTTTTTAATGAAAATGTCAACACGTAAGCCAGTCAGAGACCATCACCAGTTCTTCAGAGTCAAAGTGTGACATGAATTTCCTATCTCCCATATCTCACTCTCTGAATAATTCTGCTCTTTTGTTGGTACTTTAGTTTCTGTACTAGGATAAAAGAAGTCGCATGCAGTAAACTATTTTTTCTTCTATTAAATCTTGCATTCCTGTATCAAAAATGTGTCTAAGACTAGCTTACTGTGTTTACATAACAAGAATGATTGAAACAACTGAAAATTGATGGTAGTTTTATAAACCTAGTATACATAAACAATTTTAAGGCTGTTTTTATAAGAAAAAAATAAGTTGGATACTTTCTTGGTATGTATAGGAAATGAGACTAAGCAACCCTAGTCTGAGTAGCAGAAATCTGTTTCCTAATATTCATGATGGATTTGTAACTCATTTGATTCTTTGCAGGATTTTGAGAAAAGCACAAGGATGAGGATTATATTGATTTTCTTTCTGTTAAAATCAACATGGATTAGATATAGCAATATTCTAAAGAGCTTAAGCAAGTCATGGTTTGGGGATTTTTCTACTTGATAGACCCCTGAGTATTACTTAATGTATTTTATTCTAGATTAAGAACTAAGCAAATCTTCTATATATACTTTAATCATATGTCATTTACTATAGAGCAAATTGCTGAACTCAAAAATCATATTAATGGGATCTGAACTCTAACCAGAGATTTTGTATTCAGCATATTAATACATTTTCATATATATTCATTCTTTTGTTATATTTTTGCTAGATATTTTATTCTTTCTGCACCTTTTTACTTTTGTTTCTAAAATGTCTGTTTGTAGATTCTTTGCATCGATTTTTTATAAAAACACACAAATTTGAAATCATGCTTTTCACTATTTCTGCTTTATGTACAAAAATTTAAGTGCTGGATAACTTTAACTCATTTTAAATTTTCTCTTTATTCTTTCACTTTTGTATTTGTATATTTATATTGGAAATAAAGTGAAATATTTTCTAACTTTGTTTCATTTAAGTTATTCCTTGTTAATCTAGCAATATTCTCCCTCATTTAGGCATTTTAAAATTAACCAAGTTGTCATAGATACATGTTTTGAACACACTCATTTATTTATAAATCATTAGGAATTTTGATGTGACATATACAGAAACACACACACTGCACACACACAATTAAACAAACAGTTTTGGTGCCCAGTTCCAATATATACACCCGTAATACAAGACCCACACCTAAGGCTCAGCAAAAAGACCTTAAGAGTCTCAGAAATGAGGGGAGTTTGCTATTATACTGCGCCTTCCAGAAATGTTAGAATTTGCACACATAAAGTTTCACAGGCGTGCCTAAACATGGACTGATCAAGTACAGCAATAGACACGTGAAGTTGTCAAGTTGATGGAAGACAGTCCAGGAGGTCTCAACTTAATACTGTCCATTCATCAGATTGATTTTCTCTTTTAATGACTCAAAATGCAAGTTTGCAGTGCTGAAGCTAAAATATTTCTTTCTCTTGATACCATTTGAATTCTACTATTTGTGACTAAAGGACAATAAATTTTATTTGTCATTATTGACTTTGTATCCAGGAATACTGAAAACAGTTAATATTCTAGTGTCAATGACTAACTTACATTATCCTTAAGATGCTTGCTATATACAATGTAATTTTGATGTACAGAAACCCCCTTCATTTTATCTTCCTTTTCCTGTTATCTTTTTTTCCTTAATTATTTTATTTTTACTTATTTTGTCATGAAAAGTATTAACTCCAAAACATATGGAATAGAGGCAATTGCAGATCTTCAGGGGAAAGTGTTCTCTGTTCTAAAGAGACTGTAATGTTAACTGTATTTATTTGGAAAATTACCATACTGAGAAAGTGTCCTCTACTTGCATTTTCTAATAGATTTAATCAAGTTATCAAACACCCAATTGTGCTTAATATATTTTTTTAAATTGTTCATTTTGTTTTCTTTATTTACTCTTGATTCATTTTCAAATGTTAAACTTTTAACTCTTATTAGGCTATCATATATAACGTTTTATGTTTTGCTAGATACAGTTTGAAAATTGGTAAGCATTTGAAAATTTGAACCAATTATGATAGTTATCTCTAATCTCATTTTTAAAGTTTTTCTGGGAATTAAAGATGTAATGACTAAAACATTGAATTGGCAATAATTATATCGTCTTTCTTCTCTAAAGTGTGATTCAATTTCACCTTTAAATATAACAGGGTTCACCACTTCAGCATTCTTTGTCAAAGTGTTCCTGCTGGCAACAATTTTGGTAAATTTAATCATAGTCAATAATGGAATATTGAAGTTTTCTGTATTCTCTTTTCATGGATTTTGTAAGCAATAATACACAGTGTATAAAATAATGGGTTTAATTAGAACATTTCTAAAATTGTATTTTTTTAAGCAATAGAGTCCCACCATACTGATTTCTCATTATACATTTCCAATGACTACCTCATTTTGATGCTGTCCTGATCCCTCTAGCCCTAGTTTTATTTTTGCATGTTTTTTGCTTTTAACCTAACCTTCTTGTAGAAAAGAAATCTTGTGAAACCTGTTGTTATAACACTCCACAATTTGGGAAAAGTGGGCAGAAAAGAAGGGTTTAATTATAAGTGGTTTGCATGTCAGTAACCACCATTGCCTTGCAAAGGAAAACCTCCTTTTTGATATATCATACAAGAAGACTGGTGTAGAAAAGTAATCATGGAAGACAACAGCATTGTTAGTTCACTGATTTTGTGCTTTATTTGAAAGGAAAATACGAAGAAGCTTAGGAAAGAAGAAATATTAATAACAATAGGTAGATGAATGGGTACCTAATGTCCTTTTTTTTTTTTTTTTTTTTTGGCTATCAGAATTCCAGGTTGGATTTCCGGGATTACTATCAGCAGCATACGATGATCTGAGTCTTTAGGCAGAGAATGAGTTATAAGTTAAGCTTCTCTGATTCTGAAGCTTAAACTTGGCCTCAATTCTATAAATGGCTTCACACGTTCGCCAGTTTTAAGTAACCTATCCTAGGACATTGCCTGCATGATTACAATAAAAAATTCAAAACATATTATTACTCATATACCTATTATTTGTCATCATGATATCTATTTACATATCTTTTCTCATCCATCCATTATTTATCATATATAGCTATCATTTTAATAATCTATCTCCAATAACCATTTATTATTTATATATTTTATCTATTGAACTATCTATCATCTGTTTCTCAACATCTATCCCATTTGCATCATTGTCTATTATGTATGTATCTATCCACCTATATTTTCTTTATCATTTATCTTCTATGTGCATGTTTCTTTTAGTAAGTATGAATTTATCATCTATCAATAAATGTCGATCATATATCTGAAATATGTACATCTTTCTTTATTTACTTACCTATCCTCTTGTTTTTTTAAATTAAATATGAAGTCAAACATAATGTAATCTGGACATATTGAATGATATTTAGTAGAATATGAATGTGGTCACTTTCTTTAAGCAACATTGAGTTCTGAGTGCTATTTTGTTTCAGAAGGCAATCAATAAGTTTGTACACAGAAAATCATTTAATTTTTGGAGAGAAATGCTAACATCAGTAGGGACATATCACAGTGCTATGTTAATTAGAAAACACTTTGAAGATGGTCATGCACCGAGTGAGACATTATTATATACATAAATCATATTTTACTCTTCCTAATCTGTCCTTCCTTAAGATTTCTCCATCAGTTTAATATCGAATTAGTTGTAAATTTTATGCTTTTGTTTTTCAAAGAAAAATTACTTCAGGTGTAATTACATTTTTCAAAGACTTAAAAACATGCAAACAAACGACTTAGGACAATGTCCTTCTTATAAATATTTAATTGCAATCAAAATCTTCATTTTTCTTTTCTAACTCTCTTTTGTTATAAATCAGTTTGATATTTTGAACACAGTCTAATTGATTTTACTTGCATTGATACAAAAAGTATTAAAATACTTTAATAAAAGATTTTAAAGTTCATTCTCAAAGATTGTAAGCTTTGTACTGCAAGCTTATTGTAATTCGCTAAAACATTATTATAGAAACGTTTATTTCATAGTAAAGAGTAAACTCACTAACAATATATATTTTTATGTTTGCAATAAACTGAAGCTTTTTGCAGACACTAAGCAAAACATGAATAGGACTCAATTTATGCTGAACTGGTTTGTTTTAAGACATTGAGACCAAGAATGAATAAAATGTACTTCATGAATTTTTTCACTCATATAACTAATATTTATTCAGGCTTCACTATGTGCAAAGCATTTTAAATGAACAAAATAGTAATGTGACTAAATCATGCATGTCTTGCAACATAATAAGGAAGATACGGAACATGTCATCACCCATGTAAACACTGACAGTAAGAAGAGTGGCAAAAGTTAGCATCAGCTCATCAGAGAGTGTTCTAGATAAAAATTCTTACACATGATATGATATCCAGTGGTAGGTGACCTGGATTAATCATTGAACTGATTTCTGACAGGAAGGAAAATTTACCTGGCTGAGAATTGTGAGTTGTGAATGCGTAAAGAACTTCCTCTTCCAATTTTTCCCTGAATGTCGAGCCTGAAACATTCAGGTTGGACCCGAAGGAAGTCACGGGAGCTCTAGCATGTTGCTTGATGGGAAATTGTGTTGGAAGACAAGTGCTGTGAGGAAAGTGGTGGCTGACACAGCAGGGCTACACAAGAATGTCTGTACATTATGTATTTGTGTTCTTAGAGCAATAGATGTCTACATGATCTCTGTTACCTGGCCTCACAGCTGACTGATAGGTGGACTTCATAATTTTTTTTTATATATTGATAAGGAAATGTAAGCGAACAGTCACAAGACAAATACCAAGGCAATAATATCAATAAGGCAGCATATCTACATTCTAAGTAAAAAGGAATTTTAGCATAATGAAAATAAAATAAAAATAAGTGAATAAGTACAGCATGCAGAAAATATAAACAAAGAAAATTAATTATATATATTTATATTCTAAAAACTAACGCAATGCTAATAGATTCAGGACTAATTGGTGGATATATAATAGTTTACACAGGAAACTTTGTTTATTTTAGAAAATATTTAAACCTCATTTTTTAAGTTTATACATGAGCACAATATTACATATGTATAAGTTCTGAGTGGCTACAGTGTTTTCCTAAACCATGTTTTATGAAGCCACTGAAACATAACCATATCTTTGTTTCATAAAGAATGTGAATTATGTTTGCCCTTTGATGGAATCTGACAGAAGCCATAATAAGAAAATTATACATTGGCAAAATTTAATATATCAGCAATAAGAGTTAAGTAATATTTGTCATTTATGAAAAGCCAGGATAAATATATCAACATTATCTATATATCTATTCATGGGTGGGAAGTGACCCAATCTGATAAATTTATTTTCTCTATAAATCTCAGGAAAAAGTGAAATTTCTAGAAATACTAAATTAAATTCAGCTGTATACTAATCTAACTTTATTGTTAAGAAAATAATTGCAGTATTTTCTAGGATATGCAGATGTCAACTCTCTAACTGTAGATTTAGATTTACACTATGATTTTATTTCCTACTTACTCATTTTCATCTACAACATTTGTTTGAGAAGCAACAATTACTCTGTGTAAAATGAAGCAGGATGTGCTGTTCCTTCAAACACGTCAATGGGTGTACCTGGGCACAGGAAATATTGTGAAAGTCAAGGGACAGAGCTCTGCTCTTTCCTTGAAAGAGGAATGATATAGGAGGGTCCAGTCCATAATTTCTAGTACCATGGATTTGTGTGATAGCCCTTTGTTGTTGGAGAAGACAAGTTGAGATCACCATGAAGAGTAAACTAGTAGGCAAGACTTCACTGTCCTCTGCTTCAGTTCCTTCCCCCAGGTTCATTCCTTGAGTTCCTACCCTGACTTTCTGAAGGAGGAACTATGAAGCATAGTTGAAATAGGCCAATTTCTCTTCAATTTGCTTTTGGTTACAGTGTTTTATCATGATAATAAAAACTTTAAGACATCAAGGGAGAAGAAGTAAGGCTAAAGGCTAGTACTTTTCAGTTTCAAACACTTTATGTAGTAGATATTTGAAGATGTGGGATAATGTGAAGAATCAACAACAGGTATGTACAAAAGTGAACATGTAGAATTGGTTGTGCCAAAGTATGATTCCTTCAACAAAGCCAACCCCTCAAGTTTCAGGGATGCACAGAAGTGAAAATATTGTAAGTGCCAGTGGTAGCCCATAACTCCAAGAAAATGGTGGTTTTCAAACACAATAGTTTTAACACACACATAAACTCAGACAGCGCATCAAGAACAAGATCTACATTGGTTCAAACAAGACAAGACTGCAGCACTGAAGAGCAGCAGTGGATGCCAAGTCCCACTACTAACCAAGATGCTTTTGTTGTTAATTACTGCTGCAAACGGGAACACCACTTTTCTCTAACTCTGTGTTTCGGGGTATATCAACCTAGGAGGAGTTGCCTAGATTAAAACAAACTCTATGCCTCCTTTCCCTTTTATATAAGTGAGTTTTGTTTCATTTAGTTTTATTTTGAATTATTTATTTTATGTTTGTGCTTATTTTCATTTTGGTTTGGAGTAAAAGAGACAGATAGTAAAAGTGAGAATGAAGTTGTGTGGGTAGAAAGGTAGGGAGGAACTATGAGGAGCTGTGGGAGGAAAAGTATTTTAAATACAAAAGGGAAAATAAATATATTTTCTCCTTTACAGACAAGTGAAAGGAAAGTGTATTACTGCTATCAGTAGTTTCAAGCTGGACACTATCGAACTCATTTTAAATTTTGGGTTGTAGTTAATTACCCTTCTATTGGATCTGCAATAGGAGAGCACGAACAGTGTTTCCCCATCTAGCAAAGACATCTTTCAGAAAGACACTTCTTGACAGGATGTATAATGAAAGCAGATCACTTCCAAAATCTCTGTGACACAAATTATAATGAAATCAGATTAAAAAAATATGAGAAAGTTCTCTCTCATCTTTGATTCTACCTCCACATCTTCATATACAATATGCAGTAGCCACAGAAACAAGGAAAGTAGAAAGGTACCAAAAGCAGTAGCGGGGTGGCGGAACTTGAGAGAGGACTAGCAGAATGATATAAATTAGGAAAATAAAAGAAAAAAAGCAGTAAATCCAACTTGTGAAGGGATAAATCAGTACAGGAAAAGAAGTGTAGCTTCAGAGGGTAGGGATGGTGGCGGTGTGAAATTGAAAAGGGAAAGTTAAGTAGATTTATTTTAATCAAAAATATATAAGACACCAAGCTTCTGATTTGTATGACCAGAGCTGATGAAACACTGGCGACTTCTCACTGTTTCCAATAGAAATTTTCCTTTGATTTTTATTTTTTTGCTGTTGCTGTTAATTTTATTGGCAAAACACAGGCACATCACACACACACACACACATACACACATACACACATACACACACACACACACACATGTATGTACATGTCTTTATGCTACAGCATACTTGTGAACATGCCAGAGAAAACCTTGTAGGAATCTGTCATTTACTTCCATCATGTGGGTGTTAGGGAACAAACTTGTGTCCTAAGGCTCTGCAGTAAACATCTTTCCCTCCTGAGCTATGTCACTGACATACACAGAGTATTTTGCTTATGACCAGAGTAGAGAAAAATGGTCAAATACATTCCTTTGATTTCATATATATATATACACAGATGTGCATTCTCACATATAAATATACACACATACTCACTTAGAAAAATTGTTACTCCAATTAGGAAAAGAACATAAATGTGGACTCCTGGGAACCCCTCAGAGCCTCTTGCTAACCCCAAAATGACTCCCTCAACTAAGATATCTCCTTCCCTTCTCCCATATCGGTCATTCCTCCATCTCAACCATCCCAATTCCTTAATCTCTCCCGAACCCTCCCCTTCTCCCCTTTATCCCCCACCCCCATGCTCCTAATTTTTGCCAGGCAATCTTATCTGCTTCCAATTTCCAGGTGGATCTATATATGTTTTTCTTTGGGTTCAAAACTGCAATACCAGGTCGATGCATGGAGTGGACGGATCAAGCTCCTATTTCAACTCCTAGTTCCAAAATCCATTTAATATATTGTCCTCAGATAGAGGACGTATCAGACATTAAACTGATAAGAACAGATACTACACTTAATCTTAGCCAAAAGGCCGAGAAGGATCCTGGGCAGTGGAGAAGAGGGTGCCTGAACTGACCTTGTCCCGTAGTCAGACTGATGACTATCTTGAATATCGTAGAACCTTCGTCTGGCGACAAATAGAGACAGAATCAGAGACCCACATTGGAGCACTGGACTGAGTTCCCATGGTCCAGTTGAAGAGCAGAAGGAGGAAGAATATGAGCAAGGAAGTCAGGACCACAAGGGATTCACCCATTGAGACAGTGTGCCTGAGCTAATGGGAGCTCATTAACTCGAGCTGTACTGGGAATGAACAAGCATGGGATCAAACTGGTCCCTCTGATTGTGGCTGACAGTTGTGGCAGACTAAGGGCCAATGACAATGACACTGGGATTTGTCTCTACTGCATGTACTGGCATTTTGGGATCCTATTCTATTTGGATGCTCACCTTCCTAAGCCTGGATGGAGAGGTGAGGGCCCTGGACTTCCCACAGGTCAGGCGCCTTGCCCTCTCTTAGGACTGGAGGGGGAGGGGGAGTGGGGGAGTGGAAGGGAAATGGGAGGAGGGGAGGAAGTGGAAATTTTGATTGGTATTACTTTTAAAGTAATAAAAAAGAAAAAATTTAATCTGTAACTCCCCCCAAAAGGAAAAGAACATAAGCAGTTTGAATCTCAATTACTGTTACTTACTTAAAATTAATACAATAGGAGTCATCACATAATGCATAGCTTTTGACTGTCACCTGTCTGAATAATTTATATTTCCATAGATTGTGAAAAGCTGTAAGAAGAATACTTTACACAAGAATAAAATGAAATTGTAGCTTCCATAAATAAATAGTTATATAGATAAAGTTTTATTGGAACACAGCCATATCCAGGGATATAGATACTGCTTTTGGATGCTTCATTATTAAATAGCACACACAGACATTGTCTGATATATTTAAATGTCCACCAAATTTAACAATAGCTACTTGGTCTTTACAAATTTTCTGACACTTGTTCTAATTGTTGTTTAATAATTCCACTAAGAAGTTTAAGTTTTAAATCCCTTCTATACACATTTTAAGAGAGAAATCCAGCCATAGTGATTGAATACCGATATTACAAAGCTATCTATGAAAATTAATTGCAACAGGTCTTAATCTATAATCAGTTTAAACTTACCTTCTCACTTGCAAAGTAAAATTTACTTTCAAAGACAAAGATTGTAGTAGTATATTTTTTGTGTTTTAATAAATATAGCTTTTGTGAAGATCAGAGAGCAAAGTAGCCATTAGTACTCATCCATACAGGCCAGAAAGTAGTGGTACACACTTTAATCCCAGGATTTGGAAGACAGAGGAAGAGAGATCTCTGTTAGTTCAAGACCACCCTGGATTACACAAGATTGAATTTGTCTAAAGGCAAAACAGAGCTCACACAAATGTGATTCCAGGACTTGGGTTCACATACCTTCAATCCTAGGCAGGAGCAATATGACTGGGCAGAGAGAGGAATATATCAGGTAAGAGACAGAAACTCAATGGAGTGTGGAGTGTTGAATGTCGGTTGTGGAGTCTTTGGGATTTGTGGAGACAGGATCATAGCCATTTTTGATCTGAGGAAGAGGTAAGAGCCAGTAGGTGGTTGCTTTGCTTTTCTGATCCTCTGGTTGAACCCCAAAATATGTCTCTAGGTTTTTATTATTCATGCTGCAAAAGATTACCCCAGAATTGACATCTAGTTTTAGAGAGAATTAAACTTCATTTATTTGGACCAATTCGGCTGTCCAGCAAGGTGACTTACATACAAACTGTCAGGAGTTCAGAGCTCCTTTTGATAAACAAGTGTTTAGCAGAAGAAGGGGGCAACACAAGAAATAAGGCTACAAACCCCCTCACTCAATGCACAATTCAACATTTAAATTACAATGCTTTTTTTCTAATCACAAAGTAGAAATTTACTTATGAAAGAATTATGTGAAACAATAATAAACATATGAATTTTAGATACTTGATATCTTAAGTATTTTCTTTGCTTTAAAAGCCAAAATCCAGTCAGTACAAACTTTAGTAACTTTGAGACAAAATTGCTCTTCATGGAGCAAGGCTCTCAAGATGAATGTAGAAAACGGGGACCTTATTCAGTAGCTTTCTAATGGGTCCTGAAAAGATTCCCTTTTTATTTCCATACCAATCACAATAGAGATATTTTAAAAATTAGTAACTCTTAACTTCCAATTCTCCATTTATGAATGGAGAATATAGATGGATGCCCACCAGAGAATCTGAGTCCTGCGGAAATTGCATAGATACCAAAGAGGAAACAAAAATAGCACTAACTGGGGATTGGGCAGTGAAACGTTGGTGCCACAGTCTAATGTGCCTCCTCCTCTTATGCCTGTCATATGCTTCACAATTAAGTCATCTCTCAATAAACCAAAAGAAGTGATAACAGAGGATATGCCATAGGAAAGTAATAAGAACTAATACTGCTTTCAGAAATACAGAACAAAGAGGTTGGTTCATTCCCAGCCATCAAATTCAGTATTTTTTTTTTTAATCCTTGGAAACACAATCATGGTCAATGAGAGTGTGAAGAGAGAAACACATGTTCACAATGTACACATTGGCTTGATTCCACATCCATCAACTACTTCTATACTTGAAGTAACATAATTGGAAATAGAGTCTACCCATAGGCAGTTATATAATCAACGATTGTTGCCAGCAAGAAAGAGAAAAAAATGTCTTTAGAGTACTCAAAGAGTTAAATCTCAAGATTACCAGTGCTGTCCATTTATTAAGAGTAAAAGTAGACATTAAAAAAACAGTAAAACTCTAGGTATTACAAGTTCTTAAAATAAGAAACAATTATCTTAATGGTGACAAGCTTAAAGTATAAAGATAAATTTATTAGGGAGAGTGCTGAAATACCTATATATGTATTTATCCTTATTTTGATATGTGAGGTCTGAATTAATTTATGAATATTTAATTCCAGATTTCTATATGTACTAATGTGAATATCAATATTTGTTGTATATCTGTAATATACTTATAAGCACGTATTATTCCATTATCAAGCTTAGAAGTTCATTATACTTCTAATGAAATGATGTTCTCATCATCATTTCAAAGAGAACTCCAGGTCCTATTCAAATTTAATTCTAATTTTACTACATTAAATATTGTGGTCCCCTTCTTAGTCTACCTTTGTCTAACTCCGATGAATTTCTAAATATTTACTTATCAAACTGAATTTTATATGTGAACAGATATATGATCACGAGTCTTTTCTCTTTTTATAAATAAGTTTATCATATAAATTCAGACCATGTCCAAGGTTATATCTTTTCTGTTTTATGCCTCTCTTTTATTTTCTATAAAGTGATTTGTGTTTTCCTGCTTAGTGAATTTTAATTTTGCCGTTATCTATTTCAAAAACCTACACAGTAATGAAAATATAGAACATATGATAATTAAAATTTAAAACTCTACATATACAGAAGGAAGTTTTAAGAGAGAACCATGCATCTGTGTGTGTGTGTGTGACCATGTGTGTGTCCATATTTATGAGGTAATGTGAATACAAATCAGGCCTTTTATAGATTAAAAAGGTCGTCCACAATTAAATTATATCCCCAACCCTGTGGAAATACTTTTCTTACATAAGAAAATGTTCCATACCAGTCTTTCCTTTGCCATTAGGGGTGGCATTAGCAATGCGAACTTTTCTCAGCGTATTACTCATTAAAATTTTATTTAAAAAATAAATATTTAAAAAACACTATAATACTACAAATTATTTTAAAGCCTTTCTATTTCTGAAATTATTGTCCATTTTAAGTTGCTGCTATGTTTTCTCATTTCTGTGTGATATAGTCATTGGGAAATATTTTGCTTCATTTGCCTGTCTAAATCTGTATGCTCTTGTGAATAACAATCTGTCTTAATAGAGCTCAGTTTCTGATTTGCTTGGAGTGCATAAACCTTTTAATCTGTTTTTATTTCTTTTTAAATTACCACTTCCAAGGACAGATTTATGGATGGATTGACTTTCTCTGTGTCCTGGTTGCCAGATACTTCTGAAAAAACTGTTATTAAACTATTAAAAGACTGTCTTCAAATTTTAAGCTCAACAAATTTATAGATTGAGTCAAAGTAAATTTGACGCTGGCAAAATTATTTTTCCATCATCCAAGGTATTTCTTTTTCTGTTTGCTTTTGTCTGTGCCTGTTCACTTAGCTGAGGAACAACCATTTATAATGTGGAATTGTTTGGGTTATTCTTAGCTTCTGCAAAGAATGATGACAATCTATTGTTAGATTTCCATTGGATATATTCTAAATGATTATTTTATCTTTATAAACTTAATTAACTTGTATTTCCTCAATCGTGTAACATCACACTTGAATAAGTGCTCAATTTGTGTGAATTAATCAGATGCTTGTATTCTATTATTCTTTTTTCTGGAATACATTTTTGAAATGAATAATTTTTTCATTAATTCTGTTTCCATCACTTTTGCAGCTTACACCACTCCTTTGTTTTAAAGAATAGTGTTTTTTGGAGGCTTCTAGAGAATAAGTAGTTTCAGCCTGTAATTTCATTTCATTTCTGCTGTAATCCATCAGTACATTTTATTCAGCTCTGTGCAGTCTGACATTTTCCTTTCCTCCTGATTTGCTTGCAAAGGTACTATGTAAGATTCATTTCATCAGTGGGTTTTTCCCTGGGTTTATTCATCTTTGAATAGATGCCTTTCTACTTGATCCTGAACTTTAGACAAAAATGAAAGAAAGCGAAGCAAAGAAACCATGATTGGAAATGGCTTTATCCTTCTCCCTGATTGTGTGGACAGTTTTTCAATGTCCACATAAAGATATCTAACTTAGTAGTCTCAGAATCGATAGTTTATATTTTATATCAAAAACTCGTATTTGGATAGGCTGGTAGAGCAGAGTAAATGAGAGTGAAGCGGTAACAAACACACTGGAAAATTGTTTTCTAAAGTAATTATCTCGGACTCTATCTAAACTGCATGGAAATCACTTCCTATAGTCCCAGAAAATTTAAGTACCATCCTGTTCATCATGAGGTCCTTCTGATTATGCCTTCAGTTTTTTTTTTATCACTATGTCAATCTAGTTATTTGCTAAGATAGACGACTCTGTCCTTAGTCAGAAGCATTTTTTTCCCCTTGGGCATTTCAAGTAGATACCACTTTATAAATGATATGAACATCAATAGAATTAAGCCCACATTTATTTTCCCTCAAAAGCAAAGGAAAAAGTGACTTATTGTAGTCATCACCTTAAGGGCCTAACATTATGTACTTATCATTTACTCCTCCCCTTGTTTAATAGAAAGTTTCCATGGCTAAAATAAAATCTACCCTTTTCCTGCATTTCCTCTTCTTTTCATTCATAATCCTTATTGTATGAATTTGCCACCACACAAATATATGCAATAATAACTTGTCAATATTTTATAAATGAATAAGGCAATAACATTTATAATAAAAATACAGTAGATCAAACAAAATAAGAAATGCCCATGTTGACTATTTGCATAAAAGTGAAACGGATAAACAGTAGTTCCAGCCTGATGTTTATCTTCCAATACTTTAAAACTTATAATTATTACATGAGATTTATATATCATTAAAATTATGTTCATCTTCTATTTCAGAGAGATTCTATTTGCTCCTATAGATACACAGTAATGTGTATTAACTATGTTGAGTGAGAGCAGAATAAAAAGTTATTTTTGCTCAGTATACCTATGATTCAAAGAAGAAGCAATATTCTTAACCTTATTATTATTATCATTCTGGGAATGATATTATCTAAAGGAATTTCGTATACAGGTCACTTTTTCCCACTCAGTACTAATACAAAGAAAAAATGCAAACATGATTTCTAAAAAAATTGCTTCAGAAATTTAGTAATCCTATATAAATTTATTATAGACTGAGCTCCCAAGGTCCCAATGAGGAGCGGAAGGAGGGAGAACATGAGCAAGGAAGTCAGGACCACGAAGGGTGCACCCACCCACTGAGACAGTGGGGCTGATCTATTGGGAGCTCACCAAGGCCAGCTGGACTGTGACTGAAAAAGCATGGGATAAAACTGGACTCTCTGAACATGGCGAGCAATGAGGGCTGATGAGAACCCAAGAACAATGGCACGGGGTTTTGATCCTACTTCATGCTCTGGCTTTGTGGGAGCCTAGCCAGTTTGGATGTTCACCTTCCTAGACATGGACGCAGTGGGGCAGACCTTGGACTTTCCACAGGGCAGGGAACCCTGACTGCTCTTTGGACTGGAGAGGGAGGGGGAGAGGAGTGGGGCGAGGGGAAATAGGGTGGGAGGAGGGGGAGGGAAATGGGAGGCTGGGAGGAGACTGAAACTTTTTTTTCCTTTTCTCAATAAAAAAAAGGAAAAAAATAAATTTATTATATATTTTAAAATAAATGATATTAATATTTCTTTTAAAAGACCAATGAGATTCATGTGCATTTAGTTTTTATTTAAGATAAACTAAAGACCTATTATAAATGCAAAGTAATTTACATGTATATGTAATTATACATATTATAAATTATATATATATATATATAAAATTTACATACATGTGTTATATCAAACGAATGAATAATCTTTGGAGCAAAGGTTGTCTATGTTATTATCAACCTACAATTTTTGATAGAGAGCTAGGTTCAAAAGCATAATAAAATAGTCTGAAACGCTAGTAGAATTCCAAAAGAAAATATTTGGAGAGGTCAAATTTTAGCGGAATTTTGTTGTAAAAGTTTGTGTTTGCATCTTTGGAAGAAGGGCGTCTGTGCAGTGCAGTCTTTAATATGCACAATGCAGATCAGTGCATTATCACAGTTGAGAGAATTAAAAATGTACACATCAAACTTAATTGTCTGAAGTCTCATAGCTATTTGTGTTACTCCTTACCGAAGAGAATGGAACTTGAGTGCTAAACTAAACTGGAAAAGGAGATGTTTAAAATCAGCCAATCACAGTTTAATTGCTTATTTTTGCTAATGACCATTATAAGGAAAGTCTGAAAAAGAGATATTGTGAGGAGATAAAGGAAAATAAAATCTGTTTTCTGGGACAAAATATGATGACATTTTTTGAGGGTGCACATATAGTGAGTAGAATACTAATTTTTCAAAGATGTACAAGGCTTGTTTTGTGTCTGCAATTTTGAGTATATTTTGTATATGGCCAAAGATTGCAGGTTTGGTTAATTTAAGTATATTTAAATGGATTGTAAAAATGTGATCAATTTGATTGCTTGAATTTGTGACTAATTAAACTTCTTTTTCTGTATTAAACCATGAGAATGCCTGACAATTATTCTGAGGTGTAAATTGGCTGCTTTTTGATAAGAAAGAAAAGTGTTTTGGCTTCTTGATCAGAAATGGCATAAAGAATATGTGATTATCTATTATATTTGGTTTCTTTCTTATGGTTTCTTAAAACAATGAATATAGGTACGACTACACCAAAGTGAGACTCCTGACACACTCTTGGCTTAAAGAACTGTGAGCTTATGATACTACAAGTTAATAAAAATGTGGACATTTTTGTAATATCATTAGAAGACAAATGTATATGATAATTTCTAAATATAGAACCAGATGTAAGACTTCTGTACAATTGCAAACAGATGTTTGTAAGTGTCTAAATCTTAGCCATTGTCTTACATGAAATAAGGCCCTACCCATTCCTATCCCTTTTAGTGTTTTCTACTTTCTCTAGACTTCAGAGCAAGAATCTTCAAATCTTCACTAACTGGAAAATGGGAAGTAATAGGGCGACACTCTGTGGAGGTTACTTCCTGGGAGGAGGGACAGTTAACCAGTAGATGATGTAGATCTTTCAGTCCCAGGGGATTGCATTGAATCTATAGATTGCTTTTGGTAGAATTGCCATTTTTACTATGCTGATCCTCCCAATCCAAGAGCAAGGGAGATCCTTCCATTTTCTGGTGTCCTCTTCAATTTCTTTCTTCAAAGACTTAAAGTTCTTGTCAAAGAGATCTTTCACTTTTTTGGTCAGAGTTACCCCAAGATATTTTATGCTATTTGTGGCTATCGTGAAAGGCGATGCTTCTCTGATTTCCCTCTCTGCTTCCTTGTCCTTTGTGTATAGGAAGACAACTGATTTTTTGGAGTTGATCTTGTATCCTGCTCCATTACTAAAGATGTTTATCAGCTGTAGGAGTTCTTTCGTAGAGTTTTTGGGGTCGCTTATGTATACTATCATATCATCTGCAAATAACGAAAGCTTAACTACTTCCTTTCCAATACGAATCCCCTTGATGCCCTTATGTTGTCTTATTGCTATTGCTAGAACTTCAAGCACTATATTGAAGAGGTATGGAGAGAGTGGGCATCCTTGTCTTGTTCCTGATTTTAATGGGATGGCTTTGAGTTTTTCTCCATTTAATTTAATGTTAGCTGTCGGCTTGCTGTAAATAGCTTTTATTATATTTAGGTATGACCCTTGTATCCCTAATCTCTCCAAGACCTTTATCATAAAGGGGTGTTGAATTTTGTCAAATGCTTTTTCAGCACCTAATGAAATGATCATATGGATTTTTTCTTTCAGTTTATTTATATGGTGGATAACATTGATAGATTTGTGTATGTTGAACCAGCCCTGCATCTCTGGGATGAAGCCTACTTGATCATAATGGATAATTTTTCTTTCTTTTTTTCTTTTCTTTTTTTTTTTTTTTTGGTTTTTTGAAAAAAAAAAAGAAAGAAAAAAATTTTAAATGGATAATTTTTCTAATGTGTTCTTGGATTCGGTTTGCCAGTATTTTATTGAGAATTTTTGCGTCGATATTCATGAGTGAGATTGGCCTGTAATTCTCTTTCTTGGTTGGGTCTTTGTGTGGTTTTGGTATCAAGGTAACTGTAGCTTCATAAAAGGAATTAGGCAATGACTCTTCGGTTTCTATATTGTGAAATACATTAAGGAGTATAGGTATTAGCTCTTCTTGGAAGTTCTGGTAGAATTCTGCATTGAAACCATCTATCCAAAATAATAGCTTCACTCCAAAGGCAAGAAAAAAATTGATAAGATTCCATTAACCATATAAATGAACAAGTTTGGGGATTATGAATGATTAAAATGTTACCCCACTACACAGAATTTGACACTATATGGTTTCATATTGACAAGGTATTAAAAATTTGTGGATTGTTAATTTTTCTACTGTAAAAGTACTGTTGTTAATTAAATAAGGAAAACATTTCCATAGAATACAGCTGTAGATATAATTGTAAAATAAAACAAAGTCTGATTCAAAATTCAAATTCAGTAATTGCTGAAATTTTTGAAATTTGTGAAACAAAGTACTATATATTTTTGGGTTTTTTTTTTGTTTAAATCATTGTGTTTCATATCTTTCCTTTTTTTCTCCTGTTTGGATTCTTTGAAATGAAAATCACCACCCTCACAGATAATCTTAATTAATATAAAAATCAAGTAATGATTAATTTTATATGTTACCATATCTCAGGTAATTTCTGAAATCTTTTTTTTTTCTTCTTTTTTTCTGGATTTTTTCCCCATTTTTTTTATTGATAAAAGGAGGATAAAGAAAAGAAAAAAATAACAAATTTCCACCTCCTCCCACCAGCCTCCCATTTCCCTCCCCCTCCTCCCACTCTTCTCCCCCTCCTCCCACTCTTCTCTCCCTCCTCCCACCCCTCTCCCCTTCCCCCCACTCCTCTCCCCCTCCCTTTCCAGTCCAAAGAGCTGTCAGGGTTCCCTGCCCTGTGGTAAGTCCTAGGTCCTCTTCCCTCCATCCATATCTAGGAAGGTGAACATCCAAACTGGCTAGACTCCCACCAAGCCAGCACATTGCGTAGGATCAAAACCGCGTGCCAATGTCCTTGGCGTCTCATCAGCCCTCATTGTTCGCCATGTTCCGAGAGTCCAGTTTTATCCCATGCTTTTTCTGGTAACAGTCCAGCTGGCCTTGGTGAGCTCCCAGTAGATCATCTCCACTGTCTCAGTGGGTGGGTGCACTCCTCGTGGTCCCGACATCTTTGCTCATGTTCTCACTCTTTCTGCTCCTCATTGGGACCTTGGGAGCTCAGTCCAGTGCTCCAGTGTGGGTCTCTGTCTCTATCTCCATCCATCGCCAGATGCGAGTTCTAGGATGATATGCAATATATTCGTCAGTATTGCTCTAGGGTAGGGTCATTTCAGGTTCCCTATCCTCAGTTGCCCAGGGAACTAACTGGGGACCTCAGCTTGGGCACCTGGGAGCCCCTCTAGAGTCAAGTCTCCTGCCCCCCCTAAAGTGGGTCCCTTGACTAAGAATTGTGGTTCCGTGCTCCCCTAATCAACCTTCCTTTATCCTGCTCCTCCTGTTTCCCCAAGTCCCCCCTCCTTCCCTTCTACCTTTTCTCTCCCCATCTCCCCTAACCCTCATCCCACCCCACCCCCAAGATCCCACTTTTCTCCCCAGCAATTTTGTCTACTTCCCTTATCCAAGAGGATAACTATATGTTTTTCCTTGGGTTCACCTTCTTACTTAGCTTCTTTAGATTCGCCTATTGTAGACTCCGTGAGCCCTATTTATGGCTAGAAACCAATTATGAGTGAGTACATCCCATGTTCATCTTTTTGGGTCTGGGATACCTCACTCAGGATAGTGTTTTCTATTTCCATCCATTTGCATGCAAAATTCGAGAAGTCATTGTTTTTTACCGCAGCGTAGTACTCTAGTGTGTATATATTCCATACTTTCTTCATCCATTCTTCCATTGAAGGGCATCTAGGTTGTTTCCAGGTTCTGGCTATTACAAATAATACTGCTATGAACATAGTTGAACAAATGCTTTTGACATGTGATAGAACATCTCTTGGGTAAATTCCCAAGAGTGGTATTGCTGGGTCCAGGGGTAGGTTGATCCCGAATTTCCTGAGAAACCGAAACACTGACTTCCATAGTGGTTGCACAAGATTGCATTCCCACCAGCAATGGATGAGGGTACCCCTTCCTCCACAGCCTCTCCAGCAAAGGCTATCCTTGGTGTTTTTGACTTTAGCCAATCTTACAGGTGTAAGATGATATCTCAAAGTTGTTTTGATTTGCATTTCCCTAATCGCTAAGGAGGTTGAGCATGACCTTAAGTGTCTTTTGGCCATTTGAACTTCTTCTGTTGAGAATTCTCTGTTCAGTTCAGCGCCCCATTTTTTAATTGGGTTAATTAGCATTTTAAAGTCTAGTTTCTTGAGTTCTCTATATATTTTGGAGATCAGACCTTTGTCTGTTGTGGGGTTGGTGAAGATCTTCTCCCAGTCAGTAGGTTGCCTTTGTGTCTTAGTGACAGTGTCCTTTGCTTTACAGAAGCTTCTCAGTTTTAGTAGGTCCCATTTATTCAATGTTGCCCTTAATGTCTGTGCTTCTGGGGTTATACCTAAGAAGCGATCGCCTGTGCCCATCTGTTGTAGGGTATTGCCCACTTTCTCTTCTATCAGATTCCGTGTTTTCGGGCTGATATTGAGGTCTTTAATCCATTTGGACTTGAGTTTTGTGCACGGTGATAGATATGGGTCTATTTTCATTCTTCTACAGGTTGACATCCAGTTGTGCCAGCACCATTTGTTGAAGATGCTTTCTTTTTTCCAAAGTATACTTTTAGCTCCTTTATCGAAAATGAGGTGTTCATAGGTTTGTAATTGATTTATCTTTAAGCATGCCTCCAAAGAATAGGCATATGGACCTGTAGGTCTAGCTTTAAAAAAAAGGAATTCATTCACAATTGTAGACATGTCATAACTAATCTGTGTAGGTGCCTGAAGATCACTTCAGAGACCTTAGCTTGAAAAAGATTAATCTGCTTCCTCTCTTACAAGTCTAACATTCATTTGCTTTTGCAGGAGACACCAACTCTTCTAATTCTTGGACCTTTGAGTTAAGCCTGAGTTATACCACTGTTGCTAACTATTCATGCATGATATACTAGAAATTTTTAATTGTGTCTGTTTATGTTCATGCTTTGTTATGCCTTTTAAAAATACCATATACTAATAACTAAAGACAATGATTTAATTGTAACATTTATAGACATGTATAACTAGACTTTAACCTTACTCTCCTGTTGGGAACTCTGAACCCCTCCGCCCAGATCCTGAATTTCTGGTAAACAACTTGTAATGCCTGCAGCTGCTCTAAGCATGTGACCCTCAGGAGTTCCTGATGGCAGGGGAGTGATTTCTGGTGCATTTGGCTGGGGTGGGGCTATTCCGATATAAGCTGCCTCTCAACACAATAAAGGGGCATTCATGGGGCATTCTGGCATCAAGGACGACGTGTGTCTCTGTGTGTCTTTGTGTGTTTCAATCTCTAGCCCCTTGCCCAGCTCATGAACTGTATGGTAGCACATAGAGCGCAGGGGGCACTCACACCCATTATTCCCCCTTTTCAATCAGGTATCCTATTTATGTTTTCAAAAAGTTCTCATTCTGCCTTCATATCTTTCTTTGTCTTAAATCTAGATTAAGATTTTTACATATGAGAACCTGTTTTATTTCTTTTCTGAATATTATGACAAAATATATGGTTAAAAATTAAATATGAAACATTTTAACTATCCTCACTGTATGAGGTTGCTGCCTATGATGCAGAAGTCCTGGCATCAGGAATCAGAAATAGCTCATTATATCACACCAGTCAGGAAACAGAGATAGTGGATGTTTGGTCTCAGCTTCCTTTCTCATTTATACATAGAAGCAGACCCTATAGATGTGACCAACAACTAGTTAGAGTTTTCTGACTTTATTTAATTGAGTCTACAAACTTATTTAATGTCATTCCCAAAAATACTTATAAATATAGAAGGACTTCTAAGAAAAGGTTAGGAGAGTAATTCTTAAGGTTTTGTTTCAAGATATTTTAATCTCTTTTTTGGGAAGGAAACCAAATATTTTTATTTTGTGGTCCATAACTTTTTATATGTACCATATTAGAAACTGAAAGGGTGTTTTAAAAATATAAGGATTAGTTTGTTAAATAAAACCAAATTAACATCTTTCTAAAAATAAGCATTTCAAACCAGAAATCGCAAGAAAGAAGAAAAGATTTTCTCTGCCTTTATTTCTTTTAAATCTTTTAAGATTGGCTTACTAGAAGATGGTATATTCTTTCATAACTTGTATTTGTCTAATATACAATGCTATAGCTTATATGTCTGAAAAATCAACTTTTGCAAAAGTATAGTGTCAGGGACCAACCTCGACAAAGATACCTCTCCCCAGGGTAAAGGCGTGGGGACTAGAAATATAGTAAAGAACATGAAGATGCAAAAATAATAAAATGGTGAAACATATAGGATAGTATCGGGAGGGAATTCCAGTGAATACTGAAAATCTGCCTGCATTTAATTTCTAGCTGCTTGAAATATCTGACCCCCGAAAGGAAGGAGTAAACAAAAGACTGCATTAACATGATACAAGAAAATGAACATACCATTTGAAAGTAATCAGCCACATTTATTGCTAAACATTCTGTTGCTAGAACAAAACAAGTCACACTTACACCTTAGAAAAAAACATTTTGTAGGGTAGAATCTAAAGTTATCTCCATAAATGGGACTGGAAGTTAGCTGGATCCTTAGACTTTTGTTTCCGGTAGGAACAGATCTACTTCTATGTTCCTGGAACACAAGGTGTGGTCATTAACCACACCTGTGGACAATAAACTTGTCAGAGCAGAACTAGCAGGTCAACATTTAGGTGGGTCCTTTGTTTGGAAGTAGAAGCACAATAAACTTGAAGGAGCTAGAAACAGGTTCCAAATATTTGACCTTTGGCAAACATGGAAACAGGCACACACTTTCAGGCCACCACGGTCTAATCACAACGGAAAGAGAGAAGTACTTTAATAATATCAAAGAGAACCACACAAGACAAAAGTAGTAAAGGTCATGTATTCATGAGCTTGCCACTGAGTAGAGAATCTTTGTTGATGTTCTTTTTCAAAAAGACTCAAAGGTATTTAAAAAAGAAGGTTATTTAAAAGACAAAAGTAGTTTAGAAACAGACTCTTTACCATTAACGAAATTATTGAGTAGGTTTTGAGAAACATGGACAAATCCTAATGTGTTTCTATTATATCTTTATAGGTTTATGATCAATTTCAGTAAAGTTTCAATGAGCAAAACCTTTGGAAAAAATTCTACTTTCAGTTAAATTTGTAATATTCCTCTTGAAATTACCTGGCGTAAATGAGAAGAAAACATGAAACACGCAACGAACCCACTTAGGAGTTTATTACAGGGGACATGTACAGGCCTGGGGAAGTCAATGTGCAGAGAGAGAGAAATGGCACGTCCAGCTTTTAAAAGCTGGCTAGCACATGTGAACAGGGGGATGAAGTGACCATGTCATATGCAGATGATAAGGCTCATGCATGCAAGCAAGAACTTAGCTGAGTCATATGTGGATGATGCAACCATGCATACACATGGGTCATGAAATTCTCTTTAACATTCCTGGGGCCATTAAACACTTTTGCCTGAGGTCTTGTCCACACATGTTTGGTCCTGGAACCTGGAAGTGTCAGCCATACTGTGTCACTGAATCATTACATTCCACCCTTTTGTTTATTATAAAAATTTGGGGAGTTTGGGGGTTTTTAATGGGTGGGAATGGGAAGTCATAAGGTCTCTCATGACTGCTTTCTGCTAATTTTGTGGGTGTCGAAGTGTTGAGCTGCTTGATCACATCTTGGGGTGGCTGATTACTTTTGTGATTTTTCTGGGTTCTGTAGAACAGGCTGGCTGGCAGCTTTGACCTTGAAAGATACTGGAAAGGCAGAAAATTATGTCTGGAAAAATTTTAGATCCTGGAGATCAGGGAGGAGAGTTTGAAGATGGAAGATGGGGGGGGGTGAGGGTGGAGGAGGGAATTTCCCAGGGGTTCCCATGACCAGGAATGATAAGAAAGGAATTAAATGATACTTATTTTGGGCTAGTTTGGTCCATTTAGATAGGACCACCTGGCTCCCTGGAGCTTATGAATAAATGTTTGAAAAGAAATAAATTTTAGAGATATTAAAAGGTTATGATTACAATGATATAGTGTTAGAATGGAAGACGTTGGGGAGGAAGGAGGAAAAGAAGGGGGAATTATTAGACCCCCTCAATGTTTTACCTGAAGCAAATCTTAGGGCACTTGTTCTCTTTAGCATCATGGTATTACCTTAACATCCAAGAACATTGCTGCAGTCAGTGATAAACCTGTTATGTTAAAGTTTGTTTTGTCATCTTTTTTGGAGTCTGGGGCTGTGAATGTCCCCAAGCTTGTTATGGTTTCTTACCACCTGGGCTCTTGGCAATCCTTGTACCTCCCTCTCTATGTTTAATGATGGAACCTGTAATAACAGCTGAGTTGCTAGCTGGAAATTTAAGTATGACATTAGAGATATAGAGAAGTTGGCAAGCAGATAGGAGAAAGAGGAATAGATAGAGTAAATGGAGTTTTGGGAACAGGAGGGTTGAGTACAATGTTGAAGTTTTAATTTTTCTGGAGTTGGAGAAAAAGTGGCTGGTCTTGGTGTTCTCTAGAACTTAAGAGAACAGGGTCCTGTTTGAGTTACCATATATAAGGGGTAATCTTGAGCTGGAAGAGTAAAAGGTTTAAGATAAGACAGGTGGATCCAATGAGAGAGTCCCTCAAGCTTGGTAGCTGTAGGAATTACAAGAATTACTTTAAAGGGCCCCTGTCATTTAGCAGAAAAGGGTGAGGGGTGTTTGTCTGGGGGGAAAATAGTACATGAATTGACACATGGTTTAAGTAATGAGTAAAATCTCATAATAGGAAGTGAAGATGAGATAACAGCAGAGTAAGCAGGTGATCAGGAATGGGAGAGGTTTTATGTGAGAGGCCAGGGGTTAAAACCAGACACCCACACACGAGTTTAAATTGTGAAATGTAAAGGGGGCTTTTGGGGAGAGCCCTAAGCTTAAAAAGGGCCAAAGGCAAAAGTCTTACCCAGTCAAGGTGACGCTCCTGTGACACCTTAACAAGAACATATTTTAAAGAAATGGTTAGTTTGTTCTATCTTCCCTGAAGACTTAGGATGGTATGGGTATGAAAATGCAGAGAATGTTAAGAGACTTAGATAAAGTTTGAGAGATCTGAGAGGTAAACTCTAGGCCATTATCCAACAGAGGAGAGGTTGGGATTCCAAACTGGGGGACAATTTCTTGGAGAAGAACATTGGAAACTACCTGGTCCCTCTTGTTAGTGGTGTTTAGCAACAGAGATTAATGGAGATGGGTTAAATTAAGATGTAAGAGTTAGCCAATAAGAAGCTAATGGGCCAAGTGGTGATTTAAATAATATAGTTTCTGTATGATTATTTTGGGGCTAAGCAGCTGGGAACTAACTAGTAGCCTTTCTTCCAACATCCCAGACTTGGGGATTCACCTGAGAGGCTGGTAGAGAAAAAGACATATTGGAGCTGGGAGATTGAGAGGCTAGGAGGAGGAGGAGGGGAGCTGTTGGTGAACCTAAGGTAAGGTGAATGGAATGAGCAAACATAATAGAAGCTCCTATTTTTGCTAAAATATCTCTTCCCATAGGTAAATTGGCATAACTAAAAATGAATGAGTAAGGTAAATACTCCTAAAAACACAGTTAAGTGGAGGAGTATCTACTGAGGTAGATAAGACTATTCAACAATAGGGAAACTAGAAGGAGAGGTAGGTCCCCAGAATTCTCAGTACTGAGTATGTGGCTCCAGTGTCCAAGAGAAAGGAGATGGGCCGTCCTGATACTGTGATGTTTACCCATGGATCCCTGTTACAGATGACAGTTGTTGTCAGGTCAAAAGAGCCCATGCAGCATCACTTGTTCATGGCCAGACCTAGAAGGTCAACATGGGAATTTTCTGTGTTTGATGTCTCCCTGCCACTATGTGCACGAGGGCAATCTACTGCCCAATGTCCTTCCTTATAGTAATTTGTACAAGATCTCGTAGGACAATAATGAGGATTTGGGCATTCTTGAACCAAGTGCCCAGCTCTGCCACATTTGAAACAAAGGCCTGGTGGTTCTCAAGCTCCAGGGGTCAAGGGAGCAGCACGGACAGTACAAATTGGGTGGTCTGTTGCCTCAGCTTGGCATCATGTTACACTGATGATTGCAGGCTTTGTCATACCTCACATGGTACACCTTAAGGGTCAACTCTAAGACTTCTGCCTGTGGGGTCAAGAGGCCTATCTCCAAATGTCTAAGTTTAACTTTAATGTCAGGGTAGCACTGAGAAAAAAAATGAATCATGAGTAACTGCCTTCCATGGTTTCTGGATCTAAGTTAGTAAATTGTAATAGGACTTTAGTGAGACATTCCAAAAATGCAGAAGGATTTTCCTTCATATCTTGAATGACCTCTGACGGTTATTCTAGTTTGCTGGCTCGAGGGCAGCCTTACGGAGACCTGCAAGGAAACAAGTCAAAAACCAACTGGTCCCTAGCTAATATTCTACCTGGGGTGCTATTATCCCAGTATGGTTCCCACTTGGGTACCGTCTCTGCCCTGGGGAATGTGTTGCATGTGTTTGGTGAACGCTGTCTTCATATATTCTGGCCTACTCCGAAATTCACCTATGCTCTTCAGGAAGTAGGTTATTAGATAGGAACATATAGATATCATGAAAGGTGAGATTATAATGCTGGGATTTAGATCTTAGATAGTAAATGGCTTGGATACAAGGAAACTTCTTTCCTTTGCCTGTGTGCTGACAGTAGTTAGAAAACTCCCATAGAATATCTGAATCAAAGATGCCGTTAGACGGCCACTTTAAACTGTTATCTAAATTATAAAGAGGCCATTAAAAAAAAAGATGAGCAAGTGTAGGAATCTGTGGCTTGCTGCCCATAGCTGACACCATGAAACCCATGAAAATGGGATATACAAGGCTTATAGTGGGACATCTCCCCTCTTTAGATGGAGTGTGATGATGACAAACACCACAGGGGTTGTAGGAGAACATCCTTTACCTACAGGAGGGGTGTTAAAGCCTGACTGTCTCTGTGTGGGATGACTCGGAAGCCAAAGAATCCTTGGTAGGGACCACCGATGAATAGTCGACAAAAAGAAAAGAAAAAAAAAGGAGAAAGAAAAATCTTAGGGACCCTGGGCTTCGAGTCATGGAAGGACTGACCCTGGATCATCAAAACACAATTTTATCTAAGAGAAGCAATCCAGAGATTAATGTCAGTGAAGGACTCAACCATAGTAGTGAAGGCCATGGTTGGGTGCTATCCCCTGGTTTCTAGGAACACCAGAAGATTCCAGGAGCTCAATGGTATATTCCTCAGGTTTAAAGAATGTTTAAGCTGACCCGAATGGGGAAACTCACCAACTGAAGCCAGTGGTGTGCATAGAGGTCATGCTCAGGCAGATGGAACACGTGGTTGTTGTGGAAAAAATACCCGGTTCTGGATCCCGACTCCAGGAGAGGAGCTTGAGGCAGGAGAGCCATCCAAGTCATAGCATCAATGAAATCACCTGGTGAAAGTAGGAAGAAAACATGGAACATGCAACAAACTCACTTAGGAGTTTATTAGAGGGGGGTGTGTACAGGCCTGGAGAAGTCAGTGTGCAGGGAGATATTGAGAGAGAGAGATGGTGTGTCCAGCTTTTTAAAGCTGCCTAGCATATGTGCACAAGGGTTTGACGTGACTCTGTCATACACAGATGATGGGGCTCACACATGCGCTCAAGGGCTTAGCTGAGTCATATGTGGATGATGCAACCACACATGTGTGTGGATCATGTGGCCCTTTAACATCCCCAGGGCCATTAGGCTCTTCTGCCTGAAGGCTTGTTGACACATGCATCGCCATGGAACCCAGAAGTGGCAACCATGTTGTGTGACTGAAACATTACACCTCGTGCTGGAGGATATTTACATATCTGTAAGTGATATTTTCTATCTTTTGGTAGGATACAGGGTTACTGTTTACTAAAGATTGGCTGTAATGTGCTAAAGGAAATAACACCTTTGAACCTCCCAATCTTTGCTACACTACAACCTATTGGTCTAGGTTGCTATTTAATGCACCTATTAGCCTATATATTAAAATGTTATAAGCATCAATTGTAAAGTGTTATTTTCATAATTTGTGCAAACATTAAAAACTGAAAATTTTGATCCTAAATTGTTTTAATATAGCAACCATTTATATAAAATTTTACCCATAAATTCTTTAGGGATGCTGAGATATTCATAATCGTAGTTATAAATTTCCTAAATATTCATTTCCCAAACAAAGTCTTAATTATATCAATGATAACAAGTACATTTAGTTCTTTTCCTTACAGTGATATAATCGCATTATTTATTTTCTATAAAACATCTGCCAAATACACGTTTGAATGACAAGAAGAAGAGTATACACAATTCTTTGAAATAAAATGCTCTTCTATTGGGAAAATGTCATCTGGGTTCATGTTACAGCTCAGCAACTACACAAGTGCTTTTCTTCAAGACAACTGAACATGTTTGTAAGTAGCAGGATTACTGCTCATAAAAATTTCCACTTTAAAAGGCACAAGATTAAGATGGCAGATACTCAAAGTTTCACTAAACTTAATATTTTTCCCGTTAATGTTCTAGATCGTTTTATTGTTAACTTGACACAATCCCTGGACAGGTGGACCCGGGTTATAACAATATTAGGTGAAAATAAATCTAGCAAAGAATGCATTAAGCAGTCTTCCTCTATGATTCCTCTCTTCATTCCTGCCTCAAGATTTTGCCTGGATGGCCTTCAAGAACTGTAATTGGAGGCTTCTCTTCCACACACTAGTGTCTGGATAACCACTCTGAGGCTTAGTAATAATTAACCAACTGTTTGGCCTATTAAATAGCTCAGGCTTGTTATTAACTAGCTCTTACAACTGAAATTAACATATTTCTATTATTCCTTATTTTACCATGAGGCTCATGGGTTATTACCTCACAACTTGCTGCTTCTGGAAGGCTTCTAGCATCTCCTTGACTCTGCCCTTTTTTCTTCCTAAATCTCTATTTGGATTTTCTCACCTGTTCTATTCTGCCCTGACATAGGCCAAAAGAAAATTCTTTATTTACCAATGGTAGTAAAACATATTCTAGCATACAGAGAGATATCCCACATAAAGAAACAGATTTCTACTTAGCAGTTTGGGCTGAAATAAACTTTCCCCTCCAAGTAACGTTCAGTCAGAGTGTTTTGACCTGACAGTAGACAGAAACTAGAGCAGTCAACAATGTGTAATTAGTAGTCTCCTAAATGCAAGGAGGTGAAATGTATAAAATAGGTAGTATGGGGTTTAGTTTAAACCATTGTCAGACTGAGAAGCCAAGGACAATAGCACTGGGTTTGATTCTACTGCATGGACTGGCTTTGTGGGAGCCTAGTCTGTTTGGATACTCACCTTCCTACACTTGGATGGAGTGGGGAGGACCTTGGACTTTCCACAGGGCAGGAAACCCTGACTGCTCTTAGGACTGGAGAGGAAGGGAGAGGGGGAGAGAAATGGGAGGAGGTGGAAATTTTTAATAAATAAATAAATTAATTAATTGAAAACATTGACAGTATGAAATAACCAACAGTTTTATTTGTCATTGATCTTACATCATAATCCAATAAGGCATATTCTATATTGTTTTTATGAAAATAATTTGGCTTTCAAGTGCTCCTCACAACCTCAAAGTTTACCCCTGAATCTAAGGCCAAGCTATTGAAAGCTACTCTAAGAAGAAAATATCTGAGCTGGACTTCGTGTTTCTTCTGATATTTTTGTTGAAATAAAATGCCAGTTAATATAAAGACATTATATATAGCACTCTTGCTTATCTTGACACTTTAATATGTTTCGTTACAAGATTTTCCTAAACAAAGCTGTAATACTTAAATGCACATCTAATAAAATGTGCTGAACCATTTAGGATTGGACAACAACATACAAAGAGTTTGTCTAAAGTAAAAGGCCAATGTTTCTCCATGAAAACAATAAGAACTGTGGTTTATATGCCCTTGAAGGAGCTTTCAGCAGACAAAAGTATGTGAATAATTGATAAATAATACTGGATTTTGTGCCAGACATTGGTTTACTTTCCATACAAAGCATTTTTCGACGGATACTGACAAGTATTTCATTAAGGAAAAACTCACTATAATTCCCAGAGATTGTTTTTCAAAGGCATGGACTCTCAGTTTTGATGGAATAGAGACTTGCACTTCATAAATTATCCGTGTGCATAACATAGTTTTTAATCTATTCTTTATGGATCGAACAAATCACAGTGGAGTACTTTCTAAGTATCTGGAAGCGGAGTTTAGTTTTCCTAAATGCTTAGGGTATAGAGAGTAACCATGTGCATATATACACTTGCTAAATTTTTACCCTATGTCCAGCTTTCTGTTCTTAAGGGGATTTTAAGGCATTTTGATTCAGATTTCAATTTGTTTTAAGATCTATAAAGAAACACTCAGATGTTTTTAGGGATAATAATGAAGCAGTTTGACTGCAAATTTGGATTCATGCCTGGTATATAGTTCACTGATAACTGTTTAATATGGATCAGTGGCTATGTCAATTAACTTGCATCATAGATAGGCATTCAGTGTGAGATAAAATGCTTGAATATGCATTTGGAGTTAAAATTGTATTCAAATAATAATGATAATGAATAGCAAATTATTTATGATACATTATTACTTAAATGCTATAGCAAAATATAAATGTGATATTATGAATCTAACATTAATGAGGTCAACTTTTAGAGTATGCATTCTAGAAACTTTAGACTAGATTTTTCAATTTCAACTTGCCTAGTATAGGTGTGAAACTGTGTAATTCCTTAAAAGTACTGCTAAAACAGGATCCTCTTCCCTCTGTGTATGCCTCTGTGTGTGTGTGTGTGTGTGTGTGTGTGTGTGTGTGTGTGTGTGTGTGTCTATATGTGTCTGTCACCTGGGTGGAAGATGACAGAAGAAGATAAAGCTGAAGGAATTTTCTAAAAATAAAACACACTGCGGAGAAGCTGTGCGATCTTACTGGGAGTGCTAAAATATCAGTGCATCAGTAGCCAAGGGGATAAAAAGGGTATAAAAATTCCATTTCCTTAAACTCCACACTTTTCCTGGAACAATGCAGAAAGGAGAGTAGCATTGCCAAGTAAGACCTTAAAACTTGAAATACCAAAACACCTCTTGAAAACATTTTTTGCAAAGATACTATTTCAGGGCAGAAGATCAGCAAGGTTCATCATCTTTCTTTATCTTTTTCACATGTGTATGAAAGCCGGAAATAATTGATTTTGGAAACTGGGTTCAGACATAAGAAAATAGGGTGCTTTAGACTGCACTAGAGGATGCATATCAGCTCTCTTGTTCTCTCTAGAACACACTGCTTTGAGGCACTTCTCAGGTTGTGCTCCCCAATTCTAAGTTGGTCCTTTACGAAACCAGTGCTGCACAGAAGAAGAAAATTATATTTTATCACAGGAATCTGAAAATTATTCATTTGTTTCAATTTCCACGTGATTAATACAAAGAAGAGCAAATAACTTGAGGAATGGTAAGTCCAGGACTTTTTTCCAGAAGTGGTTCATGGGATGATGGACTGGTGTTTTTAAAATTTAGTCTAGGTTAATCATATTACCAAGAGTTAATACTGAAACCCTTTCCGGCTCATTCTCACTCATGATTTCACAACTAACTCACCAGCATTATCTTTGTTTTCTTCAACTTCTGTATTGGAATTGGATCAACTATTTATTGTTATGCTTAATGTAAAATTTCTTTAAGAATATAGAGAGGCTCTGCCTACCCAAATAGCTTTTTCCCAGAGAAAGATTGAAAATACCTTTATCGTAATTCCTACTAGCTCTAAAAGGTTTAAAAAGCAGTTTAAATTCCAGAGACTGACTAAAGCTTATGAGCTTCTGCATCTCAGAAAGGAAATTGTTGTCGCAGAGAGGCATTTCTTTGGAGATAACATCAACTAAATAAGTATTAATCATACAATAATCACTATTTGAAGTTTCACTGAATTAATACGAATTCATTCATATATGTTACATTACTGATTTATCAGCTTCTTATACCAGTTGTGCTTACAATGGGTAAGTTTTGCAAATTTCTTTATAGACTATTTTCTTGGCTTTTTGAGAATTAGTCTAATGCAACTCATCTAAGTCAGATTGGCTTTTAACTCTCTCTGCAGTCAACCATGATTTTGGGCACCTGTTTTTCCTGTTTCCACCATTCAAGTTCTTGGAGTACTTGTGTACACCATCTTCCCAGGCTTCTCGTCACAAACGCAAAGCAAAATATTCTTACTGTGTTTGTATTTTGTTTAAATTGGCCATTAATATGCATTTTCAACAAGACAGAGTCAGACCTTACAACATTTATTCATATACCCTTGCAACAATTTGTCTGAATATGTATATACTAAGCATGATTTAATGAAGATGATGTGCTTACTCTAGAATTATTTTGATATTTGTTTTCTAATCAAGAGACAAAACTATAGACATTGACTAGGAAACACAGTTTTAAGTTATTGTTAATATCTTCCCATTAGTTGACATTTTGACTTAAAGCATCATTGGGCTGTTTTCTCATGAAACCTCTTTAAGGAAAGGAAAACTGTAAGGTGTGCTTAACTTGAGTAATGGTTAGTGAAGACATTATCATTTGGACACAGGGGATTCAAGCAGAGTCTTTACAGTTTATTTTTGTCTCACTCAGTGGGTGGATTAAATATGACCTGGAAACTATGGATATTTATTCATCCTTTGTCCTTCTGTTTTAACTTTTGGGATGAAGCTCACTCTCTTAAAGTAATATTTTACAAAAATTTTAGCACTTCTGAGCATATTGATAATATCTCAAAACTAGAAATTTTTCAAATTAAGTTTATCAATGTTTTTCACCTCTAGCTACAGTTTCTACTTATAAACACATTTTGAGCAAAGTTTTTATTCACTACTCAAACTTATGTCCATCAATACTTTCTTATTCAAATCAAAGAACTTTCTTGTCTTTAAAAGATATCTCCTAATGTCATTCTGTCCTTAATCCCACACAACATCTCCTTTTCTAGGTCATTTTCTTTTTTGGCAATGAAATCAACCTTTTTTAAAAATGTTGGTTTGTGTATATATACATATATACATTTTATTTTAGATTCCTTCCTCTAGGTTTGATAAAATATGACAAAACATGCTAGGGTTGAAAGCACTGATTTCTGCTCAGAGTTCCAGATTATGTTATTTCAAAGCAGGGAGGTCACAGCAGCCGGAACTCATGATACTTTCTCATCACATCAGTAATCATAAAACAGAAATGGGTGAATGTACATGCGCTATACTCAGCTGTCTTTTTTCACTCTAATAAAGTTCAGGATCCATGCATAGTAAATGGTGTCATCTATCAAGTACATGATTTTCTACCTCAATCTAGTCAAGCAATCTCCCATTGACTTTCCTAAAGGACAACTTCATCCAGTCAATCCCTTCTTATAACTGACTTTCCAAGGGATACCAGACTGTACAAAGTTGTTTTTGTTTTTTTAAAGGCCCCATCAAATGTTGTGGCTATGATATCTTTATTTAGAAGTAATACAAACATCAAAATTTAGAAATCAATATTTCTACTGGTGGTTTAGAGTAACCAATGTCTCCCAAAGAATAAATATCATTACCTCTAATTCTCGACATGATTGTAAACTTGCATATATGAAGGTAATAATTGTTGAAATAGGTTACAGAGAAGACAATATCTACATTTGAACTAATGTTCTTATAAAAGGGGGAGGTACTGCATCACATATATACAGCAATGTTCATGTGAAGTTTAGAGTCAAGATATCTACTAGCCAAGCATAATGGCCTCAGCAGAAACCCAAAAAAGTGGGAACTTGGACTTTTCATCTCCTGAACATGAGGAAGAACACTTCTGTTGTTTAAGCTTTCTGATCTTAAATGTGCCTTAAACAAGCCAGTAGGGATTTTTCTTAATTAATTAGTGATCAATGAGAAGGTCCATATCTCATTATCAACAGTGGTGTCTGTTACTTGGTTTAACTATTAACTTGTCATAGCAACATGCATACATGGTGTTGTTTGATTTCTTTCTGTTTTGCTTTATTTTCAGAACAGTGACCATTGTGAAATTGTCACATAACACCGAGTTTCTCTTTGTATTTCTGTTGGTGCAGTTACTCACTTGACCAATACCTGTATTTCCATTTCTCATTGCTTTACTTCTCCCACCTATTGGAGAGGAACTTCCAACCCAGGCATGTCTTTCTACCAGCACAAAAATATTTCTCACTGCCGAGGATATGCCAGATAAAGCTGGGCTGGCTTACAGTGCAATGTCTTTCTAACATGATAATATTGGCCATTGGATAAAGCCTATCCAAGTTTACCTCTCACATATACCAACTTTCCCAATACTAACAACTATTTGAGAAACTAAATACTTAAAGCACCAGGATCTACTGGATTCTAGACTATACAGGAAAAAGAACTCTAATCTGTAATCTTTATAATACATAGCTCCGCAAGTTAGCCCTTTCTTTACACCAATCAATCTAGTATCTGAGGTTTATTATTACAGTGATAAAACCCTATGACCAAATGCAACTTGGGGTGAAAGGGTTTACTTGGAGAATGTTTCTACATCACTGTTGATGATCAAAAGAAGTCAAAACAGGAACTCAAAGAGGTTAGGCACATGGAGGTGGGATCTGACACAGAGACCAAGGGAGGAGCTCTGCTTACCAGCTTTGTTGCTCAAGATGTTCTCAGCGATCTTTCCTATCATATACCAGACTACCAGCCCAGGGGTGTCTCCATATACAAAGGGATGAGCCCTCGCCATCAACAATTATTTAAAAAAATGCATTATGATTTGCATTGGTACAGCCAGATCTTCTGCAGGCAATTTCTCAACCAAGAATCTCTTCTCTCAGATAACTATAGTTTGTATCAAGCTGAAATAATACCAACTAGCACACATAGTACAGTATTAACTTCTTAAATAATTGCTTCCATCTATATATTGTATTTTTACCTGATTTAAACTCAAACAAATTGTCAAAAAATCAAACACATTCCACAAGTAAAGCTGATTCTTGTTATCCCTCATCTAGGTTCCCAGACCAACCACTTCCAATTAGAATTTATCTTCATCCTACTCAATTATAATTGCAAAACTTTCTCATCTCTGTTTTTGCAATTGAGTCTTGGATAAATAAACGTGACAATGAGTGTCTCCCTTAAAATATCAAGATTTTATTGACTAGCCTCTGTGTATGTTCATTTGCATAGACTATGGTAATTTGTTCTCTCTTATTCATTTTTGAGGATGCCAGGCTTTGACAAGTCTCGACAGTGACAGGAATCATTTGTGTCTTTCTGGAGGATGAGTCTACATCAAAGTTGTGACCCTGTACCAGACTTGAATTGCATGCTTTTTGAATAGGATGTTTTAGCTCAATTTGTTACTGTGATTTGTTAATATTTCTTTATTTATTTCATTATTTTTATAATTGCAGAAATAAAATTTTTTTAAATTGATTTTCACTTTTATATTTTATGATTTTGTATTATTGCAGTGAGACATCTAAATGTAGGCTATTTTAAATTTTTTAACATTTTTTATTTTTATACATTTTAATTTAATTGTAATTACACCATGTTTCCTCTTCTCTTTGCTTCCTCCATCCCTCCAAGGTATTTTTTCTCCAAGTCCTTTGATACACTCCTTCATTCTCATATTAATTATCTCTCATTTTGCAATACATGTTATATATACATGTACGCATATATACACATATGTAAATGCAAACTGTTGAGTTAATAATTTTGTTTGAGTATAGATAATTTCAGGGCTGAATACTTTATATTGGACAACAAATTAGTGAGCTAAAATATGCTAATTTTCCTTCTCTGAGAAATCACCAGCTGACTGTAGATCTCTACCTAAGGATGAGTCCTAAAATTTCTGCACTTATGTCTCAGCATATGTCTTAATATTTCCACTGTCCAACTGAAAAAGCATGGGATAAAACCGGACTCTCTGAATATGGCGGACAATGAGGGCTGCTGAGAAGCCAAGGACAATGGCACTGGGTTTTGATCCTACTGCATGTACTGGCTTTGTAGGAGCCTAGCCTGTTTGGATTCTCACCTTCCTAGACCTGGATGGAGGGGGGAGGACCTTGGACTTCCCACAGGGTAGGAAACCCTGACTGCTCTTAGGACTGGAGAGGGAGGGAGAGGGGAGTGAGGCCTGGGGAGTGGGGGGAGGGGGAGGGAAAAGGGAGGCAGGGAGGAGGCAGAAACTTTTAATAAAAAAATAAAATAAAAATAAATAAAAAATAATAATAAAAAGAAAAAAATATTTCCACTGTCCAGATCATGTTTGTACCATGAGATACAAGTTGTATAAACTGGGAAATGGAAAGCTAGGAATAGGTACCTTACCAGCAAAAAGGCAAAAATAAGTGAGCAACTATTATAAGAGAGTTAGTTCTGAATACAGACATAAGTCATAAAATCTCCCGCTCAAGTTGTTTTTGTAGTTCTTTATTGTCCATACTCGTGTCAACTTGACATCTTCCCTTGAGTCTGTTTATATGCTCTTTAAGATGCTATAATATAGCAGACACACACACACACACACACACAGAGAGAGAGAGAGAGAGAGAGAGAGAGAGAGAGAGAGAGAGAGAGAGCAATTTAGATAAATAAAAATGTTTTCTGGTGTAACACAATTCCAGTGCACAGGCATAACTATATCTTCTCTAAGCATGCATCATTTCTTCCCAGAAGATGTGTTCTATAGATAGTATACAAATGTTAGTCTTAGAGCCTGAGGAAAGGACTTCTGTGATCTTGATCATAGAGATAGCATAGAGGTCACTTGGGCTATTAGCTTCTTCAGGTCCCAGTTATGGGAGCTTCAGGGAGTCCTGGCTAAAGAATATGTAAAGGTCATTGAGACTATTAAGAATCTCTAATCCTGCCTGTGGAAGCTTGACATGGCCTGGCCCTTCAGATAATACAAATCACCAGGCTATTAATCACATCCAATTCACAACCATCTGGATGGAAAAACAGGTTATACAACTTTTCCTTTGGAAAGACAGCATCATTCCTGGGAGTCTAGTGATTTTTGAGCGTAAAGACCTTTGTGCTCCTAACAATGTACTGGCTCTTGTAATCATTCTGACCCATCTACTGTGATGGTACCTGAGCCTTATAGAGATGGAATCTGATATAAATATCATAAGTTTTTGTTGAGAACTTCATCAAAATTTATTCTGTTTGTTTAGCTGTTGCATGTTTCTGTATTAACTACCATTCATTGCTAAGAGAAAATTCTTTGATGAATTCTAAAACTTCCCTTAATTTATTCATATTCAAACATATGAATTATGAAATTAGTTGGATGCTATGTTCATTTAGTAAAATAAAAGTAGCATGGTTGTATACTGACGAGCCTATGAGCTTCCCCATCTTTGGTTTTTAGAGAGATTTATAGTACCAACAAGGTAATTTCTCCTTTGCAGGAGTCAAGAAGGCTTTCAGATATTCTAAAAACCATGAGAAATTAGTCTTTACTATCTTACAAATGAAAAATAATGAAAACAGGGTCCTATTTCTACATTAAGTGGAAATCTTCAAGAACAGAAGAAGCACTCAACATTGTAAATATTCTTTATATTAAACAATAAAAATAAGTTCAACATAAATAGTTATTAAGTCTTAAGTCACTTAGTCACTACTGAATTTGTTACAGGTAAACATGCTAGCCTCTTTTTGTTTTCCTGTATTGAAACTGGAAGTACACAAGGAGCAGGCCTTTTAGTATAGACATTTCTGAGCCTTTCTGTATGGAAGACCTACAGGCTGTATTTCTGAATGCAAAGGCTCATAGCTTCCACTAGGGAGGACTAGCCACTTATGGCCTCCAGTCTCAGAAGCGTGAGAGTATAGAACTGGGGGCTCTTTTATAGGATTGCTGCTCAATGTTCTGGCACCTAGTACTCTGAGTCTCAAGGACTGATGGAATCCTCAGCTCTAAGCAGCAGCTAGCAGCTGTTGTCATATAGAGTTACATTTATCGCACATCAGCCTTCAGGACTTTTGGTCTTTCATGCTTTCTAAGGTGGGTGGCAGTTTTCTAGAGTCGTTAGTACTAGAGCAAAACTTCCTGAAGCAGGAGTTTGGGCTTCAGTTTCAGAGTTCCTTATATCACACTACATATGATATTATAACAAGGTAATACAATGCCTAGAACAGTCTGGATGCCATACGGAATTCTGAGAAGTTGGTAGGGAAGGGACAGGTCTGCAAATGCACACCTTCTCTTGTGGGAAATCCTTCAGTAATAACCCTGAAGATATTGTCCCACTTTGGGAGTGGTCTCATATACTATGAGTGCAGATGAAAATGTGTCTGAACCCCTTTTTTTTTGTTGGATTCAGTTCCAGTTACAGAGCACAAAGAGGACTGTGGATCACTACCCTTACTTTGAGTTTATTCCTGAATAAAAAGTCCTCTGTTATACTCTGTTCCATGCTATTGTGGAATTCTTTGATACTCCTCCACCTTTCCCCTGTTTTCTAGGACTCCCTACAACTATTTTCACTGGCTAAAAAAAAAAAAAAAAAATCAAAGAACATAACAACAATCACCAGAATAGTTATTATAACTATCTTTTAGAACATTTAATGTAAATTTAACATTCTCAACATTGTTTTCCAGGGCTGAATAACTGTAGCAACATTGAAAACATATGTCCAGAACTCTAGGTCAAGTATGAGCCCTCTATCTACTTCATTAAACTTCAAGACCAGCCACCTATAATAAACTTCATCAAGACAAACTTTCACACTAACCCCAATTTTCCCATCAATAAAACATTGTCTATAACTTTTGGACCCTATTATTGAACAAGTTCTTTGTGATTTTACTCTCAAAACTTTAGTAAAGGAAAAACAATCTTCAATTAATTTGTAATGTTGACATCACATACAGTGTCTATTCTACATTCTAAATGTGTATCTATAGGCATAATATATGTGTGTGTTCTTAATATTTCTATGAATTATTGATTGTATTCTATGTGCTCTAAAGTACTGAAATAATTGGACAAAGATAATAATGCTTATGTAGTTTGAATCTTCAGTTCTTTGCAGAAAGAAAGATTTGATCCTTCTCTTTTTTGCAGATTTTGACTTAAATACAACTCTTCATTAGTTCTTTATGAATCATCTTTATTTACTGCAGTCAACAACTCATTTTTTAACAAAATGTTTACGTGATTGTGCATATGTGTGCATATATATGTATATGTATGTGTGTATACATTCTTGTGCCCTCAAAGGCCAGAAGAAAATATTTTATTTCATGGAACTGAAGTTACAGAGTTTTGTGAACTACCTTTGTCCAAGGAAATGAACTTGGGTCCTTTTGAAAGATCATAAAGTGTTCTTGACTGTAGAACAATATCCCCAAAAGTATATATGTGTATATATATATATGGCTTCCCTGGTCTTCAGACCAAGGTAGTAATATCTCTTTCTGTTCATCTAGGGAGGAAAATAGGCATCTATAGCTTCATGCTTCCAAGTACACTGAGGTCCTCTTCTATTTTATAGTTTCTTCATTTCTTATATGAAAAATTAAATTGATCTCATGACTAAGTTTTAATACAGTGCAGAAAATGATATACTTGGTTGTCAATGTTGATGATTAATATACTTTAGTTTACTTGTTCTATATCAGGATAAAATGTAGAAATGTGTCCAAACATACACACACACACACACACACACAGACACACACACACACACACACACACACACACACACACACCCCACACAGGAATTATATGTATGTTTGTTCATGTGAATATAATTTTCACAAAATGGTATTTGAAATGATATTCAAGATAAATTCCTGATTCATCACTATGTTCCACTTTTTTCTAAAATCAAGGCTTGCGTTTGTGAGCTGACTAATTTCTCAGTAATTTTTTTTTTATATTTTTTGAGCAAAAATAATATTAGGCCTTCTATAACCTTCCGAAAAGTCTTTAACAATTTCATTATGTAGGTATGTTTAACTAGAGAAAAATGTCACTTCGTTTCATCTAATTGCAAATGAATGACCTGCTAAATTATTGGGTTTAAACTCAAGTTCATGGAAACCATCCCAAAAGAATTACTCATTATGATCTCATGCTTGGTCCTTTTCCCTCCATCCCGTTTGTCTTAAGGAAATAGTTGGTGCTTCCATAATGCTTAATATTTTGGCTAGAAAAGTTCCAGATTCTTATTTAACTTCCTGATTCATAATGCAGTAGACTTCCTTATAGTCTGGGATAGACAATTTGTTGACCTCTTAAGGTTTGGGGATTTTCTTGTTCTTTTCCTTTTAATTATTTTTCACCACAACATTATCCTGTGTTATTTTTTTACACTTTTTCTTACAGAAGAAGAACAAAATCATAACAATCATCTTTCTATCAAGAGACTTTCTGTTTCTCACACAGATTTAGCAGAGTTCCTCTGAAGAAGGCAAACTAATATTATTTGTTAACAGATAACAGCTTAGAATAAACTTAAATGCTCATGAAAGATATGTTACTAATAACTGAAGCATATATGGTGCTCCTCTACTTAACAGGTCAAATAACGGAATTTATTACTCTTACCAGAATTATTTACCTGGCAGAAAATGCCCCCAAATATATGCATATAGGAAGACTTTTGAAATGGTGAAACTTGAAAGCTGTTAGAAACTTAGAGCAGTGTCAATCTAGATAGAAACCTATCAACGCATCATGACAAATTATGCATTCCTTCTTTATGGAAAAGTGGGTATGTTGAACACTAGAAGCTATGTAAATACCAAAGGAGCTATTTATAAACATAATTATGACAAATAAGTGTACTAATCCAAACATAGATTTAACTGAGCTTCCAACCAGAATTTTATATATCTATATCTATCTATATCTATATATATATAGATATATATATATATATATATACTAAATAATGTCAAATAAACGTATCAATCCCAAGACTCGAATTTAAAATGATTGACGGAAAAAAATTCCCTTTCACCACATAACAACTGCTACTTCCCAAATGATCAATAAATAGACACCATTTTAAAATAAATTGTTTTTAAAGTTTTCTACTCAAATACTCACTGGGCTAGAGAAAACCTGATGCTACCTTAAGTGAGCAACAGTAGAGTATATTTCTGTATCTTCTCTCCCTGCTCATCAACTCCAATAATTTCCTCAATAATTTCAAATCCTTTTAAAGGCTGAATCTCTCAGTCTGTATATATTTCTAGTGATTTCGTTGATGCACCTAGACTCTGGTCTCATTCTGCACATGTGATTGTGAAGTATTAAGTTTGCCTTTAAATATAATATCTCATCCTTGGCATTACTTGGATGGTGTACAGATTGCCTGCTGGAGAAAAACTCTTATCTGTTAACCTAGCACAACTTTTAACAGATTTTAATTGTCAAATATAACAGTATGAGTTCTTTCTGATAATTTATCAGTAACCTTTGACATGGATTGAATTTTGTCTGTGAAATTAACGTTACCCTTTTCAATGGTATTAATTTTTCATCTAACTTTTTTTATTTTCAATGGTACTAATCCTGTTACCTAGCTGCTTATTATCAGTCTGTAAAGAATGTATCATTTCTAAAAGTGCCTCATTGTTGGTTCTGTTATCAAATCATTTTCTTAAGAATACAATATGAATAGCAAAGCTAAGTCCCAATGTCTGATAAGTGCATGCATCAGAAAAATCATATAAGCCTTGCAGAATATCACCCATAGGATAAGCAAAAAGGCTATTAAATATCTCAAGCGAAACAAGGCAAAAGATGAATTGAATGCATAGGGCCAGAAGGACAGAGAAGAATGCTGAGGCCGTATGTGGCTAATATGGCAGTGAATTTATGGGGTCATGACCTGTTCCAGCAATTGATTACCCAGATAAACATTCCTGCAGTCCCAGAAACATGAGTTTCTGGTAAGGATATTATAAGGTACAATAAACAAAGATCACCAACCATTCAGGTTGTACAAGAAAACAGAGCAAATAGCAATATTCCTAATACTATTATCTGTGAGTCTATAAATAAATAAATAAATAAATAAATAAATAAATAAATAAATAACCAAAGTAGTGCTGGATTACTTTATACTGTCCATCTTCACACACACACACACACACACACACACACACACACACACTGGAATTCCTACATACAGTCTTCTGAAAATTTGAATGAATTGATGGAATTCTGAAATTAATCTTTTCAAAATGTTAAGGAACTCACAAATATCTTCATATCTAAATGTTCCTATAATCATCTACATTCTTTTATCTACTTTCTGAGATAGTCCTCTTTATATGTCTTTGAAATGTATGAATAAAGGTATGGTTATATTTTTACCTTCATTTACTCTTGACATGACAGTGTGAGTGATTTGAATCCTTCTGTTAACTTCTGTCACCACCAAACATCTTTGTAAATCATCTCATCATGGTTTTTAATAAGTAAATTTTGTCTGTTAGAGGCAACATCACAGGAAAACAGCTCTTAAATCTCATTAGAAGAGATTTTATCATGTATTGATCGTAGCTCTAATGAAGTAACTTTGAAAGGGAAACCAGTCCTTGCATTTCACAGCTTTCAACTAAGAAGATAATTTAGAAATTTATACAACTAAACCTATTCTTAAAGTAACCATATATGAGAGAGAGATTCACAGAAATAAGCTCTAATAGTAGACAACTTCTGAATGCCAATAGCTGAGGGTTGAGAATGTAGATCAGAGATAGGTGCTTTGCTGCCATGTATAAGTGCCTGGGTTTGATCTCAAACACTGAAAAAGAAATAGTGGACCCAAGTTCATATGATCTACTTGCATAATGAATCCCTCAAATTTTATTTTAGGTTTTCTTTGACACACATGTGTTTCTCGTTGTTATTCATTTTCTGTACTATATCTTAATTTGTACTGTGTCCCCCTTTCCTTCTGTTTCTTCTTTTAATCACAATTATTCAGATTATAAGACATTCAACATAAGACCACTCTTTTTTTTAGTAGTAAGTAGTATTCCATTTCTTTTTTTTTCTTTTCTTTATTTTATTTTATTTTTTTTAGTTGTTGAAAAAAAATTCTGCCTCCTCCCCATTTCCCATTTCTCTGCCCTTCCTCCCACACATTGCCCCCTCCTCCCACTCCCCTCCCCCTCTCCCCACTCCATTCTTCCTCCTTCTGTGACAGTGGAACTGATATATTGGGAGCTCACCAAGGCCAGTGGGACTGGGACTGAATAAGCATGGGATGAAACCGAACTTTCTGAACATGGCGGGCAATGAAGGCTGATGAGAAGCCAAGGACAAAGGCACTAGGTTTCAATCGTAATACATGAACTGGCTTTGTGGGAGCCTAGCCTGTTTGGATGCTCACCCTCCTGGACCTGAATAGAAGTGGGAGGACCTTGGACTTCCTGCAGGGCAGGGAATCTGGACTGCTCTTCATAAGACCACTCTTAAATGAGGTCTAGGAATTCTTACTCCTTTTAGTCCTTCCAATTTAGTAGGTTTGTCAAACATGGGTATACCCCCATTAAACAAATATTGGACAATTGCAATTCTTTAAAATAAACCAGAAGAATGTATTTAGCCAGTGATCTTTTCACTTGCAACATCATGAACCAAGAGTTTAACTAAATTAAACTTTGACATTTCCAGTTTCTTCTCTCTCAGAAGAAAAATCATTACAATCTATTGATCAGACTGCCAGTAATTCTAAATTTGAACTCAACAGTTTTCATAGGATAATGGATAAATTACCATGTGAAAGAATCTAATATGTTCTTAAGTATGTATTTCTAAATACCTGAAGCTTTGTATTCAATCTTGCTGAATGAACAATGAATCCCATTGTTTAGATATCTATGATCAATAATAAATATTACTTTCTTGCAGCCATATTATACATTCCTAATTGCCATATAATCATAATTTAGATTTCCTAGGAAGAGTTATTTTAAAATTTTTATTTAGACAGAAACACAAAATACTTTATATAAGTCACCAGATAGGAATTGTGGCTGGGTTATAATTTCTAAGAGAAGTTCATACTTGAATATTGAGTTAGAAAGAAATTATTGACACATTGCATATAAAAACCATTCCAGTGAAGGATCTCAAAAATGTAAAGAATTATCTATTTGACCTGTGAAACATTTTCTCCAAAAACACAAAAATGGAAGCTTCCAACTGTAGTTCCTAGAAATGATAAAGCTAATAGTAGATACTGATTTTTAATAATTAGAGCTTATTTAACAATACTGTAAATTTTGTGAAAATAGGTTTCATGATGTACTGGGAAATAAAAATTCTTCATGATATCATGGATAAATATTTTCATATGTTTCCAAATATTTGCATGCATGTTTTTGTAAATTGGATTTTATAAAATGTTCTAAGTTTTCTATGTGTTTGCTAATATTCTAATAAAACAGTGCTTCAGGTGGCATAGAACATTGTTCATTAAAACTATTAAACTTATTTCTGCTTTAATGGGAGATAATTATTTTGGCTAAAGGAAATTTTCTGCTGTCTCCTTAACCAGTTTCAGAATGGTGCAGGCTTTGATACAAAAGCTACCAGTCAGCGAAAGCAGGATTTTATCTCTGTCTTTATAGTTTGCAAATTACATGCTACACATCGCTTAATATCTTTTCCAGAAGTACTTTGCTGCTTTCGATTTCCCTGCTGCTTCTATCTGAAACAGCAAAGGAGGGTCTTAACCTTACATTCTTACAGTAAATGTTCTTGCTCTTGAATGTACTCTAAATAAGGCATCGTTTTCTTTAGTGCTGCTTTGACATAAGAGATGAATACTTTCTCTCCTGAAAGATTCCTCTCATGCTCACTTCTTCTCAGCATGAAGCTACTCCTCTCAATCATTTATTTGATTTAAATGATTCACTTTATTCAGCTCTCATAGTTCCATGTATATATGGTTTGCTCACTAGGGTAAGTGAATCTTACTGTATTCTCTAGTATTTCCTGGAGGAAAAAAAAAACATAAGCTCTCATCAAATATAAAGTGAGAATCAAGTAATATCATTTAAGAAAATTAGAGGTAATTATAATATAAGCCTGATTTTTGCAATTAAAAATTAGAGTGTCTGTAATGCTTCCTGGGTTAATTAAAGCTTCTTGTTTCTGTCATTCCAAAATCAGCCATTATAAAAGCACAAAGTAAGTTTATTATTTGGTATAAATTCTATGGTGTATAAAATAAGGAAAAAATATTTAAACATTTATGGTACAAAACACCATTTTAGGTAGTACCTGACATAAAAATCATTTTACATTTACTATGTAATTGAACACTATACAGTTTAAAATGCGTATTATGGATGTTTTACCTGCATGTATGTCTGTTTACCACATGTGTATTTCTATAGAACCCATACAGGATGGAAGAGTGTGTTGGATCGTGTGAGATTGTGATGTGCAATTCCCCTCTGCATGCTGTGAATATATTTTATTACCACTGGTTAATAAAGAAGCTTCTTTGGGCCTATAGCAGGGGAGAATAGACCAAGGTGAAAATTACAAGTAGAGATAGCAGAGAGAAGACGGTGGAGATGCCATGTAGCTACCAAATGACGCAGATGCTGAAACTTTACCTGGGAGCCACAGCCTTGTGGTGATAGAATAATAGAAATGAGTTTATTTAAGATGCAAGAGTTAGTTAATAAGAAACCTGAGCTAATAGTCTAGGCAGTTTTGTAATTAATATAGTTTCTCTGTGATTATTTTAGGTCTGGCCAGCCAGGAAACAAATGAGTGACTTCCCACTCCAGGATTGCATGTTATGAGCTGTCATTTGTGTGTTTGAAATCCAGCTCTAGACTTCTGAAAGAGTACTAGTGCTTCTAAATGCTTAACTATCTCTCTAGTCCAGTTATCTAATTTTCAACATAAAAAGTTACATTTTCTGGTAGATTGTGCTTACCTAAGTTAACAATGTATTCACACAATTTAGTTGTCCAGTTTTGAGCCAAATGTATCTTAGCAAGAAAAAGCATTTTATGATATTTATTTGTATAGATCCAAATTAAGATCCAGTCCTATTATATCCATGTAACAATATCTAGGAAAAACTAACCATGCAGAGTCAGTTATAACTTCGGCTTTCACATGTCAGGTAGAAGCTATTATATTGAGATAAAATATAACCACATTATTTTATTTCTGAGCAAAGATTGGCACATTTTCCCCAAAACATACCATGTAGCTAAAGAAAGTTCCTCTGATCACTACTTTAAACTATAGCTGTAACAAAATTTAATGAACAGGTTAATGAGATGAGATAAAAAGTGACTTAGATATAATTTCTTAAGTATTTAAGATGATATTTACTCTGAGAGGGAGATGGAGGTGATTATATAAGGGTACCTCCTAAGTTTACCATAAATCTAAAACCTAGTAGGCATTCAGTCTAAATTAAAAGGCAAAAAAATAAATAAATAAATACATGTGACATTCAGTGCAAATGAAGGAATTAATTTCAGTTGAAAATAATGAACTAGAAGTGTACACTGACAAATCTATAAGTTCAAAATATTATAAACATCTCTTGGAGATCTTAAATTGCTTGCAGAAGACATTTTGAATTTTTCCCTTTCATCTAACATATATTATATTTTAATGTAATATGAATATAATATTACATTTCCCATCTCATGAAAATAAATTGCACAAATGACAAATCAAGTGATCTAGATACTACAGGAAAAAATGCTTCATAATAGCCTCAAATAATATATAATATTTTGGTATGAGTCTAACAAAGCAAGCAAATAATAATTATTCAAGATTTGAAGAAAGAAATTGAAGAAGATATCAGGTGATAGAAAAAAAAAATCCCATGCTCCAGGATCAGCAGGATTGACATATTAGAAAAAGAAAAAAAAGACATTTCTACCGAAAACAATCTACAGATTCAATGCAATCCCATCTAAATTCCATCACAGTTCTTCACATGAGTTGAAAGAACTATCTTCAGCTGCATATGGAAACACAAAATCTCTAGATTGCCTAAAATAATCCATGATAATAAAAGAAATATGAGAGGTCTCACCATTCTGGATCTCAAACTATACTACAAACCAAACCTATTGTAATTAAAAAGCAAGGTTTTGGTATAAAAACAGATATTGAACAATTGAATCAAGTTGAAGATCCAAACATAATCCCTCACACCCGTGGACACCTGATCTTTGATAAAGAATTCAGAAATAAACATAGGAAAATAAAACATATTCAACAGATTGTGCTCATGCTGGTCAAACTGGATGTCTGCATATAGAAAAATGCAAATAGATTCCAACCTCACCCTGCAAAGAACTTAGCTCCAAATGGATCAAAGACCTCATCATAAAACCAGGTACACTGAATCTGATACCAGAGAGAGTGAAGGGAATATACTTGTACTCATTGACAGAGGCTACTGTTTTCTTTCTTTTTTTTTTTATTGAGAAAAAGAAAAAAAAGTATCCGCCTCCTCCCAGCCTCCAATTTCCCTCCCCTCTACTCCCACCCTTCTCCCCCTCCCCCAAACTCCTCTCTCCCTCCCTCTCCAGTCCATAGAGCAGTCAGGGTTCCCTGCCCTGTGGAAAGTCCAAGGTCTGCCCCACTGCGTCCATGTCTAGGAAGGTGAACATCCAAACTGGCTAGGCTCCCACAAAGCCAGAACATGAAGTAGGGTCAAAACCCCGAGCCATTGTCCTTGGCTTCTCATCAGCCCTCTTTGTTCGCCATGTTCAGAGAGTCCGGCTTTATCCCATGCTTTTTCAGTCACAGTCCAACTGGCCTTGGTGAGCTCCCACTAGATCAGCCCCATTGTCTCAGTGGGTGGGTGCACCCCTCGTGGTCCCGACTTCTTTTCTCATCTTCTCCCTCCTTCTGCTCCTCATTGGGACCTTGGGAGCTCAGTCCAGTGCTCCAGTGTGGGTCTCTATCTTTATCTCCATCCATCACCAGATGAAGGTTCTATGGTGATATGCAAGATATTTGTCAGTATTGCTATTGGACAGGGTCATTTCAGGTTCCCTATTCTCAGCTGCCCAAGGGACTAACTAGGGACATCACCATGGGCTCCTGGGAGCCACACTAGGTTCAAGTCTCTTGCCAACCCTAAGGTGGCTCCCTTAACTACGAATTGTGATTCCGTTCTCCCCTATTCAACCTTCCTTTATCCCAATCCTCCTGTTTCACCAAGTTCTCCCCCAACCTCCCCTTCTCACTTTTCTCTCCCGATCTCTCCTTACCCACATCCCACCCCACCACCAAGATCCCAATTTTCTCCATGGCAATTTTGCCTACTTCCCATAGCCAAGAGGATAATGAGGATAACTATATGTTTTTCATTGGGTTCACCTTTATTATTTAGCTTCTTTAGGTTCACCAATTGTAGACTCCGTGACCCTTATTTACGGCTAGAAACCAATTATGAGTGAGTACATCCCATGTTCATCTTTTTGGGTCTGGGATACCTCACTCAGGATAGTGTTTTCTATTTCCATACAATTGCATGCAAAATTCGAGAAGTCATTGTTTTTTACCACAGCGTAGTACTCTAATATGTATATACTCCATACTTTCTTCATCCATTCTTCCATTGAAGGGCATCTAGGTTGTTTCCAGGTTCTGGCTATTACAAATAATACTGCTATAAACGTAGTTGAAAAAATGCTTTTGTCATGTGATCGGGCATCTCTTGGGTATATTCCCAAGAGTGGTATTGCTGGGTCCAGGGGTAGGTTGATCCCGAATTTCCTGAGAAACCGAAACACTGATTTCCACAGTGGTTGCACAAGATTGCATTCTCACCAGCAATGGATGAGGATACCCCTTCCTCCACAGCCTCTCCAGCAAAGGCTATCATTGGTGTTTTTGACTTTAGCCATTCTGACAGGTGTAATATGATATCTCAAAGTTGTTTTGATTTGCATTTCCCTGATTGCTAAGGAGCTTGATCATGACCTTAAGTATCTTTTAGCCATTTGAAATTCTTCTGTTGAGAATTCTCTGTTCAGTTCAGTGCCCCATTTTTTAATTGGGTTAATTAGCATTTTAAAGTCTAGTTTCTTGAGTTCTCTATATATTTTGGAGATCAGACCTTTGTCTGTTGTGGGGTTGGTGAAGATCTTCTCCCAGTCAGTAGGTTGCCTTTGTGTCTTAGTGACAGTGTCCTTTGCTTTACAGAAGCTTCTCAGTTTTAGTAGGTCCCATTTATTCAATGTTGCCATTAATGTCTGTGCTGCTGGGGTTATACATAGGAAGCTATCGCCTGTGCCCATCTGTTGTAGGGTACTTCCCACTTTCTCTTCTATCAGGTTCAGTGTGTTTGGGCTGATATTGAGGTCTTTAATCCACTTGGACTAGAGTTTTGTGCATGGTGATAGATATGGGTCTATTTTCATTCTTCTACAGGTTGACATCCAGTTGTGCCAGCACCAGTTGTTGAAGGTGCTTTCTTTCTTCCATTGTATACTTTTAGCTCCTTTATCGAAAATGAGTTGATCATAGGTTTGTGGGTTAAAATTTGGGTCTTCTATACGATTCCATTGGTCGACTTCTCTGGTTTTATGCCAGTACCACCCTGTTTTCATTACTGTAGCTCTGTAATAGAGTTTAAAGATAGGGATGGTAATGCCTCCAGAAGACCCTTTATTGTATAGGATTGTTTTGGCTATCCTGGGTTTTTTGTTTTTCCATATAAAGTTGATTATTGTCCTCTCCAGATCTGTGAAGAATTTTGATGGGACCTTGATGGGCATTGCATTGAATCTATAAATTGCCTTTGGTAGAATTACCATTTTTGCTATGTTGATCCTCCCAATCCAAGAGCAAAGGAGATCCTTTCACTTTTTGGTATCCTCTTCAATTTCTTTCTTCAATTCCTTAAAGTTCTTGTCAAATAGATCTTTCACTTCCTTGGTTAGATTTACCCCAAGATAGTTTATGCTGTTTGTGGCTATCGTGAAAGGTGAAGCTTCTCTGATTTCCTTCTCTGCTTCCAGATCCTTTGTGTATTAGAGGGCGACTGATATTTTGGAGTTGATCTTGTATCCTGCCACATTACTAAAGCAGTTATCAGCTGTAAAACTTCTGTGGTGGAGTTTTGGGGGTCGCTTATGTACACTATCATATCATCTGTAAATAACGAAAGTTTAACTTCTTCCTTTCCAATTCGAATCCCCTTGATCCCATTATGTTTTCTTATTGCTATTGATAGAATTTCAAGCACTATATTGAAGAGGTATGGCGAGAATGGACAGCCTTGTCGTGTTCCTGAGTTTAATGGGATGGCTTTGAGTTTCTCTCCGTTTAATTTGATGTTAGCTGTCGGCTTGCTGTATATAGCTTTTCTTATATTTAGGTATGACCCTTGTATCCCTAATCTCTCCAATACTTTTATCATAAAGGGATGTTGAATTTTGTCAAATGCTTTTTCAGCATCTAATGAAATCATCATATGGTTTTTTCTTTCAGTTTATTTATATGGTGGATTACATTGATTGATTTGCGTATGTTGAACCAGCCCTGCATCTCTGGGATGAAGCCTACTTGATCATAATGGATAATTTTCCTAATGTGTTCTTGGATTCTGTTTGCCAGTATTTTGTTGAAGATTTTTGCGTCGATGTTTATGAGTGCGATTGGTCTGTAATTCTCTGTCCTGGTTGAGTCTTTGTGTGGTTTTGGTATCAGGTTAACTGTAGCTTCATAAAAGGAATTTGGTAATGACTCTTCTGTTTCTATATTGTGGAATGCATTAAGGAGTATAGGTATTAGCTCTTCTTGGAAGTTCTGGTAGAATTCCGCATTGAAACCATCTGGTCCTGGGCTTTTTTTGGTAGGGAGGTTTTTGATAACAGCTTCTAATACTTCACGACTAACAGGTCTATTTAGATTGTTCACCTGGTCCTGGTTTAACTTTGGTATATGGTATTTATCTAAAAAAGTGTCCATTTCTTTTACATTTTCTAGTTTTGTGGTATACAGGCTTTTGTAGTAAGATCTAATGATTCCCTGAATTTCTTCTGTGTCTGTGGTTATGTCCCCCTTTTCATTTCTGATCTTATTAATTTGCGTATTCTCTCTCTGCCGTTTGATTAGTTTGGAAAGGGGTTTTATCAATCTTGTTGATTTTCTTCAGGAACCAGTTTTTTGTTTCATTGATTCTTTGGATTGTTTTCTGTGTTTCTATTTTATTGATTTCAGCCCTCAGTTTGATTATTTCTAGTCTTCTACTCCTCCTAGGTGAGTTTGCTTCTTTTTTTTCAAGAGCTTTCAGGTGGGCTGTTAAGTCTCCAATATGTGCTTCTCTGTTTTCTGTAAGTGGGCACTTAATGCTATGAACTTTCCTCTTAGGACTGCTTTCATAGTGTCCCATAAGTTCGAGTATGTTGTTTCTTTATTTTCATTGGATTCAAGGAAGACTTTAATTTCTTTCTTTATTTCTTCCTTAATCCAGGCATGGTTCAGTAGTTGACTGTTCAGTTTCCATGAGTTTGTAGGCTTTCTGGGGGGAGGCTACTGCTTTCTAAACAGGACACCAGTGACACTTTTTAAACTATTTTGAATATTTTTTAAAAAATTAGGATTTATGACCTCGAAGAGCAATCAGGGTTCCCTGACCTGTGGGAAGTCCAAGGACCGCCCACCTCCATCCAGGTCTAGTAAGGTGAGCGTCCAAATTTCCTAGGCTCCCCCAAAGCCAGTACGTGCAGTAGGATCAAAAACCCATTGCCATTGTTCTTGAGTTATCAGTGGTCCTCATTGTCCACTCTGCTCAGTGAGTCTGGTTTTATCCCATGCTTTTTCAGACCCAGGCCTGCTGAGGGGGAGGAAAATGGGAGGTGGTGGCGGGGAGGAGGCAGAAATCCTTAATAAATAAATACATTTAAAAAAATTAGGATTTATGGATGAAAGAAAAATTGAATGAATGAATAAAGAATAAGACACTTATCAGGGTTTGGTTCAGTAAAGGAAACTGGTTGGAGGAAAAGTGTTAGTGATAATATAATATTTAAGCATCAATATGAGTCCTGTAGTAAGTTAAGGAATCTTTGCTTGTCTATAGAGTATGAGAAGAATGTGGTAGGATGAGACCTGTAATGGTATAAAACTAACAGCAGGAAAGCAATACAAATCCTAAGCTTCATTTCTAAGGATAAATTCTTTAGTAGCTGACTCTCATTTTCTTCAAGCCTAGTGATGCAGTTTACTCCTGGACTATAGATATATTTTTCTTTGGGCTTCCAATTTACAAAGAACAACACAGAGACTTATGAATTGTATAAGTTCAGGTTTAACTTAGGTTTGCTTCTAACTCGTTCTTATAACTTAAATTTACACATATTTTTATATCTACATTCTCTTATATAGCTCAGTTACCTTTATTCTATACTCCTAGTATTGCTTACTCTCCATCTGGCTGTCAACTCTGCCTTTCTTCTTTCTAGAGAATTCTCTGTTCAGAAGTCCCAGGTATACCCCTTTCCTAAATATTGGCCATTTCATTTTTTTTTTAATCAAACCAATCACAGTAACTCATCTTCACGGGGTGTAAAGAAATATTCCACAAAACTAGAAAACCTGCTATCTGTTTCCAGGAACTGATCAAGGCTAATGGTCAGGTTTTACAGACTGTAGAACTGCTAGATGTTACATAGATCTGAAAGGTAAGCTAATGAACAGATAAATGCAGAGGACTTGGTTACTTAACCTGGAGTTCATTCTTTAAATACTCTTCCAGGTTTGACTTCTGTACTCCATGGATTTATAATCATCCTCACCCAAGTTCAACAATGATAAGCATCTCATGGGAAATGTTGTTACAGTTTGGACAGATCAGCACAGCAAAAACAAACACACAAACAAAACCAGACAAAACAAAAGACCTTTATATGCAATTGTGAATTTTAAATAAAATTGCATAAAGTTTAATATACAGAGGAATTTTAAGATTCTACCAGATATATGGGAATTATTTTTAAAATGTATGAGTATTTTCCAAGTAGAATAGATAGCATCTCCAACAGATGGCTTAAGTGGAAAATGAGATTGTAATTACATTAAGGTGAAAAGGGGTTAGCAAGAATCTTAAGCCTAATCAAATTATTAAGCACATATCATGTAATCAATGTGTTTGCAGATATTCAAATTAAAGTGATAATTTGCCACCTATGTATCTTATTTGGAAGAATAATTCAAAAGTATATCCCATCTAATCGATGGTGAGAGGAAAATGAATGCACAGGAAAATTGCTGAGTACAAAATTTAAATGGGTGTTTATTCTTTTAATCAGCTAATCATAAATATTATAATCAAAATGAAAAATACAAATAAAATAGAAGAATTATATATTCAGTTATCCATTATGTTTATATAACACTCTACATATGTTGCTTTCATTACCCCATCCTCAAGTCCCCCAAATATTAGAAAAAAAACAAGAAAATAATTGCTTCAAATCTTAAGGTAGAAAGACAGATATGAAAAAAATATATTGATACAATAAATTATAAATCTAGAAGCTATCTCCAGTTGAAAACTGCTTGCAAATGAAAAATTGAGTTTTTTCTAGAGTCTCACTGAAATACAAACCATATTTACAGAGACCCCATGCCTAGCTAACTATGGCAACACAAAACAACCTCTGTGATATTTTTGAATATGTTTTGTCTCAAAACACTTTGGTCATTTTTTTTAAGTTTGCTTTTGCTTATCTCTTAGTTTTGTGACTTTTATGTTTATTGTGTGTGTGTGTGTGTTTGTGAGAGATGTCTATGAGTCTGTATGTGTGTCTCTTCAAACATGTATATATCTCTCATGTTCTTTATTTTGTTTGCTTTCTGGCTTTTTCTCTGCCTGTTTGCTTTGTTATAGTTTTTAATTAAAAATAGCTCATTTTTCATGAATTTATTTGGATTATGGTTTCTCCCTCAACTCCTTTCAATCTTTCAGATCTTCACAATTCCCTACCAAACCAATTCTGTACTTTTTCTCTTATTAGAATTCAAACAGGCATCTAAAGTAATAATTATGCAATAAACTGAAATCAGTTAAGCCAGAATAGGAACAAGCAAACCAGAAGGTAAAGGAGACTACGAAGAAACTCATGAAGTGCATAAAGATGTAGAGACACACACATTTGTATATACAGATGTCCCACAAGAAAACAAAACTAAAAGTAATTTATGAAGTTTGATTAATAAAAACTCAGAGACAGATATTGGTGTTCATCCTAAAGGTCAGCAAAGCAAAACAGCCAGCCATTGGCTCTTACCTAGACCTTAGCCCGAAAATGTTGGTCCTGCCTCCAGGAAACCACAGAATGAGTCTGAGTCTGAGAGTTGTCTCTTTTTGTCGCATATTTCTCTCTTGTTCTGGGACTAGGGATGTGCACTACTACCACCTGGTTTCTATGGCAAGCTAGTGTGGCTCCTGGGATTAAAGGTGTGTGTCATTGCTGCCATTGAGTTCCTTTTGTCTTGGCCATTTGCTGTCTGTATCAATGAGAGTCCATTGGAAAGGTCTATTTGTGTGTGTGTGAAGTTATCAGTTGGAGATAGCAGACCTTTTTTTTTTTCTTCAAGAGAGAAAAAGGAATTAGATTGGTGGGAATGTGGGAGTTTCTGGGAGGATAAGAAGGAAGGGAAGCATTGATAAAAACAAACTATGAAAATTTGTTTTTGATATAAAAGAAAACTATAAATCTAAAAACTAATAAAAGAAGCAAAGTAAAAAAGAGGAAATCCATTTGAAATATGATTGCTCAAGAAACAAAATAAATAATTCTGAATTCAGATACTGAGTAAGAACAATCATATATCAAATGACTTTTAAGCACTCAGCTAAATGTTGCTTACTAAGACAGATGAAGCTCAAATAAGGGGAAAAAAGATGTCAGAAAGGTGTTTTCTGCAAATTACTATGCGTAAAATATCAGCATAAAATTTTCTATATCAAATGAAACAAACTTCCTTTTAAAAATTTGGTCTGTTTCCTATGCCCATGTATTATGATTTCAATTTCTGTGTTTTTGTGAGAGATCTGTCCATGTGTGAATGTGTGTGCCTCTTCATCTGTGTGTTTTTTGTGCTTTTCTTCAGCTTTTTCTTCTTTATCTCTTCTTATTTTGTCTTATTCTAGTTGGTTTTCTTCTTTTATCTTATTTTCTTATTTGGTTTTAGATGCTTGTTTGTTATATATTTCACTTTGTGGGGCTACAGAGTTTGTTTGGTGTTCAAGAGCACAGAGGGTCTGTGTTCAATTCCCAACACTCACATTGTAGCATACAGTCATTTTCAACTCTACTTCCAAGGGATCTGTAGCCCTTTTCCAGCCTCTTCAGGCATCAGGGACCTACATAACATACACACATATGTTCAGGCAAAGACTATACACATAAAATGAAAATCAATCAAATTAAAGAAATTCTCTTTTTATATTTGTGCATTCTTTCCTTTTCTTCTCTTATTGGGTACAACACAGGGTGATAATTATTGTCAATTTTTCTTTACATATTTGTTTGCCTCTAATGTTAATCTCTTGAATAGAAAAACATTTTCTTCATATCCTTTATTCTTTGAAGATTCCCCTCATATGTATGAATTATGTTTTGAATCAGACAGACACAAATTTAATGACTGAGTCCCATAGAGTGGTTTTATGGTCTGCCTGAAGAGCTTGTCAACATTGATGAGTTTAGAAGTTATTCAATAGATTTATTTTTTTTTACCCTAAAGCTGTTCTTTCCATTACTCATCTGTTTATTTCTCTTTTTTGGTGTTTCCCCATTGTGCCTCTTCAGTTGTTCTTTGTTGGCCTTTTGTAGAATTAAAAACTCACAATTAGTAAAAAAAAAATGCTCACAAAACATCTAATGTCACAGAGATTGATTGCATTGACATTTTATAGTCTTTCCAATTATACTTTCTTCATTGTTTGTCCTCAAGTATCCTATTCATCTTTGTAAGTACTTTCCTTCTCTTCAAGCAAGCTTTTCATCAGTAGTGCTGGGGCCTTATTAAAGTCAGCCATGAACATTACTTCTTCATTTAGATGTGTGTCTTAATAATTTTTCCTTGCTTCTTGCTTATAGCATTGAGCAAAATGGGAAAGAAAAAAAGAATTTATTTACTACCTCATCACAAACTAACTTTATTAACTTTATTAATTAAGCTTCAGATTATCTGTCTTAAGTCTAAAAATGTTGGTCACGGATTTAGCACATGCCTATCATGCGCAGGATAATGGTTCTATCCCTACTACTAATACTGCTACTACTAATAATGATAAATCAATCTATCATTGCTTTAATATTAGTTTATTTACATAATGTTTTAATATATAGCACACTTATTTCCTAGTTTTTATTACATTTATCTCCTTTACAAGATTGTTTCTCTGAAGATGGAAATAAAATATATGTAATACATTGGAGCAGACCAATCATAATTTGGATCTCTTACAAGTTGACTAAATAGTATATTTGTCTCCTCTAATAAAAATAGAAAAATGGAGCAAAAACCAAAGGGCATTTTGCACAAATCACTCTCATTATATAATTTTATACGAATGACGATCAATATCTTTGTCTTGCAGCTTTGTGTTTCCAGAGAAATACAATTCATAGTCAAGACCTGATAAAATATTTTAATTATAGAAGAATGAGAAAATGTTTTCTCTGAAATAAAAAAAATAACCTGTTTTTTTATGCATTCCAGGGAATCTGAAAAGTGAAATGAATATATTGGGTTATAGTTTAATATGTACATTATTGTTACTCCTATTTCTCATGTTAAGGTAGAATAAACTTTCTGAGAATTGAAGAATGTGTTTACTAAACCATATCTTTTCTCTTGGAAGTAAGAGGTAGAGAAACAATAATCCTGCTGTCTTACAGTTACATTGCTGAACTTCTAAATTTATTACAGTGTTGATCAAGTCTATGTTTAATCATTCTTAGAGGTGAGAACACTCCATAGGAAAGCATCCTTGCCTTTTACCAGTAAAAATCATTTGCATACACTAATTATTCATTAATCTATGTCCTGTGGAGACAGGGTGAGGGATGCTGAATATTTTGATATTCTGAATTTCTAAAATGCATAAATAAAATATATTGATCTGATATATTGAAAATTCATCATTTTACCAAGACTAAAACATAGCTAGCTCTCTTTTTGTCTCTCGCTAAATTTTCCATGAAGGTGCAAACAAGTGTTATGAAATGGTGCAAAACTATGATATTCTAAACATTAATTCATAAAAGTATACTAATGATAGAAATTCCAGTGAACAGGCATGCTTTATTTATGCATACATTCTTTTTTTTCCCATCTACCTTCTTTTTTTTATTGATAAAAGGAGAATAAAGAAAAGAAAAAAAAACAAATTTCCACCTTCTCCCAGCCTCCCATTTCCCTCCCCCTCCTCCCACTCTTCTCCCCCTCCTCCCACTCTTCTCCCCCTCCTCCCACCCCTCTCCCCTTCCTCCCACCCCTCTCCCCATCCCTCTCCAGTCCAAAGAGCAGTCAGGGTTCCCTGCCCTGTGGTAAGTCCTAGGTCCTTCCCCCTCCGTCCATATCTAGGAAGGTGAACATCCAGACTGGCTAGGCTCCCACCAAGCCAGCACATTGCATAGGATCAAAACCGCGTGCCATTGTCCTTGGCGTCTCATCAGCCCTCATTGTTCGCCATGTTCCGAGAGTCCAGTTTTATCCCATGCTTTTTTGGTAACAGTCCAGCTGGCCTTGTTGAGCTCCCAGTAGATCAGCTCCACTGTCTCAGTGGGTGGGTGCACCCCTCGTGGTCCCGACTTCTTTGCTCATGTTCTCCCTCCTTCTGCTCCTCATTGGGACCTTGGGAGCTCAGTCCAGTGCTCCAGTGTGGGTCTCTGTCTCTATCTCCATCCATCGCCAGATGAAAGTTCTAGGATGATATGCAAGATATTCATCAGTATTGCTCTAGGATAGGGTCATTTCAGGTTCCCTATCCTCAGCTGCCCAAGGAACTAACTGGGGACCTCAGCTTGGGCACCTGGGAGCCCCTCTAGGGTCAAGTCTCCTGCCCACCCTAAAGTGGGTCCCTTAACTAAGAATTGTGGTTCCGTGCTCCCCTATCAAACCTTCCTTTATCCCGATCCTCCTGTTTCCCCAAGTCCCCCCTCCTTCCCTTCTACCTTTTCTCTCCCCATCTACCCTTACACCCGTCCCACCCCACCCCCAAGATCCCACTTTTCTCCCTGGCAATTTTGTCTACTTCCCTTATCCAAGAGGATAACTATATGTTTTTCTTTGGGTTCACCTTCTTACTTAGCTTCTTTAGATTCGCCTATTGTAGACTCCGTGAGCCCTATTTATGGCTAGAAACCAATTATGAGTGAGTACATCCCATGTTCATCTTTTTGGGTCTGGGATACCTCACTCAGGATAGTGTTTTCTATTTCCATCCATTTGCATGCAAAATTCGAGAAGTCATTGTTTTTTACCGCAGTGTAGTACTCTAATGTGTATATATTCCATACTTTCTTCATCCATTCTTCCATTGAAGGGCATATAGGTTGTTTCCAGGTTCTGGCTATTACAAATAATACTGCTATGAACATAGTTGAACAAATGCTTTTGACATATGATAGAGCATCTCTTGGGTAAATTCCCAAGTGTGGTATTGCTGGGTCCAGGGGTAGGTTGATCCCGAATTTCCTGAGACCGAAACACTGACTTCCACAGTGGTTGCACAAGATTGCATTCCCACCAGCAATGGATGAGGGTACCCCTTCCTCCACAGCCTCTCCAGCAAAGGCTATCATTGGTGTTTTTGACTTTAGCCATTCTGACAGATGTAAGATGATATCTCAAAGTTGTTTTGATTTGCATTTCCCTGATCGCTAAAGAGGTTGAGCACGACCTTAAGTGTCTTTTGGCCATTTGAAATTCTTCTGTTGAGATTCTCTGTTCAGTTCAGTGCCCCATTTTTTAATTGGGTTAATTAGCATTTTAAAGTCTAGTTTCTTGAGTTCTCTATATATTTTGGAGATCAGACCTTTGTCTGTTGTGGGGTTGGTGAAGATCTTCTCCCAGTCAGTAGGTTGCCTTTGTGTCTTAGTGACAGTGTCCTTTGCTTTACAGAAGCTTCTCAGTTTTAGTAGGTCCCATTTATTCAATGTTGCCTTTAATGTCTGTGCTGCTGGGGATATACCTAAGAAGCGATCACCTGTGCCCATCTGTTGTAGGGTATTTCCCACTTTCTCTTCTATCAGGTTCAGTGTTTTCGGGCTGATATTGAGGTCTTTAATCCATTTGGACTTGAGTTTTGTGCACGGTGATAGATATGGGTCTATTTTCATTCTTCTACAGGTTGACATCCAGTTGTGCCAGCACCATTTGTTGGAGATGCTTTCTTTCTTCCAATGTATACTTATAGCTCCTTTATCGAAAATGAGGTGTTCATAGGTTTGTGGGATAAAATCCGGGTCTTCTATACGATTCCATTGGTCGACTTCTCTGTTTTTATGCCAGTACCACCCTGTTTTCATTACTGTAGCTCTGTAATAGAGTTTGAAGTCAGGGATGGCAATGCCTCCAGAAGATCCTTTATTGTATAGGACTGTTTTGGCTATCCTGGGTTTTTTGTTTTTCCATATAAAGTTGATTATTGTCCTCTCCAGATCTGTGAAGAATTTTGATGGGACCTTGATGGGCATTGCATTGAATCTATAAATTGCCTTTGGTAGAATTACCATTTTTGCTATGTTGATCCTCCCAATCCAAGAGCAAGGGATGTCTATCCATTTTTTGGTATCCTCTTCAATTTCTTTCTTCAATGCCTTAAAGTTCTTGTCAAATAGATCTTTCACTTCCTTGGTTAGATTTACCCCAAGATAGTTTATGCTGTTTGTGGCTATCGTGAATGGAGAAGCTTCTCTGATTTCCCTCTCTGCTTCCATATCCTTTGTGTATAAGAGGGCAACTGATTTTTTGGAGTTGATCTTGTATCCTGCCACATTACTAAAGCTGTTTATCAGCTGTAAAAGTTCTTTGGTGGAGTTTTGGGGGTCGCTTATGTACACTATCATATCATCTGCGAATAATGAAAGTTTAACTTCTTCCTTTCCAATTCGAATCCCTTTGATCCCATTATGTTGTCTTATTGCTATTGCTAGAACTTCCAGCACTATATTGAAGAGGTATGGCGAAAGTGGACAGCCTTGTCGTGTTCCTGAGTTAAGCGGGATGGCGTTGAGTTTCTCTCCGTTTAATTTGATGTTAGCTCTCGGCTTGCTGTATATAACTTTTATTATATTTAGGTATGACCCTTGTATCCCTAATCTCTCCAAGACTTTTAACATAAATGGATGTTGAATTTTGTCAATTGCTTTTTCAGCATCTAATGAAATGATCATTTGGTTTTTTTCTTTCAGTTTATTTATATGCATACATTCTTAACAGCATTTATTTCAGACAAATTGTATTCTAAATGCTAAATTCTTTTTAAAGTTAATTCCCTGAACAGGTATAAGCCTAGAGATATTTCCTTGCATATGGGAACTATAGTTTCTAATGCATAAAAATATAGAAGGCAGTTTATTGCCCTGTCACACGTTGTATGGTTTTCATATCTCCAGTTCTCACGGTCCAAATAAAATTTTCACTTTGCAGTGTCCTTGCATAGAACCAGATTTTTTTTATAAATATGAATGTCTGTGTGTAGAATCAAATGTGTTTTTCTTCAATGTCAATGTTTCATTTTTCTAAATTTGAGTATTTTTAAAAATGAAAAGGACTCAAAGAGGGTAATTGTTCTAGTCTTATATCCTTTACATCTAACAACTCACAGAATATACAGCCCAAAATAAATATCACAGATGTAAGTATGCTTCCAGACAATAACTTGTAATTATATCTTATGCTTTAGAATAAAATTAGCAAACCTGAGGGGATGAAAGAATAAGAAAATCTTAGTCTGGATTTGTATAGGTAAACAGTATCCTGAATCTATAGTCTGTGATATGTCAAATTCACTAACTATTATGAAATTAACTTTATATGACATATTACTAACTCACTCCCAGAGCAATCCCACCTTTATATAATCCCTCAAATCATATTTATTTTTGAGCTTAATTAACCCCAAGCAAGGGTGAACTGGTTAGGAATGTGTAATCTAACATTGCCTCTATTTTAAGATAGTTTTGTATCCTATTCAGATCAGGAATTATTTAGAAGATAGCACTCCAGAACAAGTCACGTGCAGTCACATGATTGACAATTACAGATAACTAGTCAATAGTTCTTTGAAATTTTCATGGGAGAGATAGAATTTCAGAGAGGGCAGAAGTCACAGTAAGATTGAAGATCACTGCTCTTTCTATATTGTGAAGACAGAAGAAAGGCTATTATTATAACAGAGCATGATGATTCATCAGACACCAACTCTACTGATACTTTCATCTTAAACTTCCTAACCTCAAAACTGAGTTCTTTTATTTTTTTATGTATTAGCCAATATGATGTAATTGATTTTAAACAATTCCAACTGAGTATGATACCTTTATGAAAACCCTCCTTGTCTATGAACTCAATTATCATGAGTGGAAATTCTCCTCAAAGACAAAGTAGCATACAATCAATCTAATGTTTTGGAAACCTCATCACACATGAGGATGGTAAACAACAAGTGTGCCTTTAATTTGCTAAATATGGTTATCAAGATGGTTCGATGTGTTACAGTTTTTGATGTTATACCAGAGGACCTGAGTTCAATCCATAGGTCTCAAAGAGTGGCAATATAGAACTAGCTGGTGTACAGAAGTTGTCCTGTGACCTTAATATGCATGCCCTGGCATGTGGGTGCATACATAAAAATAAATAACTGTTAAAAATTCATAAAAAGCTATAATAGATGATGTTATTCTATTTATATCTAACTTTAATTTTTAAAGACATATAGAAACATTAACAAATTTATAGAAATCAGATGATAACTGAGTATCACATATTGGACTATTATAAAAAACTGTCCACAGACATGCACAAGATAACCAATTAGAATTATGTTAATGAATGGTACCTTGACTAGAAACACTTAAGAAACTTTTCACGTGTCTCCAAAAATCCAAAAAGTTCTCTGTGAAAAAAATTAACCAAATTATGTATAAAAAACTGTTTCAAAGTGAAAGTTTTAAAATATTAAAACATTACCAAGATATAATAGCTCCAAAATCAAAATAATTTACTAACCCACAATGTACCTCTCTTATAAAGTATATTTTAAAACAAAAAAGTGCTCCCATAAAAGATTTTACACTATAAAATGCCATACATTTTTATAAATTTCCTTAGAGTTACCCCCAAAACATTGTAATATCAATAGGGTCTGGGTAAGTAGGGCCATCATGACTTGTTTAAGATATCAGTCATTCATGCAGTGTTCAAAGAAGTCATTGATGATTCTCTTTATTAATATGATGGAATTTATGAGAAGGTTCACATTGAAGAAAATGGCTTTAAATCCCTCAATAATAAAATTTCACTTCCATGTCTAAACCTCTGAATAAGTCAACAATTTTTCTTCATCCTTTCTCTTTAATTTTCAGTAAAATCTTACTCATTTTTCAAAGACCAAGTCTTTGAATAAGCCAAGTCTTTTTTCTCTCTTGTTTTCTCTTTTAGATCATAAGAAATACAGCAGGTTATAACTTGTGTAACAGACCAACTACCATATGAGTGATTCTCTGATAGGGAGACCCATATGGAAAGGCCGTGGAGTTCCTGACAGTGGAAACCAGTTGATCCTGTCTGCAGGTTCCCTAGTGAGTCACTTCATCTCTTCCCTAAAATCGCATTTCTTCCCTTAGAATAGCTTTGAGTGTTTTCTCACTGCTTGTTTATTTATCTCATAAAATTGTTTACCCACCGGGTATACATATATTTGCATGGTCAGCAACATAACTTTTTTATTTGGCTGTATAATATTGATGTATATAATATATATTGGGGCATGCTTCACAACTGGATCTGTGTGTTCCCCCAAGAAATATGGACACTTTTGCTCAGTAGAACCACACACAATTAGCTCACTTTCACCTCACAGCAAATTCAAACTGGACTAAAGGATTTTTGTAAGTTGATCATATGTTTAAAATTTTACAGTTTGCACAAGTAAGGTCAGAGTCACAGATTTCTGGCAAGACTGCTATGCAAAGCACCCTAGGAAGGGCATGCTGATTCTTTACTTCCCAGTCTGCTAACATGGAGCTGTGTCTAAAAGTTGTCATTGGATAATGTCCCCCCAACAACATCTGGTCACTGGCTTGGGACGTTATGTTGCAATGGCAATAGCTTAGCTCCCTCATTGTAACTTCTTTATGGCTTCAAGTCCGCTGAAGGAGAAGACATCTTAGATAAGAAGTTAGAAGCTAGAAGAAGTTAGAAGTAGGACAGAAAACTTAAGATAGAAGCAGGAAAACAAAACAACTGGAACGAAGAGAAGTGAATGAGAGATTCATTTCTCACCCTCAGGTTCCTGGCCTTCATTTGCTATAGTGTCCTCTCTGTACCTTGAGGGGGCATTGAGGCTTGGAATAAAATCATATGGTTTTATTTCCATTTATTGTACATCTCAGCCAAACCTGCAGTTCTCTTGTGAAATAAACACCTCATTTTGTCAGGCTCTTTATGTTTCATGAACTTATTCAATATCCCCAACTAAACATGTGCTTTATTTAGTGAGTTGCTTCATCATGTCTCCTTTTGATGATCCCTAACCACATGCTGTGAATTTGGGTACCAGCTGTGTGCTCTGCCTTAAGGAGTACTTTTAATACATGTGATGGTTCATCGGTGATTTCAACCCGAGGCAGTGTAGAATCACCTAGACAGCACATCTTTTGACTTTTCTGGGAGGGTGTTGTTACAAATGTTTAACTGAAGAAGGGAGAGGCAATTCAGATGTGGTTGGTGTCCTCTCATAAATAAAACCAATGGGAAAAGCAAGCTGAGTACTTGCATGTACCCTCCAGCATTCTTACTGAATATATAATGTAACTAGGCATCTTATACTGGTATATTCTTGTCTTCTTTCAAAGAATGGATGTTATTCTCTCAAGCTATGACTCAAAAGAAACTCTTGCTTGTTTAAGCTATCTTTGTCATTTATGCTATCAGAGCAATGATAAAATAACTAACACAATGCCAAAACAATTCACATGCATTGCTCCTTTTGTGCTTTTATTACTCTTTTATTTTTTTTAATTTATTTATTTATTAAGGATTTCTGCCTCCTCCCCGCCATTGCCTCCCATTTCCCTCCCCCTGCCCCGATCAAGTCCCCCTCCCTCATCAGCCCGAAAAGCAATCAGGGTTCCCTGTCCTGTGGGAAGTCCAAGGAACCCCCACCTCCATCCAGGTCTAGTAAGTTGAGCATCCAAACTGCCTAGGCTCCCCCAAAGCCAGTACGTGCAGTAGGATCAAAAACCCATTGCCATTGTTCTTGAGTTCTCAGTAGTCCTCATTGTCCGCTATGTTCAGAGAGTCCGGTTTTATCCCAGGCTTTTCCAGACCCAGGCCAGCTGGCCTTGGTGAATTCCCGATAGAACATCCCCATTGTCTCAGTGTGTGGGTGTACCCCTCGCGGTCCTGAGTTCTTTGCTCGTGCTCCCTCTCCTTCTGCTCCTGATTTGGACCTTGAGATTTCTGTCCGGTGCTCCAATGTGGGTCTCTGTCTCTGTCTCCTTTCATCGCCTGATGAAGGTTAATATTCAGGAGGATGCCTATATGTTTGTCTTTGGATTCACCTTCTTATTTAGCTTCTCTAGAATCACGAATTATAAGCTCAATGTCCTTTATTTATGGCTAGAAACTCTTTTAAAAGTTGACTGACCAACATTGTAACTAACCAGGCCCAGAACCATTGCTATGAGTTGGCCCACTGCAACTTCCACTCTCTCATCTGCTGGTCTCTCATCTGCTGGAGCACTTGAAGGGACCAGCCCTTGCAAACCCAAAGCTGCCACATCTCCAAGATAGAAGGGAACAACATATATCCAAAAGGATTATCAGTGAGGGCCCAGCATCAACAGTTTAGCAGAAACCAGTTGCTTGAAACCAGATCAAAGACTCTTTGCAAAGAAAACTTGAAAGTAAAGATGTATGGATAAAATATTTTCTGTGTCACACTATAAATTCCATGACTAGAATGATTTCTCTGTTTTTTTCTTATTGTTTTCTTTTAACTTTTTTTTTTTTATTTGGGGAGGTTTTGCAAGGGCAGAGGACAGATATGAAGGGATGGGGAAGTGAATGGAATATGGGATGCAGGATGTGAAATATGTAAACAATAAACAAGAAAGTTAAAAAAAAAGTCTCATGCACCATTGGTTAACCTTGAAAGCTTTATGGAGCTCGTGCTTTTCTTTAATTTGTCATCAAACATTGTCTACTTCCTACTGAGCTTCTCCATGTGCTTTGGTGTCATGACTTGCTTAGGAAAACACAATAGTTCTTAATTATCTTCTTCCTATGTTCTTGCAATTACATAATTTCCAAAGCTGAGTAGGGTTATAATAAAAGATTCAGTTTGATTTAAAGAATAAAGTTACACATTTTGTGATAGCCTCCTTATTGTCAGAGTACTGAGGTGGTATAATATATCACACAGCAAAGGTCAGAGAAAGCTAAATATGGAAGGCTAAATATCTATGCTCATTTATTTAAAAAGCCCAAGACATTCAATGTTTAAAGTCCGAAGAACAACTGGCCATACATAAAATTAAACACTTCCCAAAGGTATACCACTAATCACCACAATCATACTGTTTAACTTCATCTTACTTTTTCACCATATAGATGAATTTAACACATAACACTAGCGTTGTCTATATCAGATGTTTCAAATACAATGACAAGCATTCACTATTGCCTTATCTTTCCTGATGTAGCCTTGCAATTAGAATGTCTAACAAAAGTCAAATGCTTCCTTGCACCCTGTATAGCTTTTAATACACTTATCTGACTGTGTCATTTCATGAATGCTACACTTTTGCTCTAAGACATCTGTGTCATTAAATATTCTGTGAGGGAAGCACAACAGTAGATGACAGGATTTATTACTGACTAGCTGGTTGTGCTCCTTACGCATCTCTTTGAGGATTCTGTGTTTGCCTGTGTCATTGCAACAGGATATTGGCTGAGGTATACTGAATATTTCTCCCATCTTAATAAAATCTTACACAAGTTTTTGTCTTTCTCAAGGGCCTGATATTCCTATGTGCCTCCCCATGAGCACGCTGGAAAAAAAATGTTTTGGTTCTGCGGTATAAAGTTCTGAAACCTGCAGTACAATCTTGGGTCTATAATTAATGATGTTGTTTTGATCCTCTAATCTTAAGGGACTATATCTTATATTGCATTCTTATGAAATAACCTACTGTCTCTCACACAAAAATGGACACACACACATGAAATAAACCTCCAAACAAGTATATTAAAAATAAACATGATGAAACTTAAAGAACATTTAGAAAGTTGCAAGTCTACTATTTTTTATGTTATGTTAACACATATATAAACAGTAATTAAATAACATAAATATGTATTGTTCTTTGTGTATCAACTATTCCACATTGAATTATTACAAATATATGAAAAACATTAGAGCTTTATCAGTACCTTGCAGCTAACAATAATTATTTTTACATGTCCTTATCCACGGTATTGCTGAAATTCTGGATAAATAATCTTTCTCATATCCTTGCTTCAGATTTTTCAGCACAGGTGAATTTCTCACTTTGTGTCACTCATCTAGAATGACTCAGCTTAATTTTATCACTCAAGCCAGAGAAAACCTGGCTAACAGGAACAAAGTTGAAGGGTTTATTCTTCCCACATGAATTAGAATTCAAATATAGGCAAGAGAGGCACTCAACATTCTAGAGTGCAAGGCTCTTTCGTAATGAGGCACATTTGCCTTTGCTATGTGGCTGTGTTCACAAGGTGGAAATTTGATTCATGGAAATATGTTTCAGGAATATGGAAAAAAACTGTAGATCAATATTTTAAATGAAATGAATCCTGCAAAGACAACTCTTAACCAGTTTTTTTTTACATAGGTGAGGAAGATAAAATGAAAAGATGTGAAATTAAAAGCAGGGATATATAGAATTTTCTTGGACAAAGTAAAAGAGAAGAATGAGAAAATAGAAAAAAATAGTTCAACCCAGAAAAATTCCCAGTACTGAGAAGAGAACTGGACACAAAGTCTCAACCTTAACTAAGAGTTATGGGCAATGGATAATAGCAGGAAGAGGTATAATTACTTTTTTAAAGCATGCATTGTCTAGTAATTCAATCAAGCTCTAGAGGAAGAATACTTATTAGAGTATTAGAACAGTAAATGTTGAACTTTACGGACAAGAAGAAGAGGAGTGGAAGTGGAGGAGAATTCAGTAACGAAGGGGGAGGAGGGAAAAAAAGAGGAGGACTACAGGAAAAGCAGCAGGAGAAAACTGTGTGATGGATGAAGGAGGCGCTTAGAAAGTGTAAAGACGATCAAAATATATTGTGCAAAATTCTCTAAGCACTAATGATGGCAGAAGAAAGCATTATGAAAATTCATTATATGCATATATGTAAATGTCACCATGAAACACCTTACATTTTAAATTCATTATATGATAAGTAATAATTTCTTTTCTGAAGTGTGTTTCCCAGTGTATATGTGCACAACTACAAGTGTGTAGTGTTATTTTATTTATATTTTAATAAGTAAAGCTTGCCTGAAGTTCAGAGAGTAAAACTGCACTAATCAGTCTTACAGTCCAGGCAGTGGTGACACACACTTTTAATCCCAGTAGCCACACTAGTTTGCTATGGAAACTGGATAGTAGTGTTGCATGCCTTTAATCCCAGAACTAGAGAGGATTGTAAAATGGGAGGAGACAGCTCTCTCTCACAGTCTCATTCTGAAATTACTGGGGGCAGAATCGCCATTTCGGATTGAGATAGTGGTAAGAGCCAATATCTGGCTATTTTAATTTTCTGACCTTCAGGTTGAAACACAATTTCTGTCTCTGGGTTTTTATTAATTGTGCTACACGTGTGTGTGTGTGTGTGTGTGTGTGTGTGTGTGTGTGTGTATGTGTGTGTGTGTGTCCATACAGAGGCCAGAAGATAATTTAGGCTGTCATTATAAAGATATTATTTGTTTTTCTTTTTGAGAAATGGAGTTTCATTGGCCTAGAGCTTAAAGAGGAAGCTTGACTGCTAGAGAACCCCAGGTATCAGGCTATCTTTGACTTTCAAGTGCTAGGATGGTGTTCTGTTTTTAAAATATGAATGTTTTGTTTATTAATTATTTTTGCACGTCAAGATGGCATATTTAGTTTTTCTATTTTTCTTTTATTTGAAATATTTTTTCATACCATATTTAAGAATTATTGTTTCTTCTCAACTAAATTCTCTAAGATTCTCCCCATGTTCTCTTCTACCCATATCCAGTTTGTAATCACTTTAGAATAGACTTTAAATTCACAGAATTTGTATTATATCTTAGTTTCAATGAAATATATATAGAAATTAATGTGTAAAAATTATATCACTTAAGTTATCTTTGTTTAAAATCAGCACTAAATGGTTTATTTCTCCATTTATATCAATATCCTTTAATATATTCATGATATAATCATGAAAATTCACATGAGTATAAAAAATGTATAAGTGATGTTTCTGAAAACTACTTTTAAATAAAAATATCAAAATCAGTATGTAAGTGTAAATATAAATAAAAATAATTTCATGAATTATACAGACAGAGGTGAATTAACAGCACATAAAATGCAGTTTAATAATTTGCCCTCTGAAAGACAAAACTCAAAAAAAACCACAAAGTTTTGTAGATCTAAATATTGATGACATATATTATTAACAAAAATGAAATTTCTGAGAACATCACACATTTCAGGCATTATTTTAACTGATTATTCCTTTCCACACTGTAAAAAAGAAAGGGAAAAATGAAAGCATTTTATTCAATGCTTGATAGCTAATGGTTTTGTTTACACTATTTCTATCACAAATACCTACTAAGAATATATTAGGACAACATATTTACAACAATATGAGTGAACAATAACTATATAAGCTATAAACAATAGAGAATCAGCTTATTGTTTCAAATTATATTCATAAGAGGTGTACCTTACTCTTCTATGTGATGTCCAGTTAAATTAACAAGGAACTTATCTAAGAAAGAAGGTATAAAAACAATTGATTATCATACAAACACAAAATAAGTGAATCAAAATTCAGTTCAAATTTGTTAGGAAAATTATCAAAGGCTAAAAGCTAATGGGATGAATGCACATTTTTTTTCAAAAATTTCAGAACACAATACAAATAATAATTTAAAATGAAGTTTTTATGTACATTTTTTAGGTGTTATGTTTAGTGTGTCTCCCATTAACTTAGAAACTTTCTTCATTTACAATTGATTCTATTGAAAATTTGCAAGATAAAGGAAATCCAAAGAAATAAGATTTGTGGCAAAAATGAAGTACAAGAGGTTAACATTAATTTTATCCTTATCTAAAGGAATTATCTAAACATGAATTATCAATAATATTATTATAAAAAATAATTGGTTAATTATTTGAAAACATTAAGCTTAAAAGATTTATAAAGACAAAAAGTTGGTATTAACATTGTAAAACTAACTCCATATTTATAAGATAAAAATGCTCAAAGTTCTTCAAAATTTCATTTTGTTTTATTTTAAGATTACTTCATTAAATTGTGATAATTAAGATTTTATATTAAATATTTTTAAAATGAAGTAATCTTTCTTTATTGTTTGTTTGGGTTTTGTTTTTTTAGACAGAGTTTCTCTGTGTAACAGCCTTAACTGTACTGAAACTAGCTCTGTAGACCACGTTGGCCTTGAACTCACAGAGATCTGCTTGCCTCTGCCTTCCAAGTACTGGGTCTAAAGGCATGCCTTATCACACCTTTAAAGAAGTAATCTTAAAATATCCTCATTGCTTGTATTTTAAAGTATTTTTTATGGAAACCTTTGAATATTGAATTTTGAGTATACATAAAAATGTAATAGAATTATAATCTGTTTCTATTGCAAACTATTTGTATACATGATCTAAAAATCCTGTCAATAGGATAAAGTGGTGGCAGCCTACAGATTCAGAAAAGATCTTCACAAACCCCACATCTGACAAAAGTTTGATCTCCAAAATGTATAAAGAACTCTGGAAACTATATATGAAAAAAAAATAGATCAATTAAAAAGGTGTGTATAGTAGAAAAATAAATCTCAACGGGCAGAGAAACAGAGAAAGATTCAGCATTTTTAATCATAAAGGAAATGCAAATAAGATTTGCTATAGGAACTCCTTCAGTAAATAGCTTTTAAGAAACCAGCCCACTTTGGGCATGGTCTTATGTACTATAAATGCAGACAAAATCATGCATGGGCCTATTGGCTGTTGGATTTGGGTCCTTTTCCCAATACATGTAGAGGACTGCTAGTCACTACTCTTTTGAGTTTACCTCCTAATAAATAAATTTTTTATCATACTCCATTCAGGGATATTGTGGGACTCTTGTGAATGCCAACAAATTGGAACCCTTGTTGCCAGAGTCCATGCCCTTGCTGGCCCCTGGCCAGACCTCCCCCATCTGTGGCCTTCTCTCACCCCATGTAGCTGAACTACCCCTCAACAGCTGAGCTAACCCTTTGGTCTGCAGCTGCTTACGACTTGGCTGGCTCACTGTATGGTGACTTGGCAATTTCTCACCATCTGTGCCCACTTGGCTTTGTCCAACCTACTAAGTGGCTTGCAGCTGCCAGCAGGTTTTTTTAACCAAAACTTCTCCATGCTTCTCTAACTTCTGCCAAGCCTGCTCTGGTCATTCCTAGCTCTGGCTCCAGGATCAGGGGCAGCTTCGGCTTGCATTCTCAGTTCAGATCAACAAATGCCTGCAACCTCAGAGCCACTAAATATTCTTCCCAATTCAAACAACCATATGCAGATGTGCTCCTCTTAAGTAATTAGCTAGACTGGTTAGTAATGCAAAGTCCCAGATTATTCCTGTACTGATCTAGAACCTGCCTTAAAAGTAAGAGCTGTGCCACCTGCTGGCCAATAAAGATTTTTACACCTACAACAGTTTTCTGAAAATTATAATAGAGGCAGGATAATTTGATAAATAAAAAAATAGATAAATTTGAAAATTAAAAACCAACCCTAAGACAACTGCAGACAATTTCACCATCCAGTATTTTCCAAGCCTTTTTGTTTCTACTATGGATGAAATTCTGCAAGAGCTATATGAGCTACCTTGAACATATGTTTTTATGATCATGGCAACTATTAGCTTTGTTCTTCACATTATATCTTAAAAGAAGTGGTTTGATGGCAGAGTCAAGAATAAGAAACTTTTAGAAAGGATGCAGTCTCTGGCTGAAAGAAATAAACTATTGAAAATGATAGCCTTAATTTGACAGGCAAAATCCAATCCATGTCATTGGAATCTGAAACCTTACAAATGTGTACTGAAAGATTATCTGAAAGAATTAATTCTATTGAAATGGACAATTAAAGTATGTTAAAAAGTTATGATATACTATCAGATAGAACAACCCTCCAGAAATGCAATCTACATGTCATCCAAATAATATCTAAAGATGGCAAGGTACCATTAACAGAAAAAAAAATGAAAACCTTGGAATCACAAAAGCAGAATGAGAACCAGGTCAAGAGATTTAGGCTTTAAAAAGGCAGTGATAAAAGAATTTGAAGTGATTGAGGAACTTGTCAGAATTGATAAGCAAGAATAGGTGGTAAAGGTAAAGATTTAGCATTAACAGCAGCTTTCAGAGTCAGAGATGACTTATCTTATCCTGTTATTATCACTGAAAATTCAGGAAATACTCAATACCAAAATGGATACAAATAATGCAAATGGAAACCTATAGGTATGAAAGATTTAAAAGAAATTAAGCCAGCAGTACCATCTTATGGTAGATATCCATCATTAGTTAGGGAGATGGTAAAAACATAGACTTAAAGCAATTAATCCATTTGATTGGCTTCAATTAGTCTCAGCTAGAAGAGGGGCTGCAGGTACGGTGAAAGTGTTATTAGAGAGAGGAGGCTAAATACCTTTAACTGCAAGGTATAGTCAAAGAATTTGAGGCTTCCCAAGATCAAATTAGTGGTGAGGGCCATTAATGCTGATCTACAGAGTCAAGCTATTTACAATAAACACATCTTGTCCCCATGCCATACAGCAGCCTTGAATGCTTGTGACATGGTTAAAGCACCAGCAAGAAAAATCAAATCATATGCTAAGCTCATAAAAGGCCAAAGAGAGCCCTTTAGTGACTTTTTACAAAGATTGACTACAGGTATAAAAACAGGGGTAACAGATTCAGAAGCTAGATGAGTATTTATTGAATCTCTGGCTTTTGAAAATACCAATTTAGAATGCAAAAAGATACTTAGGCCTTTAAAGGTCAGATCAGCACCAATGGGTGACTAGATCTGGCACACAGTCAATGTTGAGTCATTTGACTATAATACTGAGGCTTGGGTGTAGTAATAGGAGCGGCGGGGCTGTGTCCCCGCCACCCGGCTGCCTGCTTGGCTAGCTTATGCCCCAAAATAATTACACACACAGTGTAGACACTGTATTCTTTTAATCACTGCTTGGCCCTTAGCTCTAGCCCTTACTGGCTAATTCTGATATTCCAATCAACCCATCTCTAACAATCTGTGAGCACCAGTCTTACCAGGAAGATTCTAGGTCGGAGCTTCATCGCCTGTGTCTGCCCAGGAGCGGGGCATGGCGTCTCTGCTGAGGCGTCTGCTCCTGAGAGGAGAGCTGTCGAGTCTGACCTCACTTCCTCTTCCTCCCAGCGTTTTGTTCTGTTTACTTCTCCCACCTATCTTCTAACCAATGAAATGGGCCAAGGCAGTTCCTTTATTAGCCAATGACCTTCCTCCATCACTTGGGTATGAGAAGCAATTTCCAAAGGTATAAAGACACATCAAATCACTAAGTATACTCAGAAATAACATTCTCACATTAACATTCCTGCAGTCTCAGAAATACAAGATAAAACAACTTATATTTTTTGGGAGGACATTATAAGGTATGATTGAAAAAAAAAACAGTCATCAATGATTCAGTCTGTACAAGAAGAACAATACAACTAGCAAACATTTAGAGGTACCAATAGCCCTACCATTAAAATGATAAACTAAGGAATCACTGTGGGTTAAACAGGGACCTTTAACAGAAGAGAAACTGCAGGCTCTATAACAGCTGGTACGGGAGCAACTAGATGCTCAACATATTGAAGCATCAAACAGCTCTTGGAATTTTCCTGTATTTGTTGTTAAAAAAGAAATATAGAAAATGGACAATAGTGACAGATCTAAGAGCTCATAAGGTTATTCCACCAATGGTCCCTCTACAATCTGCAATTCCTTTGTCTTATCTATTGCCTAAAGGATGGTCTCTTAACAGGTATTGACATAAAATTTGTTTATACACTAAACCTTTACAAGGAAAAGATAGAGAAAAATTTGTCTACACAGTTGTCTTTTCAGTGTACTAAGACACATAAATGGAGGGTCCTGCCATAGGGAATATTAAATAGCCCCATTATGTTCCAATATTTTATAAGTCAACCATTGGAAATAATACTTAAGCATTTACCTAAATCTATACCTTACTATTACATGGATGACATTTTTCTATCTCATTTGAAAGTAGATAATTTAGAAAAAAATGTTTAAATAATGAAAAAGTTTTGCCTAGTTGGAGATTACAAATTGCTCCTGAAAAAAATAGGGATGAGTCTATTAATTATACAGGTTATAAAACAGGTTTATAGGAAATTAAAACACAAAAAGCACAAATTAGGGAGATAGATTTCCGACACTTAATGACTTTCAAAATTTGCTAGGAGACATTTCTGGGATAACACTGAATCTAATTATTCACTTAAAGAAAACATTATATGGCGACAAATACTTAAATACTCCCAGGAAATAAACAACTGAAGTTGAGAAAGAATTGACTTTGATTGAAAAGAAATTGGAGGAGGCACATGTGGATTGTGTGGATCCACATCTTAACCACACTCTGGTCATATTACTCTCCAAATACCTCCCTACAGAAATTTTAAGTCAGAGAAAAGATATTATCTTATAATTGGTAATTTTGCAACATAAGTCATGTAAAAAATTAATTCTTATGTGGAAAAGATCTCTGAATTATTTATAAAAGGAAAATTGAGACTTTGTCAATTAGCAGAAATAGACCTAGTAGAGATTTAGAATACTTTTGACTAAAGATGAAATTAATAAATAATTATGGAAAGACAATGAACTCTGGACAAAGAGTTTGTGCTAAATTTTTCAGAGAGATTAATAACAAGTATCCCAAAATTGATAGAATCAAACTTATAAAGAGAGCTACTTGGACAGGATAACTATTGAAACATTTAGTACAAGTTTTTTTTTTTTTTTTTTTTACTTGATGTTTTTCATGCTGGTTGTAATTCTAATATTTATATATGTTTTTCTTCTTCTTTTCCCTGGACAATATTTGATATTTTTTATTGTATATAGATTTGTATGAGGCTTAAAACTCTCTTATTTAGACAAAATGGGGAGGTGCTCTGGGAACTCCTCTAGTGAATAGCCTTTAAGATACCACCCCACTTTAGGCATGGTCTTATGTACTATAAATGTAGATAAAACATATGCATAGGCCCTCTTTGCTGCTATATTTGGTTCTAGTTCCCAGAGCACACAGAGGACTATGGAATGCTACTCTTTCTGTGAGTTCATACTCAGATAAATAAACCTTTGCTATACTGCTTTCTAGAATATTGTGGAACCCTTTTTTTCATCAACACAAAATGATTCTAAGATTCCATCTTATACCTGTCAGGAAGGCTAAGATAAAAAACACAGTTGTCAGCTTATGCTGCTGAGATGTGGAGCAAGGGGGCACTCCTCATTGCTGATGGGAGTGCAAACGTCTACAGACATTTTGAAAATTAATACATCACTTTCTTAGAAACCCAGAAATCAATCTACCTCAATACCTAGCAATACTACTCTTGAGCATTTACCTAGGGATACTCAATCATATCACAAGGATCTTTGGTCAACTATTTTCAACACAGTTTTACTTGAAATAGCCACAGCCTGAGAAGAATATAGATGCCTCTCAATCAAATAATGGGAAAAAATGTGGTACATTTACATAATAGAGTATTATTATGTAATACTCAGCTGTTATAAACCAATGATATCATGAAATTATAAGGTAAATGGATATGTCTAGAAAAAAAAGGCATCCTGAGTGAGGTAACCCAAACCCAGAAAGACAATCATGGTATTTATTCAATCATCACTGAATATTAGCTGTTAAGTATAAGATAACCAATCTACAATCCACAGACCCAGAGAAGCTAGGTAATAAGGAAGGCCCAAGTGGGGGAGGGGTAGATACATGGGTCTTTCTGGGAAGGTAAATAAAAGAGATCTCCTGAGCAGATTGCGGCTGGTGGTAATATAAACTTGAGGGATCATATTAGGGTATGAGTGGAGGGGTAAGAGTATTGAAAAAGATGACAGGAAAAGGAGGTCTTTTCAGTGTCACAGTTGCAAGGGAAACTCTCTAATCTACAAGAAAGACCCCAGCTAAGACTCCTAGCAATAGTGGCCATCTCATGAGATCAGATTGTTGATTATCCCAATTGTCATCAGGGATTCTTCATTCAGTAGCTGATGGAAACAAATACAGAGAAACCCACAGCCAAACATTAGGCAGAATTTGATGAATTCTAATAAAGAAAGAGAGGAAGAATTGTAGGAGCCAGAGGAATTATGGACATGACAAAAATAATCAGTAGAAACAATTAATGTGGCTCGTAAGATCTCACACAGTCTCAAGCAAATAACATGGGAGCCTGCAAGGAACTGACCAAGGCCCTCTACATATAGGTGGCAGTTGTGTTGCTTGGTCTATTTGTGAAACTGCTAAGCAAGGGTTATCACTAATGCCTTGGCTGTGTCTTAGAATCTATACTTTATTTTGGTTTGCTTTTCCCAGCCTAAATACAATGGGAAGTCCTTACACTTACAGAAATTTGTGTGCTATACTTTGCTGATATCCATGGGAGACCTACCTCTTTATGAACAGAAACAGAGGTAGATAGACTGGGGACAGGGAGTAAATGGGAAGAGAAAATGTAGTAGGGGGCATAAAATAAATAAATGAATAAAATTAAAAATATTTCAAGTAATGCTTTTACTTTTAGCATTTTGTAGAAGGAAGCAAAATGCCTTGTAAATCTCTTACTATAGCTAAATTTTACATTAGCTAAAGCACTCATATGCTAAGCATATAACTCAATGAGTTTAGGTACATGCAATCAAAACACAATTGAGATGTTAAGATATCAATTAACCACCATATTCTTTCTACATGTTTTCTGTTCAAATCCCATCACAATAAGCAACATCCATTCTAGTTCTTTTATGCTGTATTATTTTTAGTTTATTGTCCTTTCTAAAACAAAGCAATTACAGAGCATGCACTCTCTTTGTTTGACTCTTTTCACTTAATGTAATCGTATGCACCACAATCTAATCTATTTTAATGCTGTATAGTAACCCTGTCAACATTTAAAGCATAAGTTATTTATTTGATAAACAATTGCCACACTTGTAACTTTATTTTAGGGATGTGTTTACAATAGGCACAACTGCTACAAACAATCAAGTTAATGAATTTTCACTCAGTTTCATCTGTTTCTCTATTTTCTATTGACTGTGCATGGGATAGGTCCCTGTTTTAAGCTTCCGAGATAGGTTTTGTAAAAATCAAACATGTATAAGTTATCAGGTTGAAGTAGCCTTCAATTTTTTCATAAATACACAAGGATGGAGTTATTAGATGAAAAAGTAATTTTAATTTTCCTCTAATAAATATTGATATGCAGTTCTGTAATGCTCTAACTACATTATGCTATTACAAAAAGAATAGAAATTTGGAGTTTTCTTCCAATAATTTCAACTCCATCAGCATCTTTTACTTCACCATTCTGGTTGACATAGTAGGCGATATTTCTTTGGATCATTTCCTTCATGTCTCAGGATGTTGAATAGCTTTGGATTTACTTACAACCATTCCTTTCTTTTCTCAAATGTTTTGTGTACTTTTGTTGTCTGTTCCATTTGAGTGTTTTTAAACAATTGATTTTTGTGAGTTCATTATAATTTTATGTGAGTCTGCTGAGATTGATAACGTAAGCAATGTCTCTGATTTTTTGGCTAGTATTTTGTTGCTTTAGATATTGTCCAGATAAGATGTCTTAAATATAATGAAACCAATTTAGTAGATTTTCTTTATTGAAAACAATTTAGGCATTTTTATTACAATGCTTACATAAAAAATACTTTTATGTATCCATTTTGTCAGTTCTATAAACTTTATTGTTCTTACATCTAGATTTATCTGCATCATTTATTTTGAGTTAGTTTTACAGTTGTACCTAGATAGGTCTTACAATTTTATATTCTGTAACATAAACCCACTATGGAATGATATGAAAATTCATATCAATAAATGATTAGCTATCTTTGTTGTATCCTTTCTATCTCATTAATCTAGTATTATTCCTTCATACACATAACACAAATTAATAGTCATTATAGAAAGATAACTAATATTGCAATTAAATTTATCAATTTCTTTCTATTGTTTTATGTTTTATTTGTTTAGATAATTTGGGTCTTTTTGGTTTTATTAAACATTATAAACTTATTTATATTTGTCAATAAAAAAAGAGATTCCCCTCTGTATGTTGTGAATATCATTGGTTAAAGGAACTGCTTGCACCTATAGCAGAGCTATAGGGGAACAGAGCTAGGTGGGAAAAACTAAACAGAATGCTGAGAGAGTGGAGGTAGAGTCAGAAAGAAGCCATGTAGCCACACTGGAGCTCGTAACTCACAGCCACATGGCCATACAGAGTAATAGAAATGGGTTAAATTAATATGTAAGAGGTAGCCAAAAAGAAGCTAGTGCTAATGGGCCAAGCAGTGATTAAATCAATACCATTTCTGTGTAATTATTTTGGTGCTAAGTGGGTGGGAACCAACAAGGGGCCCCCTCACCCAACAGGTTTTATGTTCAGAATGTACGGAATCTGCAGACTAAATATTGATCATTATCCTATAAAACTTTGAATATTTTAACTTGCTAACCTATTATATTTTAGTTCATTCTTTGAAATGCTTTCTTTTAATAATTTAAAGTGTCCCTGTCTTTGTTTGTGTTCTGCTTAATACATCACTAAATATTTTATTTATGATTTCATAAATATAGTATGTAATCACAACATCAAGAAACCAATGGAAGCAGAGGCAGAGATCCATGTTGGAACACTGGACTGACCTCCCAAAGTCCAGTCAAAGACTGGGGGTAGTGAGATTATTAGCAAAAAATTTAATATCATTATGAAGATACCCACTGAAACAGCTTACCTGAACTAATGGGAGCCTATCAACGTCAGCCCGATAAGAAAGAAACCATCATAGGATTAAACTAGGTTCTTTGAATGTAGGTGACAGTTGTATGGCTGGGGCAGATTATGAGGCCTCCAGCAGTGATATGGGGATATATTCCTACTACTTGAACTAGCTTTCTGAAACCCATTTTCTTCCTGTTGCCCCCTTCCTCCCCAAACTGCAAATTCTTCATTTTTTCTCCAGTAACGCTTTTTCATAGTATAATTACATAAGAGTAGTCACTAATAACCATGTGACACAATGAATATTAGGCTGTTTTGAAATTTTCTTTACCAAAAATAGCAGTTAAAACTCTTCAATTTAGCCTCAAGAAGATTCATAGGACAAGAAAGAAAGGAAGCCATATTTTTTTGACAAAATACCCCAAGAATTGTTTCTACTTCACTTGCTAGTATTCTGAAACATCTACTTGGCTTCCAAATTCCAAATAATGTTCAGCACTCTTGTCTTTTTGGCTCCTATTAGCATGGGCTTATAGAGAGATGCTTAAACCATTGGACTGATTTGCTAGTCCAGAGTCCTAAAATACTTTATATTTCTCCAAAAACATCATGGGCAGTATTATCACAAAATAGCCTACTATATGTACCTACTTCTCTCTTACTTTTCTGTTGCCAAAAGAAAACATGCTAACAAGGTAAACTTTGAAAATAAAGCATTTAATTTTAGGGCTCAGTGTTCCAGAGGGTTAGAGTCTATGGTCTTCAGCATAGGAAGATTTCAGCAAACAGACAGGCATGACACTGGAGTAGAAACAGAGTTTATACCTGACCCACAAGCAGAAGACAAGGGGGGGGGAGACAGACACACACACACACACACACACACACACACACACAGAGAGAGAGAGAGAGAGAGAGAGAGAGAGAGAGAGAGAGAGAGAGAGAGAGAGAGAGAGAGAGAGATAACTGGACATAGTGTGGGTTCTTATAAACCTCAATGACCACTTGAAATGATACACTTAATCCATTCCTTCCAATCCAGTATGGAATGTTCTCATTCAAACACATAGTATGAATAAATGTGAATAAGATAGAATATTCATACTATTTGTTTGCTTCTAATTATTTGGATTTTAATTTCTATGCATCTATGCACCTTTGTTTGAAATTTTTTCCGAATTTCCTGTATGATTAATGCTGCATTTGCTTTGTTTCTACATCTCTCGCTCACATTCCAACTCATGTGCTCTCTGTATCTCTATTTCAAATTCCTCATGTGAGATTCTAAATATTTGGTACTTTCAGCTTTAAGGTAAGTTATTAAGCAATTTTTAGTAGTTTTCATGAAGGGAAAGTATAGACAGAGCTACTATTGCATTGTCAGATACAGATGAATTAACTAAACTCAGAAAATTGTACTTTTTCCATTCTGTAATCTGCAAGAGTGACAGTATTCTCAGTTTTTTTCTCTTTCAACACCGAATCTGCGAATTTTATCTATGCTTTTTCATGTAGCTGTAAATGGTTCTTCCTCATTGTTTGAAAGCTACCATTACTTTTTAAAAATATTTTGCACAAAATGATGAACTTACATAGACATTTTTATCAAGTATTTCAGTGGATTTACTCCCATAGTTCTTCCTTTGCCCCCACATTTTTTATGCTATTACTTATTCATTTACTGAATAGCCCCCTTATAATTTCATATCCAACCTATCTGTCTGTCTAATATCTATCATATATATACATATATATATATAATCTATCTATCTATCTATCTATCTATCTATCTATCTATCTATCTATCTATCTATCTATCTATCTATCTATCTATTTATCTATCTATCTATATCATCTATCTATCATATATATACATATATATATAATCTATCTATCTATCTATCTATCTATCTATCTATCTATCTATCTATTTATCTATCTATCTATATCATCTATCTATCATATATATACATATATATATATAATCTATCTATCTATCTATCTATCTATTTATCTATCTATCTATATCATCTATCTATCATCTACCCACCATTTATCTAAACCTATATGTCATGTGTATTTGCATAAATATGTACATATATTTATTGGTTTTAAAATTTTTATTTCTCATATTGGTTTAATACCTAAGAGAAATTATATAATGCTAAAATTTTATGAAAACCTAAAATTCTGTTGAAACAAAACTTTTTATTTTCAATATTTATATCTATAAAATGCAAATCTTCCCATATGGCAAAATGTTTTCAGTTGTATTGGAGGGGCTAATCATCACTATGAGGGATGGTTTTAGGATGCTCACATATGCAAATTGTGCCAAATATAGAAAAATGATACCTTTTATTTTTCATAATATTTATAACAGCTTTAGTAATATTTTTGTTGCAATAGTATTCTAAATTAAAAATGCAAATGAAAAGTCATAAAGCCCTATAACTGATTATGCTTTATCCTGGGAAAAACAGTGTGGATACCTACATAAATATGACCATAATGAAGGGTATACTACAAATAAAATTGTATAATCATAAAGAGTAAGAAATGAACTTGTTATTTCTGAGGCAGAATTCTTGAAATGTTTCAGTGACTCTTTAAAGTTAATTTCTTTAGAGTAAGAATTTTATGAATAGTATACAAAATACTACTGATATTTAATCTAATTAAGAACATTCATCACCACTAACCTGATTTTTTCTTCTAATTGCCACTGCATAATGACGTCTGATCAACATAAATGTTTGATCAGTAAAACACTTTCTCGCTTTAGTAATGCATACTATAATTGAGTCTGTGCAATTTTCTGTTTTCAGTTAATACTATAGCATCACAGAGAAATGTTAATTAAAACGGAAGTAATAAGATGCTTGTTCCAAGTTCAATTACTTAATTATGAAAGTAAAACAATACAGAGCTAAATAATTCGCCGCTTCTCTTCTCCTAGGCATCATAATCTGATATCCGGATTACTTCGAAAATGATTAGCATGACTCTCACCACCATGGTCTGCAGGCTGCCAGGTTATTGGATTCTTGAAACAGCTCATACCTATTCTTTAAAAATTCCCCATAGTGGAAGTGAGTGTACCAGTGCAACACAGCAATATCAGAAACACATGCTTTGGAAACATTAGAATTGAAAAGTTATTGTCTTATTTTCTCTCCTTTTTCCAAATTGTTGTTGTGATGCCATAAACCCTTGAAAGTTATTTTTTTTGTTTTGTTTTAAATTGACCTTACTGGTTCATAAGGATTACACTTTATAGCATACATTTGAATAATGTTTGGGAAGGCTAATACTATTATTTTTGTCGAAGGAAGTTTTCAGAACTTGCCATTGTCAGTCACTTCATGGAACAATGCTATTCAAGAATTGCATTTAAAATAACTTGATCTTTTTCAGCCGAGAGCAGTGTGATTCTTTTCTGATGAATTACTAATACATTATAAGAAATAATTAAATGATGAATATTTTAATAGTAAAATAATTAGATGTTTAACAATTTTCTGAAACTAGATTTGTTCAGTCACATTAGGTCATTTAAAACAATTTTAGCTTATCTAATTCAATGGACCATGTTTAAGTAATTATTCTGAAAATAATTGCCTTGCATGTTTGTTTATTTATTTGTTGTACTAGTCTACCCATAAACAGAGATTGTTCTACCTAACAATTTATGACATTTGAGTAAATGTCCTATATTGATAAGAAAAAAAATTATGGTGTTCTCTTTTAGTAGTGTCATAAGATAAAATTTAAAAAATAATGTTTCCTATTGATATCTTTTGCTTTTTTTATAAGCCAAGATGTTAGAAATGTTCTCATCTATATATGCATGGATGAAATATATTAACAAAGGATTGGATATATTTTTAAAAACACAATTCTTAGTAGAATCAAGACATGAACTGGATACATGGAGCCCATTTTCATGTACTTGCAGTTTCTGAAAAAGCATCATGTATCTCTGCTTTGTGTGACCATCTAGAGTTTGGCAAATATGACAAGCCATTTATAAGACTGTATTTAGAGACTTAATTGTTTCTTGTTTTCCCTCTCTCTGTGTGTCTATATGTCTGCCCCAGTCTCTTTATCTATCTGTCTCTGTCTCTCTGTCTCCCCACCCCCCTACACTATTGCTCACTCTGGAGAAATTAACCATAAGCAGCTAACAGGAGGATTCAATCAACTCTTAGCCACAGAAAAAAAACCTCCTTCAACAGTCATGCGAGTCAGCTGAGAGGCAGGTTCTCTAGCCATGGTTGCGATGACTGCAGCCAGATAGCAAATTAACTTCAATTTCATAAATTTCCTTGAAGCAGAACACCAGACAAAATGACTCTTCAATACTTGGCCCTCAGAGAACCTATGAGATATTAAATATCTGTTGCTTTAAGCTACTAAGTTATAAGGTAAGTTACTAACAATGAAACATAACTAATACAGTAGGAAAAAGGTGAAAGAATATATTAACAGTATATTGTATCAAGTGAGACTCAGTAAATATTAACTATGTCTACCAGGTCATGGTCTAGAAAATTATGGCTTTATTTATTTGATACAGTTTTAAACATAGAAATATGACTGATTCCATAGAATCTTACACTCAAGGAAAATTCTGAAATATTTACAAATAAATATTTACAGATGCAATTAACAAAATTGTTACAAAAACATAATGGTAAAAATGTGAATGATATTTAAATGTTTAGGATGACATAGGGGTTCATATTTGCATGTAGCTTCCAACATTGGTAATTTTCACCATGGTCTCAAGACCATGCATTATCTACTGTTGTGAAACTATTTGTTCTTGTTCATTTTTATTTCATAGCAACTTATATAGACATTAAAGCAATATGAATATTAGGCTAACCCAACTCTATTCTACTCAGGTAACTTGTAGTGCCATTAAAGTTACAATTATTCACAAAGAATTTAGCAGATTATCAAAATATCTGGAGTAAAAGGCTAATACTATATAGATATTTCAATTTCAGGTGTCAGTTATGGACATGTAGAAAAAGCTCATATTAATATTGAAAATAGCAAATTTTTTTGAATTTTAATATAAGAGTACTTGTAACAGTTCATCCATCTTTTTCTATTGGTAACAACTTATATAGGAATAAGTGATTTTGTTGGGGCTGCTGCTGAAGAAAGTATTGATATAGATAGAGAGATAGATAGATAGATAGATGGATGGATGGATAGATAGATAGATAGATAGATAGATAGATAGATAGATAGATAGATAACAGATGGAAAATATGTAGTCAGAGGCTTCCTGTTCATTCCCTGCTACTCAGACACAAAATAATTACAAAAACCTGTATTAATAAACATACTTCTTGGTCAATATTTTAAGTACATTTCTAACTAGCTTTTATAACTTAAATTAACCGATTTCAATTATTTTATATTTTATCATGAGGTTCATGGTTTACCAATAAAGTTCCCGGGAGTCTGTCTCCTTTGGCAGTGGCTACTTGGTAACCCATTGACTTGCCCTCCTCTCTTTATGTATCCTTTCCAGCCTGGCTATATTCTATTAAGCCAATGGTCAACAACACCTTCTTTATTAACCAATGGCAATAAAACACATTCACAGCACACAGAGAGGTATCCTTCATCACCTCTCCTTTTCTGTCTAAAGAAAAAGGAAGATTTTTATTTTAACATAGTAAAATTGCATACAATAAAACAGGTATCAAGCAAGAATTAGAGTTACAATATTTACATCTACTTTATCTTTTATCATAACTATATGAGGAAAACTATAATTTTCTTTTCTTCAACTCCATCAAAGGCTCCAGTAGGATATAATATTACCTAAGCAAACAGGAGGTGTATTGCAAGCAACTTCCAAAACTTTAGATTTGACAGAGATGCCTCACTACCCAAAGTTATTCTTTAATGTTTCAGCACCCATCTTCAGCCTGTAGGTCCATAGTACCTTGCAGACTTTTCCATGATGCAGGAAATTTCAAAGACAGTTCTGCCTATATTGACAGTTTGTCACTCACTTTCTTCTGTGTCCTGTAAAATGTCTGACAGACTCTTTCATGAAGCAGGAACCCCAAATGATGGTCTCAATTTTAGGCAAGTTCAGCAGTCATTTTTCTGTGAATCCTACATGTCCAGTTCATGCAGCATAACATCAAGCACTCCAGGAAAAAGCAGCTCCTTTCTCAAATGACTAACAAACTACATAAGAAGCATCTTTGATGGCTGTCATCCTCTTGAAGTAGATTGGTGCTTCCAGGAGCAGATGTGTCTCATGTCATGAAAAGTCCTAAGTTCTCAAAACATTTTAAATGTCACATTCTGTAGGTCTTTGAATGGTTTGGTGATTATCTATCTAACTGAAAAATATCTCTGTATTTCTAGAAAATGTAACTAACATAACAGCAAGCTTGGCTATTATATATGATTATCTATTAACCTATATTTCTTAATTATACATTACAATTTTAAATTAGCTGTACAAACACAATACCTTAATCAAGAGCTAACTGACCTTAAATTTATATCAGTAGACCAAGATCCACACCATTGCCAAGTATTCATCTCTATAGTATGTCTCCCTTTAAATGTCGGCAAACATTTATAAACATTGCTTGGGCATTTGGGTATAGTTCTCTCTAAACTGCTTTCTTCTTTTTATTGGTAAAGTAATTTTGGGGTTTATGGAGACCTTTCAGAGGGTTTTATTCCCTTGGACCATATTAGTCTGAAAGTAACTCACAGATTCTCTTCCTCTGTGGAAACAAAAGCAGAACCTTTTTTCCAAGGCAAGATATCTTTAGATCCAAATTTTGAAATCAAGATACATTTAATGTATATATGTTGGTTTATCTTAGCAGCCCCCAGAATCAAATATCTCTCTGTAGTAAAAAAAAACTCAAAGGAAACATAATAATATACATAGTCCAAACTCTGCATATATTCCATCTTTCGTGGCTTATTTTTCTTTATTCCTTTAATCTATGACTTTTTATACTCTGTCTCTTTAAAGACTTTGTCTTATTTTTTCTATATTCTTTTTTTCTCTTTCTCAAGCCTACATACATATTTTAGACACACTGTGACCTGTTCAGAGGTTTATTTCTGTCTGAATCTATCTTTATTGCACATCTGTAATCATTTTCTGACAAGGTGGGATTTCAAATGGCAAGCAGTTTGGTTGCAGTAGTCCTGGATGCTGGCTCTGCCTCTCTCAGACTTTCAATATGGGGCAGGTACCTTACTCCCAGCTCTGAGACCACTGGGTGGGAACCTCGCTTACCACCTCAACGCTGGGTATCACAGTGTGACATATAAAACCTTTTTATTTGAGTAAAAGCTAAATCTGACATGAAACACACTGTGTAGTCTGACAATATCTCTGTATATGGTGGTAGGAATCTGCCATTCTCTCCTGCCTGTGTACTCCTAGCAGACCCAATCCCACTGCCTTCCCAGACAGGGGCCACAGAGAAACAGGCATGGTTTCAGCTACTTTACTCTCAACCCTGAGTGGGCACATGAACATCTGGACCCGAATTGGGTGGTGGGCATCAGCCCCAAATATTTCAGATTATGTTGGATGCCAATCTGTAGTCAGAATCTGCTCCTACATTCCCTGCTGCTCAGACACAAAATAATTACACAAAACTTTACTAATTAAAACACTGCTTGGCCAATAGCTTAAGTGTATTTCTAGCTAGCTATTAATTCTTAACTCATTTCCATTATTTTATACTTTACCAAGAGGCTTGTGGTTTACTGATGAAGTTCCCAAGCATCTGTCTCCTTCTGCACTGGCTACATTGCGTCTCGCTAATTCTGCCTCTTCTCTATATATCATTTCAGGCCTGGATATATTCTGTTTTTCCATTGGCTTAAAACAGCTTCTTTATATAACCAATAAAACATATTCCTAGCATACAGAGGGGAATGAATTAGCACCATAATAGATGAGGATAGATAAATAGACAGGCAGACAGATTGATAGGTGATAGATGACAGATATATAGAAAGATAGATAATGTACTTTTATGATTCTACAGAGGAACAAAACTGATATTATGATTAAATATTGTTAAAAGGGATTCATTAGATTGGGTTGCACAATAAGGACTAGGTAGCCAACTGTGAGTATTGGCATGCAGGAGATGTGAAAAATCTGGTAACAGCTTGATGCTGGAACAAATTCCTTGGTAGACTCAGCTTGACTCAAGACCTGGAAGATTTCTGGGCTTTAGTTGACATTAAAATCAGAGAAATCTAGGTTCTTATATCAGAAAAGGATCGTGGTGGACTCAATAGCAACGTTACCATGGCTATAGTTGGTAGGAAGGAGTGGAGGCATGCAGGCACATAAGCTATGCCACTTTTCTTCTCAAAATTATTTATGTCTGGGCTACATCTGAAAGGTGTTGTCTTCTATGTGCAATGGACTTCTCCTATTGCTAATCTTTTATTTTATTGCACTCACAGATTCAGAGGAATACCACTTAGTTAACTCCAGATTGAATTGACAGTCTAGGTTAATCGTGAGAGCTGTCAAAGAAAAAAATCACTGATCTCCAAACTTTTATAAATTATTGAGTTTTTTGGGATTGCTTTGGGGAGAACAGCACAAAAATAGATTCATAACTACAATTTCTCGTTCCCACATGGTGATGGTCTCATGGAAGTTTCATCGTCATGACAATATATTTCCATTTCTTTTATACTCTGGCAACCCCCCACACCTTCAGACTACATGCAATTCACTCATGGGCTGAAATAGTGGGTTGAATACTGTGAATGTACAGTGACCCCTCCCTCCTCTCCTCTTCTTCTAGAGAGTGGTAACAGTCTCATTATTGTTACTGTACTTCTAGCTAGTACTGTACTTCTACTTAATGAATTCCACTGTGTTCCAAAGTTATCTCTACTCCTTGATGATGGTGAAATGGTTCAACTTGTGTGTTAAGAAAAAAAGTTATAATGTAACAATATCTTCTCACATTATATTGTACCAGAATATTGTTCAGCAATGAAGAACCACCATCAGTACATTATTTGTACAAATTCTAAAGGTAATTTATTACTTTATTTTCCCATAATGTCTTTTATCTAATCTAGTATACCATTTGGCAGATTCCACATTATATTTACCAGAAAAGTATCTTTAGACCTTTTTGACTATGACAATTTATTATACTTTTCCTTTTCTATTACCAGAGCACTTATAAAAGATACTGATCAAATGGTTTAATACAATGAGTAGGTTGGTAATTTGAATGCACTTCTTGATACATTTGAAATCACAAAAGTATGCAATATGTATTAATTACACAATAGTGTGCCTTTAATCCCAGCACTCAGGAGGCAGAGGCAGGCAGATCTCTGTGAGTTTGAGGCCAGCCTGGTCTACAAGAGCTAGTTCCAGGACAGGCCCCAAAGCCACAGAGAAACCCTGTCTCGAAATGCCAAAAAAGAAAAAAGAAATTGCACAATAAACATTCCAAATGTTAAATAATAGAAACATTTTGATATTCATTTAGTCTCATATTAAACCACTCAAAACTATTACTTATTTATTTATTTTTTTACTTATTTATTTTTACCAAGTTCTGTTTTCTAAAGAATAGGACCTTATTTATCTCCATGTGCACAGCTATGAACATACTGCTATATCCATGCTAACATTTAATCTAAGGCTGTTCATTTTAATGCTATGGGTTTGCTAGTAATTGGTAGTACGAAGGCATCATTAACTAGTGCATTAGGACACTCTGATTCACTCTTTTAGATTTCAGGCTTAAAAGGCCATTACATTCTTAATGACCCTAACCAATGGAGGCAGAGTTCCTCTCAAAGGAGAACTTGAAGTAGAGATTTTTTCTGTGATTTATACATTAACTGTAGGCAGTTAACTACAAAGTGCCAATTATTAGTCCAGGAAAACAGAACAGATATCAATTTTGTTTTGACTATCATTCCGGAGGAAAATCCAACCTAATTTATTACATGAATCCATACAAGAATGATCTACATCTTAAAAATTTTCAACATTACAAAATATCAAGGCTATTATAAGGATTAGATCTAAATATTAATTTTTCAAAATATCTCCAAGTCAGAATATTTAAAGCACCTTATTCATTGCATGCAACAATCACAGTGCCTCTGCTCCTCAGTCACTGCAAGGCTTTAGTTTTCAAATAAAAACTGAATTTTATAATTTTGCCTTTCAGAAACTTGATTTTGGTTGCTCTCAAATGTGAAGAAATATATGTATTTTTTTACTCATGGGATGTGTATATATTAAAACTTTTCCAAGAAAATATATGTGCAAAAGAATTGTGCTCTGCGAGTTGTCATTTAGAATTAAAGATCAGAGAACTTTAAATTTCTATATGTTTTTTGTTCAGTTGCTTTGGTTTATTTGTTGTTTCTCTGTTTTATTTTATAACATCTTTCCACATTGCTTTTCTGTTTGCCCAGAATGGTTCTTATTACTCTATTTTATGAGAAAGACTTAAAAGCTGCGTTTCCAGAAATATTGACAGAGAATATTCTTTCTCCCTTTCGTGTTGTTTCACTTATTACAAACCAGGAACAAATCATTATAAACACTCTCTGTAAAATCTAAAGGAAGACAAAACTTAATTGTTTTCTATTGCTTAATTCCTAGGAATTTTGTTTATTGGCACTACATATAAACTACTTCTAAACACCTTCCTTTAGAAAATTCAAAATATCGTTGTCTTTAAAGTATAAAGAATAAACAAAAAATACTCATCAACATTGATAATCCTTTAATTCCAAGATTGCTAATATCCTCTTAAATATTTTGCTTCTTAAGGCTAAAGTGAGGTATATCTGGATCAACAAGGAGCTACATAAAGCTGTAAGAATTGTAATATTCTTAAGATATTATGAACATTCTTTTTATATTTCTTAGTTTAAAATAGGATACCCTCTAAATCAGACTGTTCTCCAACTCTCTATAGTTGAGGCTGACTTTGAACTCCTAAACTTCTTAACCTTCCAGTCCAAGTGCTGGGATTATAGGCATGAGCCACCATGTTTAGATCCGTTTTTCTTAACTTAGATAAGGCTATACCTTATTCTATTTTGTACTTTGTCTTGGTATTCAAAGTTTTATTACTGTACTCTTTGCTGTGTTTGTTTGGTGAACTTTTTTGTTCACAAAATATGTGAACTTCACATCCTGCTCAAAACAGCAGAGGTGTTGTATTTCCCTTTTTCCATAAGAAGTCTCAGTTTTTGGAATAAACTTTTCCATAATTTATCTCTATGCATGTGTGTCATGAATATATCTGATTATTCATACTGTGAGAAAGAGATAGCTGAAATAATAAGGGTGGTCATATCTCTGTTCAGGTTGCTTAGTTGATCATGATGAGCTTCACATAGCCTCATCATTCATGCGGCTCTTCACCCTGCTCTCACGTTCCAACTTCTCACCAGGGCTGCCATTTCTGTCACAATGATCTCTGAAAGCATCTCAATTTCCACCATCATTGTTTTTTGACGCATGTCTCCTATTTCCTATGTAAATTAAAGTTTCATCCCTTTCATTATTCTGTAACTAAGTGAGCGCCTTTCAGGTATCATGAGTTCACCTCATATTTGAATACCAATGACTGTGCAACTTACTCAGGAATTATTTTGAAGTCTCAGAGTTGTATTTACAAAATCATTTACTTTCAGTGTTTTTCTTCAGAAAAGAATTGTAGATTTAACACAAAGCTAGTTTGCATAAAGGCATATGAACACATATATACATATTTTTATCCTCGCTCTAATGAAAAGTTATTTGCTCTTTAAAATTTTTCATTGTTTGAAATATTTTTACCAAATTTCTCAATAGATTTAATATAAGCAATATTTGAAATAGCATTTCAAAAGTTTGTATTATGAAATAAATTGAGAAATATAAGTCCAGCATAGTATTAAAATCTTAAAAATTCTACCATCTGGATTATATCCAGAGAAGAAAAATAAAATGCACACAAAAATAACACATCTTCATATCTAAGGGAATGGTAAGTAACTTTACTTTACGTGGAATATGCTATTACAACTAAAAATACTGATGCAAATGAAATCATTAGCATACAATTGAAAAATGCATGTTTGATTTCCTTACCTTTTAAATTGATTTAATAAATTGTGAAAGTATAGGATACAAATCTAGTGAAGGGTACAGTAAAGAAATGAAGTAACTCAAGAGGACACACATATACAAGAAATAAGATATCCACTTGCATCACTTAAGATGCTTTATTTATTCCATTGTGTATTTCTGGCTTCTTTATAAAAAGAAAAATCAGGTTAACAAGTATATGTGGATTTACCTCTGACTCTTCAGTTTGATTTCATTGATCAACTCTATGTTTTATTTTGTTACTACTATGTAGTTCTTATTACTATAGATTTGTAGTATAGCTTGAAATCAGGTATGGTGATAGCTGTAGATCTATCAACCTGAACAAAACTCAAGTCCAACTGGATCTAAGACCTCAACATAAACCCAGAAACATTGAACCTGATAGAGAAAGTAGGGAATGGCCTTGACCACATTGGCACAGGACACAAGATCCTGAATAGAACACGAATCACACAGGCACTAGGATCAACAATTAAATTCCCATCTATCTCCTTTCCTCAGGAAACTGAAAAGTTTCTGTAAGGCAAAGGAAACTGTCAATAAGACAAAACAGTAGCCTATAGAATGGGAAAAGATTTTCACTAACCTCACATCTGAGAGATAGCTGATTTCTAAATTATATCAAGAAATCAAGAAACTAGACATCAACAAACCAAATGATCCAATTTAAAAATGGGGTACAGACATAAACAGAGAATTTTCACCAGAAGTATCTCAAATGACAAAAAAAAAAATACTTAAAGAAAAGTTCAACAAACTTAGCCATCAGGGAAATGCAAATCAAAATGACTTTGTGATTCCATTTTGCACCTGTCAGAATGGCTAAGATTAAAATCACAATAAAAAGCTTATGCTGGCAAGGATGTAAAGCAATGGGAATACACTTCTATTGTTGGTGGGACTGCAAACTTGTACAGCTGCTGGAGGTTTGGTGGTTTTTCAGAAAATTTGGCTCTTATACCTCCTCTTGATCCAGCTATATTACTCCTGGGCATATACCCAAAGGATGTTCAACTATACCACAAGGACACTTGCTGAACTATGTTCATAGAAACTATATTTGTAGTACTGAAAACAACCCAGATGCCCTTCAACTGAAGATTGGATAAAAAAAAATGTGGGACACATACACAATGGAATGTTACTCATCTGCTAAAAACAATGGCATGAAATTTGCTGGCAAATGGACGGAACTAGAAAGTATCATCCTGAGTGAAGTTATCCAGACATTGGAAGACTAACAAAGTGTGTACACAGTTATAAATGGACATTATCTGTTAAGTAAGGAATAATCATGCTGCCATCCACAGACCCAGAGAGTCTGAGTAACAAGGAGGCCTCAAATGCAGATGCCTAGCTCTTGTTGGGAATAGGAAATAGAATAGATTTTGAGGGTGGAGTGGGGGCACATGGAATAGGAACAGGAGTTATCACATGGGAGTGGGAGAGAGGGCAGGAGTGAGAATACTGGGAGAGACTATTGGAATTGGTAGAGAAGGAGTTAGGGGCCGATGTAGAAATCTAGTGTGGAGGAAACTCCCTGAAATCTATGAGAGTAACTCTGTGAAAAGCTTCTAATAATGGGGGATATTTAGCCATAACTGACACTTTTCTACATCCAGGCAAGCTCCTAACAATGGAACCAGGACATCATTTTGTCCTCAACATCTTCGACCTACAAGGTATCCTTCCTGCAAGACATGCTGCAAGACAGATCATGGGTGTCCAAACTTGCGATCTACACCTCAAGAGAGATCCCAAACATGACATTACATGAATGATCAGAAATCAGAGTCACAGGCAGGACAGCTCAGAAACCTAGGATAGACTCGAACATGTCTAGAAAAAAAAAAGTTAAATCAATTAAACGGTTTCTAATTAAATTCTGCTATATTCCTAGGTGCCTAGCCCAATTCTCATTAGATGTGTTTCATCCCACAACTGATAGCAGCAGACTCAAAGACCTTCCATCAAACACCAGGATGAACCAGGGAAACAATGTAGAAGAGGAGGAGGAAAGATTGTAGGAGACAGAGAGGTCAAGGACACCACAGTGATCTACTCACAGGATCAACTAAGCAGAGCTCATAGGGGCTCACAGAGACTGAAGTCACAATTATGCGCCCTGTCTGAACTTTGTCCTCTGAATATATTCTATGGTTGTGGAGCTTGATGTTCTTGGGGGACTCGTAACAGTAGTAGTGGGAGTGTCTCTGACACTTATCTGCACTTGAGACCCTTTTTCTCCTACTGGATTGTCTGGCCTAACTTTGATATGAAGGCTTGTTCAGGGCCCATTATTATTATGTCTTGCTAGGTAACGTTTGGTGGATATCTCTGAAACACCTGCTTTGTTTTTATTTTGTTTTGTTTTTAAACAGAGGGGGAGTGGATCCGGGAGAGCAGAGTTGGGGGTTGCAGTGTAGTGGAGAGAGGGAAAACTATGGTTAGGATGCAATCTATGAGAGAACTACAATTTTTTTTAACAATCAAACTAAAATCGATTTTGCAAAATCAAAACTTATTTTCTAAATAAATTCGGTGATGCAAAGTATTTGCAAGTCTGTTTAAACAGTTGCTATGTAAAGTAAACTTCAAAACTCAGTAGAGAGAAAACGTCGCATAATGTACAGTTTTGTTGTTGCTATTGAGTCGGGAGATAGATGATGTATTTTCAATGAAATTTAAAAGGTGGTTTGAAGCAGAGCCCAGGCATTTCTAGTGATTCTGGACTCTAACCATGGAGACACATTATCTGTTGTAAAAAGTAGAACAATGCAGTGATTTGAACAAAGCTGAATCTGTGCCCACTCCATATCCAGCCACAGCATGACAGAGGCACTGTCTCATCCGATGTTATGTCAGAGCAACCTTTTCTGGCATTTGTCTTCACACGTTTTTTCTTTGTACACTCTCTATTCAGTAATTAATTTTTTACCCTGTGTTTTAATATTTTATGTTCCAAGGAAAATCACACAAAGCATATTTTCCTTTTCTCTAATTATGTCAGGAATAAATTCTTGAATATTTAAAAGCTAGAATAGTCTATGCAATATTTCCCAAAAGTTCTAAGAAAGATGCATTTCTTTTTTCATTTCATAATTTTTTAAAGCTATGTAATAAGATTAGATATCCTGGAGTCTTACACTTACTTGATAAATCAGGTACCCATAGTGGTCAGGCACAAGTCTGCCTGATTTGCTGTAAAAGGAGAAAAGGTCAAAGTAATATGACCCATGTTTGAAATATTTTTCTGCATGCAACCTTGTATATTACCACTACCATTCTTAACTTCAGAGTTTGGGGATAGTGTCTTCATATACCACAAAGAAATATATTATCTGGCTGCAAGTCATGACCGCTAATGCCCTAGTGGTAATACTGAAACCATAGATATGTAGCTATAGGAAATGAAATATCAATACACAAGTTATCTTTTAATAGATTATACTTAGTATGCTAACAAGAATACCTTCCTAGTATGAAACAAGAGTACCAGCAAGATCTTTGTGACTCCATGGTGATTTAATTCAAGAAAAACCTATGGCACAGATGAAATTATAATACATAATAATGAACATAAAATCATGAATAATTTCTCCAGTTTTCTTCATCATTGTTGCTTGTATGCAAATTTAAGTCACATATATACAAAACATAACAGGTATTTGAGTCTTTTCATGTCTGTGAATGTGTGTATTTTTTTTAAATTTATTTATTTATTAAAGATTTCTGCCTCCTCCCCACCCCCGCCTGGCTGAAATAAAAAACACCATTGATAGCCTTTGCTGGAGAGGTTGTGGAGAAAGGGGTATACTCATCCATTGCTGGTGGGAATGCAAACTTGTGCAACCACTTTGGAAAGCAGTGTGGCGGTTTCTCAGGAAATTCGGGATCAAACCACCCCTGGACCCAGCAATACCACTCTTGGGAATATACCCAAGAGATGCCCTATCATACAACAAAAGTATATGCTCAACTATGTTCATGGCAGCATTGTTTGTAATAGCCAGCACCTGGAAACAATCTAGATGCCCTTCAATGGAAGAATGGATGAAGAAAGTATGGAATATATACATATTAGAGTACTACTTAGCAGTAAAAAGCAAGGACTTCTTGAATTTGGCATACAAATGGATGGAAATAGAAAACACTATCCTGAGTGAGGTATCCCAGACCCAAAAAGAGGAACATGGGATGTACTCACTCATATTTGGTTTCTAGCCATAAATAAAGGACATTGAGCCTATAATTCGCCATCCTAGAATGTGTGTATTTTTGTGGACAAGAACACACTTGCTATTGTGCATGTGTACATATGTATGTGTATAGAATATAAACATATATTAACTTCGCTCTGTCATTTGTTGCTAAAATACTTGTATGTAAGTCATTCTTTGGAGTGTCTATATATTAATACAAACATTGAAATTTTGACTAAGCTGGAGGGACTTAGCTAAGCAGTCGAAAAGAATAAACTGAGTAAAAAAAACAGATTCACGAAGAATACACTTGTTGTTGACGGTGAACGTTGAGTTTGCAATTCAGTTTTCTATATTCATATATAGACATATTAATTTTAAAGCAGAATATATAACAGAGGCATATACTCACCTTTTTGTGTATACACATATTTTTGTGCTAAGTCTTCAATTTCTGTTTTCTTCTGAAAACTAAATTAATTGAAATTCTGGTACAAACAGTAATTTGGGAGAAACAGATATTTGAAACAGTTATTTACTTTGGTTTTGGGATTTCTAGAATTAGCTCTCTATGCTGATTAAGTTTAAAGATTCTAATAGCTCCATTCCCCAATGGTAAAGAGAACACCGAAGTCCACAGAGCAGCTTAGCAGTAGAGTTATATAAGATTTTCCTTTTGATGCTTCAAATTAGCCACTTACAGGAAGCAAGGAGCTGTGTGACACCATATATACTTTCAAGTATTTTTGGAATAAAAACAAACATAAAAATGTTGGTTGTCTCTTCTTAATGTTGTTGGACAAAGTGATGAAAGAAAAGAATGAGTTTATTGATTGAAATTACTATCTTAAGTGCTATATAAATGACCTGAAGGCATTTAAGAATGACCCGAAGAAGCCCCATATTTCCTGTAGCACAAGCAATTGATCAAAATCAAGCATAGGTTTTGATTTTTTGTAAAAATGGTGGAATTACAATGCAATTTGAGTCCCAAGACTTATAGAGTATCTATTATTAAAATAGAGACACTTAGTGGGAATGAAATGAGTTAACCTAACGTAAAATGTAAACATGTATGAATATCCTGATGAAATTAGGAAAAATGAACTTCCGAATCCTAATGACTCAGCTAGTTAAAAAGGTTCCCACAATGTCATTGGAAATGACCCACCCAAATGTAAGTGGACTTCCACAATAGTAGTCCACCAGAGAAGTGCTGCTCTCACCTGCAACTGAAGAGAATAACCTTATACTGCATCAGATATAATAGTGACCTCCGATAAAACACATCCCATGATACAAGTGTGGAGTTCACCCTCTCTTTTTTGAATTCGTGAGTTCTGGGAACTGGGATTATAGAGTAAGAATTGGCATGAAGCATTTTTTTCTGAGCAATCTTATCCTTTTGATTTTCTTTCAGTGTTAGAAATAAACTAAGTCCAATCATACTTCTAAAAGCGAAATATAACACATGACCTCTGGCTTCTTGATGTGTTGTATTAGTTCTTTTCTCTTTGAGCTGTATCACCCAGTAGAGGTATAGCCAGTGAATTGTGAAAACTAAATGTAAAGACAGTAATTCTATTCTGGTGTAGTGGGGTGTATACCACCACAATGCAGAACACAACAACTGCTATAATCTGACATTGCTGGAGTTATAACCTTGGGTACCAGATTCAATTTTTTCTGGAAATTAGATAGATATGAATTTCCCACTCCCATTAGCTAGGTCTGAGATGCCATAAGACCTTATTTTGGGACTTTGTCCGGCTTGATCTTTAGTAGGTTTGTGCAAGTCGTCTTATAGATGTTAGTTTATATGTGCAGACACCCTGCCATGGCCTGAAAACAAACATTACTTTAAGCAGCAACCCACTCCCTTCCACGTGTACCAGGAAGCCATGTACCCATTATGCTCAAAAAAATGTAGCTAAACATATAAATGCTTTCTTAAATAGGCAATAAACTTCTATAAGCAGTTTCCTTTTGTTGGCAAAGCTAGCAATTGTATTGTCTGTTACTTTAAAGAAATTTTAAGTATCTGGCCTTGTGTAACAATTTAGGTGGACTTGCTCATCTTTCCCTTGACCTAATTTTCATGTTTATGTATTACACTGATGATATTTTGTATATTGGACCATAAAGTAAAATTCAAAAGTTACTTAATTTCTATGATATTTCCATATCACAAAGTGGGAAATGATATTGACAACTTAAAAAATCAGAAACTCTCTACCTCAGTGAAAACTGTTTTGAGGAGCGGGGTATGCCACAGGTCCTTTCTGAGACTAAAACTAAATTGTGGCCACCGACTTCTCCCTTTTCCAGCAAAATGGCACACTGTCTATGATGACTAAATTTAGCAGACAATGTAGAGAACGTTAGGTCTGAAACATGGAACAAATGGCTGCCAGGCCTATTAACACAACAAAGAGGGCTCTGACTGCCAATTTCTCCCAGTGTCTTTCAGCCCCTAATGTTATAGGATACCGTATAACATGTATTTCTTGTACCCTACCCTGAACTCTCCAGCCTAGGAACTGGGCTGACCTTCCCAGGTACTCTTACTTATATAATCCAGCCATTTTGTCCACCCTGGTAGCGCTTTACCTTTCGGCCCCTTGACCTGTTTGTCAATGTTCCTGGTTCCTCTCTCTCTGTCTCTCCTCACTGGTTTCATCACTGGCTCAGTCACTGGTCATGTTTACTCTGGACCCTTCCAAATGCCTGTCACCATGCTCTCCCTCATATCTGCAGTAAACTTATTCCACCATACTTAGGACCAGTCATATCCTCCTTTTATTTCTTTTTTTTTCTATTCACCTCATATCCTCATTTGAATGTATTGATCTGGATCATTGAGAGTTGAAATACCAATGGCAAATAGGGAAACTTCTTGTCACCTGTGGCAAATTTCCACAGAAAGATGACTGTACAGTCCTTTAGAAATTTTAAGCAAGATTTTGCCATTATCTACAGAGAAGCACTCTCCTTCTGAGAAAGATATCTTAGTATGCTGTAGGATGCCTCAGGTCTTTACGTGACACTAAATGATTAATTGCAGACTATTAACTTACTATGACAACCCATCATAAATTAGTGTTCTCTGACCCCTGGAATCATTAACTTGGACAATCATGTTATCATTTTATCACTATATCGAAGTCTCCTTTATCAAGCCAACAAAGTAAAAGTCATCTAAAATGTAGACAAAATAACTCTTTATTTCTCTAAGCCTGAGTCTGTGGTCTTATGGAGAGTCCCCTGCACTCAAGAATAAAATAAGCTTCATTTTCACACGGTTTTGCAACATGTATGATTTACATGTATTTCAGAAAAGTGAAGAGCAACAAAACTAGGTATTCTGTCACAGACTCCAATAAATGACCATGGTGAGAAATCTTTCCCTGACAAATGTTCATCAATGTGCTGGTAGATAACCTTGTGTGTGAAGAAATCAACAAAACTGGAATTATCATCAGCTCATAGATATATCCATGCAAACACAGTTAAAAGAATTTTTAAGGCAGATTCCTTTAAGAAGTTGAGTCAGGGCCATCCTAGTCACCCAGGTATGTCTAACACCAGAAGGCTATTGATGCTTTAGTTCAGCCTGTCTAACTATGACTCATGCCAATGGAAAACTTTGGCACTGTCCTGTGGTTTCTGGCTTTGAAGGTGGCTTAGTTTATATGGATCTGTATATATTATTATAATTTCAAAATAAATCTTGGGAGATAATTCCTTATGCAGAGACAATGCCTTTTAAGAGCAATACAAGGAACTGAGAGAAAAGCCAAAGCAAAACCAAAAAGATGCCGTGGATAAGGATGAGCTGCCACTGGAAGATTTAGATAGCTGGCCACTGAAAGAGTTGTACACTTATGATGGAGAACTCAGAGTATTTATGCTGCAGCTGACCTGAATGTTTCCCTCTTGAGATCTAGTTTCAATGGCTCTAGAAAATAGTATACAAGCTATCAAGCAAAAGAAGCAGTTAAACAATTTTATCCATTTGAGACATCTACAAACCATAATTACGAGCACTGCAAGATATCTATAAGGATTCACTAAGGTAACCAACAGCAATCTAACTGAATGTAATGTTCACTCAGAAGAAATCATTATTGATAATGAAACTCTAACCAGTTTCCCAAAGGCTAGCAATGTCATGAACATTAGAAAGGAATACCCAACTTTGCTAGATGAGCATAATTTGTAGATAAATTATAAATTTTGGCCTTATACACACAGATAGGTGCTAAAGTTTATAAAAAAAAGGTTCCCTTTAGAGAAAATGGAGACAATTACAGAACGCCACAAATAGACCCAACTCATTGATCAACACATCTTGGGGAGCCTGGTGTTCAAGAATGTATCTATATCACAGCACCTGCATCTCTTGCTCAGAGAAGAAAAAAAAAAAAAAAAGATGGTTGCAGTAATAGTCTAAGAGCCAAAATACAGGAGTCATACAATGACTTATAAATGACTGTATAAACAAGATTGATCAAATAACAATATCAATCGAGCTGTTAATTGAGAATGAGGAAAATGCCCTGGAATCCCACTGATAGACTAAGAACTGTTAGCACCTGTTGAGCTTTGGGAAAAGGATAGTGAGGCTTTTCCCAGAGATGAGCCCTTTAATCAGTAGTCAAATGCAAAGTGGTTATTCTTGAAATTACATACATACAAACAAAAATATGCTCATTAGGTAATATTTCCATATATTTGTTCATCCACATATGCCTATTTCTATATCTGTCTTTATACCTGTTTACCGATAAAGTTATATATCTCTTTAAGTAGCAATAATATCTTAGTACAAGGCTATTAACTCGAGAGTTGGGGCATGGGAGAGGTTCAAAAAAGGGTCAGCGGGAGTTGCTAGAGGAAGAAAATAGATTGTAGAAGGGGTTGGATTTCTATTTCAGTTAAAGTATCAAAAATCAGAACTCTACATGAATTTAAATCAGGCAATTCCAAAGGATTGTTACTTAGGATCTTTGGAATATACTCTTTCTCTGTATATTTAGCAACAATAATGTATTTTTTGGTTTTCTGTTTTCCAAAGTGGAATCCCTCTTTATTTACATGTTTTCTCCATTTAAATGTTTATGTGTGACCTTTGCTTTTCCTACCATTTTATATTGCAAGTATGTAATGTGTAGCTTTGACCTCTTTGAGGCTCACATCTGAGAGTTTGCCCTGAATACCAGAGTTGACTTTGGATTTGATCTTTTGAGCAACACTAAAACAGTAAGTCTTAGCTACTCATAGAGATTGGCCTAGAAAAAAAATATATGTTCTTAGAGAAGGTAGTAAGTCTTTGGGAAGCCAGGGTTTAAATACTATAGTTTGGATTTAGAATATGCCTTACATGCTATGTGTTAAAAGTTGCTAAATATTTACCTTGGCACCATGAGAGGTGGTAGAAATTTTAATAGACAAGGAACAATGAGAGTCATCATGTCCCTAGGAAATGTGCTCATAAGGGAGAGTGGGAATCAAGCTCATTTCTGTTGTCTGTTTTATACCCTGCCCATGGAATACATCATTGCTGTGATTCCCCACAGTCACATATTTCCTCATCACAAGCCCCAAGGTAACTGGCTTAGTCAACCATGAATTGAATCTTCTAAAGCTGTGAGCCAAATAAATTTTGTCTCATATAAGCTGATTATAACAGGTATTTGAATTAGTAAAAGAAACCTGACTAACTCAGAAATTTGCTGTGAAGTAGTTAATAAAAATCAATATGTTAATTGTCCAAAGTCCAAATTGGCACTATTGGAAAGAGTGGAAGCGATGAAGCGGAGTAAATGAAGCTAGAAGTTGAATGTACTCAGATGATATTACAACACTGTTTATTTTTCCTTCTCTGTGGTTCATGGCTGTGTAAGGTGAACATCTTGTATATATGTTTCCCACAAAGATGTAACTTCTTACCACAGTACCCACAACTACTAAAGCCAACCAACCTTTGACTGAAACTGTTAACACATAAAAAACCAAACATTTCCTCTTAATAGGCCATTTTAGCAGTTTTAGCAGTTAATTTTACATTTAAACTTAAATTTTTAGCCCTATTATTTGGTATTTTAATTTTATATATTTAAGTATAGCTCAGGTTCCTATACATATAATTTCCTTTCAAAATACTTATTTGCTGGAGACCTAACATTCTACTTTCATTGCTTTAAAACTCCAAGCAAGAGATCATCCTTAACAAGATACTGTACTTGTCCTTCCCAGAATCCATTCCCCTTAGGGAAGTAACTTATTAAACCATTGCCATATAACTTCATAACTCTGCCTGATTTTCTGAACTTCTCTTTTCCTCTTCCTCTCTCTCTTTTTTTTTCCAAAGATGCTGTCCACAGTACATTGAATTTCACCAATATCTGGGACTTCCTTATTCTTTTAATAGCCTCTCTCCTTAACAAGTCATTCTTGTCCTCCTGATATCTCAACTCTATGCCCACATAAATGAAATTGCTTTTGCCTTCTCACTACCATTACCCTCCAGGCAGCTGTTCAGATTCTTTTGGCAGTTCTGGATAATTTCCTTTTAATTTCTAATAAATTTGTCTTAAGGCCTCAATACTTTGCATATTAAAGTATTGCTGTGTACATGTCTGTGATAGTCTCATCATAAATATTCCAAAATGTGAATATTGCCAAAAGTTACATAAAGAAACAGCAAGTGTTTTCTGTTACCAGGGCCATATAGTTTTATTGTCAATATTTACTTCAACCGTATTAGCGTCCAAAATACTAAATGACACACACACACACACACACACACACACAAAGTCGTAGACATTATGATTGTCCTTTAATAACCCATACTCGCAAAAACATCAATAGAATTGGATTTGCTGAGAGCAGCCGTTTTCAATTCACCATTGACCATTTAAGAATGTCTTAAACTGGAATATTTTCCTTGACATAGAAAAATATATTCAATCTTTTAAGATAAAGGAGTTAGTGTTTGAATTTTGCAGGCAAAAGGATGGAGCTAGAAAGCATCATTTTGAGTGAGGTAACCCAGACCCAGAAATACAATTATCGCATGTACTCACTCATAAGTGGTTTTTATACATAAAGCAAAGAAAACCAGCTTTCACAATCCCAGAGAACCTAGACAACAATGAGGATCCTAAGAGAGATATACGTGGATCTAATCTACATGGGTAGTAGAAAAAGACAAGATCTCCTTAGTAAATTAGGAGCATGGGGACCTTGGGAGAGGGTTGAAGGGCAGGGGAGAGGCAGAGAGGGGAGCAGAGAAAATTGTAGAGCTCAATAAAAATAAAATAAAACTAGTTGTTCTTGCATAGTACTGTGGCAAAACACTTAGGCACACAAAATAATAAAATAAACAAATTTTTAAAAATCTAGGAAGAAATCTACCACATAATCCAGTTAAAGCTCTCAATTATAAACACATAGAACCCTGTATTGACGGTATATCTATCTACTAGTTTAAGTTTATTACTGCTCTACTCACGTATTCAGCTGCTAAAATGAACTCAAAAGATAAATGAATAAAGCTAGAAACAATTATTCTGACTGATGCAACCTAGATACAGACATTGAAATTTCAAGATGTTGAGGATGACCTTGAACTACTGAATCTTCAACTCTAAAGTCAATATGCTGTGGTAGTTAGGAAAAGGTTTATCTACTAATCTGCATGCCCAGTTCTTAATGTCTTTTTAAATTTTATGATTCTTGAGCTATTTTTGCATAATTAAATTTATTCATTTTATTAACAAGATAAATATATTGGACCCTTGAGTTTCCTACTTTATTATGACATGAAATCAGTATGTGTTTAGTAGAGGTATAACTTTGAAGACAAGCAGTGGTGGCACACACCTTTAATGCTATAACTTGTGATGTAGGAAGTCGTTCTGTATATGTGTTGCTTTTATTGGCTAATGAATAAAGAAGCTCTTTTGACCTGTGATAGAACAGAATAGTGCTAAGCAGGGAAACTAAACCGAATTCTGTGAGAAAAAAGGCAGGATAAGGGAGCAGCCCTGTAGCCTCCAGAGGAGACAGATGCTGGAACTTTGCCCAGTTAGCAGTAGACATGTGGTGATACACAGATAAATAGAAAAGAGTTAACTTAAGATATAAGAAAGATGCTTAAGCAATAGGCCAAGCAGTGATTTAATTAATAGTTTCTGTGTGGTTATTTCAAGTATGGGTGGCTGGGAACAAATGAGCAGCCTCTGTCAACACACTTGGTGGCAGAGACATGTTGATCTCTGAATTCCAGAGTGCCCTGGCCTACGAAGGTAGTGCTAGGATATCAAGGACTATACAGAGAAACCCTGTCTCTGAAAACAAAAAAGAAAAAGGAAGGAAGAAGAATGGATGTAAGGGAGAGAAGGAGGGAGGGAGAGAGAGAGGAGAGAGAGAAGAAAGGAAGGGAGGGGAGAGAAAGAGAGAGAAAAAGAGGGGGGCAAGGGAACAAAAAAGAAAAGAATAAGAACTTTGAAGTTTGTTCTTTTTCTTTGCTCGGCATGTTCAAAATGATGCTATTATTTGAAGCTGGGCAATGGGTTTTAGTTGGCTTAATGATACACATGTAAACAGCCAGAATGACATAAGGTATTCTGTTATGAAGTTATATTTGGTGATCTAAGTGGAGTAAGTGAGTTTTAGGTTTAAGATATTTTCAATATTTGAATATGTCAGAAAATACATTTATTTTATAAGGAACATTGATATTAATGTTTTTGAATTTCCACCTCCAATTCACTTCTCACCTGCATGTATCATAAGATATAATACCATTTTGGTTAACATTATTCTGACTTTGTAAATTTGGAAGACTTTTTTTTATTCGTTCCATTAAATGTAAAGCTAACACGTTTTTACTACCTTGTAACTTTTGTCTTTAGTTGTGAATTTTTTAAAAAAAATGTCTTTATTAATTAGTTTATTTTACTAGTTTTCATAACCTACCCGCTCTTCTCACAGTTTCTTCCCCCAACCTCTCGTCTTTCAACTTTGCACCCACTCCTTCTCCTCCTTCCTCTTCAGAAAAGTTTAATATGTTCTTCTCGTAAGCAGAGACTATTTGTTCACTTCCTGGCTGTCCGTACCTGAATAATTACACAGAAATTATATTAATTACAGCACTGCTTGGTTTATTAGCTCAGGCTTTTTATTAACTAACTATTACATCTTAAATTAACGCATTTCTATTATTCTGTGTATCATCATAAAGCTGTGACCTACCCGGTAAGGTTCTGGTGTTTTCTTCTCCTTTGACACCTACAGAATGTCTATTTGACTCTGTCTAATCTCTCTCTATATCTCTTCCAGTCTAACTATATTCTGCCCTGCAATAGGCCAAAGCATAAAAGTAACTCATATAAATAAGCGCATCCCACATAATCTCTCCTTTTCTGTCCAATTAAAATGGAAATTTTTAACTTTAATGTAGCTAAATTACATATAAAAAACAGTTATCAAGCCAAAATTATAGCCACAATATTTAATTTACATTTGGCAAACTAAGGGAAATACTCTGTCATCTATCCTATCTTTGTGAATCTAAAGTTTTATATCTAATTTATATTTAATCATAGCTAAGGAAAACTATAAGTATAACTATTTGTCTTTAAAAGTCTTCAAAGACCCCAAAATGATATAATATTACCTAAGCAAGCAAAAATGACATTGTAAGCAACTACCAAAGTTCTAGATTTGATGGAGTCATCTTGCTTACTGGACAGTCACCCAAAGGAGCTAAAATTATACAAGGAAAGAAATACCTTGAGAGAATAAAAATTAACTTTATATGGAAAAACAAAAAAACCAGTATAGCCAAAACAATCCTATACAATAAAGGAACTTCCGGAGGCATTACCATCCCTGATATCAAACACTATTACAGAGCTACAATAATGAAAACAACTTAGTTTGGCATAAAAACAGAGACATTGACTAATGGAATCTAATTGAAGACCTAGATATTAATCCACACACCTATGAACACCTGATTTTCGAAAAAGAAGCTAAAATTATTCAGTGGAAGAAAGTATCTTTAACAAATGGTGCTGGCATAACTAGATGTCCACCTGTAGAAGAATGAAAATAGATCCGTATCTATCACCATGCACAAAACTCAAGTCCAAATGGATTAAAGACCTCAATATAAATCTGACCACACTGAACCTGATAGAGAAAGTGGGAAGTAGACTGCAATGCATGGACACAGGAGATCACTTCCTATATATAACCCCAGGAGCACAGACAATAAGAGCAACAATGAATAAATGGGACCTCCTGAAACTGAGAAGCTTCTGTAAAGCAAAGGACACTGTCCTTAAGACAAAAAGGCAACCTATTGAATGGGAGAAGATCTTCACCAACCCCACATCAGACAAAGGTCTGATCTCCAAAATATATAAAGAACTCAAGAAACTAGACATTAAAATTCTAAATAACCCAATTAAAATTGGGGTACTGAACTGAACAGAGAATTCAGAACAGACGTCCAAATAGCTAAACTTTACACTTTTTGAAATTATGTTGAAACATCGCTCAGATTCCCATTTTTTATAGTCAACATGATATTCTTTAATAATAGTTTTTTCCTTGGAAGAAAATATTTCAGTTCTTGCCCTAATCCTATTCTTTCCACACTCTCATTGGTACAATGCACATGTCCTGTGGATTCTATGACCAGTTCTGAAAGGAGTGAATAGATGATGGTATTATGTTACATGAAACCAATATGTCCTCATCAAAACTGTGCGTGTTTTCATTTTGTTTGTGTGTGCTCTTTATAGAACTCCTACTTTTTTCAAAAGATTATAGATATTAATATAGCCTATTTTCTGTTGTTGTAGGAAGGTGCCACAAGCTGTGTGGTATAACGAAAAGAAATTCAATTTCTTACTGTTCTTAAATACTCAGAAAACTAATATCACATGTTAGAATCCAGCAAGAGCTTTCTTGCTGTTCTTCCAATGGTGAAATATGGGAGAGTGAAAGAAAATAACAGACACTAGGGTCAAATTGGTACCTTTAATTCCTTTCACAATCAAAATTAATTCATTTATGAGATAAAGCCTTCAAGACCAAAATACCCATGTCAGGCACACTTCGTAGCCCATTGTATTGTGAGCGGAGAGAGACATAGTCATCTGAGCAAATATTTGATTAGGGGACTAAAATTTCCTTTGATTCATCAAAAATAAGTGGTCCAATTTTATTTTTGTAACTTATATGGAAAGTTTGATTCCTGTTAATGTTGTCCTGCTGATGTGAATTTGACTTTTAGATAACATTGTTATGAGGCATTATTTAGAAAGGATAGTGTTCTCTTAACTTAAACTTTCTTGTGTAAAACATTGGTTTTCTGTCTGTACCTTACATAGGGATTTCTTTATTATATCTATTGAGTCACATCCAAAAAATATGGACTTATAAATGACCTGTTTTAGAGTAAAAGGGGTAATACTCCATAAATCTAGTAAGAAGAATTGGCACTATAAAGAACTCTTGGTGTCTTAAATCATACCAGGGAAACAAGAAAAAGCATAAGGCATGGCTTAGAATTCATTCCTCCCAAAATAGTCACCATAGAGCAAGTAGAAGGATGGTGGCATCTCCAAACTTATCAACTGATAGCGAGTGTTTGTTTTGAGGACAGACAGAGAAATTTGATTGTTCCTGGATCTTCAGTTTAGATGGGTCCTATGCTATTGACAATGTCCACAAGATTTCTTTTTGCTAATGGACCCGTTTCTCATATCTTGTCAATGCAACTTACTACATCTTCAATCTTCACCATGGTATCTGTAATAACGGCTCCTTTCCAGTGGCTGATTTTGCTTTCTTCCCTTAGCAATTCAGAATGTATATTCATTTCTAGATATCTTCTGAAACTTCTTAACCTTAACTGTAGCCTCATTAACTTTTATTCTTTCTGTAAACACAAAAATGTATGAATATATATTTGCTTTGTACCTTGTTATTCGAAATGAGAATTATTACTAGCAATCAATAATGGACTAAAAGAACCTGCTTTTGTCTCTATCAGGATTACCAATGTAGATAAGATCTGGCAAACTGCTGCCTTCAAAACTGCTGTCCATGGGAATTTACTGTTTTTCAGTAAATTATGACACTGTGAAAAGACAAAAATGTGTGCATCTGTGCTTTCGGCACAGCATATTCATGGATGCTTTTAAGTTAAAATTTTACCCTACAAAATCTATGTGCTCAATTCTACTGGTTTTATCTTCTTTATTAACCTCATATCCTATAATTGTAATCTCCTTCCTACACCAAGTTTACACATTTTTTCTATTCAGTATACTAAGGCAGTCCTCAAACCTTCATATATTCACCACCTACATCTTCGGTTGTCAGTTTCGAAGACAGTGGGTCTTATCTTTCCTGGCCTCTACTCTCAAGTTAGATTACATTGTTTTTATAAGGAGAGATGGGTAATGCAGGCAGGACTGCCTACGGCTGCTGTCATTTTCTTTCCCTGAAAAAAAAATGACACCATCCAAACTTTTAAAGAATTCAAGAACTTTTATTCTTTCCTTCTGTACATTTTCAATCAAATAAATATATTTAGAATCTCAAAATACAACCCTCTGAAACTTCTAACAGCCAAAGACAGGATTAGGTTGTCCCATTCCAAATTCTAACTTAGACAAGTATTAATTACAATGCTATAGGAAAGTCAATTAACACTTATTTATAAGACTTGGTTTTCTCATATGTAACATAGAATAAGTATTTATGACTTTAAAATTTGTTGTGAGGCTTAAGATAAATTTGAATCAAGCATTTAACTTCAGATTTTATAAATGTCTTTTCCCAGAAATTATGATATGGTCACTGTGTGTGTATATAAAACATTGTGACAAAGACCTAATAATTAGCAGAATTTCAGAGACAATGTGCTGTCACAAATAATCATTCCTTTCTCAATGATTACTCAATTATATGCTCTTTTTCTACAAGAACCATTAGTTCAGACAATATTATACATTAGGGAAGATAAATTCATATGAATCTAAAGAAAATGAATATTGCTCTATTATAGAAATTACTGTAACATTTTCCTATATAACCTATGTAAACCCATTGTCTAATATAAGCAAAACCAATCTCACATTAATGAAGAGACACTGGCTATTTACCTTAAGTAATTTGTGCAATTTGTTTCATTCTTTTCTTATTTTATTCAATTTTGTTTTATGTGCATTGGGTTTTTTCATGGCTGTCAGGTCCTCTGGAACTGGAATTACAGAAAATTCTGAGCTACCGTGTTGGTCTTAAGAAGTCAACCTGGGTGGTCTGGATGAGCAGTCAATGCTCTTAACCACTGAGCCATCTCTCCAATTCCTAATTTTATTATATAAGCAGATCAATAGCTGGATAATATTATTATACTAGTCTTTCAGATAAAAAATGAAGTACAGATACATTAAAGTATTTATGCAAAATTTATATTGTAAATTATCAGCAGGGAATTAAACATTCGTGCCTGACCCCTGTAACCTATCTATAAAGTAAGTACCTTCTCTCAGGTGTAACGCACCCACCAACCAACTTAATTGTAAAGGCTGTGTTCTGTTAACAGTGAACTAAGGCATAGTTTTTAGACAACTTTCTTAGGATCTCCTAGGGCAGTGGTTCTCAATCTTCTAATGCTGCAGTCCTTTAACAGAGTTCATTATGTTGTGGTGATCCCAAACCATAAACTTTTTTCTTGTTGTAACTTCATTAAGTTTTTTTCTTATTGTTATAAATCATAATGTAAATATTTTTGGAGACAGGTGTCTGCCAAAGTGATTGCTATGCAGAGTTTGAGAACTGCTATCTTATCGTCACTGCACGTGGACACACACACACAATACACACAACACACACACACTTATTCACACAAAAAACATTCACTCACTTATCTTCATGATAAAATCTGTAGGCAGGAAGACAATGCTGAGACGTGGTGGGGAAACTAGTTTGGAGACACAGCTCTCTTTGGTTTCTGCATGGATTTTTGAGCAGTGGTCACAGTATTAATATATTTTTTTGTTTAAGGAAAATGAGTTACAAAACCACTCTTGTTGTCATCATCGTGAGCTCAGGACTTTGGGAAACATTTTGGGAGGCGATAGCCAATTTGTATTCTGGGACTTTAAAAAAGATCTTTATTGAGATAATTTATATACACTAATGTTGGAAAAATGATTGAAACTAGGGACCTGAACTTGGACATTTGTTTGACTGTTGGCACAAGAAAAAAGAAAAGAAAAGATGTGCTGATTTTCCTCCAAACTGTCTAATTCATTTTCTCTTCAAAAGGAAGTAGACAAAGAAATGGGATGACTGCCTTGTCAAGAGCTATAAATGGATTGCTTGGCTGAAGTTTCTTCTTTTAAAACCGCTCTGGAATCTGCTAACAGAGAGCAAGATGTAGATAAACCCAAATAAAAGCAAACTAATGACTGCTTTTCAAATTTGCTTCTGCTTTCCTTATGATGTGCACTCTTGAGCACCAAGGTTTGTTTCCATGGACATATCTGCCCATTAGTATTTCAAGGACCATGGCAGACTGTAGCTTTGTGTTCATTTATGGCTTTGAGCTCCTTGGAAATTGCTCCTCTTTGCAAACATGCTTCAGATGACTGTGGGACTTTTTTGTGAGAACAATGATGTGATAATGAACCTGTTTGATTCAGGGGCAGGAAGAACTGTGGGATCACATTATAAGTGAAATTTGAATATGCAGTGGAGAATTTGAAATAGTGCCATAGAAAGGGCAGATACTGAAGAGCTCGACCTGCCCTAATTTCAGCTACTTAACCTGGGAGGCTCAATTAATTCAGTAGCATTACATGAAATGGCATGGAGGAAATTTTTACAAACATAATAACAAGTATAAACATATGTCCAAAAAATAGTCTCTCTGCCAGCAAAGTAGCATATGGTATTTTAAATTCAATGTAGATGATTTGCAGGTAAAGACTAGTGTGTTCATTTTATTTGTTTCCATGCACTTCTCATCATGTGCTCATTATTCCCTAACTCTTCAGGAGCGCCCTATCTGTATACTACTCAAGGTAATGTTAACATAGCAGTATTATTTGTAATAGCCAGAACCTGGAAACAACCTAGATGCCCTTCAATGGAAGAATGGATGAAGAAAGTATGGAATATATACACATTAGAGTACTACGCTGCGGTAAAAAACAATGACTTCTCGAATTTTGCATGCAAATGGATGGAAATAGAAAACACTATCCTGAGTGAGGTATCCCAGACCCAAAAAGATGAACATGGGATGTACTCACTCATAATTGGTTTCTAGCCATAAATAGGGGCCACGGAGTCTACAATAGGCGAATCTAAAGAAGCTAAGTAAGAAGGTGAACCCACAGAAAAACATATAGTTATCCTCTTGGATAAGGGAAGTAGACAAAATTGCCGGGGAGAAAAGTGGGATGTTGGGGGTGGGGTGGGATGGGGGTAAGGGGAGATGGGGAGGGAAAAGGTAGAAGGAAAGGAGGGGGGACTTGGGGAAACAGGAGGATCGGGATAATGGAAGGTTGGATAGGGGAGCACGGAACCCCATTTCTTAGTTAAAGGACCCACTTTAGGATGGGCAGGAGACTTGATCCTAGAGGGGATCCCAGGTGCCCAAGCTGAGGCCCCCAGTTAGTTCCTTGGGCAGCTGAGGATAGGGAACCTGAAATGACCCTATCCTAGAGCAATACTGACGAATATCATGCATATCATCCTAGAACTTTCATCTGGCGATGGATGGAGATAGAGACAGAGACCCACACTGGAACACTGGATAGAGCTCCCAAGGTCCCAATGAGGAGCAGAAGGAGGGAGAACATGAGCAAAGAAGTCGGGACCACGAGGGGTGCACCCACCCACTGAGACAGTGGAGCTGATCTACTGGGAGCTCACCAAGGCCAGCTGGACTGTTACCAAAAAAAAGCATGGGATAAAACTGGACTCTCTGAACATGACGAACAATGAGGGCTGATGAGACGCCAAGGACAATGGCACGCGGTTTTGATCCAACGCAATGTGCTGGCTTGGTGGGAGCCTAGCCAGTTTGGATGTTCACCTTCCTAGATATGGACGGAGGGGGGAGGACCTAGGACTTACCACAGGGCAGGGAACCCTGACTGCTCTTTGGACTGGAGAGGGAGGGGGAGAAAAGTGGGGGGAAGGGGAGAGGGGTGGGAGGAGGGGGAGAAGAATGGGAGGAGGGGGAGGGAAATGGGAGGCTGGGAGGAGGTGGAAATTTGTTTTTTTTTCTTTCTTTTCTTTATTCTCCTTTTATCAATAAAAAAAATATATAAAAAAAACAAAAAACAAAAAAAAACATATTATGAATAGCAGTCTGCCCTTTTGCAGGACTTTTGTAGTTCTTGATCATTAACATTTACCTCATGGGTCTTCAGGTAAAAAGATATGTTTGCATCTTGCTATAACCTTGTACTCGAAGCCCCCGTGTGGATGCAGACTTAAAAGACTTACATCTAGGAGTTTTGACGGTGTTTAAAGATAAATTTGTCTTACAATAAAGTAACTTTTGAGAGCAAGGTAAGATGATTTCTAATCATTTTATGGAACATTTAGTTAGTTTTTACTGGGTCTACACGCTTATAAAATAGCCTATATGTGAAGTATGTTATGACTTATGAACATTCTTACGATGAGGTATATACCCAATTTTATTTTCTTTGGGTTGTTTGTTTTTATCTAGATAGGGTTTTCTCTGCATTGTGCTGGATGTCCCAAAACTTGCTTTTTTGACCAAACTGGCCTTGAAATAATAGAGAACCTCTTTTGCCTCTCAAGTGCTGTAACTAAAGGCATGCACCTCCACTGCCTGGCAACTTTTATATTTTTAATGATCAAGCAAATTTGTATTACAAGTTTGGTGAGATAGTTCAGCTGGTAAGAATACTTGCCTCCATGCTGAAAGACTTCAGCTCAATTCTGGATTTCACATGGTGGAAAGACACAGCGACTCTTAGAGAGTTGTCCTCTGATTTCTTCTATGGCTAGCACGTATAAACAGACACGCAGGCACAGAAATACATGTTAAATGCATGTAAAATTGTTATAATCCCAACTTTTTTCATATACTTTTATTTACAAGTTCTCTTTTGTTTCACACCTAATTATTAAATGATGCCTGATTTCTTCTTTTTTTCCCTCATCTGTATTTAACTTTTAAACAGAATATGATTGGGCACTATATTTCCATTCACGAGCCTTGCTGAGTAACAAGACCTAGGAAAGCTCAGGGTTTTGTTCTCAGTAGTTTGGAAAACAAATCACATGGGGAATTCCTCCGCTGTTTCAGTTTGTATACTTACATCTAAGAGTAGCACCTGCAGAATTAAGTATAATGAATGAAAAATTTTAAGATGTAACTCAAGCCATCTTAATTTTTTTTTAAGAATGAAGCTATATCTCGAAAAATTCCAAGTAACAAATTGTTTGGTTTAATAAGGAATCCAGCTCAACAGCTAAACACTTCAGACCACAAAGTTAATAGGTTACATTACCTCTTACAACAAATGTTTTTCCAACCTATTGAATCAAACCTTTAGTATCACAGTATCACAGAAGTAGAAAAAAATTTTATCTTCCCCTTAATTTTCATGCTACATGGATGTTTTAAATGTTAACCAAAATAAACAAAAATTCTTGGAAATATATTATCAGAAGAAATAAAAGCAAGCAGCAGACAGATAGTTGTGGTGAAGCTTACTCTACTTCTTCCATGTGTGATGTGTCATCATCTCCTTCCAGGGGTGACATTTCAGTTACAGCAGCACTAGGATCATCCACAGTAGAATCATTTGATTCAGTGCCTAGACCAAGCTTAATAATCCTGTAGATCCTGTTAGCGTGTGCCTGAGGATCTTCCAGACTGGTCAGAAGACAGGAGTACAGTTTCGTAGAGAAAGATAACCAGATCCTTTACAGATTCATCATTCTTCTCAGTCTCTACTTTTTGCCATAGGGTTTAAATAATAGATTGATCAGGTCTGTCTCCAGGTGCTGTCATGTAATCCATCATTGAGTTGTCTTTGAGGGCTTGTGCTTGCATGATTCTATGTTTGCTGTCCATCCATATGTGATTGTGACAATACAGGATGAGATGCCACCAATGAGTTTGATACAACCACCTTCTCAACCTTTTTCTCAAAAATATCATAACTTTGCAGAAGTTTTTAAATTTTTAATTTTTGTTTTCCTGTTTCTTTTTCTCCTCTTCATTTTCTGGAAGTTCCAGCCCTTCTTTGGTAACTGACACCACGGTCTCGCCTCCAAATTCTTTTCACTTTTGCACACAATATTCATCTATGGTCCTAATCATATGGATTATTTCTAAATTATGCTTTCTGAGACATTCCACAAAGGCAAATTAACAACTTTGTCCTTGGTCTCACCTGTAATAAAGAAGATGTGTTTCTGGTGCAATAATTCTTGAGAGAAACACCCTCATCTCCAGAAGCAGATGTGTAGTATTGCAACAGCGCTGAAAGCTTCTATAATTTTTGATAGTCTTCTTGAATGCCAAGCTTTATATTTTTAAGTTTTTAATTGCTCATAAACCTTTTTGTAGTTCTCTTTATCTTCTACCAGTTCTAAGCATCTTTTGACTGATTTCTTTCTGATACCTTTCAAAAATTTGCTTTGTTTCAACATTTCAGACGAGATATTTAGAGGAGGATCCTCAGAATCCACCACTCCTCTAATGTCATTCAGAAACTCAGAGATTAACTCCTCAAGTTATCCATGATGAAAACTCTGCACACAAACAACTTGATGTTGCCTTTTCCTTTCTGTTTTCAAACAAATCAAAAAACATCTTGGGACAAAAACGAGGATGCCTGAAAATTTTAAGCACCCCTATGAAAGAATGTCCAAGGGTTCAGTGGAGTTCTGACACCTCCGAAAGTTAATTTCAAATACCATGGTTAAAGCTTAGTTATAAAAAATTGCCTATATATTATTGTCAAATGCAGATAAATGTGTTCTTTGTCCTTACATCAGCACAACAGAATATAAATTTCAAAGCTCCCCTAATAACCTTAATATTTTACATTTAATTAGTCTATCTCACATAACTTAACAAAATATTGAATAAATGGATATCAGATGAAGCCAACCAAAACATGTGTACATAAGAAGATAGGCACCATGTTCTTTTCTCATAGAAGAACTCTTTCTTCCTACCATCTAAGATTCACTGCCATGGAACTTTGGAAATAGCATTTTCGAGTTTCTGTAGAATACAACTTTAAGCCTTGTTTTAATGCCTATAGAGATTATGTGCAGATTTAAAAATTCCTGCCTTCTAGCTATTTTCTTTCATTTGTTAGCCATCCCATGCAGAGATTATGCACAAATTCTGAAACAAGATATTAGCATAAGTGTACATTTTGAAATGGCTCATAGTGAACAGCCATAGACACTTTTACCATATAGGGATTGTAAAGGTTATAGAAACTGTCATGAGTTAGGATTACACATTTTTGATTATAATAATTGTGTGATTAATTTGATGATATTTCTGATAGAAGTTTTTCTGATTACATACATGATAAATCTTAAAGATAATGCCAAAGAAAAAATTACTATTTTCTTTTTTGGTGACATTGTACTTATATTTATCTAAAAGTGATTGCATTTTTTTCTGAATTATTTGTGAAGCCAAATTTATTTTACAGATTAAAGATCTTTATCTGAAAGATAAAGAAAAAACACAGTAAAGGATGCTGACTTGGAGAATTGCCCCTTCCTTTCACTATTTTTCTCTCTCTGTTTCTCAGAGTAGAAAGTCTGGTTTCTTTGTGGAGCCTTTGATCAAAAAGGATTTATCCTGTGGAAACAATTGCTAGAACCAAATAACACATCCACTCCACCATTCTAAACAGATTGAAATTGATTTTTAAGTTTCCAGAATGAACTCAAAAGTGAATAGAAAAAAGAGAAAAACCCACATTCAAAGCATACCCCAAAATGTTTTTTTTTAAATATATAATTTCTGAACCCTTGTGAGTTGAATTTATTTTTAAATTATCTGGAACTATTTAAGCATAAAAATGGTTAAATAAATATTTGGTATCAAAATTTGCTATATAAATAATTATGTCTTTTCATGCCCTAACCCCTTCTTAAAAGCAATGGAGGATCAATGCATCCTCTTCTGCTTAATATCCCTGAAAAAAGAAAGTTCTGGAAGTATACCAATATGGCTGAAAATCCTTAGTTCCATGTTTCTGTTTCAATGACTTCATCCTCCCTGGCTCTCACATATAATATGTGTATTATGGTCCTAATTTTCTTGATATAAATAATTCTCTTACAAGTTTGCTGTCAACATATTTGGTCAAGAATCTAGAAATTCACTATTTCATACATGTAAAATTTCAATTATTTCTCAATATAGAGTTCACTTGTACAAGTGCTACTTTGAGAAGGGTTCTCCGTGCTCCTCAAGATTTTAAGAGTACCTAACATCCTTCCTATTTCAGTTTCTTCTTCTTTTAAACTGCCTACCTATCAACTGGTGTGTTTAGATTTATGTGTCACATTTAAAGGTCATGTTTTGGGTTCTGGCATCCTAAACAGTAGAATAAAGAAATATTGAAACCTCTGAGAGTTCATTATGTTTCAAGATCAATTGACATTTACCTTCAAAAGGGATTAAGGCATTAGTCTATCTCTGTCTCTCCCACTCACTCTCTTTCTCATGTGTATGTTTGCATGTGTGTGTGCACACTCACACATGCGTGCATATGTGTAATCATGAAAGGGTTTGCAAAGGATTGTCATAAAATCCAGATTTCAGCCCCTGAGTTTCTTTTTGAATTTCTAATTAAGATATGATCTGTCTTCTTCACACTCTTCATTCCCCCACCCCTGGAGTTGTCATCAGATACTCTGCTGCTCTGTGTGTACTGTCATCTCAAATCTTAAACTAAATAAACTTTCTTATCACTAAATTGAGCAGTCATAGGTAATTTTTTTAATAGGGATGAAAAGTGAACCAATAAATCTATCCAAGCTTATTTAGTTTTCATTTTATCTATTCTCAATAAGTACCACAGACATATATAGTCATTTTTCCTTCAATAACTTCTAGTTGCCTTTTCTGCACTACCACTCATTACTCTTCAATTTTCATTATTTGGCAAGTACTCTACCAAAGAGTTGGCTATGTAAATCCCTTATTTAAATATCCTTTCTAATCTTAGGAAAATATGTGCATTTGTTTTGATTGGTATGAGCACATTTTTGTCAGTGTCTGATATAAGAATCTATCTATCTGGTACATTTTGTCTTCTGCTTTCTACTCACTGTTCATTTGTTATACATGCCCGAATAATGAGGGGATACTTTCTGATTCCAGGAAATCATAGGCAGTTTTCCTAGGTCTTCAAACTCCATTAACAGGCTGGATAAGAAATGGAATTGTAGTTTAGTGGAAGATGTCACAAATGCTATTTTGAAACATACAAGACCCCCCCCCCCTCTCCAGACACATTTCTTCTGTAATCATTGCATTGATGACTCACTTTGAGAATGTGGACATTAAACCTTAAACAAAATATGTGGAACTATGTTTGCAATAGTTGTGTCTTGTTCACATTCTCTTTTCCAAAACTCATATCATATCAGTTGAAATACACAGCAAGTTAAGAAGCTAGCAGATGAAACAGGTAAATAAAATAATTAAGAACAAATGGCTTACTCAGTAATGTATTTAAAAAAATCAGAACAAGAAATTAAAACTCTTCCTGAGAGGAATAGGTAAGACACATAATTTTCTTGAATTTGGGACATGGTCTATCATAGGGTTTGATAAATAGAACCAAAGTTTCATCCATGAAACAATGATTTTATTCATTGAGATTTAAAACTTTTGGTTTTTATTTGGCTTAGCCACAATACATTAAAATTATTTTTTTATGAATAAGTTCATAAGTGAAAAAATGAGGTGGTGATTTCAATTATGTATGAGTTTATAGATTTCCTGTTATTTGAAGATGAAATAATACCAGAAGAGAAAACACAATTAATAAATTAACTCTAGGCACTTTTTATAAATGAGGCAGTTGACTTGCTGGAAATGCATACTGATTTTAAGATGTTTCTATTTAGAAGTACTTGGTAATATGATCTTCAGCAATGATGTGCAATTTAGCTAACATTTTGTTTAGAATACTGATAGTTTCTGTAGATATTTTAAATTTTTTAATCTTCTTTTTAAAGAATGACTAAGGTAATAAATAGTCAAATCTTTTTGTTGTGTTGACAACATATTAGTTGAATAAAGACTGAAATCCAGGCCATTTTATAGGTGTGTTCTCAAATAAATATAATCACAGCATGGTAGTTTATATGAAAGAAGTGGCACTATTAGAAGTGTGGCTTTTTATAGTAGGTATGGCCTTGTTCAAGAATGTGTGCTACTGTGGAAATGGCCTTTGAGGTCTCATATATGCTCAAGCCATGCTTCATGTCTTAGTCTACTTCCTGTTCTTTGCCAGTCAAGATGTAAGAATTTCAGCTCCTTCTATAATTCCATGTCTGCTTGCAAGTCACCCTGTCCTATCATATGTAAATGGACTAAAACCTCTGAATTGTAAGCAAGCCCCAATTAAATATTTTTCTTTCTAGGGGAGGCAATTTTAATGGTCGGTCCTGTCTCTTTAAGAGACAAGCCATGCCCACTTCCTCCCCATCTGCTAAGGCAGGCTGATCTTCAGCTTCCAGCCTGAATCTCTCTCTTTTCAGTCTCCCTCTCAGAGAGGCAGCTTCTGTCTCTCATTCTCTCCTCTCTCTCTCTCTTTCTTTCTCTTTCTCTCTCTCTTCTTTCTCTCCCCCTGCTCTTTTCCATCTCCCCCTTCCTTTCCATAACCCACCTAATAAATATCCACTAAACATGCCTATCCATGTCTCTGTTTCTTGCCCACTGCATATCTCCCTGCCCTGGACCAGCCACCACTCGGGGACCTAAAGCCTGGCTGCTCTCAGGGCCTGCTGTCTGCCACCACATGGCCTGTGCCACCGCTTGGGTACCTGCAGGGTTTCTGCTGCCTGCCACTACTAGGGATCCTGCAATTATCATTAATCCATTACAGCCATGGTCACGGTGTCTATTATAATTTACAAAAAGAGAGTGACCTGAGACTGGTCCCATGAGGGACGGAGGCTTGTCACCCGAGGACTCAAAGGTCCCATTGTGGGTGGCCTGAGGCCACATGGGAGACAGACTGGTTGACATGCCATGCAGACATAGTTGGAGTATAGAGTTTATTTAGTGGGTTATGGAGGGGGAATGAAAGGGAGAAGGGAGCAAGGGGAGTGGGGAAAGAATGGAGAGAGGCAGAAGCTACCTCTACAGAGAAAAGACAGAGAGAGAGGGAGAGAGAGAGAGAGAGAGAGAGAGAGAGAGAGAGAGAGAGAGAGGAGGCTGGAAAGGAGATGGTGGAGATCCACTTGCTTCAGCAGAAGTGGGGGGAGGTTTGGAGTGGGCAGGGCTTGTCTCTTAAAGGACAGGGTATCCAGGTGACAGACCAGGCCAGCATTCCCATTAATTCTTTTTTAATATTAAAAAGGCAAGAAGTTAGGTGTTGCATGTTGAAGTAATTGAGACAGTAGATTCTCTATCCTGCTTCCTGCTTATTTGTGGATATCAAAGTCTTTCTTGGAAGACCTGAGATAGCTGGGTGCTGGTCACACCCTGAGGTGGCTGGTCACTTTACTTCTATCCAGGATTTGTGGTGTGGAACTGTCCAGTGTCTCTTGGACCTGGCAAGGTGTTGGCAGAGCAGACAACAAAGCTAAGTTTAGGAAGAAAAAAAATTAGGATCAGGAAATTTAGAGAGGTGTATCTGACCTGTTTAAGGTGGATCCTTTAATTTGGCTCCATGTAGCACACAAGAATTTTTTAGTTTGTGAAAACATAACTTTTAGACACATATACTGTATAAACAACAACATATTTATTTCAAAATGACTTACAAATGTTTTTGCACAATGAAAAGTGTCTTTAAGACTATGAAAAGCATCATGAAAGAGAAATTTGATCACTTGTAATTGTCCTCACACCTTTATAACTTGCAGGTACACATTTTAATGACTTTCATTTGTATATCTTAAGACTATGAAAAGCAGTGTAAGAGAGAAATTTGATAGTTTAGACTTATCCACTAACCTTTATAACTTGCATGTACACATATTAATAATTTTCATGTACATACATTAATAACTTCCATTTGTATATCTTAAAACAAATTCTTTAGAACATATTAAGAAGTTATACTGGAATTCGATGAGGTTATCCTTTTAAATTGACAAAACCTCTCAGCTTTCAAACTGCTTCATAGATCTTTGAGAAGGAGAAAATTTTACTTGAGGAGTTATTGATTAAAAAAACAAGAGAGAACTTACTTGTTTGTCTTCCTAAAGCCTCTCCTCAGGGTCTTGAATGGCTATTGAAGGTTGTATTTGCCTTTTGCAGTTTAGCACAGGGCTTGTCAGGTTTTGGAAGATCCTTTGGGTTAGGAAATCGCTAGGAAGACAAACCTACCTTGGCCTGAGCAACTAGGCAGTTGCTTCTATTAGTTTGTCCACATATGGAGGTCTTCAGTTTAGATAAAAGGCAGTTCTGCCCAGTGGTTAACACTTTCACTTGATCAAGGGAATTGTGAATGGACAACGTTCAGTGCCCATCTGTCTTCTGTCTTCTTTGGAGGAAATAGAGTGGTTCTGCTAGGAGCCAACCTGTCTCTCTGTTATGAAAAGTCTTTTAATAATTAAACATTTAAATGCAATATTCCCCAGATCTCTGAGCAGTGGAGGGCTGTTTATCGGGTATAGATGAGTTATAGCTACAGTTTAGAATCTGCCTGAGTCCAAACTTGACAGTATTGGGTTTTAACTTAACAGGTGACATTTATATTTGTAAAAGACAAAGAAGAAAAAAACTGTTTGCAATAGAAGCTTAATGGTAGAACTGATAATAGTGGGAAACAATTTAATATTTTAAAGCAGGGTTGAATTATATATACAGTATTTTGATAAGAGACTTAAACGTAACAGGTCATGTATATGGCTAGGGTCGGTACCTCATGTGGAAAACCTGTTGTCAGCACATATTGTCTAGAGGTGAAACTTCACTAGTCTCTGGCTAAGTTTGTTAAGGTCAAAGGGCCAAACTTTACAAGGTTTCTAATTTTTACAGACATAGTTGGAAAATTCCATAGTCAAGGACATTGATAATATGCATATCAGATTCACAAGAGCGCAGGTAGAACCAGGCAAATCTGTATTCTGGAACAGGTGATGCCAATCAGGAAAGAGCCAGCATTCAAGGGAAGCACCTGACATTCCCATCAATTCAATAAAGTTACAAAACATCCCGAAATCCTGGATTCTCCCACTCTCCTCATATAATCTCTTTTGTGATAACCAGCTTTGGGGACAAGCAGATTTGTTTGTTAGCAAAGGTAGGACATGCTGCCTTCCTGGTCAGTGCCTGGTCTTCTATAGAAATTTCTATGTAATCTGTTAGCTGATAGTTTTGTGGGATTGAATCTATGTGAATTTGGTTGCTAGAGCAAAAAGTAAGTGTGTGGCTCTAAGGACTCAAGGTTGGGGGAATGGAGCAAGGTCCCTCCTTCAACTATGTAAAAGTCACACTGCTGAGGTGTTTTGGGAATGAATTCGATTTCGAAGGAAAGAATCATGGCTTCACAAGGTTTCCACAGCTATGACAGCAACTTTTCCAAAAGACAAGTATTCCCACAACTCTGCAAAATAGGATGCCCATAATTTGTACACTTCTGGGCCTGCCTTTATGATTCTGTCAGATGTCCATTTGCTCTATAGTCTTGTCTCATTCTCCCTCTTATAACAGTTATGATTGCCCACAGATCTTCATCTATCCTTGTGTGAGTCTTTTCCCAAGGATGTTTGCTTGTCAACTAGTGTTGTCACTGTTTGAGTCTTGTTTAGAGAATCATATTGATTAGTATTGTGGATTCAGTTTTCTTTATTTTTTGCTTTTGTTTTTGTTTTCGATTTGTTTGAGACAGGGTTTCTTGGTGTAACAGTACTGGCTGTCATGACTGCTGCTTTGTAGATCAAGCTTGTCTAGAACTCACAGAAATGCACCTTCCTTTGCCTCCTCTCTGTGGCAATTAAAGTTGTGCACCAGGGCTTCCCAGCAGGTGCAGACTTCCTGCAATATAAAGAAGACACTATCTCACAGTAGATGGCCTTGCCTCTGGCTCTTATAATCTTTCAGACCTGTCTTCTGAGCCTTAAGTTTAGGAGTTGTGTTGAAAATGTATCAATTGTTTTTAGGTACCCCAGACTGAACTGTTTTCTGTGTTTCATTAGAAAGCTAGTTGATTAGAGTTTACAAGTATCGATTGTCTGCTTGATAAAGACAAAAAGGGAACAGTTCAAATTTACCAAGACAAGGACATTATAACTGTTCAAGGAGATGGAAAAGCTGCTTGGCCTGTTTGGTTAACTAAGAGTATACACGTTTTACCTGGTGGTAGTAGCACACGATTTAATCCTAGCACTTGGGAGACAGAGGCAGGTGAGTCTATGTGAGTTTGAAGCCAGCCTGGTCTATAAGATCCAATTCTAGGACAGGCATCAAAAACCCCAAAAAAAGTATACATGTTCCAAAATATCCTATTTTACTCTGCAAATATATATATAATTATCACATTTATTAAAGTTATAAGTGTTAGTATCATATTAAAAATAGAATAAGTAAAGTAAAATAAGCATTTAAACTGGTGAATATGGCACTAGTAATATTTATTTGCTTAGAAATTATCTAATAAAAGACTATAATATCACACTAATAAAGTAATATTAAACAGCAATAAGAGTTTGCTACTGATACTACAATTGAATCTGTGACTGAGTTTTCCAAGGTAATGGTTCTTAAACTACCACTTCATTGGCTCCTTGTAATATCATCAGAAGCTGTGTTTTCTTACCTCATGAAAACAAAAGACCAGACATTTGAGATGTGAAATGTCAACTGAGATCCCACTTTATGTGAATGTCTGTGAGGCTTTGGCTATTCATTTGCCATTGAAATTCAAGTCACATCACGGGATAATACCCTGTTTTGACTTCTGACTTCTCCACTCCCATCCCAGAAATACTTAGTTGAAGTTGTAGAAGGAGCTGTGAACCCTGGTCATGAGCTAACACACGTGAATGCATAAATTTAAGGGGTTATTGCCTCAAAAGCAAATGTTCTAATTAGTTAAAGTTAAGAAAGTCCTAATTAATCTCCTCTTACTCTACCACAATAAGCAGTCATAAATTGTCATTGATCATAAGGGCATGGAAAGAGGCATCACTGCCTTTTCATACTGTATTATCTTCTATTAATAGTAAGTTTTAATATTCTTCCATGTGCTTTGTGACTTAAACATTGTTAAATACTATTCCATTGCCTGATGTGTGTTATCAATTCACCTACCAAAGAGCATCTTATTGGTTTCTAAATTTTGAAAATGTTATAAACATTTATATATAGTTTTCAGATGAAGCTAAATTTGCAGTTAAATCTGAGATTACAAGAAGTACCATTGCTAAGCTGTATGGTCAATGATATATCTTCTAAAAGATTCTGTAACCATTGTAAACAGACACTTTTTTTCTCTTAGTATCTGAGTTTTCTAAGGTGTTCTACTGTGCAGTAACTGGTTCTTAAATATTAAACACAGTTTTGAGTAAATACATCTAGGTGTTCTATAAAAGTCTTAAGACAAATGATAACATAACATAGATCCTATTATATTCTTCCTGTAAAAGGGTAAACATTTCCAAATGTGAGTTGGCTATAGAGATAAACAAACAATCAGGGAGCCTACACTGGTCTGATTTACATCTTCTTCATATGTTTTAAAGTTGTTTAGTTTAGTCTTGTGGGATTCCTAACTGTGGGAGTAGGGAGTGACTCTGATTATTTTGCTTGCTTTTGGGACTCTCTCCCACCTACGTCCAGATTTACTATGAAGGATATGAATGGTCTTGATATGCCATGTGTGGTTGATATGCATAGGTTTCCTGCTCTTTTCTGAGGGGAAAAAGAGGAGGAGTGGATATGAGTAGGGAGTGGATGAGAGGGACTTAGAGGAGAGAAGTTCTTCTCCAAGATGGGAAACTGCAGTAAAGATATGAGAGAAGGATACAGAAATAAAAATTTATGTTTCACCCTAGATAACCAACTAGAGCTAGCCAGATTAGTGTCAGTTCTTTCTTTTCTGAAGCCTTCTTTTCTTTCTTGTTGCCCACAACACTACACAATTACAGTGTTACCACACAAAAATTTGCTTCTCTGCAAAATTTAATCCTAGAAATTTTAAGTATTTGTGTATGTCTTACTAATTTTGATATCCCACATTGACATTTTCAAATATGCTAAAATTGGATAATGTGACTTAACATTTATTTTCATTTTTATAGAACATTCCATTATAACTTCTAATTTCTTAGCCACTCTTCTGATATGAAAAATAAATACTTCGGTTTGGTAAATGAGGAGTTATTTTTTTGGTCCTCTTAAGACAGCAAACAGCATTTCTGTCTCATTGTTAGGAGGCACATTGATTAAAGAAATCCAACAATTATTTTTTACAGAAAACAATGTCATTTGCTTTCTTTTATATTTGGGATAACTTAAAACTTATATAAAAAAGTAAATTTTAGAGGATCAGTGCAATGATTTAAAACCAAGCTGCTAATCTCTATAAAGCCGTAAAGAAACAAATCCATGGAGGATGCTAATTCCTTTTCCAGTTTCTCAAGTTCACTTCTTTCAGGCAATTTGATTCCTTTGATAGTTAAGGGTTCCATGTACTCTGTCACTAATCAGTCTTTCAGTTATTTACTAAAAACTACTCTTGTATCTGTACCTTCTTTAATATGAAAAAAATAAAAATACAGTGATAGTTCCTGCAAAAGAACAACAAAAAAAATTTGATATGCCAGAGAAGAGCAATGTTCAGAACAAGTTTCCAAGAATACATTGAACTGCTGAGCTCATGATACCAAGAAAGTATCCATGAGTATAAATGGAGAAGTAATGCAGAAATTTATATCATAGAAGTAGGACAATTATAACCTTTCAAAGGCAAAATAACATTGTAATGTAGAGGAACTAAAGATTCAGTTCAGAGTTTGCAAGAGATATATGTCTTTGTTGTAGCAAATTCAAAAAAAAATTAGTCAACTCAACCAAATAGCAATCAGGCATCAAATCAGAGATGATTATTTTTATGGACAACACATTCCTAGAACATGTCCCCAGCTTTTCATATTTTCTTATCTGTACACAGTCACTCACTATTTTGTTAAATTTCTGAAATGGAACAAACCATATTAGGGAATTATGATTTTGACCAACTACAGATCTAAAAATTTTATTTAATTATATAACTAAAATATCACATGTAAATATTTAGTTTCACAAAAGAACTGTTATGTGAAAGGAACAAAATGTAAGTATGGGATGGAGAGATTGCAGCAAAAATGTGAGAACTTGATCTTCAGAAGGCATGATAGAATCCAGGTATGAGAGTACATCTATTAGGAATCCAGTACATCTATTAGGAATATGATATGGGAAATGGTGAATGGAGAGACCTTAGAGGCTCATGATCTGCTACCAGCTACAGAAAGCAGCCTTTTTCAAACAAGATAGGAGAAAGGACCAAAACCACAGGTGTTCTTTTATACAACACACTATTCGTGGCATTGCATGTGTGTGTGTCACTCTCTGTGAACTCTCCCCACCCCCTCCGTATTCTGTGGTCTGGTGTCTATGCCATGCACTGTGCATTCCCTTGATTTTACATTTCATTTGGGTTTGGTGAATGTTTAACACTGATAAACAAGAACAGGAATAGTCAGGTGTTTATTGTTTAGTCACTGCTCTATGCAGGATTCAGTGAGATGTCAGCATTCTTCTTGTCAGACAAGATTCTTCAAGCAAAAAAAAAAAAGTTTTTCTAATTGTAAGAAAAAAAACTAGTGCACCTTGCCTTCACTGGCCCAGCCAAGGTAAACCCTCATTGGGTTGCTGGTTCCATGCAAGGATTTGGGTGTGCTAGAGGTCAAAATAGCTCTTGATGTCTCATGAGCTCCTTTTATCAGCATTATTACTCCATTTGTCTTCCCTGAGTTTTCTGGCACCTTCAGAAAGGTAAGTATTGAAAATATCCCACCACTTTCCCTGTTTGGAAAGATGATGCTGCCATCTCTCACGGTTGTCTTCGTTCCTTTAATTCCCACAAGCCATGCACAAACTTGTAGACATATTGTCTTTGCTCAGTCTTTCACCATGTATTGATTTAAAAGCCATATCTTTTTCTCTTTTGCTTATTTTGATTTGACAGAATAACTTATATCAGCAATGACTTCCTAAAATAAATTTTTGTAATGGGATTATGAGATAGGTTTGTGACAACTGGAGAATTGATAAATAAAATGATTGCTAGAGAAATTGGGCTTGTTAAGTGATGAGAAGTTATGGTAGTGAAATCCTCAAACAGTCCCTGGTATCAGCTAGAGGAGAAATGCAGTAAAAGTGGAGGTTCTGGAGTTAAAGAGATGGTTCATTGATTAAGCGGCTCACGGCTATTTCAGAGGACCTGAGTTCTGTCACAACTTCAGGGGATTTGAGGTCCTCCTCCAGCTTTCACAGTGATGGCACTCACATGTTTATGCTCTCTGCCCCATACACCACATACATGTAGGCATACAGATAATAAACATAAAATTCCAAAATAAAGTTTGAGAAAGTTAGAGTTTCTGTGAAACTTAATTCTGTGTCTAAGAACACTGATCATATTTGCTTTAGTTTGTTATGTCTAAGAGCTTTAAGAAGCATATTCAAGTAAAGAAAAACAAGACTGAATATCTAGCTTGAATAAGAAATGGAAAGCCAGGAACTGTCAGTGTCAAATAGAATTTGATCTTCTCTTCTTTGCAGATAGAATAAGGGTTAGAGTAATTCACTAGAGCTTACTGTGGAAGTGAGATATTTCCAGTGGCAACCCAGCACATGTGAGAAATAATGGTAATTAGAACTACAGGATGGTGAAGTTGGGAGGTCATGTATAGAGTTGGAAATGTGCACTTCCTGACTCACGTACTCCTTACTCCTCCTTCCAGTTGAGGCAAGACTTCTTACCTTATCTGAAAAAAACCAGACTGTACCTTCATAAATAATTTTCTTGTTTCCTCTGCAGAAAGTAGTGATCAATACTCCTCATTACATTCAGGAGCATTAGACTTGCCCAAGGTATGCCAAATGCAAACAAAGTCGGTTTTAGGAGGAATCTACTCACGGAAGTATCAAACTTTTCACCAGGCTTACGACATGTATATGTGGGGATGTTATGTATTCCGAGTGGTAAAGAAGAATGGAATAAAAAGGAAGATTTCATAAGGGGTCCTTACCTTTTAGGTACAGTACCTGGGGGTGACGCCAATAGTCAACAACTATCTTATTTCATCAAACCTAGTATTATACAGAGAGTTCTAGAATTCATACTGAAGCATCAGTATTTTAAAAGAGATACAGGCAGAACCAGGATGCCTTGTGTAAACTATCATAGCAGTGCTGAAATGTTATGTTATGACAATCATTAGAAAATTTCCCTACAAGAACATAAATGCATCAGCTTTTAGGCATTGAGACCTTGGCAAGAAGGACAGTAGCAGTTCTGGAAAGAATTGTTTGGCCTACTTATTGATTGGCACTTTGCAAAGAATACTGCTGCAACCTTGGGTTCGTGAAATCCCAGGAGAGCATTGGATTCAAAATTGCTGAAGGCATGTCACTAGTTCTTGATCTTCATTGACAGCATCAGTGCAAATGTGTCAATAAATTGCAAGGGAGGAATAATAATTGAAATGCTTAACATTCATGGACCTGTAGTGATAATTAAAAAGGCACACTTTCCATGGATATATATATATATATATCCTAATCCATTGATTAGCAAATGACAGATATTAGCAAAACAGTCTATAGCTGCAGGAAAAGAAGAACAGGAACCACATTGATACAAGCTTGCAGATTAAGCATTTTTAATTGTAGGGAAAACTGGATCTTATAGTGAAAGTTTAATATATATGTGATATGTATGTATAGATATGTACATATGTATGTATATATAACGAGTAGCCTATCACTAGTATTTTTTTTCAGTGGGAGATTTAGGCATTTAATGATAACAAATTCTTAGGATAAATAAAGTTCTTAAGAATGGTAATCAAACTTTTGGGGAGTGTCACAGCAACTTCATATTGATACTTATATTTGACCTTTTGAAATAACTAAAGTTTAATGAGATTGTAGTATTTTTATAGTTGATGGTTTATATATATGTAACTTGGCATAAATTCATTTTCGCTAAAAATTTATTCTTTGATTGTTTTTTCATGGCCCAGACGCAGCCAGAGACATATTTAGCAACTGGTGTATTCTCTATACAGAAACTACTACTATCATGAGATGATGTTGATCCATCCTTGATTTTTCTCAGCCTGTGTCAGTTCCTTTGATTGATGCCATGTTCCAGGTGTGGTAATCACTTTATTGTTCTCTGTGAACAAGCTCCTTGAAGTTAAACATTGTTTTACTTAAATCTGATGAGAATAAAGAACAAGAGCTCTATGACTAGTTCAGAGAAGCAAAAAAGCAATGTTTGCTCTTATTGAAAAGGGGGGGATAAAAGAACTCTCAGTGTGTCTTTTAAGCTTGTACAATGACAGTTTTGAACCTTTCCCATGCATTGTTGTGATATGAGAAATTGATAGCTCTAGTCAGCCTCAGTGACTCGCCTGGAATTAGGTGTGTGGTTGTTCATACACAGCATGATGACATCAGCGATATCTGAAGACTGTGAAATTAATAGCTACTTTGCAAGGTTATGGTGTTATTTGTTGACTGTATTTGGCTGCTGATTTATCTTCGAACTAATCTTCTATAGAGTTGAATAATTATCTTTTATATTCATTTGAGGAGTGAGAATATGGGTAGATTTTATGAAGATACATTAGATGAATCTATGAAATTCCCAAACCGTATATATATTTGGAAACATCACTAGTAGCACAACAATATCTTATTAACATTATATTGTCCTAATATAGATTTTCAAGTTTCATGTATTTTATGTAAATTTTTGTATTTCCCTTTTTGTTGGTCCAGTGTATATTTTAACTCTGCTAAAGATAATTACACTAATTAAATTTCTTGACAAAATAAAAGGAGAGAAAACTATTTCCCCTGAGAATCTTGCTCTTTTGTGTGTTAATTAGTTATTAGTGTGAAAATGAACAGTTAATGCAAAAGATTCCAGATATTTCAAGAAGAGTCAATTTCTGTTATATGACCTGAATATGTTAGAATAGTGATACAAATCAAAGAATGGTTATCTCTTAAATGTTTCTTTAAGCTTTTACAATAAATTCTGTACCAATTTTGACCTTTCAACTTTCTCTTCCAAGGAATTTGTTTGGGGAATCCAGGGATCAATCTGGTATTAGACGATTCCCTTTTTTTGTCATTTGCTTTGGGTTCATGCTACAGGAATATGAATCCATACACATTTTGATAAGCACATCAATCAGTTCATATTGCTGTGACTTATGATTTCCCAGCTTTGGAGGAAAAAGTTCCAAAAACATCTTTCAGAGTAAACACACTGTATTTTAAAGTACTTTTCACCCTCAGTCACAATTAATCATTTCCTACATGCAAACTCTGTTAATGCCCTCTACATTTCATGAAAAGTGTAAACTAATGAAGAAAAGGGATTCAGCAACCATCTTTACACTTGTTAAATAATTAGAATGAAGGGGGAAAGTTATAACAATATCCGTGAGTACTGCACTTTAAAATGGAGTGTAGACATTATATTGATGCTTAGTTGCATACATACTACATTAACATTTTGTATATTCAGAAAATGTTTTAAAAAACAATGTAATACTTTCACTAGCATGGGTTTTTGTTTGTGGTATATAAAATATTATTTTTGTACTGTTATTTGTAGAAAAGGTGCCTTGTGAAATTTTAGAATTGAAATATTTTCTCAAGTAGTTATATCTATATTATTGTTTGAGTCACACCCCACAAACACTAAGGACTTGTAACTTTGACATACTGCACACAAGGAATTTATCTGACTCTCCGTCAGTCTAATAATGTAATGTGAAACTAATCATCTTTGTATTATTTAGTGATATTTAAAGTAAAAAAAATTATCCACATAAAGGACTAGAATTAAGATTTATATAGAAATTCTGGGATATTATCAGCAAAGTTAAAATATTTTCAGATTTATTTTTTGTGTATGAAAAAAATCAAAGTATATGACAGAAAGTTTTATATTTTTGTATAGAAAATGAAACTATCAATTCAATATTCATAAGCATTTCAGTCTGTTTTCTGGGTAGTCTCCATTTGATTCAATAGTCTTACAAGAAAACTAAACATCAATGCCCATCCAGCACTTGAATTCTCTCATCGAATCACATTAATTAACAGAAAGGAAAAGCATCCCAAACAGTAGAGTTATACTGTTCATTGCTCTCACCATCTGACCAAATGGAAAATGGTTACTACTTCACAAGTTAAAAACAACAAATTGCTCATTTTCCTTAGATAATGACCTAGATGACCTAGATGTTCATAACATTGTAAGGAAAAATTAAATCTTTCATTTTTTTTTACTAGATTTAGAAGGAAGGAGCCAAAATTGATACATTCAATTTTTCTTCAACCAAAAGGAACAGCAACAACAGGAAAAAAAAAAACCCCAACATATCCATTACAATTCTGAGAAACATGAGGTAAAATCAAGTAATCTTTGAATAAGTACTAGGTCTGTAAAGAGGTTAAATTTGTTATTCCAGAATACATTAAAGACTTTCTGTAAGACATACAGAAATAATTTAATAGGTTTTTGTTTGTTTGTTTGTTTGTTTTTGGTTTTTCAAGACAGGGTTTCTCTGTGGCTTTGGATCCTGTCCTGGAACTAGCTCTTGTAGTCCAGATTGGCCTTGAACTCACAGAGATCTGCCTGCTTCTGCCTTCTGAGTGTTGGGATTAAAGGCGCGTGCCACCACTGCCCAGCTAGTTTTTTTTTTAAGAATTCACCTTGATGATAGTTAATAATTCCCATTCTACAAATGTTTATAAATTGAAAAAGGACTCTTTTCATTTTGTTTATTTATTTATGTAGTGATGCTTAATATGTTTTTCTAGTGTTATAGGACAAACAAAGGTATTGAGATTACCACATGATCCTATTTGTCTAAAGGAGGTCTGGAAGATGTCTCCTGTAGTTGAATTTTTTGCTTTTTGCTTTTTGTGGTTTTGCCACTCAGCTTCAAAATTAATATACTGAGACAGTCATACTTACTAACGCCCAACCCTAGTGCGGCTTGGTTTTAGTCAGATTTTTCTTAACTTAAATTATCCCATTCACCTTTTGCCTCTGCTTTTACCTTTTCTCTTCTCTATGTCTTTACTTCTTACTCTTTTTCTAGCTATTTGGCTGGGTGGCCAGCTCCAGGAGTTCTTTTATTATTATTTTCTCACTCCTCTTTCTCCTCTTCTTTTCCTTCTTCTATTTATTCTCCCTGCCTGGAATCCTCGCCTATCTCACCTACCTAACTATTGGCTCTTTAGGTCTTTATTAGATTAGTCGAGTGTTTTAGGCAGGTAATGTAACACAGCTTCACAGAGTTAAACAAATTCAACATAAAAGAAACTGGAAATGGTAGTATCCAATGTTACCCTTGTCTTCACTTCCTATTCTAGCTTTTATTGTCTAGAAGCC